>NC_138582.1:22332457-24732457 GCF_964289735.1 Phaethon aethereus
TCCTCTGGTACTTACTGCCGGCCAGGCTCGGCACGGGTCTGCTCATACGCCTTAGAGGCAGAAAGTTCCTGTGTGGTACGGTGTTCGCAAGCTGCGTTGTGCTGCTCTCCCGGCGCTACTTCAGCTTGAAAAAACATGAGTGATCCCACTCCGCAACTCGGAGGAACAGTTTGAAGTGACTACGGGGAAGCAGCAAGAGCTCCAAAGGAGCAAAAAACGAGACAGTGAGGAGCCTGCTCGCCCCGCATCAGAGCAGCTCGTGGCTTTCGCTCTCGTCCCCGTTCTCTCTCCCCATCCTCAGCCTCTCTGGCAAAGTTTCACCATTGGGTCCGTACTCTGGACCCCTCTATTGCTCCCCACAGTCACCTCTCTCGCGTCTCCCAATTACGAGATAAATAAAAGTCTGTTAGAGGGAGCCCCCCTCAGGAAACTTACGTTTGATCTGCCTGGGTTTGCTCTGTTTCCTTCGGGACATGCTGCTCGGCTGCCGCTCCTGCCTTGCTCCAGGTACAGGAGTGGAGCTGGGAGGGGACGGGGATGAAGGGAGGGAGACAGATCAATAGACGGGATTCATTGAGGAGCCGGTGGCCGCCTTGAGATGCCAAGTCAAATGACGGAAAGGGAGAGGGAAAGAGTGTGTGCGTGTGTGACGGAGGAAGAGGGGAAAAGAAACGGAGATCGGGGTGGGTGAGACGGAGAGCGAGAACGAGGAGAGCGAGAGAAGCAGAAAGAACGGAGGGAGGGAGCAGGGGAAGGAGCGAGGGAGGGAGGGAGAGAGAGAGGAGGAAGGAAGGGAGGGAGAGAGGGAGGGAGGGAGGGAGGGGAGAGCTTGGCTCCTCGCTCTCTCTCTCCCTCTCTCGCTCGCTCTCTGCCGTTGCCGTGCCGCCTCCGCTCCCCGCGCCGCGCTCCGCTCCGACTGACAGGCAGCGGGAGGTGGTGGCGAGGGAGGGGGCGAGGGAGGGGCTTTCCGGGACGGGGGGGGGCGGAAAGAGGGGGGCGTTCGTCCGTCAGGCTTGACGGGCAGTGTCTGCTGCCAGAGACAAGTCCGCATGCAAATCGCCTCCTGCCTGTGGGGCACGGGGTGCTGAGGCGGGAGGCTTCAATTGTCCCGGCTCTGTCAGGACTCCTGGTGGCGGAGAGGGCTGCAACTTTCCTGAAAGAGGCACGGCAGGAGAGTAGGCGAAGAAACTCCGTGACAGTCAAGCAGCCGGCACGCGTCCTCCCGCCCCGCACAGGGAGTCCGCCGGCGTGTCCTGGCAGAGCCGAGTGCCTCTGCGCTGCGTCGCGCAGCCTCGGCCTCGGCGCTGCCTGTGGGAAGAGCAGTCGCTCCCTCCTGCGCTGGCCCCCAGGCCCGGAGATCCCGCAGAGTCCAAGGCTGGGCGGGGAGGGCAGAGTTTTCCACCGCCACGCCAGACCGCTGTCTCGGGGGGGTGAGCGGTTCCACCACCACCACAGCCGAGTGGGATCTCGGCTTCGCCTCACAGGTGTGGCCACGGGCGAGCGCTGAGGCGGGGGGGCGCGGCCCGCCACCCGCGCGAGGCGGCCTTTAACGGCCGCAGGGCACGCGCCGGCCTCCGCGCGCGGGCAGTGCTCTGCTGGGCGGCGGCGGGAGGAGCCGGTGCCGCCCGGGGGCCCGCTCGTCCTTCCTCAGCGGGGGACGAACGTTCTTCCTTCGCGGTTGTCCAGCCTAGAGTGGCTTCTGGGTCACGGGGAGCATTGGCCGTGTGGTCATCACCGTTTGCCCGCGTGATGGATCTTTTTTGACTTTTAGGTGAGAGAAAAAGATAAGCCGACTAACTACCCAGACTTTAATTAGTTTTGCCCTTCTACATGGTGATTAAATAGGGAAATTTTGTTTCTTGCAGAGTGGAAACCAACATCTGCCGCCTCTGTTACTGATACCGATGCAGTGTTCTGACAAAGCTAAAGCATTAGCAATGCTCGTGTTTACAGCCTGTGTCTTCATCACAAAATTTCTCTTGAACGTTCTGTTTAATGACCTAAATCATCTAATTTATGTATACAGTTGTAAATGACCCTTTATGAACAGACCATGCTTTCTATCCGTCATTGTATTGCTTAGCATTGCACACGTGTTACCAGATTCTCAGTGTTGTGAAACATTAACTTTGCAAAAATCCTGAAAAAAAAAACCAAAAAACCCACAACCAACTACACGAACAAAAAAAATCAGCCTGATGTTACTGATGCCAAGTAAGGACACTTGATGCTGAACATCTTTATTACTGTGCTTCCAGAAATTTCAGATCTGACACATGAATGTACTACAGCGTTAAGTGTTCTTACAGCTTCACTAGCAGGAATTAAATGATTTATGTTCAGGTAAACTGTTAAAAATTTCTTTAACTCTTACCTCTGTGGTCCAAATACTCTCAACAGAAACAGTTTTCAGCTTGATCTCTCAAAACTTTAGTGATTATTTCTTTGGCCGATATTGGCAAAAATCTTCATATAAGCAGAAGAAATTCTAATACGCCAATGCACTGAAATTTTCCATCATATTGTGCTAGAAAACAATGTTAATAAATGATAAGTGAATTTACAAAACCACTTTTTTTATTGAAGTGGAGAACAGGATGGAAACTGTGAACTGTATTAAACAGTTGTTGTTCAGGTACTTTAAAGAATCTGAGTAAATAATGAATGTTTTCCATTTAGCTGAAGTGATGTGCCAAACTGATATTTCAGTTTCTTTCCTTGAGGTGTAGGCTCATGGTTAACTACCAGTGTCATAATGGTAGTGTTTCCAAGAAGGTGTTCTATGGCAAGAGACAAACATGATGAAAATCCACAAAATCAAATGTTCTGCTATGGCTTTGTTGCAGAATTAGGCTCAAACAGGAGCTTGAAAGGATGAGATCTTTCAAACTAAAGTTAATATTTGATCTTTAGCCATTGTCACCATTTTCTTAAATATCAGTCTGGCTTCCTAATCAGAATTAGCAATTTTTCCTTCATATAGGTTGACCATTCGTTTCTGTTTCTATTTTGTTGCCTGCCTCCCACACAGTGTTTTCAGTCTAAACAGGTAATTTGACAGATAACACCTTTAAGCCTACTGCTGTTTAAGTGTAAAAAGAATGGAGTTGAGTAAAGTGTTTCCAACGTTTGGACGATATATGAACTGCAACTTGTAAAACATTATTCAGCCACCATAATGTAAAAAATTAAGATACTTCACATGGTATAAATAAACAGCAATGTAAAATGAAGTGGTGCTAGAGTTTGTATCACGAATAAGTGTTTTATTTTTACACACTGTTTAGGGTAAATTACATAAGAGCATCATTATTATGCTGAGTCTTGCTTCCATAAATATTTAAGTAGCAATGTAAGTTAAGTTACATATTTTGTCTATTCTGTGACATTAAGGCTACATTCTACTTGTCAACTCAGAAGAGGACATATATAGATGTATTATTTCTTTGACTATTCAGAGAGATATGTTTGGTCACTTAAGGGATTATTACACTTAGTCATTTCAGTGTATTTGGAACTTGTTTACCTAAAGGTTAAAAAATTGTTTATGAAATTCCAGAAAGAAACATACATAAGCATGCTGTTGTAAAATGTAATTAATGGTGTAAATTAATGAACAGTTTTCCTTAATTTACAGAGAAACTTTCATTTAGTACATATTAGTACTGCATGAAAATTACATGTTTTCTTTAGCAAAATGAGTTGCACATAGCATATTCCAGATGAAAAAAAAGCTCTAACAGGGCCGTGCCTAGTAGCTGAGGCTCGGCCAGGGCACAGCTCAAGCACTGCACGTCATCACTGACACTGTGTTATTGCTAAGCCAACCTCCGGTGCTCCTCACTGGGAGCTGTTTCTAATAAGCAGTGTGGGCAATGCTGCTCTCTTTTGGTGGGGCAGGAGCAAGTGGTGTAACTTCCCCTCAAGGCTCAAAAAGAGGCCCAGCATTTTCTGTTAACCTGCAGAGAGGGTCATTCAGTGCAGATTTTTTAAATCTTACAAATTCTCTCTCCCCTGCCTCAATTGCATAATTTTCTGAACTACTGTAGCTAAAATGATGCCCCCACCAAGGTTGCAGCATCTGTGCCATTCACAGGTTCTTCAGGTTCATCTGTTGGATATTGCCTGCCTGTAGCAACCAGGCAGTGGTCACAGAGCACTTGCCAGCATGGCCAGGGGAATGGGAGCCCCCCGCCTGGAAGTAGCCATAGCATCTGAGCATGGGAGCAGGGGAAAGAATGACTCCAGCTCTTGTACTGAGGGAATAGGGGATGTCTGTCCAAAAACTGAGGGTACAGACAGATGATTAGAAATTATGGAGTAAGAACAGTTCAAAAATGAGGTGCTCTTCAAGCAAATTGATAATTGGATGTAAGCAGTGGTGGTATAGGCCCATTTCAGAAGACATATGCTCTTAATTAATTACAATATCTCAATGAGAAGAAAATAACCTCTGCAGAGGCATACTTCTTAATCATCTCAAACTTTGTCACTTCCAATTGTCTATACCTGACTAAGATTCTATGAAGATTTATATAAACCCTCTATCTGAATGGTTATCACAGTTCAAAACTTAGATTCTTGAAATGCCTGTACTCTGGCAAAAAACCTAGGAAAATTGCAGCTTAGATTTCTGTGATCTCCAAGTGTTAGCAACTATCTTACACGTAGATAACATGCATACTTTTTAAAACAATTTCCTTCTCTGGAGGGCACTTAGTGATTTTTAAAATAATCTTCCATTCCCTCATTGAGAAAAGGAAATACTAAAATATTGAAATTTTCTCTTGGCAGCAGAATTAACCCCTTGACCAGCCAGTATGGATTTCCTATCTTTTCTTGTGAAAAAGTGTACACTGAGCAAAATCACTTCAGAATTCTCACATAAATTTGGATACAGGCTATTTTATACAAAGATACTGATATATAATAATATATCAGTAATATCAGTAATTAAGATATCCCAAAGTTTAGGCAGCAATTGAATTTGGAAGAAAATATGAGTGATTTCTGGGATATGCACATAATCAAGTTCTGACCATTTAAAACACCCAATAAGAGTAGGTAACATTGAAAATATAATTGCATCGATTCTGTTGGGCTCTTAGTTTCAGTTCCATTTGTAAGGACTTGGATTCTCAAATGATCTTAATCACAGTGTTTAGTTCTTTAGCTCTGAATGAAAAAGGAGGAAAAGGTGGTATTTTCACAAGTATTATCCACTTACAGTTCTAGAAAGAATATACAGCATAGATTTTGTAACTTTATTCCTCTCTTTTCTTTGGTCAAAGTGAAGTAGTTAACTAGACTGACCATGAATTTATTAAGGCTCAGAATTAATACCACTATAACACGAATATGGGACAATTCACACCTTTTCCAGCTGTTTGAAAAATCTACAGTTTATTTTAATTTCATAATTTGGAGATTTTCTGTGTGGTCATGCTCAACATACTTAGATTCTAAGACACAACAAGAAAACAGACTTAAATATATCACTGAGCAGATGAAAGAGGATTGAATTTAGAAGTAAAGTCTCCTTCAACTCTTGCAATAAAGAAGAAAAAGCTCTACCAATGTGTTTGTAGGTGACACAAAGGAAAAATGCTGCAAGGCAGATTCTTCACATGCACAGGAACCTACAGAAGATCTGAGGATATCCAAAGAGAATGGGTTAGACCAGTGGATATGTATTGCCCTTTCAACCAGTCCTGTAAACACGTTAAGACTGAATTACTGCTACACTTTTTGTGAATGTTTTACTCCCTAGGAGTCATCACAACCCTATGGTGAAGTTCCTGGCTGCAGGACTTCAATGGATGCACCAATGTAGGAAGCCAGACACACAGAGTGCTGGAATCAGTGCTGAGTCAGACTTCATGTTGATAGTCCAGACCTTTGCATCCATTCTGGGAGATGTGCCAGTATTTAGAGGCCAAAACCCATGTCCACTCCATATGGAGAAGGAAGAATGGCATAGAAATAAATGGTGACCTCAGAAACTTTCTGGATTTCTAAGCAGACTTTTCCTAAAAAGGGTACTCTCTGGATTTGAGTTCATTTTTGGTTGGTGCAAAGCTTAGTGTTTTCTTGGTGTCAGTTTCCTGTCTCTTCTCACATATTTATTTAGAGCAGAAATCACTGCTCTCTTTCAATAGTTCAGTTATGCAAGATACTTTTCATCTCACATTAAAATTTATATCTTATTTGTTATCCAGAAATAGTGGCAAAGATTATTCTTCATTTCCTGACTGGATGCTCTCTGATATTGCTCAGGTAATCTTATGGATGAATGAACTATTAGTCTACAGAACTTCTTAGACTTTTTGGGCAACTTTAAATCAGAATCACAGAATAGCCATCATAATTCTCTTCATAATAATGTAAAATACTCTTTTTCACTGCACAGGATTGCAGTAATACCTTGGAAAAATTTACATTTACTTCTGAAAAATTATACATACAAAACGGCTCCTAATTTTGACACCCATGTGCTCCTTTATAGAAAAAATATATCTCAAGATCAGCAAAATTCTACTGCAAAAATGACTTGCACAAGTTAACATGTAACGTGCCATGCCTTAAACTGGAAAATTCAGTAGCTGTGGCATAACTAGAGAAAGCTTTTTGATGGACAAAAGCTAAAAAACATGGATGCATGTTCAGAACGAGACACTGTATCACACATATGGCAGCATCTGGAGTGTGGGGTGGAAGGAACAGTGTCCTATCAGGAAATACTTCTGGATGCCTCGGTTGTCTGAAATGCAGCCCATTCACCCCCACTGCTTACAGATGTCCATTGAAAACTTAGAAATCTACTGAAACATGCATATAATCCCACACCACATTGCAAATTTCTGCCAGTAGCAAGACTGCAGCCCACAGCAACTGTTTTGGCATGTGCCTGGGCTTCAGAGGCCAGTTTTGTTACAAGTCAGAGGACTTCTCTGCATTCTGTGACCTTACCCTCCCCGGGAGCATCCTACCCTTAGCACAGTCTTAACATTCTACAGTCTGCGCTTCTGAGGGAGGCACCTTTCTCAGAGACGCAAACAATAATGTAGCATGAATTTTTTTTTTTTTTTCTTTCAGCTTCGAAGCACAGAGAGGAAGGAGTTCAGAAGAAAATACAAGAAAAAGGAAGAAAAAGGCAAGGAATAGTAGAATAACAGAAACAGAAGGAAAAAGGGAGAACAGACAGCTGTAGTGCTTTAAAAATCTTTATTTCAACTTTATTTCTTTTTAAATTAGCCAATAACAGTATTTCATGTAGACATAGCATAACACTGAAAAGATAACATTAATATTGTCAAATTACTGTTTATGACTTCGGAGTGCAACACTCATAAAGTCATGACATGGGTATTAAGTGCAACTTTAGTTGAAGAGCTTGAACTAAAATAACATTTTCTCTTCTCAGTCTTCTATTCTACCCTAACTGCTCTGTAGTGCCCCTTTTGTGAACAATTAGCAGTGTCTGTATCATTGCACACAGCCAAATTAGCTACTATGGGCATCTCATTTTGACCAGTTTCGGTGGGGGAGGTTGCATACACACTAGCATCTCAACAACATACAAGCATGGTCAAGAGTTTAAAAACATTAGAAACCTGGAAATATAATTGATGATCTCCCTATAGGTACAGAGGTACCTATAGTGGATCTACCAGTTTACCATTATGGCTTTATAATCACATTCATCAGCTTTTAAAACCCAGTTTTTCTTCTGCTATATATCCATCTAATGGATGTTCTTACACAAATCATAATGATAGCTGTTAGAGTCTATGGTGTAATATGTACTTGTATCCTATCTGTTCTTCATACTGTGCAAATGAGGCTCCCCCCACTCAGAGCAGTAGCATAACGTGCCCTCTGTGTGTATCAGAACTGGTATTATTTACCAATTTAAGGAATATATAAAACTATGCTTCATCACCCTCATAAATAGGAATAAATAATAAAATCTATTATAAAAGCCTCATAGTCTATGCTACAATAGCATCTCTTTTTGTGATTTTAGGTTCCTCTCAGTGGTGTGGATATGTTTTGGTTTATTAAGGGGGTGTTCATAATTTATGCAACTCTTCAATTTGTGCCATTATCCTATAAATAGTATCGACTACATTAGAAAGGAAATCTTACCATGCAAACAGTCTTTCGAAAGTGGGATGCCCAAAAGTTTTCTACCTTCAGAACCAGATGCTTACTTTGCACAGCAGATGTAGTAAAATAAGTGAAAGATATCATAGTCCAATAAACTGAAGAACAAAGGAGAAATATAGTTCAGAGTCACTCAGTAATTTGTAACCCCCTATTCTTTTCAGAAAATTTAAAACATTTTTAATAGTCTACCTTACACCATAGTAAAGCTAAATTATTCTCAAAATTGGTTGACTTAAATACATAATTGATTTTACTGATACTAGCAGTATACATAGTGTTTATCTCCTTCATATTATGTTTGCTCACAACAAAATTTAATTCAGCTCTCCTCTGTAAATCCACAAGTAACATCCACAAATTCACATAACACTTTAAAAGGTAAAACTATGGTTACAATTTTCTGAAGTGTCTCAGTAATTTAGAATCCCTTTCAGTCTTCCTTTTTAATCCCTCTTAAAAATGAAATTTAAATTTTGAATCAAGCTGCTTCCAAAAATGTTGCTCTAGAGACAATCCTTTGAAAATACTGATAGTTAGGAATTAAAATAGCTTAAAAGGGAGGAAATCAGAGCTCTTGATTGTTTCCCAGTCTCACTGATTTTTAAAAGGATTTAGGTGGAAGCTCTCCAAATAAAAATCCTGAAGAAAAACCACTCTCTAACCATTTCCCATCAGGCACCCAAAGGACAAAGTTACCCTCAATTTCATAATCATTTTCTTCAGTACAATTAAATGTAGAGCATTTTTGTAGCATTCTCCACTCATAAAAACAATTTACTTTGCACACATTGTAAGCAATGGAGTAAAGTGAACCTTCTGACCTTTGCTTTATGTCTATTGGTCCAAAAGACAAAATGCTGCCACATTCATATAAAGTGCTGATTAACTAATAGCTATTATTAAATAGTCTTTATGTTATGTCTTCAAATGTCTTTATTATGGACAGGTTCCACTTTATATTCACTTACCTAAAAATCTAACTAGTGTTCTATGTTCTCTCTACAGTAGAGAGAGCAGATGTGCACGTAAGTTAATCCCCTCTTAAAATAGATACCCAAATATTAGGTATCTAAATGTGACTTATGCTGATTCCACCAAAAGAGTATTTTATTGACCTTTGAAAATGAGATACATTGACCCTGTTTTACACATGATTGTGAGAATGCTGAAGTTCTATGGGGATCAGGGCAGAAGTCTATGTAGTGCAAAAGCCCGTGACAAAGAGCAGTAAGGAACGAGCAGAGCTGCATGTAGGTGAGAGCAAGCAAGGTGATGCAGTGAGGCCTCATGACACGACAGGGAGAAATCACTGCTCTAGGGCAGTTTTGCCAGGTGCACAACATGCCACTTGGACAGTGTGTGACTGGAGACATTCATGAGTTGGCCTCAGCCCAGAGTTGTCTATTTTGGGGGACTACTGACAAACCCAAAAGCAGGCCACCGCTCTATCTTTGCTCTGGTCCATATAACTAATAATTAGAGGCTCTTTAAATCCTGAAGTGCAATATTTGGCTCGTGCTGTAATTAATTTAAATTCTTCTATGAGAAATGTAGTTTAACCCATTAGCTGTATTTCTAGTACTGTCCCACTGATCAAACACAGCAGACCACATTACTCTCTCTGAGCTCCTCTAACTTTAGTTACTTACTATTTTTAAAAAACCCCATAGTTTACTGTGTTTGTAAATTTCTTGTAAATTGCTTGTGTATTAGATATTATTTCATGGGTACGTCATGGGTACATACATGCCTAATGTCTAGAGAATATCTGAGTGTGCTATTTCTATAAATTTATCTGTTTACTCTTGAATCCAGAACATTTACTTCTTAACTGCCACCGGTAAACAAAAGGTATGTTATTGGTACACAGTCTTCTGTAGGATAACTTCATTTACAGCAAAAGTTCTTTCAAAAAATGTGAATGACTTTTTTGCTTCGCTGTATCACAAATTATTTCCATATATGTTAACCTAACTGAAGCAACAGTACAACAGTGAGAACTCCAATGGTGGCTCCAGAGGCTTTATTTTTGGCATGATAATGTTGAGTTTATTTGTGTATATAGTCAATATTTTAGCTTGCTTCATTCAAATTAGCTGCCCTTTATGTGGAAATAGTTCTATAATGAACACCAAACAATCTAATTTATGGATCCTATATTCCTGTTGCATTCTCCTGTTTTTTGGACATTGACCAACAAAATCCTAGAGAGATTTTTGAAATGTGATCTTTTCCCTGGAGGTTGTTGCCATGGCCACTCTCTGGCCATGAAATGGTAGATTTCATGACTCGAATAGGCACAGATGAGCATATTTATTCAATGAGCTTTTGCACTTATTTTAAATTCCCTTTCTGTAGGACTGGTGCAAATAAAAAAGGCAAAGTTTTGCATAGGAAAATGTTGCTCCTTAGTTATTGATTCCCTGAATGACACAGTGGAATTATTAATGAAGAACTTTTGTATTTTCTCAATGTTACATGTCTCATTATTATTTCTGTTACATCATTAACAGTACTACTTCTTTTGCCTTCTCACCATTGCTATTTGTTCCCAAATAGCAGCTATCCCTCAATCCAGCATTTCAGCCTGTATATCAACTATGTGAGATTCCATATTGTTTCTGGACTAAGAAATTTAGGATAACAGAATGGAAATTTTACCTCTCTCAAGCTAATGAATAAATCAAACCATTTTTCTATATTTTCTTGTCATTCATTCTTGTCATTATACTCAGGTATTGCTCCATGTATTCTGTACTCCTGATGTTCATGGTACTTGGACACGTGGTTTATAGACTGTCTTTTCTGCTTCTCAGGATGCATCTGCTTGTGATGATAAAATGAGATAATTACTATTCTAAAGGGTTCTTAACCACTTACCTTGTTCTGTAAAATGAAAAATATTGCTTGAGCTATTGATAAGTGCAGGTAAACTCACTACTGAAATAATTCATAATAAAATCCCCCAAAATGTATTAAAATTTTTCTAATATCTTTAATTAGTGCAAAGAATAAAATTTCTTCTAAATTAAAGACTGATCAACAATGCCGAGTAGATATACATCTAAATACAACACGCATACTCACTACATTTTCAAACAATGCCTAAAAATAGAAGTGGATGTGGATTTCAAAAGATTATCATAGATAGATTAACTGAAGAAAGTTTAATATCAGATTCTGAATTAATTTTCTCAGATATTCATAGTTTATACCTATAAAAAAAGGGTAGAAAAGAGGACCCTGGGAGCTACTGACCTGTCAGCCTCACCTCTGTGCCTGGGAAGATCATGGAACAGATCCTCCTAGAAGCTCTGCTAAGGCACATAGAGGACAAGGAGGTGATTCAAGACAGCCAGCATGGCTTTATGAAGGGCAAGTCCTGCCTGACCAACCTAGTGGCCTTCTCTGACAGAGTGACCACATCAGTGGACAAGGGAAGAGCTACCAATGTCATCTACCTGGACTTCTGTAAGATCTTTGACACAGTCCCCCACAACATCCTTTCTCTCTAAATTGGAGAGATATGGATTTGATTGGTGCACTCTTGGGTGGATGAGGAATTGGTTGGATGGTCACATCCAGAAGGTTGACGTCTCAATGTCCAGATGGAGACGGGTGACGAGTGGTGTCCCTCAGGGGTCTGTGTTGGGACCACTGCTCTTTAGTATCTTCATCAGTGACATAGACTGTGGGATCAAGTGCACCGTCAGCAAGTTTGCAGATGACACCCAGTAAGGATTTGCAGAATACAACCTTCATGTTGTTCACTGCTTTGTAATGGGGATGTACCAACATTGAAATGGTTAACTTATATCTCTTAAGATAGAAAACATTCCAAAATATATAGTAGAAGAATAGTGGAGTAGCTATCAAATGGCTTAAAAATGAAAGCGCTACCCAGATAACTCCTTATTTAGCCTTGCTGCAGGTGAGATCAGATCAACTTTTTATCACCTTGCCCAAAGTGTGGGTTGTGAACATTTTTCAGTACACATTTACTGTATAGAAGATTGCCAGCCAACATTTATGTAAAATAAACATTTCTCTTATTCTTAAGTGACACCTAATGGGTGACTTTCAATATCTTTTAACTCTAATGCATTCTGCCAGAAGAGATGTGGGTTTGCAGCATCCACTTCAACAACATGTACAACAGTGCATGTATTCCATTGGCCGCCTAGCCCACCATCCTTCTGGGGTTTGGGGAGAAGGCCTACAGATGTGAGATATAGGACCTACGTGAAGAACCATCAGTTTCTACCCCATGTAAACAACACTTTGGTCATTTGAAAGAAAGAAAAGCATGTATATTGATGGGTATGCCTTATTTTGTTACCTATTAGTCACCTCATATATTACTTTTGATTCCTATTCTCTTACTTACATGGTTCTCTCATCTGCCTCTCATATTCTCATCAGTATTTGTTAATGTATCTCTGTTGTTCTCTCTGTTAAACTCCTTGTCCTAGAATGTTAACCTTTGTCCTGTGCTCTGCAGTATGAAAATAAGGAAATTTCAGTATGTAAAACAAAGTCAGGTAACCTGAGGAATGGCTTATGAATAAAGCTGAGGAGAACCAAAGGTGTTGTACTATGACTAAGATATTAGTAGGAGATACTACTGGGAAAAATTATTCAGTAAAAGGTAATATATAAGAAGGAGTAGCAGCATAGACTTCTAGAAAGGAAAGTTTAGGCTGCTAATCAATAAAATACCTGTCATGGTGAGATTTTACATAATGAAAGTTTCAAAAAAATAGTGAAGCACATTAATTTATAACTTTAAAAACTGGATAGGAAAAAATGGGAAATTTACTTTAGATTTCCTGTATTTGGACTACGTGATGTAGTTGGACAGTCCTATTTCCAGTTTTAATTCTAAGAACTCTCCATTGTATAAAAATACACAGCTATAATCTATTTTCTTTACTTTTAGTATTTCATTTTGGGTTGTATACATTTTGTTAAAATACCTACATATAGAAAATAGCATCTTGAATTGAATACAAGAATACAAATTGGAATAAAGTTCAACCAGTTCCAGCTTTTAAATTTCAAAACAAGGCATTTGTAACAAGTCCGTCTTAGAACACACAGGTATTCATATAGTAAATGCAACTAGTGAAAAAGCCAAAACACCAGGGGATGTCCTTTATGACACACAGCAAGTCCAGTTCCAGTATCTCCCTTTTAGGATAGGAACAATTATTAGTCATTGATTGCCAGTTCAGAACAAACCCCTATTCTCTAAGAGTATTGTATATCTTGAAATCATCACAATTTCAATACCATCTGTTGCAAAATATGCTAGCTTATACACAACTGTACACTTCAAACATTTTATATGATCTGAATCTTAAATTGAGGTAATATGCAACGGTCTACAAGACAATTCTCTTTCTGTTTCTCCAGCTGATCTCCTGAACGTCTTCCATTTTCAAACTGTGTAAGAAAGTCAAAGAGCCCAGTTGTCCTCTGTGAAACTAACGCTGTGTCTCCCTTAAACTTCCGTGATGGCAGCAGCAGGTGTTGAAAATCAGTTCCTTATGTTAAAAATATACAAACTTTCAAACTAGTAATAAAATACAGATCTTCATCCCAAATCAGTTCATTACATTAGTGTATCCCAGTAGCGATAATGTTAAACTGTTACCAGAGATTCACAATATCACTGAAACAAAGTACAATTGCTTTATGTTATCACTTATTGGTACTTAAACAGCTTATGCTAGAATAGTACTTCCAAACCCTTCCTTAATTCTGACGTGAAGCCAAATGGCTGAGCGCAATATATTTCACCTCATGCAGATGATGTATTACTTTTTTGTTAGGTATCTTTACTGGAGATGACTTTTCTGTCTTATGACTAAATCTCCAGGTACAAAATGAATTTGATTAAAAACAAGTACTTGGCCTTGTCAACTAATGTCCACAGATGCCTCTTTACTGGATACTGTTTTCTATGAGCTTCTAAGCAATGGAACTGGAATATTTATGCCCTATCCCATGTTCTCTGCCTTCAATAACTACATCTTTTCCTAAATAATTATTAAAATTAAAAAATACTTAGAAGGGTGGACCTTTATCCCTTTCAAGCTGAGTTATATTACTTAAAATGGGTTATTTTCTTAAACCATTATATCTCATCCAGATGTTACCTTGCCATGCACATCTCCTAAAACAGCTATTCAGGATGTGTACCAATCTGTCAAGAAGCAAAATTGGAATTAAAAATAGTTCTAGGTGAAAATTACTTTGCCTCAAAATGTTAAAATTGTTATTTTAGATGCAATTTAGCAGTCACTAATCAAATGTTTTTAAACAGTGGCTTTATGCTACGGTGTCATTTTTTTGGTTGAAATTAGAAAATTTGTTTGTTCCAACAATGTATCTAAACTGCCATTAATTTCAACTAAGACAATCTGTAGTCCCATTCTTCTACACTAGATTGAATTAAATGTCAAACCTTAATGTTCCAAAATCAATTAAAAGTCTACAGGGATACCATTTCTTTATTTAGACTGAAGTTTAACTGCATTTTTTTATTCTAAGTGATGTAAAGAAATGTAACAATTATAATTATATAACTGTAGTATACAAGTGACTGAAGGCTGTAATAAATTTATGATCCCCAGTGAATTATAAAACTTCCAACTGTTCTTAAATTCCATAAACCATTGTTTTATGCAGAGTCCTGTTGCACATTATAGAGGTGTATACACACTTCCTGAGGTACAGACAACACCAAGCTGAGTGTTGACATGCCTGAGGGACGGGATGCCATCCAGAGGGACCTGGACAAGCTCGAGGAATGGGCTTGTGTGAACCTCATGAGATTCAACAAGGCCAAGTGCAGGGTCCTGCACCTGGGTGAGGGTAACCCCTGGTATCAACACAGGTTGGGGGATGAAGGGATCGAGAGCAGCCCTGCTGAGAAGGACCTGGGGGTCCTGGTGGATGAAAAGCCAGACAGGAGCCAGAAATGTGCGCTCACAGCCCAGAAGGCCAATCATATCCGGGGCTGCATCCAAAGCAGCATGGCCAGCAAGTCGAGGGAGGTGGTTCTGCCCCTCTGCTCCACACTGGTGAGACCCCATCTGCAGTGCTGCGTCCACCTCCAGAGCCTTCAGCACAGGAAAGACATGGACCTGTTGGAGCGGGTTCAGAGGAGGCCACCAAAATGCTCAGAGGGATGGAACACCTCTCTGTGAGGACAGGCTGAGAGAGTTGGGTTTATTCAGCCTGGAGAAGAGAAGGCTCTGGGGAGACCTTACTGCAGCCTTCCAGTAGTTAAAGGGGCTTCTAAGAAAGATGGGGACAGACTTTTTAGCAGGGCTTGTTGCGATAGGAGAAGGGGTAATGGTTTTAAACTAAAAGAGTGCAGATTTTGATGAGATCTAAGGAAGACATTTTTCCCAGTGAGGGTGGTGAACCACTGGTACAGTTTGCCCAGAGAAGTGGTAGATGTCCCATCCCTGGAAACATTGAAGGTCAGGTTGGACGGGGCTCTGAGCAACCTGATCTAGTTGAAGATGCCCCTGCTCATTGCAGGGGGGTTGGAATAGATGGCCTTTAAAGGTTCCTTCCAACCCAGGCTATTCTGTGATACTATGATTCTGTGAATTAGTATGATCAGAGAAAAGTGAGTGTAGTGAAGGAGCACCAGAATGGATGTGAAATTTAAATGATCACATAAAAAATAAATGAAACTAAATTGACTATAAGTAAAATTGACTAGAGACTAAGATAAAGTTTCAAACATGAAAGTCATAAGGTTTTGGAAAGGCTTCCAGCAGGACTAGTGAATGCAGGTAATCTAACAGGTTTAGGTGAAACAAGTGGTTTCAGAGAAGGGTCATATTAGATAGTACCTGTAATAGGGCGGGATTGGGCATAAGAATTTTAAAATTTGTTTTCGTTATATGCAAATATTGTCATTGCATGTCTCAGAAGATTGTTATAGCATTTGTAACAGACCAATTTACAGTATTTCATTCAACAGCAAAAACAAAGGGGAATAGTTTCATCTGATACGTTGTTTGGTACATGTTAGTCATCCTAAAATGCCAATATCCTGATGGACACAACTTACAAACTTTACCTGAAGCAGTCATATTATATTGGGTTCATTCCTCTGCTGCACTGAAGTAAAGAGGGGAGATAAAGGTTCTTTTATGCCTCCACCAGTTCAGCACCATCCTGGAGATAAGAACCCAAGCCAGCCTTCAGCACAAAGCTGGAGAAATCACAGGGGTGCTCTAACGTCTGACAACTAGAACAAAACAC
This sequence comes from Phaethon aethereus, assembly GCF_964289735.1. Taxonomy (NCBI): domain Eukaryota; kingdom Metazoa; phylum Chordata; class Aves; order Phaethontiformes; family Phaethontidae; genus Phaethon; species Phaethon aethereus. The sequence continues at coordinate 22,348,916 of NC_138582.1, forward strand.
TCAGTACCCTCTGTCAGCCAGAGCTGGAAGAGCATTCCACACTGCACCCTTCCCACTACTCATTGCCTCCAGGCATCACAAACGGTCTGAATGTATGTAAACATATCCCATTCCTGATGTTGACAGAAAATGAAGCTTTATATAAAGATTGCTCAGATTCCATGAAAGGGACACTTATGGTCATTTTACTTCCCTCCAGTAATGGAAAATGGCATTATAGGACCTTACAATTGGTCCTTTTTTTTTTCCTGCAGCACAGTATTTTCTGTGTTTTTAACTAAACACACACACATAAACACTGCCCCCCCTGCACTGTAAGCAAGCATATATTTACACACATGTATATTGCTTATATTGCCTATATAGCATACACACATATAGAATTTTAAAAAGAAATCCAGAAACTCATTAAATGATGATAACTCAACTAAAAAAAAAGCACTACTCATTATAATCTCATCACATTATTTTCATATTAAACCCTCTCTCTTTGATTTTACAATGTCAGGTTTGATCTTGCACAGCTTAGGTGCAGTATGCTGCCTCTTTCTGTGAACTATCCTCCTATCTATTTCCTAAGCTGTTGTTCCACACTTGTAATCATGTTATTTGAGTGCTTTATGTATTCTAAAAATAACCATAATAGAAGTTGCATGTAAGTGCAAGGTGAGAAGTGATGAACAGGACAGCGACACAGCACAACCGATCATACTGAATGTAAATGGGAGACCAGACCACACTGCACAGCAATAAATGATTATTATTACTACCATTTATAAAGAACCTCGAGGTGTCAAAGGCACTTCAAAGTACACACAAAGAGACGTATTCCCTCCCCTAAAGAGTTTACAATCTTGAAACATTGCCAGGCTGTTTCTTCTTGTCTCATAGGAGTAAAACAAAATAGAGAATGATGAATTGAGTGCTGCTTTATACTGGATCATGCTTAAACCTATACTGCATCAAGAAAGTTTATTCTGTTCCCTCATACTTTATAATGCTTTTTTTGCCACTAAGGAGGGAACCAGACCAACAGTTTGAGACTTGTTGAAACTTAGCTTGCAAGATACCAGTGATTAAACTCACTTGCATAGCCACAACTTGCAAATGAACTTGAATGAACGTAAATCTATTTTGCATGCTCATCAAAACTTGAACTAAGTCAAACTTTTATTTCCTGGAGTCATCGTTTCCAAGTGAGACCTCCAGCAAAACTTTCCTTTGGCTCCCAGCCAACTGCCTGCACTTGTCTACAAGTGTGTCCTGCACTGCAGACCCTTGAACAATGGAAGTTCAGAAGTTTCCGCAAACAAAACTAATCCATCATTTCCACTGCAATAGCAAGTACCCTTCATAAAAGGGAGTAGTAAACAGTTCCTGAAAAGGAGTATTCCCTTCCACAGAATTAGTTCATCAGTTCCTTTCCCAAACACATACATCCCTAATCAACTTCTCTCCTACAATTCTGACCCTAATATTAAACAATACCACAGCTGCTAACAAGGTAAACGTAAGCAGGGGCGAGCTAAACCTTAGAGCTCTATGGAAATTATATTATGTAGAGATACCATACAGCTGGAAGTCAATAAAGATGAGCACAAAAACAAGAATCTGGTATATGATAATGATTAAGAATCTGTACTATATGATTTAAATTCTCTATATTACCATATCACGTGATGTTCATCAAAGGTACAAAATCCTTTTCTGTGACGGTTCTTTACTTTCTTATGCTGCTATGTAGATGACAGTACAGACTCTAACAGCCGAAGGAGACCAGGAATTAAGTCTGACTCTTCTGAACTTAGTGGAATCTCTGCCATTTACTTCAGCAGGATCAAGATCTCACCTTGAACACCAAAAATATAAAATTATTTCAGCGGGATTGCTCAAGGGTTAAAGTTCTATTTCAGTGTGAAAAAGTATAGCTAAATCTCACTGTTAATGAGAATGGGTTGGTTTTTGACCAAATACCATCTATATCAAATTACAATAATAGAATATTTTCTTTTTCTGGAGATTGATTTGTAGTCTGATTTTTGCTCATTGGCACTTTTCCTTTTCATATCCTCCACAACCTGAGAAAAAGGTGAAAAGTCAACCTATTGATATATTGTTGAAAATTAAAACAATTTCAAAAGCACATTTCCACTCTGAAATTGCAAGTAACCTTTAAAATAAATAAACCTGAACAAGATTAGAAAACAATCAAAAGTATTTATCTCCCTTTGGTTATTTATTTTGTGCATATAGTAAAGTGGGTTGTAGTCAGTTTTATTTTTTCAAGGAAAATGAGCTTTATTTTTCCAAGATTACAAGGCAGAGTGACTGTGTCATTCCCAGAAACTATGGGGAGACGTTCATGTGCATGCTTACCCTTAGAGAGTGGAAAGTAGTGATTATAGTATATTTCAGCACATCCTTGACACTGAGGAGACTGCAGGTGAGTGTGCAGGGAGAACTGAAAAAGGAAAATGCTGCTCTTTGGTCTAGGTCATTTGACTCCAAATATCTGTGATAAAATCTGATTTTCTCTGTAGATTTTATTTTCTCATTTTCTCTCAGATATTGCAGAAACTTGTAATTTCTGTTCAAAAACAAAGTAGAAGATTTTAATTTTTATTTCCATTTAAGAGAATATAGAAGATTCTAAGTGAAACGGAACAAGAAAACAAGATCTGAGCCTTCTGTTTTTTTATGGCTTGTCTTGCTTCTAGGTTCTCCACAGTGAAAATGGGAAGGTGAATCCTCCAACCTCTGCCTCCTCTTGCATCTAGAGCAGAGAAATTGGGAACTCTTAAAGTCACAGTCTGAGACACACCTTCCAGGCAGCTAAGGTAGCACTGAGGGATCAGTGCCTAGAAGGCAAACCATCCAGTTCTGATCCAGGGAACAAGAAAGCTCTAAGACACTCATCATTATACATAGTGAGGTCTTCCCAGATGTCAAGTCAGGACACTGGCCAAAGTCCACATGGTAGTGCTGTCGATTTGTGGGTTCCAGTTCCCAGTTTTGGAAGACTTTCACAGAAAGAGTAAGCTAAAACAGAGGAAGCTGGAAGCTGGGAACCACCAGCAGGTGGCAAAGTAAGATGCCCTGTGGGCTGCCAGTAACCTCTTCTGGGGTTTCATTGGAGATCTTTTTGCCAAATGGAGGAGTCATAAGAAATATTGTAGTTTTGCAATGTTGACTTTTTTTTTTTGGTAAGGAAATCCTACCACCTTGAAAGATTCTTAACCAGTTCACAAAAGCATGAGAGAAAATTTTTGGAACAGGCTGCCCAGCGATGTGGTGGAGTCACCATCACAGGAAATATTCAAAAAACTTGTAGACATGGCACTTCAGGACATGGTTTATGGGCACCATGGTATTGGGCTGATAGTTGGACTTGATGATCTTAAAGGTCTTTTCCAACCTTAATGATTCTGTGAAAATAAGTCAAAGAGCTGGATTTTGTAGTATGGCTCCAGATTTGTGTTGCACATGTGTGTGCAGCGGCAGAACGTTGTGATGTGCACGGCTAGTGAGTGGATGGAGCCCAACAGTGTTATAATGCTCTTCATAATTTTCAAATAATCATTATTTCTAGGTAATGAAGGTCAGCAAGATGTTACCACCTCACCTTGTTTATGAAAGGAGCCGTGATACCTGCAAAGTCTGTATGCTTGAAACAGCCACTAGAGGGGAATTTGCAGTCAAGCAGGTGAGGTAGGCTCCAGGCTGCAGGTCACATCTTCCAAGTGTGACCCTTCATTAATGAGTGGCAATTTTTGTATCTCTTTCTATGGTATGTATCAGTATCCTTGATATGTCAAAAAGAGAGTATATATTATTGCATTTGGTTATAATAACAATAAGAATTTCATCTACTTTTCTTCCAAAATTTCCCATGTGGAAATTCACTTCTTGTTCTGTCTAGCAGAAATGCAATACAGGGTTTTATTAAAAGAATCGAATGTGACTGTCACTGACAGAGCAGTAGTATTGGATATCTTGTGCTGGAAAGTAGAAATAATGCTGCATGGGAAATATCAATATGGATTAATCTATGGGCCATGGATTTGACCATTTATTAAATTGGTTTTAGTTGTATAATGTATATTAAAGTGAGATAAATTCACAATTCACATTTTATTGATTTAGCTAAGTTCAACTGAGAATTTGTGTTGTTGTTTCGTGTGTTTCTATTTGACTGTTTCTTCCTAGAAGCTTAATCAGTGGAAGCTTACATAGCCAATGCGACCTGCTGTGAAAGCTTGGATCTTTAATGCTGTACCATAAGCCATGCTACTGAGGTAGAAAATTTACTGCTGGCCAGAAAAGTAAAAATACCCTCACTTCAAGATTATGACATGTATTTCAAAAAGATCTCCAGCTGGTCTTCCAGCTAGTTGGCTTCAGAGAGGGTATCTCAGACATAGAAAAACATAATTGTGTGCACAGAAAACTGTGCACATATGAAAGATATAGTGTGCAAATCAAAAACTGTAATGCCTTTCTGTAGTCAGATGCATATATTAGATCCAGTGGCTCTCATCATCTGCATACTGCCCAGATGTGTAACACCTGCAGGCGTGCATACATTTCAAGGAAGCCTTTAACTTGACTTGGTAGAAAGGCTGTAAAAAGATTAATGCAATTATTATTTTTAATTGTCTTTTACTGCTGAATACTCATTTTTCAGTTCATGGCCTAAAGTATTGTTGTCATCTATCTTATACTAAGTATACCAGTTTATAACAAAAATGCATATTATTATGCATAATGATGACATAATAAGTGTCATGGATATTCACATCTTTGATTTTGCTATTCCATATGTTTCAATAGTCATTTTAATATTGAATGGCAATATGTAGTACCTTTACAGAAATTGCTTCCCATTAGTCAGTTTTGACATAGTATTGTAGAAACAAAACGATGGAGAAACAGACAAAGAAGAATTGTACCTATCCAGACTAACAAAAGCATATCTTGAAAGAAGCAAAAAATATGACTACTCTACTCAGCTAACTTCGTGTTCACACTAATGGGCTATTTACTGTTGAAAAAAAGAATGGTTCTCACAGTTGTGCTCGTAATAAACAGGGATTTCATTTCAAGTAGGCTTTGTAGTTTAACTGTGTATTTAAATTATTCTACAGAAATCAGCTTTGCATTGCTTTCCATAGGTTAGCAACAAGGTTGTACAAAGAAGTAACAACAGCATAACTGCCAAATTGAGGGGAGATTCAATACCCAGCTCGATGGCATTTCCGCCTACTTCTGCTGTGCAATGCCTGGAATTTTATATTTGGTCAATTTCTGTGAATCAATGGGTCGAACCCAATTACTTTTCCCAGTAGCTGGACAGGGAAAGTCAGAAGCAGGTGGAACGCTGATTACCACGTCCAGACCTAAAAGTGCCTCTGTAGCAGCCTATAGACTTTCTAGCATAACACCTGGTGTGTATCTGTTTCTAGCTTTTTTAAAATACGGAAATTCCTGAATAAATTGTTTCCAAAACACGGAGCATGGGTGTCAGAATGGTGACTGGGAAGAGGATAGTAAGGGGAAGGGATACACACAAAGAACACTTCTGGCATGAATATAAGAGAAGAGGAAGGTAGGAATATATCTAGAAGCTCTAGAATGAAGTAAGGAACTGAAGGAGCTGCAAAGAGTTTGCAGATTACAGGGGAGTGGGAAAGTTGGTAGCCTGTTACAGGGGAGAACAAAGGCACCCCAGGGTGCACAGTAGGCTTGACCTATGGAAGTAATGCACTCTGTGACCCTCTTGTTGATGAAACAACAACAACAGTTAATAAAGGATTATTTTCTCTGGCACTCAAAAGCTTGCTACATAGTACAGCCTTTGATTGATAGTAAAATTAAATTAATATGAAATAATCTTGAAATTACAAAGCTTTCTAGAAGGACCTTTGATTCTATACATGACTCAAAGAAAGATAATTTTAAAGTAAATTTGTAAAAATGAAATTAAATAGAGTGTTGGAAAATCCACCTAAACATTGTCACTGACACTTTGCTATAGATGGTTGCTAATATTACCCAGTCTTCATATAGTGCAATTATAAGCTTTGAAGAAATGTTTAAAACAATGGAAAAATGCAGAGAAATTTGACTTCTTTCAAATTCTACTTCTTGCTCCATTTCTGACATAAAGTTTTGTGTAATCTAGCAAAAAATGAACCTCCTGTGTTTCTGGGAATTTGTTCATGATGATAATGATGTTCGTAATGGCATATTTTCCTTTCCTGCCTTTCCTTTGCTGATCTCTTCCTTCTAAGCTCATGTATAGTTGAATCTTGGTAACAGTAGAAGTGGAAAATGCTGTGGGACTCCAACTCTGCAACGAGTTGTCTGTTTACGATCTGTATGTCCTTCTCATTGGCCTACTGCTCCTCTCTCAAGTAGGAGGTGGAAAATACTGTTTTTCTTAGAAAAGTATTCTGTTTGCTCTCTCTCCCCCCCGCCCCTTGCATTTACTGGGTTTTTTCTCCTGCTGTTTTGCTTCTTCCATTACATTTACCTTTCTTTTTCTCCAGGGCTTTTGCCAGTGCCCCTTTAAAGAGCTAAGAAAAAACTTTTTATTCTTTGCAGTTTTTGCCTTCCTCTGAGCACAGGAGAGATTTTCTGAGAAGGGTAATAACTATCGCTCAAGTTAGCGAGTGTAAAGTAAGCCAATTTACCAGAGGTAACTCCATTTTCTTTTGCTATGATGTGTTTTGTCAAATCATCCAGCACAAACAAATCTTTCCTAACTGGTATCAGTACCTGATCGTACAAGAATGGTAGAGTACGCACAACTGTACAACACTTGGCTGTGTTATTGCTTGCTTCTGTGTTCATGCTCTTTCCTTTTTTCTTTTTTCAGCTGATCTCACTCTCAGCGGAAGGTAATGTTTAAATATGAGCAGCTTCCTGGCCCTATTTCATCTCCAGCCTATTTGGCACCGCACTGAAGCTTCAGGATTTCCCAAGCAATTCTAGAGGGACTTGTTTCCCTCAGTTTCACTACCTGGTAAACAACTGGTTGCAATTCCATTTTAAAATCAATGTTAAAGCACTGACTTACTATGTATAACATGTACGACTTTTCTAACATTTAGTGTTTTTGTGTCTCCAACTTCCATGTCCATGAGTCAAATGGATCAGAACACCAGGTGTGGCATTAATTTGTTCTTATGTGTGTAACTGATATTAACGATTTAGTGCATGAAAGCTATGAGCTCTTAAAAGATGTATTTTTACCTCCCGTTCCTGCCTTTTAGGACAGGAATTTAATTTAATTTAATTTGAATTTCATACATGATACAGTATGGTATATGAACGGCAAACCTATCCAGGTTTGGGGTTTTTTAATTGCCATAATTGTCAGCAATAAATTTATTATGCTTATTTGTAAAATGCTGTATATGACCATTACCTTACACATAGATTATTTTATATATATTTCTTAAATAAAGAGTTGAAAGAATTATGAAATAAAGCCATTCATTAAATTCACGAAGATGCAAACAAGATGGAAAACACAATAAGGTAAAATGTACAATATTACGATAATACCTCTAATATTGACACTTACAGATGGGATCCAAAAGCAAGTTCTTTAGAGTATGTTCCCAAGTCCTAGATGATGTGTCTAAGTAGTGTAATTCCAAAGAGAATGACATTTCTTTAGTTCGATGTTCTATCAAATTTTGAGAAACTAAGCTACTTATACTATACATAAGTATTAAGAAGTAATTTAACCTTATCTCCCATCAGCAGTACAAAGCCATTTCTTGTTTTGGACAGAAAAGTGGGGCAACATAACTACACAGGAGTCTACTGTACGTTCCATGGTATGGTAAACTGCATGCTTATGGTAGAAAAATAAGCAAGTTGAGCCACCTACCACTGGGGACAAATGGAACTGATTGTCAATAAGGCAACTATATACAACTTTAAGATTCACTAGTTAACGTCTTAAACCAATATACATAGCATCCAGATATCCAGTAGGAGTACCCAGTTTTGTTACATGTTTTGGAAGCTTTTGTTATATGTAGAACTGGAGATAAAGATCTAAGTTCCAAAACCATAAATGTGTCTTCCATGTGGTCATGTAGCTTCTGCTAACTTGAATATGGCAAAACTAATTCCTCGCTTGATGTTTCAGCCTTGCTTAAACAAAGTCATGGCATAGATAGAGGAGAAAAGGATCCACTGACTCCCAAGCTGGCTACCTTATGAAGAAACTTTTAAATTTGAGGGCAGGAATAGAATTAACTATTCGTTGTGTTTCAAAAACATCTTAAGCATTGGATTTGGAATATGGATGAGAAGTAGTAGGCATTGTCACTGCCCCAATTTAATCTCTGCAAACTGTGAGTAGATCTACTAGGATAGGATAACTGACTGTTACATTCCTGAACATAAAAATTATGGCTTGGAAGCTACTGGTACATAGAAGAATGCATCCAAAAGCTTCTTTCCTGACCTCTCTCTCATTTGATTTGTACAGATATGACTCTACATTGTTTTGTTTCTGTTTGGATTGGAAATTTCAGAATTTTTATTTCTGAAAAAATCTGTTGATAGCATCATGTCTTGAAACTATGACAGATAAAAGGATTGACTTTGATGAGAAGGGATAACTAGGTCTCCTTGTTTGCTCAGTCTTTGGTCCCTTTATTGACTTATTCAACAAAATTATCAAGAAACAAAGAGTTTCCATTATATATACAATCTCTTGGTAACTACACTAATCACAAATTCAAGTTTAAAACAATCATCTGCCCTAATCTACATTAACTCTGAACCTTTTACCTATTTTTTTCAGCTGTTCTAAACTGAATAACAACTGGACACAAATTACACATAGCCTATTTCCTCAATTTTTTAAGTTATTATCATATTTTGTTCCTATACCCAACAGAAAAATTCAGCCATAATAGTGAACATGCAGACAATTTGTGAATGCTGAATGAAAGAAAATTTGGTGCATTTAAAGTGTATTTCCCTTTTTAGAATAAATGGACTAGTAAACAAACAGTCTTAACCTTTACTTGGTAGCTAAATGCAATAGTGTCTCATTTCTAATATTTGTGTTATCTAAGGAAAAAATGGAGAGAAGTTATTTAGAAAGCCTCATTAGAAGTGATTTATTTACCAAACCATGAATGTATAAATACCTTACCTGTAAGTCTCAGCTGTAAAAAGACTATTAGCTAAAAATGTGCTTAGATGTAACATAGGTTTTAAAAAAGCTGCATTCTTAAATGAATTGTTTACATAAACGGGGTACAACTTATAAAACAATGAACTCTAGCTCATTATTGTTGGGCACTTTGTGTAGGCAATAAGTTAGATGCGTAGTGTCTGAACAACATATGCATTCTCCAGAAAGGTATTCCCATTTGGAGAAAGAGGGTGGAAAATACTCCCTCATTCTTGGGAAGCTATTTTAAATACATCGAGGAGATCCTAATTTAAGTGTTCTGTCAGCAGTCTTTGAGGAATCACTAAAAGGTAGACTGATCAATAAATGGGATAGGAAACTAATTAGTAAAATCTAATTTTTAATATCAGCTATAGAATGAGATAGTTTTGTCTCTGTGTATAGTTATACACTGGGCAGTTGGAGAATAAGATTAATTTAGGCCTCTCCTTCACAATCTTAAATATGAAGCCTGAACATATATTTCTATATAAACACTATATATGGTCTGGGGATGTATGCATTTCATCCATCACTTCTCAATGTATTCTAATTATTTAATGATCTTCACCGCCATAGAGAAGCCATAAAAGCAAAGATCTCAGGAGGTTGTGTTTCAGAGTTGGAACCATACCGCCTATATCCCTGCCACTGCCCCTGAACAGCGTAGCTGGCTTTTGTACGGCTTACTCTTCAAGAGTGCGCAGATGAGGCTCAGTGAGGCTCAAAGTACTCCAGAGACTGAAAATATTTGAAGCCCACTCCAGTGCTGCTTCTCCCTCCACTGACACACCTATTGTCACTAATCAGCAGCTCTGCATCGGGCTCATAACGAGGTGCCTCTTCTGCCTAAGTGCAAAGCCAGGTATCAGCTGCAAAGTTTTACTGACAGTAACTTCAAACTTATTTGCAGTCAAACCATTTTATGAGGGTTCACCTGTTAGAAGTTAGCATTGCTGTCTTTCTATATTATGTTTACAACATTTTGTAATTTCTAATACAAATTAAATATACATCACTCCTATACTGGCAGATTGTCAGTGTAGTGCTTGGTATTTGAAAATGTAGGCATTTCGCAGTACAGTAATAATTCAAAAAGCATATATTTTCTGAAGCTGGTCATTTTCTAAAGATTTCAAATATCTATTCAAATGTCAAATTTCTGATTAACAAGCTAGAGCGTGAGCAGAATTTGTACATCTTCAATTTTCTGTTTAGTATGTACTTAGTTATTGTTTCTCTATTTGAAAGATATTAAACATTGGAATTTTAAGAATATTTGAATGTGACATTCATGTTTCTAAAATATCTTATTCTGATAACTCAAATACAGCATAACAGAAATCTAAGGCAGAATCCTGCTCAAGTATTTTCAGCAGAACCATTTGGATGATCAAGGCAAGTGAGATCTGCTCCGTACTGTATGAAATGTCTTTCACTCTGATGTCCTCATGATCAACTATGGAATACGGCTAGTGAGGAAGACTGAAAAAGGCAAAGGAGAAATTAAACTAAGGGCTGAAAAGCAAACTGTAAGTGTTGATTCACTGAAACACATTGAAAAGTTTTCTTGAAAGACACAATTTTTTTTTTTCCAGTGGTGTTTAGTGGAGGGCCCAAGATTTTGGATTTGCCTAGTCAAGAAAGGTGGAGAAGATAATGATAGGGAAAAGTAATTGCAGATTAGAAAATTATAAACAATGAAACATCACTATTTGCAAACAATTATTGATCAACTAGGAGGGAGGAGCAACCAGAAAGAAAAGAGCAAGGGGAAGTATTTGAGGAGAGAACTAAATTGAACAGAGAACCGAGGAGACCTGAAAAAACACAGAAGAAAAGCTTTGTCGCATAGCAGAAGCCACCACTAAAAAGTGAAAAATGTGTTATATAGGCAGGAGTAAAACTGCCTATAATAATATATTGGAATGAGATAAGAGGAAATTAAATATATAGAGCCATAGAAATGATCCACACGTGTAAGAAATCTACTGTTGTCAGAAGAACCACTTAGGTCACAGAGAGTAAGAGGAAATAATGAAGTACAGGCAGCAGAAAGAGGGAGTCACTTAGTCACTAAGAGCAAGAAGTGAATTCTACATAATGGCCAGATTGCAGTCTGGACTGCCATTGGGAAAAGGTAGCACTGAATAATACAATCTTGGGAAAATTAGAGGAGGAGTTTTTCTTTAAGGAGAAAAAGGTAAAAGTCTGCACAATATATCTGAGGATGTTCCCTTTAATTAACAAATTTAGGAAGATCACAGAAGCATGAAAAGAGAAAAGATATGAGAGATGTAGGTATGGAAGTAGATATCGCCCTGGAGTCACGTTCACAACTGAGAAAACTGTTAGATTGCAAGGGAGAGATAAATCTTTTCAACTACCCCCAGAAAGCACTGGGAGGGAAGAATAGCCAGGCTGGTTAGAGAAGAGAATTATTGATGTGGAAATGGATCAGTGTCCACAAGCATACATCCAAATGAGGAAGAAAAAGAAATTAGTCTGAATTTGCAATGGTGAGGCATCCTTATGGAGTATCTGATGAGTTTTACAACTCTCTGCTAGAGACCAAGATAGCCCTGGAAAGGGGATGAATACCTGAATGGATTCAGTTTTTACAGAAATCCACTGACAGCAAGAGGCTGCAGAATCCCTAAGACAGTATCTGTGGATGTCACAATAAAGTATCACTATTTGCTGAGTACCAGTATGTTGCAGTTCAAAGTGCAAAGCCTTCCTTTATAATGTTGTTTCTGATACTGTTCATTAAAGAGAATTATAGTTCTGTCTGAGAGGTTTCTTTGGCGTGTCACCCAACTCCAGCAAAAGACAAGTGTTTGCAAAGCCATAGTCTCCTCCAGCAAGGCTGGTGAAGGGTCTGGAGCGCAAGTCTTATGAGGAGTGGCTGAGGGAACTGGGATTGTTTAGCCTGGAGAAAAGAATGCTCAGGGAAGATCTTATCACTCTCTACAACTACCTGTAAGAAGGTTGTAGCGAGGTGAGTGTCAGTCTCTTCTCTCAAGTAACAAGTGATAGGACAATAGGAAATGGCCTCAAGTTGCGCCAGGGGAAGTTTAGGTGGGATATTAGGAGAAATTTTTTCCCCAAAATGGTTGTCAAGCATTGGAACAGGCTGCCCAGGGAAGTGGTGGAGTCACCATTCCTGGAGGTATTTAAAAAACATGATATCTTTTAGATGTGGCGCTTAGGGACATGGTTTAATGGTGGACTTGTCAGTGTTGGGTTTATGATTGGACTTGATGATCTTAAAGGTCTATTCCAACCTGAATGATTCTATGTTTCTAAGGTAGTGTCAGGGCACTCCACATCTTGTATGGAAAAGCGTGCAAAAACCAGCCAGCTGCAGGAATGGTAAGACACCATGCAGGGATGAGGGAGCAGCCTGCCTTTGGTACAGGCAAGCACATACACATTGCTAGACAATAATGTACACCTCACTGGAGGCCTGGGGAAAACAGATTGCTCATGGGTTTGGAGAATTCATGCTACCCTTCAGTACGTGAGTTGATGGCTGTAAATAAGTAGTTCATTTTTATTATGGTAAATGAATACTCTGGGAAGTTCCTGAAGCTTTGGGAGTTTCATTACTATCTCCTCTCCTGTAAATTCTTTCAAACAATGTTTTCCATGATACCCATGAAAAAATATAGCAGCAAGTGAAAATTCTTAATAAAAAAACCCCAATAAATTCTTATTACCACCAAAAGTATATGCATGCAAAAATAAAAGCACCATTCTGGGACACAGCCTACTGTGGGTTTTTAGGGCTCTAGTGCGTACATGGTTGAAAACCATGAATGCCAATGAAGTCTTCAAGTACTGAAAGATTAATACAGATGTTATGGAAAAAGTTGCAAATTGATAGACACCCCCAAAATATGATACATATACAAAAAAATTCTGGTAGTGGGCACATGTTTAAACATAATCAGAACTTGATGACAGTGTACTTAAAGAAATGTTTGTGTCAGAAATCACAGAAACAGAGAATCATAGAGTAGTTTGGGTTGGAAGGGACCTTTAAAGGCCATCTAGTCCAACCCCCCTGCAATGAGCAGGGACATCTTCAACTAGATCAGGTTGCTCAGAGCCCCGTCCAACCTGACCTGGAATGTTTCCAGGGTTGGAGCATCTACCAACTCTCTGGGAAACCTGTGCCAGTGTTTCACCACCCTCACTGGGAAAAATGTCTTCCTTAGATCTCATCGAAATCTACCCTCTCTTAGTTTAAAACCATTACCCCTTCTCCTATCACTACAGGCCCTGATAAAAAGTTTATCCCCATCTTTCTTAGAAGCCCCTTTAACTACTGGAAGGCTGCAGTAAAGTTTCCCCAGAGCCTTCTCTTCTCCAGATTGAACAAACCCAACTCTCTCAGCCTGTCCTCACAGAGAGGTGTTCCATTCCTCTGAGCATTTTGGTGGCCTCCTCTGAACCCGCTCCAACAGGTCCATGTCTTTCCTGTGCTGAGGGCTCCAGAGCTGGACACAGTACTGCAGATGGGGTCTCACCAGCGTGGAGCAAAGGGGCAGAATCACCTCCCTCGACCTGCTGGCCACTCTTCTTAGAATGCAGCCCCGGATATGATTGGCCTTCTGGGCTGCAAGCGCACATTGCTGGCTCCTGTCCGGCTTTTCATCCACCAGGACCCCCAGGTCCTTCTCAGCAGGGCTGCTCTCGATCCCTTCATCCCCCAACCTGTGTTGATACCAGGGGTTACCCTCACCCAGGTGCAGGACCCTGCACTTGGCCTTGTTGAATCTCATGAGGTTCACACAGGCCCATTCCTCGAGCTTGTCCAGGTCCCTCTGGATGGCATCCTGACCCTCAGGCATGTCAGCTGTACTCATCTTGGTGTCATCTGCAAACTTGTCGAGGGTGTACTCAATCCCACTATGTCATTGATGAATTTAAAAGTACTGGTCCCAGTACGGACCCCTGAGGGACACCACTCATAACCCATCTCCATCTGGACATTGAGCTGGTGACCACTACCCTTTGGATATGACCACCCAACCAATTCCTCATCCAGCCAAGAGTCCACCAATCAAATCCATATCTCTCCAATTTAGAGAGAAGGATGTTCTGTAAGGCCATGTCAAAGGCCTTACAGAAGTCCAGATAGATGACATTGGTAGCTCTTCCCTTGTCCACTGATGTGGTCACTAAGTTGGTCAGGCAGGGCTTGCCCTTGGTGAAGCCATGCTGGCTCTCTTGTATCACCTCCCTGTCCTCCATGTGCCTTAGCAGAGCTTCTGGGAGGATCTGTTCCATCATCTTCCCAAGCATGGAGGTGAGGCTGACAGGTCAGTAGTTCCCAGGGTCCTCCTTGCTTCCCTTTTTTAAGAATGGGTGCAATATTTCCCTTTTTCCAGTCCCACCAGGGACTTTACCTGACCGCAGGACTTTTCAGATATCATGGAGAGTGGCTTGGCAACTACATCAGCCAATTCCCTCATGAAATTTAAAAATGCATGTGTAAGTTTATGTGTATCTACCTGTACAATCACTTATTTGATGAATGAGCTTGATCCATGCTGCATCTATTGGTATTTTTAATTATATTTAATTTTAATTCATTTATTCACAGTTTTAACCTTTGTAAGAACATCAGTTATTTAAATGAGTAGAAGGTAAACCACATCAACAAAACTGCAGCGTTTAATGTTGAAGATAACTGACATGCATGAAGTCATTGTATTAAAATATTGTTTTTCCTATTGTCTAGCACAGATGGTGCTGGTAATTAATATTGTGCTATTTTTTCATCAGGGGATTCCCTGATTACAAAATTTATGCAGTATGTAATAAACTGCTACATTACACTGTATGAATAAATGATTTATGATTTATATATTTATTAATGAGAAAGCCATTATCCAAGATGCAAATTATGCAATGTTTCAAAACTTCTTATGATATCTTTTTAAAATCACTGTATTTTTATAAAATCCATAATTTATGAAATACTGTATATTATCAAACAAACACTGTTTATTTCTGTGTTTTCTAAAGGCCTTATCTAGGTGTTGATGATCACAAACAGGCTCATTAGAAAATGCACATCAGCAATCAAAATATTTTTGAGGGTATTTTGATACTTCCTGCAGAGGGTATTATAAGTACAGTTAGGAATAAATTCTTCTGTCTTTGCCATACAAGGGTAAACTTTGTCTTGTGCACCATCTTTATTCCAGGGGTTTGTTCAAGTGGCACCACACTTTTAAAACAGTCATTGAAATCAAAACACATATTCTAGAAACTAATTTCTAAATAAGAGCATAGAAACATGCTGATATATGACCACCTAAAGTTACACCATCTTTCTTTGGCGGTGTATGTTTTTAAATTTTAGAGCCTTTTGCACTGTCACAGAAATGTTCACGGATAGTATGAGCAACTGCTAAGAAAATCCAGTTGTCCTGTAGTAGGGTCCTATTTGACAAATCTCCAATCTGCAGAACGCTGAGCTTTTTCTCCTGATGCAGGAAACTGCTTTAGTGTATACGCTCCTTTCCCAAACCGTGTACCAAGCGAGTAACAGTAGCAAAATTATCCCAGGCCACTTCCCAAACAAGCACACTCCTAGTCCATCCACAGAAACTGCAGAGGTAGGTTCAGGCGGTTGGAGCCTGCCCTCCAGACTGGACGAACTCCTGTGCTGAAATATGCATGGTGAACTGGCAAGGACATGCAAGTCATACAAGGCACATGTGGGAATTAGTGAACATAACTAGTATAAAATGAATCGTGGTACCAGTTCTGCACATATTCCACCCATAAGTGGGTTTTTATCAGCTGCCTGTAACCTCTTGTCTACATACCTTTCTCTTCCACAGTCCCCTTACATGGTAGACAAATACAGATTATCGACTGTATTAGACATGAAGAGCCCTGGCTTTTGCACTTCCCCAACTTTTCATAAGATTGCTTTCCCGAACAATATCTTCAATGCTATTTTTGTCAGAATGAGGAGAATGCGTACTTCCTACCTGCTACCTTTCAGCATCTTCACCTTCATCTTCTGACCTCATTTGGAGCAAGTGAAAACCTTGTCTGTGCCAATCACTTGAGAATGAGGGGAAAAAAATGTTTCCCTTCTACCTGGAATACAACTACTGGGATGCCTGAAGTGGATCAAAACCCATTCCATAAGAATTACACATGTGAGTGTTAATCTAGAAATGGTTGGGACTGTAGGATGTAGGGACAAGAATTATATGACTTTTTCACATTCAGTCTGTATTTGAGCCCTAGGTCTGCTCAATCAGATGCCCTTGTGCTTTTTCAAGACCTGAAAGAAGGAAACTCTTAACCAAATATCTTCCAGCAAAGTTACCATGTTTGGAGGTTGTGCAGACTGTATTTAATCTCATTCACATGCAGTTCTAGGCTCACATTTTGAGGCAAAATATCTAGATACTCAACATGACTTTTGAATAGAGCAGAGAGTGGAATTAAAATGTCTATATCAAAGAAAAGGTTACTTTTATCTTCTGAGTCAGGACGCCTAAGCCCCAAGCAATAGCAACCACCTAGTACATGATACTATGGGTTTCAGAAATTGTATTCCTTAAAATAGTCAACTTTTTTTCTGAGAAAAATCCTAATTACATCTACTGCAAAAATACGTAATTTCCTGTATGCACTGGGTTATGAACATACTCACTTAAAAATGTATATTTCAAAATCATATAGTTTCTATCTCCAGTTTTTATTCTCAGATATTAATATACTTCTTTTTGAAGATATGTGAAGATGGCTATAAAACAGATGAATACCATAATTAATAATTGCACTTAATCATTAATAGTAAAGCAATAGATAATTTGAATGTACACTTATGCTATACTACATGTTGTCACCTTAAAAGACAAATTTATTTAAAAAATCAATACCTTTTAGCTATTGCAACTTTTATAATCACTTTAAACTAAATGGAGTAATGCCGGATATTATTTACATTTTCATCAGGCATTTTGCAGATATCTCTCAAGGTTTCTCTATTGGTATGCATCACTAACAGGGAGGACAAAATGATGTAATTATAATGTAATTTGTAAGTAAACACATGTTCAGTTTAAAAATGTGAACTTATTTTCCCTTTCAAATTAATAATATCTGTCATATGTTATATTTTACAATTTACAAATTTATTATGACACTGATGAGTTTCAAGACTCTCTCTGGGATTTTTGTTCCCACACAAACAGCATATACATTTGTAGGGGTTCTTTAAAATTCCCAGATTTGTTAGGCTATTATAGCATGAATTTGTACGTCAGAATGCAAACTAGGTATCTACACCATTTTTTGGGGGGGAGAAAAGCAGTATTTCAAAACAGACTAATATTGGTACAGTATATAGTATTTATGTTTTGCTCCATGGAAAACAACAGGTTTTAAATAAGAAACGTTTATCATGAAGCAATTAATTCAGCCTGTTAACTTTTTAATGGAAAGATGTTACAAGAAGTGTAATAGTAGCTCCACTTATAAACTATCTCTCAATTCTCAGTTCTCTATTAAATATTACTGTAATGTAAAATATTGTATATTTCAGATTTGCAATAGAACAATTTAAGAAAGAGCTAATAATTCCTGCAAGTAAAGCAGTAATAAAGCTCATACTGATCACTGAGACTCTTCTCCTAAAGTGGAAAATGAGTTGCTTAGGATTTCAGCTTTCCACGGGATTTTTCTTTAATGTTTTCTGCATGAAAATATTTAATGAATATGGGAGATGAATGTGTAAATATCCAGCTTTAAGCTAGTATAATAATCTTTCTTTCAAATTCATATTTCACAAATACAGTGTTGACTAGCTGCGTAAAGAATATTAGTTCAAATCATAGAGGATTTGTTCTTAAATCAGAGTCCTTGAATCATATGCTATCTAGTTCTTAATGTATTTGTGTACAAAGGACTGTTTATTTTCCAGTAACAGTGGAAGAATTTAAAATGTGTAAAACAAATATTTCTACTACGATATTTTCTAATTTATGAGTTTCTGCTTTGGATAGTTGCTTTAATTCTTAGTTGCTTATATGTCTCATTTAAATCTGGTTACATGGTTATACCTGTGTATTATTTGCATGAGTGAGAATTAAAGATTATATAAAGCATCATGAAAACAACTCTTGATAAAATTTGCAGGGTGTTTTGGGGTCTTGTGACTGCAGTCCTTTCTCATGGAAAACAATATATGAGCTTTCACTGGCCACAATTTTAAGCAAGTCAGTCAAATACATTACGATACATCCAAAAGGACTGTGCGGTGTAGGCTTGGTTCCTGACAATTGTTCTAAACTTGCAGGTTCCTCTGCCTCATTGGAACTGATTATAAGACTGAGGTCACTGGCTAATTTACAACATCTGATTTATTTGGCCAACACTAAATCACTGATCCAGGCTGAAAAAATTTGTAATTGAAACCCAGGTAAACAAATGTGCATGAGTAAATACAAGTCAGACACCTATATTTTTTAAAGAGCTCTCTCAGTTATTTTACAATTTGTTTACGATGGGTTATTTTTGATACACACAAGATAATATAACACAGTGATACTATTGTAGGAAAATACTTAATGAAAGTTTGGTTGTTACAAGAAGATACTACAGAATATCTGGTTTAGTTAAACAAATGTACACTTTTTAACATAGATGGTCTTTATCTGGAAAATAAATGGTAAGGAATACAAGTCAAATAAATTAAAAGTTAATATTTTATCTAGGATCAAGCAGAAACCTAGAGCTAAAGGTAAATGACTTTTTATACTTAGGGGAATAATATTTTTAGCAATATTATTATCCTTGGAATTGCACCATTAAAACTTACTACATTGTATTAGAATTTTCTTTATGTTTCATTCTGCCAAGTATCATACCTCAGGATCAATAAGTAGATCATAAATTTCATTTATTACATTGAACAATTACAGATGTGATCTATGGCAGCTGAAACGTGGTCCTAGGATGAAGTAAATTCTAAATCTCTATAAGTAACCTTATGGAGAAAGAACAGCACTGGACTTATTGGACACTTCTGCTCCAAACAAAATTATGAGAGTGAAACAAATATAATGATTCAGAGTGATTTCCTACCTTGCTGTCTACAGCACTCATCCTTTACTTTTACTGATAAATTGCAGCTATTCATTATTCTTTTTAAAGTATCTACAAATATACAACTCTGACCGTATTTTAATCTGTACGCTGAACTTTTTACCCAGTACTCCACTGTTTGACAGTAGCGGGAGCTATGTGTGAGGATCTAGGATAGCATATGGCCTGAGGTCCAGCTGGATGTCCGAGTATGTCATTGCAGACACAGGTTTGGATTGCTCAGTAATTAGCAACTGTCTGTTTAATATTGTTAACTCATTTCTTTCTTCGCAATTCATGTCCCGCTTTTCAAAATTCTAAAAGCACAAATTGTGTGAGTGCCAGCAAAAAAATAATAGTAATGAGCTCATTTCCATAGCATTGGACCCATTTTCATGCTGACTGATGATGGTTTCCAAAACTCAGTTTTACTGGCAAACAGGGTCCTGCTAGCATTGTCCTTCCAAATGCCTGGAGGAAATAATCCCAGGTTTCAAATGGAAAAATAAAAAATATGCTCAGTTCTGTGTAGGTTTTAGCTTTACTTTTGTTATCAGCTGCAGTGGCCCATAGGAAATGCAGCTTTGGAAAAAATGAATTTTTCTTTGTTAACAGTTTGAAGTCATTTTGTTCCTGCTCATTAGATGCCTCAGATTCAGACAGTTGGGCTCCCCTTGCTCTCTCTCAGGCAAAGAGACTTACTGTGATTTGTCAAATGTTGGCAACTCTGCGGCTTTGCCTTTTCTATTCCCGGGCTGCAATCTGCCTCAGAACAGATCTGCCGTGGAAAGATTTTCCTCTAGTGATTTGTGCTTCATTGTTGAGGCATATCTGTAAACAAGCAACAGCGAAGTCATACAGATGTGGTATCACCAGGGAAATATTCAATGGCCAGTTCTTGTGTTTCACGGGAGCACAAAACCCAGTTACTCCGAGAAGGACCATCTTCTTTTCCAATAGGCTGAGAACCCTCATCCATTATTTCCGGATTTGCTATTTCAGTGCCTACATCCATTTGCCCTTTTAGTTTTGGAACGGTTGCCCCACTTTTATTTGCCAAAGGGCATCTTCCATCTTCAAGTCCTATCATCAAGCACTGTTCTGGAAAGCCTCTGTGAATGCAGCAGGTTTTTTGTACCACTTCATTTTTAGATCACTGACCGGTGAATGTTACAAAGCGCTCTTTCTGTATCGGGTTTACTCCACTCCTGGTCCTGAGTCAAACTGCCCCAGGGCCAGAGAGGATGGCTGAATCTGATTCTGATTCTGCTCAGCTCTGAGCAAATAACAAACTATCAAGGTGAGTACATAAAGCACACAATGGCGTTCCTGGTTCCAGGAAATGATATATTTTTTTTCTTTGTCAGCAACATTAGCCAAAGGTTGAGTGTATTTATGGGCTTTTCATGCAAATATTCCTGTGCGAATATATTATGCTAGGAAAAGTTATGTTTTCCTCTACTTTTTCTGGCTTTTCTGGTACAATGGTAAAAATACACATATTGTGCCTACACTGTAACTTCTGTTCTTGAAAACTCTGGTTTATATTTTTTTCTAATACAGACAACACCTTTGTAGCTCTGTGCCAGGATTTGTGGCCAAAAATGGGTTGTACCCTGCAAGTAAATTCAACTTTTTACCTATTATGTCCTGCTCTTTAAGAGAGATTGTGACGTTCACTGAAAATTGTCTCCAGTTGATTCACTTTTTTTCATAGAACTAAGGAGTTCAGGATTATACATGCTTTGGTTCTCTCCCCAGGTCCAAAGGAAAATGAATGAGAGAGGGAACGGAATGGGAGAAAGTTCCCTGGATCTATCACTGCGAATGTCATGGATACGTTGTTGACCATATTGCAGCATCTGAATATGTCAAATATTCTGTAAATAGGAAAATTTCATGTTTTCCTAGACCTAAGCAGTTATCTTAGACATGAGAATAACCAAAGTGTGATAACATCTGGCAAGTTATTTCTTTACTGTTGCTGCTGCTCATCCTGGGGGTTAGAGTTGGAGTTAAGGGTACAATTTTGTGTATCATAAAATGAAAATGTAAATCTATTCATATTAAAATGAAATGTGATACCTATCCAGCTGGACTTCTCCTTGGTTCTTGACACTGAATCTATCTGTTCCCTTGTAGCTTTCTAGAAAGCTCTTACTGCTACTTATCCATAGCAGTAGGTTACATGTGCGTGTAATCTGACTGATCATGTTGTAGGCCAGAGATCATTTGAGGACATCCATCAAGGCTCCTTTCCAAAGACAGGTTCCCATTGCATCTACCTACTTATTCTTATGGGAGGGTAGTCGTTTGGTCAGTTGTGTGGACTGAGTTAAGATTTTGTGTTATTCTTTACTTGAATTGTTCTTACAATAACAAAAAGCCAAGTCTGACAAATTCCTGTACATCTATGGCATTCTATGGGATCCTGGTCCATCACTTGACCATATCTGACGCGTGTTCAAATCCATAGCTTATGCTGGAGTTTATACCAGATGGCTCAATATGCAAAGGGCATGCAATATGGAAATGAACCCCATATAGGAACTTAGAAGCATTCCCAGCTTCCTTGGTATAGATGTCACTGCATAACTGCCAAAATGATCCCCAGCACATTAAACAAATTTCATATACTGCACAAAACCAGAAACCCTAAATTAAACAGAGTGAATATTTTTGGAAGGAGCAAGGAAATTCCTCTAAGTAAAATTTACAAATCAATTGGTAATTCATTTAGAGTTGCTTTCCAGTTATAAGATTGAGGATAGATTAATGCCAGGCAGTGCAATGCATGGATCAATTGCAGTCATTTGCTTAGCACTGAATCTGGGCTGCTTAACTAGGGTAACATTTGTGCTGACCACTGACCTTGTTTTTTTGGCACATGTTGATCTTTTATACGGCCAAATCAATACAGAGATCAATGACAAGAGGCCTAGGAAATTTTTCATTTATCATTTGAAAAGAATGCTGATACATGAATAACTGGGAGAACATTGTGTGCTGCAAAACCCCTTTTTCCTACATGCGGTGGCTTTTGGCATCCTTTTCAGGTGCAAGAAGTACTACCATGCCAAAAAATCCTCTAAAGTATTAGTGCAGAAATTTTGGCTCCCAAATCAGTAAGAAAAAAAAAATAAATCTTGACTTCTATGTGTCAAAAATAATGTGTATTTTTACTATAATGCAACCTTCAGTACCATGTACCTACGTATATAAAATAGCAGTATAGAAACTAGCCATTTGTAGTTACTTAGATAATTATTATAGAGTATTATTATGTACAATAGGATGAGAATACAAAAAGTGGAATATGAATATATATAAAGAATATAAAAGGCACATATTTTCAATTGATAGATACAATTTACTCATAGCTAAAATAAGTTTAGCATGTTTTAAATATTTTTGTATGTGCTTAATGATGTAAAACCTGAAAGTTTGCAGTATCAATTCTTAGGAGAACCCTTTTGTTAGAAAAGATCAGCACTGACTGTAGTGTAAGCTTAATTAAAACTTATTTTACTAATAAAATTGTAGTGAAATGCAGGTGTTACTCAAGGCATTAAGGATTGGCTTCAAAAGTGTCAGGATTTCACTGTAATAGATTAGGAAGTTCTTGCTAATATAGAGTTCATGTAACCTGTGTTCTATTTTTTTTTCTCTCAAATTCAATTGGAAATAGTTATTTTCACTAAAGACATTACGCAATTGGAAATGCATATCTCAAGCACTTTCACTATTTGGCTATTAACTTATTATTTACTTATTTAGGCTACAGGTATATGCAGAAAAGACACAGAAATGTCTTTCTTTAGAGACTGTATTTATCTGCAGAATATACAATTTCAAAGGTGTTTTAAAAAATTTAATTCCTTCAAATGTGTTTTCAACTATTTCTCTTACAAGTTAATAGAGCTGAATGTGAACATAAGTATTTGTTCCTAAAAAGCATTTTTAAACATTTTGATTTTGCCAAAACCATAATGTTAAAACCGTAATATGCCACAAATATTCTCAAGTTCAGTAGTGCCTTAGAATTGTCAATCATTCTGAAGCAATTGGAAAACCTTCTTTGTTCTCTTTCTGCTATATAAAAACATATCCTAACGTGATCACTAGTCATTCTTGTATGGTGCTTTTTATTGCCTGAAAATCCAAGCTGGAACACCGACATTTTATTTACTTACTAGTGACATGCATTTCATAACAGGTGCTAATTTTATATGGTAAGATGGCCCAACCATGTATTAAGCTCATTGTTTTGTATTTGAAACAGATGTTGCCACAAATAATCATCATTTTGCTGTATGTCTCTATTTTTTACCCACTCTGGTATGTGCCTGCCAGTCCCTCTATTTTTTTTTTTCCTTTCCCATGTAATTTTAAAATGAAAGAGGTCTGTCTAATAATGACAAAGATTTTCTAACAGCTGAAGCTCCATTTGCAGTCAGTGTAGCAACTTTTCCCCCTCTGTTAACTGTGAGTGTCAACATCACCTTCCACAACAGCATAAATTGCTGATTTCTAGCATATGGACATGGAATGCCAGATATGTTGTGGCTTAGCTGAGGCATTAAAGAAATCTCTCGGTGTTGCTGAATGCCGCTGCTTCCTACATTCAAGGAATCGAGGGATGTGAATTTTGTGTCAGAGAAACAACAGAAGAAGAATATTTGGATTTTAGTAATATTTGAGGAAAAAAGAAGGAGAAGAGGCAAAGTCCTTGCTCCCCACTAGCTCTTGTTATTCCACGTGAAATACCAGGCTGCTATGGAGTACAGCTGAGCCCTTTCAAAATGTAAGTACAAGCCACAAGAGCTGCATTGAAATAACAAAACACATTACATGTTGTAAATGAGGTCAACGCAGAATCTCTAAATGTAGAAAGGATGCTAAGAAATGCAAGTTAACTTTGTGAAAGGTAGAAAAAGATAAACTGTTTTTTGGGATCGTGTATTGGCACTTTAAAAATCCCTTCATACTAGACAAAGTCTAAATATGCCCTACTAAGTTTGGCTCATGTACCTATACTAAATAGGAGCCTACGACACCAAGTACATTGTTTAAAGAGTACTTCAGGACGGTTTAAGAAGAGGATGATATAATCTAAATATCTGATAAAAAGAGATTACCGGTACATATAATATTCCTCACTGGCAGGCATTCCTATCATGTCATATCAAAGTCTAGCAAAATGTTGAAAGTTAGAAATGTTATCTAGCATTAACAGGCATTTAAGGAACGTCTCTTGAATATTTCTAGCATAAAAAAGTATTTCATGTGATGTAAATGAATGGTAATTTTCTGACTTTAAAAGAGAACTGTGCCAGTACATTTCAGCATTCTGGACCCAATTCTGCAAACATGGAGATGCTTTCAATTTGCTCTGCCTGCCTTCCCGCCTTAGATGGCTGCGATTGCAGCGAAATTAATCCATTTAAAAATCTGCGGCTTAAACTTAAGGATTTTCAGTTTTTTTCCCTCTCTCTTTTTTTTCTTAGAATATCAATAAGTTCCAATTGAAGAGCGGATTCTTTTGCAATTCAGGCATGTGCCGGCGATAACGGGCGAGTTGGCATGAAGAGAGGCAGAGATGGATTAATTATGCAGAGAACATGGAAATTCTGCTTATCATCGGCTAGCAAAGGAGCCCAGCTCACATAATCAGCAAACGAAGGGAGAGAAAAAAATAACAATGCAATGGCACCTTCCAGCCCATCATCAGGATTTTTTCTACCCCCTTGTAATTAAAAAATAACATACACTTATAGCCCTATCTCCTGTGCAGGCAAGGAGTGGATGTCCACAAAATAATTGCACTGGGATATTAGAGCTGGGAAAAAGGGCTGTCCATTCCTACTATCCCTATCCCTTACTCTCTCCCTCCCTCTCTCTTCTGGTCTCTCCTAGGCACTTTCTTTCTGTCTGCATTTGGAATCAGATGGATGTCTCAGGTGACATCCTATCTCAGTGCCCATAAGTCCCAAACCTCACCCTTATCAAGATTCAAGCAAACATATATATGATAAATATTTGAAGTGCTGAAGCTGTGGGGTTTTATCCTGATCACCTATGAGCTATCTGCAGAAAATCACTTTGATGAAAACCTTTCCAAATAGTCTTTCTGAGTTACAAATAGACTGATTAGAAGGAATTTTTTGTTGCCGTTCCTATTTCACTTTTGCTCAAAGAAGATCATGTTACTTGTGAAGTTGGTGTTTTTCTTTTACATCTCATGCTTTTTTAAACACAAGCTAAAAAATAAAGACAATCAACAGTTTTATTCTTTAGATGTAATTATGGTTGTTTAACAATGCTCAGTAGCAATACATTTGAGGAGGACAGTGCAATAAAGAAAAAGAAATCTGTTTCTTGTAAAAAAAAAAAAAGGATTGATTCTACATTTGTTATTGTTCATTTTGCTAATGGTATATCTCATGCAAATTAAGATGCAGACAGCATATTTTACAATTCTGTTCCACGGGCAGACAGTTTTACAAAGGTGTTTTGCTGCTTTTGTGTCCATCAACTTTTTTGCCCATTGCTCCATGTAAGTTGTGCTCCCAGACTTCCCGAGTCCCGGTGTCCCTCCCCCGGACTGATTGGTCAGCAAGGGAGGCCGAACAGGGAGAATGAAGCCCAGCACAACAAAAATTATGCAAGTGGGAAGGGGGAGCAGTAGGCCAGGATTATAAAGCTGGCTGTCTCTGGAAATTTAATTTATTCATTGAGTTCCTCCAAAGCAGGGGACCAGTGTGGGGCGCAGTTTGCATACCAGTAAATGAGCTCCTGGGGACTTTGATGATAACTGATTCTCTACTAAGTTTTTTTAAAAAAAATATTAATCCCCATTTGGAAATAGTGACGAAACAGGAAAAGAAAGATCTGATTCCATTGCAGAGTTACGCATGATAAATCAGTAATAAATTTTCATCAGTATCCTTAAGAAAAGCATTTACAAAACTGGCATCCTAAAGACAAGATACTGTTCCAAACTCTGCTCTGAGGCTCCATAGTATAATTCCAGAATAAATCCACTGGGCTCATTACATTATATAATCAGAACAGAGTTAATGTATACGTGCACACATAGTCACACATGGTTTCAGAAAAAGGTTCAACAGGGTGAAGCTTATGCCATTTGTTTCAGCAGAACATGACCCTGTCTAAAATCCTGAAATAAAATGACCTCGGTGAGGTTTCTTTGTTTTAAATGAAACTGGAGCAGACCAGCTCTTGGACACCATCGCTTCTCCTGCACCACAGGGGTGCAGCAGCGGCGTGTGCACCCCTGGAAAAATTGCTTCCAGCCTGAGAAATCCCCCCGTCCCATTCTTCTGACTCTCAGTGAAGATGCCAGCCAGGGGCATTTAAAGTTCGGTGTTCCCACCTGGGCGTTCTGTGGATAGGAGATGGTCTGAGACCTTCAGCCATTCAAGCCACAATGGTACTTTGGGAGCAGGTGGACTCTGGGATTTCGGTTCCCAAACCAGTCTTGGTGTATTTGTAGAGGAGACACAGGTAATACCAACCTGATGGCAGCCCTGTTGTAACAATAGTTGTTTAGGGTTGAATGGAATAAAAAAAAAAAGAGGTGAGATGATATGTCCATAGTCACAGGAAAAAATTAGAAGTAAAGCCACCAGAAGAACTAAGTACTCTTTAGATTACCCATGTATAGTTTCTACCTTAGACTGCAGCTAGTAATCAGTAATACCTTCATTGCAGAGGCAACAGCTGGTCACCCAGCTGAGTACTGTTTGCGAATAGAAGAAATCATGGTCAGGATCTAAACCAGCCACCAACACCACCCTCAAGCCTATAAATAGATCTGCATAGCCAGGCATATGTTCATGCAGAGATGCAGCTACAAGTTCACTTGGCGAGTTTCATCTTTAACAGTTCCTGGTATTAAGCAGGTTTTTGTTGCTCTGCTGTGATAGAAACTTTGCATAGAGAGCATACTTCTATAATCTTTTACATTTCCTGAAAACAAGTTTCAACATCTTTCACAATAGGAGGCAGATAATAGAATTCTCAGTAACCGTAACAGTAAATGGATTTGTAATCTACCCATGATTAAAATTATTTTCATCAGGAAGCAGAATTCTCATTATTGTTGCCATTTTAATATTATCAACTATAAAGTGTCTCAGTGATTGATACTATAGACAGCAAAACCCTATATTATGGTAATTAAATCTAAAATGAATCAGCCATCCTTATATGTCTTAGCATAGCACCTGATTATTTAAAAACAATTATATTCTGGTGCCACATAATGGGACACACTACTTTAAGGAACACACTGGCATAAGAACTGCTCAGGGTCAAAAAATTCAGCAAAACAAAAAGGAAAAATAAGAAAGATATGTTAGCCCTGATTTTGAATAAAGACAATTTAAATTTGTGAAGAATTTCAGACTAATCTTTCCATAAGTTCTAAAATCTTTGCACAAGTCTGACAGGAGAGAAATGAACAGATATCCCAAATGTAAGCATCTCCTTGTGCATAATATTTATGTGAGTGTGTGCTTGTACAGGCATATAAGAGGGGAAAAAAACAAACCCCATTTACCTTTAGTTGTATTGGTTCCGTCTTTGAAGGAAATCAAGTAATTGTGAGAACAAAACTCAGCTGTCCCCTTTTAACAAAACGGTAGATTCCCCCTCTCAAGTTTGAGATTGCTGTCTTAAATTGGGGCTAGCTCGTGGATTAGTAACAATTCAAAGCAGATGTCAATACCTAGAAATGCTAAACTCGGCAAAAATATTCTAAAAAGATATTTGTTCACCCTTTCCATATAAGAAGATTTATATAGGGACAGGAGCGTCTCAACTGGAAGAGCATTTATACCTTTTATCCCCTTAATCTTCAGCTGTTTTCAGTGCATTTTGCCACTGCCTGCTCTTACAAGCTACTTTTTCATTTTGGTGAAATTTTAGTACAAAAAAATTCTTTAGTGCCTCAGTTCATTTGCAGATTTCACCAGGCTTGCAAAAGCACACCTGTTGTGCTGTCTGGATTTCCTTTTCTGATCATAGGCTTCTGACAAAGAGGGGGGAAAAGAAAGATTTTTATCAAACACTCTTCACCGGACAATGAATTTTCTTCACCATTTGAATGTATCTGTGGAATGCCTGAGTGATTCATTACAGCAGATTCTGAAGTATGACAATGGGCCGCAGAAATGACTGATGGTATCTTTTTCCTGATTTCATTTCCCTGATCCTCTTCATCCCTTGGCCTGTGTACCTCGATTAATTAGAAACCAGGGATTTTCACTCATCAGCTGATGGGTTTCATGCTCCACTCTGTCACAAATCTGCTGCTTGCACTATCTCTCTTACAGCTGGTGGCTGCTTTAAAAACTTTCTTTTTTCTTTTTTCTTTTTTTTCCCCTTTTTTGAAGCAGTGCTTTGTGACTACAGGTTTAGGCCTTTTTAAGATTCAGACATATTTTTAAAAAGAGATTAAAAATTAAAGTAAAGAAGATTCAAAATCTCTGATTAAGTTAATCCCTATCCAAATGATACTTGTCCAAAAATGAACTTTTTGAAGAGATAATAATGTAAATGTTTCATAGCTCTCAGCTTTCCGAGTTCTTTTTTCAAGATATAATAATTGAAGTATTATGCAAAGGATGAAAGTATATAAATATGATTTTTGTGAAAAAGGCCCATACGCTCAGTTCACATGTATTTTAGTCCTGCCTATACTATATTGTTAAGCCAATTGCATTTCAGATTTCACTTGTATGAGGCACCTTATAATAGGATCCTGCAATAAATCATTGAACCATTATTGTTTCTGGAGGAAATATTTCATAATTGAAAATATGTTGCCCCTTAGGGTATATACCAAATTAAAATCACATGGTGATATAATCCCTAAGGAAACAAACCATAATTAAATAGTATTTAAAATGCAGAATATTTTGCAATAAAAATCCCCCTCAGAAACTTAAAATAATGTGTGAATCACAGGCAACAAACATATCAATTATGTCTACCATAGAAAATGTAACCACTGCTAGTTTACTTTCTTATCATTATATATACCCTCCCAGAATTGTTTCATTTAATTTCTTCATTTAATATATTGTTAGCATTAAAACAGGAGCCTTCTTTTTCTCCCCCTTTTTTTTCAATGTGAACAAGAATCAGAAGCAGCACAGTCTTTCTGGAATGTCAGACTTCGTGAATGCCATGTGTTACTGAGAGGGGCAATGCAGAGCCATCGACATTCACATCTTTTGTTTCTATGGATTAAAATAGATCAAGTCTACGACATGGTTAAATTCAATTATGATTCTTTGAACCCCTGTATTGTTGATTGATGGCCTAGGTATATAAGTATACACACAATATCCCATGATGCAGTCTTCTGCCAGGCAGGAATCAAGCAAAAATATTTTCTGTTTATTCCTTTCCTCAGTTTTAATTTTGTACCAAAATAAATGGCTGGTGCGTAGGGATGCAAGAGCAAATAAAAAATCAACATTTCTGTCCAGTTAAAATTTATCTTAAAAATGTTAAATGAATTACTTTAATCCACTAGTTTTTATGGTTCCTTTCTACACTAACTGACTTTACAAGGCAGCCTCCATCAGCTAGCCTGGTCCTTGCTACCCTGCAGCAATCTAAACCTTGGCAACCTGCAGCAGAGGGTCGATGTATAGCGCCCAGGTGTGCAACTGCACTGGCTGTGTCCCAGGGACGCTTCCAAGCAGATCTTAATGGGATGTGCTCAGCTACGACCTTCTCACATTTTGATTCTTCATGTAATACTACGTTTATTTTAAAAAAAGGGGGCAATTGGAAATCTCTTTGGGATTTTTTATTCTTTGCTGCCATTTTGATACTGGTTAGGAAAAGGAGGGCTAATAATATTCAAAGTACTCAATTTTTATGGGACAGATTCTGTAGCCAGACATTTTCAGTCCTTTGGCAGCTTGTAGTTTGCAAAAACACACTAGAAATTGCATACTGTGTTTCATGGGAATTTGACTATAGACACCTACTGCTTTTTTGTGATTAAAAAATAGAGTTATTTTAATTAGCCTTATATAATTTATTCCCTGAAATCAAGTCAAACCCATTGTAAATATTCATCCATGTAAGTCTCTGTCATCTTGATTTTGCAATCTCCCTTGTGTGCTACCCTGAATCAGCCAGCGCAGAAGTCTGCTGCTAAAACCATTCACCTGTCATTATTCTGAATTCCTTTACTAGATCCCTTTGCTTGACCACATCAAGATCAAGCTCACAGTTCTTCCCTTAGAGATTAACCTTATCCTTCACAGCTTTGCTGCACAGACCAGCTGCTAGTTCAGCCTGCAGCCTTCTCTGCTACTGGTTCCAGTGGGGGAGTCCTCACCATCATCTCCAGGACCCAGCCCCCAGGTACCTCCCTTATGGTGCAGCCACTAATACCACTCCTCTTGGTCCCTCTGTGATCATTTCTCCAGTGAGATTCCATGTCTAATTCAATGTGATAATTCTCCAGATTCACTGACAGAGTCCTTCCAACTTCATCTTCTATCTAAACCCATCTTCAGTGTCAGCATGGTTGGACACCAATAAGAAATCAGCTGTTTAATAGAAGATGGAAGTGGAATGGATGAGATGAGAACGTGGATTTTCCTTGTATTTAAAGTGTTAATACATGCAATAAATAGAAGTGCTACGTTGTGGACTTCCAGGAACTGCAGTTTTCATGTGTTTCAGGGCATGGTGCTCCAGTCACCAGCTCTAAAAGTAGGCACTGCCAGCTGATGGCTTTGTGGATGTTAAGGCACGTCTTTCTTTGTCCAGACACCCCATACTGAGTAAATAATTTACTCTTTTAGCTTTTTTTTTTTTTTTTTAAATCAGATTTTATACTCCTTCAGCCAGAAACAGATCTTTGCACATCTTTGCTCTGGGGCATATGGATTCAAATATATACATAGTCTGTTTGAGGTTGTTGTAACCCTTTAACTGAAGAACAGGCACCTGTATTTAGGACACCAGCTTTCCTATATAGTCAGTATAGGAAATGTTAGGAGCCTTCAGAAGGTGATTTAGAGCTCTAAAAGCAGCTGTGTGGAGTTACAAAGGGTGAATATTCCCCCCCCTCTCTCCTGGTGATGAGCACAATGAGGTTCTGATCCTGATGGCACCTTTCTGGGAATGAGACAATGATAATATGAAAAAGTGATAATAATTTTAACTGTCATTGGAGTCTCGAATAATTCTGTGTGTTACAGAAGAAGACCTTTAAGAAACGATCTGTGAAACTGAACATTTATTTTGTGGAATTGAACCCTGATGAACTGAAATCCCATTATCATTTCATTTGTTCCCTGAGATTCATTTCTCTGCAGATTTCCAAAGAACAGCACTAGATCAGTACATCTCTCAGCCCAAGCTTACCAGTCATCATCAACACTATCTTTGTATTTGAAAATTAAAAAGTTAATTAAAAAGCAAGGATGGATAAGAATTTGCATTTCTGATCAACAAAGTTTTTAAAGTTTCTCTTGCTATCAGCCTTAGTAAGAAGAAAGTGTCATCCCAAACTATTTTACCTGTTTATTAAGAAGCAGAAGGACTTCCTTAGGGTAGGCAACACCTATTTGCTTTTATAGAGAGACATTATTATCTGTATTTTTCTCTAAGATCAGAAAGACATTATCAACAGCTGCTTTTCCAGGTTGCCCAATTCTGAGATTACAGGTGAATAAAAATGTAAACAAAGGAGCTCTTTGCTCTGACACAGAGAGCATTTTGAAAGGATCCCCAAAGGCAGTCAAGGGGTGCAGTAGAAGCAGAGGAAAGTGAAGCGACCTGCTGAGGGTAACAGAGTAGACTGGAAATGTGGGGGAGGAACACTGGCTTCCCAACATGGCTTTTTAATGTCATCCTTGATAAAGACACATCCCCTAAAAACAAATACTATCATAGCTACCCTAAAGTAATCAAACCTAATCAACTTGAAAAAGTCCTTGAAAACAATATCCTTCACTGCAGTGCCAAGACACAAACAAACTCACCCAAAACAAGCACATTTGTGGATGCTTCTGTTTCGCTCATCTACTGTAAAGAGGTTGGATCTGGACTACTTTCCCATCGGTAGGACCTGATGCTGTTCGGCAGAGGGATGGGCCTCTGTTACACCTGTCCCTAAGCCCACTGCCAAGAGGGAAGGCTCAGGCACTGTTTGCCTAGTTAGATCCACAGCGGAAAGGGAGACAACATCCAATTGACTTCTCCTGTCAACTTCTCTGCTCAACGGGGAGTTCAAGCTGATCTGCGTCACACTAATTTTAAGCAGAACCATGAAAAAGAACTGTTTCAAATGCCTGTGTGTAAAAGTGGCATTGGTCAGAACTGGGGGGAATCGGGATTTGTAACAGTGAAGCCAATTAAATTGCACCCACGCAAATCCACCATTTTTGAACAAATTCATATCCATCACATTCTGATTTCTTTTTTATAAATTTGATGAACGACTCATTTTTATCAGAAACAGTAAAACCTTAGAAATTCAGAACATCAGCAATATTTTTCTCAGAAGAAAACATCTAGCACAATACTGGCTTGGTTATTGTTGCTGATAGTGCACGCTTAAAAAATGGAGTCCACTTCTGAAAGGTGTCCACTGTGAAAACAAGGCAAATCTTCCCTTGCTATAACCTGTATCCAGCAATATAAGGCTTAAGGACTTCCTGAGCTGGAAGGTGAATCTCTTTCCTTGTGCTTAACAATTCCAGGAGAACGTTCTCTTTGACAAATGTGCCTAATTGATTTTTTTAGCACACTGATACATTGGGCTTTGACACCATCCTGGGCTCACCCAGACTGCACAGCTGACTGTGTGCACTGCGTGAAGAACAACTTCCTTCTGCATAAATATTTGCATGAAGGTAAATTGATAAAGGTACTTGTGCTACAGGAATAGTGAATAAGTGCTCACTTTTGACATGCCTTTCATGATTTTATGGACATTAATTGATGTTTCCATACAATCATTCCTTCTGCAAGCTGAAAAGTCATTTTCTATTTAGTCTTTTCTCAAAAAAAGATGATTTGTACTTTTTTCACTTCTCTCTACTTTTTCTAGTTCTACTATATAATTTTTCGATTGGACTACTGGTAAGTGCACTCACCGTTTAAGATGTAAGAGCGCTGTGTGTCTATGCAGTGGCATGATATTTTCTGCCTTGCTCTTTGTTCCTTTCCTAATAAGTTTTAACATATATTTACTTTTTTGATTGTTGCTAAGGGTAGAGATGATGTTTTCATATAATTGTTATAACTCCACTATCTTTTCCCTGAATAGTAATGGCTACTTCATTTTCTAAATATAGTCAGAGATGTTTTTTCTCAGTTACATAGCCTTGTGTTCATCAGTATGAATTTCATCTGCCATTTTATTTCCCAGTCACATTGTTGTGACATCCTCTACAAGTCTACTCAGTCAGTTTTCATTTTAACTAACCTGACTAATTTTATAGCATGAGTTCAATACCAAACGCTCTTCTGCTTTGTTGATAAATATGTTAAATAACAAAGTCTCTGCACACGTCTGTAAGGAAATCCTCTGTTAGCTCCTTTGCACTGTAAAAATTAACCATTCTTTTATGCTACCTTTTCATGCCTAGAAACTTGTGAAAGCCCATATTTTTAAATTTGTTTCCTGGAAGATTTTTTTTAAAACTTTGTAGAGTTCCAGGTATGCTAGGAGAATTTGGTCACTTTTATCTATTTTTTCAGTGACTCCACTAAATAACTTTCCTGTAGGTTAGTGAGACATAACTTCTGTCTGCAAATTTCATATTAAAAATTTTGAATTATATCTAAAAATAATAATAATAATAATAATAATTGTCTTAATGGTATCTTAATATAGAAGTGTCTTAATCTTAAGAATATCTTAATAATAATATGTGGCCATTCTTCACTATCGCTTTCCATCAGCTTGCTCAGTATGGAAGACAGCTACTAGTTTGCAATCTACCAGGACTTCTTCAACACTTTACATTTAGATAGGCATCATGCCTAATAACTTTTTTCCCTCTGATATGAATGGCAGGCTCTATCCAATAATGAAATAATAATTATAATAATTATTACAACACAATATACTATAGTAATATATTAATTAAAATATATTGATATATAATATAATTATATATTATATAATATGATTATATATTATATAATATGTGATGTATTAATATGTTGATTTAATAATAATAATAATGGACTCACTTTTGAGTCCACTTAGAACTATTTGATAATACCTTGCTAATATTAATTTTATTGATTTGCTCTAATTTCTAAGAGA
Source organism: Phaethon aethereus (assembly GCF_964289735.1). NCBI lineage: Eukaryota > Metazoa > Chordata > Aves > Phaethontiformes > Phaethontidae > Phaethon > Phaethon aethereus. Next base: position 22,383,589 of record NC_138582.1, read on the forward strand.
TTATTTTGGCTGTGTGGACAGAGCTTTTATGAAACAGAGCCAAGCAACCCAAACTTCTTCCTGACCTGTTATTGAAGGGTTTGAGTGGCTAAGTAGACAAGCAAACTACCCAGGGCATTAGGAGGGGCGCTTGACTCTTTTGGTTGAATAAAAAGTCCGGGTCATAAGTATCGCTTCCCCTGAAGGAAGTAGGATTAATAATGGCATAGCTGCATAGTGTGTGCAACCTGTGGTGCAGCATACACCTTTGCTGTATGGATTAGGCTGGTGAATTGGATGGCTGCAGTTCGTAAAGGCAGTGAGATGCCAGGCTGGAAATGTTTGCCAGGTGAAAAAATGTACACAATATATACAATGTACACAATTTATACAATGACATTCAAATTTAGAGATGGGAAAAGCTGATATGAAAAAGAGTGGAAAATGAATTGTGGGAAAACATGACGACTTGTTCTTTTATTGTTTCTTTTTGTGTGTAGTGTTAAAAGTTCCGGCCTGATTTTTCTTCTGGCTGCAAAACCTGGATGATACACTAATGAGCTCATCTTCAGCTTTCCCTTTTTCATCTCTTAAGGCGAGACTAAACTTAGCCATAAACGTGTATGTGAGGTTTGAACTCTGATTTATTTTAATTTCTTGCATTAATCCTATATTCTAGTACTCCGTGCATATATACCCAGCACAAAATTAAACTTTAGCAAAAAGTTATTTTATAACTCAAATTAAGGAAGAGAATGTTTCCAGAGGAGCCAAGATTATTGTAAAGTGTCCTTTGAAATAACAAAGTTAAATAGTCTTATTTCAGCCACAGAATCAAACATTAGTTTCCCACCTTTTATTAGTATAAACAAGTCAGCATCTTGGATAACACCATGAATTTTTTGAACAATTTTCGATTGTTTGATGTATAAGTCATAACAGGACCAGGAAATGGCCCGATGCAGTACACTGCAGTAAATATAACACCCCAACAATATTTGGGCTTAAATCTACTACAGTTATTCTTATTCATGTCAAGTAGTATCCAATCACTAAATATCATTCTGAAAGCATTCATAGAATATTTGTCTTATCAAGTACTATTACTTCTTTTAATATTACATCTGCCACTACCCAGTAGGAGAAAATGTGGCAGAAATGGCCCCTGGTCAGCCTAGGACATAGTCTTCTAGGCCCTAGAAATGTTCTGAAGTGGGAGAATGGCTGATCATAACTTTTCCATCATTTGCAGGGTGTGGCATTGCGCAGATGAGGCATACTTTCCTTCTGATTTCCCAAGCATGCTACAAAGAGATGCAGTGGCTCATAGCATAGACCTGGCACAGCAGCTAGGAGCCATCTGCGTCCATGGGAAAATGTGTTCAGGAGAACTGTGTCCCACAAAGCTGCTCTGGGATTTCAGTGGTGACAATGTGAAGTTTTCCAACCCAGAAAAAAAGCTGGAATTTAAAAGCATGCTACATTAAGTGAGCTTTTTTATCATCACCTGCCAATTTTACACTGGCACATGCAGCTATTAATGTTAAAATGGTTGCAAATTATTTAGACCCTCGGGATAACTTATGTGAGGAGCAGAATACATCCAGGCATATCTACTGTTTAGTTGCATCATATTTAGTGAAATACAGTCCCAGTTGTTCATGAAGGTAAATGTGACAGTACTAAAATTTAAAAATCAGTTTCTATTTCCAACAAACACCTTTTATTTTATTCCTTAAGGATTTCTGAATCAATTTTTAACATCTGGGCTGTCTTATATCTGCTTCACCAGTCTAATAGTCTGAGTTTCAAAAGAAAAGAAATTTCACTGAGATTCACCGGTAGATGACAGATGGATTCTCTCGTACTGCCTGAGACATGAAATTGCAGGTGACACCTGATATATGATAATAAAAGAGCACCCATCAAGTAATCAGCCTCTGGCCTTTATTTCGGTGACATCATGAGAACGCAGGTGGCTTACCTCTGGATCCCGGCACTTTGGAGCAAAATGGTGTGCATTGTTAGGGGCTTACCGAGAAAACTTTTATCTTCCCATCTGTGTGGTCTCTGTTGTGATAATTTTGGAGTGAAGCCATCTTCACTATTCTGCCTGCTTAGCTGGAAGTTAGGAGCAATTGGCTGCAGGGCTGTTTGTCCTGTGCGCTCTTGTAAAGGCCACCTCTTGGGGCTTGCTGTTGTCGTCCATCCTGGACCATGATTAAGAGAATAGAAGGGGAGAAAATGAATTCTGCTGCATTGTTCAACTCTCAAATTGTTTTCAAACTAAAGTTTGGGCACTCTAAAAAACACAGAGACCTCCTTTTCCTCTGCCCGGTACTGTGAGCATCATATTTGGTGGTTTGAAGAAGTAACTGTTTTTTAATATACTGATAGATGTTTTCAGAGCTATCAGCTGAGCATTTAATTTAAAATCCACTATTTGTGTTGTCAGTCTAACTATTCTTTATCCCAGGAGTCAAGAAGATATTATGGAAGTATAATATCTCCCCTAAACATTCCTAAAAGAAAGATGTTTGTGGTTTGCAGCCATGTTTTCAACCATTCCTGGAAAAGCCCATAAGAAAATCCAAAATCAAAGAGTCTTTGCCTCATACATGAGGCACCAAATTCAAGCATGTGAGACACCTGCAGAGTCCTTGGTGTTGGTTCTTGGTTATGACCAAATATTCTGATGTTAATAAAATCATGTCGCAGGACACTGCAGAGATATCAAATTCACTGCGGTGCCAAATTTTCAAGGATACACCCCCAAAGCGTCCTCTTGCTTCAGAGACCATTTTATGAATAAAGCCCCAGTTGAGAAAGAGCAACCCATTGTCATGAACACAGCTAAGCCACTCTCACCTTTGTGAAGGGATTAGTGGACTTGCTTTGATTACTCAGACTGAGGAAAAGGTGGGACCATGATCAGGATTGCGCTGCTAGTCCACCCTTCACATCTTCAAAGAAACCAGAATAGTAAGTCCCTTACTTAATGCAAAGTACACAATACTGCTGTGATGGACCAAAACAGGCTGTGTAAAATGAGTTTTGCAGCTAGTGTAAGCAAAGGTGCCTTTCTGATGGGATGTGTGCTCTGTGAGATGAGCCAGCCTTCTATAACACAGTGACACGTAAAGAGCAGTAAACATCTGACAGCTGTGCCCATGGTATAGGCATGGTTAAACAATTCACCAAGAGTGGCCTGAACGGTTTCAGTAGCACAGCCTCGTGGCAGTCGCAATCAGAATGTGTCGTCCAGCTGCCCAGGATGGTAAGTCATGACTTCATTGCTGGCAATAGAAAAGCCTGTATTTCAGGAGCTGGGGAGGAGTCACTTTGGAAAATACACCCAAGGGGAAGATGCATCAGCAATGTCATCAGTCCAAATAAAAGCAAAAAGCAAAGCTCGGCTCAATGTTGGATCAGTCCAGCAGACAGACATTATTGCTCAATCCAAAGTACAGAGGGAGACTGTTCCTAACTTCGTCCCAGGGGCCCTTTTCAAAACCTAATACCTCATTTTCTCCACCTTATTTCATTAACAAGGACTTATTAGCTTTTCCTTTTCAAACTGATAGCTTGTATATGTTTCTGCTATAGTAGGATGTCATTTCTCCTTTGGCCCTCTTCTTGGTTATTGCTCTGTCTGCAATTGCACTTAAAGCTTTTAATATATAGAATATATGAGTGTGCATGTGCCATTTTGACCTTCCCTAAGCTCAGTTTCAATATAATGCTACAAGAAGCCATTCTCTTCCTTTGTTCTAACACCTTGATGATCTTCATCTATTTTTTTTCACTGCTCTCTTGCTTTTATATCTGACTGAGATCAAACTTGCTCTATCTCTCAGAAACACAGCTTTTATTCAAACAGATTCTTCTCCCACCCACATTCTGGCAGCAGTTAGGCTGAGCACAGTTTTCCCATCCACAGAAGACTTGATATTTAGAAACATTCCTGTTTTACATCCAAGTCCCCTCAAACAGACAAGCCAGACAGCACTTCATCCATCCTAGAATGGGCAATGGACCAGTGATTCATGAGTTTTCCTGTGATCCAGGAGGAATTTTATTTTCTGCTCCGACTTAGTCAGAGCTGAACTGCTGGCCTTCTGCAGCTGAGGAGGTAGCCACAGTCACTCGGTGCTTCACTGCCGTGAGAGAGGTGTTCAGCCAGAAATTCCCTTCTTGTCCGGTATGTATGGCTGTGTGAACATGTTTTTGACAAATGAACTTTTCATGGAGAAAGCAAAACTTAGGGGGAAAAAATTCCTCAGCTGCTGGAATTCTGACTTCATTTTCTATGAGTGAGGCACTCTGGCTTTGCTAGCTGGCAGGCTGGATTTGGTCTCTTCCCTTTATAGCCTGTCCCAAACCCTGCTGGTAGCAGCCAACCTTATCTTCCCCCATGCTTTCCAAATGGAATCTGCTCCTCCCCCTCTTCAATCTCATCTTCCTTCAGTGAGCTTTCTCCTTTTCCATCTTCCAGCAGTAGAGAGTCACTAAACTCATGCTCTTGTTCTGTTCACAGAAAGCTAGGAAGATCTGCAGCCTCGCTTGGGAAAATTGCCATTGCCCATACTCAGAAGAGCCAGGGTCCTGCTGTTTATGTTACTGCTACAGGTAGGAGAACGAAGAAACCAGAGGAGTAGATGGGAGAAGCACCTCAATGGTCAGAGCATCTCAGTATGCAGAGAGTGAGCTATCTGTCCTGTCATCCTCCTCCTTTTGGTGACCTGCCAGCTTTATTTTTCTGCCTACGCGGAGCCTTATTAAGGATATGTTTGGAGCAGTATTTACAGTCTTTCTTACCAAGAACCAGGCAAAAATGTTCTTCTTCCAAAAGTGTGTGTAGGACTTTGAAAGCCATGTTTTGGAGACGTTAAATGCAAGAATGTGCCTACATTTCTATTGGTGCTATTTTAAATGCTCAGTCTGCCTTCACCGGTATATGCTATGACATGTTTGATTGTGTCATGATAATAAGGTTTTGACCAATTCCTGTCTCCAAAGTATTGAAATAGTAATATTTTAACAAAAATACATCTATGGAAGTATTTACTTATGTGTTGTTTCTCTGGTTCCCTGAAGAGTTAGGCAAAATATTGTTCATGTAAGTTCTAGCCCACTACAGCAAACACTATTTCCATAAATACTTCCACAAAATAAAAAATTATTTGAGAATGTTTTCATATAAAGGTTTTTCTTGCCATACACTTTCTTGAAGTGTCTTTTTATTACTATGAACTTCTCATAAAACATATTTTAATGTTGCACGCTCAACAATTGCAGGTATTTATTTTCCAAGAGCTTTCACATCAGAAGCTCTGTATCTACAATTTCACACATTCAGTCAGAGAGCAAGAAACAATTATATGAGTCTCCAGTGACCTATCATAGCTAAGAAAACAACCGAAATAAGAAATGATGGAGAAACAAAAATTCACAAAAAATTGTTTGAACAATGTCAGAGATTAAAGAAAAATAAGCAATTTTCAACAAACAGGTAAAGAGGCAATAAAATTATTGAAAATTTGAAAAATAATGAAAATTATTCATTATTTATTGGGAGAATTTTTTTTGCATAAATGAATGAGATATACTACATATGATTTTCAAGAGGTTTTGGCTTAGAGTGCTTGTCCTTGACAATGCTAGACAATTTAATGCGCTTAGGAGCAGCACCCCGATCCTGGAAGGTATCCTCAGTAGCCTCAACATTTTTATCTGTGATGCCCATTTTCCCATTTGTTCCAGTCTGAAAGAGCAGTCTTAATTATTATATTTTTCATTTAGGGCCCAAGCTGTGAGCAAGCAGATATGATGTTTGTTTACCAACACTTGAGTGTGCAGAGACTGCTCTGCACATGCAAATTGTGTGCATGAAGCAGTCCCAGGGAACTGTTGTTTTATGTAACAGTATCTAGTCATATGTCTCTCCAAGTTTTGCATTTAATTCAGCATTACACTATCAAAGTGGCAGTCGACTATACCAACCACTGCAGATTTTTTGGTCCTTGCTCTATAGGTAGCTAAGCACATGAAAATGTTTTTGCCCGATAAAGCAGAGAGGTATCACTGCAGCCTGGATCTCCTCAGCCTCTGTTTTAATCACAGAGCTGCCCAGTTTATGGGGCAATTCATATATTATAACACAGGTCTATAGCAGAAGATCATGTCTGAACTTGGTCTATAAATTAAATGTTAACTTTTCTAACTGATCTACTCATATATACTGTATATTCAATTCTGCATTCACTGTCCTCTTAAGTATTTGGTAGACTAAGTCAGGATTGCAGTAGGATAGAGCACTGTCCCCGGGGATCACTATAACTAAGAGGAAAGCTTTTACATTTTTAGAGGGTTTGTGCTACAGAAGTATTTCTCCAACTTGTTTATATTCTGCCCTGTTATCGGAGGTAGGACTGGTAGTATGGTAGTCTGAAGCTTCCCATTTTAAGATTGTGTTTTCACTTGCTGACACATTTTTCAGACTTTAACCTTTGGTTTTGCAAGGGAAGTTTTCCTGTCATGTATCTCTCTCAGGCTGAGTAAGTCTGGGAAATTTCAGCCAGAAGAGGTTCCGCTGTCCCTGAGACTGGGCCCAGGGAAAAAGCACATGGTGTCTCTTCAAGGGCCCCCAAGCCCCACTACCTTGTTCTAGTGCCCCATCCTTGAAATGAGTCTTTCTGTCTTGCTTGTAAGAATCAGCTTCATTGGCGCTTGAGAGGAGCGGTTTTACCGCTGGAGCCAGCAGCAATGCCTGGGCTGCAGGCTTAGGAGCCGGTTTCTCCACTTACTATCTGTGAACGCATACTTTACACACAGATAGTATGTGTAGAAATCACAGATCCTCTAAATAACATCACAACTGCACGTAACATCCCAGCAAGCTGAGCTGTGAACGAAGTGTGCTCTGAGGTGAAGGATGCTGACAAACAATCCTGCGTGGGTACCAGAAAACAATAACATGTATTTGTATCAATCTTTCCACACCTCTATTTCCTATCTACAAAATGAGCATAAATAATACTTCTCAGAAGAGCGGTGTGAAATTATCACAGTGTCATCACTGGTTATGAAACCATAGTACCGAGCACCATAACAAACCTCGTGAAGGAATATGTAATTCTGTCTGAAAACCAGGCCAGGGCTTCACTGATGAAGGAACGGCAGATTGGATAGCTGATCACCAAACATGCAGTGGACAAAGAAGAAGCTATTTAATCAAAATATTTTTTCACTAAATATCCGAATTGTGGTGAAAGAGGCAATGTTAACATCCTACCAGTTTCTGCCTACTGAGGGTTTGAGTCTGCCACGGGAGTACATTTGTATTAATATTCATGTGTAATTTACCCATAGACTAAGATTACTCTGAGTGCTGCATTTGGTTTCGTATTAGATTTTCTTGGTTCTGTATTTACCTGTGAAACAAATACCTATTTGGTCTGTTATATTACCCCTTTCCTCTTGAGACAGCAATAAAAAACATGTTTCCTCGAGAACAGTGTTAGTTCTACTAGACTAATCCTCAACGTGACTATGAGCAATTTTTATTATATTCTACAAAAAAACTGTAAAATATTTTATCTGATGCCGCACTCCCACAAAAATCAGCTGAGATTCACTCAGAGAGGTACATCATCCACTGAGCCAGCTAGTGCTTTCTCTTCCCATTTTTCAAACTGCAAACCAAAGTCTTTTTTCTAGCAAATTCTTGCCTTTTCAAATTACTGGTTAATACTGTAGTAGCAAAGATAAACTTCATAAAATAGATTAAATACTAAAAATGTAATTATGTTTTAAATTAAATGTAAATGTTTAAAAATATAAAACTTTGTAAATGTGTTTTTGCATTTTGTACTGAAACCTCCCATATATATGTATAGAGCAATTGACCACACATAAAACTGTCTCACAAATTTCAAAGTAATAGTTTGTGTAATTATATTGAATCAGAGGGGTCCTGTTACTTTGTTCATAGCTGGGAAAAAAAGCTTATGTAATACTGAAATGAAATGTTATTACAGTCTCACTTACTCATTCTTGGAATTGGCTTAGTGATTACTTCAACATCGACATCAGTGAAAAACATTTGACATCTGGCCTAGAAAATCAGACAGCAGACCACAGAGACTTTGATTAAAAAACTTCATGTAATTTTCTCCAATCAGTAAGCTGGCCTATTCTTTTATTAGGATGAAGGTTTCTCTCATCACCTGCAAATTTCTAGGAAGACCTCAGAAAATAAGAAAAAAAAGCAGTTCTCCTACTTTTATAATAAATTCCTATTCCAAAAAGCAATTGCACAGACTGAAGAGGAGCATCAGTTTCACTGACAAATTGTTTTCTTCTCTTTGCAAAGGGTCAAACATCTGATTTCCACAAGTGTTTTTGCTATTTATTCCTTTATCACAGTTTACTGTTTCTTCCTTCTCTGTTTAATGATTCCTCGGGAGTTTTGCACGAGATGCAAACCCATTTTCTGGAAAAAGACAGCAAAATGTATAAGCTTTTTCATGCTCCCTGTATGTCACTGAATAATCCAAGCTAGAAATAATATAGGCCACTTATGCTCATGTTTTTATATCCTCCTCCAGAGCACAGCCATTCTATCATAAGAACGAACGAACCATTAGCACAGTATTACAACATACATTCAGAAACGAACTGCACTGCAGTATCATCATGAATTAGACTCAGGCTGAGGCTCTGGTTCACGACATGAGAGCAAGGCACCAACGAACTCATGCGAGCAATACTGCAGAAATGAACCGTCATACTGCCTTTCCTCTTCGAATGAAATTTATATGATGAAACTATTTTCAACAAACTAATTTCAGTGTATCTGTTTTCAGCTCAGAGAAAGTTGTTGAAGCCATTTCAAACACAATAGCACATCTTCCTCTTCTTTGGCAAGGACGAAGTCCTTGCTAATGTAATGCCACAGTAGATTTCCTTGCCCCTTAGGAACAATGAGGTGTGTTGTAAAATATGATACTACTATCAAAACATTCATAACTACCGTATTTCCTTAAATTGCACATCACAGTGTAATCCTTATAAACGCTAATGCTCAAGGAAGTCTTGAGAGCAGAACTGTAGCAAGGAAAGGGAATAAGCTGGCTCCTGGAAAGAGAACAGGAAATCTCTCTACCATTGTAAACTGAGGACTATATTTACTGACGTGCTTTACAGGTCCTGACCGGAATCGGTCATGGCTGGTCCCAAAAGTTTCAATGCAGATGAGTTTCTTTTGATACTGTTGGGTTTTGTTAGAAGCAGCCACGTTGGTTCCTCCTGTTTAACATAGTCCTTTAATTATACAACACGCTGATACTTCCAGCTATTGCAGTCATATTAGAGGAATAAAAATTCCCGTTATGAAGATATGCCTAATAGGCCAAACACAGCAGCTCAAAGCGTATATTAACAGTATAACATTTATGGCATAGAGCTTGTTTCCCTGTGTGTGGGGACAGAACAACCTGCTTGCTGTCAGAGCACCAATGCTGATCCCTGCATCCTGGCTGTATTCTGTCATTCCTTCAACTTCAACTACTATTTCTAAAATACCATGCTTAATTTCCCACTAAAGTGTTAGCACGGAACTATGAATTTCACAGTATAGCAAACCTATTTTTATGATGGATATATCTAAATCTCATTGAGAAAGATATTGAATAGGATCTATTGCCCTGTTATCCAAAGTCTTGTTACTCTGTTTTATATTCTCAAAATGTTTTGCATTCACACTACACTCCATTCCACAGCAGCCATTTTTTTAAGTTAAGTGCTGAAGTCCCTCTACCAGTGGCTGGGTCAGTTATTACTTTTGTAATAGTAGCAAGACAGAATAAAATCAGAAAGCTGTATCCGCCTCCCCGTGTTAGGGAGAATGGGGAGAGAACTGCACGCAATGGAGGTTTTTGTCGTGTGGCATGGAGAGCAAGTGGGATACACGCGGGGGTATGAGGAGCTGTGTGTCCTGTTTGCTTTGTTCTGCTGCATGGCTGCATCCCTGCAATAGACTATTACAGAACTGGACATTAATAACTTTACTCTCACTAATTGGTTATGGACTTTATAGTGCTAATCAATAAACTAATTAAGCTGGGTCAGTTGGTCTCCTGAGCCTTTCTTAAGAACAAATAGACAACTGTCAAATGCACAGGTCACCGGCAACGCCAGAAGGAAGTGAGCGATGTGCCGAGGGGATGCGGGCAAGCCTGGAGGGGTGCAAGCCCGGGGGCCACCAAGGCCATCAGGGGAGCAGCTGCTGCTGGGAGCACGCAGGCAGAGAGGAGGGAAGGACACCTATAGAAATATGGGAGTCACCTGAAGCATGGCTGTGAGGGAAAGCCAAGAGAAAAGGCTTTTTGAGCAGAGCGTTTGCTGGAAAGACCTCAGAAATGGCTTCCTCTTCTTGTGCTCAAGGATTTAAAGTTTCTTTTAAAAAAATTTGTAGAACAGCATTAAAATCAAATCTGCCTCTGTCATTGACTTCACCCTCTGAACAGATCTAGCTTATAATATTTCAGCAACTGTCTTAAGGGCTTTGGTAAAGAAAAACAACAGAATTGGTTTTCCATGCAACAGTGTAGATACATGTACATGAAATTATCATTTTCCTGCTTTTCTCTTGAGCGTGTGCTCAAGCTCATGCTGAGCTCAAGCTCAGAGGCTGATCCCAGCCTCTGGGAACACTGAACTTTATATAAATTTGCTTCTGCCTGAAACTTCAACCACAGCCTTTTTTTTTTCCCCCAAGAGCATATTGCAGACATTTACATAAAGGTGATTGACCTTGACAATGTATGATAAACATGATGAACCTTTATGCTATATATGCTTAGTGCAATGAATCTGGTAAAGACTGAAATAAAAGAAATTATACAATCAGATCATTCCTGATGGCAGTGAGTTGAAGTGACCCAGGATCGTCCTTTCAGGCCTGTGCCACTATCATTCTATTTCAAGATATCTGAATACAAATTAAGTGACACCAAATGTATTTTGTCTTCAAAGTAAGTAACATCTGCTTACTGAGCTCTGCATGGTACTTGCCAAGGGTGTAACAATTCTTCATGTAATTGCAGTAAATGCTTGGCACACTAAGTTTCTGAACTAAGCAAGTGGCATGTTAAGACTAGACTAAGAGAGAGCTCTCCTGTTCCATAATTCCACACACCGGTACAGGCTACCAAGTGACATGATGTTTCTTTTCTTCCTGTAATTCTTTTAAAATAATTGTATCACTAACAAATGATATCTCATCACAAAGGACTGGAGATTTCATTATTTGTCTCAGATGAATCCTAGAGTGTGGCTCGCCTGAACATCTGTTGTTTTGCACTGTCACGAGAGGAAAAAAAAACTACCTCCAGTAAAATTTTATATGTAGCATAAACAGTCCGTTTTACTGGTTTGTTTTCAACAATATAGGAATTTACTTGTGTTATTTAACATCTTCCTCATAATAAGATTAAGTCTTCTGTTAACAAAACAGTCTTCATCTCTATTTTTTGTTCCTGTTCTACAGAACAGTACAAGTAAGTGGGGGGTGGGGGGGTGGGTGTCAGTTTTGGCCATAATTAAAGATAATTAAATTTCATTTTGGGTCAACCTGAATTTTTTTTTCTCATTTCAACCATTTTTAAATTTAATTTCAGGTGAAAATATTTTTTTCTTTAACCTACGCTTAAAGTAATTTGTTCTGATTTTGTTCCAACCATATACACTTTGTATAGATCTAAATTTAATTCAAATTTGAAATCACATCCTACTTTAAAGCAAAATAAATTTAAGAAACAATGAAATATTTAACTTTAAATGAATATAATATTTTCTAAACTTTCTTCAAAACTCTAGACTTAATCTCTAAAATTCTCTTTTCCTGATTAAAGATCTTTTCTGTGTACTTTAAAATTCTGGTCTTTAAATTGACAAAAGTAGTGTGCTAATACAGAGACAATACCACTAGGATTTTTTCTACCTTTTCTTCATTTTCATTTGCAAGATAGAGACTGTTGTGTGAAGCAGTAGACATTTATTACAGAGACTAAGTGTGGTGCAATTTGAAAATGTTATATTGGGAATGTTTGTTAAGAATGGGATTGGTACATGCTTCTAATACTATGGACAGTATTTCATCACCACATGAATCTTTTTTGGAGGGTTTATCTGTGACAATTTCATAATCTGTCACTAAGGGGCTTGTATATACAAATGCATTAATTCTTTGTTTGAGGATCTTACGACCATCCTAAACATGGGATCCTGCAGAAGAGTCCTGCCTAATCATATGTTTACAAAGTTTATGTTTGTTTGCTTACTGTATGGTTGCCAAAATGTCTGGAATCAGGACTGTGACTGCACAGCTGAGGGATGGGCTGTGCTATTTTCCGTTCAGTAAAGATACTCTATGGTTTGCTGTTTCTGAAAAGTTTCTTTCAAACCCATTTTTTAAAGACTATTGTTGTAAGGTTTTATCGAGAAAGAGAAAATAATAATAAAAATAATTCTTATTATAATTAGAAGGTTTTCTCATAATCTTTTCAAATGCTTGGGATTATTTTAAGAACAACTTCAATTCTGCATGACTTAGGTACCTATGAATTTCTTTTGTTTAGTTGGATTTTTTTTATGATTGCTATATTCTTGGAAAGCATTTTAGATGTTACATTACTTATATGTATCCCAAAACTGAGAACAAGTACAGGAAAAAATTTTGTTTGCAGATCTAAAGTAATCATTATCTTTATTACAGAAGCAAACTTTGATCTTTATTACGCTGGAAATAATTTGGCATAATGAGGCAGAGAGTAAAATGTTGTAGTGGGCATTGAGTAATATGATGAAAAGAAAATGAGAAATAAAGGTATGTGTTTTGCTGTAGTGTTACACAGGCTTCAGCTCAGAGGCAGCAAGCGGACTTCTTTGCCCTTATTTACCATGTAACCCAGGTACATTAAACCAGCAGATGATCTCCTCCTATCCTATAATGTCAGCTTGCACCTCTATTTAAATTTAGCTGGCATTTATGTAACATTCAAGTTACAGTGTAAACAACTCTACAAAATCCCACCACATCATTCTATAAGAAAATAAAAACAATTTTCATGTATTAGGAACTATTGCAATTAACAACGGATTTTTCACTTTCAGCTCTTACATCACTGTGAATTCTATTTACATGGCAAAAATAATTTCAGATAATCTTTAGCAGACATGCTTTCCTTCTTTTCCAATATCTGTAAACTCTTAACTACATTGCATAGCCCATCATAATTCTCCCTCAAATTTTTATCACCTCGAGTATAAATTCTTCAGCATCCAGCTGACATGGCCCATAAGTTCATCCAGTAACCAATGTCTTCAAGATCATGATGCTGAAAGAGTTTGTATCAGTTCTTCAAATTCTAATTTGCAGCCTCTGTTGTTACATGCTTAATGGCCTGTCACATTTTTTTCTTGTTCATACAGTTGTGGCATGTTTATGTAGTGGCTTAGAGGAGTTTCTACTAGCGTAGGGAACTTATTTTTAATCATGTACCTAATAATTTTTTAACTGAAAGCTCAGCCCACTATTAGCATTCTGATCCAGAGAATCTGTAGCAGTTAGAGGAAAGAATGCCATCTACTGAATTATCAATACCAATTCAGTTCGCATCCCATATTTTTCTTACAAGTCCCTTATCTTAATACTGATCAAGCTCAGTACTAGATGGTTCTGATACTTGGCAAGACCACAGACCAAAGAAGTATGACTTCATGATTCATATAATGGGCAGTTCAATTTTTAGACTGTTGAAATCAAATATAAAAAAGAAACATTAGTACATTTTGCAATACATTGCATTCCCAGAAGGACTTAGCAAGAAAAATGCTGAGAATTAAAGTAACACCAACACAGATTTTTTTAAATATAGAAAAGCAGATACTGATGGATCACAGACCACATATACTTTTTAAATTGCATAGTGATCAGAACAGTGACTGTAGAATGCACTTCTTAGTGCTTTCATCTTCTCATAACTCTATCAAGACAAATGACTGGTGATAAATTTATTTTAACTTGCCCTGTAACTGTGGGTAATGCAGCTGTGAGACAAGCCATGTTGTATCCTACCCCGTGTTCCATTGGTGATATTGCTAACCAGGTTCTGTTCCAAAATCTTTGACTGGTGATAATTTAGCCAAGATGAATACAGTTAAATCTCTAAAACTTGTGACAAGTACAATTTACTTCAAAGTATACCTGTAAATGCAGCAAGTTTGATCTTGAAACTATGACAGTAAAATAGTATGCAAAAATATGGGCGAGTGCTATTTTACCTCTGACTTCAAGAAAGTACGTACACCAGGAGAGAATATGACCATCAGTAGGGTTTTTATGATGTTTTTTTTCTGACAACAATCTCAGTTCTGTTATTCTATTATTCTACACAGCCTTAACCCAATAGTCGTGGTACAGCCATCCACATTCATATGATTTAAAGAAAAGAAGGTTATTATTTGTAAGGTCAGGCCAGCATTTTGGGTGTAACTTCAAATGACCTTTGTTACACTTGATAGTATTTTTTATACAGCAATGACACTCAAAGGAAGAAACAGAGTGGAAATCAGTGCAGCTTTCAAATTAAGTAGATAATGGCATTAACATCTGCTGTGTAAAACAAGGAGAGCACAACTCCCAGTCTCAATTTTTTTGAAATTAGGTCACATCATAGGAGAGTGGAAACCCTTTTCTAAATGAAACATCTGAATGTAACAGTCCTTTTTCATATACTATAGTAATTTGAGATAATTTAGAATAAGTAGAACTTTAGTTGTCATTTAAATATGCACATTAACACTGAATACCACAAAGAAAGCAGTATTCACATTCCACTCAAGAGCAGAAAAATTATCCTATAATTTATATGGAGATTTGTACCTGAAAAAACAACGACAAGAATCCTCAAGTCCATACCGTTATTTTGTGTGCCTGTATTAAGCATTAAAATAAACTCCCATTAGTTAATTTTTATTTTTCATATACAACTCAACAGCAGCTATCATTTTAAAATGAGTGTATAAAATGTCTAGATGCTGTAAATAATATAAAACATGGACACAAATAATAATGAGAAAATACCTTCTTTCTGAACAAAACTGGTATGCATTTCAAGGGTACTTAGAGTAATCAATCATCCAAATGAGAAGATGTGCTCAGTATGGTGCTGGAGTATCACAGGAGAGGGCACTGATCTGTTAAGCCACATATGATGATGTGTAAAACAGAGGAAAATCAGCTGGCAACAATTCACATGTTGATAGGAAGTATTTTTTGCTTGTGAGCAGGAGGGGAAGGAGGGGTCTGGAGGCTGCCTCAGCCGTGTCCCGCACAGCGGAGGCAGGGAGGGACCTCGGGGGGGTGGCAGGACCATGCGCCGCTGCAGTTTTGGGCTGGCAGGTGCGAGCCCCCTTAATCTCATTCCCTGCTAGGTGAGCTTGTGATGACAGTCCAGCACCTTTCAAAGCTGTAAGTACTCAACAAAATGCTCAGATAATATTTTAATGACTTAGAAATATTTCAGAAACAGCCTGGTCTGAAGGAAAGTCTATGGGCAGACAAGCAAGTGTTGTTAGCATTAAAATACATTCAATGTTAATTCATTAAAGTAATAAAAATTCCCACAAAATTTGTATTACTTCTTGTCAGGAGATGTGCAAACACAACAGCAACAAAAACATAGCACGATTAACAGTTGCCTTTTTTGCTTTAAGCTAATTCACGTTTCGCCATTGATGCAAGAAATTCTTCTCTGTCTCCGAGTTCCCCACCTCTGAAGTGGTGTAAAAATAGCTGCTATTCACAGGGTTGTTGTGACTACAGATGGTTAAATTTCTCATGAATTGACAAAGCAGGCTTTATTTATCTAGGGCGAGTCATTTGCAAACATAGTTTGCACTTCACAAATATATTCTCTGCTCATAATTGTTTAATGAGCAACATTTACAAACAAAGACCAGCAGTGGGGTTGGTTGTGACAGATTTCCTCTGCTCAGGGTTTCCACTGGATTGTTGGTCATTTTAGCCACACCATTTTGTTTCTGCTCTTTTTAACAACTCAAGTGATTTAAAGAGGAAATGACACCTATTAAGTAATGAGAAACAGGTTTTCCTGTGTGATGGATCTTTTTTATTCAAAGCTCATTGTATTTTTCTGAGAACAGGCATAGGTCTTGATGGAGCTCACTGACTAACACTGAGGCCCATCTCAAAAAACCTGAAATCCTCCACAAAAATAGAAGCAAGCAAGCAGGACACTGGCAAAACAGAACTGCTGCTGAGAATGTAAGTAGTATTTGTGAGCTTGGTCTCACAATATGTCTTGAACTCACACTGCTCCTGTGATGATTAATGGAACATGTAGAAGATGTATATTACCGTTATCTTCCTAATATATCTCATTGTTGTTTTTTTAAACCTGATAATACTTGATTTTTTTCCTAAACTTTTGTCACAACCTAAAGAAATGCTTTTTATGAATACTATTAGCATGGTCTTTCTCTGAGTCCCAGCAAAACAGTGAGCACTGCTGTTTGATAATAAGATATGATAACTCTCAGTATTTATTCAGAATTTAGTAACTATTACTACCCTTTGCAGGCCAATCTCTGCCTTTTGGGCTTAATCTCACCCCCAAAGGAAATGTTAGGAAAAGCAGAAAATGAAACAGAACTTTCAAACTTCCATCAAGCAAGAAAGCAACAACCAAAAAAACCCTTCATCCTTCTCTCGTTATGGTTTGTTGAATCTTCCTTTGTTTTGTTGTATAATAGGAATAATGTTCATGGCACTGGAGTATACACACAATAAATAGCTTCTGTGGTTATCAAACACCTCAGCTTCACTTCAGCATTTAATCACCCACAAAAGCCATTTCTTTGCCTTGTATACTTCTCTGCCACAAACATTATCCTGTAGCTAACATACACCCTGGAGTGGCAGACCTTCGTCTTGCACTCTGAAAGCTGAATTGGAAGAATGAAAAACCCAACCCTTGGTTTGTAAAATAACAGTTTAAAAGTTAAAAAGGGTGTAATAATAATCAAAATCCCCAAGCCCCCATTAATGTAGCAGAGAAAAAGGGCTGTCTTAAATGGTCTCCCAAAATTACCTGCTGGAAGGGCTCCAAAGAGAAAGCATAGCTGTGACAGACATATGCTAGGAGATTATGATAATAACTTTGTCCTGGGAGGAATTAACTTTGCTCCCATGTTAGAAATAACCATAGCAGAACCAACAATGCTCCGCATAACACATCTTAGAGAAGTTTCTAACAATAAATATAAATGGGTCTCTCAAGCTGCTTCAACAGACCTAAAATGTTAATGACCTAAAAGGCATAAAGAAACTTAATATTAAATTAATATTCCCCTAGTTTATCTTCCCTGCCTTTTCCACGTCCCTCTCTTCACAGCTCCTCAAGTTGCCCTTTTAAGCTGTAGACAGCACTGAAGAGTTCCTGAGACCCTCAAAACTGGTGAACTTTATCCTTGGGAAGTCTTGTGTTGACAACCTGTATGCTCCTGATCAGTCCAGCCGTACTGTACATTTATGCTTTAATCTCATCCATGTCTGATCAACAGTGTCTGGTCAACCTAAGTTATTCCAGTTCATGGATGGATATTTGTGACTTCTAAGCACTTATAGGTCAAAAAGTGAGAGATGAAAGAAAACTGAACCTGTGGAAAAGCTAGAAAATAAATAAAATTTTCTCCATTAAAGTCAGAGAGGAAATACTCTGGGATAGTAATAAGACAAAGGAAATGTGTCTGAAGAGAAAGAAGGAAAAATTGAAGGAAGAGTGGAAGGCAGACTAGAAGAGAAAGATAATGGGATCTCTACAGAGAGAAAGAACTAAAGAATTTGGGTGACCAGAGAAAATAATGGATCAGCAAAAGGAAGAGAGCTAATGCTATAAAAAGGAAAACAAAGAAAGGAAAAACTAAATAAGTTCCACAGTGACTGGAAGTAGAACTGAAGCTTAGTAAGAAGGGAGAGGCTTTATAATACTGGAAAGAGGGACAAAGAACTGGAAATGAGAAAGGGGAGGTCAAAATAGAAAGAAGGGATGAAAGAAAAAATACTAGAGGGAAGACCAAAGCAGCTAATGTTAGGCTGGTAGATGTATTTTTCAGTGCTTTGGCCACTGTGAAAACCCAGGGACTACTGCATCATACATGCTACTGTATAAGCTATAGTTGGATGAGAAACACCGTGGACATGAAAGCAGACTCCTTGCATTGGAGCTTACCTCTTTTCCTACATCCATTGGAGCTTACCTCTTTTACTACATCCTTTTGTATTATTCTGAATTTGTTAGTGTGAGTTAAATGGAAGGACTATAAGGTGAAGCAGCAAGATGAGTGTGTATGCACTGGTGCATGTTAGCAACCTTCCCCTGATTCTTTAGGGGGTACTTAAAGAGAAGAGTTAGGGTCTTTTGCTAGCATGAGTGAGGCTGGTCCAGGTCAAAAACACAGCATAGGAAACAATTCAGGGGCAGGTATTGTTTGAGATGTTTCTTCTAGAAAATGTCCCTTTTAGCAAAAGCAGATGTTGTTGGAATGTTAGTAAAATAAAGTTTTCTGTTTTAATTTTCAGTATCTGTGGTGGCATGTTTGGCCTTAATAAAAGGCTCACAGAAAAACACTCATTATGGCAAGAAGGTTGCACATCTATGTGTTAGATGGTATGATGCACTGCACTTTACCAGCCTGTCTTCAGAAGACTGCAACAGAGACAGGTGAAGTCAGGAATATGCCAATTCAGATATACTATTAAAAGGTTAATTTTAATTAAAAATATCAGCAGGTGGAGGGAACGATTTACACCAGGTAGTCACCCTGCCCCCTCTCCTGCATAGCACATATCCAACTACAGGAAACGAGGAAGTCATCTCAAGGGGGAAGTGAACGGAGAGATTTATTTGCTGCTGTGATGAACTTTGTCACGTTAAAGCGTCCTGGCATCGAATGGAGTTCCCGGTCCTGATTCGGTCAGTTCTCAGGGGTCCCCTATAGAATGAATAGGAAGGGGTGGGTATGAAGAATTGCATTCATGAAAGCGGAATGCTGACTTGTTAAGGAGAGGATTTTATTTATATTCATCTCATTGAAGTGTCCTAAAAAAAATCATGTTACAGAGTCATTTTCTTGCCTTTATCCATTCATTGGCCTAAATAAATATTGCATTATGTCAAATAGATTCACACTGCAGGTCACCTTACAGCCAAGGGCATTCTCTGGGGAACCAAATGATGTGATTTAAGGGGCCAACAGGAAAGGGAGTTTTAAAGCTGGACATTTCACAGTCCAAACAAAAAAAACCCAAAAACCACTGACATCTTCGGTAAAAACGTGGATGCAGCCACTCTCTCCTTCTCTTATTCTGTGTTACCTCGGCCTGATAGATCCAACCCCTCTGGTGGTATAAGCAGAGGAAGACTGACCTGTGACTACTTAAGGCACGATTACTGAGCCTAGGTGCTTTGGTCTTTCTGCATTTAGGAATTTC
The DNA here is from genome assembly GCF_964289735.1 of Phaethon aethereus. Classification (NCBI taxonomy): domain Eukaryota; kingdom Metazoa; phylum Chordata; class Aves; order Phaethontiformes; family Phaethontidae; genus Phaethon; species Phaethon aethereus. Next base: position 22,403,147 of record NC_138582.1, read on the forward strand.
TTGTTTTCTCAAGGTGTCAGGGAAGCTGAGGTGCCTACAGGATTAGACAAGGTGGTACAATGACATTAGATACCAGTGATACCTAAATGTTAGACTTAGGTGCCTAAGGAGTCATTGAGATCCTTAAGTCCCACTTATAAATTGAGCCCTGTGTTTCTTCTCCCATAAACCTGTCTTGGTCAGCAACATTGCTCCTTTCAGAAACGTTTGGTTGGTGATTTTTTGCCTTTATTTAACCTGTTTTACATTCTTTGTTGCTTCTGTAAACTTATTAAAACACTATTATATAGAAATGTAAGTCGCTTAAGTCATCTAACAATGTTAGTTCAGTTCAATACACTCAGGATGGCACAGCTGTGTGAGCTTTAACCCTTTATGCCAGTCTCTCTTTATCATCCTTACTTATTTGACTCACAGGCTGAAATAACTTCCTTGTCCTGAGCCGTGTACTTCTCCTCTTCTGACTCAGATGCTCACTGTTCTGGTTGTTCGGCTCACTTGAATAGTTTTCATTTTGCATTCGCACTGGCTTTTCAGCACATTATAAGTGGGACTGGAAACACGGCTTCTCATTTAAGGTTGCCAGACACTCTGCTGGTTTTAGTTACTTAGAGCTGAGATAAATTTCAACTGTCTGGGATAAAATAACATGCCATGCCTTGTGTCCGTAGGAGGATGGATTTTTGGAGAAAATGTCACCCAAGACAATTGAGCCCTGTTTGAGAGCAAGGTGAGTGAAACTGTGCAGTTTTGCTCATACTGAAAAATACTGGTATCATCACTGTTGTGAAGAATTTCACCTTTTCTTTGCACCGAGCCAGGGACTATGGCTTGGACTAAGTGGTCTTTGTATCTATCCTACAGGCACGTTAAAGCCTGCATGAGGCTGCCTGTCATCCCAGCTTGATTTGCTGCGGAAAGTCAGCCCACTTAAGTGGTAATATATGCCAGTGTAGGTGGTGGTGGTGGGGAAGCAGGTTTTAATCTCCTTATTTCCCCCCATGGGCTGCTCCGCGGCTGGAGTCCCACAGTCAGTGGGATAGGAGAGCAGAGCTGATGTGGGAATAAGTCCTCTTCCTACAAATGTCCAGCCAGTGTAACTTTGCTGGTCCCAGGTCTGCACTAGGACCATGAAAAGCAGTTCTGCTCCTACCAAATTTGTCCCAGTTCTTGCTCTGACCTGCACACACTGCTGCTCTGTGGGATGTAGGCTCTGGGGAGCATGTCAGGGAGGTCACAAGTAGCTTCATCCAACCTTTGAAGTGACCAGCTGAAACGGGGAGTGACAGGGACTGGAGCACAGACCTCAGGATGAAAGAGTGGCACCAAGCAACTCACCAGACTGGGGATGGGGTAAGAAAGGTCAGATGTCTGTGTGGAGAACAGACATGAAATGACATTAGGACTACAGAGTAAAGGGTTGGACTCCAGCAAAACGTGTTGGCATAAAATGGCAGGATTACTGAGTGATGCTGGGCAATCACTTGAACGAGGCTTTCCACAAGATGTCAATAACTATATTTTATTCATTTCCTGGGTCCTAATTTCAAACTAGGATGTCTGATTTGCAGAAGTGGTAAACACTTATGTCTGACACAAATGAAAGGGATTTTGTACGTGTACAGGGATGCCGCAGAGTTCTCCCAAAGACTCAAAGAAGTCAGATCCTAGATATATCTAGTTGAGAATCCAAAATTAGAGCAAGCTTTCTATTTTCATCAAAATTTGTTTCAGCTTTAGCATGGAAATAACAGCACCGTAGCTACCCACTTGATGAGACTTTTTGAGAACAGTCCCCACAGTTTGAGAAAAATACATTGGCGAAGCAATCGGACACGCTGGCGGCGGGGCAGGATTTGTAGCAGGCACTGCATGGCATGCGCTTGCGGGTGTTGTATCTCCATGTTATACCACTGCAGGAAGCGCATGAATCTCCCCACTGCCGTTACAGCTATTCTCCCAGCAATGAACACCAGAGACGAGCCCAAAAATAACTGACTCTGCCTTCGGGGAAGGTATGAAGAGCGTGCTATAAATATAGTCTCACAGCACACACTGAGCAGTGAGGAGACAACAAAATACAGAACAACAGCTTGTTAAGTGGGGGTTGTCCATCAGGTACGATGGACGAGGTAGGGCCTTGTGTACAGCTCGCCATCAGCCGTGCAGTTGAGGGCTGTACCAGAGTGAATGCAAAAAACGAGCCAAATCGATGTTGCCCAAGCCATCTTTCCTAACATTTGAGTGGTTGATACTGAAAACCTTAACGAAGTTCTTGCAGAGCCTTTCTCTGTGTGTACGTCTGTGTATGTATGAAACTAAATACTTCACTCAGTCATTTTTATAAGCTACTTTTGTTCCTTACTTTTTATATATACTTATTAATCTGCATTTCTTATTTAAAAATAAAAAATATCCGGATATCAATTATAATAGTAATTTATCAAAGAATTTCTTCTAAAGGTGACACCTGATATTTAGAGTGTCTGCATTCATTGTGGTGGGATCATAATACTGTAATTATTTGATATAATAAAAGGTATTATTTCTCTGTGTAGATCTTACCGCAATCCAAGTAACCAATTTGGCTCATTGATTCTCCCTACCAGGAGTATCCATCCACCAATGATTTCCTGTAAATCTAAACTATGATAATAAGGAGACCAGGCCATGCTCATTATTTGTTACCTTCATCAAAGGCAAAGTAGAATGTCAAGGATACATTTGACCTTATTATCTTTAACTCAGTGCTAAATTTATAATAACATTCATGAGGATGTTAAAACACAAGATATGACACCAGACCCAGATTAAATGCATTAGTGACAAAATCAACATATTATTGGTTTAATTCACAGTAACAAAAAGGACTTCAGGCTGTTGCAGAAAGCTTGCAAAATTAGCCTAGAACTAGATGAGAAATTTTAAAAATGCAGAAAACAAAAGCGAATGTTAGTAAAAAAAAAAAAGCACCGTGTTCAAGTTGCAACTACCAAAATGCTTTCCTTGAGTAAGAAAGATTAGCAAGATTTGGTTCTTCTGTTTATTGGGATTGTGTTGATTAATGCAAGAGGGGTTTTGGAAAAACCATGTAAGATACTACATTTAAACAGGAAACAGATGGCCCTTAACTGGGCATGCAGGTGAGGAAACAGTGGCTTCCTAATTTCACTGAGCCAGCAAAACAAGAAGAAACGTAATACCTTGTTTGTTCCCTTCAGTCCAGTATGCACTGGATTTGATATTATTTTTTTATCTTTTTTTAATGTATTTCAATTTTTTTACACACACACTCATAAGAAGACTGCAGTCTGACCAAGGGCTCATTCCTGACAAGTATCCTTCCTAATCAAGTGTATTTTCAGAGATGCAAACCATTCCCACCGAATTACACATATGATGTGTATTAGGGCAAACAACAGAAATCCATGCAAAGTTAACTATTTGCAAGGCATGATGGGCCTGAGAGAAATCACAGTAATTTATAGAATACATTAAAATAGGATTGCAAGGAAATTTATGATAGGCAGCCACACAATAATAAAAAAACAAAGATTAATTAACATAAAAATTCTAGCTGTCATATTTCTCTAAGTAGAAATAATTACAAGGCAATTTTATTTCACTGAATGAACCTCCAAGTAGGCACAGAGTAAAGTCAACATGAAAATGAAAGTCACCTTTAGAGCAGTAAAATAACAGGGCCCAAACTATCTGGGGTGGGCTCATAGTAATGTAATTACTTTGTAAAATGCAATTGTACTTGTTACAATATGAAATTATTAGGACAATTTAAAGGATTTTTAAGAATCTGTTTTCCTTGCAGTTTTGGAAATTTATGAAAAATGTAACACCCTCAAAAAACAGACTTAAAATAAGATAAAGGAGTGAATCAAGGGGAGGAAAGAAATTTTGGGGGGTTTTTATGACAGTTACAGCATAATCCTATATGAAAAGTATTATAACCCTGATCTGTATAACAGTGTGTGCATATAAACATATATATATATATTTATCCCACACAAATAAACAAAAATGAAATACAAAAGGCCATATCTTAGGTGCAAAATGGAATGACACCAGTTTTACAGCCAAAGAAGAGCTTTGCCCAGAGATCTGAGTTTGCTCTCTTTCGCATTGCTCTGAATCAGGAGCTACCCCACCCAATTCAGTCAAATCCCGTCTCTGAGGCTGGCGATGGGGAAAGATGAATATATTCCTCTGGCTGACTTAGAAAACAAAACGTGAGTATTTTTTAAGTCACTCCACATCTGCAACCTGTGACTACTGGTGTTGTGTCAGATACAGCTGATGCCTCTGGAGCGGAATGCTTTATAGAGAAAACATCTGGTTTTGACCTGTCCTGACTACTTTCGCAGCCTGGCACAGAGCAGAGTTTCCAGTGGTGCGCAAGCACTGGGGAGGCTGACCTGTATGCCCTGCTTTCATCCTCTCTAATTAAGCCGGAGCAGATACATTCCTTGTCGAAATTGATAGTTGGTGGCAGATCCAAATGAATTTTCACATATTTCTGATGATCCACAATACAGTCCTGTTGTTTATGCGGCATCATGCTGTATGCCAACATGATGCACCGTACCATGTAAGACTCTGGCAAACTTACAAAGGAGAGCGGGAACAATTTTAATAGCTTTCTTTCAGATTGGATGGTAGGTATCTGATCTAAACGTTAGGTGATTTCTCTTGAAGTGCATATCAGTAAAGGTTGATGATTTAAACATCTCCAAATACTTTTAATCTTCATATATTTTAGTGCCAAGTCCTTTTTAGTGAATATAATGGATTTCAGTGTTGAGAACATTGAAGAGGGCGAGGTTTTCATATACGTGCAACTGCAAACATCTTTAATGCCCTTTGAAATGTAATAGAACAAAGCTGCTTTCTTCTCTGATATAGCCAAATTGAAGTGAGGGTTTATTTACACTTAGACTCCTTTAAAGATGTATTTCTTCCTCTGCATTGTATCAGAATATAATATTATATTTAAGAAATCCAGGTGGACTTTGTCTACTGTTCAAAGTCCACTTTGAACTCATTACATTAACTTTATCAATTAGTTTAGCATTTTATACATAAATTTTCTGATTGTATACCAGCTCCCAAAATTTTCACTAAAAATTGGCTTTTCTATTTTTAAAATTTTACTTCTTTAATTTATGTAAATTTGCTTAAAAGGTTAATACTTCAAATACACGGAGAAAAGGAGTGTGGTGCTGTGGCTAGACCACAAGACCAAAAAGAGAAGTGCGTATGAAATAAGCCCCCGGTTTTGTAACTTACAGTTCCCCTTACGTATCTGTTCCGTTAGCATAGTTTCCCTGTCCTATCATGAACCTCCAGCTTCCTTCTTCTGGCTACTTATCTTGTGAGTTACACTTTCTTGGACTCCATTAATGTCACTTAAGTATTTAAATGGATCATCTTGTATTTCCCCTCTGCATTTTGGACTGCAAATCGAGAGTCAAAGACACTTATTCTTCTTTTATCACAATTGAGTTCTTCAAGTTTTCCGATCTTCCAGCTGAGTGTGTCACTAACTATCTGCTTCACAGAGTTGCTGTGATATTTAAATAATTCATTTTTGTTCTTAAAGCACACATGGGAGCAGTGACGGTGCCCCCTCACTCATGCGCATCTTAAGACTGCACCGTCAGGCAACAGATCTTCATAAAAAGATCTCTGAAGCCTCGTATGACATTAACGCAGCAAGGCACTGATCTCTGTGTAAAGTGCCACGCTTTCAAAATCGCCTCACCAATCAGCAGTTCCTAAAATTTGGCCTCAATTACATGAACTGAGCTCTTTGGAAGGTCCATCCTGGTTTGTGCTGAAAGTGCACATTAATCAAACAGGGAGAGCGTGGCATGCTGACAATACTTGGTTCTGTAAAAACGTATCTGCGCTGATAATGCCTGAATTTGTTTTGTTCTGAACCAGCTGTGAACTTACACCAGTGAGCGTGAGGCAGGTATAAGATGACGCCAAATTACAGCAGCCCTTATTTCACCAGTGACAAACCTACGCAAGGAATGATAAAATACATGCGCTCTGAATGGACCAAATCTTGCATATGGTTGGACGCCTGTGCACGTTCGGTTTGCAGAAGGACGTGGGCGGCTGTGTGGGGCTGTGCTACCACCGCTCGATGCAGGGCTCGCCAACTGAGCAGTTGAACAAAGCCAGCTTGCTCTGAAACAGGAGTAGGAGTGACTGCTTAAAATGAAAAAAGATAGATATCATGAACAGGTTACTTAGGGCAAGCTCAGGGTAGAGTGGAACAGCCATGTAAGTTGTAGTAAATAAAGGAAATGTCATTCGTAAGTCTTAAAAATACAATACCATTAATAACTTCAGCAATAAATAAAATGTGCTGTATTATCTGCAATGATTACACACATTGAGACTATTATTTTTGGTGACTAGTTGTAAGGACTCTGGTGCATTGTTGAAATAACAGCATGAAGGGTCTGGGTGGTGATGAGGTTTTTGCTTCTCCAGGCGTCCTTTCACTGCCTATTGTTCAGCAATTTTTATAGACCTTGTAAAAACTGGAATTCCCCATCCTACTAACGAGACATTAACATGCAAAATGGGGTGATATGAAATGCAATATTTTTATGACACTAGCTTTATTCCTGTAATCCTCACAACAGCAATATTTCTTGATCATATCCGTTACATGATTTTACCTTGCCTGACATTGTATTTGTGATGTGGTAAAATTAATGCATTAAGACAATAGTTTAGCAAAAACTGTTCAAGAATATGCAAATAAATTCAAACTGAAATATAAATATTACTTTACGGTGTATGATATTTTAAAATCTAAAAAATCTTTGCTTTGTTTATTTGTTTTCAAAATATGATTCCAGACTTTAATGTCAGAAATAAGGAGAGATCATGAATAGCTGAAAAATATAAACAAGTATACTTGAAAAATTTTGTAGGGAAAGAAACAAATTAAATCTTGGCAGTGATTTGTAAATTGCAATGAGCAATTCAAGAAACATTTGAAATAGCAGCAGTGGTATATGCAGTAGTTGAACATCCTATCTTTTGTGACTGTGCCATCAAAGTCCAATGCAAACACAATACGCTGTACCTAGAGAATCACTTGGTGCAAAACACTCCGTATTTTACAATCTAGATGTTCAGTTATGATGAATGTCAACAAAAGCAGCCACAAGAATGACCCTCCTGACTGCACTTCAAAATCTTGCCAAGAAATGTATTCCCTAAACTGTCATAAACAATCTATTTGCCTTCATTGTCTACTGATAAACATTTCCTATCCATTCTTTTGAAGCACGTAATATTGACATACTTTGAGATAACAATAGGTAGTCTAAAATAAAATCCATTTGAGTTAACTCTTATGTATAAAGTCTACTTTCCTAATAAATAAAGCAATTTTTAATTGTCATAAGCAGTCATCAAATACTGTGGAGTGCTTTGGGTGTTGCAACTTTAGAAACACCACTTTGTGTTAGCAGCATTATCATTTTCCAGTTGTGACACAGCTTTCTTGTGCAGAGCTGATACTCCTAAATTGGCAGCATAGTCTGAAAAAAAAACAGGAATATTGTTTCACCAAGCAGCAGTCATAACGGTGTTTTTTTTTTTAGCTTAACTGTTAGCAATCGAGTCAGAGCATTCTGCTAGTTATCAGTAAACAACTGATCCATACTCTCTTGGAGACCTGTATCTCTAAACATGTTTGTCAATCAATTTGCCTACTTTGTATTAACAGCTATACTGGCCATGTTTACAATGTCAGGAATGTTTGCTGAGTTAAGCATAGTTGTCATGCAGATAATGGTATTAAACCATCAGTAGTAATATTGACTCGCTATAGTTCTAAGCCATGCATTTAATGCATGGTATCTTACCAGAGATAAACAGAACACAGTAAAAACTTATTTTAAATATGGAATAATCCTATTGTGCTCTATTGCACTGATGTGTAAGTTGAATGGCTGTTTCGGGGGGGGGGGGGGGGGGCACAGGGAAAAGAGGTTCCACATACATTGACCTTTCATTTCAGGTTAGTGATGAGTCAACAGTCATGGAGCACTTCCTAAATATAATTTCAAGGCTATTTTTCGTGTTTTACATTATACATTTTCTGAACATGTGTCACAACCTGTTCAACTCATAGGGGACAGGTAGCTTTTACCCCATCCCTTTTAGAGCTAGAAAGAGTTAAAAAACTGTCACATATTTATTAGTCATAATTATAACAGCAATTGTGTAAGCCAGGCGCTGGGGATCTGTGTCCAAACACTGTGGTCCATCTACTGAACTACTCTCAGCAAGTCTGATAATACATAGAAATACAGGTACGTTTACGACAATTTCCAAGAAGACAGGAATAACAGTGATGAGATTCGTATTTTTTCCAGACACATAGAAAGAAAGAAATTACGAGAGAAGCAAACACGAATTCAGTTTTGTTTTTCTTCATCCTGTAAATTACAAACAAGGTTTTCTAAAAACATACATTTTGTCTGATAATATGTACAATATTCATTCTAAGATATTACATTGCTAAGACATCTATCCGAGTGACGATAGCTGAATTATGCAGTGCATTCCCAAATAAATATGCAGAGCCTCAGCACCTGCTGCTTGAAGTCTGTAAGGAAATGCACTTGTGAGAAGGTAAAAATCTCTTGGGAAAACTGGCAATATCTCCCAAGAATCTTCAAGATGTAGGGAAAAGTGTGTCATTTTCTCACCAATAATCTGCACTTTTATCTTATATGAAACCATTTTTCACAAAAAAACTCTGCACTCCTTGTATTTGATAAAGAAGAAGAATTAGAAATAGGTCCAATTTCCTTTTGAAAAGCAGGCTGCTTCTGCTTTTGATTGGCCTTTTCCATGACCCTTTATACAAGAAGACCGATAATAAATATAATGATTTGTACTGAAAAGAATACTGTAAGGGTAATGGCCCAAACAGTGCAGTTTTTTTATAATGTTACCATAGTAAATAATAGCAGCATGGTTCACATGGTCATAGTTATGGCTGTATCAGTGTTTCCATTATAAATCCTGTTTTTCATAAGTTTATATTTTCATTTTAACAAATTTTCTCTTGGCTGAACTGTAATGTAGAAGGTTTCAACAAGGAACGCTTTTCCTTTAATTTAAAAAATAATAATTTTTTGGGCTAGTCATGAGCCATCTGTTAATCAAAAAGAACAATTTACTTGTTTATAACAATGTTTTGCACCATCTAACAGAAAAAAACAACTTCAAATGAAGTAATGAAACCAGGCAATTGATTAACCTATAGCAAACTGTCATCAGTCTTGATTGTGAAATAAGTTCTTTTGCTCATCTGCTAAATGTACTTTTTGACTACACATACTAATACCTCCTCCAAGCCTCCATTCTGCAGTTAAGCATATGCTTAAGCGCTCTCTTGAATAGGAATGCTTTCCAGAGCTCAGGCCCTAGAAATATATACATATTTAATTCGATGGTAGCGCTTGAAGATAATTCAATCCTCTCCAAACAGCATGTGGTTTTACTGACTTCTGCATGTCTAACAGCAGTGTATTTTTGCTTTTGTGTATTAATAATCAAGTACTGCTTTCTTTCCTCCTCACTATTCCTTTATCTTGATGGGCATGTTTGTTAATCAAGGAAAGGTGAGGGTACACCTGAATATATGCTTAATCCTACAGTGCCTCCACATACGGCACTCACTAATTTCACTAAGTATTTTATGTTGCACAGCCTGAGCAAAATTATAGCTTGTTTACCATGCATTTCCTTGATTGGTCTGTGTCGTAGCTCTGGAATTACTGAAACGCAGAGATGTGTGTTAATGGGGAATATTATTCATTAAACATAATGGCAACAGATCTATTTTACTATACATTAATGTACTATAGTGTTTCACAGTACTACACTAATCTGTTTTACTTTACATGGTTAGATATTAGTGACATAATTTATTAGTGACATAATTTAACAATTTAAATATAAAAATAATATTTCATCACTGAATAACAATACATACATATCAGAGGTGCACAGAGGTGCAACATTTTAAGCAGCCATGCTTTAGGAAGTTCATATCGTCATGTTTGGAAAAGATTTGCTCTGAACAAGTCAAAAACCCAACCTGGGCAAGCACCAAGGAGTCAAAGGTCCCCAGCAAGAGCTACGGACTATTACTCTGCAACAACCCTTCTTGTTTCTCCTTTTCAGAAAGGGAAATATCCACTGTCCTACTCAAAAAGAAGTGCAATATCTTGACTATCCACAGCTACCAAGACCATCACGGTCTTCTGCAAAGCTGGGGGTGGGATAATTCTGCTCTCTTATTCAGGGGAACCAGCACCGTAACAGTGCTGTGCAAAGACCGCTCGAGTGCTCAGTGGATCATGAGGTCTCCGTCTGTGAATATACTTTACATTCAGGGTTCTGGGTGAATTCTGGTCTAAAAATAGGATTCAGCTTTTACTCCTACACCCTGAACACCAGACTCATTCTTGGCCTTTATCCTGCACTAGAGCATCTGCACTTACTCGTATTCAGCAGAGCTGCTGCTTTCCCACCGCTCAAGGACACTCCATGCCAAACAAAGCTGGTTTATGCCAACTGCCTGTGCCTGTGGCTGGGGGCTCGGGGGTGAGCGAAAGGTGCTATGCAAGGTTACAGGCCGGCGATATTTGGGACGTGCCTAGGCCATGGGACTCCCCACACATGGCCACGTCCCTCACCAGATCCTTCTCCTCACCGCTTGCTCTGATGTGTAGCGCCGTGTATTGTGAATCTAGGAACTAGAGAGGGTGCCATATGAGGGACATCACAGCTAAAAGCAGAATACTAATAAAACACAGGAGCCTCCGTATTATCACTTGCCTGCATGACAAACAGCTCTACAAATGTTAATTTCTCCAATGTTACTAGAAGTACAAACAGTACATATTGCTTCAACGCTGCTGCGCACGGCTTGTGCATTTAGAGGGAATGTGTTTAGGTTTTATATTTATTTACTAGGGACACAAATTTTAACAACATGAAATATTTTGCTTGTATGGTATGAACACCAATAGTTTAACATAAACTATGGAAGGAATCCAGGCTGTGTTGACATATTTTATGAATGTTATGGGATGCCAGATTGGAGGTGTACATCTGTGTGGGTTGGCCAGTCATCCCACTGCCGTCTGTGTATCTGTATGCTTAAATGAATTAGCTATTATAAAAACACTGCATAAACAAGTTTAATGCTGTACACTTTCCTTTTGCTGATATAAAAGTATCTGAATCACAGTGAAGCAAGCTAACGGTGATATTCAATTGCTCTTTCACTACTCTCATGTAAAAAGTTGGAAAGCTGTGCACTTTAAACCGTTTCATCTCCAACGTGGAGGACCCCCCTCTCCCTTTGACTCCGTCTCCCTCCATGTCATTGGCAGCAATCTTCTTGCAGCCCCTCATGGCGGGAAGTACCACTGCATAATCCTGCAGTCGAAATAATTACCCAGTGACTGCCATCCACAAGGTCACTCAAGGTCGCTAAAATCGCTTCCAACTAGCCCAGGCCTGGAGCAACGACTGCCAGAAAGCGGCACCAGATTGCCCTGCTACCAGTGCCAGGATACCAATATAGAAGTCATGAGCTGTGAGGTACCTTAGGGATTCCTCCTACCTGAGGCCATCATGCTGGCTACCGAGGCAGACGTGGGAATTGTAAAGAAATCTTTTTCCTCCTGTGCATCTGAAAATGCTACTACAATATCTCTTTGTTGCTCCATTATTTTTTTTTACACAGCACATGGCAACAAAGGCTTTGGGTTCTATTATTGTAACCTTTACATTCGTCAGAGAATAAACATAGCAACCTCAGTGGTCAACAAACTTGGTAAGAAGTGGGATACTCAGCACTGAGAGAAATCACAGGGAAACAGGGAAATCAAGCCATTTCTATTTTATTGTATAAATGAACATTTATAAGCTTGGCATTATGCATCTTGTTCTGAATATGCTGGTCAAATAGAATAAAAAAATGGATTAGAAGAGAAGTTTGTGTGGTTACTTACAGAATTTGATCTTTGAGTTAAATTAGAAACAATAAAACATTTTGAACTTTTTTTTAGCTAACAGTTTGTAGGCTAATTTTGAATTTGAATTCATTCCAAGCATGATAGCTTAGATTTGCCCCAGATGGACTTTCAGTTCTGTTCAAATCGCTTGACAGCACCATAACAGCCATTTGTAACTAAGTCTGCAGAAATGGGCTGGCACTTGCAGCCTACTAGCGTTGCTGATCTTTTTATATGGGAAAAGCACCCATAAATCACAGTGCATTAAAAAGGCACACACATACCAAGCAAACATCATGGAGAATCCATTGTCCTATAGATAAGTATACAAATAAGTGCAAAGCATCACTTAAATTTTATATAAGGCACATATTTTTTGGAAGGCAACCAATGCAGTTTCACATGCTGTACTTTTTCTAATCTGACTGACTCACAGTCTTGTGATAGTGAGATAAGCTAGGTAGGCAAATTTTTACAGAGTTGCAATTACTGAAATTGTCATTACGCTGCTCACTGTAAAATAAATATAGATAGAAGTGAAATTATGCACAGGCTAGAAGTAGAAAGTGTTTTGCTTCTGTTTGCTAAATTAATCTCTTCCTAAATGGCTGCAGGCCAGGTAGGTTAGCATTTGTGGTTTCAAAGGTTTTCAGCGCTTGCAATGAGCCATGAAATTACTGCATGCTGCTGAAAATGGCAGCTGATGAAAGGAAAAGAGCGAATCCCAAAGGCAGAAAGACAGGAGGAAGCAAAATTACAGGCAGAAAGTCTGATTTTTGATGTTGCTCATTGTGAAATGTACACCCAAACTTTTAATAAAACATAAAACATTAATAAACCTGCTAACAATTCCTTACAATTTCTTTTGAAGTCTCAGCATAATTTCTGAATACTTATTAAAACAGGCAATGATTCAATGGTGGCTGAGCAGTTTCTGTCTGTCGGATATGGTATATTGGTATACTAGTGACTTTCGAAATTAGATTTTTATTGATGTTTTTTAATTGAATTATCCAAAGGATTGATGTTTTCTGTTAATAATGTGACCCTAAACTCTTGAATTGTTGATCAAGTTTAACTAATATTAAATTAGATATTCAGTGGTGAAACACACTGTCTGATCAACGCTGCTTCACCATTCCGAACCTTCTCAACTTGGTTGGGAGAACAAATCTGGCTTCAGCCAGTCATGTTGTTAACAGCTAGTTTATTATATGGCATGTATCTGCCACAGAAATGTCAGCGTTTCTTCTCGGGAGGGATGAAACAATGATTTTAAGCACCATGAAAAGGAAGATTCCAGCAGAAGAATCTTGCAGAACAATAGCTGGGATACTTCAGTATAGCACCATTTTAGTTTTAAAGGACCATACAGATGTACAGTTCCTTTGGACTGGTATCATGCCATCAATATTTTGGCTGAATTGCCTACTACTTTCAAAGACTCACAGTGTGGTAGGATTCACTGTAATTACTTTGCAATTATTAAGACAAAATTTGTCATAGAAGAAACTTGTTGACAAAGAAAAAAATTAATTTTCAAGGATATAACATCAAGAAATTTATTTTCTATTAAAAAATACTGAACAGATTAATGAATTATCCTAGAATCTGGTTATATTCTTAAGGGCTTTGTGCAGGCAGATAACCTGCTTACTGTGGTCAACCATAATGTAAAACGGGGTACTTACAGGTAGAAATGAGCCTGCATTTAATATCTTCAGGGACTGAGGAAGCTTACACTTTTCTGATATAATTGGTTATGTAAAGTAAGGTCTGCTTTTATAGGCCCTTTAAAAAAGATCTGAATTGAGCACAGCAAGCTGGCAAGAACTGAATTCAATACTATGTCTAAGAGGAATCAGGCATGGAAAGTGGGCTCACACCCTAAAATTTCATTGGTAGAGGTGACTGGTTTTAGAGGTTTTTTTACCTTAATATAGCACTTTTGACCTGATTTGTCTCCAAAACATGTATCATTAAGTACAAGCACACAGAAATGGTCTACAGTAAGAGGTGACCAGTAGAAGTAGGAATGCAATATAGGTGTGGTGAGAGAAGGTATTTCAGCAAAGGAACGTGGGGAAAATCATTTCTGGAGTTTCACAGGCTCCTCAGGGTCTGCATAGGGAAAAAACCTCATTGGCTTATAAGGTATTGTCCACGTAAGAAGGAAGCACACAGAAAATTGCAAGGAATGCTGTTATTTACCCAGGGAGGTCAACTGAATCAAGGCAATCACACTGTAATTTGAATGGAGACTTAGAAAAATCATAGCCTTCCTGAACAGGTCCCCAGCTGCATCCTGAACGGCAGAGCTGCAGCGGCCAAATCTCTTCCAAACAGAAGAATGCAGTGGCCAGGTAAAACTGCAGGAGGAATGTCACAGGTAAGAAGAAAGTAATTGCTGAATTGGAATCACAAGCATGTACATACACACAAATTGGGATTTTGTGTGCGTAAGTTCAGTATGTGGTAATGCATGTGCAAAATGTCATGCCCTTATCTATTCAGTTGCTTATTCATACTGCCCTAATCACTGTCTCAGCACCTAATTTTGAAGACTATAAGTATTTTATTATCCACACAAAAATCAGAGGTAGTAACTGAGCTCAAGCTGTGCCCTGAGGAAAATAAAGAAAATTGTGCCACGTAAAAAAAGATAGATATAGAAAACCATTGCATGGACATAATTCATATTCATATTGAGGAGCACTATATTATATCTAGAGTAATCACATTATTCATTATATACTGTGTGCTATAGAAATAGAAAGTGTGTACTACACACATTGTAGCCTAAGAAACATTTTTAATTACGTTTTTATTAAAACTTCTAAAATAAGAAGCAAACATAGAACATGCTTACCTCTCCGTGCGATAGGAAGAATTTACTGCTGCTCTACATAAAAAGATAGCACAGCACATGTCCAACATTTAAAAACAAAATTGTGTGTACTCAATCTGTGGTCTTCCTTACCAGACTGAAAGAATCTTATAAGCCTGTACCAGAAGACAAACAATGTCAACATATATGAAGTCACACATGCACAAAGAATAGCATTGAGCTTCATGGAAAAATACAGTAATTTTGAAGCTGACTTACAAAACTAGACATATTTCTGGTTTTTTATATCTTATTAGCCAAGCAATGTTCCCCTCATCCGAAAGAGAGAGAGACAGAGAGAGAGGAAGAGAGGAAGAGAGAAAGAGAGAGGGAAAGAGGGAAAGAGGGGAAGAGGGGAAGGAAGGAAGGAAGGAAGGAAGGAAGGAAGGAAGGAAGGAAGGAAGGAAGGGAGGGAGGGAGGGAGGGAGGGAGGGAGGAAGGGCAAGCATCCTTAGGAATAAAAGTCTATTTAAAAATACATGAGAAAAAATTAGTTGGGAATAACAGAAAAAGCTCATGGTATGAATACACCTGAGTTTTGGGCTGAATTCTGCTGACGTCCCCATTTGAAAGATAAAACCAGTGGCAGAAATGAAGATACAGAAATCTACAACTGAAACAAGCCAAATTCTGACAACATCATTCTTTCTTCCTACTCATGTAAAAGAGAAGAATTTTTTTGATGGATACTCCGTAAGCAAACAATGCTCTGTGTGATAAATAAAGATAGAGGTATGCATTATTCGATACCTTATTCTGTAATGAAGGCATGGGGAATACCTAAGTGAATTTGGGAAGAGAAATAAACGTGTTTCACATGTAGTGTGTTATAATTCGCAGCACAGAGTGGAAATCTAATACAAGCAGAACTTGCAGAGGAAGTTGCAATTACGTGCAGTTTCTGTTGTGGAGGAAAAGGAAAGAAGGCTTCTAAGTCACTCACTTAACGGGCTATGCACTAGCTCCCTGAATCGAGAGAAAGGAGTTCCAGCTCCCAGAACTGCCCCTTTGTTACTGAGAAAGTATTAGGTGAAGTCATTAACTTCATTAGATAATGTGTGAGTTAAAATTGTGTGTGAATATATGTTGCATGTGTGGGTTGGAGAGTAGAGGTTACCCTTGAGAGTTTCGCTTCTAAAGGTTTGAGTCTGATAGTATACGTTGTTTACCAGTACCAGTTAAAGAATGAAATATAATGATCACAGTGTATACCCTGGACATATACACTGTGCAAAAGTCTATAGGTCTATGCTACTGTAAATCAAAGCAGTCTACAACTCTGCCAGAATGATAGGAAGTATTTTCCAATTATATTAACGCTTTTCTCTGTGGTGCTCTGGGCTCACACGCTCCCTCAGCAGGATTCATTTTGAAGATGGAGAGGTTTGACTAAGTGGTTTGATTAAAAGATTTGATTAAAAGTGATTAAAATCAAAGGTATTCCTTACCCTGTAACAGGTGGAGTTTCACAGAAAATGGTTTCATAGAAACATGGTTTTGTTTCAATCCATTTGACCTCTCTCTCACACACCGGATTAGAAATGAAAATGAATCTCAGAAGAAATCTCCAAAGAACTGCCATGACCTGGTAGGATTTCATCTAGCAGTATGCCCAAGAAAGCTCGAAGATCTCCACTCTGCATTACTTTAGCTGTTATCTTTGAAAACTGTTACGTTCCTATGGGAAGCAGATTTTATTTATTCCCTTTAGAATCCAGCCATCTTTCTTCAGCCATTGTTACTAACACAGCTCAATTTAATTTGCTAATTGCAGGTATTTTGCAGCAGAAATTATAATTAAAAGTAGGAACCTTGAGTGATATGATACAGTTTTTCCCCAACTGAATAAAAAATTCAGAAATCTTTGGCATCACTGAATTTGAAGCTGAAGCTGAACTACATTTCTTACTCTGGCACAAGATTGGTATTATGTGGCTAGATGACTTCTTTGTCTACCTATATATGTGAATATTCTTAGAAGTAAGGTGGTGTGCGCTTAATGCAACTGTTACTGGAACACTGAACCTTGATGAATTGCAAGGAGTTTGGTAAAGGGCCACAGGAATGACTGGTAATGCAGATCTGGCCTTAATGGTAGAGAAATATAAAGCTTTATTTCTTTGGTTTGTCAAAGAAAATGTGAAAGAAGGAACTTTACCAGAGCCTACAAGTAAGTGCTGAGGCAGAAGATTTTCTTCTTGCAGAAAGCTCTTTCTACCTTCAGTCGAAGACTGGACAAAATTCAATACATGGCAAGCAAAGCCAGACAAATTCCAGGCGGAGTTGGTATAATGTTCCAAACACTGCAAATAACTACCTATAAGAAGTTTTTACCTAGGGAGGTGATAGACATCACCAGAAATGCTACACTTGATGTCTTTCTAAAGGCTATGCTTTACCACAAAAGCATTGGAAGCAGTGGATGAAATTATAGCTTCTATTTTATGCAGAAAGTCAAGTTAAATTATCATTATGTCTCTTCTAGTTTTAAAAAACTGCAAATCTACGGGAAAACAAAAGAACAGGTGGCACTTATAAGAACAGACAAATCAGAGAAAAAATTAAGCAAGCCAAGCCAAACCTTTGTGAATTCCTCTTGCTGATTATTCAGGCCACATGTTCTCCTTTCAAAATTTGCCAAATCGTTTGTGCTCACGTAGGAGCCCATCATACTCAAATAGATCACATTTTTCCGCTAATAAAGTTGTGGCCTTTTGGACTGTTAAAGCGATTTCTAGTCAAAAGAAACAAAAAAGCTGAAAGTGCCTCCCCAACCGAGAAGTTCATCAGGCTAAAAACTGGGTAAGGCCCCTCAGTGTCTGACAGCAGCGGCACGCGAGGGCGTGCGATGGCTAAAGGCATGTCCAGCGGCAGCCCAAACAGCCAGCCTCTGCTTCCTGACGCATGGAGCCAGTCCTCAGCACACGTCAGAAGCGAGACTCCGGGTCGCGTCTCCACATCCCCTGGCGCTATGCCTCAGCCGCGCCGTTATGTCATCCTGGCCAGGCTGTACGGAGGAAGAGGGATGAAACCAGGCTGGTCGTGTTTCAGGTTGCCACCTTACACACTGTTGTTCTGCTCCCCGTTAAGGCGATTACCCGCACACGCTGCCACGGCTGGTTCGTTGCTTGGCAAAGTTGCCGCTCCAGGAAACTGTAGACAGAACGGGAAAACCATTGCTTAAAGGCAGCCTGACTCAAAGGTCCACCTTCCTCTGAAACACAAACATGAAGAGAGTCCTCAGATGCAGGAAGCAAAAAACAACCTAAACTCATGACTCCATTGAGAATGCACCCCCACGCACACTAGTGGTCATGTTACATCAAACGGAATATGTATATATATTTTTTTTTTACGCGTTGCCCCCCAGACACTGACTTTGCTGCTGCTTTCTCTGGGCGGCAGCGTGCAGGAGCAGCGTGCGGGAGCGCGGGAGGCTGAGGCGCATCCTGCCTGGCTCCGGCGAGCGGAGCGGGCGCTGCGGGAGGAGGCTGAGGACGGCTGCAGAGATGAGGAAGCAGAGCTCACGCCTGCTGCCCGCCCGCTGGCTCGGGGCTTTGCCGATGGCCGGGCGAGGGATGGTTTTGTTACCCTGCTTGATTTGTGTTTGCAAAGATCCTCTCCTACCGAACGGACCTTACTACTTTTGCTGTATTAATATCTACTTAGTCATTTTACCAGCCTCTGTTTCGGCACCTGCCTGTCATGGCCAGTGAACGAACGAGTGGAAAGCGACAGATCCATGCACACATTAAACACATGAGAAAAAAGGAAAAACTCCAAGCAGGACTATGAAAAGGCATGTTTAAAAGGGCATTCAGAATGGTTAAACACAGGCAAACGTGGAAATCTGCACTTGCTTTTGCCATACTGGACATATATAGTATAAATAGTATAAATTGTCATCTGCTTTTAGGACCCGATTCTGATTTCCCCAAAATCTGTAAAAAAAGCCAGGCTTTTATGTATATACAGATATATATAAAAATCCTCCAAGTGTTCACCTGTCCACATGTAGTCATGTATCCTCGAGTCTGTTACTATGTCCACGTAAATTAGTGGCCAGACACATGTGGTTTGTAATGGTGCAAAATTAATGCTTGTTTGCAGAAGATGTCACGGTATGTCTTCTGAGCTTTTACATCTTTACCAAATGGTTGCATTTAATTGGTACTTTTCTCCAGAATGTTCAACCTCAGAAAATATTAAAAATTATGTGGAAATAGAAGATATCAAGGAATAGAAATTATCAAAACTCTGGAACAGAGAGAATGTCTCCTTATCAATAGCCTCAATAGAGATCAATTTGTCAAAACCCAAATAACACATTCCAGGTATTTAGAAAGACTATAAAGACGTTTTATGAAGATGACACAGGGAAAAAAAATCCCTCTCTTATGAGCAGGGAGCTCAACTTAGAATTTCAAATTAACTTATTGTATGATGCATTATTTAATAAATTTTAGCATAAATTTTTGAAGAGTTCAATTTGCATACTATTACTGGGCCAAATGGTTGATGAGGATCGCAATTAAAGAAAGATGCACTGTTCATTTGGCTAAAAAGGAAAAATCAAACGAAGTCAAACCTTCAACATTACACAGAATAAAGGTGGCCTATAACTGCCAAAAATATAGAGCTCTGTGACAGATGTATTTAAAGTTCTGCTGATATTTAAATCAAACTTCTTGTAGTCTGACCCTGTGCAAAAACTCAAGATCCTCTCCTAGACTCAGTTAAAATATTTTAAAAACCAAAATGTTCTAGCCTACAAAAAAGATCCAGTGAAAGAGAAGTAAGTTAGAGTTTCTTTTAGGATGACATCTGAAATAAGTTTTCATAACCTTATCTATAACTCCTCTTCTGGTTTTTTTGATGAAAAATAAAATTAAAATATTTGAGCAAAAGTGTTGGCATTAACTTACCCTACCAGCTATATATGTTATACCAAAGCATGTTACAGCTACAAATAAACATTGGCATTTAGAAGAAATGAACCGTAAAAGATGGTAGCTCTTACAGATTCATGGATTATTATGCTGGAAGAGATGATTGTGACCCTCTAGCCTGACCTCCTGCATAATGCAGGCCACAGGACTCCTCTGAATTAATTCCTGATTGAACTAGGGCATCTCCAATAGACTCATAGTTCAAAGGCTTCCATCGCCTAACCCAAGCAGCCACCTTTTCCATGGTACACAATGCTCCTCCATGCAGATCCTGGTTTACTACATCACCTTTGCTTTTGGATTCAGAGAAAAAGATTAAATTAAATACTTTAGAAACCTTTTTCATACCCCTAAAAGTCTTTTCATGGAAAAAAATCATATGCCAATAAGTGAAAAATGTTGAGTTTCCAGCCTTTCATCAAAAACTGGAAAATGTAAATCAAAACGTGTTTTGGGGAGAGGGGGAAGGGAGGAGTTGTTGGAAATAACAGTCCAGTAAAATTCTTCAGCTGTTCTCTTTTAAACTCAGCACAACTACCTCCAGGGAAACGAATCATAGGTTCTTTTCCGACATGCAGTTTCAGAAGGGCTCAAATCCTCAGCTGCCCTGGCCCGACTCCACCAGGAGGGGCAGAGGGCTCCTCCCTCATCTTCGTGCCTCTTGAATCCTGGATGCTCTCCACAGCCGTGAAAGGAGACTTCAGGTGCTGATACGAGAAATCAATGCTGAGCACAATATTAATGTAGCAACTAGCAGTTCTAGCATTGGACTGGGACTGCGTTGTACTTGGGACTCCACAAAACAGGGCAAAAGGAAAACCATGCCATAAAGACAACATTTGGGAGACAAAAGAAGGATAATGTGTAACTTCAGAGTTGTTCAGTCTTCATTTTCTTTTAATCATGAGGGGCAGCATAGACAAAAGCACAAAAAATTGAAAGTTGGCCTACTGGGAGTCAACATCAGCCTTTAGATATTGAATCAGGGCTGAGTGGGGACAACACTGGTTGGGCCTTGTACATGAAGACAAGTAGGGCTTTTTTTGACATTATAAAGGGTAGAGAGTCACTGAAGATCTGTATAGAGAGGATTCTCTTTAAAACCTGCCATTTCTGCAAGGATCCACAAAATAGTTGTTACAAAGACCAATATTATCTCATTGTTTTCTTGAGTTTTCCTGGCTGCCTGTACCATCTGTTGTTTTTTAGAGATACTATGCCACAACATATAAAGCTGAGCCATGGCTTGGCCTTGAAAACTAAAAATCTGAGGCAAAGTTTATGTCCATGTTAGTGGTGTGAGTAGCAGGCAGAATGGTGCTGCTGTACATAGCGGCAGAGAAAAGTCTGGGCCAGAAAGGAAAGAGCTTTTTCTCAGTCGTGTTGCACTCGAGTTGAAAGCTGCATCCATGAAGAGAAATAAAAATTTAGCTTTTCAACACAAAGATCTATTTCAGGACAGAGCATTAAAGATACACGTATATGATTCATCTGCACAGAGACAGTAGCTAAGTTGGGTTATTTAAATAAACTGCCCAGATATCAGATACTGAGGAAACGTTGCAACATTAATGTCTTTGAAGGGTGGTGCTAACACACAGCATAATATTTGGAGGCCAATGTCCACGGAAGCTTTATCTGGTATTGAATGTTATGGTTCATTTTATCAAAATGGTACACTGTACTCGTAGTCCATGCTTTTCCCCGACTACCCATCTCCTGCCAGGTCAAAGTGTTGGTTATAATCTTTAAATCCCTACAAAGCTTTAGGGTCTGCAATTCCAGAGACTGCCTCTGTATTTTATGTTCTCACACAACAGTTAATCCTAGTTATGGCTGTTTCAGGTAAATGGGAAAAAGAAGCAAAGCATGATGTTTAATTAAGCCACAACTCAATTTATTTGGGAACTATTATCTGCACTATGAAGTCATTTGTAAATCATTCCCAGCTGAAGAGGACTGCCACTAACTCCACCCCACTGAGTTGCTGGATTCATTTGCTTATTAGATATTAGAAACTCGACTCTATCCCACTATTTCTCTAACAGACACCTTCCCCTAAAACCATTTCCAGTGTGCATTCATGAGGAAATCTTTTCCACCATGGGCTGAATAGCTTCACTAGACAACTTCTCTAAGATGAACTTTAGTTAATAGTAAGTAGGTAACCCTATGAATGACTAACCAGCCAGGGCAAGAAAACCCATACCCCATACTGAACAGTATAAAGGTGAGGGGAACAATATTTTGAAAGTACTAATATATAATATCCCTAGCTGACTATGATCTGAGGGGTAGGGACCACTAATCCAGGCATGTGACCAGCATCGGACTTTGGAAAGACAATGGAGTTTTTATCCCTTTCCATATATAGGTCTACATCCAGTAGCACAGATAAGCCAAAGGGGAGGGGGGGGTGTGGGGTGAGGGAGAAGACATGTCTCTTAAACAACATGTCCTTCTCGTTCTATCTCAGAATTGAAGGAAACATATTTTCTAGGAACTGTGTCCCTTCTCATGACAAAAAGATCTTAGTATTCCTTCTTGGAATTTCTCTTGGAGTATCTCTGGACTTCAGCAAAGCAGTTGACACTGTTCCCCAAAGCCTTCTTCTGAACAAACTGGCAAGATACAAATTGGGTGGGTGGTCTGTGAGATGGGTAGGAAATTTGACTAACAGGTTGCATTTGGAGGGTGGTAATCAATGTGGTTTTTTTACTTAGGCTGTCAGCCTGTCATAAGTAGGGTCCTCCAGGGATCAATACTGGGCCCCACAATGTTTAACATTTTCATAAATGACCTGGATGATGGGGTTGAAAGCACCCTCATCAAGTGGGTGGTGAGATGAACACGTTAGAAGGGAGTGCCATCTTACAGAGAGACCTGGAAAGGCTGGAAGACTGGGCTAGCAGGAAATATATGAAGTTTAACAAAGACAAGTGCAAATTGATACAGGGTAGGATCTCTACATTTGGGGAGAATCCCTGCTGAAAGGGACCTGGAGGCCCTTGTAGACAACAAGCTGAACATGAGTGCACCGCTGCATCAACAAAAGCAGCTCGGGTCCTGGCCTGTATCTGCAGGGGCATCACTAGCAGAGAGAGAGACGTCATCACCCCACTTACTCAGCACTTTTCAGACTGCACCTGGACTAGTGTCCGGCTCCTGCCCTGGCAGCTCAAGAAAGATGCGGACACACTGGAGAGGGCCCCAAGGTCTGGAGAACCTGCACTATGAAGAAAGATTGAAGGAATTAGGTCTTTTGTCCCTGGAGAAGAGAAGGCTCAGGGCAGGACCTCATCACAGTACTCCGGTACTTAAAGGGCAGCTACAAAGAGGACAGAGGCTCTCTCTTCACAAGGAGCCACTGGAGAAGACAAGGGGCAACAGGGGAGAGGTTCTATCTTGACATAAGACCAGCAACTTGGGTTTTATTTCTATAATGTTTGTCCATTCATAAAGTAAGGATGGTGAAACCTTCTCTAATAAAAAGCTTTGATACCTGGCTTGAATAGTGCTATGTTAAGAATTCATGTTACTCTATTTGTGTTTTGAAGATGCAAGCTAGACTAGAAATAGTCTCACCATAAATTTTTGTAGATTGACTTGCAGTTGCTATACCTGCAAAATCTGATAGGTGTCACATTTCCAGTGAAGAAAATACGGGAATGCATTTAGAAAGTTTTTAGCACATTTAAGAAATAGGTACTTGAAAGTGTATTTTATAGAATAATTGTTTTATGACAGATTATGCTAAAAGAAATCCACATGAATACACCTGTGTTAAGCACCTTTTTCAAACTCAAATCTTGGCTATTTAAAATATATATGTGTAATGCCAAAGGTAATTAAACCATATTATGAACTAATTCCTTGCCAAATTTTCCTGCTTACACTGCAACAGTTTTCAAGTTACACAATTACTAAAAAAAACTCAATAGAAAAACCACAAACAGCTGAACTGCTACCTTTGAAAATTTCTTTTAAAACCTCACCTCACTCCCAAGCTAAATCCTTGAAGCTGTGGATGCCAAGTTTCAGACTACACTGTGGGTTTTTTTACTATTGAGCTTTAAAACTCAGAAATTAAAGTTCATAATGCAAGCAATTATACAATCTAATTACTGTGATGCCACTGGATGCTGCTATAATTTACAATGTATTCTTAGACTATGAATAAAAAAAAAGAACAAATAACAACAAATATAAAATAAAGAAACTTAAAGGTAAAAAGTGAACGTTGTGTCAGGGATTATCCTACTATGACAATCGAGTCTGATTCTTATCTGTTGAACGGTTACTTTACTGACCCTTTATAGATCCATTCTTCCAATAACCCTTGTTACTTACTGTAATACGAATTCATTTATTCACATTTCATTCCTCAAGAAAAAGCCATTAACACACAACAGTTCAATGGGATCTAAGGCAATCTAGTTAAAACAGATACTTTGGTAAGGTTAATTTAAGATTTTTTTCTCTGTCACTAGCAGACTAATGGGAATTCTGAAAGGTGTTGTTGAACTGTTAAATATCTGACCCTTGATACCATCTGAAGCACTATTTGCTTTGTGCCTGAAGACCACTATCTAGTAGTACACAGGCAAATATTATTTTGGTTTTCTTCTGTTACAATATCAGGTTACAGTCCCATTCCTAAAAGACATCTGTTGAGAAAAAATAATCCAGGTAGGGTGTTGTCAGCTGAAAGATGTCGTCACCCATTAGCATGGATGCCATTATCCAATGATGTTTCAGAGGATACAGCACTCTGGGGACTAACCCCTCACATCTATAGTGTGAGGGATAAACCATCTGCAAGTCAGGTTGAAAATCTCCAAAGTTTAGCTATGTTTAGTGTTTTTATTATCTCAGGTGTATTGAGAAGCTTTAATTATCTATGCATGGTATTGAGGGATGAAGTATCAAGTGCTTAAAGCATAGGCTGGTATCAAAACGGCACTTCTTGTTTTGGAGAAGGTACTGAAATGTCTGGCTGTTTCTGTATACTCCATGATGCAGTCCCAGACACCTGGCCAAGTGCTTTGCTCTCACAGGACTGGTTTCCTTCAGAGAAGTCAGCTACACCCAAAGTGCAGGACTCTTGGCTCTGGGGCCAAGATGTCCCACGGCCCCACCTGGCAGCTGGGGGCCCTAGGACTTTTTTTCATTATGTGGGTTTTTCAATTGAAAATGCCTGATATATTGTGGTATTTTTAATAGCACAACACTAAAAGCGTCTTTTGCATGCCTGGGAGCATGCATGAAGTTTGAAGGCAATGGTGATATGGACAAGAACTTTGAGGCTATTTGGGACATAAAGGATGTTCTTTTATCTCTTTTTAGATCTAGCCTGTACTGTTCATCACAGGGACTCTGAACTCTCTGTGAAGGACCAAGTATATATGAGAAATACTGTCTCAGCTTGAATCACTGAGAGCACAGCCATTGCAAACAACACTGCTAGGACATAAACCTGTATTTCTATTTCCTATGTGTGTTACATTATTCAGAAATCTAATAATCAAGGACAGAAATTATTGGCAGATGAGATTTCATTACAAATATTGGAAACCAAAAGGGCAAGGTCACTAAACAGAGTTCACCTAACTTAAACATGGTTTAATATAATACTAAAGAAAGTGAAAAAAGTTTGGAGAAACAAACAAGTCTGTTCTGCTGTTCTGTTGGCAGACACTAACTTGAGGAACAAATTACACAATTTCCAAGAATTTTGGTCCTCTGCCATAGGCAAGGCAAACAGCCCTTGACAATCCAAAACGTGTATCCTGTCTAAGCATTAACACGTGACTTAAAAGAATTTGAATGTCCATCTCCACTATTGGCATTCTGCATTACTGGTTTGATTGTATTCTGTGACCTGAGTTCTGCCTTTCAATACTCTGTGCAAATCATAACATATCTCAGAAAATCTCTGCTGCGCATGTGTAGAAGAAGGAACTTTCTGCTTATGTTAAATGGCAGGATAAAGTAGAAAATCACAACAATTTGCGTACTGATAGGGTTGTATGAGTGATGTCTGATATATTTTATTAAAGTAATTCTTATTTTTAACAGAAATCAAAAGTAGAGAAAAATATTTATCATTTTTTTCAGTATATTTTCTTTAGCTGAATGATTGCTTAAAACATTTTAGTTACTTGTATTAAACCTTAATAAGATCCTATAGAAATTAAAAACAGGGGTTATAAGTGAGATATCAATTAACATAAGAATCAATTTAATGGTAATTTAAATAGCTAACTTATAATTTTTGCATAATGAAGTGGCCTGTGGGCTTGAAGTCCTAATCATGACTAATTAATTTAAAGGATGTTACTCTTTATTATCATTGAAATGTCTGACAGGTGATAAAACATTTAGGGTTCCAGTCACAAACTTTTTTCATCAGCTGTAATATAAGGCGACAGGTTATATAAACCCTTTCTCTGAAAAAAGAATATTTAAGAAAAACAGTGTTAAGCAATTTGGATCAAATTCAGCCATGGTAGAAGTGGGTGAGAGTCCCATGAAGAAATTATGTCTGCCTACGTGAGGGCTCAGTTTTATGCTATTTTTCAGTAGGCACTGGATTGTGAAATTCTGGGTTTCTCTGCTACACATGCAGAGTCCTATTGAAATGAATGTATGTATCATGCAAGGAAGTCCTCACCAGGTGATGTTTTCACAGTCAAATTTTTCTTTTTTTTTTTTTCCTTCTGTGAATCTGGATGAAATTAAAAGGTGACCTAATTAAATCCTAATATGTGGTATCTTTTAAAGAAAGTAACGAGTTGGGGTGAAGACAACCCAAGTTCTCTCCCCCTAAGAAAGAGTAGTTGCCACCTGCAGTATGTTTGTTGCCACACCAGTTATGCAGGTGGTCTACACGTGCCCTGTGCATTCAGCATCACGTCATTCTGGTGTGAGGTGTCTGTTGGAGCCTACTCTCCACTCTGCCTCCCGTTGGATTCCTGCCCTGATGGCACTGAAGCTAAAAAGGTTCTGCAAGTCCTTTAGTTCTTTTGCTTATGCGTAATCCAGGTTGTAGGAATCTCTAATAGCGGGGAAAGAGGGCAGGTCATAGAGTACATGAGGATAACACATCTCAGAGGACTGTAGTCAGTGTCGGGTAGGAAATGGAGCGAGCCTTCAAAGGGCTGTCTAAGATGTGCCACTTGATGTGAACTGCGAGCCCTCTCCCTGCGGTCAGGAGGTTGTGCTTATGGGCTTTTTGAATAGTCCGTCAAGGAAGCTTTTCCAAAGCAGGTATCAAGTCTTGATGCCTAGAATAACGGACTAAAGCTACATGGAAATTGAGACTAGTCTATCTCTAGAAGCTGCAAGAGCAGAGCTGTACTGGACTGTAAGGAGCACCTGTAATCTGAGCAACTCCTGTAACTAGATAAGCCGTCAGAAAATTTTCAAGATTTGTTGGCTGTCACACCCAGGTCACAGACCATGGAAGCAGCTTCCAGGAGTTATGGAGATGTTCCACTTTTCTCTGTGAGGGAAACCCTATGGGGAACCTCATAGAGAACCTGCATGTAATTTTTTGTGAAGATAAAGGAAGAAAAATTATTACCTGACCTAAGTGAAATCCGATGTCCCAGTTAGACCCCTGCGCATAAGACTGAGGAGTTACAGACAGCCTACCATGTCTCACCAGGACTAGGAAAGGTAACCAGGATTTTTCCCTGTGTCCTTCAGGTGACTGAAGAAATGACTGGTCTTTGCTGGCCTCAGTGGAGAAATTCCTGATGGCTAGACTGTCACTCAATAAAGACTGCAAAACCCCTCATTTTCATACTGATTAGGAAGATAAATGTGATCAGAAATTAGATCTTCCAGAAGTACTCGTTGCCTTTCTTTAGGATATTTTAACTTTAGCAACCTATGTTAAAGGTTTAAAAAAAGTTTAACAAGATGAGACAATTTTTCATTGAAAAGTTATTTTATATCACAGAATTCAATAGCAATAATAAAGGAGTAGTTATATAAACAGGTGAAAATCTGAGAAAAAAAATTGGGTAGAAAAATAGTCAGCAGTAGAGGCAGGATCAATAATGAAGTGTATTTTGAAATTACTGGGACTACACGGATGAGGAGAGAAAACTTGTGTAGAAACCCATGAGGACATAACTGAATGTTAGGAAAGAAACACAAGTGTCAATAGTAGATGTGTGGGCCATATGTTCATCAGAAAAAGGACGAAGACGCTGCTATACAGACAATTATGTGTTGATGAGTAGGAAGCTTTACATCCTGCACATCAAGCTACCTTGTAAATAAGCACTTTTAACCCAAAAAACTCCAAAAGATAAAATGCCATATAGTCACTTACAGTGAAGAGGGAGCATGCCAGAATCTTTTGCATTGCCCTAAACACAACTAAGACAAGGGAAGAATGCAAATGAAAAACACATTTTGCTTATAAAAAGATATGCAGCTAGTCATGTTCAGTTATTATAATAGAAATTACATGTTTTCTGCTTTAGCTATATTCTGCCACAGTTAATAATTAAAACCCAAACACACAAAACACTAATTTAATGGCAGACTTCATAATTACACAACTACCGTGTTTGTTTTGTAAACATAAGTGAAATTCTTTAGTACATACTGTAATTAGGAGATCATAAAAATCAGAGACTATCTCAAAGGGAAAAACTGGCCCACTTTTTTTTTCTGAAGCAACTGCAGGTGTACGGGACCCATCATCAAAACAGGTTTTTCACAAAGCCTTAATGTATCTAAGCACATCAGTTAGTCAGTGTATATCTATTGCTGATTCCACAGTTTATTTTTTGCAAAATAAAAGCTGTTGGCTCAACCTGCTCGTAGCTGTGGGAAGAAACCCCGCACCACAGTGGCAGTGCTCAGGGGCTCCCTGAGGAAAAGGCAGGGCTGCCAAACCTGTCCTGAAGTCTGAAGAAAAGTAACAGTGGCTCCGAGGCCAAAGACCTTCATTTGAACAGTCATGGGGAAGGATTTGGATTTGCATCCTATGGTGGATTTCTCAGTAAAACAATTCAGCTTTTGGAAATCTTTGTTTCCAAAGAACTTCTCCGGTCTGCACTTTTTTGTTATGTTACTTGTCTAGGTTTCTCTTCTTCTATGCCTATCTCATGGTAAGGAGTAATTGGGGAAATGAAGACAGAAAAGAGATCTAAATGGAAGTAATTTGCAGAAAGAAGGAAAGAAACATGTTTCAGAAAGAAATGAACTGTGCCACAGGAGAGCAGGACCCAGGCTAGGGAAAGCGCTTAATCCAGAAAGGAGACCATCCACAAAGACAAGTGGTAAGAAGAGGAGGAAGGAGAAAAACCTGAGGATTTGGGATAGAAGAGAAAAGAGAGAGTTCCTTGGCAGCCCCTCTTTGCCTTCAATGTTATAGTCATCCTGCTCAGTTTCCTACTGAAAAGCTGACAGCTTGAGTGACCAGACAAGCTCCCTTTCGCACAACTTCTTCCTAGGCAACTATTTTCCTTTTGTCACTCAGGTTCTCTTTGGTTTTGAACCTTTGTATTTTTTCAGCTGGACTTCTTTTTTTTTTTTTAAACAGGGATGTTGTTTGACAATAATATTTTTTAAAAGAAAATGGAAGATGTAACAGCTGGACTTCCAGCACCTGGACTTGGTATAATCACTGGTTGTTGTCCACAACTTTTCCATTTCTCATCATGCTCAGCATTTTCTTTTCATCTGAGAGTAAAATCTCTGTAAAGCATAGGGGCTGGGCTGATTTTTCTCTCTTGCCTGTTACGCATGTCCTCAGAGGATGTGACTGCTAACTCTTTGTTCCCAGTGGGACTCTTCTGACTCTAGAAACAGCCTTCCCTGGGTGAAGCAGCAGAATATCCACCCGGGCCTCCAGACCCCAACCATCGCCCACCCTGTAGTTATTCTAAAACATTAGCCTAGTTTTCTATTCAGAAAGGACAACATTTGGATACTGTTCTAATACATAGTTAGGCTTGAGTGAACCATTTCAGGGTTTTTTATGATTTTTTTTCCTTCAGGTCATCCTGCCTTCAACTAAAACCATCGCCTCCCCTTCAAAGACTGTTTGAAAGCCATCTCTGTCAACACACTTCTCAAATCAGCATCCGAACAACCAGACAAGCTGCTTCTATTGACTTCTGCCTGCTGTTTCAGCACATAAAACATCTTCTCATTTTGTATCCCGTCTTCACCTGCTCTTGTAGTTACGTAGCCTCATTTCAATGTTTCCTTTGAAATCCACTCAATCATCAGCAGCTGAAATCTTTTCTCAAATCCATCCATGCACAGTTCATGTATCCTGGTGAGCCTGCTCGTTGATGCTTATCTCAGCACCGCTTTCATTGAACTAGGCTTTTACATTCACACCAAGACTGCTCTGAAGGTATACATGTGTCCATATAAGAAGTCCTGCAAAGTAAAAAAATTTTCAAGAGGAAGTACTGCAAATGCAGCCACTTCTGAATCTCTAAGGTCCAGACACTGCAACAGAGGATATGTGTTCAGATCTACACAGATAAAAGAAGAACATCAAATGCAGTCAAATCTCTCTATCCTTGTTGACATGGGCATCAAAACTACACACAGAGGATACTTGGATTTACTTAACAGCAAAAATTTACATTTTGTTTGTGCCCTAGTCTTTTCCTAATAATTCCCAACTTTCTATTTTGTTTTTGTTTACTTGTTTGTTTTTAACAGCTATGGTGCATTAGGCTAATGTTTTCTTAGAATTACCTATTTTGACTTTGGGATTTCTTTACTGTAGTAACAGCTCAGAGCCCAATACCATGTTTGTAAAATTAGGCTTCGTTTTCTCCAACTGCATTACTCTACATTTATTAGCACTGAATTTCATCTCCCATTTTACTGCCCAATTACTCAATACCATGAGATTCTTCCACAGCTCTTCAGAGCCAGCTTTCATTTTTACTACACTGAATAATTTAACATCATCAAGCTTTATCAGTCTCTACCACCTTTTCTAGATCCTGTATGAATATGCTGAATAGGACAAGCCTTAGCATAGGTCTCTGTATGGTATGTTATTTTCTTCCTCTGGTGACCTTTTACCAGTAAACCTTTCATTTACTATCTTTTAAGAAGACTTAATCTATGGGAGATGTTCATCTGTTTTTGCTGAACTCATCACAAGTAAGTTTTTACCAGAAACATTGGCAAATAGCCTTTGGACACTTCAGAAGACTGTATCTGTCGGCTCATCCTTGTGCACATACATAATGACTCTCTCAAATAGATTACTTAATAAAGACACTTATGAGACATATGTTCCCTGTACAAAAGTCATATTAACACTTCTGTTTATATTTGTCAAACTGGTGGCTGATTAATTTCTTTTATGATAATTTCTACAAAGCTTCCCAGCCTGGACATTAGACTTGCAGAACTTTTAGGAGCCTGGTTTAAAAATTGGCATCATATTTGCAACTTTCTTTTCCTGAGGCATGGAGGAAGCTCTAAGTGGTAAGTCATATTCTGTTAACAGAAGGTGAAGAATTTCATGGCACAATTTCGTCATAATGTGCACCTGCACTCATACAATCACCATCTGAAGTTTTGTTATTAATCAGAATATCAACACATTCTAAAATCTCTTTTTCTGGCACTTTGGTTTCAGGCAGACTCTCTAAGATGTTCCCCACGAAGGTTCTAGTATTGGAGCCTCTTTACCTCCTCCACAGTGAACACAAATGCAAATAATTTCTTTCGCTTTCCTGCTGCAACCAGGTTTTCTGCAAGTCTTCCTTGCAGACTCTGGTCAGCTATTGGTCCTGACATCAGAAAGGTTGTTTGGTCCTGAAATGTTGGGAAAAGTACTGGTGATTAATTTTTATAGCTTTAGCAAACCTCCCTCACTTGCTGTTTTACTATAACGACCCTTCCCTGATCTCTTTGGAGTGTCACTATATGCTATTTGCATCCCAGATGCAGTGTTGTCAATTAATCTGGGACATCTGCAAGCATTTTACCTCTTGATTATCTATATCACCTTACAACTGGAACCAAAGCCATTGATGCCATCCCGACTAGCTGGCAGCTGAGAATGGATCTGAAGAGAGTCTCCTAGGAGGTTTTAGGATCAGCTGGGTGACTAAGGTTGACCCATGGGTCTGTGTGCAGAGGGTTCTTCATGTTTAGCTGATGATTTGCTTCCAACCTTCCTTCCTTCCCTAGGTTGTGCCCCCTGCTTATCCCTTACTATCTGGTTTTTCACTAGGAAGTTTTGACAGAAGAACCAATAAAGATAAAGGGGTTCTACTGACAGAGAGAAAACAAAGCAGAAAATTTTGCCTTTACAAAAATCAACTACCAAGAGCTTACAGTTCAGGCCACCCCTGCCTTGCCATACGCTGCAGGCTGAGAGGACGTACGGCAGACCTCGTATGTGCATATACCCTCTGTTGACGTCCTCTTCCATGTTTACACCATACGCCATTGTCAGACCAACCCCCTTTTGCTGAACCATTGAACCATTATGGCTAGGTTTATGTTCATACCTTTGTGAAAATATCCACTATTATTTTTTTTTAAGTGTGAACTTTAGGAACTCCCTAAAGTCTTCATATCAGGAACTGTGGATAAACATCACTTTTCCCACCCACCATGTTCCTGCATGTGTCTTTCCAGTGTATGATAAAATTGGAGCAATTGTATTTGAATTTGATACAAGTAAACTCCATGTCACCTTTTTGATGAAATTTGTTAGACATTTACTGGAGAATCAGCAAGGGGGAAAAAAAAAAAAGGCAGCAAAAATATTATTAGAAAGCCTATTTCGATAGTACTTTTCGTTCCTATCATTTGCCCTGAAGATCATAGCATAGCCTTGGAAATAAAAAAGGAAAACATAATAAGGGTTAGAAATACCTGCCAGCAAGAAAAGAAAGAAATGAAACAAAGAATAACAATTTGCCACCTGCATTGCCTGCCTTTGCCAAACAGAAAAAATAAGTCCTCCTCTGCAGCGCATATTAGGTCAAAGAGGCTAGTAAAAATTCAGCCAGAGTCAGTAAGGATTAAGCTACTCAAAAAGAAGATACAAAAATAGAAGGGAGTGTTTGTTTTCTGAATATCTCAACTATATCATCTGCTGCTTTCACTGGGTCTGCTTACATCATCTTCTCTACAGTTTTCCTCCAGCTACTTTTCCTTCTGCTGTATACTGCTTTTGCCTTTCCAGCTTCTCAGAAACTGGACTCACTGCCCAAGTTCCAAGGCATCAGTCAGGAGTTTCTCTGTCACTGAATATTTTCTTTCGTGTATCTCAACTCCATTTCTACACAAGACGAGATGGCTCAGCACTCTCATATTTTCAGAAGCAATACTCTGTGGAATTAAAATATTTCTTTTACTATCATGTGACTTTTTAATCTGTGTTGAACTCATGAAAATTTTCATGGGAAAAAAGAATCTTAAAAGAATACCTTTCAACTGAATATGCCAGGCACCTCTACAGGGGATTTGTTTAGGAATCAGAGCCTTCTATAGCGCTTCATGTCAGATGATACTCAGCTGAGGTGCACTACATGAAACAGGAGTTCAGTTTTTCTCTCATCAGCAACATACATAGTAATTGATAGCTGAGGCAGTTTGTGAACATAATAGAGCCCCAAGAGTGATTTTAAGCTTGTATTCACTACATGGCCATCTGCTGTTATTTCAAATAGAAGTTTTATTAACTTTTACATTTTAACCTTAGCATTTCTACAAAGGTCACAATTAAATATTAACACTTTAACTTGCAAAAAAATGAATCACTCCTATTCTACTAATAACACTTGGTCTTTGCTTCTGAACATGTCATAAATGTGATAAAGAAAGTGCTAAAGTGCAAGGGAGGTTTCATCAGCAATCTGGTCAGTGAGGTTAGAAAGTTTATTTGTGTATCATTTCTTTTTCTCAAGGGAAGAGTAATTAGGATGTTTTGTGATGAAAAGAAAAATCATGCACATTTTAATATTCATGTGCACATTCTTTTTGGCAAATACAGAGCAGTTCTCTTTCTGAGCACATTATGAACTAGAATTATAATGTTGGAACTACTAAAGTTGATGCATCCAGAAACGGTTCACTTCAAGTTGAAATGTTAAATAGAATAATCAGCTGATGGTTTTGCTGGAATCAGGATTAAAGTACTGTTCACATCTGGAACACTTATTAGCTAATTTAATTTAGAGCATGCAATGTTTAAGAATGCAGTGTACCAAGTAGGTGACAAGAATCCCGAAAGAAGCACTCATAACTTTGAAGATGCCAGTCTTGAATGTCCAGTTTAAGTTTTCTTGCATATGATTTAAAATTCTGAAATTATTTTTGCTTTTTAGATAGAAACCATCAAGCCTATAAACAGATCTGATTCTGAAAAGTTTGAGTTCAGTATGTTATGAAATCATGGGTTTTATTGTTTCTTAAACTAATATGCAAAACTAGTATTCTTGAAATAATTTCTGATTTGAAAAACATAGGTTTAGGGATTCCACAAGACAGGGAAGATATACTCTAAAAACATGGAGCAAACTAAACAGTGGAGGGAGTACTGCAATGACTCTTGCATATCAGAAGAGAATTTTATCATCATAACGCATCTAGGAAAAACAAGAATAAAGGGCAGAACTTGCAGCAATCATATCACCAGAAGGGCGGTATCTCTGATGCTTAAAGTCATAGTCTTGCAGCACTAGCACGTCTTTTAGCACTGAAGACAACAGCAAACTGGCAAAAAGAACCCATAATCAGTCTCCCAAAGGCAAACTAAGTGTGAGGCGAAATAAAAGCAGGTGATAGTGAGTGGGAAACATGAGTATTGCAGTGCATCTTAGGTTCATTACATAATATTTGGGACTGTGAAAAATGTTTGGAACTGTCTTAGTATTATCCTTATCAAAGAGAGCTGAGTTAAGCCAGTAAAGGCTTTCTAAAAATTGATCTTCACATTCATGCGTAATTTTAAAAAAACAAAAAAAGTCCTAACCAGCTTTGAAACATTTAGAAAATATGGAGCTGGTAGTGACAATTAAACAAAACAGAACACAGCATTTAATATAGCATGGTGCAAGAGATACGGTTTAGTGTGGAAGTAAATTCGAGAAAAAATAATCCACTAAAGTTCATTTTATATATTACAGCCACCTGAACTGCAGGATACCATGATACACTGCAGAGGCTTAAACCTAGTTCAGCTGAATCCTCGTAAGGAACTGGAGGACACAGAAATGCACTGTGGTAGTACGTTTAGTCTACTGTTTACCAAAACAGAACACTTTACCCCCAATGGAAAATCTACCAAACCTAGTCATTTTCTGTCATCAATAAAATCTTGTTGTTTCATAATACCTGGGTCATACTTCCAAGGTATTACTTTTCTGAGGAAGAAGTCAGCCATGTCAACACACTGGGGAAAAGAAAAATAATTCTGGGAGATTGTCCTACCCTGCTGCTGCAAACACTCTGTAGCTGTAGCTCTTGTTTTGCTTGGCAAGAAAACAACAAAGCCAGAGCAATGAATGCACTAACTAACACTATTTCCTGAGCATGAAAAGACTCCCCATTAGCTATCGGCAGCAACGAGTTTATCTAAACAGTGCCCTGAAGTGCTGACTTGGGATCCCCATGCAGTGCAGCCCTGACCCCCAGTTGGCTCTGGCTGTGTTGTGGCACACGCCTTCCCAGGTTAATTGCCCGGTCTAGTTGCCATTTGGACGGGCACATGACTGCCAAAATACTGTTTTTCTCCTTCAAATTCTACAGTTAATTCATCTGATGCTCACTCAGCTATATCTGTAGATAGGGAAGAGAACTCTCCTTTGCTCTTACGTTTCAAGGAAAAAGAACAGTAAGACACAAATAATTTCCAGGCAATTACCAGGATGTGTAGAAAAGTTACTGTGCTGTGCTTTGGACTACACCTTCATGGAGAAAACATTTTGCAAACTCTATCTCCTGGTGGGATGAGTAAAAAACCTTTCCATGGAAAAATGATACTAGGGAAGTAATGAAGCAGACTCCAGCATGAGGACTCAGACGTAGGTTTTAACCATTGTCGTTGGATACTCTGTGAGGTCTATAGAAAGGCAAACGTGACTGACATCCATCTTTGTTGCTAGGGTTTAGTGGAGTTTTTAGTTGAGTGAAACTCACGTGGAGTTTCACTAAAGCTGTTGAAACTAAAATCAATCTAAGGTCGCTTTGCAGTCACTGGAGAAATGCAGTCACCAAAGTCCTAAATCATCCTCTGGAAACATGTCATCCTCTTTTCTGACTTCACAGGGTGTCAAGGACATCTCTAGCCCTAATTTAGAGAATGCAGTCAGGTGCCTAACATTAGATAACTGAGTATGAGGCTCTGTTTGAATCTAACAAATCACAGATGAGGTGAATAATGCATTTAATAAAGGTATTGGAAAAAATACACGGAGCTTTACCATTTAAATGTAAGTATTAAGAAGCCAGATTGGTGGAAATATTTTCTTTTGCTTTATAATGTATATATTCAGTTACTGTGAAGATACGCTGTTCTTCTACACATAGCATCTTTAAGACCCATATGCAAAACATCATACTGCTATCGTGTAATTTGCACACCTGGAACATCTGTGTACATCACCGTTGTTACTGTATCTTTACTGCATGGGGGTTTGTTATGCAGCCTCCCAATATTCAGTAGCACATGGTCTCTAAGCCCAGGTGCTCCTGGACTCACTATACTATAATTTTTTACATATTATAGTGAATTAAGTATATATTGTCCTATTTTAAAAATATTTTGAGGAATTTGCTATACAAGGCTTCTAATATATAAATCACCGTGATAGAGGGGTCCTAGTTGGCAGAACCCTCAGTGTGCTTTGCAGCCTTATGCTTTTCCAATTCCTCACGCTCTCTGGTCAGCTTTGCCCAATGGTTCTATTGACCTTGACTGCCACCCATTCCCTGTGGATCACCAGTAATCTGCCTAAAAAGACAGGCCCTTCTGCTGCCGTTGAAATCCTGAGGTTACTGTAGCTTTGGGATTGGGAGCATATAGAAAAGTCTTAAAGGTTTATTTTTGTCGGTTTTGCTTATCTCTGACCGTAGCTTCATAGTCATTCTACTCTGATGTAAATTCACATTGCCATTAAGGTCTTTCCCTCCATCCTCAGCTACTCATTTCTGCTAACTCCTCTGTGCTGACATTAGCATTTGCACAGCCCTTCAGAGAGCTGGGTACTGTTGAGAACTAGCCTGAAAACTAACCTGGTCAGCTCTGAGTCTTGGTGTCCTGCACATTCCTTTCAGCCAGGGCATATATTTATGTCAGATGAAAGTGACAAAGTAACTACAACCCCTGCAAACTTACACATAAACTAAGATACGCTTTAAAATATCATCACACAAGTCAAGTATTAGGAAATTCCGGTGGAGCAGGGAAAGGAGCCCTAACATCACCTTTTAACCTCTTCCTGCCCCTAATCTTTATTCTTTTCATTTGGAAAACAACAGCAATACTTTAAAAACAAATTACATAAATTGGGTAAGGGTCCATAATTTTTGTCAGACCTATTGTAGACACTGACCTGAATGGCTAAAGAAGTAAGCTGCATCTTTGGATTCACAAGCAACTGTTACCAACCTGTAAATATAGATGCATAAAAGATGTAAAATGCAAGGGTTTTCCTTTTGTTCATCTCTAATTCCTGCCTTCACAACACAAGCATGCATTTCCTCCTCTGTTAGACATGCAGCATTCATTCTACTCCTGAATCAAGGATTTGAATGCTGCAGTCTTCTATAATTGGGATTTCCTTAAAAATATTGAACATTTTTTACTATTAACTGCTATCTTCAAAATCCTAGGGCAACGTTCCAAGAGCTTTGATTTGCCCCCAAATGATTTGGTTCCCAGAATGTTTCAATTTCTGGATTTAGCAACTCTGAGCTGTGGTGCAGAAAAATATATTTTAAAAAATCTTTGAAGCTAAGTGCAAAGAAGAGCCCAGTAGCCAGCTAGAAATTGCAGCACGCTTTATTTTGTTTTTTCCGGCATCAGGATTCCAGCCCAGCAGGCATACAAACATCCAGTGTGTGCCAGAAAACACAACGAATGAACTAGATATCGGGATTTAACTTTTTCTAATAATAAAAGGCAGAGAAAATGTGGCTGCTGATATTAGTTTGGTAATTATCAGCTTCCATAGTATCTGCCTTTTTTTCTCCCACTGCTGATGGACACAGCCTACTGAACTCTACTTTAAAGTTTATAGTCCTAGCTATAGGTAAAACTGTGCTAGTGTTATAAAGCTTTAAATAAAGGTAATTTTCTTTCCATCCCCATCTCCTCGTCTTCAGCAAAGGGAATAAACCCTTAAACTAACAGTAGCTGTGTGCCAAGGATCTCAGTTTTCAAGACTTGCTTTGTTGGTTTTTGTGCTGGCAAGAAACTCAAGGGGATGGGAGAGATTGTATTTAGTCCTGGAGGAATCTGGATGACTATCCAGGAACTTGCACCAAGTAAGTAAAGAGGTGATGTTGGTATTTTCTGAAAAGTCATTCTGGGAAGAGAGAGACTGACCATATTATAGAAATTGGAAGCACTATCTGGTGGATTTCTAGGAAGGTACTTGAGGTCCAGTCTTATTTAACATTTTCATTAATGAGTTGGAAATGAAAGTAACTAGCCTGTAATTACATTTGCTGATACTAAATTGAAAGGAGTTTCAAACTTCACTGGGGACAGAGAAATAATGCCAGGAGACTTACGGTACAGATACAGGCAGAAAAATCACAAAATGAGTGGGAAGCATGGGAGTAAGGGAAAGAGGAAAGGAAATAGAATACCATTTTAATTATTTTTTTAATTGATTTGTGTTCCTATCCATTAATTTGCTTTGTATCACATACAGACAAACACTAGTTCCAGGTGCTGAACAGGCAGTCAAATACTATAATTAGGTATTTGGCAGACATCTAATAGGAATATGAAGGAACTGCAGGGTGGGAATCAGGGTTCTGTGGCTGTGAGGAGAGCCACGGGTTCAGTGTATCTGGGAAGCAGCTTCACAAGCAGCAGAAGTGCTTTGCTCTTCATTCGGTTTGTAAAGCCCTCACCTTCAGCCTCTAGGGCAGAAGGATGCTTTAATAAAGGTGTATGGATCTGTACTGGTAGGTCTGGGGACCAAGAAGTGACTGATAACTCTTTAAGGGGAAGTGAACCCATTCTATTCACTTGATTAATGCAGCAATCGAAGTAAGTTTTTTTAATGCTCCCTTAGTCTTTTCATAATACAACCCTTGGTCAGCGGTGAAATGATGATTTGTTTTCTCTTATTACTTAGGAATTTTTGGTGACTTAAGTGGCAGAAAAATATATGCCTATATGTGCACATTTGCACATGAAGAAATAAACCAGCTAACAAGAATGGAAAACAAAAAAAGGGCCTTTTGCTGTTCAGTGCGGAAAACCTTCACCATGCTGCTAATAAAGGCACAAGATGTCAGAAGGCAAAGCAAGTACTGTATGTTAAAATATTAATGTTAGTAAACATTGATTTGTTTAGATTTAATATAGAGGATTAGGGAACGAGGAACGAAGAAATGGGCATCAGGTAGTGCCCCAAGGTAAAATGCAGCTTCGTAGTTATGAAAATTTAATTTGACTGCATTGGGAATAATTGCTCCTGTTCGGTAGCAAGCTTATGCCAGTAAGATAACAGTCACTCAGATGGACGTCACCCTGCATACGCTCTTAAGCAGCTGCACAATATTCTTGATTGGAGAATGATGTTGTATCCCATTGTTACAGGAGAACCATGCAGCTGAAAAAGACACTAAATCAGTCTGAATAATACTCCAGTTGATATTTTTCTGTAATGAAGCTTCATTTTGTTCTTACATAAAAAAGCCAGAAACTTTTTCTTCTAAAAACGGAAAATCTATTGCATTGTTCAAAAAAAACCCCTCTTTGGGTCTTATTTTCACTGAGGTTCTTCCTTCCTTGTCCTCTCCTCTCTCTTCTCCTCTCCTCTCCTCTCCCCTCCTCTCCTCTCCGGTATAATAATGTAAAAGCTCTTTGAAGGTGTGTTGATTATATCTATATATTAAACAAATAAATTCTATTTACACTCAGTATAGGATATTTTGACATTTCCAAATGGGCTAAGCCCAGCTAGAACTTAATCTGGCTACTGCCATAAAAGAGAATAAAAATGTTTCTATAAATACATTAGCAACAAAATGAGGGCTAAGGAGAATCTCCATTCTTTATTGGATGTGGGGGAAACACAGGGGCAAAGGATGAGGAAAAGGCTGAGGTACTTAACTTTTTTGCCTTTTTTGCATCAGTGTTTAACAGTAAGACCAGTTGTTCTCTGGGCACCCAGCCCCCCTGAGCTGGAAGACAGGGACAGGGAGCAGAATGAAGTCCCCATAATCCAAGGGGAAATGGGGACACACACAGGTCTGTGTCCTGTGTGTGTGTCCTTAGACACACACAGGTCTGTGGGGTTGGACGGGATCCATCCAAGGGTACTCAGAGAGCTGGTGCAAGTGCTCACCAAGCCACTTTCCATCATTTGTGAGCAGTCCTGGCTAACTGCGGAGGTCTCAAGTGACTGGAGGTTAGCAAATGTGACGCCCATCTATGAGAAGGCCCGGAAGGAGGATCCAGGGAACTACAGGCCTGTCAGATGGACCTTGGTACCAGGGAAGATTATGGAGCAGTTCATCTTGAGGGTGCTCACAGGGCATGTGCAGGACAACAAAAGGATCAGGCCCAACCAGCACAGGTTCATGAAAAGCAGGTCCTGCTTGACCAACCTGATCTCCTTCTATAACCACGTGGCCTGCCTAGTGGATGAGGGAAAGGCTCTGGATGTTGTCTACCTGGACTTTAGTTAAGCCTTTGGCACCGTCTCCCACAGCATTCTCCATGAGAAACTAGCAACTTGTGGCTTAGACAGGTTTACTCTTCACTGTGTAAAGAACTGTCTGGACAGCCGAGCTCAGAGAGTTGTGATGAATGGAGTCAAATCCGGCTGGCAGCCGGTCACAAGCGGTGTTCCCAGGGCTCAATACTGGGGCCAGTCTTGTTCAATATCTTCATCAATGACCTAGATGAGAGGATTGAGTGCTCCCTGAGTAAGTTTGCAGATGACAGCAAGTTGGGTGGGAGTGTTGATCTGCTGGAAGGTAGGAGGGCTCTGCAGAGGGATCTGGACAGGCTGGATCGATGGGCTGAGGTCAACCATATGAGATTCAAGGCTAAATGCCAGGTCCTGCACTTGGGTCACAACAACCCCATGCAACGCTACAGGCTTGGGGAGGAGTGGCTGAAAAGTTGCCCAGTCGAAAAGGACCTTGGGGTGTTAGCTGACAGCCATCTGAACATGAGC
Source organism: Phaethon aethereus (assembly GCF_964289735.1). NCBI lineage: Eukaryota > Metazoa > Chordata > Aves > Phaethontiformes > Phaethontidae > Phaethon > Phaethon aethereus. Next base: position 22,444,461 of record NC_138582.1, read on the forward strand.
CAGCAGTGTGCCCAGGTGGGCAAGAAGGCCAACAGCGTCCTGGCCTGTATCAGAAATAGTGTGGCCAGCAGGAGTAGGGGAGTGATTGTGCCCCTGTACTCGGCACTGGTGAGGCTGCACCTCGAATCCTGTGTTCAGTTTTGAGCCCCTCACTACAAGGAGGACGTTGAGGTGCTGGAGTGTGTCCGGAGAAGGGCAACAAAGCTGGTGAGGGGTCTGGAGCACAAGTCTTATGAGGAGCGGCTGAGGGAACTGGGGTTGTTTAGCCTGGAGAAGAGGAGGCTGAGAGGAGACATTATCGCTCTCTACAACTACCTGAAAGGAGGTTTTAGTGAGGTGGGTGTTGGTCTCTTCTCCCAAGTAACAAGTGATAGGACGAGAGGAAATGGCCTCAAGTTGCGTCAGGGGAGGTTTAGATGGGATATTAAGAAAAAATTCTTCCTACAGGAACAGGCTGCCCAGGGAGGTGGTTGAGTTACCATCCCTGGAGGTATTTCAAAGACATGTGTGCTTAGGGACATGGTTTAGTGGTGGACCTGGCAGTGCTATGATTACAGTTGGACTTGATGATCTTAAAGGTCTTTTCCAACCTAAATCATTCTATGATTCCAGGGCAGGATAGAAGAGCCTTAAGAAAACAAAAGAATTAAGTCTTTGTGCTTAATATGCCAGATTCTCTGTTTTTAAAATTTGCTGCTAGGTCCCCAAAAATGAGAAAAAACCAAAACATAAGCATGATCTGATATTTATTTCAGACCACTCTAAGATATAACAGAAAATAAGTGACCAAGGAACTAGCATCTCAGCTGAAGACTTACAGTAGTAAATGTACTCATTCACTGTCTGCATTTCCTACAACACTTTTTTTTCATTCATCCTTTTCCTCTTCTGTTTTCCACAACACCTCATGACTACTGAGAAAACGTCATTAATAACTGATACAAAGAATCACGCATGTGCATATAGATAAACTGAGGATGACAAAATATCAACTTGCAGCTGCTCAATTGAAAGCCGTATCTACACAACGGGTAATTACTTTTAATTTAATTAGGACTCCTGGTATTGTTTCTATCTCATAGATTACATTATAACATGTAATGTGTTAAAGCAGGAAGAACTGTGAGAAGACACAGAAAATATTACCTGTTTTGTCTAGAAATACCATACTTCAACACCTCTCTAAGCACTTACTGTTCATTGGCAATGATCAGTTCTTGCATCCTGCTCATTTTTAGCACTTTGGTACTTTCAGTGCACTGAAATAATATGATTTGGAAAGGTACATTTTAGAAGTAACAGAAATTGACATATATGTAAGGGGAAAAATTTCAGATTTTATGCTCCAGAATGTGCAAATTTTTAAAACAAACTCCAGTTAATCAGCAGCAGAGTATAATCATCAAGCTCAGAGAGCAAAATATATGATTTACATAAATCAGTTCAAAGAATAAAATCCTGTTATGTGAAATACAATGCGGCAAACTTCCAACTAGTGTAAATGGAAATAGTTCCTTCATCTTCACTCACTTCTGCCACCAGAGAACATATCTGTTCTTAGGAGAACAGTGAACTGAATGAAACAAAAATAACCCCTAAAACCTGGTAGAATGTTGAACTATTCATGTAACTAGACAGATTTCAGTGTTGTAACTCTGGCTTTTACACAGTTTGTTAGTCTTTCGATCTGTTATGATACACAATTTTGTTGATAGAACCTGATTCTGTACTCAGAATACAACCACTTATTTTAACATATAACACAGTCCGTAATTTTTTTTCTCTATTTCTTTGTTATGTGTCTCTTTGCTTTCCATTTATTAGCAAATCCCAATAAAAATGTTCAGCCAGAAGTGCAAATATTGTTGCTTTATTATTTTGTTGTGTTGGACAAGCAGATCGAGTGAAATCATTCCTGAAGGTTCAAGTTAGCATTTGGCCTGTCTCTTCCTCCTCCTCTCCCCATTCCCATCCGCCACCATCCTGGACTGTCAATGCAGGACAAACAGTGGAGGAGATGCTATGTACATGGTTGATTATCAGCCCAGATTATTGTTCATTTTATATTATATCTCATTTCCACTTTCCCTATAAGTGTGCCATGGAAAAAACTTTTCGTATTGCTAAATAATTGGTGGTATTGGCTTTCAAAGTCCCCTTGTCTTTACTGTTAATGCTAGAAATGCCTTTGGGGCAAATATTATTCATATAATGACCTGAATTTTCCTCACTTTGTGCAATCAAATAAAAGTAAACCTGATACTAGTGTTCCTGATGTACAATAATTAATAATAATAAACATCTTTCCTATAATATGGTCAAATTCTGACCTTGAAAAAATTATTTTTTGTATAAATTCAACTGAAAATGAGGGTAAGTTGCAACTTAGACTTAAAGAACTATGGCCAAACCACCAGGGTTTCACTGGTGCTCTCTCAGTAAATTGTTCTATGTATCGAGCAAGTTCAGTTCTCCAAGGTTGGTGCATATGTCTAAACCTAAATATAAGCCCTCATAGCATATACAGCAAACATTGTGTGTAACCTGAATAATAAAAGTATGAAAACATCAGCCCTTCACACTGAAAGGGAATAAAATCTAAATGCAAATAGACTTCAGGAATGATCAGAACAAAGATTTTATTTTAAGACATCCATTGCAAATTGAAACATCCATAAATCCTCACTGCCCCTGCCCCCCCCCAAAAATTCCATATGAAACCAACCATACAAACAAAAAAACCCTATAGCTGCCAACTGCTGCACTTCATATACTTTCTGCTAAAATGATTAAGCCTCTGAGAATTGCTTTGTGAATTTTCTCTGAACTTAAGTGAATGATTCATGCACCTTGGCAATCCTGTCCCAAATCTGGAGTTTTGTTCCTGGAGTCACTCATACCATTTGCGACATAATACGTAATAATATTCCTGGTAAAGGAGCAATATTTTTTATAAGCTTGTAAAACTGTGATTAATTCTTTTCATTCAAACACTTTAAAAATAACCAAATAACAGGACACTGAGGGACATGAATTCCAGAACAACCTGATGAAGGATGCTATCCTTTCCTGAGATGAGTGTGTTGGAGGACTGATAAAACCCTGCAAACAGGAGATAGCAATACTAACTGACAAACTTAGACCTTTCAGAGCTGTGCTGGCATCATGAGAGATCATAATTCTGCAGAGACTAAGACTAATTAACAGAAAGAGATGAAGACCCAGGGCCCAGGTTTAATGCGAAGTTCAGAGCCTCTGTGCTGAGTCTGAACTCGAATGTCATCAGCAAAAGTCTGAAAGCTGGTCTTGGCAATGCCTAGAATAGGTCTGTCTGTTTACCCTGACTGTCTTTGCCTACTTATAAACCAAGGTTATCTTTGAAGGGAACACTGAAATTTTAGACTGTTTTGCTTAACAGGGAGGAGAATGAACCAGGCTTGAAAAGACTGATAACGATAACTCTTTGTAATCCCCTTGGTGATAAGCATTTACTTATATCAAGGGAGAACACCGTACATATAGTAACTGTACAAAATTTCATCTCAGTATGAATCTATGGAAATAGACTGAAACTATTTGCATAGAATCATAGAATCATAGAATCATAGAATATCTTGAGTTCAAAGAGACTCAAAAGGATCATTGAGTCCAAGTTCCTGCTCCTCGCAGGACTACCTAAAATAAACCATATATGTTGCATAGCTAGCAACATTTGGTACCTTGGTAGATACTACATAGTCTCCTCTTGGGGAACAGTCTGCTCTTCAGCAAAAGGTGCATCTACTCTCAACTCATCTGTTTATCTCATCTCTCAGTTTCTCCACTAGTTGTCTAAACTACTGATTTGCTCCTAGGCATTTTTCTCCTGATTGTTTCCCTCTGAGGTGAAACTCAGGTGTGCTCTTGTGTGTTGTTTGCTCTAAGATGAAAGGAGACTGTACTGGAGTCCAAGTCTGCATCTGCAAACTTTATACCTAGAAGTACCCTGCCTGCTTCATGTCTTGCCACTGGTCATAGTACGCATCACTTCCTCAGCATGCTGCTATAAACACCATGACAAAGCTGTCACATCTTAGTCACTTAACACTGAAAATAAAATTATATTTTAGGGTATGTTTCAGAGGGGTGCCTATGGATTGAAAATATCTGGACCAAGTGTTGCATATCATGGCTGAAAGTCAGTTGGCTTAGATCATTGTGGGAGATATTTTCTTCCATTTGGTCTGTAGGTCAGGTACTGTTCCTACAGCACTGTAGGTTCAGCCAGAAATTATGAAACACCAAAGCAAATCCATCTTGTCTTTTACTTAATTAGTCCATGCTCCTCAGCGTTAATGAAAGTCATCTTCAAAGAGGCCATTGGCTTTGCATTAACAGGTATCACTACAGGAATGGATCTTTATAACAATTTTTTTTTTTTCAGGTGTATGATGTGTTTCACGATGAGCTAGCTCCAGCCTCTCCTGAAGCCAGAATACACTTTAGTGGCCGGACCATACCAAAAGCAGTCCTTTTAGAGCTTCTTCTGGTTAGTTTCCCCCAAAGGAAATCCAGCCTGCATGCTCTGAGACCTTTCTGCAATGTCACCCTTGGGCGTGGTCAGGAGATTCTTCTCAAAACCACACTCACCCAAGAAGAATGGAGAGATGCACCTATGACATGAGCCTCAGTAAACAGGAGAATAAACCAGCCTATGATGAAATGTGGTGAGTTAACTTTGTATAACAGTTGAACCACAGTGGGTCAGGGAGAGAAAATCAGATGAGAAATCTTGTGGGTTGAGATAAGACAGGAAGATCACTTATTGTCATGGGCAAAACAGGACTGGACTTAGGGAAAATAAACTTAATTCATTTCCAATTAAAATATAATAGGGAAATAATCACTACAGCTTTTACCTTTGCTACTTGGTCACACTAATTTTTAAAAGTAATGGTGATCCCATTCCTGTGGCATACAATTTCTTCCTATCCCTATTTCAAATCTTTCCAAGCAGACGACTATTGAAATGAATGAGGAAGAGGTGTGTCTAGCTGTAATGATAGCTAATCTTATAGCCATGGTCGAGGTGTCACAAACATTGCTGATTAAAGCAGACATTAACACTGGGGTTTTTTTAATCAATTGCTTTTGCTACTGTGTATCACAAAGTTCTGAGGCTTCTCTCTCTGTGAATAAATTAATGTTATACTGACTTTATCTTGGCTTCTCTGAAAGACTCCAGAGATAAAAATAGGTAATTGTTCTTAATTCTTGAGGTTTTAATCCTTTAACCTTACTTATTCAATTCCTATATAAAACTGGTGGGATGGCCAGACTTCCAGCCTGTGGAATATACCCAAGAACATCTCTTCTTCAACAAAAGGAGTCCAGATAATAGTATTTCTCCAGCAGAGTATCTGAAGGAGCATGACCAAAGGAAAAAAACCCACAAACAAAAAACCCACAAAACAAGACAAAAACATTAACCAAAAGAAAATTGTCAGGAGGTAAGTTCAGGTAAGTTGAAGGTAACATTTGGAGGAAGTGGAAAACCACTAACAACCAAAAAAACACATTTTCAGTGAACAAGGTCAATCATGGTCTTGGGAACCAAGTAATTTTTTACTACTCAACTACATAAAAAAATCTGCAGTTGCCCAAACCCTATCTTTTAGTGTTACCAAGCCAGAAAAAATATTGTCTTTTTATTTTTATCTGAATTTGTTATACACAGGTTATTATTAATATTTATCATTTATGCAACAGTGGGCATGTGAGCCATGCCCTCCTTATCTGCAGACTGAAAGATATAAAAAGATAAAATATCACAAAGGTGGCATGCAGACAGTAAAGGCATTCAACTTCAAACAAAAGACTTTATTTGGAGGAATTTCTAGAAACTTTCCAGAGTCCATAAAATTGTGCAACAAAATCTCAAACAACCTTGTTGCACACAAAAGCAATATCAGGTGGATTAAAGATGCTGGAACAGAGGTTTAACAATAAATAAAACTAAAACTAGAAGCAGAATTGGTCAAGAGATCCCTTAAGAAAAAAAAAAGCAGGACCAGATGTTATCCGTAGTTTTTGACTCAGAACTTTGTATTTTTGCACCCAACACTAGAACAAAACTCCAGGCAGTTCTCTCAGGAGTAATCATTAAGATGCATGTCAGAGTAGTGTTAATTGTGGAAAACAAAAGTATGAGCCGTCAAGTAGTTCCCAACTGCTAAATAGTCACGTCTCTCAACCACGTGCAAACTGCTAATATTGATCATATCAGAGCAAATCTACTACAGTGTGGTTACCAATGCAAATTTCACATGGGAATGAAAAGGATGTAAAAGAAATACTAGTGCTTCTGGGGATCAAGTTCTGATTGACATGTTGGTTATGAAGTCTGCTAAAGCCAGAAAATCTCAGAACAATTTACAAAGACTATGAGGTCTTTGATTTTGTCCCTCATACATGAATAAAGAAAGCATTAAGAATGTATAGCACTACAGTAATATAATTCTTGCAAATTTAAATAAAAACATCTCAAAGACAGATCTTGCCCTCCAAGATTGCAATTTATACCCAGTCCATAACCCCTGGGGAATTTTTCTGGAGGACTTGTATCATCCCAATTTTCGTAATTTACAACTTGACATTATTCAGCCTTCAAAGGAAAATTTGAATAAAAATTCAATGTATTTTGCAAAACATTACTAATAACCACCCCACATATAAATAATCTCAGATGATTACTAGATCAGGCAAAATTACCCTAACCTCATGAAGATCATCAGGTGTTTCCAAAAATCATGCAGCTCAGACAAGTTGCAAGACATTGCCTACATTTAACGCCAGAGGAAGCCATTGAACTGTTATCCGTCAGACAAAACTGACTCCTTAATTGCCAAATTAGCAGAAACAGCGTCTCTTCAAGGCAAGTAATTCCATGCCCTATCTTGACTATATGTTGCAGGGTCTTTCATAGAGCTGAGGCAGCTGGAAGAATAACCAAAAAGTTACTTGCTCTATAAAGAGCATTGCATCCAAAACCAGATACTGAAATATTAAATATACTTAATAGGAAAGCTGGAAGAAGTCTGAAAAAGTTGTGTTTAGAGAGTTATTTCTCACACAAGCTTTAAAGTTATTGGGTAAGGGAGTAATTGTGGAAAATGCAGGAAAGAAATCCAATCGTGGGAAGAAAATCAGTTTTAGAGGCAGGAGACTCTGATACAGGAAATGGGTGAAGAGACATTAAAATGTCAATAAAGACTCTTCTGGGTAAGATAGCTCAGCTAAAATCATTCACTGCAGTCCTGGCTGCAGCGGCACACTGCCTCTTCACACATAAAGGGAGGAGGAAAAATACACGTGAAAGGCTATAAAACATAATGCCATACATTTGGCACAATGTGTAAACCACAGATAGCATCAACATTGCCCTTCACTATGATCTGTGTGGCCAATATTCCCCTCTTAGACATCACAAACAATGAGATCAGAAGCCTGATCTACTGGCAGATGAAAGAAAAAGGGAAGAACCTTTGGGATCTTCTATCTGGATACATCAGTAAAAGGCAGAAAAATGGATTCCAGAGACTTCAAGATCATCATCACCATTATCAACACTGCCTGCCCATAAACTTAGCATAAAACAGAAAGGGAAGTACAATTCCAATATTTCAGCACAACCACTTTGAATGTAAGTCTTCAGGAGAGCACTGAAAAGGACAGGAAGGAGAACAATCAGAGGAGTACTGATTTTTACAACAACTTCTGTGGCTTAGCCTGAAACCCCTAGACAACCTCTCAACAACTTGAACAATGATCTGAACATTTCCATCAGTAACTAGGGTCCCTGGAAACCTCTTTGACTCTTTCCCTGACATCTTTCACATTTTGACCACAACCTGATCCTAAAGATATTTTTTTTAGCTGGAGGTGAAACATTGCCAATTTATAAACAATGACACCAATCCATTAGAATGTGGTATGAAAAAATAACAAAATAAATTGGCAACTGAATTATTCCAAGAAACTAGAGGATAAATAAGAGAATAGCACAAGTATAAAATACCCACATAAAAACAACGATAACTGCAAGCTCTGCAGCATATTGTTCAAAGGTGACACCTTCTTCCTTCTAAAAAAACTCACGCTAAAATTGCTATCTGTTCTCTGTTGGCAAAATCTACTGCCCTGACCTACTGCCTGTGTGTTAAGAAAGTTGTGTAAACTTTCACATAGCCCGAGAATAGTTCTCATTACATGATATGGACAATATGCAGAAAAGGTTGGAGTAACCCAGGGCAAAATAGGATGAGCTACTCTGTTGCCTACTCAAAAAACCCCAAATAGGTCTCTACAGTACACTGTATGTGATCAGTTGTGGCTATTGTTCTTATTTCTCTTCTCCAGCATCATTATCAGATGGTCCTGTCTCTTATACAACTTGAGAAGAAATTGTTTATCTAGAAGAAAATGATACAGGTGGTTGTGGTTCTCTGTCTTCGTACATGCTGTTAGCTAATGCAGATAGAGTTAAAGCTATACATAGCTACTGATGCACACACATGCACACTGGCTGAGAGCACAGTATGGCATAAAGTAGATGACTATGAATCTACTTTGAGAGACAACGATCCAGTAAAGTAACATAATATGTAGAAGTTGCAGACTTCTTGAGTGGGGAATCAATACGGATTCAATGCTCACTGAATCATTATTTTATGATTAACAAATCTTGTGGAAAATAAAGCAGTGAATTTATAATCACTGATATGTATGACCTATAATTAACAAACTTTCCATCATCTTTTTCAATTTAAGACAGATTTTAAAGTGCTGCAGTAAAGTTTCCTTTTATTAGGACTTCATTATTTTTACAGAACATATTCCGTGCAATGTTATAATAAATAATTAAAACTAAAGGAGGAAAAAACTATATATCTTGAAATATAGCATCTTGGAATTCAAATTGTCTTCTTTTGGTTTTGCTTTTTTACTCACTTGCAGAACTCAGCAAGCTATAATGAGTCTCCAAGGTCTTCAGTGCAAATCATAACATTTCCGCTGTATTCCTGTACACTAATTCTCTTTCCATGTAACAAATTTAACACAAGATAAATAATACTTTAGAGTTAGCATGGTAGATCTCTATGTGGGAGATTGATGTTACCTAACTTCAGTTGTTTGAAAACTGATGTCCACCTTGAGGGCTCTGATAAAAAAGGAACAACATTTAAAAACTGGAGAGCAGAAGGAAAGTCCATTTTGTATCCACCTGTGGCTTGAATAGCCAACCCAACGCAGGAACACCTGATCCACACATGAATTTACTCATGAACCACTGTGTCCTATACAGATTTGAAAGCTGCAGTGGTTCAGGAGCTGACTAATGTATAGAAAAGCTGATGCTTCCTTAAGGGCAGAAATATTTTTCAGAAATTTGGGCAGATGGCTGTGGGGCAACAACAAATGCAGCTATCCAATTTTAATGTTCTGCTGTATCTTTCTCAAAGCTTATGCTTGTCATCTAGGCTCCCTCTGTAGACAACGAACTGTGAGTCTTCATCATGGAGTGTGATGAATCACTCTCTGGAGCTTCCTCTCTATTGACAACAGAACAAGTCTGTGTGACTAGCTTAGATTATATTTCTAACTCTTAGATAGCCAATTTTAAGTACAATGAATCCCACCTCAGGGCCTTTATAGTTGTCATTAGGTTGACCTTCTTTGGTTCAATACATGACTGTGTTTCTTACCTTGGTGCTTAATGCCAACTGTGTTTTAACTTGTAATATTCACAATTTTAAAAGATTGATAAACTTGATTTGGGACATGGAAATCTTACAAACCAGGTTGCAATGCAAGTTTCATTGTTTGGTTACACAAAATTCATTAAAAGCTCTATGTCAATCAGATTTTCTTGACTTCATTTTGAACAAATTTTAGTTTATCAAAGCAAAGGATTAAATTCCTGATTTCCAAGCAGGAGACACATTTATAAAAGAAAAGTATATAAGCAAGAAAATGAAGCCATGCAGTTTCATGGTCTAAACAGTGCATCTTATTGAATATACGTTTTTCTGAGAAGGACTCCATCTTGGGTTTGTCTCTCATTTATGTTTGGTGGGTTTCTTCTTGTTGTTAAATGTTAGCAAAAATTCAGAGCTTTTCTAAAATACATTATGTTTCTCTTTCGATTTGGAAGGCCTTAATTTGAGAAGGATTTTTTTAATTTATTTATGATTTAAGAGAGTGATAAGGAAATATTCTTAATATTCTTTAAGGCTGAATCTTCCTTATAAACAGAGTGAAAGTTTTGACTGATATTCCACACCTGGTTAATTCTCCATTCAAGTAGTAGCTGGATTGCAGTTTCAAATGTATGTCACAATGTTGGGTTTTTTTTAAATAAGAGTGTAAAAGCTTCTTGGATCTCTGCAATGGTTTACTGGCAACTTGATTTTCTAATATATTTGTTGACTATGTATGATACACTAAAATATGCTGACAGTCTATTGTAGAGATTATGTGCAACTTCATTCTACCTGTGACAGACTGGGCTTTTAGAATACTTTCCTCGCTCTCCTGTTAGCCTTGGCAGCTCTGAGGCTTCTGCCATCACAACAGGACTTCAGTTTTTCTGAAGTATTCAATATCCCGGATATTGACGTTTTAAAATACTGTCTCTCTGGAAGGCAAAAGAGGCACCTGCCATTTGAGTGACCATGGTTTCACCAGAGTTTCTAATTCTTTTCTTCCGTGTTGGAGTCAGATTTACACTGTTTTGATTCAAAGGATCTTCATAACCGTCTTGGGATTCTCTCTATTCTGACATTAATGCTAACATTCATGACACTTTATAGAAGAGCTTTCTAGAAGTTCCTTTCATTGACATCTTATTAATTTCAGGTACAGTAAAATGCTGCTGGATCACATTTAAATGTTCTGATAAAACACTGTCCTTGCTCCCTTTCCCCTCCTAATCCTATCCCTCTATTCTACCTCTATTTTATCTTTTTTCTTTCCCCCCTGCTATAGTTTGACCTCGGGATGAACAAGAATATACACAGGTTCAGTCTCCTCGTAAATAATACCCTATGGCCCCCTTTGGTTTTGACATATTTCTGCCTGTTTGGTGGCTCTGTCAGCATCACAGCTCCAGTCAGACTTGCTCTTCACTGCAATCCTAATGGGCAATTTCAGGCTCATGATGAAGAGTAAGACAAACAGGCAAATGGCCCTAAGCACGCAAGCTTGAAGGGGTTTCATTGCCAGCTCATTATAGCTCCACTAATGAGATTTCCATTCAATTTGTGGGATAGCAGAGCTCAACTGAAAAAAGGGATGGAGCTACCAATACAGTAGGATTAGTATGCCTTATTAAAAAAAATAACCTTTGTTAAATCAGGACTCAGTGGTTAGGGCAGTGTCCTTATGCATTGGCACAATAGAAAAACAATTGCTGGATTATTTACATTACACTCATCAGCTTGGCATAATTGCTGAAGTGATGTAAAACTCATACAATTCACTTAGGCAACAATAAATACATACTTTATGTACAATCTTCAGTAAAGTACAGCTAGTAAAATTTTTGTTAGCAAGTAAAAACTAACACTGTGAAAAAGTTTTTACAATGAATCTTGAGATGCATAAAGTAAATGGCAAAAAGAAATGGAGATCCTGTGACACTAAAATAGAAACCTGTGAGGAAATATAAAGGCATTCCCCAATTCTGTTGGTTGTACGCGAGGGACTGAAATGCTGAAAAAGTGAATAGGTTCTAGAATTTTAGCAAAAGTTTCTTTTTAATTCACCCAGAGATCTGCCACCTGCACTCCATGATTGCTAACCTCCAAGTCTCAAATAAAGTAGTATTTATTATTTGCTGAGGTGTAGTTATTTCTTTTGATTAACCCAGTCCCTATGTAAACACCCTTGAAATACAGACCTAACTCTTAAAATTCTGAATTCACTAACAAAACATGATCGCTTCATTATTCAAATATGCAATTATTATACATTTCAATATGCCTTTTATAAGCACGGATCTAGCATGTAGCCTAATTGAAAATAGTTATAAATTTGTTTCATATCTACCAGAAGTAATCTTAGTTCCCTAAACTGTATCGCCTTTTGTCTTCACCACAGAGGATATAGATGTAGTTCTCTGCGTTGTGAGGGTCTTACTTTCCTGGACTTGTGGAAGGAGTAATACTCAAACTGAGAACTAACATTTGTCCTCTCCGAACATTGCTCTGTCTCCATGGAGGCAGATATTTCTGTCTAAATCCATGTGATTTTTTTTTTTTTTTTACACTGCAATGCACTGTAACAGAATTTTTTTTTCACAGTAACAAAACCTCAGTTCTGTAACCAAATGGAGTCAGCCTGGTTTAATCAGGCTATCAATCACACTGCAGAAACTAGAGAGGAGGCAAATATATTTTTTCCATCTCCTGCAAAGGTATAGAATACACCATCAGAATTTCTCAGTGTTGCAGTGGATCAAATTTGGCATGGAGCTTCCACCAGAAGGTAGAAATATCAGGCTCTGTTACTTAACCCAGTGCAAGTCATTTGTAAGCCATGCTAGGAAAAAGGCAAAGCTACATTTAAGGACCTTCTCAAAAATGCTGGAGGGTAGAAAGACCATTAGAATGTGCTACCAGACTGCTAATCAATCAATCAGCCAATATTTATTGCAACAAGCTGGAGACTCAAAGCATCTGCCAGTCTTATAAGGCAGGCTCTCAGTGACAAACACATGCCTCAATCCGTTATTTTTCACTCATTGCACACCAGCAAGACCAGCTGCTAGCAGGAGTCCCAGTAAGCACCGGTCTTGGTGAGGAATCGTCCATGCTATGGACTTTCTGGGCAACAGAAGAGCTGTGCAGCACTGGCAACGGGACCCAGATTTCTTGAGCTGCATTCCCATGTGCACAGTCGTCTTTGCAACAAATTAGAGCCTGATCTTAAAGATGTTTGAGAGGTGAGCATGGCACACAAGAGGTCTAATAACTCCCAGAAAAAGTGGAAATGGAAAACTTTATTAGAATGTCAGTGTTCCCGAGTGCTCTAGTGACACAAACTGAAACAATTCCAGGTTGGTGTCTAAAATAAAATGGCTTAACTGCAGACAAATCTTGCAGGGGCTGCTTGTCTCATTAGCCTTTTCCTCAGGGCAAAGCACTATCTGCCTTGTTGTTTAACCCACAGATATGCTGGGAGATCTATTCAATATCATACCTTGTGTATTTTAAAGCCTGATTAGTTGTATTTCTACCCTGGCCCAGGGGCTGCCAGTCTGGCTAATTCAGTCAGTACTATGTTCTGGCATAATGATACTCAAAGGAAACTGGAGCAATGTGCTGTTTCTTCAGGAATCTGAAAGTAGCTTTAACATTTTTGTGCAGATAAATGCAACAGTTTTATAGTTTGATGACGAAAGAAACCACCACAATCTGCTTTGGCAGCAGGTTCGCTGTGATTTCTGCAGTGTGTGAACACAGCAAGGAGAGTGACAGGGTTGGGGAGATTTCTCAGCCAAGCAGCGTAAGTCAGAAACAAGTTCAACTCTGGTGAAAAATCTTCTTTGTCTTTAATTATCATATATTTGTATATTTTTAAACCCTACTGGCTACAGAGTAGAGTGTTAATATATAACTTTTTTTTTTAAAGTTAGTTCTTTCTCATGTGTTTGTTAATTGTTTTTCATATCAACATAAATGAGGCGACAGCCTTGGCATGCTGCTTGTGGAGTCCAAAGAGAAAGGAAAGATTTACAGTGGCTTTGTGGGTATGTTGCTTTGGAATCACAGTCTAATGATTCTCATGGTGAAAATATTCAGACATGGAAATCCTCCTGATTCTACAGCATTTAAGGATATTTCCCAAAAAGTACTTAGGCCAACAGATGTTTAACAGGAGTTTGATTGGTTTGGTAGCCTCAAAAGTATTTTGGATTAATGCACATGTCAAACACCATTACTATCCTGTTACTCAACAGAACTTTATCAGAGGAACATATACAGAACTGTAAGTATGAAATCAAGAAAAACTTTGTGGTAATTCATGTTTTCCCAGGGAATTAGATTCATATCCATGCACCTTCCAGAAAATTAGGTCAATATCTCACTTCAAAAATTTCCTGTTTCTCACAGAACTTTGTGGTAACAGACATAGCCATAACAGGTGAATATGAAGTAATTTCAGAATATAACTTTTCTAATAGACTCCTAAAAAAAAAGACAATCTGTTGCAAACTACCCTTTAATGAACAGGTTACACTTCCTAACACTTTTTCACCTGAAATAATTGGTTTATTACTGTCCCTGGTCTCAAACCAGAGGTGTTGTGGAACTCAGTGTGCTAATTTGCCTGTATAAGGTACAATTGTCACATTGCTTGATGCATTTGAAATGTAAAGGACAAACATGGCAGTCGAAACCTCTTCTGCCAAGGATATTCTGCTTTGGTTTTCATATAATTATTCCTGAACAAAGGGAATTTTCCCAATGAATGAATCAAAAGTGTAGGAATATGAGCCGGCAGTGTGCCCAGCTGGCCAAGGTGGCCAACAGCGTCCTGGCCTGTATCAGCAATAGTGTGGCCAGCAGGAGTAGGGAAGTGATCGTGCCTCTGTACTCGGCACTGGTGAGGCTGCACCTTGAATCCTGTGTTCAGTTTTGGGCCCCTCACTACAAGAAGGACATTGAGTTCCTGGACCATGTCCAGAGATGGGCAAGGAAGCTGGTGAGGGGTCTGGAGCACAAGTCTTATGAGGAGCGGCTGAGGGAACTGGGGTTGTTTAGCCTGGAGAAGAGGAGGCTGAGGGGAGACCTTATCGCTCTCTACAACTACCTGAAAGGGGGTTGTGGTGACATGGGTGTTGGTCTCTCCTCCCAAGTAACAAGCAATAGGACGAGAGGAAATGGTCTCAAGTTGTGCTGGGGAAGGTTTAGGTTAGATATTAGGAAAGATTTGTTTCCTGAGAGAGTGGTCAAGCATTGGAAGAGGCTGCCCAGGGAGGTGGCAGAGTCACCATCCCTGGAAATGTTCAAAAAATGTGTGGATGTGGCACTTTGGGACATAGTTTAGTGGGCATGGTGGCGTTGGGTTAACGGTTGGACTTGATGATCTTAAAGGTCTTTTCCAACCTTAATGGTTCTGTGATTCTGTGATTCTGTGAATTAGGTTTTAAAGCAAATGTCTTCCTGCAAATTAGAATTTGTTCCGTGACTACAAAATGAAGGACAAAAAGTTCTAGTTCACAGCCATGTGGCAAAATAAGCCTATAAACTGCTTGTAAACTTGTCCAAAACTATGAAAAAAGCCTTTGACATAAGCATAGTTACCTTCATTTCTCTGTACCTGCCTTATGAACATTTTTTACATTCAGATCTTGTACATATATATCTCACTTGTTTTTATATTAACATGTTTTCTGTCATAGAATCATAGAGTTTTTTGGGTTGGAAGGGACCTTTAAAGGTCATGTAGCCTGACCCCCCTGCAATGAGCAGGGACATCTTCAACTAGATCAGGTTGCTCAGAGCCCCGTCCAACCTGACCTTCAATGTTTCCAGGGATGGGGCATCTACCACCCCTCTGGGCAACCTGGTCCAGTGGTTCACCACCCTCACTGGGAAAAATTTCTTCCTCAGATCTAGTTTAAATTTACCCTCTCTTAGTTTAAAACCATTACCCCTTGTCCTATTGCAACAGGCTCTACTAAAATATCTGTCCATATCTTTCCTATAAGCCCCCTTTAAGTACTGGAAGGCTGCAAGAAGGTCTCCCCAAAGCCTTCTCTTCTCCAGGCTGAACAACCCCAACTCTCTCAGCCTGTCCTCACAGGAGAGGTGTTCCATTCCTCTGATCATTTTTGTGGCCCTCCTCTGGACCCGCTCCAACAGGTCTATGGCTTTCCTGTGCTGAGGGCTCCAGACCTGGACGCAGGACACCAGGTGGGGTCTCACCAGAGCGGAGTAGAGGGCTAAAATCCCCTCCCTCGACCTGCTGGCCACACTGCTTTGGATGCAGCCCAGGATACAGTCGGCCTTCTGGGCTGTGAGAGCCCATTGCCAGCTCATGTCCAGCTTTTCATCCACCAGGGCCCCCAAGTCCTTCTCGGCAGGTCTGCTCTCAATCCCTTCATCCCCCAGTCTGTATTGATACCAGAGGTTGCCCTGACCTAGGTGCAGGACCCTGCACTTGGCCTTGTTGAACCTCATGAGGTTCACACGAGCCCATTCCTCAAGCTTGTCCAGGTCCCTCTGGATGGCATCCCATCCCTCAGGCGTGTCAACTGCACCACTCAGCTTGGTGTCATCCACAAACTTGCTGAGGGTGCACTTGATCCCACTATGTCACTGATGAAGATATTAAAAAGCACTTGGTCCCAGTACAGACCCCTGAGGGATACCACTCAACAGCCATCGCCATCTGGACATTGAGCCATTGACCACTACCCTCTGGATGCAGCCATTCAACCAATTCCTTATCCACCTAACAGTCCACCCATCCAATCCGTATGTCTCCAATTTAGAGAGAAGGATGTTGTGAGGGACTGTGTCAAAGGCCTTACAGAAGTCCAGATAGATGACATTGGTAGCTCTTCCCTTCTTCACTGATGTGGTCACTCTGCCACAGAAGGCCACTAGGTTGGTCAGACAGGACTTGCCCTTGGTGAAGCCATGCTGGCTGTCTTGAACCACCTCCCTGTCCTCCATGTACCTTAGTATAGCTTCTAGGAGGATCTGTTCCATGATCTTCCCAGGCACAGAGGTGTGGCAGTCACCAGGGAGTTAACCTTATTGCCATGATGTTTCAAATAAATGGAGAGTCATTTGGCAGCTATGTCAACCAATTCCCTCAGGACTCTGGGATGCATCTCATCAGGTCCCATAGGACATGTGTATGTTCAGGTTCCTCAGGTGGTTTTGAACCTGATCTTCTCTTACAGTATGAGGGACTCTGCTCCTCCAGTCCTCATCTTGCAGGCCATCCACTCAAGAAGTGTGAGAAGAGAGATTGCCAGTGACAACTGAGGCAAAGAATTCATTCAGTACCTCAACCTCCTCCTCATCCGTTATTACCCGTCTGCCAGTCTTGTTCATCAATGGGGGTATGCTTTCTTTGACCTTCCTTTTCTGGTTGACATACCTGTAGAAGCCCTTATTATTTTTCTTTGTTCAGCTCCAGCTGCACCTTGGCCTTCCTGACCCCATCCCTACAGAACGAGGCAGCATCCCTGTACTCTTCCCAGGATACTTGTCCCTGCTTCCACTGCCTGTGCCTGTGTCATGACTGATTTTGGTTCAGCTAGCTGACAGCAAGGTCCCTGTCTCTTTGGATGGAAGAGTTCTTTAACTCAGGGCTGGAAATCAGTCTTGTGGTGCCCAGATCCCTGGTACAGAGTCCTGGAAGTAAGAGGAGGAACTCCATCTGCAACTCGGTCAGGCTGGGGGACTTGGGGCCAGACAGGGAAGGTGCCGTGCCTGTGCCCGGGCACCCAGCAGCAGCCTGGATGTGGGCTGCCAAACTGGTAGTGGGTGCACTGTCAGAGTCAGGCTCACCAAAGAACATGTAGCTGTCTGGTAGTTTAATTAAACACCTGAGCTTGAGCGTTGAGTCAGTTCCTTATTCTATCACAAAGTTTCTGTGTGGCCATGGTAATAATACTCATTTTTTCCTGGAATAAGAACTGTTTTAAGGGTATGTCACACTGCAGACAGCAATGCATTAGGGAGATAACTGAGCTAGCTTTAAACAGGAAGGATAACTAGCGCCTATCATACCATGAGCCTGTACGCTGTACTGCTTCTGTACGTATCTGCACTGTTTCTGGTAGCCAGGATAGGTTGGTTATCTTTGCATTATATTGCAGTTCACACTGAATGCCTGTCCTTAGTATGGTAATATCGACCACAGATAAATCCAAACCCAAGATGGGGCTTGCTGTTAAGATTATTGAACAACCACTGAGACGTACTATGACAAATTCTTGTGTGTGCGACCGGTTCTTCTAATGTAGGCAGCGTTGCCTGTACCAGACAGTGACACCTCTACCCATGGCAGAGCCATACTCCTTCTCACCCGTTTCAGTGATCCCACTTGTTTCAGACTGAGCTACTGCTCAGCACTTATGATGGTCACAGTTTGGCCAATTAAGGGAAACAAATATAAATGAAATTTTAATTTCCTACTGTTTTCTTCACTTGCTGTTGGGACACTAACCAGACATCTTCAGTGTGTTACAGATTTTGAGAGGTGTGTGCAGAACTGCATTGTGGAAGTTGCCATGGGCAGATGGAGAAAGATGAAAGATGGGATTTCAAGAGCTCTAAGGAACAAACAAGGACACAAATAAAAAATGGTAGAAGGCTAGGGTCATGGAACAGTCACAGAAATATCCTTCCATTTGATCAGCACTTAAATAGTTAACAATTCTTGCACTTCTATTATCTGTAAGTTTCACAATGGACAATCCAACTGAATGAACCAGTTTGGTTACATCTCTGTTACAGATAAAATTTCAGGCTCCCTGAGGATTCAGAAAGAGTGTTTTTATCAGCTCATACCTGGTGCATGTTTTAAAAGATCACAGTGATGAACAAATGGTAGCTGTTTTTATTTTTTAAAGTTTTTTGATTCAACATCAAGGAGATGATTCTGCAGCCAGTGATTATTATGCTGAGAAAATCCTGGGGTTTTAGTTTTAAACATAAAACAGTGCAATAATCCCTATGGACTCAGTGACTGCAAAAATCTAGGTTAACCAAACCCACTCATCCCAGCCACTACTAATTCTGTGATCTGAGGTTGTAGGCTTTCATGGTTTTTATTTTCCAAAACCTGACATCTCTGCCTGTAGCTATCTCAAGTGGCTGACTTCTTTCAAGTGAATGATATGGACAAAACTTTACTGCTTTATAAGAAGTTGCCTAGAAACCTTCTATACCATGGTTGAATCATATCTTCAGTTTGGTCACTTTTATTACTAACTTTCAGGGAATGAGCAAACCCAGAAGTGGAATTGTGTCTTTCTTTTTACTTGTGAGATTACTGATCCTTGCTGGAAGTGGTAAGGGAATCCAGAGACAAGGCTGGTCATGATGGTACTAAAGGACTTCTACTGATACTACATACATTGTCAATCTACTGATGTCCTCTCTTTTCTTGACCTTCTCATGCACTCATACATGGAGAAGTTGAATCTGGATGGGTTGGGGAAGTCAAGAGGTTTTTTGCAGGCCTTTACCTATATCAGCCAACAACACATTCTTCATCCTGGCTCTTGTCATCTAACAGCAAATTTGCCCAGTCATAAGGGTGGACATCCTGGCTCATTCGTAAAAGAAATATCTCATCTAGGCTCCCTTTCCTGCAAAGGGTTGGACAAGATGGTCTTCTGAGGTCCCTTCCAACCTGGGCTATTCCATGATTTTATCATTCTGTGATATTTCCCTCCCATTAGGCTTCATCTACAGGGTCTCATTTCCCAGGTTTTGCTGCTGTTGTTGGGTTTTCATGCTCAATTTGTAAAGAATATAGTATCCTCACAGACAGCGGTCAGTATAGGCCACTTCTGGTTTCACTTCTCAGCAAGTCTCCTGCTGTGTGTAGCATCTACTGTCTTCTGATTGAGAATAATATTTCCGGACTTAAGAAATGGTCACCAGGCCTTTTTTAATGTCATGTGTCTGTTGAGAATCTCACAATGTCCTTCTGGTATTCAAGCATTGCTTTGCAGAAGATGGTAGTTTCAGCTTAGTCTGTGGAGCTGTCTTACTTCTCTTCATGCTGAACAGCATCTAAGAGTTTACACAGGACCAATGATCCCTGAGCACACTCTGTTATTGATGTCTTTTTGGTTTTGACGCTTCATCCCCCTTGTGCACCATATACCAAGGAAGTCCACAATGTGTGCTCAGGCTGAAATAGTTACTAGATATAATAATTTCAGCCTCTGAAGTCTTAGCAGCTAATGTTTTCCAAAACATACTTCTCAGACACAATGAAACAGCATGGTTGTTCCAAGATTCCCACACAGTTTTAGGACAATTCACCTGGCCAACATATTTAAACTCCACAACTGAGCCAGTCAGACTATCTTTATATTCAGTGGAGTGTAACAGGCAACTAGTTCATGTCATCTAAAGTAGACATCTAAAAAAACATCCCTAAGACCCTGTTCTTTTCCATTAAATAAAAGACATTTAACTGTGGGTAACTCAGGTGTGGAATTACTTTTACTGTGCGCCCCTCAGTATAAGGGATTAAGGCAAACTAAAGGCTATGGAGTGACTTTATAAGCATTTGTTGTGTTTAACTTAAAAATGCAGAGGGTATTAATGGGATAGTTTTATCCTGGCAATGGATTAAGATTGGAGAACGTAAAGGTTGTAAACTAGGACTGTTTCTTAATATATATGAATGATGGGCAGAAAGGATCAACAACAATGTGACAAAAAGTTCAGATGACACAACATCATTCAGAATAACCAGCACACACAAAGATAAGGAGTTTGGAGAACCATGCAAGTCTACGTGAATGGGCACCCTAAGAAAAGACAGCTCAGTGTCAACAATGGTCAAAGAAGGAAATAATATATGATTGAATAAAGGATAGGATAGACAATTACCCTAACAGGTTATATCAGGTCATTACATAAACAAATAGTACAACCTCAACTGGAACACTGCGTTCAACTTTCAATCTTAAAGCAAAGACAGTAGGTAGAAAAGAGGTTTACTGACAGCTGATTATTATTGAGTCATGAGAGAATGATTATAAAATCATTCTGAAAAAATATGCTTGGCTGTTCTAGAATAAGCAAAAATGACAGTCAAGTCATAAAAATAGTAAGTAACAAGAGATAACTTGCTCACATTTCATTCATGCTTCTAGGAAAGAGGTACAAAATATTCAGAATAAAGGTCTGTGGATAATGGAAAAATGGGGCTGTGAGACCATCTAATCCTCCCCCTGCCCTGAAAGAGGACCTAACATGCCTAAACAGTACACAAATATTTGAGTTACTTGATATGAAAAAACATCAACTGGGACTGCATAAATTTCTTCAGTTGTGTGCTCCATTGCTTAAGAACCTCAGTTACAAAGTCATGTCTAATATATAACCCAAATCTTCTTTACAGAAAATAGTTCCATTTATTTCTGAACCTACCTATAGTGGACATGAAGAGCAAGTCATTTTAGTTTTTTGGTAACAAACTTTTACATGTTGAAAGGCTGCTACAATGTGTCTCTCTCAGTCTGTTTTCTCCTAGACTAAACAAACCAAATTCTTTCAACCTTTTTCATACACCATGCTTTCTAAACCGCTAATCACTCTTGTCACTCTCTCCTGGACTCCCTCCAAGCTCAGTTTTTCTTAAAGCATGGTGCCCAAAACTGGATAAAGCATTCCACCAGTAGTAGATAGACCAGAATAATTACCTCCCAAATCTCCTATCCAACAATCCTTTTTCTGCATCTTGGATTAAGATTTTCTTTTTTTGAAACAACAGCAGATTTCTGCCTCACATTCAGTCTGCCATGCTGAAGATGTTTTCTGCAGTACAGCAGTCTTTCTGTCCTTTTTGCATTTATGTATCTGATTTTCCTTTCTGTATGTATCACAGTCTACTTTTTCCATGTGGGTTCAATTGCATTAATTGCAGATTTTAATGTTTTGCTTTATTTTATTTCATTCTTAAAAGTGTCTGTAATCCTCCCTCTCAGTTTTGACCTTCACCAATTTTGTAACTGTGCTTTTCAGTTCTTCATCCAGGTCATAAAAAATACTGTATATGGTTCAATTTGACTGCCAGTCTTATAGAGTGCTATTGATATATTCTCTTTGAGTACTCTTTTTCAACCAGTTGTTCACCTACAATGTAATTATTTAATCTAGTTCATATTCCCCTGATTTTCTTGGGAATGTCATATATGACAGCACAAAAATATTTACAAATGTCAAGATAAATCATTATTATCTCTTCTGCCTTATTCCAATTACACTGACAAAAGAAAGAAAATATATAGGGTTGAGATAATTTTGTCTGGACAAAGCCATGTTTAGCTTCTATATGCTTACAGATTATTGGCTATTAATTAGGTTCAATATAACAAAAAGTAAGTCTACAGTGTCCTATGTCCTTTTTTTTTTTTCATTTTATAAATCAAGTACTCTTTTTTCCATTCCTTGGCATTTTGAATCTCCTGCATTGTATGAGTTCCTAAACATAATCACTTAGTGGATTGTTTTGACTGGTTTGTTGAAAAGTCTAAGAAAATTTATCTCATTTGTCAAAGTATTATATGCCTTTTTTTCCCCTACTCTTAGGTAGGCCCCTTCCCTTCCCTTCCCTTCCCTTCCCTTCCCTTCCCTTCCCTTCCCTTCCCTTCCCTTCCCTTCCCTTCCCTTCCCTTCCCTTCCCTTCCCTTCCCTTCCCTTCCCTTCCCTTCCCTTCCCTTCCCTTCCCTTCCCTTCCCTTCCCTTCCCTTCCCTTCCCTTCCCTTCCCTTCCCTTCCCTTCCCTTCCCTTCCCTTCCCTTCCCTTCCCTTCCCTTCTCTTCCCTTCCCTTCCCTTCCCTTCCTTTCCCTTCCTTTAGCAGTGTCCTTTTCATTTTTCATTTTTTGATTGCATTAAAGAATTCCAGATGTAACAATGTTGGTTCTGCATTGCTTATGGTTCACAATAGTTTACTGCTATGCCTTTAATCTTGTCTCTCTTATGTATGGCCAGCTCTTCTGAACTTCATTTTTCTTCTCAGAATTCTTTCCCAAGGGACTTACCTAGTCATAGTGTACTGACATTTTCCCTTTCAAAGTGTATTGTGATTACTTGCTTCATCTTCTTCCTTTCACTAGAATCAGGAACTTTCCATTTCATGAGCCTTCTGTCCACAAATTTGTCAAAGTCCCTCACAAGTAAATCAAATCTATATTGACTGCATCTAATTTCTTCTTTTTTCTTCCAAAATAAAAGCTCTTGTCCTCAAAACAACCCAAAGCAGAAAGAATGATATGAAGAATAGGAACTGACTGATCCTTTTTTTCACACTACAAAAGAAAGGAAAAAATTAGTGATACTGAAATTTGGTAAGTTTCAAGTTACTGAAAAGATGTTTTTCCCCAACAATAAGTAATTTGTGGAACTCACTGCTGCTAGATATTGTAAAAGCAAGGAATCAAGTTCACATAAGGATTGGATTTAATAAATATTAGTGATATAAAATTTTATGCTTTGGGGAAGATGTTCATATGAGGATTGCATTTAAAAATATTAGCAATGTAAAATTTTATGCTTCAGGGAAAAATCCAGCCACTGTAATGTGGCTTTAAGGTAGCTTCTCTGAAAACATATACTGTTTTTTTTCTTCCCTTTTTTGCACTTTTTTTCTGAAATATCTGGGGTTAGCCACTGTCAAGATAAGGAAAGTGGACTCCTAATCTGATCCAGTTCTTCTATTTCAATGGATAATCTTGGCATTTAGCTTGTCTGCAAATTCTTTCTAGTCTGAACACCAGTAAGTTAAACGCAAACCATAAATATAAAACCATTGGCAGGCCAAAAAAGGTTTGGAGGAACAACATGCTAATGGCAAAAAAACTAACAGCAAAGCCATCTTCAGACACATCAAGAAACCAAAAGTCTGCCAGAGACTCTGTAGAGCTGATAGATGATGAAGGTGCAAAAGGGGAGCTCGATGAAAATAAAGCTTTAGCAGTGAAAATACTCAAAGAATTCCTTGCATTAACGTTCACTCTTGAGGGGCATAGAGGGAGCCCAACACTCTGAATTTCTTTGAAAAGGACAAGTTTTACAGACTCTCTCAAACAAAAGCGTAAATTGGAGAGATTTTAGAGCCTGTGGATAAAATGTACAGTAACAAATCTCTAGGACCAGATAGTATACACCCAAGAGCTCTAAAAGATCTCAATAAGTTACTGTGGTTATTTTTTTGGGAAACCTGTGGTCAGTGCTGTACTATGACCACTAAGTGCTGACAGCATGTTAAGGAGCTGTTAAATGGGCAGCCTCTGTCTCAGGAAATCCCTAATCCGTGCTGAGAGTGGCAGGATATGCCACGAGAAGTACTGTTCTCTCCTTGCCCTGGGTTTCTTTGGTTGGGGTTGGGGTTTTTTTATCTGCTACTGGCGACTACTAGACACAGGACAGCAGACTAGATGGATGTTTCATCATGTCCAGTACAAACATGTTAACGTTCACATGAATTATCGCTGTATTTACAGGCCAGTTCTGAATTCACACTGAAGAAGCAGCCACCAAATTCCCCAAATCATACAGTGATGTATTCTCCTCTGGAACCTTTTCTGTTTCTGGTTGAACATTTCTTGAGTTACCTGAGAATTTATGGCCAGATTTTTAAAACTGCACATAAACACATTTTTTTAATCAGCTAATACAGCAGATAAATCCATGTTTAGGCACCTAAAACTACAGATAAAAACATGCTTAGGTGCCTAAATACCTTTAAAATACAGCCCTACATGTCTTTGAAGATGATGCCAAGACTTCTGTGGACATCGTTAACATAGAGCTGAACTTCAAACATATTTAGCAGGATTCAGATAATGTACAGAGCCCATCTTGGCACAAGCTCCTCTTAAAGGTCAAGAACTAAAAAAGGAAATTCTCCTACAAAGATGGAGTGTACAAAGAAACTTTGGGGAAATAGAAAGACAGTTCTGGGCCCCTCTTTATCTTGATGAATAACATAAGGGTAATGAAAAACAAGGAGAGACAGATAAGGAAACAGAGATAAGACAATAGATAAGAAAAGAAAGCCAAAGTTTTTAACATTAAATGCCATTAGAAAGCACCATGCCAACTGGGGAAGTGAAAAGAATATAAGAAGCTTCAAAAAGATAATTTCGGATTTTTTTTTAACTTGATAGAAGCACCTGAAGAACCGTTTACATATATGAAATAGCTTTAACCTACACAGGAGGGCCCCCACAGAGGAAAACTCAAAAGTCTATTACTTTTTAGACAAAAAATAACAAAGAAAAGAAAAAAAAAGTTATCAATAATCTCTTGCAGATTTCAAATGGAAGAAACTTTGAGGGGAAAAAAAATTGACATGCCCAAATTCTGTCCTATTTGCTTCAAGTTATGCATCTTTTTGTAACAGGGTATCAATATTAAGCCATATTTCAATTCATTTGTTTGCAGTGAATACTAATTTTTGACAGGAGAAGATCCATTGTCTGCCCGGGACCCAGTTTCACTATGCATTATGAAAAGGGATTACATCTCTTACTGCAGACTATGGTATTCTGGCACTAATTTTACTAATTAATCTCTGACTTTGGTCTTGAGCCAGGATCATTGGTGACCAATGACTTTTAGAAATCCTTCTGCTCTCTACATCTTGCTGTGAAATTGTTGTGACAGATGTATATGGCATTCAAATAGTTCCACGTCTATGCCCCTAAAATCTGTAGCGAATTTACTTTTTAAAATGTCAGTAATAGCTTTCTACAGATATTAACTATTTTGCTGATGAACTAAATCTGGTCTGTCTGTGGTTGTGTTTCACTTTTGACTTACACTTTTTGTTGCCATTTATGACTCTGCAAAACACATGTTCTACTGTACTGAAGTAGGAATTTTCTTCATGTAAACTATGGAGGTGTAAATGGATTCACACAGGGTTCAGACAATAAAACATTGAGGCTTATGGGTTGTTCAAGAGGATGGCCATTTTTCTTAGGTTAACAGTCCGCAAATACACTCCTCTAGAGAGCACTCTAGTGATAGAGCATAGCCTGATAAAATGGGCTAAAACAATACCAGGAGGAACTAAGGTAGTAGAAACTCTCTGTAAATCAAAAGAATAACCTGAAGGATTTGTACAAGTGAAGTCAAGAGCAATCATAATATGCAGTGGTAGCTAATGCAGTCAATCATTTCCACAGCTACACTACTCTATATATTTGACTGACCAAATGCAATCCTGCTGCTGTGACTTTCTTGATATCCAAGATGGTTTTTATTTTGTGTTTTATTGGTGTTAAGGCAGCTACTTAATTGCACTTAAATAATGATTATCAGTTCCGTGTTATTACACTGAGCAAAATATATTGTCATAATTGTAATGGACTTCTGGTGTTATTTTGCTTATCAGTTGCACCATTTTAGTAGTTTTCCACATTTGTAAATATGACACCAGTTGTGTTCTGGAAGTGTTAATTAAAGAAGAAAAGAGAACTTAGAATAATATATAATCTCTGTAGCATGTGCAGCAACAAAATATGTGAACTATCTTTATCTCACATTTCTTTACATAGTGATGACCTTAGTCATATATTCAAATAAAATTTAGTTAATGTTTATTTTAAATTTCTAATAAAAGGTTTTATTCCTTTGTCACCTTGTCAACATTGATTTTATTAACCTAAATTTTCAAAAATGCCTGTTAAATAGTCAGCACTTATCATAAGGTTATGTAAATGAGAAACAAACACAATGTTTTCTTATATTCCAGACTGGAAAATAGTACAGTATCTCAGAGCCCACCCCTGGTAAATGCTTTTCCTGAGTTCCTTACTTGGGTATTTTTTCCAATTTTGTTATATAATGTAATTGAGTGTTGGAATTAAAATATAGTGTTTATTTATGAAGACTGACTAGTCTCAGGAGAGTATCTCAACAGATTTGGTACTTTAATACTTGGGCAAAATTCATTCTTGGCTTGACTCTTCGTAGATAAGACCCAGGGATGAGTTAGGTCCTTTTATTTTGCAGAAATGCATTGCACTGATTTATTTTTAGGATCAGGAACACAAGTAGTGTTTTCATCAATCCCTTCAGTGGCTGGGAGGAACACTGAAAGCAACAGGAAAACACACCTGGTTAATACGTGGCTCAGAGGCCGGTGCCATCAGTGGAATTTTGGGTTTTTTGACCATGGGGCAGTTTACACAGCACCGGGCCCGCTGGCAGCAGATGGAGTTCAACTATCTCCAAGGGGGAGAAAGTATTCTCGTTTATGAGCTGGCAGGCCTCACTGAGAGGGTTTTAAAGTAGATTTGAAGGGGGAAGGGGATAAAACCAGGCTCACTAGAGATGATCATAGGGGTGGCATGCCGGTGTTGGGGGCGAACTCAATAGCTGAGCTCAAGTGCATCTACACCAAAGCACGCAGCATGGGCACCAAACAGGAGGAGCTGGAAGCCATTGTGCAGCGGGACAGCTATGATATAGTTGCCATCACAGAAACATGGTGGGATGACTCACATGACTAGAGTGCTGCAATGGATGGCTACAAGTTCTTCCAAAGGGATAGGCATGGAAGGAGAGGTGGTGGTGTGGATATGTATGTTAGGGAGTGTTTTGATTGTGTAGAGGTCAAGGATTGTGAAGACAAGGTCAAGTGCTTATGAGTAAGGATGAGGGGTGTTGTGGTTTAGCCCCAGCCCACAACTAAGCACCATGCAGCTGCTCGCTCACTCCCCCACGGTGGGACAGGGGAGGGAATCGGAAGAGTAAAAGTGAGGAAAGTCATGGTTTGAGATAAAGACAGTTTAGTAGGTAAAGCAAAAGCCACGCACGCAAACAAAGCAAAACAAGGAATTCATTCACCACTCCCCATGGGCAGGCAGGGGTTCAGCCATCTCCAGGGAAGCAGGGCTGCATCACGTGTAATGGTTTCTTGGGAAGACAGATGCCATCACTCTGAATGTTCCTCCACTCCTTCCTTCTTCTTTGTCCCAGCTTTATATACTGGGCATGATGTCGTATGATATGGAATATCTCTTCGGTCAGCCTGGGTCAGATGTTCTGGGTGTGTCCCCTCCCAGCTTCCTGTGCACCCCCAGCCTTCTTGCTGGCAGGCCAGCATGAGAAGCTGGACAGTCCTTGACTACTTAACAACAGCTCAAAACATCAGCACATTATCAACATTTTCTCATCCCAAATCCAAATCATAGTCTCACGCTAGCTTCTGTGAAGAAAACCAGCTCTATCCTGGCTGAAACTAGGACAAGAGGGAAGGCAAACAAGGCAGATATCCTGCTGGATGTCTGTTATAGACCACCCAACCAGGATGAAGAGGCAGAAGAAGCATTCTACAAGTGACTGGCAGAAGTCTCACACTCGCTAGCACTTGTTCTTGTAGGGGACATCAATTTACCAGACATCTGCTGTAAGTATAACACAGCAGAGAGGAAACAGTCTAGGAGGTTCCTGGAGTGTGTGGAAGATAAACTCCTGACACAGCTGGTAAGTGAGTCCACCAGGGCAGGTGCCTTGCTGCACCTGCTGTTTACAAACAGAGAAGGACTGGTGGGAGATGTGATGGTCAGAGGCTGTCTTGGGCTTAGCGACCATGACATGATAGAATTCTCAATTCTTGGTGAAGTAAGGAGGGGGGGACAGCAAAACCACTATCATGGACTTCCGGAGGGCAGACTTCAGCCTGTTCAGGTCACTGGTTGAGAGAGTCCCTTGGGAGATCATCCTGAAGGGCAAAGGGGTCCAGGAAGGCTGGACAGCCTTCAAGAACGAGATATTAAAGGCGCAGGAGCAGGCGGTCCCCATGCACCGTAAGATGAGCTGGCGGGGAAGACGACCGGCCTGGCTGAACAGGGAGGTTTTGCTGGGACTCAGGAAAAAAAGGTGAGTTTATCACCTTTGGACAAAGGGGCAGGCAACTCAGGGGGACTACAAGGATGTTGTGGGCTTATGCAGGGAGAAAATTAGAAGGACCAAAGCCCACCTAGAACCCAATCTAACCACACTGGTAAGGGATAACAAAAAATGTTTTTACAAATATATTAACAACAAAAAGAGAGACAAGGAGAATCTCCATCCTTTATTGGATGGGGGGGCGGGGGAAACATTGTCACCAAGGATGAGGACAAGGCTGAGGTACTTAATACCTTCTTTGCCTCAGTCTTTAAAAGCCAGACCAGGTATCCTCAGAGTATTCAGTCCCCTGAGCTGCAGGACAGGGATGGGGGAAGAAAAAATTCCCATTAATCCAGGAGGAAGTATTTGACGACCTACTACACCACCTGGACACTCACAAGTTTGTGGGATCAGATGGGATCCACCCAAGAGTACTGAAATACTTGGCAGAGGAGCTTACCAAGCCACTCTCCATTATTTATCAGCAGTCCTGGTTAACAGGGGAGGTCTCAGATGACTGGAGGCTTGTCAATGTGATGCCCATCTACAAGAAGGCCCGGAAGGAGGATCCGGGGAACTACAGGTCTGTCAGCCAAGGGATCAGGCCCAGCCAGCATGGGTTCATGAAAGGCAGGTCCTGCTTGACCAACCTGATCTCCTTCTATGACCAGGTGACCCGCCTAGTGGATGAGGGAAAGACTGTGGACGTTGTCTACCTGGACTTTAGTTAAGCTTTTAACACCATCTCCCACAACATTCTCCTGGAGAAGCTGGCAGGTTGTGGCTTAGACAGGTTTACTCTTTGCTGGGTAAAGAACTGGCTGGATGGGCGAGCCCAGAGAGTTGTTGTGAATGGAGTTAAATCCGGCTGGCAGCCGTTCACAAGTGGTGTTCCCCAGGGCTCAGTACTGGGACTGGTCTTATTCAATATCTTCATCAATGACCTGGATGAGGGGATTGAGTGCTCCCTCAGTAAGTTTGCAGATGACACCAAGTTGGGTGGGAATGTTGATCTGCTGGAGGGTAGGAGGGCTCTGCAGAGGGATCTGGACAGTCTGGATTGATGAGTCAAGGTCAACTGTATGAGGTTTAATAAGGCCAAGTGCCAGGTCCTGCACTTGGGTCACAACAACCCCATGCAACGCTACAGGCTTGGGGAGGAGTGGCTGGAGAGCTGCCCGGCAGAAAGGGACCTGGGGGTGCTGGTTGACAGCCGGCTGAACATGAGCCGGCAGTGTGCCCAGGTGGCCAAGGTGGCCAACAGCGTCCTGGCCTGTATCAGCAATAGTGTGGCCAGCATGAGCAGGGAAGTGATCGTGCCCCTGTACTCGGCACTGGTGAGGCCGCACCTTGAATCCTGTGTTCAGTTTTGGGCCCCTCACTACAAGAAGGATGTTGAGGTGCTGGAGCGTGTCCAAAGAAGGGCAAGGAAGCTGGTGAGGGGTCTGGAGCACAAGTCTTACGAGGAGCGTCTGAGGGAACTGGGGTTGTTTAGTCCGGAGAAGAGGAGGCTGAGAGGAGACCTTATCGCTCTCTACAACTACCTGAAAGGGGGTTGTGGTGAGGTGGGTGTT
Source organism: Phaethon aethereus (assembly GCF_964289735.1). Taxonomy (NCBI): domain Eukaryota; kingdom Metazoa; phylum Chordata; class Aves; order Phaethontiformes; family Phaethontidae; genus Phaethon; species Phaethon aethereus. The sequence goes on from NC_138582.1 coordinate 22,474,693, forward strand.
GGTCTTTGTGTTAATCGCCCGAGTAACAAGTGATAGGATGAGAGGAAATGGCCTTAAGTTGCATCATGGGAGGTTTAGATTGGAAATTAGGAAAAATTTCTTTCTTGAGAGAGTGGTCAAACATTGGAACAGGCTGCCCAGGGAGGTCGTGGAGTCATCATCACTGGAATTGTTCAAAAAACATGCAGATGTAGCACTTCAGGACATGGTTTAATGGACATGGTGGTGTTGGGTTGATGGTTGGACTTGATGATCTTAAAGGTCTTTTCCAACCTTAATGATTCTGTGATTCTGTGATCCGTCTTTTATTTAGTTTGGCATGTTCCAAGACTTAGAAAGATGTAGGAATATTATTGACTATCACTTTAAGTACCATTCCACTCAAAAATCCTTTGAGTAAAGTAAGGCAACTAAATTTAAAGTTTAAAATAAGACAATCCTTGCAGTAAAAATCAGTCACTTATCAGTATACTTCCATGCAGCTCATTCGGAATTCAGAATTTGGAACACAAATTTAGAATATTGAACATGGAATTATTCATTACCTGGCACACACTCATTCAAGGCAGTTAGCCAAACAAGCTATCTCTCTACTTACAGGTGAAACAATGTTTTTGAGAATCTTAAAAATTTGAAAACATTCATAAATCAAAATACGAGAGTTTCTAAGAGGGAAGCTAACATCATGCCAATTTTAAGTATACTGGATAGGAAAACAAGTCAGCAGTTTAAAAGGCTTCTCTGACAGGCACTTCTACTTATTCAGACAATATCAATTAGTGTCTGTAGAGCGGGCTTACCGACAATAATATTTCAATTGTTGTGTTTTCCAGATGCAAAGAGAGCCTATTTTTCCTCTTTTTTTTCTAGACTGCATGAAAAAGAATAAATAATATTAAAGGTTAGGACATGAATTGGGGTATAGAATAGGTGTTTAAATATAAGTTTGAAAACCTGTCAGGTCCAGAAACTTTTCCACAGTCATCACCACCCCTCACAGTGATTTTCTCTACCACCAAACTATTTTTCCCTTTTTAATTTGGCCATACACTGAGAAGCATGTGGCAGGACTACAGTGGTGTGAAGGGCTGGTGTGAAGTGGCCCAGGAGAAGACAGAGCGGTGGCCCTGGCCATATAACCCATTCCTGGGGGAATGGGCAGCCTGCCAGCCCACATGCCTGTGCACTGCTATTGCTCTCCTTCCCTTTGCCTTTGTCATTGCACTTGTAGCCCATGCATGGTGTTTCCCAAGGTGGTGAGTTGGAGTGAGCACTTGCTGTGGGTCCAGGAGGAGCATTCCCATCCCACCGAGCTGCCACAGACCCAAGACCTTCTTTCCTCTCTGTCGCCTCCTCACAGCACCACAGGGTTTTGGTCAAAGAAGAAAAGACTTGGGACTTTGAGATAAACATTTAGTTTGTCATGATACTGACTACTGACCAAAAGGAATAAAGCCCAAATGGGACTTACAACAGTAAGTTATGATTTACAGGGTGGCCTCGTGCCCATGCAGGCAAGGAGATCCAAAACTAAACATTCAAGTAGCCCAGTAACACTTCCTTACACTGCCTTAAATGTCTGCTGTGCAATAAATAGAGTTAAGTTAATGGCTCTGAGGTATCCTTCTGTTACAGTGCCTGTGCTCACCTGCACTGCCTTACCAGCAGCATATTCCTGGCTGAGAATGAAGAGAGACCTCTGGGACAATTTGGACAATTGCTGTGGCTGGAAGAATGAATACAAGAAGTGCTATCTGACTAGTTTTAAAAAATAATCTGTTAACACTGTTCAGCTCTTTATTTCTGCCACTATGGCTGAATCTGTTTTAGACTGTGCTGAAAACTGCCACTTTATTCGTAATGTCCATGATTCCCAAGACTGTGAGTAATTTCAGCATGAATATTTATACTAGTAAGGTGTTTTGGCATTCACCTTTCATTCTTTGATATTCTTTTGTTGGGGTATGGGGTCTTAAAAAGTATCATCCTTCCATCAGGAATCCAGAGCAATAGTATAAGGTTTAGATGATCAGTTATACCCTATGGACAACAAGTATTAAATATGATTGGCCCCCATCAGTGCTTCAAAAATATATTGATTTAATAACTTTCTGGGAAAGTCAAAAGCAAATACCTGTGACTAAGATATATCTACTTATGTTCAGTTTATGATACAGTTTATGATACAGCAACAACAACAACAACAACAAAAAGTCCTAAGTTCATGGGAAAAAATCATTCATAACAAAGAATTTAATCACATCTGCAAATATTATTCTGTCTGCTTGGAATCCCCTGGAGTTTCAGCTGGATTAGTTCTCCTTCACTTCCTGTCCTAAACATTTGTTTTATGTTTCTGTCTCCTGTTAAACAGAAATTGCTTTTCACCTCAATGGATGCCAGCATTTCAGTGATGCATGAAGAGTTTCACGTATGTATCCTATACAAAGTTAGACAAAGACATAACGATATATAAATGGGCAAGCACATGGTGTGTTCATTAATAGAAAAGAAAGTCAATATGTACTATGCAATGATTGTAACCTGGGTTGGATTCAATCGGTAGAAATGGGTATAGCTGCTATAATTTCAGTAGAGATATCCTGATGTATACCTTTCTATACATAGAACACAGTATTTATGTAGGTCCTTCAATTCAAAGGGTTCCTAAAGTGCTTTGTGTTATACTAAAAATCTCTTATCTGTATTATAGCTGGGTGAACAGTACTTAAGGAATCCATTATCTGAGAAATTTTACCATTTTTCATCAAATAATGTGTTCAACAAGTAGTTTTATGAGGTGTTAGAGTAATTCTATGTGTAGTTGAATACTATACATGTTTGAATTCAATAAACAATGGTAATATGTATCAAAAATGCATTCAATTATTTTAGTCCTTTAGAAAAGTGACCAGCTTCAATTAGTTTCTATATAAAGAAATACTAGTACATCTCTAATACTGATCACCTTGCAAATTTTGATCAACATTTTTCCCACCCCCAAGAGAATAAACATCTGAATAAGGTCTCCTATCCTTATTTTAGAGACCAGAGATAGAGAGATGTGAAATACAGACCTTGACTCAGATTTCTTCTGGGAACTTCTAGGAACTTTTACCTTCTTACAGCTGATAAATGTTAGTAAACAGGATCTACATCTTAGACACCTCAGCAGAACCAGTCAACAAGAAGTGCTGGCAAAGGGTGCTTCAGACCCTGCTGGCCCCTCCCTCGCTCAGAGCTCCTCTCGGGTGCCTTTGTCCACCTGGAGTACACAGCCTGGCTCTCTTCCTCTCCTATAGGTCATCCCACCTTTTCTTTTAAACTACTGTAGTCTCTACAGGTGCAACCTACTTCTTGTAAAATGTGATGGTGATCAGTCCCTCAAACAAGAAAATATCAGGCTTCTCTCAATGCCCAGCTCACTCTGAAGGTATTTAAACGTGTTTCCCAGTGTCCAGGAGAGTAGACTGGTTGGCTTGGGAAAGGTGAGGTTGAATTTTAGACACTGCTTAAGAAACATTTCTGTATTTTAAGCTGAGCAAAACAAAGAAATAAATCTTGAATCAGGTCTTGGAAGGCAGTCCTCCCTCTTCTGTGCTTTCCCTCCCTCCTTGTTTTCTCCCTCCCTTTCTCTCTTACCAGAGAAGTCATGTTTTATTTTGTTCATCTACTGCACCCTCAACAATAGGCTAGGAAGTCAAATCCAGGCCTACAGTTATGTACTAGTTTCTGGATCAGCCGTCTTCTCCACTAACTGATACAGACAGTGTATATCTAAATAACAATGTAGCTCTGATAGAGACATAGCTCTGTTATGAGAAGCAGTAATAATTTAATGACAAAGCAGCAGACATAGTTTGTTAACCTTTTTGGGATCCTGCACAATGAAAGGTGCCTTATAAGTTACTACTAGCGGTACTATGATTGCTACAAAAGCCTTCATACTATCTTATCCTGGACAGATTCTTACAGCTGAAAAGACAAGGACATATTCAGTATTTTAAAAATTGTGACCTAGCATGATCTTACCTAATTTTATCTTACTAGGAGTCTTCTGCATGCATTTAAATAATGAATGATCAGATCTTCCTTCATCTTTATCTTTTCACAGTGCTCATGCAGCCAGAATGATATCAAGGTATTAAAATTCAAGCGTTATTCTTTTTAAAACCAATTTTTCTTTTTCTGTTAAGTGTATGGTTTAATTCCATGTAAATTAATTTCACTCAAGAAAGTATTTTTTCACTTCAAGTATCTGTTAAATGCTTCTTTTTACACCCAACCTGCTGGCAAAAAAATCAGAAAGCAAACAAATGAGACGATTTGCAGTGAAGAGATGGGATGCCAAAAGAGCATAGTATATAATTGGAAGAGCACAGGAGAATGTTTAAAATAAGTTCAAGAACAGTGATAAGGCTAAAGATGATGTTATCTGTTGGACAGAAGAAACCATTAACATACACCAGAGTGTTTTCAATCACTTAATCAGAAAACCCTTTTCCTGAGCACTGTTTCTTGTCCATGTGCCATGAACAAACATAAATATTTTGGATTTCCTGCATCCTTCACTCTGATAATGGGCTCTTAACTGTAAGCCCTTCCCACCTCAAAGAAAGAGCTAAAAACCAATGATAAAACATGAACCATAGAGATGATTTCTAGACCAGATGAGTTACAAAATTCAACTGCGTGTTCAAAATGGCTTTTGCAGTACACTGTTAGTCCTAGTTTAAATATGAATGTAATTTAAAATGAGAGACAAGGAGAAAAAGATCATAGATGTGGATTAAACTTTTACCAATGAGCTAAAATAACTAAATTATCACTGACTGCAGTGGTATATGTTCAGCAACACAGAAACAAGAGCTTAACTGTTCTATTTATACAGCAAATACCAAATTTTAGTTTTCAATGAAATCACATTTGATTTCATAGAAGTATATTAGAAAGACACAATCTTGTTCTTTTTTTTCCTCTTCATACACATTTTATGTGTGTGGGAAATGTTCAGGAGCTCAGATATGTACTTATTCCAAAGAAGATCTCTGATCTTGAGGATGTTGTTGTCTCTGCTGCTGGAGCTTTTTTCCACCAGTTTCTGATGATTCAAGGAGGAAATTTCGGTGACGTTAACTCTTCTATAGAAACAATGACTGGATGATTTCTACAACTCTAGATCTCCATCAATTCTTCTCACATATGTGTTGCACATATTCACTCTTCTTTATTACAGCTGAATGGCATTCAAGTATCCTGCCCCATGCTAACAGCACTGCAATAACGCGTCCAAATATTGCATCAGAAAAAGACAGGACAGCATTCACTCTACAATGGTTACAGTATATTATCAGAAACATCCCAAGTTTGGCAACAGCAGTATGGCTTCAGGAGCTGTTTTCAGATAATTCTGACATCACTGATGCAATGTTTTCCTTAGTCCAAATGAGCTGTATCAGTCATTTGAATAATAATGAACTGGAAACTGCACAGTGTGTTTCAACAAATAAATCAAAGTGGAATACTTGGGCATCAGGTGAAACTAACTTTAAGTATCATTACATAGAAAAAAAATAGATCCTTTCTAAAATGGTTTTGTACTGCTTCAAATGACCAGGAGACAAATTTGTTTGCTATGTTACAACACATAAAAGAAATCACACACCACACAATGAATTGATCACTAGTCGAGATTTAACATCACAGAAGTTATATAAAAATAAATAGTGCCAAATAGTCAGCTGGTGTAAACAGCAACACTGCACTGAACAATACCAACCTGCATCAGGTGAGGATCTGGCTGTTGCACTAGTTCAGGAACTTGAAAGTGATAATTTGCATGGCTTTAAAATACGCACTTTGGAACAAAAGGTTTTTTAATTTCTGAATTGGACTACAAGAATATAAACTGTATATATATATAAAAGCAAAAATGGGGTATTCTGGCAGTGAACCAAAGTCACAGAAAATAATTACTCAGTTCAATTAAAATATTTGGAAATATTCTATGATTGCAAAATGTGCCTTCTTCCAGATGGCATGTAATAGTTATCAGTTTTATACTTAGGTATAGGGGGTCATGAGTGACTTTTTTGCCATCACAGAATGTATTTATGGGCTCACACTTGTATTCAAAGTAAAACCAAACAAAACCTCCTTGAATACATGCAAAACACAGAATGCAGAATCGAGTTGATTCAGTGCTTTTGGTGTATGTTGCCTTTGTTTGTGTGTCTGAGCTAGCAATAGGAAAATGTATGCGGCTTTCAGATTTATGACATTTTCCACTTGTTTTTCTTGCAGGTGAGATGCACTTTTTATAATAAAAAGGTGATTTTTTTTTTTTCTGGGGAAACTGCTAAGGAAATCTGATGGCTCATTAGAGAGACTGTTTTCTCATCATAAACATTTCCTCTCATTACTGAGAAAACTGCCACTAATCAAACGTATTTCTGAAGTGCTACAAAAGGATTTGGCATTAAATTTCAAGATAATGGTTGTTTAAGTACGGCTTGTTTCATTCTTAGTTTTTATTTTTAGTCTGTTATTGCTTTATTCTTTTTCTGTACACTGGAAAATGTGCAGCATTGTTTGTTATGGAGTGTGGGACATAAATATGAATCAAACCTGTTTACATATGATTTTGATTTTGGGGGAAGGAATTACTTCTCAGACAATCAGACTTAATAAGTACTACAGAAATGAACAGAATGCAAAGTTGGTTTATTTTTTCATTTTAAAAAAATCACATCAAAATCTCAAGACAATTCCAAGATGAACCGACTCTGAGAGTAAATGACCTCTTCATCTCAGTGATAAAGTTCCAGCCAAAATATTCTCTCGGCCTGAGACGTGATTCATTAGAAATATGTGCATGGTGTGGAGCTCTACTCTCTATCTGGCAGAGTCCGGCCTGCAGACTGATAAGAAGCAAATGCAAATGTCCTGATAAGAACTGAATGCAAATATTTATGATATGATATTCCCTGGGAATTATGTGCAGATAAAACAAAGTGTATTATTTTCCCGCTTCTCTTTCAGGTTTGCCAAAATGCCCTTTTTCGCTTTCGGAATTTGCATTTCTTCAAAATTGATTCGGCTTGCGTATTATGTTAAGCTATTTGTTTGCTAAGGATGGTAATTAGTTACTGTAATTACAGCAATGACAGTTGCTAAATTGTTTTTAAAGCATTACAGTGAGCCTGTGCCAGAAGATTGCAGTATTTTTTTGGATTTAAGCAGAGGCTGGAAAAACTCCCACTCTAAGGCCAGCATGGGATTTTCGACTACAAAGCTGCTTTTCCTGATTGAAATATTTTTTTTAAGTAATCATTAATTTGCATTGATTGTAAGCACTAACTTTAAATTTTGGTTTATTCACAGATCACAGAAATATTAGTGATAGTGGGCCCTGTGGGAAAGGAGATACAAGGGGGACTCCCATCGTAAATAAAAGTGAAAGCTGATAGCAGAGGAAAAATGGTATAACTGTTACTCTCAGCCTGTTAATTAAACTCTTTAGCCTGTTTTTAGATAAATTAAAAACAATTTAAAAATGCCTGATTGAAAGTCATTCCTGAACTTTTCTGCGGTGCTCAGAGCTAAGTAAGAAACTCAGAAACAACTACATTCACCAAGTCCTTACTGTATGACACTTTCTGATTCAAGACAGAGCAGAAGAAGGAAAGAGACAGCTCTTCCAAATAAACTCACAAAATCACTTGGAAATAAAGGTTTTTTCTATGATAGCTTGAAACTGTAGTCACTGCTTTTCCATTCTTATTTACAGACTAACACTGGACACTTGCATCCGGAGTATGTCCAGGGTGAATATTTGGTGATAAGCTCAGAAAGCTCCAAGTTTCATCCTTTCCTCCTTCCCCTTAGCATTTCCTCCAAAGGAGGTATTGTCACAGCAGGAAGAGTGTGCAGCTCGGCAGTGGAAGAGCCCTAGGCATCTTAGCATGAGCTCTTCCTCTTCCAAGACATGTGGTCTCGGGAGATTAGCTGGTGTGTGTGTGGGAACCCTAAGGCTTTCACCCATCTCTCCATTCTGTTCCTCCTTCCACTCCACCCCCGTATAATCTCATTCCCCACAGTTTATAGGAACAGACAAAATCACTGCACTTTTCTTCCTTCAGAGAAAAGGCAGCCTCCTTTGAGGCTACAGCTCTGCTCTGTAACTAGGAAGCAGAACACCTGCAACCCACCTTCCATCACCTTCATCCCTCTCTTGGATGCCAATGCACCTAGACCCCTAATGCCTGAAGTGCTGGGATTTATCTGAAGATTCCTCCCACCCTCAAACCAAGGCTTTCTTGGCTGGTCCTCACCATCAGCCTTGCTTAATTTTCTTTCCAGTACCATTTAACCTCTTGATCGCTCCTGCCTCTCTCTTGCATATGACCATTTTACAATGAGCCATAAGCAGCACACGCTGCTGCGTTTGCACGTGTGGAGTGCGCTCTTCTACTGACCGTGCTGTCACAGGATTTAAACAGACAGCACTGGATGAAAGCAAAATTTGCTTCACAGTTTCCAGGCCCATGTTGTCATTTTGACATAGAGTCAGTCTTTCAAAGGTGCACTGTGCTTTGCATTATCCTTTATCTAGTCTCCAGTTAATAGACATTTCCAGCTAATCAACTAAATATCCAGTTCTTGCCTCAGAACACCAGCCTGAATCAGTCATTGTCCTCATGCTTACACAAAATTTCATTATTCTGATGAGATAGAAGTCTTACATTTGTTTGGGAGGAAAAAAAAAAAGATTCTGTGCTGTATTGTCTTCATGAAGAAGCTAAAGATGCAGAGAAATGCAAGTCCCATGATATCACTGGATCATTCAACACAGGGGAATCTTGCCGTTTCTAATCATGAAGGACTAGCATGCTAACAGCTCATGAGAAACACATGGTGTGACATTCTGAGGTCACTTTTCTACCCCATATATAAACTTACAATAGTGGATTTTGACTGAGCAGGATTGGATCAAAGAACAACTTCAGGAAACATAAGTTAAGATTCAAATATCAGCTAAGTGATGGCTTAGCTACAGAAAGAAAAACATCTCTCCTGAAGTGAGAGAGTTTTCTTGTCCTGAGTTTCAAAAGCTTATTCTTTACAAAGTTTATTGGCTTATATTTGGATTATACTCTTCACTTTGAAACTCCTACCAAGGATTTACTTTCAAGGCCCTACAACTAGTTGCATAGACAATATATCAGGATATAACAGTCTCATCTGCCAGTAAGTAGATTTTTGTCTAATTTATCATGTATTTGGATGATAGTCCTTTAGAGATGGATGAGAGAATATCTTTAAGCATTATTTTGGATCAAACTTTATATGACATTTTCATTTTAAAATAGAAAATAAGTTGATAGTGTAAGCACGTACGGTATGTCATAGACAATTCTCAGAATCTCTGTTAAAGCAGTTGTAAACAATGAATGTAAAAATCCCAAGAAGAGCAAGGGAAAAATGCACAGATAGGGTTTTGAGGTGATGGAAGAAGAAAGAGCCCGGGGATTAAAGAGGAGTGTGCAAAACTGGTTCAGTCCAGATGAAACCTTCTGAGTGGCCTGACCCAAGTGGGGAAGCAAAGACAGACCTGGGAGGACTCAGGTGGTTGCAGGAAAGGACTTTCTTCCCTCCTTGTTACTTCTGTGTACTCTGACCTAATTGCTTTTTCTCTGTATAAGAATTTGTTAATTACCGTGGTTTAATTTACAACAAAACCTAGCATTTTGAATTAAATGTCTTTGCTTTGGATGGGGGTTGTCACTTGCAGTGTATAAAATGTAAGCAGATGCCTCTCAAAGGCCTGACTAAGGCAAGACTCTGTCACACTCCATTATTGGTTTTTTGGTTGTTTTTTTGGAGTTTTGTTTTTTTTCCTAAAAGTCTCAGCTCTTGAAATCAAGAAATAACAGAAATACATTCATTAAAAAGGAGTTCCCAGACCATGCAGAGGCTAAGGAAATCTTGAAATGCACCCAACTGAAACCAAAAAGCTCAGGGAAAAAAGAAAAGATCATAAATGGGGAAAAAAACCTAAACAGTATTCTTTTTAAAGTCTTGTTATTTTTAAACTAGTCTCAGGCTTTTTGCAAACTTGAGGTTTCTAACGCTTTAAGTGTTTTAATTCTCTGCTATCAGGGGACTGTGAATACAGAGCACCACAATACCATAAGAAGAAGTTTTACACTCCCTGAATAATAAAGCAAATGATTAAATAGATTTCTCTGATGTGATGCATTGTTTAAGGTGCTGTCTTCCTGTGTGCATCCTGGCAAACGATAGGGATTAAAATCCCACACAGCATTTAATTAACACCAGTGCTCTGGCTACAATAAAAGTTGAACACATAGATACAATGCTTAGAAATGGGTGTTTATTTTCTAGCTTGAAACACATGAAAAGGATTAATTTAATAAATGATTGCAACTCTCTCACTTGACCAAGGCCAATAGACCTCGATTATTGCAACAACTGTTGGTTTTATTCTAAATCAAATATAGAAAAAGAGTGTATCAACACTTAAGTGTGATGTTCTGTGTTATTATATTCTAACATGACAAAGTATGGATGTCTTGACTCTGTCTATCTGTTTGGACTCCGCTATGCTTTTGTTAATAATGTCTCTTGCATTTCTGTTGCTGCTTAGCACAGGTTTGCTGGAACTGACAATCTCTCAGGGAGGACTGAAAAAAAAAGAGTTATGAAGTGTGGGTCATTATCAGTGAATGATAATGACAAACCTGTCGTCAGTCCCATGGTGAGCTGGTGACTGGATGCAGCTGTGACGGACACTGGGTGGGGAACAGACTGTAGAGACACCATGGGATCATTTCCCCAACTAGAGCAGGTCATGCTAATGGGATCTGAATGGGGAGGGAGGAGTACAGGCCCCTTTTCACTTTCTCCTGTATCCAGAGTAAATTCACCACTGACCCTGTTATAAGTCAGAGCATTGTTATGTTACTGCCTGAGGTGCTGTGTAAGTCCTCGATTCTTAAAATCTGTCATTTCACTCCAAAAAGCTGTTTGCTCTCCATTTCAGTCTTCTGCACCACATTTGAACTACAAATATTAGTTTGGCTGGAGTTTTCCACCTGAAGTCTTTTTTTTCCTACTCAGAGAATCTTCCAAATGATCACCTTAGATGTTTTTCTCACATACATCATGAGGTCAAACTCAGCCCTAATGTATGATTGTACTGCCAATCCTCCATCTTATGACATGGAGCAAGCACGCTTCACTGGAAGATACTAAGAGGGAACTGCTCCAGTCTCTTAACCTAAGAAATTCTTAGTATCTTTTTCTTGTCTAAGTGCTTTGCAGAAGTATGCTGAATTTTACAAGTTCTCATCAATAAAACAAAACAATTTCAGTAGACTGGAGCAGGCTGTTAGGACATACTAGTCTGACAGATTCAGTGACTCTGGGACAGTAGTGCCTTTTACTACCTTGACCGCATGGACAGGAGATCTTCCATGTTTCCTGCCAGTTGTCTGCAACTTAGAGCTGCCTATACCACCTGCTTGTGATGAAGCTTGGATCTCTGCTGCAGGCAGAAGAGTGGAAGCTTTTCGGGACTCAGTTTGAATAGAATCATAGAACCATTTAGATTGGAAAAGACCTTTAAGATCATCAAGTCTAGCTGCAAACACAACACTGCCAAATCCACCAAAAGAAGTGATGGGATGACCGAACATCCTTCTCCAGGTGCTCTCCACAGTGAAGCTGGAGGTGACAACAGCAAAGATAAGGGTTACAATTTTTACCATGCTTCCCTTCTAGTAATACAGACATTTCATCATGGACCTACCCAAACTCCCAGGGTGTTTTCCCACTTGCAATGGCACCAGCACTGACTGGAGTACAGCTGGACAACGATCTGCAAGCATTGCATGTTGACTGCTAAACTTCATGTGTGACTATCACTAGTATTTCTTTAAAATATTATTATGTATTATTTGCTAAGTTTTTTCAGGGTAGAAAATGGAGAGGGGGGGAAATGGTGAACCTCACACCAGTGGCAATCACTCTGCAAGAGAAATCCACTTCAAAAAACTGTACTGGAGTTGGCAGGGGCACAGTAGCTGGTGCCTGAGGTGCTGTAAGAGCAGGGGAATAATTATGACTTTCTAGACTTCTATCTTTCCTGCTTTGAGACAGGGGGTTCCTTGAATCAAGGGACTTCCCCAGAATGATGCAGACCTTTCAGACAAGTCAGGTTTCCCCAGTTAAGTCCCATTAATGAGATACAGCTTCTGTGTCCTTTGTCTAGGGACAGTGTGATGAGTTCCCAGGAGATGGAATACCTGGCTGCTCCATTTTTTCCTAGAAAAATGTAATAACTCATAAAAGTTTACTAAAAAAAGAAGTGTAAGGTCAGATTCAATGTGAGGTTAAGACAATGTAATTTAAGTATCTACACATAAAACTCTGTGCTAGATATCTGAGTCAATGCAGTTCAGCATATTTCTCTGGGTTACCTTGTGCCCTTTGACCTGCACTGGAGTGCCCCACTGGTCCTCCTGCTGCCACTCCAGAGGTCTTTAGTCTCCTTAAGTCCCTGTGCCATATTCCTTAACTTTTGCACATGTCTGAGATACCTTGGGACATCTGAAATGGTACTAGCTAGCTGTCTAAAGGCAGTTGAATCAAGCCCAGTGGAGTCAGCCATGCTTAGATATTCATTTACTGAATACACAGTAGATTTCTGGTTTAGATGAGCTAAATCACTCTTTAGACTCTATTAACTAGATCCCCAGTAACTGTAACGAAAGTTTAGGCACTTAGTGCCCATGTGGGCACCTGCCTGTAGAGTCCTGAATGTAAGTGTCTCAACCTAGAGCTGACCCCACTAAGAATAAGTTATATCAGTAGTGTGTAGATATTTGTCACCAGTACCCCTTAGTGCAACACATATTTCAAATCACATAAAGGGGAATTGACACAGTAACCTGCACTTCATAACTGCATCTAATCATTTGATATAAAGGAAACTGTCCAATTTGCTTATTTGCAAGATCTTCAATCATTAGCATAATAACACCATTTGTGGTAAAAGAGTCATTTATGAATGAATTGTCTAAAGAAAATTCATGACAGATTTTTTGAAGGCTCTGTACAGGTATAAGACATATACTTTTAACTTACACTTATAATCTCAGAGTATTAATTGCACATTGCATATTATCTTAATGTGCAATGAAGACATATCTAAATAGGATAAAACCAACAAACTCAGGTACTTGTAATAATTCAGCTATGGAAGAACAGGGGTCATAAGTATCCAATATATTCTGCTTTTCTACAGTCTGTTGGGTAGATACATCCTTATAGTTTTACAGTGACTTATAGAATCATAGAATAGTTTGGATTGGAAGGGACCTTTAAAGGTCATCTAGTCCAACCCTTACAATTAGGATTGTGCTACAAATAGAAATAAAATTTGTATATGTAGAAAACACAGCAGAATTTACCAAGGTAGATAACCTTTCCGATCAAATCACTAACAAATGAGTGTATCCAAGTCTAACATTGGATGAACTCTGAAATATCCATGACATGCTGAAACAAACCAAGTTGTTGCTGGCACAAATTTGAAGATGGCTCTGTTGTGTTCCATTAAGAGGATGAATGTGTCCTAATCACAAGTCCTAAAATAGTCTCAAACTCCATCAAAAGAAATTCATTCAGTCCAGGTGCACCTCTCTTCCAATAAAGTTTTGATGGTAGATGATAGATGGCAGATATAAATTAGCTGTACTGGATCAAAGACCAGCTGTAATGATGGGGAGAGAAGAATGGCTGCATTCATCATAAAATAAAGTGGAGAGAGACATAAAATGGTACTAGTTAATCTAAGCAAGAATATGTTTAGGGGACAAAAAGGAAATGAAAACTAAGATACAGAAGAAGATATAGAAGAAAGACTATGAATCATCACGCACAATCAGTATCCATATCTTAAAAAATGGTTACAGAAATGTGAAAAAGCTGTTATTTTCCAAAAAGACTCTGCAGATCATTTAAGATAATTTCATTATCCTCATATTGAAACCTCTAAAAAGATTGTGAAAAGAGGTTGTATCTTCTTTGGATACAAGTTTGGTTTCTAAACGTTGTATGTTTTAATATTAGCATTAACTTTTCATGAAAATATAAAATCCAAATGCAAGCTATTAATATTCTTAAAGGTTTTGCTAAGAATGAAATGTGGCTATAAATGAAAGCAAGACAACTTTTACACAATAAGAAAAACAAGTACCACAGAAATTTAAGTATTTTGGATTTTTCCATATGAAACAGTTTTGATTTGTGAAATCTTATACTAGAAGGAAAAAAGTCAAATAGTGGGTTTCTAATCTGACTTCGGTATTTAACACAGCTAAATGATCCCTTTCCCACAAAACTCAAGATTCAGTTGGAAACAGAACATGAATTATGCCCTGCTCTTCTCCTGGACTTCATTCATCTTTCGTCAAGAATTCACTTTTCATAAGAATCTGTCCCTTTACATGAAAACTTTACACCCTCTTGCAGTGCTTAATGATTCAAATTTATTATTCAAAACTATCAGCATTTAGATCCAGTGTCTGAGTTTCATTAAGCCTACGAACACAGGCCCCAGAATTTAAAGGACATTGGGAATGTAAAGGGGAAGTGAAATTGCTCAGGGTAAAATGCTTGGCCCCTTGTTGGATACTAAATGCTGAAAAGAACATAAAGATTTTCTCTAATACTCAGAACTGACCAGAAAAACTAGATTTGAATGGGTAGGAATTGCTGATGTTTGCATTGCCTAGTCACAAAAAAAAAGGTAAATGCATCAAATGTAGCATATCCTAACTACAGTAAATATATATACTGGATACCACTGATTAATACGGAAAGTCAGTCTCTCCTTTCTTCCTTTTCTGCATACCTAACTATTTCTAGGGTTCACATGTTAACTGACGCAGAATCAGGGGAGATTTTACTAAGTTTGTACTTCATAAACCTTTGGTGCAGGGACCTTCTGTGTTTACGTACCACTTACAGAAGTGGGGTCCCAGCTTATCCTAGAATCAGATCAAATAATTATAATAGCAGTAATAGTCATGACAGTGCTGACAACAGCCCATCAGGCTCACCTGACAGCTACACGTTAGCACACCTGATGATGTTTCACTTGATACCATGCTCTTTGAAGCATTTGAAAACTCCATTGGTGTTATGCAGGATTTCTTTGGCCTTTCTTTAAGAGCTATGTCAAATAAGGACACAATGGATCCAGAACGAATAGATAATTCATTTCCACATTTACGCAAAATGGTTCAACCTCAACACACAGTAAAGTCCTTGAAAGTTTTATTTGTGAATTTCTTTGTGATTATGCTTTCACTGTGAACAAACTCTGCTGCTGACCTACCTGTATCTGAGAGCAGACTGGTTCTTCCCAGGACCTGGGACCTATGAGCTACCTCTTAGATCATCCAAGACATAATTTACATATTAAATAAACCAGAAGTATTTTACGATCCTTAATATGAACAAGTGATGACAAAAGACAAAATAGACCTGTTCATTAGAAACCCCCTCTTTGACAGCAGAGAAGTACTTAAAAGCTTAACTCTGCTTCTGATTACCTAGTAAAGAAATAAATGTATTTGTCCTTCTGATGAACTATTCAAGCCTACCTGGAAACAGTGCAGAACTAAGTTCATGGTCCAGCATGCTTCTAGGCTGACTGTGTTCCCAGGGTTATGAGAGATTTCTACCATACAACAGATGCTGTAAGACTTTACTCAAGTTTCCTTCAAAAATTATGGGAGAAATATTTTGTTATATTGATGTGGTTTACTGCAGTATGGCTGAAGGAAGGAAACATGAAGACCTTTTTTTATAGCTGTAAATAATTTCCTGGTACCTAGATGCTAGAGAATCAGACATACTCAAAAACAACAGAGATAAACTTTGTCTGTAGAATAATATGTGAATTATTTTCCCTATCAAGTGATTTTGATCCAAGTTAAATCGGTAACATTTTTATCATTTTCATGGGTGCAGACTTAGGCTCCACCTCAAATAAAAGAGTAACAGCATGCCTAGGTTTCACGTGGCCTGTTGTACTCTACATACTCTAGAAGATAATTTCAGCTGTTCACGTCCCGCCTCCTCATAAAATGAGCCAAGCTGTACCTACCCGGTGATTTTTCATCTCTTTTAACTATTGCCTTTGACAACACTGATGAAACTGTCGTCTTTGATAATAAATGCTCCAAACTGCCTTGGCACATGGATGTCCATATTGCTGTTGTAGCCATGATGGTCTAAAAATGTAAATGAAACAAGATTTGTGCATGACTCAAAGAAGAGGCTGTGCACCTGAAAACATACCTGTTTTTCCAACCGCATATTACCTTTTCTGAGAAACTTTGTCTCTGATGGGTTAGAACACATTTATATATGCTCATGGACATTGATTCTGATCTCTGTTATCAGTTTCTCAGGAACTCTACTATATTTTCCCATCAACTCTCACACTGATATAAGGTCTTCTTTCTAAGTTGTCTCTTTTTCAGCTTCTCCCATAAGACTGTGGATGAGAAAAATGTAGAAATTCTTCTGTATTTGGTAACGCTTTGCTGATATTGAAGCATCTTTGAGCTCGAGAAAATTTGATGTAATTTAGAGCCATTTTAAGGCTATCCTAAGTTATGCTGTCAGGGCTCCCGTAGGAGCCCAAAGCATGAACGTTGGCAAAAAATTGTTCCCCTGCTTCTCCTCTCTATTGGACCTCGCTTCATTACCTACTTATATATTTAGATATATTATAAGCAATGAAATATTTATATATATTATAAGCATTATAAGCAATGAAAAAATAACGTTTATCTCAGAAAATACTAAATCATGCATGTATATGTGAGAGCTGTGATTTTCACCTGATGGCTGATTTAAGAAGGCTTAATGAACTTCTAATTCTAAAAATGTGATGACCACTTCATATCTGACCAAATAAACATTTCAAAGGTTTAAAATTCTATACACAACCTTTAATAGCCTTGGATAAACCAGGTACTTCAACAGAGTGAAATATTTCTTACTTGCTTACACTTTGCCGACATTTGCACAGTTGACTTGCCGAGCTACTCTTTTACTATTGAACCAAAATGCACAGCTTGGGAAACACAAGTAATTCTTTTTTTTCTGAGAAAAACATCATTCTGTTGGTTAATAGTAATCAGAAGTCATTGAAGTGTTTACTAGATGGCTAAGCAATGAGACTTACTAATAGCTCTTCCTTCAGAAAGGGTTATCAGCCTCTGCTTCACTTTCATGTTTTGTGTCTTTTATCTGAAAAGCACTTTTTAGGCCTACAATTCATGACAAACATAATGAAAGTCCATGCAGATTTCAGATTGCTAATCAACTCACTTAATTTGTCAATGAATGCCAAACCTATCATATCTACTTAATGTATAGCATGCTTAAAATAAGCAGAACTGCAGTGTGTATCAACACAAAAGGGGTATTTCACTGCCAACAAAAGACTGTTGTACACGAGTTTTTAACAATGTGTTACTGATTCCCAAATGGTGTGTTACTGATAGTAAAACTAGCCTTTATAATGGTCCCTAGAATGCGTAAATCACAGCACTCTTGCATTTGTTGAGCATTACTTAGCTGTTTGTCTTTGAGAAAACAAAGAATACCAGACCAGGATTAAAAATATTTGGTAGCTAAAACCCCATGTTGCTGAGTTAGTAGTAGTGAAATCCTTTACCAAAAGATGCACAACTAAACAAGAGATTGCAGACCTCCCAGTGCTGTAAAGAAGATCATGCAGTTATTGTAAATGAAGTTGAGGCTACACCATCTATATCAAACAGATTTGGACACATGCAGATGTCCGGCTTTTATTTTGGAACTACCGTATGTGCTGTTACTAAGAATCAAGTTTTAGCAATGTTTATAAAAGATATGAAGGGCTTTTATCAGGCTTAGTTTATTTTTTAAAATTTCAGAATGCTTGTGTTTGAGCTGCTGACTGAAGAGCCATGTGAAATACAGAGTCAAAATTTTAAAACCAAAACTGGACATTCATGTACTCTCTTTAAACACTTGAAAAACTAAGCAGTATTACTGCAGGATTAGCTCAGTAAGGGAAATATGACAAATGTCCATATGGCATTTTCTACATGTTTTAAAAGTGAACACTGCTTAGTATGTACATAATTCTTTTTAAAATATCACGTAGTTCTGTAGTTAGTCTGAACTTCTATAATACCATTTTATATTGACAAATTCACACATCCTACATATCTGGTCAGAAATACCGAAACAGTAACATAGGTTGTAGTTTAAGCAGACTTTTCATGTAAATATTGTTATAATTCTTCCCTTGGCACTGAGGGTTTTAAATTCAAGATGTTTTAGACATAAGCTTAGTAGTATGATTTCAAACTTATTTAAGAAGTTAATGCAAAATCCCTTGTTCGTTTAGGAAATTTTCTATTACATGAACTGCCTTACTGATTTCAGATAGGGATGCTCACATAAGAAAAGCACACCCTTGTGAGTAAAGGTAGTAGGACAGAGGCCTGATTAAGTGTTTAAGATCCTTGTATATAAGAGAAGTGCTTAAACCAGACTCTACTGTGGGCAATTTAGCCAAGGAGCTAAACTGTCGTCTTTTAAAATGCAAGAGCCACAAAAGACACAAGGATATGAAGGATCGTGTCAGTGCAAGGATCTGTCTCAAGTCCATACCTTTTTGGCTATAAACTTAGCTTTGCTATTGGCTATGACTTGGAATAAATTGTATAGCTCCTCACTACCTGAGCTTCACTTTCTGTAAATGGAAAAACAACTTTTTTTCTACTGCGTGTTGAGATGCGCAATGCTAATGCTCATAGACCATAATGTGTTGCTAATGCCCATAGAACAATGTGAAAGACAAAAACTAATATGAAAGTACAACATATTATTTCAAGGACAAAAACTTTCAATAAATTATTCAATACAAATCTTATATTCATACCACCCACCAACACACATAATTAATGTATTAATACTTATAACTACTCCTTTATCATATTTTAACATCATTACTGAGTTGAAAATTGAGTTGTTTAGGAAGCTATGGTAAGCCAAGCCACACGCTAAAACTGCTATTCCCAACACCTGCCCTTTTACAACTAGTGTTCTTCTTAGGGTTTAGGGCTGGCCACTAAATAAAAAAAAAGAACAAAAGATTGTAAAATTGGGAAAATTAACAGAAATGCAAACTGAGAATATTAAGACAATATTAGAATTATCTCCAAAGCTTGCCTGTTGGTATTACTGGCCCTTAAGCATACACTTGCAAGTTACATTAAAAAAAAAACCCACCACAAATGAATGTTCCAAACACTAATTGTTATAAACTTATCCATGCATTCCAGCAAAAATTTTCAGTGCTCTTCAGAAATGTTTGTTCACTTGCTGCAAACCATGTCACAAATCTTCAGTGCAGCAGCTAATATTTTACAATTGATCAAATAAACTGGGATATGTATTCTAAATATGTGACTTAATGAAAACAACTTAAAGATTTATGCTCCATTTAATGTACTTAGCTGAAGTCTCATGGGATTGCCAAGGGAGATAAAAACTGCAACATGGGTTAATGCTTAGATATCTTCTGGTTAACTTATATAGCTTAGTAATCAAAGGACATGAAAGGAAAACCTTTGATAAAAATTAGCCTATTTTAAAATTCCACAAAAGACAGCTGCCTTTAAACATAATATAATGTAAACTTTTATACTGCCAAACAAGAGCTCACAGCTAAACTTAATTTGCAATTTGTAGACAAGAACAGTATTCTCAGTCGCTTGTATCCTATTAAATGTAAAAATCAGTTTGGGGAGAAAAATGAAAAATGTGAAATGATAAGTAATAGCAATATGTCTACACATTTTTCTCTTCCTGTCTTTTAAGAAAATAGTGGAAAACAAGATTCTGTAAGGTAGAACATTACTAAAGAAACAGAAAGAAATAAATTATGAGTAAATAGTCATCTAGGTCTCTGTCAAATTCTCAACATTTTGCAAACTGAAATAGAAGTATAAAATGTATTTGCTTAATCAGTCCACTGAAGACCAGGTTTATTGATTTTTATAATTATATCACCTTGTGGGTGAATATTGGTGTCGATGCAAAATGGTCAAGTGGTATAACACTGCTGTTACAAATGTTAAAACAAAAATTGCTTCATAAATAAGAATTACACCTGATTTTTTCTGTGCTTGAAACCAATGTACCAGCCTTCTCAGGATCCAAGGCAGACCATCTACTCCAAATCTGCTTTCAGTCTTCTTAAATGCAGTGTTTATATTCAAATCCAGCAGAACAACCAAATGCACACGTAATTAAGTACCAGTGACTGAAAGACTGTCTTCCTGAGATTGATCAGTCTAGACACTAAGCAACAGAGTTTGGAACAAAAAGACTTCACTTGGTGCCATCATACAAAATATGGTGTGAGTAAACACAGAAGATCAACCTATAGATGAATATTTTTTCTATGGATGTTTTTTGCTGTTTTGGAGAGAAGGAGGGGCAAGCTGGCCTCATGTCTGTGCGTGTACCTATCTGATAAATTTGTTTACTGCTTGTCCATGTACACCCATGAATCCTACCCCATTCTCATTTTTGCATCTCACTTTCACAAAGATGGCAGAAAATTATTTTTCTGCTATTACTCCATAGTTTATTTGCCCTAGTGAGTATGAGGCTGAGCTTGCTGGTTAATAGTAATGTTACTCCAAATCATAATATTGACCACTGAAGTCTAGTGGCTACTGTCAAATACAGCGTTTGTCATTGAGAGATTTGGGAGATCCAAGAGAAAAAGACTTTGGAAGAGCTGTAGGGCTGTATATGTAATACTCATTGAGAAACTCCATTTTGATGTTTGTTGTTCTAAAAGGATGGAGTTGAGGAAAAAATTTCTTTCTGGCTGTCCAAGCAGACAAGAAGAGATGAGAGGGCATGCTGAGAGACTGCATCAGTAATACTAGGCTTCCCCCTTGATGACTTAATGTCAACAGGGCTGGTCTTGTTGCAATTAATCCAGCCACAATAATGATATAAAGACATGCATTTATACCTCTATTGACTTTTCACGTTCACAGGATAATTGTTGTAACATTTTCTTAAAGGCCAAAGACCTTTTGATGATAAATATATCTCATTACATGGAATTTTATATGTAATCATCACATGAATCTCAGTGTAATTCATTGCATGTATTTACCATATGTTAATCCTAGCATAACAAGCCTTTAACCTATTTGACTTAATTATAGGCATAGCATGAGATTTACTGTAAAAAAAGCTTTTTTTCCCACATCTGCTTTTAAAAGCCATTTCACTTTTTTAACTCTTTTGTGAATTACCTATCAAAGAGTGCATCTTCTCCGCTTCTCACCTTGCTTGAACACAAACCCCAGGGATGCATGATATCCCTATTTGCTCTGCTGATATGGAGATAGGCAGAGCTAGAGAAGTTGCCGAGTGGAACTTTTGAATAAATCTAGACCTGGAAAAGACTCCTGCTGTGTTTCATTTTTAAATACCTCCCAATTTGGGAATGCATAATTGATCAAATCTGATGAGATTTTGCCGTCAATGAGTGATGATGACATTTTCATTGCTTATGAACATGACATGTAAGACAGTGTTTAAAACCTTCCTAAAACATAGAAATATTGATGCCAAACTACCTTAGCAACCCAAATCTATTGACAGTAAAGTGAACAGCAGATACAAGGAAAAACTAATGAACTGGGTTTGTTTAGACGAGAAGGAACTCGACTGCAAAAGCCTAAATTGTGGATACATGTGAAAATATTCAAATGTTCTCCTTAACTTCTGGAAGAAGGATGAGATTGAAGAATCACAGAATGATTGAGGTTGGAAGGGACCTCTGGAGGTCATCTGGTCCAACCCACCTGCTCAAGCAGAGCCACCTAAAGCCAGTTGCCCAGGACCATGTCTAGACATTTTTTTAATATCTTTAAGGAGGGAGACTCCACAACCTCCCTGCACAACCTATTTCAGTGCTCAGTCACCCTCACAGTAAAAAAGTGATTCCTTATGTTCAGACAGACCCTCCTATCTTTCAGTTTATGCCCATTGCCTCTTGTCCTGTAACTGGGAACCACTGAAAGGAGATTGGCTCTGTCTTATTTGCATCCTCCCTTCAGGTATTTATATACATCTTTCAATTGCCTTAATTTACAATTAAAAAAAAATAGCATTAAACTGGTGGTTAACAAAGACATTTAATAATCAGAATTATGAAATACTGGGATTTGTTGGAAACTATATAACTAGTTTTTAAGAGCTGGTTATAAAATATCGGCTCTAGCTTGTCTAGTCCCCTGTGATCTTCTTTGCTGAAAGTGGTTACATTGCAAGATCTCCTGAGGTGTCTTTCAGCCTTGCAGTTGAGTAATTCCATTACTTTCCTCCTGTTAGCTTCCCCATCCTATTTCTTTGAAGCACTACCTTCACTTGAGCACAGACATACTCCTAGGAGCCAAAGCTTTTTGAAACTAGTGTTTGTACCATATGGCCTCTTTAAAATGTAAACAGATTTTAGACAGTCTTTCAAACATATACTTCAACATGACAGAAAATAAACCCCATAAAAACAATGATTTTTTTAATGAAAATGCCATATTCATATGATACTATCAGCAATATATTAAGAAGAAATCCAACAAAATCTTAATTAAATCAGGTTAAAGACCCAGTATTTACATACGTCACAAGTAATCAAGTTTACAGTGCAAAATGGTATTCAGCCACCAGTCTGTAACGATCTGTATGAAATAATCTCCAGACCATCAGTGATTGTGTCCAAGATTTTGTCAAGTATGGGGCAGGTTCCAGGGGACTGAGAAGGGCAAATATAGTAACTGTCTTTAAAAAAGCAGAAGAGGAGGACCTTGGAGTTACAGCCCAGTTAAAGACAGCCAGAAAGACACACCAACAAATTATTAAACAATCCAATTGAAAGCACCAAGAAGATAACAAGGTGAAAAGAAACAGCCAGCATAGATTTGTCAATAACAGATCACATCAATCTAATTTCTTTCTTTGACAGGATGACTGGATAACAGCATAGCAGAAAGCAGAAGATTTGATAAATCCTGATTTCAACAGGGCTTTCAACACTGCTCTGCATACTGTTCTCATAAGCAAGAGAAATGTGGTCTGGATGCTTTCATGAAAAGATGTGTGACTAAGTGGTTGAAAAACAGTACCCAACATAATAATTAGTACTGATTCTCTGTCAGACTGGAGGGCATTTCAAATAGGATCATGCAGAAGTCTGTCCCTGTGCCTCTGTTCTAGTGTGATTTTCACTGACAATCTTGATGGATGTGGGATGGAGGACATAGTTACACTTTTCATACATGACATTTGTGGGTAATGTCCAAAGAGTAAGTGGAATGAGACAAGAACTGCAAAGCATTTTGGCAGTACAGTCAGAATACAAGCTGCTCTTCAAGTCCTGAAGAAAGCATTCATAAGTGAATATGAAATGCAGTCAATAAATATGCAAAATACTAAATTTAGAGAAGTTATATGAGCAGTTGTTAAATGAGGTATAAATGAGCAATATTAATGTAAAACAAACAAATATAGTGGGCTACGAACTAAACTATTTCTTGTTGTTGCAATAAAGTCTGGAGCTCACGTGGATGTCAGAAGTGTTGTGTATAAGCTGTTGGAGGTGATGTTCTGTTCTCCTTGGTTATTGCTCAGGCCTCAGCTGGAATAACGTTTCCCATTTTGGTCACCACATTTCAGGAAAGATATAGACAATGTAGAGAGAATCCAGAGGAGAGCAACAGGATTGATAAGAGATTTGGAAAATGTGACCTATGAGAAAAGGTTGAAGGAGCTGGATTTGTTTAGTCTGGAAAAGAGAAGACTGAGGGAAAGCGTGATAACGTCTTCGAATATATAGAGCGTGTTAGAAAGAGTACAGCGATCAATTATTCTCAGGGCCTGACTGGGATTTGTACAAGAAGAAAGCAATATAATTTGCAGCAAAGGAGATTCAGGCTACAAGGTTTCCAATTGAAAGGTTGAAATAGTTCACTGAGGCAGGTTGCAGATTCTCTTTCACTGAAGGTTTTTAAGAACAAGTGAGATATGTCAGGTTTGTTTTATGTACAGTCAGGATAGGGAATGAATTAGCTTATGTCTGTAGATACCTTCCAGCCCTATAGATCTGTGATTCCCATGACAATGAAGCATTGATTCCACAGACACACAAAAGGATACTGTGGGATATAGCTATAGACTGCTTCTTGACAGTCATTTGTATGACTGCATTGTGGACTGTCCTGTGTGTCCCCGAAATTAAAGAGCTCAAATGTCCCCAGTAAAGGTGTCTCCTATGCTTGTTCTTCAAATAATATATACCGTGAGTTTACACACATGAATAAAATGTGTAAGAAGATGCCCTATTTACTCTTCCCGTAAGTGAAATGAACCCATTTCTCTTGGAAATATGAAATATGGAAATATTCTTAGAAGAAAAGACTACTTGTCAACCCATGAACCAATAAGTGGCTAAATGAACATAAAGACAATATCCACTGGGTTGGTAGTCTCCTATCTCATTACAGTGAATTAGATACCCATAAAATTCTGTGATTTTGTAGCTGATAACAGTCACCACATAAACCGAGACCAGTATCACTGTCCTTGATCAATGGCAGGAATTCACTGCAGCATCTGAACCTTGGAGACTAATGTAACTGTCTTCCCACCTTCAGGTAAATGCCTAAGCATAAATAAAGTCAGTATGATGTGAGCCAGAATGTGAACTAATTACTGCTTTGCTCTAAGTATCTACAAGCATTTTTTTGCATTATTAGTCACGTGAAATTTGTTAATGGTAATGAGAGCTGAACTGCTCCTATGAGGATATCAATGGGGGAATAGCCCTACTTTGGTAAATCAGCAGACAGGGATGCCTGATGCTGTCTTACCCATACCAAGTAGTCAACACTCACTAGTCAGGCCCCTAAAAACCATTAAATTGTCTTTAAAATATGGCTTTAAATTGTCTTACAAAGTTTTTTTCATTTGCTTTCTGGGTTTTGAGCCCACAGCGTGGACCCAGTTCACATTTTCAGGCTTTTCTCAACAACCATTAAAGACTCATTAGCTTTAAGTTTTGTAGGAAAGAGGAAAAGAAGAAAAAATATAAAATCTTAATCAATACCAGTTCTCGAGATAGTTCATTCTTCTTCCAGGTGTTGGCGAACTGCTTTGCCTTGGTCCACATGGAGACAGCCTGGTTTTGAGAACTATAATACAGGCAACTACACTGCTGCTCTGTCAGTGTACTGCCTTACAAAATTTTTGCTCATGCCACGTAGCTTTCTCTGTGACAACACCTGGACATGGTTTATGTGGCAGCACAAGTCAAGGACCAGCCTCAGAACAAAACAGAAGAGAAGCTGAAATTCTTAAGTAGGACCAACAGTGTGGGTTTTTTTAAGTTTTACTTTCATTGGCCTAAGAAAGAGAAAAGCATACAACCTGTGTGCATCTCCAAACAAAGGTAAGTGACTGGCACGCCTCAAAATCCAGATGCTGAATGCTCCACTTAAACTGAATGTAAATAAACAAAAAGGAAATTCTGCCGCCATTAAACTCCTGCTGGCAGTATTTAAGCTCTGGATTTTCATACTAAGCTTTATTGAACCAGAGGATTGCTACTGGGAGAAAGAACTGCAGTTAGTTCAAAAAGGAAGGAAAAAGTCACTTTGGGCTTGTCCCATGCTACATTATGGTCTGTGGTGGAAGACAGGGCAAGAGGGATGTCACCGCCTTCATATAGAAAATAAGAAAATACAGTGAATAAATACAAAGGGAGATATTTGTCTCACATATAACCATATACAGCATATTAATAAGTAAACACTATACATATAGACATTGATGGGCGTCACATTTACATATATATTCACTTATAGATATAGACACATGCAAACACAAATACGGGTTATATTTATACTCCACAGTGCCTTCCTTATCTCCAGAGCACCTCTCTCAACAACAGCACAGTTTTAGCCTTTCTTGAAACCTGTTTGAACCTTCCCTTTACTGTGAAGACACTAAATTAACTTTAAAGTAACCTCTAATTTGGGATTTCATTTCATACAAAGTAAAGTCAAAAGCCAGCAGGTTACTACTGGAGCATTAGAGAACGTGGCATCTCCACTGATACAGTGGGTGGGGAGAGGAAGCTATTAACATGTCTGTAACACTTCGCTTTATACACAACTACCCGGCTTTTAACTCCAGCCTTGGTCGCTAAGGTCAGGCAAGACAGAGCTGACTAATAGTGTCGCTTTCCTACTGCCTTGCGGCGTTCACCCATGCCACGGCACGACAGCCCAGAGCTGGAGGGGTAGTGTAACACCTAGCCGGCGGGTGGGGAGAAGAGAGCTAATTGGGGTTTTTCATTAAATGGTGGATGTTAGGGAAATAAGTGTCATATGATATAGCTATAAAGTTGTTGAAAAGAGAGCTACTTAGCCATTCATGAAACACTGTTGTGTTAATACAATAATGAATAGGACAAGGTCCCTTATTGTCAAGCAGGTGGTGGACTTTCACTCCGCATGAAGGCACCTGAGTGCCCAAATTACTCTAACCAAGTCTAAAGAAGCACACAAAACGTAGCTGCCAGCCCATTATTTCAAGTTTAAAATAAAAGTATATGTGATGAAACGCTTCAACAGAAATTGAATCTTCAGAAGTTCCAGTTCATAAATGCATCCTCGAGACTGCTCTGTGCAGTGGGGTATTAGTATAAAGGTATAAGCTAGTGGAGCATGAAGCACTCATTCAATCACATCATTTCTGAATATGAAATAACAGCTTTTTTTTTCTTTTTTCAGAAATTGTTTTAAGCATTCCTCATCACTGTAGTTGTATTTGTACTTGTCATTCAAAAGAAAAATGAGCCTGTCTGTAAGGAGCCCTTCTCAAGACCAGTCCACTGGCCCACAAGCAAAGAACAGTACAGAGGAGGCTGTGGGCAATGCCTGTCGCCTCCACCTTTCCCCAGCTTCTTAACTTTCATTCTCAGCGCTTCAATGTGGTTAAGGAACGAGCATTCCCTACAGAAAACTTTTGGCAGTGAGGCAATGTGTATTTCTCCCCTGAAGCTGAGGCCATAGGTACTGCAGTAACTGGAAGACATGACTTGGAGTAATCTGGGCCAAACAGCACCATAGAACTGAATCCATCTTTTAGCCTCAGAAAGATACCTAGACCAAGAAGGGCTGTCCTCCTTCTCCAGCAGAAGAACTTGGCATCCTGAAGCCTTGAGGCAAAACCCTTTTTCACAGTTCTCCTACAGTAATTCAGATTTCAAGAATTGGAAGGTAAGTGATGTTAATTTTATAGGTGATCTTTCTCGTTGATATTATTTTAAATCCTTTCAAGACTTCAAGCAACTCAAGATCCAATTTTCTCTTCCTAATACAATTTTTTTATCAAATACAGTATTGGGTCATTTCCATTCATACAGATCTGAATACACCACCCTTAACTAACGGGATAGAATACTTTTTGCTAAATGTGCTTGATACAGCCAAATTTGTTACTTATGCTTACAGTGCAATTATTGATGTAATGGACAAAAAATTGGAACCACAATAAATTTTCTAGAAAATACATCTGGCACCTCAACAGCATTGTGAAACAGTAGAATTGATGCACATTTGCATAAAATATAACAATTAATGTACAAGCTTGATTTTTTTTAATTTAATGATTTTTACTGGAAAATGAAACATATATTTGCTCATGGTATATGCAGGATCACTTCTCTACTTTACAGAGAAAGTTAAGAAAATAGAATTATAGAATCAATTTATTTAAAACATGACAAATGTTTCTAAAATACAGAGAAAGAAAAAAAAATTAATAGAACAGCTCAAAAATAATCTGCCAGATCCAAAATGGTTCTCTTAGGTATTCTTCTTGAAGATAAAACTTTTTCTTCCATCAGGTATAAACTTCTGTTATTTTCTTTTCTCTACAAAAATTATGTAATATACAGTGGAAATGGGAAAAAAAGATCACAATGACACTTTTCAGAGGTGCCACAGAGTGCCCTGTGTAAAGAGCCGGCTAGTCAAAACAGGGTGGAGAATTAAACCAGAGGACTGAACCTCCTAATGAAACAGATTCTTTCCAATACAAAGGAACAGGTGATTCCTCTAATGTACCCGTGTGGAGCAGATTTTCCAGTCCTTTCCCCTTACAGTCTTCTAGCAATTCTTTTCAGTTTGGTGAACTCACAAAAAGCAAAAGGCTCTAACTGGAATGCTAGCTTAGCCTTTGTTAACCAGAAATTTATTTTGAATAATTATGCCTAGATTTAAAATCAGGCAAAATCCACTTGCCCACAATACCAGATGATCCATTTTACTTTCTCTAAACAGACTCTGGGTTAGATAGATGTCTGTAGAAGATGAAACGCTGGGAAGCAATTACACATTCAGTAAAGACTTCTATTCAAAGCATACAGGCAGAGCTGAAGCTTAGCGAGATACCTGAAAGATTACATCCAGTTTTGAGACTCCAGTGCAAGGAGGACACTGATAAACTGGGGCCAGTGCGGTGTAGGGCCCCCAGGCTGGACAGGCTGGAGCGTCTGCCCTGTGAGGAGAGGCTGGGGGAGCTGGGCTGCTGCCAGTACCTGCTGGGAGGTTGTGCAGTCCCCATCCTTTTTCTTTTTCAAGAACAACCCTAACAAAACCCCATATACTAATAACGTAATACAGACAATATTATAGCCATGTTACCCCAACCATGATTACTTATACTGATGACCATATATTCTATGGGCCTAATCAATAGGAATCTTAAAAGTCAGCATGAGCCTAAAGGAAATTTAGACTAAAAACTTTGTCCCCACTTCATTCACAGTCAATAGAGAGTTACAGAGTATGTTGGAGAGAGATTCAGTGCAGCAGTCTCTGACTTTACCCCTTCAGGGTTTTGTTTCTCTCTGTGGCTAAAGAGAAGACAATACAATAGGGAGACCAATTTCACCATGAAAACTGGTCTTCCTTAGTCTCTCTCCCATTCCTTCTTCTAGATCTCGTATAGTAAGTTAGAACAAAAGCATTCTGAGTTAGCTGAACTTGAATTTTGCTGTGATATTTCCTTTTCTTTCACTAATGCTGTTCTGAAGGCATAGTAAGCAGAGCCCTGAGAGATGCTTCACTACTTCAGTGTAGCAGTGGGAGTTTCAAAGGGACCCCTCCTGCTACATGATTTAAAAAGCTTGGAAGGTCCGGCATAATGTGTCCAGTTGTGCTATTAAAAGAAAGCACTTGCTTTTACTTCATAGAGAGGAACTATTGAGTTAGGTCCGAAGCCTCCTATTACTTCTGTGAGTCAACTCTAAATGAGGCTAAAGCTGCCAGCAAGGGAGAGGGATCAGTCCTTAGTTTGAATGTATGAAGAATTTAATAATTTGTATAAATGTAGAAAAATTAAACTTTCATTTTCTTTGTGAACATTTAATTTTCAGTGTTGTCTTTGATACTTACACTCCAGAAATCAATTAATGGGAACAGTGTGTCAATTAATGGGAACTGCAGAATTAGCGCAATGCACATCTGGATTCACTAAAGTGGAGTCAGTCTGAGTTTACAGCTGTGAAGATGAGTATAAAATCTGACCTGTGTTTTCTCTTTCACTATAAATTTTCAGCTAGAGAATGACACCATGGCCATCTTCATTACTTTAAATTGAAGTCATTTCTTGCCTGTATCACAACTCAGTTGACAGTATTGGAGTCTGAGGATCAGGCAGGGTTCTTACAGAAGATCAAAGCAGTACTCACTACAGATCTGGGCTACTCTTGTGAAGTGCAGAAATACAGGCTGAATACAATAAGAAACACCTGGGCTTCAAATACCCCCCATCAGGGGATTTATCTTTCGAGTAAACGTTGATCTGCGCTCTTTGAATGCCACTTATCAAGATGGGAAAACTAAAAGACCTTTTGTTCCTTCATAATATTTTTAAAATAATGTAGATACTTGGTGAATCATTTCTGCAGTGGAACAATTATTTTGAAAACAACTGTTTATATTTAGTCGCTGTCTCAGAATGCCAGAAAATGTACATTTTTCTAACTATAAGGTTATTTGCGATGCGAAAAAGAAAATCACAAAACATAATTTTTTCAATATATATTCTTTTGACATGCCAGCAACGTGAACTTGTTCTTTTTTTCCTGCTAGTAACAAAACAAGAAATTTCTACTATAATGCTAGAGTAAATGTTAAATATTATTAAAATATAGGTCCCACAGGAAAATGACCAGATGAATATGTTTATTTTTACATGGTTAATCTACTATAAACCTTAAATATTGCAGGCCTTGTAAAAGAAAAGTAATTATAAAAAGTGATGGAGAGTTCTCCATAGAGAAGTCTTCTAAGAAGTTTCAGACACATTTCAGAGCAGTTTGCATCAGCAATGCAACCTCACTTAGCTTCAGAAATGTCTGTGTATGCATGGGAATACAAGTGCATCGGCCCTTGGGTCTTCAACCTATTTAGGTTTTCTGTTGGACTGTGCTGTCAGGGCTTTGCTCCAGGTACCATATTGAGCTGGGGAAGAATCTCTCACATTGGCAGAGTGGTATAGACAGGATTATTTTTTCAGTTCAGGTCTCTCTCCAACCCCCTGCTTCTTGGGCCAGCACATTTTTCATGACCTAGGTGTCAATAAGCACTCCTCTGGGGCTTGTTTTGCTGAGAAATCAGAATTCCAAGCAGAGACAGGAGAAAGTGGCAACAAAACTGGAAGATGTGTAATGGTGTAACATATTGTACTAAAAGAAAGAAATCCCTTTTTCCTCATCGTATCACATGCAGTTAAGTGAGTCTCCTAGAGCCTCAGGAGTACTTGCTGGCCGTGGGTTAACAAGGTACATGGGGCTGAAGTGGAGGAAAACTGGGTAGGCAGGAAAAGGAAAGGCCATCAGAAATCCTCCTCAGTATAGAAAGAAGAGCTTTGGTGCCAATAGCTACCCTTGATTAGCTAAAATGGGTAATAATGGGAAAGATACATGGAATAATCTATGGCCACACAGTCCCACACACATTAGTACAATTATGACCAAGTTACAGCATACCTGTCATGCCCTGTCCTTTCTTTCCTGGTTTTCATGATAATGTATTACAAGACTTTGTGGTAATAGCTAAAAAAAATAGAAAGTAATTTTCTAAACCATTATGATTTTGAATACATTACCCCATCTCAAACTCATTCCAACATCACTGCAGAATTAAAGGAAAATAGAATTTTAACCGCACACCAAGTATGGGACTGGGGAAAAATAAAAGTGAGGCAGCTGACCACTGTCATGAGTGTCATAGACAGAAATCCGTCTCCTTAACTTTTGTTATTCCAATTGTATGCAACGGATTGTGGCTTAAATTTCTTACTCAACTGCTCAGAGTAAATCAGTAAGATTTAGGCATCACTTAGGCATTGTTAAGAATATACATGGGGGATACAGAATCACATCCCAGATTTTTCTAGAATGACAGCAGACACTTTCTGGGCATGAGATTTAAGACAATAATTAGAGGATATCTGAATCTATGCCTTACAAGTAGGCAAGTATATTGTACAAAATATATGTGAATTGGGATAAAAGGTCCTATTTAAATAGATTGCATTCTGATATGGCAATTCTGTGAATAACTATTTTGAAAGTTGGTTTAGAAAATAATTAAATGTAAAATCATTTTAATATACAAATGTCTGACAGGAACTTGAAGTCCAACCCTTAACCCTGAAAAAAAGATAAAATAAATTTAGATTAAAAAAGGATTTGAATTTCTCTAAAACCCACAGAAAATGTTACCATTTAGTAATGACATTCCCTTTCCATTTGACCCCAGCTTGACATGCTGAATTGCTCTGAACATCCACCACCATGTACAGAAAGCCTTACTTCTTAACTCTTGCTATTCTAATTTGAACACAAAAGTACATTAAAAGGGATGTTAAGGCTGTGACATAGAACAATAAAAGCAGCAAATTCTACGTAATTAGGAAACATACTACACAAAACATTCACCAGTGCAAAAGGGCTGCCAATACATCACAGAGACGATAGAGTTCTATGAGAAAACAATGGAGTTTTCTGATACATAATGCTACGTCCCCATTTTTTGGGAAAGAAAAGAGTAACTGCAGCTGGTAAACAGAGGCTAGCATAGCTATGTATTCTTATAAAATATTAAGGCTAATTCAGAGACAAGGCCAGCACCATTCATTCAGAGATGTGGAAAACCAAAGGACTTCCTACAAAATATTTTAGACCTCTATTCTCCTATGTAACCTATGTTTATGAAAGCATGAAAGGCATCTTGAGTTATTTCCTTTATCTTTATTCATAGTTTGCTCCAAATCCCATTGAAATCAGGTGGAGAAAAGCAGGGATCGAACAGTACAGAGGTGAGAGCGCTTTATTATTTTTATGTATAGGTGACTGTCAGCTTTCATGCAAGGAAGGCTGAATGTGCTATACTGATGCGAACAAAGACTTAGACACTTACTTTAATCAGTTGAATAGTTCCACCAGCTTCCCACAGGCTTCAGGCACCTCCAGAGTTAAACACTAACGAGTCAGAAGGATGACTCAGTAAGTAGGATGGGATTTGTTATTGGTCCACTAATATCAGTGAGACATAGGGCTACATCAGAGGCCTCTGGAAGATGACATTGCAAGCCCTTTGGGAACCTACTTTGAAGAAGGGGAGCAGGACTTGCTGTGGATTGGGTTTTTTTACATATCTGAAACACTCAGCACAATTGTAAGAGCTAAATAATTTATCAGCATGTTTCAGGGACTTATAAATTTTGCCCAAGGGGGAATAAATTGATGATAGCATTAGCTACTTTTCACATCATCCCATCTATTTATCAAGAAGGTATGAGGTCCAATTTCCCTGAATATTGTAAGAAAAAACAAGCAGTAATTTTTTGCTTATATCTCCAAGCCTCATTTTACTAGTACTTTACCCCAGAGTTCTTTCACAGATACTTTCTCAAGGCCAAGCTGTCAGTGTTTCTGCAGATGCAGCCTTGCCACAGCTTAATACTGTCTGAGTTGGAGTTGCCATAATTACAGCCTGTGCCCCTTCCAGTTATCACCTATTTGTACTGCATTCACAACGGTGACTCAATAAAGGGAGCAGTGATATGAATGAAGACAAAACAGTGATTATTTTTTTAACAGATTAGTTCATCCCCTGAATCAGCCCACAGAGCAATTTCATGACCAGGAATAAGCAGCCAAGAGCTGGTGAAGGAAGGCCATTACAGATCCCACCTAGATGGGATTATGCCACTGAAGAACTGGGCTCTGGGTCATCCCTCCTCCTTTCCCGTGTTCCTACCGTTTCTTGCCCTTGCACAAAATTTTCAATAAATAACAGCTAGTCAAACTCTTTCTACTTACACTTTGCAAATATATTCTGGTTAGAGGCATGTGTCTCTAGTCAGAAGGCAAGCTACTAGTTACATAAAGGACTTAAATGGTTTGTTATGGACTGCGTGCCATTAAAAATGGTAGTTACATATTCCTTATTCAGAGGAATCTGACTCAGCCTAAAGCACAATTGTCTACATTTGTTGAGAGTACTTTGTTGGTGGTTTTTTTCTGGGATTTAAGGAACAATGGAAAACAGATTTTTTTTTTCCTGAATGAACAGATCAACTTTACATTTATTCATAAGGTCATGGCGTTAATTTCTTGCAAGTATTCAGATGATGATCTAGTATTTGTGAAAATGTTTTCAGTTCTGAAATCATTGTACAAGCAGCATTTGTCTGGGGAAAAATATCAGAACCGTATTATTTTTAATTCACTATTTTTCATATATCATTTTTCTATTTTAAAAATGTCTTCCAATCAAAGAGCAGAAAAAGATCATATAAACTCAGGTGAAAAATGTCAGTCCTGAAAAAGCAAACAGCCAGCTGACTCTAAATGGAAGCCTGGTGAAGCTACTCCTAAGAGTTTCAATGGGATTGGTGTTAGGGAGCAGCAAGCCTGAGGCTGCTCCAGGAGGGAAGACAAGGCAGGAAATGATGACCCCAGCACAGGCAGAAACAGTGCCATCACCAATGAGATGCAGACAATTTTCTTAAGAGAGTAATAGAGGTAAGAGACAAAAAGAGCCCTTGAGCCAAATTTTCCCTCTAGATGTTAATAAAAGAAATTTTTTCACCTTGGCTGGTTTTGAGTATCTTAAGTAGTTCTGCCAAGGTCCTTTGTAAACACTTTCTAACTGCCCTAAGTTTAGGAGTAAAGATTTTCTTCACAGGCCCTTCAAATTATCCATATCTGGATTTCTTTATCCCAGTAGGGTCCCTAAATTATTTATTGATGTTTTGACTTTACTCAGTAAAACAGTAGAAGCTTTGTTCACCCACTGGTAGCTGAAATACACATACTCAGCTCTAGGAACTCTTCCTCTTCATTTAATGCTTCTAGAGTCTTTTCTGTATCCCAGGTCCCATATGCCTATGTGCATCTCATTTATCAGCCCGTTTGCTTTCTTCTGTCACTCCTACATATTCTATAACCACAAGGTCTCTGATGCTATCACTCTGATAGCTCTTGTTCTTTCACTCTAAGGTCTCTTGTTCTCTCATCCCTAAATATCTCTTGGTATAGCAGGTTTCCCCAAGTTTCACACGCTCCTTTAAGTCTGTTGTTGTCTGTTGTCTGTTGTGATCTGTTATTGCAAGTGTGAAACAACTAGAAAATTATGTATTTTGTTTGAAAAATAAAGTCATTTTGTTATTTCCTTGCCCACGTTTCTAACCTCTCTGTGATCCTTTGTATCATTTCTTGTTTCGTGCTGTATCTCTCAGCCAGCTTAGTATGCAATAATATTGCTAACATGCTGGCTGCTGCTTCATCTCGAGATCATTAAGCACTATTAAAGGCTGGAGCTACTATTTAAGAGTACCACTGCCCTCCACAGGAGAGAATAGTAGACATACTCAGGTGTGTCCAAAATACCATCTCTATTAACAGCCACACCTTGTGGTGAGTCTTCTTCATCTCATCTGGCAGAAATCATTGATTGTCAGTGCAATGGTCTGAAAGGACAGAAACATGACAAAGGTTATGAGATAACCTAGGGAATGAAGATTCTCAGAAACCCTGCCCATCTGTTTTCAACAGTCAGTAACAACTATCTGGGTAAAACACAATGAGGGAATACTCCCCCTTAACTTTAACACTTGATCAATAGCAGACAGAAAACTCAGTCCTTTTACTCTCCTTCTTGTGAAACCTGCATCATGCAATTTCTTCCTATGAGTTGCCTGTCTGCCTCTCTTAATCCATATCTCCCAGAGCAAACACTCCTTGTTCTTATGAAATGTTTTCTTTTTGGAAGGTACTCACTTGCAAAGATGCCTTACTGTCTAGTCAGAAATGCTTGAGTCTTAAAGCTGATGCAATTATTTAGTGGGCGATTTCTCCTGTCCATCCAATGCAGTAATTATCCTACACCTTCTTCCTCTCAGCTTTATCTTTACTGCAGAGACTATGAAGTGTCCCAGCCTTCTGTAAAACTCACTTTCACAGGGTCAGTAGCTGCTACTGAACCAGATCAAAGAGAAGAAAGAAGAAAACCCTCAGTGCTGTCTTAGTGCCACTTAGTCTACTGAACTGCTTCTTTAGTTTGCTGTTATATGGTCTTGATTCACCACTACCCCAAGTCAATTATACTGCTGAATAACTGAATTTGAAAATAGGAAGTATTTTTCATGAGGTAACATTTCTTT
Source organism: Phaethon aethereus (assembly GCF_964289735.1). Classification (NCBI taxonomy): domain Eukaryota; kingdom Metazoa; phylum Chordata; class Aves; order Phaethontiformes; family Phaethontidae; genus Phaethon; species Phaethon aethereus. Next base: position 22,510,630 of record NC_138582.1, read on the forward strand.
GGGTGCCTGAATATTTTTCTCTTTATCTAGAAGATACTGCTTAACTGCATTACAAAAGATCAGTTCCCAACACAGAGAATTAGGACTGGCCACATCACTCTCATCAACGTTAACAGACGTGCTCATCTATAAAGTCAGTCCTTCTTTACCTTTACAAGTAGTGAAGTATTCTGAGATAAGACCATCACAGAGGGAAAGTGAGTAATATTCGCTCTTTCCCTTCTGGCTTACCCCGGAGTGACTCCACCAACATCAGCAATGAGTTATCTCTCTTTTTTTGTTCCCCTATAAATAAACAAGAGAATGGCCAGTTTCGTTTCTCATTATTTATAAATAACAATGCAAAGTGTTATCTCAGAAGGGAATTTTGGTAGTGAAGTTACATATCCTTTACAAGAGGAATTTATAATGGGAAATATACAGAAAGAAGCTATACCCTTGGTATTGTAATTAAGCTTTTAAAACACCCGATAATTCAGTGTTGTTTGTTTTTTCTTTCTTTGATGAACTGATAAATGTCACTTGAATATTTGCATGAGCACTCAGTAGAGAAGCTGGTTTTCTTCAGATGAAAATAGCATGCACAGTTATTCCTCCTCTCCTGTATATAAATTCTAAGTAGTACCTTGGCAGAATTACGAAATAAAAATGAATGCTTTTAAAGGCATTTGTGGAGTCTGGGGAATAAATGATAGAATTTTCTTATATTTCTCATATATGCAGATAACAGATACATTTAATGCAAGAAGGAAATAGAATTTTAATAGAATTTTTAACTAAAGATCTTGAAACAAAACTAGACATACATTTTAATTGAATTTCTGGCTCAAATTACAGCAAACCATTATAAATCATTAGGAATCAGTTTTAAAACTGCTTTCACTTTTACCCGTATTACAAACACAGAGGTAAGCTTTTACAGCTACAGATAAGTGTTAATAAATTACCCGAATTTCAAAATTAATGGCTGCCCGGCTGCTTTGGGGAGATATCATTGTGTTTCATGAATATTTTGATTTTGTGATTAGATCAAAATGCACTGAATTCCTAAACAGTCATAACTAAGGTCTGCTGATCATAAACTGTTCTTTTTTAATAAATTATATTCCTCACAAATCTGCTGATATGGAATAATTAGAAATTGGTTGCCTGCATTTACTGTAATATTTGCATGACTTTAGATCTCCACCTACTGATCTAGTGGCTGGCAGGAAATGTACATTTTGCACATTTCTAAATATACCTTGCCTGCAGAGATAATGGTTTATATTGTGATGTTAAGAAGGTTTTTATTTGCAAAAAACAAAGAGGTGTCACTTGCCAGTTCTGGAAGACATTGATTAGGCTGTTTATGTCATTCCTATTCAGAACTTATTATTTACAGCTTTCCCGTTTCCTTTCCTTTGTACGAGATAATGATCTGTCTCTTGTAAACTGCTTAAAGTGTGCCTATTTTCTCTTTTTTTAGGGAGGTTTGAAATACATTTTGTAGAAGGCAAGCATATTGAAATGGAATGTAAACGGGTGTAAAATACAGTATATTAATCGAAAATGATATCTGTCAGTATAATCTTTAAATTAAGTGGTATACAAATATTCATAGTTAGGGAAAATGAAAATTGCAAATCCATTTTCCATTGTGGAAGGCACATGTATCTGAATGTGATCCTGTAAGACACATATACTCCATAATTAAATACACTCACATTTTTGGAACTATTCATTTTAACAGTACTCTACGTGTGCATATCTGGTTTTTTGCTACAGATCTTCACTGAAGGAAGGGAGTGTGCATTGCTATCTGGCATTCAGCTCTCAGAATGGCCTGCGCACACAGTGTCCCTATAGATGCTTTATAACCAGGTGCTTTAGGTCACGTTTCAAATATAGCAAGGTGTCTTCACTTTTCTGGCATATGCAGTAAAGATTTAACACATTTGATAATGCTTACTGTACAGTCTCCATCAAAGAAGCAGGCTACAGCCTACTATATAACATAGATGATAGGAGAAGGACAGTATTTGGGATATTCACATGGTAAAATTAGAATAATCCTCCATTTCAAAAGAAGCAAATAGCAATTGTTACCACTGCCGCGGCTCTGTAATGTGAATGATAGATCAAGGAGAAAATACTTATGACAGGCAAAATCTTCAGCCAGTTCACGAGACTTATAATTTATTCTAATGATACTATCTCTTTTTTTAAAAAAGTTGACCCTGCTGCCTATTTTCTCCCCATTGCTACTATAGTTGTTACTGCAGCCCAGTGAACAGTTTCTTACTTCCACACTGGACAACTGGTTGTATAGACTAGAAGATATGTAAAGCAATCAAGGATGAAGCTGTTAATAGCTCACAGTCATGCTCTTCTGACATTTCAGCCAAGTCTTTGTGCTGTTTATTTTATGGATATTTATCCTATTCTCTCTGGACATGTGACCTAATTGCATTAAAACTTAATAACGAGTTTCATCAGCAATGTACAATATACCAATTTCAACTCTCCCCCAAATTACATGTATTTTCCTTTTCAAGATGAACAAAATCTGTGCTGTAGAACAATTCCAGTGCCTCCACTTGTTGAATCACATGTATTGATTCATGCTTTATCATTAGGTCTTAAAATTGCCACAGAAAGATTAATCTGTATACTAAGTGCTTCTTCATCCTGAAAAAACTCATAATTTGGCCAAGCAAAAATCAGTAAGTGTGGTGATAAAAAAAGGAATCATATGTGTTACATCCTTTCCACTGGTCATACTGGAAACCTGATTCACTGGTGATCTCCTAGCCTGGTTCAGTGGCTGCAAGTCTGTGTTTCAGAGCCTGGTGGTGTGTTGGCCCTACTTCAGCCCATTAGTACCTTCTAGTCATAAGCAAATTTGAATAACAAGGTACATCATAGAATCATATAATCACAGAGTCATTAAGGTTGGAAGAGACCTCTAAGATCATCAAGTCCAACCATCAACCCAACACCACCATGCCCACTAAACCATGTCCCGACTGATAAACCATGAGTCATGTGGAGGGGCTTTCTCTCTCTGCATAGGCAGGGAACATTGCCATTGCCACCAGAGACACAGAAAACAACAAAGAAGGAAGAGGCTCTCCTAGCATCAAACCTTAGGTGCTTTAGGTGCCTAAACTGGAAGTCTTTTGGTTCTAACAAAGGTTTCTTCAAGCAAATGTTTTAGGCAGGAGATTAATTTAGGCAGCCTAAAGTTTCCTCTAGAGGAAACACTCTGTCTTCGTTACGTATATTGGAAGCCGAGAAAAAACAGCCTCCTGACTTAGGCATGCAAATTAGGCATCTAAAGTTGGCCAAGGAGAATACAAGTGAAAAAGAAAACTAATTATATAAATAACTAGTAACTGTACAAAGACAGCACTTAATGCAAATCATTAATAATTGAATTGAGTTGTGGGTTGGTTTTTTTTCTCTAAACTGTTAAATTAGAAATTATTATTTCCCATTATAAATGGGAAATAATCTGGAAAACAAGACTGAAACAGGAACAAATAAATAATCAGGCTGATGTATCCTCCAGACCTCCCGACATCCAAGGAAAATGTGGCGCTCTGTGGAACAGAGACCTATAGATAGAAAAAGCACATGGCCTAGAGTCAGAAAAAAAAATGTGTTTCTTTGAATGCTATGTTTGACCAAGTTATCCTTAAAAAGTACTGTGTAGGACATGAGAGCTGCCATGGTTACACCAGTGAAGATTGTCTTATTTGAACCTAAAGATTTCTGTGAGAATCCTAATTCTACCCTCAGAGGATATTGCTAACTCCCATTGATGTTAGTTCTTCATGGGACGAAGTTTGGGCCAGAGGATTGTTAACTGGTATAATTCATATGAAAAGAGAATATACATTTTTTCTTGCAAAGAAATAACAAGGGATAATCTGAAGTGCTCTAAGCCACCATCAGGAGAAAGAATTATTATCTTTTCTTTTCACGAGAAAAAAGAACCTACACTTAAGCTAATATTGACAGATCTCTGCAAACCAGAAAAGAAACAATCCCACAGCCTAAGCAAAGCAAAGAGATCAGTCTCCAACATCCATTCAGAGACCAGCTGCTGGTGAAAGAGAACAGAGGAGCCGAGAGCTGGAGGAACAGATGTGTCTGATGAGACAGTTTGCAGGGCATATTCCTGGGACCCAGTAAGTAGGCCTAGCTATTTAGCAGATTTTGTAAAGTACCTTTTGTGTGGAGAATAAATAGACTAAAATATGATCCTGAAGATTTCAGGATCATACACGGCGTAAGAAACTCGGGTCGCATCAGTGTTCTGCTGCTGAATTATTTGTACCTGCGCATGTTTGCATTAGCGATAGTGACTTCAAAGCACCGTGGTGACAGTCATTCTGCATAATGCCAAACAGCCGAGCGTGTTTTAACAAGGGGGCAGGATTATATTTTCAACAGTTCTGGTGCTATTTGCTTTGTGCAAATGCTTAATTGTATGCTAAATTGACTGTAGACATGATCTATTAAAGCTCGGTTTTTCAAGGGTACCTCAGGGAGTTAGCGTCCACCTCCCCGTGACATGCAGTGTGACTCCCTCAGGCTCGTGTGAATATCCCAGCCTCATTGTACGTTTCTGGGCAAACATGTGGCAATCATTGTCCTGATTGGAGTGGGCTAATTAGTTAATATTTATATTGTGTTCTGCAGACTGTAAAGTAGGAGAGAAATGATAAATGCTGTTATTATTATTATTATTGAATTACAACAAGACAAAGGCAGGGAAACCTCTCCTGGACCTCTCAAGTGATGGCTACAAGTCACAACCCTGTTTGCATGGGGTTTTGTTAAAATATCCAGCCCCAGGAATAACTTGGGCAATTTTTTAACATCATTTGTGCTGATGGCTCCTGTCCCTGAGGTACAGGGAATTGCCCATATGTGAGATGAATAGGCAGCATTATCCCCTACTCCTAAGGAAACAAAGGCCAAATACCTTGGCCTGGGTCACAGTGAAATGCAGTGTCAAAGACAGAGCGCCCTGATCTCTAATATTGCCTCCAGTACCTAAACTGCAGGACTACTTCAGTATATAACAAAAAACAGTGCTTAGTCTGCAGCATGCAAACTTTGGGGATTTGGGATTTTGTCTACAACTTCCGTAAGTCCTTCCTCAAGAAGCAAACTGATCCTCTTGATGTCCTCCGTTCCTGCCTGGGTATCCAGAGTCTTCTATTTCCGTCACTGGACTGACCCCCTTCTTGGCAGATCTGAGCTCCCTGGACATGGTGATTGTGACGAATGACCTGGTTTAGAGATTGGGAAGATTATTTCCCCGTTACGGGTCTATTTGGCAAGGACCACAAGGGAAGGACCAGTCAGGATTAAACGAATAAGAAGTTCATGTTAGCAGAAGCCATGGAAATATTGAGCCTGTTGCTACTGCAGTCCCCTGCAGATGAAGATAAAAGAGGCCAGTTGCCAGAGGTAACTGAGACATGGGTCTGGTAACATTTGGCATGTCAGAAGTCCCTCTTCATTTGCCTTTATTCCATCAGGGCAGAGGATGATGGTGTTCAGAAATGAATGGCATCTTTGGGATGGGATGAGAAAAGCCAATTTCTACTTAACAGTTATGTGGTATAAAACCTTCCAGCTCTCACTGGAACCAGTTTAGTGCCTGATGTGTTGTGGGAACATCCCTATCAATATCAAGTTGAAAGAGTATGCCTTCTGTTCAAATCCATCCTTGTGCCTGATTTTGTGCTTATTAATGCACGCATTATTAAAATGACATGGCAAAGTGATATCATTCTGCAGTGTAAAACAAGATCAATTTAGGAAATGAAGCCCTAGACTGTACGTAGTTGAAGGCTTTGCAACAAATCAGTGTACCATGAGGTGGGAGAAACGCAACGTTGCCTTGCACATGCTTGCATTTTTAGAGTGGACACTGACAATGGCTAAAGAAGAGTAAATCATAGTTCTGCTGAAAAAGTCAGATGTGCAAAATTCTGATGCGTTACCTAGATTCTGCCTCACCAGAATGACGACTAGATATGGTAAAAGTCTGTTGAATAAGGGGAGCATTACTTACGAATATTTATTCATATGTATATGTGTGATAAATTTCTTCAAACTACAGTTGCAATCATGACTGGCATGTGGAAAAGAGCTCACAACCCTGAAATAGACTGAAGTTAGGTAGAGAAAATCAAGGAGAAAATGGATATCTTTAAATATGTTCAGCTCAGAGGAACAAATAAACCCAAGAGTAGACCTGCCCTCCCTCAGCACAACAGTGATCATACTAGAGGCATCCGTGTTAAGTATGAGCTGGGATGTGTACCCACACAGCAAAGAAAGATGCTATAAAAAGATAATGCTTTGGGACTCAGAAGCAATATAGATGCTGTCGAAGATCATACCTACTGATGGCAGGGGTACTGGGCTCTCTCTACGTTATTGTGCAGTGTCGTGCAGGTGTTCATCAAGATCTGGTGGATATTGCAGAGGCAGGGTGACTCTTGCTGCTGCCCTGCCCCATGGAGTTTTTCTGCCTGCAGTATGGGAGAGGGAGCTCGCTGTCTCTCTGGCAGGATTCCTTCTCTGATTAACTGCTTAGCCTGTTTTGGGGCAAGATCCTTAGGCCAATATTTTCAAAAATAAGCACATCAACCAGACACTTGAACCCTTGTTAGGCACTTCAAAGAGTGGACAGATTCCTCATCATGTAAGAGCTATAGCTATCACAAGATTGATTTGGAGGTATTTGTGCTCATCAGCTCTAAAAACTAGGCCATTTTTATTTGGAGTCCTAAAGCCAAAATCAAATACTTAGCCTTAGGCAACTTCATCTTGAACCTTGGTCCTAATCTCTTTTTTAATTCTCTGCTAAGTAGAAGGATGCCAATAGTTGCTGTGTACATAAATCAGTGTTGTTTCACAGATTAGTTAGGGCTTAAAAAACGTTATGCAACATGTTAAAGCATATCCATTTTTATTCTGTACAGACAGCGAAAATAAAAGATAATCACCTTTATCTAACTTCTACTATCACCCACATCACAGTATTATTCAAGTTGTACATTAAACTTCTGTTTTTCACACGGGTTTACTCCCTCTAGAGTGACAATGGAATTGTTGTGGGCCAGTTGATTTGGTTCATGGTTATTTTGTTTTAAATATAAAAGCTTCTTTTGGTTCCTGTTATAGAAATCAGTGAAGAAGTTTTCCACTTGCTAAGAATGAAATCTGACAACTTTGACATAAAGAAGATCAAGAAAACTTTTACTTGTACAGAGGAATGTTGGCATTTACTTCATGAATGAATATGAGGGCCAAATAAAATAATACTAAGTACTTAATTTGTAGCTGTGCATAAACAAATCATGGCTAAATCTTTATCTTGGAGTAGTGAGAAAATATATAGAAAGATGTTTCTCACCTCCAAGGAGTTTAGAATTAGCGGTATGATGAGAGTTTTGTATAAAAGTTGTATTACAGAGTTTACTCTAAAAATCCTGGAATTTTTCCAGTAAATAACGAGTAGATTTCTGACAGCTGGAAAGACCTTTCACTTAAAAGTATCTCAAGGTCATAAGTTTTAGTCCAGGAATCTAGCAGGATAATAAAGAAAGGAAGATATATCATGTAACTTTATTAGCCATAATGGAAAATTTGTCATAAGGACTATTTGCGTTGGAAAGTTTGCCCACCAGTTTTGTATAACCAAAGTAAGAAACTAGGGTGTACGTTTAAGGTACTCAAAACAATAATCACTCTCACAGAATCACAGAATCATAGAACCATAGAATAGTTCGGATTGGAAGTGACATCTTCGGATGTCCCTTCTGGATTTAAAGGACATCTAGTCTGACCTCCCAGCAATGAGCACGAACATCTTCAACTAGATTAGGTTGCTCAGAATTCTGTCCAACTTGACCTCGAATGTTTCCAGGGGCATCCAGCACCTCTCTGGACAACCTGTGCCACGGTTTCACCACCCTCACTGGGAAAAATTTCTTCCTTAGATCTAGTCAAAATCTACCCTATTTTACTTTAAAACCATTACCCCTTCTCTTGTCACAACAGGCCCTATTGAACAGTCTGTCCCCATCTTTCTGATAAGCCCCCTTTAAGTATGGGAAGGCTGCAAGAAGGTTTCCCCAGAGCCTTCTGTTCTCCAGACTGAACAACCCCAACTCTCTCAGCCGACAGGTGCTCCATCCCTCTGATCATTTTTGAGGCCTTCCTCTGGATCCGCTGCAACAGGTCCTTGTCTTTCCTGTTCTGGGGGCTCCAGAGCTGGATGCAGAACTCCAAGTGGGGTAGAGGGGCAGAATCCTCTCCCATGACCTGCTGGCCACGCTGCGTTGGATGCAGCCCAGGATACAGTCGGCCTTCTGGGCTGTGAGCGCACATTGCCGGCTCACGTCCAGCTTTTCATCCACCAGGACCCCCAAGGCCTTCTCGGCGGGGCTGCTCACAACCCCTTCATCCCCCAGCCTGTGTTGATACTGGGGGTTCTCCCAACGCAGGTGCAGGACCCCACACTTGGCCTTGTTGAACCTCATGAGATTCACACGAGCCATTCCTCAGGCTTGTCCAGGTCCCTGTGGATGGCATCCCATCCCTCAGGCATGTCAACTGCACCACTCAGCTTGGTGTCATCTGCAAACTTGCTGAGGGTGCACTCAATTCCACTGTCTGTGTCATTGAGGAAGGTATTAAAGAGCACTGGTCCCAGTATGGACCCTTGAGGGATACTGCTCATCACTCGTCTCCATCTGGACGTTGAGCTGTTGACCACTACCTTCTGGATGCAACCATCCCACCAATTCCTCATCCAACAAACAGTCCATCCATCAAATCCACATCTCTCCAATTTAGAGAAGGATGTTGTGGGGGACCATATCAAAGGCCTTACAGAAGTCCAGACAGATGACATTGGAAGAGCTACCATCATGTATGCAGAACTCATCAAAATGAAATGATGGTGTTGAGATTCTAGTAAGTACAAGCAGAGCATGGGGTTGACTGAGGAAACCACTGGCTTAGACTGTACTGCAGTATGTAGTATCCCAGGCAGATACCATTACACTGACCTCGGAAGTAGCCACAAAGTTACAAAGCAAAAACTGTTTTGAAGTTCATGTCAGCCTCACCTCTGTGCCTGGGAAGATGATGGAACAGATCCTCCTAGAAGCTATACTAAGGCACATGGAGGACAGGGAGGTAGTTTGAGACAGCCAGCATGGCTTCACCAAGGGCAAGTCCTGCTTGACCAACCTAGCAGCCTTCTCTGGTGGAGTGACCACATCAGTGGACAAGGGAAGAGCTACCAATGTCATCTGTCTGGACTTCTGTAAGGCCTTTGATATGGTCCCCCACAACATCCTTCTCTAAATTGGAGAGATGTGGATTTATTTGATGGGTGGACTGTTTGTTGGATGAGGAATTGGTGGGATGGTTGCATCCAGAGGGTAGTGGTCAACAGCTCAATGTCCAGATGGAGACGAGTGATGAGCGGTATCCCTCAAGGGTCCATACTGGGACCAGTGCTCTTTAATACCTTCCTCAATGACACAGACAGTGGAATTGAGTGCACCCTCAGCAAGTTTGCAGATGACACCAAGCTGAGTGGTGCAACTAACATGCCTGAGGGATGGGATGCAATCCACAGGGACCTGGACAAGCCTGAGGAATGGGCTCGTGTGAACCTCATGAGGTTCAACAAGGCCAAGTGTGGGGTCCTGCACCTGCGTTGGGAGAACCCCCAGTATCAACACAGGCTGGGGGATGAAGGGGTTGTGAGCAGCCCCGCCGAGAAGGCCTTGGGGGTCCTGGTGGATGAAAAGCTGGACGTGAGCTGGCAATTTACGCTCACAGCCCAGAAGACCGACTGTATCCTGGGCTGCATCCAAAGCAGCGTGGCCAGCAGGTCATGGGAGGGGATTCTGCCCCTCTACTCTGCTCTGGTGAGACCCCACCTGGAGTCCTGCGTCCAGCTCTGGAGCCCTCAGCTCAGGAAAGACATGGACCTGTTGGAGTAGGTCCAGAGGAGGGCCACAAAAATGATCAGAGGAATGGAACCTCTCCTGTGAGGACAGGCTGAGAGAGTTGGGGTTGTTCAGTCTGGAGAAAAGAAGGCTTTGAGGAGAGCTTCTTGCAGCCTTCCCATACTTAAAGGGGGCTTATCAGAAAGATGGGGACAGACTTTTAGCAGGGTCTGTTGTGACAAGAGAAGGGGTAATGGTTTTAAAATAAAATAGGGTAGATTTCGACTAGATCTAAGGAAGAAATTTTTCCCAGTGAGGGTGGTGAAACCGTGGCACAGGTTGCCCAGAGAGGTGCTGGATGCCCCACCCCTGGAAACATTCGAGGTCAAGTTGGACAGAATTCTGAGCAACCTAATCTAGTTGAAGATGTTCGTGCTCATTGCAAGGGGGTTGGACTAGGTGTACCTTTAAAGGTCCCTTTCAACCCAAAGTTTCTATGATTCTATGATTCTACATTATGGTCCAGTCATGCTCTGGTGTTGAAGTTCTTTTGAACACTTGGCTTCTAGTCCTCTGCAATGGGAGCTTCAACGTGAAGTAGCAGCTGTCAAATGATCAGTCTTAAAAAATTCTACTTCTCTAAAGTTTTTCAGAAACATACCTTTTAAAATACATATCTTACAGGCAGCACAGAAACATTGTAATGAATGCTAACATGTTTGTAAACACAATGAAAATAGTATTCCCTACTGAGCAGTATAAGATCATTTAAATAAAATATCTGCCTTTGGACATCAGACCCTGCTGGTGATCCCAATAGGATTTGTGCTTCATTTTCCTGTTGGAAAATACAGCATATATGAACATGTTTTATAAGAACTGATAAAAAGAGAAATCTCTAATACACAACATCTGTACAGATTTCTCCTTTTTAAATCTGTGCATCTTAATAGACTTCCAAAATTCTTCCCTGAAAATGTGTTGACTTGTTCTAAATGCCTCATGCTAAGAGGCAAATATCAGTGTGAGAATTCATTACTTTAATAGAACTAAAGTTTGACAGAAGTAAGAGAGCAGAATGTAAATGTCAGCATTGCTGGAGGTACCAGCAAACAGATAAAGCCCATTTATTTATATGACTGTATTTTCAGTACCACAGTGTCACTTGAATATCTTCAGTCACTTTATGTTTATTCTAGTTTCTTTATAAAGCGACTTCCATCTAACACCAGAACCTGACATCCTAACTCAGTAAATACTGAGTTCTCAATAGAATATTATTTGGGCTAAATCCAGAAACCAATTAAAACTGTGTATAGAGACAGGTTTGCAAGGTGCTGAGCCCTTCTGCACAGTTTGGACACCCTTCAGTCTGTGCCAGTGAGACTTACAAGTGAGAGAGCATGAGCACATGAAAGTTACCACAGAACCTCCCAAGATTCAGGCTCCTGGTTTTAGTGAGGAACCTAAGCCTGAGGGCCCTGCAGGGCAACCAAGCCCAGCCACCTGCTGCCACCAGCTTTTTCACCCATCAGGTCTTACAGACCTACTTGTTCTTGTGCAGTCAGTGGCCTTTAGATTGTACGGCTCCTCTCTCTGACCCCACCTCTAGGTGGTAGTCATATCTTTCCTAAATACTGTAGACAAAGCAAACAAAGCTTTTTCTCTTCTAAAGGAGTTTCTTTTCCCCACACTCTACTGGTAGCACTTTTTACATCTCTTCCAGTTTGGATTAATTTTTTTTAGATACCAATGCCAGAATTTTGTGCAGGGCAACAAAGGAGACTTTATTAGCATAGTGTGTGATGGCCCTAACACCTTTTATCTCTCATAAGTTGTCTTCTGTATTTGTCTTCTTCACGGTTGCAGCCTGCAGCCACCCTGGGTTGATCTGGTACACCAGGCCCTCCTCTGCTACAGGCATTTCCAGCTGGTGACCTCTCAGCTCTCAGGAGGGGTTTCTGATCATATTTTTCCTAATGAAAACCAAGCTGAAACTGATGCATCACTTTAGAAATGGCCTTGTGGGATATGAATTGTAGGTAGCTATCAAGTAGCTGTGATTCAAACAACTTTACTGTCATGTGTTATAGACTGTCCAATCTGTTCAACTTGCTATGCATTTACATTTATCTTTCTTAAAGAAAACATATTTAGAACTGATTTATTTTTTTACTTTACAAATATTATTTTTCTGTCCTATCGAGAAGAGCAGGGAAACTTAAATACATGTACCCACAGCAGCCATATCTACTAGTATTTGTATAAGCCATTACTGAAGCTAACGAAGGACTATTCACCTTAATTTCAGTGATACATATTCAGTAGCATAATTTATGACATTTGCAACACTGGATGGCTACAGACTAGGAAATTCTAGCTATGTGAGATACAGCACTGAAAAAAATCTGAGGGAACACATTTTTAAACGCAAGGTCTGAGTGCTGATTGACACGCTTTGTACGATAGTAAAATCTGGCAGGTGCATTAACTTGCATTCCTCTGATCTGTACACATCCACACTTGTCTTCTTAGGGTACTTGGTAATAAGCTTCTTTAAAGATCCCTGAGTAAGCACTGAAGATAATATCTGGAGTATGTAGCACTCAGTCCTTTTAGAATGGCTTTTTCCTGCTCCTTTCGTTTTCTTAAGAAAATGTCAGTTTAATCATATCTTAATGCTTTGATAATGCGTTTCTTTACATAGCTGTAGAACACTCACTTCAGTGTTTTAAAAGAATTAATGTAGATGTAAAAATGCCAGTTAAATGAGATTTCTTCCAAGAGGCTAACAAAACTGAAGTGCAAGGCTTCAAAACTTGCAAGACATTTGCACAGCAACACAAACGTGCCAGAACAGAGACCACTCTGCACTTATCATTGCAGAAGAAACTTGTGTTCCCATTTGGCAACTTAAGAGAACCTATATATAAGCTCACCTATTGCCAAATGATCCAGATGATAGCTTTTTCATAAAAGTTCATTTCTGATTTCTACCTAGCAGTCCACAAATTTCACCAACCCAGGAATCGTGATGGCAGTTTTTTGGGACTAAATATTACTTGCCAGAACTGGCCAAACTCATAACGGTGTACCATTCTGTTGCTGAATAAAGTAAAGAATTGTATCATGTTTTCATTGGCTCATTCTGTACCAATAAGTATTGAAGCTATGAAACAAAAGTATGTTCTCTTAGAAGACAACACAAAGCAGCCCCAGTACAGGTTATCATCAAAGAGTGGGTGCACCTTAGAGAAGGCTGAGGGAAGAGCCTTCAGAGGCAGGTGCACATTCCTCAGCTGAGTTCTGTTTGGTTCACAGGCTTCCAACAGATGCATCTCAAACCGCCTATATATGTTAGCAAAAGTAGCCATGATTTTACCTTTTAATGAATGCTCAATCCATGCTCAAATACAAACCCAAAAGTTTCTTATTCATTTACCATATAAAATTAAATATTACCATGTATGTTACAATGGCATACTTAGAAAACTAGCATATTCATTTATACATACATAGCAAAACAATCAACAGGGAGAACAAAAGCACAATCTTTTTTTTTCCTGTCCCTCAGCCCAGCGAGGATTTATGCTGTTTGATATTTAACTTATGGAATATGCATACTTAAGAGATTTAACAAAATTCCTTCTTCACCATTACCTTTGACTGTCACTAGAAATCCACTTTTTATTATTGATTTGTAGACTCAGCTACTCTAATAGGTACAATTGAAAGGTTTTGTGAGTCTTGTACATTAGTTTCTAAGATTAAAAGAGGCTCCTTCCTCCAAGAAGAGCATAATTTATGAAGTACTGCAATACACATTGCATGAGATAAATTGACAACTTGCATGTCTTCAGCTATAGTCACTTTCTGTAAGTAGAAAATACTTCTAATTCCCTGCATGTCTTGTAAAAAATAAATATCTACCCTGAAATCCAAATGCAATTTGGCAGAATACAATATCAAGTAAGATGATCCTATCTTCAGTATTTTGCTTGAAATGTCAGCCAAGACTCTACAGAGTTTCAGCAGGCATAGAACAAAACCAAGGAAAATCCTCATCCACACCCATATGAATTTAATGAAATTAATTTAATGAATGAATACATGGATCTGGAATATCTGTGATCTGATATTATTTTTAAAATACTCTTACTGCAAATTGCTTTCATATGATTAAATGTTTGGAGGATGTGTTCTTTTTATTTGTTCTTTTTATGCCCCATGTCAGAAGCAACATGATCAAGGCTGTAATTGTAACAGAAATAATGAAGCACAATGATTCAGAGAGTTCATCTTTCATTTATGCCCTTATCTAAAGCGTATGGAAGTTAATCAAAATTTTTCCCATGATACAATAGTCTTTGGATGAAGCCCTTACACAGATACGAATAAAAAAGAACAACCATGACAACCATGAAATCTACAAAGTTACACATTTGTGGAACAAGTGAAAATGGGATAGAATCAAGCCCTCCTTAGCTGTTGAAGAGCCATTGTTCTTTACCCAGGACACCTAAAAAAAATAATCATTATACAAAAAATATACTTAATATCATTGTTTCATATGCATTTTGTAAAGCAGTTATTGCAGCCTTGAGCTCCTGAAGACACACTTTAGGAGAAACTATGAGCAGATTACCATTTCAGAAAAGTACATCTTCTCTTCTTACTCCAAGAGGTTGTTTTACTCCTATACTGATTAAATCTTCCACAGTTTTATTTTGTGATATGTCAGCTTGATTCCAGCTTGATTCCAGTTCCGTTGTTTAATGTCTATTCTTCTGGACTATTTCTTGTAACTATACAGGCAAGTTTATTCTTGTCAGCCCCCGTCATACCCAGGCTCCACCTTTATTATGCTTGTTTACATTAGGGAAAGACAAGGACACCTAACATCAAGAAGAGCCATTACTTCTTGGTGAACACTAGGTGGGTCACTGCAAAGACTAGTTTGAGGACTAAGACTTAGACTTCTTAAGTAGTAAGTCAAGATGCACACATTCTGCGCCTCTACTCTGCTCTGGTGAGACCCCCACCTGGTGTCCTGCATCCAGCTCTGGAGCCCTCGGCACAGGAAGACATGGATCTGTTGGAGCAGGTCCAGAGGAGGGCCTCAAAAATGATCAGAGGTATGGAACACCTCTCCTGTGAGGACAGGCTGAGAGAGTTGGGGTTGTTCAGCCTGGAGAAGAGAAGGCTCCAGGGACACCTTCTTGCAGCCTTCCCGTACTTAAAGGGGGCTTATCAGAAAGATGGGGACAGACTTTTTAGCAGGGACTGTAGAAATAGGACAAGGGGTAACGGGTTTAAACTAGAAGATGGTAAATTTCAACTAGATCTAAGGAAGTTTTTCCCAGTGAAGGTGGTGAAACCCTGGCACAGGTTGCCCAGAGAGGTGCTGGATGCCCCATCCCTGGAAACATTCGAGGTCAAGTTGGACAGAATTCTGAGCAACCTGATCTAGTTGAAGATGTTCATGCTCATTGCAGGGGAGTTGGACTAGATGACCTTTAAAGGTTCCTTCCAACCCAAAGACTATATGATTCTATGATTCTATATCCTTTTGAAACTCTGAACTGAGAAATGGTAACAGCATTTCAGATTCAGAGTAGAAATTAGTGTAACATGGTTTTTGTCTTTGAACTCCAGTATAGATATTCTGACAAAAATTCTTTACCTGGAGAAGACATGCTTTATTGGCAATCCCAGAAATACAATTTGACTTCGATGAGAGAGAACAAAGCTTCAATCCCTAATGTAGAGTAGAAGAAGAAAGGGAATAGAAAGAACTGTTACTGTTGAAACAAAATAAGTACAGAATTTGACAGAGATAAAATTTTTCTAATAATTAACTTACAGGTGCTCTTTCTTTAAGCTAATTTTTAGCTGTTCTCCCCACACTTCTCACCCCTTTAAAACTCAGTAGGGCTGAACCTGTGATTGTGTTTATGTAGGTAAAAAAACTGAGACCAAAGGTATCTAGATTTAGAGTTTTGGTTTTGCTCTGTATCCAAATGTTATTGTTGGTTCTCATTTACAAAATCGGACGAATTAAGACTGCAGACTTTAAAAGTATGTCTCAATAAGTTTGTAGAACCTAGGATGCCTGGCAGTAGACCTAAAATCTTTGCATTTTATTCTCCCAAATGATTATCAAGGGCTATAGGCTATACTTGGTAGGTGGATCTCTAACTAGGGTTATTAAGTTCAAATAAAATGTACTTAAAACACCTAGGAGAAAATACTTTTGCTGGCTGTCTCACATAAAGAAGATGTCACAGTTTTGACAAAAAAATCTCTTTTTCGTGAAGTCTAATGAATGCAAAGTCCAGCCTTCCAAACTTTTCTGTACCTTCTTCACAAGTTTTTTTTGTCCTCTACTGAGCCAAAAGTTGTAAATAATTCTGAATCAGCAAGTGATGCATCAGATTAAGGATATGACCACTTTATCACTATGTACATTTAACATTCATTTTCTCCTATTGCATATTACATTTGCCTTACAATGAACAAGTTCATAGGGCCACAGCATTTGGACTAGTGTGTTCTTCCAATGAAAATCCAGCCCTGACAGGACTTACTATTTCATATATCAAACAATCTTAAAAACTCAGTAAACTATTATGTTAGTCTATCTGATTAGCCAAGATTACCTCCAACTGTTTTAGCATGTACTATTTCATGCTGCATAAAGCAGTCGTCATATTTGAATGCTGGGTGTGGATTTGTCACTATAAAACTAACAAAAAGGAATAAAGATACGAGATAATTCAATTAGCTCACTTTTGTCCTGTTTCATTTAGAGGTCCTAGATACTCTGAGGAAAATTTCTTAAGACTCCACAGATGAGAAGTATGCTTCCCATGGTGAAAATTAGGGGCAAATGGGAAAATACCTACTATTGGTAATTTTTTTTTAAAAAAGGCAGACTGCCAGAAGCATTCAAGCATGCTTTTATTGGGTCCTTACTCAATAAATCCTCCCCTGACATTAATTTTCTTGCCAACTATTGTTTGATTGCTAAACCTCACATTTCTGGGCAAGATTATTGAAGAGATGATAGATAGCAAATAGTGTTTAGCAGCATCTGCTCTTAATTTTTAGACACCAATCGGTCAGGCTTCAGACCTTGACATGGCATCTGAAGGGCATCAGTTTCAGTGAGTGAAAATCTCCCTAGGGCAATGGGACAATGTTCAGTGTCCTTACTAATAATTCCAGGTCTCGGTGACCTTCTATCTTTGATTCCAGAGGCTCTCAGGTGCTGTTTATTTGACTGTGAAACCTGATGAGGGCTAAAAAAATCAGTTTATCCTTTCTTATGCTGGAGAGGATCCTGATGGGTTATGATCTTTTGCTTTTCCTCTGTAGGGTCTTCGCTGGGGCTGCCTCTGAAGTACAGCCCTGACAGCCTTAATCTTTTTTTTCTGTGCTAAGGGCAAGACAAGCTAGGAAGCAGGGAAGTCATTTGAGCAAAACTGAGCAACTTAGCAAATACAGAGCTGATGATATTCCATTTGGCCTTCTATTTTTCCAGATCCTGGCCTTAAATTAAATTCTGCCAGGTGAAGGTCTTGCTGGCACGCAGGCAATGCTGGCAAAGGAAAGCCTAGTAGTGAACCAGTAAAACTTACAACCACTCCATTTAGGAAGAGTATCTTCCTGCACATTTGTCAGGTGATGTGTAGATATGTGGTCATACTAAATCCTTTCTGTTTCAGGTTTCCCAAATGAAAAGGATCCACATATATTTTTCTGTTCTGCACTTATGAGAGAGGCAGATGTCACTATTCTCAGCCATACTTCTCTTTTGCCTGGGCAACACCACAACGTGCCTCACATATGATCTGCCGTGAGATGTTAGTGACATTCACATACAAAAGGCCCACTTGACTGGGAGATAGTTCCTTTCTCTCTCTCTTCCAAACCCATCCACCTACTGCTGTGCTGAGTGGAGGCAGCCAAAGAAAGGGTGGTTTGGGTGATTCAGAGACCTTGTTCTCTCATGGTCTTATGTGTAAATCAAGTTTCAAAAATCCAGGTTGCAATGCAGTAAACACATGAGCAAAGGGCTGCATCCAGGTGTTGACAGTGGTGTTAACTTCTGCTGTTTTCAATGTTTCCTACCTCCCTGTCTGGGGGAAAGCAGACCTATCTGTGCCTTCTCCTGTGAAACGGTTGCTTGTTTACTCGGATGCAGTAGTGATGGATGTCTTGATTTGAGGGAGGGGAAAAAAAAAAAGAAAAAAAAAAGAGAGAAGGTTAAAATAAGGATTGATGTCAACCAATGAGATCAAAGTAAGAAGCCAGAGATTTAAAACATAAATTTAAAACCTTAATGAGAAAAACAGATTCTGAACCTCTGAAAAAAACATGCTTGTATTGAGGGAAGCATCAAAAAATAGCTTGCTGTTGTCTCCAGGATGTATTTTATGGACATTAAGCATTTCTGTAGCATTGTGAACCCTGAATTCCAGAATGAACTTCCATTTCCTTCTCCCTTCCCCCAGTGAGGGTATCCTGTGTGATGAACGTTCCCCAGTTCCGGGTAGTTGTGATGTAACATGGCTGTCAGTGACACCAGTCACTAGTCCTCATCAGAGCCTCCCTCCTTTCACATCTGGGACACATTAGGATTTTGAAAATCTAAATTCCTCTGGAATCGGTGAATGTGCAGCCTTTCCCTTCCAGCTTCACAGATTCAAGTGGTTACAGGAGACAGTTTATACATAATCAGAGGGAGATCTAACAATATGTCTTTAAATGTAATTATGAGCTGATGCCAATACATTCTTCGGAGTCTGCATGAGGCATTTCTTGCAGTACAGCAGTGGCTGCAGTGTACTACCCTGAGAGATTTAAGGCATGTCGTATAATGAGAAGGGAGCAGGGGAGTAAGTGAATGTGCAAATAAATAAGGAACACAGTGCATATAGAGTTATAGATATTGAAACATTATGGATTCTGAACAACATAAACCAAATTTTAGTGAATTTGAATCTTGCTTTCCTCTGTTACTACCCCTGTTTGTATTATACTTCAAAATGCCCAGGAATTTACTGTAAGAGAAACCTGAGAACCGGAAGAGAACAAAACAGAAAAACAGACCAAATACCCCAGGGCAAACAACCTGCAAATTCACATAAGGTATTTGTACCCATAATTCGACTTGAGCCAAATCTCAAATTCATCTCCAGACAGAATAAGGTAAAAATACCCTCCTCAGATATTTTGACCAAAATTTTATTTTGCAGATGCATTTTCCTAGCGTTAAACTGTTCTAAAATGATTGGAAATATATATCAGAAAGAATAATGAAGGGAGGCTAGTATAACTGGCTGGAAATATAATAGAGTATATTTTTCCAGCGTAATGAGGGGTTCTTACAAATAAGAGACTGTATATCAGATCTATGGAATTCACATAAAAAGCTAAACATAACCAGAATGTTATGAAAAATATTGAACAGTGGTGTGTGTCATACTTCACAATGCTCTCTGAAGGGAAGTGTAGGAAGCTCCATCACCTCAGTCTCTTAAGGCTGGATTAAGGAAAACACAAATACACTTTGGGAGGAGAAAATTGCAATCTCCGTCTCCAGTTCATTTTGTTTTATTAACACGAGAAATACAAAGATGCAGAAATATGCATCACAGTACAGCGTTGCTTTCCACGGATAGAATTTCTCTGATGAGATTTGAAAAATCCTGGTGCTACGTTAGAGAAAACTGAAGCTCTCAGAACCCAGGCTGAAACGTGAAGAGTATGTACCCAATTTCCATTCCGATTATTCAGTTCCATACATTTGTGAGAAACTGAATAAGGACTTGGTTATTCGAAAGTCCCTGATTACTGCAAACAACTGCAGGGTCGCAGCCCCATTTAGCTGTTTCTCTTAAAAAAATTGTTGAGCTTTTGAACTGCTAGTATTAACCTGTATTTTTTGCCTTCTGCAACAATTACTCAGTATTCCTATCGTTGAGAATGCATAATAAATACGTCAATAACTTGAAAAACTATAGTTTCAAGCCAGTACTCAATATATTATTTTACTCTATGTAAAATTTTGTATGGGTGATTGCCAGATACAGGTTTCTTTTAACAACAGGCTACTGATGAAGCAAATTATTTTACAAGACACCTCACTGCAGAATCTTTTTTCTCTATTGCCACTGCTGTTGTTGTTATTTGGAAAAAAAACAATCCTAATGGTTAAACTGTAACTGGAATATGTATCTTTATTCACAAATCCAATATTTAATAATCTTTTGTAGCCAGCAAATCATGTAGTCACATCTCACTTCATTCCCCTACAAAATGGGTGATGTCCTCTGCCCTGCCTCATATAGCTCAGCATCAAGCTTTGAGACTTAATTAGTAAGAGTCAGTTGAGTGTTTTAAAATTCCCAGACAAAATACATAGAGACAAACTGAAATCATCCTTGTTTTTTGCAGGTGTCTTCAATTGCTCCAAATATATACAGAACATTTATTTGGATCATATTCTTTTTATTATTTTCTGATTCTGCCAAGGTTTTTTTCTTCTGCTATTTTAATATCTCAGGTTTAGGGCTGGGAGAATAAAAAGCCCCTGTGGATGTACACAGCATGTAGCAGCAGCTGATATACCACAAAATAAAGGTAGAGTCAAAGAAACACATTTACCTAAATAAAGAGGTGCTGGCAGGGAAAGTCAGTGAAAACCTTTACCTGTCTTTCCTTGGAAATAGCATGAAAGGTATCAAAAGATTTCAACATTTCAGGATTTCAAAATAACTGGAATTCATAAGTCTTAAGAAAAAGGACTGTGCTAAAGTGAAGTAAGTTCAGTCTTTGCAATGTAATTCAAATTGCACTTGTAATTCAGGTCCTGGAATTAACCCACTGAAGCAAAGCTTGAAAAGATTTAGATTTACCCCGGCTACCAACAATACAATAATGTCTTACAATTTCACAACTCCCTGTCTATTGGTGATACAGCCAAATCATGGTAATCTGTCAGTCTGAGGCTCAGAGCTGCTAATTGTTAAAAAATGAACTTGGACATAATTGCTGAGTTTCTCTGGCTGAAAACTTAGACAGACTCAAGCACTTTTTAATCAGGAGCAACTGAGCTTTTCATTGAGACACTTGGGCAATGATTTTTACTGTGGTGTTTAAGTCCGATTTTGTACAGAAGAGGGGTGTTCAGAAAAGAATTCCTGCGCTGTCCGAGCATTGACTCTGATGAAAAGAGACTCTCTCACAGCTTTGTCCTGCTTGAGGTACAATTCACGTCACCTCAGCCACCACTTTATTTCCTGGGGATGAATCCCTTGGGTATTGACCACTGGGATATTTATTATTGTTGTTGATGTTGTTATTTTTTTATTCATTCATTCATTCATTCATTCATTCATTCATTCATTCATTCATTCATTCATTCATTCATTTATTTATTTATTTATTTATTTATTAGGAGGAGAGCAGTGGGGACCAAGGAGAGAGAGGAGAAAGGGAGGAAGAGACTGGGAGAAGGACCTGACTGAGGATATCGGTGTGCGGCAGAGCCCAGTCAGGCAGCCTTCCTTTTGCAGGGCTGTCTGTGGGCTTTTCATACAAGCAATTTAGGCTAACTCTGCTCTTGAACCTTTATCAAATTCGGCAACAGGTCAGACAGTAAAGTAAATTGGGTTTAAAACTTCATTTTTAATAGGCACGCTCCTTGCCTGCCCACCAAATAACGCTACAAAATGAATAGCACTATTGTGATGAGGAACTTAAAATTTCAACAACATATCTGGCTATTTTCAGAAGTGTTCATGGTTATTTGGAGACTGATCTGAATCTCCAGGGGACACTGAAGCCAGCTCTTTGCTGTCTTAACCTCCATCCCCAAAGGCAAGTCTCCTTCAGCTGACAGGGTCCCTCCACTGATTTCAGCAGGCTTTGGATCCAGCTCTCTCAGAGTAACAGAAAGCTGCAGAAATGTACTAAAATTGGTGTTATGTAAACAGCTAAAATAACAGGAAAACATAAAGAGTTCAAAATTACGCATACACTGAGGTAATAAACAAAATGCTTTGTGTAGATGCTGTCCTCGCATGAAAAAAAAAAATATTACTGGGAGTAGCACAAGGAAAGTATTGCTGGTGAAATCAGAATTCTTTCCAGCATTCTCTGTGATACCCCTACAGGGATGATATTTGTTATCACAAAATATGTGTACTTTTTGTCTCATAAATATGATATAATTTAGTATTAGAATATTGTATTTTCTGCTAAAAACACCCTATGCAAAGCAGTGCAGTTTTACATATATTTAGCTTCCTGCTTTCTCTCTTTTAAAACATTTATTAACCAGAAAGACCTCACTGACACGTAAATTTCATTTTCTATGCCCAGCAGATTAAAATACATCTGTTTCAGACATCATTCAGTAAAGAAATAATTTGAATAGTTCATTTTATTAGAAAAAGATTTATGTCAGCATTCAACTATGACAAGAGAGGGGATAGTGGCATGTGCACAATACTGGAAACAGATTTTCCATGAAAAGTATCTGTATGGAACAGAATTGTGCCAGAAATAACGTGGTCTTTCTATGACTAGGTTAACCTAGTAGGTTTGTGGACAACACCGGTCTTTCCAGGTAGAGACATCCTGTTCCCTCCCTGGACAAATCACTCAGGCTCCTGAATTAGCAGCTGACTGAATCAATGTACATTTAATACACATTAGGAGAATGTGCATGACAAGGTAGATGGGAGTCAGTCCTATCTGGCTGTATGGAGCTATACGTGTCGAGGAGATAAATTTTGTTCCCTCGGGGGTTTAATTGTGCTGTCTCAGGGAAAGTCCTTTTTACTTTATTTTTATTTTATTTCTAGTTTGCAACAAGACCAGTAGGCTAGACGTCTCTTTCATAAAGGCATAGTAAATATAAAGCATAACAATTACAGGAATAACACGTTAGGCTGCAGTATCCTGTGCTATATGATCTAGCAGCATATTACAACACACTGGGATATGAAGGGTGATAAAGTACCATGCATGACTAGGTAGTTTGGGAACTGACAACAGAATACAGATCCCATCTTACCGAGGGCACTAGTCTGAAGGCAACCTGGTTTTTTTGTGATTGAAAGTCATTGCTATCCACTGGATTTATAGTACTCTACATAGGTTGAGACCATGATAACCTCATATTTTTAACAGAAAGTATTCCCCCTAACATAAGTTGAACTCTGGTTTCTTCCAGGGATGGACAAAAGTGACTACTGTATATTTGATTCTTTTAAACATCATGATAGTATGCATGCTGTCATGTATTCATAATGTAAATATTAAATAACTATTCAATTCCTTGGAATATTCACACCAAGTTCAGAAAAAATGCTTGAGCCTGTCAAAATTAAAATGTGCTTTTCAGAACTTGCCTAAATACAGAAGATGGGAAGCTTTCTTGAACTGGAGCACACAAGGCAAAGATGAAGTAGAAGAAAGGTTGTATCTGTTGAACAACTTGTTTTGGAAAAAAAAAAAAGCAACAACAAACAGACACAGCATTAAATAAGCATTTAGGACTGTTATTAAAACATGCAGGCAGGTGGATTCAGAAGGGAGGGGTGTCTCTGCACCTCTAATGCAGTCATACCAGGTTAGTAAATCTCAGCTGCAGGTCTAGAGACTAAATTACCACAAAAAACCTTAGATGCAAAATGCAAAATAAATATATGTCACACTGGTTGAGCATATTGCAAGATTGTAATGTGTTCCTGTTCATACAAACATTTCATCATAGTGAACAGCCAATGCACGCTGATACAGAAAAACAGAGCACCAAAACAGAGGCAGAAAGAGATGAACTTCAATACAGCTGTCACTAAGGCTTGATAAAAAAGCACATAAAAAATTTTGCCTACATTGCAAATCCCTGCTTGTGAAAGAGAGATTTTAAAACGTATACAGGATTAAAATACACTTGTTTTACATACCTACAAGGTAATGAAATAAATCTCAAGCAATTAAATATATATATATATCAGATTGAGAAACCGGACTAATAAAATGTAGATGGAATAGAAACAAATTTGTAGGAGAATGGTAAAGGGCTTTTTAAGTACTAGTTATGGTCTTCAGTAATCGCCATTTTTGTTCTTTACATCCAAAGGCATATATAAATTTGTCCCATGGAATCTCAGAAGGTGTAAATCTCTGCATTGCCTTGTTTCCACTTTACTAAAAACAACTGGTAAGAAACTGAAAACGTGATTTGCTTCAAAACCCTCAGACTCAGCTTTGAATTTGGCTAACTATAGCTACAGATTTAGAAAACAGTTTCTCACATTACAATAGAGTTATAAATATGACCACTAATTCTCATGAAGGAAATCTTGATTTTGTACAACAGTTAATATCTAAATGCATTGAAGTTTTCTCTTAAATAAGTTTGTTGCATTGTCCTTTAAATATTTACGCAATATATTTCCCCTATGTATCAATAGTCAATTCTGTGTCATTACGTTCGGTATATATATAAGCTAATGTGAATAGTGAGCTTGTGTTTGTATATATATTATGTTCTGTATATAAATACACTAACACAAATCAAAAAGTCTTACAGACTGGGATTAATTTTACCCCAATTTTATGCTCATGTTTGGAAGCCATATGTTACCAAGGTATATGAATACTTCCCTATTTTCACATTTTAAAATTGGAGTAATAAATGAGCTTTTGACCACATTTTCCTGTCTGCAGTGCACTGCAGCACTTGATTAGAGATCTCCTGAGAAGGACATTTGTGATAAGAAGGTACTATATATCTCAATTTAAGAATCATTTCCCAGTTAAATAAGCCAAATTAAACTGGCCACAGCAAAATACCAAATAAGAAAGTCTTTTGTACGATGTCCAACACATGCATTCCTCCTTTTGTCATGGACGTGATTCCCAACCATTTGTACCTCCTGAAGGATTTACAGTAAATGAGAAGTAAAGAAGATGGCTACTTCATTGTGCAGGAGTAGGCTAGGACCCATACTCCATTTATTTCACGAATGAAATCAGTTATGGCAAGTCTTGGTTAACCCGTTCCTGCTCCAGGCAATCTATGTTTTATTTCATATAAAACAGCCTTTAAGAAAGCAGGCTAAAGAAAATCCTTCTGAGAACTGTGTATCTAAAGCTGTTTCCCTTAATTAAATTCTTGGCAATAAAAAAAATACTGATTATTACACCTCTGAGTTAGATGCAGCGACATTCATCCTAAAGGACCACAAACTGTCTCACAAAGCCTGTGTACATGTTTGTCATGCCCACAGTTTCATGAGAAGGTGAAATTATTCGTCAGAATAATTTCCAGAACAATCAGCAGAGTTGCCTTTTAACACTGGAATGAAAAAGGGTAGACAAAGATGCTGCTTGGCATGTTTATTTTTTTTTTACAAGATGGAAATTCAGGGATTTCCCACTGCAAGGAGCTGGGAGAGAAAAGGCCAGATCCAAACCAGTGGTGCAGACAGGCGGAGCACCACAGCGAGCTCACAGGATTGGGCCCAAGCCTGCTGCTGCTCCTTGCAGAGCGCCGTGGGGATAAATTCGCTCACAATGGTTTCATCACCCACACTTCTAGTTAAATATCGTTCAATTAGTAAGGCCTGTAAAAGTCAGAGAGACTGAAAGAAAGAAGAGATCTTGGAAAGATCTGAGGGGAAAATGGCATTTTTTATTAGTATAAAGATTATTTAACTTTGGAGCTCTACTAATGATAATTTCTGTGACCAAAAATGTCCCCTTATGATTAATCAATTATGCAAACCATCCCCATTTCAAGGCTAGTAAAGACTTATTTAATGATATTTTTCATGCATCTCATGTCTTTAATATATTTTTTTTTCTCTTTGCTCTGACAGAGCAGTCTGCTCTGCAGAAGCAGCACCATGTGCCATCAAATAACATCATTCCCCATATAAAGAAACAATTGTTTATTTATAATACATTCTAAAAATTGATCCTTTTAAAAGAACTGATTTGGTATTCGACTTGTTTCTCTGCAGCACGAATTATTCCTCCACCAACATGTTTCAGTACAGAGTGTTCCAACATTAATGGCATGAGACACTGAGAACAACATGCCCACTGCAGGGTTGGGTTTTTTTTACTGTCTCTCCTGTCTGCTGCCTGAGGAACGATCCCATCTCACCTTGGATATACCCTGCCTCCAGAGATGCAGCAAGAAGTCATTCAGTCCTTTCATTAATTCGTTTCTGGGTATCTTCTGGGCAGAGCCTGGCAATAATCCCAAACTGCATCTTGTATGATGTGGACTAGCGCGTCCCTACCAAACGAGCTGAGACAGCCGTTTGAGCTAAGGCCAGTCCGTAGCAGTGTCTGAAGGCTTGAGGTCGGTGCCTTCTGTGCTACTGTGCAAAGCCGTTTGCAAAAGCCCAGTTTACTGAAGGGAAAAGAAAGAATCCATCAAGAAAGGAACTATTGAAGACAATGGCTCAAAATGTGGCTCATATTTTATGGCTGAGCTTGACACCACATGAAAGAAAGAGGTACTTATTAAACAAACAACAACATGTTAGCAAGAGAGATTAATTTATTATTGTGTGTACAAAGTCATACGGAGGTTTGGGGAAGATCGAAGGAAAGAAGCTTTCACAGTTGTATTGCTCAGGTTTAGTTACACACAAAGATCCCACTTATAGAAATAACAATGCTTGGGTCATTAGTACTGCCGCAAGTGAGCAACTCCGCCGTCTTTCCCCTTGTCATAATCTGTGCTACGCAGTGGTAAGACAATTGTCACTGTAAACCGCATCCCGCACTGAAAAGTGAGAAAACAATTGCAGTGTGCCATCGGAATTAAACAAATAATTAGGGCGAAGAAGAGCACGTGCTCTACAGTTCCAGCTGCGTTCCCTTCTCTTTAGAAAGATGCAGTGTAACCTTAAACTTGCATGTTTAAAAGTAAATATTTATTTACTGTAGATTACCGTTCCCCCCAAAAAACCTTAGTAAAAATATAGATGCCTGAAGAGTAAACTTGTATTGCATGTACTCTGTCCATGATAAAACAGAATAAAATGAAGAAAAATCAGGATAAAGGAGCCTCTTGCATGGCTGACTCAAGATCCCCATCTAGCGTCCACATGAAGATTAACAGAATATTTTAAAAGTATTTTAAATTAAAAAAAAAAACACAAAACCAAAAACAAACAAAAAACCAGATTTCTTTCTCTGAGGCTTTAGGTCTCTTCATTTTACGGTACACCATGATATAGAAATAGCCATATTTCATTTTATGGCCACTGACTGGTTTTCTTCACAAGTCACTTTGCTTCTATTCTATTCTATTCAGCTCTGTTCTATTCATGTCCTTATACTGCCCTCCTCATCACTGCTTATGAGAATCTTTAAGGAGTACACTAAGTAATTTGACTAACATATGCCACGTTTAGTAGCAAATTATATTTAGGGACATGTTTAACCAGGCTATTTCATGGGGAAGAGTGGCTTGTAAGTCCAACTGGGTTCCTGTTAACTGTTTTCTGTTGTTGGTGTCACTGCATATGCACATATTGGTCTGAATTTTTACCTTTATGGCAAAAACAAGATCAGAATAGAGTGCTGTGTGGTCACAACAGCAGGTACCATGATTTGAGAAGCTCCTGGGTTCTGTCGCTGCCACTTGGACCTGCCAAGTTTCCCTCCCATAGAGATAACTCGCCTGACATGGGGTACAATGATCAAGGGATGCTCCCACACCTGATCCTGCAATGGACAGCAACACAGTAACAAAAATCGGGCAAATAAAAAACCCTTAATATTTAATCCAAACTTTAAAAAGCCTATTTAAAGTTGAAGGGAGGGATTTCTTCCTTTTCCCCTCATTCTTGTTCTACTGCTCCATGCTTCCGATAGTTTGGGTAGAAAAACGGGTGGGATTTTAAAAACCTTTTCACAGTATGCAGCACATAGCTCTCAGCCAGTGTCCTTTAGCTAGCGGTGCGGGAAGGAAGAGCAGCATGGACCTCAGCACAGCTGCACGCAGGAAAGAGGCACTCCCCCCTCCACTGCTCAAGCCTGGTGCTAGCTCAGCTAGATCCAAAAGTGCTGGCCCACACCTCCTGACTGCCATGTAGATTCCTACAAAGGCTTGTTTACCAAGGGGCACACAGGGTTGTTGCCCTTCCATTCTATGTTCCTGGATGAAAGGGTCTTAGGGCATATGGTGCCTCGATGGCGACATGGCTCAGTGTCTCTCAGGTGTGAAGTTCTGCATGTATCTTCAGTGCTGGCCAAAACCAGGAGAGGAAGGAAGGGCATTACGGGAATGTCGGTTGTACTTAAAAACAAAGCAGAAAAAGCTGAGCTGCTGAGAAAGGTTGGGTTTTAATATTGTTTCCAACAGGTTTGTAACAAGTATACAAAAATCTGTAAGAAAATTTCTTCCGAGATATTCCTGGACTACCGCAGCCTGGATGAAATGAGCCTGCAGATACCTGGGGCTTGTGCTCCTTCCTTCACATGAACTAGAACTTGATGAGCACATTTATAAAGGTGACCATGGTTTTCATGATTTCACAGAATCATAGAAATATTTAGGTTTGAAAGGACACTTAAGATCACTGAGGTTCCCAGGTTTTTGCAGTATTCCTTATACTTACACTAGTGAATGCCCCTAGAATCGGTAATATTTCTGAAAGTAGAATCAATTTTTCAAGAGCAAGACTGTAACTAAGCACATTACAGCCATGCTGAACTCAGCGAGTGAACAAGGCTCTCTGAGCTGGCTCCTAATCCAAGTGGATATTCTGTATTGCAAGGATAAAATGCTCTGTCTTTTCTATACATAAACTTTCAGATCAGGAGCAGGCTTTCTTACACACAAAGACTGCATACTTCGGCTGCAATATATAGACCACAGAGGTGGTGCCATCCAGCTCTGGTCAGAAGCTTGTCCCAGGAGCTGCACGAATGCAAAAGAATTTATAGGAGTGAATCCCACAAGCCTTATTAGTTAGAAGGGTGATGGACAAAGTTACCCATGTACCAGTCATCTCAACAGTGTCAGATTGACCTGTAGACACCAAGGTAAAGGGGTTATAAGGATGGGGCTTAAGGAGACCATTCTCTCAGACTTCTCCTAAGTTTGGGGGCAGCATAGGAGAAAGAAGGAAGATGCTTCTGGCAAAAGGTAAAAGGAGGCAGCAACGGCTGGCACTCACAGGGTAGATGAAGATGGGAATCCACCATGTCAAAAACAAAGTAAGATGTGGAGGATGAGAGAGGATGAGTATCTGACAGCTGAAGTGAAAAAAACACAAGAGATGAGAGCAGTAAAATCCCATCAGCCTACGGAGGCACTTTATGGGACAGAGCAGTGCCTTTCTTCCTCTCTGGTGTCACTGAAACTCCAAGGGCTGATGATCAGAGACATGTTTTTCTCTATTATTAACACTGTTATTTCTTTCTCAAAGTAAGAATCAACTACACCTTTTAAAGAGTAACCAGAAAATTGTAAATACATATATAATTATATTCTATATGCCAATATTCTTGAATTGTCAGAAGCACAAATATCTCCAAAACTTTCTAATTTATTTTATTTTTTAAGCAAAATCTGCTGACTTTTCCCATTGTTCTGTCTCAAAGTACTGTATTGCATATAAACATATGTAGTGCATGCGTGCTTCCTTTAATTCACAAATCCTTAGCTTTTCTTTATCTGTACTTACATAAACTGTTAAATATTTTGTTTAACATAAGTGATGGGGAAAGGGCAAACAGACAAATACAATTAATATTAACAAATTTCTCATGATCTTCTGTACCAGTGAAATAGTCACTTTGTCAGTGGTCACTACATCTCTTCCACTCATATTCATCAAGCCTTGTTATCCATGCTCCTGGTGCTTTTAAGGGGAGCCTTCATATCCAAATTTCTTTCCTCTTCAGATCAGGTCTGGAATTCCTTCTCCACCACACTTTGCTTCCCTCATTTCCTATGATTACCTAAATCAGGTCTCATACCTTCCCATCTAGTATGTAAACATCTCTCCATTAGTAGTTCGGCCAGGATACATTTTGTAGGACTATGTGGTGCTGTTTGATAAGATAGCAGGAAAGAAGCTATTTTCTGATTTAAAGATAGGGTATCTCTCCTGACGGTTTGTGTGGCAGTTAAAAAGTTCTGAAAACATTTGGATTCCCATTAGTACTCTGATGGCAGGACAAAGATAAAACATGTCAAATTTTATCAACATGCAAAAATTTCCTCAGTTCTTAAGGTATAAACCAGGCCCAAGCATTAATTCTTTAGGTAAACCAAAAGACACAGAAATGAAAGGACCTGTAGGGTGGAGGAGACTGTATGACTAAAAGACATAGGCAAAGTCTGGCCGCATGTGCAAAGTTTTTGACCAAGAAAGGGATGGCAGAAGTAGAGTCGAGTCATCTCACTGCTGTTGGCAGGGTGGCCACTTCTCAGGGATTTTGTAGTGAAGAAGAAGCTTTCGGCTCTAAAAACTGACAAGGTTTACAGTTATAAATTGATTCTCCAGTATCCTCAGCATCTGACCACCAAGCATGCCGTCTCCCTTAGCCTTCCACGTGAGGCATACTGGGGTACCATTGTCAGCAGTCATTTTCTAGCATTGTGGGCTTGACACACACAGGTAGTATTTGTTTTCTACTGAAATTAATTCTTCTTATAAATAATTACATCTCCAGAGTGGTGTGGTGTACTTTTCAAAAGTATCTATGCATTTGAGGGGTCACCTCCCATTGCATTTGTGGGAATGGCTTTGGTATTTGGGCTAATAAGGCCTCGTAGCTCATGGGTGCTCTCTTTCTTGGGCACGACAGCAGTATTTAATAGTAGTGGCCTCATCATCTCTTTTCCATGCAGATTTAAAAACTGAAGCAGTTTTTGCAAGCCTGTAGTCTTTTCCTCAGTCCTTTCCCACCAGTTGTCTTCTGATGAGTTGGTATCATTAAGGTTATATTTATGTGGCCCTTAAGCAGTGTGCTATCACTCGGTACCGACACAAATATAGACAAATGGAGACAAAAGCTGTAAAACACTTCAAATAAAAACAGAGAACAACATGCCCAGCACTCCATACTACCAGTCTAAAACTAGCTAGGGTGCAGCCACAAAAGCTATAGTCTCAGCTTTGGGCTGGTAAATTCCCCCTGTGTTCTCTTTCTACCCCAGGGAAACCGTTACTCATCTCTGGCTATGAATAATCAGAAGCTGGACTACAGTTTTATTTAAACCAGACATTGTTTATTCAAAAGAGAGAGGGAGAGACAGAAGATACTGACAAAGCCAAGAAATAAAATAAAAGCCTGACCAGAGCCTTCCTAGAGGAATCTAAATATCACCGTGAAATAGTGGTAGCAGTAACCTTCCACAGCGTTGACTCCCTTCCTGATATCAGCAATCCCTGACAGGTTGCCCAGAAGGGAGGCTGCTTTTCTTCATCTTCCAAAACATTTGGTATTTGCTTCCAAGAGGAGGCTGTGGCAATACTGCCCCGGCTCCCCCATGGGCTCCGGATGGGGAAGCAGCTCTGAACTGTGCTCATCTCAGCCACAGCCGCGGCCGCTGCTTGAGAGCTGCTTTAAATCAATGCATTTACCAGATGCTCGGCCCCGCCAGCCTTGGCAGCTGTACCATCTGTCTCAGCCCCTGTGATGGAGTAGACTTGGTGGGCTGCTTGTAACTCCCACGGGTGCCTCTGCGCAGAGCGTACGTCGCCAGGACTCGCTACCTGGGCTCTGCCAGCAAAAAGCAAGGAATTAATCCATCTGAATGGCCCGGGGCAGCAACGAGGGCGATAGCTGTTAAAAACTGATTCCCTCAATCTGCATCCTAGAGGAGGTAATCTTTATTTTCATGTAGAACTCCCAGTTTCAGAAGACATGACAGCCTTGGATTTAAAATCTACAAAGGCTTTTTAAAGTTCTACCAATTCCTTCTTTCTTGTATCTTTTGGCTGAAGTCTGGAGAAATTGTTATCACTTGCCCTTGGAATTCAATGCTTCTCTCTTTCCAGGCTGCCTGAAGGATCTTCTCCTTATCTCTCATTTCCACTAAAGTCACAAGCATTGTGTTCTTGGAAGAAGTACCCTTGAGTTGGTTGTGGGTGAGTATTTTACAGCATCAATCAATACAGGAAACATCCTCATTCTCTGGCAGCTCCTGAATAGCAAACTCTCATTTTTCTAGGAAATCCACTAGATCTTTTCTTTCAGTTCCAACAGAAGATACCGAGATTTATTCACACCAAGGGTCTGGTTTAAATACTGGCTTGTTTCTGAGAATTTCAGCTCTCTGAACACAGATTCTATGTCTCGTTTCAACAGATCTTTGTTTAGCCTGCATGCAGAAGCCTTTTGTGTCTGAGCCAATGATCTGTGCTGTCAGTCTGATTTCCCCCACATCGACGTAGAGCAGTAGTACTCACTAACTTTGCTAGAAGCCAAACCCCATCCATAAGACAAATCCAAGGTCTGCATTAGTAATCGAGATATAAAGAAGCAATGTTACTATTCCCTTCTCATTCTTTTTCTCTCCCTTACTTTGGGAATCAGTGAGTCATTGGCAGGGGTCTGGGACTGAGAGTGGGGGAGAAGAAAGCGTTGGCACGGAAGACAACTGGTGATATATCATTTAATAGAATCGATTCAACCCTCTGAGGTACTTTTATGATTCAGAGTAAAAGTCCAGAGCTGTAATGGCTTAACAATATGCAGAGCTGTAAATTATTCTTTTTATTGGGGGACAATCTCAGTAAATAGAGGAGGGCAGAAGAACTGCATTCTGCTTCTGCCACCACCACTGACTTGTGCTGCACAAGCCACCCCAGCTGTCGGTGCCTCCTGGCCCCCTCCTTATTTTGTGCATTTAGCATGTGTTTAAAAAGAGGTTTCAATCTCGAGATTTCTTACAGCACAAATTACTATTCATCATAAATTCCAAGACAAAGAGTGTGCGTGACAGGCTGCAGTGGCTCCTGGATATGCACCCAAGGGATGCACATTGTTTCCCAGCACGGTGTGGTGGGGACTGCTGTGTACCCGGCTGCTTTCCCCACGTTTGCCTCTGAAAGGGTTGCAGCCAACAGGCGTAACTGCGGGAGATGGAAGAAATTCATTCCCTCTCCTTTTTTGGGGGAAGTGAGAAGGATGTTGCAGCTGTCCTTCTGCTTTCTTCACTATCACCTGTGAGTAACGGAGAGGCAAGCCCACTCCTACCGTTGGGTGCAGAAGGCCTGGCTGGGCAAGCTGTGCCTATGCACAAGCCATAGAGATGGCAAAAGAAGCAGAAATGTGGCTGGGAGGGAGCAGAAGAGAAGAGGACAGGGGACGAAACCCCCGGGCAACTTAACGGCAGCATGGCTGAGGGCTGTGAGGATAAGAAAGAAGATGATGTAAGAGCAGAACAAGGGCAGACATCTAATGACAAGCTCTTTTCTAGGAGACTTTAATCGCAAAAGCTGACGATCTCTGTTGAATGCTATAGCCTTCCGCTGATGACTCCAGTACCACTATATTCATTAACATCTTCAAGTCATATCTAATTGTATTTATTAATTGTCTTCTTTTCCTCTGTTATTTTCCTCCTGGATTTCATTTCTTCATCCCTCTTTCTGGTTTTGCTTTCTGTTCTTCACTTTTTCCTCCCTTTCCAATTCCATTAATTGGCTGAGATTGCGAAGATTTTCTAAAAAGGTTCATATAAAAATAAAGCTTCCCTCACTGAGTGTCTTAAAAAATGAAATTACATGTTAGCACATGTTGGGTGTATTACAGGAGTGACATCTTCACTGCAAAGTTCAAGAGTGCACTGTTCTGGAGGGATGGAGCATGAAGAAATCCACAGATTCTCATTCTGTTGCCCTCAGATGCTCGAAATAGAATGAGAGATGGGTGTAATGAATTCTACTGTGTCACCTTCATGCCATGTTGGGATTACACCCAACAAGTCCTTCTTTCATGGTATGTACAGAGGAGCAGCAACCCAGGGTGTGATGGAGATAACTGCATGACCTCTCTACCAGCCAGAGCTCCCCTGCCCCATGGGTGCCACCACAGGCACCTCCAGCTGGGGTCACTTTCTGTGCAACCCATCTCTTTGATTTTAGTACCCTGCTGCAGGCTAAATCTTCATCAGTAATAAATCAGTTTCGCTCCACTGACTGCAGGGAAACCTTATCAGTGTAAATCTGTTCAGAACATGATAAAGTCTTCTTGAAACTAATTGAAGTCGGCTTCATTAGGAAACTTTCAAGAGTCTAAATTGATTAAAATTAGGAGGTTATCATCTGAAATAAATTGCAAGGATTACATATATGGCAATTTTTACCTTTTCCCATTTACAAATTAACCACAAGTGAGTTACAAA
This sequence comes from Phaethon aethereus, assembly GCF_964289735.1. Classification (NCBI taxonomy): domain Eukaryota; kingdom Metazoa; phylum Chordata; class Aves; order Phaethontiformes; family Phaethontidae; genus Phaethon; species Phaethon aethereus. The sequence goes on from NC_138582.1 coordinate 22,545,022, forward strand.
TTTGTCAAATATACTTATTATTTGAAGTCAGTGGAAATTTTATGAATAATTTAATCCTCAAATTGTGTAGCTTCAGGACTTATTCAGAATTTTGTATTCACAGTCTCAGATATTTATTCTTGTTTTGACTGAACATACAGATCAGTGATGGATTTCTGCTCATTAGTATGAACTTTATGTTGTTGCACATAAGATTTACTATCCCATAAATAATATCAGCAAACTCATTTGTTAGTATAGCCTGACAAAATGAACACAAAAAGAGTGTAAGCACAGTTGACTATAATGTAGTTAGAAACTGGATATTCACAGAATTTGACCTTTCCAAAGCCTCTTTCTATAAGTCCAGTTTTAGTATGCTGAGAAGTAGTCAAATCTCAAATACATTTTGACAAAAAAATGTTCATTTATGTTCCTTTACAACTTTATAAATAGTCTCAAAGGGAATTGAAAGTGCATGCTGATGAGATGCTGAGAAGGTAACAGCTGGGGGAGAGGCAGAGACAAAGAGCTGGGCAGAAGGTGGACCTTGGGCACACGATGAGAAAATAATAAAGTAAATTCAATATGCAAATACGTTGTGGGCAGAGGGAGGCAGCACCTGCTTTGAGACCACATAGTGAGCCAAGAGTCAAAATAGCCATGGCTGGTTGAAGAGATGGTTGGAGAGGTTAGAGGGGTTGGGAGTTGTCTTCTTTTTTCCACTCTCATCCCCAAGCTCTGCCCATTTCATGCCACAGTTCCTTTTTCTTGCAGGAATTTGTAGCAGTGGTGGTATCTTGCTGGAGGTTTTTCAGAGCTGAAGCAGCTCTGGGGTGCCCCCAGCATCAACCCCAATCGGGGGTCTCAGGGTGGTGACCCGAGACACCCCAAGGTGCCTGCGGGGCTTTGTAGCTCCCTTGGGCATGCCTGTGCCGTGCTTTGGAGAGGAGTATTTCACTTCTGCTGGGTCAATTTGCTTTGTTTAAAGCCTGTTATTTTTGTTCCTGAGATAACTTCTCCTGCAGTAGAAGACTCCATTTGCTGTCATTTGATGTTGATTTTCTCAGGCTGTTTGGTACAGCATTACTCTGGTACTGGAAACAGCTATCCTGAAAGCCTTCTGTCCAAGTATTTTCAGAATTTGCTGGGAGCCCACTTACCTGAGCTTCTTGTGAAGGTATAGCAAGAAGTAGAGGGTATAAATGCCTAATTTCTTTATATATGCAACTATGAAATATCATGTTATGTTTTAGAACTAAATGGGGAAAAACCCTTCTGTGGCTCTATGTGGGGTTTTTGTTTGGTGGTGTTTTGGGGGGATTTTTTTTGGTCTTTTGGCTGAAGGATATTATCAGATGTTGACATTAAGGGTTTAATACCTCTGTCTGTTCTCTAAATTAGACATGTCATAAAGCACCAGGAAGCTCAGTGTTACATTGTTATGTGTGGATCTTGATGAAGCTAGTGATATGTGCTCAACTTACTTTCAGGGTTTCTGTCACTCCTTCCTTGACGCTCCAGACTGTCTCTTTTCGTAGGTTATTTTTATTGAAAGATGAGAAAAATGCAAAGCCCCAGCTTGCAAAGCATTTGCAATCTCAGCTGAGAAATGAGTCATACCATCATGGACACTTCCCAATAATGCTGCAAGATTTGTGTGTGTGATTTGTAGTCATAGTTCGCAAGAGAAAGGAGAAACTAATTGTAAGTATGTGGTGTTGGCAAAGTTTCTCGATGAAAGAAAGACAGAAATGCTGTCAAGGAAAAATGAATCTTGAAAGACCTTTTAGGAGGGAGGGAGTAGCTAACAAAAACAAAACTGGTGAGGTGGGGACGCCCTGGAGAAGCTGCGTCCTCTTGGACTGAGCCTGTGTTTGGAATTCCTCCGGGATGAGGCTGTTTGCATAGCCCACTGTCGATAAATAAAACATTCACAAACTAGGTCAAGATTAGAGCTATGAGACACTAACGAAACTGGATGATGAGCAGCTCTTTTATGTTGTTGAATAAATACACCAAGACTCATGAGCTGAAACTATTAAAAATTGCTTGTTATTAGCTTTAAAAGTCCAGGGGAAAAATGAGGGCCATACGAAAGAAATTTCTGGAAAAATTCTTCAGACCAGATAAGTAGGCAGAGTACTGCTGCACAACTTTGGCTGAAGCTGTTCAGCTTCAGGAACTTGAACTTTGAACAGTTTTTATGAGTATTAAAGAACGTCCAGAAATCTGTTACGCATATTCAGCCTCTACAAAATTGGAAATCAAATGGAAAACAATCCAAATAATCATGTTTTCTTTATTGTACCACTACTCTAATCTATATGATTCAGTCTATACTGTGTACAGGATTGTCAGGATTGGCTTGGCAGGACTATTGGGAGAAAAAAAGTTTACTATCGTCAACCTGTGATGGGCAAAGCAGATGTCAGCACACTGAAGGCTTGTTAGTGAACAAAACCTATCCCAGGCCACTCTTCTAGTTCCCAGCAAGTTTCACTGCCATGTTTTAGGGGCGGGCAGCATGCTTTGCACACCCTGAGGTGTCCCTGAGGCTGGGAACTGGGACAGTGCATTGAAGTTGTTTTTCAAGGCAGTGATAACATAGAGGATCTCTGACAACAGTTTAGGAGACATCACAAATGGGGACTGCTGGCTGGGATGAAACTTTAGTTGCGGTCTGGTTCTAGATCCAGACAGTGCAGGTCTGCTATGGGATTGTTATGACGTTTAAGTTAAACTCTGGGGTTATTACTGTTTCATTTCCCGTTCTACAGTCTGCGTGCCTCTGGTGTTAGTCTCACATACTACTCACATTTCAGTTTCAATTTGTCTGCAGTCTTAAGGACAAAAATAATGTTTATTGGAAGGGTATTCAATCTCCAGACTGATGCAAACCTGCAAACAAGCCCAACTCAAGTGCATCTGGCTGCTATGCTAATACAGGTGACCAAACTAGTGTGTTTGCAAAATATACCTCAAGGACTTGATCTAGAGCTAGTCTGTCCATGGATTTTCATTGAGATCGATGGGTGGTGGTATGCTGGAGATTGTGCTCTGTTACCTGAAGGATCCACTTCCAAGATGTACTTCTGAAGAGCCACTCCTGCAGCTTGGGTTGCTTCAGCACGTGTAAATAATATTTACTGAATAGCTTAATAAATTGTAAATTATAAAAACAAAGTGTTAAACACACAGGATTCACAGATTACACATTTGCAGAACAGACTTTGAATTTGGTCAGATAAATGCAGACTGTGTGAAAGAGAAAACATAGTTTCATATCTTCCTTGATTTCCGGCAGAACACGTTTTATATTTATCTGTCGTTCCCGGATGAATATGGATGTACCCGTTTGGCGTTAGCGAAGGGACACTAATCTGAGACATGAGAGAAACTCTGCTGGCAAAATGGCAGCTGATCGCCTATGCTATACTCTTCAGCAAGTTGTCTCACCCTCACAGTTCCTGTTTTCCTTTCTCCCTGTTTTTGCTGGAACCGCGAGCGTTCCCCAGCAGGACCTCTCTCTGTGCATCCGCACACAGCCAAATTCCGGATGGGGAGCGCTGGAGCGCGAGAAGTCGTTACCTGGAACAACGAAGTGAACAGCAGGCTGAAGTGACTTACTTGAGTAAGGATGGACTGCTGAACTGGGGCCAAAATCGCGAGACTTTTCGACCTGCTTGAGGTGAGTCTCTAAGTGAAGAGTCTGAGTAGGTCAGTGGGAATTTCTGATTCCTTTGGTTTATTTTAAAAGCTGCGTGATTCAGCAAGCAGTACCAGCCGGTTGATGGCAGTATGCAGTCGGTGACCGGGGGGCGGGTGGGTAATCATTCACCAGCAGATTTTAACATCTCCTTTCAGAAAACAAGCTTAGGGCAGCGGCTGGAGCAGCTTCGAGCTCTTTCCCCCTCCCCTCCCCTCCCCGGGCGGAGGCCCCGGCCCGGCGCCGCGAGAGGCCGCTGCGCCGCAGGTTTTCTTTTCAGCACAGGATTCAACCCCTCCCAGGATAAAAATATATTTGTATAATCTACGAAACAATTCTGCTGAGCTATGCTGTTTAGGCCACCTGGTATTTTCACGAAGCCGATGTAGTATTTACAGCGCGATGAGCAGACAGAACCCATGCAGCAAGATTAAGTACAGAACATAGGTCTGGCATCCCGATTATTACTTTTCCTCCCCTGCAGTGACCCGTGAATCGGTGACTGATGTGATGCAGGCACCGTGCTGTTTGTATGTACTTGCACAGCTCTTGTGGACGCTTCTCTTTCAGACACTTTGTGTAAGTTGATCAAGCAAAGGTCTTGCCTGTCTCTCTGCACATAGAGATCTAGCTGATGGGCCTTGTATGCATGAACTCATGTCTTTAAAAAAAAAAAAAAAGTTATTTTGTGCCCTAATATATTAATCTAACCAGCTCTATATTCATACCATCATGAAAAATTATTTTAAAACCAAAATTCTCTCAGCACCAATTTTTCCAAGATTGTTTTCACACTTACAGTGACTTCTACGCTAAAGTACACATTAATGCCTCTGTGCAGCAGTGCTCCAAAATTACATTTTCTGACTAGAAAGCCAATTGCACCCATTTTTTCTTTTTTCATAACAGATCACAAATTGTTTTTGTGAAACTGAATATATATAGATAAAAAAATATTAATTTTCAGAATTTTACTTCGCAATGACACAAATCTGCTCAGTAAATAAAACTGTGGGTCAGAATCTCAGCATAATGGCAACAGAATTGGTAGGAAAGAATTGTGTATAAGCCATTGCATCTAATTTTCAGCCACTCTTCTGTTGTTGAGCCTGTTGTTTCTTTCAGGGGTCAGGCTCTGACCGTGATGCTATTTGCACACTGAGATACCTTCTGCTGCTGCTGCTGAGGGAAGTTCATTACTTCTCGAGTTATCTCTGTGTCTTTCACTTCGCTGAAGACCTGCATCTAGAATTTCAGAATTGTCCTTTGGAGACAGCTTCAGTTTTACAGTTTATAAACTACAGTTGCTAACAGTACCTGGATGCCAGATAGCACCCTTAGTCCTTTTTTGCTGCTTGGATGTATGTGTATCTTTTTTCTGTTTCGATGTTAATACTAAGAATAACTAAATCACACTGGAAAAAAATCAAAATACTGCAGGCTGCTGTATTCTTTGTCTACTCCCATAGCCAAGCTTGTTGAAAAAGAGACCACAGGTCTGCATATTGGCATTTGGTTTTGGTAGTCTCTAAGTTCCCTGACCCATGGAGCCTACACAGCTATGCCCTGTGTGTCCTTTCCAACTTCTGCCACCATTTCTCTCACTGATCGTACTGGTTTCTAGGAGTGAGATGGCAGAAAAAGCTTTGTCTGTGCCTTGCTCTACATTCATTCAAGCTGATGGGGACTACTTTCTCTTCTCTCTCTCCAAATTGCAAATACTGCTGAGGGATTTTTGTATTTTATTTTTAATGGTTTCTCTTAGAAATGTTGTGACTTTAAGTTACTTTTAGCTTGCATACAGGCCTAAAATGACTTTTGAAAATAAGTCAGAAAGCAGAAAAAATGAAATGAACTCTGACACGGACCGGATCACTGTCATGGACAAAGTAACTTGAAGGGAGCAGAGACGGCGATCCACTCTTTCAAAAAAGCTGTCCCTGCTCCTGACGCCACTGAGTGAAGGAAAAAGAGAGAATCCTGTTCTGCAGGTGATTAATGTTGGTTTTGTAACTTCCCTGGGCTCAAAGGTTCATCTGCAAAACCACAGGGGAATGTTCTAGCGAGGCAGTGTAGGAGGGAGGGTGATAGGAAAGAAGTGTGTGCCCGAGAACATTGGATATGAACTGCCAGCTCCAGACCATTTCTGAGTTAGAGAATATTAGATGGGGATGGAATGCAATATTTAATTTCAAGCTTCATCCTTCAGTTGAAGGTAATTTTGAGAAATGCTCTGATTTTTGTTTAATTCGGAATTGGTTTGTCTTGAAAATAGCAAAATAAAATTGAGATGACATTTAGGGAAAAAATCTGAAATCTATTTCCTCCCTGCCCCAAACAAACAAAATTGTTTTAATCAATTTTTTTTCTTCAGCTTTCTAAAGCGATGAAGAAATTTACCTAAAACAAATGTGTGTATTTTGCTTCCATCAGCTCGCCCCAGTGTGCATGCAGCACGTGACCCGGGAGTGCCACTGGTGGAGTGGTTAAATCTGGGAGGCAGGGGGGACAGCAGACCTGGCATCTGGAAGGAGGGCAAGGTACCACTCCGCTGTAAGGCACAAAGCAAGTCAGGAATATGACACTAGTCTCAGAGATTTTGAATTAAATAAAAATGAAAAATGACTGAACTGTGAATTATTCTTGCAGAATGGCCACCTTGCTGTAGGATCAGGTTCCTCAACTACATTAAGCGGGAAATGGTCTCTTATCTGCTTTGTTTTTTAACAGGACGCTTTGATGAGAAACTGTACCTACTCTTGCAATATGGCATCTTACTGATCTTTAACTGAAGACTGGATCTTGTCAAACCCTGTTTTAAGTAGCCATACCCACAAAATACCCTGCCCTGCATATAAGAAAATCAAGAGGTCACTTCAGTCCTTCCGGTAGTTTCAGAAAAGCTCTTTCTATCATGAACACTCAATACTTTTTACCTCCATCCTTATCTCCACTTGGCCTGCTTTTCTTACTGATGTATTTGAATGTTTTCCAGTAACACATTAAGTGAACTCACTGAGACCTGTCACATGTTGTTCTTTCCATCTTTCTCTCATCCCTTCCTCGTGGAAAAATATTTGTCCAACTTGTTGCTTCATGTAGTTATGAAAGGTAAATAGAAGCATTTGAAGCTGGGCACGCAGGGTTTCACCCTTCATCCAGAAAGTCTTTTATGGACAGCAGGGTAGGGATCAAAATACGAGAAATGCATTCCAAAATACAGTCTCGCAGATATCTTAGCATCTTCAAAACCAGAACAGAGACTAACCCAGTGTAGCCATTCAATTGTTTTTCGGTTATATCAGCATATAACAGGAACCAAAGCTTATATAAGCAGAATTCTGATACTGTATTTCTGTACTGACACAAAATAGGACAGAAAAAACCTTCTGAAGAGTAAAGAGAAAGGACACATGCAGAAAGAGGCTCACAAAACTGTTTTAGAAAAAATGCTAGAAGTGTTACCATGTATGTTGCCCCAAAGCTCCAGCAAGTTACCCTAGAGTCCCCCAGCAGAACACTGGGGAGCACCATGCCTCTTGGCCAAGCCTCTGCTATGTGCTCTACTTAGCACAGCGGAAAAAGACACGCTGCTGTCCTTGATGGGTAGATACTGACGGCAGTTTTAAAAAACACAAATGGCAGAGAAGTGTCCAGCCACAAGTGTCTTTCAGAAGAAACTGTGGGTTCAATAAAATGAAACCAATTGGGAACCCATCCAGCAAGGTGGACCTCAAGATACATGTTAGCTGTCTGCTCTCCCTGCTTGGTGGGTGAGCTACCTACCTCCCAACTGCATCAGGACAGCGTAAACATGTGGATATGTCTGCTTAAAACTTGTACGGGTTGTGAAAGCTGACACACCAGCTTCAGGCTGCTGTAAACCTACTCCCGGCTTAGACCCAGCTGGGCATTTTCTGCTGAAGGTGAGACTACGCCTTAGGCGAGTTTGAGGTTCAGCACCCTCTTGGCCTGAAAAAAGTGTGCACCTTACATGATTCAGAAAAGTGCCATAACCGCCGGGGTGAAATGAAGCTTTGGGGAACATATTTCTCCTTCTACTGCCGAAGAACTGCAGACCAAACCCATGGGGTCAAAAATGGGAGTGCCGCAAGAGAGAGTGTGACTGTAACATAATGACATAGATTGTCTATGCATTTTATACTAAATGGTCATTAAGTTAAAAAAATAGAAATAACCCAGGGAACAAATCCCCAGTTCTTTTCCTGTTGAGCTGACAAGTTCTTATCACTGCTGATTCTTATTTTGGAATTTGACGAACCAAAAAAACCCATGTTATTAGACATGGAAAAATTCAAGTGAGAAGTTACAGGAAACTTTAATGGTCATAAAATGTGCAGTCTCTCAAATTTGGCTGACAAAATCACTTCAGCTGACAGCTTCCATTGTTAGGCATGTAATGGGTTTAAAAAGAGATAGGAAGCAAATTATAGGCTCTCTACAAATCAAGCCCACCCAGCACATTTCTGTGGCAGACAGCAGTCATTTCTGCAGGTCTCTGCCAGGCAGAGCCTGGGCTAGAAGGCATGCTGCACCTGCAAGAGGCTGACGTGAGGCGTCTGTGAGAGGAATACACTCAGGTGCCAGAAGTACTTTGCAAGGATGTGGAATTAAACTTGTAAACTGTTATCCTTGGTTCACAATGTTTTAAGAATGGGGTTTTTTTGGGCTACATCACCTGGTGTGTATTTTTGAAGGACTCTTCCATACCCTCTGTGGACAGCATTCTGTAGTTCACCTTGCTTAGCTAAGGTAAATTTGACGTGACCTTTTCCCCTTGCCTCCACGTTTACTTTGCAAACCCCTTACTGGTAAAGCACACTTGCTGCTGGGGAGCCAGCGGGATGAGGGCGGAAAGCAGCGGGAGGAGGCAGCGAGGCAGAGCTCCTCTGTCCCTCCAGGGACACAGGGGACAGCGGGAGGGTGGAAGGTGTGTCGGCATCTGCTGCACAGATGTGAGGGTGCGAGTCCCCTCCTGACCCCTTTCTGCACTCGGTAGTGGCAAAAAGGTTGTGACTGGCTTCGCGGCAATCATTCGCCATCACCATCTGATTTAAAGCTGCTATCACAAATGACATGCAGAACTCATTCCCCGTGCAGCTCTATTCAAAGTGGCACTTAACTGCGCTGAGTGAATGCTGATGAATGTTCTTTGATTAAAGCACTATAATAAAAAACACAGAACATCTGTGCCAAGGTGCTAAGTAACGTGTCTAAACAGATGTCTAATTTTGAGCTCAGTCACATTTCTGAAATATTATATAAAATTTTCAAATAGGAAATAGAGTTGCTGCTTTTCACATGTGCATTGTATTTCTCTTTAATCAATGCAAATCTTCTCAGCCTGCATTTGGTTTTATTTGAAGTTCAGTGAGCTATTCTCTGTCTTTGGGCTTCCAGTTAAGCAGCTGACATACTCTATCAGTAGAAGACTGAAAAAATTTCCCTTTTCTTTTATTGTGATTAAACATCCTAGTCTTTATTACAGCTAAAGTACTGGAAACAAATATACATGCAGACATGAACTTTTATGATAAATTTGGTTTGCAGAAAACATTTGGGATTGCTTGTGTTGCAAGCAATTTTTTTTTGAAAAAGAGACCTTTACTTGAACAAACTGACCTTGCTAAACAGCTCTGCAGTGCACCATGAGTCTCTCTTTTTAGCAGGGAGTCTGTGGGCTCCAGCACAGTCTGATCGCTGACCTTGAGCACACCAAACTGCAACATAATCCTGAACTCCACATCAGAAAGGCAGCAGCCTGAGCAATTCCAACAGGTATCTTTTGCAAAACACAGAGTGAGATTTGATCCTGTAAGAAATTAGCTCAAGAAAGAAGAAACTTATTTCCAGGAATGGAAATCCATTATTATAGTACCCATTATAGTATAATCCATCCATTATAGTATCCAGTGGATACTCACAAGCCAGATTCACATTATCAGCATCTCTTCACTCTATTTTATAGCATTGTCTTCAGAAAAGAAGTTACAGACAGGTATACCTGCTGCTCCTCCTGTCGCTAGAACCTTCCAGCGCCTACCAGTCACTAATAAATACAATAACACCTTCCACCTTTAGATAAAGATTCTTCTCTTTACCTTTAAGGTTCTCCCCGCTTCTGCTCCAGCCTTAGTATCACAACTCATCTTGGGGCAAAGTGCCAGCTCCTGTAGGCTTTTGCTGAAAGGTCAGAGCTCTGGAAACAGTTGGCAGCCGCCTGGGCGCTGGGGGCACGGGGTGCCCTGGGCAGCAAGGCGCTTGGTACGGTTTCGGTAAAACGTTTCTGGGATAAAGCCCTCTGTTAAAAATAGCTTTTCTTAAGGTTTGTCACATTCTGCCACAGTTTTCCAGAAACCCAGAGAAATAAAAACATGTTTTGATTGTGCTTCTCGATGACTGAAGCTTACCCCGGCTAAAGCTTGTCACTCACTACCCTACAGGGAGAATAACAAGAAGAATGGTATTTATTAAAAAAACACAGGGAAAAAGAAAAGAGGGAAGTTCTCTAAGCAGGGGACTGTCAGCCTCACCTGCAAACCTAAACTATAATGAAAGGCAGGGGTGCCAAAGGACCTTTTGCCTGCCAGTTTTTATGTGAGATGGGTAACTTTTTCCAGAGGAAAGTGGAAATGACCCCAACACTCACCCCAAGCCAGTGGCCGCTGGGGCCATAATTAGAAAAAAAAAAAAAAAGGTGGTGGATAAAGCTCCTGATGTTCCGGGGAAAAAGTGTTTTGGGAAGGTGTCGTGGTTTAGCCCCAGCCAGCAACTAAGCCCCATGCAGATGCTTGCTCACTCCCCCACAGTGGGATGGGGGAGAGAATTGGAAGAGTAAAAGTGAGGAAACTCATGGTTTGAGATCAAGACAGTTTAATAGGTAAAGCAAAAGCCGCACACGCAAGCAAAGCGAAACAAGGAATCCATTCACCACTCCCTACGGGCAGGCAGGAGTTCAGCCATCTCCAGGGAAGCAGGGCTGCATCACGCGTAATGGTTTCTTGGGAAGACAGACACCATAACTCCGAACGTCCCTCCATCCCTTCCTTCTTCTTCATCCCAGCTTTATGTACTGAGCATGACGCTATATGGTATGGAATATCCCTTTGGCCAGCCTGGGTCAGATGTCCCGGCTGTGTCCCCTCCCAGCTCCCCGTGCACCCCCAGCCTGCTCACTGGCAGGCCAGCACAAGAAGCTGGACTGTCCTTCACTGCTCAGCAACAACCCAAAACATCAGCATGTTATCAGCATTTTCTCATCCCAGATCCAAAACACAGCCTCACACTGGCTTCTGTGAAGAAAATTAACTCCATCCTGGCTCTGAGAGGGGAAAGTGGGGGGTGTAAGAAGAGGTTTAGTCTGTGCGCAGTGGAAAACGCAGAAAGCGTTCAGTTGTCAGAAGGGGCAGAAACGGTCTGTACAGACGACCACCGGGAGGGGATGGAGGAGGTGTGTGCAGCCCAGGCAGAGCCCCATGTAGGTCAGGAGGATGAATAAACGCAGATGTGGGGAGAGAGAGAAATTAGGGCAACGGTGAGTGAATCCCAGGGAGAAGTGGCAGGGGAGGAAGAGACCAGTGGGATCGGGAAATGAATCTGAGGCTGGAAGCTCAAAGGATTTGTGCCCTCCTTTCCCTGTGGGCTGCGGGATCCTCGGGTCCTCTGGACGGGTTGAAAGGTTGTCCTCTTCTAGACTACAGATACTGCATATTTAGGTTCTCTCAGATGCATTCTCCTCCTGCCTGAAAACTTTTCCTAGGTGGATTTTAATTTTTTTCTCATGTTTGTCCCAGATTTCCCGGCATGCAGCAACCTTATCAGAGTAATTCCTCAGGTATTCCAGCCTATGTGCCATGCGTCTCCAAATCCTGAGCAACTCCACTATGAAGTGATTGCCAGAACTTTCAGGAAGGAGCATCTGTCCCGTACATTAACTTTTCTGCATGTACAAGAAACGCAGGCTGTCCCAGGCCCGTCTGTATTCACAGTATGTGAACAGTGGGGGTCAGTGTGAAGTTACTGTGGAGGCACTGCGCAGTCTGTGCCAGGCAGTCTTTGCACAAGGACCTTTAAAAAAGGCTGCCGTTTGTTTGTTTTAATAAAATCTTCCTAGTTTTTTTGTCAAGAGATGTAGAATTAACCCATGCCTCTGGCTGTCGATCAAGTAGGCCCCCATCGCCTCCCGGGAGAGCATTACTGAGGCATGCAGCAAAAAGCAGTGCGTCCAATTTCATTCTTTTCTCCCTTGAACGCTCCTAGGCCATTTTCTTATGTTGCCTGAAGATGGGGACTGGTTATGTCAGTGCCCCGTTTCCTGCTCTCTAGATACTCATGCTCTGTGACCTGCCCCGTAACACCAGAAGAGAAACCCCTCCAAGGACATAACTGTTGCTCCAAGCAAATACCAGCTGAGTAGTTACAATTCCCTGCGCATGGCAGCAATAAAAGGGGAGAGGCAGAGGCAGGGGGAGCAGATGATCCGGGAGGATGGGAGCACAGAGCCTGGCAGTCAGCTGGGTGGGTTGTCCTGGGGGTTGCCTGCTTTGCTGTCCTGGCTGGGCTGCCGGAGCCCTGGAGCGTGAGACCAGAGTGTAATAGCTGCCTCTGATTTAGGTCTTGCAGTAGCAAAAGTGCTGGGCAGCACGGAGTACGTGTTCCGGCGTGAATGGTTTCTAGAAGGAGAATGGCTTGATGGAATGAAAGGAGAGGAGCTAGAAGAGCTGTCACTCGATTTTATTGTGCCATTGACCCTGTCAGGATGGGCGGGGAGACAACCTGATGTATTGTGTTACGGCTCTACAGAGAGCGGCTTGAGCTTTCCGTAGTGCTCCTTAATCGATCCAAGTGCAAATGGAAACCCAGTTCCTTAGGCTGTGGAGTTGCAAGCAGCTACAGAAGCAGGCAGCCATCTCTCTCCTTCTGTTACCATGTCTTAATGGTATGTGCTTACGGGGCCTCTGTGCCTGAACGCATCTTAACATCTTTGTGAATGTACATCATCTGGTCTTTAAGCTATGTCAATCTTTGTCATCATAAATTTATGGTAATTGCATGCAATTCCTGCAAATATACTTCTGCTTTTTCTGTGCTCTCCACGGATATTCCTATAGCCACCTTCACATCTACCACAAGACTTACCTCCTTTGTGATACTCTGCTAGCTGATTACAGTTTGGCTGCTAGTGAACCAAGTTTACTCCTTGTTTTCTGTAAGGATCAAAGCAAGGGAAGACACAGCAAATGCCATATTGATCTATTCCATTAGTGTTTTGCAACTTACCATGCATAATTCTCGGAACACCAAGCTTTCTAGAGCCATGATTTTCTTTTTGACCTTATTTGTGTAGTTTCTAACACCATGGAGTCCAAATCCTTGATGTGTGCTGTATTATAGACCAACAAATTACTGTACTTTTTTGGTAGTGAAGAGAATGAAGCGGACAAGAAGGAGATGAAGCTTTATTTCTAAGGGCAGTGCAGAGGAAATGATTCAGAGGAACATTCTGTGGTCCAGTGCACCTGAGTCTGCAGGTAGTATAAATGATCCCTTACAGGCTTCTTTGACTTCATGAACACAGTGCAGGACCAGCATCCAAGAAAAAGAAAGCATAGGCTTTCTTAGTTAAGAATTAACTTAGAATTACTTTCTTAGTTAAGAAATGGCTAACACAAAAAAAGAAAAGATCTCTTATCCTAGCAAGAAGACTCTTCAGAGTGCTGCAAGGATTTGTGCCTGGATCTCTGCCATTTCTAACCTATGTGAATGGATCCAGACAAATATTCCAATGTGAACTGGTTAAAATATTAAGGCTGCAGTGTTTCAAGAGCCAGAATAAGCTATGTGTGTATTAGCTGGCAAGAAGGAGATATGTGGAACAAATGGATTTTCAGAAAATATTTTCTGGGAGTGTGATGTAATGGAATACCAGGGAGGAGGTAGATACATTATTTACTTAGATGGTCTTTGCCTTTCCTATTATTAGTTTCCTTTCCTGCTACTTATTTATCTTAGAAAGTAATGCAGGAATTAACTAGAACAATGTAGGGAAAAAGTGATATTCATGGAAATCAAATGCTGATCGTATTTGCATAAATGTGTGGGCACAAAGATTTATGCACAAATGTGTGTTGACCACTTTGCAATATCTCTGCTTTTCCTCTTGTTTATTAAGAAGTTGTAATTTAAGCAGTGAAAAGGCATATGACTAGCTACATCCAATTCTGCTGCCTTTTTTTTTTAAGTGGAGGCGATTCACCATGTGGTTTGTGTTTTGTAGGAATGTGGTATTTACGTAGCTTAAAGACTTTCCCGGTAGCTGGAAGTCATGTTTGTGTAACTGACAAGTCTTAACGTGCTCATTTTTTATTCTTACTTGGTCCTGAGGATGTTTAATCAACTGCGTAGTCTGAACAAGCCTAGAAAATTAGTGTCGTTAATTAACAACTATTTCTGTTGCAAAGATTGAGATGTTTCCAGTCAACATGAGTAGAAGACTATTATATAGTTTGAATGTTTTTCTATTTGATTCTACTTCAAAAATATAAATATTTTATTAAAAATGTTAGAAATAATAAACATTTTCCAGCTGCTGTAGTAAATAAATCCCATCAAACCATTCATAATAAAAAATCTTTTTCGGTCTGCTGTTGTTTCTGTTTGCAAACTATTCACAAAACATCCTTAAGTCTTAGAAATACTTGTATGAGGACACTCAGCATGTACGTCAGCCCAAGGCTTCTTCCTCTGCTTTGGCTATCTGTTCCCCACTGTTGGTAATACGGGCTTCGTTAAGTCCTGCCAAATGGGATTGCTTCTCATCTCCGGTCAGCTGAAACAATAAAGGAAAGGGAATCTGAGCGTGATTAACAATAACTGAGTAAGCAGGATGAACTCAAATATATTTTTGAAGTTAGCAGGTTAGCTGCCCAAATACCTCGGTTCCCAAACTTGCTGCAACTCCACTTCCAACACTGTTCGTGAGTGGTTCTATAACCAATTTGATAACAGAGAACCAGACAGTCTTGTGAAGCTATTTTAGAAAGCAAACATAGCTATGAGTGAGCAAATTCAGGGAAATTGAATTTGAGAATAAATGTGGAAATTTAAAAGGCCCTAAAATCAGCTAAAATATATTTATTTTCCTAACTGTAACATTCATATCGTGCTTGCTGCTACCAATGGCTTCTTTTTTATATAAAATAAACACCTAACTAGTTGATACTAAACCATGTTCTTGCTGTTACGTTACTTCATCATCTGACTTGTCCTGTCTTCATCACACACTGATTTTTGTTGGTCTCACCCACTAGTTGCACACTGGCCTGCAGCTGGGTGCCTGCCCATTATTTTGCGTAACAAAGCTCCCACTTGCTCCAGCCATCTATGTACACCACAGAACAAATAATTACAGCTACTGTGCTCTGTGTGATTTGTTTGAAAATGAAAATTATCGTAGATCTGTGAATTTCAAGTGAATTTGAATGTTTGTACCATGTAGCAATTTATAGGAACTGAGTATTTGCCCATAATACTTGAAACAAGTCTTTTGTTGGGAAGAAAACTGAGGATCCTTCTACATCGGATAGGCATGCCTGTATTTTTCTATTGCGCTCATGTATTGAGTGATTGCAAAAATATTGCTTTATGCATTCAAAAGGTGATACCAAGCACCAATTCTAGGAGTAGGAACTTATTTGCCACTTGGACATCTTGATAATTAAACACTATTGCCAGCTGTGGGCAGAGGCAGAGTTGGTGCTTGCTTAGGACAGCAGGCTGCTGAAGGCTGTTACGTGGCTAAGCCCCTCCTGCCTATGTTGCCTGTGGCAAAATCGGGAAAGTCACCTTTGGAAGCAGAGCTGCTGTGTGAGGATAAGCACACGTGTAGGCAGCCATGGGAGTGCCCAGTCCTCTCTGACAACAGCAAACTCAGCAAACTCTGTACCTTCACCAGCTTCCCATGGTGGTTCTGCCCTTTCCCGTGATCGAAGCGCTGGCTCCTCCATCCTTGGAGTGGCAAAATTCAATTTTACTGATGCATCTGAGAAGCCTTAAGCTGTCTTTGTATACTGCAGCTCCACACTTCATGATTAAAATCTCTTTTTTATCCTTCTCCAACACAAAGCCTTTTCTGTTGATGACCTCACAAAATTTTCTGCATGGTTTCTTTGGCCTGAAAAGCAGCACTTTAGGGATTACTAAACTGCAGTGTATCCAGATTTTATCCAGCATTACAGATGACAAAAAAAACTGAAAATTATGATCTTTAAGGGTGAAAATGAGTGATGTTGTAATTTTTTTTTTTTTTTAGATATATACTATGAATCTTTCAATGAGCTAGATAGATTACCTCTTGGACTGCATAACGTACCCAGTAGAAAAGTTAACACAGGACTTGATCTGAAAATGAGAATTAACCAACAGCTGATTAGATCATTATAACTATTTATTTTAGCTCATTTGACATGTTTGTTCAGTTCACCTTCCCATAAAGATTGTTAGACTGCATATGCAATCACCTTTTCACTTACCTGTTAAGGCTAGTGGGGAAGAAATGTAATTAACTCCTACTTTGTTAATGACTGCATGATTTTGACCTGTTATTAATAGAGACAGACTTAATACATAATATTCAAATTCTAGATCTGGAGACAGAGATAGACACCCTTAAATGTCCATACTTGCTCAGAGCCAGCTCAGGGATTAAGCTGCTTTCTAATTCTTTCTCAAGGATCAACTAGACAAAGTAAATATACTCATCTTCAACACCTTCTTGTTCTCTAGAAGATATATGCAACAATTCACCATAAGTTTTCAAATTTCCAAATTCTCCTCTTAAAGTAGGTAAATGGCCTTGCACCAAAAGGGGCCCGTAAGACAGCTAATTTAACACCATTTTATCATGCAGTTTTGGAAAACATTTCCACAACTGAGTATTTAAGAGTTATACAGGTGCTTCACATAGTCCTGCTGAAATGTATGCGAACAACTTTCCATAATTACTGGAGTACTTAGACATCTGCATAAGGGTAATCTGCTCTCTTGCAAGATTCAGGTGGATGACAGAAGTAGAAACCTGACTGTGCCCTGCCTCCCTTTCATCCTTGACAGGCTTCCATGGAAAGGATTTTGGCATCTCTGCTCAGAAAGTAATGACAAATTCCTCCTGATCTCAGGGGCAGCAAGGCTTCACTCGTCACACGTGGCTGCTGCTGGCAGGGCTGTGTCACCCAGCCAGGGCATGGAAGGGGTGGCCCAGCACCTCCAGATCATCGATGACTCGTTGGTAAGATGAAGAGTATTGAAATGCCTTTGAGAGATCTGGGGCTTCTGTTGTCATTGTTTGTAACTGGGTGTCAGGTAAGTCAGTAATCAGTTAGCAAATGATACCAAGCTTTTAAGACCCATCTGGAAGGAAAAACATGTAAATGGAAAAGAGAGAAGCATATTTAGCCTTAAAATTACCACTGAGTTTACTACCATCTGTGTTGCATCTGATCTTCTTCATGGCTTTGCAGTTGAGGAAAGAATAGTTTCTTGGTTCTGGTTATGTGTATTTTAAAAGTAATTACCTTGGTTGCTCAGCCAGTCAGGCCTAAAAGAGATTTAAAATGACAGAGAATGGCATGGAGTATAGTTGCTTTCCACGGCAATTGTAAATATTTGCTGTCTATTGTAACTGTTCTTTGACTTTAGAATTTTGAAGTACTTGTCCAAGCATCTTTGACTTTAGAATTTTGAAGTACTTGTCCAAGCATATCTGGGGTTTGTTAACTGGAAAGGGGAAGAATGAGAGGATACAGGAAGCTATAAATAACGCAGTGCAAGCTCTGAGGGGTGTAAATGAGTAGCTGAAACTTTTGGCCGCACAATTTCTTCCAACTGCTTTTATGTGTTCTTTAGTTCAGTGTATTCTACCTGTACCTACTACAAGATGGATACAGTTCACCTCTGGAAATGATGTGCTGTGGCAGTCCTGAGGGAAGCTGACACACAAAATGCTCTCTCCCTGGGGCTGCCAGGGCTCTCCCAGAGCAAAGCAGGAGGAAGGGAGCAGCAATGGAAAATTTGGGAGAGCAGCTGCAAGTCCTGTGCGTGCGGCTGAAGAGACCTTGGCAGAGTTGGTCTCAGTTTTGTTTGGAGAGTTGAAGGCAGCAGATGGGATCTGGGAAGACCAGATGCACAGGACATAGCTTGAATGCCATGCAGATGTCTCAGGGCTGTGTTCTTCCCCTCACTACATGAGGGCTTAGAGAAGAGTCTGGAAGTCATCCTTCGTCATTCATTGTGAGATTTCTGGGTGCCATTTGCTTCAGCGTGACAGAGAAAAGGCTGACGGCTGATTTGTATCCCAGGTATAGCCTGTGATGGGAAACTGCTGATTGTGGGGGTTTCGGTGTTGCAGGTGAAGATGTGACTGGTAGACAGTAGCTCGTGTTCGACAAAATTCAGTCTAGAAATTGAACCCAGAGGCGTACTTTGCTTCATCATTTCTTTGTTGTTGTTCGAATGGCGAGGACAAAAAATTAACCAATGAATGCTGTGGGTTGTCTACCATGTTTATTATTTTTTAAATAAATCTAAACCATTTTAATAGATCTACACATTTTTAAGTGGTTGCTTATTCAAGGATATTCTATAATCTTGTTTGTAAGAAAAAATATTGTGACAGTGGTTCATTCTAGTCTTTTAATCTCAAGATTTTATTACTACTCTAGCATACAAAACCAAAATTAATAAGTATCAAACAAGATTGTAATTTCCCACAGTGCCTGCCCCCAGTCTGCTGGGAAGAAGGAGAGACAGGAAAAAGATACACAAACAAATACCATGTGAACTAAAAATAGCATAATGATTTTCAACTGGCAGACAAGGGGTTTGACAAATTCCCACAGAACTGGGAAATAACATACATCAGCCATTCTCACAAGGTCAGTAGTCATGGGGTGTTCATCCTTACTCCTCCCTTCTGAAATCCACCCAAGGAAACAAAGCATGGGGGGGGAACCCAAACAGAAAATGTTCGTTGATGCCTTGTGAGATTTGAAGTCATTTCCAGCTCTTGAACACTCTTCTACACAGATGGTCTTTTCCTCTCTGTGTGGCTCGGAGGTACACATCTCAGTCCAAAATGATAGCACAAACAGAGTCAGGATAATATTTGTTCTGGTGGCTTCAAAACCCATGCGGTATCCATGCGTTGGTTCCAAAACTTCTTTGTACCTCACCATGTGACCTTAAACGTAGTCTCTTATGCTTGTGTACTCTGTTCGTTTTCATTTCGTTATGGAGTACGCCAACCCCCTACCTACGGCACAATTCTGTTTTGAAATCTTAAAGCCTGTATAAATATTTCTGTGGCGGTTTTAACGTGTGCTACCACAGTGCCCAGTCTCCAGTCACACCAGGATGCTGTTGTGTAGCAACAGTACAGAAGCACGGGGAGAAACAGTCCCTTTCCAACGTATTAGCTGCTTAAGTAGCAAAGTGCTTTCCTTTCATCTGACAAATGCAGAGTTATGGCACAGAAACGTGAATTGGTAAATACAAGAGTTGACTCCGGGTTTTCTAATTGTAAACCCAAGCCTTTAATCACATGTTGATTGAGCCAATCTCTTTTGTAGCTTTGGGTTGTTCTTTGCTTAACAGGAAGCCTTTTCTTTATTATTTTCTTTTTAATTTTTAAGCAGATGTTTTGTGCAGTGGTTGCTACGGAGACCTTAATGGATAACACTTCCTTCAAAGTGATTGACTGGTTTACTATTATTCCTCTGGTGTGACTGGGGAAAAGGTGAATAAAAAAACTTAATAATAGTAAGCATATGCAAAAGGACACTTATAAAACAAACAAAAAAATTAGACTGCTTTTTCTAAAATGTATATACACAATAAAAACTTTCTGAAATCAGCACTGTTGGTCTAATGATACATTAACTCTGCATTATCTTTAATATAAGAGATTAATTGGTGCTTTTAGTGTAGGAAGAGTGCTAATATTCTTATTAGCAATTATATAAAATGATCACTTAGCATAGTTATAAACTATTGCTTTGTAGAATTTAAAAGCAGTTTGCAACTCCTAAGGGCCATGCTATATAGCTAATCTTTTCTGTATGACTAGAAAATGTGCTTCTATTGAAATGTATGTAAATTTGACACATCAGGTCAGTTCTAAAAAAGTAAAGAAAAAAGATTAGCAGTGACTAAATTGAATGAATTATGTACTTACTGGCAAAGAACACTGGTATTTCATAATCCCTTCTAAGGCTTTTTCTCTGTGTGCAAGATTATGGATATTTTTCCTGAATATAATAATATGTTTTCAAGGGTCCCTAAAGGCTGACACCTGAATCTTCTCAACTTTAAGGAAGAAGAATTATTTCATAAAATTATGGGGCATTATTAACACTTTCAAACTGGTTCAAAAAGAGATTAGAAAGTTATATCCTACCTGGAGACAACATTTCTGAGAACAATACCTACCTCCAAAGAAAACTTAAGACTTTTGTGCTGGGTCAGTGCCTTTGTAAATCAGCCCAGAACAGGTTCAGGTTGCTGACATTTTGGCTGGCAATTTCAGCTAACTGAAACTCTTCCTATAGAAATTTACTTTACATTTACTTTCGTATGGGTCAAATAGTGATGAACCTGGGTTTTTCCAATGCTCAGCAGTGCTGTTACCGAAGATGGAAAAACTGTTGCTGTTCATTCTAGACTTCAGCTAAACTCTTGATGTCATCTTAGTGAAACATTGATATCTCTAGCCTTTTCTTTGTTGAGTACAAGTTTCTTGGTTACTAAATATGCTGGCTCCTAAAAGATTTCAATAAATACCCAAGAACTGTTTTCTGATCTAAGTAGTGAAGCAATCTTCATAAACACATTAGCATGATTCAATAAGGCTGAAGTGCTTTAATTTAATTTTTGTCTTTTTAACTTTAGATTATAACTGTGCCGTAAGTTTCCTTTAGGTATATCAGAACTGACTTCTTTTAAGATTTCTTATGTTTTTGAAAAATTGGAGGTTTTATTTAAAATTGGGGAATCTTAAGTTGTTAGAATGTCCAGGAAAAAGACAATTTCAAATTCTGATGTGCCCATCTTTTAGCTTAAGCTAAAATATCATCATTGTTCTGCCATTTGTATATATATGATGGATAAAATAAGACCAGGTTAGCATTCAGGATTCCATTCCAGGAAATGAGACTTAAGAGAGTGGTGTTCTAAGATGTTCCTTTTATCTTTTTTTCATTTCATTAATAAATAATAAGTAACTTTCTACAAAGACTTTTCTGAAACAAAGACACCTTAGCTTATAAACTCTTAATGTAAGTAATTTTGTCATATTTTTAAAATGTTCTTTTGTCCAAAACCACTTTGTCTGAGCTAATAGAACTCTGTAAAAGTTAACATCTCTGTAATGTTTTTTGCTTTAAAAGAAAATATGACTTTAATAACAAACTCTCTGAAGCAGCCTGAGATTTGAAATTGGAAAACCTTATGGAAATGACAAATATAGTTAAAATACAAGCACTCAAAAACAGTTTCATAAAGAAAATGAAACTTCACATTGCTATAAAATACTGCTCAACAGCCTAATTTTTCAGATATTTTTGTTTCCTGCTTATAAACTTCTACCAAGACCAATAAAGAACCAAATCAAGCCAGAGAGAAGCCTGAATTCTGCTGTGCACTTTTCATCTCTCCAGCATACTAAAACAGTGCTAGATTCAAGATTAGTTGTTTCAGTAAAACTTCTGTCATCATAAATCTTTTGTTAATTAAAAAAACAGATAATTTAATACGCATTGGTAATTCTCAGAGTAATATGTAAACTAGTAGATAATTCAATATGCACACTAGTAGATAATTATTGATTTCCCCAAACACTGTGCAATCAATAAAATGGAGTTATTCTTTTAAATAGCTGTGATTAACCTTTGGATTTCCACCACCGCTGTAGTTCAGCAGCGGACTGAAACACGAAGCATTTACAAGCCTGTGTGTGACAGTCTGTTAGTTCAGGAAGTTCAGTAAAAGCGCATTTTCTTCAGGAGGCAGGATTACACTTGCCCAAGAACGTTTATATTGCATAGGTGTTCACATTTCAGCTTCATATCCTGAGGATTACATCTTGATGTTATTCCAAGGAACTAAAAGGACCTTTAATTTGGAATTTTGTGAGTGTAAATGACTCAGAAATAGCTTCCTTCCAGAACTGCAGGAAGGAAGGCAAGCTGGCATGTTAGCCGGGGCAATGGGTGGCCTCTGACAAGAGCTGTCTGGCTTGCAGGGGGAGCCTGACTTGACTGGGATTTACAGTCCTCTGTTTCTTCCCAATTTCAGCAGCCCTAGCAAAGCACTGTTGGTTAAGTTCGCAGTTTATTTGTTCATGTGATTTATTTTCCAGATGTGACTGAGAAAGAAGGAGACGCTATAACCTTGCCCACTTCATAGCCATTCCTGCTCTTACAGAATCGTAGAAACGCTTAGGTTGGAAAAGGTCTTTAAGATCCTTAAGTCCAACTGTAAACCTAGCACTGCAAAGTCCACCACTAAGCCATGTCCCTAAGTGCCACATCTACACATCTTCTAAATACCCCCAGGGATGGTGACTCTACCACTTCCCCAGGCAGCCTGTTCCTGTGCTTGATAACTCTTTTGGTGAAGAAATTTTTCCTAATATCCAATCTAAACCTCCCCTGGAGCAAATCAAAGCTGTTTCCTCTCATCCTTGTTACTTGGGAAAAGAGACCAACACCCACCTCACTACAAGCTCTTTTCAGGTAGTTGTAGAGAGTGATAAGGTCTCCCCTCAGCATCCTCTTCTCCAGACTGAACAACCCCAGTTCCCTCAGCTGCCTCTCATAAGACTTGTGCTCCAGACCCCTCAACAAGCTTCACTGCCCTTCTTTGGACACGCTTCCAGCACGAAGGGAGAAGTTTCTGCCCTGGGATCCCGTCCCTGCAAGGTCAGTGTGTGTACCGTCTCACAGAAGCGCTCCCCGTTTGCCCCATGCCTCCCTATGACAGAGGCAGCCTGCCGCCTCTCTGGAGATCAAATCATTGCAGGTGCCAAGCTGCTAAACTCCGCGCTGGCCTTTTGAGTTTATCGGCAACGGAGTGCGTGCTTGAAGTTGCAGTTGTGATAGACACATATTCTAAGCACAGTCCAGAATAATAGTCAGAAACGGCATTCATTGGTTCCTATGGTACAGACAGAAAAAGTGTTGCTGGACTGGAGGCAGGAATTTAAAACTTGACTCAAGGTGGCCCTAAGTAATAAGCTCTATCGTTGCCATTTACTGTCTTAGAGGTAAATAGGCACACTTGCTATTGGCCTTTTGAAGCATCACACGCTGCCAAACTTGTGCACTATGGGCAGATCCATGCTGGTTTTTACGTGAACCTGAGAACCTGAATTGAGAACCATTGAGTCAAAATGAGCTTTGCCTGCAAAGTATTTGACATCTCTATTCAGGTGTTGGCTTTTGGTGAGCTTTCAGGGTAAGCAGAAAAGTTTCTCTCCTATTCTGTCCCAGAAGGGCTTGCTGTCTTGTGCAGCAAAGGCACAGCAGTATTCATAGGCAAACTGGCTCAGAAAACTTCCCTCCAGCAATGTAGATGTAGGCACTGCCCATTTGAAAGGTTTATTCTTAAGCTCATATTTCTGTGCATAGTAGAGAAATAGCCAAAATGGTATTTCTACTCAAAACCATGAAGCTGTAATGATAATTTTTCAAATGGCACTATTTCATTTTTTTTAAGAAGAAAGCTGAAAAACCTCTTGTCTTGAATACATCTGATCTAAATTAAAATCTTTTGAACTGCACTAAAACTTTTTATCTGAAGTCAGTTCAACCTTTAAGTGTGTAGTGGTTTGACCCTGGCTGGACACGAGGTGCCCACCAAAGCTGCTCTATCACTCCCCTCCTCAGCTGGACAGGGGAGAGAAAACATAACGAAAGGCTCATGGGTCAAGATAAGGACAGGGAGAGATCACTCACCAGTTACCCTCACGGGCAGAACAGACTCAGCTTGGGGAAAATGAATTTAATTTATTACCAAGCAAATCAGAGTAGGAAAAAGAGAAATAACTACATCTTAAAATACCTTCCCCCCACCCCTCCCTTCTTCCCGGGCTTAACTTTATTCCTGAATTCTCTCCCTCCTCCCCCCGAGCGGTGCAGGGGGACGGGGAATGGGGGTTGTGGTCAGTTCATCACACGTTGTCTCTGCCGCTCCTTCCTCCTCAGGGAGAGGACTCCTCACCCTCTGCCCTGCTCCAGCCTGGGGTCCTTCCCACAGGAGACCGTCCTCCATGGACTTCTCCAGTGTGAGTCCTTCCCACAGGCTGCAGTTCTTCACGAGCTGCTCCAGCCTGGGTCCCCCCACGGGTGCCGTCCTTCAGGAACAGGCTGCTCCAGCGTGGGTCCCCCACGGGGTCACAGGTCCTGCCAGCAAACCTGCTCCAGCCTGGGCTCCTCTCTCCACGGGGCCACAGGTCCTGCCAGGAGCCTGCTCCAGCCTGGGCTGCCCATGGGGTCACGGCCTCCTTCGGGCATCCCCCTGCTCCAGCGTGGGGCCCTCCCCGGGTGCGGGTGGAGATCTGCTCCCCCGTGGAGCTCCATGGCCGCAGGGGCACAGCCGGCCTCCCCGTGGGCTTCCCCAGGGGCTGCCGGGGACCCTCTGCTCCGGCTCCTGGAGCCCTCCTGCCCCTCCTGCTGCTCTGACCTGGGGGCTGCAGGGCTGCTCCTCTCACTTCTCACTCCTCTCTTTGGCTGCAATTGCTGTGCTGGTTTTTTTTTCCCCTTCTTAAATCTGTTATCCCAGAGGTGCTGCCACTGTCACTGATGATGGGCTCAGCCTTGGCCGGCTGCACTGGCTCTATCGAACACAGGGGAAACTTCTAGCAGCTTCCCACAGACACCACCCTTGTACCCTGCCCCCCACCCCGCTTCCAAAACCTTGCTTTGCAAACCCAGTACAAAGTGTTATTGATGATTTCATGGATTTGTGCAAATGTTTTGTGGCCCTCCTTTCCTCTATGGTCTGAGCTTCTTATTGCCTACACCTCTCTCATGACGCATTATGGCATGCTGTCATGGCAATCGTGCTGCAGGAAAGGCTGCCTAACCCTTAGGCAGGAGGGAGGGCTCTCAAGTGACAGGTCCCACAAGGCAACTCAACGTTACAGGCTGCTGCAACTCCATGTGGCCTTCAATAAACTTTTCTTCAGTTGGTTTTAATACAAGAAAATTAAATATGGTGATATGAAAATGCTGCAACGTCTCTTTCTGGCTTGGGGAAAGAAAGATCTTTTCTGCTTTTTTTCCAAAATATTTCAAAGAATTTCTCAGAATGTTTTGGCATTTAGTCTGTTCGTGGAACAAAAGTAACATCAAAATATTTGATCTTAGAAAACATTTGAACAAATGTCTCAATCAGTCCCAAAAGGAAGAAAAGGTCCTGTGGAAGATAAATAAAGGAAGGAAGTCCCAAAAGACAGTGATGGCACCATGAAATGTTGGGTACAGAAACTGGATCAGGCTTTTATGTGAATGACAGAGAACTGCTTGTCATGTGTAGTGGAGTTGATGAGACTGAGTAATTCAAATCATCTTTTCTTAGCCTTTTGTCTAGGATGTGCTACTACTTGTTTCCTCTGTGTGGGTAAACGTCCATAAATCCTCCTTTGATACCTGTACTATGCTATTAATTTATTTACCTGAGTTTCTTGATAAAAGGGGTTTTTTTATTATTTTATTTTGGTGACCAAAGCAGTCAGTTGAAAGTAGCTGGCTAATGTTTCTCACAGATTTTGACTGTGAGAAACTGCATGGATGGACCAGTATCTAAGAAGCGCTTTGGTTTATGGCTTATCACAGAAATGAAATCATACGGCTTTTGTGCAAGCATATACAGATGTGGGTACCCTTCTTAACTATTTTCGAGCTCGTTGTTGCTGTGGAAATCAGCCCTTAGACATAATTACACTCTGTGAAGATAGATGATTGGTTACAGGAAGAAGATACCATACATGCCCTCAAGAAAAGATTTTGTGTGAGCTCATCCCCTTTTAGACAATAGGTAATCAACAGCAGGGGGATGATGCACAAATGAGCTGGCCATAGAAGAAGTTTAAGATGAGCTTGGATCTTTCTGGACAAGTAAAACAGAAGTGACTTGCAAGCCATAGAAACCAGGTATCATTCATTTTAGTGCTTGTAATGTTTTAAGAGAAGGTTTTTCTTCCCCTCTGCCTGATGTTCCCATAGTAGCCATTCATTCAAAGAGACAAGCTCTGAACCTGAATTAAGGAGCTGACAGAGAAAAGTCTTTGTGAGATGTTTGTTTTCCCGCAGTTCTCCAAAGCTTCCAGCCACCTTGCAGAAGTTCTGGCTGGAAAGTGTCAAGGGAAGAAAAGTAATTAAAAATACATGTTAAGTTTAAATAATCTGTTTCTCTTGACTCTGTCAGGTAACTATCTAAATACATGATCAAGGGATGCTCTGGTCTCTGTTTATGCCATGGTACTATGCTTGGAGCAAGGTTGCTACAGAAAGAAGAGTTGGTGTTGAATAGGATGAGGTTTATGAGCTCTGCTTCGTTCACTTTTTGTTTTGACATCCTGTTATCAAGTAATTCTTCTGAGGAAAAAGAGATGAGACTGTTTGGATTTCTAGGTCAGACTGGTATTAAAGAGAAACAACTAAAATACTTGTATTTCATAGAATATGGAGTTAATACTCCATGACATTTTGATTTAAAACCTTCCTTTGTTTCAGAACTGGAAGACATTTTAGCATATTTATCAGTACAAAGACCAGGGAGGGGAAGTTCCAGAAGGACCAAAATCCCTTCTTTAGGAACAATGCTATGCTATAAAAACTGTGCTAATTAAATTTGCATATTCTGCAAAGAGAGCTGAAATAACAAATTACTAAGCAATGGGTGTTGCTTAGTCAAATGTCATTTTGACTTTAGTGTAAATGCTCAGCAGAAAGCTTTTGCATGAGATTTAAATCTCTTTCTAAGTCATGCTCCATCTAGTTTCTGGGAGACAGGGGGAAATTCAGCCTTAGTATGTGAGATTAGTAGAAATGATTTGGACTCATCTCAGTCTGAAAGCCACTAACATTGAAAGGTGGTCCCCATCTATACTGTGAACTAAACCTAACACCCATCCAAAGTAAACACTAAATCTGTGAGGAGGTCTAAATCAAAATTTGGATGCCATGGCTTATGTGTAACGTCTAAACTTTTCCTTCCATAGTTGGCAGTGTCTTAGATTTATCTCTATTATACTGCTGTCAGTGCTCATTGATTTTGCACACTCCAGCTTGATGGACCATTTAATTAACATTAATCTGTTTTGAATATACAGCCTTTGTAGGTAAGATGTGTACACTGTAGTAACCAGTTTCTTGTTAAGTACTATCTTTATGCAATTAACTGTTTATAGCCTATACCTCATTTACAGATAAGCTCCTTATAAATTTCCTGTATTGTGGCAATTCTTATTTTAACTTTTTTTTTAAATGCAAGGTCATTGGCAAAGTTGTAGATGTAATTTCTTACTGTAAAGGCTGACTTCTAACACCAGTCTGGTAACTGGACTATACAGCTGGTTCTTGAAGATAGGCCTTTGAATCATTTGCCATCTGGTTACTTGGAAGTTTATGGAAAATGAATTTGGTGTCATTCCCCAGATGTCCAGCCTCTTTTGCCATTTATGTTAATTGACCCAGTCTGCTGGCCAACTCCAAAGAAGGGACAAAAAATGAATAGATTGTAGAGATTGAATTTCTCTGTCTCTCACAGAAATGACTGAAAGCTGGAACTCTCATATTTTACTTTCCAAGCAGATTTCTTCTTGCAGGAGTGAAGGAATTTGTAGAAAACCTTAATGAGATATTTTTGGTCTTATTTAAAGGAAAGCTGTCATTCACGGAGAATATGATGTCTATTAGAGAAGTGGAAATGGACATTCAAGGTGAGAAACCAACATTAGCCAAGCTGAAAATTATTATAATGGACCACAGAGGAGTAGCTGGTTATAATTTTTTGTCCTATAATCAAGGTCAGGAGGGAAGAACTAAAGATTTATTCCATAGTTTTCCTGTATGTCTGGAATAAAAAATTGTTATCAAGGAAGAACAGGAGTTGCCTACCTCTCAATGTAGGTATCAAACTACAGAATCGTAGTATCTAATTTGAATCATTCTTTAGGAAGAGGTGAATATAATGACTCAGAATTGTGGAAGGTGAACTTATTGACTCTAAAGAACATTAATATTAGAAATATGAAAAGATTTGTGGTATGTCTACCTCTTATGAAAGCTAATCTCTCAAGTCCCTGGGGTAAAAAAATGGTACCAATTTTGTGATTTCTAGCTCTTTGATTCTAAGATTAACCAGTGTCCAAGAATTTTGCTAAGAGGAGAACTTCACACATGGGAACTTCAATGTTTCTGGGATGCTGCTTACACCACAAGCCCATGCAGACCATATCTTTACAGTGGTAATCATGGGAGGCACGTGCACTCCCAGGACTCAATACGAGAGGAAACAAAATACCCACCACATCAAAACTGGAAATTCAGGTAAGCAGGTGCAAGAAGTAAATTGTTAGCTTTGCCTTGGGACTGATTTCTGGTTTTTAAAAGCATTTACTAGGCAGATCTGTGATTCACATCTTAATCACTGCTTCTTAGAAGGATTTATTATTAAATGCAGACCTGCGATCCATATGGTAATCACTTTCAAAGTTTTGGATGCTCTTCAAGGCAAAAGGTCTAATGTCAGGCCTAGATCTAAAATGTCTGGGTATTTCACTGACATTTTTTGGTTTATACAGGCAGAGACTTCATTGAGAGATGAAGTTAAACAAGGGAAAACAGAAAGCAGATGAACAAATGCTACGCTCCTTAATTCTGTTCTGGGAACTGGTAGCAGCGATGTCAGCAAAATTACTATTTTGCTGGTGTAAGTAAGGCTGTGGACATCCATCCTTGTACTGACTGGAGATATTATTGTACCCAAGCTGCTCATTGTTTGCCTGCCCCCATCCACAGTCTTGCAGATGAAAACAACCATGCCACCACTTTTGACGCAGCTGGACATCCTGAAACCCTGGGTGGACTGAATCCACTGGCCACGTTGGGAGCAAGTGGAGAAGGGAAGTGTCCCCTGATTTTCCTACCTGCAATACGGGGATGGTGAAAACTCCTGTCAAAGCGTAGGCAACAAACAGCTGTGAAAGCGATGGCACATTCAACCTGCAGGACTGATGTGTGCAGATGTCAAAAGCTTATTTTAGGTTGGTGTGGTGCTACAGTTGTTCCTATATAGCAGGAAGGTTTTCCTAGTGAAAACAGGTTTAAAATATTCCATAGACAGTAGCATGAAAGTATGTGTTCCAAAAACCTGCATGTAATGAATATGCAAGATGTTGTGCAGACACATTTAACTTAGGCTGATTTTGCAGTCTCCATGTATTCTGAAGGTAGGTTTTACATGGAATGTGTATATAAATAATGTATTTAACATAATCCAGTGCTTTTTCTATATGAAAGAGCATAAAATAACTTGATTTCTTGTGCTGAAAAATTGCAAAAAAAATCTCAAAACTAATGTATTTAAATTGACTGATATAAAATGAAGGGGTTTTTTTTAAGGCTCTGAACATTTTCAGCAGTACAGACACTTTAATTCATGCTCTGTGCTTAACTAATGGCAGCTGTATTCTCCAAAACGGTACACTTGGTCCTGTCCTCCCACATGCTCTAACAGCTAACCAACAAAAGCTCTTGGGGGTTTAAAAATAATCTTACTGAGCTCAGGGTAAAGGAGGCTTTTACACTGATGATATCCTGTAGGCCTTCTGTAAATCGGTTTATCAAACCCAAGATAAAATTGCAAACCCAAGATAAATATGCAAATGTAGAGATAAATTTTTAAATCTAATTATGTATGCGGTGATTGTTAATATAATAAACTGATGGACAGCAGTTGAGTGTTCATTAGGTACTGAGTATGAGTTCTGCAAATGTCTCATTTATGTTGCTTTTAACATGCAGATATCAAAATAAATCATTAAAACAACCATTGGCATTTTTAATTTGTGACAAATCTGGATGATTTTGATAGAAACTTAATTTTCTGGAGAACTGATACTTCCCTTCGTCACTGATGTTGATTGACAGGTACCAGTGAGAAGTTTCACTGACCACAGTTTTATTCACACTATTAAGTCTAAGTAGTTGGGTTTGAAAACAGGGTGCCTAATTTAAAGCACATTTTTTGACAGTGTCATGTCTAGGACAACACACTGCTCAAAATACAGACATTTTAAAAAATGTTAACAGTTGGTACAAATTATCATAACAAAGGGAAAGGAATAAATCACCCCTTTTTCCAGAGGCAGCATTTATGTAGAAATTACATTTATCAGCAGTAGTTACTGTGTAAGGACATGTGTGGCATGACTTACAATCATGGTACTAAAAACTCCAAGAAACTAGCTTGCAATGCAACCAGAAAAAATATGCCGATAGTAAAAAAATACTTATATATAACAATGCATTTTGCTGACTGTATTTTAGGTTTTTCAAGGGTTTCTCCTCCATGTGGATGCATGGCATAGTCTCCAGCTGTGTAGCAGCCCCTGTCATTGTGCGACCCTTTGTGCCAGAAACAGCTAGTGACTGTGTCCCAGGCAGACTGTGTTTGGGGTGGCTAACCATCTCATCTTTCCTTCACGTTTGTAGGACTGCTCTGGCTGTGCAGGGCATGCACAGTCATTTTAATGCTTTTACCACTTAGACCATTCATGAAAATGTTCGATCAGATTGACCAGTCTTTGACTATTGATCTGCATTTAGTTTAAGAGGAGTTCAAGGGTTGTCCCTGCACCAGGGCCACGTCATACAACTGGAAGCAGTGTCATGGTACTGCCCGATGCTGTCTGATAATCCAAATGCTAGACTGGAGTCATCCTTGGGCCAGCAGTACAACCCATTCCCAGTTTACAGCAGGATCATTGTTGTTTGCCTCTTCGTTAACCACTGCATTTGACTCTTGGTCTTTTGGACAAGAGAAAATGTTGATAGACAGTTGTTAGGATCAGGATTAGGATCTGTGCTGCAAAACACAGAGGATATGACCTTTGCTATGTAACAGCCACAAAAAGAAGCACGAGCCCAATGTCACTGTGTGACAACAACATGTAGTAGGGCCAACAACTTTATCATCGAAAGGCTTTCATATGTCAGAGGTTCAGCCGAAAAGATTTTGAGGGCTGGAAAAGAACACAAGTCTGAGCAAACCCCAGACATTTCATAGCCTTGCTCACAGTCAAGTGTGGCCTGATTTATCCCCTGATTCTACTGCAGTGCTGCAGCTTGCCATGTGTTATGGGAAACTAAGTCAGTCACTCTTTAAGAGATGTCTCTTGGTGCCATATGTCTCCTCCCATCTGCGAGCTGCAGCTTTCCTCCTGCACCTTGACCCCATATGCTGGAGCTATAGCTGAGAGGGGAGACATCTCTACACGTGTAAGGGCATGATACAGAACTAGCTGCAGAGTTTCAACTCCTTTTGAACCTTACTGAATCTGTGATTTTAACCACTGTAAATATGGGAATCCCCTTCCCCACCTGTGTTGCCATTCTAGCACCATGCCAATGAAATGCTGCTGGCAGCTGAAATCAGAGGAGTGGCATTTAAAAACAGGAGTAGTCACTGGTGAATGTGACATATCATTTTTAACTATGACCCATCACTAGAATTGAGCTGGTAAAAAGGGACATGGGACTAAGCAAGAGAACAGGGAAAAGTAGACAGAAATTAATGGCAGGAAGTTAGAAAAAAGCAGAAGGAAGGAAAGAGTCTGGGAAAATTAGGGAGGAAGAAAGAGGACAGAAATAAAAGAATCATTGCTGGAAGAGAAGGATGCATCGAAAGTGAACTCATGGACACTGGCAGCACAGTGGAAGAAGAGAGCAATACAGAAAAGAGGGAAATGAATAATGTATTCCTCCATTTGCACTTCAGTTCTGAAGTGGATTTTGGAGTTATTACCGCAATCTTAAAGTTTTCCAACTGAATTGGAATCAAGCCCTCACTTCACCCTTCACATCTTATTAGACAGTTCTTAGATCATAACTTATTTATAGGTGCTCATAATCTCCCATCCTGACTATGGTAGCTTTGCTACAGCTTGACCTTCTTGAGCCTTAAATATCTTCCCTCTGGCACAGACTAAATGCAGCCACCTCCATATCTATATCCATGTGAAGCTGGCATCCCTTTTCATCCTATTGCTCCTATTCATCCTATTTCCTTTCCCTTCTAGAACCTTTCTAAAAAATTCTGTTTACCTTACATCTTTTTGCACCATCCCATTGATTGTGAGGCAGGCTTCCATGTACAATGGCTGTCACATCTTATATCATGTTGCCCTCAACACCTTGAATCTCTTCTGAATACTCCCTTCTTCTATGAAGTCAAGAAAATCCAAACTGATATCATCAAACCGCGTTTTATGGAGTAGAAGCTACATTGTAACAGAAGAAAATTTTCCTGCCAAGCACTGTCACCAAGATGCAGACTACTGTAAGGTTGCACCCGTTCAAGTACTGTTGTTTTATGCTCTTTTTTTTTTTTCGTTTTTCTCCTGTGGTTGGAAAATACCTACCACATGGATACAAGAAAACAATTTCAGAAAGTGCTGAAAGTCTTCATGACTAATGGCCACGATAAACAAGCCTTGACTTGCAGCCTGATTCACTAAGCTTTTGCTTCAGGCTACTCTTTTTTCTGAATCTCTCCAAGAAAGGGAAACGGAAAAGTTGCACAAAGGTCATCTGATTTACAACTGAATGAGTTTTGAGACTAAGAAGAGAGAGTTTGACTGCCCACCTCTTACTCACCTCTTGCCCACCTTTGGCCCTTCCACTGCCTTTACCTCTCTCTCCAGCACAGAGGGATATAACTTGTTGCACATTTAATTATTTCATAGCTTGAGGTAAAGGAAAGGCTTTGCTACCTTCATCTACATGTGTTTTATAATGCAGGGAATTATGAATAGGTGGTAACACTGACATACCTTCTCTAATGCTGGATAAAGGCCCACCAGTGCAAACAAAGTTTTTGTAATTAGCAGATCCCTGTGTCCTCATATCTTTGAGGAGCCAAGGCAGTCGTCACCAGAAACATTTTGCCCCACCAGTCCTACATCTGTTCATGGAGCGGACAGCGGGTCCTGTCTGTTGCACTCCTTGCCAAGAGAGGAAGAGCTCAGTGAGGAATTGAATTACAGTCACAGCAGCAGCTCTGCTATAATTTTGTTTCTCATCGCATTTTGTAAATTATTTTTTTGTTTGTTTTAAAGTTGTTGTTTGGATTCAGTGATCTACTGAACGGGAAAGACATGGACCTGTTGGAGAGGGTCCAGAGGAGGGCTACAAAAATGATCAGAGGGGTGGAACACCTCTCCTGTGAGGACAGGCTGAGAGAGTTGGGGCTGTTCAGCCTGGAGAAGAGAAGGCTCCCAGGAGACATTATTGCAGCCTTCCAGTGCTTAAAGGGGGCTTATAAGAAAGCTGGGGATGGACTTTTTAGCAGAGCCTGTTGCAGTAGGAGAAGGGGTAATGGTTTTAAACTAATAGCGGGTAGATTTAGACTAGATCTAAGAAGAAATTTTTCACGGTGAGAGTGGTGAGACACCAGCACAGGTTGCCCAGAATGGTGGTAGATGCCCCATCCCTGGAAACATCAAGGTCAGGTTGGACAGGGCTCTGAGTAACGTGATCTAGTTGAAGATGTTCATGCTCATTGCAGAGGGGTTGGACTAGATGACCTTTAAAGGTCTCTTCCAACCCAAACTATTCTATGATTCTATGATTCTGTGATCTAGCAGTCAAAAATATTTAAAGTAATAATTTTAAATATATTAAGATAAAGATGATAACATAACAAATATGATTAGCCTATGATTTCAGCCTTTAAAACAGGAAAAGTATGAGCATTGACAAGATGTCTGTAAGTCATCAAATGATGTTGTTTTTAATAGAATTAATATTTTTAAGCTCACTAAAATAGTCTTGTAAGCTGATGCAGTTTGGGATTTTCAGAAAATTGAAAATTTCCATTTGTGCTTTAGAAAATTGCCCTTGAACATTTTAATGACTAATGATTTCTTGTAAAATCATTTTGTATGTCTTTATAGTATTCTGACATTAATGGAGTTGCCAGTTAAAAACAGAACCATACAAATATGCATGAGCAATTAGATGTTTCCCTTGTACCAAGAAAGTCTGAATCCCAGTGAAATTACCTATTTTATCTGAGGAAAAGTCATGTTATAAATGAGTTTTTTAAATCATGTTAAGGTGTTCAGCCTTTATTTCTTCTATGTGTAAGAGGAAGCAATTGGCATAGGGGGATGCTATACAATATTTGCCCACTATCTAGAAGCCTTACTGAGTTTGTATTCAGGCATTACGCAAATTAAACATCCATTGACTTTCGGAGACAGTGAGACCACTAAGTATGGTCTCTAAACTTAAGCACAAGAGTGTGGGCAATGTCTTTGGTGGTAATACTAATTGTCTAGTCTTATGTTTCATCTTTGTCACACACATTTCTTATTTACCTCAGCTTTCTAAGCTTGTCACATCAACTGAGATGCTCTTGTGGGTCCTACAAACCTTGAAGTCTTGCAGGCCCACCTAGTACACACTTTCCCAGCTTTATCTGCATCCCAGCCTTATCTACAGCCCACAGTCACCACAAATCACCTTATCTGGCAGCTTGTTAAGCAACTGCATGACCATGCTGCCTAGTGCTCCCACAGCTGACAGCAAGTCACATGAGACCTGGGACTGCAAGGCCATATCGTGCCGATTCCCAACTCACCTAGACTTACCTTTCCCTCAATATCAAAGGTTATTGAGGGAATGCAGGTTATGTCACCCGGTAACCTGCTTCTGCCCACCCTACACAGTCAGCAGCTCTGGAGAGCCATCCCTGGGTGCAACTGCCACTAGGAATGAGACACCACCAGCTGCTGGTAGGACCATGTACTCAACCACTCGCACCTCTACATCAGGAACAACAACCATTATGTATTAGCACCTTTTTTTTTGGTTTGTGACTACACAGAGAGCAGAACTGAATGTATACCATTAGACTCATAAAGAATGTTTTCCCCTCTGTATATAGATGTCAGCACCTGTATCCTTTTTTTGCTATTGTTACAACTTTATTGGCCACCTAGTCACACAATGAATGGACAAGCATATATAGGCTTTGACTCACTTTAGCACCTTACATTGATGTTATTTGAGTTTGGAACAGTCCTAAGGTATTTTACAGTTCTGCAAGCACTTACAGTTTAAGAAGTATTTGGCCAAAGTCTCTGGTGAAGGATGGATCAGTGTCCCACCTGCTCTTGGCCGTTTTAGAATAGGGAAACCAAAATGCACTAGTAAGACCACTTGTCCTGCCACGTCTGCCACAACTCACAGTGTGCACAAAAACCCAAGAGGAAGAAAGTGTCCTCTCTTTCTACCAAGAGCCAACTCCTATGCAAAACCAAAGAGCAGGCACTTTCAATTCCACAAAACAGGGCAACTCTGCCTAATTAGCAGCAACGCCCTCCCAGTCTTTTACATCGTAGAGAAGATGTATCTGTCCCTTTTAGGAGAATAGCCCTATCCACAGGGATATGTGCTTTTTAACTGTTCTTTTTGAGGTACCTGTACCCAAAAGGCAAAAACCTCATGATCCTTCTCTCTCCTTCTTCGCCAGAAAATCTTTCAAAACATTCCCTCTGGAAATCAGGTCCATGTTTTCCTGAACATATGCTTAGTATGGCCTGTTACTTTTTCACATCTTAAAAAGGCCCAGATGCTCTGTTCCTCCCCATCCCCTGGGTTTGAGTGCACTCCCTGACAGAGGCTGCAGCATTGTGGCTGGGGGCTACAGAAACCATGAACATGCTGCAACACATCCTCTCTGATTATGGACATTTTAACAGGAATGGGCAAAAATCAGGCACAGAAACTTGGCACTGATGTTAATATTTTTCATGTCTCCTATTTTATGGCCTTATCTTTCCAGTTTGAGCCTGTACTTGGAGCTGCAAAGAAGTCTCCCAGGAGCAAATCTTTGCTCTCATCTGTCTCCCAATACGCTGGAAAAAAAGGAGAGGGCAGACACATGATTAGAAGTCAAGCTCCTGCCAGATCGCTACTCACATTCCTTTGCCAAGCTGGATTCATTTCTTTGCAGACCTTGTCCCAGGAGAATTGCCTGGTGACCCACGTGGCATCACCCAGACGTGGCAGACATAGCAGTCTCCTTGATGGCACCATGCTAACGGTACTACCCTGCTGTCTGCCTGTCTGAGATGCTTGACTTACATCTATGTGGACAGAGAACCTGTGTCTTCTTCATATGTCCTTGGAAAGTAAAATGGGCATTTGAGATTGGTGGAGTGATGGTGTGCTATGGTCACAGTACATCTGCTTAATGCCACATGGACTCACACTGGACCAAAAAGTGCTATAGCCTGGAGTGTTATAACTACTGCAGGCTGTTGACCATAGCCTGCAACTACCAGGGCTTGAAATTTGCCCATTCACGTGTCTGATAGATGAGGACTATATTTGCAGTACAGGTCTGAGGAGATGCAAGTGTGACTAGTAGAGCATATAAGCCCTTTACTGTGACTGTTTTACTGCTGGGTGGATGAAGGGAGAACAGCAAAGATGCATAAGTGTAGGAGACTGGGAGAGGGGGGAGTCTTTTGGAGAGCATTCCCATCCCCAGGCGCTCAGGTCTGCCCGTTGGCTGCCAGTATGCCCTCCATCAACAGAGGTGTGCAGAGCATGTCCCCTCTTTAAAGATGACATCTTCCTTTCAGCCTTGCTCCCCTCCCCAGCAGCATGCCTACCTGCACCAGCACACTTGCAGAGCCATGCCGCAGAGCTGGCTGGGTTGGGCAGCTTAGCTTTGACTTGCCCTGGAGGGGAGGAAAAGTGTTGCTGCCATGGCTGCAGACTGGGCTTGGGAAGAAGTAGTCCGTCTCCTGTGTTGTGGAAACTAGTATAGACAAGATGGCTGGTCTGGCTTGGTCATAGCCACTTTGTAAAGGATCTCATCCTGATCTCATCCTGCTTGTGGTAGCAAGGGTAAATCTGCTGAGCTGCTCCAGACTGAAGATTTTTTTCAGAGGAATAAGCATGTTCCACACTGGAGTTTTATTTCGAATTGAAATGGTGTCCTGGTCTATGGGTACCAGTCCTGGGACAGGTTCACCACAACCGAATCGTCACTTGTGGGAAAATAGTACTCATCCTCACCATCTCTGCTGCTGTTATAGTGGACATGAGAAGGGAAGAGCTGCTCCATCCAGCAGTGCATGTCACAGCATCGGGCACAGTCACGGTGCCTGAGCCTGGTGGCACAGAGCAAGGAGAGGGCAGGATACCTTGGGGAGCGGCGGGCGGGCAAACTGGAATCCAGCGACGTGCTGTAACCGTCTGTGGATGCTGTGAAACTATCAGCCTGGCTCCAAACTTCTCCTCACAGATATATCAACATGTAGGCAGTACGGATGACTGTGGACTAGGATTCCTGCAAGAAATTCAGTCCAACAGCAAAAATACACCCTCTCAGTACATATTGCCACTGTCAGTGTTAAGAGAACTAAAGTCATATTTTGTTTTTCAGGAGTCAGGTAACA
Organism: Phaethon aethereus; assembly: GCF_964289735.1. Classification (NCBI taxonomy): domain Eukaryota; kingdom Metazoa; phylum Chordata; class Aves; order Phaethontiformes; family Phaethontidae; genus Phaethon; species Phaethon aethereus. The sequence continues at coordinate 22,582,485 of NC_138582.1, forward strand.
GATATCTATAGTTAGGAACTTAGCCACAAAGCATCAGGATGTTATCAACAAGATCATATGAGAAAACACTGCAATTCCGATATATGGGTTTTATGCCCTAAATACTGAAAGTTTTCTTCCTCTCTTGGATGAAGTTTTGTGAGCAGAATCTTTGCTGAAAGGAATTCTAACTGCTTTTATATCTACAACGCGTGGTGCCAGCGCATATGTTCCTGTCTGAATTGTGAAATGGAGAAAATGGAATGTGAGACAGCTGTGACGAGGTTAATAGTAAATTAGCATTTTCCTATTGGAGTGTGAAAAGGCAGGTGAGAAGCATTGTTAATTCTCAATCTCCCCAAAAAGTCTTAAGAAAACTGGTCAGTTATCTTGCAACTTAACATTTTGCAATGCTGCTTAACATTCAGCTACAGTAAGTGAAAGCCAGCACTGGCCACTGTGCTGTACTTATTAAAGCTAACAGAGCATTACAGAAAAAGATTTATGGTTACCAGTGGGAAGAGAGGGAATGTTTCCAACAAAAGCAAAAAAATAATTCACAGTACAGTTGTTACTTTTATTTAGTTTGCACATACTATCTATTATTTACCTAGTGCCCCACACTCAAAATATAAGTGTTTCTAAACAAAAGGAACCCTTTCATTAAAAAAAAAGTACTTTCATGTAAACAAATGAGCAACACAGAGTACAAATAAAGTTTTATATTACTGACCAATTGTCTCAAGACTAAAGACACATCCATAGATATAAACACTTAAGAATATAAACGGCCCTAAATTACAGGGAGTAATTTCACTACTGTTGGTGAAGTTGCTTAGTGATCTCATCTGTATGAGGGAGATCTTTTGTTCCTATTAAAACATCATGCATTCAGGTGAGACTGTACTCTTCTGACTGTTGCATGATGGTCTGCTTAATCTTGGAATAAAGCACAAGGAAACACAGGCTTATTGAATAGTAATATTTCTTTAGTGATGTATTCTGAGAACAAAGCTTTATCAAAAAGGCATATATACATATAGGTACATAGCATCTTCTAAGTTCCCAAAGTAATTGTGTATTGGGTGTTACAGAAGACAAGTGTTATGGTTTTGCATAATGACAGTAGGAATGGAGAGACAATGTGGATGACTTGTGAGCTGGTGGAAGCAAGCTAATAATGAGTCCAGCCGCTGCTTAGCTGGAATCTCTCCTGATTCTTCACCTTTCTGTGCCAACACAGGCCTTTGAATACCTCCCCTGTAAAAAGTCAGGACCAGTATATGCCTTCCACACTGATTCAAAGATAAATAAAACTTCATAAGAGATAAGCATTCCTCTTATGTCTCCACTCATTTATTTGCCATCAATTTCCTGTTTGTTAGGGGTGATTTTCCCACATCATCTGTATTTAGACTTCCCTTTGAAACCTGAACGGGCATGAAAGAAATCTGCTGTGGGAAGGCAGACTACGTCTAGTGTTTATGCTTTTCACATACTGGCAGTAAGAAAGGAATCTCTGAGAACGGTGGCAGTAAGCATTGGGGATAAGGCTGGAGAAGAAGTAAGTTTTGTAATGTTCCAGAATAGACTTGAAAAGATTCTTTTAGTAACCTTTCTACCAAGCTCAAAGCTTTATCTTGTTGCTTTTTGACTCAAGTGCTTAGCCAGTATTCAGAGTTGCGCCCAATTACTCTGCTGGTAGGGGAAATTGATTTTTACAATAAGGTCTTTCTTTCGCAAAATTCAGTTTATTTACAAAGAAATCCACACAGCGTCCTGTTTGTGTGGACCCACGAAGACCAAATAGCAGCAGGCAGTTCACTTCCTCACATTTTCCAAGCTGTCCTTTCCAATGAGCTTCACCTCTGAGTTTCGTCTGCTCCTTCCCAACACAACTGCAAACATGGCTCCTTAGGGTGGTGACTCTGCTCTCCCTTCCTTGATCCCTTTTGTCTTGGATCAACAGATGTCTGCTGCCAGTCTGTCAGCTGGTCTGAGTGGTTTAGCCGTGCTGTAGCCCAGCCGTCCTACCTTCCGGCCTTTAGTTTCAGGTTAGAATAGAACAGAACAGAACAGAATAGAATCATTAAGGTTGGAAAAGACCTTTAAGATCAAGTCCACCCACCAACTCACCACCACCATGCCCACTAAACCATGTCCCCAAGTGCCACATCTACACATTTTTTGAACACTTCCAGGGATGGTGACTCCACCACCTCCCTGGGCAGCTTGTTCCAATGTTTGAACACTCCCTCAGGAAAGAAATTTTTCCTAATATCTGATCTAAACCTCCCCTGGCACAACTTGAGGCAATTTCCTCTCGTTCTATCGGTAATTACTTAGGAGAAGGGACCGACACCCACCTCACCACAACCCCCTTTCAGGTAGTTGTAGAGAGCGATAAAGTCTCCCCTCAGCCTCCTCTTCTCCAGACTAAACAACCCCGGTTCCATCAGCTGTTCCTCATCAGACTTGCTCTCCAGACTGCTCACCAGCTTCCTTGCCCATCTCTGGACACGGTCCAGGAACTCAATGTCCTTCTTGTAGTGAGGGGCCCAAAACTGAACACAGGATTCAAGCTGCGGCCTCACCAGTGCCGAGTACAGGGGCACAATCACTTCCCTACTCCTGCTGGCCACACTATTGCTGATACAGGCCAGGACGCTGTTGGCCTTCTTGGCCACCTGGGCACACTGCCGGCTCATATTCAGCCGGCTGTCAACCAGCACCCCCAGGTCCCTTTCCGCCGGGCTGCTCTCCAGCCACTCCTCCCCAAGCCTGTAGCGTTGCATGGGGTTGTTGTGGCCGAAGCGCAGGACCCGGCACTTGGCTTTGTTGCACCTTATACAATTGACCTTGGCCCATCAATCCAGCCTGTCCAGATCCCTCTGCAGAGCCCTCCTGCCCTCCAGCAGATCAACACTCCCACCCAACTTGGTGTCATCTGCAAACTTACTGAGGGAGCACTTCATCCCCTCATCCCAATCATCAATAAATATATTAAACAAGACCCAATTCAATTGCTCCTTCATTTAGCAGGAACAAAGGCCTCCCTGTTTGCTCATGGACTCCGGCCAGAAGTTATACGCATATCAAACACTGGCTTTTCCCAGCACACCATCACAAATGTTTTCCTCCAAAAATTTCATAACTTCAGTATTGGGAATATTTGTTTCTTTTTGTGTATATTATCTTATGTCTAGCACCTGCAGAAAGCATAAGAAAAGTATGATACTGTCTGTTCCAGTTGGTGTGTTTGCTGAATTTCTTAATATATATTTATGTTCACATTACACAACATACCCCCTCAAAATGAAAAGGGAGACCCTTTGCACATGTGGATTAAGAAAATAATGTTACTGGTTTTAATACCTTCATCAGTGACATAGACACTGGGATCGAGTGCATCCTCAGCAAGTTTGCAGACGACACCCATCTGAGTGGTGCAGTTGACATGCCTTACGGACAGGATGCCATCCAGAGGGACCTGGACCAGCTCGAGGAATGGGCCTGTGTGAACATCACGAGGTTCAACACAGCCAAGTGCAGGGTCCTGCACCTGGTTCGGGGCAACCCCCACTATCAATACAGGCTGGGGGATGAAGGGATCAAGGGCAGCCCTGTTGAGAAGCACTTGGGGGTATTGGTGGATGAAAAGCTGGACATGAGCCGGCAACGTGTGCTCGCAGCCCAGAAGGCCAACCATATCCTGGGCTGCATCAAAAGAAGCGTGGCCAGAAGGTCAAGGGAGGTGATTCTGCCACTCTACTCCACTCTGGTGAGACTCCACCTGGAGTCCTGCGTCCAGCTCTGGAGCCCTCAGCACAGGAAAGACATAGACCTGTTGGAGCGGGTCCAGAGGAGGGCCTCAAAAATGCTCAGAGGGATGGAACACCTCTCCTGTGAGGACAGGCTGAGAGAGTTGGGGTTGTTCGGCCTGGAGAACAGAAGGCTCTGGGGAGACCTTCTTGCAGCCTTCCCGTACTTAAAGGGGACTTATCAGAAAGATGGGGACAGACTGTTCAGCAGGGCCTGTTGCAATAGGACAAGGGGTAATGGTTTTAAACTAAAAAAGAGTAGATTTAGACTAGATACAAAGAAGAAATTTTTCATAATGAGAGTGGTGAGACACCGGCACAGGTTTCCCAGAGAGGTGGTAGATGCCCCATCCCTGGAAACATTCCAGGTCAGGTTGGACGGGGCTCTGAGCAACCTGATCTAGATGAAGATGTGCCTGCTCATTGCAGAGGGGTTGGACTAGACAACCTTTAAAGGTTCCTTCCAACCCAAAAATTCTATAATCCTATGATTCTATAATACCTGTGATACTGTAGTTATTTATTATGTTAATACAATAATTATGACTTCAATGTAGCTGCAGTATGAAAAGTGCTGACTTTTAAAATACAGTGTAAGAATGAAGTGGAAGAGACAAAATGCAATGTATGAATGGAGTGGAGGAGACAACCTCACTAGTTCTTTTACATGGAAAATTTTCATGGTGCGACTTTCCCTAGATTTCCCACTGCTAAGGAAACCATTGTTGTTTCCATAATGCTGAAGTTGGTTTTTCCTGCAGGGAGTACATGACACACACGTCAAATGTTTTAATAATTGTCGCAAGTAAATATGATAATGCTTAGTTTTCTTGCATTTGTAATGAGCCTGTGTTGACTTTTGAATTCTTTTATAAAATGTTCTTTGCTATACTGGAAAAAATCACAACTGCTTCTTTGTATTCAGATCAATGAAAAACAGCAATTGAAGAAATGCTACATCAGATCTATTATCAGAACTCTTCAAATTTATACAACATAAGATGACTAATTTGTTATTTTGGTCCTCTGCAGAGCTAGCAATATACTTTCCAAGTGCACCTTTTAAAATGAGTATTTACTAGAAAGAGGTAGTTTGAGAGGTTTTAATTTGCATATCTTTAGAGTCTATTGAAATTAAGAAATGGGCATTTTCTTTTTTATTTCCATCATTTTATATCATCTGATTGCTGAAATTCTATCTTCTGTATTCCATCAATGGGCAGATACAGCAGCATTTTGGGTTGGGTTTTTTTTTAGGCATTATGACAGTAGATCAAATGGTAAATTGGTTATCTAACAGATCTTTTACATTTTTCAATTTACCAGTCTTCAATGATGTCTTGTTTCAAACAGTATTTTTCTGATTAAGACACTGTGTGATCCCTTTGCATTTCTGCAAGAGTTAACTTCTTAAATTTGTCAGTAACTACTCTTAAAGGACTATTTGCTGAGCAAGATAAATAAATGTAGGTAGTCATTCCATCTGTGGTAAAACTCAGAGATCCTGTAGTACCATCAGTACAAGCTACTCTTCTGAATTAAAAATGTACAAAGAGGAAGATTCTTACAAGTTAAGCTACTTTGGAGAGGGTGAAATACAGGTCAGATAATCCGGCAGATGAAAGACAGGCAATGTAATGCTATAAAAGTGAAATGTGATTGTAAATTCCCTTCTTCTTGCAGCTACTTGTTGCTAGCACTGTCCAGACCGTAGTATAAGGACATGTGCAGTCAAGCTGGTGAGGAGAGGTATGGGTATGGGCTCAGACCTTTTTCTTGGCAGCCTCTGTACATTGGCATCATCGTAGAGCTCCTTATAGCAGCCTGTGTGGTAGCCATGTACCATATGTGCCTGATTCCAGACACACTTCACATCGTGCATCCTCATGCACTGCATTTTTTTTGGTAAAGAAGCACTGGAGTTACCTGGCAGGCTATTTCCATTTCATCTCCAGAGCAAAGTGTGCCACCCAGCACACATTCACCTCTGCCCCAGGGAGCAGCTCAGCAACCGTGCATGACAATGGCAGTCATCGCCCTAAGCCTCTGCAAGATACTCAGAGACGACAGCAACAATTGTAGCGGAAAAATGTATGTTGAATAAAATAGCATGAAACATTGTCTGCACCCACAGGAGTTCATGGGTATTTTGTTGTTAACTTTGAATTCATGTAGAATTCCACACATGCTATTTCAAGTTAATTGGAAGGTTTTTGTGAAAATTTCTATCAAATTTGGAATATTTTTTTTCTTTTTTTTCCTTTTATTTTTACTGAAGACTGTTTTCATATTTAACAACGCAAGTCTGGATTTTACTATATATCATTGTACTGTCTCACTGGAGAAGGACCGCAGACTCATAATACAGAATCACAGAATCATCAAGGTGGGAAAAGACCTTCAAGATCATCAAGTCCAACCACCAACCCAACACCACCATGCCCACTAAACAACGTCCCGAAGTGCCACAACTACACGTTTTTTTAATACTTCCAGTGATGGTGACTTCACCACCACCCCGGGCAGCCTGTTCCAATGTTTGAACACTCCCTCAGGAAAGAAATTTTTCCTAATATTTAGTCTAAACCTCCCCTGGTGCAACTTGAGGCCATTTCCTCTTGTCCTATCGCTGGTTACCTGGGAGAAGAGGCCAACACCCACCTCACCACAACCCCCTTTCAGGTAGTTGTAGAGAGCGATAAGGTCTCCCGTCAGCCTCCTCTTCTCCAGACTAAACAACCCCAGTTCCCTCAGCCGCTCCTCATAAGACTTGTGCTCCAGACCCCTCACCAGCTTCCTTGCCCATCTCAAGGACATGCTCGATCAACTCAATGTCCTTCTTGTAGTGAGGGACCCAAAACTGAACACAGTATTTGGGGTGCGGCCTCACCAGTGCCGAGTACAGGGGCACGATCACTTCCCTACTCCTGCTGGCCACACTATTGCTGATACAGGCCAGGATGCTGTTGGCCTTCTTGCCCACATGGGCACACTGCTGGCTCATGTTCAGATGGCTGTCAATCAGCACCCCCAGGTCCTTTTCCACCGGGCAGCTCTCCAGCCACTCCTCCCCAAGCCTATAGCGTTGTGTGGGGTTGTTGTGACCCAAGTACACCACCTGGTACTTGGCCCTGTTGAACCTCATATTGTTGACCTCAGCCCATTGACCCATCCTGTCCAGACCCTCTGTAAAGCCTTATTACCCTCCAGCAGATTAATGCTCTCACCCAACTTGGTGTCGTCTGCAAACTTACTGAGGGAGCACTCGATCCCCTCATCCAGATCATTCATAATGATATTAAACAGAACTGGCCCCAAAACTGAGCCCTGGGGAACACCACTTATGACTGGCCAGGAACTGGATTTACTCCATTCACCACAACTCTTTGCACCTGGCCATCCAGCCAGTTTTTCACGCAGCAAAGAGTACACCCATCCAAGCCATGAACAGTCAGTTTCTCCAGGAGAATGCTGTGGGGAAAGCTGTCAAATACTCTATTAAAGTCCAGGTAGACAACATCCACAGCCTTTCCCTCATCCACTAGGCGGGTCACCTGGTCATAGAAGGAGATCAGGTTGGTCAAGCAGGACTGGCCTTTCATGAACCTGTGCTGGCTGGACCTGATCCCTTCGGTTGTCCTGCACATGCCCTGTGAGCACCCTCAAGATGATCTGCTCCATAATCTTCCCCAGTACTGAGGTCAGGCTGACAGGCCTGTAGTTCCCCGGATCCTTCTTCTGGCCCTTCTTGTAGATGGATGTCACATTGACAAGACTCCAGTCATCTGGGACCTCCCCTGTTAACCAGGACTGCTGATAAATGATGGAGAGTGGCTTGACAAGCTCCCTCAGTACTCTTGGGTTGATCCCATCAGGCCCCTCCTCCTGGATTATGGGGAGTTTATTCTGCTTTCCATCCCTGTCTTCCAGCTCAGGGAGCTAAGTACCCTGAGGGTACTTAGTCTGGCTATTAAAGACTGCGGCAAAGAAGGCATTAAGTACCTCAGCCTTGTTCTCAGCCTTGGTGACAATGTTCCCCCCCATCCGATAAAGGATGGAGATTCTCCTCGGCTCTCTTCTTGTTGGTAATATATTTGTGAAAATATTTTTTGTTATCCCTTACAACCGTGGCCAGATTGAGTTCTAGCTGGGCTTTTGCCTTTTTAATTTTGTCTCTGCATGACCCAATGAGATCCTTGTACTCTCCCTGAGCTGCCTGCCTCTTCTTCCAGAGGTGATAAACTCTCCTTTTTACCCTGAGTCCCAGCAAAACCTCCCTGTTCAGCCAGGCCGGTCGTCTTCCCCACCAGCTCGTCTTATGGCACATGGGGACCGCCTGCTCCTGCACCTTTAAGATCCCCTTCTTGAAGGGGACCCTTTTGCCCTTCAGGATGGTCTCCCAAGGGACTCTCTCAACCAGCAACCTGAACAGGCTGAAGTCTGCCCTCCCGAAGTCCATGGTAGCAGTTTTGCTGACCCCTCTCCTTACTTCACCAAGAATCAAGAATTCTATCATGTCATGGTCACTAAGCCCAAGACGGCCTCCAACCACCACATCTCCCACCAGTCCTTCTCTGTTTGTAAACAGCAGGTCAATCAAGGCACCTGCCCTGGTGGACTCACTTACCAGCTGTGTCAGGAGTTTATCTTCCACACACTCCAGGAACCTCCTAGACTGTTTCCTCTCTGCTGTGTTATACTTCCAGCAGATGTCTGGTAGATTGAAGTCCCCTACAAGAACAAGGGCTCACGTTTGTGGGACTTCTGCCAGTCGCTTATAGAATGTTTCATCTGCCTCTCCATTCTGGTTAGGTGGTCTGTAACAGACTCCCAGCAGAATACCTGCCTGTTGACTGTTGACTATGGAATTGCTGTTGACTGTGGAATTGTTCCTGTCTCCATGACTCCTAAAGTCCTATGAGATTTTATAGCTATTTCGAATAGGTATCTGATCAAATTCTGAACTAAAATATTAAGGTGTCATATGCCTTTGCATCTGCATCCTGTGACTTGTTGTTACTAGTCCTCACTAATAACAACAATGGTGTAGATACATATAGAGTTTCTTATTTATTACCTTAATTAAGTTTACTATAGTTCAAGATATGTTTAGCAAATTGTAATTACTAGTATTTCTTTATAAGTAACAAAAAAAAATTAATCAGTCCAACATTTCATTTCCAATTCCTTAGATATGATTCTGGCTCTCCCTTAGCTTACAAAATATAATTACAAGTCATTCAGTAATTTTATTAGTGAATACCCTGAAGACTATGGGATGCATATCTTCTAGACTGGCTCGTCTTTACATATTCTGTTTCTTCATGTATTCCCTTACCTGACAGATCACCAGATACAGTGACATAATCTTCATTACTTAATTATAATTATTAGTCAAGGGGTTTCTACCCCAGACATATAGCTTCCAAGCAGTCTGTTGAACAGACTAGCAACAGGTTTAGAAAATAAACCATTTGACACTGGGAATATTATCTCCTAGTCACCTAAGAAGAACAGTTGGAGAACAAATATCCATTTATGATTTGGAGCATGCTATGTAATGAACAAGCAGAAAGACTGAATGAAGGCTGTATGTGCACTCATTGCTAAAATGTATTCACTTTCAAATGTACTGCAATTTAGAGTATTTTTTCTCTTAATATATAAACTATGTATGTATATATATATCATAAATGTTTGCATGTTATTTATGTGGGATGGGGCGTTTCTCAGAGGCAGGAAAATAAAGTGGGAGGTGGGAGGGGAAGGAGCTTAAGATTGTAATGAAACCTAATTTGCAAGGAATTTGCACTAGCAGCTATAAATTTCACTCAAAAGATTTCCAGGTGTTTGGTGCACATCTATACATAGGGAGCATTTCCCAAGAAATGAAACTTAATGTCTGCAGTAAAATGAATCAGAGTCCTTATCCCAGAATATTTGCATCTCTACTCTCTGTGAATCTTTACTTCATGGATGCGTGTTTTGCTTTTGCACTGTCCTTGTTTTTTTGAAAAGAAAGGAGATGAATAGGCTTTCTACTAATGAGTGACACTAAGAGCCTGCTGAATTTCCACACATACATTTCAGGGGGAGTTCTTTAATTCAGTTTACTGTACTCATTATAGCATACCTGAAATCAGAATCCTTGAGCTATGGGCACTGTGCATTCATGCAATGAGACATCCGCCATCCAGACCATCCCAGTTTAAATGGAAAAGGTGGGCAAAGAGGATTATCTAGTTCTTTACCTCAGAAACTGAGACTCAGAAAGACTGTTTTTTCTCAGAGTCACTGAGGATAACTGTGGCAGAGTCGAAAAGTTATCTCTTGATTTAGTGCCAGTTTGTGCAGCTCCCATGGAAGTCCTGTCAGCACCATTCCAACCTTGTATTATTCTTGACCTTCCTTTTCTTCTTTTCCGGCAAAGCCTAAATGCCACAAATTGTTGCAGAGCTAAGTAGATCTTACAGCTAGGCTGGACTATCTTATGCAGAACTGCCTGTACTGAGAGTGAGACTTTAGTCTGGGGCTGTACAATGGATAGTTGAAGTAGGCAGGAAACCGAAATATATGTCTCTGTGCTACTGGTTGGAAGAGCAAGAAATGAATAACTAATGAGCAGAGCTTTAGAGTCCACAGGGAGGTCATAGCAATATGTGGAGCTTTCCATGACCTGTCATTTGTCAAGGACACTTTAATCCATAGAGCAACAAGCACGGTGGCTGTACTGAGCCTGGCCAGGAGAAGCCAGCACACTTGTTGCTAATAGCAGCTGAGTTGGACGTTGTCTTGATAGGTTTCTTGATGTCGCAGATCGTTGGAATGAAGTTTTATAGTTCTTCCCCTATTTTCAGCACATTTTATCTCCTCCTACAGGAATAAATTGCCAGACCAAGACAGGGATTTGTTCCTGCATTTTATGTCCACATTCAGGCTAGGAAGTTGAAGTCTTCCAAGGAAGCAACCAAGTGAGTTTTATCTTCTCTTTAGTGTCTACAGCAGCTTCTCTAGAAAGCTTTATCTGTTCAGGGGATTTAGAGTTAACAGCATGGCCAGAGTGTATACTGTCTCTGGACACACAGATTAAGTGTTAGGAAATATTGGCTTTCCCTCAATTTTTATCCTTCCAGCTCTAGATCTGTGATGAATAAGGAGCGGGGGGAGCGCACACAGGGGAGTGAAGTGAGAGATGGGTGCTGCAGTGTCAGCTAGCTGGGTTTCTGTGACACAGACCAGTCACCAGGGACAGGACTGCAGATAGCGATGGAGGGTTTATTACTGACAAGGCCTCTCTCTTTACCCTTTTGCCCTGGTTAGACATGAATAAACAAGTAAATTTTGAACACTGAAAAATAACAAAATGCCTTTTTGAGTTTTAAGAGCCTCACATGCTAGTTCAGAAGAAAATGATCCCAGCTGCCAGCATTTCCAGGAGTCCCAGATATCTCCTGCAATGCAATTAAGCAAGCTCAGTACAAAACTATTCTGCACATTTGGAGCTAAAGGACAATATAATAAATGACTGCAGTGAACTACATTGCTATTGCATCAGATTGCATCTGAATCCACTACTGGTGGGTTTTCTGGTGCTGGAAATCTGCCCTTCAGGATCTCACTGTCCTCTCGCCTGTTTGCTTACATCCTCCTTGATACTGCAACACCAGTGCGAGTCCAAGGTAGATTAGAAGCAGCTGTTTTGTAGCAAACAAACAAAAGTCTTTGTCTATCAGCCGTTATCACTTTTCTCCAGCGGGAAAAAAAAAGTCAGCTGTCTGTTTGCAGACAAGCGAAACTTCGTCAAATGGTTAAACTTTTTACAAACAGAAAATTTGGAGCTTGATCCAAGAGCGATTTCAGGAAACCCTGGTATTAGTGGAGCTTCATTTACCTTGACGAACAATGCTAATTCGTGCAGTTCATGATACAGCCTGTAGCTCTAAAGTGTCTGAATGTTGCCATGAAAATATTGAGGTGTTATTTTACTTCTGCTCACTTGGAGTGTGTCAAAGACTTCTACAAGCCTGACAGGAATATATTGGAAACATCATTTCAATAAGTAAGTGTCATAGTAGGACTAAAGCTTGAAAGGGAAAAAATGAAGTGCAAAACTCTCTGGCACAGTGAAGAACTAAAATGTAAAACAACTGAACCTAGTCCTGAACGTATTTTTTAGTACATTGAATTGCTTCTCCAAATGACCATGCTAATTGTAACCCACTGACCTCTGTGGCTACAGGGGAACAGGGAATATGGGGTGGTCCCTTCTGCTGCGGGTCTCCCATTCTCACTCACAGCAGATGCATTGAAAATGGGATTTAGACACCCAGGCCTTAATTTACTCCTGCAGCTCTAATGACTAGATATAAAATGTACTGTTGGTATGTTCTCTGAAGAATAGGTGACAGAATGTGAATGTCATAATCTTAATCTTCCCTTCACATTTCCTTGCATTTTAATTAAAAGTTGGAGAAATACTAAAAAAAAAAATCAAATTAGGACATCTGTCTTCACTACAAGATGTCACCTTACCACAAGGTCCAATTAAAATTTTCGGTTTATTTTGATTTATGTTGCTGAACATTGTCCTTGAATATACTAATATACATCTTTAGAAATATGCACAAAGTCCTGACATGCACTTACTCTGTCTTCTGTGCAGTTTAATATGGGTTTGATTTTACAAATTATAGTATGTTTGTACAGTAGATTTCAAATAAATGTAGTTTCGTCAGAGCAGACTACAATGGTCTATAATATACCTTTGTAAATTGAAACAAATTGAAAAATAAAATTAACTGCTCCAAGTTCTAATTTACATGTCTATTTTGCACACACGTCACAAAACTAAAATGTTCACGTTCATCTTGGGGACTTGCGGAGCTTTGCAAATCCCTGGCACTCTCAACATATTACCACACAGTTTTTGACTTAGCTTGAATGGGTGACCGTATGGTGGTATTGCCAAGTTTTATGAGTCAAGTCATATGCAGAGTCTTATTGAGAGTCTTATGATTTTTTAATAACCATGTGATTTGAGACAAGGGAAGGCAAGACCTAGAATGACTCCTAGACTGTTTGGAATAGGTACTATTAGGATTAAGGTACCTAGATAAGAGTGGAAGGTGCGACAATCTATATTAATATAATACAAACATATATATATACATGTATGTGTGTATGTGTGCATGTCTACTATCACTTTGGACTTTTGACAGAATAATTGTCACGTTCAGAAGTTTAGGTGGAAAAGTGTATCAGTCCTTGGGATGCTCTTGCTCAAGCCAGTAGTTGTCAGTTATTGTGCCTGTATTTAGCAACCTGAGAAAGCTCTTAGAAGCCCTTTCCTCTAACCTTGGCTAAGCTGTGGGTTATGTTAAAGTCTTACTACAGTTAGTTAGATCATCTGACTCACAGTTCTCAGGAACCTCCACCTAAGAGATATTATTTCTTTCAGATTTAAGACTGGACTTCCTCTTGCCCAATCCAGTTCAGTCATGCATTAAGAGCCAAATTATGGCTTTGATGGATAGTTTCCACTGGATGGGACAACAGAAAAGAAGAGTAACACTGAAGTAATGTAATCCCCCTCTGAACATCTGGCTCCTGTAGGGCTTCCTCCCTTTGAAGCTAGCGGCTACTCTACAGAATGGTCATGCCCTCCTCTACAAGTTTACACTGCCTGGTTTTCTCCAAATTGCAAGTCTATGAAATGGCATTAGGTAAGGTTAAGCCAAACCAAATCTGTTAAGAATTTTAAAACAGCAACCTCCCAGCTGCTATTGTGTAAGAAAAACAAAACACCTCAGTCTTAGTCCTGGAGAATTGTAGAAATTAGTTGTAGCATGTATTAGAGAAGGAGATTGGCTTAAGTTCCTCAATGCACTAAAGGGCTGCAGAGCTCCACTGGCTGAGATCCTGCCCTCCAGCTCAAAGTCCTCCACATGGAGGTTATGGGTGCGCATGACAAACAGATCACCTGGAACCAGGGCTAAAGATTAGCTGCACTCAAAAAGATAAAAAAATCTGTTTGGGCAAAATATTAACACATCATGTTGGTTGTGTTTTCTTCCAGCCCTGTCAACACAGAGAACATGATTACCTCTATAAAACTAGAGTTCTTTCTGCTTCTTTGAACTTTGGGCTATACTTTAGAAGTAGTTCACTACTTCAGACTTCATGTTGTTTCTGCCTTAATAACTGGTGGGGACATGACGTGCATGTGCAGGCCAGATGAAGGAGGTTCTAATTTAACTTAATTAAAAATCAAGAATATTACCAGTGTCAGTATGGAGCCTGAAAAGATAATTGCTTCAAAAATTGTGCATAAGAAAAAATAAATTGAATTTAAAAAATGAAAAATTCCACAAAAAAAATGTAGGTTTTTTAATAGCTCCTTCCACACTAGCTAATTAGCCTCTTAGGTTGTGAAAACTGCTCATGAAATGTTCTGTTGGTATTGAAGAGATTTTTTGGTTTTCTTTGCAATCATGAAGTCTTGTCTTGGCTTTTTCTTTTCTTTGGCATATTCAGGTTTTTTGCCTTTCTTTTCCCCTTGGTCTTTCAGTTTGTCTCCTCTAAAATTAAAACAGTATTAATAGTTTAGTTCTTCATTCTATCCATGAACCAGCTGAACAGTTGTGCTCTTTCTGTGATTAGATAATTATTCAAAATTATTTGAAAGGTTTATACAAACATCTTCTCCGATAAATTCATTGTTTGACTAGACTTTAAACTCAGGCTTTTCTTGTGGGTTTATTATAATGTTTTATAGAGTAATGTGTATACATGTGTAAAAACCATACAGGTTTTAAAAAGACATTATAGTGATAGAAGTTTCTTCCAGGTATCAGCTAGCAGATCTTGAGAAGCTAAATCCAAAGGTAAGAGAATGGCTGCTAAGAGCAGCCTTAAGTCTCTTATGACTGAACTGAAGGACGAGATTTTCTTCTGAATTGTGATGTGGACTATGGATGCAGGTTCTCACCTATCTTCTGGTGCTGTTCAGCCACTTTAGATAACCACTGATTCTTCTCTAGTGCACTGGAAATCCTATAGTAAAGTAATGCTAAAACAGTGGTTCTTATGCCACTTCTGAGACTGGGATTAAAGATGCAGGCAGAGGAATGAAGGTATCACCATACTTGTTGATCTTTGCCTACCATCTCGGTCCACATTGCCACAGTAAGAGTTAAGCTGCTTTAGTTAACAGTAAGGAAAAAAAACAAAAACAGTTTTAGTACCAGTGTTGTTACCATGTTGTAGGTACTCACCGAAGCATTATGTTACACGGTGTAATCGCAGGCTGAATCAGGTCACTTTGTCCTACCATTTGATTGTCGTTGCAGCAGCAGCAATGTACTTTAATAAATGAACAAGCTTGGGCAAGATCTCCAGAAATGTCTAAAACACGCAAAATTAGTCAAGAGCAATTCACGCAGCATATGACAGAAGTGCTATTATTGTCAGGGAAACTACTACTACAGAGTCTGTGACTACGACTCATGATTTAATCTGAACAGTCAGTTGAACATAAAACAGTTGTAATAATATTTAAAGCAGAATATCCAATACATGTAAGAGACAGTCCAGATTCATATGACTAATAAGAAAAAATAACTGCTATTACATTAGGAACATGAATTGCTTTTAACTGAAGTAACAAATTTTGTAGGCAGTTCTTACAGCTTGCTTGTACACAAATCCCTTTCTCCTGCAGGGGATCCTCCGTTTAGACTCTACACAAAGAGCTTGCAAACCGTCTACAAGTCTACAGTCCCCAGGAGATAAAGCATAGAGAAAGAGTGCTTACTCCAAGTGCTCTGCAGCAGTTTGGAGAAATTAATGTGAATCCCAGCAGCAGTTAGTGGACCACGCTGCTAAACTAATGCGCTCTACAAAATCAGTTTGGGTGCAAGCTGCAAGGATGCAGCTACACTGCCACTGGCTCCAGACATACATCATTTGCAGTTAACCAAGCTATATTTGGACTGTTTTCCACAGCACTGTGTACAGCATGTCCTATGTTTGTACAGTCCTTAGCACAATGGGACCCTACTCTTGATTTGCCTCTAGACTGCACAGTGATACTAATAATAAATACCAGGGAAATAAATGATCACTTAACACATTTGGTATATTTTCTCCAGCACACAACAGCAATATTAGTGTGTACACCAGCACAACACAAGCAGATTCTGATATATGCTATAGGTTTTTAACACAATGGCCTTGATCCAGACATTTCTGGCACCGTCTTCTACTGTCTTGCATCATTTTGCAGTGAAGTTATGTAGGGTACTCTAGATTTGAGGTAGCTGTGGTCTAGTATTAAAAATCATGTAGAAGAAAAATCTAGTTTACTAGCACTATTTAGACTACTGCTGTGCAAACAACTGTTTGTTAAAAAAAAAAAAGATCACTGAATAGATGGAACAAATAATTTTTGACCAACTCTTCATATGCTGTGCTGCAAAGCAAATGCACTTCCTCTTCTGCCTACTTTTTCATACGTTAAATTTATAAATAATTGTTTTGGAAAAATTAATATCACAAAAAGAGAATATTTAGAATTCCATTGTTCCATCTTTTTCATGATAAAGTACTTGAGTGCTTCTGCAAAAAACAGGTGGAGTAAATTCAGATACAGTAGAGGTCTCACCAAAAATTAATCACTGGTATTGAATATGCCAACACTTCTCATGACCTCATGTGAAGGGGGGTTATGGGACAGAAAGTAATAAGATTGGTAAAGGAAAAATGCTGTTAATTCATTTAGCTGAGATCTAGCCTATGTCTTAAATTGTCTCCATTCTTACTGTGTATTAAAATGGTGCCAAGAGGTCCCAACCAGGACTTGGCATTAGAGACACATACTGTAAGATTGTCTCCTACAATTTTACAGCCAGTCAGAGCAGGAATAGAGAGTGAGGAATGAATTGGAGAGGATTTTTACAGTGGGTCATAAAATTGGTGTTAAATCTGTTGGTGGCATTTGCTAACAGCATAGTCTGCAGTGACAAAAGAAAGGGAGAACTGATGAGGAAGGAGTATGAAGAGAAAAAGAGAAGATGGTGAGAAGGAAGCATGTGTGGCAAGCAGTGAAGTGAAGCTGAAGTGACTGTAAACAACCAATGATTAAAAAGAAAACAGTGTTAAAAGTAAAACTACAGGGGAAAAAAATCATATGCTGTTATCGTCAGTGGGTGCCTGATAATTCCTGCTGAAGCTGCTTCAGTAGCTTCACGTGCCAACCTTGAGCTTCAGAGAGAAGAATGACTGCCTGTTACAACAATCTTGGTTGGGTTAAAGGTGAACCATGTGTGCACTTTCAGCATGTTTCATCTTCACCTGCCTTCAAATACAAAGGAAAGATGATGTCAAGTTCTGGACCAACTTAAAATGATACCTCTTGATAAATTTTTATCAGTCATCTTCAGATAAGAGTAAAAACCAAACCCAAACAAAAAAATGCAGTCATGATTAGAATTTCATGCATATAAAGTTATGTCTATGATTTATTATATACTTTCCAGGCACCGGAGAAACAATATTCTTTTCCCCAAACATCAAAGAGAATAAGACGGACAGCTGTCAGCAGAGGCCAGCAGAAGAAGCAGCAAAAAGAAGTAGTATGGCTTTTTACTCAGATAACTTTGCTAGGAAAGAATTCCTTTGAAATACTTAAAAGTTCACAGATTTGGTGACCTTGCTAAGGGGGCTACATGGGAAGATGTTGCTTGACATCCTGACTGTCTTATCTGGACTACTAACATACTCTCTGCCCTGGACTTACAAGATCAGCTCACCTCATATGAAGGCAAAATGCCCTTGCAGAGATTTTTTCTCTAGACCATTACTTCAGTATCTCACCTTTCGCTTGCCAAGCTCATTTAGACTCTTTTGCATATCATCTGTCACACCATGTCTTTGAGAACAATGTTGAGATTAAGCCCATGATGCCAGGGGTTGGTGCTTTCCTCTCTGCTGCCATGAACAATGGGTACATGCTAAAGGGTAGCCACTTGCTTGTGCAAATGATTGAAAGCAGTTTTGCCAACAGAGATGTTTAGGTTATTTGGAATAGCATTTAATCTTAAAAGATAATTACTGTTGTCATCTCTGTTGTGCAACTAAAATTACAGAAAGAGAATCATATCACATCCCTTTCCTCAATAACATACAACTGGACGGTAGAAATTGGGTTGAACTAGTCAGGCAAAAATAACTTGGGAGGAGTGGAGGAAGGCTACGGATTATGTGCTGATTTGTTTAATGTTGACCTATCTCTATGGCAGAGAGTGTAACAGGTTCCAGTAAGGACTTGCACCCAGCACGTACAGCTGTAATTACTGTGGGAGGGTTAGGAGTCGCTGTACGTTTGTAGGCTCTGTGTGGTGGTTGTTCATAAAAGCAGTAATGTTCCTCTCAGTGGCTACAGACCAGACTTCCTTTCCAGTGCCCCACTGTTAAGAATTAAAAAGAGGAATGGGATACACTGGGTAGAAAATAGGACATGTGAGGTTTCGCTGAAAAAGTTGGTTAGACTTGCAAATAGAGAGAAACCAAAAAGATTGTTAGCTAACATGCTGTGAATGCTTTACTTATTTGTATAAATCTATAAATGAAGGTTGTGTTTTCTTCTCCCTTAAAGCATTAATTTTATATGCATGCTCATGGCTTCTGAGAGGTGAACAGTCACATCCCTCATAGGTTCAAACTGTGCTGGACAAATTTACTGAAGACTAATCTACTGAGGGTTATTCAACTCAATGAAAACATCTCTAATACAGGGTGTTCCTGAGCCACAACTCAAGAGAGTTAGAGACCATTCATGCTTGCCTGGTTTACGTTCCTTCTTTGGTGACTATTATCAATGTTGCAGCTTCATCCAGATGCTCACTCTTAAATAAACCTCTCCTCCCTCCCAAATGAGACATACCTCCAATATACTTCTCTTCCTTCACAGATAGATGGGGATTGGGAAATAAACGTGGGAGAAATCAGAGAACATCAAATTAAATAAAATGGTCTCCTGTTGTGCCAGGGGAGGTTTAGATTGGATATTAGGAAAAATTTATTCATCGAAAGGGTTGTCAAACATTGGAAGAGGCTGCCCAGGGAAGTGGTGGAGTCACCAATCCCGGAGTTATTTAAAAGTCGTGTAGATGTGGCATTTAGAGACACGGTTTAGTGGTGGACTTGGCAGTGTTAGGTTAATGGTTGGACTCAATGTTCTTAAGGGTCTTTTCCAACCTAAGTGATTCTACGATTCTATGAAAAAAGGGAGGAATAAGGAGAAATAGTGTAGAGCATTCCCCATAGCAATCACCATTTGTGGAGCAAGAACTCTGGTCTGATCCGACACATATGTTCTCATGGTGTAGCTATGGAAGACCTACAAACGTTGTTAACTTTTGTTTTTCTCAGGAATGGTAATATTTTGTTTTTCCAAGTAGATCAGTTGATCTAGAAGAACAAAGAAACACTTCTCCCAGTCTGCAACAGGCACTGCAAAATTCAAGCTAAATATAGAAGTTTTGCTGTGAATCTAATTTTCGACACTCGGTTAAACAACTGAGAGCAACGGATAACTGTGCAACAAGAAATGGTGTCATTAAAGGGTGAAAAGCGAGCAATTGTAATTGAGCAGAAAGTGTCACCAGGCACTTGTTATGGGGTCCATAATTTCGGATGCTATGCATCTACAGCAGTTACGCCTGTGGCTCTTGCTGTACTTTTTCTGTCTCACTGGTGAAATGCAGATTTGGAGGGCAGAAAGACGGCTGCCGCCAGCTGCCGGGCTGTCTCTGTGCTTTACAGTTTGGGTTTGATTTCACACACAAGAGTTTTCTTCAGGGCAGAGAGACTGGACACCCATATACCCATTTGGTTACTTTGCGTGTACGCCGGGAATCCAGGCTGCCCTTCCCGTGGTGACGGGAAGATTCGCCCTCCCTCCCCCGCCTCAACCCTTCTCCTCGCAGGACGCCTCCTCGAGCCAGCGCCGCAGCCCGGGCAGACAGGCCGGCCCACGGGACCCAGCCCCGGGGGACGCGGCCTCAGCTGAGGGCGGGCGCGGCGGCGGCGGCTCCCGGGACGGGGCGGGCAGAGCGCTGCCAAGGGCGGGCCGAAACCTGGCGGCGGTGGTGGCGGTGGTGGCGGCTGAGGAGGAGAGGGAGGCGGTGGCGGGGCGGTACCACGCCGGAGCGTGGTGGCCCGGGCCCTCCCCCGCCGTCTGGGGGCCGCCGCTCCGCCCGCCCGGCCCGCGGCTGCCGGGAGCGACTCCATGCGCTCGGGCCGCCAGTGCGCAGCCGCGACGGAGCCCAGCCGGGGAGGAGGAAGCGGCGCCGCGCAAGGGGAAGAAGGCCGAGGCCGGCGGAGGTGGCGGCTCATGGCTCCGCGGGCGGGCGCGCGGATGAGGCGCGGACGTGCGGGCCGTTAGCGGTCCCCGAGGCGGCAGCTCTGGTGGGCGAAGGAGCGAGTCGCGGCCAGCCCTTCTTGCGGCGGCGGCTCCGGCTCCGTGTCGGGGGCGCGGCAGTGGCAGGTCCGGCTCCTCGTCGCCTCCCTGCGGGCTGGTGTTATGGCCCCTTGGGGGAGCGCAGAAGGCTCCCCGGCTTGGAGGTCAGCGCAGCTCCTGCTCCTCGTCGTCTCCTGCTGCGGTAGGTACCGGGGAGTGACGCCACCCGTCCACCTCCGTCTCCCGGGCCGGGAGGCGGCCGCTTGCCACGGGGGAGGGGGAACAAAGCGGCCTTTCGCCCGGCCGGCCTCCGGCGGCGCGGCGGGGTCCCTCGGCCCGTCCCGGGCCCTGGCGCCTCCCGGGACCGCCGCCGCCTTCCCCGCGGCGGCCCTGCTAGTGTCCCCGTCCTTCTCCCGCCCCCAGTCCCGTCCTCCTCTCCGAGCTCGGCTGCCTCGGGGCTCGCGCCTGGTTTTCCCTTTCCACATCTGTGGGGGTGGGCGGAAATCTCCTCAGGGAAGTCCTTAAAACTGAGTCTGGGGTTTGGCCCAGCTGCCCTCGGCTCGCTCTCTCGCATATGTGCGTTGCCGGGAACTCCGGAGTTGGCGTGGGGCCGCGCAAACAAACCAAACCCAAATCCTCTGAGTCACGAATAATCGCTGTCTGTGGGCGATGGGGATGCCTGGGAGATGTTCCACGTCCGGCCGGGCCTGGTGTCAGGGGGCCGGGCGCGCTCCGAGGGGCTGCGGGGACGGGGCGGGGGAGGCTGGCGCCGTGTGATGAGTTTGTGACACATCAGCAGAGGCCTTGAAGCCCTTCCAGGGACCTTCGCTTCTGCTCAGCCTGCTTTCAGTTCATACACGAATGGCATTTCATTTATGGTTTATAAACCCATCTTTTAAACAGAGCTGCTAGTGAAAAATACTTGTGTAAATGCGTTAGGGAATGTACTTAGGCTGGTTTTTGCAGTACGTAAGTGGGCCGGTAATACACGATAGATCAAAATGCAGATACTTGACGAGAGTCGTCACATGCTTTCTCACGGAGTTGTGTTTGTTTTACGAACTCGAGCGTGGGTTGTGTCCGTGGGCCCCTGACGTGAGGAGCAGCCTTTGGCACGGAGCTGGACATGTGCCTTGCTCCGAGGAGGACGGGAGCAGGGGCCCTGGTTCAGCAGTTTCTGAAGTAGATGCCTTTGCTTTAAACATGCGACAGAGCTTATGAAATAAGAGTATCTTTTACTGTTTAGTAAAACAAAACTGAGGCCAGAACATCCAGATATTTCGGCTTTGTCCAGCAGATGCCTGCACTGCAAAGATCAGTGCAAACTCTTAAGGGTAGATGTACCACATAAATTTGTAAGAATGTTTCATATTTACATGAGTAGAAGTAAAGTAGGCTTCTTAAAACAGAACTATAGTTAAGCCAGTACCTGTAACTGAATAGTTAGGCCCCTATAGTTTAATTTTTGAGAGGGCCTACTTGCATGAACAAAACTGACCAATGTTTTAAATACACACAATGTCCAGAAAAAGAGTTTTAATATCTATATAAACTGTTAAGAATTTGATATGTCAAAAGCTAAAGTGAAAGCTCAGCTGGAAGGGAGTTGGCTAATGGTAGAGCAGGAAGTGGTAAGGAAAATCTCGTCTGGATAAATTAAGCTGTCCTTATGTTTGCATGCTTAATGTACTTGAGAAATTTAATTTCTGTGCAGCGTTTTTTAACAAACTGCGTATTCATTTATTGCATTTGCCACGAATTGAAGTAAAAAGTAAAGATGATAATTGTGATATACTTCATCAGCCTGACTTCAGTAGATAGATTCAGACTGTGGTGCTGTAACTTAGGCAGTTTTGTCAGCATTTCCACTATAAAAATTTAAACTACAAGCACGATATTTAGTAAGAGGAAAAAGCAAATGAATAAAATGCTTGTGAAATAACATTTTTCATAGCCCTTTAATCAAGGCTTTCCAAAATTCAACCAAGAATGAAGATTCCATAAAAGTTTCTTTTGCCTTGCTGAGGAACACACTGCCATCCGTTGTCACCACTGCTGGGAGGGAGAAGCTGCTTCCAGTTTTGATCAGTGTGCTGCCTCATCCTCATGAGGGATTAGTTTCTCCTAACAGTTTTTGTTTACAGATGTCTGAATTTCTGACCAGTTTCACTGCTCGAAGGAAAGGAACTTTCTCTTCCCCAGGCTAGAGCATCCGAAAAGCAAAAAAACAAAAGCAAGCATTTGCTGTGTATCATAGCCCTATCTCTAGCTGTCATTTTGGTTTCTCCTGCTTGTTTCTTTTGGGAGAAGGAAGTGGGAACTATTCCCTGTTAAAGCGTTTTACCTTCCTGTACAACTGCTTTTAGCTCTTGCAAATTAAACCGATTTAATATCGGCCTGAATTTGATCAGGACACTGCTGACAGCAGAGCTCTGGACTGTGATGTTGATCCTGGCAGAGCCTTGTAGGTATCATTATCTTATTGCATGTTAAAGCTTTCAACAGAGTAGGCGGTACTCAAGGTAAATGCATGCCTGGAAAAGCAGTAGTGCATCACTTTGGTTGCCTTCCATTGTGCAGTTGCACAGCTGTAGTAGCTAGAATTTTCCACTAATTAAAATACTGAATTCACCAAGGTTGATATGTGGGCATTGAGCTCTTCAGAGAATGTTTCTCTGTTTCCCTGTAGTTACTGAATTTTTCAAACCTTCCTTCTGATGATGACTATAATTATAAAAATTTGAGAAGGAGGAATACTGATGAGGGGAATATTGGAATAGCACCAACTAACAAGAATTACAGCTTAGTAGTGTGTTGGGCAATGGTATTTGTTTGTAATATGCCTGGCCTGTCTCTTGGCTTGAGAGTTTTATATCCAAGAAGTAATTGATTGTATTTGTCTCTATATAATCCTGGCATGGCTTTTACTGGGACAAATATGAAGACATTTCTGCATATCTCAAAGGCCCTAACAGTTATCTGAGTTCAAAACAGAACTGTATGTGGTGCAGAGTAGTTTCTTTAGGGGGAAAGTGTCATTTAAAAAAATTGGTCCTGTTCTTGAGGGCAGTGTTTTGCGAAACGAAGTTTGATGAATGATCGGCAGGAAATCAAATTAATCTTACTTGTTTTATTGTTAAAACATAAGCTTGGATTACAGAACTGAGCTCCTCATGTTACCATTTTGTTTGATTTTTATTTAACCCATGGCAGGATGATGGTTTATATCTTACTGGCACTGTGGTGCAGTGTTTTCAGGACCAGTTTGGTGTTCCAGAGCAGAGGCTGAGTTATGAGAAGTCTCTGAGGTGGCACAGTGCAAAAGCTAGGACGTGTTTCTTTTGGAATGGAGTCCAGAAACATGGGAACTTGGCTCCTTCAGATTTCTGGAAAGTAGAGTTTTTTATAGTCTTAACTATACTGTCACCCCAATTATATTAATTTGAATTTCTATCACACTGAACAGAAGACTACAGGAAATTTTTATAGTGTTCTGTACAGTTGGTAGTAGTCAATGCTGTTGTACGGTGGGTAAATCTCCCTGTTTCTGTCTTCACCAGATATTATGAGTACCAAAGAAAAATATTTACAGTAGTAGGACAGCAAGACCGAAACAGTTTGAAGGTAGAAGTGGGGGCAGACAGACATCAGTCTTAATTCTCCTTATCTCCAGGATGGGTTTGGCGTTAGTGAGTATTTCTTGAATCACTAGTGACTAAGAAACATTAGCAGAGTTCATAAAATTATTATTCCCAAAAACTGTAATTGAAACAACGTTGTATAATACTACTGAGACTGCAATGCCATTGACATTATTCTGGCCCATTAAAGAAAGACATATTACACTTATATAAGCTTTAAAACACTTAGTTTTGGGTTAGAACCATTCCAGGTTTCTGTGGTGCAAATATTGCATGAGATTACAATGAGACTACATTGTTCGTTTGGTTTTAAGATCAGGCAGGTAAATTTGTCTTAAAAGTCCACCTGTCAGGACCCAAATCTTACTTACATGTCAGTTTGCTAATGATGGCATGAGGAAGAATAAATAATTCTCCAGATTCATTCGGCTTGTTTGAAAGAATAGCCTGAATCATGTAAGCAAATAAAATGCCAGCCAGTTTATTTAATTTTCTAAAGAAGTTGAACTATAAAGCCAGAACAGACTGTTCTAAAGGAATGACTTGGCTTAATAA
The DNA here is from genome assembly GCF_964289735.1 of Phaethon aethereus. Classification (NCBI taxonomy): domain Eukaryota; kingdom Metazoa; phylum Chordata; class Aves; order Phaethontiformes; family Phaethontidae; genus Phaethon; species Phaethon aethereus. Next base: position 22,606,940 of record NC_138582.1, read on the forward strand.
ATGATTGTACCTTAAACTCTTGAATGTCACTCTTTAGTGATACTTTTGTGATATTCTGAAGAGAGAGATTTTGTTAAGCTGTAAATAGTATTATTGGCAAAACTGCTGCATTTAATTTATTAGAATGGTTTCCATAGTCCTTGAAGTGAAAACATTCCAATTGTAATGGCATAGAAATTTCTGTTGTCTCATAGGTTGATCATATGTCAAGTTGTGCAAGTACATACATATCCATCTGGCTGGTCCGAGCCAGTTAGATCTGTAGTCAAAGGTATCTATGAGGTCACATGGACAATATTTAAAGTAGTGTTCATTCAAGGGGAGAAGAAAATACCCACATGCTAGACAACCTTGTAGCAAAGAGAGTTTGAAAATTTAATCTAAGGTAGTTGGTGTGATTGTTATTATGCACTAAATGAGAACACTGTCAGCCAGAGGAAGAGCAGAGAGGTACTTGTAACTGGAAACAGAACAGAAGCCACCTGACTCCATTCCTGTCATCAGAGCAAAACGTATAATTAGCATGGCTTTTTCGGACGTTTCTCTCATTGCTAGGAGAGGAAGGACTCTGCTGGGTTAGTGTTGGAAGGGCCTTACAGGTCAATGTGTTTGAATCCTTTGTTTTAGTCACTCTTATTTCAGTATCAAGTAGATGTATACTGTATTATTTTCAGCTGAGCCCTAAATACTGTTTTATATTCATCCTGACTAAAACTTGCAATTATGATCAGCCTTGTGGTTCGTTAACAGATCTCAAATTTTTAAACTTTTTATCTTTGGTATGTTAGGTACATCCCTGCACACATTGTTTGTCTTTTACCATATGCCTTGGGTTTCCAAGCTGTAGAAATTATTTTCATACTTGTTAAATATAATTCACTAATTTCCGTAATTTTTTTAAAAAATTCATGAGTTTGTACTGTATAAATACTGTGGTTTTGCTTTCCTAGATGCTTCTGCATTTTCCAGTTTTAGTGCTCCATTTATATTGTCCCAGATAATGATCATGTTAAATACTGGAGCAGCTGAGATACTCAGCTAGGCATTGACTGAAAGTGTATGATCTGTCAACAGTCTGGGATTTTTTTTTTTTCTTGTATGCATTTCAGAATTACTAGCTGTAACATTTTGCAGTACCAGTTATTACTGAGGTGTCAGTTGGTCAGCAAGATTCAGCCTACTTAGTTTACACAATTGTAAGAAAACACAGGGTACCAGTGCATTTGATGCTATGGAAGTTGGTTGTAAATCTGAGTTCCTGTGGTTATCCCCTCAGTAGAAATAAATGCTGCAAGTAGTTTATAGCAGGCTATATGATAACATACACTTCAAGAATTGTGTTGGGTTTTTGTTGTTTTCTACACTTGATTTTTTGCTGCAGTTGTTGCTTTTCTACTGCTTTATTACATGAAGGTTTACAGTTGCATTGAAATATATAGTATTGATTCTTGTGAGTATGTAAGTTTAAACTACTAAATTTAGCATAATTGACAGATCAGTGCAAATACTTTCAAAAGTGCTATTCTGAATTGTGGTTCCAACTTCTCTCTCTGAACAGATGCTTTAAATTTGGGTATGCTGTAACAGTTGCTACATTGTTACTGTGTTGAAGATGTCTTTTTAGCGAGGCAAGCATATTTGGTAGCTATCTGCTAGAGTTTTTTTTTTCCCTTGCTATTCTATTTGGTTTGGAATTTTAGGTTATGAGGGAATTCCTGTATAACTTTCTAATCTGTTTTGCAAGGAACAACTTTCTGGAACTAGTCAGGAAAAAAGTAAAGTTTAGACTCTTCCCCCCTGCCCCGACTTATTTGTTACTGGATCAAAAGTAAGAAGCAAGAATAAAAGCCCCTCAAAATCAAAGAAAACTTACAAGTAGAGCATATTTTGAAGGGGGGGGGAGAAAGTCACATGAAAATATTTAATTCAGTAGCTTGAGTTGTCATAAGATGGTCTCTATTTTCATTATAGCTATTTGTGACTTGTCAGTACTTTCCCAGATACCTTTAGTTGCCTGTGGAATTTTTTGACGTGCAATAAAGCTGAACTTGCTTACTCTTACTGTGAATTATAAATTTCCCACAAAGCAATGGAAGTGAACTAGCTGTGTTTCTCTGTAAGTGGCAAGCATGCTTGAACTATGTATTAGGATGTGAATGGCATGTTTTCACCCATCTGATTGTGTGTCTGTAACGCATGACTACCCTGTCTTTAACCTCTGAGATGTTTCCTCTGCTAAGTGGAAGCCCCCAGGACTGACTCTGGGTAACCAGAGCAGACTTTTTAAGTCAGTTGCAGACAGAAAACAGTAGAGTAATCCTCTAACAAGCAGTGTGAGCACACTTTGGTATGTGGTAGAAGTCTGTAATGAAGTTACCTGTGTTTAAAAGTAAGGAAAAAATGACTCTGCTAGAGGCTCCTATAACTTGGTTTTATTAGTCCAGCTTTGTGTGAACCTATTGGGACCCACAGATAGGTCCCTCTGCAAGTACAGATTGTAAGAATAGTTCTTTCCTGAAAAAAAATTGAATTTTGTTTTTCCTCTAATTTATACAGTATCCCTAGTAATAAGTTTGTTCTAGTCAATGGTATCTCTCAAAAATTCAGTGACCTTGCTCATGTAAGGAACTGCTCCTTTAGAAAGGTTTTTTAATAACTGAAAGTGAGCAGTTTAGAACAGAAAATAGAAGTCTTGTTGATGTGTCTTGTTGAGGGAAGGCATGTGCTTAAATTCATGTGCTATGTCTTCTTGATTTTAGCTGTATATGAATTTTCATAAGCCTTTGGTTAGCAGCTTTCTTTCCCCTACACTTTACAAAATGTATTAGAATCCAATGAATTAGTATGCCCTTGATTGGGTGTTTTCCTTCTATGAAATTGTATTTTGAGTATCTCAAGTGAAAGAAAGTAAAAGCTTCAATTAGGGCTATTGTAGTAACTGGGACTGAGACAGATGATCACTAGGTCACATGCAGTAAACAAATCCATATGTATATCACAGAATCACTAGGTTGGAAAGGACCTTCAAGATCATCAAGTCCAACTGTCAACCCAACGCCACCATGTTCCCTAAACCATGTCCTGAAGTGCCACATCCACACGTTTTTTGAACACTTCCAGAGATGGCAACTCCACCACCTCCCTGGGCAGCCTGTTCCAATGCCTGACCACCCTCTCGGTGAAGAAATTTTTCCTAATATCCAATCTAAACCTCCCCTGGCACAACTTGAGGCCATTTCCTCTTGTCCTATCACTAGTTACTTGGGAGAAGAGACCAACACCCTTGTCGCGACAACCCCCTTTCAGGTAGTTGTAGAGAGTGATAAGGTCTCCCCTCAGCCTCCTCTTCTCCAGACTGAACAACCCCAGTTCCCTCAGCCGCTCCTCATCAGACTTGCTCTCCAGCCCCCTCACCAGCTTCGTTGCCATTCTCTGGACACGCTCCAGCACCTCAACATCCTTCTTGTAGTGAGGGGCCCAAAACTGAACACAGGATTCAAGCTGCGGCCTCACCAGTGCCGAGTACAGGGGCACGATCACTTCCCTACTCCTGCTGGCCACACTATTCCTGATACAGGCCAGGACGCTGTTGGCCTTCTTGGCCACCTGGGCACACTGCTGGCTCATGTTCAGACGGCTGTCAACCAGCACCCCCAGGTCCCTTTCCACCGGGCTGCTCTCCAGCCACTCCTCCCCAAGCCTGTAGCGTTGCATGGGGTTGTTGTGGCCGAAGTGCAGGACCCTGCACTTGGCCTTATTAAACCTCATACAATTGACCTCAGCCCATCGATCCAGCCTGTCCAGATCCCTCTGCAGAGCCCTCCTACCCTCCAGCAGATCAACACTCCCACGCAACTTGGTGTCATCTGCAAACTTACTGAGGGAGCACTCGATTCCCTCATCTAGATCATCAATAAAGATATTGAACAAGACCGGCCCCAGAACCGAGCCCTGGAGAACACCGCTTGTGACCGGCCGCCAGCCGGATTTAACGCCGTTCACCACAACTCTCTGGGCTTGGCCATCCAGCCAGTTCCTCACCCAGCGAAGAGTACACCCATCCAAGCCACGAGCCGCCAGTTTCTCCAGGAGAATGCTGTGGGAGACGCTGTCAAAGGCTTTACTAAACTCCAGGTAGGCAACGTCCACAGTCTTTCCCTCATCCACTAGGCGGGTCACCTGGTCATAGAAGGAGATCAGGTTGGTCAAGCAGGACCTGCCTTTCATGAACCCATGCTGGCTGGGCCTGATCCCTTTGGTTGTCCTGCAGATGCCCTGTGAGCACTCTCAAGACCAACCGTGTGTGTTCCTCTTATTACATAGTTTTAAGTGGAGGCTTTAACCCTCACTTCCTTTTTTCCTGCACATAGAGCTAAACAGAGTGCTTTCCAAAGAGAGAATGATTCTAGAGTCCTAAATAACAGGCTGTTTTATTCATAATATTTTTGTATTTACTCCAGTCTGCTCTGCATAGTACGAAGCAATTACATTTTTCCATTTGCTCTCTTCTAAAGAAGTGCTCAGAGAGAGTGCACAGGGATTTAACTTAAAGTGCATGTCTAAACCTACGTCTATGGAAATATTTGTAACTGGATTTGGGAGGGTACATATTTAATTTTTTTCCCCAAGTTGATAATTATTTAAAAGTATGGAGGTAGAACATTTCTCTTTTCCATGATGCAAACATCAGTTTAAATATTCTGAAAGAGATGCCTATTGGTGAGTCAGAAAAATGAATGATATCATCAGTCACCTGTCTCTTGATCACAGCGACATGTCCTTGTCAGAGCACCTTCCATTGTTCATGTTTCCTATCTAAAGGTACTGAAAGAGCAATCAGTTCCATGACTAAAGTTCAGTTAGTGTCTGTGGTTAGAGATATTCATGAAGCCTGGAGAACTGGGTTGGCAAGGGAGGGAAAGATTGGGATGTCTTGTTCATGACTAAAGGTGGCAGAACTGTTCTTTAGTATGGAAGAGGAAGCCAAGCTATCTGGCTATTTAAGAGGCTGTGCAAGTGGAAAGGAGGAAAGGAACCAGTCCTTTTATTTTAAGAGGTGTTATGGAGTGAGCATCTAATCAGTTTAAGAAGTTACTCTTACTACTTACCAGCAAGCAAGAGGAGCGGTTTGAGTGTAGGAGCTCAGGGATCGCATGAAGTCTCACTCTCAGGCCTTCCAAGTACTCTCGGACAGGGGTATGTTATGGAAACGTTAGATCTTGCATTTTACCTGTGCTTTAGAAAATAAGTGGATGAACAAAGAGATCTTTGAGCATTTTGTAACTCAGCATATGACTTTCGTCAATGTTTTGAAACATCCTTTTTTGTGACCCTGCTCTGTGTTCTTCTTTCTGGCTGATACTGGCAATTGTGCCTCTTTAGCAGCATTACTGCTGGAGGTGCCTGGGAGCTGTATGTTTCTAGAGTCCAGTTACTATTGACCATCCTGTTGCTGCTGATCCAGCTAACGCTGTTTCCAGTGCCTGTTGCCTAGTTGTTGTCTAGCTTGTCTCACTCCAGTCCCTGATTTCAAGTTATCTGTTGTGTCTGTCATCTGTGCATGCTGTAATAAAACTTCAGTGGTATCACAGTTCTCAAGTAAGCGCAATGGCAATCCAATATACCAAAGCTGAGTGATAATGTTACTAATCTTTTGTTAAGTCCACAATGCTAGCTGTTTTTCTTTATCCATTGTGGAAATCTGGGACAGTACTGCCTGTACAGCCCTTTTGGCTTTACAGTGTAGATGGTTAAGGCTTGGGAGAAGGACTATACCTTTACCCTCTTACCTTGGAGAGGAACACAGTCCACTTTCCCCACTATCTGTTGGAACCACACAGTCTGTGTGTGGTGCTTTGGGGTCCATGAGGAGTTTTCCTGGAATAAGAGATCCTCTGTTATAGAGGAGCAGCAGTGCTGCAAAGGGTACTCTATAATGACATCTCCCAAGGACGACGCCCTTGCAAGTCAGATCTGCCCAGAGTGAAAAGTTAAGGTCATGGCTGGGGAGTTGAGAGACACCCCCTCTGCACTCCTGATTAACATAAAGTACTCATAGTGTTTGATAGTGACTTTTTGGAATGAGTATCATGAAATAGTCAGCTGTCTTAATGTTAATTAAAAGCATGGAGGCCAGGAGGATGTATGTGGGGACCGAGTGAGTGTGTTTGAATCACTTTCATCAGTGTTCTGGAACTGTCCCTAGTTTGGCTTTACAGAGGAGGTGGATCTGAACTGTAGATAGCCATTTAGAGCGTCGCACGTGAAGGAATTCAGCATAAAATGCAATAGCATTCAGAAATGATTAATGACCAAAATAAAGCTGAATTTAAATTTTTAATCTGAGATCCTGCTTGCTGACCATACTGCACATTTGGGAGCCAATAAAGTGTTCAAAGCATCTAATTAGAAATAAACATACACAGTTTCTCAGGCGTGTGTGTCTTATTCAAGTAAAATGATCACATCAAACAGTAGTTTTTTTCAAGGGAGATAAGTTTGATGGGAAGAAGGTCTGAACTAGCTTTAAATTTGTGAGTTGTTGAACATAGTTTATAATTATTGCTGTAAACATAAGGATCATGGCATTGGATTCTTATTAAGCAACTCCTTCATGCCTGTACTGAAATATTGTATGCTTTGATGTATTTTTGAAGTGTCTGAAGATATTTTAATTTGTTTAGACATGCAGTCAGAGTTTGTTTTGCAGTTTATGGGGTTTCATTGTTCTGGGCCTACTTTTTTCCCTATGTCTAGAAACCTGCTATTAAACAGGAAGGATGCGTACTTAAATGAGCTGTACGTTTCATTATATAAAAGCAGATAAATAGAAATTCGAACATGTAGGCATTATGTGTGACATTGATCTTGTACTTGTCACTATGCTATGTCACATTTTTTGCTATTTTAAAATTCAGTGCCTCCCTTTAAAAAGAGTGTAGGAACAAGTGCTGAATTTTGTTAGCAGGTTGGCTTTTAATAGAGTGGAAGGTCTGCCTGTGTATGTAACTTTTTTACCTTTTATTTTACAGCTGAATTAGTGCATTGAAGCCTAATTTACCCATTTTCCTATTCAAGCTACCTTCCTTTAAAAGGAAATCCATGGCTATTTTGAGCCTTAGAACCTTTCTCTGGCTGTATGAAGTGAAGCATCCCCTATTGTATGATTGTTGGTCATGATTGTTTGGGTTTTTTTAAATATTACTAAGTACTCTGTTCTTCAGTTGAACTTCTCAAGAGATAGGATTTGTGTAGGGCAGGCTAAGAACTTCTGTCGTTAATCCACAACTTTGTTTCCTAAGCCAAGACTAACTCGCTCTGTGCTTAAGGTTGTCTCCTGTTAGTGTTGTTGACCATTGCCGTAGTCCTTCCTTAGTGAAGTTAGTCATTCACTTCATCCATAATTCTGTGTCAGCGGAAGTTGATAAAATCAAGGTAAATCTTTGGTTTTCCAACATACATATGATTTTGTGTAAGTACTACTAAGCCCTTTGGTTGCTTTGAATATGTATATACATTTTTGAAAGGGAGAGGATGTGCAACCTTAGTCCATGCTCAGCCTTGACTTTGCTGTGCTTTGTTGTGATCAGTTTAAATTTTACTGCTGGCATCAGTAAGATCAAAGTCAAATCGAAATGAACTGCTTTATAAAATGTAGTAAAGTTGTTACCTGCACTTTGATTATTAGAAGCAACGAAATTAACTTCAGACCTTAGGAATTTTCAGTGGCATGTTTATTAATTCAAAATTATCTTTATAAAAAGCTGCATTTAAAAGTTTTACCCACTCAGGATTATTGTAGCTATTTTTCGCTGTTGTAGGTGGTCCACATTAGAAACCTGTACAGTTTATTTTGCTTTGAGAGGACAAAGACCAACACGAGTGCCATCTGTACCATCACTTTTAGCTGCAGCAAGCCTAGCAGTTACCTTCTGGGGACTGAACCGGGTAAAGTACTTCAAGAGTGAAGACACGGGTCTCTTGAGAAATCATGCTGTTTTGGTGCCCCAACACTGGTAATGACTGAATCCATGTAAAAGTTGTCTTGTAATGTCACTGCTAAGCCTCTGAGTACTTCTGTAGACAATCCAGAAAAAGAAAATCAAGTAAACAGTCAAGTGGATAGCAATCAGTGGTGAAGTATGAACAGTGTAAGAATTTGCAAGTATTCTGTCTTCATAATATGTATTTTGTCGCGAATAAGCCTTGTGTGTCACTTTTGCAATCTACATGAACTTGAAAGTACTTCCTAATTTTAGAAAGTAGTATATCTGTATACTATCAATACAAGGTGAGGAATGGAAAACTCGAATACCATGAAATATTCCAGACCTCCTTTATACTTCTTTCCCAGAACTGTACCTCTTGTAGTGATATCCTCTTCCTTTTTTGAATAGCAAACACACAGCGAAACCAATGCCCTTAAACTGTGGCTTATTGTTATTCATTAGGTAGAGTTGCCAGTAAGGAATTGTAAGGGATGTAATCTGCTTTTATCAATGCACAAGTGTAACAATGCTTTTCATGCAAATTGAAAAGAAGCTACATCCAAAAGAATAGAACTGCCTGTCAAGTTTGGTAAATGGTATTAACATAAAATACTAGTATCTTTTTCACATAGCTGTCTTTCCAAAGCATTCTTCGTCCCTTTCTTCAAAAAATCATTTTGTTTCATTCATACACTGGTTGAATCTGAGTGTCCCAACAAACAGCTGCTGTTTGAGTTTCTTTCCCTAGTTGGCTGTTACTTCATGTGTGGCATCTCTCTGTAAAAGAACACTTGTGTATCAAGTGGTGACTTGCTGGTACTGAGCTTTCTTAAAAATAGGCTTATACCAAAAGAATAATATAAACCTAACTCACATCTAAATTTACTGTGCTTTACTGATGTGCTTGGAGATAAACTTTCAATTAATATTTTTCTTTTAAAATATTTTTTGTGTAGTTTCCTAGAAGTTCCTTAGTACCGGAGATTTAAGTATTAGGATAGACTAATAATGCCTCACACTGACAATGTTCCTGTAAAGTATTGTTGTTTGCAGCGTAGAAGCTGAAGCACAGAAAATAAGTAGGTGTTTCATGGTTGTGCATGAATAGTTTGTTACTTCACATTTCTGGTCCTATGCTGATTTTACATGTGTGTGAAGTGGGGAGCATTGGTTTGGCTTAACATAAGGCAGAAGCAGTGTGGGGAAAGGCAGGCTTATTAAAGGGATGAGAGGCAACAGGAATCACAGGATCATTAAGGTTGGAAAACACCTTCAAGATCATCAAGTCCAACCATCAACCCAACTCCATGCCCACTAAACCATGTCCTGAAGTCCCACAACTACACATTTTTTGAATATTTCCAGTGGTGGTGATTCCACCACCTCCCTGGACAGCCTGTTTCCAATGTTTGAGCACCCTCAGTAAAGAAATTTTTCCTAATATCCAGTCTAAACCTCCCCTGGCACAACGTGAGGCCATTTCCTCTAGAGCTATCACTAGTTACTTGGGAGAAGGGACCAACATCCACCTCACCACAACCCCCTTTCAGGTAGTTGTAGAGAGCAATGATGTCTCCCCTCAACCTCCTCTTCTCCAGACTAAACAACCCCAGTTCCCTCAGCAGCTCCTCATAAGACTTGTGCTCCAGACCCCTCATCAGCTTTGTTGCCCTTCTCTGGACACGCTCGAGCACCTCAGCGTCCTTCTTGTAGTGAGGGGCCCAAAACTGAACACAGTATTTGGGGTGCGACCTCACCAGTGCCGAGTACAGGGGCACAATCACTTCCCTACTGCTGCTGGCCACACTATTTCTGACAGAGGCCCGGATGCTGTTGGCCGCCTTGGCCACCTGAGGACACTGCTGGCTCATGTTCAGCTGGCTGTCAACCAGCACCCCCAGGAATGTCACTTAGTAGTCTGAACTGCTCTTCAGAGAAGTCTCAATTCTCAGTGTAGTTTCTTTGAATGTCTGTCCCTTGGAGGGAAGATAAAGGACAAAGAGCAGTCCTAAAGTATTTAAATGGAAGCAGCACCCTTTTGGGAAAGGTGCAGTTGCTGTGGAACTGGAAGTAGGCTACTTTGAGAGCAGTGGGTCTGTTCTACTTTATTTAAAATTCCAACTCCTTTCCATATCTGTTTTTACAAATGGACTATCAACAAATTTCTCTCATCCCCAAAATGCTAATCCTCTTCGGCTTATAAGAAACACAGTCTGTTGTATATTTCCGCTGTTGTTTGAGTGGATGCAGACTGCTTTAAAAGGTTTAGTGGTGATCTGCTGCTGCCACTTACAGAGCTCCTTCAGACCAGCTGCCTTTTATTGGAAGCAGACAAGTAGCACACTTTTTCTCATGGATTATTGTATTCTATGTGGAATCTCTTAGATTTAGTAAAAAGAAATTTTACAATGAAGCCTTTATATTGGAACACAAGTAGAAATGTATATTTTTTTTTTCTTGAAATTCTTATTAACTGGATTTTTGGGACTGTTACTCTTCTGCCAAATGTGGTAGAAATAGTCCAAAGTATTTATTTGGAAGCTGTAGGGAATGTACCAATGTAAACAACTGCTCTTATGCTGTGTGATCCATGGGAAACTAGGCTCAAGCCAGATTCTAGCTTACAGATTCTAAGCTAGAATCTAAGGATACTAGTTTACAAGTTGGCAGGCCTCCTCAAGAGGGCTTTAGACTAGATTGGAAGGGGGAAGGGGATAAAACCAGGCTCACTAGAGATGAGACTAGGGGTGGCATGCTGGAGTTAAGGGTGCAATCGATAGCCCAGCTCAAGTGTATATATACCAAAGCACACAGCGTGAGCACCAAACAGGAGGAGCTGGAAGCCATTGTGCAGCGGGACACCTATGATATAGTTGCCATCACAGAAACATGGTGAGATGACTCTCATGACTGGAGTGCTGCAATGAATGGCTATAAGCTCTTCAGAAGGGATAGGCATGGAAGGAGAGGTGGTGAGGTGGCTCTGGATGTTAGGGAGTGTTTTGATTGTATAGAACTCAATGATTGTGAAGACCAAGTAGAGTGCTTATGGGTAAGGATGGGGGGGGGGGAAGGCCAACAAGGCAGATATCCTGCTGGGAGTCTGTTATAGATCACCTAACCAGAATGAAGAGGCAGATGAAACATTCTATAAGCGACTGGCAGAAGTCTCGCAATCGCTAGCCCATGTTCTTGTAGGGGACTTCAATCTACCAGACATCTGCTGGAAGTATAACACAGCAGAGAGGAGATTCCCAGAGTGTGTGGAAGATACCTTCCTGATACAGCTGGTAAGTGAGCCTACTGGGGAGGTGCCTTGCTTGACCTGCTGTTTACAAACAGAGAAGGACTGGTGGGAGATGTGATGGTCAGAGGCCGACTTGGGCTTAGTGACCATGACATGATAGAATTCTTGATTCTTGGTGAAGTAAGGAGAGGGGTCAGCAAAACTGCTACCATGGACTTCGGGAGGGCAGACCTCAGCCTGTTCAGGTTGCTGGTTGAGAGAGTCCCTTGGGAGACCGTCCTGAAGGGCAAAGGGGTCCAGGAAGGCTGGACAGCCTTCAAGAAGGAGATCTTAAAGGCGCAGGAGCAGGCGGTCCCCATGCACCGTAAGACAAGCTGGTGGGGAAGATGACCGGCCTGGCTGAACAGGGAGGTTTTGCTGGGACTCAGGGTAAAATGGAGAGTTTATCACCTCTGGAAGAAGGGGCAGGCAACTCAGGGAGAGTACAAGGATCTCGTTGGGTCATGCAGAGACAAAATTAGAAAGGCAAAAGTCCATCTGGAACTCATTCTGGCCGTGGTCGTAAAGGACAAGAAAAAATGCTTTTACAATTACCAACAAGAAGAGAGCCAAGGAGAATCTCCATCCTTTATTGGATGGGGGGGGAACATTGTTACCAAGGCTGAGAACAAGGCTGAGGTACTTAATGCCTTCTTTGCCTCAGTCTTTAATAGCCAGACTAAGTACCCTCAGGGTACTTAGCTCCCTGAGCTGGAAGACAGGGATGGAGAGCAGAATAAACTCCCCATAATCCAGGAGGAAGTAGCTAACAACCTGCTATGCCACCTGGACACCCACAAGTCTATGGAGCCTGATGAGATCCACCCAAGAGTACTGAGGGAGCTGGTGGAGGAACTTGCCAAGCCACTCTCCATCATTTATCAGCAGTCCTGGTTAACAGGGGAGGACCCAGACGACTGGACAATGTGACATCCATCTACAAGAAGGGCCGGGAGGAGGGTCGGGGGAACTACAGGCCTGTCAGCCTGACCTCCGTACCAGGGAAGATTATGGAGCGGTTGGTCTTGAGGGTGCTCACAGGGCATGTGCAGGACAACTGAAAGGATCAGGCCCAGCCAGCACAGGTTCATGAAAGGCCAGTCCTGCTTGACCAACTTGATCTCCTTCTATGATCAGGTGACCCGCCTAGTGGATGAGGGAAAGGCTGTGGACGTTGTCTACCTGGACTTTAGTAAAGCCTTTGACAGTGTCTCCCACAGCAGTCTCCCTGGAGAAACTGGCGGCTTGTGGCTTCGACAGATGTACTGTTCGCTGGGTAAAGAACTGGCTGGATGGCCGAGCCCAGAGAGTTGTGGTGAATGGCGTTAAATCTGGCTGGTGACCAGTCACAAGCAGTGTTCTCCAGGGCTCGGTTCTGGGGCCGGTCTTGTTCAATGTCTTTATTGATGATCTGGATGAGGGAATTGAGTGCTCCCTCAGTAAGTTTGCAGATGATACCAAGTTGGGTGGCAGTGTTGATCTGCTGGAGTTTAGGAGGCCTCTGTAGAGGGATCTGGACAGGCTGGATCAATGGGCTGAGGTCAACTGTATGAGGTTTAATAAGGCCAAGTGCCGGGTCCTGCACTTGGGTCACAACAACCCCATGCAACGCTACAGGTTTGGGGAGGAGTGGCTGGAGAGCAGCCCGGTGGAAAGGGACCTGGAGGTGCTGGTTGACAGCCGTCTGAACATGAGCCAGCAGTGTGCTCAGGTGACCAAGAAGGCCAACAAGCATTCTGGCCTGTATCAGCAATAGTGTGGCCAGCAGGAGTAGGGAAATGATTGTGCCCCTGTAATCGGCACTGGTGAGGCCACACCTCGAACACTGTGTTTGGTTCTGGGCCCCTCACTACAAGAAGGATGTTGAGGTGCTTGAGTGTATCCAGAGAAGGACAGCGAAGCTGGTGAGGGGTCTGGAGAACAAGTCTCACAAGGAGTGGCTGAGAGAACTGGAGTTGTTCAGTCTGGAGAAGAGGAGGCTGAGGGGAGACCTTATCGCTCTCTACAACTACCTGAAAGGGGGTTGTGGTGAAGTGGGTGTTGGTCTCTTTTCCCAGGTAACTAGCGAAAGGACTAGAGGAAATGGCCTCAAGTTGTGCCAGGGGAGGTTTAGACTAGATATTAGGAAAAATTTCTTTCCTGAGGGAGTGGTCAGGCATTGGAAGAGGCTGCCCAGGGAGGTGGTAGAGTCACCACCACTGGAGGTGTTAAAAAAAACATGCAGATGTGGCACTTCGGGGCATGGTTTAGTGGGCATGGTGGTGTTGGGGTGGTGTTTGGACTTGATGATCTTGAAGGTTTTTTCCCACCTTAATGATTCTGTGAGATAACAGTCAATATGCTCAAACTAAACAACTGAAATGGCTTTTGGAGTATCCAGTTGTGAACTGGATGGACAAAGGAGTGGGCATTATTTATGTAACTTGACCTTCAGTCATCTGGTGTTTCTCTGAATGATTCTTGGCAGGGATTTCCTCAGGGGAAGTGTCAAAACACTTTTGGTATAGTATCCCATATATATAATATTTTTCTTTTTTTTAGAAAACTAGAGTGCAGAAAAATGTAATTTGTTAAAACTGTTCTCAGGAGGAAAGTTACTGACCCATGTAGGCATGTGCAGTGTGAATGGTTTTTGGTCAAGAAAGGAACAGGTGAAAAGAAGAGCTGTAAGAGCTTGTGTCAAGGCAAAAATGGAGATAAGATGTACCTATGTGTAGGGATGGTATATTGGCAGGTAATTATAAATATGAAGGTCAGGGTAAATGGTGGTAAGGATTTTGGAAATACCTGTTAGATCACATTCTCTTCGCCAAGGTGTTCATTTATCTCATTGTGTTTAAGTCTCTCTTCCTATTTGTGCTTTTGTCATCAGAGCTCTGTCCTACACTGTGTCTGTGTGTGTGTGTGTCTGTGTGTGTGTGTGTGTCTGTGTGTGTGTGTGTGTCTGTGTGTGTGTGTGTGTCTGTGTGTGTGTGTACACACATTCACTCATGGCTACCTGCTTTTCAGCCCCGTGCCAGCCATGTTGAAGCTGAGAGGGATGGTACAGTCCCAAGTATGGCTGTGTTTTGGTGAAAGGAGGCAGCTTATCTCTTTGTCCTTCATCTCCTTAGGACTGTTTCATTAAGATGGTAACCTTAGTGGGAAGCGAATGGGCCCATTCACACCTCTGTACATGTACCTATTTCAGCTATTTAGCTTCTTGAAAATCTGTTTACTCTCTTGAATTGCTGTGAACTTACATCTAAAACATGAAGATTCAGAGTGCAATGAGACACCAGATTTGGGTATATTTGACCCTGAGATAAACAAGCAAAGCATGTATAATGAATTTTGTAGACATTTCCAATTTCTTGCAAAGTTCTTCGATTGCAATGATGATTCTGCTGCACCGGGGTATATGTATGTGGTTAACAGAGGATCAGAGCAGGAACATCTGTGCATGTTTGAGAAGGAAAGCAGGATGTAGTTCAAATTCCATGTTACAAAAAAAGAGTGAGATAAACCTGAAGGATGCAAGACTTCTCTTGCATGCTTAGAGCTACTGTAATGTAACAAAACTTGGGATTTTGTGACCTGTAAAATATGAGATCTTTTCTTACTGGCTTTATTGAGAGTAGGCACAGAAAGTTCATTTAGGGTCATACAAACAGCCTTTATTGTATGCTATGGCATCTGCAAGTCATTGTGATCTTTTGATTTCTGTAACAAATACTCTTCTTGGAAAAAGCCAAAACCAGAATCCATATAGTAAATAAACTGTATGTGTCTACTTCAACACATTTAAAGTTTTCCAGTGGTACCTGTGTCTCAGGGATGTAGTTTGACATCAGGGAAATTATATACTTAAGTGTTTTGAACCAAACTTTGTTCTGCCCGCTTTGACTAATGTTACATATGCTATGGTTGTCTTGAAAGCATGCTGTGCTCTGCTGAATTGCAGCTGCCTAAACTGTCTGTCAAGTCAAATGCTTATTCAACTCTACAGAAAGGATTTCTTTGCTTCATTTTGGAATTGTGGAGTCATAGTACTATGCAACACTCTTGATTCTAGTTCCTGATAGTAGAAGATTGTGTTTATCTTTTCTAACTACTGGGAATCCTCATGGCAAGAGGCTCCAGTACCCTGCAGTACTTTGCAATGTGAAAAGAAGTCATTCTGGCTGTCAGGTGTGCAGTTCTTTTCATTGCATATAAAAGTGGCAGCGTTAACTGTCTGTATATATTTTATATATTACTGTTTTACAACTGTAAGCTCTCCTGTCTCTATAGATACCTCAAGCACAATTAATGTAATTCAGACTTTCCCAAATGCTTCCTGAATTTTTCACTTTGGGAGAGGGAGAAGTCTGTACCTTTGGTGTTCAGAATTTTGAACTTTGTTCTGAGTGATTTGGGGGTGACAGGGGAACAGGAGGCACAATGAGGAGTGTTAGCACAGGACAGCTGTAAGGCAAAGTTCTGTTTCACTTGATTTTACTATGCTGTTGATCTGCAGCAGTTCTTTAGTACTGATAAGTTTTATCACTTATTAACATTACTCAAGTTTATCCGTTCTTTCCTTTGTGCTTCCCACCATCTGGGTAGATCTGTCTATGAGAAACCCAAAGCCATCATGTTTGCATTCTTCAAACCCTCTTGACTCTGCTGTAGTTCCTATAAAGCACTGCCATCTGATTATGCTTTGGCAGCTGGCGGGCAGGTATTTCCAATTGTTTTATGTATTGTGCTTTTTTTATTGTCCTTTCCTTTACCTGAAAAAATAACGTATACCGTTTTCACAAAGCAGTGAGTTCTGTGGAGCAAGAGTTGTTTTTCTTGTTTGTATGGTTCCTGACACAATAAAGCTATAATCATGATAAATGCTTATTTTTGCTGTTATGAAAAAACACAGTAGTATATTACTGTGTTTTACAGATGTTATGTGCCAGGTAAAGAAGACTGAACTTTTTGCAAATTTGTTTTTAAGATACTGTATAGTGTCTGAAATACAAAGTGTCAAACTCTTTTACAGGTCTACTCATGCTAATGTGTGAGGTACAGCACGAGCATTGTTCTTGCAGGGTAAGAGTCACAGGATTAATAGCAGATAACATGGAAGGGAAAAAAAAGAAAAGATCTGCTTTCAAAGAGAGGGAAAGAAATACTAGTTTGTATCTTAGAGATTTACACGTTTCTCTGTTGTATTTTTTAATTATATAAATACAAATAGATACTTCTAGATTCTTTTAAAATCTTATATTTTAGAATCGACAACTTGAGTCCATGCAGTAGCTGTACCAGAGTTTGCTTGGAGTGTACATAGGTCTTGCATAAATCACTGGAGAGAAAATAAGTTTTACTGGGTTATAAATTTTACTGGATATTTCTCTTACAGAACACAATCATAGAATCATTTAGGTTGGAAAAGACCTTAAAGGTCATCAAGTCCAACCATAAACCTAACACTGCCAAGCCCACCACTAAACCATGTCCCTAAGCATCGCATCTACACAGCTTTTAAATACCTCCAGGGATGGTGACTCAGCCACTTCCCTGGGCAGCCTGTTCCAATGCTTGACAACCCGTTCAGTGAAGAAATTTTTCCTAATATCTAGTCCAAACCTCCTCTGGCGCAACTTGAGGCCATTTCCTTTTGTCCTGTCACTTGTTACTTGGGAGAAGAGACTGTCACCCACCTTGCTAAAACCCCCTTTCAGGTAGTTGTAGAGAGCAATAAGGTCTCCCCTCAGCCTCCTCTTGTCCAGACTAAACAACCTCAGCTCCCTCAGCTGCTCCTCATAAGACTTGTGCTCTAGACCCCTCACCAGCTTCATTGCCTTTCTCTGGACACATTCCAGCACCTCAATGTCCTTCTTGTAGTGAGGGGCCCAAAACTGAACACCGTATTTCAGGTGCAGCCTCACCAGTGCGGAGTACAGGGGCACAATCACTTTCCCACTCCTGCTGGCTGCACTATTTCTGATACAGGCCAGGATGCTTGTTGGCCGCCTTGGCCACCTGAGCACACTGTTCAGCCAGCTGTCAACAAGCACCCCCAGGTCCTTTTCCGCCTATAGCGTTCCATGGGGTTGTTGTGACTCAAGTGCATGACCTGGTAGTTGATGTTGTTGAACCTCATACAGTTGGCCTCAGCCCATGGATCCAGCCTGTCCAGATCCCTCTGTAGAGCCTTCCTATCCTTCAGCAGATTAACACTCCCACCCCACTTGCTGTCTTCTGCAAATTTACTGAGGGTGCACTTGATCCCCTTGTCCAGATCATTGAAAAAGGTATTAAACAGAACTGGCCCCAAAACTGAGCCCTGGGGAACACCACTTGTGACCAGCCACCAAATGGATTTACTCCACCACAACTCTTTGCACCTGGCCATCCAGCCAATTTTTCACCCAGCGAAGAGTATACCTGTCCAAGCCATGAGCAACCAGTTTCTCCAGGAATATGCTGTGGGGAATGCTGTCAAATACTAAAGTCTGGGTAGACAACATCCACAGCCTTTCCCTCATCTACTAAGTGGGTCACATTATCATAGAAGCAGTTCAGGTTAGTCAAGCAGGTCCTGCCTTTCATGAACCTATGCTGATGGGCCCTGATCACCTGGTTGTCCTGTATGTGCCACATGGTGGCACTCAAGATGATCTGCTCCATAACCTTCTCTGACACCGAGGTCAGACTGACAGGCTTGCAGGCCTGTAGTTCCCTAGATCCTCCTTTCGGCCCTCCTTGTAGATGGATGTCACATTTGCTAACCTCTGGTCAACTGTGACTTCCTGATTAGCCAGGACTTCTGATAAATGATGGAAAGGGGCTTGGTGAGCACTTGCACCAGCTCCCTCAGTACCCTTGGGTGGATCCCATATGGCTCCACAGATCTGTGTGTGTCTAAGTGGTATAGCAGGTCGCTAACCATTTCCCCTTAGGTTATGGGGGCTTCATTCTGCTTCCCATCCCTGTCTTCCAGCTCAGGGGGCTGCGTACCTGGAGAACATCTGGCCTTGCCATTAAAGACTGAAGCAAAGAAGGCATTAAGTACCTCAGCCTTTTCCTAATCCTTTGCCAGGAAACTATGTTTCCTCCTGCATCCGATAATGGACAGAGATTCTCCTTAACCCTCCTTTTGTGGCTTACATATTCGTGGAAGCATTTTTTATTTTCTTTCACGGCAGTAGCCAGATTATGTTCTAGTTGGGCTTTGGCCCTTCTGATTTTCTCCCTGCATAAGCCCACAACATCCTTGTATTCCTCCTGAGTTTCCTTCCCCTTCTTCCAAAGGTCATAAACTCTCCCTTTTTTCCTGAGTTCTAGCCAAAGGTCTCTATTCAGCCAGGTGGTCTTGCCCACTGGCTCATCTTTCAGCACATCAGGACAGGCTGCTCCTGCACTTTTAAGATTTCCTTCTTGAAGATTGTCCAGCCTTCCTTGACTCCTTTG
The DNA here is from genome assembly GCF_964289735.1 of Phaethon aethereus. Lineage (NCBI taxonomy): Eukaryota > Metazoa > Chordata > Aves > Phaethontiformes > Phaethontidae > Phaethon > Phaethon aethereus. Next base: position 22,625,645 of record NC_138582.1, read on the forward strand.
CCCTTCAAGACTGCCTCCCAAGGGACACTATCAACCAGTACCCTAAGCAGGCCAACGTCTGCCCTCTGGAAGTCCAAGGTGGCAGTTCTGCTGACCTCTTCCTTCTCCAAGAATCGAAAATTCTGTCACTTCATGATCACTATGGCCAAGATGGCCTTTAACTGTCACATCACCCACAAGTCATTCTCTGTTCGCAAACAGGTCCAGTGGGGCACCTTCCCTAGTTGGCTCACTCACCAGCTGTGGCAGGAAGTGATCTTCCACACGCTGCAGGAACCTCCTAGACTGTTTCCTCTCTGCTGTACTGTATTTCCAGCAGACATCTGGTAAGTTGAAGTCCCCCATGAGAACAAGGGCTAGAAATCATGAGACTTCTTACCAGCTGTTTATAGATTGTAATTTATTTGCTATGATTGTTAAGTTGTTTGAACAAAAGAATGTAAAAGTAGCAATGCTGCCATGCACACAATTCTTGCATGGGTGCTGAGTATACTCATGCAAGTCTGTGTGCACGCATGTTCGGACCAGGGGTATGCCTTGGCTATTTTAAGATCTGATTCTTAATTAGAGAGGTTATTAATCCAAGTAAAATAAATTTCATATCTTGCAGGCAATCTGTCTTCTATTAATGCCTGTCTTTTTTTAATAGAAGCAATTCATGGTGCATTTTGAGGAATGCAGTATGTTGTGACTGGCAAGTTATAGCAAGTTCATCTCTTATTCTTCCTAAGTCCTGAGGATGTTTAATAAACAGCATAGTTGAGGCAAGTCTAGAAAATTAGTGTAGCTAATTAATAACCTTTGCTATCGTAGTGATTGAAATTTTGAAGGTAACAACAGTAGAGAAAGAGTTACGCGGATTGAATGTCTTTTTAATAGTGAGAATGGAAGCATCTACATGTTGTAGTTCCCTCAAAACTCAGTGACATTTCCACTTCTGTCTGTGGTATAACTAGAGCAGATCAAATTATTCATAATAAATAATGAAATTAATTTTGCACCTGGGTCTTTACATGAGATTAACAAAAAGCTTTGTTTTACAGGTGTTGAAGGCATTGCCTTAGGAGTTCTTCCCTCCTTTGGCCATGCTTTAGTTTACTATGTTGTTGCAGTTTGCAAGAATGATGGTGTGCTGAGTTGTGCTGTGCAAGGTTACTTCTACACTGTAGTTAGTTCAGTAAAGTATTAATAAGGGACAGAGACTCTGTCCTGTGTTACTGGAAGATAGCTGGGCAGACTGCATGACATTCTGTGTAAGTTCAGTTTCAGTCCGAATAGGTGCTAGGGGTCTAAAAATTCCGGTTGTCAGACTTTGCATAAACAAGCCTGCACAAGTATTTGCAAGGTCTGTGGTTTCTGTGAACCTTTTTGTAAATTAAAACAAGCTTTCTTGGGAACTCTGCAGTACTTTTTAATTGTATCAGAAAGAAACCAAAACACATTAAAGAGTATAAAAGGTTGTCAAAATCAAAGTTTTATTTCTAGTAATAAGTAGCGAGAAGGGAAGAAAATACAGTTTTATCTTTCAAATGAGGATATTTTTCCTAGATGCAATAAACATGCTGTGCTTTTATGATTTTTATATTTGATGTATGTGCAAAATGTGCATGTAAATATACTGCTGCTTCACCACCCTTTCCGGTAAATGGCTTGCATTCAATTCAGTTATGTCATTACAGTGAATGCAGCTGGGATGCTTTGCAGTTAATTCTAATTTATTGTTGTTACCTTCATGAAGGCAGACTTGAAGCTCAGCAGGTATATAGTCTTGACTCCAGTATTCCCTGGTCTGCTCAGGCCAATATTCCAGAAAGAATCTAGCAAATCTAGGAATTACAGTTAGATTTCTCAATCCCCTGCTTTTGCTCTGGTCAGAAGCATTAAATTTCCTTTTTCATTTCTGTCTGAATTGTAACATCTTAACCCTTCTGCTGAATAAAGACTTAAAATTACAAAATCTATTTAGTTTATTTTATAAATCCAACGAGCTTTCTGGATTTTGAAACCATTGTTCTCTGGATGTCTCTTTGGCGATGATTCTTTTTTATTTCTTTTTTTTTTTCTTTCTAACATTACTTGTGTTTTTCTTTTTCTCTTCTGTTTTGAGTTCTTGGTCACATGAAATGTAGGCTCCATAATAAAGATGCAGCAGTGGAGCAGTATTTTCCTTCTTTTCAAAAATCCTCGTGATTCTCCCCCACCACCCAATATCAAGTACTCCTACACTACTTAAGTCTTTTTTGTAAGTCTGAGTCATGCTGTCATCTGGAACTAGAAGCTTTGAGGGTTCCTGGTAAGGATTCATGGGGTTATGGCAGATAATATTTTCATTTCTGCAAGTTTATAATAGATCTATGATGGCTGCAATTACTGGTTTATGAATAATGATTTTGTTTCTTCTGCTAGCGCTCTTTCAAGACAGAATGGAATCAAATAATTTGACGAAAACAGGATAACCAGCAGTATTATATCTTAAGAATATGATCTGAAGCCCTGCTTTTACCATCTAACTTCTGAGAGAGGCCTGAAAACTTCTGGTTGAAGGGTTGGGGTTTTGGGGTTTTTTTGTTGTTTTGTTTTTTAAATATACCAGCTCTATGTAGACTCTTGCCTACTGCCATTTGTTCTTGTATTTATAAGGAATTAAGATGGGAAATCAATCTAAACCTGCATGGAGCAAAAACCAATTTTTTTACTGCAAGAGCGATTTAAAGAAACTGTAGTAGATAAAAGTACAAAGCATGTGAAGAGTATGAATCAAATCTGAAATGCTCTTCCCCCTACTGTATAAGTACTGTGCAGCCCACACATCAAAATTTTCCCCTCGTCTGGCACTTCTCAAATGTGAAATACTTTTAGTATCTGAAATGGAATTTCATAAGAAAAAAATAATTACTGCAGTGGAACATGTACAAAGGCTCTGAACAGTCCTTTGTTAAAGTAATTGAGTTTTATTATTTTAAACATAGCTCTTTAAAATAGCTAGAAACTTTGGCTTTTTTGAGGTTTGTAAGTAATATGACAGTGGAATGTTTTCTAAATAGGAGGGCAAATTGTTAGGTTTGCATTCATGATAGCATCTAATCAGTTAAGAATAGGCACCTAAGCCTTATAAAGGAGATTTCGTTTAAGGATGGGTAGGTAGTATAGTCTCTCTTGCTTCCCTTTCTCTTCTCCTTGCCCCCAGTTTCTGGTCTACTCCCTTTTCCTCTGATTTCCTTATCCTTTTTTTTTATTTTTTTTTAAGTTACTTGAGGTTTAACTCTAATTTAGAAGACTGTGTTCACTGTTTGAACTGTTTAATTTAGTAATTTGGTTTTTTCTACTCTGTCTAGTCTGAAATGCTGCAGTAGATTACTACCTGAGAACTTGCAGGCAATGGTCAGTCAAGTAACTTCCTTTATACCTGGCTGGGCAGAAGTATAGGGTTTGACATGAATGGAACTACTTATGTGCTTAAAATCAGGAATCTTGTTGAAGCTGAGCCAGTGTCTCTGCTAGATTGCCAATTTCCACTGCTTGCTGCCAAGTATATTAGAGATGTCTATAAATAGTTTGTGGAACTTTTGAGTGCGAGTAAGAAAAAAAGTCAGGTTCTTTTCTGTCCCCACCTTTTCAAACTACATCTGAGAAGCTTTAACTGTTTTTTTTTTTCCTGAAACTTTCACACAAAAACCTTCTCTTAAATTAGTTTAGTTATTAATTTAAAATTTTGTATTTTAATGACAATAGACTCAATTAAATACTGTCTTGTGGGATTTATGGGTGTGACCAGATTTTTTTTTTCCCCCACCTGTGGCATTAAGTCAGAGTTGCTGTCATTACTACTCTAGCTTCTGTTTTGCAACCTAGGATAAAGGAACCTCGGGTTATCTTGCTAATTTGGTGTGCAAACATCTCTTCCAAAACTGGTTCCTGTCCTCTCTCTTGTGAGAGTCTCTCCTGCCTGTACAGCCAGGGAAGAGGTTTGTGCTGCATTAAACACAGCCAAGTACAGAACTGCTGGTTGCTTTGTATGTTTGATTGGCAACGAGGAAGAGTTGTCCCTTCCTGTGGAAGGGAGAAGGAAGAGTGGAAAGTGACTGAGAAGCCACACCTATAGAGCAGGAATGCGAGAGCTCACATTGTAGACTGCAGCATCTTCCAAATATTTACTTGATGTATCCCAGTGGTGTTGAGGGCTGTGTTTGGATACTCCAGCATCATACGGCTGGCAGCATCTATGTCAAATTTGCGTTATGCTAACACATCGTTATAGTTTATATAGAATTTTGTAGATTTTATTTTGTGTCGGGACAGCATTCACAATTCGTGTAATATTAGTGAATAATGTGTGCAGTACTTAATGAGCCCAGAAAGATAATTTATATTGCTCACACTAAATGACTGGGGAGACTTTGAAGCTTGTGCCTGAAGTTGAGGTGGAACATCCCAGGCAGCACTGGAGGTGAGCAGGGAGCACACTTGGGACGTTGGGTAGCTAGAGGTGTCTCTGCATTGGCATCTCCCACAGCCTGGCAGGAGCGGATTTGTGGAGCAAAACAAGTTACACTGAAGATCTAATGTTTGCACTGTATATATTTCTGAAGGGTTTTCCTTGGAATAGCTCTAGTGTGGTGCAGAGGACTGAGTACCCATTACCAGTAGGAGTGTGTCATCTAAAAGGAATCCGTTTTGGTGGTTCCAAGGCCATAGTGTAATGTGAACCAACGCACAGGAAGTGGAGCACATCACGAGATTCAGAAGCATCCTCCTTATCTGAAAAAAAAAATACTAATGTAGACAAATCTCGAGTTAACACCATAAAATTATCAGGAATAAAGGGTATATTATGTTTTGGTAGAGAAGCTAATAGATCTGTTACGACCTGATCCCTGTATATTCTTCAAATTCAAAGCATTCACTTACCTAGTAGAGTACCTGTTTTAGTAGTCAATTTTTGAAGAATAAACACTGAATTTTTTTGGTACGGGGAATAATGTTACAATGCTAAAGAGTGTAAAAGTAGAATGATATTTTTCTTCGGAGATTTTTAAGTCAGTGTTACCAAGATTATAGGAATAAAGTTGTGTGCTGCTTTTCACTCAAGTACTGATTAACTTTGAGTTTAGGCTCTGTACAGTGAATTTAGAATTGGGAACTCCCTGTCTGTGTTTATTCACCAAGAGGTGAATAAAGACCTATTTTTCAAAAGTATCATGCAGCTACATGTCATTTAAAATCCCTCTGTGAGGAGGAAAGGACGGTATAAGAATGAGGGGGTGATACTAAAATGCAGTGTTGGACAACAGGTTTTAAGTATACAGTACAGACTTTTGGCAGCATCATACCCATTGTTTTATACTCAAGAAATAATTTTCTAAGCACAAAATGGTAGATATTGGTTGTTGTAAAAAATAAATCTAAAACCTACATAAAGCAATTGTATTGCAGAATTGATTCTTTAGTTCTTGTCTTAGTCTTCTAAATAAAACTACATCACAGTTGGTCTAAAATAAAAATGGCACTACATAAAATAACACCATCGAGTATTGTAAACAAATGCTGTGCTTTATCTGTTTTTACAGTGAAATTTTATGTGCTTATTTCCTGCTTTTGTGTCATAAAAACATTTAAATAAGCCACTATTTCAGTATAGTTTCATCTATTAGTCATTTTTATTCTTCCCTTAATTAAAGAAATTAATTATGCCATTGTAGTGTTCGAGTATACAACACTTTCTCATTTTGCATGAACATTGTCTTCCACTGTTTGAAATTTTAGATGTATTTACTGTATCTTCTTTGTAGCAGATGTTCTTCTGTTACAGGGGTTTGGAATAAATCTTGTCACTCTGTTGCTCAGCTTGCCTTTAGTAGAGAATTCTGGCTGATGTCTGCACAGCAGTAAGGCTTTCTCTCAATGTTTCTGTCTATTGCATGTGTAATTTTATATTAAAAGAAATGGTTATTTAATCCTTCCCTTACCTGAAGGATAATTTACATCTTGCTGCACAGCTTGATGCAGTTTCACAAATGACCACACAAAATTCCTGTGCCTCCAGTACTGAACCCTAAGGAAATATGGAAAAGATCTGTACATAACTAGTTAATACCAAACTGTTGATTTAAAAATAAATAACACAATTTGTCAATAACTCTTGCAAAGATTCTTCAGCTAAACTGGCCATTATTGATCAGTTAATGCCTAAAAGTCAATACTGTCACTTCTCATGCTGCTTTTTTAATTGCCTTTTGTCATGAAATACAGGAACTTAGGCAAAAGCATGTGTTGCCCTTTGTCAAGGAAGTAAGCAGCAGTTGGGTGTAGGACAAAAACTTCTGGTCAAAGGTGCAATGCACTATATAAAAAAGAACAATAAAGACATGAAAATGAGGTGACTGTGGACCATGAGTCTTATCTTGAGTAGTTAATCCAAATACATATTGGTGCACAAACGTGTTAATTTGATGTCATGCATATCTCTAATCAAAAGGATGCAGTGATTGCAAACTAAGCCGTCAGAAGGCAGGAAATAATAAAATGGTGTCACCTGTAAAGGTTGTGACTGGTTTCTGTAGGAATCTGGGAATGACACTGCTGCTTCGCTTTGTTACTGAATATAGAGATGTAACAAATGTTGCCTGGCTTCAGTGGTCTGTGTACTCAGAGCTTTGTCTCACCTTAATTTGAAGCATTCCCTGTAGCAGTAATGCTGTTTGTTTCATGAACTGTTCTGGGTGGGTAAGTTTCAAATGCTTAGACTGGTCTTTTTTTTTTTTCTTTCTTTTTTCTTTCTATTTGCTCGACTTTCAGTTCCTTGTCTCTTGTAATATTGAAGTTGCACATGTAGCTCTGTTCGTGTCTTCTGAGGAAGGCAAACTCTGAATTTCTCTAACAGCAGTTTAGCAGTGGTAGGAAAACATGTTTTGCACAGATAGAAGAGAAAGTACAGGAGGAGCCAAAAAGATATTCTCAGATATGTTTCTAGGTTATAAGGGATGAAATAACAAGTCGAGTCTCTTTTTGTACCATCACGTTCATTTGAGATTATGGAAAGTGTTTTTTTTCCTCAATTGCATAATCTCAATTCACTGCATAGTACTATTTCTGCATTACAGTTGAGTTTGGCAGCAGTATGGCCATATGCCTGCGGATATGTAGCTTTTTGCTGTTGTTACAGCATTAAATCCCTGCAGTTAATGGATTTAATTCTAAATGTGCAGCAGTTTAACAAATATAGGTGCAAAGTGTTCAGGGGTTAAGGAGGTTGTAAACGATGACCCAAAAGACTGAGGAGGATCCTACCTAATATTTTTGGCTCATTAACTGCATGTGACCTACATGTAAATAAATCAATTACGGTATTTTGGGTTACATACTGAACAAATGTTTTCATCACAGAATGGTTTGAGTTGGAAGGGACCCTTAAAGATCATCGGATTTATCTTGAGGAGGGTGGTGGTACTTGTTTTTCTGTTGGTCTCCCGCACGCTCTGCTCTAAGCTGTAACATCCTAGCCATAGGTTAACCGTAGGTGTGACAGGGAGGCAGTTAGCCTTTGCACTTTTCTCCCACTGACTTGGCAGATGAGTGTGACTGCAGTTCAGCCTGACACACAGTGTCTTCAGGTGGAGCTTGTTTCTACACAGCTGTGCTTAGGCATTTGCAGGAAGTAGAGGGGTGAGATGGCCGCTGGCTGGGACTGTCACAAAATGTGCTAGCGAAAGGGGTCATTCATTTCCATGCTGGAATATTACAGAGGCATCATGGATGTTTGCAGCCCCTGTAACTCTAGATCAAGAAGGATATTGCTGGTTTTGGGCTAGGATATCATAGAACCGTTGCTAAAGGGCTTTTTTAGTGCGGTGGTATGTAAGGCAGCGCCAATCTGTTCATGGAAGTGTACTGTAAGATTTTTATTTTGGTGGCATCATCCACACTTTGTCAGTTAGAAGCAAAATAGGGTGAAGATTAATGCAAGGTAACATCAGCTGACAAGAGGCAGTGCAAAGAAGCTTACTCCTTGTAAGGTACAGAGTGGACAGGAATTTTGTGAATAGGATGAATAAAGGAAGTTTGGTTATGAAGTACATTGTCTAAAGTAAAGCAAGTTGAACATGTGCCATGATAAAGGGGGTTTGGAAACACATGATACACAGGAAGTGTTGCTGATCTCTTGTCCCTGATAATTGTGGTTCCAGAGAGAGATCCTGTCCAGTCTGTTTAAGTAGCATTCATTATGCACCACAGTACCTTTTAACTTGAGGTAGTTTAGAAAAAACTCTCTCTCCATAGCCATTCAGTTACAGCAGTTCCTCAATTTGTACATTTCTATTTGTAGGGGGGTTGTAATTTGGCTGTTAAAGCTAATGGCAGAGGCTTAGTCTTGATATAGAAGAGTTTAGCTTCAAAGGGAGATAGTGCGCCTGAGGTTTGTGTGGACAGTAACTACTTGGTCCAACAGCAAAAACAAAGGTAACTTAAATGTGATGGTTGTCACTGTGGATTTTTTTATGTTTATTTTCACTTTTCCTTTCAACAATCAAGTTAATTTCTCTGTAAAACCCAGTCTGGATTTAACTGAGCCCCAAGACACATGATGTTCTTCCAAACTGAAGTTATAAGATTTGATTTTACAGTCATGGTGGGCAAAGTCACGTGTACCAAATTTATTTGCGTGCACTTTTACAGTATTCATCACTTCACTATGCATTCATATTGCTAGTTTTAGTCAAAATGAAATGAAAATGGGATTTTCATTTAAGAGTCATTATTTGCTACCTCAAATATATCAGTATTTAGATAAAGTTCTTGTTCTTTGTCTGAAACCTCCAAGTTCATATATCTGGAATGCAGAAGCTCATCTTGTTCAATCTCAGTGTTTTGATGAAGAGGGACACTTAATTACTGGGGGGATCTGTTTGGCTATGTTTTTTGCAAACTGCACGAATTTGAGTAAAATTTAAAGGAGAAGCTCATTTCCGGAGTGTAGGGTTAGTTTTATGCTCTGAAGTTATTTGCAGATAATACTTTTGAGTCTGGTATTCTTCCCATTTTGAGAGCCAGCTGTGCTGAGCAGGCTGCCGGGATGGAAGGATGTGGGGAGGTAACATCCCTGAAATGAAGGCTGCTGTGTTGTGGTTAGCCTCCATGTTAGTCTCAGCATCACTGCTACTGTCTGGGTTTCAAATACATAGAAGGTGGCAGATATTTTCCAAACTTGTCATGCTTTTCAAGTGTGAAAGCATTGTTTTTTGCCACACTTCCCCCCCCACCCCCCGCCCCGTCGTTTTCCTCTGCAATTTGGTTGGAGTGTTTGCTGCTGTGACATTTCCCTTGTTGCCAGCCCCTATCCCCTGGCCTGTGTTTATTTTCCTATCTGTGATAAAACTCAGAAAATGTTAGTAAGTCAAATACCTTCCAAGGCTATGGTTTTTGTCTTCCGTGTAGTTTTGTCCTCCTCTCCAGACTCTGTGTAGGAGTTTAGGGCTCCTGGCTCTTCAACAGGATGTTTGGAAGTGATGTGGTGAGGGTGTTGGGATTTTCAGGGCGGGGTGAGGGGTGTTTAACATAGTTTCACATAGACTGAGAGGGGAGAAATGCCCTGACTGCTGGAAAACCTGAAGGCAAACCTGGTGTCCTCTTGCCTGCTTCTGTGGTCAGTCAGCTGTGAGACACAAATCAAAAGGAATGAGTTCAAGTGTTCATGGAACTACTTGTTGTTTGTTTCTGCCTGCTCCTAAGACAAGACAGCATCTCAACCTGGAGAACTTCAGTGAGGTAGAAAAAACTGACTAAGGTCAAAGGTACTGACTAAGGTCAAAGGTACTGACTTTGTGCTGTGAAAATAAAATAAAATTTTATGGATGAGTCCATCAGAATCAGTGACCAACTTTGACCATAACCATACCTTGAACACTTAAGAGATTCTTAAAGTTACTCAAGACAGAAAGGCACCTCAGAAATTGAAGATTGTTCCATACTGTAAACGCACCCTATAAAGAGTCTAACTCACTTAATAACCAGTTGGCTGATGATTTTTTTTTATTGCAGTCAAGAAATCTAATTTAGAGATATTACAGGCAGTGGTGGCAACACACTCATGTGCACTTAAATTGAAAGCCATTAAAAGTACTTTGCATACTTTTGTTTCACCTGTAGGTTATCAGTAGTTTAACATATCTCATATCCTATTTACCAAAGATTCTATTTTTTTTTTTTTTTTAAAGAAAAAGACATACTAAATGCTTGTTTTTTGCTTGAGTCATGTCCATTTGAATTTTTTAACTTAAATGCAGTTGCTGACTATATCTTAAGCTGCAGGACTAAAGTTGACTACGTTTCTGTCAAATACCACATAAAATAAGTATTCCATCTATCATAAGTATTTATAAAAGGATATGAAGGAGATGGGTATAGTCCTGGTTACACAAGTAATTTTTTTTTTAAGTCGTCACCAAAAAATAAGAAAAAAGTGATGGAAGATGTCAGCTTTTGAAAACAAACTTGTTTTCTCACAGGCAGAATGGATTCATGTGGGAGCTTCTCAGTGTGTGTCTTCCAGTGCTGTGCTGTCACATGTACTTAACCAGCTCCTGTAACTGATGTGGACAAACTTTGTGTCAAGTTTTGTTAGGTTGCACCTGATTCAGTTTAAAACTTCAGGTCCAAATGGGAATGAATAATAAATATTTCTTTAAAACATGAAAATATGAAAGCTTACTGGTGGTCTAAGAATTTTTTTTTTATATATACTCATACTCTGCTGTATTAAATAGATAGACTAACAGGAATTTCAGAGATTATTATGTTCCCATATTGTACTGGAAATTACTGATCTGTTATCTGATATATTGGTATTCTAGTAGGTTCTGTTTATATTGAACCATGTGACATAATTGTTGAGAACATGTAAGGATCATTGCCTAAAAATTTCATAAAGGTGTCAGCAGTTGGTTATGCTTAAATGGCATCTGAACACACTCTATTTCAGTGACAGTTTCCAATAAAAAAGGAAGTAATAATCTGAGAGGTTTCTAAGTTCATCTTTCATGTAATGAAGGATTATTGGAAGGAAATAATTTTTCAAAAACCACCTTATTTTGACACTGTAGTACTTGGATCTGAGTTGAGGTTTCATCGCCACACATTAGTGCTTCCTCTGACTAATTGCTGAAGTTAGTTTGACAATAAATATGACATCACTTTATGTCAAGAGATTAATTCTTAGATCATAAAACATATTTAGATGGACAATATTAAGGTGCTCTGTTTTTGGATATTGACTTAAGTTTTCTTCTTAATTTAACCCATTAATTCTAAGTCAATGCATACAGGATTTGGATGTGAGTTCCCATTTTAGTATGCTTCTTGTTATTACTGATTTATAGTTTTTGGCAATTTTGTGATATATACATTGATTTTCTTTCCATCACTCAGTGTTATGTCAATATTTTCATGTTTTGTTACTGTATTTTTATCAGAACTGATTTCATTAAAATTCTGGGGGCTTTGTTTTCCAGGTCTTAATATATAGGCAGCTTGTCTATAATTCATATTCTGGGGGCATCAATGGAATGCCCAGATATTGACTGTCTTCAATGTAATTACTTCGGGGGTTTTCATATTTCTAAATGTTTGTGAATTCCTTCTTTTTTGTCATGCTGTTCATTTTCATTGCTCAATAGCAACTACAGATATATATACAGATATTTATATACAGATATTGTTGTATATGCTAATAACCCCTTTTTGAAAATATAAAAACAATGAATAATCCTTACTGTAATTTGAAAGATGAAATACCAGTAAACTATTTTTAGCTTAAAACAAGAAGTCTTGAAATGTGTTAATGTCTTCCTTATGTTGATGGAAATAATAGAAAACAAGACAATCAGAAATGTGCTTCTGTGGAATCAGTCACAAGTAAAATCACTTTACAGCAAAGATAGTGTTTATTTTGTAAATTTAGAGCTAAGTTTTACTGAAGACATGAAATCAGAGCAGCAAATACTCCTTAGCATGCCAGTTTATGTGCAAGATTGAGAAACTATTTGGAGAATACCTTTTTAAACCTTATATCTGTATTTCACTCTTCAAAATAGTTTAATTGGAAAGTAGTTGTACACTAATACAGTATTTGAAATAGTGTTTGTTTTAAAATACTTCTGTCTTTTGAATGTTGAGGGGAATTGTTACAGTGCGGAATTTTTTAAATTGAAACAAAGCAAATTGGTGTGTACATATATGCAGCAAAATTAGTTCATTAAAAATGGGAGGGGGAAACACGTCACTTTTAAGAGCCCAATAATTTAGTTATGGGTTTTTTTGTTTTTTCCTTTTAAATGGATTTGCTGTTTTCCTACAAATTCTGATCATCAGTTTTCTAACTGTATTGTCGTTAGGAAGTAAAAAATTATGTCTTTGTGCGTTTGGTGTCAACCTTGGGAGCAATTTCTGAAACGCTGGGGGTTTTTTGTAACCAATGGAGTGGAGGAGCATTGAGATGCTTGCTTAGATTTATATGTTCTAGGTCAACTCTAACAGTCTTTTAAGCTTGGTATAAAAGGAATTTGAGTTTTCTTCATGTATTTAAGGTTCTTGTTACCCAAACATATCATACTTACATTGCACTGCTGGTAGAACAAATGATTTCATGTATATGAAAATCTGTGTGACATGGCAAAGGTTAAAAGAAAAGACGTTGAATAAAGGAGAGGAGAATGAGAGCTGTTCAGTGAGAGAAATGTGCACAAATATAACTTGATCTGTTACATCATGTAACAGGGCTACCGCCTGTCAGCAAATGTATTTACCTTAGCAGACTTCTTTTACTTTGCAGGAGTACAAAGTAGTATGATGTTTGAAGGAATAACTTTTTTATCTCTAACTCTTGATGACCACATGGGTGTCGTTGTTCATCTTTCCAAGTATAATTAGTTTTAGTGAACATTGATGGGGAGTTAGTCTTGAAGGTAGCTAGTTTCTGGCTATATCTGAAACATCTTTCTGGATAAAGGTTATAGGCTGCAATTCATTATTAAATAGATGGATGTCTTCCCCTGGATGTCTTAATTTGCATAGCATTTACTTACAATCTTGATCCAGGAGGAAATGGGGAAGATGCACTGAAATAAACCTTTCTTGAAAAGAAAATAGCATTTGATGCAAAATCATGGGAAATCTACCATCTAAAATGCCTGAAGTTTCTCAAAACTCTTTGCTACTCTCAGTCTCTCATTCCTTAACTTTCTAGTATGTTTAATTATTCCTAGTACACTAACAATGCTTGGTTTTTTATTTTGATTGTATAGTAACTTTTTCTCTAGTTTTTCTCTAAGTTTTATCATAAAATGAACATAGGACCTTTAATGTTTAATATTAATTAAAATAACTCCAGTTTTGTTCTTTCTGTTCTGTAAAAGGGTATCTGAAGAATTTTTACAAATTTTATCTTCAAAATTAGCTTATTCATTATGTTTAATTTTAGGAAATGGTGCTCTTGCAGAACATTCTGAAAATGTGCATATTTCAGGAGTGTCAACGGGTAAGTCATTTTTTGTAATGTTTAAATTTCATGCATGACTTAAATAGTAAATATTGAAAGCCACCTGGTATCTTATGAAGAGATATTTGGCTATAAAAATTATTACTGCCTTTTGCAGCATGTAATAAGGAATGAAGCAACTGGAACATGGAAAAATTCTCATAAGATAAAATTGATACCTGCATGCTCATGAACAGATTATGCCTTTCTAAGTGGACTGCTTAATTATTTTTCCATACAAACATTGAACTAAGAGAAAAGTTGGTTTAAGTTGAATTGATATTTTCTTTCCACAGTAAAGTTTTTGTGAAATGAAATTTATTGAAATGTAATTTTGGACACTGCTACTATCAAATAATATAAATCCAGGACTTATGCGTTTCACCTGATTAGATTGAAGCAGTAACTGAAACTACTGTACACTTGACTGCACAGTTTCCTTAATGCAAGAAAAAAAGAATTTTAGAACTCATGAAACTGAGAAACTGATGAGATGCTGGGAGAATATGGGGTATAAAAGCAGCACACGCTGCTCAAAGGTTGCTCTGTTCTCTTCCAGTAAGTTGGTCTTAGGCCTCTTCTGAGCAGCAGCCACAGTTGGGACTATTCTGTGTTAGTGATGTAACTGTATGACCACTAAGGCATTAGGTGATAACACTGTATCACAGATAATAGTCTGTATCAAAGACAATAGTCTTTGTTCTTCAGACGTTAAGCAGTGTCAGCTAAGCTGCTGGTCCTGTTTTGTGATACAGATGCTTAGAATATGTGCAGGTGGGCAGATAAACACTCCTTTTCAGTGGGTAGAAGAATACAAGCCTGATTTTTTCCATAGGGAAGCTGCCACTAATCTCTGGAAATGAAACTGATTTTCACACCCTTCCTCTAAAATAAGAGGCAAAATGCAAACTCGTCCTTTTTGACAGCAGCTTGCACATCTCGCTGTAGTTATCCTTGCAGTATCACTTCAAACATTACATTGCTGCTTGTGCACATGGTTAAGTTTTGGGATAAAGGTACGGTCAGTGGATGGTCTCTGTTACACCATACTACCTTCTTGTTCCCTTTCATTGTTTGCCACTCAAAAGACTGTCAAAAGTCTAATTATAGAAGATCTTTGCTATCCGTTCTTGTACTGCATCATGAAGAATGTTGGTTTTCAACAGTATAATGCATCAAGTATCTATGTAGTACTTTTATGGCACACTGTAAATAGAAAGTAACAGCACAGGTACTTGCTACTGTTGGAACAATTGTTGCTGGAATTGGATTGTACGAGATCAACAGAGAGCCTAAAATCTAGCTGTGCAGCTTTCAGGATATGTTTTAACAACCCTTCACCCCTTTTTACTGCAGCAGTTGTGTCACAGGTCACCATACAGGCAAAAAAGCATCTGCTGGGCAAGAGGTGAATGGAATTTTTGACTCTGCTTGCAGTACTTTGGCCAGCATGCTTGAATAGATAGTGCCAAGAAGAGAACACAATGTACTTTCAATGCAAGATAACAGCAGCTGGTAGACAGACCTTTAACTACTGAGACGAAAGATCCAGTGAGGACTTCTATTTAAAAATAAATTAAAAAAAAAAAAAATTTAAAAACATAAAGGTAGTTCTGGCAGTCGTGTGTTCTAAAATAGTTCTCCATCTGGGGAAAAATACCATATTCTTGAAGTTTCTGTCTTATATAAAGTGAAAATTCATCACTGCAGAATTTTGAGATAATGGAGATGGGAGTCGTTAATGAAAACCTGAAGAAAGCATGTAGACAGACCCGGTGGTGTTTTCCTTACAGTACTTTGTATGTATATCTTAAATGTTAGGTGTATGGCCCAAGTATAAAAGATGGTGATGATTTTTTAGTTCCTTTGAAACAATCTGGGTCTCCTAAACATGTTTTTGAACTTGCAGATATTTCAATGTATTTCAGATATATTTCATCAAATATACCTAGACAGCTTTATTTGTCAGAACAATTTAAAGCAGAGTTTCTGTAAAATAGAACCAAAGACATCTGGCCTTTAATCTTTCTAAATCCAACTTTAACTTGGTGTTGAAACCAAGCAAGCGATTTTCTTGGACAGCTGCTACTGAGAAGGGATTTAAAATGAAATGATTGTCTTGATGGTAGATTTCCTGTCATACTGCTGCTGTAAGGCTACATGACCTACCTTACTAAATTATGTTTTAATAGGACAGACCTCTGTGGTCTTTGGTATTTATGCTTCTGGTGTATATTATATCTGCCAAGTTACAGGTACACCTTTAATATATGAGTGTGCTTTTTCTACCAACAGCAACAGTGGAATGTTGTCTCTTGTGTATAAGCTATCACTAGAGAACAAGTGTTTATGCCTTTAAAATCTGAAAAATTGAGAAATATTTTCAGATCTGTCTGTGGGGTATGTTGCACCAAAATTGTCATAACTGCAAAACCACCCCCCACCCCATTTTAAAGATCTTCTGCACTAGTAAAAACACTTGTTCACAGCAACTTAAAAAAAATTATAATGATTCCTTTTTACTGAGTGTGTCTCTGTATTGCAGAGCAAAGGGCATTTTAAATTAAAGCATTAGAGCTTGACCTGGAGGCAAAGATTCCTATGCCTTCTTCCCCCGTAGTTCTCCAAATAAGACTTTCAGTGGCTCCTGAGAGTTACAAATGCAATAATTATCCTCCCTATTCATGGTTTAGACTTTATCACAACATTATTCTCTTTTTACTCTAAGCTGTTTTAAACACCTTCAGATCATTTATCCAGCTGCATTCATGTCCTTACCATGTCCAATATAATGCATACCTTATCATCTTGTGGTTCACATTGAAAGCTAATTCTTTTATCTTTTCAACTAATCTCCTGGCATTACTGTGAAGATAAATCCCTAATCTCCCTCTCTCTGCTTTTCTGAAGTGACTTTTTTCCTTGACGTGTTGTTCAGTGTTACTACAGGTACTTTACTTCTCTAGATCTTGCTACAGAATTTTGCATAGGTTTCTTAATTATTTTCTTGTTATAACTTGCAAGTTGAATTTGGTACTGTAAAGTTTTCATTGGCTCTCTTCTGTTTACCAGTCTGCATCCCCGTAGGTAGTTTACGGTCATGTTCTGTAATGTGGGATGGTGAACAAATTTCAGGGAGAATAAGGAAAAACTGTTGTACATGTTTCTAAAAAGTCTACAGGAAAATCCATATACACTAGAAAACCATGTGCACAGCTTATCCTCTCAGCAGGTTTTTTTGACCATTATTTTGGACTTAAGTCTGTGAAACATCTTCAGTCTTCAATTACAGTGTTGCAATGTACTGCACAGGTATAACAAAGTAACAAGCAGAATTGCAACTAGAATGTTAATAAAATAAAGGCTCACAAAGGAAAGAAGTTACAACAGATAAGAGATGGATGAGCAGAATTGTACCAAAGAATATAGGGGAATTGAGAGGTATGTAGGCAGAGACAACACCCATGTAGAAATGGTTGTGCAGGAGGGAGTTGTTCCCATCCAAAAATCTTATAGCCACCAGCAAGAGATTTGAAAACATCTTGGGCACGTATCGCTACGTATCTTTGCTTCTTTGTGCTTCTGCCTCGCTTGCAAACTAATCTGTTTTTTTCTGACTCCTCTAATTTTCATTCTGCATTTTTCTTATGTATTTTTAATACTTTTAACAAATTGTTCCAAACCTAGTCAGTTTTCCTGTAATTTAAGTTCCTATAGATATAACTGACCTGTATGACAAATGCCTGCAGGGCCAGTAGCAATTGAAATTGGAAGTGCAGATTCTCCACAACTTAGTGAAAAGATGTTTGCCTCTATTCATACCTGTCTGTTTAACACATTATCACTGTAGTTATTTGATTCCTTTGCCCTTCTTGATGTTGCTGACATTCTCCATGTTTACAAACACATGAATAAAACATATGTGACTTCATATTCTCAGAAGCTTTAGAAGAAACATCCTAGTTAAGCAGGTTAAGGGTCAGGAATTGATTTTAAAAGGCTTGCTATTATCTTTATAAAGTAGACTCCATTTAAAACTTTTATTTCAAAAGGTTATTCTTGATTTTAAAAAATTTTTCTGAGAAATTATTCTCTCTCAAAATGCCAGTACTTCTGAAGTGTGGCTTCTACACAGTTGATCTTGACCTTTATACACTTTTTAAGCAAAGGGGAGATTTCTGTTGTCTCCTGAGTTACAAGTAAGAGATTTCAGTGCATGAATGTATGCCAAGTATGCAACTGCATTTAGCTTACCTAGCTAAATTTATCTAGCTGAAGTTAAGGAAGCTGTAATTCCCTTTTCAAGTCCATTCCATTTTATTTGTTAACCCCCAGTTTGTGATATGCACACTTTCTTCCATTCGAGTTTTTCCTCTTCCATAGCAGAAGTACAGTATTGTTCACTCCATCCTGTATTTTAGTGCCTGTGAACATTCTTGCTTCCTCATGCACTGCTTAGTCTGCTTCTTTCTTCCCATATTGGATGGTGCTGGAAATCATAGAATAGTTTGGGTTGGAAGGGACCTTTAAAGGTCATCTAGTCCCCTCCCCCTGCAATGAGCAGGGACATCTTCAACTAGATCAGGTTGCTCAGAGCCCCGTCCAACCTGACCTGGAATGTTTCCAGGGATGGGGCATCTACCACCTCTCTGGGAAACCTGTGCCGGTGTCTCGCCACTCTCATGAAAAATTTCTTCTTTGTATCTAGTCTATATCTACTCTTTTTTAGTTTAAAACAATTACCCCTTGTCCTATTGCAACAGGCTCTGCTGAACAGTCTGTCCCCATCTTTCTGATAAGCCCCCTTTAAGTATGGGAAGGCTGCAAGAAGGTCTCCCCAGAGCCTTCTGTTTTCCAGGCTGAACAACCCCAACTCTCTCAGCCTGTCCTCACAGGAGAGGTGTTCCATCCCTCATAATTTTTGTGGCCCTCCTCTGGACCCGCTCTAACAGGTCCATGTCTTTCCTGTGCTGAGGGCTCCAGAGCTGGACGCAGGACTCCGGGTGGAGTCTCACCAGAGTGGA
The DNA here is from genome assembly GCF_964289735.1 of Phaethon aethereus. Lineage (NCBI taxonomy): Eukaryota > Metazoa > Chordata > Aves > Phaethontiformes > Phaethontidae > Phaethon > Phaethon aethereus. The sequence continues at coordinate 22,644,197 of NC_138582.1, forward strand.
GCATGGGGTCATATTCTGCCTTCAGCTCTTTAGTGTTAGCTTTAGTGGAAATAGTGAAACAGCCCGCTTAAGTAAAAGAATATAGAAAATATCGGGTTATGGCTAGTATTGCAAACAAAGGCTAAAAAAACCTGAATTTGAGTAAAACTGGAAGTTTCCAGGGTGCTCTGAAAATACTACCTTGGTTTTGCAGGCTTTCCGTGTGGAATTTCTTCCATTCAGAGTCATGTAACAAGTGAAAGTTACTGCTTTTCCTACTGCAGGGATTGGATTGAGTAAGTTACAGTTGTCAGGGTGTGCTGCACCAGCATAGGAAGTTGCAAAGCTAGTTGCATAGTAATTTACAGTTGCTAGCAGTGTTTGGAGGTTCCTATTTGACAGACACATGCTGTACATATATTTACAGCATGCCTAAGTTTTTGGAGGTGAACTTTGTAAAATTGAATGAACATATGTTGAATGGTTTATTTTTATCTTCCAGTGTAATGTTTTTGTCAGGAAAATTTAAAGGCTTCCTCAGAAGTTCACAGTGACAAAATCTCAATATGTCGGTTTGTAAATACCTAAAACCAGATGAATTTTATAATAGTATAAATTTCACCTGAAGGGAACTTATTTTAAGCAGAGCAATATTTCAGTAGTAACTAAGTAGCGTGTGGAATTGCTTGCCAACATCTGCAAGCTTGGTACATTTGTTTTACACATACTTTTTTTGCATGTGTTTTTGTTTCATACCTATTAAAAATGCTATTTTACTTCAACATTTAATTGCAAAAAAAGAGTTTTTCTTTCTGGTCCCTCCATTTTTTGTCTGATGATTCAGATCATTCACACAGGAGCAGTGTTCCAGAATATCGCGGTGTTAGAGCACCACCTATAGGGTTTGCTCAAAATTAAAACAAGAAAATTTCCAGGGAATAATTGATTGAATATTCAAATAAAATCATATCTTTCTGTGTTTTGAGACTTTTTCCTCCCTAGATATTAGGACAGGTCCTACATTCTATAGCCAAATTATGTTACCACTTAACTGTGCAGCATGAATGAAGCTCTAATAAGAAACATGTGAAAAACTATTTAAAGCAATGTGTTCTTGCAGCTGCGTGTGAAAACAGTAAATTTACTGAGTTTTATTTTTGTTTTTAAATTTCCATATTTAAGCTAATACAGAAAATGCAGGCATATGCCAGTATTTTTGTCTTTTGATCCTTTTAAACCTATTTTTAGAATGTATTTCTTATGCCATATATAAATATTTTTAAGTAATAATAATCACTTAAAATATAATTTTTATTGTATTAGTCAATAATTTCAAGTCCCTATAGTCTTGGAAAATTATCTTAAAAGCTTGATTGTGGATAAAAATAGAAGAAAATTAATAACCTGATTACAAATTACATTATTATAACTTTAGTACTTTACAAATGTAGTTCATATTTTATCGTGTTTGTTCACTGCATCAGTTCTGATCTGTTATTTTAATCAAATACATATTCAAAATTTTTAAAATTCTAAAAGCTTTTGATCATCAGACAATAACAAAAATGCCTTTTCATTTGTAATAGTTCTTGTGTTTAAACTGCTATTCATAACTGATTGTGCTACCAGTAAACTTCAAGACCTTACAAGTTTTGGACTACCAGTAAGGAAACTGTAAAATAGAAGCACAGAAGGCAATTATTTTTAATGTGTTTTCTGGCCTCTGAAACTTCCTCATAATTTCAGCTCTGTAGCAAGAATATTCTGGTTTTCCTATTTATGTGACGGTTGTGAACATGCTATATGACAGATGTTGGATATAATGCTGCTAAGGAGAAAAAAACAAGGCAGTGAAACAAAACCACAAAACTAATAAGTTCATTACTTGAAATAAAATCAGCAGAGCTGAGAACACTCCAGCAAAAGGAACAAGCAACTGGGTTAAGGCAAGCTACACCTATAATAAAGTAAGAACACAAATGGCTGAGTTACTTCAGTTGCATAGAATTAGTCCTATAAATACAAGTGCATTATCAGAAGTGTAGTTACACAAGCCCCTCTTAAGACTAATTTCTTGTAAACCTAACTTTTAATATCTATAAATGAAGTGTGGTGAAGTAAGTGCTCTTTGCCTTCCAAGCATTGGAATCATGTGTGTGAAGATCATTTCCATGCCAAGGGCTGGAAGGGGATATTTAAATGATTGCCTGGCACTGGGTTGTCTTAAGACAGGAAATTTCTACTACTCAATTATTTTGCTTTATTTTTCACCTTCTAATGCATTTATCAATATAAGGTGTAAATGCATAGTTAAATTGAACTGGGTCTTTGTGAAGGCTAAAAAATAAAATTAGGAAATACAAAATCTTTCATGTTTTTAATAAAGTTGTCAAAGTCTGTATGGAGTAATCTTTTTTTAATCTGTAGTACCAATTGACATTAGTCTTCTAGAAGAAGAAGTTGCCAGACTTCTGCACTGGCAACATTGGAAAACATCTTTTGGCAGACATGTTGTGACCCATGTGCATCATTAACTCCTTTAGATCTTGTTTTTATTGCTACCTCATCAAACTCAGTGTGGTATTTTCCCTGATAAGTGTTGATTGATTTTTGTCCTACTGGCTTTAAAAAAAAAATGGCATTAATCAAGTTGCTTTCAATGTATATGTATCTTTTAGCTTGTGGAGATATTCCAGAACAAATTCGATCACCAAGCGGGACAATCACAAGTCCAGGGTGGCCCTCTGAGTATCCTGCCCGAATCAACTGTAGCTGGTACATCCATGCAAACCCAGGGGAGATCATTACTATAAGGTAACAGTGCTGCTGTATTAACTACATGGATTGAAGAAGTACTGACTAGACATATTAAATTGCCAATTATGTGTGTACCAATTTCCTCTTCCTTCCTGTAAATGTAGGATTTCCGTTATGTTTGTTTTCTGCTTTTCCTTTTATCTGATTTGCTCTCACAGTCATGTAGCATTTGTTTTCAGCTGGAGAGCTGGCAAATAGAAAAAGTTTCTGTGTGCTCATTTATTTGATTTCATTTTCATGTTTCTGAAATATAAGAATTTTGCATTAAAGAAGGCATAGGGGAAATTCTTTAATGCTTCATTGCTATGAAGTCTCATGGTGTGCTTAAAAGTGGTGAGGTATAAACAGTAAATCAATAGATATGATTGCAGTTTTGGAAATGCTGACTTTTGGGGCAGGGAGATCCTCACAGTTTCATGTACCTTACAACTTCTCTAAAGAAGTAATGTAAAACAGATGTATTGTAAGTTCAAGTTCTCATCAGTTCATTCCCCATTACTGCCACAAGGGAAATCTAAGCTTGTTTTAGCATCAAGATACAAATTAGTACTGCCTCACAGGCTGATCATGAAACTGCATTAGCTGCAGATTTACTTCACTTTCCAGTACAGACCTGCTGACCTAAGAGGCAGCTCTTCATTATGAAGTATTTGCTTTGACATCAGTTACTCTTTTAAAGTACTGCTTTTTAATTTAAACAATCTTTCTACTAAATATTACACTGGCGTAAATGCAATGTAAAGTAGGTAGAGCTGTTCATCTACTAGAATGCTTTCTAAACTTTTTCATACAGTTCATTTATCATAAAACTTTTTTTTTTTCTCAAATGTTTTTTTCCCACTCATCTACCTAGCAAATGTTTCACATTTCATTTCTGGTTTACTGCTGTGTTATTTGTACTGACCTGCTTTGTCCAGACTGTCCTCCCTTCACACTTCATTACCGTGGCAGAATGTCTTGATATAGCTGTAGCCATACCATGACATTCCATGACATTGGGTAACCGAGTAGTGCAACAGGGAGCAAATCTTACCTGAAATCATAGTTGTGAACAATTTACCTGTATTTATAATGTCAAGTCATATCATTGTCAAAGTGTAGCATTAGCTAAAGTTCTGATAACATTTGAGTTAAATAAAACCACTTAGTAGTATGTGAACGTGATTAAATGAGACTCATACAGACAATTGCATTAACAGAATTATTTATTTATTTATTTATTAGCTGCAGACTTAATGTGGTTTTAATAGCAAAACTGAGCTTCTTTAAGTAGTGGATGCAGTATTTTGGGTGACAGAATGGATTCTTGCTGTCCTCATAACATAAAAGTATCATCACCACAAGGTGAAAGCCTATTCTTACATGGGTAGAGAAACCGCTCTTTTTATTTTGGACCAGAATACAGTGTACAGCTAATTACCATTTTTATTGTAGCAATTCATCAGCTTGGTTTTGTAATATTCAGTTCAGTAGCAATTTTGACCTCTTTTTTATTTTCTTTTTTTCTTCTTTTGTTTTCTTTTCCTCACAGCTTTCAAGACTTTGATGTTCAGGGATCCCGACGATGCAGCTCAGACTGGTTAACAATTGGAAGCTACAAGAATATTGAAGGCTATAAAGCATGCGGCTCCTCCATTCCTTCACCATACATCTCTTCACAGGATCACGTTTGGATCAGATTTCATTCAGATGATAGCATCTCCAGAAAAGGCTTCAGATTAGCCTACTTTGCTGGTATGTTTCAAACGATACCTTGTTCAGTTTTGTGGTTTCATTTTTTTGTTTTCTGTTTCAAGATCTACTTTATTGTAGCAGGGTACAGTATATGCATTACCTGAAGACAATGCAAGACTTACTGAAAGTATACATTGTATAGATTATTTTAATCCCATCTAAAATTTGACTATCCAAAGTTGGAATTAGTGTTCACAGTAATAAGCAGAGTAAATGATTTGAGCAGGGGGGTATACAAATACTAGGCAGCTTGGGAGGTTTTTTAACATAGCTTAAGGTTTGAAATTTTCTAATCAGAATAAAATTAGTTGTTAAAATAGTTGGGTAGACTTCTGAATAGCATAAATAAGGGAAAAGAAGGAAGAAATGGTGGGATTCTTTTTACATTTGCACTATTATTTCCCATATCCAGAAGGTATACTCTCTTTTTAAAAAAAAAAACACACAATTTAAAAACCTATTAATATGATAAATTACTCTAGCCAATTATAGACATGGTTTTGTACATGCAAAATTTTTCTTGGATAATTCAAGTATGCAATATAAGCTAGTTACCAGAAGTAATAGTTTGAGACTGTTTTTGTGGGCAATTCTTGCTCTAGTAGCTGCTGCCAAGAGAGAGGAGGAAGACAGTCATGGGTAAAGACTAGCTCCAAACTTTTTTCTAGCCTTAGGTGGTATTGGGATTTTATAGACTAGCATGGTCATGGTTTTCTATGTCCTGATCATCAAAAATACTCAGTTAGATTCCTCTTTCTTTTCATAATGGTTTTGTGTTCTCCTGCTTTCTCACTATAACCCACTCTCTGGCCTGCTCCAAATCTCTGTGCACTGACTTTTAACTCCTCTCCTCCATAAAACAATTCATACACTCTTACACACACTCACTGCCACCCGTCTTCAAAACTATTCCACCAAGATTCTGTAAAATGAGCTCTGATCTCCTCTATCCTAAGCCATGTTTGCCCCTGTTCTGTATTCTGCACTCTTTCTACCTAATGGCTTCCTTTACCTTGTCAGAGCTCCTTCAGAAACCTGAAGTTTCCAGGAGGGTTTATGCCTTTCTATCACCTGTTTTCAAGCCTACAAAAAAGTTCCCTCTACGCTTCAGCTCTTTGCAGCTTAGCAAGTCTTGGCAGAAGTAATGCTGCCTTGCATTTGGTGCTGGCTCAGCTTTCAGGCCAGTGTTCTATCTGGCTTTTGCTTACCGCTGTCTCACCAAAAAACATGATGGGGGGAAAAAATGTCACTGTCTACTCAGTCATCCTCTACTACAGTTTCTGCTAACTGCCCACACACACACTGTTACCCTGGGTCCGGCATCAGCTTCTGCCCTCCTTATCTCCCTCTCCTGGTAGCCACAGGGGGAAGGCAGTGTTCCTGCCTGATGGGCTTTGAGAAGGAAGGACATCTTAAATAAGGGTGTGGAATGGGCAGAGGAGGGAAGCTCAGTAGAGTTTTTCTGAAACTTTTTTCTTTCCTCTCTTTTCCTCTGATCTTGAAACAATTTCAATATGTAACACCTTTTGGAAGAAGCTGTAATATTTTCAACTATAAGCAATTTACCATGAAGTGATTTCTTCTTGTAAGCATCATGCAGTAGTACTCGGTTTAGAGTACTTAAGACTTCAATCCAATGTTTTTAAATGTCTTTTCAAATTTGTTTTGTTTTGTTTTTTTGTCTTTGGGTTTGGTTTTTTTTAAATGAATCTTGCTGAAACTTTGGTTTGAGCTTAGTCTCTGTCCTTGATATGATACTTACAAAGTATTTACCGATTGAGGTGGTTGTGTAGTGTTTCAGTGATCAGAGCAGTCTTCTAATTTTGTAAACTGACCTGTGTATAGAAGAGTTGACAAATCTGCTCTAATAATCATCTGATCGTTTCTGTTTTCCAATGTGAAGAGGAGACTTCTGAAATACTAACAACACTTTTGCTATACATTCAACTGTGCCATTATGTTCTTTGATTTCTTCTCATTAGCATCATGCAGTAGTGCTCAGTTTAATGCCTCATTAAACTATTTAATCCAGTGTTGTTAAGGCTGCTGTTAAAGGCTGTATGTGATCTTAGAAAAAGAGGGGAAAAAATAGTAATACTTGAGCTGCATGGATGTAAGTTAGGCCGACTTGTGCTGGAATGATGGAAACAATATAGATTACAGATCTAAAAGAGATCATTAGGGAACCCCATATTTAAGATCTGATGTGGAAGATAGGCCATGTGAATTGTTTCAATTAAATCTTGTTTAAAGTAAAAAAAATCTTCAAAGTATATATTCATATTTCATTTTAAACAAACAAAGCAACAAAAAAAGCATTCCAGTTAAGAACAGTACTTGACTAGAAAGTAAATTTTGTGTCACTTTACTGGTCTTTCTTCCCTCTGTCTTTCACCCCCTTTGATTTATCAGCATCTTTAATTATGAGTATCAGAATGAGGTGACGTTTAATAATGGTGATGTAGAGTAGAAAATAGACTTAATAAAAGTATAGAGGTTTATGTTCACTGCAGATGCATGGAAGGGTTGTGTCAGTCTTTTGGCTAGAACTGCACATGGGTTCTGCTAGTTATCTTGTACTAATCTGAAGTCTTTTGAGATACAGCTTCCAATTATAGTCTTATTTTGTACATCTGTTATTATTTTACCGTTCTAATTTATGATTCATATGTAAACTTTCCTGATGTAATGACTTTGGGATCAGTGATTAAAAATACTAAATCAGGATCAAGTAGGCAGCTCGGGATGTTTAAAGGCCAATAGAAGGAAGAGCTTAGGTTGAAATCGTATTATCCTGTTTTGTTACTATAATATTGCCATTAATATTTACAACTCCTTGCTATATCTTTCTACCCAACCTTTTTTCAGGTTCTGCAAGATAGAAGCATTGAGCTAGAGTATAATGACTACTCTCTTAAGCATATTCTACTATATTGACCCTCCACCTGTGGCACACAGTCATTCAATTTAGGCAGGACAAGTGTAGTAGTTCACTTTTACAAATTTCAAATTCAAGGCAAAAATCCATACTAAATATTTGCCATACTAATGTTACAAATGATGTATGTACATGTATGTGCATGTGTATATACAAAAATACATATATATATATGTAACAGAACAAGAAGATTATATAATTTATACTAGATTTGTTCTTGTTTTTTTAATGAAATAAACATTTTCTACAACTTAATTATTGGCAGTGCTTCCTTTTCTTTTTGCTCTCCTTTTACTCTCTGTCAGTGAATTTATTGACATAAGCACTCTTCAGAGGTACTTATACAATTTATCACTCTTGTTGGTTTCATGTTTTTGGCTGCATTAATGTTTTAAAAAGCCCTAGCAGTTGTGAACATTTTCAAATGCTGATGTTCTTGCACCTTTTTTTGAAAAATTGATTATTTCAAGGTAGAGCATTTCTTTTTAATTCTTTCTAAGATACTGAAATAGCAAAAAGGAGAACGGGGATGTGATATGACTTGACCTATCACAGCAGATTAGTTGCAAAAGGGAAAATTCAGAGTAGATGTGAGGACTTCTATCACTTTGTGTGGTTAAGAACTGGAACTTTGAAAATACTTGGTTGGACAAGGCCCTGAACAACCCATCAAACTTCAGTTAGCCTTGCTTTGAGGAGATGATTTGATTAGGTGACCTCCAGAAATCCCTTCCAATCTGAATTGTTCTGTCGTAAAGCAAGATAGAACCTGCTTCTCCTGGGAAAGTCTGCATTTCAGTAAGTTCATCATGCTGTCTTTCCTATTTCTTTTTTTAATCCCTAAGTATGGTGTTATTTAGATTTAGTATATGTTTGTCTAATTTATTTCCTGAATTGCTGCTGTGTAGGACTATTTTCATTGCAGATTTTAAAAAAAAAAAAATCTTTGGAGGATTGACCATGGCAGTTTGTTTTATAGTCAGTTTCAGTGTTTTTTAGAAATTACAGTGATTTTTAGATGATAGAGCGGTATTAACCTAACGAGGTTGTTGCAGAGCTGAAATAGCTTGCTTCCCAGCTGTGCTTCCATGTTTAATATGCTTGCAACTTTAATAAATGAAGCCCTGAAAAAAATATTCTTGATGTTACAAGAGTAGTAGTAGCCAGTAGGCCACGTTTTCTTAAAGAAAGGTGTGTCTTGACTTTTTTTTTTTTCCCCCCAGAATTAAAAAACCAACAAAAAACCCCCACACTTCCATGTTTACTGGATCACTACTTGGATCCTTAACTTTTAAAATATAATTTTGTGTTCAGGCAAGCATGTGTTTCTGTATTTGCTCCTCTCTCCTCTTAGTTGCTGGAGGAGAGAGAGGCAGGAGCAGTGGGAAGAGATGAGGACAGAGGTTTCTCTTTGGTTGGTAGTAATAGGTAATTTTCAACTGTCAGCTCCTCTCTTGCCATAGATCCTTTCGTACAAAGTAGGAACCTACAAGAACAGGAGGGAGGTCTGACTGCTTTTACAAGAAAAAATTTGAGGAGGTAACTGGTACTGCAGGATAAAATGTTCTTGTATTTCAAGTGATAGAGGAGAGAAACAGTTTTTTTCTAACTTATTTCTAGCGCCTTAGAAGCTAGATTTTTCAGTCGCTAAAAATAAGCGTTGTTTTCTTGCTTGGATTAAAGTTATTTCACTGAAAGTAGCTAAGGATGAGGCTCATGTTGATGTGCTGACAGAATTTCAACTTGAAACAACTGTTTTTTATCTTGAAACTTACTGAAAGTTGTGATGATTTACAAAGACTTTAAATAGTTGTTTTGCTATTCTGAACTACCTGGTGCAGCAAATAAACGTGTGACACAAACCATAAAGTGCAAAATTCTAAAATGAGAATATTTTTACAATTTCTTTTTTTTCTTTCAGGGAAATCTGATGAACCAAATTGTGATTGTGACCAGTTTCATTGTGCTAATGGGAAGTGCATTCCAGAAAGTTGGAAATGTAATAATATGAATGAATGTGGAGACAACTCAGACGAAGAAATCTGTGACAAAGCTAATCTTCCAGTAGCTTCTTCCTTTCAACCTTGTGCTTACAATCAGTTCCAGTGTCTTTCTCGCTTCACCAAGCTTTACACTTGCCTTCCAGAATCTTTAAAATGTGACGGTAACATTGATTGTCTTGACCTAGGAGATGAAATAGACTGTGATGTGCCAACATGTGGGCAGTGGTTAAAATACTTTTATGGTACTTTCAGTTCTCCCAACTATCCTGACTTCTATCCACCTGGAAGCAATTGCACCTGGCTGATAGACACTGGTGACCATCGCAAAGTAATTTTGCGATTCACTGATTTTAAACTTGATGGTACAGGTTATGGAGACTACGTCAAAATATATGATGGGTTAGAGGAGAATCCAAGGAGGCTGTTGCGTGTGCTAACAGCATTTGACTCTCATGCTCCCCTCACAGTTGTTTCATCCTCAGGACAAATAAGAGTGCATTTTTGTGCTGACAAAGTGAATGCTGCAAGAGGATTCAATGCCACTTACCAGGTAGATGGCTTCTGTTTGCCCTGGGAAATCCCATGTGGTGGAAATTGGGGTTGCTACACAGAGCAGCAACGCTGCGATGGCTACTGGCACTGTCCAAATGGAAGAGATGAAACCAACTGTACCATGTGCCAAAGAGATGAGTTTCCCTGCTCTCGAAATGGTGTTTGCTATCCTCGTTCAGATCGCTGCAACTACCAGAATCATTGCCCTAATGGTTCAGATGAGAAGAATTGTTTCTTCTGTCAGCCAGGAAATTTTCATTGTAAAAATAACCGCTGTGTGTTTGAGAGCTGGGTTTGTGATTCTCAAGATGACTGTGGTGATGGCAGTGATGAAGAGAATTGCCCAGTCATTGTGCCCACTAGAGTAATAACTGCAGCTGTCATTGGGAGTCTTATTTGCGGATTGTTGCTTGTCATTGCACTGGGATGTACTTGTAAACTGTACTCACTCAGGATGTTTGAGCGAAGGTAAGTACAACAGATGGCCTCAAAAACTTAAAAATTTAAAGTATTTTTATATCTTGTCATACTTGAAACACTTTTATTGACATACAGTTATTGTTGGATGTGATTTCTAAAGGCATTGTTCCTTCTTTTTCTTTGATGGTAAAAAGAGGTTAGTTAAAAGAGAATAGAAGTATTCTGATCACTTAACTATTGAGATGCTTTCAGATGTTGTTACCAATAAAGTGTGGAAAAGCTGCATTTCTGCAATTAAATATCTCAATTTTGTATTTAACAACATGTTTATTCTATTGTAGACTACCTCATACCAGGATTACATTTTTCAATTTTTGTAAAATAACTTAAGCATCTCTTGTGGTGCCTTTTATATGTAGCCCATGCTTTTTTTTTTTCTTTTTTTTTATTAGGATTTTATTGTTGTGTTGATTCTGTTCTTGTTTCAGCTGGACAGAATGATAGGGATGACTGCAAGGACTTACTGTGTATTTTTTGTCAATTACATTTCAGTTAAATTAACAAAACTTCATCTGCTGAAATTTATTATTTCAGATTATAACAGTCTGATGTAGTTTTAAATATATATATACACATCATAGTCTTATGTATTATGAAATTTCTTTTCTTTTTGAAAGATCATTTGAAACTCATTTGTCAAGGGTTGAGGCTGAACTGTTAAGAAGAGAAGCTCCTCCATCCTATGGACAGTTAATTGCCCAGGGTTTAATTCCACCGGTTGAAGATTTTCCTGTTTGTTCACCAAATCAGGTAAGATTCCAAAATAGCAGGCAGACCACTTAAATTTTAAGGAGACTGGAATAAAGATATTTCAACTTTCATCTGCATTGTCTTGTTCTATAGTATTTCCTTTTTTTCCTTTCAGGCCAATACTATTATATTAAGGATTAGCCATTGGACAAAGTCATGATATGGTAGCACCACACAGTTTTCTTTGCAGGCTTTTTTTCTTATTAATGAATGCCAGTAATGCACACTATAGAATCCCTCTTGTATGAAAAGTAATAGATTGCTAGACCTAGTTGTATGTTGTGTATTGATGTTGTTGTACAAGTTAAGATTGCAAGCTAGCACTTCAAAATTTGGGTATATATCTAAATTGGTACATATTAACTGTGTGTATGTATTTAGGTATGATCATGCCCTCTATGCACAGAATGAGGCAAAGGCAAGGCTGTAATACCATATAACATTAACAGGAATGAGTAACAAAGTAAAAGTTGCTAAATGGGAGTTAATATCATTTAGCCACCATGATTTTCAGATGGATCATCGGCACGATTCTTTAGTTCATGAATGAATTTCTATCAAAACAACTTAGTAATTTTTAAAAAGTTGGCTTTCAGTTATAATGCTCTTTTGTGAAATGGAAGGAAAGTCTCAGTCTAGGAATCCTCCTGTGATGCCGTATTAGAGTTGGCATGGTCTTGTATTGTGTTGCAGTTAATATAGCAAAGTTTACTGTTAGCCAATTTTGCTGAGCATGTAAGAAAAATAGTTACAAGACCATAAGAAGGGGAATTGTGGTGTTTGGGTTTTTTTTAATTTTGAACAGAACTGATATCATTATACTTATTCTGCCACAGATTTTACTTTTTGACGTATTTGACTATTTGACTGTTCACAAGCAGCAGCTGTGATCTGTCACAAAGGATTTTGCAGAGGAAAAGAGGAAAATAAGTTTCAATTTGCATGAGAGACTTTGAAAACAGGGGAGACACTGAAAATTTTGCAGCAGCTAAATTAGCTAAAACTTATTAATGAGCTGAGTTAAAACTGCTTAATGAATGCCTGTAATGAACACTGTAGAATCCCTCATTATTATTGGCTGGGTTATCATGGTTATAATAAAGATCAGTATGTTTCTGTTTAAAAACAATTCTATACTTTTAGAAATTTGGCTTGCCTGGCCTCTTTTCCGAAATTAAGCTTCACCGGTTTGTGATGCAGCTATGCTCACAAGCCTCTTGAGGTAGGGTTAGGTCAAGAAAGTCTGTTAAGACAGTGCACTCGGCATGTCCAGATGTGCAAGTCCTCTGCTACAAGTAACTTGGAATAAACCAATGTTTCCTCCACATCGCTACCCTGTATGGGACACTTCAGGTTTGGTGCACATGCACACATTTAGAAACCATTGCAATTTTCAGTCAAACTTAGCTTGCTCAGACCCGTATTTCATCACAAAACCCCACAAAGGTGGCATAAAGTTACTGGCTTTTACTAAAATGAAATCTCCTGATGGGAGAGGACAGTTCTGGAAAACACAGATATGTAGTGACTGTACTCAAGAGACTGGTACCAGAGCTTTTAAAAAGCTGTGCAATTACTGAAATTTTATTTTATCATCAGTTTGATTTAAATTTAATTAACCACTGTTGCTTTGGATATATTTTAAATTATTTTTCAAAACTAAAATATAGTGGAATTTGAAACCTGCTGAAATGACATATAACAAAATGTAGTTGCTTCATAGTCTTTCTTATGTAACCATGATTTCACACTCCATAAAAATACTGATGCATGTACAATAGTTTTGAACAATGAAGTAGTGTTAGTAGATTCCCGTTATGAAGACCGGTATTTCTGATAACACGTGTGGCCTTGAAAAATTAAGTAGCTATACTGGGAAATTAACTAGCATAAAAATAAGGAGTAGTAGGGAGCAGGCCATCACCGTCAAAAATAATGAAAAAGTCATTCTAGAGCATTGATGCTTCCATGATAAGAGTAAAATCTTTAATCAATGAAGTTGCATTGTTTAAAAAAAAAAGTTTTTCAGAGGCGAGAACATCAGTAGGCAATGTAAATTGTATTCTATAAATTATAAATCTCAGATTTTTTAGTATGGTTAAGTGTTGGGGGGAAGGAGTCAGTATTAAGTCAGGATGTGTACGGCGTGCTTTGTTTTGAGCAATATATGCATCTTAAGGTTGCAAATCTGTGTAAGACTAAAGATACCTAGTTGAGATTCCCTAGAAGTTAGTAGTCTCAAGCTAGAGGAATCTTGGTTGTCCTGGTTTGTATGTAATGCAAATCACCTAAAACTGATACATGCCTTCAGAGAGGGATTTTCAAGGATGGGTAGCAGTCTCTCTGGTGGCTTTTGAAAGTAAGGCTACTGAAAATACATACTCATATGCTTGAATTCAAATATCATTCTGTGAACTACTGGAAGGGAAGAGGTGGGTTTGTGCATGAAGTATTGTTTAGCTACTGTGCTGTGTATGCCCTGTGGCCAAGGCAGCCAACAGCATCCTGGCCAGGTGGCCAAGAAGGCCAACAGCATCCTGGCCTGTATCAGAAATATCGTGGCCAGCGGGAGTAGGGAAGTGATCGTGCCCCTGTACTCGGCGCTGGTGAGGCCACACCTAAAATACTGTGTTCAGTTTTGGGCCCCTCACTACAAGAAGGACATTGAGGTGCTCGAGCATGTCCAGAGAAGGGCAACGAAGCTGGTGAGGGGTCTGGAGCACAAGTCTTATGAGGAGCAGCTCAGGGAACTGGGGTTGTTCAGTCTGGAGAAGAGGAGGCTGAGGGGAGACCTTATCGCTCTCTACAACTACGTGAAAGGGGGTTGTGGTGACGAGGGTGTTGGTCTCTTCTCCCAAGTAACAAGTGACAGGACAAAAGGAAATGGCCTCAAGTTGCGCCAGAGGAGGTTTGGACTAGATATTAGGAAAAATTTATTTCCTGAGAGAGTGGTCAAGCATTGGAACAGGCTGCCCAGGGAGGTGGTGGAGTCACCATCCCTGGAAGTGTTCAAAAAATGTATAGACATGGCACTTGGGGACATGGTTTAGTGGGTATGGTGATGTTGGGTTGATGGTTGGACTTGATGGTCTTAAAGGTCTTTTCCAACCTTAATGGTTCTATTTCTCTGATTTCTATTTCTATTATATTTCTATGGTGTCTGAAGGATTGTGGAAGGGAGCTGAAGGTGACAGTATGAGAACACTGAAGTTCAGTGTTTGTAAACGAAGTGAAATATATGCATATATGTTAAGTGTTTAATTGGGGAAAAAAGGGTATTCTGAAGAATATTCTGTATTGTTGCCATAATCTTAATTAAAAGATGCAAATATGGACTTTATCCTGTAATTAAACACATAAGTGAATATTTTCAGAATAGTGGGTATCTGGCAGATCTTCTACCCTAGTATTTGAGAACTGAGCTTCTTGGCTGAGGCACTGTTTTCTGTAAGTTTCTGTAAGGGACCTCCAAGTCAAAAGTGTTAGTATGTTTGTGTTACCTTACAATTCAAAAGTTATACAATGTTTTAAGAAGAAAAATTCAGGCATGCATCATTTTATAGCTGAATGACTAGAAAATTTAGCCCAAATTTGGGGAATGTATGGTTTAGAACACATAAGATAATTTTAATTATACAGAAACATTAAAGTGTTTTGAAACTGGAATTAACTGATTATGCCAGAATGGGAAAAAATCAAACTACAAGCCTCTGCTAGAGCAGATATTTAATTTAGTCTCTATTCTAGGCAGCCCCATGGTAGTGGATAAGGAAAGGTCACCTCTGTTAAATCTTTCTGGAATATTTCAGCTTTAAATCCTAAACTTTTTGAGGCATGTTTCTATGTACTGTGCTCTAAAATCCGCAGTGATTACTTTATCTTCTTGGTAAGATTGTATGTAACAGAATTTTCATACCTGCTCTACTGGCTCTGCACTGGGTTTGTGGATGTACTTTTTTGTAATCAGTGTTCCATATTCAGGTTACAGTGTGTTGGTTTTCAGTTTGCCTTTTTTTAGAGGTCCTTGATGTGGGCAGAGACATACCTTATATACTTCATTGCTCTTTTATTCCCTTTTTTCTTCCATATGTATTTCTGCTTAATTTCCCTGTCCATAATTTTTTTTCCTCAAGAGAATCTAGACGTCTTTCATGCCTGCTTTGTTTTTAAAGTAGCCTATTGCTACATACACCAGATCCTTAATATTAAAGAAGAAACATTTTAATATTTAAGACTCTACATTTAACTTTGTGGTTACATGCTGTTTTGCACAGTAGTTGTCATTCTTTTGGTAGAACAGTGCCAATGTACTGTCAATACGTGATTGCTGCTTGTTTTCTCATTTAGGCTTCAGTTCTGGAAAACCTGAGACTGGCAGTACGATCTCAGCTTGGATTTACCTCAATCAGACTTCCTATTGCTGGCAGATCAAGTAACATTTGGAATCGAATTTTTAATTTTGCAAGGTCACGTCATTCTGGATCATTGGCATTGGTCTCAGCGGATGGAGATGATGTTGCCAGCCAAAGTACTAGTAGAGAAGCTGAAAGAAATAATACTCACAGAAGTCTGTTTTCAGTTGAATCTGATGATACAGACACAGAAAATGAAAGAAGAGACACAGCAGGAGCAGTTGGTGGTGTTGCTGCCACCTTGCCTCAGAAAGTCCCTCCTGCAACAGCAATAGAAGCAACAGTCGGAGCGTGTGGGAGTTCCTCTGCGCAGAGCGGCAGTAGTGGTAACACGGATAGTGGAAGAGAAGTGACAAGTGTAGAGCCCCCAAGCACAAGTCCTGCACGTCACCAGCTCACTAGCGCACTAAGTCGTATGACTCAAGGCTTACGCTGGGTACGCTTTACTTTAGGGAGATCAAGCTCAGTGAATCAGAACCAAAGTCCTTTAAGACAGCTTGATAATGGGGTAAGTGGAAGAGAAGAGGATGATGATGTTGAAATGTTAATTCCAGTCTCTGATGTAGCATCAGACTTCGACATGAATGACTGTTCAAGACCTCTACTTGATCTCAGCTCAGATCAAGGACCAGGGCTTAGACAGCCTTACAGTGCAACACATCACAGTGTAAGGTCATGCAGTCGAGATGGCCCCTGTGAGAGCTGTGGCATCGTACACACTGCCCAGATACCTGACACTTGCTTAGAAGCAACAGTGAAAAATGAAACTAGTGACGATGAGGCATTATTACTCTGCTAGGTACGGATTGTTTAGGAAAGATTGTGTACAAGTTGGAGCAATATCTGTCATTGTTTTGTACTTCACAATTAAAACTAGTTTTTAGTTTTAAAAAATCCAGGACATTATGTTAAAACTATTCTAGCCTGTGTGGTTGATTAAACATTTCTTATACTGGGTGACGTTATGGAACTATTGGAGTGAACATTTTAATGGCTCTGAATACACAATGTGTGTATCCAGTATAATCTGATTCCTCTTTAAACTGAAGTTATCCCAGTTAGTTTCAAATTTAGTTTATCCTGGTACTGTAGTTCAAACCAGAAACATGGCTGCTCAAGAATTATTTGGCTGCCTGTTTAACCCCATATTAACAGGTGAATTTGTACAGAATTATTTTCCTTTAGGAATTGACTGTTGTATTATTGCCAACATACTTGTAACTTAATATACTAAATGATGGTAGGGATTGTTAATGTAAAATATGTACTTTTCTTTGAGTTTATACAACACTTTGTCTAAATACTCTTGAATTTCATCATAATGTGAACTTATTTAAAGGGAGGAGAAACTTTCTCCAGGAGCATTCTTTTTCTCTCAGAAGTACAAAATGCAATGATTTGTGAAATTTAGGTAGAATACATAAACTGATGGCAAACACTTTTATAGCACTGACTTTCCTAAACTGCAATCTAATATGGTACAGCCAAATAGTATGTAAAATCCCCAGTCATTAGTCTTTTCGATTTGAAGTAAAAAAGGGCCGAAGATACTACAATATGTGTTAGTTCTTTAAATATCCTATATGTACAAATACACTACAGAGTAAGTTCCAACTGGTAATAGATCTTTCCCTAATATTGTAGGGTATAAGGCTTGTTTGGACTCAAGGGATTTGCACTAAAATCATATTAAGGTCTCTAATGAGCTTAGTGCACAAGCACTATCACTTTAAGTACTATTATTGTCTAATACTGCAATGGCTATATATTTCCATGGCTCTTTTCTTGGGGTGTTGCATTTTTGTTGCAATTGAATTTGCTTTACTAATTCCCTATTTATTCGTTGTATTTAAAAACTGGTTTACTTGGTTGCAGACTGGTTGTTTAAAAAAAAGTCCCTTTCAGTGAATTTTTTTAAAAAGTAGTATTACATGTTGGAACAAAAAAGATCAGTGGGAAAAAAGCTCATAACTTCCAATTTTGTGATAAGCAGATTAATACGTGGCTACTAGCGTGACAACAAGAATCTACACCTTTCAAAAACAAAAATGTCAACTACTGTTTTATTTATTCTTTGCCAGTCTGTTTTTAGTAGGCTTAAAGATCCAGTATGAAATGTATTTGTGTGTGATTGTATGCTATTTATTAAATTTTAAATACTTTGTTGAATGTCATTTTAAAGCATGTTTAAAGTCTTGTGCATTTCTGTCGTGTTATGCTGTCAGGCAGAACTGACTAAAATGTTTTAATATGTATCAAAATTAAATTGAATTTTTGTTATGTTTTTGAGGTACTTTTAAAGATAAATCCAAGGTCTGTCTGGCTTTTTATTTTATTTTTTAAAAATCCTCAACTCTGAAGTACAAATCACATGCAGAAGAAACAAATAATTGAATGGATTCCAAAGTGTATATATCTTCTCCCTCTTCTTTTCTTTCACAGACACTGGGATGAGAAAAATAAACAATTTTACCATCTGGTTGATTTTATTCATGAGAGTTAGCAGGTAAATTCTGAATTCAGGACACGGTTATGTAGATTTGTGCTTCTGAGGAACCTATGTGCAATACAGTGGTAAAAGATTTTATTATAATGACCCATGCGGTTTCAAGTTTCAGAACAGATCACATCACACTGGTACCAGAGCAGGTACAGATTGGCCCATAATTATACATACCCAAGTAAAAGTCATCAATGGCCATTTTTATTCACATTGAATAATATCTAAATCTGTGGGTATTCTTTAGTCTGATTTCAGTGGCATTGCTTATAGAGCAGGCAACTTTGCAATATGAACATGGTAACACACCCTGAAATATATGTGAACGGTATGTCCTGGTATAAAATACTGGGTTTTTAAACCTTCCTAACTAATTGTCATTAGAAAGTGGTTATGGAAATGTTTGTCCCCAAGGCAGATACATTTTGAAGAAAAAGTCTTCACAGAATACCTTCAGTGTTATACACACAAATAAAGTGATCTAAATTTGTTCCATTAGATGCCCCAAATAGCATGTACCTATGGACTCCATATTGCAGATGTAAAAAGAACACAATGTTTGATTTGTTTTAAAGGAGAAATGCTACACATTTAACTGAGAAGTTGGATTTGATTGAGAATTTGGAAAATTGTAAATAAAATTCATATTTGTATGAGGCTAATTTGTTGCAGTGATTTTTTTCTTAAGTGAATTTAAAGGGAGTGAATACATTTTCTTTTGATTAATACGGTTAATACTGATTGTGTTTCATTTGGTTGTTTTGGTTTTTCTTTTGCCCTTTTGTTTTGTTTTGTTTTTTTACCGAGACCTTCCCTTGAGTCATGTTACTTCATTTCTTCTTACTTTGGAGCTGCTCAAATTAATTTATTATTTAAGTGTTTCTTGGTTTAGCTATGATACAATGCTAGGGCATTTTGAAATGTCAGAATGATTCACTGTGGAATTATCTTATTTTCTGTAATAAAGCACTTTCATCTGAAAGCCTTGAAGAATGTAGATTATTGTGAGGTGATTTTTCTCCTCATGTAAAGCTTTCTAAGCATGGAAGGAGTTTGTCATTGTTCCTTTTCACAGATCATGCTTTTCTTGTCATTTGATTTGCATTGAAACATTAATGGGGCTGACTGAGCCTCTGATGCTACAAGGGCTTGTTTTGCTTCCAAAGTCAAGTCCATTTTCAGTACAATTTCAGCAAGTATTGCTGATAGCTCTTCTTTCAAAACAGGTTCCCAGAGAGGATGGTGTAATTGGTTAGTATCTTGTATTCCATTTCCTATCCAAGTGCCAGAAGAACTTGTGGCAAAGCTTGGATTCAGTCTAGGAAAATCAGTTCATGTTTAGGACACAAATACTTTTTCAGTGAGTGCTTACGTTAAATACTTACTGCAGATCAATGTTAGTCATGGGTTTTCCCGTTAGGCGAGTTTTTGCTTTCTTTCTGAAAAGTAAATTTGACTGCTGCAGTTGTCCTGAAGAAGTACTGCAATTTTGACTTTAATCTTCCTGTAGTTCTGATGAGTGTGTTGGTTTATTTTTCTTTTGGCTGTGTCTCTTTTCCTGCTCACCTGTGAGTCTCTGAAAATAGGCAGTTGGTAACTGAACTCCAGGAGTTCATCTACAATCCAGTTGCCCAAAATGGGGTATTTTCTGAAAGGATGTAGGAGAAGTCTGTCCTGTCCTTTTGCCAAGTCACTGAAAGTATGGAGAGGTAAGCATATAGATGGTTAAAACTGTTTTCCTTCTATCCTGTTTTGGGATTTGACTACTGTAATTAGCTTTCCCTCGTCAAAGTAAATTAAATGAGTTCATGCATATTGGTCTTGATATTGAGAAGTTTTATGGCAGAACGTTCCTGTCATGTCGATGTATTTGTCAAGTTGAGGCTTCCATTCACATCCAGTACCGCACTGTGGTCTAGCTGGTGAATAGTAACTTGCGGAAAGAGAATGTAATATTCACTAAATCCGAGTATTATCTAACAATTTGGGTAGAAAAGACTACCTCCATAACTGATGGGGAAAATGAGGGTAGCAGCCTCTATAAGCAGACTAGGTTAATAATTCCAAATTGCATTTTGACAAAGGGTGTTTGGGGAAAGCCAGCATTAACAAGGTGTATCTAATCTTTGTGAATATTCTGACACAGTGTTTGTAATACTTCTCCCCATCCTGAAATCTAGCAGAAAAACTTAGCTTTCAGCATTAGTTCCTCCTTGTGACCGAGTTGTATTGGTATTATCAAAGTACCAAAGAAAAGATACAATCTAAAGGAACTTACTCCACTTGCGTACAATTTGAAAGATTATTCCACATTTTAGTCACCCTGTATGCTGCTTATGCAGGAAGGAAAGGGATGGAACACAGGAGGCCAAAAAAATTAAGAAGAAAAGATGAGTCACTGTATTTTGATTTTGAATGATGTGAGAGTTGCAATAAAATGAACTAGACACTCTAAAGGAATATAATTATAATCTATTGCATTGTGCAAAGGATTTTTTTGAGATAAGCAATTGTAGGAGATCCTCATCTCCTTCCCCCCCCCCCCCCCCAAAAAAAAATCAGAATGGGTAAGGCATGTCAAATCAGGAATGTGTACAAGAAGGAAAAGAGGAGTTCTGGTTCAGGGTGCACTTCCTAAAAATAATAATGGTTTCTTGTGCAAAATGTAAAGGACAAAGGAATAAGTTTGTTTTAAGGAATAAGGAAAAGATCCCTGAAATAAGAATATGTTGTAGATGCTACCTAACAGGGGCAGGTATCTGAATCGAGAGCAGAAATCTCTGATCTTGTCACAGCATTGTTGGCTTGTGGTACAGAGGTAAGGTAATTCAGTTAGCAGAATCGCTAACCTTTGCAACCAAATACTCGTGTGTCTGAAATGTATGCCAACAGAAATGCAGAAATCATTTTTAGCTGCTTCTCCAGCCGTAGGAAATGGAGCAAGAATGACTGCTAAAAATTATTTTTTTTAAACCTGTCATCTTTCCTATGGTCAGTTAAGAAGGACCTTTGACAGCCACAGTTAGAGGAAGTGGTTCTGGTGCGCCAGATGTGAAGCAAAGGCAGGAGCAATATACAGGATAGTGAGGAAGATTGTAACAGACATCTTATTTCTGCAGTGGTGTGGAAAGAAACAGAGGTGTTCATTTTGCTTTCTCTGGCCTGGTGCCTTGGGCAGCAGTTATAATTCTGACTTCATGCTTGTTCAAAAAAGAGATGTTAAGTTTGAGAATCGGTGAAAATAATATAGATAATATTTTGCAGTGTTTTTTCCAGATAATGCATTAGTAAAAATAACAGTTTCCAAAGGAAGCTAATCTCTGTGCTTTTGTGGTTATGTTTCTTGGAGTTTGGAAAAATCCCACATAGGAACTGGCTTTCTTTGACTGAGATTATCCACCAGGAAGCAACTGACAGATCTGAGGACTCTTCCACCCATCCCCCAGAACACTCTGAGGACTAGAACTTCAATGCCTGAGTTGAACTGCCTTTGTGGTCTCATGGATTTTTAGGAGGTGGCCATTTTATGGGACCCTTATTAAGCCACTATAGGAAATAAAGAGTGAAAAGAGTATAGTGTTAGGGTTTCTTAGGTGCTCCTCTGCTGGGTTCCTGGACTTCCTTTTCTCTTCTTTGGTTGTGCTGTCTGTGATCCATCATTTGTGTTAAGCAAGTTCAAGGAGCAAGAGGCACTTAGTCTTCTGAAAATGAGAGAGAAGAGTCACTACCTGTTGTTGCTTTAAAAAGTAGGCTGGTCTTCAGTACATGCAACAGCTTTGGCTGCCTTGTGTCACAGATGTGGGGCCCAAGGCTAATGGGATGCAGCATCACTTCCAATATATTTGGGGAAAGACTAGCACTAGGAGCTTGGATGTGGCCCAGTACTTATATTAAGGAGAGCATATTTATAATTGTACAGATGATGTGGAACTACAGAACTCAACTCCTGTCATAATCTTTTTCTAGCCTTGTTTTAGTATAGGAAAACAATAGGGTGTACTTGCTAGTTTTGGAAAGCATTTACAACTGAAGAAGCCTTTAGAGATTAGATTTTAAAACATCACCAATTGTCTGTGTCTGCAGATCCATCTCAGGAAAGTAGTCAGCACTGGATTGTTCAGAAAACTAGTTGTGAAGCTTTGACAAGAGGCACCTGCCTGTTCTCACATTTATGAAGACTTTCCAGGTGGAATTACATGTAGGCCATCTGATTTTACTAGATGAGTATTAAATTCCCACTGCAGAAAAGAAGGATGTGAAAGTAAATCCCAGGTGAACAGGTTGTTATGGACTCTATGGAATTGCAGAGAAATGCCTACTGAGTATCCAAAGTCCTCCTGACTTTCTGAGTATGGGAGAAGAGAATCATTCATTCCCTTCTGCAAATCCAGAGTTCTCATCAAACTGACACATCCTTACACCGATTCTCCAAAACCAAGTGCTTCATCCAGCATTACTGAAAGTCAGTGGTATCCTTTCTGTTAATTTTCTTGTGCTGAAAATCTGGTTTGTGATCCAGTCTTCCCTCCTTGGACGAAAGTTGTCAAAAATCAAAAATATTATTAATAACACATCTTCATTAGCTGAGCTTTCTCCCCACTGCTCATCAGCAGTCTCTAGTTTCCTTCACAAAACATCCTTCTTGTTTGTCAAAAAACTTCTTTGTCTGCATCTCCTGCATTTTGAGATACATCTCTGCTTCACCAACTTTTATTTGAAGCTTAATCCCAGTAAGAATCTTTGGGTTAAGAAAAAGCTGAAGACTGAGTGATGATAGAAGGGCTTTTCAAAAACAGGATATGGTAGGAAGGATGTGAAAATGGAGTATAAGAATAAGATGGGATAATTACAGTAGAAGACAGAAATTAGTAACATTTTATGCTGGGAGGCAGCAGTTGAAGGTTCCAGGGGGAGGTGAGTGAGTGTGTGTGCCTCAGAAGACTTTAAACTGATTGTGTCTTCATTATAATGACTTTCAGAAGACGTCCTCAAGGTCTTCTGAATGCTCCAAAGTTCAGTTAACCCTTTCTTGGGAACCTATTCCTTAATTTGCTGAATTATTTTATTTTGCTAAATAATAGATGTGGATTGGGTTTTCTTCAGGGTTCTTAATCTTAAAATTAAATCCGTTAATCATTAGGTTACTTAGAAATCTCTTTCATCATACTTCTGTGATAGCTACACTAAACAAGATATTCCAGTCTTGTTTCCAGATTTTCAGGATTATTTGCTTTTCTGCAGACCACAAAAGCATTAGCATAGGTTTCAAGTACAGGGTTGAAATTGATTAATTTCTGCAATGTCTCTCAAATAATTGAAATACTATGTAATGTTTTAGGGTGAATAAATGTTTCTTGACAGGAAACTTCTCTGCACAGTTTGCTTTAAGCCCAGCTGGCAGCTAAGCATCACACAGCTGTTTGCTCTCTCCCCCCTGCGGTCGTTGGGGGAGAAAATCAGAAGAGAAAACTTGTGGGTTAAGATAAAGACAGATTAGTAGGTAAAGCAAAAGCCGCACACGCAAGCAAAGCAGAACAAGGAATTCATTCACCACTTCCCATGGGCAGGCAGGTGTTCAGACGTCTCCAGGGAAGCAGGGCTCCATCACACATGATTACTTGGGAAGACAGATGCCATAACTCCCAATGTCCCCCCATTTCCTCCTCCTTCCACCAGCTTTTATTGCTGAGCACATCATTGTATGGTATGGGGTATCCCTTTGGTCAGTTGGGGTCTTGGCTGTGTCCCCTCCCAACTTCTTGTGCACTCCCAGCCTCCTTGCTGGTGCGGTGGGGTGAGAAGCAGAAAAGGCCTTGATTCTGTGTAAGCACTGCTCAGCAACGACAAAAACATCCCTGTATTAGCAACACTGTTTTCCTCACAAATCCAAAACACAGCCCCATACTAGGTACTATGAAGAAAATCAACTCTATCCCAGACAAAACCAGTACAGCAGTGTAGAGTCAGCCACTGCTTACAGAGCAAAGATTTGTTTTAAACAAAGGGAAGGATAAAAAGAGTAAAAGGTTTTGTGCGTGAGTGAAGGTTACAAAGCCAATTAGGAGACAATGTCCTTGTTGCAGCAGCAACACATACTCGATGACTAAGAATATGGGGGCAGTTGTCTTCTCAGAGTATTATAAGGATTATTTCTGTCCCACAGGCGGTATTTCAGGCCATTCTGTCCAGGGACAGCTGAGCTGTGAAATACCAAATATTTACCAAATGTATGTAAATGCAGCTGATGTGAGATTATCTTGTTTGTCCAAATGGACTAAATAAAAGGACTGCTTAGACAGAATGTCATTATCTACCAATAACCTGTTTAATGTGTTTAAAACCACCTGTGGGATAGATTCAGTTTTCCTAGGCACAGCATTATAAGGCCTGACTCTCAATTACCTTGCCAGTTTGTGGAACCTGCAGCTCTGACTTGGGCATGAAGTTACAGGTAGGAAGGTTTAGACACTTAAGAGCAGGATCCACAAAGTCTAAGTTAACCAGGAGGAAATCAGAGGAAGGGAAACAGAGCTCAAGTCTGATGCTGTTCAGAAACAGAGGTAAATAGGATTTTGAGCCATGCTACTCTTCATGCATTTACGTGTCAAAGTCATGTCAGCTCTTTCCTGCGCAACACAAAAAAAGGGAGCTGAATACACTGGTATTTACCATACTCTGCTGTGATGTGATGGGCCTGCCTTCAAATTTTACTCTCATCATTTTAGGGGAAGGATTTGAGCAGGAACAGTTTCCCACTTGCCACTAGCCCAAGAATATACTTGGAGGTGATTATCTAGGTCTGTCATGTAGAAACTCATTTCATAGCAATAACTAAATATTCATTGGCTAGGGAGAAATAGTAAGAAAATTACTATTTTAGGTTGCCAGTTTCCGTACTGAGCTGGGAGATTCAGGGTGAAGTCTCTTGGCCAATAAATACTTAATATGTTGATGCTGTTACGCTTGAAGTCATTAAGTACCCATTGGGACAGGCATATGAACTTGACTGCCGCACTCCCATGTGACTGCACATGATCAAATGAGCCTCTGTCTTTGCCACTCCCTCTTCTCATCTGACGAAAGGGTTCACGGCCTCAGCAGCAGCAGAGATGCAAAGTATAGCCCCATTACCCCATTTCAGTGCCCACCTGGACCTCTTCTGTTCTCACTCTTCAATGTTCACAATTCCTGTCTTAGAGGACCATAGTTCGACTTCCTTGCTGCATCTTTCTTCCCCTGCTCTTCATCTGAACAATCATATTGCAGAAACTCAACTGTTCGTGGCTCATCAATACCACTGAAATTAGTGAGCCAGAGTTCATGACTGAATTCTCATCACAGTACCTTGACTCTTGTCTTCTCACCAACTTTAAATGCAGCAGACATAGTAGGTACAGGTTACCCTTTGCTGCCCCTTCAGCACCACACAAGTGCCCTGGAAGTCCTGGGGCATTTCACTTTATTGTTCTCATTCTCTGCTCTCCTTTTCCAAATGAGTTTTGACCTTTTCTGTTGCTCTGTGGTGTGATGAATCATAGTCGGTCTCTGTCCCACTGCACAAAGGGGAGGTGTAAGATGAGACAATTTGGGGTGAGCAGATACAAAGGCAAATGTCTGGGACTGCTCTCCTACCCACTGGGACAGAAGGAACAAATGTGACACGCAGATGGGAAGATGAGCGTTTTCCAAATCTAGTGTCATTTGCCTATGTTCGATTGTTTCAATTTTGGGCCCCTCACTACAAGAAGGATGTTGAGGTGCTGGAGCATGTCCAGAGAAGGGCAACAAAGCTGGTGAGGGGTCTGGAGAACAAGTCTCATAAGGAGCGGCTGAGGGAACTGGGGTTGTTTAGCATGGAGAAGAGGAGGCTGAGGGGAGACCTTATTGCTCTCTACAGCTACCTGAAAGGGGGTTGTGGTGAGGTGGATATTGGTCTCTTCCCCAAGTAACAAGTGATAGGATGAGAGGAAATGGCCTCAAGTTGCACCAGGGGAGGTTTAGACTAGATATTAGGAAAAACGTCTTTACTGATAGGGTGGTCAGGCATTGGAACAGGCTGCCCAAGGGAGGTGGTGGAGTCACCATCACTGGATGTGTTCAAAAAACGTGTGGACGTGGCACTTCAGGACGTGGTTTAGTGGGCATGGTGTTTTTGGGCTGATGGTTGGAC
This sequence comes from Phaethon aethereus, assembly GCF_964289735.1. Lineage (NCBI taxonomy): Eukaryota > Metazoa > Chordata > Aves > Phaethontiformes > Phaethontidae > Phaethon > Phaethon aethereus. The sequence goes on from NC_138582.1 coordinate 22,670,532, forward strand.
TTGATAATATTAGAGGTCTTTTCCAACCTTTACAATTCTATGTGTGTTTTAGGCAGCATATGTGCGCATATGTGCGCATATGTGTGTGTCGTCTGAAGCCATTGCTGCTGAAGTGGAAGAGGTCAGGAGGATGAAGATGCCGGTGCTCAGCAGATTCAGGGACACGCTTGAGCAGTGTCAGTGCTGAGCACGCAAACCCCGGGTTACTGGAGGAGAGAAGGGGGTAAAGTCCACAGGGCAGGCACCTCTGGGATGGTGCAGAGCAGGTCTTTCGCTTCTTCTGCTCCAAGCTTTTGGCTCATTTTCTAGCCGTCCTAATTTTACTTTCCCTTCGCTTTTTCCAGGTCTGTACTGTGAAACGCACAAGCCGCGCCTGCCAGCCGGGGTCACGCCGGCCCGGATGAAACCCGCCGCAGACGGCCCCACTCGCCCCTTCCGCGGACCGCGATGCCCGGCGGCGGGGCTGCCCCGCCCGGGGCCCGCCCAGGGCCCCCTCGGCCGGGGGAGGCGCCGGGGTGGGGCGGTTGCAGCCCGCGCGGGCCGGGGCCGAGGCCGCTGGCGGTTGTGTGGGCAGCTGTGCGGCAGGCAGCGGGCAGCGCCGGCCGGAGCGGGCCGGGCAGGGCCGGCGGGGGTCCCGATGGCGCAGGGCAGCAGCTACCGGAAGATGATTTTCACATGGTCCTTCGACAGCGGCCACACGCCCCTGGCGCTTGAGCCGCCTGCGGACAGGGTGTGGGGGGGCTGGGCTGCCTCCGGAATTCCCCGAGGGGCTTCTCCCCACCTCAGGGCGGTGTGATGTCCAAGTGGTGGCACTGGGGAGGGGAGAGCCGTGTTTGGGTCCTGAGGGTTGTGTGTCCGAAGTCATCTTCTGAGAAACGGCCCAGGAGCAGTTCCTGATGGCTGGTGTCCTCCGGCCACGGCTCGGTCCCGTGGCAGCAGCGTGGAACCCACCACAGCGGCCTGCGGCGGCTCGGCTGAGATGGCTGCAGCCCTTGGGCCACCTCAGCCCTGCGCTCTCCCGGCCCCTTTCCACAGGCAGCACTCACAGGCTCCCGGGCAGTTGCAGGCAGCTCAGTCACCCTTAGTTTCCTCAGACCCTGTTGCAAAGAGCTTGGGTCACCTTTGGGCATCATAAGCCGATGAATGGCCACATTTTCAAAACAGCCCAGCCCGTCTCATGAGGTGTACAGGGCAGGCTGGAGCAAGTGCCATGAGAGCCGAGACGGACCCTCTGGAAAGCCTGGCCCCGCATTCTCCAGGCAGAGTCTGGAGCAGGAAGGAAGGGCCCGAAGGCAACACTCGGCCGCCATCCCTTGTGCCGGCTCGCTGCACTCGCTGGGCATTGGTGCTCCACTGGAGGTGGGAGGTGGAGCTGCCAAGGGCAGAGGGGGCAATTCCGCTTATGTCTGTTTAAAGAACACCGTGCGTGTGTGTTTAGGGCCATTTGGAGATAACTGCTGCTCTGGGAGACAGGGGCAGTGAAGTACTCTCAGGCAAGAGCAACTTTCTGAGCTGAGGCCTCACTCTCACCTTCCAGGCTCCCATGCCACACCAAAACCTGGCTCAGCAGAGACTTCTGATCAAAGGGGGGAAAGTCGTGAACGACGACTTCTCTGTGGTGGCTGATGTGTACGTGGAAGATGGAGTGGTGCAGCAAGTGGGACCAAACCTAAACCCCGAGCCACCGACCGGACTCGTCATGCTGGATGCGACCAACAAGCTGGTGATCCCTGGGGGCATCGATACTCATACGCACATGCAGTTCCCTTTTATGGGTAGCACGTCAAAAGACGACTTCTATACAGGAACCAAGGTGGGTGCACATATGTGTCTGTGTGTGCATCTGGGCTTTCTCAGAAAGGGATGTCAGCTCGTTATTTAATATTACTTCCAAACGAGAGAATAGAGTGTGAATCAAGCACAAGCAATTGTTACTGTCCGTTGTCTGGGATGTTGTAATAAGCAGTTGGGATAGTCGGAGGTCCACTTTCAACCAGTATGTTATTTGGGTTCCTTCAGAGATTCTTCTGGCTGCAGGTGGCAAGTGTTAAGTGCAGTCATTTTCCCTGGCTGTCACCATGCAGATGACAGCTTGCATTGGTATATGCAACAAGCTTCATACTTTTCTGAGCAAAGGTTAACTAAAGCAGCAGTTTAACTCCCCAGTGCATTGGGAGCACTTCTGTGGTAATCAGATCTTTCTCCTCTGTTAGCATGGGGGAAAGCAAGCTTTTCTTCTGTCATTCACTTTGGATCTTACTGTGTCTCGGTGAAAGTCCAGTTCATATTCACTTTCTAAAAGTATCTCATTTCTCCCAGTTTTACACATGGAGTGGGTTTTTTTCAGCTTTTTAGCTGATCTCGTTACATTCCCTGCATTTGCAGTGTATCAATTACTAGTATTAACGGTATTATGCATCACCTCCGTACAGTAAAAATACTCGTACAGAGCTCCCTAAAATTTGTAAGGTGCTTTACTAAGAGCTTTGCTATGCAGGCTGAAATCCTTTGCCCACAGAAGGGATCACATTGCCCTAGTTGGCTTGTCTGTTAGCCAGCATCCTCAGAGAGCCTGTTACATCGTGTCCCTCTCACAGCAGAACTGAGCTTTGCTAAAAAGCAGAAAGCGATATTGCATCCCTTCTAAAGAAAAGGATTTCACTGATGTGCATTTTTTCTGACATGCAAAATACTAATTTGCCTCTTTGAAATAATTGAAATAAGTTAAATTCAACTCTAACAAATGGTGTGATGCAGTAACCACACAACTATTAAGAACCTTTCAAGTTTGCTGTCTTGCTTAGATTGACCCTGTTCTTTAACAGGAAATTTCATTTCTTGCTTGCCCCATCATGTCATGAGAGTGCGAGTTAGATTGTCTGAGTGGCATAATTGTACATTTCCATACTCTAACAAGGATTTGGCTTTTTTTAATGTTGACCCTAGAGTACTGAAGGGAGGGCTACAAATGACCTGTATGTTATCATTAAATTACTGGTATATTTCTTTCAATAACTATTTATTCAAACTCAAGATACATTTGCTGGTGTTGCTGCAGTTATTTGAATGGAAATATTTTACACTGGGTAATTTTAAGCACTAGAATTGTTTTTCTCAATGAGAAGTTATAGTAGTTCATTATAATAGACTGTAATTATTCTGCAAAACTTTGACAAAAAATGATTTTGTCCATCGCAGCAGATCTTTCCTGCCATACCAAAATGGCTGCAATGTCAAACATAACATGTCCCTCCAAGGCAAACGTAAGATAAGATGTCAAAGGAGAGCTACAACACTGAATTTCCACCTCCGGAACTGATAGCTGGAAAGGGATTATAAATTTGATCGTGGGATTTTTTTTCCCCAAATTAAGTGTCTTCCATAGTTATCTGGTAGAAATGATGGAATCTATTATTGTATGGGTCTAGCAATTGCTGTCCTTTTCAGATGTCCATAGACAAATATTTCTTCAAAAAAAATTATAATTACCAAAATGGCTTCCACAAGCAATTTTTTGTCTTCACACTGCTTTTTGTGATAAATAGAGAGAAAAAAATCAAGTCCACAATGTCTGTTCTGCTTATCTGCAGGTGTCACAAAGTATGTTTCCTGGCTGAATAAAGTGCAGAATTTGATTTCTGCAATACTGAGTTTACATCATTTACAGTACACAAATATATATATATTATTGTTTTGTCATTTTCTGCAACAATCCTTTATTTCTCTGTGAAGACCATTTTTGTAAGCTAATTATCAACGACGTATTTAGAAATTTGACATCACAAGAGAAATCAAACAAGTGTGACTTGAAGCCAGAAGATGATTTTGTTTTACAGCAGAAAACATGTAAAAGAAACAGCAATGACTGGCTTTCTCTTAAAACACCTTCTTAAGGTCTAAGTGGTCTCATTCTTAAAGTGCCTCCATTGACTTTAAAGAGAACCAAGATGCAGACTAGCTCAGATGTAGGTGCCTACACTGTGAAATCCCAAAGTAGAGGAGGTAAAATGTATGCTAACTTGCAAAAAAAAGTAATATCTTTCCGAGGTTTTGAGGGTTTTTTGAGTAACTTCTTGAGGCACTGGACAGGGAAGCTGCAAAACAGAGACTGTGTACACAAAATAGGATGTCCAGATAGTCACTTTGGTGTCTAAAAGAAGAGTCCAGATCAAGCCTAGTGATCAGATGTCAAAAAGTTAGTTATTGTGGACCTTCTTAACCCAGGCCCAAGTGTGGAAAGTGTTCAGAGCTATTTACTGAAGGTCATCATCTGACAAATATTTTGGCAAGAGAATCAGGGAGACAGAGTTTTGTTCCAACTATTGCAAAATATGCTACAATGATTAGCTAAGAGTTACCCATTCAGCTGAATAAATAAAGGCACAGAATACCTCTCTTTACAAAGAGAGGGGAAAAAAGATGTTAGGGGAAAAAAGAGACTTTGAGTGGAGTTGTCGAACCCGTAAATTTTTTTTTACTTGAAGTCTATAAATATTCGTTAATTCTAAATCTTGTTTAACAAATAAGAATTCAGTCTGTCTTGTTGAAAAAAAAATTGACAGTCTGAACAACTTCTCTTGGAGAAAAAGTTTTGCTGAATTCATCACAGATTCACAAATGTTTACGTCACTCTCCAAACTTCTTTTTTTGCAAAATATACTGACATATTTACAATTTTGCTTCTGATTGCTCGGTGAAGAGAAAGAAGGAAGAGACTAGTTGATCTAGAAATAGGAAGAGTGATGTAACATGAATTTGAACTGTGTATTTTTTGATCGGAATTGATTGTACCTGTTGTGCAAAGGGATGTTGTTCAGAGCAATAAGAGGGGATTTCTGTGGCTAATTTGGAAGATTGTAACAGTTACAACAAAGGAATTTCTGTATTGGATCAATTTCTGCTAGTCAAGGATCTGGTTTCTGGGAGTGACTAACAAAGATCCTTCAAAGTGAAAAAAAAAAGGAAGAATTCAAATGTCCATAAAGGAGAGTGAAAATTATTGGTTAAAAAGCAATTTTTGATCCTCATAACATACATAAAGTAAGTATTTCATTTATTTATTTTCTTGTAGATATTTGTATGGAGGATGTAAATACCTCATTGTATTTAAAAACCTGCTATGCAGTTTTTCTAAATGATACCCCATCAGTAATAAAAATAATTTTAAAACACTCTAAAAATCCTTTTGGTGTTAGACAAGAATTTGGAGATTTTTACACTCCATTTTCACACTCAATTTTCAACCTGAATCTGTTTTGTTGTTGGTTTTTTTCATTGTGTATCTGCCCCTTAATACTTTCCTGTCACACAGGCTTGTTTTTTCAACTATGTAGACTCTGATGAAGCATTTCTCAAGTTGATTGTGGTCTTCTGGGTGCTCTTCTTTCTCAGTGATCCCACCGGCTTACGAAAACTTGCTTAAGAAAACCTACTGATGCATGAATGCTGCAGACTCATCTCCAAATGTTTGATAAGATTTTGTACATGTGCAAAAGCTTCTCCTTCAGTCTGAGAATTTCCCCATGATTCCCCTGAATATCTGTTTGAGAACATCCTTTTCAAATGAGGTGATACTAATCTCCACAATCATTTTGCAAGTTCAGACTTGACTCGGGGAAACTCTTCAGTGGCTTTTGGCTTTTCAGAGTGTCAAGATTAATTGTTGCACAGGGAATCGGAGAGAGTGGGAGGAATTTTGCATTCTCGCTGATTGCTAAATATTAACTTTCTTCCTTTCAGGCTGCTGTAGCAGGAGGAACCACTATGATCATCGACTTTGCCATTCCTCAGAAAGGCTGTTCTCTTATTGAAGCCTTTGATACATGGAAGAGCTGGGCAGACCCTAAAGTCTGCTGTGATTACGCACTGCATGTGGCAGTTACATGGTGGAGCAACAAGGTAGACACAATAGCTAATTTTCAATTCCATGAATTGGTACTGCACCTGCTTTAAATTAGTGCTCATGTGCTAAATATAGCTTGCTGGCGGTGTAATAGTTTGTAGTTTTGTGTGTGAAAACTACATTTGAAATAGTCCACACCCTTCTAGAAGTACATGTATTTGAAAAAATAAAGAGAGTCTGCAGATAGCCTGTATCTTTGGATAATACTGCACAAAGTTAAAGTTGTGCAAGACCAAGACCAGGCAGGCCAGAGGGGGAAAGAGGTGTTTGCATGAATTTTGCCTTTTGTTACTGGAACACTTGATAATCTATGCTTTTTTGTTCGTTTTTTTTAATAAGGGTATACATGAAAAAAATGGTACTTAATTTTATTCGTAAAGAAAGAGTTCTATTCCTGGGTGACTGCCATAATATCTCCTTAAAAGAAAGCAGGACTGGAGCCAATAATTCCTTGAACATGAGAATATCTAAAAAACCTTTTTGGAATTTACCTATGGGAGAACTGTCCTTGTTGTGTGAATATTTGCTGATAACCTGAAAGCTTTACTGAATAAATTAACTTTTCAGGTGCTTGACATCTGAACCTGACCCATGTTTTACAAGACCACTTTGCATCCTCAGAAAACATGCATCAGTATATAGATATATTAAGTAAATTCAATTTTTAAATATGAGTACTTCCTCTAATTTTTAACTTTTAAACTATATAAACCAAAGCCTTCAGTCTGCAAACACCCCATCTTTGGTATTCTGTGCACTAAGCGCTAAATAGACTGACTGCAACTTCTAGCTCAATGCAAAGACACAAAATAAATTCTTCAGTGAAGTTTGAGGAATGTGCATTTGAAAGAACCTCCGTAGAGAACACTGGAATTGTACTGAAAAATCCAATAAAACCAGGGAGGTATAAATCAATGAAATGTGCTGGTTTATGTTAAGATATTAACTGTTTTTAAAGGCCAAGATTGAAAGAGAGAGAAAGGTCTGATGTTTTGTAGCTGTAAAAGACCTGCCCTTCAAATTAGCTATCATCTCCTCAGGATTTAAAGTATTGATTAAAAACATACATTCTTTACAATGCCTTCCCTTAGTCATAGTAGTTAGTGAAGGAGAAAATAAATGACATGCCTCTATGTTTGTTTCAGAGCAGGGCCTTATGTCAGGTATTTATTTGTTTGATAATTCCCTCTCAAGATATGCTCCCATCCCTCCTCTAGATAAGTCCAGATAATTTCCTTAAGTTTATATCAATCTCTTACCTTTCCTGGGCAGATCCAACCAGATTATTAGCGAGAAGATGAAAAATAATGTTTTCCTGTTTGAAAGGAATTCATCCCATGGAAATTGTAATCGCATCTCAGATACACGTGAATTACTGTCACCATCATTTTACTGGGAAGGGAGAGCCAAAGTTAGGTAATGGACAGTTTTAGCTAACCAGCTGTACAAGAAAACTTTGGGCTAAAATCTGCATCTTTCTTTCTTTCTTTGGGACATAATGTTTTGCTGGGCTTCACAGAGCCTAGCAGAAGCAGGGAATCCTATCAAGGAGTGCATACAAGAAAACAAGCAGGCTTGCATCTAGAGTTTTAGAGCTATTTTGTTTGACAACAAAATATTTCAAAAGGCTGTGTGTTGTTTAGAGTCAGGACAAAGCTCTAGGAGATTAGATCTTTTCTGCCACTCTGTTATTTGCCAGAAGCTGAAGCCTATTACAATCCAATTCTGAAAATCAGTTTTGCACAAATCTCCATACTTTATAAGTTGGATACATTGATTGTAGTATTGGACTGTGTATTTTCAACACCAGGAGGTTTATTTGGAATAAAATCTTGCTTCACTATCTTTTACCTTTCTGCTTTTCTTGCATTCCTTTTCTGCAATTAGCCTGTGCCTCCAGTATCTGCACCTGCAGTGTTACTGGTTTATATACTTTGAGAATAAATTTGATACAAGAATAGCGTAAATCAGTCTTAAATATGTGCCTTGGGCTGTTTGGACTGAACGTATGTTTGATGTGTGAGTAAAGCCTCAGCCTTCATACTTACAAGTTCTTTATACAAAATTATTGACAGATAAAATACAATATTGCTGGTTTTTGAAAATTGCTGACTGTCTTTCAGGTGAAGGAAGAAATGAAAAGTCTTGTTCAAAACAAAGGCGTCAACTCCTTCAAGATGTTTATGGCCTATAAAGATCTATACATGGTCAATGATGAGGAGTTATATGCAGCCTTTTCCTGCTGTAAGGAACTTGGAGCCGTTGCTCAAGTCCATGCGGAGAATGGGGAGCTAATTGCACAGGTAGTCATTTGACATTTTGTCCATCAAAGTCAGGAATATAAATAGTCCTATTACCTAAGCACTTCAATAGATGTATTAGTACCATCATTGTACCATCAGAAAAGGCTTTTTCTACCCTATTTTACTTCCAGGCAACTGAAGACAAACACCTTGTCCAAGATCCTAAAGGATGGTTGTGGTGGGCTAAGAAATTGTAACCTAGAGTCCTGGAATCAGGGTAGACAGGAGGCAAATGATCCTGTTACAATGAGAGTTATACTTGCAGTATAATATATACTTGCAATATAATATGTATACTTGACTGACAAAGAAAGCAACAGTCAGAGCTTGACCATTGACCAAGTCAAAGGAGGAACACTCGGGCAAGTATTTAGACATCAGGCATGTGATGCCTAACCCTAGGTCTCTCCAAATATAGTTGGCTCATCTGACAGGGACAAATCCAGAAGTATGGAGAAAGCTTCACTGACTGGGCACAAAAGTTTCAATGTCCCTTTATATGCAGTTAGCCTCACTGCACACTTGCTACTGCTGTCTCAGTGCTGTGTGGAGGCACTGGGAGTATAACTACACTGATGTCTTTGAGTTTCTTCAACTATTCTAGTCAATAGTGTTTTGACTCTGCCCCAGGTCCCATAATGGAAATTAATTTATTGTTAGGTAATCTCAAATCAGCAAAGCATAAGTTCCTCTAATACCATAGGGATAAAATCTTATGACTCTTAAAACCTTGGAGCCTCATTCAGAGGCTCTGGATGTGTATCTTTGTGCTTAGTAAAGATCTTTCCGGGTTTTTTTCCAATGAGGGGTTAGTACTGTCACCTCAGTTACTGTCTGCGATCATTTAAGAGTACATATTGAGAGAGGGGTAGGGTTTTCAAAAGCGGTGATTTATCCCTGCAAGCCAGTGGAGTGTGTTCTCTGAAGTCACTTAGGTATTCTGAGACCTGTGTTTATGGAGAGATACACTGGATTTCAGATAACACAACAATAACTTCTCTTGAAAAAAATCATAACTTCCTTGTTGGTTTTTTTCTCAAACAAGCTGCAGTGGCTGGTTTAGGATCCATTTGTCCAGCAGCATGTTCACAGCACCATGGTTGCACTTTAACTGACTTACATGTTTTTGTGTGGTGTTCAGGGTGCAAAGAAGATGCTGGCAATGGGAATAACTGGCCCTGAGGGGCATGAGCTGTGTCGTCCTGAAGAAGTAGAAGCTGAAGCTACGCAAAGAGCAATTACCATAGCAAATGCTGTAAACTGCCCCCTTTTTGTAGTCCATGTAATGAGTAAATCTGCGGCAAGGGTGATAAGTAATGCACGACAAGAAGGTAAAAGTCATAATTCTTTTATGCTTGGGCAATGGCATTGGAGAGGGTCATGGAAAATCAAACACAGCATCGGTGTCCTACTTGTCATGGGTGCCATAACCCTCAGAACATGGGTGAATTTCTTGGAGTGGGATGTCTAATCTACACTGTGTGTGTGTGTGTGTTTTGTGGGGCCAAAGGGGAGCTAAGCAGTGTAGAAGAGCAGCTGGGATTGAGACTTTCTCTTCTCCCCAGACCAAACGTTTTTTCCTTCGTACTGTACCTCCAAGGTCAGACTGATGTCCAGGACAGCATTATTGCATTAAAAATGATGTGACCAGTCTAACACAATATATGCTCTGCTATTCTCCTCCCTGGAGCTATAGTCTGCAAGCCTTTATCAACTACTTAGATGAGAAATTCTACATCAGAGACCATACCACGTTTTTTACAGACAGTGCCATGGGATGACCAGCACTCCTATTCACTGAGCACTTAGAAATCATGGAGATGATGACAGTGTCTGAAAGCCTTGATTCCCTCCAGGGAAGGGTTTCTCAGGTCATGCACTGCAGGGTTCATAAATAGTGCTGGTCAGCCAAGGGAGCCTGAGCTTCTTGACCATCTGTTGGGCAGGCTGGAAGCAAGGATGTTTTACCTTCTCATCTGTAAGTTCATCCAGATCAGCCTTCTTGAACGACAGTGCTGTTGAGGAGATATTACATGGGTGGAAGGAGCAGGACAGAAGCCTGTGATTTGGAGGGCTTAAAACTTTGTGGAATGGTTGTCCTCATTATCTTTTTACATCTCAGTTTATCTGACCAAACATTTCATTGCATACAAACCTCAGTTTCCTTATTTCTTGATTTTAGATAATGCTTACACAGGGGGCGTAGATTATTAATATCAAAATGCAGAGTATGAAAGCTGGATGAAAGTGCAATCAAAACCAACATTATATCATTGTGCTAATATATATGGATATGTTTATGTGGAATATGTATTGATTATGACTTCTAGTAAGACTTATCAGTAATTCAAGTTTATGAAAGAATCTACTGGAATATTTTTTACTGGCACATCTTTTGGTACTGTGCTGTGTTAGATTGCTCCACCAGATGTCAGTGCTGCAGGTAATGTGGATTATATCCGTCAGTGTATGGTTATTTGTACATTCACAGGTTTCATGTCAACATTTACTACAAGAAGCTGTAACAACAGTTAAAATACCCAGATTAAAGATGAAACATAAAAGACCTAGGATGGGAGCTGGTGTTTTGTACCACACTATTAAAGTAAAAAAAATTATGCTGATAGTAAATACTGCAAAATATTGTTAGGCATGTGTTTTTTCTAAGACTAGTCTGCAGTGACAGTTTGGTAACTGACCTGATATATGTATACTGCTTTGATGTTGGTACGACTTATACTTATTGTGGTGCAAATTGGATTTCATAGCTTCCTGGACTGAGGCAGTCAGAATCATCAATGCTTGCTTTTGTGCACAGCAATGTATCACATCTCTCCATAATTAATTTCTATTTACATGGAAGTATACTGTTTTGGAAACAGAAATCTAGGATTGATTAAGAAATTTTTAAAAATACCTAGTGTACCACAAAGATAGTTACAACAATTACAGTTTTTAATGAGACTGATGTGTATAAATTCTGGCAATTAGAAATCCGTTATTGTTAGTTTCAGTAAAAGTTTCCATTCTTCAATTAAAAGTGGTAATACAAAACAAGGAGTTCCAGAAAAAAAAAAATATTCTCAAAGTATTATATGAATGACATAAATAAAACACAAATATTTTGCTGAAAGATGTTCAACTTGGACAGGTTAAAACCACTCTAATGTGAAAGCTGTGTAAACTCTTAAATACCAGAAGGCTCTCAAGCATTTGAAATGTACTCCTCATAATCCAGGAGGAAGCAGTCAAGGACATGCTAAACCACCTGGACACCCACAAGTCTATGGGGCCTGATGAGATCCACCCGAGAGTACTGAGAGAGCTGGCGGAGGAGCTTGCCAAGCCACTCTCCATCATTTATCAGCAGTCCTGGTCGCAGGAGGGGACAGGGGAGGTCGCAGAAGACTGGAGGCTTGCCAATGTGATGCCCGTCTAGAAGAAAGGCCGGAAGGAGGATCCTGGGAACTACAGGCCTGTCAGCCTGACCTCTGTACCAGGGAAGATTATGGAGCAGTTGGTCTTGAGAGTGCTCACAGGGCATCTGCAGGACAACCAAAGGATCAGGCCCAGCCAGCATGGGTTCATGAAAGGCAGGTCCTGCTTGACCAACCTGATCTCCTTCTATGACCAGGTGACCCACCTAGTGGATGAGGGAAAGACTGTGGACGTTGTCTACCTGGACTTTAGTAAAGCCTTTGACAGAGTCTCCCACAGCATTCTCCTGGAGAAACTGGCGGCTCGTGGCTTAGACGGGTTTACTCTTCGCTGGGTGAGGAACTGGCTGGATGGCCGAGCCCAGAGAGTTGTGGTGAATGGCGTTAAATCCGGCTGGTGGCTGGTCACGAGTGGTGTTCCCCAGGGCTCGGTTCTGGGGCCAGTCTTGTTCAGTATCTTTATTGATGATCTGGATGAGGGGATCGAGTGCTCCCTCAGTAAGTTTGCAGATGACACCAAGTTGCGTGGGAGTGTTGATCTGCTGGAGGGTAGGAGGCCACTGTAGAGGGATCTGGACAGGCTGGATCGATGGGCAGAGGTCAACTGTATGAGGTTTAATAAGGCCAAGTGCCGGGTCCTGCACTTCGGCCACAACAACCCCATGCAACGCTACAGGCTTGGGGAGGAGTGGCTGGAGAGCAGCCCGGTGGAAAGGGACCTGGGGGTGCTGGTTGACAGCCGGCTGAACATGAGCCAGCAGTGTGCCCAGGTGGCCAAGAAGGCCAACAGCGTCCTGGCCTGTATCAGGAATAGTGTGGCCAGCAGGAGTAGGGAAGTGACCGTGGCCCTGTACTCGGCACTGGTGAGGCCGCACCTTGAATCCTGTGTTCAGTTTTGGGCCCCTCACTACAAGAAGGATGTTGAGGTGCTGGAGCGTGTCCAGAGAAGGGCAACGAAGCTGGTGAGGGGTCTGGAGCACAAGTCTTATGAGGAGCTGCTGAGGGAACTGGGGTTGTTTAGTCTGGAGAAGAGGAGGCTGAGAGGAGACCTTATCGCTCTCTACAACTACCTGAAAGGGGGTTGTGCCGACGAGGGTGTTGGTCTCTTCTCCCAAGTAACTAGTGATAGGACAAGAGGAAATGGCCTCAAGTTGCGCCAGGGGAGGTTTAGATTGGATATTAGGAAAAATTTCTTCACTGAGAGAGTGGTCAGGCATTGGAACAGGCTGCCCAGGGAGGTGGTGGAGTCGCCATCCCTGGAAGTGTTCAAAAAACGTGTGGATATGGCGCTTCAGGACATGGTTTAGGGGACATGGTGGCGCTGGATTAATGGTTGGACTTGATGATCTTGAAGGTCCTTTCCAACCTAGTGATTCTGTGATTCTGTGATTCTGTGGTTCTGTGAAATATTCAATCTAATGCGGTTTATTAATCTTTTCAATATTATTTCCCCACCTCTTGATGCTGGCTTCCTGCTATTTACAACTGTGAAATTTTTCATGTTCCTTTCCAAGCACTTAGCATGAAGTACAGTGTGTGGGTGCATATTCATCCTTGCCTATGTCAGAGGAAGATTGATATCCCTTCCTATTCCATCACTGACCTCCAAAGGGGAGAGACTGATCTTCAGTGAGCATAATCTATTTTCTGGGTGACAGTGTGATACCAGAATTGAAGCATTGCTTCTTGAATTCTGCGAGATGGTGATTTTCCTAGTCAAAAATATAAGTCAGAGCCCAATTCTTCTTTGTCCATCATTTAGCTATACAAGGTGAAAAATAATATTAGAGCTAGAGACTGAAGGCCTGATACAGTTTGCTGAAGACAGTAGGCATAATTCTGTCTTCAGTGAGCTATGGCTCAGAATTTAAAGGCTAAACGCAGTCATACAGACTGTAAAGGGATACTAGTTCTTATAGTAAAATAAGCAAACTTCAGGGAAATCACATGAGTCTTTCCTTCTTGCCCCCATGCCAAAGCCCACCATCTATGTCTGCTCTGATCTCCAGCAACACCAGTCACCAAAGGAAGTCTCCAAATTGTAGCAGCATGTTTTTCATGTACATTAGTAACAGCTACAGTGCTGCTGAATATTCAACAGGAAATCCAAGATTTACACCTTGTGACTGTGTTGGAGAGGGACAGGTTGACTCGTTCCCCCATCCTGTTCTTTTCTTGGGCCCTACCAGCCTGTTTGCCAAAAGCAATGCTTCACCAGTTCTCCACTTGAGAGGGTCAAAGACAGCACCTCTCTACCTCTCTGTGAGAACTGTTCTTGCTCATCTCAGCAGGCTGTTTCTTCATCCGTGTGCAAAACATGATCTTGAATCTTGCTAGAATAGGTAGAGGAACTGTCTGCTTCCACAGAAGGGCAGTGTGTATGCATGACAGTCTCATTCCCTCGAGTGGGAAGACAAAGAGGATCCTCTTCCTGCTATTGTGTAAATTCCTGCTATTGCTCCCTACAATGAGAAGACAAGGCTGTAGAGTGCTGGTGTCAGGCAGTGCGGCTCCCTCTCCTTGTTAGGACTGCCTGATGTAAACTTACTGGGGAAAACTAATGTGGCCCTGTCACCCATTCCTTCGGCCAGTAACACGTATGGGGAAGCAAGGCTAATAAAATGTGATTTAGGGATATATGATTTATACTACCTCCCATGCAGAAATGCTTTCATTCTAAGTGTACTAAAGGCTAGAGATCATGTCCCTTTGCCCATTTAACTGGGTTACAGCTGAGGAGGTAAGACTTTCTAGTGCAGATCAGAACTGGAAAGCAGAATCTTACTAAAAAGTCAATTTTTTGAAAAGGTTTCTCCTTTTTAAAAAAAGTGCATACAAAAATATGTACTTGATAGAGATTACAAGAAGCTTGCTTATACTTAGAAAGTTGGTACCTCCTACCATCAGTCTCGGGCCAGGTCTGCTCTTACTGAGAGGAAGGGCATATCCATAGCTGTGGGTATACAGACTCTCAAGCTGATTCTGAGCACAGGAGTGAACTAAAAATACCAACTTTTTTGCTGGCTCACGCAGGACAGCTAACTATGCCTGACTCAATAAACCCTGTCTTGCAGTTCTGCTTCTTCTCACTCACAGGTGGTCAGTGAGTATCTTTGCCCCATATGACCTTATCTTAACTGCTTCTGAAACTTTTACTAAAATAAGCACACAGGGACCAGTTTTTCAAGCCTGTAAATGTTAGTTGCTGTTTCTCAAAATTATAGCTGTTTTTGAATTCTGATAGGTGGTAAAATAAATTGCAATTGCATGTTCTTCTTTGTTATAATGTTATTTATGTGAAAATAGCTCTTGCCAGTTTGGGCATCTGATGAAGTGACCAAATCCACAGCTATTTCCAGAACGCTTTCTGCTTACTGTTTTTATTGAACGCAGGAAAACATAACAAATGGAAAGACCTGATTTATTACCGCATTACTCCACTTTCATGCGTATAGGCAGAAGCCAATTGAGCTAGAAGAGCTGTAATGCAGAATTTCTTTGTTATTTGGATTAAAGCAGAATCTTGATATTATTGTACCCTTCAGTCTGACTAGTCATGATCCAAATGAAATGCAAGAAATTGCACAGTCAGCAGAAGTGTCCAGATGTAGTCTGTTGAAGCTTGTACTCCTTCCCACTCATGGGAACAAGGGGAGCTGCTCAGGTCAAATTCGACTACAGAAATACTGTCATGAGCTATGGTACATGAGTTAGAATCAACTCAGCATTATGCAACTGTGAGCTTGGAGACTTCTTTTCAGTTTTATGTTGTGAAACTAAGAAAATTATTTGTGGAAACTAAACATTTACCCCTTACTACCATTTTAACTTTTATCTTTTATAGCCATGTCCTCATGATTCATAGTTAAGGTTTACTTAGGATGGAAGTTTCTTCAGCTTGTTTAGATGCAGTAGCAAAGACACACATCACACCACATTTCCCCCTCCCCCCCTTCCTGCTGACTTTGCTCATGAAAAGTCTGTCAAAAGCCTAATAGGTAAATATAGGAGATTGGTTATATATGCAGGACTTTTTCTGTATATATCTAGGTTTGTGACAGCCTGCCCTCAAATACTGTGTTTGGAGTTGCCTAGGGAAGGCCAAGATCCCCCTGACTCCTGCAGCTGCCCTGAATTAAGAAAAGACTAACCTGACTCAAACCTCCTCATTCACTGAGCGATCACATCACTTCCATGGATGGCCTCATATTCAGTGCTTTAAGTTTTGAAAATAAGAGGCAAAAACCAGTAAATAACTGCTTAAGTCATGATTTCAAGTCCAAAAAATGGTGGCGGTCTCCCTCTGAGCCCAAGTGTAAATCTGTAGTGTATGTAGATAAGTGGGACTGGGAGCTTAAAATGCTCCAAGCCAAACTGTAAGTGTAAGACAAGCACATTCAGCATATCAGGGCATGCTGAGGTGGTTATAGCAAATTAATAATGCTAATAGGGAGTCTTTAGGTCATAGAAGAAGTTTTACTATGTAGTACTTGGAGTAAATGTACAGTACAGTAATGTTGGAGCAGGTCTTGAAACCTTGTAGAAATAAGTGTAGAACTATGGGGTTTAAATGGGGTCAGGCCTTTTTGCAAGGCTAGCACAGGAGATTTAAGGAATGGCACTACTGTGGTGGGAAACATATTTTGAAAAGAATTGAGCTCCTCAGTAGCCAGCTGTGCTATTGTAGCAGTTATAGTCCAGTAGCTCACAGAAGTACCAGTACCTAATGTAGAGAGCAAAATCTGCAAAGGTTTCCTTTGTTGATGTCCAACAGTAGCGTGAATGAATGACCTACACGCAGAAAGCCAGAGAAAGGTGACTGTCTTATATCACCAAGCAGTTACCAGCTGAGCCCTTGCTGGGGTAATGCACTGATAGTTCTAATAAAAATTGTGCCCAGAGAGAAATCTGGGATCCACAGCCAGATACCCACTGTCTGTAGGGAGCAGGGAGGAAGCTCTTGCTGGGATCCAGCAGAGGTTGCCTTTAACCAGCACCAAGCAGCCTATGAGTGGGTGTGTGATGTCCCAGCTCGCTCTGGTTCTTTGGTGACCATCACAGTCAGGGGCATTACCACCTGTCACCTACAGAACTGCAAAATGGCTAGACCACCTCCTCAGGGAGTGAAACATCTTGTTTCATCTCCCGTCTTGTTCTGATGAGTTTCAAACCCATGTTTCCTAGGAGGAAAAAGTAGTTAAAATATGTTAGCTCTACCCAAAGGCTAACAGCCGGTCTGGGTTGGTGTCCTCTTCCGAGGAATCTATAATACTGTGCAACAAAGAATTAAAGATTAAAATTTGAGAGTTAACTTTTTTAATTAGATTATACTTTTTTATTTGGGAATTGTTTTTACACTCTTTAAATTTATGTCTGGTGCCATATTGTTCTTCCTGGAACAATTATAGCCTGACAATTAAAAGTACCACCTTGCAGTCTGTATGCTGTATATATTAATTTACATTGTTACATAGTCAATAATTTCAGAGCACAAAACAGGTGCTACCAAGAAATATATGGATCTTGAACATAATTAATAGAACTGAGGACTGTTTTCCTTTTGAAATCTCAATCACATGCCTGGTAAACAACATGTAAACCCCATTATAATATATCTGTCAACAATTTAATTAAAAAACTTGCCCAAGCAGTGCTCTTATGAGGAAATATATTGGGAGATTACCAGCAGAATATTCAGAACAGAGATGCTGTGTTATAGCTTAGTTTATTATGTCCTTCCATATGTTGGTGTTTAATTTGAAACACTCATTCAAATTTAAATCCATTGCCACCAAAAAGATCCGGAACAGAGAAGAATACAAGGTATGCATTTTTATGTTGTTTGATGATGATACTATTGCTTTACATTTTTCAGGAAAGGTGGTTTATGGGGAGCCTATTGCTGCTAGTCTTGGCACCGATGGCACCAACTACTGGAATAAAGACTGGGCTCATGCTGCAGCATATGTCATGGGACCTCCGCTGAGACCAGATCCATCTACTCCTGGTTTCCTCATGAACTTACTGGCCAAGTAAGCAGATGAACAAACAGTGACAGCTGATGCCCAAATACACAGCAAATTCTGTCTGGAGTATATAATAACAGGATGATGCCTTGGAGATTTTCTAAGTACAGAATGTTATATTATCAGGAAGGAGAAATGGAAGGTGAAACCATAGATGAAAAACATGTTTTGTTACAGAAATTAGAAAGTGTTCAGATTTTGTTTCTCTGAACTCTTGTGGCCTTCTGTCCCCATCTGTTTTTAATCAATAAGCCTTGCCTTGCTAATGCTGTAGCAAAAATTGCAACATGACCAGGGGGACAGACAGCAAGGCTGTAAGTTGGTGGGAAATGTGTAAAAAGTGGGTCATGGCTAGGGGTTTTGTTGTCAACTGCCTTTTCACTTGAAATTTGGATGCTGCATAAAAACTAAGCCTGCAGACTTGTGAAGGTAGGTATAAGTTGTCCACTTCATAACATCTCCTTCAAAAGGAAGTAGGAACAGAAGTATCCTTCAGATATCTGCAGTTAACAAAATGTGTGGTTTGCTGGTATTTAATTACCAATAAATCTTAACTCCACGAAAGGGTTGAATTTGACTGAAGAGTCCGTGAAAGTATTCCTGAAAACTGGCTGATGGTTGTGCAGATCTGTAGTAATTTCACAGGGTATATGGAGTGACACAGTCTAAAATTGCCCTAAGTGAGGATAGAGCCAAGCCCCTTGCTCTGGGCAGAGTGGGACAGTCCTTCATTTGTGGGACACCTTTGATGTATCCAAAGTAAAAGTGTTATTTTTACTGCTTGTTTTTTTCTGAGGGGTTTCTGAAGAGGAAACCTCTTCACAGGGGAACTGACTGTTACTGTGGAGCCACTCTTGGAGGATGGGACTGAAGATATCCAGGCAGGGTATATCAACTTTTCATTGCAGGATGGATGGCTGGATCTACTCAGCCTTGCAACAGATTTTCCTATGTGGCACTGTCTGGTACATGCTCTGATTCATAATGAACTTTGTTGCTCCATAGTGATGACCTGTCTGTGACAGGGACTGACAATTGCACCTTTGACATATGCCAGAAAGCTCTGGGGAAGGATGACTTCACAAAAATCCCTAATGGAGTGAATGGTGTGGAAGACAGGATGTCAGTCATATGGGAAAAAGGTGTTGTAAGTATATCAAGATGTCTGAACATGGAGGTAATTGATTTCTCCAACAAAATATAAACTCAGCAGTTATCAACTCTCCAGTTTCATCAAGTGTATGTATCACAGGATAGCTCCTTTGATAAAATACCATAACAAGGTCCTTATTAACTCTCACTTCATGGTCCTGGGAGATTAGAAGAGGATTCTTAGTACTTAAAATATATCACTAGAGAACCATTTCCATCATTTAGCAGCAAAGGACTGCTGTTGTTTCAGTGGTAGTGCACAGTACATTTAGTTGCAGCATTTTTTTCAACAGATGAAAGGAAAGTAAAAGGAAAGAGGTGCCCACAGTTTTGACTTAGTCAGTTCTGTGTTTTTTCCTCCTTGATCTCTCTCAAACTTAGCCAGTGGAGGAGCTTCCACACTGGGTGTGGGCCTGTCAACTTCTGATTTGTGTTTTCAGCCATAGGAAGCACACTAGAGATAAGAAATGCTTCTGTAATGTATGGCTCAGTCCTGTGACATGATGAGATGAGCACCTTGAGGTCCCATTGACTTCAGACTCTCAGTGCCAACAGAAGAATGCTCAGTGCTTCTCAGGGCAATGCCCGTCAGGCTCTAAACAAATATAAATATGAAAGCTAGTGGCCAGCCTTTTTGGATATGGGGTAGTCTGATGAGGGGGGCGGTAAGGCAATCTGGTGAGGGGTCTGCTGCTTACTGGGTGTTATGATTGCTCTGGATAATTCAATACTGTTGAGTTCCAGAGGGTCTAGTTCAACTTTCTAATTAATGTTGTCTTGCAGTAGTGAAGTCTTGTTGATAATGCACTGCTAAGCATATTTGTTTGCCACAGTAGAATTATCTACCTCACACACTTGGTAAGGATGTGGTTCAGAATCTCTCTTGTTTATCTGTATTTGGGATTCATCTCCAGTTGGCATGTACAAGACAGACTTCTGCCTATATTCACCTGTGGCATAGCTCTAATGGGATTATTTACGATGTAAACTGGAACATAATCTAGCTTGTTGTTAGTATGAAAGCAAGACATGAATATGTACATCAGTGCTGCTTTTGAACAGTGTGTGCTGTTGGGCAAGATAATTTTTCAACAGGCTCTACTTGATCTCAAACATTTACTGAACAGTACTATCCTCTGTGTTACTGCTGAAGAGATTTGCAAATCACCTTTCCTATATTACACATTGTTACTTGCCTCTCCTTTATCATCTTCTAGGCTTTCCTTAATACTGTCCTACCATTTTCCAAAACCTAAATACTTGAGAGATGTCTCCTGAGAAAACTGCTGAACAGGACTACAGATTCAAATCCAGATACAAAATTTTATTTCAGTTGAGTTGGGACTGATGCACAGAGAGTTTGGCTTGAAAGTTGTCTTTTTTTCCCCTTGCTGTGGGATAAAGTAAGATAAAGTTATTTTATTCAGTGAATGTACACGGCAGTATGTACATCTGAGACAAATAGTTATTTTTATTTCTTTTAAACTCTTCAGTATGGCATTAAAAAAAATGATGTGATGTTGGCAGAGAGCTGTCATTCATCCTAGCCTTTTCAACAACAGGAACATTTTTTTCATTCATTGTTTAAAAAAGTAATGTGTTTGCTTTTGTGTACTCTTCTCCAGTACAGTGGCAAAATGGATGAAAACAGATTTGTAGCTGTTACCAGCACAAATGCAGCAAAAATCTTTAACATTTACCCAAAGAAAGGGAGAATTGCTGTGGGTTCTGATGCTGACATCGTAATTTGGGATCCCAAAGCTACAAGGTATGTACGGGTAGTTATTTCCTCCCATCCAGCCTCTCTGCAGGAAAAAATACCTCAAAGCCTCTGTACAGCAATAAGGCTTCGGGGTAAGTTTATGGTGTTTTTCAACAGCACTTCATGTGAATTATTTTACAGGTTATTTGTCTCCTATAATAGCGTATGTAAGCAGAGATCTTTGATCTCTAGATGGATTTAAAAGAATTCTAGATTGCTGACCAAGTGCAAAAATGACAAGGTCTGTACATTATGCTACCAGGGCTTGGTATCCTAAGAGTGAAAATAACCACTCTGGGATCTTAGAGTAACTCTGTTAAGTGCTGGAGTATGTTTAGCTTCCCTCCACTGCAAAGAGCAGGGAGACAAGCCTGTGTTCTTGCAGGATGACCCATTACAAGCTTGTGTTTTGAACTTACAGCTACTTCAAACATACTCAAAGGTGGTCAGGATGGGTGGTGAAAGTGTGGGGTCTTGCCCTCCTAATGTCTTCTCCCTAGCTGATAGAGCAAATATAGTGGTAGAGCCAGGAGTGAGCTTAGTTCTGAAGCTCAAGCTGTGCTTGCTTAATGCTTGCCACACCAACAACAGATGCACAAAAGGTGTGCTGATGTCTCACCCTGCATGACTTGATCCCATGGTACGTTTTTGCTACAAAGGGCAGGCAGTGTCTTTCTAGGAGCCTCAACTCATACAGCATTTTGTGCATTACAGCTGATTCCTGTTTTCAGGTGTATTCACACCATCAGCTAGCTCCATACTCAGGCCAATATAAATACCTCAATAACGGTATGTCCTGCATCTTGCTCTGGCTCTTGTGCTCATCCTGGTCTTGTTTTAACTGCCTGGAAATGGTCTGGCAGCCAGCTGTCACAGAGCCAGCTCACCTGGGGAGTTGTCTTTCTCAGCTGAGGTACCTATGGGCTGTGTGAGTGAATCTCACTGTTCAGCTGCTGAGCAGGTTAGCTTAAATCTGCAGGCACTTTAATACAGAGTCTTGCATCTGATCACATCCAGCCCTGCGCACACCGGCAGCAGCAGGTCAGGAGGTGTGCTGGGCTCGTGCTTTTGTCTTGGGCTCAGCTCTAGTGAGCACTGTGAGCGTACAACTGTGCTGAAGGCACACACTGACCCTCCTTGAAATCCCTTCATCAGGGTCATCCAAGTAAATCCATAGAAAATAGCAATTGCTAACCCTAGATGAACTTTGTGGGGTGTTGGACATGATGACAGTATGGCCAGCTTTCACCAAGGTTATCACAGTGTTTAGTGTTTAGTGTTTCTAACGCCTGAGCTGTTGTAATTCAGATGGAATTAGATTTTCAACCTTTGTTGTTTAAGAGTTGAAAGCTCCCCTCATGGTAGAGGAAAGTTCTGAAGCATAACTGGGCAAGTCTGATTTTGGAAGCCAAATGGAGGAAAAAAAGCCCTAATCCTAGATTTACCTTACACACAAAAAAATCTGTGTTTTTAATTTTTGATATTACAATTCTCACTCATTTCAGTATATTAATGACTGCCAAAAACATGTGACAGTGAGAGGAAAAGCATTCCGTGTTTTAAGCTGCAAAGCTTGAGGACATGGAGGTTGCTATTCAGAAGTCCCGCAAAAAAATTGGCAGCACCAGGAAAAGAAGTTTCAGGAATGTCAACCCCAATAAACACAGAGGCCTGACCCGTGCTGGATCAGAGAGATTTTCATGTGCATTATGCCTTCTGGCATGTTGAGCAAGCATATTTTGAGATACTAGCAATGAACTATTTCAGGACAGTGGAGCTATGAACTCTGATTAAAAAAAAACCTGAAGGATTCTTTTCTGAGCTCACTTCTGCTCTGCCTGGGGACAAATGAATTTAGAAGGATAGCAGAGTTCTGACATTGTTCTCAAGGTGCTTTGTCAGTTCCTGTAATTATTTATCCTTTTGCCTCCCTAACATTCCTTCTGCCTCCCTTCACTCTCTCCTGAGTGCTCTATTTGCCTTTTTGTCCACTGCACTGTGAAGGTGCAGTTTGTCTTCAAATATTTTTTCAAACATTAAACTGTATTTTCTTACTGAGCAAACTGATTTTAAGTTCAGCCAGTACTTTTTTCCTGATCTGGTACTGTTCCCATTGTTTATCCCTTTGGCTTTGCTGGGAACAAGTCCCTCTGTAGGTACAATTATGTGAACTACATGAGTAAGTACAAATAAATCTCACTAGTGCTTGTCTATTCGTTTCACTACAAATCCTGAAGAGGGCACAAAAAGCCCAGCAGAAAAAAAGGGGTCTAGCTATTAGACTTCAGTCATTTAAAATATTACACTAGGTGCAGCCTCATGTGCTTTGTTTACTCTGGGGAGTGATTTTCAATTTCACAATAGGCTTGCTTCTCTTTCTTGTTAAGTCCTTCCTCTTTTGATCATGATTTTTTTTCTTTGTAAACCTAAATCTTGTAAGAGGAAAAGGCAGTTTTCCAGATCTGATTTGATGCTGTGTTGCTGTAGTCTTAAAATACTGGCTGATACTAGCCTAAAGAGTTAGACAATTGATGAAGTATTGCTGTGAAGAACTGGTATTATCACAATCTGTCAGAGGAAGTCTATAGGGAAGATTCTGAAGTCATTCTGAAAGGTAGTGAAGCTCTTCAAAATACAGAAACTTATATCCCTACAAAATCAGCTGCATTTCACCTCCCACATCATTGTACAATAGCAGTATGTTGTATGCTATCTGGACATTCAGGATTTTCTCTTTCTAGGTTGCAAAAAGCTAGTGAATTCAACGTGACAACTCTGCAAGCTGGGAGAAATTGCAATTCAAGGTTCTACTTCCAGCACTCTGCCACTTTAGCTGAGGCTTTCCTTCTACAGGTCAGCTTCGTTGGCCTATTTCTGTAGCATTTTCTGGTAGTTTCTGCAAAAGATATTATATGAACAGTTGTCAGATTTGCCACTGTATTTAAAAGCTTCTAAATACTGTTTTTAGCAGGTCTGCATGAAAGTAAGCATTATTGTGAAGAACACATTAAATGTATAAATTACTTAGAAACTACATTAGAAAAGATGGATTGTGAGTTCTGCCAGGGTAGGTCTGTTTCTTAGCTTCCTTATATTCATTGCATATTCATTAAAGAACACACAAATACCAAAGGGACCTGTTGGTTTATTGCAGCCATGTGCTACCAAACATCTTCTTGCAGACAACACCCTCAGCATCCCAAGTACAGCCTGTGCACATAGGATTGTTGTGTGAGAAGCCCTTGGAAAAATGCATGTAGGCAGCAAATGTGTGCTTACCGTACCATCTTATTGTAATCTGTGCTTTGATCAAGAATGTTCACTGACTTCTTTCAGCTGCATACAAATGATATAACAGCACCAAGTCTGTGAAACAAAACCAACTGTAACGACTGTTCCAGAAGGAGAGGGCAGAGTAAGCAAAGAAAAGGGAATGTCACTTGTCAGCAAGTCAGTGTCCTCTATAGCTGATGCCTTTAGCTATTTGAAAGCAAGCAAGAATATGAAAACTCTGGGGCATGTTTTAGAAATGCTCAGAAAGGAATCTAAACACTGCAGTACCCAATTCAGACTGGGGAAAGAGCTGAGCATCCCTTGTGAAGGAGGGGCAGAAGGTGCTAAAGATCTCTTAAGAGACATTCAGCTCCTGGCAGATGTTAGGGCTCAATAAACTCACCGTAGCCTGTCAGAGCCTTGCAAATAAAACCCTGGATGAGGCCCCAAAGGCAAGATCAAATACCCATAGGGATAAAAACCCTATCTCTAATGGAGTTTAGCTTTCTAAGTCCAGCAACTTCATTATAGCAATACACAGTCTAGGAAGCCTCACCCACCAGTTTTTTTCCACTCACTAAATATAGCCTAAAAGTTAGCTACTTTTGAGTGCAGAGGCAGAACTGGCTGTGCAGGTAGCAGTCTCTCACCCCATCCTCCTTGGGCTCTGCTGGAGTGGCCCACTTTGTCAGGCCCAGTGTGTGCCCCACGTGTGCCCATGGAGCTGGGCTTGACCCTGAGCACAGCAGTGATGGCTGCAGCCCCAGCACACAGCTGCTGGAGTGGGGTCTCTCATTAGCAGGGAATGCAGGAGTCCTGAGGTGAGAAGGAGAGGGTGGAAAAGGACATGTTACTCTGTAATGTGCCTGCTATGACGTGACTAGGGTAGAAGTGGTTTCTAGCCCCTGTTTCCAATGTTGTTTATGTATTTTAGGGGAAACAGTCACTGGATGCAAATCAGCAAGAAGTCAGAGTGCCCCAGTCTGCTGGCATATGTTCCCTCAATGCCTTTGTTTGCCTGTAGATATGTTCATGGATAAATCTTTTGAATTTGTTAGAACCAAAATCTGCAGCCTGCGTCTGTCTCATTTGTAGTCAAGTCTTCAGCCTCAGAGGCTTAAGTAGGGACAAGTTATAACATTTAAGCACTTTTTGCCAAGCAACTGCCTGTAATTTTTCGTAACATGAGAGAGGATAAAACCAAGATGTTAGCAGATTATTAGAATAAATAATGCTGCAACTGTCTTACTCTTTTGATGAACGAGCATAATTTTGAATACTGAGTATATGGATAACTGCATCTAGACACAATGAGGCAAAATAAAATAATGTGGCATACAAATATGTCTCCATAGGACAAGTATGTTCTGGCATTTTCAATAGCCCTGTATTCTTTTGCACAAGTGCAAGCATGTGCATGCGTGAATGTACAGTAATTCACTATAATCAGAGTTCCTGTCAAAGGCCTGTTATCTCAAATTAAGGGGACATGGAGAAAGGCACAATAGGCATACATTAAAATACAGGAAATTCCATTTAAACATAAGAAACAACTTTTTTTTTGCTGTGAGGGTGATCAAACACTGGCACAGGTTGCCTAAAAGAGATTGTGGAATCTCCATCTTTGGAGGTACTTAAAACCTGATTGGACACAGCCCTGAGAAACCTGCTTTTGCTGACTCTGATCAGAGCAGAGGGTGTGGAATAGATGATCTCCAGAGATGCTTTCCAACCTCAGTGACTGTGGTTCTGTGAACTGTAACAAAATAAGCCTCTGAGATAGCATGAGGTATGTTTCCCTAGTAATTTGCTGTCTTGCAAAATGTCAGCTGCTCGCTTTAGAGAACTGAATCTTAGAAATGTTACCAAAAAAATTAAATCTTTCTTATTTTTTCCTTATATAACCTTGTCTTTTTCTCCCTGGTAATCAATTCCAGATCTTCTTTAGTGATTGAATAGACTAATTTGTATCTTCCTCTCTTTTTATGCTTTTCTGCAAGCTTAATTTCTTATTACTGCTTCCCTCCTGCCCATTATACAGTTTGATAATTTTCACTTCCATCCCATATCAGCTTGGAGAGATTGATAGGATCAGACTGATGGTATTGTTGACAAATGCATTACTTACCATAATCAGAAAAATAATTTTGTTGTCATTCTCTACCCATCTTAAAATGATGAATTTTAGGAGATATGATTGCATGAAATAAAGATGCCATCCCTCAGATAAGTCACTTAGACTTGGAGCTCCCAAACGTTAACTTCCTACCTCTTCTTGCATCTGTTATTTTATCCACAAATCCCCTCACTTCATATGGCTACTCAAAGGCAATGCTTATTTAAAGATATTTTTTAAGAGGCTAGGAATACAAATTTATGAATAGTTGCCTGCATATGTTTGCATGTGCAGTTATTGCAATTCCTTAATATGAAATAGCTATGGGGTTTTTAATCCACATTTATAGGTTTATAGCCAGCATTTTTGCACATAGATTTAAAGACTTTCTTCTTTTTCCTCCCTTTTTTACCCCTCCTTTGCTTCTCTTTTTAGTAAAACTGACTCTTTAACAAAGTTCAACGTAATTATCATTGTAAATGAGTGGTGGCTTAGGACAGCACAGAAAGGTGAACAACCTTTTTATTTTTTTCTAGATTTTAGAAAAGCAGGTTAACAATATGGAGAGTTCAAAGGCATCTGAAAGTGATGTGAAGAGGCAACTCACAAAGGCTGATACTATCTTCAGCAAACTGGCATTTTTCACCTACCCCCAGCTCTGAAAAGCTTAGAGATACTGCACTGTAAGCACTGAGAGAAGTTGCTTACAGCTCAAACACTCACTCTTACATAATTTGTTTTTTTACGGCAGCTGTCAACGAAGCAGTTGTTTTCTCAACAATGGACCTGAGTCATTTTAGCTGCCTTTATTACTATGTTTTAAAATGTTTAATTAAGTAACTACAAAATAGGTGTCCTTCCTTTTCTGAGATGTTGAGCAGCTATTCTTGCCTAAGGGCTGTCAAGTACAAATTCCTTCATATTCCTGTACCTGGAATTTTTTAAGAAAACTGTGTGAGGTATGCATCCAGTTTCCACTGAAAGTAATTAAATTCTTCATTTTCTTATGCCCACCTTAAAAATTAAAGAAGTGATAATCCTTACAGCAGTCAAAGCTTAGGTTCTAGGGCTTACTCTAGTCCAACAGATCCACCTTCACTGGGCTGATGTAGCTTCATGTCCTGTGCGTTAAATCACTCTAATGTCTAATGGTTCCCCTTCATCCAGTTTCCCCTCCTGCTTGACTATAACTCGGTATTCCAGGCTCTGACTGAGGCGTACACATGTTTATGATGCTCCTGGGTTGGGTTTAACTCAAAATGAAAACTGGTACCTCTAACTCCTTAACAAAGCTTCAGGGCATAACTTCTGAGCTGACCACCTGTACAGTCTTGAATTTCACCCTATAGCTTGCTGCATTAGTCTAATCTGATGCTCTTTTCTATATTTCAAACCTCAGCTTGTAGTTTATTTAGACATAAATAGACATATTCTAGGAGTGGCTGTAATGCCCTTTCTCATGGGATTACTAGTCACTGAATCCTCACACAGTCAGAGAAAAATCTGGTAATTGCTCTTAGACTAAAATAATTGCTATTTGACTGTAAATGAGCTGGACAGAAGCACTGGATTGGAAAAAAGACAGTTTCAGAATGATGTCTTCCTCTTTGGTACTAGAGAAATGTCAGTTTTTACATTGATAGTTAATACCTCTTCGCAAAACGGGTGTGTCAAAAGCAGCTGAATGAATTACATGGAAACACTGGTGTAAGTAGGAACAAAACAAGGCCTGATGTCTTTGCAGAATCCTCTTTGTAGAGGAGGATGTTCCTTTAAATGTTGAAGTAATCATTCTGATCTCATTCTCCATTTGAGAAAGGGTTGCCTGAAAGAAGAGCCACTGTAATTTATAACCAGAATTAAAGAATTCTACAAATTTTATTAAAAAAATCTAATACAGGTTTTTGAAGCCTGGAGTGAGAATCTGCTCTCATATAGGAGTAATCCCTTATGTCAGGCATCACTTAGGATGCTGGAGACAGCTGTTACGTTATACTTCACTACAGTGGCAGACTTGGTTTCTTGGATTATAAGTAGGTTACAGCCTTTCTTGCCATCAGCTGAGTGGTCAATAGTGGTCAGACATTCAGAGCAAACATTGGAATTTTGCTAAGATTCCCAGCAAGCTGCCTGCTACTGAAATGGCTGATACAGCAGTAAACAGTCTGTTGCATAAGGTTGCTGAGTTGTGAGCTTCAGACCCAAGCATACCATCTAATTCTTTTTTAATTAGTTTCTTCCTTGCTACCTGAAACTTTCACTGACATTGATAATGTCAAAGGGTTAAATCACAGACGAATTTTGGTGATCTCCATAGGGACAGTGTGCTTCACCTTCAGAAAGGGCAGCGTGATCTAAGGCTGGTTTCAACAGAATAGTTGTAAATGAGTTCTATACAAGTTTGTTGTTGAGACAAGCTCTGGGGAATGTGTTTTGTCATATTGTAAGGTTTAGCTGTACAAATGGGTATTACTTTTAAATATGCTAACTGCTATTAATTTTGTATCTTTTTATGAAGGACATACTTACTTCTGAGGTGTGTTTACCTCTAGTGATACTGCTCTATCACATTTAAACAGCTCACATGTTGAGTTGAAGGATCTTGCTTATTTTTCTGCTCGTTTGCTCAAATTATGTTTTCCATTTTTCTTTTTGTGTCCCAAATCTGTTGTGCAAATAGATAATGATGTATACCCACAGAATGCTAAAGATAGTTGTATTACAGTTGTTCTTACTTACTGTTCTAGCAATTAGACCCATAAGGGTAATGCAATAAGCTAGAGGAATAGGTTCATAAACTCTTTGTGGGGCAAACCCATGGATAAAGTTGTTCAACAGTACTCATAGGACTGGCAAATACAAGAGAGGTCTGACTTCTGTTGCCTTTCCACTGTGAATCTACAAGACGATGCTGATGCTGGTGAGCAGACATGCATAAGTTTTCTGTTCAAGGTGTGCTGCTTAAGGAAAAGTTTATATTCCCATGGGCAGATTGGTCATAGAGAATATTTCTATGTAAACAGCCTTTGAAAAGTCAGTTGCCACTGAGATTTAAATGTAGCCCTTAGTAGAACCAGTTTCGCTTAGTTCAACAGAATGATATGAAAGGAAATTGCAGACAACAAGAAGTTGGGTGGGAGTGTTGATCAGCTTGAGGGTGGGAGGGCTCTGCAGAGGGATCTGGACAGGCTGGATCGATGGGCTGAGGTCAGCTGTATGAGATTTAATAAGGCCACATGCCAGGTCCTGCACTTGGGTCACAACAAGTGACCATGCAACGCTACAGGCTTGGGGAGGAGTGGCTGGAGAGCAGCCTGGCAGAAAGGGACCTGGGTGGGCTGGTTGACAGCCGGCTGAACATGAGCCGGCAGCGTGCCCAGGTGGCCAAGAAGGCCAACAGCGTCCTGGCCTGTATCAGCAATAGTGTGGCCAGCAGGAGCAGGGAAGTGATTGTGCCCCTGTACTCGGCACTGGTGAGGCCGCACCTTGAATCCTGTGTTCAGTTTTGGGCCCCTCACTACAAGAAGGATGTTGAGGTGCTGGAGCGTGTCCAGAGAAGGGCAACGAAGCTGGTGAGGGGTCTGGAGCACAAGTCTTATGAGGAGCGGCTGAGGGAACTGGGGTTGTTTAGTCTGGAGAAGAGGAGGCTGAGAGGAGACTTTATCGCTCTCTACAACTACCTGAAAGGGGTTGTGGCGACGAGGGTGTTGGCCTCTTCTCCCAAGCAACTAGCGATAGGACAAGAGGAAATGGCCTCAAGTTGCGTCAGGGGAGGTTTAGATTGGATATTAGGAAAAATTTCTTCACTGAGAGAGTGGTCAGGCATTGGAATAGGCTGCCCAGGGAGGTGGTGGAGTCACCATCACTGGAAGCGTTCAAAAAATGTATAGACATGGCACTTGGGGACATGGTTTAGTGGGCATGGTGGTGTTGGGTTGGTCTTGGTGATATTAAAGGTCTTTTCCAACCTTTATGATTCTGTGATTCTGTGAAAACTAAGTATTCCTTCATGAATTCTTTTTTCCTCTGTATAAGTAATCATTTGAAATATTTGATATGTGATTACTTTTGATAATGGCTGTACTTCAAGAAAGATGTATATTTTGTTGTGGTTTTTCTCATTTTGATAAGATATTAACTAAAGATTTAGAAAATTCTTCTCCAAGTCGATCAATATTTTAATCTATCAATATTTCACATTAATTTTGACTTAAATATTTCTTTTGCAAAAGATGTAGTCTCTGGAATAATGTTAATGCAATATATGCATGATAGGTTTTCAATTGTGTGAGCACCCGTTCTGGAAAATTCTGACTGCTAGCCAAAAGCCTGAAGCTTCCTTCCTTTAAGAAATTACAGATTACAATAAAAATATAAAGTCTTCAAATTGCATTAAAAGAATTAAAATCTGTAGATTGAAAACAGGAAGTTAATGAAATAATTAACAAAAATTCAAAATCTTGTGACCCATTTTAGATACAGTAGATAGATAGTAATTTGCTCAGTAGGGAAAATACATAATAAAGGAAGTATACACAGCCTGCACTTCCACATGCTAATATCATCTCTAGCATTGTCTCTGCCTTTAATGTAGCCAGTTAGGGTTGGAGAAATTGGGTAGAAAAATGGTGATCATAAAGAATGAGGTCTATGCATAAACAAAGCAATAATACCGTAGCTCAGATGAGTACTGTTGAGGTCTAAAATTATAATTTGCTTAATATGCTTGGAGGAAAGGTATGTAGAAGTGTGATGTTGTCATTACTATTTAGCAACATCAAGATATTTGAGCTGTCAGTCACTGGATCAGTCCAACTCACATTAAGAGTTACCAAAATTCATTACCATCTACTGACTTTCCAGTGAAATAGTCTTTGTGTTATTTGTGAGTCTCAGTCTTTGAAACATTGCAGCCATACTTTTCAAACTTGAAATTGCAAGTCATTCTAGCTAAAAGGTCAGAGCTTAGATATTTGCTTGACAAGGCAGAATGAAATCATGTTATCCAAATAAAATATTACAACCTGATTTTTTTCCCACTAATCTCTTTCTAGTGGAAAATTTTGCATTTCAAGGCTGCAAAGTTTTGACTCCGTCTTCATTCTTTTGAAATGCAATTACTGTTCAATGAAATGTTAATGCTCTATCCTATTTTTACAGCTGTTCCATGATGTACTGTACAATCTCATAGTTTAATTATGCTGCTAAATATTCTTCCTTTATATATTTCTCAAAATTTTATAATGAAGAAAAATGCAAGAGTCATAGTAATTTTGGGTGTTGTTTTGTTTTGTAAACACAGGACAATATCTGCCAAGACACATCACCAGGCCAACAATTTCAATATATTTGAAGGAATGGTCTGCCATGGAGTCCCAGTTGCTACAGTTTCAAGAGGCAAAGTGGTTTATGAAGGTGGAGCTTTCAGTGTCACAGCAGGAGAAGGCAAATATGTCTCCCGTCCACCATTCCCTCCATATGTCTACAAACGAGTCAGGCAGCGGGAACAGGTTAATTAAACTAATAAATCTCTGTAATGCTTTGTACAACATGAGGATAACTAGCTCTTGGGAACAGAGGTTTGGGGTTTCAATGGTAATTTCCCTTACTAATCAAAATCTGCCAAGGTGGGAGGAAATTAAAATAAGGACTCAATTTTTATTGCTTTTTATCTTACAGAAAAATACCATAGACTAGTTCCTGCTCTTAGGGTAGACTGTACAGCTCGTAGACTAAGTCTGGGTACTTCTTAAAATAAACATGTCCCACTTGCAATAAAAGTGGATGAGGTTTTGCTCTTGAGTAATCTGACTAACTGATTTCACTGAAAATCAGAGTCTTAACATCATAAGCAGGAAGAAATATTACACTGAGGAAGAAATCAATAATTTTCTAACTCTTTCATAGATCAGATATTTGGGAGCTAAACCCTGTAGAATACTGAACACTTGTCTCTGTTCCAGCAAGAATGTGTTAAAAGCTGAACATGCACAAAGTGCACTGCTAGACTAAGCAAGATAGCTCTGTTCAAGCTCTTGTTCTTTTTTTTCCATAAAAGAAATACAGCAAAATACATGAAGATTGAATTTTCAGTGGCCATTTAACATGCAAGCATTCATGAAGAATGCTTTTGCATCCTCAGCATTACATATAGTGAGTAGGATTTTCAAAAGCACCCAGACTAAGTATATTTTAAAATCACAAGCTGAATCAGTGGGATTCACTGCAGGATCTAAAAGTTGAGTCAGACTAGCATGCATGTGAGATATGGCCCATTGAAATGCGTCCAAGGTAACTCTGTATATTTCTTCCTGCTGTTGTCTTGATGGACTGAGAAAGGCATGTAAAAGTGGCTGAGTGAGGCTTTCCCCAAAGACCACACTTCCACAGGAGCTGGTGGATGCCTGCAAGTTGATACACATAATACAGTGGGTAGGCAGGGAAGTCCCCTCATGAGCACACAGTTTTTCCCTGGGTACTAAGAACAGAAATCAGATTATTGCATTTTGGGGGGGGGTCCAAACATAAATGAACACTTTTTTTTTTTTTTTTTTTTGTACCAGTATAGGTCAGTATAAATTAGATAAACTAGAGCTATTTTCACTTGTATTATGTTAGGATCTAACTATGCTGTTTCTACTCTACTTTTTATTTTGAAACCAGATTCCTCATTTATATCTGTCCACAAATTTTTTATATTCTAGTCACCTTTTCAATGTGAATGAAGGTTACTGTTTCTGGGGGAAAGGAAGGGCAAAGAAAATCTGTGCCAGACTTAGTAGAAAAGTGAACCAGTAGTCTTCACTGTGAATTTGTCTGGAGAAGGGATCTTTCTTTTCCACTGAACATGTAACTGAATTGAAACAATTGCTCCAAAGGTCATGCAATTCCATGGCCAGCTGCAGATAAGATGATCTCACAGGCTAAATAGTGAGAACTGCTCCCCTACAGTAGACTCATTCTGCATTTTTAATTCTCTTTGCTGTGTTCCTCTTAGAAATCATAGTCCTTTGGATCTATCTTTAGTGGGATATGTATTGTGCACAAAGTTGTATGTGCCTGTGACTGTATTTAATCCACTGGACACTGAAGATATTTGGTACTTCGTTAATGAGGGCTGCTTATTATTATAGCACTTTCTTTCTGGTGCAGTGTTGATCCCTTTGACTTTTAATGCAAAATAAATGTCAAATAATGGTAAGAGAAACTAGCTATTGAAAACAGATTTGTACTGGCATTACACCAGCAAAAACTTGCAGCATTCCTTCTCATGTAAGAGAACATGTTGCAGTTGTTAAATGATAATTAGGTGCTTCCTCAAGCATAGCTGAATTTTAGTGACTCCAGATCCTGGCATCTCTGCTTTAGCAGAGTATCAAAACTAAACTAAAATTTGTAAGAAATGTAATAATTACAGAATTCTGAAAGACTTCAGTGAATGTGATGGTTTCCATTTCTCATCAAAGCTAGAGAGAATTTTCCCTTAACCAGAACATCAAGTGCAGCATGTCTTCAGAAGTGATTTTTCAACCAGCTCAACTTCCTGTAGCCAACAGCTGGGATGTGGATGGTAGATAGCCACACAAGGCAGGATTCACTTTGTTTCACTGCTGTTCGTTAACCTTTCTTACCTATATTAAGAGCGTCACCAGAAAATGTGATTACTTTAACAAAGAACAAGCTTATAGCTTGAACAAGGAGTGAGTCAGCTATTCTGGAGAGCAACTCGGGTGTGTACTGTACCTGTTCTCTCCTGGGATGTCCTGAAGTAGCTGAACCAAGATTTAAAAAATATACAGAAGCAACCAGATTAATTGATTTTTGATTGTTTTTTAGCATATCCTAATTATTTATACACCATAATCTCTGGGATTTTGTCACTCCAAGATCTGTTTGGACTAAGGAAGCGAGAAGCATCAATAAAATGAGGTGGAATATGGTCAGCTGCTTCTTTAAAAAAAATGGGTTTAGAATTGCTTTGTTACAGTGCTGAACAGATTGAGCCACCCAGCTGTTGATGAAAGCTAAGAACTGAACAGTGTCATCCCAGTGTAAGGGATCTTTTCAAGAAAGGAGTTTGGTGAAAGTGTTGGGGTACATAACATACAAGGCTGGGTTATCATAGGACTGGTATTTTCATTGTGTCCAATTAGCAGTTGAAAGGAGAAGACAAATAGTAGTGAAATATTTGCACTATTTTATTGCAGGTCTGTCAGCCTGTTCCTGTGAAGAGAGCACCATATACAGATGTGGTCTCAGGAACATCTGTGACACCAAAATAATAGGCTCGTTCCCCAGTTTTGGCTCTTGCAGGTAACTGTCTCTTTTGATTAGTGAAAACTACTTTACTTTATGCTTCTCTGAAACTTCAAGAAAGCAAAAGTGTAGCAGGCTGTCTAGCTTGTGACAGGCTTGTCTGAAATAAGCCCTCTCAGAAGCTGAGTTATCTTGGTGTCTTCAAATTTGATGAAAATGTGTGGCAGCTCAGGTATGGAGGACCTCTTTCTGATTGGAGTCTCATTTTAAAAGTCCAGTTGAGAGAAGCAAATGGAGTTTAACTGCTAGACTGAGACGTTGATATGAAAGCCCATAGAAAACCTGAGTTCAGTTAGCATCAGGAGTACAAACAAAGCATAAATGTTTGGCTTGCAAGTTTACAGAAAAAACCCCACCAAAACCAGCTCGATGTGAAAAATTAAATTCTTTAGTGTCCCTGTGTGGCAGACAATAACTCTCCACCAGTTATGCTGGTTGGGTTAAGCTGATAGGTCTGTTTTGCAAGGATAACAGCTAGCTTCATGCAATAGAGGTGCTGCAGTCTATGCCAGCAGAGGTCTAATGGATGTTTGAGCTGCTGTAAGGTTCAGTGCTGCAGGGGAATAACAGCTGGCATCTCCCGTTCCCTCCTCTCCAGTGTCCACAGTGCGTAGCTTGGTTATTGACACTCCCTCACCTGGATACACCCTGGTGCTCGGTAAATCTTTCTGCAAGCTGATCTATTTATGAAGCCAGCAGAAAACAATTAGCTTCCTTTTTCTGGGTTAGTCTTCTGTTGGCTTAGTGAGTTGAACTGTTTCTCAGAAGAACCTAGCAAGGATCAGCGCAGTGCATAATATGGGTGGGATAAGGCAGCTGGGAGAAGGACTAGGTGACAACATGTCACTCTTTAACTGTTTAACAGAAGAAGAAATGCTTCAGGAAAAAGTAAAAGAACTAGGTTAAACCTTCAGCAAGCACGACTGAGGCATGATGCTGCTGTATGCCAACTGCAGCTGAAACGCTGTCTTCTGCAGTATGGGAGTTGATTAATATGGGTCGAGGGGACAGTGGGTGGCGCTAAGCATGACAAAATCCAGGCTAAGTTTTTGGGTACAGGTGTGTACCATCAATGAGATCAGCTAGTTTGAGAAATGATTTCCCAATAGATGGATGTAAAGCCCCAGTTCACACAGAATCACAGAATCACTAGGTTGGAAAGGACCTTCAAGATCATCAAGTCCAACCATTAATCCAGCGCCACCATGTCCCCTAAACCATGTCCTGAAGCGCCACATCCACACGTTTTTTGAACACTTCCAGAGATGGCGACTCCACCACCTCCCTGGGCAGCCTATTCCAATGCCTGACCACTCTCTCAGTGAAGAAATTTTTCCTAATATCAAATCTAAACCTCCCCTGGCGCAACTTGAGGCCATTTCCTCTTGTCCTATCGCTAGTTGCTTGGGAGAAGAGGCCAACACCCTCGTCGCCACAACCCCTTTCAGGTAGTTGTAGAGAGCGATAAGGTCTCCCCTCAGCCTCCTCTTCTCCAGACTGAACAACCCCAGTTCCCTCAGCCACTCCTCATAAGACTTGTGCTCCAGCCCCCTCACCAGCTTCGTTGCCCTTCTCTGGACACGCTCCAGCACCTCAACATCCTTCTTGTAGTGAGGGGCCCAAAACTGAACACAGGATTCAAGGTGCGGCCTCACCAGTGCCGAGTACAGGGCCATGGTCACTTCCCTACTCCTGCTGGCCACACTATTCCTGATACAGGCCAGGATGCTGTTGGCCACCTTGGCCACCTGGGCACACTGCCGGCTCATGTTCAGCCGGCTGTCAACCAGCACCCCCAGGTCCCTTTCCACCGGGCTGCTCTCTAGCCACTCCTCCCCAAGCCTGTAGCATTGCATGGGGTTGTTGTGGCCGAAGTGCAGGACCCTGCACTTGGCCTTATTAAACCTCATACAGTTGACCTCTGTCCATCGATCCAGCCTGTCCAGATCCCTCTACAGTGGCCTCCTAAACTCCAGCAGATCAACACTCCCGCCCAACTTGGTGTTGTCTGCAAAGTTACTGAGGGAGCACTCGATTCCCTCATCCAGATCATCAATAAAGATATTGAACAAGACCGGCCCCAGAACCGAGCCCTGGAGAACACCGCTTGTGACCGGCCACCAGCCGGATTTAACATCGTTCACCACAACTCTCTGGGCTCGGCCATCCAGCCAGTTCCTCACCCAGCGAAGAGTAAACCTGTCTAAGCCACGAGCCACCAGTTTCTCCAGGAGAATGCTGTGGGAGACACTGTCAAAGGCTTTACTAAAGTCCAGGTAGACAACGTCCACAGTCTTTCCGTCATCCACTAGGTGGGTCACTTGGTCATAGAAGGAGATCAGGTTGGTCAAGCAGGACCTGCCTTTCATGAACCCATGCTGGCTGGGCCTGATTGCTTGGCTGTCCTGCAGATGCCCTGTGAGCACTCTCAAGACCAACCGCTCCATAATCTTCCCTGGTACGGAGGTCAGGCTGACAGGCCTGTAGTTCCCAGGATCCTCCTTGCAGCCTTTCTTCTAGACGGGCATCACATTGGCAAGCCTCCAGTCTTCTGCGACCTCCCCTGTTAACCAGGACTGCTGATAAATGATGGAGAGTGGCTTGGCAAGCTCCTCCGCCAGCTCTCTCAGTACTCTCGGGTGGATCTCATCAGGCCCCATAGACTTGTGGGTGTCCAGGTGGCTTAGCATGTCCTTGACTGCTTCCTCCTGGATTATGAGGAGTACATTGTGCTCTCCATCCCCGTCTTCCAGCTCAGGGGGCTGAATACCCTGCAGATACCTGGACTGGCTTTTAAAGAC
Source organism: Phaethon aethereus (assembly GCF_964289735.1). Lineage (NCBI taxonomy): Eukaryota > Metazoa > Chordata > Aves > Phaethontiformes > Phaethontidae > Phaethon > Phaethon aethereus. Next base: position 22,707,620 of record NC_138582.1, read on the forward strand.
TGAGGCAAAGAAGGCATTACGTACCTCAGCCTTGTCCTCGTCCTTGGAGACAATGTTCCTCGCCATATCCAGTAGGGGATGGAGATTCTCCTTGCCTCTCTTTTTGTTGTTAATATATTTGTAAAAACATTTTTTATTATCCTTTACGACAGTGGCCAGACTGAGCTCTAGTTGGGCTTTTGCCTTTCTAATTTTGTCCCTGCTTGACCTAACGAGATCCTTACATAACATGTGTCTGTTCTTAGTGCTTTTTTTTTTTTTTAAAAAAGTTAGCTTTTCCGCATTTAGTTGTATCATTCCTTTAAAGCTACCTCACAGTGAACCTCATCCAGGGCATCAGTAGCAGCAACAGAGTGCAGCATCCTATTTGTTTTCCTCTGCCGTAAGGGAGAAAGCTTTTGTAATAGAGAGGGCTAAAGGCTAAAGCTGCAATAGAGTGAGGGAGCAATAATCCTTCTTTCTAGCTCCTAGCACTCTTTCTCCATTATTACCTCTCTGAGTGACAAATTGCAAAGCAGAGATTTTCTTTTGAAAGATTATACCATATTGTCTTTTTCTTCTCTATAGATAAACGCAAATGAAAATGACCCTGCTGTCCCCACCAATGCAATGCATTCTGGATCCAACAATCAATCCACAATCAACTTCTCAAGAGCCAACATGAAAGAACAGTAACCAATAAACATTATACTGGGCTTCCTGCATAAAAGTTGTCACTGAAATTTCTCTTTAAAAGGAATTTTATTATAACAACTGGAAAATTGTAATAATAAAATAGTAACTAGAGTTATAACATGGCAGCAGCTCTGTAGGTTCTTAAAAGTAGGTACATTGGGGACATTATTTCTTAATATTTATCTTTAGAAGGTATCAGCAAATCTGTAAAGTAAAAGCAATGAGCAGTGGTCTTTAAGCACATTTTCTACATTCTTGCTCTGTTAGGTCACAGGAGATGAATCCTAATTCTCTTAATTTCATGTGCTAGGAAGATGTCTGTTGTGCTAAGCAATGCAGAGAATTCTGATAGCAGATGCTGAATTTTATTTTTTGTTTTTCCCTTCCTTGAAGGGGTCAGGTACAGAAAAATGCTGATTCAGAGGAACTGACACTATTTTAGAGCTGCTGTTACACCTCCCTGTCCCAGTCTTTAAAGAAGTTTATACATTTTGTCCCTGCCAGCTGCACAGCCAAGTGTTTATTGGTGTGTTCAAGTGTTTGCTTTGTTACACCTGAGGCAAATCTATGCTAACCATACTGGTGAACTCACCTGCAATATTGTTTTGTGTTCTGACTTTATGGAGAGACAGACACACGTAGCTTGAAGACTTATGAAGTGGGATTACCAGAGCAAGAGCATAATGCATTAATTTCAAAAAACCTTTTTACTGAAAATGTGATTTTTTTTTTCCCCTATGTAACTAATACTTTGTTTTTTGTAGGATGGAATTCCTAATTTTTTTAAAAAAAATCTCTTTTTCTCAATTTATCTGATTTTCCATTTGAGAGGTAAGTGTATTCTTAGAAGCATGATTCTGTCTAGACAGGTTTTGTCTCAGAAACCTGGAATGTTGTTTAAAGTTGCATTTTCAGATGTGATAGCCCTTCTTTTTAAGCAACTGTCACTGGAGAATATTTAAGAGAGAAATGAGGCCAACACAAAAACACCTGTACAGTAAGTTTATTGTCCTATGTGTAGAAACAGTATAACCTGTACTTCTGTGCAGTCCATGGGTGTCCTGGTCCTTGCCCCATGACAATGGGCCAAACAGGTACAGAAAGACTTTTCACATTTTAAGACAGACACAGAAAGCATATGATAATTACTGTCATTTTTAATTTGACAATGGAAAGCAGACATGTAGTTCCTGCTGTATTCATAGGCATACAGTGATGTACGAGCTTGTACGAGAAACAAACTCCTACTAGGTTGGTAGTTCTTGTGCCTCTAAATTTCAAAGGAGAATTTTCTTTGTAAGATGATGGAGGATAATCATGGGGATATTCAGGAAGAGCTATCACAGGTTCCCATTTCTCAGATTGTCTTTGGGGTGGCAGAACAGCAGAACCAGGCATCCAAGACTATTGCAATCTCTATTGCAAGGGAGCTGGGTACACTGTTCAATGTAGACTTCTATACTGCAATGGTCTGCATCCGAGTTTGTTGTCTAGTCTCCCTCTGTAATCAACAGAGAGGAGGATGCTTCTAGAACCCTGTTAATCTCTGTATCAAGATCTAAAACAGGTTAGATGAACCTGTCCGGAGTTGTTCTCCTTTGGGACGAGATGAGTAGTTTGCTTGCAATGCCAGTTTGTGCCCACTGACTACAAAGAGAATAGAGTGTGACTAACTGTGGTGAAGATGTCTACCCAGCAGCTACCTTCCACCTAGCCTGTCTTTCCCTCTCAGAACTGGAACTTTCTGGTATGAAGGATGCCTGTCTTTTCTTATGTTTTGGCTCATCAAGAGTGCATGTCAACCACGAACCCATTCTCCTTAATTAATCTTTTGCTACCTTGGAAGAAGAGCAGAGGAAGAAGTAGAGGGGGAGAAAGGACCGATTTCTATTTTTAATGATAACTTATATTTGTGTGGAGTCTTTCATCTGAGGCTTCAGGTTTTAACAATTATTAGATCCTTGCAGTTGCATGATATACCTGTGAGACAAGTAAATATAATTAGAGTAAGTTTACAGTTGTGACAACTATGGATGCTCAAAGCTCTGAAATCACTCGATTGAATATATGTAGTTGCCTTATGTTTAACATCCAGTGTTGGCTTAAGTAAGTTGCTCAAGGACAAAACAACTCAATTATGATAGAAATGAGACCAAGGAGTAAAGGCTGCCAGTCCTTTGGGTACTGTGGACGTGTCCAGGACTTTCAAATGTCCTCCGTGCTCCTGGGACACCTACTGAGATCGAGGTGATGCAAAAGACTGCAGACCATGAAAGTGAAGGAAAGCTTCAAAGGAACAAAGTTAGAGATTTTTCTAAAAACAGATGTTTTCACAGTGTGATAACATCAAGTAGTTTTATGAGTTATATAAACACTCATTTTATAAACTGAGCTCTACTATATGTTTAGCTGTATCTGTTAGCTGTATTATCTGTGGAAAACTGTATAATCTTTTCAGGTTTCCTACAGATTTTTATTAGATTAGAAATGAGGAAGCTTCTCCCTGTACAACTAGCAAAGTGTTCCTGATCCCTATGTTAGTATTTACTGCTCTGTACCATCAATTATTCTCCTCATAAGGTGTACCCTTTGGATTTTGTTCTTAACAAATGCCTACTTTTTAAGTCCAATTACTGTTTTAACTATTGTGCAGATGCCATGAAAAAAATTACCTGCATATTGTGAACTGGGATTTACACCAAAGCATCTGCTGTATTTTTATGTCCTTGAGTGCAACAAGTTATTGAGCCTGTCAGGTTTGTGATATTTATGAGTATTTGTTTTGCCATGACACGTGCTGGCCCTAGTACCTGAATCCTGCCTCTAGCCACAAGGTGCCAAGTGATAGCCCTTGAGAAACTGTGTGACATCAAAAGTATTTCAGCTGTACTATTCAGGCACTACTACTAAAGTTGAGACTGTCAGGCTCCAAATCTCTGCAGTCCTTGTTCTTTTTCCACTTACATGGGGCACACTATAATGGTGAGATCTTCACAGGGATATAATTTTGGAACTGTACGGATCACTATTCCAAAATACCAGTAATGAGTGACAGCAGAGCCAAATACAGTAGGATGTGTTTTCTAGTAGCCATATAGTTAATTTGATATGCAATGAGATTATGAAATGCATTTATGTCAGCACAAGTCCTGAACTGGAGCACTGGAAGAGAGCACTGAGTGATCTCTCAGTCCTACTTCAGTCTCTAGACCCTGACAGGACTTCTGAATTTGTCCTACAACCTCATCCCAGCTATTGCTTGCTCATTACATTCTCACACGGTTGTTGCTGGGGCTGTGCTATAACTGTTGTCCTAAGGCAACAGATGCCCCGCACTAGGTTGGAAAGATGATTTAGAGATGACTTCTGCAGCCCACACAGTTTCCTTGAGCCTTTCACAGGGAAGTAAGACAAAATTGCTTTCCCAGATGTTTGAATCCTACCTCATTTAGCCACAATCCTCAGGCTTTTCCAGCACCTAATGAGAAAAATGTTTGCTTTCTTTGATTTTTCCTTCAGTCCATTAGTCACTCAGAACAGACTATCTCTGATTGCTTTGAGAGGTGGCATTGCTGCATTAAAACCCTTTTTCTCTGAAGCAATACATCTCAGTACAGAGGAGCTGAGGATCTGTTTGTTAAGGCTGAAACAGAGAACAGCTTAGCGCTTCTCTTTGGGATTCTGCTGGTTTCCCTTCTCTTTTGTATGGAAAGGTTAATTACCCAAATACATTGTTAAAGTAAGGAAAAAAACCTTAACTGTATTTTTATCACTCTCCCCACCCAGACAGAAGTTTGGGATCTTTCTAGTACTCTTTTGGAGTATTCTATTCTTGCTGGTGATGTGGATTCCAGGTGCAGGAGCAGAGAAGGAATTTGGGAGATCTGGTCCTGGCATACCTAATATTGCTTTCATGCCCATCATTTGCCAGAGAAATCCTCACATAGCCAGTATGTGTTTATTGCCCGGTTGTCTGTTGGCTATCATTTCCCTACCTGTAGAGAGCTCATGGCTGTGGTGCAAGCACCTACACCTGCAGTGCTTCTGTCTTCAGCCTGAAGTACCAGGAGATCTCTGCAGAGTCCAATACTGCAGCATGTAGCTTTACTGTGCCACTGGAGGGCAGGGCTGGTCTTATGTATCAGGAATGAAATGAGAAGGAAATTACTCTCACGCGCAGCAGCACCCATGAAGCACGTTCACCTATTTTGAAGTCTGCGCCCATAAAGTCGACAATAGCATCCCCATTTTCAGGCTTTGTTTCATCAGCATTAGGGAGTGATCCTTCGATCCTTCCTTTCCACTTCTGCGATGTGAAACAGAACTAGAGGAAAGGTTTTGCCTGTTCATTCCTTCTTTAACTGCAAGCATCTCTGGGCTATTTAAACTGTGATGGAAACACAGTGAGTCAGTGTGACAATATTGACAGCGCAGGGGTCAGGGTGAAGGCAATTGTAAACCCAGCATCCTCTGACTTTGCACACCCAGCTGCCCACACAAAATGCTGCAGCAAAACTTGCACAGAGGAAAAAAAAAGCCTTTAGCTTAGCTATAAAGCAAGCCAAGCTTGGGAGTACGGGGTGGTGATAAGGAGAGTTCCATAAACATGGTTGTTGAAAGGAAAGTCCTCATTTGTATTGTGCTTCAGAAGTGTCAGGAGCACTAGCATGTCTCTCTGAATTATCTTCACAAGACAATCAGGTCAACTTTTCATTAATTTTACAAACCAGATTTGATTCAATTGGGGGATTTTTCACAGTAAATCAAACAGCTTCTACACTAGTGAAGGACATTTAAAAAGGAAGTTGAGCTCTGCTGTGAGCTGGGGGAAGGAAAGGGATGAATGAGTCAAAAGCCAAATCCAGACTTCTCCTCAGACTCTTGTTTTGAATGCTGGTGGTATATGAATACATTTCTGACAAGCCCTAGAGAGGCAGTTAGAGACAATGCCCAGTAACATGAAAGATATTAGAAATTTCTACTGAGATAATAAATGAATAAATAAAATCCTTGATTTCAGCTGTACCTTAGTACAGTACTGCTCAGTAGAAAGAAAAAATACATGCTTTTATGTATGTGGAAGGGTGATCTATTGGAGCAGAAGAAAGCATACCAAAAGAGGAAAGAAGACTTTGAATTACAAAGACAGGGGAAAAGAGCCAAAATAAAGTGTAGGAAATGTGAGGAGAGGATAGGCAAGAAGAGGAACAGAAATAATTGTGGATAAAATACTCTTTTTATTGTAACTTGTAGACAAGTTTTAAAAAAATAAAAAAAGAACGGTGTAATCATGTGGTTGAGGGTTATGGTAAATAGAGAGACCAAGGGAATAGCTGAACAACTTGCAGAAGAGGCAGCTGAAGATAAACAAACCCCTAGACTTCCCCAGCTCACAGGACAGAAACAAATGGGAAAAAACAGAAACCCAGTCAGGTCTGCAGAGAATGAGAGGTATGTCTCTGTGTAACGCCAGGGGAGAGACAGACCTGCCTTTTCACCTGTGCAACTAAAGAGGACCACTGAGCAGCTGGAGGAATAGACCCAATACTGTAGATCGGGGTAAGAACTGTTCTACTACTGTTAACCTCAATGTCTTTGAGGCACCAAAGGTGAATTTGTTTTAGAATTTAAAAAAAAACCACACGTGCAGAATGTGCCATTTTCCCTGGTAACTCAGGTTTAGGGAGATGGGGAAGAGCAAACTTACCTCCTTGGCCTGCCATTCAGCTCACCTTCAGCACACGGGTATGCATGTGTGTGGTCACAGAAGCAAACAGTGCATTAGTCCACTCAAGTGTGTGACTCCAGTATGAGTGTAATGTCAATAATATTAGTCAGGTGGCACCCCGGTGCTGGCACAGCACATTCACAAATTGACACAAGCTTTTGCTGCCAATGTTTAATATGTTTTCTGCAATGCTTTGTGTAAAGTCACCAAATCACCGAGTGGCTGAGGCTGGCAGGCACGTCTAGAAATATCTACTCCAGCCCCACTGCTCTGAGTTGCTCAGAGCCATGTCTAGTTAGATTTTGAGTATCTCCAAGGATGGAGACTCCATAACCTATCTGGTCATCCCGTTCCAATGTTTGACCACCCTAACAATAAAAAAAAAATAATTACATTTAGGTGATATCCTGGTCAAGTTCCTGGCCTTTATGTTTGGAAACAGCTTCCAGAGGAAATTACTCCATCACCTTCCCACAGATTGAGGTGAAACCTGTAGTTTCACAGATCCTCCTTCTTGCCCTTCTTGAAGAAGGGGGTGACATTCGCTTTCTTCCAGCCATCAGTAACCTCTCCTGATCACCATGACCTTTTAAATATAATCGAGAGTTGCCTCACAGTGACACCAGCCAGCACCTGCAGCACCCATGGTTGCCTCCCATCATGTCCTATGGACTTAGGTATGTCCAGTGTGTTTAAGTGTTCTCTAACCATGACACTTCAGGATATGGTTTAGTGGGCATGGTGGTGTTGGGTTGATGGTTTGACTTGATGATCTTAAAGGTCTTTTCCAACATAAGTAATTCTATGATTCTATGATTCTGTTAGGACTCTAGAAGGTAGGGGAGCCCAAGAGAGTTGGTAAATATTCAAGCACCACTTCCTCAAAGCTCAAGATTAGTGCATTCCTTTAAGTATGAAATCTAGCAGAGGAGTCAGGAGACCCCCATAGATGAGCAAGGAACTGTTGAAAAAACTTGTATGGAAGAAATGAGTTTACAATAGGTGGAAAAAGGGACCGGGCACTTGGGAGGACTATAGGAATGTTGTCAGGATATGCAGGGATGCAACAAGGAAGGCCAAGGCCCTCTTGGAACTAAATCTGGGAAAGGAAGTAAAAGAGGGCAAGAAGGGCTTCTTTAAGTATATCAGTGGTAAAAGGAAGACTAGGGAAAATGTAGGACCTTTGGAGAATGAAGTAGGAGCCCTGGTGACAGAGGAGGCAGAGAAGGCAGAGTTACTGAATGCCTTTTTCACTTCAGTCTTTACTGCTAAGACTACTCCTCAGGAATCCCAGGCCCTGGAGGTAAGCGAAAAAGCCTGGAAGGAGGAAGACTCTCCACTGGTCGATGAGGTTTAGGTTAGAGATCATTTGGCTGAACTGAACACTCACAAACCCTGATGGGATGCACCCATGTGTGCTGAGGGAGCTGGCTGATGTTGTTGCAACACCTCTCTCCATCATTTTTGAAAAAACATGGAGAACGGGAGAGGTGCCTGGGGACTGGAGGAAAGCCAGTGTCACCCCAGTGTTCAAAAAGGGCAAGAAGGAAGACCCGGGAAATTACAGACCGATCAGCCTCACCTCTGTCCCTGGGAAGGTAATGGAACAGCTCCTTCTGGAGGCCATCTCTAGGCACATGGATGAAAAGAAAGTTATCAGGAGTAGTCAGCATGGATTCACCATGGGGACATCATGCTTGACCAATCTGATAGCCTTCTATGGAGTGACTAGCTAGGTAGATGAAGGGAGAGTAGAGGATAAGGTTTACCTTGACTTTAGTAAGGCTTTTGACACTGTCTCCCATAACATCCTCATAGTGAAGCTCAGGAAGTATGGGTTGGATGAGTGGACTGTGAGATGGATCGAGAACTGGCTAAGCAACAGAGCTCAAAGGGTTGTGGTCAGCGATGCAGAGTCCAGTTGGAGGCCTGTAGCTAGTGGTGTTCCCCAGCGATCAGTACTGGGCCCAGTTTTGTTCAACGTCTTCATCAATGACTGTCCTGGTTTCAGCCAGGATAGAGCTGGTTTTCCTCACAGAAGCTAGTGTGAGACTGTGTTTTGGATTTGGGATGAGGAACTGTTGATAATGTGCTGATGTTTTGGGTTGTTGCTGAGCCGTCAAGGACAGTCCAGCTTCTTGTGCTGGCCTGCCAGCAAGCAGGCTGGGGGTGCACGGGGAGCTGGGAGGGGACACAGCCGGGACAGCTGACCCAGACTGGCCAAAGAGATATTCCCTACCATACGACGTCATGCCCAGTACATAAACTGGAGTTGGCCGGGGGGGCGGAAATCGCTGCTCGGGGACGGGCTGTCGATCACGGGGTGGTGAGCAATTTCTGTATTGGGCATCACTTGTTCTTATACATTCCTTTGTTGGTATTATCATTATTGTTCCCTTCTTTCTTTCTGTCCTATTAAACCGTGTTTATCTCAACCCACGAGGTTTTTCCTAATTCTCTCCCCCGTCCCGCTGTGGGAGGGAGAGTGAGCGAGCGGCTGCGTGGTGCTTAGTTGCCGGCTGGGGCTAAACCACGACAATGACCTAGATGAAGGGTTGGAATGTTTGCTGATGATACAAAACTGGGAGGAGTGGCTGATACACCAGGAGGCTGTGCTGCCATTCAACGGGATCTGGACAGACTGGAGAGTTGGGCAGGGGAGCCTCATGAAATTTAACAGGGACAAGTGTAGAGTTCTGCCCCTGGGGAGGAACAATCCCATGCACCAGTACAGGTTAGGTGTTGTCCCGCTGGAAAGCAGCTCCATGGAGAAGGACCTTGGAGTCCTGGTAGACAATAAGTTATCCATGGGACAGCAATGTACCCTGATGGCCAAGAGGGCCAATGGTATCCTGGGGTGCATTAGGAAGAGTGTGACCAGCAGGTCGAGAGAGGTTATCCTCCCCCTCTACTCTGTGCTGGTGAGGCCTCACCTGGAGTATTGTGTCCAGTTCTGGGCTCCCCAATTCAAGAGAGACAGGGAACTTTTGGAGAGAGTCCAATGGAGGGCTACAAGGATGATTAAGGGACTGAAACATCTCTCATATGAGGAAAGGCTGAGAGACCTGGGGCTGTTTAGTCTGGAGAAGAGAAGGCGGAGAGGGGACCTTATCAATGTCTATAAATATCTGAAGGGTGGCTGTCAGGAGGATGGAGCCAGTCTCTTTTCAGTAGTGCCCAGTGATAGGACGAGGGGCAATGGGCATAAACTGCAGCACAGGAAGTTCCACCTCAACATGAGGAAAAACTTCTTTACTGGGAGGGTGACGGAGCACTGGAACAAGTTTCTCAGAGAGGTTGTGGAGTCTCCTTCTCTGAAGACCTTCAAAACCTGACTGGACATATTCCTGTGCAACCTGCCCTAGGTGATCCTGCCTTGGCAGTGGGGTTGGACCAGATGATCTTCAGAGGTCTCTTCCAACACTTACCATTCTGTGATTCTGTGATCCTTCACAGGGGTAAGACTTCCTTGCTCCAGACCTTCCCTCAGGTCTGACGGGCCTCATATGGCTAAAGATCAGTCTTATCTGTAAAGACCAAGACAAAGAAGTACCTTGGGCTTTTCCGTATCTTTTGTCACTGGTAGAGGGGTCAAGCATCTAGGTAAAATGTTTACCAGAGCTAAATATTTTGTACAGAATTAAAATTAACTTCCCAAGAAGGATTGGCTTTTATCACTGCCATGACTCTTGCCAGTTTGAGGGGGAGAGCTAAGCAATACTCAGCAAGCTGCCCTTCCAGTTAGTGGTGGGAGCCGCGGCGTTCAGGTACAGCACTGTCATGTAAACCCTGCAAGGTCTCATCTATCCTACCAAAGACTAATGGCTCTTTTTCATAATCAGTCATTCCCATTTTCTGTCATTGCCACTAGGCTTTATTTCCTTAAGTAAATACAAAGTACAGACAGAGTATTGTCCTGAAAGTGTGCACCAGAACTCAAAATCCTAACCAGTTCAGGTATCTCTCACAACCATTGACCCCTGTCTAAATCATTTTGATGAACCATTCCCATGTGCTGCAAAGCTTTCGCTTGCTGCTTGCAGAACAACAGAGAGAAAAGGTATGCTGGGTGGCAACACACCATCAAACAGGTAAGGCAAGAAACTCCAAGTTTTGCCTCCTGATGCCAAGTGAAACGGGTAGTGTTACCCGTTACTGTTGTGGTAGTGCTGTCAATCAGACCTGCCCCAGCCTTTGGGCTTTGTAGTCACTAGGCGGTAAGGCTTCTCACCAGTCTGTGCTTTGAGACTGAAAGGAGCACATTCAACTCCTACCAGAAATGGACTTGTCAGAACTCAGCCAAAAATGCCTAGCTCTTGCTGACATTTAACTCTTCCCCTTTCATCTGCAATGATAACAAAAGTGAACAAATATATCCTCTTGTCCATAGTACCTGGGCATGTAGTCTATTTTGTGAAAACAGATTTAAAGCAACCTTCACTTTGCTTCTTTTTCACCACAATGTTGCTTGCTACTGGTCCTTGACAGTAGTACCTGGGATATAAATGATGTTCTGCTATTATCCAGGACTGTCCCACTTTAGCAAAAGATGACATAATCAGGCCACTCAGAGACATTCAGCACAACCCTCAATAATGCATGGCTTTAATCTAGCATCTCATTTTTCACAGACAAATTCTTGGTACATTGGCAACCCGAACCACCTGTGTCAATGGATGAGTGAGACTTCATTTGAAAGACCCACAGAAAAAAAGACTTAGCGTTTTTCAGTGTTTCAGGTGAAAAATATCTTCTGACACTTGCTACTGGAAAGCTTTAAATACGTATTCATTCAGATAACAGAGACACCAATCAATGGCTGGCCTGGGACCGTGCACATACTATAGAGGAACAGAGCAGAGTTTGCTATTATGCAGCCTAAAGAAAGAAGTTGGCTGTGGCTGAAAATCATGAGTACACTGTCATTGGGTGGCTTTTTAGTTCTACATTAAATCTCTAGTGCCATGTCAGTCAAGCCATTCATATGTCTTTATGTTTTTAGCATTTGTTCTTGTGTCATATGAAGGTCACATCACCAATGTTAGTTGAATAAGTGAAGCACTCAGTATTGGCACAATTTTGTTTTGTTGAAGTCAACGGTGGCTTTAGCAGCATAATTAAGCCCATTTTTGCTACTTCCACAAGCTCCCTCAGACTGCAAGATTCAAAGCTGTTTGTATGCCCCTACACCTCAAAACCAACTTGTTTGCACTCACAGAATGTAATTCCTCTGTATTCTAGCTCTTGTGAGCATTCTCACTTCTGCAGGTGCTACATTACCTCTCTCATGATCATCGAAGGACATCTGCACTCCGGTACAGTCTATGGATATGTGAAAGTGGGAGACTAAGACCAAGTGAGGAATTCCAGTAGGAGACTACGATTAGAAACTTCAGAGAGACAAATCAGCAGAAGTAAGTGGGTGAGCTGAGGTGGGAGGGAGAGTTCGGCTAGCCTAGAAGATTGACGGGGCATATAGAGCACTAGCCCTGCAGAAGAGACAGCTACAGAGACAGGAGCAGGTATATGAAGCTAGGGATGGGAAAGAATCAGGCTGGAATGGTCTGGGGTAGTTGAGGGTTGAGAAATGGATAGAAATGTCTAGAAACATCTAAGCCTTCTAGTTAGGTTTTTGGCCATCCCAGAAGCCCATGGACAGCCTCTGCTATGTCTTCTATCTTCAGTGTCTGGCAAATGTGATGAAGACAAACCTGCTGCTACCATTATGTCCTCTGTTAGCTCGACCCAAAGAAGTTTGCGCTGCAGTCCTAAAAAGCTCCAAGCTGTTTGACTGCTTTTACACAGAAGAACAGACCCTCCATGGATTTCTGAAGTACCAGACAATGCAGACCCCAAGTTGAAAAACAAGTATTAATGCAACCCAGAGCTCTCTGTGGTGGAGAGCACACTATCACCCATGGCTTCTTTTCCACACTTTTCCAAAATACTGATGATTAGTCTTTGATCTTATTTTTTTACATTTTAAAACTGATATTCCATGGAAAGATGGGTGCAAAACACAGGTCCCTGTGGAGCTAGAGCATCTCAGCCTTGTCCAAAGATTCACTTGGTCTTCACACCATGTTCTTGTTTGCCACACTCCTTTCTTTCTTCCTCACTGCCTCTCTTGCCTTGAGTATTGGAAACCAAAAGTTGACCTGAAAAGACAGAAATACAATGCTATGATCATAGTATTACTGAGTTAGAGATCGCCCAGACACTAACATCCTGTATAGTCAGTACTGAAGGCTATTAAAAAAAACCAAACCAAAACCAAAACTATATATGTCTGCAGCTATCTATCTGGATTTGCCACAAATATATGCATGTGAGTTTGTTACTTCCATTAGTGTATGTATACATATATATATACAGGGCAAATAGTTTTGCAAGCAAAAAGTTCCATTTCCTAATGGTATTTGCGATTGCACTCCCACTGTGTTTTAAAACTGTGTTGGGTTTGCATGGCCAGGGTTTGGTAGTGGGGGAGCTGCAGGGGTGGCTTCTGTGAGAAGCTGCCAGAAGCTTCCCCTGTGTCAGATAGAGCCAGTGCCAGCCGGCTACATGATGGACCCGCTGCTGGCCAAGGCTGAGCCCATCAGCGACAGTGGCAGCAGCTCTGGGATATTTAAGAAGGGGAAAAAAACATACCTGTGCAATTGCAGCCGGGGAGGAGTGAGAATGTGTGAGAGGAGCAGCCCTGCAGCCCCCCAGGTCAGAGCAGCAGGAGGGGCAGGAGGGCTCCAGGCGCCGGAGCAGAGGGTCCCCGGCAGCCCCTGGGGAAGCCCACGGGGAGGCCGGCTGTGCCCCTGCAGCCATGGAGCTCCATGAGGGAGCAGATCTCCACCTGCACACGGGGAGGGCCCCACGCCGGAGCAGGGGGATGCCCGAAGGAGGCCGTGACCCCGTGGGCAGCCTGTGCTGGGACCGGCTCCTGGCAGGACCTGTGGCCCCGTGGAGAGAGGAGCCCAGGCTGGAGCAGGTTTGCTGGCGGGACCTGTGGCCCCATGGGGGACCCACGCTGGAGCAGCCTGTTCCTGAAGGACGGCACCCCATGGAAGGAACCCAGGCTGGAGAAGTTCGTGAAGAACTGCAGCCTGTGCGAAGGACTCACACTGGAGAAGTCCATGGAGGACTGTCTCCTGTGGGGGGGACCCCATGCTGGAGCAGGGGCAGAGGGTGAGGAGTCCTCTCCCTGAGGAGGAAGGAGCGGCAGAGACAGCGTCTGATGAACTGACCACAGCCCCCATTCCCCGTCCCCCTGCGCTGCTCGGGGGGAGGACACAGAGAAATGGGGAGTGAAGTTGACCCCAGGAGGAAGGGAGGGGTGGGGGGAAGGTGTTTAAGATTTGGTTTTATTTTCTCATTACCCTACTCTGATTTTGATTGGCAATAAATTAAACTAATTTCCCCAAGTTGAGTCTGTTTTGCCCGTGAGGGTAACTGGTGAGTGATCTCTCCCTGCCCTTATCTCGACCCACAAGCCCTTCATTACATTTTCTCTCCCCTGTCCAGCTGAGGAGGGCAGTGATAGAGCAGCTTTGGTGGGCACCTGGCGTCCAGCCAGGGTCAACCCACCACAAAAGCAGAAATGTATCACCTTCCCTTTTGCTAAGCAACAACTGAACATCTTTCTCAATGTTAAGAAGCTGCACACAAATGCCTAGCATTTGCTGTCCAGATTGCAGGAATACTTTTTGTGCTGGAGGTGCTTTTCAAATGTTCATGAAAACCAAGTTTCTTCTCTGGAGAGCGCTAAGTCTGAGGAGTATTTTCTTGTCAGCACATACTTGGGTGTACCCATCTCACGTCTGATGCATGTGTGTTGAAGGACAGAGCAAAACAATTCTATGATCTAATTTCACCAATAGGCAACTTGTCTCTGGCCCCTGTGCAGGAGAGCACTGGGAAAGTCTATTAGCACATAATTGAAGTTAAGAAGTATTTAAGTATTTCCTGGATCTGACTACCACCCTGAGAGAGGGGGATAACTTTTTTCCTCTAGAGCTGATGGCTTACCGTTCTAGCAAACATGTTCTTGCCAGTTTTCTCTTGCATCTTTGCTCTTTTCTTGAGTAATTTTTCATGCAAATAATGTACCCGTTTTATCTCAGTGTCGGGATAAAATGAAGTTGACACGAGTATTTTAAGTTGAGTCAGGAGGCCAGAGAATAACCCAAAAATTATTAAGAAGAAGATGATGACTCCAAGCTGGATCCATGTCGTGGAGAGAGCAAGCTCTGGCTGAGGGATGCAGTCGTTCTTAAACAAAGAGATCTTGAAAGGATCAGTCTTTGCTATATGCTCTCTCATACCAATGATAAAGCTGTTCTCATTCCTCTGCACACGAAAAGAGGAAAAAAAGAGTTGATTATAGTACTGATTCCCGATTTTCTTAATATTTCTCCCATTGGATATTCATATTTACAAAGGACCATAAATCATCTAGTCCATCCAGTGTCTCTATATGTTGTGCTTATAACAATATATTTTTGGCTATTGTTTCAGACTGCACTTTCACAGTGTCTGGGGAGACTGTCCCATAATTTGGACTGTTAAGGACTTACCTTCTCAGTGGCTCTGATGATAGACAAATATTTAGCTAATCTAGCTATAATGGCTTAATATATTCCCACTCCCATGAATCTGCTCAGACCCTCCTTAGAGTAAAACAGCAGAGCAGAGAGTGTCCATCCCTTTGGTTGTGGCTCAGTACCAGATCAGCAGTGCTTCCACACCCAGCAAGGCAGGTGCTCTGACCACCAGGTTATCACACAAAGCCACCTCTCCTCTTCTAATAGGTGTCTTTGCTTAGAAGAGCTGATGTCCTGCACTGTTTTCGGACTGAAACGCTGAATGAGAGGGACTAAATTAGACATGCTGCTGGGAACTGTGTTTCATACTGGCAGGCAGCTTTCTGCTCTGTGTGTAGGAGCACTGTAGGGACACTGAATCACCCATCCCTCTTTTCTGACCATGCCGGGGGAGTATGTACTTCTTCCCTGTGGCTCTTCAACAGAGGACAGGCACTTCTGTTAGATACTCTTTGGAATCACAGAATCACAGAATCGCTAGGTTAGAAAGGACCTTTAAGATCATCAAGTCCAACCATTAATGCAGCGCCACCATGTCCCCTAAACCATGTCCTGAAGCGCCACATCCACACGTTTTTTGAACACTTCCAGAGATGGCGACTCCACCACCTCCCTGGGCAGCCTGTTCCAATGCCTGACCACTCTCTCAGTGAAGAAATTTTTCCTAATATCCAATCTAAACCTCCCCTGACGCAACTTGAGGCCATTTCCTCTTGTCCTATCACTAGTTACTTGGGAGAAGAGACCAACACCCTCGTCGGCACAACCCCCTTTCAGGTAGTTGTAGAGAGCAATAAGGTCTCCTCTCAGCCTCCTCTTCTCCAGACTAAACAACCCCAGTTCCCTCAGCCGCTCCTCATAAGACTTGTGCTCCAGACCCCTCACCAGCTTCGTTGCCCTTCTCTGGACACGCTCCAGCACCTCAACATCCTTCTTGTAGTGAGGGGCCCAAAACTGAACACAGGATTCAAGGTGCGGCCTCACCAGTGCCGAGTACAGGGGCACAATCACTTCCCTACTCCTGCTGGCCACACTATTCCTGATACAGGCCAGGATGCTGTTGGCCACCTTGGCCACCTGGGCACACTGCCGGCTCATGTTCAGCCGGCTGTCAACCAGCACCCCCAGGTCCCTTTCTGCCAGGCTGCTCTCCAGCCACTCCTCCCCAAGCCTGTAGCATTGCATGGGGTTGTTGTGGCCGAAGTGCAGGACCCTGCACTTGGCCTTATTAAACCTCATACAGTTGACCTCTGCCCATCGATCCAGCCTGTCCAGATCCCTCTGCAGAGCCCTCCTACCCTCCAGCAGATCAACACTCCCACTCAGCTTGGTGTCATCTGCAAAGTTACTGAGGGAGCACTCGATTCCCTCATCCAGATCATCAATAAAGATATTGAATAAGACCGGCCCCAGAACCGAGCCCTGGGGAACACCACTCGTGACCAGCCACCAGCCGGATTTAACGCCGTTCACCACAACTCTCTGGGCTCGGCCATCCAACCAGTTCCTCACCCAGCGAAGAGTAAACCCATCTAAGCCACGAGCCGCCAGTTTCTCCAGGAGAATGCTGTGGGAGACGCTGTCAAAGGCTTTACTAAAGTCCAGGTAGACAACGTCCACAGCCTTTCCCTCATCCACTAGGCGGGTCACCTGGTCATAGAAGGAGATCAGGTTGGTCAAGCAGGACCTGCCTTTCATGAACCCATGCTGGCTGGGCCTGAGCCTTTGGTTGTCCTGCAGATGCCCTGTGAGCACTCTCAAGACCAACCGCTCCATAATCTTCCCTGGAACAGAGGTCAGGCTGACAGGCCTGTAGTTCCCAGGATCCTCCTTCCGGCCTTTCTTGTAGTCGGGCGTCACATTGGCAAGCCTCCAGTCTTCTGCGACCTCCCCTGTTAACCAGGACTGCTGATAAATGATGGAGAGTGGCTTGGCAAGCTCCTCCGCGAGCTCTCTCAGTACTCTCGGGTGGATCTCATCAGGCCCCATAGACTTGTGGGTGTCCAGGTGGCTTAGCATGTCCTTGACTGCTTCCTCCTGGATTATGAGGAGTATATTGTGCTCTCCATCCCCGTCTTCCAGCTCAGGGGGCTGAATACCCTGCAGATACCTGGACTGGCTATTAAAGACTGAGGCAAAGAAGGCATTACGTACCTCAGCCTTGTCCTCGTCCTTGGAGACAATGTTCCTCGCCATATCCAGTAGGGGATGGAGATTCTCCTTGCCTCTCTTTTTGTTGTTAATATATTTGTAAAAACATTTTTTATTATCCTTTACGACAGTGGCCAGACTGAGCTCTAGCTGGGCTTTTGCCTTTCTAATTTTGTCCCTGCTTGACCTAACAAGATCCTTGTACTCTTCGTAAGTTGCCTGGCCCTTCTTCCAGAGGTGATAAACTCTCCTCTTTTCCCTGAGTCCCAGCAAAATCTCCCTGTTCAGCCAGGCCGGTCGCCTTCCCCGCCAGCTCTTCTTATGGCACATGGGGACCGCCTGCTCCTGCGCCTTTAAGATTTCCTTCTTGAAGACTGTCCAGCCTTCCTGGACCCCTTTGTCCTTCAGGACTGTCTCCCAAGGGACTCTCTCAACCAGTGACCTGAACAGGCCAAAGTCTGCCCTCCGGAAGTCCATGATAGCAGTTTTGCTGACCCCTCTCCTTACTTCCCTCACAACCGAGAATTCTATCATGTCGTGGTCGCTAAGCCCAAGACGGCCTCCGACCACCACATCTCTCACCAGTCCTTCTCTGTTTGTAAACAGAATCAGGTCTCTAAAGCATGCTACCCATTTTCGGCTTGTTAGCTTTTCCTTGACTCTATCCCATTCTAATCTATCTCAGTACATTTAATCCCCAAACTGAACCGATGTATAAGCAAGGAAAAACTTAATTAGGAACTCAAGATGAAACAGGAGTACAAGTGTATGAAGAACTTTACTGTTCGTACCAAGAATAAACATCTCAAGAAGTCGCTGAGTCTGTCCTGCTCACCCAGACAGCTTTCTAGACAACCTGAGATCAGCAGCCCTGGGGCTTGTTATGACAAATCTGTTGAGACTATATTTTACATTTTAATGTGACTAGCCTTCATTGGGAAACTAGAAACAATCTGATGATGGCATAATTTTCAGTTTTGGGAGAATCAACCAGCTTTCCACAGGAGTGAACACTGCACTAGTACAGGACTCATAAAACAGCCAGACAGGGTCAGGCTCAGGGCCTCTGTCTACAGATGGTGGGACTAAGCTTCTTCTTTGCCCTGACTTGGGTTACACCCAAGGCAGGTCATGATAAGGGGCTGCTCTCAGGGTACAAAGGATAGAAACACAGGCAAAACCAAACACAGCAGGACACAGACAATAGCTGAGGCTACAGCAGGTTGCTTAGGGTTGTGTTCAGTTCGGTTTTTAATATCGCCAGGGGTGGAAACTCCACTACCTGTCTCAGAAACCTGTTCAGGTGTTTGATCACCTGAAAAGGAAAAAAAAAATAATAGTTCTAACGTTGAAATGGAATGTCCTTTAATTTGTGCCCATTGCCTCTTGTCCCTGCACTGGGCACCATTGAGAAGAGTCTGGCTCCTCTTTCTTACACCCACACCCTATCAGGTATTTATAGACTGATGAGATCCTCCTGAGCCATCTCTTCTCCAGCCTGAACAGCCCCAGCTCTCTCAGCTTCTCCTCATATGACAGATGCTACAGTCCTTTAATCATCTGCTTCATCCTTTACTCAACTCACTCCAGTATATGCCTCTCTTGTACTGGGTTTCACCAGGGCTAAGCAGAAAGGAAGGATCGCCTCCCTCTGTCTGCTGGCAATGCTCTGCCTCATGCAGCCCAGGATAGCTCTTTCCTTGCCACAAGGGCACATCACAGACTTGTGGTCAACTTGGTGTCCATCAGAACTCTCAGGGCCTTTTTCTACAAAGCCAATCCCAGCCAGTTAGCCCCCCACATGTATACTGCATGCAGTTGTTTCTCTCCAAGGACTGCAAGACATGGCATTTTCCCTTGCTGAACATTGTGAGGTTCCTGTCGGCCCAATTCTATAGCCTTTTCAAGTCCCTCTGAATGGCAGCGCAATCCATTGGTGTTTCAGCAACTCTTTCCAGTTTTATATTATCTTCAGACTTGTGTGGCTACAATCTGTTCCTCTGTTCAGGTCATTAATGAAGAGGTTAAGCATTATAAGTTCCAGTGTCTACTCCTGGTGTACTCCTCCATCAGAAGTGAATTTGTGCCAATAATCAGAACCTTTTGGGTCTGGCAGTTCAGCCAATTTTCAGTTCATGTCACTTTCCATTTATTTAGCCCATGCTTCATGAGTTTGTCAATGAGGATGTTGTGGAAGACAGCCTTAATAAATGCACAATCAGCATCCACTGTTCTCCCTTCATCCAATGATCCAGTGATTGTATCATAGAAGGCTGTTAGGTTGGCCAAGCATGACTTAGCCTTTATAAATCTATGCTGAATACTCCTAATAGCTTTCTTGGCCTTCACATGTTTGGAAATGTCTTCCACAATTATATTCTCCATCACGTTAATCATAGAGTCATAGAATCATACAATAGTTTGGGTTGGAAGGGGCCTTTAAAAGCCATCTAGTCCAACCCCCTGCAATGAGCAGGGACATCTTCAAGTAGATCAGGTTGCTCAGAGCCCCGTCCAACTTGACCTGGAATGTTTCCAGGGTTGGGGCATCTACCACCTCCCAGGACAACCTGTGCCAGTGTTTCACCACCCTCACTGGGAAAAAATTCTTTCTTGTATCTAGTCTAAAAGTGTCCTCTTCTAATTTAAAACCATTACCACTTGTCCTATTGCAACAGGCCCTGCTAAAAAGTTTGTCCCCATTTTCTTATAAACCCCCTTTAAGTATTTAAAGGTTAGTTCTCAGGGGTTAAGGTGAGGCTGACCAGACTGTAGTTCCCCAGATCTTCCTCCTTGCCTTTCTTCAAGATGGGAGTGACAGTTGCTCTTTCTAGTCCTCAGGAACCTCTCCCAGGCACCATGACCTTTCAAAGATAATCAAGAGTAGCCTCACAGTGACATCAGCCAGCCCCCTCAGCACCAGTGGATGCTTCCCATCAGGTCCCATGGACTTACTTTGTTCAAATGTTCCCTGACCTGATCCTCCTCCACCATGGGTGCGCCTTCCTTGCTCCAGACTTGCCCTCCAGTCTCAGAGGAGAGAAGGCTGAAGGCTGGTCTTCCTAGTTAAGGCAGTGCTGAAGGTGACTTTGAGTATTTTGGCCTTTTCCATGTCCTTTGTCACCAGGACCCCTGCTGCACTTAGCAGTGGACCTACATTTCCCCATGTCTGGCTTTTGCTGCCAGTAGGCCTGGAGAAGCCCTTTGCGCTGCCCTTTGCCTGCCTCAGCTGATTCAGCTCCAGGTGGGCTTTCCTGCCCCCATCCCTGTACAATCAGCATCTCTGTATTCCTCCTGCGCCCCGTCCCTGCTTCCACCTCCTCCATGCTTCTTTTTTTATGTTTGAGTTTTGTCAGGAGCTCCTTGTTCATCCATGCTGGCCTCCTGCTGCCTTTGCTTGATTTAGTTAGGATGAACAATTCTTGAGCTTGGAGCAGGTATTTTTTGAATATCAACCAGTTTTCCTGGATCCTTTTTTCTCAAGGACCATATCCCAAGGGACCAGGACCATTTCACATGTTGGTTTGTTGATGCCAGATCACAGCTGCTGTGCAGCAGCAGGTTTATATGAGGTGTAAAGTCCCCTTAGCATGCATAGCAATCTACCTCCTCAGCATATCTCACTTTAGGCTGACTGACCAGATGATAAAAGCCTCTCTGTTTTTGCACTGGAATCTGACCCGTCCAGGATGGGTCTGACTTGTTATATGTGTGCTGATTGTGCAGTTACAGTGAATCCAGTGGCTTTTGCGTCTACCTTCCTGAAAGAAAGTTCAGGTAACAATTGGAAAGGTCATGAGTAGAAGTTGGCAACATCCATCCTTTAGGAAAGTGGTTTTCCACAAACACAATCTGAGAACCTTTGGTTTATGTCTGCCATACAGATAATGGATTTTTCTACTCTTTTTTAAGATAAAATTGGACAATAATTTGATTTTTCTCCCATGGAAGAGTTTGATATTTTGATATACAAGACAAAAAATCATCATCTGAAGTATGACAGAATTTGGCCAGCAGCGTGATGTCATTTAGCTAATTTCATTAGCAGCTCACATTTGCCTGAAGTGCTCCCATTCCTCAAGGATCCTGTGAACTACATCTCCCTTCCCCTTCATGGTTCAGTCCCAACCAGATGGACATCCCATGACACACCAGGACCAGCAGTCTAAGCTGAACCTGCAGCGGTTTAGCAGTGTGCCAGAAAATGTGGTCTGGCTGAAGAAGCCAGCTCAGGGGTTCAATATGTCACGTATGGAAAAGTGAGAATGAGAATCTCTCTGCCACAGATTGTATGTCCTGTTCTGTTTGCTTGTAATTTCAAGCAACACACTTATTGCATTGCTCACTCTAATAATCTTACTCTGCGGAATTGCTTTTGACTAGATGATTTTTTTGGGGATGGGGAGAAAGGGGAATGAATTCTCATTGTTACGAGCTGTAAGAGGAAGTAATAGGAAATGCTGAGTAAGAAAAAATTGACAGAAGAAAGAGCATATATCATATTGTACTAACAGTCAAGCATCTCTTTGAAACCTTTTTATCCTGGAAGTATCAAAAGATTATATGCTTTTGGGAAATGTTTTAAGCCTGGTCTTGCAAGCTATCAAACTGGGCAGCTTTCCTGTGGCTGCACAGCATCACACGGGTCACGCACTCCAGCAGTCAAAACTCCAGCTTTAGAAGTATTCACAGACAAGACCCTGAGCAATCGGATCTGACTCAGAAGCTGGCCCTGTTTTGAGCATGAGATTGGTCTAGATGGCCTCCAGACATCCCTTCCAACCTAATTACTCTATGGTTCTCTATGCCGCTGCTGCTCCTGCTTAGAAGAACTTTAAGATTTTGGCAACGTGTTATTATTTCATGTGTATGCAGCTATGCTTTTTAAAATTATGAGCTCCTCACACTACTCAGTTAAAGAAAGGTTGGCATTGCTTATGTCAGTGACACAGTGGCATTTTGGCTATAAAAGTGGTGCTTCACAGATGTCAGCATTTTGAGATTCCAATTTTAAGCTTCTGGTCATCTCCACATACATAAATGGAGGAATGACAGTCCTTCTTCCTATATTTACCATTCTCTAGAAATAAAATGACAGTTTGGAAAGTGCAGAGAGTTGTCTGGTTCCATCCGACATACGTATATATAAAGGCAATGGCCCTTTTTGAAACAAATGATAATTCCATGAAAAAACTGATGGCTCATTGGCTGTATGTCTGCTCCTGCAGCTGCTGAAGATGAAGGGAAATTTTTCAACACTAAACTAAGAAGTATAAAGTACTGATAAGTACTTACTTGCTGAAAGAGGCTGAGTTGAATCTCTAGATCTGGTACTTCTTGGAGGTGTTTATTCACAGAAATAATTAACCAATAAAACAAATAATCTACTGCAGCAAACAGAAGCCAGATGCAAAGATGAATGATTACAGGGAGAAAAAAATACTGCATGTTTTTTCTGTCCTTCCTTGTGAGGCAGAAAGATGGGATTGTCACATAATCTTTTCTTTCTTTTCTGTTGAGTGGCAGAAGACAGGGTCTTTGCTGTTGCTTTTGGTGCTCATCAAACGTGATGAACTGTTTTGTGATGTAAGTGTTCTTAAATTTGGCACTGTGAGAGCCCACAAATTTTTTTATAAAGAGGCCAGTTGCAAAAGAAACTAGAAGAATCCCCACTATAGGCAGTACTTGCTGGCCTATATAGGGCAGTATAGTCAGCATAAAAGATATCTGGTTAGCAACTTTCTGGATTTCTTGCTTTGTGTCATTTAGCTCTTGTTTTAATGCATCATCTGAAATTGAATAAGATGGTGTGAATTCATGACTTAGGAACACTATGTGTTTAGATAGTTCAGTGGAAAGCTTGGCCGCATCGTAAATCCATTTTACTGCCTCAACATAATATTTTATCAAGGCAAACTGCTCATACTCTAAATGACAGGTTATACTATCTGCCAGAACTTTTAGGTTGTGAAAAATATTTTGGACATTGCCGGCCACCACGACACCTGTGCCAGCAGTAATAAGAGCATTCCTGCCATTTTGCAGTCCGCAAGAAAGAAGGAACAGGACACTAAAACAGCGCAGGTGCTTGAAACAGGAGAGCACGATAGAAAGCGAGATCCAGATGAATCCAGAAATCAGTAAGGGACCCAAAGTGTGGTGTGCCAGGGAGAAGCGCATGCCAAGGAATAAGAGAAAACTTGAGAGGAAGCCAACTGCAGAGCAAACTGCAAAAAGCTGCATCAGATACTTCCAGCCAGGCTTCCTTTCGGATACAAAAATTCCCCATGCATGCTGGGCTATGGAGACAAATGTTCGCATTTTCTTCTGATTCTTGCTGACACTGCAATGGCTCAAACTAAAAGGAAAGGAAAACAAAGATGCTGTGAGTCACAGGGTCACACTACTGACGGTGATGTGCATTTAACGGGCTGGTCAATACTTCCCATTGCAAACAACGCAGGTCTGGCTCCCTGAGGGCTGAACCGCCCCACCAGAGACCCAAGTTTTCATCCCCAGCATCATCTTGGAAGAGATAACTGTAAAAGATATTCTGTCTTTTTTTCAATGTATTTTTGTCTTTTTACTTTTTGTACACTTTGATTTCTCATTTGCTGTATAGACGGAGCGGTTCATATGTGTATATGTGCATGTACGAGACGGAAGCAAGCCTCCCACAGCAGCCAGTGCTTCCCTGCAGATGCTAGCTTTGCCTTACAGGGGCACTGAGATGGGAAAAAGAGGAGCATGGAAACTTCCCATCAGTACCCCGACGCAGGGGAGCATGGCTCATCCCTCAGGGAGCAGCCAGAGCCACTGCCGGGGAGGGAGGAACGGGTGGGAGCAGCCTGTGCACGCTGATGGGGAGTGAAGTTCTCCTTTTTCAGCTGGAGGTAGGTTGGTACAGAGGGAAGAAGGTGTGCCTCAGAGGCGACATTCCTCCTCTGGGTCTCTCCTGGGATAGCACAGCTACAAATTGGTCCATATACGCTTTTAACCCTAACTGCTTGTACGTGTCACCATCTCTGCTGCCTACCAACATGCCTGTGCTATAAATTACAGATTATTTCTGTGAGATTCAATTCAGTTTGATGATGGAGAGTCCAGTGCTCACATCTTTGCTTCTTCTTTTACAATGTAATATTTATGGTGCAATTTGTCCAAAGATGTGAGATCAATTTGTATGCATATTAGCCTCTTAACGTACTAGAACAAATGAGTACTAATTAAATAAAATAAACTGTTACAATTTTATCTTATAATAAGGAACAGTTGTCTTCGCAAATACATCCTGAAGATATTACTTTGTCTTTTGTTCAGCCTGAACACAGCAGGTAGCCAGGAACTAAACTATTATTTCGTACTCATACTCTATTGTACTGGCGTTTAACTTTATGAATTCTGCTAGCATTCACTGCACCGTTTTCCCCTTCCTCTCCTCATAATTACCTATTAGTTATGTCATTATCAGCTTTGCATGCAACAGGAGCTGAGGGCGATTGGAGCAGGCATCTGAACCCAGCTGGGACCTTCTTGGGCTGTTGTGCTTGGTGTGCTGCTTTCCCTTAGCCTCACTTGGGCCTGATCCTTTCTAGTGCTGAGGACTACCCTTAAAAGATATTGAGTGTTTTCAGTGCTTAACTGCTTCAGCAGGGATTAATGGTGGGCAATAGGTCTCAGTGTGGGC
Source organism: Phaethon aethereus (assembly GCF_964289735.1). NCBI lineage: Eukaryota > Metazoa > Chordata > Aves > Phaethontiformes > Phaethontidae > Phaethon > Phaethon aethereus. The sequence goes on from NC_138582.1 coordinate 22,732,455, forward strand.
TCAGTCCTTAGCACTATCACTCTGCTCGGGAAGGCTGAGGAAATTGCTTTCCTCCAGGACCTCAGTGAACCCAGCTGTAAACTGAGTATAACAGCAATTAGCAGCTCCTTCACAGGAGTGAAATTAGTTAATTAATGTCCCCAAAGTATGTAAAAGTCACCCTGTGTCTGGGTAAGTGGTGCAAGTGAAATGGGGAGGAGAGGTAGTACACAAGCCACCGGACTCCAGCTTTGCCATGAGCAGAGCTGGCTGTCCTCTGCTTATGTGGATGGTCTGCTTTGCCCTCTTCCTACTGAACTGGAAATGAATGAGACACTTTTAGGAAACGTAATTATAAAAGGAGATGTTCATAATCGTGGAGTCAAGCAGAACCAGCCGAAACAGCCAGCAAACCCTGCCAGTGAATCCTGAATATCCTAGATTGGATCCTTAAACAGTACGTGCCGCCACATCTTCTTTGTAGATCTAAGAAAAATTGCCCTGTACAGGTCTGGAGTTCTGTTCTTGATTTAAGAAGCCATGAAAAAACCAAATTCAAAAAAGCTAGCATTTATGTAGTATTATGAAAAAACATCCCTGTGAGAAAATAACACTTTTTGAGTTGTCTTTTGCAGCGCTGATTTCACAGCTGTTCTCAAGCGTAGTTTCTGCATGGTGTTGTGTGTTTGTATGCATGGGTATGGTGTATTCCTGTTAATGTTTATAAGCATTTGGTAAATGGCTGCAGTATGTGACTGGGAGTTTGGCAAGACTGCATCTAAGAATTGGAGAGAGAGTCAAGAACGAAGCCTTAGAATTAACAACAACCATAGTTCTGGACCAGGAGGCTGGACACCTGCAAAATATGGACAGAACTTGAAAATAATCAAAAAGTGTCCTTTACTGGGCAGATTTAATGCTGTTGCATGAGATCACTGCACTACTCAGCACATACATGGCAGGTTTGTCCCGAACTTGCATGAACCCAGAGTTTTAAGGGAGGAAAGGCCTCATAAAGAGCCACTGAATTTGGGAACCTGTGGCATGGATGCTCAGGTGTCTCTGCGTGATCACTGAAGGCTGGAAAAGGAGCGTTCCCGTCCCCTGCAGAGCCTGTCTCTGAGCTCAGCCACCACCGGGGTCAGGGTCATGCTTGCAGCGTGCATCTCTGTGGCTTGTCTGACACCTCCATTTTTCCCCATAAGACATCAGCAACAGACATAGATACTCAGCACAGGAGGGTCACACAAAGGATGAAGACTCCAAACCTAAATGTGGCAGCTGAAAATTCTGGTATCAGCAGGCACTTAAACAGCTGTGGATACCTGGGAAGGGAAAATAACACTCTAGCTCAAAGGTAGAAATAAATCTTTAGCTCGACTAAAGAGGCTAATTCAGTGCTTAAAGAAATAGTAAACCTTGAGAGCTTCCTGGAATGATTCTTCTCGAAAACGTAAATCACAAAAGCTCTCCTGAAGCTGTTAGGTGCAGATACAAATTCTAACAGGAGTCTGACAAGAGCAAAACCTTCATTTCAATTGCAGTCTGAAGCAAGTTATTTTTTCTTCTGTCCTGTAACATGAACTAATGTGGTAGCTGATACCATTATTTATGTAGCATAAGGAAAGAATTATTCTTGGAAAGCGGTTCCCTGCTCTTGAGTGCTAATTTCTTTCCCCCATAGTTACTGGTGACATATGCCACAGAGGGGAGCTGGAAGCTCTTGTGCTCTAGCTCTGCTTTTGAACCTGATTTTTCTGTAGGGTCCAAGGGGAATGTCTCTATACCTTATTTTCCCTCTCTAGGAAATACGTACTCAGATCTGGAAGTGTGATATTCATCGACCATATGGCATGCTGGCAGGAGTAATTATAAGAACAAATGCTCAAAAGGAGCCTCTCCAGCAAGGAGTTTGGGCCATACTTATTAAGCCTTGTGATGTACTGAAATTAATGCAATATAATTAAGAGGTATTTTCTAGTTTCATTTTAAAACAAAAGAGGAAAATTTTAAAGAGTTTTTAATATCCTGCTTGTGATAATTCAGATACTGGCTACAGTTTTTAAGTAAGCAGAGGATAAGTACATAGCATCAAGAGTCCCTAGAAAATGTCTTTCCAGGTCAGCCATAAGCTCTGTGCTAGAGCTTTGTCATTTTTACACAGTATGTGTTCACACAGTGTATGATTTCTTCCCTGCCTGCTATGGAGACTCCTCCATATTCATTATCCAAGAAGCTGTGGCCATCTTCACTACCAGTTTGGTCCTATCCTAGTCCCCTGCTCACCCTGTATCTGACGATGGCTTGCTACAGTTAGATAGAATAAGAATAGAATAGAATAGAATAGAATAGAATAGAATAGAATAGAATAGAATAGAATAGAATAGAATAGAATAGAATAGAATAGAATAGAATAGAATAGAATAGAATAGAATAGAATAGAATAGAATAGAATAGAATTGTTGGAAAGGACCTGCAAGGGACCTTGGATCATCTAGTCCAACTGTGATAGATTGAAACTCCTTGTATTTTCAGGGAGTATTTCTGAAACCTTCTCTACCCAGGCCACTGCTTGCTTAGAGGTGATCAGCAGGCCTACATTTCTAGTTTATGGATTAGCCACCCATGCAAACTCTTTGCTAATTTTTAATATAATGGAAGAAGCAGACATCTCCTAAAACTTAATAGCGAGAAAAATAATCGGATTTATTAAATAATAAGCTTTTTTAATAGAGACACAGCTGATTTGGCAAAGCATGACAAACAGTCAGATCTTTAAGTCTACTTTCTATTTTGACGCAGACCTAACTCAGACAAAGCCTGGGGCCTACAGGTCCCGTTGAGTTAGGACTGATGAGTACCACCCAGTTGTTGTGCCCTCACACAAAGTCTGACACGACTTTTCTCTGCGCAGCACAGTTGTTTGAGCTGACCTCACGGGGAGAATGGCAGTTTGGCAGGCCCTTTGCCCCACTCCGCGCACAGGATCGTCATACATAAAAATAAAGTCTTATTAAGAGATACATTAGGTTAAATGGGAAAACTACATCCCATTGATGCTAAAGCTTCAGCTACACTGTGATCTTTGCCTCAGAAATCCTGTTTGGACTTTGTACAGGACTCAAGGAAGAGAAAGCACACAATAAGAATATAAAACCAAATATTTCCTTTTTTGGCAGTTTCAGCAGCCTTCTCTCCTAGGCTGGATCAGTTACACTGAAATGCAGAATTACTTCCCTTTTTTGGATACCGTCAAAAAATACAAAGCTGAACTATGGGTTAGTAAGAGGCAAAAATACAGAAGGGAGTCCCACATTATTTCCTTTGGTCAATGCAGGGCATTCAGCAAAGAAATAAAACCCAATCAAAAATCAAAAATCCAGCAACGTTACAGTAGCTATCCCCAGGGCTTCATTGAGATCCCCATCATTTCTCATGTTCACATTGTTTGCTTTTAACTGCAGGGGAAGGAGAGTAAATAGTACTAAACACAACAAACACAGGCGAGGACTAAAATATCTAATCAAATATGTACACATAGGAACTTGAAATACTAAACAACACAGCAATGCAAACAAAACAACAATTTATACACATGCAAAAGAAAAAAAAAACCAAAAATAACAACTGATCAAGTTCTCTTTTTCTTCATGTACTTAAGATACATGGCTCAGGAAAATTCTGAACACCGTCAAGGTACTATCAAGTCTTTAGGATGTTACAAATTGGTTAACTGTCATCTAATATCAGATGTCTACAGCGTAATGTCCACATCTGAGCTATCTGTCTTTATGTCAATGAGGAGAAAAGGGCAGTTACCCAGAGCCATACTTCAGACCTGTTTTAGAAGTCCACCCTCACCTGAGATGGATTGCATCCTATGAGAACTTTTTTTCTATCTATCTCAACTATGAAAAGAGTCTGGATTACTCAGACAGAGCTATCCAAAGCCAGGTGAGATGAACCTATCCCTGTGTTTCTCCATTGCAAGCACAGATTATGTTTGACTGAGCTGGGCACTCGGAGCAGGATACAGAAAATGTGTTGTGGGCAGCTGTAGAAAATGGACAGCTACAGAAGGAATATGGAGCAAGAAATCAAATTTTCTCACTTATACCACTATGGGCCATGTTACGTTTGGAAGCTTTGATGCAGCAGACCCACAGACATATCCTTCCCTTAAAGCACAGGCAAGAATAGAGGCAGTTCGGGAAACCCAAATGGTAGTTTGCCTATTGACAAAAACAACTCTACAAAACCCAGCAAATTCCAGTATGAGGGCTGGAATGGAACATGAGAGGTTACATAGTCCTTTCTCCTACACATCTTATCACTATACCTAGTTTTGGGGGAGCTTAGGACTAAATTGTTTCATGAACTTTAGGAATAGACCCTCCAATCAGTAAGGTGACAACAATTAACTTAAAGCAAGTCCTTTTACCTTAGAACAGCTAATTCAGTCCATTATTACTATGCACAGTTCCTTAATATTAACACTAAAACATTACTTACAGGCCCTCCTGTAAAGCACATGAAGGATCTCCACAGTGCTGTATGTGTCTTGATTTTGGTGAGGAACCGAGATGGGCACTAATAAAAAATTTCGCATGAGTAATTTGTTTCCCATGCCCTCCCTCAATGAGTCAGGCACACTACAATTTTGAAATTATTCTGGTTTTGACAAAGATTCATGAGGAAGTAACTTATGCACAAGACCAAAATAGTACATAATTTGCAAGTGCCACTTTCCACCTTTTTTCTGGCAGAGTAATAGATATCAGTAAATGAGTTCTGGGCCCAGATCTCAAAGACTTAATGTTATGTTGAATAATGTCTTAGGTCTAGAACATCTAAGCTATTTTGGTGCTTCACATTGAAACTAACAGCAATTCAGTGCCCAAATAACTTTGAAGTTCTAATCGTTTTTACCCTACTGAGGGTAGTGTTCCTACTGAGACCTGTGTGCGTATTTCTGTAGACAATCTGTCAGCATGTGGCTCTTAGAATAGTACCCACCTTAAATATCCAACAACGACACTCAAATTTTGTACAATTCATCCTTGGTTAATAAAGATATACAGGAGGGTAGAGCTGCTATTCAGAGGAATTTTGACAGGCTGAAGAAATGGATTGACAAGAATCTCATGAAGTTCACCAGAGGAGAATGCAAAGTCTTGCCCCTGGGGAGGAATAACCCCAGGCACCAGTACAGGCTGGAGCTGACTGCCTGGGAAGCAGCTTTGCTGAAAAAGATCTGGATCTCTTTGTGGAAAACAAGTTGAACATAAGCCAGCAAAGAAGGCCAATGGCATCGTGAGCTTATTAGCAAGAGTCTTTCCCGCAAGTCAGGGGACATGATTCTTCCCCTTGACTCAGCACTGTGGACTGCTGTGTCCAGCAAAGAAATCCCAGTACAACAGAGCAACGTGATCTAGCTGGACCTGCATTGAGCGGGGAATTGAGCTAGGTGCCTTCCAGGAGTCCCTTCCAACCTAAATTATCTTGTTCTTCACCAGATGCCTTGGCAGTCAAGACTGAGATATCAAATCCATTTAAGCTTGCTTCTGATCCCTACTGGCACAGTATATATGCTGTGTTCATATTGTACATTTGCTCTAGATAAGTTAAATGAATATTACACACCTATCAAAAGTAAAACATTCTACCTCAGTAATAAAAAAAAATCCACAACAAAATATTATTACCTCAGTAAGCTTTGAGTTCCTAAAGAAAGGGTGAAATCAGTCTGTCTTCCATATGTTTATCTGCATAAAGTACTGCAGAGTAACTTAGGAATTGATGTTGGCATCTTAAATACCCTACAGCTTTTGTAACTTGAATAAGGGGACATATGATCTCTTATTTTTGCAAGACAATGGATTTCCTGCAGAGAAATGAAAAGTTCATTTTTTGGATGTGGCAAATGGATTTGCTTCTTGCTCATGGTGCTGAGAAAAAAAATGGTGAAAAGTGCTAATTTGTGTTCAAACATAAAAAGAGTTGAAAATCTGGGAGAGATTTCATTATCAGAGTGATATGGGAACACAACACACAGCAGAGACTTTTAATAACTTCTGATTAATTCAGTAGCCAAATAAGATCATATTTCTTGCAACTTTCTGGAAAATACAGAAGAATCTTATATTGCTTTAACTTTGATACTTAAGATTTTACTTTAAATAAACTACTGGTTTCTGCAGACACTACAGTTTATATGCATACTTGTGTGTATGGGAGAGAAAGAAGATAATTCTGGACACCCATCTTCTCCCCTTGAAATGAGTCACATGGGTCGTACCAATTATTGGATGGTACTGACATTGAACCAGTCAGTCTTTTCATTCAGTTGTCATCAGGGCCATCTGATAAAGAGGACTACAGATTTACTTTAAAAGAAATCAGAGGAAGACATTTTTCACAATGAGGGTGGTGAAGCACCGGCACAGGTTGCCCAGAGAGGTGGTAGATGCCCCATCCCTGGAAACATTCCAGGTCAGGTTGGACAAGGCTCTGAGCAACCTGGTCTAGTGGAAGATGTCCCTGCTCATTGCAGGGGTGTTGGACTAGATGACCTTTAAAGGCCTCTTCCAACCCAAAGATTCTAGGATTCTAGGATTCTATGAAACATTGATACACTGCTTTACAAGGACAACAGCAACAGAAAGTGTAACACACAATCTACTAAGCACCTATGATGCCTTTGCAGTAACATCCTCCACACACTGCCTTTTACAGACACTTTCAGAACTAGCTTGCAATTATGGTTTTACTGTTTATGCTTAAACTTGCAGATCCATTTTGGGAATAAAATGTATCCATTGGTTTTCTCAGAAATGTCATGGGTGGTTAGGTCCATTGCAGAGATGCTACCTACTACGCCTAAGGAATTCTAAATTGGAGATTGATTCTCATTTAGACTCTGATTTCAAAGATCCAGGGCTGTACACCAGGCTCAGTTCTGTCCTTGGTGTCTTTGTAGAGTCCAGTCCAATCAGCAACTACTGAAGTGCTGGCATGCACATTATCTATTTACCCTTGGTTGAAAAGTCCCTGCATGTAATTTTCCAGACAGCTGGTTTTCCAGCAGGGACTGATAGCACTGAAGTAGCAGGTCTCACTGGCTCTCCGTAAGACCAGTTTTCCCCTCCGCAGAGCGGCCGTACCCCTGCTGTTTCAAAAGCACCTACTGAACAAGTTCAGAAAGCTGGCAGGCAGCAAGATGAACATAGCATAATGTTCATAGCATCTAAATTATGCATAATGTAAGGGTATAATTAGATACAGTGGACCATCTGTAACTGGAGAAAGTCTCTGTTCTTTATAGGATGAATGAATAAAATGATCTTTTAGCAGAACATATCCTTCCTAGTATTTTATGAGGGAAAATTACGTAAAGTGATCCAAGTAAGTGCATATTAAGTCAGACCAAGTCTCCATTGAGACCAGCATCTCAGCCTTGATAGCAGCATATACCACATATTTACGGAATCACAGAATGATGATCCTGGATTAGCTGGACATGCTTTAGGTAACCCTGCTTGAGGGGGGGGGTTTGGACCAGATGACCTCCAGAGGTCCCTTCCAACCTCAACCATTCTGTGGTTCTGTGATTCTGTGATTCTGTGGTTCTGTTTCTGTGACAGCTGGGATTCCTGTTCGTCCATTTCTCCAGCCTCTGAGGCCACTCCAAATGGCAGCACAACCATCTGGTGTATCAGGCACTCCTCCCAGTTTTGTATCATCTGCAAACTTGCTGAGGGTGCACTCTTTCCAGGTCATTAATGAAGATGTTACACAGTATTGGCCCCAGTATCACACCACTAGTGAACTTTGTGCAGTTGGACTTTTTGTTGATGATCAAAACCTCCTCAGCCCAGCAATCCATCCAGTTTTCAATCCACCTCATTGTCCATTTATCTAACCCATACTTTGTCAGCTTGTCTATAAGGGTGTTATGGGAGACAGTGCTGAAAGCCTTTCTGAAGATGAGGTAAACAGATCCGCTCTTCTCCCGTCATACACCAAGCCAGTCACCTCACTGTAGTCAGTCACGTTGGGTAAGCATAACTTACCCTTTATAAATCCTTGTTGAATACTCACTGCAAATGGTTTCCAGGATTAGTTGCTACATCACTTTCCCAGGGATCAAGGTGAGGCTGACCAGACTGTAGTTCCCTGGATCTTCCTCCTTGCCTTTCTTCAAGATGGGAGTGACAGTTGCTCTTTCCAGTCCTCAGGAACCTCTCCCAGGCACCATGACCTTTCAAAGATAATCAAGAGTAGCCTCACAGTGACATCAGCCAGCCCCCTCAGCACCTGTTGTTGCCTCCCATCAGGTCCCATGGACTTACTTTATTCAAATGTTCCCTGACCTGATCCTCCTCCACCATGGGTACGCCTTCCTTGCTCCAGACTTGCCCTCCAGTCTCAGAGGCTGGGGATTCCTGAAGGCTGGTCTTCCTAGTTAAGGCAGTGCTGAAGGTGACTTTGAGTACTTCGGCCTTTTCCATGTCCTTTAGCAGTGGACCTACATTTCCCCATGTCTGGCTTTTGCTGCCAGTAGGCCTGGAGAAGCCCTTTGCGCTGCCCTTCGCCTGCTTCAGCTGATTCAGCTCCAGGTGGGCTTTCCTGTCCCCATCCCTGTACAATCAGCATCTCTGTATTCCTCCTGCGCCCCGTCCCTGCTTCCACCTCCTCCGTGCTTCTTTTTTTATGTTTGAGTTTTGTCAGGAGCTCCTTGTTCATCCATGCTGGCCTCCTGCTGCCTTTGCTTGATTTAGTTGGGATGAATAATTCTTGAGCTCGGAGCAGGTGATTTTTGAATATCAACCAGCTTTCCTGGACCCCTTTTCTATGCTATGCTATATCCTGTGGGATTCTTCCAAGATCTCTGAAGAAAGACCTAAGTCTTTCTCAACATCCACCAAGTGTTCATTGCTAATCATTTTTTTCATCTCTGCATGCAGTCTACAGTCTTCTACATTCTTTTCCTCACTGTGATACTGTCTGTCTCCTAGTAATTTTTATATAGTGAAATAAAACACTTTATAGGCACAGTTTTATCTCTTGACCATGTAAATTTTGCAGCACTTCATAATCCCTTTGGGGCTCCAGGAAGAAAAGAGGCTCCCACAACACCATTTCCTGCAGTATGCAACAGGACTTTTATTCTATGACCAGCCAGTTATGGCACTGAAAGTTCATTCATAATACCCCAAATGCTGGCCAGGTCAGCAGTTTTTAGCCAAAGAACTGGACCCAAAGAGGAGGGGAGGAGGAAGGAATTTTTTGCATTCCCTTGTGCTATATGCAAGAAAGCAAGTAGTTTGTTTTCATCTGGGTGGAATAACTTTTCCCACCCATTACATTTCAAGAACAAGGAGTTGTGGGCAGGCTTTACCCATACTCACCAATCTGAATCAAGTTGTGGCAGTGACTGGCAGTCCTCCTAGCCTCTCCTAGAGAACCAAATAAACCTGTAAAGTACATACAGACAATGCAGAAATCAGTCCTGCAGCCTGAAAAGTGTCCTGACATTTCAATCACCTAAGGCCAGAGCTCCCTTCAGTGATACAGCGTGTTGATAAGGAGCTTCAGCTGGTCTTTCCCAAACCATATCCTGCAACCAGGGACATCTCTCAGATGTGCTGGTATCCCTGGGTTTTTTGGCATTTCTTTTAAAGCAGAATATTTTAGTGACCCACTCACAGCACACCCTCACAATCTGTTGCGTCAGTACAACTGCCAGACACATTTTCTGGGACCAAGGTGGATGCTTGCTGGCTGGGGGTGATGGAGGCCACCCCGTCACAACTACAACATGAGCTTCTGTTGGGGGAATATTTCCTCTAGCTAACAGCAGCTGCTGCGGTTGCCTGGTTCCTGGACTTCCCTGCTGATGTGGTCCAGTACTGGCCACTGTAAAACTGACAGTTTTCTACACGGAACAACAATACGATAATGGCTGTTACAGCCATTAGTCTGCACTAGAGAAGTGAGGATGGTTCCTGAATTACTGCATTTCTGACCTCTTCCCATTTTTTCTTCTTAATCCCTGCAGAATGACCAGCAAAATTTGCTTGCACATAAAAAGTATTTTAAAAGTCACTGCTCGAGATCCTACTGTTCTGGCAGTTCCTTAATGCTTTTCAACTAATAACGATGCTGTGATTAACACAGTTTTGACAACACCGTGCTTCAACTACTGTAACATGCAAGCTGGATGCATATTTCTTTGGGTTTGTCTTTAGGATGCTGAAGGTTGCTTCCTTTTGTGACATATCTGTGTGTTGCAAGAACAAAGCAAGTTCAGAGCTGAAAACACGGTGTCGCATTGAAATCCCTCAATATTCTGCTCTGCCTGCTTCTGCCTAAGAAAGATCAGCTAGCAACTAATAGTCCTTCCTTGTGGCTGGCTTCCAGAGAGCCAGGAAAGAAACAAAGATCAATGTTTGTAAATATGTGTGCTCTTGGTTTTGAGTCATGGTTTTAATTACTGTTTCTGTTTTACTGCTACATCAGAAATTTAGATTAAAATGAAACAATTACATTTTCTTTTCTAAATATCCAAGGAAATGAAATAATGACAGTGCATCATTACTCACAGTGAGCCGAGCTCCACCGGATGAGCCGTATGTCTGGAGCCAGCGACACAACAGCTATGAGTAAATCGTTCTCAGAGTGAATCAGGATTGCAGAAAATCACTTCTGATGGGCTCCAGTGGAAAACCTGATCCAAATACTGCTGAGCTTGGGTAAAGCTTTTATCTGATGCTGGTAGCTGAAGCTAATCTTTGTATGATATAAAGATAGTGTTTGAGTCACTATGAAAACGCTAACTTGATGCTTGTTGTAAAAAAACTATTCCTGTAAGCTGGGCTCGGGAAGGTTCCTAACAGTCTCCAGGAAAGCAGTTTAGCATGGAGTTTTCAGCTGAATAATCATCACTGATGGTCACATAAATGCTCCTGACTTGGTCCCAGGAAAAATGAGATCTTGATACCTCTTTATGGAGTCTTGATTGAGTGCCCAACAGATAGCATGAAGTGACTGCCCAAGGCACAGATTTCTCACATCCTTCTTCTTTTAATGAAAGTTGGAAATGTCTCTCTCTGCTGTTGAATTTACTTTGTTTATGTTTCATAACCTCTTCTATGTTGGAGATGTCACTCCCAACAAATTATACAGCCAGATACAGCTGCTACCTCCAGCTGCAGGGAGAATAGGCATTTCAAATGAAATATAAAATCAATGTTTAATAAAAAAACATTGGTAGCAGTTTTACAGTTATAATGAAGAGATGCACTTGCCTAACTAGCTCTACTAACTAGCTGCAGCCTCTGTGAGATCCTGGCTTACAGGATCTGTAATAACAACCTTATCTGGAAATAAACGCTTGCTGGGTCATGGCTGCCTGCGGGATTCCTGCCCTTCACTCCACAGCCTGACTTATTGAGCAGATTCATGGACAGACACTTTTGGGCTGGAGCTTCCCCTGGTGCAATCATGCACCTTATTTTGGACTCATATGAGCCTTTGGCCTGAGCACTCCCACCCTCCTTAGAGTCACGTGCCCAACTGCTCATGTGTTCCTGCTTCAACTCATTTAAAAATCACGTTGCTTAGAAAAAGTATATTATTAAAAAAAAACTTAAAATAGGTGGTATCACTTTAACACCATTAGACTAGCTAGAGATTGCAGAAGAGGTTATTCCAGCAAATCTGAGAGGGGAAGTAATCTGCCGAGCCATAGTGATGGGGATGGGCTGGGGAGAGCAAGGCAAGTTCTCAGGCTGAAGACGCTGTGTAAGCTACTGCTTACTGAGGACACACCTGGGGATACTCACAAAGCACATTTTCCAGAAGTGGGTTCCAGATCATTTTCATCAGCTTTTAAGCTTTTTTTTTACTTTAGTAAACCTCAGGCTATTCATACACTGATAACTGATTTTTAATTCCTTTTTTTCCCTTTGTGTTTTCATCCTATCGTTCACTCAATACACTATTATCTTTTTCACCAAAGCAAAATATACACCAGACACAAGAATTGAATCTTTTAAATGACTCTAAGGAAATGAACAACAAATAGGATGCACCACAAAAGGGTTTTGCCCCAGACAGTTACACTGGAATGAAATACCAAACTATTCCAATCTAATTTTCCCCTAATATATGCTATTCCAGGTAACTGAAATCAGCATTGCTCCAGTGAAGGCACCCGTACAGCAAAGACTGCCAAAGTGATAAAGGAAAAAGGTTATACAGAAAAAAGAAAAATGTAATAACAGCGTTTGTTGGACCGTATCTTACCAGGAAATCTGATACATTACTAATAAATTCCTTACTGTGTGCTATGAGAAGAATCAGTGAGATAAGGAAAGAAATAATGCAGCCAAGGAACAGCAACTGGATAGCAATCTTTGCTTAGAATAATGTAAGTAGAATTTATAATGGATCTATCAAAGCATCTGGCATTGTTGCTATACAATAGGTCTGGCATTTCCATCTTTACCCTTCCGTTACTTTGAAGGAGTTTATAACTTTGTTAACTTGATTGAAACTTGCAATAAAGTATTATTTTCGAGTCCGGGATGTTTGGGTTTTGTTGATGACTAATAAGAAAGTTCCTGCTGACAAAAAGAAAAAAAAAAAAAATTTAAAAAGTAAGGCAGCCTAAGGCTTACAAGACAATACTTGACACAGTTCTTTCCAAAGCCTGTCCTTGTGTTGTCTACTTCTGCACAAAGACTGAATTCTCTGTCTTCTGTTTTCTGACTCTCACATGCTTTAGCTAAAGAATGGCTTCTTTAAATTAAAAGAAACGGGGCAGGAAGTGGTTGATGCAATAAAGTCAGTTCTTGTGCACAGTGAGTATATGATACTAAAACCCGTATAGAAATAGAGTGTTTTGAGGAAGAAGAACTGGTAAAACAAAGGGGAAGGCACAGAATAAAACCCACAATGCATTATAAACCAAACCTCAACACATACAAGTTTGCAGAGTTATGGAAATAATTAGAATTTCATTAGACATTAATATGTAGTGGTATGGGTTCCCATCTGTCCTGTAACTTTACAGGACATGTTACCTTCCCAGACAGCCACAACCTATATCAGCTACAAAAACATTAACAGTTGTCTAGCCATTAAACAATTAATAGCATACTTCATCTCCTCGGAGCTATAAAAACTCTTGAGTTTGCGTTTTTGAAGGTTTGAGCCTGGACTACTTCGCAACTGAAAATATGCATTATCCAGCAGTTCCCCCAGCTAATTAGGGCGACAAGCTGTAGTTCAGTGCTTCTGCATGGATGTGGAAAGAGGTAGTGGTGACTTCATTTTAGCAAGAAAAGAGAAAGATAGAACAGGAAAGGGAGCGATCAGCATATATATATACGGTCCTAAAACTTAACCTTGACCCTCCCTGTGACAATCCTCCTCTGCAGGCAGGCTCTTGGGAGGAAGAAAACACCTTATCAGCCATTTCCTTTCTGCAATCAAGCAAAGATTCTGTTCAAGATGAGATAAGCCACTTTAGAACTACAAAAAATTCTGTAAATATGGGAAAATGGGGGGAAACATAGATTTTATGATCAGCCAACAGGTTGCAACATGAAAGATTTCACAGGTAATAGGGCATTTGACAGAAAACAGGGGCATGAAGAGGCTTTGAGGAAGACAACTTTCCAGATGAAGTTAGTCAGCCAGAGCCTGAGTTTTTCTCCAAGCATTCAAACAATACAGATCCTACGTCAGCACGAGGAAAATATGGTTAAAAACTCTTTTTAACTAAGAGATTTGTAGGAAAGGTAGCTGTCTTGAGGACACATTTATGTTGAACTGTAACTACTAATGGGCTGAATTACTGTGCTGAAAGAGCTTGATAATAGCCATGACACTAATAAGTATTGTTTGTAGATACCAGCCAAACCTCCTGGAAGCAGGTCAGGGAGAGAGCCTTGAGGCTGGTTCCTCCCCTGTAAGGACCTGTGACAACAGAGAAGTACTTTGCAAAGAGCGTTAGCCTGGGATATGCTCAAAATCTGAAACATAGATCATGTTATATGTTAAAAGCTCTACCTTGTGATAATGAAAATCAATAATTCTTGCTGAAAAACTTGCTCCTAGCTGACAAATGTCCTATTAGGTACTTTTCAACATTCCCAAAGAAAATATCGGTGCTATGACAGAATTACTGCATTTTCTTTGCTTCTGGCGTGTTGTAAATGTTTGCGTCAATTGTATGGGAATAAACAAAGATGCTCAATACACTGTAATTACTTTTCCTATTTCCTGATTTACCAGTTCTCAACGGATCTTCCCCCTTATCACAATTATACTGAAAGCTTTCATTCTATTTTCTTTATCCTTTCTATGGAGATTGTTTAAATATTAATCAGGTAAAATGTCTGTAAAAGAAAATGCAACCAAGTCTTCTCAGTAAAAGTCAGTGAATATCTTCCTTGCTTCACTGAAGTTTCATAAGATTTATATCTTAGTTACTTAACTACTAGGTTGACAGTACAGCTCAGATTAGGAAAGAAAAAAACCTAGTCATAACTTTTGTCAAATTGATTTGCTACCATTTATTCAGAATTCCAATGCCATAGAGAGTTTAATCTTGCTCCAATATAATGAGAGTAACTTTTGAACTCTGTTATGTATCAACTCTTCATTTCCTATAGCTTGATAAATGTTTATTCTCTTAAGATACAATTAGTTCCTTTCAGGTTTTTAATGGAGAGACTTTTTTTTTAAGTGCCACAGCCCCTATGTACCTACCAAGAGAAAAGTCCTAGTTCTTCACATCAATGTAATTTATGTAGGAGGCAATTGGTTTGATGAACTGGTTTGTCCTCTTCTTGGCAAAACTTTAGGGCAGTTGAGCTTTTCCTACAGCTCCAGTCTTCCATCCAAGCAGAAAATCTCATTTTCAACTGAGACACATGATGTCTTATAGCCACACAAACTATATTAACAGTTCTAATAAACTAATTATTCCTTTCTTTATGCAACCCAAACCAACCATGGATCCAGACAAAACAATAAAATATACCTTCCTGTGCCTCCATGCTTCCCCACTCCTGACTGTGCTTCAGGGTTTTACCTTTCTCTCAGAGAAGGAGACCCCATGTTGCACACAAGGCATTTCCTCCAAATCATGGGGCCTCTCATATCCTCTCATATCCTTCTCCTTCTCTAAGACATCCAACCTTCCTTTCTGTATACTCTATCCTCCATATCAAGATGAAGCCATGAACGAACCCTGTGTCAGGTTGTTGTTACTGTCCCCGCCAGACCTGCTACTTAGCTACCAGCCAACCCCGGTGCTTTCATGGTCTGCCCATTCCCTTCCCCAGAGATTTTAGCAGAAGTGCTAAACAAAGCACTCTGTTTAGCCAAGTGCTAGCAAAGAGCTTCACAAACGTCTGTTGTTAGTCCTTGTGTCACCACTTCCAGGAATTTCAATCCAAGATGAAGGCAAAAAACTTGCAGATTTGGCTAGTCCAGTAATCAAAATAGCATTTGCAGTTCATGACCTCAGATGGAAATAGCACCATAAAGGCGATACACATCGCAACATTGCCATGCAGAGAAGGTGGTTGTATTCCTCAGCCTGGATACATTAGAAACTGGCTGAAAATGGGCTTGCCTGAGTGTCTGTGTGAAAGGATGCTGTTACATGCATCACAGATGTTGCCTTCTCTACCTCCAGCCAAAAGCCCAAAAAGCAGCACTCTTGCATCACCCAGCACTACCAGCTCCCTGCAGCTCCCCAGTACCAGCCCAGTGCGCCCAGTGCTCTCCTGTGCTCCCCCTACACAGTGGGAGAAGAGATGCTTGTTGGGAGGGTAGCAGAACTGAGGAAAAAACTAAATTAGCTGGTTTTAAGAACCTTCTGAGGAGGGGGAAGGAAGGAGAGCTTTAGCCTTGGTCACTAGACCTGGTCCACTCTCATGCCATGGTCATTCACATATATAGTTCCCTCTTTAGACAGGGTTGAGGGCTCTCCCCCTCTCCAACCCCACAGCTGTTTTCAGCTAGTGGTCAGGCTTCCCAGAATAAATTAGTGTGTATTACGAAGAAAAAATATGAGCAGACTTTGTGCTGTGAAGGGCAGACCAGATAGTCCTGGGGAAAGACAGCATAATAGAAAGGGCAGAAGGAAAGGAAGGAAGGATGGTGTGGTGATCCTCTCCCCTGCTTTACCCTGCACGCTTGGGACCATGGTCACTCCTTTTCTTCCTTGGTTTTTGGTGGCTTTGGTTTTTTTGTTTGGTTGGTTTGTTTTTTTTTTCCTGTCCCAGCTGCATTTCTCCTTTCTCATATAACATAAGAAAGCTTCACATGCTGCCTTGGTTATCAACAGCTGGGCCTGTGCTTGGAGAGAGGACCTGTCTTCCCAAGGGACCATTTGGAGGATTTTGCTTCACCCATGTGTAAAGCTGTGTTATAACTCTATGTACATTTGAAGTTTACTTGGCTTTTCGTCAATAAAATAGCCATCTACCCTTTAGGGTTCTTTGATGGCCCTTTCTCATATGTCCTTGCATTTCATGGATTTTTTTTCAATTCCAGAGTGGCAGGGTGTGCCTGTGAGTGGGTGTGTGTCAGAAGAAACCTAAGACCCTTTTACAGCCTGGAATGCCTTTCCACTTGTCAGAGTGTTATAAGAATAAGAAGAGCAAAGCGTCTCTTCAGCTGATTGTAGGTGGTGGATGCCAATGTGATACACAGCAATGACAGCACTTGATGCAGACAGTGCCCTGGGGTGCATCTGGCCAGGCAGACAAAGTCTTTCCGGGCTATCCAATGGCAAAAGAGTCCACTGCACTGCCTAACCGAAATCAAGGTTACTCAGCATGTACCCCAGGGCTTGCCAGTCATCCTTCACCCTAACATGATTGCAAAACATGCTCTCAAATTGCACTAAACTGATTTAAAAACTCTTTGCAGCTGACCAGGATGTGTTCTACCCACACCCCAAGCTTAAGTAATATTTTTAATATAGCTGTAATATTATAATTATTGCAGAATATTACAAATTTATTTATCTAAATGTGAAGTATTTAATTTAATTATTACCCTCCCTTTAAAAGGCTAACCAATACTTGGAAGACCATACAGAATGGCCTGTGGATCTTTTCCCTCAAAGTTTAAGTTCTTTACTTAAAAAAGATTGAGATATATTGCTCTAGTGATACAAATGCATCACATTAAGACCAGTTACTAGCCTGTGTGGCAAAGAAGAACAGGACTTGTTTCTGTTTCCCAAACTCAAATTATTGTGTGTATTTTATTTTGTTTTTGTTTTTAATTAAAACTCTAGTACAGCATCTTTTGTGTTTGTGGTAATTATTCTGAACTTTGTATCCCAAAGGAGAAACGTGTAAATAGTTCACTCTTTTGTGGCTATTTGTTCCTGCCATTAGCTCAGGAAATGTGCTTTCCAAGCTCTGCATCAGTTCAGCCAACTGGTGACAAAAGTAGTCATTTGTGTTAACACAAGCAGAGCAAAGTTAAGCAACAGAATAGACTACATTTCTGAGTAACATAATATGACCATCTGAGGAAACAGTAATTGTACAAAATGTTTTGTCTTAAGTGTATTCTTTGTTATTCATGTGCTAGTTGTCAGTGTGGATGGAGAATTGTTTATAAATCATTGACAGCTGTCACTGGGAACGTTTGTATTTTGAGGACTTTTCAATCTGTCCTGCTATGGAGTCAACGTGGACGCTACTCTCAATTTACACTGTAACGAACGGCGGGATTTAGGTGTTATCCGAACATATATTGTGCTACCTGCTTTGGATTTGACGGATCCACTACAAACTCTGCCCAGAAAGGTGGCTGAGGCTCTGCCCCGAGCCAGCGAGCAGCGATGCCGAGTGCCACCCACCAGCCGCCCGCGGGGGAAGAGCCGCGTCACCCGCCGCCAGCACAGAGGCGACCGGCAGGGCGGCACGGCACCGCCGCCCGCGGGCTGCCACGGCGGCGGTTCGGGAGAAACGGGGGTGTGGGTAAAGCCACCTTCATCTGAGACAGAAACCGAAGTCAGTCCAAGTCCATCAACTTCCAGTGAATCCCTGTGGGGGTAAAAGCTACGGTGCTAGACAGTTTGCATCGTTTGGGTTAACGGGGAGTGTGGGGCGGACCTGGATGTCAGAGGTACCACGGGGCTCAGGGCAGTGATGCCTGCCCGGCAGCAGGGAGCTGCCTGCAGAGCCGCTCGCGGTCGCTGGAGAGCCCTGTGGTGCTCCTCGGTCCCTGCACTGGGACACAGACAGGGACGCGGCCCCCGCGCTCATGCTGTGCCGACAAGCTCCCGCGGGGCTCTGGAAGTGCAGACCCCCGCTGAGCTCTCCTCCAGTTCCGTGCCCTCCAAGCCCCTGCTCCCTCCTCGCCTCCTTTCCCTCTCCCCACTTCTCCCCTGGGGACCCCAGTGCTGCCACTTCTGCCACCTGCAGTCTTGGCTGATCCCTGCTGAGAAGCCAGCCTGGGTTTGGGCTGGCAGCACCCATGTCCCTGCAGGCAGCCTGCCACCACGCTGTGCTCCTTGAGCTCCCAGCCCCATGTGGCACCAGCCCATGCCTGGCAGAGCCCGTGCCCTGTGCCAGGCAGCTGCCTGCTTCTACAGCCCTGGAAACACCTTTCCAAGGTGCTTCCCCACTTAATATCAGGAGTTGGCCTGGACAACGTGCACTCCAGATAATCTGCTCACAGATTATTTAGAGCGGCTGGCATGCACTCTCTTTAAAAAAAAAAAAACACCACTAAACCCTTGCTCTTCTACAGTGTTTCAAATACTCCTGTTTTACACCAAAACCAGAAACTAGTCCTAATAGCAAACTATTAAATGCAATAAATCCTGCCAAGTAGTCTTTGTGCAGTAATCGTGTAGGTTTAAATTCTACCACAGTCTGCTCCTCAGAACTTGAATCTAGTAAAAGGTGAGTGGTTTCTCAAACATGTATTGTGCCAAACCAAAGAGCGTCTCACCCCAGCCCAACCCCCCAGGCCATATTACCTGGACACTGATGTCCATACTGCCCCAAACCCCCTCCCCAGCAGGAAGCTGGACTAGAGCCCTACTGAGGTCCACTCCATCCTGAGTGATCCTGTTATCTCATGATTCTACTATACCTCCCCAGGTACAGGACTTTGCATTTGGCTTTGCTGAATTTGTTCTTTTGACACATTTCTCCAGCCTTGCTTAGGTGCCTCTGAATGGCAGCACAGCCCTCGAGCATATTGGCCGGTTCCCACCCTCTAGTTTAGTCTTGTGTGCAAACCTGATGAGAGCAGATTCCACCACCTCCTCCAGGTCATCAGTAAAGGTCTTTCAGTGGGCAGGTCCCAAGGTAGACCCCCTGTAGCACCCTACTTCTTACCAGCATCCAGGTGCATTATGGCCATTAACAACTGCCCCCTGTGCTTGACCACCCAATCATTTTTTTTCTCATCTAGCTATCTATTCAGATGGTCACATCCTTACTTTGATACTTGAAGGACTTAATGTTTGAAAAATAGAGCACATGCTCTGCCAGCTCTTACTTCTTGAGCTTCCTAAGAAGTGCAACTGTCTGCTCATCCATTTTTCGTGTCAATTCTAGAGCCTTTAAGAGCTTCATCACATGTCCTTTCATTGTCTTGAATGTATCTCAAATGAGTCTAGTAGTGCAAAAACACAGACCATCAAAACTTTACCTGGAGTTTAAAGTCAGAGTAATCTTATGTGTCAACTAGCTTTACAAAAACATCACATTGTAAACACCCTAAATAATGACTATTTCATTGATTATTTTATATGACATTGTAGTTGACAGCTGGGAGTTTTCTCTTGTCTGACTGTTACCATTGACCTGTAATGCTTGTATGTTCTGTAATGGATCAGGGACATATGAACAAGGGGAACTAGAACTCTTCTGCCGCTCACAAAATACTGGTCTTTATAGCAGAATGTGCTAAGGAAATGAGACATTTGGGAACTAAAGACAAGTAAGGTTTGGCTGGTTTTGTGCTGCTCTGGCAATGCAAATATGGTTTTGCTGGCCAGTTTGCTCTGACAGCTTATGTCTGTTCTGAATCTCTCCTTAAAAGTTGAAAAAATTTGAGTGGTTTTACCACCAGACTCCATAACAGCAAAACATTAAAAATAGCAAGGGATGTTGCTCAGTGCTTATTTTTGAACTCTTTGCTAACTTTTAAAGGCCAAATATATTTCTAGGCAAACACACATATTAGAACGGAGATAAAGCTGCTCATCAGTAAGATAAGGCTAAGAATGAAACACATACCGCAAATAACCTACTCTGAGCCTAGAAAATTCAAAGTTGAGCTAACTCTTTGAAGTGAACCATGTTGACTGTTAACTGATGTATCATTGAGACAGTCAGAAAAGCTTAATGCTTCCCAGCAATGACAATGTAAAGGAACAATATTTTAAAACCAGGTCTTTAAAAAATCACATAATCAAAGAGTACTTGAGGCTGGAAGGCATCTCTGGAGACCAACTAGTCCAGCCTCCTGCTCAGAGCAGGGCTGACTACAGCAGATTGCTCAGGGCCATGTCCAGTCAGATTTTGAGTATCTCCAAGGATGGAAACTCCACGACCTGTCTCAGAAACCTGTTCTAGTGTTTGACCTACCAAACAGTAAAATTTTTTTCTTATGTTGAAATGGAATTTCCTTTATTTCAGTGTGCCTCCATTGCCTCTTGTCCCTGCATTGGGCACCACTGAGAAGAATCTGGCTCCTTTTCTTTACACCCACTCCCCATCAGGTATTTACATACACTGATGAGATCACCCTGAGCCATCTCTTCTCCAGCTTGAACACCCCCAGCCCTCTCAGCCTCTCCTCATATGACAGATGCTCCAGTCCCTTAATCATCTTCTTGACCGTTCACTGGGCTTGCTCCAGTATGTCCTTGTATGTCTTGTACTGGGGAGACCAGCACTGGCCACAGCACTCCAGATGGGCCTCACCAGTGCTAAGCAGAGCGGAAGTATCACCTCGCTCGACCTTCTGGCAACACTAAGACTAATACAGCCCAGGATGCATTGGCTTCCTTGACACAAAGGCATATTGATGGCTCAAGGTCAGCTGCTTGTCCGCACTCCCAGGACTTTCACCACAAAGTTGCTTCCCTGAGTTCCACAGGTCCTGAGGGAACTGGCAGAGGAAGTTTCTAAGCCACTACCCATCATATCTGAGAAGTCATGGCAGTCCAGTGAAGTTCTGCAAAACTGACTGGAAAAGGGGAAACAACCCCTATTTTTAAAAAGGGAAAAAAGGAAGACCTGGGGAACTACAGGCCAGTCAGTCTCACCTCTGTGCCCAGCAAGATCATGGAGCAGAACCTCCTGGAACTATACTAAGGCACATGGAAAATAAGGAGGTTGATTGGTGACAGCCAACACGGCTTCACTAATTAGGGCAAATTGTGCCTGACAAATTTGGTGGCCTTCTACAATGGGCTTACAGTGTTGGTGGGTAAGGGAAGAGCGACTGATGTCATCTACCTGTAATTGTGCAAAGAATTCAACACTGTCCCTCATGACATCCTCATCTCTAAATTGGAGAGACATGGATTTGACAGATGGACCACTCGGTGGATAAGGAATTGGCTGGATGGTCACACTCAAAGAGTTAAGCTCAATGGCTTGATGTCCAAGTGGAGACCAGTAATGAGCAGTGTTCCTCAGGCCTTGATATTGGGACCAGCATTTTTTAACATCTTTGTCAGCAACATGGACGATGGGACTGAGTGCATCCTCAGCAAGTTTGCTGATGACACCAAGCTGTGTGGTGTGGTCAACATGCCGGAGGGAAGGGATGCTGTCCAGAGGGACCTTGACAAGCTTGAGAGGTGAGTCTCTGTGAACCTCATGAAGTTCAACAAGGCCAAGTGCAAGGCCTTGCACATGGGTCGGGAAATCCCAAGCGAAAATACAGGCTGCTTGAAGAATGGATTAAGAGCAGCCCTGAAGAGAAGGACTTGGGAGTGTTGGTTGATGAGAAGTTCAACATGAGCCAGCAATGTGTGCTTGCAGCCCAGAAGGCCAGCTGTATCCTGGGGTGCATCCACAACAGCATGGCCAGAAGGTCAAGTGAGGTCATTCTGTCCCTCCACTCTGCTCTGGTGAGACCCCACCTGGAGAACTGCATCCAGCTCTGCAGCCCCCAACATAAGAAGGACATGGACCTGTTGGAGTGAGTCAAGAGGAGGGCTATGAAGATGATCAGAGGCTGGAACACCTCTCCTATGAAGACAGGCTGGGAGAGTTGAGGTTTTTCAGGCATGAGAAGAGAAGGCTCCGGGGACACCTTCTTGCAGCCTTCCAGTACCTGAAGGGGGCCTACAAGAAAGCTGGAGAGGGACTTTTTACAAGGGCCTGTAGTGATAGGACAAGGGGTAATGGCTTTAAACTTCAGTTTAAACTTTCAGAGGGTAAATATAGATTATATATTGGGAAGAAATTCTTCACTGTGAAGGTGGTGAGGCACTGGAACAGGTTGCCCAAAGAAGTTGTGGATGTCCCATCCCTGGAAGTGTTCAAGACCAGGTTGAATGGGGCTTTGAGCAACCTGGTCTAGTAGAAGGTGCTCCTGCCTGTGGCAGGGGAGTTGGATCTTTAAGGTCCTTTCCAACCCAAACCATTCTATGATTCTATGATCTACGATTGCCAGCCAGTTGACCCCCAGCTTGTGGTGGTGCATGAAAAGCCTTTTAATCTACTCTGTCAAGAAAAAAACCAAGGGCAACATTCAAAATTGCTTTGGCACCACAGAGCAATTAGGTGAACCTTACATAGCTGTAGTCCCAAGAGCCCTTCCAGTACTGTCTTCAGGTCCTGAGGGGCTGTAGGAATGTGAC
This sequence comes from Phaethon aethereus, assembly GCF_964289735.1. Lineage (NCBI taxonomy): Eukaryota > Metazoa > Chordata > Aves > Phaethontiformes > Phaethontidae > Phaethon > Phaethon aethereus. The sequence continues at coordinate 22,755,316 of NC_138582.1, forward strand.
TGGCCTCATCTGCTCTTACATCTCATGTGCACTTGCCACTCACAATTCTCTTTATGGACAATGTATACACATAGGGTACAATTTGTCCTGACTGCTTTAGGATGAAGTGGGTTATCTGGTACAGCTGCTTGTTTCCTGCCATCTAGGTCACTGCTTGGGTCAAATGAATCCATTCCTTGGTCTCCATGCTTTCACAGGAAAATGAAGGACACTAGATGATGGTACTCTTTCCCTCCTTTTCCTGTAATTCCCATCCTTCACTGACAAATGAGGACATCGCACTTGGGAGTCCAGATGATGAACAGGTAACTGATCTGGGCTGAAAATCACACATAACAGAAAATGGTTATTTTTTCAGCTGAGGTATGTTTCTGCCCAAAGAGTTGTATCCACACAGGCGAAGGTGGTAACCAGCAGCTGCATGAGCAGAAGCAGATCTACAAAGGGCTGCGGCTAAGCACAGCCTAAGTACACCTCAGCAAAGTCATCTCGGAGGCCTGCTTTTGGGCGGCACTGAGCATCTGACACATGCTGACAACAGATTATCCAAATCCCACAGGAGTGATGCTGCCTCTTACTGCCGTGGCTGTAATGGTCTGGCCTCAGGGGCACCAGAACATATTGCTTCTCATTTGCTCCTCAGTTCTTCCCCAAGTTGCACTGTGCTGAAGGATTTTTCTAGGGAAGAAAAAGAAAAATTACTTTAAATCACCTCAGATATTGCAAGGAACTGACACAAAGCCTCCCCTCACTGGACCACTGACAAAAGGTACACACAATGGCTTCTTTCTGTCTCACTTTTTAGGGAAAGGAATCCAAGCCAGTCATTCCCATCCAAAAAATGTGGCTGTGCAAAAACCAGTCCCACAGAAGTGCCTTAGGGTTGCAGGTAGGCACTTTGTGCCCAGGAAAGACAGAAAGAGAAAAAAAAAATCAGTTGCTTCTTCAGAGTCATAATTTCTTTATCTCTTCTTTTTCCTCCCTCTCTACGTTTGATGTGCTGATGCCAGCACCCTCTCAAGACAAATGGAATTGCATCTCTGCAGGACAGAGGTAAGGATGTTTTGATGTTTTAGTGATATTTCCAGTTAGTTCATTTCAAGTTACAATCCAAATACCAATTTCCAGCTTTGTAATGCACATTTTTGGTAAAATTATAACTTTGTGATGCTCTGTGCTTCCTTCACTGTCTTCCTGCAATGCCATCTTAACATGTCTAGGAACACCAACAAACAAACCAATTCTGGTTTTTCTATGCATTTTAAACAAATAAATTGCAAACATAGTTTTTGGTAACTGAAGCTGCACCTTCCTCTACATGTTCTTCTATAAATACATGTTCTGTACTATTGCTAAGAAAAATTCCTTGAATTCTCACTATTCTTTTAATAAAGTACTTGTGTTACTGAATCTGTATATACAGGAATGGCTAAAATTACTGAACCAAGGACAAAGGGTTGGAGGTGTTTTGCCTGGAATATGTATGAGCCACTAAGAACTGCAAAACCTCAGGGTCAGGCTAAGGCTCCGACAGTGGCATACCCCCTTAGATAGTGGAAGTTCGTTGCACACAGAAAAAGCTGTAACAATCAAGGCTGCAGGATGCACAATGACTGCGGTTTATAAGAGCAGCTGGACAGGAATGATCCAAAAATATCTTCTGAATCACCCAAGGTCCCAAGTTGTATTTGCTGTGATGCCATGTTCAAAGCTAGAAATGATGTGGCTTGTTTCCGTTTCAGGTCTTCTCTGAGAGTGGGTGAAATTCCTAGCGTGCACTTGACATGCTGCCTGAGCATTATAATGTAAGTTTTTTCTTTGACTACAAGCAGAGAACATACAGCACTCTACCAGAGCGAATGTCACCAAAATCAATGGATCATGCCCATGGGTTTCTAAATTCAGTGTGGATTTCACGTTCACAGCACCTGATCCTAAATCTATTATAATCAATGAATTTCACATAAGGACTAAGTATAGAAAATAATGATAGAAATGTGGGGTCAGATGCTACGGCCTAATTTTTAACAGAGCTTACTGAAGTGCTTAAACTCATGCTTTTTATGTGTGAGGCACAACAGACATAGTGGCATAAATCAGTCATGCACCAGTGAGGTTGCTCAGTAGGAAGAGTGAGAGACTCCTTAACCACACCAGCCTCTTCGCATGGAGACAAGCAATGCAAAGCTCCCTTCCCAGCTGAGGCTGCAGGGATCCCCACTGCCTGGAGGACACAATTTCCTGGGACAGCAGGGATCCCACGACGTTTCTTACATAGCCCAGTGACCAGAATGGCTCACCTTCAAAACTGCAGCATAACCAAACCCACCCCTTTAGGAGAGTGCTACGTCTAGCTCCACGCTTGGGACTGGTGCAGCGGTTCTCGGTGGCAAAAGGCTGTGTCCTACATTTTCTTTTCTTCTGTTGCTCAGAGCTTCCCTGCCAGCCTCCTGCCACCCTGAGACACCCCGCTCAAACAGCCACAGTTCAGTCTGGGAAAGACAGATGAAACCAGAGCACACAATGATACAGCTGGAGACCATCTGTTCGCTGGACTTAGCTCTAGACAATAGGACCTAGAGATGTGTAAGCACGTGTTGCTACTAATCGCAGAACAAGCAATTGTGTGTGTTGTGAGGCTGAAGCTGTACATGGGAACAAGTAAATAAGTGTAGAGGCAGAAGTAACTCCAGGATTTGTGGAATCAGTGCCTGGAGCACAGGTCTCCACAGCTGTGTAGCAGTGCACTGACCTGGTGTGTCTCTCTGTCCAATGAGTATCTGATTGTTACACATAGAATAGAAGACATTTAACAGCATGGGTAATATATTCTGAAGATGCTTCTTAGTTTTGTGCCCCTTTGTCAATGTAGGCAGAGGATCATCTAATCTGTGGATCCAGGTAGGAATTAGGCAGAAGCGGGCAGGGCTAACTAAATCTTCAGATGCCAATGCAACTTTACTGCTTAAAACCTGACTGATACCTGTGATCAGTGAGGATAACTGTTAGCAGTTGCATGATGAGGGACTTGATCCAAAGCATGGCCCTTGAAGCCAGCCCAGGGCCCTGGCACAGCACTGAAATCCCAGGGCAGACCTGCCCTTTGGGTGCAGCTCTGCAGCCTGGGTCCAAGCTGCTGCCAGGGGAGGTGGTTCCTCACTGCCCTTACCCTGTGCCCATGTATTCCCAACTCCATCTTCTGCCAGCCCCAGATCCACACAACTACACGGTTACTGGATCAGAGAACTAATGAGAGCTAATCCTGGGCATACTACAGCTTACTTCTATTGGCAGTATGACAGAGCTCAGCCTAACTTGACCTGAAATCCCCCAGAGTTTTATATGCTTCACTTTGAGGAACAAGGGGTTGTTCAAACCCAATATCAAACCCAAATATAGAGTGGGTAAAAATGACCTGTTATTATTCCAAATGGTCACATGCTGACTGTGTGAACAAGTGGACTCATCTTTTCCTGATACCAAAATAATTACAGAAGGGAATTTGCAGATGGCTCATATGAGCTCTCTCTACCAGTGCTTTTCTCACCTCTTTGCTCAGGTTTTTATAACACGTCTTCTGAGCTGATTTTCCTCCCTTTAACTTAGAAGAAAAACTTAGCTTTAAGTTTAAAGGGAACTGAGTAAGGTCTGTTATTGCACAGGTAAACATAAAAATACAAGGGTATAGGTTGAAGTGAGCCTTTCTAGTGGTGTCAGAACATGATTTTGAGTAGCATTAATCTGCTAATGATCCTTTAATGGTTGTGTCTGACAAATAACACAATGAGAGCAACTTCAAAAATGTCTCTGCTGATAGCTATGACTACTGTGGTGGGAGATACAGATCTGCCTTGGATGAGTCAAAGGTAGGGTATGGCAAACATTACAGTGACAAGTACTTGGTTTCAGATGTTTCTCATGGTTTATGGAGAAACACCAGTTATGGAAGTGTTGCATTTCATCTGACCCTGACACTGCAGGAAGACAAGCTTTCACAGATGGCGGTGGGGATTGTAAATCTTTGTCCCCTTGCTTTAAAACACAATAGCTAGCTCAGAGAGGCAATCTTCACATTTTTGGTCTGGCTGCAGAACATGTTTGGCTGCACAACATAACTGTGGTTTTCCTTCCTATTAAAACCAGGATATCGTGTATTCAGCCATTACATTCTTTTATTTTTGTTATGTAAATGCCTAATACCCAGTATTATAAGAGGCTGACCCCAGCCTACAGCATGAAACTCCATGTTACTCAGAAACCTTCCCAGCAGCATGAAGGAGAGCTCCCAGCCCTCCCAGTCACCTCATGCCAGCCCCTGTCTACCACCATCACGGTGCCAAGCACAGGGTGCTCTCGCAGCCCTGGGGGAGGCTGGTAAAAGTAATTTCTTAAGCCAGACATGTTTTACATAAAATGTGAGTGTGGGAGATAAACCATGGCTTTAGGTTCCTCAGAGTTATGTTTTGGAGGAACCATTTTCCTAATCTTCCTCCATTTTTTTAATAACATTTTTTGTTCTCGCGGCTGACTTGGCAAAGCTGGAAATCGTGATTTATCAACATGGGAGGAGAGGTTGCAGCGCAAGCTCCTGTAAACTGAAGGCCTGGTGCCTTCAGTTTAAACTGAGGTGTTTTTTCCAAGTTATCTGCTCCCTCCAGGTTATGGAGACATTTGCCTACAGGTTTGTGGAGTCATTCCAGAGCCTCCACATGATTCTTTTTCCCAGCACCATTTTGGTCTTCAGTATTTACAGCAGAGGCAGTTTCTGAGCATAATGTTGGTGACACATTGTCTTAACAGGAAAAAAAAAAAAAATCACATCTGCTTCTGCTGTTGGTTTTGCTTTTGCTCGGCTTTCACGGAAGCAGGCAGCACATCCCCAGAGCACAGCACTGGGACATCAGGGCACCCTGTAGCCCTGTAATACAGTATGGCTATCACTAGTAACAGCCCATAAGCTTCGATACGAGTCTGTAAGGCCTGAGGACTGAGCCCTGCCAGGCTCATCCTATCTGAACTCTCTCTGGTTCACTTGGTTGCGACAGCTCTGGTGGTTCAGGTGTCTGTGGCTACTTTGCGTGACACAGCCCTGGCTTTAGGTGGCTCCCAGGCAGTAACAAGCAGCTATTCTGCACTGAACGAGATAGCTACCACTCCAGCACAGGGATGTAGTGCAGAGAAATACAGACCTGGTGCGACAGCAGAGATCTTGAGAAGTATGGACACAGGATGCAGCATAGAGGAGCACCGGCAAGGGCTGATAAGAGATGGGGTGCAGCCTGTCAGCAGAGACCCTCGAGCTATAAACTGTTTCCTAACAGTCAGTTAAAGAAATACAGAGCCAGAGCTGGAGAAAACTGCTTTTAGGGGTAACAAAGAGAACAAGAAGTAATATCTAACACATGTAAAAGGCACCATTTACTGTAAATTTGTATACATCATGGAGCAGAGCTGCAGACCAGTGAAGAAAGAACAAAGGTGCAAGAGTGTGTTAGCAAAGGATGATTGCAGGTGGATCTTGGAGAGAGGAAGAGGCAACCATCAACATGAACACCATATTCCTCCAGAGAGGCACTTCAGGTGCTGAAAACTCCCCCACCAACAGCAGAATGCAACCACCAACCTTAGGACCCTTTGGAGCAGCAGAAGGATGAGCAGGAAGAGGGGTAGAAAATAAGAAGTGTGTGTATAACAATTTTTAATTGGATTCTGTTTTGGGGAAGTACCCTCTATGCACAAAAGCGAGATGTACAGAAATACTCTGTGCTCTGGTGTGTGACAGTATTATGATTATGATTATGATTATGATTATGATTATCCTAAATTGGGAAGTGAGGCGTGCAGGAATGTGTTTAGTGTGCCTAGATATGACTTCAGTGACTATCCCATGATTTCACAAGGAGTCTGTGAAAAGCAGGCATCCCAGAAAGGGTCACTGAGTACAGCTACAGGCACCGCATCAATCCTGTTAGAAACCCTGAAACCTCTCATGATCTGTTCACAGAATTATTTCTCCATTTGCAGAAAACTGAACCAACTATCCCTCCCTCTTGACATACAGCTTCAGTTCCTTCAGTGAATGTTTATACTTCCTGAATTGCTATTAATTTTATTAAAATTTTAAAAGATATTCTTGGCACTACAGAAGTATGTGGACAATATTTTATATGGCTACTCTATAGCATCCTGAAATCTCACATTTCATGTCTCAACCTTAACAATTCAAGAATGCATCCAGTTCCTAAGAAGGTCCTGATAACCACAAACATCCTATTGATTTCTGTGGTATTCACGAGGTCTGGAACCAAGGTTTTAGTGCAAGACTGCTCCTGAGATGTTTTCTGGAAATAGCATAAGTGGTTTACAGTCTACCAGCATTCAGAGGCAGTGTGGGAATGCTTGCATTACTACTGCTTTACTGGGTAAAAGGAAGACTTTACTGCCCAGGGCTATCAAGCCAGCCCTAAGTTTGTCTCCAGCAACTTCAGTTCAGTGTTTGCTGAAAGAAGAGTTTGTGAAATCAGTTTTAGTTATCTAAACAAGATGATGAAGGGACAAAATCCCCTTGGACTGTCAGTAGAAATAGTAACGCAATTTTCAGTGATGAAAGTAGTGATTTGGCATTTGCCTTCTGAGCAAAGCTTTGAAGCAATTTTAGGCAAGCAGCCACTCATGTTATGGCCTGGATATTTATCAGTCTGAAACACGTTAAACACTGAATGTCCATACTATGACTGTATTTCTGAGGTTTTTGATCCCTAAACCCTTGGAAGTTAAAATCAGAGCTGAAATCCAGTCCAGTACTGCATACGTGTTGTACACAGTTGCTCTTGCCTCATAGGCCAGGGAGACACTGCTGAGAAGTGAAATTGGGTTGCTGCAATTAGCAGAGGTCATTGCTTGTGAAACAACTGAACCATCTTAACATCAGTGGTTTGCAGATCTTAAGATTTAGCTTTCCCTGTGTGTGAATGAGATGAATAACTGAGCAGAAAGTAATGCAGCCTGAGCAGACTGCAAAAGTTTCTCTTGTCTTCCCTCTCTTTCTTTTACTCCTATGATTTCATTTATAAGTATTGATTCTTTCAAAAATGTTAATATGGGATTCTCTTCCAAAAAAAAAGTCAAAATATAAAACCATGCAGTCTAGTGGTCACATAACAAGGTTAAGTGGGACAGTGATGCATCTTATATCTACTGAAGGGAAAAGTTGCCATCAGAGCCGGAGGATGGAAGAGCGGCTGTCAGGACCCCACTGAACAGATTTATTTCATTGCACAGCCTGTACATACATTGGTCTCCTCACTGTGCCCGTGTATGTGTGTGTCTGACTTCTGCATCTCAAATACAGTATATGTATAAATGGAGAAGAGAAAAAACTTGGAGAGAGGCATAATAAGCCCATCACTAAATAATGCTCTGTTCTAGCTAGAAAAAGCAGTGGATGTAGCACAGTCCAGCAAAAGGCTTTTCAGAGAAGCGCTGTGATGGTTGAGTGTCTGGTTGCAGCTGTGCTTTCCACAGAGCCTTGCACTTGAAGAGGGAAATAATCCAACCTGAAGTTCATCTCCGTCCTGCACATCATGTGCCTGTGAGCATGACTGCTGAGGCTGCCACGGACAGGCAGCCAAGCAGGCAAGGACCGTGCTGCCAGGAGAGGCTGCTGCCGGCCTGTGGGTCTGCAGTCGTGTGCCAGTAACACTTAGCACAAGCATCTAATATAGAGCTCTTTGGTTTTTTTCCCCCTTCTTTTGAGGATGCTGTGATCTGCAGTGGAATAAATTAATCCTCCAGTAAAAAAAACACTATTTTCTGCAAGGGTGAGGAGAACCTAAACCCTTTCTCCACAGGAGAGGCAGAGCCCTCAGGACTAATTAGCAGGGAACAAACTGTACTGATAACTCTCCACTTTCCCTTTCCTGGGCCAGGGAAAGCAAAAAGATTCAGAGCACCATTAAAATTGAAATTCATTCTAGGGAGCAAACCTTTTATTATAGGAAATGGGAGGCTTTAGTGGAGATAAAACCTTTTACGTTTTGGGTTCCCTACACTTCTGAGCGCCCAGGGCAAGCCTGTTTATCTCCCACCGGTTTCCTGGGGCTCTGCAGGGCCCCCAGTGACTCAACAGAGGCTGCAGATCTTCCTCCCATCAGTCACCCTCAGCTGACTGCTTCTTTCGGTGGCCTCGTCCTCAGCCAGCCTGGAAGTTGTCTGTCCCTCTCTGCATAATGCTTTGTTTAACTTCGTTAAATTCTGGAGATATCCAGCATTTTAGAATAGGTAATATATTACACCCACCAGCTGTTGTCAACGCTGCTTTAATAGCAAGTACTAAAATTTTTATGGAAGTGCTTTACAGTGCGCTGCCCTGAACCGAAAGCATGTTTAAGGGCTGCTCTTCGAACTCTGTAGCAGAGCCAGCGAACTGATGTTACACCACTGCTGAATCTGGCCCCCCCTCTACTCACCCTGACTGGCACCGACTCCTGCTCTCCTTTCTCTGCTAAACCTGAAAGGTAGGTTTTAACAGAAATTAGAGTTTTGCTAGAGGGATGACATTGAAGAAAGTGTGGTTTTGTGTTACTCATCTTAATAGTCACCACATAAAAAAACCCCAACTTTGTATATATTTTTCCATTCCCAAGAGACAAATCCTTAAAAGTCAATGGGCAGAAGTCCACCAGGTACAGTTTTAACCGCACCAGTCAACAGGAATTTGTTGTTGACTTTGATGAAATAAGGATATAAGACAGACATTTCCAGGGTAGGGTCCTCAGCTTTCAACAATAAGCTATTTTTAAAAAGAGTACAGTTCCTGGGTTGGTTTTCTGTGTTCTGTGTGCTGAAATCACAGAGGCTAACTTGCAAATTCCAGTTCTTTTCTTTACGCAATACCTTTTCTACAAGCTAGGGTTCAAAATAAGGTGCAAGTCAAATAATGGTCAGTTCAACTGAAGGTTAATAGCAGAACCAGAAGATGGCCTGGCAGAGAAGCACAGGTAGAAATAATGGCATGCGGCTTAATTTCAGCAGCTTCAGAGATAATACATAGTAATGAAAATAAACCTGCATACATCTGCTTCCAGGGCAACAGTTATCTTGTTGTTTACCAACTTACCTGCACAAATCTGTTTTGGATGCCATGATCATTTCCTCTTCCTCTGTGTACAACGGAAAAGAGCTGAATATGGGAAGGGATGGGTGTATTTAGGCCACAAAACCCCTCTCTGAAATTCCTTTATGAAGCCACCAGTCTCCTCTCATGCTGGACGATATCTTTTAGTACAGCATCCAGACTTGAGTGACTCACACTGATGCTGAAAGCACCATGTCTGTGGGTTAGTTGCATCATTAACTTGTAATTTTCCAGTTTTTAAGGAAATAAAGGGTGTCATTTCATCATTGGAGAGTGTCAAATGCCTTAGAATTTTGCCTTTGGTCTTGCTAAGTCTTTTCTGTGGGGCTGGAGACCTGCCTATAGCAGCAATTTTGTTCCTGAGTAGACCATATCTGAAAATTTGAAAGGGAAGTCCAGGAGTTATAGGTAGCATATAGAAGGAACTTTAGGAAATACAGAGAGTGTATTCCCCTCAGTGTGTAATGGCTTGCTTTCTTCCAGTGTTTATTTGGTTGCACACCTCTGGAGCAGCCTCAGGAGGTACCACTCCTCCTCTAACTGTGCTCTAGGCTAGAGCATGGTGCTGTCACCTCTTTGGACTTGACTGGCCTCTTGGTGTCCATAGAACTCACAAAGAAAACTTTCTTACATGTTCATGTTTTCCCCAACCAATGCTATATATGATGTTTTAGGCTAGGGTCTGTGTTACAAAACCAGTTCACTAAAATAAGGCTCAACCTGCAGGTGTAGCAGTGAGTTCTGCAGTCCTTACACAAGCCAGATCCCCTTTATCACAGCACCATAATACAGCCCTGTGTCCTCCTAGCACCATGTCTGCCAGCTTGGCCCACATCAGCACCTTCCCCAGCCACAGGTCTCAGTGGTGTTGCTGGAACAAGAGGAGAAACCCAAGCCCAGATGATGTGTATGCTGTGTGTATATAATCAGGCTGCACATCTTTGTACCATGTTGCGAGCCTCTTCTGGACTTGTTTTTCTAAAGTTAGGACATTTCCTTCAGATGCAGGACACAGACTGCTGATGAGAATTGCAAGTGGGTAGCAGTGTCAGGAGACCTTGGCTGAAGTGACATCCTCCTCTTCACCATTTCTCTCAGTGGGGCGACAACTTAGGTGTTTTGGCTCCTTTTCAAGTGTTCTCCATGTGTACTGTGTACTGTGCCTGGGTACCTCGTTCAGAAGTGGCAGCCCATTGGGCAGTAGATTCAAAATAAAATCGTGTTAGAAACTTCATTAATATACCCTAGAGATGTCAGACAGTATCATGGCGTTACTTCTCTTTTCCATCTTTTCTCCAAAGTGCTTTCCTTCTGATAGCTTTCCTTCCCAAGCACATAGCCTGACACTTTGGAGAAGGGAAAGGGGATTCTGAATAGGCGACTGAATAGTAAATGTCACTGAGACAAAAATTCTGTAGCAAGTTTTCCTACTGAACATCATTCTCTCCAGCTGGAGTTAACATGCATCAGAGGGATAAAACTGTATGATTTTAGGATTAAAATAATGGATGATAATACAGGAAAGAAGATATTGGAAGATTTAGGGAGTTTAAAACAAGTGATATTCTTTCAGATAACAGGTATAGGCTGCTTATGTGTGAAGGCAACGTTATTTGTAGAAAGCATGGTGGAAACATGGGGTTTAGTCTGCAGCAGAGGAAAAGAAAGAAGTTAAAGCCTGTTCCTGTGTTGGGAATAAGGTAGTCTGTGAGAGGTGGACAGTCTCTACTCAGGGATGTTGATGTGTATTTTATTCAGCAGCAGTTTAAATTCAAAATACTGAGATGTTCCTCAGATCCCAGACCAGAAATCAGGCATGCCTAACTCCTCAGCTCAAGCAACAGTCCCACACATCCATCCACTTCTGCCTTGGCTACCCAGCCATGCAGTTTCACAGAGGCTGGGAAAGTCCCTTTTCCATCACATGCCTCAGATCTGGCTCTCGGGGGCCCTTTCCTGCTCAGCAAGAGATTTGGGTGTGAAGTCTTTCAGCAGTAAGGGGAAGCTCAGTCTGACTATCCAACATCTGAGGCTCATGCTATAGGTGAAAGACTGAGCAACACAGCTGCCTCAGCACACTTTTATAAAACAGCCTGAGGCACAATTAGCTACCTGAGAGAAGAAAGCCTGCAGCCATCTGTCTTTGGGAGAGGGGTCTCGCACTGCACCCCAGAAACCCTTACAATTTCAGACATATCCAGAGATGTCTTTGCCATCTCTGCCGGGTTAGCTCAGGGCACCTCTTGCCCTGTAGCCACTGACGTTATTTCAGCCGCCGTGCTGCAGCGCTCAATACTTGTCTCCGGCGGCCTCGGACTGGATGCCGCAGTGGTGCCTCTTCTGTGCTGGAGCCACGTAGGAGGTTTCAGTCAAAAAACCCTTTGAGTCAATAGGAAGACTCAATTAATGGGATTCAGCTGACTAGATGTACATCTGAGCTATTCCCTTTATAGTCAGTGACGAGAATAGGTACAGCTAAGCTATGATCCATTTCCATCTTAAAGGAGACATAAAAAATGTCAGATAAATTTGGTTCTAAAAGTATCATTTCCACTGTCTATACAGGGAGACCAGAATGAACCACTTAGATACACATGTCCACCTGGCTGACCTCTGAAATTAGGTGAGATGAGCCCTGCCCTAGGGACTTGCCAGATGGCAGAGCACCCTCTAGCTTTAGTACCAAGGGAAAAGGAAAATCCTAGGTGAAGGCACTGTGAAACAATGTAGGGAGCTAGGAGAGGTGGTGGTAAAGTTGATGTTGTAACACATAGGGTAGGCGTAATCCCAGATTTAGGCATTTATGCAACTGATGCAGCAGGGAATACAGCCTGGTGCCAGGGCAGGTGGAGAGCCCAATCTCTAATGGGGATCAATGGCAGCAAAGTCTGTCCAGTGTCATTAGATGCAGAACCTGGAACAGTCCCTTCTTGCAGGAACACCCATCAGAGGGAGATAATGTGCCTCTTTTATGCAGATACCAATGGGTAGTTTATTCATCTGCCCCGAGGAGTCCCTGTCTGCCAGGGAAGTAGAGCATTTGGCAGAGGGCACTTCTCAGACACTGTACTGAAAGGGTTTGCTGAGGATAACATAATTCAGTGCTGACTGGAGCACTAATTAGAGGGCAGGTCTTGTCCCACAGCTCATGGTGCCTCTATATCACTTCAGAGCCTAGGAGTCCTTCTAGCTCCTCCTCACCACTACTTCACTAGTTATTATTGGTACCTGCATTTTCATTTTTAGTGAGACATCTAAACAATGCTAAAAACCCAGCACTGGCTACACGCTGATCACCATCTAATTCAGCCATGCCCATCATCCCTGAAGATCTCGAGGGATCTGTGTGGTTTCACATTCCCAGTAAGCCTCCTGGCGTTCCTCTGAGGCTGACAAGCTCCTCTCCCAACAAAAGAAAGTTCCAGCAAAGGCTCAGTGGGAGACAACTGCATTGCAGCTTCTTCCAGATTCTTCTCCCTCTGAGGAGAGCTTTGGGTAATAGTTCTTCTTAAAACAAATTGAATTTTGTTGACTTCCAAGGGAGATGATGTATGGGATTTGGTGTCATTTGACAATGGCCCATTGTGGAGCCTTGTAAGCCAGGCACTTATTCCTTAACTTTCCTTTTCTGCATGAATTGTGAGCTGTTTCCTTCCAATTTGCCATTTTCTTCTTGGCCTCTACCCAAGACAACACTTTTTTTTTTTTTCAGAGAAGAATTTGCCTTGAACGACTCAATATATATTAATAGTTAGGACCTGGATACATGCACTCAGTAAATAATAGGGTAGTAAAATAAAAACCAAAACCACATTTGGGTATAAGGGAACTTGAGAAAGAAAGAGGGTGTCAACGGGAGACTCATAAACATGATCTTTACACCATTTTATTTGACTCATTTGGCATCTTTAAAGACTGCAGATCAGATCAGCAGCAAGATTAAGGCTAGCCTCAAAGACCATGGGAGTCACCATCCTGGATCCCAGCCTCTCGTTTCACCTGAGTTTGACAAGTACCCCTGCTAAATGCTTCAAAAGGAAGTACATGACATTTCCTGGTTGACAGAAGCAGGATAACCTGCCCCACCAGAAGAGCTTATGCTTGTCTCTGATGCTTGCAGATCAGCTTCAGCCCTGAAACACAAGTAACTGCATCACTTCCAAAAATCAGTTAGGAGCAGTTGTGATATTGAGGTAAATGATGGCTCTTTATTGGAAAAAACATCTGAATGCTGGTTTGTTTCTTTTACCTGTCGAAACAATTATGGGACAATATCACAGGTGCTGAACTAGACAAGACAGTACCCTGGTTGTGACCAAGGGATGGAGAGGAATGAATTAAATTGTTTAGTAGGGTGGTTTTTTTCCCCTTTCCTCAGTTTGTAATTACTTTGCTTGGTTCATTCAAGTTATCCTAGTTAATTGTGATTAATTGGCCATGAGTCTGTTCTCTTTTTGCAAATTTGTACAGGTAGTACCTACTTGAGCAAGGTAAATATTTGGCCAGAACAGCAGAATTCTGGGAAAGTGGAAAATGTATCCAGTTTCTTACTTTTCCTGAAGCAGCTCCTCAGCAAGCTGGCTGGCTCTTACCCCTCCTGCTGATGGGGGGCAGGATACACGCTGTAGCCATTTCTAGTATGTCCTCCAGATCCCACACCTCCCATCTCTCCTGTGGTGGCTCTCCAACATCGCGGGTCTTCAACACCTCCTAGATGGTTCTTTCAACTCTACATAGCTTGGCCTTCCTGGGGCAGGGGAGAATTGGCCCTTGTATGCTTGAGGCCAAAACCTCCAATTTTGCTCACCAAAATAACCGAAAGCCCTGGCTTGTACCATATGTACTGTGCCATCTCTGGCATGGCCCCTGCTATGGTTTTAACCCATGATAGACAGGAAACGCTTTGGGGATAACATAGGCCAGCCCTTGTTCCCAGCAGTTTGAGAGAGGGGAAGGGAAGGGAGGAAGGAAGAGAGTTCGGGTGTGTGGATGCAAAGCAAGCCATGCTACTGGCTCTCCATGCCAGTGAACTGGAGCTGGTGAGTTTTACTTAGCAGTGCAGATGGCCCCTAACTAAACAAGGTCCAGAGGCAGGAGTGAGGCAGGGACACTGGGACGATGCTGTCACAGGGCTCCAGCAGCCAGGTGGCATCCTGGTGTCTGCAAGTGAAACTCAAGTAGCTGTTTGAGAGCAGAAATACGACCAACCCTCATGCCATGGTCTGTCACCAAGGCCAAGGTCAGCCGTGGTGTCAGTCCAAAGTCCTGAGTCTTGCATGAGAGGGTGGAGAAGCTTCAGTGGGTACATTTTTCTCTTCCTCAGATTTTTGCCTTCACAGCATTCAAATTCATTATCATTTAGGTCTCAGGAGAGAGACTTTCCCAGACATTTTCTGGGAGCAGAAACTGCTGAAGAGAATAAGCAATGATTCTTCTTTTATGTCTTATCCAGAGGGTGGCATTGTCGTTTCGGGAGCTGTTTGCATGGCCCACCTTGGAAGTTGAACTGCCTTAGGCCTCCTATGCAGCTGATAGTGAAAGGTTCTCAAAATGGTTTTCCAGACGATCCTAAATTAGAATTACCCTGGAGGGCCTCCTGTCTCTTTCTATTGAGTACAATTAAATAGACTCTTAATTTTGACCCTCTGAGTTTCACCTAAATTAGATGTCTGAAGACAGCCTGACTATCCATCTCGGGCTCTAAGTGTGGCTTGCTGAACTGCATTGACACCCAGCTGTCACAATTAGGTTTGTTAATCAATACTGGTTAGGGAAGCAAAGATGCTGAGGGAGGGAGAAAACTATATGCCAAATTACTCTGAATCTGTTGCCTAAGGCATCTTACATTTTAAGTATAAAGCAGACACATATTAGATATGGAGAGGTTACAGCGAGTCAGCTTGGTCCTGCTCTCAGTTTATGGACCATTCTTAAAGGAAACAAGGAAGGAAAAACTGTGCCTAAGCAGATAAAGAAAATAATTACTATATAAAAATAAGTTCGCAGCTACCCAAGTGTGTAACTAAAGAAAACTAGCCCTACAGCTGTACAGATATTGTGATCTTTACTGACACCTCAGCATGCTAATTGAAAACAAGAAATCTGGGTTAGAAATGAATGCAGTTCACAGAAATCTGAAATGGGCCATTCTCATGCTCTTTTTCTTTTTTTCTTTTTCATCTTACCAAAATTTTCAGAGCTGAGAGCTGTGCCAACAGCGTTTTTTTGGTTTAAGGTTCTTTAAGGTGCTGGCAGGAACATGTTACCTCTGTGTCTACACTCAACATTTCCTTGTCTAGCACCTGGCTCATGTGTTTAGATTTGAGATGTGGTTTTTAGCTGATTTGGCCTGGTTCCTTTCATGTGACCCAAACACTTCTTGGCTCACTCTGAGATCTGCTCTTCTTAGCTCCAGCTCTGTTTCAATGGCCAAAGTGCATCAGGATATATAGAAAAATGACTTTTCTCCAGCTTGTATCTTTGCCAGTAAGGAATAAAATAGTCTATTGGTGAAGTGCCATATTACCCCAGGGCCGTTCCTAGAGAGCCAGAGCTGCTGGCTTCCAGGCAGTTGGGCTTGTACAGCCAAAGCACGGTGAAGGACAGGACTCACTTGTTCATGCACGCGGCTGTGTAAATATGTTCACTGATGCCTCAGGCACATGGCAGATGGTAGCTAAGGCTTCTGAAAGTCCAAGTTAGCAGATCTGAGAGTAAGCACATCATGAGTTCAGACTCTGAAACAGAAAATCACAGCTTGGAAGTTGGTATGGAATCAGAATAAGGGCTGAGAAACTGTTAAATAAGGAAAATCTTTGTGTCCTTTCCAGTGTGTGGTAGACTGTAAGAAGGCACTTGAAATGTCTCCAAGCTTCTTAACTGAGTTGCTTCCCATGCAGCAGCACTCTCAGTGTGCTAGTCTCTGGGAGATAGCACCTGATATAACTGACTCTTCCTCATCTTCAGGGCAGCTGTCTGCCACTATTCAGGAACGCTGCAGCTAAAGTGCTAATTAACCAGAAACAAAATGGGGGATCAATAATATATCTGCCCATTGTTACTTTGATAATTTCACATTCCTACTTCATCCTTCAGTCTTCCTTAAATCTGCTTTTTATTCTCATTAAGGGGATAATAATTTTGGCCGCCGCTGGCATTCAAACTAGGTTGTCATACACTGGCAAGTGTAAGACTGGCCTTTTCTTCATGTGTCAGAGGCACTATTCACATAGCAGGACACACTGGTTGAGTTTTGGCCTAATAAGCGTTGGTATGTTGTTTTGTTTTCATTTCAGTGAGTGGTGTCACCTTAATATAAATATAATTTCTAAAATACTGATCATTCCCTTACCAAAACTGCAGCTAGATAAAAGGACTTTCACTAACAGCTCTTACACTAGCCCTGCTAACAGCTGTCCAGAGAAGTCATAGAATCATAGAATATCTTGAGCTGGAAGGGACCCATAAGGACCATTGAGTCCAACTCCCTGCTCCTTGCAGGACTACCTAAAACTAAACCATATGACTAAAAGTGTCGTCCACATGCTTCTTGAGCTCTGACAGGCTTGGTGCTATGACCACTTCCCTAGGGAGCCTGTTCCAGTGACCGACCACCCCCTCAGTGAAGGATCCTTTCCTAATTTCCAATTCCAACTTCCCCCGACGCAGCTTCATTCCATTTTCTCATGTCCTATTGGTGGTTACCAGAGAGGAGATCAGCACCTCCGCCTCTGCTGCCCCACCTTGAGGAAACTGTAGCCTATAATGAGGTCACCCCTCAGCCTTCTCTTCTCCAAGAGTCATAAATCAAGCGACCTCAACTGCTGCTTGTAAGTCTTGCCCTGAAATAGTCTATCAGTGCTAAACCCACTCCCACCTCATTGAGCTATCCTAAGCCTCCACATCCATAAAGCTAATGGCATCCAGTGCCACTCACCCATTCTGTCTTCATGCCAACACCAGTTCAGCAATATGTACATTTTGGATGGCATTTCACTGTTCTTGGTTGCAGGAATGGTCACAGAGGACAGGCATTTATGACAAACTTTTCCTCAGTCCTGTGTCATGAACTTTCTGCAGATCTAAGATGCTCTTTTCTTTCTGTGTGACCTCATGTCAAATATATTTGGGGGCATTAATGCCCCAGGGTTTAATTAGTATGGCTGCTTCTCTTTCTCCCTGGGGCTGGGCTGAGCAGTGACCTGACAGGGCAGTGTGTCAGATCTGGGAAATTAATTCCCAACCGTTTCCTCCCTCATCAGTCATCTGCTGCCTGCTGCCCTCAGACCTGATAATTAAACAGGTAGTGCAGATAGGGCTTACTAATGAATGACCATAGAGTCTTTGTTCTTATTCCTGGCTGCTGAGGCTGGGTCCGCTTTCTCCTAAGCTCGACTGCTGTGAAGTTAGACATTCAACCCAAGGCAGTCATCGTTTTCTGCCTTTATGGTCTATGGGAAGATAAGGAGAGAATCTGATCTCCCTAGAGTGACTCATCCCATCCTAAACAAGACATCTAAAACAGGCAGCTATTAAGCCAATAATTCCAGAAGCTAATTTATCTTTGGTTTTAGTAGCATATAGATTTATCTTTTGCCAGCTAAAGCTAGCTCCTATTAATCTGTCCTAAATGTGGGCCTGGGAAAACGTGCATCTCTCTGCTCGCATAGCTGCTTGCTCCTGTTAAAGGCTCACTGTATATATTTACCAAGGAAGGGACAGAGAGGACAGTCACAGTTGGAAGCTTGTTGTGAGACCTATAGGTCTGATGTCTGCTCTTTGCTGCCTGAGTGACAGGGAGGTGAGGATTACACAGGGGTATGAGCTAAGGAAACAAATACAGACTGGTCTAGGCTCCCCCACAGCATTACCCAAGTTTGTGAGGAAGCTGTGAAATCTAATGCTTTCTAAAATTTTATGTCATGTTAAAACATTGGTATCACAGAATCACAGAATCACAGAATCACTAGGTTGGAAAGGACCTTTAAGATCATCAAGTCCAACCATTAATCCAGCACCACCATGTCCCCTAAACCATGTCCTGAAGCGCCACATCCACACGTTTTTTGAACACTTCCAGAGATGGCGACTCCACCACCTCCCTGGGCAGCCTGTTCCAATGCCTGACCACCCTCTCAGTGAAGAAATTTTTCCTAATATCCAATCTAAACCTCCCCTGGCGCAACTTGAGGCCATTTCCTCTTGTCCTATCACTAGTTACTTGGGAGAAGAGGCCAACACCCTCATCGCCACAACCACCTTTCAGGTAGTTGTAGAGAGCGATAAGGTCTCCCCTCAGCCTCCTCTTCTCCAGACTAAACAACCCCAGTTCCCTCAGCTGCTCCTCAGAAGACTTGTGCTCCAGACCCCTCACCAGCTTCGTTGCCCTTCTCTGGACACGCTCCAGCACCTCAACATCCTTCTTGGAGTGAGGGGCCCCAAACTGAACACAGGATTCAAGGTGCGGCCTCACCAGTGCCGAGTACAGGGGCACAATCACTTCCCTACTCCTGCTGGCCACACTATTTCTGATACAGGCCAGGACGCTGTTGGCCTTCTTGGCCACCTGGGCACACTGCTGGCTCATATTCAGCCGGCTGTCAACCAGCACCCAGGTATGTTTTACATAGAAGGTATGTAACCTTCTATGTAAAACCACTTATATTTTAATTAGTTTTACAGTTGTGAATGGCTATTCGATAGTCGCGGGAGGCTACAAGAATGGAACGGCGTGCTGGTTAGCACGTGCTGGCCCCGTGCTCACCCTCATCGTGGCAAGAGCATCTCACTATGTGGTGGGTTGACCTTGGCTGGACACCAGGGCCCACCAAAGCTGGTCTATCACCCCCCCTCCTCATCTGGACAGGGGAGAGAAAAATATAACAAGAAGCTTGTGGGCTGAGATAAGGACAGGGAGAGAGCATTCATCAGTTATTGTCCTGGGCAAAACAGAATTGACTTGGGGAAATTAGTTTAATTTATTGCCAATCAAAATCAGAGTAGGATAATGAAAAATAAGACCAAATCTTAAAACACCTTCCCCCCACCCCTCCCTTCTTCCTGGGCTCAACTTTGCTCCTGATTTCTCTCCCTCCTCCCCACCAGCGGCGCAGGGGGACGGGGAATGGGGGCTGTGGTCAGTTTATCACATGTTGTCTCTGCCGCTCCTTCCTCCTCAGGGGAGGACTCCTCACACTCTGCCCCTGCTCCAGCATGGGGTCCCTCCCATGGGAGACAGTCCTCCATGGACTTCTCCAGTGTGAGTCCTTCCCACAGGCTGCAGTTTTTCACGAGCTGCTCCAGCCTGGGTCCCCCCATGGGTGCCATCCTTCAGGAACAGGCTGCTCCAGCCTGGGTCCCCCCACAGGGCCACAGGTCCTGCCAGCAAACCTGCTCCGGCGTGGGCTCCTCCCCAGGTGTGGGTGGAGGTCTGCTCCCCCGTGGAGCTCCACGGCCGCAGGGGCACAGCCGGCCTCCCCGTGGGCTTCCCCAGGGGCTGCCGGGGAACTTCTGCTCCGGTGCCTGGAGCCCTCCTGCCCCTCCTGCTGCTCTGACCTGGGGGGCTGCAGTTATTTTCATGTATTCTCACTCCTCTCTCCATCTGCAAATGCTGTGTGCTCTTTTTGTTTCCCTTTCTTAAATATGTTACCCCAGAGGCGCTGCCACCGACGCTGATGGGCTCGGCCTTGGCCAGCGGTGGGTCTGTCTTGGAGCTGGCTGGCACGGGCTCCGTTGGGCATGGGGGAAGCTTCTATAAACTTCTTGCAGGAGCCACCCCTGCAACCCTCTGCTACCAAAACCTTGCCACGCAAACCCAATACACACTACTTAAGCCTTAAAGACGTGCAGCAAAGGCATGGAAGCAGACAAGCCCCATGATTAGGGTGACACAGTGTTTTACTGCACTTTTCATTGGCACAAACGCACCAGAATAACAGCATGAATCAGCCACCTAAGCAAAGGTTTCGTAGTCATGAGTAAAGTGGGACTGTTAAGATTAAAATGACCTACAGTTTTGTTTTGCTTGAAATTAAGTGGAAGTAAGCAAGAAGGTGTTGGTCGGGGTTAGCAGCAAGCAATCTTGAGAAACTGTCTGAAAGAAGAAAAGAACCTTTTAGATATTTGGAATCAAAGGCACACATTTTGCTGTGCAAACCACCAGCCAGCCTCTCAGCCTCCAGTAAGTTTCCAAGGCATAAGTACCTGACTTCGTGGCAGTGCTCGAGTTTTGCCCAGTCACCACCGCCCGTGCTGATCCTGCCTCTGGGGATTCAGGCAGGATATTCTGCTCCCACCGCCTCCATCCCCATCTCCACCCCGCCACACAGCTGTAGAGGTGCTGGACCACTGCCCGCTCCCTGCTGCAGAGGCTGCACGAGCCTCAGCAGCCACCGCTGCTGGTGGGGTGCTCTGACCTCATTTGTGCCTTGCTCATCAAAAAAAAAGCAGCTAATATTAGGTGGTATCTAGGGATAGCGTGGAAGCTTACAAATGTACTCTTTTGACAGTCCAACCTATTTAATGTTGGAGTTCAACAGCTGAAAACCTAAGGCTACAACTTTCCTAGCGAATGAAGTGGTGGCAGGAACCGTAGCTGGGCAGGGAGCATGCTGGCATTGCTCTGGGCAGGCCGGGCAGTGCTCTCCGGACAGAGCCGGGAGCAGGACGGGAGTTAATCCACAGCCATCCCCAACTGCCTCCTTGGCCATGGCCACCCCGATTCAAGTGCCGGCAGCGTGACCGGCGGGTGCGGCTGCTCCACGCCAGCTGGCGGTAGCACTTCACAGTCCCAGCACATTTAGCGTGCTGGTTATACTGGAGTCCTCGCACGCCCTCGCAGCAGCTGGGGTTGGCAGCTCAGAGCCAGCTCCAGCCCCGGAGCCACGTGCCTGTTTCGGCACGTGGGAGCGGGCGTGTGGCCAGCGCGCAGAGCCCGACGCCCGGCGGGGGGAGAGGCAGCCCCAGCCTCCCCCTGCTCCCCTCGCCGGTGCGCACACACGGCCCGAAAACCGCCGGCAGTGACCGTGTTATTTTGCAAACGGGACTATTTCTGCCGCAGCACTGCTCTGCGAAGAAAAGCTTGCTCGTGCATCAGCTGCGCGTGCTCCTTCCCGCAAACTCCACCAAAGGATGCTACCGATCCTGTCAGAGAAAAGTAACAAAGCACTGCACACGAGTTCTGTAAAGAAAATGTTTTATTTAAAGTGTTAAATACCATCACCAGAATGAGTTTGATTTACATTAGTTGGTGTTCATTACAGGCCTAGTCTGCCCTTTTTTTTTCCCCCAACTGTAATTCCTTTTTAACTTTTTAAAACGTACTATGTACAAGACAGCAGTGATCACTGGAATAGTGCTATTTACATGACTAAACCATTAGTAGAGTTGCAGACGTGTGAAAATTAAAAAAAATACATTAATTTTTTTAAAATAAATACTGCATAATGACAAGTATGTACAAACCTTCCATGCGTCATGTCCTTGAATGTAATTTTGAAATAATTTATATAGGATTATGCATACAAGAACGTGTGAGCACATCTCACAATATCAGGAGAATGGTTATGTATTTTTGTTTAATATCCTAGGGGATATTGTAGACTGCATGTTAGTAGTATTTATTTGCTGCTGGTAGACAGGTGTCTAAATTATTTCAATAAATATAATTTTACCAGTCTGTCCATTAACTTAACAATAATCAATTATATAAACTCTGAAGACAAGACACAATCTTGATTTATATGATATTGCACAAACTAAAAGGCATTTTAAGTGATACTGTTATTAATTTTGCCCTCTTATGAGGTGCGTACAATTTCTTAATGGGAAACTTTAATAGATTTTCAAATAAAATCAGAATAATTCTGTGTGGCCTTAAAAGTAAATGTAATGTATACTTCAAAAATTATTGCAAGGTTTCAATATTAAACCTTAAATAGGTATTAAAGGCATAAAAATACCCAGGGGAAAAAAAAGGATATTTTGTTATTAACTGTCAGACAGGTACATTCCTTTCAAATAATGTAATTGAATGAGAAGCTTGAACTTGCAGCACCACCCAACGGTAGTTACTGTCTGCTACAAAAAACAGGTTTTTGAAGATCCTTTGACTTCAGTGAGAATTCTGGTAACGGTGTCAAAAAGCTGTCAGAGTGGTACGGATAAGCTTGCTTTAAGGCTATCTTACGAACCAAAGATTGACAGCTTTCAGACTGATATTACCTAATTATGCCTTTTGCAACACAAGTGTAGTTTATGAAAATTGAACTTTACAGCAGAACTGTACGAATTAGTAACCTTTGCTACTTTTGTAATCTCAAAAATGTAGCATTAATTTCTTTTAGTGCAAATAAAAGTGTTTAAATTTATTTCCTAAGAATCAACCATTTACTTAATTTTTCTTCTTTCCAGAACCTTCAAGAAATGATAGTTCAACCTTTGAATGAAAGATGCTGGTGCTGAAAACAAATTTATTGAAGACATCCTACAATGGCCACAAGATTCCAGTATTTTGCTGTAGAATTCAATTTGAAGGTGAGAAAAAAATGAAAATAAGTTACCATGCACTGTACAATAAATTGCAAAAATTTCAAATATCTTCTTTATCAAATACATGCTGAATTACATTAATGTACTCCCAAGCCATGTTGCAAAATCCTTTTCAACATGCTTGAAAAAAAGTAAGTTCTTAAACAATATTTTGCTCAAATAATTCAGAAATGCAGAACAATCTGCAACCCTGAACCAAATATGGGGCATAAGAGAGTAATAAGTCAAAAGGTAGCCATTTTAGAATATGATGATCATCCTGGGAGGTAGAGGGGGAAAAAGAGCAAAAGGAAGAAGGGAGGCCAGGAGGAGAGATAGAGAAAGGAGGAGGTAAAAGAAGTGTACAATTTGCACATTATGTTGAACTTTACAAGGCTTGTACCTTTTACATTTAAATAAATTTAATATATTACACTTATTTCTTGTCACATAAACAGAATTTTAAATATTTGCTAGAAATTATTTTTTTTATTTTTAATATACGTCTGCCAAAATACAGACCATGACTGGTTTAAAGAATGATAAACGTGGTGTGTCTTTGTATCACCCTGTTGCATTCTCTTCCCTTTAAAACCATGCACTAGTGAAATTTATTTTTAAAAATAATATAAATTGTTGAAAATGGCTGATTTATTCTTTTTTTTTTGCAAGTTGCAGCCCCAAGAAAATAATTTAAGTGTTCAGCTAAATCTGTGTCCATGCAAAAAAGTTTCTTTAATTTCATACAGTACAGTATATCCACAGAATTTTATTTTTCAGAGAGTCCATCACATCTGGGGTTTCACTGTATCTATAGCTGGAAGTATGAAGCCCGCCACTTTAAGTCTTGAACCTTTTCAGTATGAAGAGTTTTCGGCTCTCAAGCAACTGTTTCAAATGACAGTTGACTCTTCCAGCAGCCTTACATTCTTCTTTTCTTCCAATGTCTGCCAACCCACTGACTTGTAGCATGGCTTCATGGGCGGGTAACCATTTCTGTGGCATAATCAAGCTTTAGGAGGGGAGGGCATATAAATAAAGAAAAGGGAGCAACAAAACATATATGCCATTGAAAAGGACTTTTGTTGCATGAAACAGATTGATTCTTTTAGTTTAGTCCATGGCTTCAGATTGGACCAAAACTGAGTGTCCCTGAACTCCAAACCTATCAGTTCTTCATGACTTCAGTCCTTCACCTGAGGGCCTTCCATAGGGCACAATGTGTGCAACTTCCTTGAGAACACAGGATCGCATTGCAGCCCTAGAAACAGGCTCAGAAGACACAACATTAAGCATGCAGTGTTACCAGGGTTTGCGACCTGTAATTTTTTTTTTTTGTAACGCTGGTTGCTATGACAACAGTTTCACAGCTGCTATGAGCGAGCATACGAAGGTCCTGTTGAACTTTCAAGAGATGATTGGGAAGCTCTTCTAGTGAGAGGAGCTAAAGTTGGGTCTACTAGGGAAGAAGGAGGGAAGAGTTTGAACCACCCAATCACCATGTTGGACAGGTCCAGTTCATCTAAAAGTATCTGTGCCACTCCCATAAAGGACTTGTGATCCATACGTCCATAGTCTCCCCAAACAATTATCTGTTCGCAAAGGAAACAAAAGAAGATAGAAAAATTTCAGAAAAAATGTCGAGACCTTCAACTGGATTCATCAAATGTCTCTGCTTATTTAATTATAGTAAGGAATTAAATATTTGACTGTCATCATAGTTTAGTTCTGTGTACACTAATCATGATGCAGTGACAAAAATGACCTGGGCAGTAACAGAGCAGCTATCCAAGATACTAAAGAAAGCCCAGTGAGAGAAGGAGCCCACACATATAGTAGAAGCAAAATAATCTACAACTGACTTTTGCTCAGCACTTTCTACATGCATCAACAGTTATTACTGTAGTATTTATCTGCTCAGCAAGTATTTGAAATAGGAGAACTTTCCAAATGAAGCATGAAAGGAAGTTTGAAACTCATTCAGTGAAAACTGTACCGATGACGTTTTCAGATTCAGAAGAATATTGATGCAAATTACCTGTAAAACTTTGCCTTGGGGACTCTCTTCAAATGATAGAAGTTGCTGATAAAGTGGTTCCAGCGTTTTTCTTGCTACCTTTGTTTTCTTTTTGGCTATGCAGACTCCATTTTCTAATAGATACACCTTTACATATGGTGCTTAGAAAAAAAAAAATAAAGAACAGTAAGTAAAGAAGTCGTCCAGATTTTTTGCATAATAGATGCACTGTTCTATCACCATATGATAAAATCTGCCTTTTACTGGATATATAACTTATATAAACAAATCTCCACAAGCAATATTAACATTTATTCACACGCAAAGTATTCATGCATTTTCTTTACTTTTCTCCCTGGTACAATTTTTTCTTTACTTCTTTTTATATGTCTCTTTTGCCATGAAACAATTCAGATTTTGACCTAGAAAAATCAGATTTTCCTATATATAGTATCCCTATACTGTACGGTATG
Source organism: Phaethon aethereus (assembly GCF_964289735.1). Lineage (NCBI taxonomy): Eukaryota > Metazoa > Chordata > Aves > Phaethontiformes > Phaethontidae > Phaethon > Phaethon aethereus. The sequence continues at coordinate 22,780,469 of NC_138582.1, forward strand.
CAAAATAGGCCTGTTAAGTAAATGAATGACTCGCATTGACTTTGGAGAGATTTGGATCAATGCTCCAAATTGTTAATAATTTAAAATTATCTACAAGGTGAAAATCAGGGAAGAAAAGACTCTGACACAATTTCTATTTCGGCAGAAGAGCTTGCTAAAAATATAATTATATTGTCCTTTTCACATAGTGTTATAGGACATAAGATTATAAAGTAAGAAGTAAGTACCCAATACTGGTCTACTTTTTGAGTAGGTACCTATTCCACAACTCTTGTTGATTCCCTCTTCATCTCTACGCTTCCCATGTGACATCTTCAGTATATACCTTCCTTTCTATCCCATAACCAAGGATGCATTACTAAAATACTTTTGTGTCTTCTGGTAGCGCAGGCACCAGTCTGATTTTTTTTTTTCCTCCTGAAGTAGGGTTGCTTTTTTGTATACTGTTTCAACACATTATGCATCTTAGTGTACAATACTGTAATCTACTGATATGCTAATTTGATAAGAGTTTACCTAAATTGAAGAGTAAAGCCTCAGATGTGGGACGTTTGTTGGATTTTTTTCGGTAGAACTCTATTCTTGTTGCTAAGATTTTTCTTCCTTACCTGGCAGTGTCTTTGAACCTGGTTTTACAACAAGGCCACGGGCTCGGATTATTTCTACTTCCAGTTGTCCTTTCTTGTCCATCATTCCCACCTGGATATCTCCTAGACAACAAAAAGAAAACCTGGCATTGTAATTCAGAAATACCTAAATATATAAAAGGCTATGGGAATTTCTAGGATGAATACATAATGACTTGTATTGTCTGCATTCCATCAATAAGCATGATCTAGATTTTAACACTACTAGATAATTTAATACATATGCTCTTCACTGATACTTGTTAGTAAACAATTAAAACCCCCTGCAATAATATCTTGTCTCCCATTTCCCATGCCTCTGTCACTCCAAATTTAATTCTTTCTTTTGTCTTAAGAATTTCAGGTAAAAAAAAGGCAGCAAGCAAATTAGTACAGAGCAGCTCTGTAAAACTGCTTGAAATCTCTCCACCTTGCCTCTAGTTTACGACACGGTATGAAAAGATAACTTGTGAATATAAAAAAGTCTGTAAGCGAAATAATAACAAATGCTTTGCACCTAAATTCCCATTTTTATTCAATACTATCCAAGTGATTCAGAGGAAGGATTGGTCTCATTAGCTACATTTTAAAGATGGAAAACTGAAGAAGAAGAGATAAAAGACTGAATTTTTCAAAGCACCTTTCTTCTTTTGAGTGTCTTAATGAGCATCCACAATTATATTCCACTTTGGCTGAGGTTATTGTTTTGGTCTTAGCTGAGTTGTTCAAAACCACATGGGAAATCCGTACTTTAAGACTTAAAATCTAGATAATTTCTATGTTCTAATTACCAGACCCAGTAGATTACATCACATCTATAGGACACAAATGCTTACCCATTGATGGTGTTGCCAAAGTTTGTCGTCCTACAAGCTGGGCAGGACCAAGTCCATCCAGAAAATCACTGAACTGGCTGTCTGCAGCCAACCTCACACCAGGGAAAATCAAACTAAAAAATAACATTGAAAAAACACTAAAAATAAATACACTTGAATTTGCCCTTTTTTGTTTTCTAGATGTTTTGCCTTTAGCATTTATGTTTTTGGTACTACTGCTCACAAGGAATTTATTTACACTGACAAAATTACGAAACAATTACTGTAATTTTCAAAACTTTAAAGTGTTCAACAAGCAGCAATTTGGCCTCCAACGTATAAACAAACAGGTGAAGGAAGCACTAATCCTCACTAATTTTCACATTAATATTTTTCCATCACGCTCTGTTTTCCCAATACATTAAATACCACTGTTAATTATTGTAGTATTCATATGCAACCAGTTCAGTAAGATACTAATACATGTCGTTACCAGTAATTTAGTTACATGAAGGTAAAATTGCACACATTTCTCAGTTGATTGAATATTGGTCACTATTTTTAAAATCACCTTTTAATATCAGCATTTACTATAAACATTTTGTTAAAAATGTCTTTGAGAATGACAGCTATTCAATAATAGAACTAAAATCCACTGTGGCAAATGACCAAAGTAACTTAAAATTCAAATTCTTGCCATAAATTACCTGTGACCCTTTACAAGGCAACAACAACTAATGAGATTTGTAATGACCAATGATAAATAAATGTTCATCTCAAGTGCATATAGTGCATCAACTTGGACGTATAAGATATATTGTCCAATGCTGTGAATACCACTAATAAATCTATCCACAATAAGATTGTCCTGGGCAATGTCTTGGACGTACCACTCAGAAGTCTTTAACCTGGGCTTTTATGAAAAGCATGATACATGACAGTCTCTCAGTTCTGCCCATATAAATTCTTCAGGATTAATTAGCAGAACCTTTGAAAAACTCTTGAGCCTAGCGAATGACATCTGGAAATGCTCCGGAAATGCTTTGCTCTGCAAAGCACAGACATATGTGAGGAGTTTCCAGAAGAGAAACTGTCCTTTTCTGTGTTTTACCCAGTGCTCTGCGCCTGCCTCCCCTCCTGCCACACCGCACACCGATGGCTCTGAGCCACCAGATGCCTTCTCACAGCACTGCAGAAATTATCCTCATCCTTCCTGCACCGGCAATGGGAGACTCTTTCGGTCGCAGGGGAAGACAGGCTTGGTCCATCCATGACACCAGCTTGCAAAGGGAACTCTGCCCAACAGGACCTAGAGCGCTCACCTCACTTTGGCCTCACTACCAGTTTCACGGAGAAATGTCCGGTAACCACAGTAATAGCTGCTGCTTACTTTCCCTCAGAGCTGTAGCTGTTCATGCTCCCATCCGTCGACTCCCGGCTGGCCTGACGGGTCATCCAGTTCCTCATCTCTACGGCCAGCCCTGTCTCAGTGCTCCTCTGGACGGTGCTCCGCAGCTTCTTGCCCCCTGCTTCTGCGGAGACAAAAAAGAAGCCCCCATCGCACCGCGCTGTCGCAGCAGGGTGGCCCGTCGGGGCACCGCTGCGGGTGGCACACCACCGCTCCGCGTGGCAGAAACAGTCGAAGCCAGAAATTAATGACCTGTACCAAAACTTCCATTTTAAAATTACCATTTTTTTTCATAATAGGCAAGCGGCATCGCAAATCTCTTTTAGAGGACCTCACTTCTTCCACCACCTGCTTTCCAAGGGCAGACACAAAGACATACGCAAAACGCAAGTCTGACCACAGAGGTAACCAGATTTCCACTATACATTGACTAGTGTGTTTAAAACATGTTTTCTGTGGGTGAATACATCCCTCCTAAGAATTCAACTAAAATGTTACCATTATGTCAAAACCTGCAGTGTCTGAGGAACGTTCTAATTCAGATGAATTATTTGATTTAAAAACATTTGGTCATTATCTGCTAAATCAAGTTACAGATATCCATTAGCGAGGACGGTAAACAACAAATCAAGAAGACTTCCCATTTTTTCTTCCCTATTCATGCTCTTCTCATTTCACTAGCTGCTTTAACTTCATATCTAAAAAATACAGTATTGATTTATTCACAATATGAAACTTTATTTCCACCTCCAAGAGTAATAAATTTGTACCTTCTTGCATAGTTTAATTTTAATTGTAAAAACAGCGGTGACAGATAGCTGGGTATCAGACAAGGGAAGAAACTCAAAACTTAATACAGTAGCATTCTGGCGTAGGAATTTTGATCAAGACCTCAACTGGAAGATATATTGAAAGTGCCATCGGAAAAAAAAAAAAACCAAATGAGTGGGAATGAAGCCTCAGTTTTTACTTCATGAATAAGATGGTCACTCCATGTCATTTCTGATTTTAAATGCTGTTCCCTGCAATGGTGCAGGGAATTCTGTATTCCAATTTCTTTTATTTTTTCAACAGATAACCCCCCCTGACTTCAGCACAGCAATACATGATATACTGATAATATCATAAAAGGGAAATAACTCTAAATGTACATGACACCAAATGATACCAGAATTCTTCAATATTGATACAATGAGTGTAGAGTAATATCCAAGATCCTAGGATATCTTGGGACTCGCCCTCTTCTGCAGTTGCTTGTAGCCTCTGCTGCCCTTTCACCACCCCTTGCTCATCACATACCACATGGCAGAAGAACTGCTGGATCCGTGGGATCGGTGAAGCTCTAGGGATTTGAGAAAGGAAATGACCAAGGGATGAGACTGTCCTAGAATAAGGACTCTCACACGCTGAGGAGGACGTGTCAGTACCGGGGGCTGGCTTAGAGCAAAAGGACCTGCACCCTTGGATGGGGAATAGGAGAGGGCCATTGATTTCAGTGTCCTCACTCAGTGTCCCTCTGTCCCACAGGCTGCCGTGCGGGTTGAAGTCTCCCAGGAGCATACCCCAGGCCCTCCAGTCAGGGGGAGTATCAGGTCAGATAAATAAAATGGGAATTTTAGTCAAGTGGGAAATAAGATACCCAAACCACCTTGAAAACCCACTGGCCCCTTGTCAAGAAAGATTTAATAACATTGCAGTATTTAGCAGTAGTGGGACATTTCTATAGCAGTATCATGAATGGTTCAAATCATGCTGCTTATTACAAGCCTTCTATGTGTTCCTTAAGACCATGACTTTTCATCAGTATATAAAAAATAGCAAGTAATAATTTTCATAGAATCATAGAAACATTGGGTTGGAAGGGACCTTTAAAGATCATCTAGTCCAAACTACCTGCAATGAGCAGGGACATCTTCAACTAGATCAGGTTGCTCAGAGCCACGTCCAACCTGACCTGGAATGTTTCCAGGGATGGGGCATCTACCACCTCTCTGGGTAACCTGTGCCAGTGATTCACCATCCTCATTGTCAAAAATTTCTTCCTTCTATCTAGTCTAAATCTGCCCTCTTTTAGTTTAAAACCATTACCCCTTGTCCTATTGCTACAGCCCCTGTCTGTCCCCATCTTTCTTATAAGCCCCCTTTAAGCACTGGAAGGCTGCAAGAAGGTCTCCCTGGAGCCTTCTCTTCTCCAGGCTGAACAACCCCAACTCTCTCAGCCTGTCCTCACAGAAGAGGTGTTCCATCCCTCTCATCATTTTTGTGGCCCTCCTCTGGACCTGCTCCAACAGGTCCATGTCTTTCCTGTGCTGAGGGCTCCAGAGCTGGATGCAGGACTCCAGGTGGGGTCTCACCAGAGCAGAGCAGAGTGGCAGAATCACCTCCCTTGACCTTCTGGCCACGCTGCTTTGGATGCAGCCCAGGATATGGTTGGCCTTCGGGGCTGTGAGTGCACATTGCCGGCACATTGCTGGCTCATGTGCAGCTTTTCATCCACCAGTACCCCCAAGTCCTTGTCAACAGGGCTGCTCTCAATCCCTTCTTCCACCAGTCTGTACTGATACCGGGCGTTGCCCCAAACCAGGTGTGGGACCCTGCACTTAGCCTTGTTGAACCTCATGAGGTTCACACGGGCCCATTCCTTGAGCTTGTCCAGGTCCCTGTGGATGGCATCCCATCCCTCAGGCATATCAACCACACCACTCAGCTTGGTGTTGTCTGCAAACTTGCTGAGGGTGCACTCAACCCCACTGTCTATGTCATTGATAAAGACATTAAAGAGTACTGGTCCCATTACGGACCCATGAGGGACACCACTCATCACCGATCTCCATCCGGACGTTAAGCCATTGACCCTGCCGTCTGGATGCGACCATCCAACCAGTTCCTCATCCAACAAACGGTCCACCTATCAAATCCGTATCTCTCCAATTTAGAGAGAAGGATGTTGTGGGGGACCGTGTCAAAGGCCTTACAGAAGTCCAGATAGATGACATCAGCAGCTCTTCCCTCGTCCACTGATGTGGTCACTCCATCATAGAAGGCCACTAGGTTGGTCAGACAAGACTTGTCCATAGTTCATAGATTCTTCTTGCCCATTGCTCATAGATTCATAGATTCATAGATTCATAGATTCATAGATTCATAGAATAGTTTGTGTTGGAAGGGACCTTTAAAGGTCATCTAGTACAACCCCCCTGCAATGAGCCATTTTCCTCTAGAACTTCAGCTACCCACATCAATTTAGTACCCAAAAGAGTGAAGTAATTTTTTTACTATGTCAAAACTACTTCTGAAAATGCCTATCAATATCTGGTGCAATAAATACAAATAAAAAAGATACAAGGCTAACATGACATACGAAAAATGAAGGGCATAAGTCAACAATTTCATTTCTACTGGGTTGTACTGTTCCAAGTGTCTGCTGGTATTATTATGTAAATTAAAGTAATGAAAGCTGGCAGCTGACTTCCAACACTGGTCCACAGTTGTTCTAAAATCCAATCATTCATACCAAAGAAATATTCCCACACAAGTGCCTGAAAAAAAATGTGCTGTAGTTTTGTAGAAAAGGTACACTGTGTCACAGTTACATGTGAAAGGCACATGACTCCTGAAGCCCCATGCTCTTTTCATTAAAGTATTGTTACAGGATATTACTCTTCCATTGTAAGAGCCCTTTTGATTAGTAAGCATTCATTTTTGTTCAGCCTTGTTGAATGGTGGTCATTCTCAGTTCATTGTTGCAGACATGAATTGTCTCATGCAAATTTAACAGAACATCTCCATCCTGCATGATTCTTCAATTTTTTCATATCATATCTTTCAAAGATTTTGGGGTTTGGGATAGTTATGAGTTTGGATATGTGATATGTGAAGGCATATATAGTAACTTTTCCTAACTAGTAAAGCAGATTTTTTTTCTGAATTAGAATTATAAGTCTGTATTCCTTTACTCTAGCAGAACATTCACAGAAAAAAAATCAACACATTTCTTGCACATCAATTTAGAGAAATTGAGGCAGAACTGGTGCAACTGCCATTCAAGTTTTCATAGAGGCACATTTGTTTCACCAGCTGTTCTTAGCATCCCTTTGAATCTTATTTTTAAGTAGTTTTACTTTCCTGCATTTATTTTAACTGAAGTAAGCGCTATGGTTCACATGAAGACAGGCTGACAGGTGAGAAGATACAACTTTGATAGAGAATGAAAGTTAAGCATGCATAGTATATCCAACTTTTGCATGTGTGAGGAGTAAACAGTACATATTTTGACCTTAATCCTGACCTTACTACAAAAGGAGGCTATGTAAATAACTATTTTCCAGTTTTCAATAGAAACAGGCAGAGCTCTCTCATGGTTCCAAAAGAGAAAGATCTGACCTTTCAGCAATAAGTCTCCTAATCATGATGCTGATGCTTCTTGAAATAAAAACTGAAGATTTAACAGCAAAATGGCAATTTGGAATAGAAGTCAGAAGAAGCTCTGGTTCACAGACATGACTCCTGAGCCATTGCTTTAAATATTAATATTCTTTCAGATGAAGCTTGTCTAAACTAGTATGTAACAATACGCATGAGAAATACCTACACTCAATTGCCCACAATCCTAGCAATACACTGGTCCCTGGAAAACCATAATAAATAAAATATAATCCCACAATTCCTCCAACAACTGAAAAGCAAAGACAGTATTTATGTAATCCACAATTTGTGTTTAATAAATTCAGTATTAAAATACTTTAAAAGATGCAAGTAGTAATGAAAATGCAAAGTAGTTGCTCAACTCAAAGAAAGAGCCTTTGGTGCCATAATTCCAAGCTGTAGCTGGTGGAAGGTCTGGTTGAAGGTCTTATCACTCCAGTAAATCCAAACTCTTCTCCCTCATTGCTGCTTAGGAATTAAAACTTCCTCAGTTGTGTTGTTTCAACTACTTGTGTGGCTGCATTCTGTACTGGACCCAGCCCAAAAGGAACAAACGAACAATGTGTTTTAAAGTTGTTCTTTTTCTTTTAAGACAGATCATTTCCCAAAAACATCTGTGAAAATAAACACACAGTTGAATGAGCCCAACTGAGGTGATGCTAACCTCTAGCTAGATGAATAACTTGGGAATGCATCTGCCGCTAACACAGAAGTAAAGATGTAACTGGTACCACTGTAAAAGCGGAGTTGGTTTTATAAACATAAAGTATTTATACATATACACTCACCTCATGCACACTGTTTTTAATCCTACCAAATGAAAGGATGTGGAAAAAAGAGAGTCTAGCAGTGTACTTTGTTGCTAAGTATGTTGCTGACCACCTACACTGAAAATCATTTTACTCACAATTTACTAAACTCTAATAAAGACCATGGAAAATGTTCTCCAAATTAGTATAATCTAATTGCCTTAGAAAGAAGAAATTTCCCTCAAGTCCCCATCATAAAATATGGAATATATTATCTGAAAAACACTAGTTCAGATTTTTGCGGCCATATTGTAAGGAGTGGAATAAATTACCAGAAATAATTGCTTTGGCATTTATGAAAGCACACTCATTCTTACAGTTAATCACACTGGTAATTTAACTAATATGGTTACTGCAAATAGACTCAACAGGCCACATTTTCTAAATTACACATGGAATTATTTGTTCCCACAACTTGGAATGCAAATCGCTTGCAAATTAGGGGTGCAAAACTACTGATACGATCTTCAGTATCAGATGAGGACAAGTCAAAACCTGCAGTGAATGCAATAGATTACCTTCCACGATCTGGGATCTAGCCAGATGAAATCTGTCGCTGGTGGGGAGAGCGAGAGCTCTCAGCTCACTCTCGGCAGGAGCTTCCAAGAACCGCTGAGCATCAGGCACAGAGCCCCGAGAGAGGACATCGCTGGCACAGGCTACGCCAGTCCCCGGTTGGTACGTGATCTCCTGGTAGGACTTGTACTGAAGACAGAGGAGCTGTGGCTTCAGAATACACTTGAGGTGCCTCTTCTCTGCTCTCCCCACCTCACTTTTTAGTGGGTTGCATAAAAATTGCTTCAGTATTTTCATTTGAATTCAGGAGTTAGATCCACAAAGAGAATAAGCTGTCTTTAAGTGACCGTTTTTCAAGAGTAAAGCTCTTTACGTATCTAGAGACCTGCTCTGGGAATGTTAAGAACAGGCTAGATAAAATCATCAGAGACAGTCTAAGAACATTTGATCCTACCGAAGAAAAGGGGGACAGGGAAAGTCTCAAATCCCCTTGTAGCCACACAGTTCTGTGTCTGGAACGGCCCAGGTTTTGGCTGCATTGAACGAGGCTTTTAGCTCTTGTTGAAGCACTGCTGCGGAGCACAGCTGAATTGTTTCTTTCCTTGTGTCACTCACAGATCCCAAGCAGCAGACATGGATTAGGATCTACTAATTTAAGCAGGATTTAAGAAACCCAGATTCCACTGTCATCTCAGTTTGAGAAGATCTGAGCCCACCTCACTGAGTCTCGGAGGCCAGTGCTACCCACCAGCTTAGGAAGCGTTGTGTTACAGTCCTGATGAAGTTTTTTCATAGTGCACACTGTCGGCATTTATGAATCCCAAAGAGTATTTGCAGGGCCAGGGAGAAACTGTAAACAGAGGCTCCTCCTTACTTTTCACTTGTAAGGAAGAAGGGAAGACCTGTGCTCCAGTTCCTACTCCCATGAATATCAGAACATAAAACACTTGAGAAATTCTGACTGGGATGGGAATTGCCTGCCTTGATAGCCCAAAAGCAGAGCTGCCTTCAGTAGGGAAGCTCCTTAGTGTGGGAACAGCCAGGTTTGAAAATTCTGAGAGAACCGGGACTGACAGCCTCAGTTTTCACTATGCATTTTTAAATTTCTTGGGAGGCCTCACTAGTTTTTCATTTTCAGTCAAGAAATAATTCAGTCTTGTCCTGTGCCTTTGTGTTTTCTCCTCTCCCTTTCCTCTGGCCATCCTGGAAGCATGGTTAATTAAGATTAAGGTTAATTAAGACAGCACCTAAGAAAAAGTGAAAGAAAGAGAGAACTGAATGAAATAATCAGCTTCAAAACTGTTGCTTGAGCTTCTGGTCAAGGCTGGTAGAGAAGCTTTCGGGTCCCGTTCTTGATGAATCCTCACATATAGGACCCAAGACATAGTCACAAATCTCGATTGTTTCCAGGATATAAAGTTTTGGCCGGATTGCAGCATCCTTTGTCTGCATTTCATTTCCCTTTCATGGCAAGACTGGTTGTACATTCAATCTGGAAAAGATCCCCTTGGCTTGTTGTGGCTGCATGATGTAAAGTCAGTTTACCACATGCTGCTCTCAAGCAATGCTGTGGTTTAAAGCAGGCACCTGCTTTTATTCTCTCACATTTTTTAATGTGTTTAAAGTTTTATTCTGCCACTTTAATTTCACTGCTGTGCTGATGTCCATTCTTCAGTCCCAACTGACCCTTCAGCAAATTCTGAAGAGCATCAGACAATACAAACTGCTTTTGTCTGCATGGGGCATCCATCAGTTTAAGCTCTTCAACGTTTGTGATCCCAAAAGTTTTTGAAACATTTTTACAAGCCTGAGCTGTTAACAAGAACTGTTTTTACATATACATGGTAATTACTTAATATTAATTACTTAAAACTCCTGTATCCCCTGAATTATTATTCAGAATCACTACTGAACATGCTATATAAAAAAAGGACAAATAGGCATCTCTGACAGCTTAGAGCTTGTTTTCAATACCTGTGCTATGTAACACTCGCTGGAAATCCCAATTAAGTATATACTCAACCACAGCACAGAGGTTTGTGGCTTGGCCATTGCCTTGACAGAGAATTTACCTCTGATAACAGACAGCCGACGGACTGGGAGCCATCCCAGGGAAACAAAACAAAACAACCACAGCTGTCTGGATGAGAGGTGTTAGCACTGATGTGATTTCCACTTCTCTTTTGGTTACTTGGCTCTGACTATATAACAACACACTGGCTATGCAGACTTCTGGTTGGATATTTTGTTTTACAGATCTTAATTGTAATACACAGTAAGAAAATAAACTGGTTGTTATCTTTTTTAATCACCTGTTTGGCTCAAGAGAGATCAGGACATCTCTATTATGTTTATGCTATTTTTTTCAAATGTATGACTGCAGGGGCAAGAAGAAATGTTTTCTTCAAATGTATGCAAGATGTATTTCTAAGTCAACAGCTATACTGAGATTTGCTGTGCTAGTGAACTACCCCTTGGCTAGCCAGTGTAACTGGAGATCCTTAAAGGTTTGAATTTAACTTGGAAAAACCCTGTTGCACACTAAGTGGCTCAAACATGGAATTAAAAAAAAAAATTAGTTCTGATGCAATATGAAAACCGCTGACATCAAATGCAGAAATAACACGTTATCCTTATTACTTGTATTTAGAAATGCACAACTCCTGACGGTGAGATGTGAATTGGGAACACAACTGCACACAGCCACTCATGTCTTGCCAGCACTTCTGCAGAAGTCTCTGTTTCTGTTACTGGCAAGACCATTGGTTTTCTACGCGTGGTCAGAGGATGCACCTGCCAAAAGCCTCGTATGATTGCTGTAAAACAGAACACAGAGCTATGACGATGCAAAGCACATGGCTTTGCAGCCCACAGCTGTATGTCCCACATGCCAAGTGACCTGAATGAACGGTTTTTCAGGAACCCTCATTTAGAGCAGTTACGATCTCCACACAGATAGATGTTCTTATCATTCAGCTATAATAGGTCTGACTTTGTGCATGTTTTGTGCATGTGTCAAAACAGAATGGTAGCACTTTGTACATCCTGTACAACAATCTACATGACTACAAAAAGTGCAAAGCAGTGGGAAATCATTCTCATCCCCAAGCTATTAAAATCCTGAAAAAATAGAGCAAGCAATTTTGTGGAATTACATTCTAATTTTATATACCATTTACATAAGGAATCACTAAATAGGTGCACATCTTCACCACAAGAAAACTTTAAACCCACTCTTTGATTTTGCCAATGACAAAGGATGACCATCTTAAGTAAAATGAAACCATCACTGCATGATGAGTGATAATGTTTTTATGTTTATATGTACATTCAATTTTCTGCATATATAGCATTCTTATACACCTATTAGTAACAATTACTCCATGCAGTGCCAAGAGCAGATTAAAATCTCTTAAACAGTGAAAAGTTTATATATTGAGGAGCTTAGAATTGCTTTTTTATTTTTGTATTATATGAACTGAGAGATACTTTCTACATATGTAATAATGACAGTAACATTATTCTTTAACCCAACCTTGATTATTTTAATATAGCTAGGGTCATTACATACCCTATCAGAGGGATCTGTGCAATATTTTTGAATGATGTAGCAAGTGTGTTGAAACAATTCAACACCCTCTATTAGGGCTTAATGAGACAGACGGTGCCAAGCAGTTGGACAGCTACTGAGATTACACAAATTAGAAACAGTTCTTCCTCCTAGCTTTGTCTAAAATGAGTAATGATACTATGCAAATATCATTATTTAAATAACCACAGTTCCCAAAACTCTGAGCAAATTTCACACTGTAATGACCCATTTTCAAACTACCGCTGTTAAACATTTACCTCTCCAATTGAAACAACAGCAACACAGCGTGCCACTGCTCTGACTACGCTGTTGACCTTGCCATTGAAAAATGACAATTACAGCAGGGAGATACCAGTGAGACAGTTTGTTTCAGGCTTATGTAGGTACCACCAGAGATGAAACCTGTCATATGCTGTAGCTTCACTGCTGCTGCTATAGCCATACCCGAGTTACCTGTTAGCTATTCAGGTACATGCTGCAGTGTAACTATAGCAGCTCAGAAGTGAAATACAACAAATGTAAGAGAAATACAGCTTTAAAACTCTGTTGGGCATTTCTATCATATAGTCAGACTGGAGTATGTTGTGCTCAATGTCAATCCTTCGGCAGTTTCTTCTACTTTTCTGTTGATTTTACAGATGTTTCACAGAATACATGTGTTTTGTTTGTCACACACTTTACTTTGCCAGTAACAGTATTGTTTTTTCTACCCTTCTTTTTTAAAAGGTCGTATCCCTCTTGGCATCTACATCTACTTCATCAGTATAGTACCTGAGTATAATTGGTAAAACACTTGGGACTTGAACGAGAGATGCAAATTGCTAGAAATTACTTCTGTACTGCCTCCACCCTGGAGTCGGCCCAAGGAGCTGCAGGAGTGGGAGAGACCCAGCCCCGCCGCACTGACGGACAGGCCGACTCAGCTCAGCCCCCGAGCAGTACCCGAGCAGCAAACATAAAAAATCATCGACCATAAACTTAAATGTCGTACAGATTCTGTACGGAATGATTATTATTCCGTATTCGGAGTGATTTTTATCCTCTAAGATGAGCCACCCCACTGTTGCACGAGATGCGCAGCAGACGAGCTCTGGCGTGTTAGCAGCAATCAAGCCAAGGTCTTTAAAGCTTCATCTTTTACAGCAGATACCTGCCACAGGGCCGTATACCCTTCTTTCGTATTCCACCTTGGCTCTGCCTATGAACGCTCCACGTAAACAAGGTCATCTTTACCACCAAGGCCAAAAAGTAGGGCAATTCCCCCAAGAAGATGTAGTTATTCTCATTTCCTTCATTCCCTGATACTCCTACTATTACTTTTTTCTTTTTAAGAGGGTAATTTTAAAGTATAACTACTTCATGTGCAGGATTCTCTTCACTTTGATAATTACTGTGTTAATTAATTTATTGTTACTACTTCCCCTATTTTCTATTTCTGGTTAAATTATTGTCTGCTTGTTATTGTCTACTGGGACCCCCAGAGGGACAGTGTGATCTGGTGGCCTAACCACAGGAACAGAATCCAGGAACTGCCGAGTTTTATTCCAGCTCTACCGACGAGCACTGATTAATCAGTGGGAAATGCCCCTGAAGCCAGTAACAGTGCTCGACTGAGCGGCTCGGAATACGTTTAAGTCAGTCCTGATCCTTCACTCACTAGCATAAATGGCAACACTCCTGCTGATACCTGTGTGGGACTGAACAACCCCTCAAGCAAGTTTCCCAGAGAGTTATCAGCCGGGTGACAGGAGCGTATCATCTGCTTCCATTCCTGCTGAACTCCTGCAGCAACGCTCAGATACTTCTTTCAGCGGACATTAATATGCAAAACTGTAATGTAGCTTCTCCTCAGCTAACACAACTAATTCTTGCTATTTTTGGCATGATTGTCTTGGACTGAAGAACATTCTGTGGCTTTTTTTTTTTTTTAATTGCCTTTTGTTTTTCTAACATACTGGGAGACCAAGATGCTTTCCAGTTCTTTCTGAATTAATTTATGTCCTAAATTATCATAAATTATCTCTTGAATTGTCTTCAGCACCTGCAAAGCATTTGACTTTCCCCTTGAATCTCATAGCTTCACTACCACCCAAAAACTTTGGCAAAAGAAGACCCTAAATTGAAATATACTCCCTTTTGAAGGGCATAGCTCTGCACACAGATTTTGCCATGACTAGCAGTTCCATAGCCGCACTCCTGGCAACCTTCTATTTGGCAAGCTTATATCAACATCTCAGTGTAAATGCAAATCAGAAGTGAACGTAAATAGAGTATAAAAAGGAAACTGTAGCACAAATTTATTACAGGAAACAATACACACGGTATAATTTGAGGAAGCACCAAGTTAACAGTCCCACCCATAAAAATAGACATAGGTTTTCTAGAGACCACATGCAGTTTGAGCCTCTCTCTTCTTTTCTCAGTGCATGTTGGATAACTGTAATTGTTCTCCAATAACCTTGTACATAAGAATTCACCTGCTCTAGCACATTTTCCAGTTGTCCACAAGGAAGTTTAGTAAACTCATATCCGCTATTTTTAAATATATTTGTGCATGTGCATGAAATTTTGCACTATGAATACACAGACATTGAAAAGGACGTCACACATTTCCACATTTACGGTGGAAATCCCCTGGTCTTCTGAATTTAATGACAAAATTTCCTTTAATTTCAACAGAGACAGCATTTCAGACAAAATGTGAGGCTTGGGATGCTTCAAGAGCATTCAGATAGGTACTGATTTGCCCTCTGTCCCCACAGATTTGTCCTCTTCAAAAATTTCCACATAATTTAAATCTGTTGCAAGTATTATTTGATGCCAATTCTCACTTTACTATGCAGGCCATACACTTTATCATGAATTAATCTAACAAAAAAAGACACCCTTTAATAGCCTTGATACTTTGATAACGTAAGTAATTTGCTCTGGTACTGTATGACATGTTAGTTCTGTGTGTGCACACGCACACATGCCAGAAATAAATTGATGATGAAAAAACTGATTTTTCAATACCTTTTACCAGACACAGCTAAGAACAATGAACTCCTTTAAAAATAATGAATGTGAGTAAGTTTGAAGGACTTGTCTAACTGATCGGCAAGTAGGAAATGCTGGAGGGAATAGCAGTTCCCTGTGTTGCAAACCTGGCCGACCATGGGAAGTTCAGGTCTACCGATGGCAAGTTCATGGCTACCAACTGGAAAATTGCAGCCTTTCCACAACTCACTTTCTCAGTACATTACAGCTGGGATGCCAGGGCTTCAGCAGTCTCCTTCTTTAATCAATTGACACTCGAATGGATCTTCTCAATCATTGTGTTAAAAAATAATTTCTAAAATTATAAATACACTGTATGGAGTAACTTAATATTCAGTCACTTCTGAACTTGACAGTACTCATACTCTTTCATACCCAAAGATATACCTATGGACCAGTGTATTCATTTCATCAGTTAATGAAAAGAAGTCTTCACGAGAGTATCACAAATAAATGCCACAAACAGGTGAGATTTTCTGTATGTATTAAAAATGTGATTGAGTGGGAAATGTAAAAGCACCCCTGTAGCAGGTTATCTTTTTTTAACCTATCCATCATACACAGAAATAACTACACTTGAGGACGGATAACTTCTGAAGTGGGTTTAGCATCTGTCTTTTTCAGATTAAACTGTGAAAGAGCATTAAGTACATGAACGTGGGACTGCATGTACCACACCCACTTAAGGACACTGGTGGTACATAAATATAATTGCATAGAAGCACTCAGAAGACAAAAAATTCCAATTTGAGTGCAGAGGTGACTTGCCATCAAAAAAAGCCATCCCATTTTTTTCTTTCTAATCTCAGTGAGAGCACTTGGGAAGAGAGTTTAGCTGTCATGCTTGTCACTCCCTCTGTAACCTGGTATGTCTGAAATCTCAGGTAGCAGAAACTCAGCTCCATAAAAACTGCACAGCAATTATATCTCTATTTTTTTCCATTGGAATGACATGAAATGCATTTTCAAGTGTAGCCTACATCCAAGTAGGATCAGATATGTAAATCAGCACAACATGTAAAAAGATCAGTAGACATTCTTTTCATACTTCTGTTTAAATAACTTGCCAGCACAAACGAAACACATCATTACAATTACCCTTAAATTGACAGATATTCCTCTACTGACTTCCAGATATTTCATATTTCTTTGAACCAGTGAAGAGTTTTAAACATACACAGATCTCGGCTGAGGAGTAAGTTAAGTGTTTCCTAGATAAGTAAAAGAAAACAGATCAGATCAAAACAAATCAATACTCTGATTTCACACAGGATTAATGCAATTATTGTAACTAATAATCAGGACTGAAAAGACAACTATTCTGGAATGATAGAGAAAAAAATCTTTAATGAATACCTAAACATGTCTAGCATAATTTATGATATTTTCAGGGTTTTAAAAATGTGTGTTTTCAGCCATAGTGTTTATTAGCATGCCAAAAGATTAAAAATGCTCTCTGAAGCCTCCTCTGCAGTTTACTGGCAATATTTTGCAATTCACTTTATTGTTCGAGGCAGGGGACAGATGAGAGTACTGAAGGACAGCACAGTGCGCCCCAGGGAGCGGCTCCCTCTTTTCTACGGAAAGGGGCAACCTGGCCAGCCCCAGAGTAGGGTCCAGGGGAAAGGTGAGGGACCACACTTCGCATTTGCATCAGGAAAGGAAAGATGCTTTGGAGAACAGACTTCAGGGACTGTTGCACATGAAAAGATAAATCAAGATAGTGCGAAGACTGGGGTCAAATATTTGCCACTGAACTCTCGAACCTGACATGTGGAAGGCGATATGCAGATATTTTGAATACGGATTATGAATGGTGTACATACGGAGCTGATACCCATTTGTCTAGCAGCATTGTACAAATACTGATCTCTTAATTTGGTATTGCTGAAATCTAATGAAAGTGCAATATGTTCAATTAATCTTAATGAAATTAAAAATCTTGAATTAGTTCTGATAAACAGTAGGAGGACCGTAAGTTCATTCTATATGTAAAGATATTTAAACACACCAGGTGATTTTCTTTACAAAACCTGTATTTTCAAAACAAGCTCCTGAAACTCAAGTTCTTTCCTGGGTAGAGTTTAGTGTCATGCTTAATGACACACAGACATTTGTTACCCAAGGTTTTCTGATCACTAGCTTAAATTTTTGGGGGGCGTTGTTTGTTTTTTTGGCCACAGTTATAGAGAAAATCCATTGCATTTCTTTTCTTTGTTATGTAAAATTTTGGCCCTGCAACAAATATACAGAAATTATACAAGCACTTTACTGGTTGGATTTACTTTCATGAGTAGAGATTAACTGTGAGTGAGACCTGCAAGATCCACTTGTATGCACAGCCTTCTACCTACACTGCTGTTCTTAAGAAAAAGTTAAATAGGGCCAGTATTTAATTGTTCGGATCTGGCATTTGTTGTAAATCATGTTGTAATAAGGGACAAGGGATACCTGAGCAAGCCCACGTAGTGTCAGAAAACCACCTGTGAGGAGATGTGATTTGCTTTCCTTATAAACGAGCAGAAAACGGAAAGACCCTCTACCCCATTTTTTTTTCAACACAACTAAAGCTTAGCTAGTAACTTCATTTCCAGTGTGATGATAAAGATCATCTTTTAAATCACACCTCGCTCTCCCGTGCCAGCACGGTGTCACCAACCCCTCTCTTAGCAGGCGTCACTCTCCGGGAGCCTCCTCCCCGCACCCAGCACCGCCGCCCGCCCGCCCGCCGGGAGGGGACCGGGCCGCGACCCCGGCCCTCCCCACCGCCGGGGGCGACCCGCGCACACCGGCCCCGGCCCGCCACGGCCCCTCACCTCCGTCCTCCTCCTCCAGGGAGTTCATGCAGGGGAAGTAGACCGCCAGCGCCTCGAAGGAGGCGGAGAGGCTGCTCCGGCTCTGCGACCGCTGCATGCTGCGCCCGCCGGCCGCCGTCTGCCGGCCCATCTTGGCCGAGCGGCACCCGCCTTTGGCGCGGTACAAGAAGCGCGGCGTCTTGGCGGCGGGCGGCGCGGCGCGGCGCGGGGGCAGCGGCGGAGCGGAGCGGAAGGGAGCGGAGCCTGCCGCGGGCGCTCCGTGCCGCGAAGGACTGAGGGTGGCGGGGAGCGCTGGGCGGGCTGCGCGCCCCGGAGCCCCGCTCTGCCCGGCTCTGCCCCGCTCTGCCCGGCTCTGCCCCGCTCTGCCCGGCTCTGCCCCGTTCTGCCCGGCTCTGCCCCGCTCTGCCCGGCTCTGCCCCGCTGCCTCCGCCGGCGCCGCTGCTCAGGCGGGGCGGGCTGCCGCAGCCAGCACGGGGCCGCCCTATCAGCGGGGCGAGCCGTCAGCCGGCGGCGTAAGTCACCGGGGCAGGCGGGCCGGCGAGGTGGGGACGGCGCCCGTCGTGCGAGCCTCGCCGGCGGGGCTGTAAATACCGAGCGAGCCGGAGGCAGGACCGGGAAACGGCGCCGGCCGATAGCGGCGGGGCCGTCCCGCAGGCACCGCCCGCAAACTTTGTTCCTCCCCGTCCGTTCCCCGCTGGGCCGCCGGGTCCCCCCAGCGCGGCGGGAGGCGGGAGGGGAGCGCTGGGGCCGGCCGGGGGCCGAGAGGCACGCTGAAGACGGGGAGGGGTGGACCCCACGGGGAGGGGTGGCCCCCACGCTTCGCCGAGGCGTGGAGCCCGCCTCAGTGGCACCGGGAGCAGCTGAGGCTGGTGACCAATGCCAGCTCTCCTGGCCGGCACGACACACCTGCAGCCAGCGGGCAAGTGTCCGCTCTCTGGTGGTGTGTGGAGAAGGAATGAACCACTGAATCACAGAAGGGTTGAGGTGGGAAGGGACCTCTGGAGGTCATCTGGTCCAACGCCCCTGCTCAAGCAGGGTCACCTAGAGCCGGTTGCGCAGGACTGTGTCCAGCCAGCACTGAGTATCTCCAAGGATGGAGATACTAAAGAGATGGAGATGCTTTTCTCTAAAGTGCACCTGCCTCCTTAGTAAACTTGGGTATATCTTTTGTGAATTCATAGGATTTGGTCATAGCTACAACACATAATTTTTATTTTTGATTCAGTTTTACTTCCATATTTTCCTCACCACTATTTAACATTACCTTCCTTTTCTGTTTACCTAGCACATTATATTAATGGAGTGCATAGCATTTGGCAACCCTCCCCCCAGAATGATGAGAAACTAAAGCACTGGACACCATTTAAAAAGAGGTGCTAGCTACTGTAACAGTCTTTTGCAGCATCAATAACTTATTGCTCTATAGTTAGTGACAGTGCAAAAGCAATATCAAACCTTGCACATTGCTGTTCTTATTGGCCCTTTAAAAAGTAATGACAGTATATGTGGTATTTTTTTCAGTTTTCAGTTTTCTTTCAAAGGTCTTTAAATCCCCCTAAATAATGGTAAGCAAGATTTAGGGTTTGATCTAAGAAACTTTGCAGACAGAATGCCAGTTTGAAGCCAACTGAAACTCTTCATGAAGAACGTAGATGGAGTCACACCCCTGGTGTTGATTTCAGTTGAGTTGATGTTCAGAAAGGAATATTTGTGCCTGGATAATAATAAGAGATTATAAACAGCCAAGACATTACTTTCATGCTTTGCTAAGGAATGAAAACTAATCAGCACTCAGGGGTGGAACCCATCATCACTCGATCTACAGGGATAGGCACAGTATTTTCATTTCTAGATGACTATAATCTACTATTCCTAATAAAACATATTTCATTTGACACCATAGGCACTTATTTTAGAAAAACATAAATACTTTTTTTCCACTGCACTAGCTAGAAATAATGTACAGGGCAACTGGTCTAGGCTTTGACATCTTTTAGACATCGCATTCAGGTCATACTCCAAAATGTGTATTTAGTTGGTCATTCTACATAGGTTCAATGTTCCTCTGGCTGCATGCCAAAGCTTGTCACCTTCCAGCGCACCCGTGACTCTTTGCTGGTTATCAAGAAGGTGAGCTGCCGAGACAGACAGACACCTCCCTCGTATGCCACGGGCAGGTCCGTGGGCAGGCCGTGATCACAGAGACCTGCTGAGCTGCTCCGGTTTGAGGTGGACACCGGGTTAGCCTGCCGTATCTCTAGCACTTCCTCCAAAATCACCCTTTGCATTTGTACCTGCGCTACATCACATTAAAGTATGTTCAAGTTGCAGAGTGAACTTTTTCCGTTTACAGTTTACTCTAAAAAGGTGTTACTAAAGGACTGTGAAGCAAACAGCTGTAAAATAAATTATAATGATAATGAGAGTAATAATAATAAATCTCTAATACACAATTATAATGTAACTGGGAAGAAACAATAAAACGTGTTGAAGTTAATTGCTAAAGCTATCTTTAAAAGACTTGGTGACTATAGAATTTTCTATCTATAAACACTAAAGCAGACAAAATAACTTCCTTCAACGTTTTTATCGGTGTAAGATATGACAGAAAAGCAAATGTCTGTGGTTTGATTGAACAATAATTCATGAGTGCTTTTGAGAAGTTGAATGAAAAAAAACGTTAATATTCATTACATTTCAGCTGAACTACTGATGACTTTCATAAAAACAGCAGAATAAAACTGAAAAAGATGTTGAGGATGCAGAGAAAGGCGAAACAACAGTTGGACGACTTGGAGTTATTTACAAAATTACAAGCAAACTGTAGAATACATAGTCAAAGAAGAGCCACTGATTTGTAACATCTGTTTAATCTACTGTCACTCCCGTTTATAAACACTCCTTTTGTAAGTACTCCCTTTAGAAATACCCCTTGTAGAAGAAATAACACCTGCTTAGGAGCCAGCAAGTTTTCAAGCAGTCTGCTCTTGTTTTCCTTCCCAAATAAGAGGGTAAGCACCGCCGCCACCTCCCCCTAAGCTCTGACCTCAGCAGAAACTGGGAGTCCCCCTCTGACACGCAGGCCTGACGTCCTGCCGTGACGCGGCCGTCGCAGGGCGCGCCGCGCCAAACAAGACGCTGATGGGCTACTTCGGTGATGTGTGATCTGGGTGGGAATTTGGCTGCGCCCTGAAGGCTGTGCCACAATGCCAGGGCCCCCACACCTCTCAGCCCCTTAGCGCTGAACCAGACCTAGCAGCCACAGCCATTATAACGAGTTGATGTTTTTGCTAATATTGCACAGTGTATAAAAATACCTGTTACTGTCATTGATAAAATCAGCCTCTACCAAGAAAATCACTTTAAGCATTCCACAGTCTGTGGTCAATTCCAAATTACCCCAAATAAAGGTTGTGATACAAGACACCTATTGAGCAAATCTGTGACGAACCACCAGATAGATCACTTTCCCGTCCAAGCTTCCTCAATATCCTTCTCTCTCCTGATTGTCTTTCTTTAAAATAAAGGTTTAAAGGGAAGAATGAAAACAGAGACAAAGAACTGAGATAAGAAAGCCATAAATTGTCAGGATTCTGGGATTTGGGGAAGCTCTCCTGGAACAGATGCTAATGATTGCATTACACAAATAATCTAATTGACAGCAACCTAGACACATGCCTGGACTGCAGAAAACAAGATTACTGCCCTGACATTGATAACATCCCCCAGTTGTTTTGCTGTTGTTTCTTTTTTATTTTAACTGCTACTCGTTGCTGGTGTTACCAGTTGCAAGTCAACCAAATTCCTGTTAAAGGAATTGCATCCAAACTAACATCTCAATGCTAGATATTCAGACAAATCATCAGACTCCCAGGTACCATATTTCTTTAACATTTTCTGATAGTTTGCTGAAAGAATAGGACATTGTAAGAATCCAGGTCGAACAGAACAAGGTCAAACATCTGCTATAAATGTATGTACTGTCCTGAGGCAATTCTATTTGTAGAGTTGGATATATTTTCAAATATTTTGGTGGCTCATCTACTGAATTAGGAAAGCAATTGCTTACTAGTTTTATTCCCTGAAAATTACTAGAAAATGTCATGTAACATGAATTCATGGCACTGGATCTTCAGTGCCAACCTGCTCTAAATACAGGCAACCAATGATGGGATTATGGATTTAATATACATATCTTTCTCTTCTTATATAGATATAGTATATGTGGTAATTAAACACAGGAAAAAATAATATTGAAATTAATGTATTCACCATCTTTTTCCATCTTTAGATGTGACTTGAACGAATTTCAGCATGTGTGCTCCAACTAAACACAAATTATTAGATTTTAAATGGGTATTCATAGGAAAAACAATAATTTGGTGATTCCTTTATGAAAACATTTTTTTCTGGGGAAAAAAGAAGAAAGTTTCTTTCTTTCCAATTGCTACTTCTCTGTAGTGAACCTGGAGGTCATAATTTCCTGGATTTGAGGAATGCAAAGTTATTTGTGCAGATGATTTTTTTATTGCTGCCTATATTCTGGATTAATTGCTAAAGCCTGCTCTGTCTCCTGAATGCAAAATAAAAGCACACATTGCCATAAAAAGGTTCTTAAGGCCTTGTGCAGATTTTGGAGAGGATTCTTCAGAGAAGACACTATGGAAAGGTGATCTAAAGTTTCTGTGAAACACCTCCTTTTAATCCTGCGGTTAAGGAAGGTGTTCTGGGAATGGGACTGGAAAGGCGTTACTGCCCCTTTCTTTGTCACCTTTTTTGCTTTTATGTCAATCATTGCTCACAGATTTCTTTTGTTTGCTACAGGAAGGATTTGTTTTGATCATGGTTGTCTTCAGAAAAGACAGTGCAGCTGCCTAGCTTTTTATACGTGTTATTATCTTTAACTTGCACTACACCTATCACCTTCTAGGCATAAGATATGACAAGTGTAATTCAAACTCTTTAATGACTTTCCATCTAAAGGCTTTGTCACTTGAGGAAAATCTTTGTGCAATGTGGCAGCTACAAGAAGGGTGAATGGCTTCCTCTTGCAACGTGAGGGACAGTCCCCCACACCTCCCACCGAGGTGCAATCCAGACCGTGTTTTATTTAACTGAGGTTTGGCCTCCTCTCATACCCTCAGCCTTCACTAAGCAGAGACAACCAGTGCACTTCAACAGAGAAGAAACACTTGAAAAACATCAAGGGTCTCAGAAAAAGAGTTAACTGAATTATCTCCCCCTCCAAAAAAAATAACCCATTTTGAAAACCCAGCACTTAACTAATTCTAGGAAGACAGAAAAGGGAAAATAAATACCAGTACTAATTGGAGGAAATGTTATTCTCCAAATAAGTTATTATTCAAGAAATTTCCAGTAATTTGTCCAGGTTAAGTATTGCTGGGATAGAAGACTGCAATTATTACTGAATTAAACTTTTTTCTTTCCTTTTTTTAAAAAGCTAAAAGGAAACACTGAAAAGATCATTAAAAGTACTGCCCTATCAGTCTAAAACAGGATTTATGTGTGAAAACTTGTAACGTGTGTTAACAAGCTGTTACTTATTGTAATTTGCTAAACGCTGGCTGTCCCCACACCTGCAGAGAGAGGCATGTGGCAGCTCCAGCCAAGCACTTGGAAGGGGCAGACTCCAGAATGCTACAAGGTCCTTCACAAAGTAATGTCTGTTTTTACTGTTTCCCATCATATAAAAATTCGTTATTCTTGTTTTAGTGTTTTTTTGATCATGACTAACAAGATCATGAGCTCCGTCCCAGGGCAATGGCTCCCAATCCATGCAGCACCCCAACTACCCAACTTGAGTGGTCTCCTATTCTTGAAGTTTCATGGCATAATAACCACTCCTACATAATTTCTATGCCCAGTAATTAGATATAAGTTTTATAAAGTCTATTTTTTAAAAATCAACACCTTTTGGATTTTCTGAGCATTCCCTATTAAGCAGTCACGGAGAATGCAGCCATGCTTTTCTATCTGCTTACATGGTAACAGTAAATTTTTCCATTCTCCCAGTTCTTTCAGCATTTTCTACTGTAAGGTCAACTCCACCTCAAATATCAAGCTAGGTACACAGCACAGATTTCTACCAAAATAGCTTTGGTGGCTGACACAGCTCTTCAGGGAGAATTCCCTAGTTGTTAGTGCAAGTGTGGTTATATCAGCAAAACAGGATTCTCCTAGAACTGCTTGTTTTGCATGCCCACATTAAGACTCATTTGTTGGTACCCAATTCCAGTATTCCTACAGTGGAAAAGTACTCCCACTGTTCCCATCACCTTAACAGTCTGTGCCAGTAGAACTCTACCTGCAAGTAATTTAGCCTTTCTAAGGATCATTTCAAAGTCTTGCACATTTTCAGAAGGATACAGATTTGAAGAGCTGAAACAAAATTGCTTTAATATGTATCTTCCAAAACCACAGATTTCAATTTCTGAAAATGAAATTGGGAAATTTTAACATTAAACATGTTTTAAAAGGTAGCAATTGAAAAGTAGTAAGATTTTTCTTCCTGGAAACATAGGATGCTTTCAGATCCATGGGGATACCATTTTTAGTTTCTTAAACAACATAGTAGGATTGCTTGTCCAGCAGTTGGCATTCTCTTTTGTATTATGCATTCTTTAATGAACATGAAGGAAATGTGTAAAAATAAGTCTCTCTTTTGCTTTACTGCTAATATTAGTCACATGTGAAAGCTGTCTGTTCTTATTTAAATAAAATATATTTAACCTTCCCCTGCAATGTTTACGATAAAACCACAAAACCAAAATAAAGTAATAATTTTTCTAAGTAACAAAGGGAGTTGTTAATGGTCTAGCATGCAGCAATGCTGTGTAACTAGCTCACAAGTACATAAGAGGTCAGAATTGGAGCAGAAAACCTTTACACAGCTGAGTATTTCTATTTTGATCAAAATAATTTCACACCTTTGTGATCACAAGGCAATCTGCAAACCACAAGGTGTCTTGGAGCTCAGCAAAATGTATTACTTCATAATGCTTCACCAGGGTGAGAAACAAAGAGCACAGAAATAAAAATGTGCATGCTCTTTTAGGGAAAAAGTGTTTTTGAGAAAGAAACCCACAGGAAACAATATCAAGCTGTAAAAAAACCCCAAACCAAAGGTGTTGTTTTTTAAATGCATACCTGGAGGCTATCTGCTCTCTCTATTTAGACCCTAATCCATCTTTTTGTCTCAGAGTAGCTTTTATAATTCATCAGACTCATCAGCTTAGAACAAACTGCAGTTATTCATGTATACTCTCAAATCTTACTATTTCAGCTGCCTGTAACTCCACTGAAGTTTTTCCAAATGTCTTAGACGAGGGCAGTGTAATTAGCTTCTGAAGCTGTAACTTCACAAAACATGATTCGTCCCCCTGTATAATTCAGTCTTCCATACGGAAGCGACAAAACCAGTGCAGAACTATTGGCACTTGAGCAGCCCATGGAGCGCGCTGTGCTGCAGGATGAACGGCACCAGTCAATGCACCTGCGTTGATGCAGCAGTCTGCTGATGGTACTTAAGAAGATATACTGTGGAAAAGCACCCTATGATCTTTATGCTTCTATTCTTCCAGGAAAAAAGTACAGAACACCGTCTACTGACATGAAATGTGTTTTGTAAACAACATGTGAAAATGATAAATGAACGCAACAGGATGGAAAGCGAGGTGTGGACCCGTCACGCACTGTGCTCCTCTCTCAAGGACTGCAATGTCTAGAGAGTACACAGTTTGCTGAGGACATTGCCAGTACAATGCGGGTCTGGTTCGCTATGTTTGCAGTATAAGACTATTACATTATCATCAAGTGGCGAAAGCTTTGGTGAGTCCAAATGTCAGCATTGCGAAGAGACATTTGTCTTGCAAGTCTATAATGTAATTTTGACACACCCTGCAGAAGGTTAATGTATATTAAGCCGGGATGATTTTGCAAAGTTCTGTGTCTATTAGCTTATCTCTTTTACTTGAGACCACAGATTACATTTATTGGAAACACTATATGTCACGGTCCTGTGCATTATTGCACTGCAGAACAACCAAACAGAGGTCTTCTGAGGCTTCCTCTGCTATGCAAAGCCCTGGAGAGACCTGCCCCATCTACCTTGTAAATCATGCTCTTTCAAATTGCCTGCACTGTGTAGTTCACAGGTAACCAGCTCCGCTCCAGCCAGCTGTCCTAAATTCCACTTGCATCCTTACGGTTAGTGCTACCTGGTAGGTGAGAATCTCTGAATGCCTGAAAGTGCCAGAACTTAGGTGGATGCCACACCATTTTAATGAGGTCATGAATTTCACTTCTTACAGGTGAAAATATATGTGGTGTGAATACTTTAAGTCTTAATGAGGATTCTACAAGGGGGCTATATTTAGAGAATTCAATTCACAAATGAAACACCTTAGTTTTAATGGTCAGCTCTAAACTCACTGACTAGAGTCTGAGCCACTTGGTGTGCACTGGGAACTATCTATAAATAACAATAGAAAATGTTCTCCAAGCAAAGTCTAAACAATCAAGAGGAAAGCCATATATTTTTATCTACTGATGTCATGATTAACTGACAAAATCACAAATTTTCATTTTATTTTGTAAGTTTTCACACTGTTTGTATTTTTGGCAGAGGAATGTCTGCTGTTGTCATTACACTGCTCTCGCTTCCATGGTGTTTGAGTCATAGCAGTGTCTCCTCAGCCATGATCACACAATCACAGGAATCCCAAAATCTCATTACTGATGAAAAACAATTTTATTTTTCTCTCTCATATGTTTGTATTCTGGTAATCTACAGCTATGTTTACATGAATAACTACAATACCAAGAGACCCAAGACACATTCTGATGCATGGGAACTAGACCATTTTACTGCTACATTTTTAGGAGGGTCTCTAGCACAGTATTGGCCTGAAGTTCTAGTGCTCCTCCAATAAAATCCTGGTTCAGGAGTTAAAATGGGCCAGAAAGCACTTCCAAAAGGTTGTTTTGAAGGGTAGGAGAGTATCACAGTATGGATTTGGGTAACTCTGTGCCAACTGGACTCAGTGCCAGAAAACAACCCTATGTGTTTTAATATTGTAATACAGAGGAAACCTATTTCTTTCAGATATGACACTGCTACAAATCTAAATCTGCCAGGCAGGAACTGGATTTCAGGTACAAAATATGAAGTCAGCTTGCCAAACAACTTGTTGGGCTTCAGAGTCACTATGCTACAAATAACTTCTTTCATAAGTTATCCGTTTGAAAGCCAGTTAGCCACCCTATCACTATATTAATGAGTTCAAATGTGATTCAAAACACCACGTGTGAAGTTTCAATTGGTGTGTATAACTTGTAACTCTTAGAAACTTTTTGCACACATAGGATTACATGTAAGGCCTCACTGGACAAATCCTCACAATTTCATATTTGAGAATAACACATAGAGAGCTGTAAAATTCCATAGACTAGTAACTAGCTAACATTAGTCCTAGCTAATATTGATTGCAGACCAGATGCGCTGATATAAATTTGTCTTCATGCATGACCTGTGTTGGATCCTGCAAAATGCTGAGCAACTGCAGCTTCTTTGGCCTTTAAGAAATAAAATTTACTTCTCCAGCTAGTAAGGTATTCCATCCAAGATGATCTAAAAATATCATCAAACAGTAAGAATGTCTAAAAATAGGGTAGAATGATGTCATAAAGGTGCAATTTGTAGTAAGCTACAATGAAAGCATGTAAAACATTTATACATCATCATCATAGAACCATAGAACCACAGAACCGTAGAACCATAGAATGGTTCGGGTCAGAACAGGCCTTTAAAGATCAACTAGTCCAACTCCCCTGCCGTGGGCAGGGACATCTTTCACCAGATCAGGTTGCTCAGAGCCCCATCTAACCTGACCTTGAATGCTTCCAGGGATGGGGCATCCATAACCCCTCTGGGCAACCTGTTCCAGTGTCTCATCACCCTCATCATAAAAAATGCCTTCCTTATATCTAATCTAAATCTACCCTCTTTTAGTTTAAAACTGTTATCCCTTGTCCTATCACTAAAGACCCTACTAAAATGTCTTTCTTCATCTTTCATATAAGCCTCCTGTAAGTAATTGACAGGCTGCAATAGGTTTTCCTAGAGCCTTGTCTTCTCCAACAGCCCCAACTCTCTCAGCCTTTGTTCAGAGGAGAGGTGTCCCAACCCTCTTATTTTTTTGACCCTTCTCCATGAAAACAAACATTTTCATGGCCCTCCTCCTGTGCACCATATCTTCTTGTACACACATGGTCTTTAAATTGTAAGTTTGTTTTTTTCTGACATGCCTAATTCCAGCTCTAAATTCTTAGCACAATAAAGAGAAACTATTAGGTGGAATAGCTATATTTTCTGTTTCTAAGTTGATGTTCATAGAACCGAATCATACCAATCATTGATGGGTATCATTAGTCACATACTTCAGGCACTTTTGACTGAAATGAATGCAGAATTCCAAAAGTTAAATAAAGAATAACAATAGCGCATAATATCCCATGGCAGCTGGGATATCCAGGAACTGTTACATCAGGTTACAGGCATGCTGGGCTGCATGGATTACCTCTCCTGTAGCTTTGGTACAAACAGCAAATAGTGCAATTGGATTGCCCATTGCACATCACTGAGTCATAGAAAAAGATGCAAAGTGAAAGTCCTTGGAAAAGTGCTCTGTGATTGCTAGGGTTTCACACAGCATACGGGGCTTTAAACATCTCCTGCAAAGTCTTCCACGGAAAATGAACCGAATCAAGTCTGCCGAGAAGACTGAATCCTCAGTGTTCAAAGTCTTGCCACCCTTTCACTACACAGCTCCTCTTAAATTTTTAGTAGAATTACTTTAGAGGAAATATTTTTTAAACTGTCATAGAAATGTGCGTGTATCCAGAGAGGCAAATACTTTCCAAATATTTTTCAAACTGCAGTTTACTAATAACACCAAAGGAAATCCATGGAGTCATAAAGTCCCCAGACTTGGGCTGATTCTAAACGAAACTGTGTGTGTGCAAGAGCATGTCTAGAAATCGCTTTGGTTCAGCTACTAGAGCAGTTCTGGTGTGTTGAAAACACACACTTAGCACACAGCTCATGCACATATGCGTACTCGTGGTTCACATAAGCTCTTAAAACAGCAAATTCATGTGCTGGCTGACTTTCCAAAGCTCCCTCAGAGATGTAGTTCAATATCTTTCAGGTAAAATTTAGGCTGTCACCTAAAGTGTAAATTACTGAAAATAAGAGGTGAGAGAGATATCATTGATGTCAACCTCAAGCCACTTTTGTTCACCTGCAAAACCACACATAAGCATGGGTCTATGAATAATGGTTGCAATTTTGAACAATTTTCCTAGGATTATGCTATATTTGCTATTTGTCTGTATTTCAAAATGTTGGTCCTTTAGCTTCCTCTGGCTGCTTTTTCTTGTCACATTTAGTCAATTTTTGCATAATGATAATGCTAAAAGACTGACAAGCTTGGACCTGAATATAGAAGACACTATATGAACCCATAGTTTGAGTTTTTTTCTCAAATGACTCTGAAAAGCACAGCAGATAAAAATCGCAAGCTGCAGAATAGAAAGAAATGGCACCAAATTTACACTGTCCTCAGTAAGTCATCAGCAAAAACTTCATTCCATCTGGATAACCTCCATCAGCACACAATATTTCAAACGTATTGGCAAATAATATCCTACTAATATCTGCCTACTGATATATATTAAGAGATAGTTTGTATCAATTTCCATTTCACTAGTGTAAATAAAGTGAGGACTATGATTTCCTCAGTAGAAGGCAAAGTGAAAGGTGTGCCTTTTAATTTGTCTCCTTGTATTAGCTATTTTAAATGAAAAACAGCACCAGTATAATTCTAATAGAGCAGTCCATTTAACAGTACAAAACCCAGTAACTATTCTTTTTCAAGGGTAACAGCAGTCCCCATTGCTAGTGGTGACTCATCTAAGTGCAAAGGTGTTTCTCTGGATTCGAGAATAAAAGAGAGTTTCTAACTAGAAAGAATGGAAAAAAAAAATCTGAATGGTTCACGCTGTGTGACGTAAAGGATTTACTTACACAGCGCAACAGAGCTGGTACTTGAACCCCAGCCTAGGTACTGGAAACTACATCAGTGCTGGGTTTGGCCAGGCTAAATAGTTTTGCAGAATATGTCACATTTGCAGAATGTTTGTCTGGAGTCAGCTCAAATGTGGCCCTGACACGCACCAAGATTCAGCTCATTTCACTTTTGCATACTAAAAGTAGGAGTCTCGTTTAAGCCAGGTGCCTAAGCTTCCTCCGCAGTCAGTGGAGAAAAATTTGAAACAATCCGATTGTAGAAGATTGCAATGCCAGAGTACCAACTATGGCAAATGAATGAATTTTCAGTGCTGGAGAAGTTAACAGCTAACGATAGCTGAAAATAAAAAACCGATGGACTCAATTAGGAACTACATACAGCCACAAAAATAATAGAACCACGCCTAGAAGATGACAGAATCCCAAACAACCGATACTGCTGGTGACTGTCAGCTACGTAAAAGAGGTTCTCAAACCTTTTTGGACACCAAGTTTTGAACTCAACAGAGTGCGACGCGGTACAGCATACAACTCTTTCTGACTCACCCACCCAGAAGCCCATGGGCCAATTTACCAATAGATCAAACAGGCAGGTTGCCTCCCACCTCTCAGTCCAGGTGCAGATGCCTAGCTATGCTGTGGCTCCTCCTTTGTAGTACACGCTTGTGTTTTTGTCTATATGCATGTATTCATATATAAAAATACACACATATATAAAAAATGCTATCTTGTGTTTATTCACACAAACTTGTGTCTATATCATATTTTAATGATTTTATACTGCAGGAAGTGTAGGAGTTGGTGACTGAAAAAAGCAATCAGGATGACAGCCTGTTTGCCATATCTCACAGACAACGCGTGTTTAATTTGAAATACTCTTATATATAAATGATATGTTAAAAATTACCCCCAAATAAACAATATAACTAAGTTTTTATAAAAAAATATACGATTGTTAAGTCTTTCCATAAATTTAATCTGAATAGTACATAAGCTATTTTGCAGAGGAGCTGAGAAGCTCTCCCTCCCACTTCTTTTGGAGGGATCCGTCAGGAACTCTGGGTTCTCAGAACCCTAAAAGTCAAGCCAATAATTCTTTGCTCATTTCTTCCCCCCCTACCCTGCTTCTTTTGTTTCAGAAACAAAATAAAATAGATACACATTTTGTTAATTAAAATTCCTTTTTTTTTCCCCTGTATGAATACTGGCTATTGTTACTTTCTAAAATAATCTTTTGTGGATTTAACAAATGTCAGACTTTCATCAGGATTCTGCACCAGCATTCTTGTTTAGAGAGCTCTACAAAATTCAATTAGAATAGAAGCAACCCACTAATGCAAATGAGTTATTTGAATACAGTTTTTCTGCGTCTGCCTATTATGTAGTGCGTCAAAGATAGTTGACTCTTCTATTAATTTTACAATGTGGGATTTTAGTTAATGTTTTAATATAGCTTAGTTAATAAACTCCTAATTTTCGCTGTATTCTATGCTTATTCAGTCCCACCATGTTTAATAATCTTAATATATTCGTGTTTATTTGGGGGATATTGTGTTTATTTGGGGAATATTGTTAGATTAAGAGTCATTTAATATATAGATAAGTTCAGTTCTGTATGCATGAAAGAAAGAGGAAAAATGTTCTCTAAGCAGAAATATGACAAATGACCATATGAGAACATTTTTTTCCTGTAAAAGTTTATAGAATGTTTTAAATTTGAATTTAATCCTTATTTTACTCTGTGCAGTGTGATATATATAACAGAAAGGTACAGACTGCACAGTTGAACTGTTGGTGCTAATGTCTGCTAAAGACATGGGGCCACCTCCTGGTTTTGCTTACACCTGTGTAAATATTGGAGTTACTCCATGAATCTCTAGATTAACATTAAATTTGAGATTTCATAGAAGTATGTCAAGTAAGCATAGAAATCAGCTAAGTTATGTACCTATTTGCTTTAAAATCTTTTATAATTAAGCTAAGATCATGGTTAGAATATTGTTCTTGGGGGAAAGATAAGTATTCTTGAACAGGATTAAAGACAAATAGCTTAACACAATGTTAAGCTCTTTAACTGGGATAATGAAAAACAGCTTTTATATGAGCTACTCAGACTTTTGCAAAAAGCCAGATAAAACTTATAATGGATGAAGTCTTCAGACTGAGGAAAAAAGAGATGTTTCTTTATAGAGCTGAATCTGCCATGCTGGATAAATCACACAAGCTTCTGGTTTCCAGCATCCATATAGTTTAATAATGACTGCTGTTTTCATGTCCCAGACCAGAGACAGATATGGACAAAACATAAGAAAATAAAAACGGTTGTATCAGGAAAAAACAAAGGTCCAGTTATTCAATATCCTCTCTGTCAGCATGGCTAGTGCCAATGCCTAAGAAATGCATGTAAGGGGAAAAAAAAAGCATAGGAAGGAATGCCTCTCACTGACCACTGGTTTAGAGGCTCTCTGAGTTAGAGGCTTGTGTGTTTAATTGCCATTGCGAGGTCCAAGCCACCTCATTTTGTCTAATCTCTTTTTGAGCCAGTATATACATCGGGTCCATACCGTATCCTATAGAATGGGTCCCTCAGTTTACATTTATACTGTGAAGAAGTACTTCTTCTTGCTTGTTTGCCTGGTAATTGCCTGCAATGCCCCAGTACTTGCATTGTGAGAACAGTGAATAAATCATTCTGTAGTCACCTTTTTCATGGTGTTTACAGCCCTCAATCATTTCCTTCAGTCATTTTTTTCTGCACTGAAAAAACCTATTCCATGTTTTTCATCACCCTCGTTGCATCTCTCCCTACTTGTTCCAGCTGTGTGTGCTTTCTGAGGCTGTGGGGCCATCAGAGATGCATACAACAGAATAATGATATTTTCTGCTCTGCTTTTTTATATTATTTTCCTAATAATTGTAAATTCATATATGGGGGAAAAAAAAACCCCAAAAACATAGGAGTTTGACTGTGGAGTCAAAACAGAGGCAGGAAAACATTAAATCACACTTTCAATTTGAAATGACTTAATAAGAAAAAAACTTTCTTATCTTTTTTACAACTCCTAAGCTGTAAAGAGTGATGA
This sequence comes from Phaethon aethereus, assembly GCF_964289735.1. NCBI lineage: Eukaryota > Metazoa > Chordata > Aves > Phaethontiformes > Phaethontidae > Phaethon > Phaethon aethereus. The sequence goes on from NC_138582.1 coordinate 22,813,707, forward strand.
AAACACTTCTCTTCTATTTTGGAAATCCTCAACACATAAAAATCTTTGTTCAGACAGTGGTCTGAGAAAGCAGTGACCAAATCTGGGTGCTTGAACTCAGGGACCCGTGTCTCTTTCAGTGTACAATTTTTGACTCAGGTTCTATGCTTGCTTTGTGTTGCATCCAGCAGGACTGAGGTGTATCCGATAATCCCATCTCAAGTTCACGTATGATTCGCGCAGACAGAAAGCGATCAACCTGGGCTGTTTCATTGCCACATGACAAAATGAAGCTACAGAGAAAAATGGGAAATGCTTTTAGACTTTCTAACTATGAAAATCTTTGAAGATAGTAAAATTTTGTGACAGGATTAAGTTAAATTAGTGGCTGAGATATTTGCAAACTGGCAATGAGATCCATCAGAGGAAGCCAGACAACAGGCCTGGAGAGAGAACTGAAATGCTAGGTGAAGATGATATATAAATGAATGACAAAGTAAGAACAATTGCTTCTTAGGCACACACCTACAAATGACAGAGTCAAAAATATATAGGCTTAACTAGAAAGCGCCTCAATCTGTGATTTGATGCAAATCATGCAATTAATTTTTATATGGGACTTGGAGAAACCACTGATCATCACTGCCTAATTTCAACTGGAAGGGAAGAAACCTCCGTTCCATGCAGTTCGGGCTAGCCAGATGAGATTGAAGCTAGAAGGATGACTGTAGCCAAATATCCAGTAAAATCTTTGGCTCAACTCACATAAAGGAACCTGTAGACAAAAACTGTAAAGCCTGCAGAGTCCTGGTGATACTAATGAAAGTCTGCAGGGATATAAAGGCTCCTGGACTGCGGGACCAACATCCTAGGAAAAAAGATTTTTGCCATAGGCAACTAAATGAACAGCCCAGTTGGAAGACAAATAACGGGTGCACTAGTTCTCCTTTTGAATTTACTATGACCAAGGATGGGCTTACTTATAGAGGAGAAAAGATTTGAAACAGGAGAAGTTAGTTGTGAAAGGGAACTTCAGTAAGCATATGAAAACTGTGCGCGTGGGGAAATTTGCAATATATACAGACGGGAAAGTAGAGGACACAGACTAGGGCAGCTGCAGGAGACTGTGCTGGAAGGGTTATCTCCTGAGATGTGAGAACCCACTGTCGAGTTCAGAACAAACTGAATTTATTTCTTCGGATTGGGTGAAACTAACAGAGAGACGTATCTATTCTTATTATTGTGATTCCATTACAGAGACTACAGAGGCTTTGGTTATATTCTGGGCTTCTACTGAATGCCCAGATAATACACACAAGTCACATTGTAGGAAATTTGACTTGGTTTTCGTCTGACTAAAGCGTCAAGTAATGTGGTCACTGCCTTTTCCAGTGCCTTGAGTCCCTACCACATGTTCCCCAAGGTGAGGGGAATAAGGTCCTTCCAGCTGGTGCTCTCTGACCAGCTCTGTCTGCCAGCTGAGGTGCAGTCATAGGACAGAGGCCCAAGAACTACACTGCAGAGCATGACCTCTGGTTCCTGTGAGGGAGTAAAGGGGCACAAATGAGGAGGTCTTTGCTCAGCACCTAAGATTTAGCAGGTCTGATATCAACAGTCATCAAAGATGCTTTTGCATTTTCTGTAGTCAGACAGATTTTCTTTTGTTTGCTTGTGTTTTCTCACTACTGTCCTACATCTTGTCATGGCATCCAAGGTAACTCCTAGAATCTGTGTGTGGACCTTCACATGAAGGCTATTTTTATTTCAGGACATTGTATCTTTTATTCACAGTTTTAACTCAAAAACACAAACTAGCACCAAAAGCTACCTAAAAAAAGATACTTTTACATTATGAAGACTTATGCATTCTGTGTCATGGCTACCTCAAGAACTAGCTCTTCTTTTTGTAATTACTCCACTAGTGAGTATCAGCTGTACCTAATTTATCAAACAGAAAAGACGTAAGAGCAGCATATTTTTAGAAAAAGATCCTTCAATTTCAAATTTAGTTCCACTTAGAGATCAGAAATCACTCGCTTTTAGGGGTCTGTGAACCTTTTCCTCTTCCTTAGGATTTTGAAGAGGAGAAAGGGAAGCTAGGAGGGAAGAAATCGTAGTTTTAATCCCAATGAACTCCATGTGAAAGTAATAATTTAATTACACTTTGTAAAAAACTATCGTTAACTCAAATATAGCATGATTGAAATTTACAAAATTAAACAATCTTTAATTTTTAAAAGCAGCTCTATATGAAAAATTCCTTTATTTCCCAAGGAAAGGAAGAAAATTTGCTGAGAACTGTAGTACCAAATTTTTGTCAATTTGGTAGACAAACTGTCAGACAGTTTGGTCTGTGAGATATATAATTGACTGTACTTAGAAAGCAAGTGTTTCATTAGAGAGGATTCTTTAGCCTCAGGTTATTTCAGGTTCAGTTTGAATCAAAAATCTGACCTACTACTTTGATTGGGGCAAGGGCAGTCCAAAACACATGGCTGGAAGGGACTCCTTGGGTCACTGAGGCTGCAGGTCCCTTGCTGCAGGACTTGTGAATCCATCAAGTTTGAAGAGACTTAGCATTTGCAGGTGGCCATACTTCTTTATTTTTAAGTCACTCATCAAGAGGTATTAGATGCCTTGTGTCAACTGCCCTGCTTCGTTGTACTTCTACAAGAGTGACAAAGGTGCAGTAAGCCTTGGGATCTGATTCCTTGCAACAATCCTGTTTAGGAAGATTAATGAGAACACCTTGATCCGACTGCAAAACAATCTTTTCAGTTGGCAAGGTGGTGGGAGGAAACAGTTTAATGCAGATTAATTGGGGTAAGAAATAATGATGCTGATACAAAAGAATATTATCATCATAAGTACTAAATATGATGAATCTGGGTAAATGGTCCTATGAAAGTCAGGTTAAGAGATTTCTAGAAGAGCTTTGGAGTTCAATAGCAAGGAACACATCTGTTCTTCCTCGTGACCAAGATACTTTTAGTGACTCTTTCTTAAAAAAGCTGCATTCTCAAGACCACACATTTATTACTTAGCATTGTATTAAATACTTCTGCAAAATCAAAAGATAATGTACATGCTCAGAACCTCGAGATGAATTTGAGGGTGGAATGAAGTCACATTCCTGTTCCTTTTATGGTTCTCAAATGTCTGTCTGTACTGGCGATTTATTTTCAGTACAAATAGAAGTAACATTGTAATTATCCTTCTATGCTAACAGTTTTGTTATTGTATTAGGAATGTTTTAAAAAGAACACATGGCATTCACTGGCATAAATACTTGTATTGTGAAATGGCTCCACTCTGCTTATGCCCCTCCTTTGCCGATATAATTTTCCGTCAGTATGTCTATACTGCATTTTTATTACTGCAAGTTATGACTTTTATGAACAAATACAGTATTGTTTGCTTTCACAAAATAGAAGGAAACACAGTAGTTCTTCTATAAATTTCAGCCATATTATGTAATTACTTGAAACATAACTTGTTAATTCTGAACATTTATTATGACCAGATGAAGTAAAATACAATAATATTCAGAAAGACATTGAAACATCACCTGTTAATAGCTAGGATAAAAAGATTTTTATTTTATTTTTTAGTATTGTAAGACAAAATAGGATTCGCAGATGTATGATAAAGTTTACGGCATACTGTTAGCCTGTCAGATGATATGAATGAAGGTTCAACATATATTCAGCAAGTGGTAAGAGGGCAGAAGTGTGCAGAAAACCACATTTCTGTCAAAGCAAATAGGGAGGTGATGACACAACAGAAGTGCAGGTTGGGCAGAATCATTTTATGCATTCAATACACTTTACACATCAACCTTGCACAGAAGTACTGTGCAGGACTAATCTGATGGAAGTTACTTCCATTGAGCTCTACCCTGCCTGAGAGCTTATGTTCCTTTCTCCATTGGTGAACAGTATCCCCCAAAAAAGCTTCTTTTCTCAATGTTTCTCTTACCGCCCTTGCTGAATCATAATCATCTCAATACTTTTTTCCATGCAGTATAGTGCTGTATATGTATATATATACAGAGGAAGTGAGAGAGAGAATCTTTTTCTTGTCCCGTAATAAACATTCTCCATTTCCCGTCCTTTTTTTCCTGGGGAGAAAACGCTTTGTTCACATGCCCAGTTTTGTTTCCTAGCCACCGAACAACCGTGTAACCCAAGCCTGAGGGCCTAAAATAGAGATATCTGGATTATAAGTGTTCAAGACTGTATTTTGTAATGAAGCAAAGGAATTTACTCATAAATGCTGTCTAAATCGATATTGATAATACAGTCCTTGCCATGGTCTACCCAGAGTTGTGAACAAAAATAATTTGCTAATTTTTATTCAGTCTAAATGCTATCTGTCCATCAAGCTTTGCTGTCAGAGTGAAAGGAAGAGAAGTAACTTGATGAGAAAAAAAACTGTGTAAAAGTAGACAAAGAATCTTGAAGGATGGTGAAGTTCAGGATGCTGGGGTCAGATTTACAAGGATAAAAAGAGAGAGAAAGATGATCAGAGCTGTGGGTAAGGAAGATTATTTTAACTACTGGGTACATGAGGGCATTCTGACATACAGGAGAAACCAAGATATCCTGGGCTGCAGGAAAGAAATGCATATGCAGCATAGAACTGTATAGCATAAGACTTGCCTTCTTTAGGGGAAAGGGGTTACTATAAAACACTTTTTGCCTTAAAAATCACGTTGTTTGCAATTTCTTCTACAGGCAGGCCAAGAATCATCTCTTTTTGCCCAGAGAGCAGCAATATCAAATCTTATCATTCCTAAGTCATACTCCTGCCTAGTAAAAATATGTATTCCATGCTTATTAAGCTAAGCAAGGATCAATCATGAACTGCTGAAGAAAGTAACAGAAAAAAACAGGTCCAGGAATAATCAATGGTAAAGTCTTTAATTTCACTTCATTTCATTTCATTTCATTTCATTTCATTTCATTTCATTTCATTTCATTTCATTCTTTCAATTGATCTTCTTCCTGCTCAGGGCTTAGGCTTTTGCATAACAAAGCTTTAGTGCGTTTCCAATCTGGTAAGGAGTGGGAGTAACAGTCATGACTAAGAAATCATTTCCATACCTGCATGTGAATCTCACCCTTCTCTCTTGGAGCAGTTTTCTGGCATTCTGCACTCATGCCTGAGATATATTAAATTTTGACATGATCTACATATGGAGAAGGATCTGTAGATTGTCTCTGAAGCTGTCTCTTGACAGACCAGAAGAAAAAAGTCCCATACCCTTGTTACCACAAATTTGTTAGAAAATGAACTGAAGAACTAACAAAGTGCAGAAGAAGTTGCATGGAAAACTCACAGAAATCAAGCTGTTGCTTGGCTGCCAGAGAAAGTGTCAGTGTAGGCACTGTTACATGGTGACTTTCTGACCATGTCTCAGTTTGGAAGACAGGAATGAAGCAGTTAAATCAGAATAGTATCTATCACATATATAGAAAATATCAATTTTCATCGGGAGAATCACAGAAATTAGAAACAGAGAACTCTTTATCCACCTAGCCATTGCCAATGCCAGAGCAAGGGTGTTCACTCACAGACAGCCCATTCAGGAAAGGACCAAAGACCCTACTGGCATGATGCTATTAGTTGCTGTATGTTGCATGAGTTACATTTTTTAAAATAACTCAGCATGTCTACAACATGCTATTAATTGTTAGGAAGAAATTAATTTACTAGCTTCACCTACATAGATTTGGCCTTAAATTTGACTGAAAGCCCAATTCATGACATAATCCCTCAGAAAGATATAACAAACTTCATGACTAAGCATCCAACATAGTTCAAACATCCAGCTGGCAATTCTGTGCTCAGCTCAGGCTGAGAAGTGAAGATGAGAAAAGCTCCATTTCAGGACTGAAACATACCATCAATATTAATTATCCTGTCCTGATGCACTGAGACCCCACCAATGCTCAGTGTTGCAACCTGACAGGGTAAGTGCAGCTGCCAGGTACGAAAGGCTGAAGGTTGCAGGACAACCAAGGGATCAGGCCGAGCCAGCATGGGTTCATGAAAGGCAGGTCCTGCTTGACCAACCTGATTTCCTTCTATGACCAGGTGACCCACCTAGTGGATGAGGGGAAGGCTGTGGATGTTGTCTACCTGGACTTTAGTAAAGCCTTTGACAGCGTCTCCCACAGCATTCTCCTGGAGAAACTGGCGGCTCGTGGCTTAGACGGGTTTACTCTTCGCTGGGTAATAAACTGGCTGGATGGCCAAGCCCAGAGAGTTGTGGTGAACGATGTTAAATCCGGCTGGCGGCCGGTCACAAGCGGTGTTCCCCAGGGCTCGGTTCTGGGGCCGGTCTTGTTCAATATCTTTATTGATGATCTGGATGAGGGGATCGAGTGCTCCCTCAGTAAGTTTGCAGATGACACCAAGCTGCGCAGGAATGTTGATCTGCTGGAGGGTAGGAGGGCTCTGCAGAGAGATCTGGACAGACTGGATTAATGGGCAGGGGCCAACTGTATGAGGTTTAATAAGGCCAAGTGCAGGGTCCTGCACTTCGGCCACAACAACCCCATGCAACGCTACAGGCTTGGGGAGGAGTGGCTGGAGAGCAGCCTGGCAGAAAGGGACCTGGGGGTGCTGGTTGACAGCCGGCTGAACATGAGCCGGCAGTGTGCCCAGGTGGCCAAGGTGGCCAACAGCATCCTGGCCTGTATCAGGAATAGTGTGGCCAGCAGGAGTAGGGAAGTGATTGTGCCCCTGTACTCGGCACTGGTGAGGCCGCACCTTGAATCCTGTGTTCAGTTTTGGGCCCCTCACTACAAGAAGGATGTTGAGGTGCTCAAACATGTCCAGAGAAGGGCAATGAAGTTGGTGAGGGGGCTGGAGCACAAGTCTTATGAGTAGCGGCTGAGGGAACTGGGGTTGTTCAGTCTGGAGAAGAGGAGGCTGAAGGGAGACCTTATCGCTCTCTACAACTACCTGAAAGGGGGTTGTGGCGATGTGGGTGTTGGTCTCTTCTCCCAAGTAACTAGCGATAGGACTAGAGAAAATGGCCTCAAGTTGCGCCAGGGGAGGTTTAGATTGGATATTACGAAAAATTTCTTCACTGAGAGAGTGGTCAAGCGTTGGAACAGGCTGCCCAGGGAGGTGGTGTAGTCGCCATCTCTGGAAGTGTTCAAAAAAACGTGTGGATGTGGTGCTTCAGGACATGGTTTAGGGGACGTGGTGGCATTGGATTAATGGTTGGACTTGATGATCTTGAAGGTCCTTTCCAACCTTAGTGATTCCGTGATTCTGTGATTCTGTGAAAGCTAAGTATGCCATTTCTAGACATTTCCTAAGGAAAAACTTCTTATATGGCTGTTCCGTCTGCCCATGTGGATATTTTTTCTCCTTACTAACTTTTGATCTTATGGAACAGTTACATTCAAGTTCCACAGTTAGCGAAGTGAGACTATTGCCCTGTTGAGAGGAGAGGTGTAGGCTCTGATGCCTCTAGTATCTGTAGAACAACTGAAGTTAGGAAAAAGAAAAAAAACTTTAAATATGTATGTATATATGGGTATATATGTCTATGTTATATACATATATCTTTGACATGTACTTTTGATGTACTTGAGAAGAGCATACATCTCAAACTTGTATGTACATCTCACATATTTAAATCAAGCTTGCTTTCTTTGAGACTGATGAATCTAAATTTTTTTGAAGAATTGGACATTTTCCCTCTACTTTTCATCACCAAATGGAGTACTTCAAAAAGGCACCTTAAAAGGCATCTTAAGGTAACAGATAAAAATCTAGATGAGCTTTAATTGAAAATAAATAGAATATTTATAATACATAAATAATAATATAATGACTTATTTTTGCCATTATTTTGCCATTGAGGATGGCCCTGTGAAACTATAATCTGATTTCCTGTCCCCAACAAAGTAGTTATTTTCAATTCCTATTCTTATCAGAAACTATAACTTTTATAACTGTTCAATATTAAAAACCAACAGGTGATGCACTAATAATAACCCCAAACACTAACAGGAAATGAATTAAGGATTATGAGGAATGGGGAAGAAGAAAGCATGACATCTTAGAAAAAAAGGACTTTCTATCTGAGTTGCTCATGTACTCTGCTTTCACAGAAGGATTTTCCTAGCCACTTCAAGCAGTGTTACACAGTTCTCCTTCACAAAAGCTTTTCTCTCTTGCTGTATTCTTCCTAAGCTGCTATTCTTCCTCCGACTCCCTTGTTCCTGATTCCCAGAGTCTAACCTGCAGTCAGACCCATGCTGTCATCTAGACCTCTCCTGTGTGTGCCTACTTCTCCTTTCACTGAAATAATTGTTGAATTTCTCCATACTCCACTTCCCTCACCTCTTGACTCTTTCTCTCACATTAAAGTCTTCCTTGCTGCCTCCTGCTGTTTTTCATCCTCATCAATCTCTTCTGCTTTCAGGCTGTCACTCGTCGTTGATGAAAATCTTCTCAAAAGGTAGCCTGCTACCAGACGCAGGTGCTGAGACCTTCATCCTGGATCTGTACATTTTTACTAGTCAGATATACCTTGCTACTCTCCTTTGATATCAATATTATCCTATGATATTAGTATCTTCCTTCCATACTGTTTGAAGACCAATGTCTTATGGGCATTTGTTTTCATAAGAATTGATAGAACAGCTTCTTAATATTTTTAATTCTCAAGTCTTTTTACTAGAATCTAGAAAATTCCTAGGAGGTCACTTTTTTCATGTTTGCTTCCATGTCAAGGCCACTTACTTTCAGTGAGATCCAAACTCTCTCTTCACTAAAAACAAAAAAGCAACAGTATGTTCACTTCTCTGGTATTTAGACACGGGACGGACATGCCATAACTCAGGATGAGAGGAGAAGAAAAAGCAGGAATTGATGGGCTGAAGGTGGAACTGGAAAACACAGTTAACTCTGCTAAAGGGAAGGAATGCAAATTAGCTAAAAATGGCTAACTGGCTACCTGCAAAGTATTTTCAGTTGAGAACAGAATCCTTGGTGATATGCCAAAAAATTAAATGGAAAATAAGTTCAAGGATTTTAATGAGTTTCACCTGTATGATCACTGACTGTGATTTCAACCACTTCTATCCCATCCACACTTCCATATATATGGAATAATCTCCAGAAGGAGACCTTCAGATTCCTTTCCATATATACTATCTTCAAATGCCTGATGAGTACAGAATGGCATGGAGGTAAAATCAAATGACAGAAAGTTTCTTCCTCAATCCAGGAAAGCTGAGAATATGGAACACAGACACAACTGGCACATGTTTAGATTCATCTCCCCACTGAGAAGAGACAAGCATGGTGGCAAAAGCCAAGATTCAGCTTGGACCATGTGAGAAAATTCATTTCAAAATCGCAAAGAATCCTTTTCCCAGTGGGGTTCTGTTCAACAATTCCTGTAATCTGCCAACACGCTGCATGAAAGCCCTTGCTTAAATAGAATAGCAAAAGGCATCCAAGTTAATGACTTCTACTGTACACTGAGTACTTACAGACCTCTCTGTAAGGAAGCTGCTGAACTGACTGATCAGTTCATTTTCTTGCAGCCTGACCTCTAATGGGTAGCTGTTGCTGGCACCTGGCTTCTGTCAGTATGTTAACAGAAAACAAGGAGTCTTAGCGTGAGCACTAGCTGAGAAGTGATGCTTTTAAAGGTAACTCCTGTGGCAGTATGGTCTTCAGCCACTGTGTGGCTGATCAAACAGCACAGTGAACAGCTCTCTATGTATTTTACCTATTTACCTGGGAGTGATTTTGCACACTTCCTTGCATTTCTGTCCTTTTACTGATGAAGACATGACTTTGGCTATTGATAAGATGGTGAAGTTAAACCAGAAAGCACAGTAACAGCAACAGTGAGAAAGCTGAAGGGTTTCTGTAGTTCTCATCCTTTAGTAGTCCTAGCAAAGAAAGAGAGCTGAAGCAGAAACCAAGATTGCTTTTGTGTGAAAAGTGGATTCACATGTCTTCCCTCCCTTTATGAGAGCCGGTATCCCTCAAATGTACCACTTACTTCAGTGGAACTACTCATACGCTTAATAGCAAACACATGTAGTCAGCTAATTTCCAACATTCATAAATAATATTCAACCTCAAAAATAAAATGAGAATGTCTTTACAACAGGCAAATAATAAAAAAGATTGCCTAAACATTTTTCTTCCTCTAAGTTACACATATTCATGTAAAACAATTTCATCTGCATCCTCTGGATGGGAGCTCACTTTTCAGTCAAGTAATGCAACTCATAGTGTACAGAGATCATGAACTAAAACAAATTTTCAGTTGCCTACAAACTTCACCAAGAAACCAGCAGAAATGCTTGCTCTGCAGATATGCCCAAGAACAACAGGGAGCTTGGTATTACTTGTGAAATAAACAGGACATATCTAAGTGAGAAAGAAGGACGTAACAAGAAAACATAGCTGGTAGCAGGGAGAGGAGTTTCTTTGCCCTATTCAAGAAATTTCACATTTTCATAGAATATAGAATCATAGAATAGTTGGGTTGGATGGGTCCTTGAAAGGTTGTCCAGTCCAACCCCCCTGCAATGAGCAGGGACATCTTCAACTAGAGCAGGTTGCTCAGAGCCCCGTCCAACCTGACCTGCAATGTTTCCAGGGATGGGGCATCTACCACCTCTCTAGGCAACCTGTGCCAGTATTTCACTACCCTTACTGTCAAAAATTTCTTCCTTATATTTCGTCTAAATCTGCCCTCTTTTAGTTTGAAACCATTAGCCCTTGTCCTACCACAACAGGCCCTGCTAAAAAGTCTGTCCACAGCTTTCTTATAGCCCCCCTTCATGTACTGGAAGACCGCAAGAAGGTCTCCTGGGAGCCTTCTCTTCTCCAGGCTGAACAAACCCAACTTTCAGACTTTATGCACAGGAGAGGTGCTCCATCCCTCTGATCATTTTTGTGGCCCTCCTCTGGACCTGCTCCAACAGGTCCATGTCTTTCCTGTGCTGAGGGCTCCAGAGCTGGATGCAGGACTCCAGGTGGGGTCTCACCAGAGCAGAGTAGAGGGGCAGAATCCCCTCCCTCAACCTCCTGGCCACGCTGCTTTGGATGCAGCCCAGGATACAGTTGGTCTTCTGTGCTGCGAGTGCACATTGCCGGCTCATGTCCAGCTTTTCATCCACCAGTACCTCCAAGTCCTTCTTGGCAGGGCTGCTCTTGATCCCTTCATCCCCCAGCCTGTACTGATACCTGGTCGGGTTGTCCTGACCCATGTGCAGGACCCTGCACTTGGCCTTGTTGAACCAAATGAGGCTCACACGGGCCCATTCCTCGAGCTTGGAGGATGCCATCTTGTCCCTCAGGCATGTCAGCTGCACCACTCAGCTTGGTGTCATCTGCAAACTTGCTGAGGGTGCACTCGGTCCCACCATCTATGTCACTGATGAAGATATTAAAGAGTACTGGTCCCAATACGGACCCCTGAAGGACACCACTCATCACCCATCTCCATCTGGACATTGAGCCGTTGACCACCAGAGCCCTCTGGATGTGACCATTCAACCAATTCCTAACCTTGGAGCCATTCCTCAGTTGTAAACTGCTAAAACATAAAAAAAATCTAGCAAAAATATACAGTTCAGCAGTGCAGTCCTTGAACTAGGTTCTGAATTTTCTGCTGAATTTAGATGCACTTCTGATGTCTTCAAAACCCTCACTATCTATTGCCAAAGCATTGCATAATTGCTAAGTATAAAGATGTGTTTTACAAATTGGGAAAAAAAAAAATTAACCTTGAGTTGTTCAATAGGATAGTTAAGAAGCACAAACACCCAGAAGGACAGAAAAAATAATGTCACAAATTCTTTTTTGTTGTGTTGCTAAAGCAATGGAATAGGTACTTTACAGGTTTTAGGCTTATATTCTGTCTCTCCATTGACTTCTGCTGGTCTCAGGTAACTTCTCTGTTCCTCTCATCCTCCCCCATGTTTGTCTTATTTCTCTATACAGACTGCAAAGGTCAGATATGAATAAAAAATGGTTTAAAATGGATACAAGTGGCTAAAATGCATAGGAATTTGGCATCTCATTCCAAAGAAATAAACCTGAAAAATCCTGCTCATAGCCCCAGTGGTGCCTAAGTTCCCCAAAATCAGCCTTTTTATCCTAATTTACCTCTAATTTTGATTCCCTGCATGTTGAGAAGCTACTGACTCTTGCCAACATGGAGGTGGCAGGGACCTATCCCACATCTGCATTCAGAAAACGCAGGTCCTGCATATTATGCCTCAGGGACAACTCCAGTAAGATTTACAAACTGCAAATACAGGAGTCTGCTCAAGAAATGTAGTTTTGGGCACTGTTTCCTTTTATTACATCTCTACAGAAGCGGAAGCGAAATCTCAGTTTTATATTGCCGCCAAGAGGATGCATCCATGATGCAGAGAGATCTGGGTTCAGAGCCCCCACCCTGCTGCAGAAGACTAAAACATTTCCCACTTTCTTGGAGAGTACCTGGCACACACCATCTGATACACGCCTGACCTGCACTATTTTGCATACTGACATTTTTGCTAGCACCCAAAAAAATAAAAAAGGAAGATCCAGTAGGCCAATTAAAGCATTGATAAGAGAGCCGTGACTGTAGGCTAATGGTTGGGGTAATTTGTTTGTGAGTAGAGGGTTCAGCTCCCTGATCCAATGGTTGCATATATGTTTTCTGTGAATCATCACTGGTACCTTAGCTGATTTTAAATTACACTGTTAATATAATTTCTCCTGTAAGAGTTTTCTGTTAGTGGCACATATAAGTTTTGAGTGATAGCATCATGCACATTTCTTCCATGGAAGACAAAGCCAATCTAAATGGTCTGGAAATGCCTAGGAGGCATAACCCAGTTCATTACGAGGTACATCAGCACAAAGAGTCCAGAAGCACGAATTGCCCACACAACTGTATTCTCATTATCTGCATGACTTCCCATGAGCTGTAAATCTTGTGCAGTGTTTAAAAGCAGAAGTACTATAACATTTACCTCCCCATTTTATCCTATGGAGAGCACATATTAGTCTTATTTATGATATAGGCATATGACAGCCAGCTGAAATGGGCAATATGAGAGTGCAGTAAAACTGAACTTTCTTAATACTGTAACATCCATATAAGTTGCACACCGGTTGAAGCCAGAGAACTGTTCTGAATGAGTCTGCAAAGTATGCCTCTAATACCACCTTTACTTTTAAGGCTATTTTAATGATTTTTACTTTCAGGTAATTATTCTATAAATTACCTTCTATCCTTAGAAAAAAAAATCATTTATCAAAAGCATATTAATAGTATTGCTGATTGCATGGGTAGTGTTAAAGACATAAATTCAATATCGAGATATGACTTGCTGAAGGACCTTTAACATTTTATTCCATTTAACTCCAAGGAAGGAAATACTGTATTATTATGAAATGTTAAATTAAAAAAAGATGCAGCCCTAATGAATCTGTAAATATAAATGCACTATTTATTTATTTTTGGTGCTAAAACCACACTTCTGATAACTGTCCAAGAGCAAAGTACAACAGTTCTTCCTGTTGGCCTTTGGAGATCTGAAGCAAATCTCCCTTCATGGCACATTGTTATTTAGTGAAGGTGGTTCATAGAGCAATGTGTAGATGAGTATTATCCTTCTGGAAGAGCAGAAACAGTAGTCATTGGAGGTGGCTTTGTAAAAAATTGACAATACTAGAAAAATTATTTCGACTGGAAGCAAATAAAACTGAATTTTCTTCCCTATAGTATAAACTACAGAGATACACAGAACTGTAACTACAGGGAAGTACCGTAGACATTTCAAACAAACTGGAAACTGAATAATTGCCAGAGGAAAAGTATGAAATTGCCTTATAAAGTTCTTTTTTTCACTCTCATGTTTCAGTAGGATGAAGTCAGAGCCCTTTTTCACGGAATATCCAACAAGAAATTCACATACATTATATCACTTGTTAACTAAGGGATTATAAAATCCCAAAAGGAGTTTTCAAACTGAAACTTTCTTAAGGAAAGCCTAAATTACTCTGTTGAATAGCGCTCACATAGCCTAAAAAAGAAATGCTCTCCAGATTGAATTAATTCAGGAAGGACTGTGATGGCTTTTCCTTATGTAACACCACAAAGAACAAATCTTGTTTACTGTGAAACAGAAATAAAACAGCTTTAAAGTTTTTTGATCAGATGTATATTTTTTTTAGCAGGGATCTTATGAGAGTTTTTCTGCTGTGAATAAGAAAAGATAGCTTAGCAATATTCTTACCAAGAAAGATCAAAAGATCACTCTACATTTCTCTCTCTATTTTTACCTCTAATTATGGAAAGAAAAAAAATCTTGTGGAAGGTCAAGCTAAATGTTCTGATCTCACTTATAACTTTCTCTGTTTTTTCCCTTATTAATGAGATCAAGTGGTAATATAAGTATGCTGCTTTTTAAGGAAAGAGTTGGCAACACAGAAAATAGTTTTTGGAAATGTAAGTAGAGATTTTTAATCATATAGGTGCCTACAACCAGGGGATTTAGTCTTACTTGTACCACAGTCAGCTGGAAATCTCACAGGTGTATATCTCACTGAGTTGGTAACTGCGTATTACAGAGAGCGAGTTCCATGAGTAATTTGTGACTGGCCAGTACTGCTCAGTTGGTATACATGATCTGCACATTTTGTCCCAAAATTAAGCCTTTTATTCTTACTTCCTAGTCTCATTACAGGACTTTCTTCTCATCCACCTGCAATTTCTGCTTATATATGGTATAAGGTGTCTCCCACACTTTGTGTGTGAGGCGTATCTTCCAGAGCTCCTCCGGATCTCTATAAGATAACAGGTAGCACTGCCTGGAGTTTGGTTCTGACACCTCAGTGATACAGTTCTTTTCACTGCATCCACTTCTCACAGAAGCTTTATGAAAATAGAAGGACTCAAATATATACCTACCTCCTCTACAGAAAATCTGTTGAGGAGAGTTGCATAAATTTTGTACTGCCTTATCTTCTTTCATAGTCTTTTCTTACATGTGGAAGAAAACAATTTAAAAACAGAAATCTACCACCTTAGTAAAATATAGTTAAAAATGTGTGTAGTCAAGGCTTTTCAATTTGCTATTAGAATCTATTTATTTATTAGCGTACTCTCCAGAGTTTATTTAGTAAAATCTGATTAATGGTCTTGGTAATGTATTTATTATAACGGTACTTTCTTTTTGGTAAAGGATTCAGGTCACGATTCTCAACTAATCAGTAGGACAAATTGGCCTTAATCTCTTGTCAACTGCTAATCCTATATTTCTATCAATGTAATATGGGTTTATTCTGAAACTAAATCAGATTACACATCAAGAATACTGATACAAGTATAATACTACACATTAAAGCAATTTATTAACATTAGCAATCTGTCTCTGGAATAGGAGAGGAAATAAAACTCTGAACAAATGGTTTGCTTCAAATCACCTGAATTATATATGTGATTTTAAAAAGATTAAAATACATGGCCAGATTAAAAGTAGTGAATGATAATTTCAGTCGCCATTTTGGCCACATAAATTAATTCTAGAGACAGAAAATAATAATGTATATTATGAAAATGAATACGCTTTTAGTTCAGTAGGTGGTTTGTTTACCATATTCTATCTCATTTTAGACAAAAGGCAATCAGTGTTTCTCCTTTAGTTACCACTGTTGGGAGTGATTAATCATCTTCTTTTTAATAGGAAATATACGTACTCTGTGTGTGGTAGAAGACTGCTTTTTATATAAATCCAAACTTTGAACTGAGAAATGTGAAATTCCATGCAAGACGAAGAGAAATGTTCCCAACAGATTCCCTTCAGTTATTCCAGTAATTGAGGAAAATGCTTTACAGGCTACATTGTTGATTCATGACAGACATAACTGAGACTATTCCGCTTATGAATATAGCACTTTAGACCGTAGTTTCAATACCCTACAAACCACATAGAATCCAAGATTCGGCTTTTAACACACGCACAGAGAAAATAAAATCCCTCTCAAGCTTTTTGCTCTGACAGACCTACTTCTCTTATATTTCTTCTAAGAAAAGATGTAGTCATAAAATATCAACATTTCAGAATACTTTAACCTTGTTTCACTGGGCCTACCCTTTGGACACCTCCAGAATTTGTTAAAATCAAAGTGTCTCTTTTTGATGAATGCTGTTTAATTCTCTCAAGGGCAATCATAATTTTATTTGTACTGAATCAGTGGATTTTTGCTTTTTTTTCTACAATGAAATATAACTTCAAGAATATAATGCCATAGTTTAACCCCACCAAAATTATAAAGGATATTAAGAGAGCACAGAAGACCATGACACACTGTCCCAAAACTTTACTTTTACAGCCCTATAACTTCATGCCACGTGTGGCATCTTGCTGAAGTTTGCCTTCCTGCTAAAGGAGGGACAGCCTTTACCTTGGTCATTAAAAAAAAAAAAGCTTTTTGATTCTAATGAGATTTTAATAGGTTTTAATATTTGTCTATGTCTTGGTTGACCTTGCATAGTTTTCCAATGCTTTCCTACAGCTTTTATCTTGGGAGAATGCACCTATTAGGAAGAGTAATTAGCTTACATGGAGCAACATGTCGCCACAGAGAAACTGTAGTTCCGGCAGCGTCAGGTGACCCCCAGGTTTTAGGTTTTAGGTTTATGTCTGCAGGGCCCTCCAGACTGACACTCTGCAGAGACAATCAAGGGCAATTTGTTTCTATTCAAAAACATGGTTACACCTCTCTGCAGGCATTACTGCACTGGACACTCTGAAGTCACGCTGTTATATGCTTCTTGTCATCTATTTTAATAGTTGCCATCTATTGTGACCATATACCCAAAGATGTCATGGGACTCGGTCTCTGAGAGTGTGCTAGACTCTGTACGTGTGACTGAATGTACGTATACACAGGAAATGGTTTAGTATATATGATCCATGGTGTGGTCCAGATTCTAAAAAAAGTCTTGAAAACATAAATTAAACTACTTCGGCTTTTGGGTATAATCAGCCTACAAACACAATAGGTCTTGGCTAACTAAAGAAAAGACAAAATATTTTCACAGCTAAAGGAGAAGTACCAGCTAAGTAACGGAAGTCAAGACACCCAGGTATCCACCTGCCAGAGACAGTGCATGTAAGTTGAAAGAGAGCTAAGATTGTCTAATCAGAAGAGGGCAAAGACTTCACTCATGAATGAAATATAACTGAGAGTTACAGGTCTGCATCTGTATGGAAGGCAGATCTTCAGATCCCTCAGGGCTGCCCAGAAGGAAAAAGATTTTATTCCAGATACAAATAGCTAAGTAAACACTGTTAAGATGCTGCTTGGGATTTGCATTTTGTATTTTATTTTCCTCTGCAAAGAAAGCCAGCTTTTCCACTGGAAAGAATGCCTGTGGAATCAGGACCTGAAGGTTCTGAACTCTTTCTAACCTGGCGAATGTTAGCTTCTAGGAATGATTGCTTGACTCAAGTGTAGGGAGTATTCCATGGCTACTTTTTGTAGCACTGAAAAGGCACAGGAACAAGAACTAAATTAAATTCTGATTTACCTTTGCCATTCTACTCTATAGTATCTTGTCTTTTACTAAAATCTTATCTTAAGTAAAAGTTACTGTAAGTAAAATTACTTTTGTGTCATCCAACGATTAGCTTGATTCCAAGGTTAAAGAAATTGCAGGAATTCCCAGGCTCTTTTTTTTTAATTGCTTTGAAATGAATCAAATCAGTTCAGAAAATACTGATCCTGTATAATTTCACACTTAAAATTTTCATTAAATCAAATAATAGGAAAGAAATATCACAGCAGTGACACACATTGTTAAAAGGAGTATGAACTTTTAAAAAATAAATTACAACTCTCCTTTAAGCCCAAATGGAAACCAAAGAATGAGTCTCATTCATGTTTTCTGTATTCTCATGATCTTAACACTTGCATTTTTTCTGCTCTTTCTTTTGCCATAACCATAGAGATCCACAGAGTGCAACTTAAGACCTTTTCTTGTAATGAATATGAGAGCGTACATGGATTGTCTTGCTATGATAATCTGAAAAGATCAGCTCCTATTGCCTATGTTAATGAAGTCAGATCTTTTCAACTTCTTGAATTATTATTTTACTGTCATAAATGACCCTTGCTGGGCTTGGTCAGCAGAGTTACTGGATTAGCAATTTTCTAGGCATTTAAGACTTTGTATGTCTGAGGAGAAAAGAGCATTGCTTATTCAGGCTTATGTCATATTTCAGATGTATTCAGTTCTCTCTCTGGAGTACTTCCAACACAGAATATACACCAGCCATAGTTGAATGAAACCCAAATACTATTGTTAGGTTGTTGTTGTTGATTATATTATTATTATTACTACTACTACCACCACCCCTACAACAATTACTCCTTTTACTCCCACTTATAACAACAAATCAACATACCCTTTACCTGTAAAACCTCAAACAACTGTTCCCACCTGAATGCACTAAAAGAACTACACAACAGAATAGAAAATACTTTGTTATATATGTGTCAATTTTTAACACTATGCCAAGTAACAAGAAATAATATCAAATTAATTTGAAAAGACAGTAAAAATGGACCTTTTAATGCATTTATTGTGAATCTGATTCACAGTCCTGAAAGCAGTTATGATGACCTACTTTCAAAAAAACTTCTGGCATAGATTTAGTTACAGAATATGAATGAAGAAAACCTCTGAAATACAATTATGGTTTACAAAACACTTGGAAAAAGTTTCAGAAATACTGATAGGCATTCCTTCACTGAATTCCACATGAGCACACAGTTTATAAAAGCCGAGTTGCTATAAATATGATCACAAGTTTATACAGAAGTAGTATTGTTTTCTCATTATATCGGTATGCTTTTTCAAGCCTCATACGTAAGGAGATACTTGGCTGATAAATTGAATAACATAATTTCTTCAGAAACTACCTAAGAACGCTTTATACTTTGACCAGTTTCTATGCAGTACTAATGCCTTGCCACCTGAGTATCCCCTGTCTCTCAGTTCCACAAAACTGTACTCACAGGACATCTACAGCACATTAGTGTTTTGATCCCAGGTCTTGTATCAATGCTTATACCAATACACGAGTCCTTGTGCAGGCACTTACCCATCTGAAAACAGGAACATGATGAGATAAACCAGGGAAATTTATAAATTCATTAAATACATTAGCTGCAAGTTTTAAACCTCTGGAATTCGTGTACAATATTGGTGTCCAATGATGTGCCGATGGATGATTGAGACGTGCAAAACACTGCTTCATGATGTGCCCTCACTCACCCAACAGGTCATCACCTTGTGTCACTGGAGACACAGGACCATACACATACTTCATCCAGGGGCTGACATGTTGGCCGCAGGCTTGTGGCCACCATACAACCAGCATGCTTGCATGACCCAACTGTTTAATTTATGTGCGTGCCTGTCCCACTAGATGCAGCCACGTGTGGCCACCAGACAAGACCCCTCAGGACTTCTGTCAAATAGGGCAGCAGGAGCTGGTGTGCAGTAACAGCCCTACAAAACCACCCATATCCAACCAATAGACGAGGAGCCTTTTCAGAAGAGGGCAGCAGGAGGTGCCAGGCACAGGCCAGCCCTGAGCACAGATCTCTCCCAGGGAGCAGCCGAGGGAGAAGAGCTGTGCAGGCTCCGCTGCTCTCTGCTGCTCCTCTAAGAGCACCGAAATACAGCTCCTTATTCAAGAGTTTTTCAAGAACACCTCATTCCCAGTCAATGAGTTAAGAGACCTGGAGTGCTTTTGAGAGAGTTACATTTCACATTCATCCCTGACTTGAGCATTTAATCAGTTGTTGGGCAACTGATTGGGTAAAACAGAGAAAAACTTCAGGTTAAAAGTCCCAAATAGTTACGGCAGCGTGGTATTTTAATCAAATCTAGGCAAGCCACACAATACAGGTTCTCTCTAGTGCTGAGACATACTTGAAGAGCATACAAAGAGCTGACATACTTCATTTAATATCTGTTATTAAGAGAGAAGAGATTAGGACAGAACTAGTAATGTAGTGCATTGTATTTGTCTTGATATCCAAATACATGAACACAGTTACATACTATCACATGAATAAAATTTAGATTTCTAGCCGAGCAAGTAGTTTTCCTTGCCTGACCAGACACTTCCCAGATCTATATATGTAACATATATAGACAGATGTATACAGATACATAACAGATGTATGAAAAAACTTTATCTTTTGCCTCACATTCATTTGAACCCAGAGAAAATAGAAATGTATATGAAACACTCATTTCCATAACCCTGAAATGCACTGGTAAAACATGAGACTGCTGCAAAAACTTGCCTACCGATGGAGTCATCAGTGTCTGCATGAAATTCAGAGCTTTCACTATATACGTTCTTTGCCCTCTTCTTCATTTCCTCCTGTTTCATACCACATTCAGCAAGAGGCACACACCTTGCTCTCTTTCTGTATTCCTTCTTCTGCACTGTTACCCCTCTTGCTTACCCTTCTTTTCCCCTCTCTTTTACTTCTACTCTTTCCAGGTACTTTAACTCCCTTTCCTACAAGAGTCTACTTAAAATATTTACTACAATTTCTGACATTGCAAATCATCATTTTACTCCATTTACTGGTACATTAAAACTCCTCTTATCACTTTAGTTTCACTATATAAACCGCAAGTTTTCTAGAGAACCGAAAAATCTCTTATCAATGTTTGAATGGTGGTTAACACAATGGAGACCTTCAGATGGGATCACACACAGCTGAACATTAAACTTATGTTGAACCATATGACAACGTTACAACATTTTTGCTTAAACACTGGACATACAATATGTCTTATGTATGTACCTTAAAATACATAAATATATATATGTGCATAACTATATAAATTGCTTAAATACTTTTTTATATATATATGTCATTTAAATACAAGTAATTTTTTCCCACGTAAAATACACTTGTCCTATACAACTTCCTTAATTGACAATGAGAGCTTTTCAGAGTGCATTATATGGATTTTCCCCAAAATAGGTGGAATAGAAAAAAATGCGTAAGATTTTAAACGCTTTAGATGTCAAAGCAGAAAAACTCCATTTTTCCTAGGTAGAATATTTCAGTATTATATTTTAACTGAAATAAACAGAAATGAGGAAAATTTATACTGATGGTGAATATGCTTGTAGGCTGAAAAGAAGTGAATTAAAAAGCAATAAAACAGTTGTACTAAAGTACTAAAATACAATATATCACTTTTTTTAGGAAAATAATTTCAAAATAAGATTTCATGTTCAAATGTGAAAAAAAACCCATATTGAAATACACAAACACTATTCATCACAAAAGCAAAGGAATTTTGCAACATTTCGGCAACCCTTCACAAACTGCCAGTAGGGATTCCCCCCAAACAGAAGTACAGCAGCTTCTGTGGGCTCCTGAGAAGCAAGGAATTAGTGCATTAAGTAGGTTCCAGCAAGAAGAAAATAAAAGCCTCAGTCCAACCTGAAAAGGATCTTTGCTAAAAAAGAAAAAAAGAATCGTTTAGTAAAGTGTCCAGAGAAAAAAGATGTTCGAACATTTTCTTCATTCCCTAGAATATTGTTGATTAGGCAACTTCAACAGGATATCCAACTGATTAAACCACAATACATATACATTATGTACATTTCAATGATAATTTAAGAGGGGAAAAAAAAATCCAGTTCCTACCAGTTTGGCTGAGTTGTGATGTGCTACGGCTTTTTCGCGAGAGACCCACGATGGCGACCATCTTTGCACCGATGCTGGAGCGTCGCTTCTTGCCGCCACCGCCAACAGTGCCCACTGCTGTGTCCGACTGGCTGCCATCGTTTTTCTCCAGTGTATACATGTCCCCGCTGATGCTGGTGCTCTTAGTCATGTTCTTTCCTGAGGCGCCCATCTGTCTGCTTTGCATTTTGGATGTAAAGACACTGTCAGCCAGTGGATGGATAAACAGTGCAGACAAAGAAGAGTAAAAAGGGGAAGACAAAAAGGACAGGTTTCAGATGGAAGGTTTTGGGAGACTGGAGGGTAAAAGCAGCTAATTCACACAGGTAGGGTTTGGTTTTTGAGAGGTAGAAAGGAACAACTTCAATTCTAGGTTCCTGTTTGGTGTCCTGTAAGCATACTTGACTCATTAAAATACTTTTTAAAATAACAAGCTCTTATTTACTGATTGTCTTAAAAGACATTACCAGAAAAAGCATATCAAAGAATTCATACATCAGTATATCATATATACCTTTTTGCTTGGGAAATTTAAGTTCTGCAGTCAGTGCTCTGCCCCTCTTGTTACATATATACACACACAAATAATCTATATTCTTTTGGGAAACAGGTACTTGATTCATCATTGAGTGGAATGAGAGGATATTGGTCTGAAGCCTAGCTTTGGTTTCTTAACATTCAGACATCTCAAAGATGTTTTCAGTCGTCTGTTTTAGTTCAGTCATCCTATGGGTTTGATGAAATTACACAGTAATGGACAGCTAAGTTTTTTTGCTCCCTCTCTTCAGCAACAAATACAAGTATTATATATGTATTTCATACAACGCTTGGCCGCTATGTGACTTAGATCATCCTTACTGATAAATGAAATTTAATTCTAATACACCTTTTGTACTCATTTATACGCTGTTTCTACATGCTTTATTGTGGATGCATCTAAGTTATCTGTTGCAGCATGCCACAACGTGCCCCAGGGGGTCCTGATCTCCCGGGGGTTCAGGCTAAGGGACCTTTCCCTAGACAGAAATGACAATCTACAGCGATGACAGCAGTACCTATCCAAATTTTGCCCTGACATCTAACTGGTAGGTGTCTGGACAAACATCCAGACCTGGAAACTCTGGAGCACATATAGGCCTGAAAATACATAGAGAATATTTCTATTTCAGTGAAGTTTTTGCACAGAACTTAGACTCACATTATTCTGTTCAGTATAGTGCATCTAACTAAAAAGTGCCCAGGAGATACACTATTAGACAATCCACAAAACAGTGGAATATTTCTGGAAACCAGGGGAAATTATTCATTTGTGTGTAAATCACCAGTATGTAAAGGCTGAACGCCTGCCTGCTGATGGGAAGTAGTGAATGAATTCCTTGTTTTGCTCTGCTTGCGTGCTTTTGCTTTACCTGTTAAACTGTTTTTATCTCAACCCACAAATTTTCTCACTTTTACTCTTCCGATTCTCTCCCTCGTCCTGCCAGGAGGGAGTGAGCAAGCGGCTGCGTGGTGTTTAGTTGCCAACACACACAAAACTTATCTATGGAGTTAAGGCAGTGCCCTCAAAAGCCAAGGGATCGCTGGGTCTCTTCTCATTGATTCAAGGGGAAATGGGATGAGGCACAAGATTTGGAACAATGCTGCAACTATTTAAAGTATTTGAGAGGTACCCATAAAGTGCTTTGCTGTTTAGTTGACAGCTGCATGTGCATGAAGGCATAAAACACTTGGAGTTAAGCCACAACACAGAGGAAAACATAAAAGCTATTTTATAGAAGAAGTAGACCTCTACCACGAAGTCAACAAATACTGGGTGTGCTTCTGAAGGAAGTTATAAGGGAAAATATGAATGAGAGTTTGGATCGAGAGAGGGAGAGGCACAAAACAAAGCTGAGAGAGAGCTGTCGTGGCCTTGCCTGGACAGACAATTACAAAATACTGGAACACAGTTATAACCTGAACATTTTTTTCTTCTCCTTTTTTAACTCTCTGTTTTTATATATTAGTACACATTGACTCACATTGGTACATTTAACACTAAGCAAAGAGTGGGATAGTATGTGGGTAAAGATGTCAGGGAACGAAAAAAAAAAGTGGATCTGTATTTCTGGGACTTTTTATCACTATGATAACTTACTTGTCAGATGATAACATTACATGCTGTATTTTCTTTCAGTCTAACACCTTTCAGGATTGATTCACAGAAACGAGATGCCACAGAAACTGGTTCTCCGTTTCAACACTATCTTGCATATACGAAACACTAGAGAGACCTAGGAAGAACAGTGTTGGGAAGAGCTAATATCTTCAACTTTATCTTATGCAAAATTTTTCTAAGAATTAGAAAATTAGAGCCCCTTAGCCAGTAATGCTACTTTTAACCCAAGTTTTCTAAGGAAATATGAATAATGTGACTGTGTTGTGTCAGGTCTCTCTCTTTCAATATTTTAAAAAATGAGTTCAAATTTGACACAGGAGTAGAAAACTACAGCTATTTAGTTTCTAAAACTGTTTTGAAAACAGATCCTTGGAGCGAGATCTTATGGATTCCCCTTTGGGGAAAGACTGTAGTGTAAGTCATTACTGAATCTCTGTTGTTTCATAAAGGAGCTCATTTGCACAGAACACACTGATAGGGGAAGTAACATTTTTACTGCTTGCAGAACAGCCTATTCCAATGATCCATTTTTCAAGAATGATATCCAGAAAATTAGTGGGTTCCTGTCATATTTACTAATAGGAAATAATAATTATGGCATTGCTTTATAGGTGATATTAACATTTAGGAAAGGTCTTACGTCATAGCAGTAAAAACAGAAATATTCTGTTTTCTCATAAAGCTTACACTGAGGAGAATGTTCCCATTTCCTGACTCTAATGTGCCTGTGAGATGCTTCATGTGTCATTTTCCAAGATATATAATTCTATTTAAGTGCAATGGATTACAATAATTACCCTTACTAAAGAAATCAATGTGCTTAGAAAGGTTGGCATGCAAACAGAGTTGTTCTAATTTCACTAAGCAGTTAACTATGAAAGTACTATGCATTACAAACATTTGCTCCTTGGCTGCTGTCTAAAGGCTTCTGTATCGCAAGATGAGCTTTGCTGTGTATACCTGCCAACAATGAGGTAGACTTCATTCAGCCACATTCTTTTGACCAACCGAGAAAAGTAGGAAAGAGAATTCAAGAAAGGAAAAAGGGATTTAGATGTGTGTGGATATACCAAATATTAGTACAAATGGCTAATATTGCAAGTCCATTCACAAAACTATTTTTTTTTTCAGTAGAGTTCTAAAAACATCTTTCTTTAATGAAAGGGTTGCTGTTGTTTTTTTTCCTCTGTAAAAACAGCAGAGAAGACATCTTTGTTATGCTCCCAAATGACAAATAGCTCCTGGAGAAAGCCATGATATAGCAGTGGCTTTGATTTTTCTCAATTCCTCTCTCACAAAAAACTCCTTTTTTTTGTACTAGGAGAGTTCTGAGTGGCTTATAGTACTTCATAGTAAAACTGCAGTGGTCATGAGCAAGCCAAGTCTTTCATCAACACCTCAAACCGTTTCTGTCCATCTAAACCCTAACTTACAAATTATTCTTGGTAGATGCTTGGTATCCTCACCAGTGAAGCTATCTTTCTACCCCAATTGCCTTTCGATAGTGCCAGAAATGGATTATTCCCCAAAAGTACAGTCTTGTATGTCAGGTTTAGTTCCTTCCTGAATTAACAGAAATATAAGATGGTTTAGAGCAAAAGAGGAAATCTTACAATCTTTTCTCTTAACAGGAGACAGAAGTTACTTACATATGAAGTTTTCTTTACATGTATATATACACAAACATAATAATACAGACACACATTTAGTTAAATATGTACAACAATATTTTAAAACTGACATGATAAAAGTAATTTATGAGATTATATGAGCCATAGAATGATAGATATGGGAATATATATAGGAATATATATGGAATAGATAGATATAGGAATAGATATGTACTAAAACCAGGGTTCTCAAGGTGCCTTGCAAGATATTAATCTTAAAAATATCCTCTGCAAAGAGAATATGCAGCCAGATGGGGGAAAAAAACCCAAAATTAAAGAAAAGAATTAAGTATGCTAGTCCCAATCACATGGTCATAACGGCATAATAATCACCCTTATTAGAATCAAATCAAGAACAAAATCATCACGCAACCCCAGCTGCACGGCCGCCCACAGCGTACAGCAATAGCAGAGTGAAGGTGACAGCCAGGCCACTGGCTTTGGCTCATGGGGACCAACCAGTCAACGAGAGCACAGCGATGGGCAAAGCTCATGGCAATGTTGTTTCCTGAATTACACCTAAATTCAGGAAACTGCCTGAGAACACTGAGAACTGCAGACAGGTCTCTGTTTGTAAGTAGGCTAGAAACTCCAGTTAGATGCTTCAATTTTCCAGTGAACAGAGAAAAAGGAAAGATTTCTCTACTCTGCCTTCAACTCTGATCACTCTCTTTTCTAGTTCTCAGTTGTGAGAAGTATCTTCACACACCCTTCCTAAAATACAGTATCCCTCTGTAGTCTCTTCACAAACAAGGAGAGGGAATACTCAAATGCATGTTAAATTACTAGTAACAGCTAAGTGTAAAACAAATCCTAAAAGCTGATCTAGAAAACAGTCTACTTAAAGCAAACTCAAACCAGGTGTTAAGCATATTTATATTTTCCCCAGTGATAATTATTCCAGATAGTCAGGATCAAGTTGGGCATGACAGTTTCCTATGTATTTTATAGGTCGTTTTCTTAACTTCAACTGTTTGTGGCCACCTACGCTATGGATAATTTTTAGAAGAATACCTTCTCAAAGCTAAAGTAGAAAGGTCTTCAAAACAAACAAGAGAAAAATAAGACATTAGAAAAGAAATTAGAGTAAGGTATCTACAAATATTTGTAATTTAAAGCCAACAGTGGAGTATGACAACCCTAAGCACCAGATACTATTCTTAAAAATACAGCATGCTAGCCAACGAAGGGGAGTCAGACTGACAGATACCTATGACAGGACATTTAATATGGTCCTTATTGTCACCAAAGACTGTGCCACACCTGCAGTAGTTAATAAAATGGCTCAGGCCTGTTCTCTGACCTTGATAGCCTGCATACACACAGCTAGCTTACATCCTGCCCAAAGGCACGCTGCCTAGAGAAAACAGACCCTGACCCATGCTATCTCCAGAACTGTGCCTGCGCTGAATCAGGGGCACCTTATTGGTGTGTCCAGCAGAATGCTATGGTAAGGAGGACACAGACTCTTTAAACAATGTGGATGATCACGGGATAGCTCTCAGGACTATGTCCTGGCCCTGTCAAGTTAACTGGTATAGACATAGCCTTAAATTCCTTGATGATACTACAGATCTCAGACTGTTTTCAAGCTTTTTTTTTTTTTCCTGAAAAATAGTAAGCAAGTACAAAATTGCTATTCATACATAGCCTTCTGAAAAATGCAATGTTGTTTCTGGATTTCTTAAGGGCATTGATCTTCATGATGTCTTTGCAGAGACCCACTTATTTTCATAACAAGGAATGCAATTATTCTCTGGAGTAAAATTTGCTGTCAAGGTTTTCCATACTTCTAGTATAGCAGATAATCAGAAACTACCTTATTTTTCTCCCCAGTTTGTCAAAATCTGTGCTGAATTACAGAAAGATTAGAAAACACTGGCACAGAAACTCTCCCAAGATACAATGCCTAAGACTGGCTACTTGGCAAACAATCCCTTCTGGAGTAGACACATAGCCAGAGGGGAACACCATGAAGTGCCTAAGGAGGCAGAGAAGTAGGTCTCACAAGATCTTTACTTCAGGCTTGGTATCTCCTGCTTTAGACAGACCAATTCCTTGATATCTGAGCAAGAAAGGAAACAACTGTTTGTGAGGTTTGGGTTAAGAGAGGGAAGATTTCACAGTGCAAAAGGATCCTGCCCTAAAGGCAGAGAAATTGTTTTGAAGCCACTGCTTACTATACAGCAGTATAGGTGGGAACTCTTGTACCAGGTAAGGTGGAATGCACTGTGAGCAAATGCTCTAGATCCTAGATAAACAGGTTCTGCATTAAAACTTGGTTTACTCAGCATACGAAGAAAAAAAGTCAGAAACTTCATCCAACCTCTCCCGATTTCTGATTGACTTTGCTTTAAAGGTGTTTAATGAGCTTACAGAAAATACTAATTTTAGAACTAATTGGTAATATTGTTGGCTGCTGATACATTTTCCATGAAGCAGTTGCAGACACAATGAATCCTCATTGTTTCATATGTACCAGATGGAAAGTCTCGCCCTGTCTCCGTAGTTAAAAACCTGCAGTATTTGGTGGCACCGTTTGAACCAGCTGCAGAGTTGGACGGCATCTCACTAGTTGGTCAAATTCTTGCTCACAGAAACAGAATCTTTTTCTAGAAACTGGCTGATTAGTATCGTAAGTGCCAAATTTCCTCAGGAACCTTTTGTTTAGGCCAAAAAACAAAATAAAACATAAAATAAAAAAAGCCACTGACACATGGAAGTCCTTATACTTTATCATGCCTGTTGAGATTTACAATATGTGGCAAACCAACCAGAACAGGGATGGAGGAAGTAAAGACAATGACTCTCCTGAAAGCTGTTACTGCTATAAAAAGCAATTATGAAGTCCCACAGGTTAAAGAACCTCATGAAGATTTTTGCAGGCATCCTATATTGTTACACAGGGCAGTACTGCCCATTCTTTTTTTACATTGAGGAATCCAACAAGCAGCAACAAGAAAGTCTAAACTAGGAAAATACACTGACTTAGCCTTTCTCCATAGTCAAGAAATACAAATGACAAACAGGCCCAAACCCTAATCCTAGGACACCACCGTCGTTCAAAAAACACATATCACATCCTTTCAGACATCCTCTGACACCATCTCATTTTTCTCTCCTTGACTTATCAAAATGACAATCAGACTCTTGCAAGGTGAACATCTCTCTTTCCCTGCATCTTATTTGTTAAATAATATCACAGTCCCTCTACTAGCTCAAAGTAAGTCCCAGCACCAGGAACCTCAGTTCTATAGCTTAGCTAGTGACTTGCTGAACTGAACTGAACATTTCCCATAACCCATAACTGCTACCCAGCATCTTCTCCTGTGTCTTCCTCTCCCTGCTCTTCCTTCCGTTATCTTCCGCACTAACACACCGACAAGATAGATGTTTTGTGTTGGTAAAAGCAGAAAAGCTTCCTCTTCCCTCTTCACTAACCTGGTAAGTTGACATCACATCAGCAGGAATTCTGCAGGAGTAAAGTACTGCTTATGTTATATAAACTTGGCCCTGAACCGTAACAGCCCGTGGCAGAAAGCAGCACAGGGAGCAGTACAGAATCCTTACACTCAGTGACTCTGTAATCACTACCAAATTACAAAGAATATCATATATTCTTACAAAGAATAAATGAAAATGCTATTCTATCTGTTTCTAAGTACAACTGATAGACTAAAATTATTATGACAATCTTTTTTTTTTTTTCATTTACCAACAAATACACTTTACTAAAACCAACATCATGAAGCACAGGCATTTTTTCCAATCTACAATATTCTTAATATTTTGAAATGTGAAGGAGGAGATATCAATATATCCATTGCACTGTACATAGTTTGTGGGATTTTTGAGGATTTTGTTTTTATTTTTGCAGTAGTCTTTAAAACAAAATTGGAAATGAAAATATATAATCTTGTTACTTTGTCAAAATTGTATGTATCGGAGAATCAGATTTACGCTTATGTCGTTTGGCAGATCTTGCAGGTTTCTTTTCTTCCCAATGCAAAGTCAATACTACTATGTTCCTGTCATTTAGCCTAGTTGTCTGGTAATGATCCCTAACAAAAATAAAACACCTGCAATAGTAAAAAGTCACTTTGCCAAGTGTAGAGTACAGCCGTGTGCTGTGATGTCCTAGGGAAAGGATTTTAACAATTTTTTTTCAATTGTTGTAATAGATGTTTTCTAATACACATCTCTTGTGAGACTGGAAGACCCAGTGAAGACTTTGTTTATAGATTTTTACAAGCAGGAGAGGAATTGTAATGCCACTCTTAGATCTCTTAACTCACTTGGAGAGGCTCTCATTTCATTAATTTGCTGAAGAAATTTAACAAAAACAGCATTATGGGGACAGCTGTGATGTAGGAAATAACATTTCCATGGGAACAATGCTTCCAGCCAATGCATGTACTCATCTGCCAACTCACATCAGAGAGAGAAATTGCAGGTTCAAAATTATAATGACTTTATCTCCTGAGATTCACTTGGTCAAAAATTATCCTATTAACTCATTTGTGATATAAATCTCTAATAGCTACTGGACAGACTTTATTATTAGTTTTATTTTATTGAAATTATAACAAGAAAGTTGGTGGGAAACAATAAGCAGTGATTATAATGTATTTTGTTATGTATATTACTATTCAAAGAAAACTTCTGTGGCCATCTCAAAATAAAACAACATTTTTCTATGAAGTATCTGTTTCAAAGGTCTCTTTCATTACAAATCAGAAATACCTCACCTGTTACAGTACATAGGTTGACTTGAACTGGATCTTCCCTGCTCTGCTAGATACCAAGCTCTGCACACTGCTTTATTATTATAAATTAATAGATGTACAGCTTTTTCCATACCCTGCCTAACAAGTTGTTTTTTTAATAGGAACAAATTTCAAAATCATTTAGGGTCAGGCCATTGGATTACTTACCAAACATTGCCACAATAAATGAGCGATGCAGAAAAAACACTGTAACAGATAACTGTTTCCAAACACTCGCAGTTGAATTTTTCACAGAGCTTCACAGATTTTTGATAAAAGTTCTCACCATCTCTGAGAGAATAATTGGGCAGTTGTATATAAAAATACAATTTATAACATTTTTAAATTTTATAGTAACTTTTTAATTTGAATTAGATTAATGTTATAACAAAATTATTATATTTGTATTAATCTACTGTCCATAAACTTTCAAGTTTTCCTTTACAAAGTTATGGAAAAGCTTTATTACCCTGCTAACAGTAGTGAATCTTTGCAGAAAACCCTTCCTTTGATACAGTGAACTAAATCAGTCATTTACTATCTGTGAATTCAAAAGAACGCTAGCGAGAAAACTAGCTGAGGTCTAAAAGTCTTGCATTAGTCAGCTGTCACATTAGTTCAATATTCATTTGTAAATCCAAGCAGTCCATATGAGCTCTGAAGGCTTGGCAACAGAGTAATTACATTCCAAATAAAGACAGTCAGTTTTGAATAACATCCAAAATATTTGAGTTTAGAAAGCATCTTTAACCCAGCCTGGCAAAGAAGCAGCTGCGTTCATTTGTAAAAGCAGGTTAACAACAAGCTTTCCAAATTAGAACTGACAGTAGGCAACCTGATTTAGTTGAGTGTCTCTTACAGAAATGCACCATGCATGTACATAATCTGAAAGTTAAATGTTATGTGCCTGTTGAAACACACTGTTGAATTACAGTCATCCAACAAAGACAGAAGAGAGGGGTCATTCTGTTTCCTATATTATTACTGCTAAGTCACCTGCTATACTGCAGGCTTGCTCAGTGCTGCCCAGCTTTGTTCCTTGAAGGGCTGAAGAGAGCTCGATGAAATGAAAAGCAAGCAGTGAATAGATAAACCAGACTTTAAATCCACTATGTCTCCCAGATGTAAAACCACCAGAGAAATAATATAAAATCAAGTCGGGGAAGTGAGAAAAATTTCAGACTTGAAGGCAGAAATTCTCAAAAATATATAGAGATAAGAGACATCACGTGTTGCCTCAGGGTAAGAGGAACCAGGATTTATCATCTGTACTTGCTAAACTGAAAGTAGCTAGAAGGAAGATTTTCTTATTTAGAAATCACATTGACAGCTAGAAAACTTTGAAAGATAGACATGCAGGAACTGGATAGGATGCGCTACTGAGATTATATTAAGGGAAAAATCCCATAAAACACAGGGACGCCCTGAAAGGGCTTTATTTAAATAAAGTGCTGTAGTCAATATGGATTTCACTGTAGCATCTATACTTCACTCATGAAAGACTGGAGTGCTTAGATGAGTACTGTACAGTGTGGGTATGCTCACGCTCCTTGTACTGTTCATGTGAATGTGTGTGGCAGTGGGCTTCTGAAGAATAACGCAACTCTGATGTTTCCTTCATTCCTTGTAAATTCAGGTTGCTTGAGGACTCCTAAGGATCAGGGCTGTAACGGGCGCTGCTAACATCTCACAAACCCACAGCATCTCTTTGAATTGATCTGCTGCGACTGAGAGCTAAATGGACACAAGAAAGAGATCTGAAGCCATAGTTACCTCAATCAAAGAGGACATGTGGGACATCATGATCTCAAAGAAGTCACTTTGGGCCTCGGGGGGAAATTAGAAAAGCATACAGAAAACTTAAGACCATCATAAAAAGAAAATGTTGTGAAGAAACTTGGCTTATATCTTTTTGAACACAAGTCTGCAAACTTTGTTCTTCTGACTAGGGGAGGACAGATCTATGACCAAAACTCCCTGCTGAGGCAATGTGCGTGTTTCACACCATGCATGTTTGGAGCAAAGGCTCCTCTCGTTTACCTTGGGCCTTCATAAGAATTGGGCTCACGTTATGGCTACAATCTGGGAAGCGCCGGGTTCACAGTGATATTTGTAGGGAAATATATAGGCTTATTTCCTACTAGAGGCCACCTGCTGATACATGTCCCAGCTCGTTTAGGTAGCACCTTATGAACTTTATAGTCTCAGTATGACCATCATGCAGGTACAGTGATAGTACTGAACCAAAATGTTCAGATGCTTTGTCAAATAATGTTAAAAACAGACAGATGAGCGATGCCAAACCACTGGAGTATCACCTAACCATAGGTATTAAGTAATCAACAGTAAGATGAGCACTGGGCCCTTGATCCTTAGTTAAAATAATCATACTTGCCAGATGGCTCTGGCAATGACTTCAAAGGCACTGGCACAAAACCAGTAATTATGTTTCAGAAATACTTTTATGAAGTAACAAGAAGGAGTTTATGTTTGTTTCTTAGAAGGTTAAGTTATTTTAATGAAGTAGATTTAGAGGAATCAGAAAAGGAACTATATTATTTTTACAGAATATTTTAACTTTTCTATTAAAATAGTACTCAGGTAAAAATAGTGAAAGCATACAGCACTAAAATACTGAAAACACACAGAACCACAGAATCATAATAGCAAAGAAAGAAAAGTCTGATGGGCTTCAACATTCAGTTCCTTGTTTTTATAAGTTTCTACCCCACAGTTAGTTGTTGCTATTGCTATTCTTGTCGTGCTCAATCCTGTACAAATAGAGATAAAAAAGCCTGTCTATTGAAGAACTTATGAGTCAATCTAGTTTTAAATATCTTCAGAAAATTAGTTTTTTTAACATTTAAAAGTGCAAAAACTAATTTCAACATTTATATTTCCTTCAAATCCTCATTTTAATTTTTCCCTTCATCCCTATTTACCTGCATGTCTCCAGAGCTTTCCATCAGCACTTTTTTTTTTTTTTAAAAAAACTACTGATATATTGGTTTTAAAGAACCTTTATTAACAGGAGTACATCAGTGCTTTCTGGATCACAGGTCAGAGCTGACTCAATAGAGGTTGAAGTACAGGCTGCATTTCATGGAGGGGGAAGTAGTCTCAATGATATTGTGTTGCTGTCAAAGAAAAAATGTCCGCATTCCCTGCTGGGCACCATATATCAAAGCCGCAGGCTGGTTCAAATGAGGTATTTTCACTGTTCACTGTATTAATAATGTGTACTTCCAAATTCATTACTTTATTATTTGCCAGTGGATCAAAATAAATTTACTAGCTGTAACGGAGTCTATACATCTTTTGTACTTACTCCAAAGTAACAAGAAAAAATAGGTCTCCAAGGGTTTGATAGAAGGTGATGAATAACATAGAAACATGTGACTTTGCTAGATTTCTTAAATGATTTGTATTCTACTCCAAGTACAGATTTCAGAACAAATATGAATTAATATAATTTCTTTTGAACCATTGATATTTTAGATCCTTTTCTATAGCATTTTTTCAGAAGTCTCAGATAATTTTCTTGTTTGTCATCTGTGAAAATGTAAAGAAACAAATGGCCAAATTATTGACTGTGTGCGTTGCTACAGACCCAGTTGCTATATGAATTTACAGCTTTTAAGTATTTACCTCAATGTGGAATGCTGAAGTTAAAAAACATCAAAAACTAGTAGTTTTTGCTTTAAATGGGGCAAGAATTTGTTGTGAACTGCCAACAAATGCTATGCAGCCCATTATTAATAATAAAATCTTACTGATAAAAGAGTTTATTTTAGGTTCTTTGACTTCAGAGTCACAGACTAGCAATACATAAGCATCTCTCTGCTTAACTAGTCAGAAATTAAATTGCTGGTTTTTGTTCAAGGACTCAGTCCATCATGCCTGCCCCAGCTGCCTGAATAATGAAACGTTTTGCAGTTGAAAAGAGCTGGTGAACATCATATTGCAACCTGCTGTTCTTATCCCAGTAACAGCAAGGTCAATTTGTTTTGATGTTAAAAAGTTTTTTACACCAACGTCTTGGGTTGAGAGATGCAGGAAACTGCATGCTGACATGTTTTCCTTGAAAAATGACATTAATATTGACATAGGGCAAGTCCTGCCTGACCAACCTAGTGGCCTTCTATGATGGAGTGACCACATCAGTGGGGAATAGCTACCAATGTCATCTATCTGGACTTCTGTAAGGCCTTTGACACGGTCCCCCAGAACATCCTTCTCTCTAAATTGGAGAGGTATGGATTTGATAGGTGGACTGTTGGGTGGATGAGGAATTGGTTGGATGGTCACTTCCAGATAGCAGTGGTCAATGGCTCAATGTCCAGATGGAGATTGGTGATGAGCGGTGTCGCTCAGGGGTCCATATTGGGACCAGTACTCTTTAATATCTTCATCAGTGACATAGACAGTGGGATCAAGTGCACCCTCAGCAAGTTTGCAGATAACACCAAGCTGAGTGGTGCAGCTGACACACCTGACAGGATGCCACCCAAAGGGACCTGGACAAGCTTGAGAAATGGGACCATGTCAACCTCATGAGGTTCAGCATGGCCAAGTGCAGAGTCCTGTGCCTGGGTTGGAGCAACCTGATGAGGTATCAGTATCAATACAGGCTGGGGACTGACAGGATTGAGAGCAGCTCTGCCAAGAAGGACTTGGGGGTACTGGTGGATGGAAAGCTGGACATGACCCAGCAACGTGCGCTCACAGCCCAGAATGCCAGCCATATCCTGGGCTGCATCAAAAAAAGCATGGCCAGCAGGTCAAGGGAGGGGATTCTGCCCCTCTGCTCTGCTCTGGTGAGACCTCAGCTGGAGTCCTGCATCCAACTCTGGAGCTCTTAGCACAGGAAAGACAAGGAGGACCACAGAAATGCTCAGAGGGATGGAACAGCTCTCCTAGGAGCACAGGCTGAGAGAGTTGGGGTTGTTCAGCCTGGAGAAGAGAAGGCTCCAGGGAGACCTTCTTGCAGCCTTCCACTACTTAAAGGGGGCTTATAAGAAAGATGGGGACAGACTTTTTAGCAGGGCCTGTTGCGATAGGACAACGGGTAATAGTTTTAAACTAAAAGAGGGCAGACTTAGATTAGATCTAAGGAACAAATTTTTGACAATGAGGGTAGTGAAACCCTGGCACAGGTTGCCCAGAGAGGTGGTAGATGCCCCATCCCTGGAAACATTCCAGTTCAGGTTGGACATGGCTCTGAGCAACCTGATCTAGTTGAAGATGTCCCTGCTCATTGCAGGTAGTTTGGACTAGATGACCTTAAAAGGTCCCTTCCAACCCAAAGATTCTATGATTCTATGATAGCTGTACCCAAGTTCTTCCTCCCCCCATGGCAGAAATTATGCTGGATGAACCTTACCTACATACACATATATATATATAGTTAGGCCTCTTGGGAGCACAGACAGCCTATACTGTAATTTTGCTAAAGGACCCATCAAGCAGTGGAGAAAGAGTCTTAGGCTACAGTGGGGAAAGGTTACAGCTTTCCCCTACAAACATACGCCCTGTTTGGCTAGAAAGGTTAGGCATATTAACTTCTTTCATCCAGTAGTGCAGTTGGAGCAATCACTATAATCGTTCTGAGATAGCTTTAAGAAACACAAACATGTGCATTGAAAATGGATTCTTGATGCTTGTTATCCTTTGCACCGTTTTTGATACTTTTACCAGAATATAGGTTTTCAAAAAATGTTACTGGCTTCCACACCTGTGAAGGAGCTTGCACGGACTGAATTGACATGCTTTTTCATCCAGCTTTGCAAAACACTGCATTTAACTGATAATAGCTGCAATCACAGTGAAAGGCTCACAAAAACTGGAATACTAGGATTGCAATATAATGAAAAACTAAGGAACAAATACTCATTAGGAATGTTTTAAAACCTACAAATGAAATGCTTTGAAGATTTGACTGAATGACACAAAAAAGAACTCGAAAGTGAATTTGAAATCAAACTTTATACCCCACAAGGGAAAGGGCATAGAGAGCATGAAGAACCATTAGGAAGAGCAAAAGTTTTGTATGTGAACAAATCAATTACTTAAAAGTACATCCTGCACTCTGTTTCTTGTATCTTCAAGTGCCTCCACAAAATTACATCCCAGCTGACTTTTTCTACTACAAACGCTCCTTCCTTGGTTGTGTCATCTTCCTATTTAATCAGCTCTATTTCTTCTACTGTCCTTTAGTGTTCACTTCTTTTTTTTTTCACACGGGGTGTTACTGATTTCTTCCAATACATTGCAAAACACGTGACCTATTCTTATATGCTGCCTCTGCATTCTCCTCTTCATACATTTCTCTCCCCTTGCCTCTGTCATGGATGCAGAAATTTCTCACTGGATCTCTTCCTGAACTGTTTGATTTGCCTAAGTGATCGTATGCTATCTTCTCATTTCCTTTTGCCCATGTCTCTTTCCTTCTTCTTACCTCTAGCCACGTGGTCTTTCCCCAAATCATAGAAACATGCTTTGGCATATCCCTTTAGAAAGTAATACAGAACCTCTAGTCTTGCTCTCATCAGTCCTGTCACGACAGCCACAT
Organism: Phaethon aethereus; assembly: GCF_964289735.1. NCBI lineage: Eukaryota > Metazoa > Chordata > Aves > Phaethontiformes > Phaethontidae > Phaethon > Phaethon aethereus. Next base: position 22,850,646 of record NC_138582.1, read on the forward strand.
ATCCGTTCTCTTCTTCATCTCTGAATTAATTGTACAAATTGTTTTAGGTAAATCTCTTGAGGCCTTGTTTTCCAATTACATTTCAAACCCTTTCCAAACAACTATCTTTCCCTTTTTGCATTCGGTTGAAACTATTCCGGCTGAAGTCTTGAATGTTTTCTTAAAATTTCAGAAGTATACTGTTTTCTTCTTTGCTTTGCTTACAATTAACCATACTCTGTTACTTCCCCTAGTTCCCACAGTTCATCCCCTCAATTTTTTTTCTCTTTCTAATCTTTCATTCAAAACATGCTCCCGTAGATTCTCACTTTTTGCCCACCCAGTTAACTGTGATGGTCCCACAGGGCTGTAGCTCTGTCTCCTCTATTGCTATCCCTCACACATCATTCCTTCAACAACAGTACATCAAAGCATGTCCCCTCTGCAATAAAAACTCCCTCGCATTTTCCCTGTCTCCTCCTGCCTACACTAAAACCTCTTTCTTTGGCACCTCCTTGTGAATCACTGATCTCAGCTCAGTGTCATTATACTCAGTCTTTCGCCCAAGATGTCTCTTCTGCTTCTTTTTCCAGCCATGTAGATCATGTGTATCATTCAGGCCTGCTATTTGGGCAGGCTTTTTAATTCAGGATTCAGTAGGTCCACTTTTTTGTGACTTGCACATGCTTTCTATTTCACATCTCTACCCTCTCTGTCCGCCTACACAGCTAATCGTTTTGTCTACTCTCTCACCATTTCAGATGCCAGCTACTGCGGTGCTTTTCTCCAGCCCTGGCAATTTACCTACCCTAACCCCTTCCAGGATACTGTTGGAAAGGTAAGTTTTGTAGCCCTTCAGTTTGGCTGTCTCATCTTTCTCCATACATCAGTAAAAAGCGATACTCTTTTATCCAGCTGTATATAATTAATCTTTATTTTCTAGTATTTTAGCAGTAGTTCCTTATCACATTTGTCTTCTCACATTCAAGACTGAAAGATGAGCTACTACTGCTCATCAGACTTGCCCCATCATCCATTTGATATGTTTTTAGTAAGCACATCATGTTTTTTCCTCATTGCCTCTAATGCTTGAAAAGAGCTCTTCATAAACATCCCCAGAGCTATCTTATCTTCTTTCTTCAAATCTCCCCTTAGATGTCTCTGTTGTCAAGATGTCCCCAATCCAGTATTGTAACTATCTCCTGTCATGTGGAACATTTCTTAATTCTCCTGTGTTTCTCCCTCTGGACTCATATGTCATCTCATGATTTAGACTCTGTGTGCTTGGAACAGAGGTTGTATTTTTCTTCTGTATTTCAACAGTGTGTAGCACAGTGAAATACTGCTCTGATTACAATTGCTTTGTATTCATATGATATATCAGAATTCTGACTATCAGAATTAATGCCTAGGTATTTAGAAAAATGTTAAGGAAGGTTAAGATTTAGAGCAATCTTAAACAGATTTCCTACAATAAAAACTATGAATACTCACACATTAGATCTAAGAGAACTTTTTTTGTCCCTAGTATCATCAGGGAGCTGGAATAAGAAATAATGTCAAAGAACATAGAACAAAGAACATTCATAAGGAATCCTTTAAAACTACAACAGGGAAGCTTGATCCATGCTTTCTGTTTACTAACACGTATTGCCAAAAAAGAATACAATTATGTTTTCCCTATAGGTCAACCATATGCCAAGGTTTAGTTTTACAAGGCTTAATGAAGCCAAGTCTCATGCTGCAGCTATTTCTGCCAAAAAAGATTTATTGATTTATTGTGCTCCAGTATTCCAAAAGCTAATGCAGTTTATTGCACGGGGGGCCTCTTTAGAATAGGCATGGGACAAATCTATGATGGATATCTGTCTTCACAGTCATTTAAGTTATATTGAACCTACCTATGATTTCAGCATATTGAAGCCCTTAGTGTGACTATTACCATTACTCATAAAGTATATAAGCACAGTGACATCAAGAGGTATGATGTATCCTTAACAAACTAATTTTTTATGGTGGAGTGATTGAGAGCAGCCCCGACGTTCCAGATTGCCCAGAGGAAAGGTGACTAATGTTCAACTAAAGATGCACCTCTGATATAAATATACATGTTGAAAATTCCCATCTGCAACATAGCTTTTCTTGATGCCCAAGGACTCAGGAATTAGATGATAGTCTATTACTATTCTGTGATGGATGAACTGGCTGCTTTGCTTCTGTTGGGTCTCTCAAATACCTACTGATATGTTTAATTATTAAGTGATGCTTTCATGCTTGTTTAATATTGGTGGCAGGTCGGAAAACATTTTTTGGAGAGCTGAAGTTGTTAACTTACCTCATAAGTATCTTACAAATTGCCAAACAAACAAGCAGAAGGCACCGAATTACAATGCTTAGGATCGATCCTTTGGGTTTGTCCACTGAATACATAAGTCATGATATTCCATTATGTTAATGATACACAACTACATGTACATATAAATTTATACATATACCTGTATGTATATAGGAATCAATCTGTGCTTTTCAGTTTGCTTCTTACCCTAGAAGAATGCTCAGACAATACTAAAAAGATGAACACTTATTGTACCATGGGAAAGGGAGGTGGATATAGAGAAACTTCCTTTTTTATTCACAACTTACATATTAAAAGTGGTCAAAACGGGCAAAGTGGGCAAATAGTACTAGAGGCTGATTTCCACATTGGGAGCCAAAATCTAACACAGACACACAGCACTGCACAGCAGTCACTTAGTAATGTCTTTTTTCTCTATCAAGTCGGGACTCCTGACTTGTGCTGCTGCTTCCTGAAGGTAGAGAGCAGCTAACAAGCAGAGGAACAAGCTGGCACAGGGAACAAGTTCCTTCTCAAAGACGACTTTACTTTCTGTAGAGGACAGCATTTTGGCTGAGGACTAACCTGAGTGAAATCTGGAAACCAGGGAAAGGGTTGTGCTTTTTGAAAGCCAGGATTTCCAGATCCGTTAAACTGGGAACTTAGAGTTGGGAGAGAAAAAGGTCTTTAAACAATCCTTTCCCACACTACCATTAAGCAGTCCCTGGAACACGTATGCCAAGGCAGACTTAAAGACAGCTGTTTCTAAACAACTGCTTTAGCTGCATTCTAAAACACACTCACATGAGTCAAAGAATGATGGTATTCAATGTATAAAAGCAGTAGTATGGCTATATCGGCCCATACCACCCCAAACTGAACACTACACATTTTGATTCCCTTTTTGTATCACCTTTGTTTTTTGTGTGTGTGTGTACGTACAGGAACGTACACTTTTAAATTTGTAGAAAAGGTAGAAAGTGGATTGCCACAGAGAGCTCTGTGATTAGCCTAATATATATAAGCAGAGTTTTACAGGCATAAATTATCCATAGATAGTACAGAATTAGCAGATTAAAAGACCCTATTTTTTCTGAGATCTTTTGCCATGCTTGAGTAGTGAGAAGGGGTTCAAGAATATTCAGCAAATCTCAAACTGATTTTTTTACTAATGAAGAAAGAAGGAATATTGTATTTCTCATAATGCAAATTACATGGATTTTGCAATACGAAATGTCACTCATTTACATTAAAAGCCATGGTTCAAAGCAACTGTTGTTAAATGTATAGATCTAGAATATTATTTGATAAAACCAGAGCCAATTGTTCTGAAATATTTCTGGACATAATACAGCAGCAGAGGTACATGACCCCTCCATAATACAGCAACCCACGACAGTTATTTACATGGAACCAAAAAAAGGGAAGATTCTGCTTATCCACATCAACTGTCGATCAATATCCATATTTATCAGCCTACACAAAGAGGATTAAAAAAAAAAATCTTTTCTTTAGTACTGCCACAAATGAAAGTAAAGATGGGTTTGATATTGATGAGATACCACTCGCTAAAAGATTTTACTCTGAATAATAATTCAAGCAGGGAATGAAGAGGAATCTTACAATTTCTATTGTTTATTACAGTCAAACCCAAAGTCTTGTCTAAAACAATTAAAAAAAATAATATGCTGTAGTTGCATGCATAATAACGAGTCAAGTTAATGTGCTGCATCATTTTGTATGCAGAACAAGTTCACTGAAGCTGAGACTGAAACTTGCTTAAATGTGAAAACATCATGACTGAAAGCAAAAGAAGGTGCAGAGAACATAGACAATAAGCTAAGCAAAGGGAAAAAAAGGGAAGGCAAGTAGGGTCCTGATACAGAAGGAAGAGGAATAGAAGTATATTTTATAGAATATAGAAACAGAAGTATATTTTACCTGTCATCCTCTTTCCCTTCCTCAGTTTGGTCCTCTTGAGCTTTTTCATCATGCCCTGATCCTTTGATTTCCTCCTTATCAGAGTTCTCTGTCACCTCTTGCCCTTCCCCTTTTCCATTAATTTCTTGCTCCTTTGCTTTTTCCTCCTCCTCCTCCTCTTTTTCTTGCTCCTCAGGAAATATTCCATCTTGTTCATCCCCTTCCAGCCCTCCCTCTTTTTTCCCCTCTATATCCCTTGTCCTTCTGAAGTCAACAAAAATTGAAAAAGGCATGCAAAAAGAAAAAAGAAAAGAATAAATTAAAATTAAGGTCATGGAGAAGAGCATGCATGAACTCACAAGAAAGGAAAAGCAAAAGAAATTAAATAAAAACTAAAAGATGGAAGCAGTCATGAATTAAGCCATGCTGGCTAGGACTCAAGCCTACACTAGAGAAACTTGGGACGTTTACTTAGGACCGTCTCTAAGTCCCTCTTCGAATAAAAGTTGCATAGCAATACATCACATTTAGGAATGTATACATAACTGTATGCCAGAAAGAATGTGGTCCTAACAATACTCATATAAACAGATGTTTAAACAATCTTTTAAAATGCACCATTTCTCTCAAGAAGACAATTTTCTGAGATTAATATAGGTTGACATTGATTTTTGCTGAGAGGTGCACGTGGGTTATATCTTCCAATAAAAATGATCTTTCATTCCTTCTACAGTCAAAGCTGCTCTGAGTGTGCACAGGGAGCAGGCAAAGGAGATGCTGTGTTTTGCTTGCAGATACACTGCGTACATCTTGTTGAAGAGTAATTCAGTGGTTGTACGCCTATAGTTAAACTGGACTACTCTAAGTAAATTGAAAATTGAAATTGAAATAAAATTGAAAATTGAAAATAAATTGAATTTGTCTGTGCACGTATTAAATAAGACTTCTATGAAAGTTCAGCAGCTCTAGTTTAAAAGGAAATTGAGATGCCTCTGACATTGCTGGCACAGATTTTCAAGTTAAACTGCCTTTTCAGGCATATTAAGTATTTTACAAAATGGTTTTCAAAAATGCAAATCTAAGTGTGCCTAATGCTTGCTGACAGCATATGTTTGTTATTTTAGTGTATGTTAGTATAACCCAAGATGACATAACTTGGCTAAAAACAAATACCATGAAGACTTCAAAAAGCATTAGATGAAGAAGACATTTAAATCAGTATTTTGCAAACTCGAACTTAGGCAAACTATTAATTTCGAATACAAATATTGACAAATGTCCAGTTACTTAAATTACACGGCGATGGCTGGCACTATAACTCCTTGTGCTCACCTTATTTTCTTGTTTCCTCTTGGCCGCTCTGACTGGACGGACATGTAGCTTGTGCTGCTGAAACGTGAAGCACTACTTGTCCGTGACACAGCTGAGACATCACTGACATCGCTGTCTGAAGACTTATTGGAAACATTGTCTGCACCTCGCTGAGGATCCCGTCCTGACCGATACTGTAAGAGGAAAGGGACAAAGATGTTGTCAATGACATTACCACAAATCAGCTGTGGAGCTGGTCCCTGATGCTATCTAAACTTGCCTTCGTCACCAGGCTGCCTGAATTTTCATACTGACATTTTCCACTTATACAGAATACAAGTTACGGCTTGGTTTCTAATAATTTTACTCTGCTTTGTTATCCCTTTCAAGTTATTACCTCCTCAGCTTCATCCATAGAGAGACCTGTACAAAACTTCCAGCTCTTCCAAAGGTTTCCCAAACCTTAGCAAAGACATCTAAACCATCACAGAATATTCTTACCACAACTGTTTCACCAGTGCACGAAAGCAAAGCAGAGAGACTTAGTGACTTGTCCATGATTACTTAGCTCATGAAAGATTGAAGAGGAAACACAACGCGCTTCATGCTATTTATAAAATATGTGTCTCTTTTGGGGCCTAGCCTATTTACAAGAACTTCTGGTTGACAAATGTAAACTTTTTTTTTTTTAAAGTAAATAGAGAGATAAGATTATCAAACCAAAAGACAAAGCGATGTCGTAGCTGTGCAAACAAGCTCCACACCTTGCTGAACTGCTGGGCTGGGAAGTCTGAAAGGATGGGACAGGACTAGAGGTGATTTGTACTGATAATTTACAAATGCCTCAGAAACTAAAAAATTACAATAGTATTTGAGCTTGTTAACAGTATCCTCCAAACACGGAACTGGCAGGTGGCTGGTGATCAGCAGTAAGCCCATACAACACAAAGCGGTGTTGTGCAGAGGTATTCAAGTGAGATCTGAACAAAATATTATGGCCATTTGTTCTCGTTACACAAGTTAGCTCTAAATCAATGCTAAGTCTGTACCGCTCTGCATTGCACCAGATATAATAAACAGCAAAAAGATATTTTTCCCTCTCCTCATCATATACAGACATTTCTGTGCACACAGAAATCTGATGGGTTACTACTATTGACAATCTTTTCAGAAAAACAGTACTGCAAGATGACTTGCCAGTGATCACCAGGTAACCGTTTGGCTGACATGGAAAGACGACAGTATGAAGAGATGTGCGGAGCAGCACAGACAGGACTTGAAGAAAACAATGGGAGAAAATTATCTGCATAATACATCAGTGGCTTGTTGGACTCTCGGGGGTAGCGACATTGGGCTCAGCCAGCTGGAGTAAACAATTTGTAATGTAAAGTGGCAGACCTGCGTAGTCCTGCAGAAAAGAAGGGTGTCCAGGTTTGGCCGTCAAATTTGTCCCTTTTCTATAGTTTTAGCATAACGGATCATTTGCTTCTGTTCTCTTGCAAGGAATGTTACGCTGGGAAATATTCTAAGAGACTGTTCAGTGTCTAAATAGTTTTTCAGAATAGCATGTGAGTGCCTATTTACCGTAAAGGAATTTTACACTTACAAATAGCAAGTTATTTTGCCCGTTTTAAGATGGGGAAATGAGGTAAAGACAAGAAAAAATGCTCACGCAGGTTACGCTGTACACATGTTGCAGGCAGTGACTAAGCACAACCTGAACTTCATGCTTACATAAAATGGCTGCACGTGCTGGAGCTGGCTTCCTGATCTGTACTAATTTATAATTAATTTTCATTGACAAACCACTCAAGCCCTCCCCAGCCTTTAAGTCTGAGAGTGCACTTAGCCAGCTATAAACTCAAGAGTTAAATGTTGTAATGTTTACTAGCTGTTTTTATTGATGCCATTAATATTTTTGCTTGATAAAGACGACAGTATATATTATTATTGATATACTCATTTGGGAACATAAAACAATAATTAAACAGCTGTCCTGGTCATCGGAGATAAGGGAACATTACACCAGAATAAAAGAATTATTCTTTTGCCGCAACTCCTTTTAAAAGAACAACTACTCAGCTCTCTGGAGAGCCGTGCCTAGTCAAATGCCTATATATTGAGTCCTATCTATTCAGTTCCACCCACCTAACCCTCCCTAGAATAATTCTGCATTGAAGACAAAATTATGAGTGTAGTTTGCGTTGATATAGCCTAAAACTACCGAGACTGGGAAGTACAGCCTGGTGTACTGGGCTACCACCAAGCACTACAGAAAAGGCAACGCAGAGCTGCCCTCAGGCCTTCGGTATTTGCCAACGCTCGCGAGCAGACGCACTTGCCATGACGAAGCCCGCGCTGCCAAGGCGCCGCTGCTACTGGGTCCCAACAGAGCTAAAGCTCAGCCAAGCTGCGTGTGCCTATACGGACAGCTGCCACATTGACGGTGGCTAGCGACCTCAGGGTAGACATGCCACTAGCGTTACAGACCTAATGTGGCCATCCTTTGGGGAAATAACATAGACTTTAGTGCCAGATGTAAATCTTTGATGGAATTGTTAATTACATTCCAATTAGTGGGTAGATCGCTTGTGGTGAGTCATAGAATAACAGACTTCGACCTGCAGACACCACAGTGAGCTTTACAAGCAGTCCATGGAAATGAGCCCTTCTAAATTAAATACATGCGAGCAACATGAAGTGGCCAACGGTATGAGCATTGCACAACGTTATTCTAAGGAGTCATTCTGCAGCACACTGAAAGTTTAAAAAACCTATGGTTTTGGTTTTGTCTATTTCATTTCCACACCTGGAGAACATCAGTTTTAAAAATACATTTTTCATAGCAATGTGCTCTGTATAACAAATCAGACGTTTTCATAAAACAACCACCTTGTATTTTTTTTTAAAGCTAATAGAATAGTAATAAGCTAGTGATATATGGCAAAGACTGAGAATTGCTATGGCAAGAAAAGCAACTTAAAGGTAAATCACTTCAGAAATACAATGTGAGAAAAGACCATCAGATCATTACTTTCTCTTTTCTCTCAGTTGTATGTAAAGGTACTTCCCATCAAATGTTTTCAATTGGGTCAGATGACCTTTACTATTTCAGGATGTTTTAGATTTGAAATTGGGGAAGTTAATAGATCCTTTCATTAAATCTGAATGTCTTAATATAAAATATTTGTTTTTAAAAGTTTTATTTACACATTGTCTGAACTACAGTCTCAGCATCTGCTAGTTGTCTACCAAAGTAACATCTAGAAACTGAAACTAAATTGTCTTTCTTGCTGGACAAAGCTCAGCTACGTCATATTCATCCATTAACTCCAAATTGCTCTTTATTCTGCTGCTAAGGTCTACTTGTAACTTTATATCTGACAGTTTTGTTTAGGAAATGCATTATAATAGTAAGCATATTGCATGTTAGTGTTTCAGTAACTGCAGCACAAGAAGACAAAAGGAAACATACTGCTTGTCTGACAGCAGCCATGCTGGTATTTTAGTTTTACGTTTGTTTCTTAAATTGCAATTCTACATAAGGCAGTTTCTGAAGTGGTCCTTTGCTTTCTGCCTCAAAAGTGAAGTGGCACTTCCAGTGTACAAACATTGATTTTTTTATAAGTATTCAGTTCTTTCATGTCATATACACTCACTGACTGTAAAATGCAACCATTTTTGTGTCATTTTGCACTATTCTTTCTTCATTCTTTGTGTGGCTAAAGTTCCCCCAAGACATTACACCTTCATGTATTTCATATACTTTGTTTTCTCCCTCCAAATGTCACTTTCTTTTTTTTTCCTAAACGTCACCAACACTATGGTAAGATCAATTATTAGACTGAAAAGATCATTATTAACCAGATGCCATCCACCCATTATATCTGAAACTCTGCCTCCATTTCCCACCGCTCTGCACTGCAGTCCCCATGGCTGGATCCTGGCTGTAGCATGGCAACAGGTTTGGATCATGAGATCCAGCAACTACTCTGTGTGCTCCAATTTCCCTCGGAAGAAAACACGGGCATGAGGACAGTTAGGGAGCCTCATGTGCACTGATAGCTCCCCTCGTTTGGACAATCGGAAGGTGCAGGCTGTGGTGAAGTGTAGCTGCCTTCTACGCAGGTTGATTAAATACTGTTTCTTTTCAATTTTTTTCTTCTTATTTATTTTTTAAATAAGAGACATGGCAGTAGGAAAATTATCTCCTGACTATCCCCATGCTGGAAATATATGCCCCTTTTATTGGAATAAGGTTAAATTTTCATTTCCAACCCAATCAAGACTCATATAATATAGGCAGCATTCTGGTCTTTAGGACCCATAAAGCAGTAAGAGTATCCAGGTTGATTAAAAGTCACTTTTGTATTTTTAATAGTAAGATGATTTTGTCCTATTTTGCTGTGTTGAATAATGGGATAAATTTCATTATTAAAGATCCTATCAAACAAGTTTTAAAGTTTCTAAAAGCCCTTTCCTCTGTATTAGTAAAATAATCAGCTGGAGACCCTAACAAACTGACAGTGAGGTGTTTGTGCCAATACCTTGTAACTGCAATAGATTACTTTGCTGTAGTGACAAATTCAAGATTATGAAAGTTGAAAAACAAATACCTGCTTTGCTTCCGATACAACAACCTCTGCAAACATTTTGACCTTTGTGAACTACCGCTATATGACTGACAGGCCACATAGAGCTACAACTGCTCTGATACCTATTTGTCAACAGAAACTCTTTTGGAACTTCTAATTCAAATGGAGTTTTAAAGTGTTTCATATTGTTTTAATCTACTGTTACCACTCTTCTGTCTTGGAATATACCGTCATACAGTTGTCCAGTCAATTGAAATTGTCATTATTTCCAACCGTATTTCTATTTAATGTTCTTTTTTTTTTCTTTTTTATAGTCTACTCATCAGTTTCTATTTGCTAGCATTTACATAAGAACATGCAAACTGGTTAATGGTTTTACTGATTAAAATGTTGGGAAGATGTTTCAGACAATTGTCCATTGTGCTACTACAAGAAAATTAAAGAACCATTCTGGACTGTTTAATAGTGCTTTGCCTCACTGACAAAAGTTCTTGAGCAGACAGAGCACAGCAATTGCATAAAATGTTCTGTAATTTCAACTGTAGCTTTCGGTGCAAATTCACAGCCTCTAAATGCATTGTAAATTTTAGTTACCAGACATCATTTGAACAAATGTTATTGGATTGTTTGATTCTTTCTAAAACCTTTGTTAATGGCTGCCTAATGAAGTCTGCCATTAAAAATAAAATCAAACAATTGCTAATATTTACAACAATAGTATTACATTTATATAAAACAAAAGATTCTAAGTAATTTTTACAAAATACCATATCCAAATTAATATGTAGAGAGAATATATGTTTATCTGTAGCTTGCATACACACAAACCCAAGATGAAAGCTATGATGAATCTGCCCTTGCATGTAATTCATACTTAGCCAACTCAATAATTTGTGCTTACATTTGTCAACCCTGTCAGGCTCCATCAAGGCAACTGAGGTACAGCTAGCAAGGTCAGCCTCTGCCAGCCCTGCTTTTGCTATCAGTTGCACATGGCATCCATCAGTCCCTTGGGAGATTTAAGGACTGTCCAGGGAGACTAATTCTTGCACTGCTCTGGTATTTGGTATATAATAAGCTCTACAGTTGCCTTGGGCTTCTCAATATGGAGTTGCAACCAGTTGTAGCTCAGATTCATTCTTGGCTTCTGATCCTGACTTCTGCTTTGTGGTCCTGGATCCTAGCCTACCTTTCTCTTTTTTATTCCTAACTCTTGAATCCTGCTTTCTTAGCTCTGTATTTTGCTTCTGATGAGTCTCACAGGCACCGTTCCAACTCTATTCTCCCTTCAGCCAGTTCTTGCTTTGCATTAGGCACCCCTTGATCTCCTGACCTGGCCCTACTGTGCCTCTCTTGGCATTCTTGTCTCGCATTAACATAAAAGAGAGAGATATACATGGTGTTGCTACTTCTGAGCAGTACAGTGCCTGAACCGGTAAATCTAGCTGGATGTACAGTGGTTCCCTGTTCATCCATTCCTTACTCCCATTCCCTATCCAACATCATTTTTTCCCATTATTCAGAAATCCAATCTACTTATACCTTGAATAAAAAGAACTGACTGTAACCTGATTTGAAAAATCCACCTTCGAAACCATCCTAATCTCAAATAAAGTTAGGCCACCAAGTAAAATATGTTGGTAAAAAGGAACATTTATGTTTCTATTGAACATGTGAAAAAACCCTACTTAGACATTCTCACATCTTTCCCTTAATAGTTTGGTGCCAGCCATTTATCGATTTCACTAACCAGTGCTCATGTATATAGTTTTACAAAGGACCTAAAACCTGATTTCACTACGGGACTAAGCCACATTGCAAACGGCATCCAACTGCTAAATTAGTAAATGAAAACTGAACAATGAAAAAGATCAAGCAAGTCATCAGTGGGCCCTGGCAGCAAAGAAAGGCAGTCTTGGTTGTACTGACTGGAACATAACCTGTAGGTCAAGGGGAGAGATATTCCCCTTTACTCAGCACTCATTAGAACACATCTAGAATATTGTATCTAGTTTTGAGACCCAAAGAACAGCAATAACAACACTGATAATCTAGAATGAGTTTAACAGAGGGCCACCAAGATGTCTGAGACTAGAGCATTTGCCCTGTGAGGAGAGGCTGGAGCAGCTGGGCTTGCTCCATCTGGAGAAGTGACATCTTTGGGAGTACCTAACAGCAGCCTGCCAGGTCATAGAGTGAGGATGTCAAAAAGACAGAGCCAAGCAATTTCATAGCAGCTCTGACTGGTATAAGGCAGCACACTTTTACCATAGGTACAGTGAAACAATGGATCAAGTTGCCCAGAGAAGTTGTTCAGTTTTCACCCTTGAATATTTTCATGACCCAACCAGATAAAGCCCTGAGTAACCTGTACTGATCTCACAGCTGATCCTTCTTTAAGCTAGGGGTTGGACGAGAGAGCTCCTGAGGTCCCCTGCAACCCAAATTACCCTGTCATCCTACGGATCAAGGTGATCCAGGAGCTGAAGAAGAAACTACAAGGGCAGCAGTAATGCAGAAGCCACCAATGGATCACTGTCTAAGGACAACTGGAAATCTAGAGGGAGGTAGTCCAGAGGCAAGCCAAATCAAAAGACAAAAAACTGTCTGCTTCACATAAGTTGGCATACGGTGCAATCTTTTTAAGAACTCCCTAAGTGCACAATATGAAATAAATATAGGAGAGCACTCGAAAATATTCTGGTATTATATCTGGGACAATTTACAGGACCTGCAAATATTTGGTAAAGTAGAAAGGAGTAAGGCAGCTCTTAAGAAGTATTTGGGTCTTTTAGTGAGCTTGAGAATTAGTTTGTCTTCCTACAAAAGAATCTGTTCCTGCAGTCAGGTTCAAAACACCAAGAAGTCTCTTGTTCTGATGTTCTCTTTCATATGATATGACTTCTGGAAGATCAAGACAACCTCTAATTTCAGCTGCACTGATACCTGTTCTGGAATCAAGGTGTTATTGATGCAGAACTAATTCACAAAGAGAGTTTCGTCCAGGCTACGGAACTAAGTGTTCTTATTTAATCTTACTTTAAGTCAGGATTTATTTACAAATTTACAAATTTTGAGAGGAGAGTGCACTGCAACCTTTCGGCTGGGGTATATAAAGTTACCATATTATTCCAAAGACAATTCAAAATCACAAAGACACTGTTTAAAATCCCATCTCTCCTATGAAAAACACAGTCAGTAAAAAACTGTTGTTTACATTAAAGACAAGTAAAACAACACAGGAACAATTTTAAGCATCACCTCAAAAAAAATTCTTAAAAGCCAATCCAAGATGTGTTACACGGTGGAGTGAAAATACAAGGTGTAAAATGGCCTAGTAGGCATCTCATAATATCTTATCAAAAGCTACCTCAAAATCACTACTCATAGAGAAACCTTCCATGCCAAATCATCAAGCCATTGGAACAGGACTCTGGGACATGACATTTCATAACAACAAGAGGCTACCCCTAGACATCTACTTTAAAAACAAAGATAACTAATTTCTATTACCTACCAAGGAAAGCAACAGATTTTTAAGAAGAGTTTTCATAGTCTAAATATTAAAGTAAGATGATCTTTTCTATTGTTCTAGTTGATCATGACAGATTAAATAAGGTAGATCCAAGTATAGCATATGGCTAGGGTGAAACAGCTATAATTGACTATATGAATTGGAATGAATAGAAAATCTCTATGGGAGATAGAGATGGATGGACTTCACCTTGTAACAAGATCTGATGATTCCAACATGCCTTAACAAGTTATAGGTGAACAATAGAATGCTCTCATGTAGCCAGAATATTCCCAACAATTTTTGAACAAAAGCAAAGATCTTGAAGAAATATGAGTCTACCTAATATGAAGGTAAATAAATGAAAGCTTCAAGAGAAGAACCCTTTAATGAGAATTGAGGGTAGAAGGATGTCCAACAATCAGTCCCCCTTTTCTGACTTGAAAGTAATTCAAGAAAGCAGGCAAAATGGAAAATAAAACAAAGCTTTTTCTAAGATCTATTTACTACCCAAATTCCCTTTCATACTGCTGAACTTCTCCTGATTTTTAGCTCCTATTTAAAATGAGGCAGAGTCAGTCATCAAGTTTCACTTTAGAGAATCAGGTCCACAGTCTGGCTTTGTGATGGTGGGTAGTAATCTCTTGATGTAGATCTTCTCAGACTTCCCAGCATCTTTTTAACTGCCACACATTAAATTTTTGACTGTCTTATATAGAGGGAAGAAAATCTATTTAAAATACAGATCATCAGTCCTGTAGCATTCCACAACACTGTGCCAAGTCTCCTGAAGATGCATTATCACAGACGCTGTTCACTGTAAAAAATGTGAGCTGTTCATATCAGGGTGATTACAAAAACGCACGTGTCCAGAGCTTCACAAGCTACTGTGTAATTGTATTTAATGGTATCTCCAGAGCTTTATCTCCTGGTGAACTCCAGCATGTTTGTTAGGACAAAGTGGTGAGCCTGCCTACAGTCAACTCACTTGTTCAATGGGTTCAGTTTCAGTGACAACTCTTAATTCTGTTTCTGGTCCTTTTTGGTCCTCTAACTCTAATGAACCCTACTTACATTGGATAAACAGAATCAAAGTGTGCTTCCTGTATTTGTTTCTGTTCCTCAAGTGGTTCACATGCGATTTCTGTCACCACTACACTCAAAATCTCTTGCACTTCATACAGTCCTGCCATCCACACAATGGCTTATTTTTTAAAGAGGGCAACAAGGCAGGATTTCTGTTTTAAGAAATCCTCTTATGTCTTTGATTATTCTACTTAATTTGGACTTCTTTGAGATGTTACTTTGGAAATGCAAGCTAGGAAGTCAAACAATATGCATTTTAAATAGTTCTCATTTAACCTGGATTTTAAACTACAGTTCCATAATTTGTTTTTTAGTCCTTGGGTCTCTCATAAAAACAAAGAAAGAAAGATAGAAAGGCAAACATCTTTCTTATCACAGAATTTGTGCTTCATTACACTTTATTTCACCCCAAAAGCCTGTTAAGTATTTCAACATACCTGATGGTTTGAAAACAGAGATATGAATTTCCCCCTTAATCCTGCTTTCTCTATGTAACATTTAAATATTGTCTTTCACCAAATTTGTCCTGGGACACAGCACCTTGAAAGGAATTCATGCTGAAGAGAACAGCTGGATTGACACATGGGCCATCTGGTGAGTGCTTATTCCTTTAAGCAGAAGTGCCTAAGGACCATGAGTAACACAATTGCTCAAGAACAGGATATAAATATATCTTTGTATGATTCCACTTTACAAGTCCTTAAACCTATAGAAGTTAGAGGGTAGCCTCCAAAACCAAGCATGACTTGAGGGAAGGTCCCATGATCTTTTTTCTTAACCTCTTGTTTTCACTGATTATTAGGATACATCTTAGAAAATCCCTGTACAATAAGAAATATATGAGCTTATCTGATAACTTGTCTAGAAATTTTCTGCTGATTCACGTCTAGCTAAAGGGGAAATGAATCTGCAAGATGTAGATATCACCATCTTCTTAGCCCTCCGTAGGCAAGTTAAACTGCTCAGAAAACATTACTTTTCCCTAAAATGTATTTCCTCAGCAACTTTACCCTCGTTAGATTACAACTGGGAGAAAAAAGGCTGCAGGGAGATCCTGAGCATGCAGACTGCTCCTAGGGAATAGAAAAACTGAACTCTCTTTTTCCCTTTAGTCATTGTGCTTCAGTTCTCAAAGAGGGAGGAAATACAAAACATGTATTATGTCTGTCATATCACATTGCAAAGACTATAATAATTTACCTCTTTGCTTGCTTGTAAGGTTAATTTGAATTCACTTTTACAGAAAATATGGAAAATATTTTATAATTATTACTAAGTAATAGTTACAGAAAATATTACTTACAGCTTCAATTTCACCACAAAAAACACTTTAACAGTAGGATAATAATATGTAACATTTCCAGAAAAGAAAGAAAAACCAATTCAGATCATTTCACAAGACAATTACCTATATTAGAACTATTCTGGGGTCAAAAAATTCTGTGAACATTTTTAAAGATCTTTAATATCTATGAATTATTAGAATTCTTGAAGTTATTTCCATTTTACAGATGTTTCCATAGCATAATATTAGCGTAGCATTTCCTAAATTTATGTGACTTGAAACTAGTTTAGAAGTGGGAAAGGAAACATTTCCAACTGCCTCCTAAAAAACACCCAAGTTACTTCTTTGCAATTCTTGAAACTGATAGTCAGATTGTTTACCAGAAGTGAAATTACATTATTGTCACTTAGATACAGAAAACCATGTCACAGTCTTCTGAATTTTGTTTTTAGAAAATCATAGTCAAACTAAGTTACATGCAGATATTATTACTTAGCTAATTACTTCAGATTAAATGGCAGAAGTATGCCAATCACTAGAATTGGATTTTACCTGATGGTGTGTGTCGCTCAAGAACAGAAACAGGATGATGCATCCTGGTTCTCTGAAATGTAATGGATCTAAGATACTCTATATGAGGAAATTAATATAACATCTTTTAAAGTTTTTACATAGTTTGAAGAAAAAAGATGCATCAGATAAATTTTATTGCGATAACACAAGTTGAACTTCATAACAAAATTGTGTGTGTTTGGCTGTATGATAGATGAATTTTTCTCCTCAGCATAAACTGACTCTGGAAGAACAAAATTTCCAAACTTCTTTTCAACATAATACTTAAGGTTATTAGATGAAATATATATATATATTTAAGGTAAAGATTTAGGACAAGATGCTTTTTTAGGGAGAGAAAAAAAAAGAGGTTTTGTTTATGCAGACTTTAACTTTATTCGATAATTATGTCTAAAATTTTATTTTCTACTATCTTGGAATAGAATAAGTTTGCTGCAATAATTTACCTATTCTACTTTTTGTATTATAAAAATGAACATTTTTTGGGTATCTCAGTACTCCTAAATCCTAAAAGGATTAAATTTTCAGAACTGCTTTTTTTTTTTTTCCTTCTTGTTTCCTGTTATTATTCGCTGATTCCAGACTGTCAGTGAAATCTCTGGTAAAACAATTACTTCCATCTGCAGGAGGAGGATATTATTCCTTCTAATGTATTACTTAAAGAATATATTCTATTGCCTAACACCAAATCAATATTAATTCTTTTAAGCAAAGACTTACTTCCAACAAATGACAGTCAGAAACACCATAGGTTAGAAGGGCCACAGAGATAATTTCATCTTTTAGTAACATTCTCACTAGAACTGTTGCTGAAAGCATTAAGGCTTTACAAAGGAAAGGCCTCCCTATGCTGAGATTCCAAGGTCCTGACCCTACTTTGATTAGCTCCATTGTGCAGAACCAGCTTCTACAGAATAATGGTGGTGTGTTGCATATCCGTCCAAATCCTTCACATACAGTACTTGCAATATGGATGCGTGAAGTCACAGTTATATTCGCTAAAATTAACTGCAGGAGATTATGCAGTTAAGATACTTAAAAAAAAAAAAAAGAATCAAAAAATTGCAATGCCTTGGGGAAATCCGATAGAGATATATAGCTTTTTTCTTGCATGAGAGATGGCAAGTGTTCCTCAAAACCACAAAACTGTTGTACAGAAAAAGGTTGATAAACTGGCAAAATTTCCGCTGATACCTTTGGGGCTGCTATAAAAGAAAATCAACTCGTTTAATAAAGAGAAGCACTCCCAGAGGCTGGACCAAAGATAACTTCCGCACTGCTAAAACCGCTTCACAAGCCTCATCATTACTGCCAGCATTACAAATGACAACAGTAGGCTCCAGGGGAACCCTCCACCCAGGGTATGCCCAGCTGCAGCACGGGGAGCGACTCCCCGGCGGCCGTCCCAGGAGCACCTTCTCAAGCCGCCACAGGGCAGGAGAGCCGGGCAGGGCGAGAGGCCAGCCAGCTCTCCGGCCTCTGAGGCTGACGGCGCTTGGTGGCCGCTGAACCACCCCCTGCCAAGCAGACACAGAGGTTCTGCTGCTTCATTTTGAATCCTACACATTTAGGCAGGCTCTGTGCGAGCACTGCGCTGGGATTTCAGGTCTACCCATTCTACCTGCGTGCCATGCTCTCGATTTTTCAAGGCCAGTAGCCTGGCCAATCGATCTAGCAAACATGTTTCCATCTAGCAGGAACCACTGCTCTACCCTTGTTATCTTTCAAATGTGAATAATGTCCTTTCTGCGCCTATTCTGCCCGGCACAGAATTAAGTAGCACAAACTTCAGTCTGCTGTGATACATGTTATCATAGATTATAATACTCATTTCTTGGCGCTCCCTGACTCTTGCAGTAATTCAGTGAACTTCATATATCCTCTATTTTTGAATATCACACTTTGGCACCCAGATACTTAGTACATATTTCCCAGTTAATTTTCTATCTTGTTTTCCATATATTTTCTTATTTATTATCAGCAAAACATCACTTTCAGTACATCTTAGATAATTAATTCAAGCACAGTCATACCATTTTATACATTAATTGTTACTTAGTTCAATAGCATCTTGGAACTTTACAGCTCAAATTTAGATAAGAACTATAAACAGAAATAATTGAGCTTACTATGAAAAGATAGTCACTGAACCAAAATAGACTAACAGTTTAGCAATTCACATGTCTATACAACGCAGTTCTGAAAGGAACAATATCTTCTATTACAAAAACGATAAAAGGATTTAAGATAAATTGCAGTGATGGCTGTGGCTGGAAGTTGGTCAAAACAGCACTCGGGTGGTTTTAAAATGTGATTATTAATGGTATGGTTACAATTACTCAATTCAATCTGGCTTTGATAGAAATCTTTTGGTATACATTTTGATGTATATTTGATATATATGTGTTTGATAAAATCTGGAAAATATTTGTTTTTTGCAAAAGAATATTTAACTTATAGCTGTAAAACTCAAGACTGTGTTATGCTTAGTATTTTTTATGTTTTTTTTAAATGGAAAAATCTAATTTTCTGCTATTGAAAATCCCTTCTTTTTATAAGCTCCAATAACTAATGAATATTCAGAGCCAAAATAAACTGACGATTTTATTTTTTTACTTTCAGGAGTCATTTTTTCCCTTTGAGATTCATTGTAAAATTGTAAGGTACTTTAACAACATTTTATAATGTATTTAATATCTACTTTCTAGATATATGGTTAGCGATAGAAGCTTACACAAAAACTAAGAAAATGTCTGACAACAGAAAGTACCTTCTGACCGATGAAGACAGCCAGTATCAGTCTACTTTCAGATGTTTATATTTCAGCCATAATCATGATTATGTAAATGCAGTATTTGTGTTAACCACGGTTAATGGACATGGATACTCAAGATTAAAAAATAAATTAGAAAAGCATCAAAACCAAAATAAATTAAGAGACCTTGAATTAAATGAAAAAGAAAAATGACAACAGAAGTATTTTCTGAGAGTTTGCATATCATTGACTAAAAAAGAAAATACTAGAAATCACACCAATCCACACCTGTATTCGAAGTTACTAAATTACGTTTAACCCAGCAGCAAAATACAGTTTGATAAAAATAAAAATGAAAGAAGAGATGTTTTCTACATTACCATGTGCATAGAGCTCAAATCTAGAATTCCGAATTTATTTAATCTAGCTACATTTTTAACTCTTATAATTGAACTTTAAATCCTGTATTTATGGGAACTAGAACAGCAATATCAGCAATTCATTCCACAACTTTTATATTAAAAATTCAATAAGATACTTGACTGAAAATATAAATGCTATCAGCACTATGGGCCAGAGGGATTCCCTCTGCCACTGAGCGGTAAAATTCTTTACATAGCACAAATGAGCGTGATTGATTAGGTAACCTGGGCGCTTATAGGCTGTTGAGAGTGACAGGGCCTGTCCTTCCAGACCAGAGAGCTGCTTTAGCTACCAAGTTTCTTGTCCAAAAATAGTACTGGCTAGTCCATAGGAAAGCACAAAAGCCATGGAACAGTCAATAACTAAATACTTTCCTAGTATGGGAAATTCTTTGTTAGCCTAATTGGTGTTTGGGTTATTCCCTGACGAGCTTATCGGTGTGGACGTGGGGAAGGGGAAGACGAAGCGACCCCATAAAACTACACACAGTTATTCCCATTTATAAGCCTACCAAATACTACTGGTTAGGCCCTTAGTTTTACAGCTATTCTATAGAAAATAATTGCATGGAATATTTGTGTGTGGTATTATCTGTGTTTATTTTTGCCTTCTTAATTTATCTGCAGCATAGCTCCATTCTAATTACTTTGTCTTTCCAAGTTTCATTCAGAGATCTAAAATTTTAAAATTTAGAGTGGTATGTTAAAAAGAAATGTATAAAAAACAATTTCCAATTTCTGCACTGTTTTGAGGGAATATGGATATCTACCCTATCCTCCATTTTTTATTCAATATTTTGAATATTTCTAGTTATGTCCTTAACAACAGAAGTTGTAAGAAACAATTATAGGATCAAAGAGGAATATTCATAATTATTATAAAATATAGAATTATTGCTGGGCATATCATGATCTTCCCAGAACTCCCAAACTCTAAGCTTAAATTTTCAAAAACAATTGCCAATTTAAAACCAATATAAATCAACTACAGCTTATATACAGTAAGAATATCAAAGGTCTCATCACCCTATTAGCTTGGGTGTTTGTTCAACTCCTCCTCCAGAAGGGTTTTAAGAAGAAAAGTGACAAGTCTTTCTGCTCTGTTTTGATTTTTAAGGAGGAGACAAGGGCATCCCCAAAACACCATTAAATCAAATGTTTCAATCAACACCACCGGTCAAAGGATACAACCGTACAGTGGTACCAATGACACAACTACCTACTGCAGGTTTCAGAGGAAAATGGCAGCTCTTGGACACTGTTGCACATTGCGACAAGACTGAGAGTTAAGAAGATCTGCTTCTGACGTATTCAAACTCCACCTCTCCCACCTCCAGTGTTACAGCTCTTACCTTCTGCACGTTCTCTCACACAGGTAACCCATGAGGTAGTACTTGATTCATTGCTGAATCAAAGTGGCTCAGTCTGAAGAACTGCAGCTTTTTGGTGGCTGCGTGCTCCCAGAGCATTTCAGCTGCATCTACACTACTCAAATAAACTGAGCACATGCTTAACTCTTCTTAATTTGTCTCGGTCTTGCTAACAGGTCAGAAGAATTGCAAAGTAGCATGCTAGTACGCCTGACACTAGTAGTCTCCTACACCAAACACAGAGAGTTATGCTCATATCTAAAACTTGAATTGTGGTTACTGATTAATGAGAACTGCAGCATTACATACATCTGATGATGTAGAGAGTTTCAGTCTTAGCATCAATATGAATCATTAAAGGTGGAGTTGGAAATTCCTCTTCAGTGTTCTCTATTATTCTCTATTTGGTGTAGTCTCTTCTACATTTGGCTAAATAATCTTGTCACCTGTTCTGCAAAATTCTTAGTTTTTATCTGGTGTTTTACCTCTTTTACCCCAGCTTTGTTCCTTGTTGCTCTAATATACTATATTCCTAATTACTACATTACTGACTATTACTAATTGCTATATTATATAACTGGATTTCTCTGCCTTTTTGTAGGTCATTATTTTCTCCTAGTAAAACAAATAAAATGAGCCTCATGATACTTTGAGGTTGAAATGTGTGTCAGCTAGTTGCCAGTCTCTGTTTTACCTTTGTTCCTAAAGAAAACAATCGTTTTTCACTATTCTAACTCCTACATAAATCCAGCCCCACTTAGTTTGGCATTCAGCGTTACTCAGACCCTTCCGCAGTGGCTAATATGGCCTGAGTTGATGGAATTCTCTCTTGATTTTACATTGATTTCGCGTATTGCAAACAGTTCTAGGGCTCCGCATACAAGAAGTATCTTCTCTCTTTTTTCTCAGCAGCAGCAAAGCTTTTCAACTCTCCCCAGTCGATCCACTGGGCACGTTCCAGTCATGGGGGCAAGGAGAGAGGAACGGCAGGATTCTTCCCACCCTTTATCCTTCGCTTGTCAGCAGGGATTCCTGAATCTGAGCAGCGGTGGGAATGGCCAGTGGAAGGAGTTACCAAGCACAGCGCTATCGATTTGTTTGCCAGAAGAGCTAATGGCAGCAGCGCCAAGCAAGAAGCAAGGCAGAGAGTTTCAGAGAGATTTTAAGAGGAAGCTTGGGAACTGACCTCAAAAGCCAGATCAGCCAAATGAGTCCAAAGTGAATCTAGCACGCTGCTCACTCAGCTTTTTCCGGGCTCCCGTCTTGGCCCTCATCTCTTCACAGTGCAGCTTGCTTAAACGCTTAAGAACTGGGAAGCTTAGCCCTTTGTGCAAAACAATAACCTAGTCCTAGAAAGATTCTTGAGGAAAATTACATAAATCAGGCTAGTATTGCAGAGCCACAGTATGGCAAACGGCTGTTTTTCCCTCTGGTGGAACACTCTTGTGCTACTGTGCTTTTTTTCTGTATTACCAGAACTCAGGTTTTCCTGCATGTCAGCTTCTACCAGCACAGCAATTCAGACTTTAGTATATCTCCTATTTAGTACAAGTCTACTGGTACTCAATATTCAGAAATAAATATTTGTTCCAATACCAGAAATACTTTTACTTAAGCCTTAAGGCCCACAGTTTTTCCTCTCATGTCTCCTTAGTTGTAAATATGTTTATATGAAAATCAAATACATTGCTTGTTTTCTTTATGTCTGTGCTGAAACCATATTTAAGCAACTTCTGCATTTAAGGAAATAACTCTTTCACACAATATATCACCTGCCAAACTCATGTATACAAAATATCATGGAACCAGAATACTTAGTTTTCCAAAAATAATGAGGCATGTATATGAATAATAAAAATACAATCTGCAACTTTATCAATCATGAGGAAAAAACATAAGGGAAAATCAATTTCATATTTTAGCAGCTTCTAAGAATACAGATGTCTGGACATAAACTTTTCCCACAAGCTTCCTGATATAAGACTATGCACCACAGAAGTGTATGTACCTTCCTCTAAAGCCTCTAGTACTGACTTCCAGAGGTAGAACAAAACTAAAGAAGTCTAACACAGGATGCCTATTTTCATATTTTCATATTTAATATAACTTCTACTGTTATAGGTTTGCTTTCTCAGCAAGGAAGGATATTCTTTCTTAACTCAAAGTAATCATGAGGGACATACAGTTGTTGTTGACTTCCATTTAAAGAAATAGAGCAGAAATGTAAAAGAAAATTCCATCTGCTAGCTTTCCTGAATGTCGCTTAATGCCTACTCAATGACCTTTTTCTCAGGCATGGCATGTTTGACTGCCTGCTTGGGCCAGTTAACAGATTTAAAAAATCAAAGTTACTTTATAGTAAACAGAACATGAGATTTCAGTCAGCATTTGACATACGTGTTTCAGTTCATGATTGCAGAAGAATTTTTTTAGAAACCAGGTAGATAAATTGTACTTACTCATTTTCTGTCTCTAGATAATATAAGTACTTAATTAAGGGGAATTGAAGCAGTGGTAGTAAAAAAGTGAAGACAGAACTCTCGTATGGCTTATAAGAGTTATGGTTCTCATATGGCTTTCAAAATACACAATTTTAAGAATGCATTTTGAATTAATACATGTATGTGAATATTCAGTGTCTAGTTCCACAGGCTCATTGATAGAATGACTAAGTCATTTTCAAATACTGAAACTACAATATGGCAGAAGAGTAAATTAGCTGTTTATTTCTGGACACAATTTGTTTGATGTGTGCAATAAATAAATCACCATTTTCATAAAATAATTTTGTTTATAATTTTCCTCTTTAATACATTCCTATAATACTGAAGGTAAAATTTTAATTAAAAAGCTAAAAGATGTATAGTGAGGCCCAATAATACGGTGTGGGTGAAACGGAAAAACAAGGGTAGGAAACGTTTCCTTAAGTAGTTATATTCTATGCAGCTCCTTCACATGAGAGCCCATTTATTCTCTTTACTCCAGACCAGTCCTACTTCTGACTCAAATTTCAGTCAAGCATTGAGGGAGCAGGAAAACTAGCAGAATAAGTCTGGTCATACATACAATACATAGAGTCATATTTCTGTGGTACATACAATCACAACACTTGCGAAAGGTCTGCGCACAGTTATTACGCTCGTCTCTAAAAGGTAACACCTTTCAAAGCCGACAATATAGACACACGTGAAAATAATTTTGCATAAGTGTCAACACAAAACAAGCATCTAAACATGACAGTATACCAAGTCCCTCCTACACGTTAATAAAAATTCCTATGCCTTCTGTAATAAAAAATACATTTGTAAAATACTGAGATAACCATGCAGCACGTCTACAGAGTTTTTAAGTTAAAATACTTAAATGCCATTTTCACAGTTTTCTTTTTGTTTTGTCAATTCTAACTATTAATAGTGTTTTCCATTTTTGTCATGGGTTTCACTAAAGCTCTTCCTCTATTTTCCCACCTTGAATTGTACATTCTAGAAAGTAATTATATCAAGTATATTAGTCTACATTATCTGCAAAACTAATAATAATTAACAAATTCGATGATTTCTTTGTCTTCAAATATTAAATGGTTCCATTTACAGTAACTTTGCCAATCCTTGGAGCAAGGAACTGCATCCTGGAAATAGAAGTCTAAAACAGACTTCCTCAGCCAGCTTTTATAGGTCAGAAGTCTCATGTTTCCCACTTACAATCTGACCTCAATTAATGAAGTATTTTAGAGGACACTAAATTATTTTTGTATAATAGAAGTTTAAATTGAAAATATCTTGATTATTTTAATTAACACACTGTATATGACATGACCCTGTTCCAGATAGGAGGAAATTCTGGATAGTATATTTGGGGCTATACCACTATGAAACGATTCAGATTTTTGGCAAATTGTTGAAGCTGGGGTGGAAGCTTGTGTTAGTGTATAAAATACTTTCCCAAAAGCTAAACTACCACTATTAAACTAAGTAACACTACATCTTCCAGTTTTCAATAGATCAAGATAACCCTGTGTTCAACTATATGAAAGCCATGAACAGGTTTCAATAGCTCTCATTCCATCTGTCACTTAATAAACCTCTTTTTTATTTCTCTTTGAGCTTTTAAATCATGGTCCTATTGTTCATTCCAATGGATAATTGCACCACCACTTTTATTTGATTTAACTTATCCTTCTTAAATTTTTAATAATCAAGAACACTCTGTGTTAGGGGTTTTGCTGCACGTTTTCAGTAGTTTTATTATAGACACACAAGAAACTTTTACTGAAGAAACAATTTCCCACTCAGGTATTACTTTCTAACAGGATATTGGATATTTCAGTTTAGCATATTTTGTTGCTTTTCAAAACAAAACTCCCTTGCCTTAGAATGATAATCTTGTTCCAGCCTGGAATCTGATCCTGCTACCTGTTTGTACTTGCTCATTTTCATTTGGCGATTCCTCTCTTCTACATCCAATGCACCTGTTAATTTAAAAAAAAAACAACAAGAAAATAAATACACAAGCAGTCCTCAATTCAAGCTTAGAGTTATGCTCATGGAAGTTTTAACAGAAAGAGATGAAATCTGATTTACTTAAATTTCATTGTATATAATTTCAGTTCCTGAATTACAGTTTTGCAGAAAAACAAAAAAAAAATTGTAAGAGGAGGAAAATAGTAGATAAGCAAGTATTTAGGCAGAATCTTAATAAGTGCTGTATTACCTACACAATTCAAACTAAACCAACTTTGTGGAAGAAATGAAAGTAAATGGAACAGAATGTTTCCACAGAAGAGAATTTTACTACTTAAAAAATATTCAAGAGAAACCAAGTCTTTAATTCAAAAAAAAAAAAAAAAGGACTGCAAAGACAACCTGCTTATTTTGGGTGGACATCCTGGTTCTGCGTTTGTTACAGTGTGATACCAGCCTCTTTATACCAAATTACTAATCAAGTACAACCACAGGCTGGCAGAGCTTCCATTTACCATTTGAGAATATGATGCTCAAAACAATTTAAAGATGTATAAAGGAATGTTAAAGAGCCACCCAGTGGCATCACTGTATTACATTCTAATGACACACAACTTCAAGAATGATTTCAGAATTCACTTTTCTTGGACCAAATACATGATTAGTCTCAGTTAGGGCTGGGTTATTATATGACTTGGGGAGCAGCTGGTTTCAGCCAACTGGTACTGTAACACCACAATTTACTACTTAAAATAGTAAGGAAGTAAGTGCCAAAGCTGAGGTGGGACAGATAAATAGAAAAATGAAAGGAAGACAACAGCCCAGAATTAAAAAAAGAATTTCACACAGGCTTGATTCTCTTCCACTTTAACATGGTATAAATCAAGAGTAATTCATTATCCACTGAATGCTAAAAAGCATTCATTTTGACTGACATTTGTCTTAAACTTTCCATAATTTTAACATAAAAGTTCTCTAGGATTAAAATTTCAGAATCCCACTTGTCATAAATGGAAGTTTCTGTATATTGTATACATTGAACAATCTGGACTTTTATTTATGGAACTGAGGTGGGAATATTAAGATTCCAGTGTACTACATAAAACTGATTTAAACTCTAAACCTCAGTTCTAAGTCATAATCCAATAGTAAAGTGGGTCTTTGCACAGGACCTCTGCAGGGCGTCTGAGCTTTGCGTTTTCTTTCTTGAGAGCAGTAATGGTAGTAGCACATACTACGAGAGAGACCTGCCAGCTAAGATCTAAGCCTTCTAGACCTTGCCTAGAAGAGGCAAGGGAATAAGGCTAAACTGTACTGTTATCTGTAAACCCCCTGGCTTCTGATTTTTGTACTCAAACTCTCCATCTTTATTCCCTACAAATATGAATGAAAAGCCTTCATCAAAACTTTTAAGAGAAATGAAAATCAAGCAAAATGAATGAAAACCTGGAGTTTTAGAGGGAGAAACAAAATGAAAAAGAGAGCAGCAGATGAAAATTCCTAAAATAAAATACAGCTAGTTTTTCCTATCACAATTTTCCTTGACCATTATAGGCCCCAAAGCATTACCTGACAATTTATCATTAAGATGCAGTGTTTTTTATAAAGATCTAGTTTTAAAAGCTCTAAAGATATATTTTCTCTCCTGAAAACAAAAACTTTAAACTGGAAAATGATATTTTTTCTTTTTTCAGTCAAAGAAGTAACACATAAGAGGATTTGAAGTAAAATACTCTAATTCTTGCTTAAAGAAAGACATAATCTTTTTCTGAAATCATAACAGTCTACAAAACCACTTGTCATTCTTCAGTAATGTAACAAAAGAGATGTTTTTCACCAAAAGGGATATTTGTCAATTCTTCTCAGGAAATTTTCTTATGAAATCACCACATATCTTCCTTTTCACCAAATATTCTGCCAAATTTCAGATTTCAAGAAGTGACGAAATAACACCTCTTGAGCATCAATCAGAAATTTCACAATTACTTGTGAAAATATTCATTCTTATCTATGATCATTTTTCCCAAGTGAAAGTTAGGTTTCTAACTGCTCATAGTCTGCAAAACCAAGCAATCTGAAATATGCAGCTGAAAGGGAAGTATAACACGTAAGTCCTCAGTGTGAGTCCTCTGTAGCAAAATAAGCAAAATTGGTGGCGTATTTTGGTCTCAAGAGAAAAGACAGCAACATTTAGAAAAAATATATTCAGTTCCCATAAAAGCTTATTAAAAGAAAATCTACCTTGCTATGTATTTTTGCAACTGCCTTTAACAAGCAAGTGAATGCAGTTATATGCAAAAAGAGGGAATCCTGAGGGCAATGGAAAGCTCATAAGGCAGAAGATCAGCTTTGTTTGTTCTGTGTACGGAGCTGACATGCAGAAAGAGTGTGCAGGGCTACTGGCAGCCGCAGGCTAATCTCCATGTAACTAAAGCCAGATGCAGCCGTGATCTGGATGGGAGTAGGTAAGGGTGAGAGAGTGTCACGGCATTTCCCGTTCACGTGGTCCAGCATGCATGCACATTGCACTAAGTGGCTAAAATGCAGGACTAGCATCATCTCCACTTCGGCTGGCAAATCTATACTTAGCTGAAACCTATGTGTGGGGGTTTAGCAGGAGCAGAACATACTTCCAGAGAGTTCAGTAATTGTCCAGGTGCATTAGGAAGCTTCAGCTCCTAACATGATTTTTGTAACCAAGGCTGTACACAGGACATCAGTCCTATATTAAGGACTCCACTGTAATCAGGAGGTGCATATGGTAGACAAACCAGAACTAACCTGAATCTATAAGTTATCAATAGTGGTGAAAATGTAGGAGTGTAAGGTTTAACACTGGTAGCACAAGGCTGACTGAGCCCTTTGTGTTATTCAGGTCCTTAGCTAGAGCCCAGCACAACACATTTTCAGGACTATAGAGTCTGACACTAGAAAAATTAAAGCTACTTCTGATATACTTTCATGTACTGCCATGATGTACTGAAGCATATGCAACCAAATTTTGGCCAGGCAGAAGCAATTTCATTTGTACACTTCTGCCTTAACTTCCTTTCAAAATTTGGCTTCTAGACAGCAGCTGTGCCTCCAACAGAAAGAGCCAATGAGATACTCAAACATCAGCCATTGGAGCACCAAAAATTAAGAAAGACTGACAGAAAAACAGAGCCTGGTGTTGCTCACCAACCACAACTGGGATCATTACACTGTAGGCAACATCTCAGAGTTTTGCTTATTTTGAACAACTCTCTAATGTTAAAAACCCGAAGGTTATCTCAGCGGGTTTTTCATCAGCACAGAGAAATTCCTGGCTGACAAAGAGCCAGCTGCTGATTCAATAGCACCCGTTCTCCATATTTTTAGAAGAGAGTGTGCTGAGGGGAAGCAGCACAACTACAGTGCAAACACACTCCCAAAATGCCAGAGTAAGGTGCCCAAGTACTGTGCACAGCAACCCTGTAACCTGCACTTGGATCCACAAGGACTGTCATGAGAGACTAATCTGTGCCACAGTTTAGCACTAGTGACTGAAGTAATTAAGGTTTAGGCCTTATGAATTGTACCTTAACCTTTGTTTTTATCTATGGAAATGTAATGGTAGATAAGGAACTATAAGTAAAACTTCAAGTACAGGATATTCTGTAACACAAGATAAGGAAATGTTTCAAGACACAGACAAAAACAGTGCCTGGAGGCAGCTGGAGCAACTCAGAAGACCCCAGATGCCATGAACAGCACTGGCTGAGCAGAAGTGCCATCAGGAAATAAAGAGACCTATAGCGGCCATAAAATCCAGTAACAACCAACAGGCCGGGTCCCTCCTCAGAGTCACCCAGCTTGAGCTGTAACTACTATTGCATATTAAACATAGTAGAAGAAGGAGCTCTGATTCTTAAAGCGGAACCTGGGGATGAGCCCTGTTGAGGTGGCATCCACATAATTCCTACCATGGTCTAGGTGGTCTATTCCTACAAGACAACTCAGGGCAGGCACTAGAATCACTGGTCCACCTTTGAATGCAAACTATTGTTTTCATGTTTTAACTTGAAATAAGATAAGATTCAGCTACTTCACTGTTAAAGCTTTCCTCATACTGAAAACTAAAAGTTAGTTTCATTCTAAAAATTTTAAGGGACTGTAATCAGTGGTGTGGTTAAATACCTAACTTTCCCCGACCTCAACTGGTCATAGAGTCACATTTTTACAAGGAGATAAGAAATCATTCAATTCAGCCTGGAGCTAAAGACTGTTATTTTCTCTTCAGGTCAAATATTGGTCACTCTCTAGGGTACGACTCTTCAACTGATAGCCTGTGGTCCACACCAGAGACAAAAGGGACAACAAAATGACCTTATCACTCAGCTTAACTTAAGGCAAACTTGCCTATTTACAAAATACAAATAGCTGGGAGCTGTGTTCTTTCATTCTTTCTTTCATTGCCTTCTCCAGTGCAAATTATTAAACTATCCTAGCTACTATAGATGCTGGTGATGGTGATGTGTCTGGAGAAGGAGTTTGCTGTACACTGGGGCTTCTGGGGCCTAGAGAGTAAAAGGGAAATCTGGTGTATGGAAGTAGAGGGGAGTTTCTCTTAAAATATTAGGACAGATTTAGTTTTGGATAGGCATGGACAAGAGGAATACAAAATTTGGGAGGCACAGCAGCTCAGGCATGGGGGAAAACTAGTGATGAAGTGACTAAGAAACACTGAGATTCTGGAAGTCAGAAACCTGTAACAGAGAGGAAAAAGGCAGTGTGCAGGTAGGAACACTGTGTGCCTGGAGTGGGGATGACAGAACAGAAGTCTTAAGGTGTATGAGAGCCTTCTTTAGCTGACTCTGTGGTGCACATTTACTTACACATAATATATCAAAGAACTTGAGGGCAAAACATAAAAATATTTTGAATAAGTCACCCTACCTGTATCCCCATTCTCTGGATCTGCTTTCTTTTCTTCTATAAACAAATGAAAGCAATATGTAAAACAAAAAGAGGGGGAGAGAGAAAATGCAGAAATAATAATAAAAGCAATATAAATCATGCATTAAAAAAAAAGAATAAAATCCACCAAATTATTTTAAATTCATGAGTTTAGTCAACCAAGTATGGTGCTCTACATCCAGAGGGATATTCACTGCATGCTAGTGTATACATTTGTGCACGCTTATTGAAGACTTACTGGAGGGAACCCATGGCTATTTTGTGCACTTCAGAATCATTAATACACTCAACACAAAAGAGAGCAAGGCAGGTGTCAGACATAGTTACTTTACAGTTTCCTTGAATAGGATGACACAAAAATAAAAGTAAAAAATTTGCTTGTGCTCTGTGTTTTATGCAGTGCACACACAATGTGCAGCGTAATGGTTCAAGCATAAAAGTTGAATTTATCAGAATGGTTTTCAGTAATTACTTTAACTCTTAATTGGTTTAATCAATTCTCATAGCTTCTACAGGTTAAAATGCTTAATAATGATATTACTGTAGCTTGTCTTAGAGTTAAGATATGATGAAAAACAAAAGACACTAACAGCAATACCCAGAATCCAGTTCATGCAGATAAATCCAGCTAATTGATGTCAGCAAATATTCTGAATACGTATCAAAGGTTGTAAATGGCTCAGGGCATTCCTCTGTCACAAAGAAATGAAAATACATTGGATCCAAATCAAATAGTTTGGCAGCCCATAAATACTGCACCCTGAAATCCAAGTTTGGTAATTAATGTGAAAGAATTTTAAGTCAAATTAAATTTACTTTAATTAGAAGTACATTAACTTTTAAACAGACTTTCTGGTTTTTTTTCTTACTGTAAGTCAAAATGATATTAAATTCAATTAAAACAATCCCATGAATATGGAGCAACAACCCCCAAGCTACAAACCAAAAATAGCATGTGTTACTAGAATTAAATATTTTTTCAGAATTATTGGTTATTGAGGGTTGCTCAGAAAATTATGATGTACTTTATAGTACACAGACTGAAGAGGGAAACAGAGCTGCCATATTTTAAGGAAATACCATTTTGTAGATGAGTATCAAAGCAGAGGAGGAAGTCATACTTAAAGAGGAATCATACTGGGGGCAAGGTAGAAGCGTAAGAAACAAAAATATATTCCTGCAGAGAGCACGAATAATGTGCCATGCTTCGATAGGATCTGGCATCCCATCCTGTGTAGGAGCAAGGTTGTTCTTCTGCTGGCAACTGCTAGTGGAACTCCTAGGCAAATTAATGGGAAGCAGATATGGCATGTCATAAGCCTACACTTTTGGAAATCGGGGGATATCAAATGGGTTCTTGAAATCTTTCCCATTTCCCGACCTTTCATGCCCCATATTGTACACATTTTATAAATAAGGCCTTTTGCAGCCTTCTGCTTTAGCATTTGGGTAGCCTTGCCTATATTATCTATGTGGATTGTGGATATTGCTAGGAAAACAGCAGAAAAAGAGAGATAGATCTGTTTGCTTTACAAGCTTTAAGTTTTTGTTTTTTTTTTTTAAATTACTGTCACCAATGTAAAGCTACAAATACAACACTGTCTTCTACTGCCTCATCACTTTCTAAAGCAGAAAGCTATTTGATAGGAATACCACTGATTCAACATAATGCAAAATAGATGAAAGTAAAGTAAGAGTCATTAAAATACGCTTTGGTTTGAGTTCACACAGAATGATGACATTTCTAAGTTATTTCATACACATGGTGAAAAGAAATCTTTACTTTGCCTGAAGTATCATTTTAATACAGAAATCTAATACTATGTAGGATAATTAATTTTTTAAGATGCTTAGAAGTCCCTTCATCCATATGTCTGTATGTCTTTCAACCATGAGTCTTTCAATAAAGACATTGTCAAAATAAGGGAAACTTGAAACCTGTCTGATTTTCACTTGTTCTTGCTCCATGTTTAAAAAGTATATAGAAAAATATTTCTAAATTGACTTATAGAAAAAATACCATAGTATATTAGCAAGCATAAAATTCTGTCAGATGCTTGAATTTTAAAAGTGTAATTGAAGTGCTGCGACATTTATTACAAATCTCTACAATAAATAAACTCTTTAGATTTTTACAAGAAAGGTCAGCACAGTGGATCCTACTCTCCAAACTGAGATTCCAGTTATATTTTGAAGAGTTGTCTGAAGAAATACTAGAAAGAATAGAAGATTGAGCTGAGAAAGGTCTCACAGACTTCTCAGAGTCATGGAAAGGTCTCAGCAGCAGAACTGAACAATATCGGTATTGTCCATTGACCAAATAAAACAATGTTAACTTCTCAACAGCAAAGATCTTCACAGCAGTTATGGGCCTAGTCATCACTTCTGAAAACAATTCAGAACAGGTTCAGAACGTTGATACTAAAGTAATTAATGCTTTTGGTTCCCACAGTTATTAGGTGCTCAAATCAAAAAAGCCATAAAGAGCCTAAATGTCTTGAAAATGCTGAAAACAAATAAATCACTGAGATGATTTTAAAATGTCTCAAACTGAATAATATAAAATGGCAAAGTCACCAGTCACTCCTAAAAATCTTTGTGTATTTCTATTACATTAATATATCTTCAATATCATCACATTAATCAATACTTTTCTACATCACTTGAATTAAACTTGGTTTAAATAAGCATAAATTGTATCCTGTGGTGTAGATATCTCAATTTAAGAACTAAAGTTTTTCAGATTTAAAAAATTTGGAGAAAAAAATCAGTGCTTTCATGAAGGAGACATTTCTGTACATTACAGAAAATAACTGTATGTTTTCAGATTAATCAGAACACAAATATATTGAAGTATATTTGTGAAATACAGAGATAATCTATAGGGATCGAGAGATTAAATGCTGAAAAATCCTCTCAAAACCTTCTTCTGCCATCACAGTTGACACTACTATTATGATTATTATTATGCTATTATGACCACTGATGTTTCATAAAATAGTGGACACAGCCACGTTCCCCTGGTCCTTATTCTTTCTAACAGGTACTAATATATCTAAAAGGTATCTACCAACCTAACACATATCTGGAAGATAAAATGAACAGAAAGGACTTCTAAACAAGAGACTCATATAAGAGCGACTTAAGAACTAAAACTGATCTAAACTGGCCTTGATCAGCTAATATTTCTAAGATGGAAATGCCTTAACTCAATGAGTCCTTGTTCACAACAGTCCTGCTGTTCTGATGGCAACCTGGAGGTGCCACAGCCAAAGTACCCTGGCAAGCTTCACCCACCCCTCCCCAAGAAGTCCATGGAGCAGGGACCCCAAGTCCCTTGGAGCAGAACTATCTCTGCACATGTCCGAATAGAGTAACAGTTCCTCAGAAGCAGTAGGATAGCAGACTTCTCCCTAGACATAAATACCGATGGCAGCGTTGAACAATTGCTCAAAAATTGCTGGCCTCCTGGGGAGGATAAAGGGGAGCTTGACTCTGCAGCCTGAAGGTTCAACTGGGAGCTGCTGGATTTAACAGTCTTCCTCCCAGGGTTTCTTCCTTCTCTTAGAGCTGACTGCCCCAAACTTGAGGTTAGAGCCTGGTTCTCGCTTGAACTGTCTCTCCTGCAATGATTTTTAACTGTGCAGGGATCAGCTGAACAGGCTGGTTCAGGATAGTACTTTCTGTGATCCGGAAGAAAGAGATTTGCATCAGCTCAAGCTGGGGCCTAAAATAAACCTAGACTTCCCTGCTTGGAATGAAAGATATTGCAGCCTCCAACACTGGAGGATGTGCATCATATTACAACAGACAGACGTGGAATTCGTTTGCGTCCAAGTTTAGGCATAAGATAGGACGACTACATCAAATGTTTTATGCTTCTATTTTTCATATTTGCAGACACTTAAAATCAGCAATAGTATTTATAGAGTGGATGAATTAGCTTCTTAAGTGCTTTATTGAAAATTGAGTCTGATTTTTCAAAGTATTGCAAATTATTAAATAACATTTTAAGAAACAAATGGATACATAGGACCCTAACTTTTGTTAAGTACTTTTAAAAATGCTAGCCCAATTTCTTACTAGATATTTCTCTTTAAATGCTTTATGAGAATACAGGAAAATCAATTTTCTGCTGAAAAAAATCCCTGAAAAAATATTCATATCAAAACAGGCAAAGGAAACAAGATTGTCTCCTGAAAGCAAAATCCCAAACTTGTCAGTCAAAGGTCTTGCGCTCAAAGGATTACATTTCCTCCTATTTCCAGAGCCATTCAATTCCAATTCTACCTCTAAGAAACTAGCTCTAAATTTTGTCATTCTGGCTGTCTACAGTGTGAAAAATATAACTGTCTAACTGCTACAGGTCTCGCAAAATATCAGGTGATGTGTGATATAAATGGTTGCGAAACTTCGCTCCAGGGCTTTACGTTCACTGTGTGGCAAATACAAAAAAGTTACTGTTGCAGGAAGCAAGACCTTTCCAAGAAGTCTGTGATCCACATCACAGTCTGAGTGAAAAGAATATGGCTGACACCTACAGAAATGTGGAACAAGAAAACAAATAAAAGGTTGTTTAAGTGTTTTTATATTACTGTTTCAATGAGATTGAAGTGTCAATTACTGTCCCTAAAAGGGAATGCTAGAATGAAGACAGTTTCACTTAGCCAGCTTCCTAGTGGGGGAGCATGCCTTTGCATTCCTGTTTTCTATTTGAGAGTTGCTTGATGGTTTTGGTGGGTTTTTTTTTCTTGGCTTCAAATTTGACACACTAAACAAAGACTGAAACCCGGGGGACATTTCTCACCAATTAAACAAATTTTTATCACAATGCTTAAACCATGTTAACAATGTTACTTCAGATTATATGCAGAATACATGGCACTGCTTAGTAAAAGAATTGAATAAGATGGTGTGGTGATCTAGGCTAGAAAGTTAAAGAATCTCTAGAATCATGGGTTCATAAATTGGCAGGGTCAGCTTAGGTCTTCATCACTAGGGACAGATTAGTGCAGCTGCTAAAGGATGAAGGACTTTTGAAGCAAGCTGGAAAGCTCTATTTTGCATGTTTATTAAAATAATAATTAGAGTTAGAACCAGCTTTTTTTATGGTGTGTTTGCCCATGGTTCCTTTTCCAAAGTGTTTTTGCAGGGTATTCTGTGATGATGGGCCTTGCTGT
This sequence comes from Phaethon aethereus, assembly GCF_964289735.1. Classification (NCBI taxonomy): domain Eukaryota; kingdom Metazoa; phylum Chordata; class Aves; order Phaethontiformes; family Phaethontidae; genus Phaethon; species Phaethon aethereus. The sequence continues at coordinate 22,886,369 of NC_138582.1, forward strand.
ACAAAGGTGTACATACATTTTGATGACCTTTGAAAAATACTGAGCACCCACATAGAAAAAGGTGCTATTAAAGAAGCAGTAAAATAAATACTAGCTAAAACAGCCCATTTTGCTTCTCCAGAGAATTCTGGCACATCCTCTCTATTTGAATGATAAGCAAAATTTTTTAAAAAAATCTCTGAGGGTCAGTGGACCCTTACATTCTGTACTTACAAAAATCCATTCAGGTCATCCATGCAATAAACTCTGCACTGTCTTCATGAAAGCCTGAGCAGAGTCTTATTGTTAAGCTCTCCAACATTCTGTTTGCCAAGCATGCAAGCTCCTCAGAGTTCCCACTACTGGTGTACTCTACAGTATAACCACAGAATATTTCACATTCTGAGAAAGCCACTTCAAAACATAGGCATAAACACTTGATGATAACTACGCCTCTGCTTCCAGAAAAGCAAACAGCTATTAATAGAGATTCTTCAGCCATCCTAAGAATGCAAGACAACTTCATTAACATCTCAATAACCAAAAATATGGTCAAAGATTTAACCAAAGAACACAAAAACAACAGTGGTGTATGCACCTCTATGTAAGTCTCAGGAGAATTACAAATTCAACTAGCAAACCTTTGCCGATAAAAAATATATACATAATGCTGTTCTGTCTTTTGCACAGTTATGCACTCATTTTTAATTATATAATTTGATATTTTTACTATTTTTCCTTCAGCAGACTGAAGATCAGATTTTATTTACATGGTTCAGTACAGATGGCTATTTTGGGGGTTGGCTTTTGAGGCTTTTGGTTTCTGGTTTTAGTTCTAATAAAAATTAACAATAAGGGCAATGAGCCTCCCAGCTATCCAACATCCATTAGCATGCTAAGTACCTTTAAACTGAATTTGGAGTTTACATAGCCCTTTGGTTTTTGTTGATCAAATACAGAGTGAGAGTCTTTAAATGTCTCAGTGACAGTCTAAGGCATCAGATTTTAAACACGCCTGTCAAACTAAATATCACAGAAGCCTTCAGAGGTGCACAAGTCATTTAATCATACTTGTGCTAAAACGTTACAAATTCCATCCAGAAATTTCTTTTCAACATAAGAAAGACGGAAACCAAACAAAGTACCATCCTGGTCTTTAAAGGAACATGTGTCACTGAACACTGACTATAACAATAACTCAAAAATAGAGGGGTGTCGTGTTCTGTTTATAAAGTGTAAATATGTTACAGTAGATTCACTCTTGGAAGGCTTGAAAAACCTCTCACGATACTGTAAGATAAGAACAAATCCAAGTAACTGTTCTCCTTGTCTTCTATTGCAGTTGATCTCTTAAACTCTCCCAATCACACAAATTTTTTGCACTTACTTTCTCCAACAATTTATTTGCCAGACCCTTCTACTGTTTGGCCCTTCAGTGTCCAGGGCTATGAGTTCTTCCAGTTTGGTCACCCATCTTTAATAGGGTTTTTTAGATTTTGTAGGCTTCACCCCCAACAACCATATTATTATAAAGAAACATAATTTTCCACAGAAATGATCAAACACAGAAGAAAACATATTTCAAAGTCCTTGTCTATTTGAATTTCATTCTCAAAGTTAGCAAAACTCTAACAATCCTTCATGTGCTCTTAACATTAGAGTTTTGCTCCAGATGTTGCAGAAAAGAACGGGAATCCCTATTTCTCTGCCCTTCCATGGCCCTTTCAAAATGCAGCGGTCCCCACTATTTCATCGTCTAACTGTCATCTGCCTCCTCAGAAAGCAACAATGACTGGGCATCGCTACTCCATCCCTTCTCATCCTGGAATAATTCTAGAATTAATTAGCCAGCACTATTTCTTCTATGTGTACACTGACTGCCTTTAAATGGTTATGGATCAGCATTTCCATAGTTTTGGTGATCAATTTTTGGGTACAGTTACTTGAGTCAGCTCACGGCTAGGCCTAGCTTAATTTTACAAGGCTGAAGAATGTTTCCTGTATCTCATATGTTTGAAGACCACAGTAAGTAGTACTTGCAATTGCAAGTAATTGTTGGCACAAGGGTAACTGGTTGGTCTGAACCATCTTACCGATTAAAAGACGCCTGCTTCATCACTAAGGTTCTTTGGCAAGCAGGGATGTTCTTCCATTGCTCATACTGAATACACAGGGAGGTGAAGAGGCATATGTCTCCCTAACAGTTTTCACAATACTTAAATTCTATGAAACATATTAAATTATTTCCACCATATGATTTTAGAAACAAATTGTGAAAACCCTGCATTGCAAAGCTCCTCCTTCACCCAAGGAAAACAGGGTTTAGTCATTAAGTATGCTATCAAGCTGTACTGCTGTCAGACAACAAAATATATATAAAAATATTATTGCTTGTTAGGTTTCTGAACTTGCTTTTGTGCTTGACATATACAGCGTAAGCTTTGCATGCACTCTCACAGAACTTTTGAATTTTAAAAAATGTAGATATGTTTCAGGGAATTAAATTTTCTCATTTTTGCAATTAAAGATTATAATGTCCAGAGAGAGGAAATGGCAATATTCTTCTTTCAATACAATATTCACATATTCAGATATTTAGCTTTCACAACACCTCTTGGACTAATAACACCTAAAATCAATAGCTAATCCTTTAATTCACGGGAACATTTGGTAGCATGGTAAATACTGTGAAAAGCATTTCCTAATGAAACCTGTAAATGGATAATTCTAGTTCCACACTTTTTAAAGCAAATTCTAAAACAATGGGAAAACATCTCCTTCAAAAGGTATGCCTTTGAAATGTCACCCTTGCTTTTAGCTGTGCACGCAGCTGCTCAAAGCACCTTGTACTGAAATGCATAAGCTGTTTTGTCATTGAGGTAAAACATGGAAGAGTACCCGTTTCAAATGTACATCTGAAAATATGTTACTATGCACAGAAGAAACTCATTGCTCCTGAGTTTAAGGGCAGTAATAACTGTTTCAACTGCACTGCTGATCATGCTTTTGCATTTCTGTGCTAGACACTTAAATTCATCAGTGCCTAATACATTTACTTAACACTGTTGGTGTTTGCGAAAGTGCATCTGAATTGGAAAGTCCAAACAAGTTAATAATACCCAGGTACTGCCTTCTCACATACGTTCAAGAAACATAGGTGATGAAAATATGTGTTTTTCTGAGACACTAGATATCTTTTAAGGTCTGATTTCTTCCAACCCCAAGAATCAGATGGGCTGATTCAATATATTGATTCAATCAGTAACTCAGAAGAAGGTTCTTGAATAAAAAGGTCCACAACTTTCATTTTCTTTTATTAGGAACAGATAGAAAATTGGTCACCCAATCCTCTAATTTCATTTTTGTAATTTAAGAGATTCAGAATCACTGCACAGGAACTGGGAATGGATCACAAGTACAAGGTAAGTAAACTCAGTTTTTCTACAATTTAATTTTTTTCTAATTTTTACTTATTGCTAACAGTGGTAATTTACAGAAGATGGAATTCAGATCACACTACCAGTTTTCTTCTCTATCCATACTCTGCAATTTCCCCTGTAATTTAAGTGATTTCAATCTTGAGATTTGTTTAATATGAAAAGCACAGCAAGTAACATCTGCAAGATTCCATAAAGATAATCTCTGATTAGGACAAGAGTAGTACCAAAGGTAAAACTGAGTTCTGAAGGAGCCAGCCATAGTAGAGAAAAGACAAAAATGTTTGACTAAATACCACCTAAATTTAATGGACCAGTCAATGCACCCAAAAACTACTTCAGATTTTAGAAAGTAAATGGCATCCAAGTAACTTCTCTAATTTGTTGACATAATAGCAGAGGCACAGGAAATTAATTAGAGCTTTGACACAATAATTATAAAATTTAAATTTTATAGGTGAATTTAACTAACTTAAATATGGGGAATTTCACTACTGTTTGGACATACTACAACTGAATAAGCAGGGAAGTGTGAACAACTACTGCATTTTCAGAGCTAGGATGCCTTGCTAGACATTAGTTCTCTGCCAGTAACATAAAGTACAGGGAAAATTCAATAAGATGGCAGATTAAAATTTGATATGGAAGATGAATCACAGGTAATGCACAATATGGAAGAAAAGCCATCTTCTCGCTCTCTCTTGTTATCATAACCTCATGTTTTACACTTTTTGGCATGAGAGAATATCTTCTGATCACTAACAACTCTGCTTCTAATCAAAATAGTTTTTATTCAATGAAGGTAAGGTTGACATTCCAATGCATGAAATTTAACTTACTGAAGTTATTCAGTTCTCAAATTATATCCTCCCCAGGGTGAAAAATAACTTGTTATATAAGTTTCCATAATTTTTGCAGCAGTTTTCAAATGAAAAGATAAAAAAAATTATAGATTGTTTTACTGTACTAGTTGGAAGCTTAAAGGCTAATTTACAGGTAATGGAGATGGGAAATAAACACTGATATGATAGAAATCCAATCCGTTTAAAGTCTTAAGATATAGCACACGTGTCATCAGTTACTTTTTGTAGACTACATAGTTTATAGATAGTAAAAATTACATAAGCACCTTAAACTTAAATTCTTACAGTTGTCCATATTTAAATATATTGAGGGGGAAGACAGTGAAAAGTATGTGAGGTGAGCTGTGATAAAATCTATAGGAAAGGTAAAATGAAAAAAATAACACAGAGAAAAGCAGTAGAAGAGACAGACCTGAGTTTCTTCTCCTTGATGATTCCGCTTCTTCTGTGATCACATCGTGTAATGGACAGACATAGACAAAGGAGATGGGCGTGAGAGGATGTATTCAGAAGGTTAAAACTGACACTGAGGGAAAGGGCCAAAAATTGTTTGAGAGAGAAGTCTGCAGAGCAGTTAGTAAATGGGGAAAAAAATAACACAGACACCAGAAGGAAAAAGAAAGCTGAAGAAGAAGTGGTTAAACTACTGTTGTTGAAAAAGAACAGTAAAGACAGGGTTAGTATAGGAGCTGAGGAAATAACAAAAGTTATAAGTGACAGCAAAGTCAATCCTTGCAATAAAGCTGAAGAAAAAGCTGGATAGTAAAAGGTATGTTAACTAGCATAAACACTTTTCTTCATGACTGTTCAACTTTTTGGAATGTTATCTACTTGAACACAAGTATTATTTTTCTCTTTCAAGTATTGAACATTCAGTTTAACGTCACCAATGAGAAGACTGTTATTAGATTTTTCAATTATTAAATTGTTGTAATTTATGCTGAACCAAAATTCACATGTCCAAAATGGAAAACAGTTTTTTTTTTCGAAAGGATATACAAGCCCAGGAATTTCAGAATCCACATAACACACTCTGGAAAGGACTGCATTATTGTAACACTCTGCCAAGGGCAATATTATCAAGACCAAAATACAGAATGTGGGAAAGAGAATGTATAGCTATTAACTCTCATGGTCAATTCAGCAGATACTTCTTTAGAACCAAATGTTACTCTTGTCTCACAGAAGTCTAAGTTACTGCAAATGCATGCAAATTAAATGCCAAAGCAACTCTCTCATTACTTACTTTATTATTTCACATTCAAAACACACACTGCCATTTCAGACATGGAGAACACCTGAGGGACAGTGTCATTCTCTGTATTGAAAATCTATTTGCAGCAAAAGAATGGGCGGAATTCACCTTCAAAAGTAATAATAATTACAAAGAACTGTCCAACTACCATCACTAGCAGAACAAATGCATTCTTCCAGAAATCATGAGAAATAAACAAACAAGTAAATAAATTATAAGCCCTGACCTCATTTCAACTTGCAGTTTGTTAATGAGTCACAAAACATTGCTAATAATTCATTAACACTGCAGATGTTAGATTAAGGATTTCAGAAAAGTTCATACACCACAAAAATATGCTATAATGTTATCCACATTTTACAGTCAATATCAAGATACCACTGAAAAAGCAAAATTGGAAAAAGCACTATAAATCAATAAAATGAAATTTAAGACAACACTAAATTTCAGCTGATAACCACTGTGTTCTATAGTCAAACAATTTTATTCTAAATAGCTGGCAGTTTATAATTTCCATCTACTATCAAATGCCAAGATTGTACCAAAACTTTGTGGTAAACACAAGCAGCTTGTAAGATATGTATTTAGCATGCATTAGGCAATTAAATTTGCTTACAGAATGAACACACGTAAGCGCTATATATGAGATATGCAATATGAAAGCATAGCAGCTGAAAATTTTGACAAAGGATGCCATGTATTCACATGTCAAAAAAACATAAGGGCGTATAAACTTCTTTCTTTCGAGGCAAGTACAATGAATCCATAGGATGAAATATAAATAAGGGAATACAAAGATCTACTTCTCCCTGGTGTATTACAGCTTGTATTAATATATTGTAGCTAAAATTGCTATAACTGTTAAATAGATAAATCATTATTACCACCAACAAAACCCAACTAAAGTACTTAAAATTTTCTAAAAATATTTTCTATTATATATCTATAGCCCTGAAGCAAGAACTGCTACTATGTCAAAACCAGTTATTATAAAGTCTCTATTATGACCGTTTTATACTTCATTTAGTATTTTTAATATCCATAAGAATACATAGCTTTGAGATATATATCACATTAAGATAAATCCCTCTCAAGAAATTTTCAAAGGATGTTTGGAATCTCATTATTTCCAAATTAGGAATATGCCTGGTATGGTAATGCAAGGCATTCTAGTAGTGTCAGTGGGGCTTAGCATTGACATAACTGAATACCAGGGAAGCTCCCTTTGAAGAATTTAAAACCAAATGACCAGTATTTAGTTGCATATCAGTCACACGTACCAATACTTTTGAAAAACTGCATTTTTAAAAGTCCTCATGCAAAGTATTTTTTATGAAAAAAATTATTTACCCATGAGTGGCAAGCAAAAACAATTTTTAATTACAGCTATTTTTCATTTTTAAGTTTTTACTCATCAAATATATTAGAAGAATAATTCTAATACAAGACAGAGAGGAAAACAAAATTTAATAGGTGTCGTCTCACTGCGGATACCTGTTCAGCTGAGATCTCATCTCTTGAGATAAATGGCTTATAACATTTTTGTATTAATTGTTGCAAATATTAATTAATTAGTAGAAGTTGTGTCATGGTAATGCACTACTTTCAATTAATGATGATAAGATGGAAGTACTAATAACATTAGTTATTAGTTATTAGACCGATTAATTTAGACACGATAGCACTTATGTGAATCAATCTCCTCCTGATTAAGAAGCCATGCTATAAATCCCAAACAATAGTTTGAAAATTCTCTAACTCTGTAGCTTGTAATCCACTAAAATAGATATTTTTGATAGAAATACATTAAAATCTGAGAACAAAATCATGGAATAAAATTCTATTAAATTTACATCATGTCAGTAAGCAGTCTTCATTTGCATAGTTATTCCTTTGTTGTGGAACCAGCACTTATTTAGATCAATTGTTCATCTTGACGTAGGAGAGTGGTATGTATAAAGGTATTATACACAGATTTAGAAACAAATAAGACTCAATGAATAAACTTATAAAGTAAATGAAAACCAGGTATTGTACTGCAAATCTGAATAAGAAAAAATAAGTACCATCTATTTTATCATGTTTTATACAGAACTTTTCATTGTAAGTCATGTCACTTATTAAAGAGAAGTATTTAGGAACTTACTGTTCAGAAAAATGCACTTGAAACCTTACACAGCAAACATACCCATCTGAAATTCTAAAAGCAGCATAGGACGAAGAGATGTAAGTTAATTACTCTTAATTTTCCTCATGGCTTTTCTTAATTTCAGTTTTTGCTTCTCCTTAAAAACAAAGATCTTTCACTGCATACATGGTCTCAGAAATTTCTGTAACTTCCAGATTTGAAAAGCCTCATTTCTGGACATTCTCCATAAAATAAGGTGTGCAACAGCACAATTAAATAGGCATATTCTTAAAACATGGAGGAGACTCCAAGATAGAAACGTTCCATGGAGTCTGTATGTTCCATAAAATACATGTCATTAGTCTGGACGTGATTAGACCTGAAGAATGACACAATGCATCTAACTTTCAGGAAAGATGTTCCCTGTCACTATTCAAACTCTGCAATGCTGAAGACACAGATAAAAGTCAAAGAATAGGTAGCAGAATAGTTAAGAGCAGAAATATTTGTTAAAAGATTTAGAGTGAAAGGCTATTTGACTACATTGAGGTGTGAATAAAATCAGTTTTCCTTAATCTTCTTTAATAGTGTTTAGCCACATCTTCCAGTTACCCTTCCTGCAGATACAGAGCCTGTTCCACACTTCTGATTTTTTTTCACTGAGGTAATTTCCTACTAGTTAAAGGCGAGTTCTTTATCTTGAAGTGTAAATACATACAAAAAACCCACAGCTGTATACTGGACAGATGCTGATGTTTTTCCTCAAAAATATAATCAGACAACTAACTAGGATAAAGAAAATACAGGGAAGACAGGAGCAATACATTTAATATTGCAATTACATAATATATGTTATATATAACATATAACATATAATATATAGCATATAATATGTTATAATAATGCTATATATACTATAGTATATAATATACACTAGATAAGGTCAATAAGAATATGGAAAAAGTGGGTTATTCCCACCCAAATACAAGGATAATAGAGAAGAAGGTAGAAAACAACATTCAAGAAGAAAACTTAAATATTCTCAGTAGCATGAACTCAATAAATCAAACAAAACTGTGTATACTGCATTACTTTTTCATAAGTCTCGAGATAAACTAAATGAGGAATTCAGAGAGAGAACTTTCATGATTTTGTTTCTCTGAATAAAGTTCAGATTATAATTTTATAAGGGGAAAAAGACAAAATAGTAATACTTCAAAACATTATTACACTATAGTTACACACTGGATTTGAAATATCATAAATTCTGAAAAGATAGTAAGTCTCACTGAAAAGTTAGGTGATTTAGCCAAACATCAATGCTACTTCAGAAAAGATACCGAAGAGCTTAGGTACAAATACACCCTCTCTTGTCAATAAAGGACAGATCAGCTATCCTAAATCAGGTAACTCCCTATTCTAAATCTGTTCTCACCCTAGTGATGTCATGAAGTTTCACCTCCTGCAGAATCAGATTGTCCAGGAGATCACATAGTTAAGACTTTGGGAATGGTTTCCAAGACATGAAAAAGCAGTAAGAGGATGTATACAAAAAAGGTGTGTGGTTTGTTAGACATTTCCAGGCCATCTCACTATTTGTGACCCATTGCAAATTACAATTACACCCCAACTTCATGCAATTTGACTAGGACACCGAAGTGCAGTATTTTACTACACCTGTGCCCTAGTCACACTGGGACTGCAATTCCCATCAACAGAATCCCCTTTTCTCTCTTGAATCCAGCTCTTTGTTGCTTTGGTACAGATTAGGTATACTGTCTTTCAAAGTGGTATACAAAAGAATGTCAGCAAAACTTGAAAGAAGCAAATATATTAGAGGACTATCTGTTTTAAATACACCATTTCTTAATTGCAAGAAGAGTCCCTGGAAAGTGTGCAGACACTCATTTTTTTCAAGACAACAGTCATGCCTACATCTCACTTGTCACAGGTTAAATGATCCTTGGACTCGACATGTAGCTCTTTTTGTAAATTTTACCCACTTCACTGCTTTTCAGATGCAGATCCTTTTCTGTACATTCTTGCCCAGCCCTACCACGGCAAATTGAAACTTGCACCAGGGCCATGGACTTTTTCTTCTTCCCTTTCTCAATCCATTTCTTTTGAAAACTACTACTTCTACTGCCCAGTCACTTTTCCTCTTCAACAATCATAAACTAGTCCCTGACTCCACTCTACTCCTCTCCTTTTCACAAGGTGGTAATTTTATGCCAGCCGCCTTCTTTAACCAGAATTTTTGACTTGTCCAGCGTTCATGATGGCATTTCTATGAAGTATTAGTGTGCTTTTTCTCTCTGTGTGTACTGTCACTACTTTGTCTTTTCCAGACTCATTCATTCCCTATTTCTAAACATATCTCTCTTTTTATAATATTCAATCTATCATACTTTCAATTCTGACTACAAACTGTTTCGAAAATAACCACCGCTTTGTTTTGAATTATTTTTGACTACTGGTTTACTACTACAACTGATTCCATGGCAATAGATAAACTACAAAAGTAGAGTCACATAGAAATTATTTCTGATAGGCTTTTTCTATGTACAGTCAAGGAATACTTCCACCCAGGAAAAAGACATAAATGTTCCATAGATTAAACAAGCCATGATTACCTCCAAATTGAAAGCCAACCAGTATATATAAAAACTTACCTTTTTTTAATCATGCATTACCTTTTTATTTTCTGATGTGTTTAACTTACCATTGTTATGATTCCTCTAAAACTTTAGGACTCTACTAAAGAAATATGTCTTTCCCCCTGACAATTACAAGGACACTGCATTTTTGCTTCATTCCATCCCGAGATGTATAAATCCATTTCAACTGTTCTGTCTCCTTTTGGTCAATCATATTAACATATGTCAGCCCTTTCCCATGGTTCTGTTCTTCAACTGTTGCTTTAGAAATTAAAAGTGTTTGTGGCAAAGGTTGGATATTCGATAACACTGCAATCTTCTCAACAGGCAACAATAATGAAACCATTGCAGGATGGTTTCCAGATAATAACCATCGTATCTACTGGCTCCAAGTAGGAAAAACAGGGGAAAAACAATAGTGTTTCCTTTGCTCTCATGAAAGTAGTTTCTGCATTATCTGTATCATTTCTGAATGGAGACACAGTTTGCTAGACTGTGTTCAGCTTCAAAACTTTGAATAGTGAGACTGACTGAACACTTGAACAGCAATTGACAGGGACCAGAAACGAGTATCACTGCCTTGGTACCCTAAACTATGTGCTTTCTCCCTTTAAGTAACCCTGATGGGTTCAAGAGAGACTATCAATGACGCTAGATGAAAATAAATGCTTTTTAAGAAAAACAGTATCTTGCCTAACCTTATCTCTACCAGTACAGGGCACATTCTGTACCCATAGCCTACTTCTTTTCCAACTTCTTCTCTTAGGGCATCACATATAAAAATGCAAAACCATGTGAAAATGTTTGCATGCTGTGCTTTGCGGGTTTTTTTTCCTTCACTGACCAAGGAAATGTGATTCTATGACTAGGACTTTATTCATTTCCTTTCATATGCCATTTATTACAGCTCACAGGCAGGGGTGCTGAAAGTAGAGATACTTAATAATATTAGATAGGAACAAATAACTATACCACATAATGTTTGATTCTGTGATGTCCCAAGAACGCAGTGTTCTCTGACACAGTGCTGACATCAGCTAAAGGAAGGGCACACACATTCAAGTCTTGACTTGAATTTCAGGTTATGCTTACCTATGATTCTGTAATTTGACCCTTCCAACCCTCAAAAATCTTTGCATAAATACAATTGACTCTTTGTAATATACTGAACAATAGTTTTGCAAATTGCCTTGGAACTTAGAGATTACAGGCACTGTTAAGAAAACACGTTGATTTCTGATATTCGGGAACAGGAATTTTACCAGCATCTTCTATTGAAAAGCCTGAAATATAGAATTTTTTCTACTTTACATTTTACTACTTTATTTAGTGACCTGAAACTGTCCTCCAAGAAATTTGCTAAACTCATTTGTAATCATGCATATTTCTTGAATATTAATGCTTCACATGATACAGTATTACTGTTATTTCTTCTGTTATTTGGAATTATTTTAATTATCTATTTATGTTTTTATCTACAATTTGCTCACAGTCTCAGTTCTTCACTCAAAGTTTTTCTGTAATCAATATCTATTTTTTTTTCACAGATTTTCTTAGCTATAACACTGCCATGGCCATTTCCATGTGACCGGTTAGGTAAAATTCTTAAAAGACAAACTGAACTTAAAAACAAGAGAAGCTTCCACAACAGGCTATAGCAGAAAATCTTTGTATGAAAAGGCAAGCGAAACAGGGCAACAGCAATATGAGGTGCCTGTACTCCTCGTTGCTTCTCTGCAGAGTGCCAGCTGCAGCCAGGGACTAGGTTGTGTTAGTATCACCTTGCTGTTTTCTGTGCAAACAGAACATTTAAAGCATTCACAGATTAAAGAAAGCACAGTCCCGTACAGAGGCTAAATCCCATATTGGAAAGCTTCAAGGAATTTGAAGCTTCTTGATGTAGATTCAGTCAGGCTACATCACTAGCAGATCATTGTCACAGATATAATATATCTCAACATCCAGGGGCAAGTACGGTGTTATGGCACCTCCTTCAGATGTCCTAACCGCTCTGCCTTGAAAATGAACATACTCAGTGTTTATAAGGATATAGGGATGTCTACAGGGGACAGCAGTGTGCCATACATAGCAGGTAATGCAACTCCTCAAAGCTGCATTGATTTGTGACACTTGTACTCCTCCACTTTTACCACTTCAGTACATAGGGCTTTTTGACAAGCAGATTTAGTTTGGAAAAGCATCCTAGGAATACACATATGCACTATTTGGTGCCCCTTGTAGAGCGTTCAGAACCACCTCAGATGTTTCTGCCTCACATGTCATTGTCCCATGTGAACATACTATGGAAGACATTACTGATAACATAAATCGGAGCAGAATTTATGCTCTTACCAGGCATCAGTGCTCACAGAAATGCCTAGGACTGTAAAGTGCAGAGCATAATTTTTACTCAACTTTATATCTATCCTGGGCTTTGGCAATTGCAGCTGTGGCTCTCCAAACCAATTCTGATTATTCCCTGCAGTACTGGAAACCCGTGGTACTGTTCCACAGGGAAAAACAGACAAAAATCATATACATATTGTTCTAATACACAAAATAATTTCTAAAGTGACAACATTTTAATATCCATATTTGTTTCTGATTTCTATTCTTCTACCTGCTTTTTTTTTCTTATAATTACAAGATTTCACTCACGTTCCAAAATCTAGAATGACCCAAGAGCAAGCATCTAACAAAATGTGTCTCCCATTTCTAAAAAATGGGGAAGGTGGCTCTAAAGAAGTATCACTAGTAACTATAAACGTGCCATCTGCCTAAATGACAGTTCTAAACCCACCTCAGCTGGGAAATGGAGATAATGTTCTTACCTAGCTACCATGTAAGGGAAAAGTCTAGGCAGAGGCATTGTTCTGCAGAACTCACCCTGGAAAGGCAACAGTGAAGATCTGTAGACATTGTATTTTGAATCTGTCATGCAGTACTTAAAATTCTCAGCTGGAAAAGAAGATACATGACATTCTGATCCTGACTCCTATGACCAGTACTTCTTTTGTCCTGCAACTTCCTTTGACACATTAAGAAGTCAGGGAATGGGAAATGCAACTGCAGGTCTGGCCTTTTGCAGCCACATTCCCTAATTCCTAGGTTACAGTATCAATCCAGATTTTGCTGCTCTTCTTCAGTTCTGACTCTTGTACTTTCAGCTGTTCAATAGTTAAGCTTCAACAAAAGAACATGGAAGTGATCAGCATGTAAGTGAGCCTGAAACTGAGATTACAGCATTAATTTAGGAGGTAGCACAATTGGCCAATTTTGTAAACTATAATTTGTGTGACTGGGAAAAGTGTTGCTATTAGAATAAGTGAAACAACTAGTGTGCCCAACAGAGAGAGATCTGCAGCCCCAAACTGAACCTAAGTATTCTTGGAACCGAAAAATTCCCATTCACTTGAGTAAACATGGATGAACTTTTAAATACAGGATGAAACCTGCAATCTAGAGATTTCTTCCCTTCCCTTTTCCTTTTCATTTCCATATTTTCCTTTTTCCTTCCCTTCCTGTCCCTTTTCTACTCTGCTCTTACAGTGTGCTTATCACCAAAATACCACAGTGCCTTTGCAAGTGCATAAATTAACATGATTAGGACTTTTTATGGTCTGATTCAGAGGAGAGAACAATACTATTATTGTCATCATTATCATCATGATTATTATTAGGTTTTCTTTTTATTGCCATGCATTTGTAGGAACAAAGACAGAGTTGAAGAATTACACTTAATGTTTGAAGTGGAAGAAAGTTTGTGATAGTTTTTAGTGAAATACATTCATGTACAGGACAGAAGAAAGGACAGTTCTCTTAGATTTGAGAACTCCAGCCATATGGAGATATAAAATGGAGCTTACATAAAAAATTACATCAGAACATTATTTCTGCCATGTGTGATGGTGCAAGAAGGTTTCAGTTCAAGTCTGAAAAGTATTTTCCCACCACACATGCAGTAGATACCTTGGTTTGGCCAACTAAATAAGAATCAGCATCACTCATACTTTGATTCCTGAGGCTTGCACACACAGGTAAATCATAAAAAAATTCAAAACTAAAAAACAAGCTAAGTCTAATATTTTGCCAGAACACTTCTTTTCTAATGCATGTGCATTCTAACACAAATTTTTACAAAAGCAGATCTATTTTGGCTATTCTAAAACAGAACTATGTAATCTAAATGGTCTCTACATACTAAAAATTTCACACCAAAGTGAAACAAAATAAGGTACATCAAGCACACACGCATTACAAAAGCATGAAATGTGTTTTTATAGTCTCATGCTTTCATGTGGTTTTCCAAACCCTGACAAACCTGGCTCAGAATGCTGTTTCTTTTTCGGCAATGGTTTGTCATCAGTTATTGTACCATTCACCTTTTTCTGCTGGTCCTCCCATGTAACTTCTAGCATAAACCAAAAAAAATCAGAAATATTATGTAACTTACATTATAAGACACCTAACAGCATTGGGACAACTTGATCTAAACAAATGTACTATCATTAACACGGCAAAATTTTAGCTTGGTTCTTTAATTCAGAGGCCTGTGGTGAAGAGAATTAGTAAACATCTTAAATATGGAACAGAACATACTATACAGAATTTAGTATCTATGTAATTTGTCAGCTATTCTCCTTTGATATTTAACAGTTGGAATAAAAAACCAAGAGGTTATTTACACAATAGCTTCTTCCATTTTAAAAAGTTAGTACTCTATGTTCTATAGCCTCTTACAATATCTTTGTGTTTCTGTGAATTAAAAGGGAAGTTAAACATATTTTGGTAAAAAAGTCTTTGCAAAGGTATAATTCAAAAAGCAAACAATCAAAACAAAACTGAACCAGCAATCATGTATGTTTATCTTTAAATTGAAAAGTATTTTTAACAATTAGTTGTTAAGCCAAAACTAGGTTGGATTTACTTTCTAAATCTAGGCTTTGATTTAAGTTCAGTTTTTATTTTAGGCAGATTAAGTTACTCAATAAAAACTCTTGCTAATTATGGATCTGTACCCTGAAACTGGCATTTCTGACCTAATCACTTCCCTAGACTTGCAAGACGTTAGTCTTTCTGAGGGTGCTGAGCAGATATTTTTCATCTACACTTTAATTCTACATCTTCTGACAACTAAACTGGGTGGTTAGCATAATGTTACTGGTTTTAAACCTTTTGGTATCTCATGCTAAAACCAAATTTAGGCCAATTAACTAGACAGATTCAATACCCTAAATTCCATTTTTGCTTTGGGCTGTTAAGAATCTGCTTATTTTGCTGATCCCACAAAGTACAAAGCTTCTCACAGCCGTTGCCCACAGATATAACCACTTTTATCATCACAGAAATAGCCAGTGATGGAGAAGAATATGATAGATATGGAAAACATTTTCCATCTTATAAATTAAAAATAAATTGTCATAAAGTGATATTAGCCTATGACTTGTTTTTCTTCTTTTTAAATGAGACTGATGAATATCTGGCATTCAAAATGTAACCATGCAAAAATGTTATCTGTAGGCATCCTGCAGACTTCTTGTCTGTGTTCTATGTTGTTGTTCTATGACAGGCTGCTGTCCTGTAGAAGGCAGCTTTGATTTTTCAAAATGATGGAGTTGGAGGTTTCAAGTAATACATCAATAAAGTTGTTGGTATAATGATTTCATAACACCACAGATATGCATGCTGAAAGAGAAACTCATCTTTGTAGTACTAAAGAAGAAATTTCAAAATAAACATTCTGTTTCCAAACTGTGGAAATAAAACCTTATTATGTTTCTTCCTAAGAAAATTCTTTCTTTTTCTCTATGAAAATACACATTTAACAACAAAATATTTACTGATGCCATCTATGCTTCCTTTTTTCCTGAATGAGTCCAGAACTGTCTTCTTAACTAACACACAAAAAAAAAAATTTGATGACTTTAGTAAAGCTACCTTTGAATTTAAGGAATAGTCACTGCTAGGAAAAAACAACATTAGATGATCATTTAGGTCAAGTAGTAGAGGTACTTAGAATACGATAAAAAGTAAGCAGACAGTAATCTCAAATACAGGAGTTTGTTTTAGACAAATATCAAGAAGCACAGAGTGATTTCCACTCTAGCTTTATGGCAGTTTTAGAAGACAGGACCTTCTTGGTCAGAGTTCTTTCTCAGAACTCCTTATTCAGTTCTGAACCTAAAATCTATAGTTTGCTGTCACCAAAATCACTCAACATACCAAAGTTACCTACCAAAAGAAAACTTTTCCTATGCCTTGCTAATCCTTTGAGAACTAAATATCTGGAAAATAGTTAAACCACTTGAGAGCACTCTAGAAGTGCTTCTATAACCGCAGTGACTTGACAAGCATGACGAGATACTTTTGCCATATGTTAACCTTAAAAAAGAAAAAAACCTCCACCTATTATGAAAAGCAAAACAGGCTCCTTTTTTATGTTTCTACTAAAAGTGATAGCAAGAACATATAAATACTTTCAGAAAAGGTTCCAATGATAATCCTTCTATAGCTTTAGTTGTTCCTTGGGCATGTCAACATTAAATTTAAATGGCTGCTTAATGTTATCAGCAGCTAAGTACAACTCTTAGCTTAAGTATATGACGACTGGAGGTACTCCAGATCAGATGAAAAGCTTCATTGACTTCTGGAGCATTGCTAGAGTTTGGATAGTAATGGTTCGTATTTCAACTGAGAAACAAAAATAGATACATCCATTAGATTTACTCCAACGTTCAACCTTTTCTTCACCATTTTCTGATTCCATTTACATCCCCATGTTTTACAAACCTAAGAAAATAAGTGTTTAAGGGAGAACTTTCTGTCTGGGAACTAGTAAAGATGCTGATGAACAGGCAAAACGCTAAGAAGGATTTGACAGGTGCACTGATCCAGATTTTTCCCGTTAAGTATGAAAAGTACAATCTTTAGATGCAGTTGTTCCATTAGATGCAGTTGTTGCACCTACCCCCTGGGCATTGCCCACCACAGTGAATTACGTAGCCGCGCTCTCCCCGCTGCACGTCAGGATGACACTTGGTTGGGTGCCATTCCCTCTTGAGAACAATACTCACCTGTGCTGCCTGGGAGAGGAGGATGGTGCGCTCCGGTACATCTAGTGTTAAGTACCTCAGTATTGCTTACATTTTTGTTTAGAATATCCAATATTAAAAATATTAAAAATATAGAAATAAAATAAGATAAGAATAGTTGCATATCTCCAGCTTTTCTGAACTTCTAAACGTGCCAGTGCTAAGTTGCACCAGCAATTTTCAGTTGACCTGGAATGATGCAGCAAACTGCAGAAGTACAAGATGATGCAGCAAAATACCAGATGCTAATGATGGGGAGTTTTCTTATGCAAATACTACCCCCCTCCTTTCTTTTCTCCACAATACAGACAGTAATAGCCCTTTTCACAATTACCCATTGCTTGAAACATTTTTATATACCGTCTCTTTTACTTGAATTTATCTTTTTTTATTAAATCCACTCAGCTTTTATATTCTTTTCAGCACCTAAAATTTCTGCGAACCAATTTTTATCAGTGCATTTCTGGTTTTAGACTTTTAATTAGGTTATCATAAAGTCTTCACTCTTTCATTAGGACATACTTAATTTAGTCATCTTTTCCTGCAAATGAAAAATCCTCAGAACTTCTTTCTATTTTTAATTTTATAAGATGAATTCTCAGAAAGGAAATGTATTTTTAATAATGTATGGTGACAACTACTGTAAAAATGAGTCAAAAGGGTTTTGGCTAGTGCTTCTTAAACACAAAGCAGCACCATAACAAGCCACTAGAACTGTGGGATAAACTGTAAAAAGCTGAGAAACTATGTTTTGAACCAGATACTCAAGATCTTTACCTCATTCATTAAGAATACAAGAAGAAGAATTAAAGACATAGAAAAGGCTAAATTCACGTTATACAAGTTTTAATTTACAAAACAAAGTCTCTAAGAAAGTAAAAAGTGCCATGTCTCAAGAGTTCAAACAGAGAGAAATATTTTCAGCTGTGTCAAATCTCTACTAAGGGAAAGCAAATTGCTTCAAGTCATGATACATGAATTGTCCTGGATGTACTACATTATACCTGGGATGAATCCAGTCCCACCTTGCACCACCAGCATGTTGCTATTGGCATCAAGGCCAGCTCCAAGTGACAAAAAGTCAGCTATGAAGGCTTTACGCCAGGCTGCTGCTGCTCCTACATCAGAGAAACCTTCAGATGCCTCAGTAAAACAGCACTGATGTTCCCCTACTGCAACAGGAACTAGATTCATCCAATATCTGAAGACAAATAACATCACACAGAGTCTTTTCCTGACAAATTTAGAGCAAGACCTCCTGTTTCTCCAGGTGACATTCTACAGCAAATGTGAGGACACCATTTTTTAGCTTCCCCTTTTGACACACTAACAGTTCATCTACAATGTTTCCTCCACACACTGGAAGAATATTTTAGAGAATGATTCTATACGTTAGAGCTCAAGGCATTCATCTGGGATGTGATGATCCGTGTTTCCTCCAGAGACTGAAATGAGTTTGGGTCTTGCATCTCAGGCCATTGTCCTAAATGCTGGTAAAGCGTGGACAGCATAGAGGCAGGGACAGCATCTCTCTCTTTATGAGCCAGACAAACACTGCATGCACGCACACCCACACACCCCTTCACATGAAACTAGTTTGCAAATTTGTGCCAAATCAACAAATGAATGCTGGGATATGTTAATAAAATTTTAAAATAAATAAACTGTTGTTCATAAATGGCTATGTAAGTGTCACTTATATTATGGTTTTAACTAATACAGCATTCCAATAAAAATTCTGACATATCTTAATTATTTATTGTTTTGATTTCACCTTCCTTATTGAGCTACACATTCTGCAAAAAAAAAAAACAAAACCTGGGCTTCATTCCTTGGGGTTGCAGTGGGAATACATTAAAAAAAACTTTCATTAGGTAAGCAATAAAATATTGCCACATATCTACATTTAATATTATCATTACTAGTGTAACAAAAATGGAAGTGCACTGTGGGTTATTCCTTTACTCCAGGAATGTTTTCCTCAAATTGACTTCAAGGCTACATTAGTTATGTGGAGCTGTAAATCGCTTAAGCAGCCTCGTCCAGTAGCAGTCTCTTCTCATCATATTTCCTAGCTGCAAATCCCATCCATTCTGTTCTGATCTTATTTTTTAAATGTTTTACTAGTGAGTCCTTCTATATGGGGAATGAATTGATTTTAATCTTCTATTGCTTATTTAAAAGAAAAATTTAGATATGCAAGGTCATGGAGAGTACTTGTCGCAGTATCACTTAGTAAAGTCACAGCCTACCTTCAGCTAAAAATCAAAGTATCATGTTGCTGCTTTTATAAAGATAATAGAGTTGTAAAACATGAAGAAACACCAGAAAAACTTAAATGCACCAGATTAGTCAGAAGAAAAAATAGTCAGTAATGGTACATTAAATATGTGTATATAAATATTTAATAAAGTATATTTAAAAATAAAAAAGTAAATATATTCGTTTTAAGCCACCATCAAAGCTTGTTCCCCAGGACTGTTTGGGGCAGGGAAGGATTTGTTTGTTTCAGGTCGTCTTATATGTTTTTAAGATATGGCAGTTTTGCTCCCTCTTCTGGTTATATGCCTGAAACACGTTAGAAATGAATGCGTTACAGCTGGCCCACTGGTCTATTATGGATAAGCCTATTTTGACTATCTCAGAAGAACAGCTCTACTGAGTCCCCTGTTTGGACAGGCACTGCAGGTTTATGTTGGCAGGACTGATTTAAGGTGGGAGAAAGGGTGCAGAGAGCCTCTGAGGGAGACGAAGACACCATGTAAAAATACCACTGATGTTTCTGTCGGTTCCTGAGGCACAAGGGAACCTCTCTCATAGGAGACTGGGGATCCAGGATAAGCACAACTGCACATTTTTTCTGCTCATATTCCTTTCCTCCAGCATCTCTGCCTGCACTGAGGACTAGACATTGGGCTAGATGGATTTTTTGGTCAGACCTGGTACGGCTATCCTCATAATGCTGTGAAAGGTAAACGGAAAGGAAGTCAAAATACCTCCAGAGTCTAATGGTTAATGACTTTAAATAAGACAAATTACATGTAATGGCTAACATAAATGTGAAGCAAAATGCAAGCTTCTGCTCTGCACCTCTCTCCCATAGTCTCTGCTCAGTTTGTATTCCCACTCCCTGGGTGTTAGTGAGTGCTCTATGCATGCAAGAAAATGTGAACAGCCTACAAATCCACCCTGCAGAATGCAGGATGTAAGGCTTAGCTTGGTATAGGGTGGTTTTTTTAGGTTATTTTTATTCTCTACTGAAGAAAGTATAATCTTACAGCAAGTCTTCAAATATTTTTTTATGCAGGAAGGTGATTTATTATTATATGACCATATATATAATATATCTCACATACATACACACAAAAAAGCTCTGCAAGCAACCACAGGTGTTCTACCCTCTAAAGTGCAGTTAAGATTGAAGTTTATGGCACAGTTCTAAAACATTAAAAAATTATTCAGTTCAAAAAATTGTTCTGAATATAAGCAAGTAGTTTTAACCACTAATATCAACCAATAAAGAAAATACAATAAAAGGCTTACAAAAAGATGAAAAATATAGATTTGTTTCTTCAGAAAGCTCTAGGTTCTTCAGAATATTAATTACTACTAATTAATAACCTATGTTCTCTTATTGCTCAAATGTACATGTAAATTTACATGCAAATTTTACATGCATCTTTATATGCAAATGCTGCCCACAGAAAATCATCTGTGCTATTTTTCAGTATTACTTATAAAATGTTAGCTTAGTAACCAGATAAACTCTGTTTGACTAGGAGACAAAATGACATTACATTGTCATGTACCAGTCTTAGAAATGCTACTTTATGTTGTGATGTAGTTTTTAAAGATGCCACCTCACATTTTGTATATATAAATAAGTCAAAAGTGAAGCTATTTATGGACAAGTTAGTAGTTGGAATCTTTCTCATCTGTCATATTTCCTTGGTACTTTTAGAGTTAAACTTATAAAATAGTCACCTATATCATAAGGAACTTCAGCAGAATGTAGGTTCTTCAGTCTGGAAAACTGGGGTACTTTACTACTATTGTTGTTGTGTTGTGGTTGTTTTATTTCACCATTTTCCCAGCATGCAGATTGCAGTTATGTGCCTGCCTACAACCACCACAGTCTCAACAGGTCTATACCTTACTTAAACCTTACTTCAGTTGAACTAGAATTTAATTAAAATGTAGTATTACTCTAGGTACTCATAACACATATGAATATGTTAAGTATTTTCACAGTACACATAAAACATGTATTCAGTATCATTTTTCATACAAAACTCAGAAGCTGCCACAGTCTCTTGGCAAAGTCTGGAGTCAGTGGCCAGGGGAATGGAGAGAGCACAACAGACTCACAGCTGTTTAGGACTTTAGGCAAAGTGTAGGCCCCATTTCCAGGAATCCCAAACAGTCTTAGATGGAAGAAGATGCTCAGGTCAGCCAGCAGGATGAGAGTTCCCTCTGGCACGACAGCCGCATGCTCGTTTTTCAAAAAAGCATATGTATACACTATTTCTGAAAGTCAGCTAAGCAGGTCCATCTGTCATCACTTCTCTGACTGGGGTTCCTTTATTCTGCCTAATTTGCATTTCAGTCACCTATATTCTTCAGATTGTGTCTAAACTGTGCAGCAAGCCTGGAATACAGCAAACTTTCCATTCCAGTCCTCTGAGCATCCAGACTGCTTACAGAGTGGTGGAGCTCCCATGCATGCAGAAACCAGAATGCATAGAAAGGGGAGAACTCGGTGCCTTGGGTCCTGTCTTGGTATTGACTCAAGATACAAATAGGCTCCAGACACTTCTCAACCTGAGAGATGAGAATTGGAAAGCATTCCTGAGTCCCGTAATATAGACAAAGTTGTTGTGTAATTATGTAAAATATTCTATCGAGTCAGGGAACTGATGACCTGAAAGGCTTAAAATTCCGTTTTGGTAACTATATCATGTTTTATGCACCCTAAATTAAGACAGTAAAGGACAGAATTACCAGGAGCCTTCTCTCACAAACCCAAATGATCAAAAGGTGTCATACAAGATACAGGAAAGAAAAAGGCAAAAGACCAGAAGAAAAACTGAAAGAGATAGTGGTTTTGGTAATAAATATTTGAAATCAAATACAGGGCACAGACCATTCTTTTAGAGTAAAAGAGCTCTGCAGAAGGAGCTTCCAAAACAAAGAATGAACACCTTGGAGTAATTAATAAATATAAGAAAACAAACTGTCTTAAATAAAGGCTAGTAGTATTTAGTTAATTGTGGAAAGTACACCTTTCGGGCTCTACAATTAAGTATAAAAAATAACTGAAGGAGTAGAAGATAAACTGAGAACAAAAACAGCTTTTGCCTGACTTGATCATTGATTATTGGTTTGTCAACCATGCCAAGTTAGTGGCAAAAGCCTCCAACTTTACCAGGATTGGAATTTGGATTTCAAAAGTATAAGACACTCAATTATCTGGTAATTAGCATGCAGTACTGGGTGATGAGTGGTGTCCCTCAGGGGTCAGTATTGGGACCAGTACTCTTTAATATCCTCATCAATGACACAGTGGGATCGAGTGCACCCTCAGCAAGTTTGCAGATGACACCAAGCTGAGGCGTGGCTGACACACCTGAGGGATGGGATGCCATCCAGAGGGACCTGGACAAACTCAAGGAATGGGCCCATGTGAACCTCATGAGGTTCAACAAGGCCACATGCAAAGTCCTGCAGCTGGGTTGGGGCAATCCCCGGTATCAATATAGTCTGGGGGATGAAGGGATTGAGAGTAGCCCTGTCGAGAAGGACTTGGTCTTGTCCTTGGCCAGCAGGTTGAGCGAGGGGATTCTGCCCCTCTACTCCGCTCTGGTGAGACCCTACCTGGAGTCCTGTATCCAGCTCTGGAGCCCTCAGCACAGGGAAGACATGGACCTGGTGAAGAGGGTCCAGAGGAGGACCACAGAAATGATTAGACCACAAAAATGAACACCTCTCCTGTGAGGACAGGCTGAGAGAGTTGGGGTTGTTCAGCCTGGAGAAGAGGAGGTTCCGGGGTGACCTTCTTGCAGCCTTCCTGTACTTAAAGGGGGCTTATAAGAAAGATGGCGACAGTCTTTTTAGCAGGTTCTGTTGCGATAGGACAAGGGGTAACGGTTTTAAGCTAAAAGAGGGTAGATTTGAACTAGATATAAGCAAGACATTTTTGACAATGAGGGTGTTGAAACCCTGGCATAGGTTGCCCAGAGAGGTGGTAGATACCCTGTCCCTAGTAACATTGAAGGCCAGGTTGTATGGGGCTCTGAGCAACCTGATCTAGTTGAAGATGTCCCTGCTTATTGCAGGGGGGTTGGACTAGATGACCTTTAAAGGTCCCTTCTAACGCAAACTATTCTATGGTTCTATGATTCCAGCTCCATAGCAGACTTCCAGCATTTGAATTCAGTAAGGACCATGCTGGCAGAGCCATTAGAGTAAGTGAGGTGACCTCATGCATTGCTCTGCCAGGCTGCCAACACAGCACCCTCTCTGCAATGGCACCTCATTCAGTCTGTCTACACTGGATAATAAGCGGCGTATTAAAAATGGTGTGGTTTTCCCTGCAACAGAATGAACTATCATGGGCAAAAATGAATCCCTGGTTTCCTGATACCTATATTCCTTTTACTAAATTTTTCTAGGGAAGAGAAAGCTAGGAATAGTCCATAATAGTGTAAGCGGGGCTTATCCCCCACATAGACTCCTGGTAGAGATGGAAGTGTAACAGGGAATATCCAGATGTTAATAAAGCTAAATCACTATCTAGCTATTTTATTCACTCATAGAAGAAATTGTTGAGAGAAAGTCTAAATGTAATATCGCTTTAGATGTACATGGAAAGATAATAACAAGTTTCTTCAAAGTAATTTAGAACCATGAACTCAGATAAAACTTCAAAGCAAGCTGTGGTGGTTCATTGCAACTTTCTTGTTCTATTTTTAGATAATATATCTAAATTTCCATGTTAACATTTAATGCTTTGAATTAAGCTTATTTCTACAGCATTTGTAACAGAAGACAATATTGAACATAATAAGAACTAGACAATAGAGATGATTGCTAATAACATAAGCCTGTCTCTACCAGTATATGCTAATTAAAATAGTCCAACTCTCCTGTCACTACCAAAAATGTGCCAAACTTGTAAAAATATGGCCAAGTGACGTAAAAATATATAGACCTGGTAAAAAGTGGAAGACAATGAAGACTATTTTGTGGATGTCTGCAAACTGTACTTGGTCTTTTAGGGCAAGGCAGACTGGGAATTCCAAAATGAACAAAAGTACCAAAACTATACCACTAGTTCTAAATAGGCAACATGATCATGTATCTAGGTATTGTAAACTACATCTTCAGTAATACAGTTAACTGGAAAAAAAAAAAAAAAATCAAAGCTTTTGATTCCAAAAAATATTTTAAAACCATAGAACCATAGTTGAAAATAGTTAAGTGCAAGTAGTAAAACCACACATTAAAATTGAACATACGTGAACTTACTGATTTTGAACTAGCAGAACTAAGCAACACACACACATGCAGCCAAAAATACGTAAAATTTTTCAAACACCCACATTTCACTAGCAATATCATCATCAACTTGCCTTTTCGCCCATTACCAGGTGGGGTTTGATGTTTTTCCTCATAATCTTTATAACATTAAAAACAGACAATGATGATTATTAATTGGAAACAGCTACTATGACAAAAAACACAACTATAGCATACACAAATATTTTGCGAACTAGGTTAGCACAATTCCATGCACTATGCTTGACTTATCACAAAACACACAGAGTGAACAGTACACACTACACACACCAGTGAACAGTAAACACATAGAGGCAGAACTGCAACAAAAGCGAGAAAAATGTAAACTGTACTGTAATTAAAAATGGGAAGGCAAAGATCTTAAAGGACACTTGAAGCTTGAGTGAGAACTACAATCAATAAAAAAAAAAATCCTGCTTTCTAGCTGCAAAATCTTGAAATTAGTCTAGCATCCAGATTGCTGAAAAACTAATGAGCCCTATCACAACAATTATTCCTGACTTTGTTTTAAGAAGACAATAGTGATCCATATTTTCTTCTCTTAAATAACAATGCAAGTAGGGTCCAGGGCACTGTTATATTTTTCCAAATAAATTGTGATTCAAGCACTTATACTTTTAAGCAAAGACAGCATTTTAGGCCTACTTATGTTTAGCTAGTAATTTTTCCTACCAGCTGGTACTTGATGTGTTTCTCGCTCAGCTTGTCATGTTTTTGGGCCACCCTTTTGGAGAACTTCATTTCCTCCACGTAACCACAGCACTATCCTCAGTGCATTATCCCTCTCTGGGCTTTGTTCCAGGGGCCTTGAGGTACGTACCACACTGCCTACTTTAAGCAGCTAAGCTTAGCAGTGGTCTAGCCCCAAATACTTATAACAGAAAAGCTTATCTGTGCTGCTCTTCCACATCCACCACAACTGATGTATTGCCACAGACAATCATTAACAGGAATAACAGAATGTAACCTATTAATAGTGCACGTAAATGCACATTTATGCTTTTACGATTCTTCCCTTGCGAAAGAAAATTAGGAGCAGAAAAATGATGGTTGAAAAATCTTTAGATCTCTGCGTGTCTTTCAACCTGTATGGTGTGTATTTTCTGAAATTAGAAGGTAAAGTTGTATATTTTAATCACATGGTATTTGAGTTGAAAAAATATTTACATTTGTTTGATTTGATCATCATCTATCAGTTCTCATCACACTAACTTCCTTTTTCTACCAACTGAACTGTCTTCCAAACAGGATGAGGGACATTATACAAAATATAAGTTTTTCAATGAAATGCAGTTTCCTACTATTTTTGTTCAGCACCATCAGTCCGCCTACATGAACTAGGGAAGAAAAAGTATTATGATACAATAACATTTCCTTCCCTGCTGGTAAAAAGTATCAATGCAAAGTAGAGGGTTCGTCTAAGGGGTGTCCACCCAGATCTGCTAAGGCTGTAACTTGATCATAGTCACAGAATACTTTCATAAAGAGGGGTAAAAAAAAGTTAAGGGATTTTTGTGGGTTTAACTATTTTAAGTATTCACAAACTGGTAAATAAACTATGCTATATTGAATTTGTTTCTCTTGTGCTTACATAAAATGATAGAATTATTGTCTGGATTTTGACTTAGAATATATTTAAAAGCAGGATGATAAGATTTCCCTACATGCTCAGGGGAAAATGTTTCTAAAGGAGATAGGTGCTTGTGGTCAGACAGACCTGCCTCGACCTCTGATTCCTGAACTCCGATACGCTTCTTTTCTTCATCTCCTGCTGCATTTGTATAAGCAAGGTATGACAGGGGAAAAAGCAAGACAAAAACAGGCATGCTTTGTTACAAGCTATTCAAATAAAAGATCAACATCAAACAAAAGACATTCACAGTAACATACAAACCCTTAGTCTGTGGCATAAATTATTTTTTCAGTGAATCAAAGATTAAATAAAACCGTGTGTTATTTTTCATCTCTGGTTTACTCCAGTGAGATCCTTCTGCAAGTAATGATGGTCATATGCATCCCTTAATATCCCTTGTTGCCAATTTCTTATTAAATTATTGAAGCACTGGAAAGCAGACAGTAAGTACCAAAGCAGCAAGAGCAGACATATATTGGTATATAATTTGTTTAGAAGCATCTTCTGCTTCGTTTGCTTTAGTTTTTCTAGAAATAAATGTCCAAGCCTCTATTCTTGAAGAGCATATTTTAAATTGTGTATAAATCATAAGCAAGTAGGCATTCTCAGTACCTTAATAAGTGCAGAAGAAACAATGCAAATGTTTTTCCTGCTTGGAAAAAAAAATCCCAATATGACAGATGATATGCTCTTTACCTGGATTTCAGAATAGTAAAAATTCAGAAAGACAGACACTTTTCCACCAGTAACTACAGCTGCCTAAAGCATATCTAAATACTAGAGAATACTGAAGTAGCTGGAAACAACAGTAACGATACAGTTAATGATAAGCAACACAAATATATTTCTTTTACGTCATTAATAAAGAAACATAACTTTCTTTTGTGAAAGAGCTCATCTAATACCAGGGTCACAACAGTAATGATACAGACGAGTGTTGAGCTGAATAACTGGTGTACCACATGCCTGCTTTAATTTAAATGTCAGTTATTCATTAAACACTATTTTGATGTGATGCAATATACTGTAGTTACTCAAGGTTCAGATTCATTTTTTGTGTTCTCTGTTCCCAGATTTTTTCCCAGTTTTCTCATTACTTGTATAGATCTATGTGCAACTAAATAGCTCATTGAATTATTTGACTTCGAGTTTAGCTAGCAGGTATTAGTAATATAAAAAAATACCTGTTCTAACGGGTTATTAACAGGGAGAGAGATTTAGGTTATAATTAAAGCCAATGCAGTGGAAACTAATCTGTACATAGATTTGAGTGATACTGAGAGTAGCCCTGCTGAGGTCTTGAGGGTCCTGGTGGATGAAAAGCTGGACATGAGTCGGCAACGTGCGCTCACAGCCCAGAAGACCAGTTGCATCCTGGGCTGCATCCAAAGCAGTGTAGCCAGCAGGTCAAGGGAGGGGATTCTGCCCCTCTACTCTGCTCTGGTGAAACCCCACCTGGAGTCCTGCGTCCAGCTCTGGAGCCCTCAGCACAGGATAGACATGAACCTGTTGGGGTGGGTCCAGAGGAGGGCCACCAAAATCATCAGAGGGATGGAACACCTCTCCTGTCAGGACAGGCTGAGAGAGTTGGGGTTGTTCAGCCTTGAGTAGAGAAGGCTCTGGGGAGACCTTCTTGCAGCCTTCCTGTACTTAAAGGGGGCTCCTAAGAAAGATGGGGACAGACTTTTTAGCAGGGTCTGTTGCAATAGGACAAGGGCTAATGGTTTTAAGCTAAAAGAGGGTAGATTTGAACTTGATGTAAGCAAGAAATTTTTGACAGTGAGGGTGGTGAAACACTGGCACAGGTTGCCCAGAGAGGTGGCAGATGCCCCATCACTGGAAACATTCAAGGTCAGGATGGATGGGGCTCTGAGCAACGTGATCTAGTTGAAGATGTCCTGCTCATTGCAGGCGGGTTGGACTAGATGATCATTAAAGGTCCCTTCTAACCCAAACTATTCTATGATTTGATTACTCCACGATTCTATGATTTCTGCTTTATAATTCTGTGATATAATAATGATATTTAAATTCCAATTGAAAATTTGTCTGTTGCATATTGTAAAATATTCAACAGGGACATCGTCTATGCAGTCAATCTTCTCTCATAGAAAAGAATGTATAGAAGGTGTGCCAAAGACTTTAAAAAATCAATTCCTGTAAAATTGAACTACAATGTTTTTGGCATGTTGATACCCTAAAACATAAAAAAACAATGGCTGTCAAGAGCACAGCTGTATGACTCTTTACTAATTTTTTTTTATGCCCCTTGTAGTCTCAGACCTAGATGTTAAGACCTTCAATAGGCATAAAGAAAGAGGTGTTTAATTCCCCCTTTTTCTAATCCAAGATAAAATTATAAACCATTACTTCCCTTGAAAGGTCAGGACCTTTCAAGTCAACACCCTAAACCCTGTGTTATAGGTAACGTTTGGTCAAGCTTTTATATGGAAATTGTACTCATGCAAACAAAATATTTTAATAGTCTTCAGGGGATGAGGACCCTGCCACCTCTGAGGAGAATGAACTAAGCACCCACAAGTAAAACCCAAAGGCATATTTTTGCAAATTCCTAGTTGAAATGCAAACCCCAACGTATATGCACACATTATCCTAAGGCAACCTTGTTACTGATGTTAACTAAGCTATTCTCTTTACTTTCCTGTCAAGTACACATAATGCACGAGTTATCCCACGCAAGCGCAAATGTGTCACACAGTCAGTAGCACAGAAATATCCACATGAATAGGAGCTGGGTGCAGAGATATGTATCTTTATTTTTTAGACTCCTGTGTTTGACTAAGTCATCGGGTTCCTAGCCAAGCTGAAGGTAATCCAAGTTCCTGTCCTATATTATATATATGTGATCAATCACCTGTTTTAAAAACCTGTTAAATCACAGCTGATGGGTATGATAGACTTATAACCACTGTGAATACAGATTCTCTGCAATTGCATTGTAATAGTTTTTCTCTGTCTCCCATCAAACTATGATAGGGCACTGAAAAGCACTATCTCACTATCCTTCTCATTTTGCAAAATTATGTCTAATTTAACAGAAAAATTATGTCCTGAATGAGGCAAAACCCCTTAAAATAAACAGCATGTCTTTCTGTCTGTCAATAGTATCTGTCTTCCTAACCATCAGGGTGTCTCAGTAACTTGCACTCCATAATGCATCAACTGCAACAACAATACAATTGATAGTATAGATATTTTCTTTTTAAAGATTTGAAATTGTATCTGAGAGATATAAAAGCTGAGTTATGGCTGATAGCTATCCCTGATTAAACCTAATCAACTACCCCTGTTCATTCCATTCATAGATAATTTTATTCTGGAATAAGATCACTCATACCAGAAGTTAAGAATGTTAAAGCATTAATGTCAGCTTTAACAGCCTCTGAAATAACTTTCCCAAGACACAAGATTATTATGAGATCACATAATTAAAGTTTGTACCATAGAGCATAAATAGAAGAGCAAATCCTCACTGAGCTCTATTATTTGCTAAATTTCTGAGCACTTCATTTTTATACTTTAAGGTTTTATTATATTTGTTTGGCCTGACATAACTTTCTAGGTTTTTTGTTTGGGTGGATGGTTGGAGTTTTTTTGTAGGGATGAAGAAAGAAAGGACTATGTTTATTTTTAAGAGGAAAAGGAAAAATCTATTTTAGGAAAAAATTCTCTCTGATTAGTAATTAACAACTAATTGAAAGAGCTAATACTGAATACTTTCAAGAGTACTTTATGGTGTTCTATTTTAATTAGCAGCAAGCAGTCATTGAGTTCATCCTTCTACCAAGGAGAATAAGAACAAAGAAATACATTATATCCACATATAAATGAAAAAAATCTTGTTAACCCTTAAGAACTATTCACTTATTGTCTATAGCCCTAATAATACAGAACATTTAAGAGTTTAGTATATTTTCATGTTACATACTAACAAAGTCTAAACCAAAACCCCAACTGCCTAGATGCCTCTGGTATATTCTGTCTAGATAAGATAATGACACACACTTCAGAGATACCCAGCCTTTCTTTTGAACAGTTGATCTGATACTGGCAGCAGCACAGCTGTGGGAAGCTAAGGAATTAGCCAAAAAGTCATGACCATAAAAGATTGTCAATGCAACATAGCTAATGACATTTGCATGTTCTCCTACTGAGCATGTGCGACACTGAGAAAAAGATACATTTGTCAAAACACTGTTAGGATTGGTCCTGCATAGCTACTGACAGCTAGATTTCTTAAAACCAAACTTCTCTGGCTATTTCAGAATTTTGAAATAAATTATTCTGGTGAAACCTAGGTGACCTGGAGCAAAAACCTGCAACCACATTACACAGTTCACTGAACTAAATCTACCCTAAATCAATGGCTTTTAATTCTCATCTTAATCTGGAAGGCAGTTACCCAGAGGTTGGTTTTTTTTTCCCTGTAGATCCCTTCACTTACCGTTCTAGACACATAGCCAAAAGCACACCACATAGTCCACATTATACTGCGTGCTGCATTATAACAAAAAATCTCCCCAACTGCAAATTATTCCTTTTTTTCTACATGAGTTCCTGCATTTCAGCTACATTGTAAGAAATGGTATGCAGTTTCAACCGTGTAACAAATACAAATTATTCAAATGTATACAGACTGAATGACACTACTGTAGGACTTACAAACATAAACGTTTTTCTGTCTTTTGCAAAATTGAGATTACTTCCAATTCCTTGTCCATAATCTATCTTTAACTAAGTCCTCTCTACAGTATGATTTTAACTTAATCTGGTCACAATCAAATCTTTAATTTCAAAACACAGAAAGATTAACCTTCACAGCATGTTTCCACGCAATATAAAATCCCCTCTCATTTACATCAAATATATGCTTCTATAAGAACAAAAATGACTACTTTTCTGTGACAAAGACATTTTCCAGTATGGTCAAATTAGCCTTCCCAACAAGAGACAACTATTTTGATTATCACCAGGGCATATAACAACACATAAAAATCTACTCAAATGTCTATAAAGTTTTCAGGTTTACTTGATGCTTTATTTCTTACATAATAACATAAACCCCTTCTACTATAGTCATCATTTTCAATTCTATTAAATTGTAGTTTTTATCACTGGTACTTCATTTGCTTAGAATAATATTTTGTAAAATTCAATTTTCCACAGTAAAAAACTGCTATTAATCGTAATTACATCTGTCACTAACAGAAGTTAGGTATAATCTGCTGCTCTTGTAGACCATTATTCCTTTTAAAGAAGATTATTATTCCCCTTAAAGAAAAGAATTAGAAATCCTAAAGAAGGATAGAAAAAGACTCAAAGTAGAACTATATTGTTATCAGAATATGAGCTCTTAATTCATGACAGAAAATTATATAGAATACTGCGTGAAAGCTGTATCTATGGATTATGTTTTTAACTACAGTGTTTACCACCTTTATACATGTAAAATTCAACAGGAAATGTGTCTAGGTACTGTATCTTGAGTCACTGATGATTCTTTGATTGTATATTAAAACTCCAATATCTGTGGATTCAACAATTTTCTGTAACCCAGATTTTCCAGAAGCCTACTTTAGACCGAGGTACAGAAAATATCACTCAGTTTTCAAGTAAAACCAAATAGAGCTCCTGAAGTTCCAGCAGTATTTACCAAAGCAAACAATTCTAGCACTCCTATAAAAGTAATTATTTTACTGTATTTATTACCTCTCTCTCTATAGAATCTATGATGTAAATAAGACTGCTACCCTCTCTAATCAAACACAGTAAAAATATGCAGTACTTCACAATTGCTGCCCTGAAGAGCTCACAGTCTAAATAGATATACTAAGTAAAGAGCAGGGAAGAGTGGTAAAACATGAAAGCATATACAGCAATGACAGCAAACGTCGTGTGATTAGATGTAATTATTTCCTGGCATATCTAGACTGTGTTTCATATAGGCATTTTTCACAACACATAAGACAACAAAGAAATGAATATACTAGGATAAATATCTGAGAAAACAGAGTTTTCTTTTCATGAAGTTTTGCTTCCAAAATGGACATAAACGTTGTAAACATTTTAAACAATAGATTAAAAAGTCTGATGAGATAGATACAATGATACTACATATAGACCCTCAGTGGTATAACCAAGGACTGCAATTGATATCTTGTGGCTTGCTATTAAGCAGATTAAATGGTTTCAGTGGTAGAAAATATAAGGGGATTTAATTTTAAGCAAAAGTATTATAACTTTTTGAAAGACTACCTTGATTCAATTAATTTTTGCTCCTATGTTATTTGAAAATTACCTAGTAATTCAGCAACTGTATAACATTATAACATATTTGTAATAAAAACATTGTTCTGATTAAATGCATGGTTAACTTTAAACATGTCAAATAGCCTCAGATGCTTAAATTTAAGTATGTGCCTGAAGTGTTAATCCTGAAAATGTACATACATATGTAGGTTAACTGAAATACTCTTATTTGCTGCGGTGTAAACTCTTGGTATTTAAAAATGGGTGCATGTCTAGGTACTTTTCTAATGATCATCGTATTTAGATAGTATTATTTATACTGTCTTTTTTTTCAATGTGGAACCTTGTACAATTTATGAGCCACAGGTCTGAATATAAAAAAGACTAAATAATTATGACAATAATTCTGACTACGTACAATCAAATAACATCAATTGCAGTTGGGTTTATTTTTCCCTATATAGCCCCTCAAAAAGGCTTTCAGGTGAAAAACAAACCCTCCTTTATGTACAGACCTTCATAAGATTCTATCTCCTTGTCTCCATTGTCTAGGGAAAGTAACAAAAACAAAACAAACAAACAAACAAAAAAGGGAACCAAAGCACAGGGGTTAAAAACAACAGAAGTTTTATAAAAGATACCATATACAAGTTAAGAAGGATTAAAAAAAAAAAAGAACATATATGGCCATTTAGACTGATTTTGCATGGCACATCTAGTTATCAGAAGTGGAAGGGTGAAAATGTATTTGCTATCAAAAATGTGTTTATATTCCTCTGTTTCTAAACATTTTGGACAATGTCTCCATTGACCAGTGCTTTTATGAGATGTTAAAGATAAGCACAATTACAGTACCAGTAAAACAGGAATCATGAAACATCTTGCTGACCTTTCCTATTTTGAAGATTATTACCTCTCTTCTTGCTCGTCCTGTTTCAGGATGCAGAGGTTTTATTTTAGCAATCTGAAATGCACTCCATGTGAACCCACAAGTGATCAGCTAAACTCTTAAATTCCAAAAGAGCCAGAATTTTATCACTAAGCAACACATAAAAGATCATTTCCTGTGCCTGTTGAAGTCAATGACAAAACACCTATTGAGTTCAAAAGGAACAGGATCATGCTAACAGTTAGTCCATCTTTGTTCATATGTATTGCACTGTTGATGATTATTGCACTGCTGATGATTCATTTCAGTCAAGAGTATTGTAGACATTGAAACACAATAGAAGAAAATATAGTGCAAAATACAACACTGCTATCAATTCTGTACATAAAAACTCAACAGATTTCAACTGTAACGCCAAAAGAAAAATAATAAACATAATTGACCTTCATTAGCAATTTTGCAGTGTCTTTAAGGAGAAAACCATACACTTACTTCTCTCCAACGTCCCCTTTGGTGGGAGCTGCGGTAACTGCCTGCCCCTTCGCCCTACTACTGGAGTACTTGATGGACTTGTCTGAACAGACCCAGTTCGAGGATGTGACCTATGAGACACATATCAAAACAAACCATAGCCATTAAATGACAAATTTATCCTTAAATAGCATCAAGAACTGATAATATGACTAAGTAGGCTTTAGATCATTTGGGACCCTTGCAGTCCCATAGTGAAACATTTATTTCTTTTCAGAAAAAGACATGATTAAAAAGAGAAATCTCTCTGAGAAAAAGAAGAAAGCCAAACTAAGGCTGAACATCTGTAAGATGCTTGTTTGCACAGTCAAGCCAGAATATGTTTTGTGTGTATATTCATGTGCATATAGATATAATACCCACATACACATAAAATTATCCATAGGCCAAATTCAAAGATCTTTACTCAGCTTGTATTTGGTTAAATTGCCATTGAGTGACAATGAGATTACAGGGATTTGTCTAAAGAAAGTAATAAACTGAGAAAAGACATTGCTATTTGACTCTAACTCTCATTGGGGATTTGATGTTACTAACTCTCACTTTCAGAAAACAAAATAATGTATTCTGCAGTTCTGAAATAAGGAGAGGCTTTACTGAACATCAACTAGACCAAAATGTACTCATGTTTTTACCGTATTATGTTTATTTAAGCTAAGAGTAATTTATAGAAATCTTAAAAATGTCAATCAGTGAAGTATAGCACTCAAACAGGAACAATACAGACTATGGCACAGTAAAATGTAGTCAGAGAAAACGGTGGTTAAAATGGTAGTTAAGAGACAGTACAGTCCATTTAAAGAAACTTTTTTAAAAAAAAATAGTTTCATTTGATGTTGTTATGATGGTTGTTCCATAAGCAATGTCTGATGAACACAATTTATCATTCTGTAAGAGAAGAACATGACAGTTATGAGGTGCTTTATGTGGGAAACCATCCAGGATTCCTGATAAATGAGAAATAACAAACAAATGTAGTTAAATACTGTTAGCAAACAATTTGCAATGACAGCCACACCATTATATCCAGAGTAGAATATAAATAGTGTGTTGGCACTAAAGGGTTAGTATCTATTGCTACTAGTGATCAGCTAAGGATGAGGCGATACCAATTAGCTACTGGGAAAATAAAATGGTGAGCTGGTGGGGCAGAAGGGGATTAGTCTGATTGATTTGTCTGTTTCACCTCGGTAAGGCAGGTGAAGGAGGGGCAGATCTTCCAGTCATTAATGAAGGCATCGACCTGATGAGGTTTGAGTCGGGACGCTCTGTGGATCGGGAGCGGGAGTTGGTCCGCTCCAGCATAGGACGTTGCTCTGTTGATCTGGATCTTTGATATGGCTGTCTATCTGCTGCTTCACAATTCCTGTAATGTTAGCCAAAAAGCAGCTCAGTTGACCTTTGACTTCTCTATTAATTATAAAATATGCTGCATGATACTGGTTTGGAGAAAATAATTTTATGTACATTTTTTTGGAGGGGGGTGAATTTTCTGAGTTCGCTTCTCGATAACATACAGTTTTTTATACATGTATGATTTGGCTTGCTCCATAATCTTGATAAATGGGCTGAAATGTTTCCAATGTCTCAGTAATGACTATCCATGCAATAGTCTGTTTCCTGACAATTTCTGGGTAAAAATATTATTTTGTCAATACACTTTGGAGGAAAAGCATAACTGACATAATATTAAGTCTCACTAAACCTAAGAACTCATTTAATTGAACATTTTTACTCACATGACTAGATTTTTACAGACTGCATTATCTTTAGAGGTACTACTCTTGTTTGTAGGGAAGTCCACATTCCAGATATTATAATTACCATGTAGCAATGTTAACTATTATTAAGCTCAGGATGTCTGCCAAAATATAGGCTAGGCTATAGCGATGGATTCATACACGGTGCTCGGACTGCAGTCAGATGAAAATCTACATCATTAGTACTTGCAGAGGTTCCACCAACCAGACAAAGTTTGGTTTGTAATTAAAAAAAAAATCCACTAACCCACAGCCTAAAGAACTGTGTCAAAACAGCAAAAAAGTTAACATTAGAGATGCAATGGGCAGAAAGTAGACTGAATAAAAGATAATTTCTTGATCAAGCAGTCTCGTCTTCTACTTAGGCAGTTAATCATATCATTACTTTCAGAAATTAATCAAGCTCCACCGTTTTCACAATGCAAGGAGTAATATTTGCTAGCAATATCCTAAAATCAAGGTAATTTTAAAAGTAAAATCCATACCCTGATGGAGCTACTTATTATATTCACACTCTTCTTGAATAACTGAACAGCTATATAATCCAAATGGGGAAGATGTACCCTTCAGGACTTTTCCTTGAGCGAAGTCACGCATTTTACAATGAAGTCAGTTAATACAAAGAGTGACTGGATGGTGATTAAGTGTAACAAGAAGCCAAATTTTAATTAGTATCAAAAAAGAGAGAGACATATCACAGCCTCATTATGAAGGGTCTTATGTTATTAACAGCATTTTTCTCCTAAAAACCATATTGAGACAGAGTATAGTTGTCTCTAGAGTGGCTAACTTTGCTGAATGGGTTGATAAAAGATTCATTAAAATAAATGTCTCTTCAGGCTTTCTGTAAGGTAATAATTAGACTCCTAGAGCATAGAAAGGAATTGCCACAGACAGGTTCAGAATAATACCATTCACCATGAACCTACATCTATAAGCTCTTAACAAGCAAACACACCACAGTGAGACACATAATGGTAATTATAAGCTGAGGCACTAAAGATTGGAGGAA
This sequence comes from Phaethon aethereus, assembly GCF_964289735.1. NCBI lineage: Eukaryota > Metazoa > Chordata > Aves > Phaethontiformes > Phaethontidae > Phaethon > Phaethon aethereus. The sequence goes on from NC_138582.1 coordinate 22,923,452, forward strand.
AAGTACAATGAGCCTGGCACAAAACCACAACAAATTACCTCACTTCTTCTATCAGTTCTGTTTCTGAATGGGAAGCTTCATCAGCAAAAACATCCATTGTCTCGCTTCTTTTACAGTGTGGATAGACAAAGAAACAAAACCTTAGCTTTGATGTGAATGCTGCTTAGTTCAGGTAAATGTTTAAGAGAGGTTTCAGTGCTATATAAGGTGAGAAAGGTGTCAGCCAGCTGCATGGTGGTTAAAAAAATGACCATGGGAATAAATTCTTAGACTATGGGAATAAATCCCAAGAAAAAATATTCCTAAATTCAGCAAAATTAAAATAAAGAATACAACCAAGGTCCAGACAACCCACTCCTACCTTGTGTAACCACATATTTAAGTAAACTAGTGAGCCCACAGCCACTTTCTTCTTTGGGTCTGTCACACACAGAGAGCTAGAACAACCCTTCTCCTGCCAGCGAGTGGAGGACTGCTGGAGCACCCAGCAGCAGGCGCTGGGCAATATGGAGAGACGTATCAGTCCACTTCTCTTTCCAACAGCCAGTAGGACATACAGAGGAACAGGTGAATAGCAACCACATCATTCACATAAACACTTCGTAAGGTGTTAAGCCTCTTTCACTTGTTACACTTAAGGTCTCATTCTCTGCAGCTGTAGTATAGGAAGTATTTTTTAGGATGTTAGGGATCTGATCCATTGCCTGTATTAGAAGGCAGGGAGGCACTTTTACCATTAAGATCAATACTAATGGTTTAGTGGGCAGGTTTTGTATTCTGCCAAGCATCATGGAGCCACTATATCTAATGACTATGCTAACAGATAAAGGCCTCAGAAATTTCATATTCAAGAGTTAATATAAATATTGTTTTCCACAGTCTGCAGCTGGCATTTACTTCAGGTGGAAAAACAATCAGGAGTTCCCAGAGGTGAAGGAGAACATGGATTTTGGCAGTGAACCTTTTGCTTTTAGATGAAGCTTTGACACAACTCTTGTTTTGCAGACTGAAGGATTTGAAGACTAAGTTGAATCCTGAGGTGAAACTGAGTTGTTACCCTCAAGTTACAGGCTATGTGCTGCAAACCTCTCAGCACCCACAGCAGCAAATGGAGGGCTATATAAGCATACTGACAGTCTTCCACTTGAAAGCTTCACCGTGTGATTTTCATCACACACATCATACACACACAAAGAACAATTCATGAGACAGTTTTAACTGTCTGGAGTGAAACAGGCACGTTCTTTGTCTTCACATATTTTTTTTTTGTCCTTTTAACAGTAAACACATGTGCTGTATGATCCAGGTCTTCAGAAACGAACTGTCCTTTTTATAGAAAAAATATTACTCCAATAACCTGCTTGGACAGTGAAGCTCCTCACTACCACAGCATACAACTAGACATTAATATCATGATCCAGCCATAACCATGGAGGGGTAGTTTTTAAAGCACCTCAGTGAATTAAAAACAGAAGTTTATAACTTTTCAGGTAACATTCTTGAGGGCTTATGCTCCCAAGTTATCTAGATGAAAGTTTCCTCTATTCTCATTATAATTCATATGATATGAATTATTGATTTTTAAAGAGGAAAATATAATAGTCTAAGTTATTCAACATCAGTATAGTATTTTAATGTATGCTAGAGCTGTTCCTTTGCTAACAGACTTTTCATTATAAAAAATACAGTTAATGAAACATCAGATAGTGACCTCCTCCATTTAGTATTGCCTATCATAGCATCCTTCTGCCTTTGCTAAGGAAAACATGATAGTGGGTGGCCTATTCGGCTGTCAAAATCTAGAAGGCTTGTGAGCATAAGTCTCCCCTACACTGAGGGGAAAGTACAGCAGTAAGTGTTTGCTTCTTAACCAAGCATACCTATTACTCTGAAACTGAGCTCGCTGTAAGCCACCACACACAAAGCTCTGTGAATTTTCAGAGTTTAATTTTATATTCCAAACCCATCGAAATTTAGAAGTAGAATGCCATACTATTTAGGTACCGCTGTAAATTCCAATAACTACAACATCTAACCAAAGGTGCTACAACATTTTGTATTAACTACTGATTTATCTGCATTGTTCTATGTTCATATTCTGGAAATTTCAAAAGCTAACTTTTCCCAATGCAGAAAATAATAATTTCTAATTTTTAATTTTTCAGATTTGTTACTCTTCTTAACAAATAAAAAGAGAATTTTCAACAAATGAATACACTCATTTATCTAAACTTCTATCTAGAAAAAGCTTTATAAAAGATGAACATTTTTCAACAGTAAGCAATCATAACAGCTTACAACACAAATAAAAATTATTTTTTTCCCCAAAATAACTGAAAGCAGTTTATTTGAAAACCCATGTTAAATTCCTTTACTGTCTGCAAGAGTAAAAAAGCAAATTATGAGATCATGCCAATCACAATTTTAGTACTAGGTTGTTCTTGTAACAAAAAACTGAAGAAATAAAAATAGAATTGCTGTAGGATTACAGTGCACTACCATCCGCTCCTAGTGCATCTTTTTTTCATCTAGAAACACTGAGCACAGAACAAGAAAAATACAGCAATACATTTTCTAATGATCATAATTTCAAACTCCAGCTAATATACAATGGTAATACCTGTCAGTGTCTGTGGATGGCTGCTGGATTTCAATCCTTGGACGTGTTATTCTTCTACTAGCTATAGGAACTTTGCTGTTTAGTCACAGACACAAGATCCTCTGTTAGCATAACATACGTAAGCATGTCTACAAACAACTGAGATTTCTACTACCAAGGAAACTTAAATTTGAGTCATAAGTATTGTAATTGAAAATGGGAAAATGGGAAGGAGCAATATACTACCAAATACCTAGATAAACTGGCGACTGGATATCTCACCAAATCACTCATCTATACCTATAAAGAGGTTTAATATAAAATTATGTGCTGCTATAGTTTTTAAAAGCCAGGATTGTAATGCTTTCAGGTACTCTTGCAAAATAAACAAATACAGAGAGCAAAGCAAGATATTTTTGCTGCAGTAATATTCTGTCATGCTTTACATATATATAGTATATATATCTATACATCTATACACATACATGCACACACTCATATGATCTATTCACATGCACCTTACTGTGGTGTATGTGATAACTACAGGTGTATCTACATGACAGCCGCAGGCATGTCTAAACTGTAAAATGCCAGTACCTGAACTACTTTTCTACTAGTTAACTCAGCTAAGAGACAAAGCAGAGAACTCGGCTGCGATCCCAGGCACATTGTGCTCCACGCTGCTACACGCAGACTGCTACAGCTACAGAAACTCAGTTGCTTACAACTTGCTTAGGTATCTGTACACGGCACTGCAGTCACTTGGGTGATTCTGTTGCAGACTAATCACGCTAACACATGATAGCATGATGCAATTATAAAAATGCTTAAAGAGAGCACATATAGCTCTATCTATAGAGATTTTCTCTCCAAAATGTTTCATAATCAATCGATTGTAAGGTTGTTTAATTACTGAGGAATAGCAAAGCCCTGCTTTATGCAGTTAGACCAGATAGTTTTTTTCCAAGGTTCCTTCCAATCTAAATTAGTTTATGATTCTAAGGATGCAGTCTGAGGTTTATGCTAGCTATTACAATCAAATATCAATAAAACCAGTAAGTAGTGTCAATCCTGGAATAATTAAGACTGAAATGATATGCTGAAATATTTCATATCACTTTATCTGTAAAATCTGACCAAATAAAGTTTGTGCATTTTGAAGGAATAGAAAAGCAACTTGTACATTTGAAGGGAAAATAGGGAAAATATGTAAGCAGTTTCTTCTTCATAGAAAGTCTCAGCATTAAACAAAAGTAAGAAGTGGTGAATGCTTTTGAGAAAGAGGCTTCTTAACTTCCAGTTAACACTATTTGTAACTGCATTCAAATGAAAGCAAACACAGCAAATGAGCTAATAATAATACTAATTTCACTTAACTAGTTAACTTTAATGAATTTAAGAATCAATTTCCAGTATTTTACTCAAAGGTAATGTCCCAAAAAATGAACCTTCCAGGCTACCATTTCCTTACACAGAGGTGAACAAATGAATGCAAGCAACATATACATTGCCTTATGGCTTACCAATTTATTTAGCTTGCAATAGATTTATCATATTAATATTTATTCATATTTTTATTCTGTGCCTACAATATTAAATATTTGGAAGTATTCCTTCACTATTAATTTAAAAGTCTGAGAGACTTAAACAGATTTTTGCTATAATGTAATATGTTAAGTGTTTGTTTTTACATTATTGTTTCTGGTACTTGTACCATACGTTTTCATTTATAGCAACTTGGATTTTACCGACTACTTCCAATTTCCAGCACCTTTAACATAGACCCTCAACTGACACATTTTAAAGAATCGCACTGCAGGAACACATATCGCTATCTTCATGAGATGACGTGCTGAAGATGACGATAAAACTGATTAGCATTCAAGAGCTGGGAACTCAAAATTCTCAGAGCGAGCTGCAATCCTCCCCCCCCACACCCCAGCTCAATTTTACAACTGAACATAGTGCTGCAACTCTTTCCAAGATAATAATCTAAATTTTAACAAAAATATTAGAAATATTCCAAAGTATAAGTATTTCAGCTTTGTATTATAACTTTATTACACATTTTTTCCTGTTTCAGAATACAATATTTCACCCACTCAACTGTTTTATCGTAATGTATGAGCAATGACAGGAACATTCGAGGGTTTTAATGAGTATGTATTTCATGACTGAAGAGTAATTGATATACAAGACGATGCATAGAGAAGCTTGAGACAGAAGCAGCAAGAGGCAAGCACTTCCTAGTAGGGCTTGAATGTTCAAAAGCAGTTCAGCAGAGCACTTACTTAGACTTTAGACTAATCAAGTGAATTAGTTGTAGGCTTAAAATTAAGCATGTACCTAAAAATGCCCTTGTACAGTGCAGGACTAAAACCAAAATTTGAAAAGTTTGGTGGGTTTTATGGTTCTTTTTTCCTCAGATCTTAAATATAACTTTATTTGTACATGGAACACTGTATTAAGTTGGCCTCTTTCTTCCAGTAACATTTTAAAAAAACAATAACATGGCAGACATTTAATTAGTAAAATATCACAAACAGGGCTTAATAATGTAAATACATGTTTATCTGTCTTCTTAACTCTTAGGAACAGACCGGTAATTCTGACCTCACTGAAGTCAACAAGCATTCTGCCTCTTGATGAGGCCAGGATTTGAATCAGATCATTCCAAGATAAGCAGTTACATAAAACTTTATTATCTTTTAAGCTCTTAAATTATGAATGAGCAAAATAGCATAGTTTCTGTTAAAGGCATTCTGTAAATTCATTGATCTTAACAGAACCTGACCATTTCAGTAGTCTTCATTCTATTAAAGTGTGTTCTATGCCTTATGGTCTACCTAAAAGCCATATTGTCTCACAGTAAATGTTCTTTTTCTTTTTCTTTTTCCACAGCTTTTTGCAAGTTTAAAAGGGGGCAGGGAGTACTAACAAATAAGCTCCTTCTTAAGGATAAGTTACAAATCTGTTTTTTCCCCCTGATATTTACCTGTGTTAGCATCTATACCATACTAAATCTAAGACAGGTAAAGTAAACCAGAACTATTTACTGTGACTATCAAAAGCAAATACAACAGCTTTGTTTACACTACTTTTCAGCCTTCTTCAAATGCTGTCCATTTTCAGTATGGCTCTGCACTTTCCTGGGAAGAACTAATATGCATGGCCCTTGCTGTAAGCACAAATGAAGTGTATACTTCAAACACTTAAAACTGAAGAGCTAGCACACAGTGGAACTCTGGCTCAAAGAGCTAGGGAAGAAATATGTTTTCAAGGAAGTCTCTGTGGCTGCACTGATGTTGAGCCAAATGACCCTTGCAAACCTTTCTTCTCTAGAGAGAAGAAAAACTTGCATCCTTGAAGGATTAATTCTGTTTTTTACCATATTTTTTTAGTTTTAAGTTGACAAAGTGACTTACGTTCTCCTTCAGTCTCTGAATTCCTTAAACAGAATTCCTGTATTAGTCAACACATACAGGACAAATATGAATCACAATTTTATTTAGATCGCCTTAGGACTGTAGGTGAACTGTGACTAATCCCTTTTTTATATATATATCTTCTATTTTCAATATATAGTATCATTTTATATGGTTCATTATATTCAACTGAATAGAGTCTAATAGCTTTCCAGTGATCTGTTTTAGGTACATAACTATTTCTCGAGAGAGATATATTGACTTGTACCACCACAAAAAAATAAGTAGGAACACAAAATTCAAAGTATGATCAGTAATTAGTTTACTAAAAAGTAATTAATTCCACATTCTTGCACAATTTAAATGTTATTAAGTAGCTGTATGCACAAAATTATAGCATTTGGGACACCAATGTATAGTAGTATTTTGTATAATTTCACAACAAATATTTTTGAGATGCAGTTTTGTAACTCTTAGTCTTCATCAAAGACAAGTTCCCGGTAACTCTGTGGATGTTTCACTTAAGAACTTCAGGATTTACAAGCATTTTGGTCTCACACCATATGTGTGTGTGTGTGTTTGTTTTACTCAGCCAGAATATGCCACCGGCATAGTCCAGCCCCTACTTAAGAAAAGAAAGAAGCAAGCTCTGTGCAATTCACAAAGGAAGTAAATAAAAATAAAGAAGAAAAATGTTGCAAGAGCAAGAAGAAAATGAGGGAGAAGCAGTAAAGTCAAAGAACTAATAGGAAAATCTGTGTGCTCCCTTGATTAGGAGCCAACTGCATTTGGGTAGAAGTGAAGATTGTAATGTATACAGCACTTCGCATGGGTTATGCTTCAATCACACAGGAAGATAGGTTAGACCATTAGAACTGTGATTATTTCTAAAACTAAAAAGTATGAGGTCTCAAAGACACATTCCCAGCACTGTGAATGTAGGAAGGTATTATCAGTCAAAAAGCCCATTTTCATTAAGTGGCCCTGAATAATGAGAACATGTTTTAAAAACGTTAAAACATAACTAATGTTCTTTTTCTATTTGTAACTGAATACAACAGCTTAATCTTGGAAAAACGAGTAACATGCAAATGTGCCTTATCTGAGTCAATACAGACAGACATGAAGACAAACATACTTAGTAGGAATAACTTTGGTACAATTATAAATTAATTTTTTTGTAAAGATTAGAAATACATTTTAGCTATATCTGTAACACTACACTCTTTACTTACCCATAATTTTCAGCTGAACCATTGACTACATGATCTGCCCATGAACTTGCACCATTGTACCACCTTTACAATGCAGTTAAAATGAAGAAGTGTTATAAAGAAACGTATGTATTATTAATAACACTCTAAATCATATGACATGAGCACTTGTCAGTAAGATGGGAAGCTTTTCAAATGTTTCCAAATAATTTTGTACACTTCCTTCTTTCTCTTAGGTATGAAGAAAACCGTATCTTTTAAAAATAATCCCCAAGTAAATGATGTTTAATTTTTTCCTTATATAATTCTTAATACATTTCACCTTTATTTTATTCAGCAGTTTAGCCATTAATTTCGGTTCCATAAAGACTAACTGATCCCTTATCTTTTCTTACACAAAAGTTTTCACGTTTTCAATGGTTATCAAGTTTGTGGAATCATTAAAAAATAATTGTGAAGAAGTAACATTAACAAAAATAATATTCTATGTAGCAATAGTTTAAAATACTGTGTTTAACTTCAAATATCTAACTTTTAAAAAATCATTTTTCTATTTGATAGGGTGGTTAGTTTTTAAAGTTATCTAAGAAGCAGGTGAAAACTCACTTCACTCAGATCAAACAATGCAAACTAATTAAATTCTATACCTATATTGTTCTTCCAGATACTAAATGCGGGCTACCTAAACATTTGCAGCATTATTTGAGCAAACTGTTCTAGTGGCAGGTGTCCTTGCCTATGGCAGGAAGGTTGGAACCAGATGATCTTTAAGGTCTCTTTCAGTAAATCAGTTGAAGACAACATAAAACACATGTAGAAATATTTTATCTTAAGCAGAACCATGCAGAAAAGAAATAACAGGACAAAAAAGCTGTTTTCATTTCAGAAACCAGGGGATCAACTGTTTATGTGCCATTACTCCAGTATATTAAGTACATGCAAATATGTATTTGGTTAAGGAGTTTCAACTGGACCTCTGGAAATACAGATTTTCAGGATCCTGTGTGGGTAAAGCCTTGAAACTGGAATAGTCCCACTGCTCAATGATTTCCACACGAAAGTGAGTGAGAAGCAAGTGAGGAATTTTCATAAATGATCAAGGGACCATCATATTATTAACTTGGATATAAATCTTCCTTTGTCTGTACTGAAAATCCTAGCCAAAGTCTGCAGGATTAACTTTTTAATGGCTTGGATCCTTGGATATCCAAGGGTTTTCACGAATCTGTTCCCATGAATCACAGCATGATACATAAAGTATTTTTTGCATTATTCCATTTTTTTCCAAACTTCTCAGATTTCACAATCTGAGGTTTTGTGATATGTTTAGAAAGTAAATGACCCCAGACCTCGTGATCATTATGTTGAGGGAAGACACTATGGAGTGCAGTATATGTGAATGTCACTCAGCTGCTCTTGTTTCTTCTACATCAAATTGGATGGTATGGGAAATGGCATTTTCTTTCATGGTTTGTAGCCAGATCAATGACTGGATGAAAGTTACTTTAGTTTAATCTAATTTAGTTATAAATTACATTTAAATTTAGTTCAAGCTAAATTAGAATACAGATGGAGAATGACAGGTATGTCTTTATACTCTCCCTGATCCTCTGTATCCTTAAAACTGAAGCCAGTCTCTTCAATTAGCCAGTATTTTAGGTGAGATTCTTCTGTAAAAGTACTTTATTACAGACACCATAAATATATAAGCATGGCTTTAGAACTGCAGTGCACTTTACTTTTGTTAAATATGGCTGTATTTATTCATAGCAATGAAATAAAAAAAAAAACTTGCTATTAGCAAATAATCCCTGCTTTACCTGCGCTCATGCTGTAGACAAAAATCAGATACTGACTTAAAAATGGACAGAGAAATATAAAAGACCTAATTGTGCAAGGGGAGAGGAGCATCAACTTCCTTCTTTCTTCAAATTTCCTTCTTTTTGGACTTTGCCTAGCTGTTTAAACATGAAATGCTGTTATCAAATAACTACTTCCAGAGACACCCCAAAATTTTTCAGATTATGCGTCAGACTTTAGTTATATTATGTTCACTGTGATACACTGTATGCATACCAAAATTTAGGAAGAACAATAATACTTTTGGTCCAAGCATAGCAAGCACCAAAATCAATTTGAAATCATTTAGTTAATAATTTTTAAGTCAATACAGGCAGTAACATGTCAAAAGCGGAGGATCTTCTTAAGTGACTCTGGATATTAAAGAATGAAATTAAGGATTCTAAATTGCCTTATAATCACTTCTAGTGACTGAAAAGGTTATCCATGAGAAATATGCTGCAGTTAAGTGGGGAAAAAAACTTCAGTGGTACCTAGCTCCTCTACGCTATTTGGTTTTACTTTCACATCTAATGAATAAAAAAATTTTCAAGGTAAGAATTATGCTTAAAAAAAAATCCAAAGTCATGTTAATGGAGATCTAAAAGAAAAAGTAGTACTTAAAACTATGGAGATTAGTTGTTCTGTATTTAGATAAATACTGCATAAAGTGCACTGTAAATTTAAATATCATTAGTATAGCCCAATTAAAAATTTCAGACTACACTTCAGAAAAAATATATTACTCAACTTTATCTATTTTTACTATATAAATTAAAATACCTGTCAGGAGTATAGGTTGTGTCGTCATAATATGAATTAGGCACTCTTCTCTCCTGCCTAGTCCTCCTGAATATGGAATAAACAGCACAGATATTTCAGACATTTTAAAGGGTGCTTATTTCATGATGTCCCTCACCGTATTACTAAGATAGTGATGAACATAGAGAACATTTATCTACGGTTCAGCAGTATCTTCTGAACATATATTTTCATGTGTATGTCATTTTAAACTTCTACCTTCAAATTACATTCAGAAATTATTAACAACATATTAAGAACATTTGATCAATACGCACATAATTCATAGGCGTGAAATGTTACACAAACAGGAAAACAGTACTTGGGCAGCTGAGAAATTTTACCAAAAATAGGATATGGATGTTAGAAAATTTCTGGTTGATGAAACAAAAGTCAGAAAACAAAATGGAAGCAAACGTTTGTTTCCTTAAGTGAAGCAACAGAAAATCTTCTTGAAATAAACCTCACATTCTGCACAAAATGTGCACAAACCAGCTTTTACTGCTTTCCAAAAACTAACCTCACAGGCTAAGTGAAAAAAAATAAAATAGTACATAGTGTTCTCAAGAACCAAGCTGAGCTCTAATATAGGCAAGCTGAGAAAGAATTTCATACACTGAGGTTTTCAACAGATTTTTACTTGGGAGGAACTACTGATATTTTAATTTTAAAAACAACTGGAGTAAAAATCTTGAGAACATTGAAATCTTCTATGACCAGGTGACCCGCCTAGTGGATGAGGGAAAGGCTGTGGACGTTGTCTACCTGGACTTTAGTAAAGCCTTTGACAGTGTCTCCCACAGCATTTTCCTGGAGAAACTGGCGGCTCGTGGCTTAGACAGGCTTACTCTTCGCTGGGTAAAGAACTGGCTGGATGGCCGAGCCCAGAGAGTTGTGGTGAATGGGGTTAAATCCGGCTGGCGGCCGGTCACAAGCGGTGTTCCCCAGGGCTCGGTTCTGGGGCCGGTCTTGTTCAATATCTTTATTGATGATCTGGATGAGGGGATCGAGTGCTCCCTCAGTAAGTTTGCAGATGACACCAAGTTGAGTGGGAGTGTTGATCTGAGGGAGGGCAGGACGGCTCTGCAGAGGGATCTGGACAGGCTGGATCGATGGGCTGAGGTCAACTGTATGAGGTTTAATAAGGCCAAGTGCAGGGTCCTGCACTTCGGCCACAACAACCCCAATGCAACGCTACAGGCTTGGGGAGGAGTGGCTGGAGAGCTGCCCGGCAGAAAAGGACCTGGGGGTGGTGGTCAACAGCCGGCTGAACATGAGCCAGCAGTGTGCCCAGGTGGCCAAGAAGGCCAACAGCGTCCTGGCCTGTATCAGAAACAGTGTGGCCAGCAGGAGTAGGGAAGTGACCATGCCCCTGTACTTGGCACTGGTGAGGCCCCACCTCGAATCCTGTGTTCAGTTTTGGGTCCCTCACTACAAGAAGGATGCTGAGGTCTTTAGCCCAGAGAAGGGCAACGAAGCTGGTGAGGGTTCTGGAGCACAAGTCTTATGAGGAGCGGCTGAGGGAACTGGGGTTGTTTAGTCTGGAGAAGAGGAGGCTGAGGGGAGACCTTATCACTCTCTGCAGCTACTTGAAAGGGGGTTGTGGCGACGAGGGTGTTGGTCTCTTCTCCCAAGTAACTAGTGATAGGACGAGAGGAAATGGCCTCAAGTTGTGCCAGGGGAGGTTTTTAGACTGGATATAGGAAAGATTTCTTTATGGAGAGAGTGGTCAAGCATTGGAACAGGCTGCCCAGGGAGGTGGTAGAGTCACCATCACTGGAAGTGTTCAAAAAATGTGTAGACATGGCACTTCAGGACATGGTTTAGTGGGCATGGTGGTGTTGGGTTGATGGTTGGACTTGATGATCTTTAAGGCCTTTTCTAACCTTAATGCTTCTGTGATTCTGTGATTCTGTGATCATGTGTATGTGAGCCAATTTAAAATGGATGAACATCAATTTATGAACTAGCCTGTGTAACTCTATAAGATTGTGAATTGGGAGATGTAGATAAAAGCATAAGTAAAGCTCTGCATGTCCAGCCATGATGTCTTATATATGTTCAAGCTGAGTAGCTACGGTAGTGTGAACTGACACCAGCTAGCATATACCATACTGAGTATCACATTAAAGAGTCAAGGAAAATTAGAGTGGGGTACTGAGGAGCAGTATTTTCTTAATAAAGCACCAGGTCCAAAGGGCACTGAAGGCACTGAAGCTGCCCATGTGGCTATTGTCTTTCTTAGGCATATGCTGAAGCATCTTGTCAATGCTGCCTCTGCTTTTTTTGGGAGTGAAACAGTTGGACTTCTTGAAAAGGGGAGAACTCTCACAAAGATAAAATGACGAGTACCATAGCCTAAGAATTAACTCAGAAATTAAGGGTTTTGATGATGGAAATGTGTCCTAGAACTAACAAACTAAAGACTATAAAATCTAATAAACAATAACTGAAACAAACTTCTGCAGAGAAAAGATAAAATAGAACCAAATAGTCACTATGTGGGGAAAAAAAAGAAAAAACTGCTAGAAGAGATGACAAGAGTTCACGGGCTGGCTGTGAATGACTACAAGAAAAGCAATGAAAGGAGCCATGAATAACAAATAAGGCAAGTAATTTTGACTGACGTATCTGTACGACATATTTGCCTGCAGGATACCCACACTGGTGGATTCACAGTGACATAAGATACAAAAAACCCTGCCCCAGATGAGAGACTCTTCCCTGAGAGATGGACTGTGCAGAACAATGTTTGCAATTTTGATGAATAGTGGAAACTGGAAAAGTTATTTCACATGCTTAATAAAGTAAAAGTAAGACAGGAAGAGGTGGTTGCTTGATATAAGCATGACATTGACTAAGCAGATTGAACTAAGACAACATGACTAACACCTTGACCTACAAAAATGATGTAATTTAAGGTAAGCATTAAACTGGGAAAAGGCATAAAGATAAATTAAGAAATATTGTTTTAAAAGTAATTTTTCATATATTTCAAAAAAAATAAAATAAGGAAGAGGATATTACTTAGTGTTTTTCAATGGAATAAGGAGGAACTAAGTAAAGATGATGGTGTAAATCGTCCTTAAATACCTAGAGAACTGCTGTCAGAATGTGGAAAGACAAAAAGGACGAAAAACTAGGAAAATTATAGTGGCTATGAGGTACTTAGAGTAGATCGTATCTGGTAAGATGACTCAAGCAACTTGAACACTAACATTACCCACAAGGCAGCCTGGATTCAAGAGGATCAGAAAATCCAGGACCAGTTCCTAGGCCCAAGGAATCTCAAGATACTGCTCTAACAGTGAACTAGACATATTCCACTTCATCTTGGATTTTTCTTTCTGACCCCAGGAGGATTTAGCTTTAATAGCCTTCTCTTCAATAAAGCCCTGGAAAAAATTACTCCATCTCACTGATTAAATCCCAGCTTTTTCATCTTTATGCAGTACTGTCATTTTTGCCCTTTATTTGATTGATTTTACTTTATTTTTGAGAAATTAATTTCTGTAGGAAAAAAGATTAAGATTCGCAAGTCAAGATCCTCAAACTAAGACAATTTGATAACAGCTGCAACTTTCAGCAATATCTGAACAGTCACAAATACAGCCAGCAATCTGAAACAGATTCAGATAAACTAATGCAAATGTGACTATATAAGTAAGGCAAAAAACAGTGTATAAAAACTAGCTATTGAAATAGCATATATATGAACACATTTCATCACATATTTTCAGAAAACAAACCATAAATCCTGCTGTCTGTTAAAGTTTTTACATGCAGTCTGAACTATTTACACACTTTCTTTATGTTAGGTTTCATATAAAACAGCATAATTTCAAAACAAATGTTCAAAACAGAAACTTTCAAAATTTCAAAATTTTAAAAAATGAAGATACTAATTTCAAAACAGCGTTCTAAATGTTATAAAGTCTACTATACTGTGGCTTTGTGGAATTTTTAAAAAGCAATATTTCTTTGGAAGGAATACTTCTGTGATACTATAAGTGTTTCAGATTCTATTTTGTTTCTGCGTCCAATAGTAGTTTTACACTTACTAAAAACATGGTTATATAGGATCTGAATCCAGAGCAAACCTTAATGAGCATCTCAGAGGAACTCACATCCAGAAGGCATCCATGAAGTTAATATATCAAGAGTTCTTTAGTTCTTGCTATGGAAAATTTTACATGGCCCCTCTTGTAAAGCAATAGCCATATCAACCGTTATAGCTGCTATTTGAGATCTGAAGCCACCGTTTCATTTTTATTAGGTCACAGTTTATCAGTAGATTTATATCCTTATTTCTATTCACACACAACCATGTAGACTTTTTCCTGTTTTGCAATACTTCTGGAAATATCATAATCACAGTAGTACATCAGCATGTCTTATTACATCTCTTAAAAGCCACCGTATTTCAAGTATAATAATTTCATAGAAATTATTACGGGCTCAGCGTCTCTCTGCTATGTATTTCATACACAAATAGGAACTCTGATGTTCTTTAATCACACACAGGTATTGTGAATGTATACAAGTACTCATAAACTACAGAATAAGCACTATACAAATATCTACAACATAAGATTATACTTTTACTTTTCACTCTGTTTTTCATTTAAGCAAAGCATGAAATTTCAAAAAGACTCTATTTCCGTGTACTTTGAAGTAGACAGGCTTTCCCTCAGTATTTCAAAGAGAATAATAAGTACTATAAGCACTTTGGAAAATTCCAGCAAAAATAAGGGTTGTACAAAGACACTTATATATAATATCCATATAACCTAATTTATGAAACTGAATTCTATAAAGCTATTCAGCTTCTCTTGGGATTTACCCATAGTCCTGACTAGTCAGTTTTAGATGCGTACATGCTCACAGAGTATTATAAAACATCTTCACTGTATGTGTTTATCCTTAAAACATAGATCACATTCTCAGTTTGGAAAACAAACATAGTACTGTCAAAGTACAAGTGGCAGAGCTAACGATATGCTCCACATCAATTATACCTCTCAAGATCATAGTAAGCACCCTCAGAATAGGTACGGCACATCTTACGGGAGCGAAGTAATCTGATTGCATCTTCACAAAATAGAGGGTACATTGTGTGATCCTGGCTGCCAAAACATAAAGGGTGAACACAATGAAAAGCAACACAAAGATGATATGAGGACAAAACAACAAGAAAAGCAAGTAGTGTCAGCAACAGAACAAAACACTGGAACAAAACTCAGCTGGAACTTTAGTGAATTTTGCAAAACTACTTTTAAAAATTAAGGTATATTGGCCTGCAGGTGAGACTACAAGAAAGCTGTCACACTCCAGTTTTATCTATTGTAACCTTTAACACGGCTATACATGTATGACATTCACGTGAATGTCAATGAAATCACACTATTAGCAGGTATCTGTTTGTTGATTTAAATAATTTTCTTTAAATAATTTTCTTTACTGACTTTTAAAAAGACATTAGAATGATGTAAATATAGCATCATCTTCACGCACCACCAATTATAGACTATTGGCAGTTAAAAATTGTTTAAAAAGTGAAACACATGAAGTCTTACCCAGTCTTTGTCTACACACTATACTAAGAAAGCTAATGCTAATATTAACCCAACACTTCTAAGTTTTCTACCACTATACACAGACTAATAAAAACAGAAGTAGACATGTAGGTACACAGAAGTACATGCATTATCCATACCAACTCACACAGAGAAAAACATATACCTGGCTTCTCTGTAATGGTGATCTGTGGATTGGGTGTAACGGGAACGAGGTAAAGTAACATAATGACTGAGTAGATGGCAGAAAGAAAAATACAGATACGAGACAATAAGATGGAGAAGGAATGATACACATCACACAACAGAAAACATAAAAAACTGAGAATACAGGAGCTACAAAAGCATTGTATAGCACACTGAAATTATTAACAAAATTAGAAAACTGATATACAGTTCTAAAGGTAAAATTATCTAGATGTTTCACACATTTATTCTGAGAAGCCATTAGGAGACTGTGGATCAAGTGGATAGCTAATATTTGGGATTTTCTACATTATTTCAGTTAGAGGGAAAAAATGTATAAATCTCTGTCTGAAAGCAATCTCAAGAAGTCAGATTGTCTGTTTCCTTGCTGAAGGCAGTGATAACTTCAGTATGAATAGTATCTTTGATGGAGGTTTACCTAGCTAGTCTGAAAGTCTATCACCATTGGAAAATCTATCGCCACATAGCTAGCTCCAGAGCTTTCCCATTTCTGAGTGTAAGTTTTCCCAATATTTATCCTATTGTGAGAAAAGATTAATTTACACCAAACTCCTGTTATTATTTAAATAAGTAATGAAGAGATATAAAATCTGTATCAGAATATGCCTAAGAGCAAATGCATGTATATAAAAATAATAAAACCAAGCTATTTATATTTTGTTTCTATTTTGAAAATATGTCAAAATGTATATATTTTAAATACACTTACATTTTTTACAACACTAGATATTTTCCAATTATGAAAAATAGAAGAATGTTATTTATCTTTTATTAGAAATACATGCACACAGTACAGGAAAAATGGTTTTGAAAATAGGGTGGGGTTTTTTCCAATTTTTTTCCAATTCCAAGGAATTATTAGAATGCAAAGGCATCACTGGTCTACAGCTCCTCTGAAGTTGGGGCATTTTAAAGCCATGTCTAATCACAAAACTCTACATTGGAGGTGTAAATTGATTAAACAAGCAACATGGGAGACCTTATGTTTATCTTCTGCTTTTATTTCTCTTATCTTAATTTGCTTATAATTAATGATTTTCTATTAATCAAACACATTGTTATAGGTAGCTATTTACCTACACTTAATACCTTTGCCGCTTTTGCGTGTGGATAAAATGCATCATCAGCCGCATGTAAATATTCTTTATAAGCTTATTAGGTTAATTATATATAGTACAAGAGATCTTTGTGCTCACTTCTTGTTAAACAAATGCAAAAGCATAGTCACCACTGTAAAAGGCTTCTAACTTAAGTCCCTGATTATGCATTTTAAACTTTGCAGTTTGTTCAAGAATGAGGAGCTGTACACAATTCAATAGGGCCCAATTTACACCGTACACTGAAAATTTGAAGGTGAGATCCTAAGAAGGAGTAACAAGAAAATAATCATAGAGCTACACTGCAGGCTGCAAAAAGTATTAGGGTTCTTAAACTAATGCACAGACCTGAGTATGAAAAGCAGTCTATCCCTAACAGCCTAACAGTCAGCATGCTGCCAAGAAGCATTAAAAAATAATTCCATCATGTTCTTAAAATTGCTTTAGAATACATGCACACTCACAGGAAGAACAATCAAATGAAAATGTAGGAGTCTACCAGACAGCAGCTATGATATGTGCGATGATGGCAAATAACTGCACACCAGCTTATTCTCACCACTACGTGGTGAACATTCCCAGGCTATATACACATGAATACACCCTTAAATGATTTAGAGGCAACGCTGGAATTAACACCACAAAACTGTTGCAAATATTCCATTAGTATTAATAAATAATTAACTGTTTCCAGCTGGTATATGACATTTTAATGTTAACAGTTCATTTTCATTTCCCCTTTTATCTCTCCAGTGAGTTGTTGACAAGTTTTCTTGATAGTCTTTCAAAAATTTGACATCAATAAATATAATCTATTTAACCAGAAAGCTTTAAACAAAACTATGACTTCAAGCAGAATATGTGTTGCAGAACATGAATTTCATGGGAATGCAATTGTTATTTGCAAGCAGTGTAACTTAACTGTCCATAAGAAGGAACACCCCAGACTGTTCTGTTCACTTACTTGTATGTGAATGCAACACCATCTCTTAATGTTCTGCTTAGGATTTAAGTCCTAACTGCTTTTCAGATCCCCACTAAACTATTTTAAGTGCCCAACCTCTGATATCAAGTTTTGTCCTAATAATTCCAGAAACTCAGAGCTCTGGAGTTCTTATAAAGTTCTGAGACTTTTGTGAATGTATGGCAGTTCAACCTTTTTTCTTTCTTTTTAATTCAGAAACTCAGAATGAGAGTTAGCTGGCAGGTAGATGCAACTGCTTATACAGTTTAATATGTAATAACTTTTAATAAGTTTGAAATCTGCTTCCTCATCACCCAGAACTCTGCTTGTCTATATAGAGAAGTGAGGTAAGCCTTAGCACAAACTTGACCTGATCCTCTGACATTACTGGCTATTTATACATTTCCCTATTCTTTAGAGCCCATGTTATCCATGCTAACTCACTCATAATACATAATAACTCATTATAAAATGTTCCTACAAGTGCAATGTAAAAAATGAGAAGATTATGCCTGAATTCATTAAGAAGATAAATCAGTTCTATATATGAATTAAAGCAACTAGAGTACAAGGCATTCATCATATATCAAGAATGTATAACCTAACAATGTTTGTGCATTTTCATAACATCTCTAACTACAATAATAATTATAGAGATATTATTCATGTAAGTATGTGTCTGGAAATGGTTTCTGTGGAAGCACTGTAATATTTTCAATAAAATATGCACGGTAAGTATAAAAGAAAGGAAAGATACATGCCATGTCTGTATGGAGGAGACAATGACTGATATCACATAGGTCAAAATATGATAGTATGCACATCAGGGGGCAGCATATTTTTATTTGCTTTATGTATTTCAACCTGCAGAGCAAAAGGTTTAAATGCCATCTCTCTCCTGAGCACCCAGTCAATTTTCTGCTATTTGTTTCTTTATTAATAATACTTTTGTATTTAGCTTAAAATAAACTCTTTATGTTTTTATAAATATGCTAACAACACACCACCAAAAATGCCTATGACATACCTAATTCTCACTGTCCAAAACTGAAACATACACAACTTTCATTTGGCTAATAGCCAGCCTAAAACACTTAAAATCATAACATAACTAAGTCATAACGTAGTAAAATCACTAAGATCCGCATTTGCTTAAATGCAAAATGTTCCAGATCTGCACCTAAAATAAACCTGTCTTTTGAGCCGTTCACAGAAATCATGATCTCATATGTACGTGCAGATGGGAATGCTTGGAAGACCATTGGACAAGGTTTAGATTTAGCAGATTTTTTAAAAGACAAAAGAACTCCAAGATACCTTTTTTTTGGCAACTTTCATTTGGACTTATAGCCTTTTACCACACATTCCTTATTTGCTATGTTATAGTAGTTGATGGCAGAAGTATATCAAAAGATGGTATGGCAAAATGAAAATGTTAGCCTGCATCCTTACAGATTTCTGAAACATTACATATTTTGTTACAGATAGCATAGACAGAAAATTTGCAGCAGCAACTCACTTCACTTATGTTAAAATAATGAAGTTAGTCTGATAAGGCAATACAATAGGTTTTGCAATATGACCATTAATATACACATACATTCCCCCCACAAACACCCCTGCATCAGATGAAAGCAAAGTACTACTATTCTGACAAGAAGATTCCAGACATGTAAGCAAACATCATAAATTTCCTTTTTTAAAGTGAATAGAAAATGATGGCTTATAATTTTCTGATATTGCTTACCTATTTGCCCATTTCCCTACAGTTTCATAAAAATTCAGCGAACTATTAGGGTACCAAAACAGAGATCAGTGATTCAGTGACCAGTTAGATTGCCTAATTGGAAGTACTCAGTTTCCAGGAACAGGCTTGCCATCCTGGAACAGTCTCAGAAGCACACTTGAAAACATACACACATACACCGTGGCACACCTTTCTGTTCTTCTTACCGTGCAAGCGGAATTTAACCTGGTCTTTACTGCTTGGGGTATTTTACTCAACAGTAAAGATGAGGCATTAGAAGATAACCTATTCCTTTAAATTTTCATTCTCTGTGACCAGGTCTCGCCATTTGATTAACATTCAAGCTTCCCTATTAGAGTGGGAAGTTTTCTCCCAAGTATTTCTGTGAAAGGATCTGGCAATGTGAAAAAACAGGAATTAGCTTAATCAGACTGCAGAGTAAGAAATAGGTGGTTCTTTGGGATGAATAGTTGGAAATTTAGGGGAAAAAAGAGACACTGAAGGTGCTGGAAGGCAAAAGATACGCCTGGCATATGAAATTTAGGGTAAATACTATGGAAAGGAATTAAGGTAAAAATTGGGCCTGGGATCAAGTTAGGACTCCATGGCTGAGCACAGAATTAGTCAAGGGAAGAGAAGGCTAGAACAAGTAAAATTATGTGGCTTCAGGGAAAAGGTGTGCTATACTTCCTCACAGCAGCTTACTCATTCCAATGATGGTAAATAACTACTACAACTAGTTTTTCCAAAGTGAGGCCAGTGACATGGTTCTAAAAGTTTAGGTTCTCAACTGAACAAAGCAGGAGTCAATGTGCTCTGTGGTAGAATGTCTTCCATGTTGCTTCATAAACACGTGGGAAATCACACCTAAAATCTACATAAATAAAATCTGAAGTCAAGCTCTCAACCTTCAAAAAATGGCAAATGCCATTCAAGAATAAAACATTGCTTATATAATTTCCCCTGCTACATTTCTTAGAAAACATTAACAGTGTAATTTTATTTAATAGTTTAGTCTTTTTAAAGGTGATTACAAATTTTCTTTATGTATGAACATCAATAGTTTTTCCACCCATATTGATATGGATGCTGTTTGTCACATCAATTGTATAAAAATTCCTGCTTATCCCCTGGGATAGATTAAAACCTAGAAATATTCCAACTGATTGCAATGGACAGTTTGAAGATTTTAGCTGTGAAACAATAGTAGTTATCAGCAGAGAATTTGTGAACTGACACATATTCAATCAAGATGGCTTTCAGCAAGAAAATCGGTATGACGTTATCACAATGCTCTGTATAATGTACTTTAAGTCCTTGCTCCAGAGGTCATTAACACTGAAGTCTTTTATCAGAACTGCATTATTTATGTTAACATGGGCATTTTGTATGTGCATTTTATTCTGAGGAATGTATCTATGACTTTTTGTTGTTTGTTTTTTAATTCAGCTCAAAGGATCTGAATCATGAGTCCTTCCAGATGTAGCTACACTTGCAAGACTGCACTTCTCTTGCCACCTTCCTACTCCATCCATCCGTTGGAGGTTACCAGCCTTCAGCAGACGCATGGAGGCACAAGGTGGGTGGTGCAGATAATTGTGCAGTTTAACAGTGATGTTTTTAATTGCAATTGTAAGTGTAGATACACAAAATAATTAGGAAGTGCAATATACTATCAATACACATGGTAACATTTTGAAAGAACAAAAAGAACTTAAAGAAACGCTGCAATTATTATGATTTAAGTTGATGCATATCATTTTATAACATAGTTATAAGCAAATTTTCAGCAATTTACTTCTTTTACTTTACTGGGTATTTGAAGAAGCAGAGAAACAGTGACATTGCATACCAATATATGGGTATGTACCCATATGACATACACAGCTAAAAATTGACAATATTATCTCAGAATTTCCACATAAAGCATCAGCTACCTTTTATGCTCTACAATATCTTTATATCTGTAATATACATTTAAATGATCGTACTATAAAATGTGAACTAAATAATAAATGATTACTTAATTACATATTATTCAGCTGTATACTTAATAAAGAATATAAAAAAAAAATTGTTACATTTTCTGGTTTTCACTATGGTGCAATGTCTCAAAAAGCCCTTTTCCTAGTTTGACCTAATCTGGCACCTAGCTATTAACACGGCTGGATTAAGAGCCTGCTGTGTGAGATGACTTTTTGAAATTTAGAATTTGTACTGCTTTTGGGCACATGTAATTTTGTGTTAAATAATGGAAGCAGCTAATTAAATGGCACCTTATCTAACATGCAACAGACTCATGGTAGTGAATTATTTTGGTCTTCACCGGTTTGATTATAGTAACCAGAAATTTTGGCATTTACTTAAAGATGTTTAAAAAAAACACTTCTTTCAGCAGCATGAAACAAAGTGTTTAGCAAAAAGTCTGTATTAAAATGTGCAAATGAAATTATCTCTCAGTAATAGTGGTGTTATAGTCATGATAGTCCCAGCATACCAAGAGATCATCTCTGAAGTGATTTAAAGATAATGCAGAATATTTCATTAAATAATCATGGTTATGACTACCTCATTACTTTAACATAGTAGATAACAAATTTTGTTCTTTAGAATAGAAACTGTGCAATAGTCCTGATGAAGGGATAGTGGACCCAAAATTTAACTTGCTTTTTCTCTCTCGTTTTCTTGTACATGTCTAGCACAAAAACATTTACACTTTGGGAGTTTTCTCACATTTCCACTGACAGACTATTTGAGTTAGGCATTGTCTGAATGCTCTGGCCTACTATATCCATGCTAAATTCACCATTAGCAATTTCATGCCTCAGGGAGAGAACATCTAGGATAAAGAATATAGTTAGATGAATAGTTGCTAAATAGTGTCTAAGCTGGTTAGAGCTGTGGGCCTGAGTACAATTTCCTTAAGATGTCTTTGTGTTTGTTGTTAACTGCTGATATATCTTTCAGAAATTAATACACAGATACAGTTTTGGCAGATGTTTTGTTTTTGGAACTATGCTAAGATACTCATATTGTTCTATTGATAACTTAAATATAAAACTCTGAGGTCAAATCTGGCTGTTTCCAATATTTTCTTTAGCATTTGATTAGTTTCAGTTTCTGCAGTGAGGTGAAAAACTGCTTTAGAGTTTATTAAAACATGTCAAACCAAATTTTAGCAGGTTATCCCATTACAGATAAAAGGTTCTATGGAACTTGGGACTGTATTAGGTCATAAGCATTCATACTTCTTTTCATTACAAATTTAGTCTATTTCATAAAAGAGTGTGGGTACTTGCAAAAAAACTCCTCACATTTTGACAAAAATGAACTAGTACATCTATATTAAATATATAGGTAACAAATTAACTTGATTTCCCTCTTTGAGTTAGTAGTATACAGAATACAATTCTGACATTTTTGATAATACAGCAACAGATATAAATTGTAACTATAACTTTACCCTGCCAACAAAAGTCAGTATATAATTTGATAGCAACATTTCACATATTTAAAGGTCTGGTATTTGAAATTTAAATTATCTCAAATTAAATTTATGTCTTTCAGCTTTTTTTTTAAATAATATAATTTTCACTTCTAAGTATGCATTTAGTTTTGAAGGAGTGTTTACATTGCCATTAGGCTTGAGGTCATTAGACATTTTTGTATGTAGTTTCAACTAACTCCTTAGTACCATATACCTCAGAAAACTTTATGTTGAATTATCTAGAGAAGTGAGGAAAGAATTCTCTTACTCATATTCACAGCCATATTTTAACTTGGCAACTAAGCATGTCTACAAGAAGGCACTTTGAAAAAGACCCTTTTTTACAAACAAACAAGCTTGAAGGGATAAATAGACCATGGGAACAACAAACCATCAGAGCTGTGGAAAAACAGTGTGATTTTTTTTTCAGAGGTAAGTGTAGAATAAAACAAGGGTGGCAAGTAGAGAGATTATAAACTTATAAAGATGTTCAATTTTTCCACTTCTCCATACTGCATGCAGTTCCATCAGTTTTCAGAATCAATACCATTAAAGAGTTACTTTATGTACTTGTGTACACACCATTGTTTTTTATTACGTAACACAGACGGTTATCACAAATACTCACTAACAAAATTTGAAGTCTAATAATCTTTCCATTCATAAAACCACTGTAAAACCAATAATTAATATAAAACATGATAAATGTTTGGAAATAGTCTTTTTCTATTCTTTTGAGTGTTGCCTAAAACCAATATGCTTCAGAGACTGTATGTTGCAATAGAGGCATAACTAGTCAACAATGTGATTACAGAGGCAACCGCTCGTCATGGATAAACAGGAGAACTTTGGTGTGTGTTTTAGAAAATACAGATGACATATAAACCTATGGTCAGAGATTCAGAGCACACCTAACAAGTAAATATCTATTCATCTAGAATGGACATGAGAAAATTCTATAATCTCATTACCAACCACTTTCTGGCATTGTTTTTCTGACATAATCTAAAAAACGAATTCTCTTGCTCTAAGCCAAGCCAGTCCAGTAGAGGTTATTTGAAGTGATGGGGAAAGATTGTAGTGCTGTACTTCAGGACACCTTTCACTGCTATGCATTTATTTGGGAGGCAGCAAGCACACCCACGCAGTGAACAAACCCTGAAGCATTCCATAAGGCATACACAGGCTCAAAGGACAAGTTTAGATCCTATTTCAAAGATGACTAGTCTAAAAATCAACATAATATTATCCCAAAATCATTCTGTTCTTTGCTTTTAAGGAAACAGCTCAGAATCCTTAAGTTATTGCCTTCTGTATGAAAATCAGACAGCCTCACGAGCTAACTAAACAGCATTCTATTTTTCTATAAATCAAAGAGAAATATTAAGTAGTTTAATGCAAGAAAGAGGTTCATCTATGACCTATTATACTTATAATGAATACAGTTAACATTCGGGGTGATAACTACTTGGTTGCTTTTCAATATCTTCATTGTTTTGCCCATTTGACTTTTTTTGGACAAATTTAACAGATATGATTTTATTTTATTTTGGTAGTCTTTTTTCTAACTTAATTAGGAACAATTAATCGTAATTTTTTCTGAAGAATTTTGTCTTATATTCGTTACAATCATTGATCATCACATTAATGTTCTTTTAAGACCTATTCACTTTTTCTGTTCAATACTGCTAGCAAAAAGCCACTAATTTCTTAAATTCTTTGTATTACAGTTAACAACTCCAATTATGTGCTTTGATGTCACTTGAGGAATAAACTGTAATAATCATCTGTAAAAGTATTAACTTCGAATAGTAGTCACATAGCACTCAGTAAGATTACAAAATCTATCTGTATTATTCCTTGCTATATGCAATTATGAAATGGGACAGTATCTAGCAATCATGCCTGTGATTATAATATTCATGTTTTCAACTTGGTGTGTAAGAAGCTGCAAGATTTTCAAATTTAAAGGTAAAAAATGCTTTTTCTTTTGATTTTCTGACCTGAAGACAATGAGATGGGAAAGATCTTAGCTTTTTTTTTTAATGCCTTTTTTTAAAGACACTACCACAATTAATTCCATAAGTTAACTACATTAGTCAACTATTGTCTGCAGTTCTTTTTTATATCATTAAAATTCACAGAGGTTGCTACACCTCTGCTCACCCTTTGGGAAGTTCCATTAGGCAAAACATTATTCATGGTAAGATGTGCCTCTAAACACAGAAACCCCAGTTTCCTTCTAACACACATCACCATAACCTTTTTTTGGTTTGGTTTTTGTTTTTTGTTTCCTCCACAAAAATGGTTCATAAAGTTGAGAAAAGACAAATGCAGTGCTAGAATATACTTTTGTTATGTCTGTGAATCGCACAGTATCCAAAGGGAGCATTACATTAATGCAGAGCTGAAATGATCCATTTTATGCTTTTTTATTCAGCAGCAAGAATGACCAAATCTACTGTTAGATTTTTTTAAAGATATTCATCACTTAAAGAATTTATTAATATAGTACATAAAACTATTTTTTAAAAAAAAGGACAACTAAGCTAGTTGTCTTTTATACTGTACAACTTCTCATAGATTTTTCATATTCCCTCCTGGCAAAGATACACTAACTTGACAGTTTTGCCAGCCTTGTCTGCACTGTGTATTTTTTAATATATATCATGTAACCAGTGGATAAATTGGTTACACAAAGAGAAATGCTCATTTGTGGGGGTAGGTAAGTAATTTTGCTATTTATTTTAGTGAGCTACCACGCTGAAGTAATTCACGTTGATGAGTGTAGGCTACAGCTGTTTCTAATCCAGTCAGATATTTACCTCTCTCTGTCCGGGGAGTAGTGGTCATCTATTACACGGTGTCTATCCATTCGGTTCAGGGTATTGTAATGTGCAGGAGTAGATCGAGTCCCTCGTGGTCCCTGATCCACATTCCGACTATGGATAAAAGACATCAGATTCTGAGTTCTGGGTGTGCCTGGACCACATGGCCTCACTGGTTTGTACAGACAATTACTTGCAAGCATGATGGTAATGAGATGTGTTAACTGACCTGTCTTTTGTATACTTTTACTCTCACATAATTTTAAATCTCATGGTAAAAAAATTTTCTCCTACAGAAAAAGGTCTTAAGTCCATGCCATGGACAAGGTTTTTTTTTGTTTGTTTGTTTCAATGTTTACCTGTTCCAGAAATGAGAGGATAACTTTTTTTTTTAATTAAAAAGGTTAATTTAGAGAAAATTTCATTTATCTTTCCAGACCACTACCTTCAAAGAAAATTTCCTTTCTAGCTGAAACATACACTGTAATGATTTTCCATGAGCTCTTGAGTTTGGCTATACTATAAAGATGTAAACTGTAGTAAAACACAATGAGTACTTCTGGCTATTAGGGTAGAGTGCAGCCTGCTGAAAATATTGTCATCTGAATTAAATAACAGATGCTTGTTCTGCACTGGAAAGCTTATTCTGTAATCTCACTAGCTAGAATCTGAAAAGGACAGAACCGTTTAATTAGGTATAAGCAGTACACATAGTGCAGGCTTCGTTAAAGAGCACCAGTCACCTTTACAGTTTTGTACTATTTGAGACTGAAGCTTTGCCCATCAATTTCTTTACTCAGTTTAACCATTAATACCCACTGATACACACTAACTTCACTTCTTCTGTTCCGTAAAGCACATCAACAAGAATAGGAAGATAGAAAGACAACAGTTAACTGTAATAATTATTAGATAATTAAAACAGAATTGTTTGGTATAAATTTTAAAATAATATTTTGCATGCTTCCCTCCACACAAAATGAAATTTTGGACCAATAAATTCTTCTACCTCCTGTTGTTTCCTGCAGTCTTCCTTAATGTGGGCTCCATTATTTGTTTCACTTTTATACCGTTCAGATCCCTTGTCCTTCCTTGTCACTTCGTCTGCACTTTTGGTACCTGTCATCCTTATCCTTTGTCATTTGCCAGTCCCTGATTAGTGTTATTAACATGCTGCTGCCATGATGTTGATTATTTCTGCATGTAAGTGCTATGAAGATGTTGCACTACACAAACTTTTGCCTACAGCTCCACTCCATTTCTCATAAAGCACTTCTCCACTCTGGCTTTCATGAAGCCAAATACAAAGTTTAGTCTGGCTAATATACTTTATATTTGCCATAATAAAAGTGAGTATAATTCTTCTACCTTCCACTCTACAAATCTTCCCTGCAACTTTTTCTCTGTATGTGTCTTAACTACCTTAGTTATACCAAAATGATAGAAAATACAGCATAGCCTTTACCGTGCCATTGGACTCTTTCATACATATTTGTACTCTAAAACGGATGTTGACAGGGCTCCTCTGCTGTTCTTTGTTAACTTTTTTAGCTTTCCCAACAACCAATTCTCATTCCTCCTTTCTGAACTCTAGTTTCTGTCTGATCCTTTTCCTCAGGGTCTCTCTTTTCGTTCAGGTTTAAAAAAAAAAGCCAAACCTTGTCTTTGGTTTTCCCTCTCTATAGTATTATCGTCTTATTTTACTCATCTCTTTTTTTGACTTAAAAATTTAAGCTTTCTCAAGCTATCATTTCTTTGCAAAACTTCCCAAAGATCTGACCTTTGCTGTCTGCCCACACAGTCAAAACTCCTGCCTAAACTCTAAACCATCCTGTCTGCTCAAATCACTTTCACTAAGATTGTTTTATTGGCTTATTGTTCTAAATGAATAATTTCTTCTTTAAATTTCTGTATTATACCACATTCTGATTTCATGCTGCTTTTTAACATCCTACACAACTGTATTTCTTGTACTTCAAAGTGTCACTGCTATTTCAGTTCTGTTTCATTCTGCTAAGGATGCCTTTGTCAGCCAGATTTACTATTTAACAGGAAGCTACATACTTCCTCCAATGAAACTTGATCTATAAGAAAAGTTGGTTTCACAACGTATGTCTTCACTCCTTTGGAACTTTCTTGCAGCTGACAGAACATGTACGGAGCAACCAGATAACAGGTAAGCAGATCTAATTGCAGCTGGCAGGGAATTGATGGTAGGGAATAATGAGCATCCTACTAGATTTACCACAGCATTTCAGCCTAGCCACTTTCTGTAGTCACATTCATCTTGCTTTTTCAAATGCACAGTCTTAGAAAAAGCTAAACATGATGTTGTCCTGTGCCTGCCACAGTCTAAAGTCCATTCTGATCTACAGAGGGGATAACAGTCCATTACATATATTAGCTGAAAACATTACAGGAAGAGTAACAATTTCTTGTCAGATACTACGCAATGTGTCTCTAGTGGAGTTTATTAACAAAGTCCAATAGAAGGACTGAGGACTGCAAAATGGCTTCTAAGATGTAACTGCAACTTGCACTTCTATGTCCCAAGAGCTCCTGCCTGCAGAGGCATCAATCAGTAATTGAGAGATCTCTGAGCATGCAGCAAACTTACTGCAGTTAGAACATGTCTATAGCAGCACACGTATAACAAACTCAGCTAAACATGGTGCAAATGTGATTAACAATGCTTATAGATTTGCCAAGTACATCTGGATTTTTATTAGAATTAAAAAAGGTACTTATTTCTGTAACCCAAGGATTATGTTTCTTTTCTACAAACTCTCAAGTTCTGGCAACCCAATTCTCTGGGCTTGACAAGTCCTCAAAGAAACAATTTTGTGTGTGGCCAGGGAAATATTACATAAATAATGTATTTGATTTTGACATTGTAGGAAACAGTTGAAACATTTTTCTCTGCAAGTTCAAAATTATGTTTAAAAATTTAGCTTTAGGAAAGTCAGGAAGCAAGAAACATTTCATACACATAAAGAAATGCAAAACTACAAGAAAATGAAAAGGTTTTTCAATGGTGTTTGTTAGACAAGTGTTAATTACTACCTTGGGTAAAAGTTCTGCCCAAAATGCACATAGCATGAACCCACACACAAAAACACAAACACACACAGAGAAAAAGATTTTGCTCAGATTTATGTCAATACCCAGGACAAATAACCTAAGGGGATTTAGCATAAGCAATTACTTAGACTGAAATCACTATAGTAGAAATTAGAATAGGCCCCTCTGTGTCTACTGTTTATGTCTCATTTAAAGTCAGGCTGTGTTTACATACGGTTTTAGATTTCAAGTAGAAATTTGCAGCTTCTGCCTGTTAGATGTCTGTGATGATATGGGATCATTTGAGACCCTAATACCTCACTAATGCAAAAGGATATCATTTAGTCTGTATCTGTTAGAGGAAATGGCAAGTAAACACATAAGTAAGAGAAAATGATGTCAAAAGAATTTTAAGCTAACAAAAAAGAACAAAGATAACAGAAAGGAAAGCAGAACACAGGAGAATCAGAATGGCTTTAGAAGAACCACATACACACGTGTACCTGACAGGAAATATTGGATACCAGATATTCAGTATTAAATGGAAATTGTGAACATCATGGGCAAAGAAAATAACTTCCTCTTTTATTCCAGCTGAATTACTCCAGCTGGAAACCTACCCATAGTTTGTGACAAAAATGCTGGAAAAAGGCTTCATTCACCTTTACATCTATCCTTCTGCTTCCTCTTAAGGAAGCTTATCCATGCAGGAAAATTCTTAATTCTGGCTTAAACAGTATATTCAGTCAATTAGTAGTCATTACCCAAAATGGCTAGCTTGTGGAAGAGATGTTCTGATCTTTGTTGCACAATATAAATAGTTATCAGGGGCCTTCAAAGATCAGATGTTGACATTTTTCAGTATAAAACTGTATGTGTGTCAATTTATTCTTGATGCTTTAAAAGTTTGAAAAAAATAGTAGAAAGAAAGCTACTACTGGCAGGAAGTAAGGCTCTCCCTGGACCCTAATTCTACACAGACAAAAGGGTTGAAAACAGCCACTGTCAAATGAAGGCTAAGAGAATGTCAAATCATCACATGCTATAAAACATGTCACCTTCTAAACAGCTCTTGAAAATGAAAATCTGGAGAAATATTTTTCTTTCCTTAGATTGGAATGTACTGATTTTGATGAAAAGTAAGACAAAATTAGGTGAATTTTTGCACATCAGTATACTGTAAGAAAAATCATTATTTCCTTTACATAATTTCAGAAGATCTAACGAATTCATTGTTATTTTGAAAGTCTGAAGATTGTTTACAGTATTGTTACAGGATCAATACCACTTAAATGTATATACCTGCTAGTTAAATAACAGTTTACCTTTGTGGGGGAGGGACACTGGGAGACCACGATCTAGTCCGTCCTATACTATCTCCACGATGAGGGGACCCTGATCGAGAGCAATGATTGGATGACATAACTTGTTCTGGCACTGATAACGTTGAACTTTGAAGATCTCTCCCATTATGTCGATAATCTAAAAAGAAATGCAAATATTCAATGAATCTGAAATTGCATTTTTTAATTTCCTACCATAGGAGTTAGTCGTTAGTAGCATGATAAAAGATGGAATTTTTTCAAGACTGTTATCATGTCATCCTCCTGGTTTTTTGTAATAAAAAATACATGTAGAAAGTTGATTTTTGTTGTTATGCTTAATTTAAGTACAGCTATAGTTCCTATAGTCATAATCTAAAGGTATAGAAACAAATTGACATGCACCAAACTGGGGATTTATAATAATCAAAATATCCACATTTACCATTTATTTCTGGTGAATATGATGTATTAATAATAAAACTAATAAAACTGACTTTTTTCCTTAGAAAAACATACAAAATTGATTATTGCATTTTCTAATTAAAATTTTATTATAATGATTGTCTATAATATACTTCAAACAGAAATGTCCACAGTTAAACACTATTCCAAAGTGCAGTTTAGAAATTTGGGGTACAAAACTACTATGGGGTTAAATATAGAGTTCAAGAAAGATTTGTATTTCAGTAACAATTAACGTAACAATGACTCAATGACATCAGATTTCACTCATGGGTCTGAATTTAAAGAACATGATTCCTTCACAAATATACGAGCTAAGGCCATGAAGACACCTGCTTACATCCTGGAGCTAATCTTGAATCAGGATAGCAGAAGGCATAAACAGTCTAAGCAAAAGCCTTCCCAGTCAAAATAGCTTAAAAGGCTACCACATGTACATCTTACGTAAGCTTTTAAGAAAAATCTTTTTAAAAAGCTGGATGTATTAAAGTGACTGTCTGCATCTAATTGTAAAAGGTGAATTCACTGTCCCTGGGTATAATACTCTCTGTGAAAAAAAGATGGCAGATACAGAGCAGTTTCAAAGAAGTTTTCCACAAATTTTGTGAGGATCAAATTAATATACGATGACAAGAAATCGAAGAATTGCAAATCTTAATCTGTTGATAATGTTTTACAGAAACAGGTTTTCAAACAGCTCCTAGTGGCTACGACAACTGATACAATGGGCTTTTTGTTCTGATGACAGTAACCAAGTAAAGAATATTCCATACAATCACGGAATCATTTGCGTTGGAAGGGACCTTTAAAGGTCATCTAGTCTAACCCGCCTGCAATGAGCAGGGACATGTTCCAACAGATCAGGTTGCTCAGAGCTCCGTCCAACCTGATCTTGAATGTTTCCAGGGATGGGGCATTTACCACCTCTCTGGGCAACCTGTGCCAGGGTTCCACCACCCTCATTGGGAAAAATTTCTTTCTTATGTCTATTCTAAATCTCCCCTCTAGTAGAGAAGTTTTAGTTTAAAGCCATTACCCCTTGTCCTATTGCAACAGGTCCTGCTAAAAAGTCTGTCTCCATCTTTCTTAGAAGCCCCCTTTAAGTACTGGAAGTTTGCAAGAAGGTCTCCCTAAAGTCTTCTCTTCTCCAGACTGATCAAACACAACTCTCAGACTTTATGCACAGGAAAGGTGTTCCATCCCTCTGATCATTTTTGTGGCCAAACCAACTCCAACAGGTCCATGTCTTTCCCGTGCCAAGGGCTCCAGAGCTGGACGCAGGACTCCAGGTGGGGTCTCACCAGAGCAGAGTAGAGGGGCAGAATCCCCTCCCTTGACCTGCTGGCCACACTTCTTTGGATGCAGCCCAGGATACGCTTGACCTTCTGGGCTGCGAGTGCACATTGCTGGCTCATGTCCAGCTTTTCAACCACCAGTATCCCCAAGTCCTTCTCATCAGGGTTGCTCTTGATCCCTTCATCCCCCAGCCTGTATTGATACTGGGGGTTGCCCTCGGTATTTCAAGAGATCCACCTGGCACTGGAAAAATTCTGGTTCATAAAACTGTAATTCTTTTCCCACGAGAATCTTACAAGAGTCCAAGAGTATTTGGTCTTCTACTCCAGATTGTTCATAGTTTTCTTCCTGGAAAATGTTTGGTAAGCACCTAAGCAAAATCTCATTAATTCAGTCCATTTTATGGTTCCGAGAATGTTCAATAGTTCCAACCGGGTATTCATATTAATTGTATGGCCTTAGGACCAAGGATATATATGAACCACTCTAATTCATAAATAACTTCTTCCTCCTAGGTTTAGGTGTAAGCTGCTTTGTGTGTGTGTATGTGTGTACTTAAAGTGGGAAAAACAGCACATCAGCATTACATTACATTAATATAATGATGTTGAGGATCAGATACTCTCTCCTCACTTCAAAGCAATCGCTACATGTAGTTTCAGGTGAGAGTCAGTAATGAACTACAGACTTTTATCCCATCTGTGAAGTACACTTATTAGCATACACACTGATAAAGCATATAAGGACCAGTGCAACATAGTTGTGGGTGAAATCAACAGACGGGGTGAATTTTATGTTTGACCTGTGAAGAGCTTTGTAGGCCACTATCTGCTACCACAGAGAGCGAAAGAGCTATAAGCAATTCTGAGAGTTAAGACCACAAGTGAGAGCTCTGCAGACTGTTTCTGGATAGACTTGAAGTTATTTTCTTTGTTCTTAAGTGTTATCTTTTATATTTTACTGATTTTAGTTTATCGTACATATCACTAAGACAACAAGCTATGTGTTTCACCGAACTCATTAAAAGGCATTGTGTACAGAGTAAGAAGTGTTCTGAAACAACCAGCAGTTGTTTATGCTATAATATCATACCATATACTTAAATAAAACAATACCTCAAATCCATATTTTCTGCAGAGAAGCCCAACTGAAATTGGGATAATTTAGAAAGGCTTTGTTTTTTACTATGACAATAGGTGATTAATTGCCAATGGCATCCCTACAATGCAAACCACATCTTTTCTAATTTCACAGCGAACAACTTATTCCAACAATGTTTAATATTTTCATTAAAAACTGATAAATCTAGAAAATGGCTTATCAGTTATTTTTGCTTGTTACATTAATTCAAAAGTATCCTGAATACAACAAGAAATAAACAAATTTCTAAAGATAGTCTTAAAGTGGTGGAAAGGTTTTAATCTTTAAAAGACAAATTGATACAGTTGAGGAAAATAGAAAGTTATCTCCAAGAAGTCATAATCTTAAAACATAGGTGAATAGCAAGTTAGTATGAGCTTATATATAATGAAATAAAAACCATGATTTGCTGTACAAGTACACATGACAGAATATTTTCTATTATTAACCTAAATATCCAAAGTCATGTCAGTTTTGGCAAGTTAATGTAGCGCTCTGCCTTATTTCACACTACATATTTTCACTAGCTAGTAGTCAAAGCAACATCAAATGCTATCTCGTACTGAAAATAACCACATCAGACTTTCACAGAACATAGCTTTCTGTGAACATCTGTAGATTTAGTACTTTCATTTTTTTCAAGAATGTCCATCTTATAAATTGCAATACCAGAAAATATTAACATGTGTTTAATGTGGAGAGAAAGGAGTTTAGGGATAAATCCAGCAAGGTTCTTAGGTTTCTTGAGTATAGTCGTTATCATGCCAACACAGAACAAAATCTAAACTGTAAAGGAGAATATTTAAGCTGTATGAATGCATGAGGAAAATCAGAAATTTCAGAAAAATGACCCAAAAAACTACGTGCTGTTAACACAGCCATGTAGATACAGATCACTGAACATGCCATGTTTTGAACTTCATTGCCAAAATCAAGGATGCAAGGAGGGTGCTTCCATCCTCTCAGGATCCAAAGCCCTGCATTTTCTTACATAATGACATTTCTGACATAATGTATCTTAGAATATTTTTTAAAAGAATTGAATAGGGATAAGGTGAAAACTGTTTTTTATTTCCTGGGAATCTAAGAAAACTGCTAGGCTTATGTAGGAACTGAGTACTCACTCAGACTATGCCAGGTCAGAGAAACACATTGAGAGAAAAAAAGTATAATCATGTACAAAATTTTCAGATCCAAAAGATAAGAGCTTAGCAAATTTCTTGATCAGTTTTGGACTTAAGCAAATCTGCGTAAAGCCGTCTTTGGTAGATCAACTTGTTCAGAATTACAGTATCTGTCTTAAAGGCACTTGGTCCCAGTATATCACAGTTTAATGATTCATTGGTCCTCAAGTCTTTATATTTTAAAAACAAGCTTTCCATACTTATAATAGTGGAGAGATTTTTTGAAGTATTAGTTTTTTATTTAAAAATATCAGATTTCCAAGCTTCAGGGCCAGTGTAATATTTATTTTACTTTCTGAACCTCGAAATCAGAATAATAAACTTAAAAGTATAGTTAATTGTATCTTTTCTTTTTTAACATGTGACCACTACTGTTCTAGAATGAAAGAGCTGCCTGTGCTTGAATCACAGAGATAGCACATGTGTGCCCAGCCAGTGGGACCTACCATGTCTTTATGCTACCTGTGCACTGATTTTTTTTTCTCCAGCTGAAACCAGATGAAAAAGATGGCACGTACTAGACTCTACCTTGAGACTTCAACTGGTATGGGATTTCAACCCAAAATTTGGAAAGTATAAGAAACCAGCTTGGATATAGTGGGATATGGCTGGAATATAAAAAGTACCTAAGAAGTTGTTTAAGAATGAACGTCACAGATAAAGTACATTGAGACTCTGCTGATACCAAAATAATTGATTCAATCATCTTTCACTTGTTTATTCTTTCATTGAATTTCAATGCCTTTTGTTGCAACTACTATCTATCAAATAAAATACCTATGTATATAAGAAATTTGTGCCGTTCATTGACACATGAGCTTCAGGGGAAAGACAAGCAATCTGTGCTTACCTTGCAGCCACAAGAGACGTAGAGAGAGCAATGGGCCAGCTCTTCAGTTACAAAGCTTCAGGAAGATGAGAGTAATACAAAGCTTACGCGGGAGGCTTAATAACATGCCTAGCACAAACCTGTACACCTCAGAAGTGGCCAACACTGTAATACGTTTAGCAATCAACGCTTGAGTTCTTCCAAACCCCAAACAGGCTTTAAAGCTGCTATTGATGATTCATTAACCATGGGATATGAAGTGGTAACTTTGGTACTCCTAACCTGAGAACTTAATTCTCTCTAGAATGTGACTGGCTTTGCTTGACCAGGAGTTTAAACATTCATGTCTCTCAAGACAGGTGACATTCTCAATTGAAAAAGTTATGATTTAACTTCCAATTTCAAAAATATTCCATGTCCTGGAAATAAGGTTAGAGAAAGAAAATAGAAATATTTTCTTGCAGAAAGAAATTATAGACAGTAAAAACAGGTCATAAGTGCAACTTGACCCAAGGAGCTGCTATTGAGCAAAGCAGTTAGTTATTTATGGCAGTAGTAAAAATAGGATAAACATTGGAATCTGCTTGCAGCTATAAATATTAAGTCATTACCATAGAATCAAAGGCTCTGTAACTATAGTAAGCCTCTTAAATCAACATACAGAGCACAGAAAACCTGATAATCAGTATAGAGATAATCAGCGATAAACAACCGTGAGCTGCACACACTTAAAATATGGGCACATGACAAAGATATCTGCAATGCCACCACCAATTTCTTTTCATGGGAGGCTTTCATTAAAAACTATAACACACATCAGATGAGCGATTTTACAAGGCACACTAAATACAGCTTTCTCTGAGCTGAAGTTTAATTTTATCTGTTTTAAGAGAGAATATTAATACATTTGTAAAGTATTCATCCACACACTGTGGCCCTACTGGCTAACATTATGCTATGCAGGTTACATGTTCAGTAAATACTAGTATTAATGAGTTGTTATCAAATTATGTAGCTTTGAGGCACAAAATTACAGAAAATCACAAACCTCCAAATATGAGGTTCACATCAACAGCACTAAAATAAACCTAAAAAAAGGCAACTGAAAAGTACTAATGAAGCTTTTAATTTAGATGTCTTATTGCTTCATTGACTTGAGAGAAAATCTTTGTATGAAAATTGTTCTAGAAAAGCAGTATTAGAATTGCTGTTCATCACAGGCAAAATAATTGACTTGTTTCAGACACTGATGCTAAGTGGCATTTTCTCCAGTTTAACATCTGTATTTGATTGAGGCATCAAGCTTTCTCTTTATCACATATTTAGTTTTTAACACTCACTGTGGTTGGGCTTAGAACAAGGACTAATTAAAAACAATTATATAATCAAATTGTCAGAAATGCTTAACCTATCGAGATTTCACACATGGGTACTTTGGAGATATTTCAGGTTTATTATACAAATGTGCTCAGCTTTTATGGTGATCTAAATGCAGAATTCTGATGGCCTCTGAAAAAGTGCTGACAGTAACTGATCAACTAAATTGAATTATTAATATCTGAATACTCTATAAATTGAAGATACATTATGCATGGGTTTGGGGATTTTTTTGCATCAAAATATTATTCTACAAATATAGGAAGAATTAATATATAGTGAAAGGAACCAAAAAACATTACAGTAGGAACAATTGTTTACTTGCCACATAGTGACTCAGTTCCTCACGAGGTGTTTTTAATTCTGATGCACTAATGGTATGTATGGGCCCATTACACCTGAGACTTTGATCATTAATGTGTATGAAGAGCTTTCCTACACAGTAATAAACCAGAGCTTGCTGAGTTTTCAGTGCTGTCCCTACACACAGTGTGACATACAGAGCCTGAAAAAAACACAGTTACTCTACAGATAAAGTTTAAGTATTATTTAAGTACTCATCTATG
Source organism: Phaethon aethereus (assembly GCF_964289735.1). Classification (NCBI taxonomy): domain Eukaryota; kingdom Metazoa; phylum Chordata; class Aves; order Phaethontiformes; family Phaethontidae; genus Phaethon; species Phaethon aethereus. Next base: position 22,960,475 of record NC_138582.1, read on the forward strand.
TATATTTTCTGCTATCCAGCAAGTCCCACAAATTAATCTCTTCCTGACATTGTCAGCTGGAATTTATCAGCCCTTTCGTGGAGCATTTCCGTCACAGAAGACCTTGTCATCACATTTATAACTCATCCCAACCAGGCTTCCTTTTATGCGAGAAGTATCCATAAAGAGAGTCTCTGATAGGAATGCAACTTCCTTGCAGCTTTCCATTATCTATTAGATGCCTCTGTCACTCTGTAGATATTAGGACTGTGGTAGAACATTAACTAACACGCTGAATTCATATTTGCTTAACTTTACTCAAATAAGATAATGCTACTGATAACTACTGATAATCTGCAAATAAAATTTGAATTTATTTACACCTTTACTTTCAAAGTTGAGTGATACAGCTTATATTTAAAAATATAAAACTAGTTTTTTTAAAAACTGTATTAATTGAGAATATTTGGATGTTTGAAGACAAGGATATTTTGTCAGCTGAGAAATTATGCTAGAAAAATTTTTTTAAATGGTAGAAATATTACTAAACTTTACCTTTGATGCATTAAAAAGTGAAACTAAAAATATAAGGAAAAGGTTGAAGAATCATAATTAAAATTCCTGTGTTAAGAGCTGCAGGTGTAAAACTGTAAATAACATTCAACTCACTTGTTTAAAAACAAGTAAAATGGTTAAAGACCCTTTGACTTAAAGGGTATGTATAAGGACTATTTCAACATTGCTTGAATTTCACTTCCAATTCTGGGGAGAATTTTCAAGACACACTGAGCTATTTTTTACTCAAGGAAGAACCTACGAAGAACAGATTTTAGAGTAGGGGAATGGGAATCAGCATATAAAAGAAAAAGTTTATCAATGTTTATGTGTGTAGTTACTGGGCTATGGGAGCACTATAGACTCCCATTTAGGGCTAGCTGGTGACCTAAAATTAAATCCATTATTTTAGTAAGGGTAGAAGACATCCACTCTATGTACTAATGCTGTAAGATGTCTTTTAATAAGCAGTTGATTTCAAGCTGTTACTGAAGTATTTGTGTGTTCTGTATTTGCTTTGAGCAGCAATTATCAACAGCATTCAGCTATAAAAATTCAGATCACACTATCAGCAAGTAGAGAGAAGGTCTTTTGTTTCCTCTGCAGGGAAGGCTGAAACATGACAGTGAAAGAATTCTTTTGAACAGAGGACTCCTCAGGTGTTTTGAGAAGTGCAGCAAAAATGAGTAATTGCTTTTCATTCTTCTTCAAAGTTATAATAATTTTTTGTTAAGTTCAGTAAGAATTTCTTTACTGGTTATTACTGGTTTTGCTAATCTACTTGGCTCTAACCATCCTCTGAGTAAATGTCTTATTTGTATTCGTATTTTGCTCCTGAAACTTTTTGCTATATTTTGCATAATGAGAAAGACTCATAAACGTTTTTCTTCTCAAAGCTGGAGACTGCATTATTTTCCTTGGAAAAGCTCTTCTCTACAGAGACTTGCAATGAAGCCTATGCAGAATTCATTGCTTTACATTCTTCCAGGATCCGTCTGTTGAACCATGTCTCAGATTACAAGTGTCTCATCAAATGACGTAGTGCAGATGAGATATTGCTGTAGAACTGAATTTTAAACATTAATATCTCACTTAATATTTAAGTCTTACCACAATGATAGGTGAGAATTTTTATGATTAAATGCTCTTGACAATATATGTCTCTGTTCATAAAGTTAGACTCATTAGGTTACTTATACTCAGTAGGTTACAGAAGGCTCAACATACACTATGAGGAAGTGGCTGGGAAGATAACTATTTAGAAATTCCATATTCATTGAACTTCATTAACTGTAATGCCCATTGAACTTTGGTCAATAGAAAGAAAAAAAAACCCCAAACCTTGCTTTTCGTTGAATTGTATTTAGTATTATGATAATTTAAATGGTGTTTTGTAAAGTGCTCTGGAATTGTTCTAAAATCAATATAAAAATACTGCATTACTTTCATCAATGAGCATATGTAAGAGCATTCTAAGGGGCATGTGAAAATGCTGATGTGCTCCCACACAGAACTGCGGATGACAGAAAACTTTATGGGGACCAATGTTTAGTGTTCAGGACAGCAAAATGAATGCTTTAAATGGTAATGTACAAGCAATCTAAAAGGCAAAACCAGAACTGCTAGTGCTTCTCCTTCTGCTATCCTGTGCTAAGGTTAAATCCATCAGAGATGAGATTCAATAGAAATTATCTTCTAGTATTTTTGATCCCAAGATGAAATGAATGTATATGTATGTGCATATGAAGAGATCTATTTTTAAATCTTGTCAAAAATCACTTTTGTATACTTGTTTAAATACATAAGATGTTATAACTCTTTCTGACAGTAGTTGGCACAGAATATACAGATAGCCAGAAAAAAAGACATTGAATTTTTTCAATTGGTTTAACATTATTTTCTTAAAAGCCTTTCTTGTTGACAGAAACAACAGTCTCTTTAATAAGACTGAAATTCGTTAAGTTTGTCTGAGCATGGTAAGATGCAAGCCACCAGAAGTGGTAGCTTTTATGAATCATTTTTCCAAGAGATGTTTGAACTTTTTGTAAAAATTAAAGAATTGTATAGGAAACAGACGTAATTTAAGCGTTTTATCATCAGGACATTAAATTGGTGGATCAAAAATACCATTCCAGTGATAAACAGCAACTGCAGATATACTAAAAAAAGATGATGATCAAGGAACTGTAGCTTATAAAATTCCCTCTGTTTCAGCAAATACGGTCTAATACAATCTTGCTTACAGATGCACATTAAGAAAGATGTTCCATTCTTGCGTTTCTACCTATCACCAGCTTATCCACAGACAAAGTCAACTGACCTTATGGGACCAATACCAGAGAAGCTATATAAAAGGTGTTATGGAGAAAGAGAAAATCAGGAACATGACAAAGCCAGACAGCATATATCTTTCAATGAACTATAAATACATACATAATGAGATCAAGGAAGATCCATGGTTTTCATAGAATCATAGAATGGTTTGGGTTGGAAGGGACCTTTAAAGGTCATCTAGTCCACTGTTCTGAATAAAAATAATTTTAAAGGAATCAAAAGAGAATTCTTATTCTTCTTAAAGGTTTCTGGAGTTTATTTTGCAGGTCCAATACTTTGAGTAAGCATTAATTTTATGGAAAGGATCAGTGAGAGTACCCGACAGTTGTTAGTAAACATACTTGATGTGATACAGTATTTATATGGCAGAAGGAAAAAGAGCAAACTGAAGTGTCATGTTAAATAAAATGTGAAAATACAAAATGAAAGAACTAGGGTAAGTAAGAAAGAAAGAAAACAAAGAGAGACAAATTACTAAAGTATTACATTTCATGCAAAGAAGGCATATATTTAAACCAAGATTGTGATCAGTCTGCAAATGAATAGAAGAACCTTAAACGAGAGGAGGATGTAGATGATACGACAAGACAAGGATAAATCAAAAGGCTTGCAAACATAGTGACAGCAGCACAAAAAAGAAAGGCAATAAATAAATATTTCAAAACCAAAAGAACATCAACCTTTCCCACCCACACAGCCAGCCTGAATTAAAATGCAACTAAGGTGTAGAACTGTCAGCAGAAATACAAAAGCTAAAACGTCCTAAAGGAACTTAAAGGTACATCAAAAATTCAGGTAAGGGAAGTAGACTCATTCACTGGAGTGTAAAGACTACTAATTTTCCAAGGAGTTGTCAAAAGAAGAGTTAAACAATCTATTTCCTCTAAAAAGGCAAGCTAACACAGGGCAGATTTTAATGAGCATTTTTACAGTCTTCACATAAACAATACAAAATGCAATAATAGAAAACAGATAAAGAAAATCAGTCCCTTAAGCAGGATTTTCAAAAGAGAATTGATAATACGGCTAGAAAAATAAGACTTCAGTAGTACTGGAGAATGTACAGTCATTCAATATACAGCATTAGAAAATGAAATGTCATAGGTGTGTGAGAAGAAGAAGAAAATTAGAAGCAGATGCACTATCTATTTTATTTAAAAGTCAGCCATCAGAAATAACATAGGAAAAATTTAAAAGGCTTAATTAATTTGTTTAAAATATTGTATGGAGTAAAGAAAAAAGTAAATAATAAAATTGTAAATCCAGGTGTTTTGCAAGAGTCTCACTGATGGCAAAACTGCAAAACTCGTTACCTTTTTCCAGGACAATAGAAAGATTTCAGTTTCAAAATGGCACCATACTGGGCACTCTAGACATATACCCATCAACCCCCTTTCTTCCTCCCTTATTTATTAAACTCCAAAGTTACGTTGATACATTTCTAATTTAACTGACCAAGAGGAATATGAAAGTCCTTTCCTTTGGGAGGACAGACAATCTTAAAACCTTAGTGACTACTAAGCACATACAGAAAGCTAACCAACCGAAGACTGAAAGTCCAGTAAGTAGGAACAAGGAACTTCTGAGGATCACTGCCTCCCTGGTTCCAATACTTCACACCTCTCTGGCTACATATCCTTCCTGGCTCCTGACTGCAGTAAAGCAAACGGAGGAGTGAGAATATGCCCTAAATTTTCCTGAATACCTTTCTAATTAATCTGAAAACTGAACCTATTACTGTTTGAAGATAAATGATTTAAGGAAGATAGAAAATTTAGCATTCATTCAGTCTGTCTCTGGTAAATTTGCTGGAACTTTAGAGTAGAGCAAAATTTGAGCAGAGTTAACAAAAATCTGAATGCTTATACAGAAAAGGTAAAAAATATTCATTTGGGATAGAATAAGTTCTACTGTGGAATACCTGCAAGGTTAGATTGTTCCAACATGAACAAGGTCAACTTGTGCTTAATAATGTCTGCTCTCTAGATATTCCAGTAGGACACCTACAGTGAACCACAGCCTATAAACATGCTAACAGAATGAGTTGCCCTGTTTGTACTGCAAAGTCTGTATAATATTTTGTTAGTTAAAAAAGGGCTGCTTGATAAAATTTACATGCTAGTTAATAAAAAAATCCATTATCCCATTTTCCCAGCAAGCACAAGACCTACGGCAAGGGAATAGCAACATAGCAAGGTCAAAAATTAAGCAGAGCCTAAGGGGTAACTGTGAAATACCTGGAAATACAGGGATGACTACGCAGACAACAGAGAAATGTATCTGAGCTCAGTCAGACTGGTAACAGTTTTTAAGACAGGATTGCACAAACCCAAGTAATAAGGTAGCTCACCAAATGTTTGGATTCATCAATACTTGGCTGCATCCCATCCTGCAATATCCAGGATTGCCTGTTTTACCTCCTTCTTTTCCTCTACCCCTAGGCTAAGGGGGTAGCCTGCCAGCAGCATGTAGTATGGTTGGTGTAAAAGCTGCACATATGCTGCCAGGTGTCTGTGTGAACATGTTTTGACCCACCAGCTGATCATGGTCTTACAGCTGCTGCATTAGACCAGCCAGCATATACTGCTCCACCTTTCACAGAATCGCAGAATCATTAAGGTTGGAAAAGACCTTTAAGATCATCAAGTCCAACCATCAATCCAACACCAGCATGCCCACTAAACCATGTCCTGAAGTGCCACGTCTACACATTTTTTGAACACTTCCAGTGATGGTGACTCCACCACCTCCCTGGGCAGCCTGTTCCAATGCTTGACAACCCTTTCCGTGTAGGAATTTTTCCTAATATCCAGTCTAAACCTCCCCTGGTGCAACTTGAGGCCATTTCCTCTTGTCCTATCACTAGTTACTTGGGAGAAGAGACCAACACCCACCTCACCACAACCCCCTTTCAGGTAGCTGTAGAGACTGTCAGCCTCCTTTTCTCCAGACTGAACAGCCCCAGTTCCCTCAGCCGCTTCTCATAAGACTTGTGCTCCAGACCCCTCACCAGCTTCGTTGCCCTTCTCTGGACACGCTCCAGCACCTCAGTGTCCTTCTTGTAGTGAGGGGCAGGTACATAAATCACTACATACGTACACTTCAGCTAGACATGACCCAAGGGAAACAGAAACTGTCCAACACAGAATCCCCTGAGTGGGTTGAAAAACTCAGTAGAGCAGTAGGGTAACAGAGTACACACCGAGCTGAACATGGCCATCAGTACTTGTTGAAAGGTGGCATGGCTCCATCCTAAATATATTCTCTGTTGTAGCCAGAAAAAGCATATGATTTTCTGATTTTATCGTTTTCAGCTATGATTACAGTATTATTTTTTCTCTTAGAACACGAGGAGAAATACTCTTTCACATGACAGCTTTTATCTCAAATACTCATTAAACTACTAATTCCAATACTTAGTAAAACAGATTATCTGTTAAGATATCTCCCATCCTGCCTTAAATGTTCAGGTTTCAGAAGTTTGGCAGTGTTATTATTCGACCATGAACTTTTATAGGATATATCAAACCCATATGTCTGTCAAAAAAATCCAATAAACATTTCTTCACATTTAATAAAAAAAACACTTTGTGCTATTTTTGTCGTTCTATAAAAGCACCAAGCAAGTTCACACATTGATATTTTGCCTCTGTCGGTAATTTTCATGGTTAAATGTGCATTACCCATAATACTTATTTTGTGTCTGTTGGAAAAATATACACTTAGGTTCCCCTTATTTTTCACTAGAAAAACATGATAAAATTCATAGTAATAAAATATAAATAAGACTTCTACTGAACATAGAAGAGTAAATTTAGACAGTAATACCTGAAACAACACCAATTCCATCATCACAGTCATAATCAGAGACTTCACTGTCGCTGATTCTTTTGGACCCTGCCAAAAAAAAAAAAAAAAATCAGAAATGTAGTATTTATCTACTACTATACTAGTAGATAAATACTATCTAGTATTTATAGTTAAAACTATCCTCAGCCAATAATACATAAATAAATATAAGGATTTCTTATTAGACAATGAAACATTAATATAAGCATATAAGGGAAATTATTAATGTTATATTATTGCAAATGTATTAGTGTAACAATTATTTTCATCTAAATTTTTAATGTAATGTTTAATGAAATGCTGAAATACAGCTCCATAACATTGTTTTTATGAAATATTTTTATACACTTTGTATCTATATGTATTCATTCCATATAGAAACTGGCATCACACTGTTCATCTTCCAAGTTTTTACATATATAAGCACCATCCCTCCCCAAATTCTCTGAACACCAGAAAAAATAAATTATAAAAATAGTATTAAATGGATGCAGTATTTTCTTTAGGATATTAGTAAGCATTAACACGAGAATAGGCAGCTTCACACATATAGTGTGTCCTGAAAAACAAAACCTCTCTGTGATATTTTAGAGGAAGCAAGCTGTTAAATGCTCTATAAGAGTACACCTGTCAAAATAGCTACAGCTTAGTTGGCAAAAGCAGATTCCACATCCACAATTACGAGCCAAAATGTAGGTCATGTAGGACAAATATATGTGTCAGTTTGTGTTTAGCTTAGTTTTACTTGTCTTCTCTGGCATCTTTGAAACAGCATTTGATTGCTGACATCAGGATTAAGCATTGGCATGTGAATGGTAATTATCCATTTACTTGTTTTAAATGTGAAAATCCCTGTTCTTCAGCAAGATGGTGTGTCTGTTCTAATTCTCTGGCCATCTAAAAATAGGTAACTAGTAGGTAGGTGATTTCATCTAATTGTCACCAAACCTTCAATCACGTGCAAGATTTTTTTTTTATTCCCACCACAGGAATATTTTTCTTTTAGGAAGATTTATTTTTAAAAACACACAAAAGAAAAAAAAACAGTAAAAACTGGGAGAAAAATTAAAGAAGCCCAAGACAAAGCAGGATTAATGTTCTATCTGGGTGACTGGCACAGAAGGGTCCCTACCCTCCCCTCCCAAAAGAAGAGTGCTAAGAGGACTGTTGTCAAAAATAAAAAGTTTTCAATTTAAAGAAATTTTATAAATTATTTGAATTATAAGAACTGCCATCATCTGTCAGACTGTCTAACATCTGTCTACCCATCAGGGGATAGTGGAACATCCTTCTTCAGTGGAGTGCGCTTGCAAAATCTGTGTGAAAAAAGTTTGCTGTGTTGCATCCTTCTAGCTTTCAGCAGGCAGGGGTCCTAGCAACTGAGCCTTCTCCTAAGCCATTCTGTTTACCATAAGTCATTGATCAACTCATTTGCCACAAATTCATCTAATTTCTTTTTGAGTTAGAGTATTGTCTTGGCCTCTATAATATCTTACGTCAGTAAGTTCTGCAGTTTAATTCTGCATTGTGTGAAATAGAGTTTCCTCTGTTTTATTTCTATTACACTGTTTCAGGCAATGCCCTCTAAGCTTTTTTATTCTGAGAAACGTGAATCAGCATTCTGTATTCTTCTGCAGTCATCTCTTTTTTTGAGCTGAAATATCATTTAGTTCCTTTGCATATGCAAACCATTCTGTATTTCTGATTGTTCCCGCTGTATTTGTTTGCATGTTTTCTACTCCTTCTGCGCCTTTTATGAGAAGTCACAAGTGATTGCAGCAATCAAGATATGGGTGTATGAATTTATAAAATAGACTGCAGGCTATTTTTTTGGTGATAAAAATTGCTCTGTTAAAAATTATTCAACTAGAAAATGGTATAAGTGTGATATGTGTTAATTCTCAGAAAACACAATCTAGCCTGCCAGTACATGATGCAATGCCAGTAGAACAACATTAATTATTGTTATTTAATTGCAATAAATGTTGGGAGTTTTTTTCTCACAAATAGGAAATCAAAATTAGTACAAGAGAAGCCATGCTTTGATTTCCTATGCCTTGCAATTCCTACATGGTGTAATTCAGGTAGGTTCAATGTATTATAAAAGTTTAGAAATAACAATGATACAATGGGGATCGTGAAAGGTGTCTTTGAATTCAAGAAATAACAAAAAGTCTTTCTCTAAAACAAGAAATAGAAAGCAAGTGAGCACAATTAGCACTCAAGAAAGCATAGAAGATAAGGGCAGGTGTGAGGGAAAAGTTTTCAGCCTCCTAATGAACCTTCTGAGAATCAGGATTTCTAAAAGCAATTGAGTCTGACAAGGACAACATTCAATGTGATTATTTTCTTAATTATAACATCACAGAGGACCAATGAAAATCTCTCTTCCTTCCCAAAGAAAAAGCATCCATTCTGTCTGTGATGCTGTTCCTGCTGCCATTTTCAGCAGAGCCTTCTACTGGTGTGGTGATATACATGCCAGCGAGCACAAAGGATTACACTTGTCCTGGTTTCAGCTGGGATGGAGTTAATTTTCTTCATAGAAGCTGGTGTGAGGCTATGTTTTGGATTTGGGATGGAAATAATGTTGATAACATACTGATATTTTCAGTTGTTACTAAGCAGTCAAGGACAGTCCAGCTTCTCGTGCTGGCCTGCCAGCAAGCAGGCTGGGGGTGCACAGGGAGCTGGGAGGGGACACAGCCAGGACAGCTGACCCAGGCTGGCCAAAGGGATATTCCATACCATGTGACATGATGCTCAGCATATAAAGCTGGGGGAAGACAAAGGAAGGGCAGATGTTCAGAGTTATGGTGTTTGTCTTCCCAACTAACCCTTACGTGTAATGGAGCCCTGCTTTCCTGGAGATGGCTGATGGGGAAGTGGTGAATGAATTCCTTGTTTTGCTTTGCTTGCGTGTGTGGCTTTTGCTTTCCCTATTAAACTGTCTTTATCTCAACCCAGGAGTTTTCTCACTTTTACTCTTTTGATTCTTTTCCCCATCCCACCAGGGGGAAGTGAGCAAGCGGCTGCATGGTGCTGAGATGCTGGCTGGGGTTAAACCATAACACTCTCCATTCTCCTTAGCAATTAATTCAAAACAAGGTCATTAAATAAGGACAATATTTGTGACCAAGCACTAAGCAAGAGAGTCTTACTAGTCTGGCTGGGCTTTGGCTGGGACCTAAAAGTCAGAAACCACCAAAGGGAGTGCAGAGCAGTGCGATTCTGGCTTCTGGTAGCCCTGGTACCGATCTGGCAGCAGGACTGTGGCTGCTGTGCAGAGATGCCAGAAACATCACTCAGGCTCTGTCAGAGAGAGGATTGTGGAATGGGAAGATGAGGGCAACCGAACAGTTTGCTGATGCTCATCACATGGATACTTGGAAGAGTTTGTAGCATAAAAGACGTAAGAGGGCTGAATCAACTATGATTTGAATGAATGTCATTTACTCATCATCTAATTCATCCTTATGAATGAATCTAATTAATTACAACTGAGGTTGTTTTTTCTCAATGTTTATATTTACAGCTAAGTAAAACTGCTTTAACGTATTTTTAGAATATTATTTTCTGTATTCTAGAGAAAAGATTTGCATCTTTGTGGATGAAAATAGCCAGCTGTTGTCACAGTGGGCTCTAGACTTCCCAGTTGCATAGCTAAAATTATGTGTTTTAGTAGTCACAGGATACATCTGGCAGAAAAGACAAGCTAAGAAGCTTCAATGGACCATAGTCGTAAAAGACAGGGGTAAAAGACAGGGGTCTCTCTCTCTTTGTCCCCTCAAACCACATCCACCTTTTACAGAATCCCTTAATACCTCAACTCCAAAACACCTTCCAGAATCCAGAGGCCCTTTTCGTTTTTTATGTACAGGGCTCTGTCTTTGTTCCCCCACCTGGAGTCCTGCGTGAGCTCTGGAGCCCTCAGCACAGGAAAGAGATGGACCTGCTGGAGAGGGTCCAGAGGAGGGACACCAAAATACTCAGAGAGATGAAACACCTCTCCTGTGAGGACAGGCTGAGAGAGTTGGGGTTGTTCAGCCTGGAGAAGAGAAGGCTCCTGGGAGACCTTATTGCAGCCTTCCAGGACTTAAAGGGGGCTTATAAGAAAGATGGCAACAGACTTTTTAGCAGGGCCTGTAGTGATAGGACAAGGGGCAATGGTTTTAAACTAAAAGAGGGCAGATTTAGACTAGACATAAGGAAGAAATTTTTCCCAATGACAGTGGTGAAACCTTGGCACAGGTTGCCCAGAGAGGTGGTAGATGCCCCATCCCTGGAAACATTCCAGGACAGGTTGGACAGGGCTCTGAGCAACCTGGTCTAGTTGAGGATGTCCCTGCGCATTGCAGTGGGCTTGGACTAGATGACCTTTAAAGGTCCCTTCCAACCCAAAGTATTCCATGATTTTATGATTCACTCATGCAAGCTGCAGAGAAGAGCAGGCACATAGGGAAAGTGAATGGGCCAGGATTGAGACCTCCACTAAAGATGGGAGTAGAGAAAGAGTAGTCAAGGGAAGAATCAGATTTCAGGGCTTGCTCCAGTTGTCTTTGCTACTGCAAAGACAGTCTCTTGTAATACCTGGCATCCCTTAAATAGGAAAATATTTTTTGTAAGACGAGATGTGAAACTTCTTCAGATCAGATCACCTCAGAGCAGATCATCTCCTCAAGCAGCGGCTACCTTAAGCCAACTCTAACTACTAACAGATTTAAACCAACTGAAAAATAATCATGTTTAGGTAATATTACACATTTACTTATAAATGTAAATTTAAATGTGGGTTAAGAATTCAGAAGAAATCTAAACCAGGATTAATTACTTGGTTTTATCCTTGGAAATCAATGTTTTCAGGAAGGATGAAGGAAGGAAAACATGTCAATTAAATATGTAATGTCAAGAAGTACTGCCTGGAATATGTAACTTCTGCAAAGTAATCAGATTATATTTCTTTAAAATGTATTCCATTAACTTCAGAATTGGAACAGACTAGAAAGTGCACAGGTCAAAATCCTTTATTGAACTGAGTATTCAAAATAACAGTGCCATTGCTGGCAGCTTAGTTTAATATTTCTTATAATTTTTGCAAGAGTAATTTCATCTGCTATATATTAATTTTAGCTGGTAATTTTCTTTTTAACTTAGTGTCAAAGTAAATTTGAAGATTTAGGCTTCAGACCCACCTTAAACAAGTCTTTTCAAAATAACACTTCATTATCTAAGTGATTTCAACCACTGACCATAAAACAGAGAAAGAACAGTTCATAGTTTATCTTGGAAATGTGACAATGAAGCCTCTCACAAATTATTCCAAAGGAATATTTATAATGAAACTGTTATTTCATATTTTAATGAATATCTTAAAGTGTTTGACAAATATGTTATAAAATATGATACCTATTTCAAGAGCAAGAAGCTTAAATCCATTCTAACATATTCAAAATTCAGTAAAAAGTTTAAGCATGTAACACCTGGGACACTGGGTGCATCAAATAAATGCATTGGTGCCAATGGTTTGCATACAATTTTTCTTTGATGGATTTTAAACATGAGCAATGTTTAATTAAGTGTGTCAATTAAGTTTCACTGCCATTGCACTGCAATATAGCTTATTAATGAAACATTCTTAGGGATATTGTTACCATTTTGTCTGGTAACTGGGTGGTAACAGATGGTAAGTACTGACTTTGAATGGCTTCCACCAGGATTAATGGTTATTACAGTTGCAGACTGAAGGCAAAATAGACCCCGTACTGTATGATTAGCTAGTGTAAGACACATAAAAATGCCTTAATTCAGCACAACCCCAACGCCAGTGAAATCTAAACATATATTCTCATTCCCTTTAGCAAGTTTTTGTCTAACAGCTTTAAACTATCAATAAAGCTGTTTTCCAGGGACAGCTTACCTTGGGGAGAGTGGAGAACCTCCCCACCAGAACTTAATAACCCTCAGCATACTCCTGTCTTCCCACACCTACCTACTCCTTCCCTACCACTGCTGCACAAACTACCATCCCACCCAGCACAATAACTCTGCAAGAGCATGTACACACTAGAACTGGAAGTTCATGGCACTTGCACTGTAGCTTTCACTGCAGGGATGGGGAAAAAAAGAATTTGGAAATGATTGAAGACATTCTTAGGGACCCTTCTGTGGATGTCCCATGCCTGTCAGCATTTAAGAGGCATTTGAACAATGCACTTAATAACATGCTTTAACTTTTGGTCAGCCCTGAAGGGTCAGGCAGTTGGACTAAATGATTGCTCTAGGTTCCTTTCAACTGAAATTTCTATTCTATTCTACTCCTATTCTATTCTATTCTATTCTATTCTATTCTATTCTATTCTATTCTATTCTATTCTATTCTATTCTATTCTATTCTATTCTATCCTATCCTATCCTATCCTATCCTATTCTACTTCAACAGAATCACATTTCTATATGTGATTTCTACTTCAACAGAATCACATTTCTATATGTGATTTCTATATTTCACTCTCTATAACAACATTCTAAATAACTGGAACTCTTCCAAATGAATGAAACAATATGCTATCATAAATATTTTTTTGCAAGGCGACCTAAATCTGTGGACAGTTCTGAAAGTTCTTCTGACTTCTGCATGACCACTGAAGTTGGCACAGAGTTGTGCTCCACTCTACTATTAGTATATAGGGGAAACAAAGCAAGATATAGTACTTTTTGTGCTTCATATATTGCCCGTTGATATTTCTGATATAGGCCTCAAGAGAAGACCAACACATGAGGTTCAAAACACTACTAAAGCCTGTATCGCCAACCAATATAGTTATCAGAACAGACTAGGACAGGGGATAGAATAAGAAAAAAAATTAAGATAAGTCAGATTAAATACAAAAGGAGGTGCCAGACTTATGGCTCGGGAATTCTCTGTTTTTCTTGTGGGGGGAAAAAAAAAAAGGAAAAAGAAAGCAGACTGAGCTCCTGAGCTGGGGATCCTGCCCCTTTACAATGCAGGAAGCTTTTACAAGGTTTTGTGGACTCCTTGGGCAGACAAAGAGAAATGAAGCATGCCTATGAGCTCCTTCCCTGAAGCTCACAAAAGGCCTTCACAACCAGTTAAAGTAACTTAGCATTGCCTGTAATTGTTCTGTGTTCGAAGCTGACATCAAAGCAACCCTAAAATCAGTCTCACAACAACTGTCTTAAGAATTCGCTCTCTCATATTCACCCAGTCTGTGCCTGAAGGTTCTTAGTGTGAGCTGATTTCTCATACAGTCCTGCTGTCTCCATGTCAGTCACTTCATCCTCCCGCACATAATACTGTTTTTTTAAAGTTTTTGACCAATTTCATCTACATTGACAGAGGGGTATAAATACCAAATTCAGTTAAGTTCCTATAGCCCTTTGAAAATAGTTGCTGGATAGAAGACAGAGCTACAGATCAGAACCCCTTAATGAAAAAGAAAGATTATCAAGCTAAAATTTGTGGCCACATGCACAAGTCCGCAGTCACCACAGCAAATGTGGTCTCTTCTCATGTGAAGGTATCATAAAACATGAGAAGAAAGTGGGATTATTTCAGGAGAGAATGGAATAGAAGAAACATGGGAGACTGAAGGTAAACATAATAGCAACTGGTTTTTATTAGTTCTACTCTCAAGAACCATCCTATGGGGTTTTTGTTTCTCTCCACCATGGTATTGGATCTATTTTCTTAACAAAGTGCGTTTCATTTTTTAAACATAACTAAAAGATAATTAGATGAACCAATTCTCAAAGAGATTCCCATAATTAAAACTGCAGGAACCACAAAAAGTCCCACATGAAATGCACTACAAAATTTAAGCTTGTAAAAATGTACATTATGAATTTATTTCTATTTAATTAAGGCAAACTTCTCAGATATAGCAACTGGATTTGTAACGGGGAATCAATATGAAACGGTAAAAATATGTATCAGTATAAATACTGATTTTGCCAGCACTACACTTACCCCATGTCTGTATTCCATAAATACTTACACTAGTTCTCAAACAGCTGTAATACAACAGTGTTCCTTTTAATACAGCTTAAGCAAAATAGCATTTTCCTAGTATAGTTAACAAAGCTCACTACAGTTCACCTACCGAAGCTCTACCTAAAGTAAAGGCAGGCAAAGCAAGTATAGTGTTACAATACCGCTCCAATATCAATACTGAGATGTTAAGAATAGAGAAAGAAAGCCAACAAAAGACCTATGACTGAAAAGCAGACAAGAAAAGCCAAGGAATATTTAAGCAATTCAGCATCTGCACAACAGGTAGCAAAAGCATGCAATAAAATATTGAATTAAATTTTGCATGTATATGGAAGCAATAAGCATTTCTGGCATGCTGAAAATTTACCTGAATTATATGAATATAAGCCTTTATCTGGAAAACAAATATTGAAATGAAGTAGTGTCAGGGAAAAATATATGAATCAATACATGTAACAGGGATGGTTAGAACCTTAAACTTCATTATAATTGCTTCTGGAGACTAAAGAATTTTATATTGTAGGCCACATTCATTCAAAACAGTAATATTCAAGCAGCTAGGAGAAATTAAACCACAAAAATGCTAATCACTTCTGGATCAACACTCACACTCAGTAGTCACAGAGGACTAGTACAGTAATTTCCAATTCTGAAATACAACTACACATTACTGTAAGCAAGTGTTTAACTTTTTAAGGGCAAAATGTATATTCAGCTAGGCATACAATATGAGTTGCTACACTTAAAAGTTACTGCACACTGTGGTTGATATCTCAGCAGGAAATTATTTGCAGAACTTTCCTGAGATGTAGCTATAAATCGTACTTTAAATTCAACAAACTCAGAAGTCATGTTCCAGCCAATTTTCTGTCTCCAGCTAGGTCTTGATTTGGTAAATATGTACATACCTTATTGTCCTGGTTTTGGCTGGGATAAAGTTAATTTTCTTCCTAGTAGCTGGTATAGTGCTGTGTTTTGGGTTTAGTATGAGAATAATGTTGATAACAGACTGATGTTTTATTTGTTGCTAAGTAGTGTTTACACTGAGTCAAGGACTTTTCAGCTTCCCATGCTCTGCCAGTGAGGAGGTGCATGGGAAGCTGGGAGGGGGCACAGCCAGGACAGCTGACCCAGACTGGGCAAAGGGATGTTCCATACCATATAATGTCATGCTTTATATAAACTAGGGGGGCATTGGCAGAGGGTGGTGACCACGGCTCGGGAACTGGCTGGGCGTCTGTCAGCAGGTGGTGAGCAATTGTATTGTGCATCACTTATTTTGTGTTTTCTTTTATCGTTGCTGTTGTTATTATCATTATCATTATCATTATCGTTATCATTATCATTATCATCATTATTATTATTCTTATCTTATCTTACCTTGCTGTCCTATTGAACTGTCTTTACCTCAACCCATGAGTTTTACCTTTTTTTCGATTCTCCTCCCCATCCCACCTGGGGCGAGGGAGGACTGAGGGAGTGGCTGTGTGGTGCTTAGTTGCTGGTTGGGGTTAAACCACGACACTCATCTACATGTCATTGTTACCAGTGAATTTAGGAGTCCCCATGTGAGCACAATGATTAAATACTTGCAATATCTAATTTATTGTTTGCATTCATGAAGTATGACTGGATTATGTACTTTAGTTTTCCATTAACCTATACCAGTTTTTCTAAACTTGGCACTACAACAGTACGTAAACACGTGAACAATTATGGAAATGTGAAACATTACTTTGCATTTGCAGATTTTGTAAATGTGACTTCCATAAGGTAATACAAAGCCAGGAAGGCAGGATAACATGAATGGTATCTTGCCATTAGCAAGACATTATGAATGTTTTTATTCCTTACAGTTGAACAGCTCACACTCGTCATCTTAAAAATTAAACTATGGAAGTCCATGAGTAAATGATGCACCTTAGATGACAAGATATGTTAGTGTTAGGGGAAAAATTAAAATTACAGTTTCTTGACAACTAGTGCTGTTAAGAATTCACTGGATGACTAGGTCCCTTCTGGCAAGTCACACTTTTTCTGACTTCCAGGTACAAACCATTTTAATATGTAGACCATATTATTAAATCATCTACTACTTACAATTTCTAACTCTCTATATTTTCGAACTGGGTTTCTTGATAAACATAATTAATTTTTATGGCCCAGCACCAGAATTCCATTAGGCTATATAATTTCAAAATGGATAGAAGTGGGTTTTTTTCAGCATTGTTTACAAACTTTTAGATGTGAGCTGCAGTGCGTAAGTTCTCTAATATTTGTATTCCTTGGTTCTAGTCTCTTCTAGTCATGAATTTAATGAAAAACTGACTCTGGCTACAAAATTATGAAAAATGGAGTATGGGGAAGTTTTCTAGTCTACTACAGCAACATCAGAATGTCACCAAAGGTTCAAGAGTACCATCCAAATTTAAAAAAAAAAAAATCAATTAACACAGCCTAGAAATTATTTATATAATTAAAAACAATAGTCTTCCTCAATTTAACTTCTGGAAAGATCTGTAAAAGGGTAGAGCTTCTTGAAGAGCACAAGAATATAAAAATACTGAGATTATAAAGGGAGTGAGGACTAAGGAAGCCATTGTTTGTTTCTGTATGGCTACAACACAGAAAGAAAAAAGTCAGAAAAGTATTAAACCCATCTGAAAACTTCATCAGAACCATCACATTGCTATATGATACTTTATTATGATTCAACAATTAAAAAAAATACATACTTCTTTTAGCCAGAAAAGGAAGATACTATATGGACCTATATCTTTTAGAATCTTTTTAAAGGTCACCTGACTTGCTATTTATCAACTGCCTACCAAGGTTACTTTACCCTATCTGCTGACTTATTTCCACAAAGAACACTGCTTTTCTGTCACCTTTACATGACAGAAGAGTAATTTAATAACATGATTCTATCAAGTAACCAGAGTAGCAGCATTTGAAATAATCAAATTCCCTTAAACTGCTTCAGAACAGGATTTTAAGTATTTTTGTAGTTTAATTGCAATTTAATAAAGTTAAAATTTTCAAACAGCACAGAATTAACATCTTAAATAAGTTTCCTTTATTAGGAAAAAGACAAATATTTTGGTAGTTTAAGGCCTTTTAAGACACCCCTGTATCATGTTAAATACCTTTTAATTAAAGTATTTAAAAACCATAGACGTACGCTTAATATAATAAATCATAGGTGTATAATAAACACAATACTGGTATATTTCCATCTTCTACGAAAAAAACATCAGTGCATGCAAACAAAGATAACATGCCCAAGGCCTGTGCTTCATGAAAGAAAGAGAAAAATTAAGGAAGAAGCATGAAAGAGAAAAATAAGTGTTATTCTTGCTCTCTAGGGTAAAACTGTTATAATATATTCTTAATTCATAGTCTGTGCCACTGACCATAAAATGCTCCATATTATAATTTGAAAAAAAAGCCACTGATACATGTTTCTACTAAGTACAACTCACTTACCTACTAGTGAACAACATTATTATAATTCCCTCAAGTAAGATTCAGTGACATTGATTTAAAATTATTGTACTGACTTACCATATTCACTACAAATTAAAAGGAAGTTCCTGAGACAGCAAGATCCTGATTCTGCAGTAAAATTATATTCTACAGAGGTCCAAGGAAGTCAATAGCTTTCATTGGAAGACTGAGGTTTGAAATGCAGGGGCTCATATTTCACAGGGTAAAGTTTCAGATATATTGTAATTAATTATTATTAAATATTAATGATTTTGGTACTACCAACTGTACTTCTTAATGTTGTACAATATAGACTTGAAAATTCTGACATTTAAATAATGGAAGCGAGGGCTTGAATTAACAGTTATAACAGTCAACTTATCTTTGATTTGACAGTACAGCCACAGAAATTTCTAAAAAACCCCTCAGTACCTAGCAATAAGTCCATCTAAAAATGTTTTTCAAAAATTCATAAAAAATGGGATCCGTTATTTGTGAATTCAGTCTATCAGTTTGGTTCTTCTAGTCAGATATAATAATTTCTAGCATGTTAAAGTCTCAGCATTGCCCCAGAAAACATAGTCTAACTCAGGAAAACGTACAAAACTGACAAAAGAAGATGACAAAAGCTTTTCATGCAATTCAAAGAACTTTGCTTAAGCATTATAGAACTTTTTATTCCCATCTGAATGAATAAATAAAATTTGGAAAAGGAATGTTATATATACTTTTTGCACACAGTATGCATATTTTTTGGCACAACATAACTATATCCAATTTTTGTCCCCACAGTTTAAATACTCATTACTATAATTTCTCTCCCTCCAGGTTATTTTCATATGCCTTAAGAATCATGAAACTCAGTGAATAGAGTCAACAATGCCTTTAATGCTGAAAGTAATGAAAGTCAAATTGCATTTAAAAGAAAGATACTTCACAGTCTATTTATTTACAATTATTTTGATCCTGACTGATTTTTCTGGTTTCAGTTCTTGAAAAAAATACAATTTGATACACCATTTTGGAATTCTGTTTGTTGACTTCCAAACACTGTCATTTCTAAAATCTCTTAGACCTTGTTTTCAGCAGAGTTTCTCTCATGGATTTACTACTTTTCCTTTACTGAGGATGCTCAGAATATGAAACTACATTTTTCTTTTTCAAACCATATTGTTCATTCTCATGGCAATTAAAAGCTCTCCTTCCACTGCTGTACATACCTATGCTGTAACTAGAGACCTGAAGATCTTTGTTTTGACTGTTATTTTCACATTTCTTCCCTTGTGTTGGCATTTAGCTGTTATCTACACTGTACACCCACTCTCTGTTGTCTGTAGATCAGTAATTCAGACAGCTTGGTTTTAAAGCTGCAAAGTCTGACTTAGAAACGTAGTGTCAGTTACTTTTTAATCCTAAGTAACTGGGAAATTCTTAAAATACTTGAAGTAAAAAAAAAAAACTTGCTTGTAAAACAAATTCAGAGTCAATATAGAACTAAAAAACAATTGTTGTTCTTTAAAATACACAATAACCCAGTATTCTTTATCAACTAAACCATACCAGCTCACACTGCACAATTCCACACATTACATGGACATAACTGTAGAAGATTGAATAAGAATGTCTCAGATCCAGTTTGATGTCTGTTATCTCTGTATTCTGGGCTACATGGAGAGAAAGTAATTTTTGATTTGCAGTCCCATGGTACAAACCCTGCATGATTTCTGTATCAGTTCTCAATGAATAGTAGTACTAGCAGTAACTTCCATCCCATTGATCCAAACAACTATGAACACAATATTCAAACTACATTCAATTTTCAATTTAATCTGTAGTAAGCCTCTTACCTAATGTGAGATGGAACGATAATACTGTGGCCTAACCAACACCAGGAATTCCCAAATATTTTTTAAAATAATCTTTAATTTTCTGTTTACAGTCTCTTTTCAGAGGAAATATAAAAAGAACTTCAGTTTGTATGTAATTCTAGTTAATGCAGTCTGGAATTCTTAATGATTTTAGGTCAAATGTCAGCAAAAATGAAGCCATTTAAAAAATTCATATCAAAAGCTCAGCACAGTAAGTAAACTAGACCAACTCACTACCTCACATAAGAAAAAGCTTAAAATATACTCATTGCATAAAAAACACTCAGTTTATGAAAATCTGAAATATAATTAGCTGCAAGACCTAGAAAGTCATAATCCTATGTTCCACATTAGTTCCAGTTTCTAAGGAGGTATCTTCCAAAAAATTCTAAGTTAAAAGCATGGTAATGATCCTTCATCACTAGGAAGTTAATGGTTTGTATGGATCAGACGACTAGGCAAGAGAAGGTGGACAGCAGACTTCGATCAGTCTGTAGCACAACATCATGCCCACTCAAAGATATTGAGAGATAATTATACGTAGAAACTAAGCTATGTCTCTGAAAACTGATTCCTAGAAAAAAAGGCATATGGGGCTCTCTGGGAAGCTTGCACTTCACTACTGGCTATCTGTAAATATAGGAGTTCAGTCTTCAGGGCTGACAGTCTGCTCTTAGTCAGGAATGCTACAATTCAGTGATATTAAAAAGAGAATAGAAGTAAGTGGTATGTGTAGGTGGTACTTTTAACCTACCTTCAGGGAATAACATTTAACTGTTGTCTTCAATTATATGTATTTGTAGCAACTTGGCAATCATGAAGATAAGAAAGCTTAGATCTGTAGATGTGTATTTATACAAACAACAAACCACTTTGTAATTCAAAATATCTCTCTTGTTTTTTCTCACACTAACAATTTTTGGGAGCATGTATTGGGACCCGTACTGTTTAATATCTTCATCCATGATATAGACAATGGGATCCAGTGCACCCTCAGCAAGTTTGCAGACACCACCAAGCTGAGTGGTACGGTTGACATGCCCGATGGACGGGATGCCATTCAGAGGGACCTGGACAAGCTCAAGGCACAGGCCTGGGTGAACATCATGAGGTTCAACAAAGCCAAGTGCAGGGTCCTGCACCTGCGTCAGGGCAACACCCAGTATCAATACACGCTGGGGGATGAAGGGATTGAGAGCAGCCCTGCCGAGAAAACTTGGGGGTCCTAGTGGATGAAAAGCTGGACATGAGCGCTCACAATGTGCGCTCACAGCCCAGAAGGCCAACTGGGCTGCAACTGTATCCTCAGCTGCATCCAAAGCAGCGTGGCCAGCAGGTCGAGGGAGGGGATTCTGCCCCTCTACTCCACTCTGGTGAGACCCCACCTGGAGTCCTGCATCCAGGTCTGGAGCCCTCAGCACAGGAAAGACACGGACCCGTTGGAGCAGGTCCAGAGGAGGGCCACAAAAAAGATTAGAGGGATGGAACACATCTCCTAGGAGGACAGGCTGAGAGAGTTGGGGTTGTTCAGCATGGAGAAGAGAAGGCTCCAGGGAAACCTTCTTGCAGCCTTCCAGTACTTAAAGGAGGCTTATAAGAAAGATGGCAACAGACTTTTTAGCAGGGCCTGTAGTGATAGGACAAGGGGCAATGGTTTTAAACTAAAAGAGGGTAGATTTTCAACTAGATATAAGGAAGAAATTTTTCCCAATGACAGTGCTGAAACCTTGGCACAGGTTGCCCAGGCAGGTGGTAGATGCCCCATCCCTGGAAACATTTGAGGTCAGGTTGGAGGGAGCTCTGAGCAACCTGATCTAGTTGAAGATGTCCCTGCTCATTGCAGGGGGGTTGGACTAGATGACCTTTAAAGGTCCCTTCCAACGCAAACTATTCTATGATTATATGATATTGTACTCACTAGTTCTATACATAGAGATATCACAGAAATGAACAAAAGTTGGGAAGACTGAACTGCTCAGATTTTGCAGCCCCAGAAATTAAAATCAGCCTACTGTGTAACAGCACAGTAAGTGTTCTAAGATGTGCTTTGAAAAAGCTAGACAAACTTGCTAGACTTGCCTAGTCTGCATTCTGGAGATTTTTTTCACATTGTCATAATGTGCCATTGGATAACATCTTCTGTTTCATCATATACAAGAGTTGTTATTGAAGGATAGAAAAAGAGCATCAGACACAAGGAACTATGGTACTGTGTTTAACTTAATATTCTTTTGAAACCTCCAAAAAAAAGTGAAAGAAACAGACTTCTATATGTTAATATATTGCAAATATTCTACTTAGTTTAGGCAAATAGTTGTAAGATGTGCTATCTGCCCTTCACCAGTCCCTGGTGATGACTTTTAGGGCTTTTTGGAGGTCATCTGGTGCAATGCCTTGTTCAGGCTTGGCCAGCTTACATTGCATTGGTTATAGCCTTGTCCAGTTGAGTTCTGAATATCTCCAATAGGATATTCTGCCACCACTCTGGACACCAAGAAATACTTTTACTTCCATTTCAGAGGTGTGACACCAATTTAAAAAAAAATTTTTTTTTTAATTGTTAAATGGATTCTGCTACCATTGCAGAACTCTGACAGATGCTAAATTTCCATTTGGATGCTTTTCCAGTTCCCAAAAAGGAGGAATTTTAATTCCAAGAGACCTTGTTCTATACATGTAAAACTATCTGTTTAAACTGAAAATTATTTGTGACACATAAGGATTCAATAAGTGCATATATATTCCCATGACACTGGAGAAAATCCTTCTTTATGGGATCCTGATCTCAATACGAATGCAAATAGCATAATTTATTGTAGGAGTATGTGAATTCTCCAGCAATCACAGACAATGTCTGACACTGCCTCTTTGGCTGAAGTTTTTAGAACCTCAAGTTCTTGAAGTACCACTCTGGGTACAGTCAGGCTAAGTCATCTTCACTGAAAAGCAGGTCTTCTACATCAAATCTTAGTGTTTCACCAAACCAAAAGTTTTGATAAGTCCTTCCCTCTACATTTCCAGACAGGCATATAAGATTGTTCAGTTGAGCACATTTTTAGTATTAGTATTAGTATTTAAAAAAAACCTTACTGACTTTCAGTCAGTATCATGGAACAGATCTTCAGTCAAGTATTACTACAACCTTTTTCCAAAATAAAGGAGTTACTGTTTTATTCATTCTTCATGATAGATTTTATTGCAGACAGGAATTACTATAAACAAACAGGCTTTGCTAACAGGACTGAATATCTCCTGAAAACCAGAATTTCACTAACTTTACATACAAACAGGTACTGAAATGTCCAGTTGGTCTGTAATAGTAAATTTACATGCAAAATTTAACTTCCTAAAATGTGTTACAAGATGGCAGAAAATATAGAAGAAAAATAAAATAATCTTAAAACATAAAAAATAATTTTAAACAACAGTCATGGTACTTGAGAAGACTGAAGAGGACTGAATTGAAACAGAACTCCTTACCTGTTAAGTATAATTTCTTTCCTCCTTTTGTGAATAAGTATAATCTTACAGCTTGAAGGCTATGCACTGTAACTCTGTTAACGTATCTATCTCAGAATATTATGATATGGAGCATTTTAGTCCTTCTCACCATCCAGTGCACAGACACAAAAACTGTCAACTACTTGAAATGCTTATATACAGGGTATTATTTAATAGAGAATCCATATAGAACATATGAAATACCCAAGCTTGTTTGCATGGCTACACATGCATATGTTTCTGTGAGTTTGTGTTTAACATATGCACACACACACTCACATACAATGACTCAAGAAAACCCAAAGAATTCTTAAAAATTGTTTTTTGTTTCTTGGTTTTTTGGGGGGTTTTTTTATATCAATGTCAACTGATATATTATAAAGTTAATTCAGGGAATGATTGCTTGACAGTACTGAGCAGTTAAACTAGAGAAACAATTAAGGAAACAGATTTTCACCCTTTACTGTCTTTTTCTTATGTATCTATTTTTATTAGCATATTGTATATACTCTATTTTCAAAATATCTACTGATAATATCAAACTACTGTGGATCAAGTATACCAAACTCTACAAAAATGAATTTTAAAAGAAATCCCATTTGTGAATGTAACCATGTAAAACAGTATCAAAACAAGGCAACAGGCCATGGAATTAATTTAGCTACATACGATGTTATATACAGGCCACTTTATTTTTAAGAAGTATGAGCTAAAGAGAAAGGTACTGCACATTCACTTTTGGTTAAACAATGAAATGATAAACATAATATAGAAGATAGGACTTCAAGATAGAAACAGCACATTGCAAAAGACCAAGATAATTTACTCAGTCTCATAAGAAAAAACTGATGTCTTGAACAGTGTTAAATATTACCATTTGTAGCACGTCAGACTCTCATCAGTAATCATAAATGGCCTACTTCATAACAGCTACAAACGAACACACAAATTCTGTCAGCTTCCCATCTACGAGAATTTAATATAGTTTACACATTAATTCAAATGAACTATACACAGTGTGTAAAACTAACAACCTACTTTGTAACCTCCGTGTGGGACTCTCGCCATGGAGTTGTCTGCGTGGCAAATATGGTGAAGGATGGGGAAGTGGCAATGAAGAGACATCATGCGTTTGAAGTTTGTACCAGTGAGGTTCGTCATCTAGTAATGCTGTCTCTAACTCAATAAGAATCTAAAAAAGAAAAAATGGTTAAAAGTAGGAAAGCATTGCATAACAGAGTATTTTAAAATAGGTATGTTTAAAATTTTATTCTATTATTCTCTTATTGTTAAAGACTTCATCTGAAGTTTTATAAAAATCTTGCATTTAATATGAAGGGAGTTCCTGTGCCTTTTACAATACTAAAATACCAAAAATCTCTCACAAAGCCTTTATTATCTTATGACAAACTTTACAGCATTCAAATATCTTGTAGCAAGTTAGTCAGCAACATTCCAACATTTTGGTAAAACACAGCTATGGGTAATATGGACTTTAATGAACAATTCTACAGGAAATTGAGAAACGACATGCATGATGTTACTAAAACAGAACAAACACAGAAAGAATCTCATATCAGTACTATGTGATAAGTGCGAGATCACTATTTGTTTATTACTAAGTGATATAAGGACAAATTTTTAAAAGTTTTGCCTTGGTATATTTAGTATTTTTATTAAAGAATACAGTATCTAGACATAAATATGTGAGCAAATGTATTTGTATAATAACTACCAATAATTGTATACCTCTCCTAAAAATTCACTTTCTTCCTCTCGAACTCGTGCTTGGTCCCAAAGAGTAATTTCTAACATTCGTTCTCTAAACTCTCTCCGATGAACTGGAGAATAAATGAATGTCTGATTCCATTTAGGTTCCAATGTTTTCTTTACTGTTTTTGTTCTTCTTTTATTTTTATCACTGCAAAAAACGATTAAATATTTAAAAAGTTCAAAAGACCATTACACTGTAGTAAGTATATCATGGAAAGCAGGAAATCTTAAATCAGCAGTACATTTTGTAGTTTTATGGGCACTATAATCTATGTCAAGATTAGTCCTTCATGATAAAATAAAGTTCAGCACATATATTGAGGACAATTCATAACTTCATATTAAAAACTAAAGTTAGGTGATTTCCAGTTCATGTGCCAATTCCAATTTTAAGAGCTTCCCTGAAAAACAGAAATGTTTTAATATATTTGTTTTGTATAGATCAAAATACACTTCTGTAAACGGGATTTCCATGAGGCACAGTCTGACAGTAGAAGACATATGCAGACAACATTGGGCATAGCAAAAATTTGCGTTTCAGATAAATGAGGCAGCTGGTTCATTCAAGCTTCCAGTTCTCCAGTGGCCGACTCAAACTGCAGGGAGCAGCTGGCCCACATGAAGGAATGGTCCAGGGGCTGTGGGCAGTGCGGGGCCTTCTCCACAGGATTTTCCTGACTAAGGGCTTCGCAGCTGGGAAACCAGAAGCCCTGAGAATGAGTTATATGTCTTTTTCCAGCAACACTTGCAGGAACAGTGTTCTCAAAGCAGATCCCCAAATCCTTTGGGTCACCCCAAGGAACTACCCAGGCTGAAGGTGGATCTCCACTACTAGGTTGGCCTTATGTTTCTGAGTTCAGTGGGATCTCCAGGCAATGTTACCATGGAACTTGTGGCTCTGGCTCCAGGGTGTTCTTGAAAGCAATGTGTTTTGCAGAATATTTCTGCTTGAAAGAATGGATGTTTTCTGACGGAAATAAGTTTTGCTGGAAAACACCCACACTCCTCCTACTGAGAATACTGACAAGAGTTCTCATAACAATGCTTAATTTTAAACGTGCTGATTGCTGCATTAAGCAGCTGTGGTACTAATTTATGTGGATTTTTAATATGGCAATGCAGATACTGTCTGTTTGCTAACACTTGCAACTGTAATATAGTTATTGTACTACTTTCTCTAAGTAATCTTCTATTACTTAGAGGCTGGATCAAAATATTAGCTAACAATATTTTTAGGCAGATTGTTAAAACAAACAATGTAATTATTTCTATTATACTAAAGATTTGTTTACCCTTGAGAGCTGAAATAAGTTACATTGGACAAGCTTTTCCAATGAAATTTGTTTAATCAAAGAGATTTCAGTATATTTATCTAATTAAACGCTTGACTTATTTAAATGTATTTTACCTCTAGCACGTTCCCATCTACTACACAAGAAATATATTGTTGCTTACTTAGCTTTTACCTCTAAGGAAAGGAAAATGAATTTGCATGTCATTAAAAAAACACAATTCAATAAGACAAATTGCTGATTCTTATATAGGTGATAGAAAACACATATAGTAATTAAAGGGAAAGATCTGAATACTTCACATAAATGCGAAATACCAGTATAGCTTAATAAAATTTTAATGTTATGTAACTATTGTACCTGTATACCCAAAAGTATTTAATGAAATATTTTTCTTCTATGTATTTTTAGTTATTACAACTTACATTGTGAAACATTTTGAACACGGACATTTCTGGCAGTTTTACTAATCTTGAAAAAGCAGGTAAGGTAATTTAAGCAGACCTGATTCTCAGTTTAGCACAGCTTCAGCATCTCCAAACACACTACAGCAATCTGAATAAACTAAGAAACTAGTCCAACAGTTCAAATACTGGTGAGCCCAAGACAATCTATCCAAAACCTTTATGTCATCAATGCTACAGCAAATTATGCAGTCGCAGACACTTGTCTTGTCAACATACGATATAAAATGGAAGTGGAAAAGCAGTGTGTTCCAAAATACTGCATAGCTTTTATTCCTGCTGAAGTCCAGTAGTACTGGAGATAGTTAGCATCTTCCCAGTTTAGCTATTAGGAAATGCAAAGGATGTAAAAATATAAACTGTAAAGTTACAATCTGTTCTACAGATTCAGCAATCCACTGGTCAATCTTTTATATACTGAGTCAGGTTAAATCTTTGAATTATTTGGTTGATACACTACAAAATAAAGCTAAACATGTTCCTCTACTGACACAATCTGAGGAAATACCAGTTAAAAAAAACAGCTGGGGAACACATCATCCCCTTTGCTGTTCTTCTCACCACCTAAGTTAAAATGGCAGAATATCATAGACCAAAAAATGAAGGAGCTATTCAGGAATAAGGGTCCCTACCACAGTTCAATTTTTCCTAAATGCATACAGAATGCCAGTCCAGATTAGTATCAGTCCTGTGCCTTCAGGGAAGTTTTCAAGGTGCATCTGGGAAATCTCAGCTGAGTCCCCTTCAGCCTTAACTCACTTACACTGTGATATGAAATCTATGGGTTTCGGATGCCAAACCTGTTTCTGCCTTGCTGTATAAAGGTGGGGCAAACCAAACCCCTGGACTGATCAGCCCAGAAATCTGTGAACCTAACTTTGTAGAATTTTCTTTGCAATAGACAGGAATAACTGTCATAGGAAATAAGGGCATTATAAAACACTAACAACATTCTTTGCTGTCCTGGTTTCAGCGGGATAGAGTTAATTTTCTTCACAGAAGCTAGTGTGAGGCTATGTTTTGGATTTGGGATGAGAAAATGTTGATAACATGCTGGTGTTTTGGGTTGTTGCTAAGCAGTCAAGGACTGTCCAGCTTCTCGTGATGGCCTGCCAGCGAGAAGGCTGGGGTGCACAGGGAGCTGGGAGGGGACACAGCCAGGACAGCTGACCCAGGCTGGCCAAAGGGATATTCCATACCATATAGCGTCATGCTCAGTATATAAAGCTGGGATGAAGAAGAAGGAAGGGGTGGAGGGACGTTTGGAGTGATGGCATCTGTCTTCCCAAGAAACCATTACACGTGATGCAGCCCTGCTTCCCTGGAGATGGCTGAACGCCTGCCTGCCCGCCTGTGGGGAGTGGTGAATGGATTCCTTTTTTTGCTTTGCTTGCATGCGCGACTTTTGCTTTACCTGTTAAACTGTCCTTATCTCAAACCATGAATTTCCTCACAAATAACAGATCCTCATGCAGTGGTGCATGTTTACCTTTCCTTTTCTATTTGACATTTAATAAAACATCCAGTGAAAGTGAGTTTGTGATTAGTCTTCAAAGACACACTGCTGTTAAATCGCATGTTCAATAAAGAAACTCCAAAGTGTAAGATTTTTTTATTTATTTACTGTACAACCAGTAAACTCAGCTGTGCATGCCATCTGAGTATCAGACTAGTTCTTACTCAAATGTTCCTTGTCTTTGTGTTCATCCTACCTTCTGTCTGGAAGAAAGTAAATTTTAACATAAGGATTCCTTGGCCTCCCATCTTCCCTTGAAGGAAGATCCTTTGCTCCCAATATTGTCACTATTAACTGATGACCAACCTTGTCATACCACAGTTTTATCTGTAATGAGAAAATAGTAATTAGTGAATTCATTTCTACAACAAAGCAGCATATTAATCTTTAAAATTAATTTTTCTCATAAGCTTCTATTTATATTGGTTACTTAGAAAATATCATGTTCTACTTTGTATTTATAACAAAGCATAAAAATAAATTAATACTATAATAGCTTCAGAATGTACCAGGAGTTACTCTTTTTTAAAAACCCTGTAAAATAAGTACTTTCCTTCATACTAATTGTTTTTCACATGGTGCTCTGGTTAGGATTATTCTCTCTTGGCAGTGATATTGTATTACTTGCATTACTGTTGTATGGTATTCATATATGTACATTTCTAAGGAGTTTATGCACAATGAATTAATGAATTTTTCATGTCCTGTTGTGCTGGAAAGACTATAGGATAAGACCATAAATATTTCAAATCTCTGTATGTTTTTCAAGATGCAGAGACTGATACAGAAATCATATAAGCCCTCCAGAAATTTTAAGAGAGGAAGGCTCAGTAGTCCAACTCTCACAGTCCAACTCAGCAACAACAAGGCAAAAATTACTATTACTCATTTGTAGAAATTATTATTAATCAGTTTTAGACTTGGTCTGCTATCCTTCTGTACTAGTCATTAGAAGCTGTTATTTAGCTATTTCAGTTTGAATACTATAGCTCTAAACAACTTATTCAAGGAGAGGATATACCTGCTTTAGAACACTCCCTGTGGAAGGGGGAAATGGTGCAGTTAGGACAAAACAAAGCTTTCCAAATAGCCAGGGAGTCATTACATGGTGGTATCACTGCAGTATCATTAACTACAGCTGACAGAGGCGGCTCTTTTCATGGGGAGTTTGCCTGGACAAACAAGGACATTTAAAGGGAACACTGACCCTGGCTGAACTTAAGAGTCAAAGAGAATAATGCCTAATTCCACACCTAACAAAGCAGTGCACCTTTAGGCATGAATATACACTAGCAAAGGTAAACATAACCAGGGAAGGGACACTTTCTGTGGTGCCCATCTGCTATCATAGCTCCTCATCTTCAGCATTTCAGTCAGAAAAGTCAGCAAAGGTCTTGATGCAATTCTCAAGAATTTTGACCCACCAACAAGAAGCTGATTTAGCTTTCTGCCATTCCTAATACTTCAGTAAGTGAGATTACACTAAGATACAGCAACTCAATCACTAT
This sequence comes from Phaethon aethereus, assembly GCF_964289735.1. Taxonomy (NCBI): domain Eukaryota; kingdom Metazoa; phylum Chordata; class Aves; order Phaethontiformes; family Phaethontidae; genus Phaethon; species Phaethon aethereus. The sequence goes on from NC_138582.1 coordinate 22,990,611, forward strand.
TGGCAGTGTACTGCCATTACTTCTCCATTCCTTTAGATCTTGCAACTCCTGTAGCCACCAACCAGCAGTGTTTGAATGGATATTAGTAATACCTGTCCTCTATTATCTTGCTGTTGGCCCTACTACTGACTTTATAGGTATCTGGTACCAACAGTTAAAGGCCTTTGTGGCTACTAAAGCAGAAAACTGTGTGAGAGAAATTATCCCTAATACATTATATTCAAGAGAGTTCTAGATGCTGTTCCTACATTCCTGCAAAGCAAGGGGCTTTTTCAGTATTTTTTCTAAACTGAGAATTATCTGGAGCATAGGTATCTTCATCCAGCTACAGACCACAAGTAGAAAGCTTTGCACCAACTGTATGAATCCAAAGCAAAGCTTTAATGACCTCTGAAATGCAAGATAACTTAAATGTTCTCTGACGCTATATGTATCCACCTGCAAGCTTCCTTGGGAGTCCGTGGACAAAGGACAGGCTTGGCTAGTCCCACATCCCGAGAGAAGTAGTACTGAAGACAATGTTTTTCATCTGCTTTTTAGGGAAAAAATTATCCTTGCTGAAGCAGACTGCAATATATCTGTGATCCAAACACTATCACAAACTGTGACTGAGTGAAGGTGAGATAATCCAAACATGGGTGCTAAAAATATAGCCAGAATTATTAATTCATATTCAGGCTAAATATTTCTTTCCTATATTTGATTTGACTGGATTTTTGCAGAAAAACTTCAGCCAAAATGTTTGGAGAATGACTGTAAGCAGAAACTTAAAGCATCTGACAACATTTCTTTGAGATGCTCTAACATCTGTGTTTTCTAACAAGAACCTGAAATTTGACTTTGACTTATAAATTTCACATTGACTTACAACTTCTACTTTTCTCTTAATGCTCTGAAAAAAAATTGCAAAAAACTGTAATAATGGGCATATTTTCCCTGTAATTCCCTGTAATTTGGCTTTTTACAGGAAAGGTCAGGAGGCAGAATCATGACTAGAAAGCTCGATCTCTCCTGTGTTCATGCTGCTAGTGCTCCAATATTCAGCACAGGTACTTGTAACCCAAGAAGTCTTTTGACTTGGATGCAAAGAAAAGAAACTGGGAGTGAGAGAATGGACAAAGAACCCCATGGACGGTAGGATGGGATTGCATTCTCATGGGGTTAGAAGAAGGAAGAACGGACAAATCAGAAACTGCTTTAGTTAGTTACTGGGATTGTAAAGGATAGAGGACACTTCTTGGTGAAACACGGGAAGAATGGAGCCACTAATGTCGAGAATCATAGAAGAAAAGAGGGGCAAAAACAGACTGGATGAGAGAAATGGAATGAGACAAAAGAACCAGCCATTCTGTAACTGGTGCAAAATATGTTGCACAGAGAGAGTGGGATGAAAGGAAATCTGACAAGAAGTCAAAGCAGGAAATTGGAAAGAAAAATGAGAAACAAGGAGTTAGACTACCATACTGAACATGGCAAATGAGTTTGGGAATATGACTGATTTAATTCTGACTCTCCTGTGCACAAGTATTATGACAATATTTCGATGGTATGGTATTTTCCTACAAGAACTTTGACTTTTCTATTCACAAGGAGAGAAAGGACAGCCATTTAAGAGAGCCAAGTGCAGTCCAAGATGACTGGATTCCATCTCTTCCCCTTTCCCAGAGCTCTTGTGTCTTGAGGGGTGGATCCGTTAAAACATTTCAAAAGGTATTTACAAATTGCATGCTGTTCACTGTCTGGGAGCCTGGCATGAGACTCCGGAGCCTGATTTGTAGTGCTAAGTAAAGTGTTGTAATTGAAGTCTGAGGTGTGTACTATGCCTGGACAGAACCTGGTTGTCTCAGACTGTGGCCATAGTTTCTCAACTCTTAATCAATAAATGCAGGACAATCCTACCACACCTCATAGAATATTATATATATTTTATGTTGTGAAATAAACATGGGATAGCACATGCACAACAGAAAAGCTGATGAGGAAATTATTTTTTCTTTTACAGCTTCGTAGTATGGAGTAGTATGCAGAGAAGTTTTCTAACACCAAAAAGTGAATAACATTGAATTATTCAATCCACAGGGTGAAAGTCCCACAAGAATGTACAGGTGTGTTGCTCAGCACTGAAAGACTTAATCAGCTGACTAACAGACCAGAATCTACAAAACCCCCCATTCATAATTTTTTTCCATACATGCGGGAATAGCACTTTTAAAAGCTTAGAACGTCTAAGAAACTGTGACAATGCAATCCTGATCTCAATGAAGGAAAGGGAAGGCTAAAATTACAACACATAAAATACACCACAGGAAAACCATGCTGGCTGATGCTAACGTAGAGGCTAACACCTGTAAAAAGCTTCTTGAATAGGACTTTGTCTACCTTGACAATTTAGGATGCAAGCACTTCACATTCACTTAGAAAGTCATCCAACCTGAATGTTTTCCAAAGATATTTCCACTTAGTGTTGAAGTCCAGGAAACTTATTTGCCACATACATGCTCATATACTTCCCTGCTCTAGGCTCCCTCCCTAGGCAGATGTGCATCTAATTCTTGACTAAACCTCTGTTGTAACTTACATTCAGGCAAACAGGCATCTAAACTCAAGGAATCCTCAAATTGTGAGATGGTCTGTCATCCATAGAGTGTGCATATGAGGCAGGCTTCCAGGTGAGAACACCTGCTATGCAGAGTGCAAGAAACAAGAACTCTTCCGCAGTCAGGTGATGAAGGTAGTCAGCAGGGTGGAACAGAGATGAGGATCTGGTCCCAGCTTCATAAGATTCTTTCTGGTTTTTAATCAACAGTGGTCTAATACAAGATCAATATGCATTCTGGGTAGCAGGTCTGGAATCTGCTACGCTAAAAATAAGCTTTCTTTGCTATCACCACATGCTTATATTCCCAGACACACAGTATCTCAGCTTCAGATGACACTTCATACTCCAGAGAAGAAAAGGATGTGCAATAACTTGATGACAAAGGCACTTTTCTGAGAGAAAGGTTCAGTCTCTTCAGTCTAAACAGGGCTTAAACCACAGATGACCTGTTTCTAGAGCGAGTCTCCTACATATAGAACAGTATATAAAAGCTGACTGCTGGTGTTGCATCCTAAGTGAGAATGCAGGTATCTAGTACTCCTGTTTGGTCCTCTGTAGCCTCAGAAGAAACCACCTCCCTCTGGAGAATTGACTTACCCTCTGGAGTAGCCTAAGTTTCAAGTAAAGTTAATGGGAATAGGTGTCCTTTATTTGGGCTGGATCACTCACTGCAGATATTGAGGTACTTAGTTCTTTCCTTCAACTGTACAAGTCTAAGCTCCTCCCCAAGGCACCTCAGACTTATTTGAAGCTAGGATAAGTTAAGTTATATAAATTAAGCATACCTATCCAGTTTACCAGATTTCATCCTGTTTCTTTTAGATCTTATCTTAACTAGAAATTTTATTCAAAGCACTGATTGAGGTCAGAGTTCTAGAAAAGAAGTAATCATGTAATTAGGACCCATAGTCTAATACATATGCATAAGGGAAATCAGTTAAGAAAATCTAGATAATATGTTTATTGCTATTTCATACATTCCTCTCTCATGAATGCTTGACTGTTTGCTTAACTATGCAATTCCAATGTGTTTTCACGTACAGCACATACAGGCACACCATATGTTAAGTGATAACATTAGATTTATAACAGAGAATATTTGAAGTTTTTCATTCTATGCTACGCTTTATTTCGTCATTTGTTATATAAGGTTTGCTTCATGAATCTTATGGAAGAGAGATACAATTTGTGCCACTGGGAGAGACCACCTGTCCTGCAGCTTGATTTCTACCACCACAGCCTACTCAAACTAGGTTTGAGAGACAAATGCCCAGGCATTTTTGTTCTTGTGTTGTTCATTACACTTTTCCATGTAACCTACGTAGCTGTTCATTAGTGTACTATTTTGAAACTCAGATAGAAACTACTTTTCTTTCTTTCTTGCATCATTCTGAAATAAGAGATACACCAGCAGGATCTGTTCTTGGAAAAAAAAAAAATCTCAGTTTATTTCAAAAAATGTTTACAGCAATCATTTTATTTGGACTTAAGCTTATGTAGATGCAGAAACTGCCCTGAGGTGGTACAGTCTTTGGCATAGTTTAGGTGAGCTTTGGTTGTTGTTAAACATACCTCTAACAAATCCTGACTACTGAGGGTTGCTAACCCAAACTATTATTGCTGTCTGCTTGGGTTGCTGTCTGATACACTAGAATAAATACAGGAAAGGCCTGTCAAACTGAAGAGCTTCTAGGATATGAAGGCCAGAAAATTATGGATTATTTAGGCTGCCCAAATCTACATTCCTTTTAATTTTTCTTTTTGCTGTGGTTTCATCTTGATTTCAATAATGCCAGATAGACACATGCATATATTTTCATATATGATCAAATATACTGATATTCTGTATTAAAGCAAAAAAGATGTCTGAAATTTTTGAAGTTAGGAAAAAAGCAGTTGTTTCATGGCAGCTCTGGCTCAAAAGGAGGCTCCACCAAGTAAACAAGAGATACTGCATGGAAAACAAAAATTTAAGAACAGATCGTTCCCTACAAGGATATCAGAAGCATTGCTTTGTAAGTTAGAAAATTGCTGGTATGCTAAGCTGAATCTAAAAGTTCAGGAAATATATAAGCACTTTTCCAAGGACTGTAGAATTAGTAAAAGTTCAGGAGAAGGGTGCATGGTAGAGTAAAAAAGGAAATTGAGTGGTTTTCTTCCCAATAAAATAGTAGTGATAGGTTTTAAATCACCCAGTGATACAAGAGATAGAAAATGAATGGAATGGCATGGAGAGAAGTGTGAAAGAGGAACTTGTGCCAGAATCTGGGACATTTATCACCAGGATCAGTTTCAGACTAACAAGTAAAGACAATGCAAGCAAGAATAAAGTTGTGCATTTCCTGTTGAGAGCAATGAAACAAATAGGTATAAACAGAAACGTTTGAAGATCCTCATTCTTGTAGGGAATTCTACAGACACAGCTATACCACAGCCCACAATGTAATGTATACTTCCTGATAACCACAAACAACAGCTCAGAGCTCTGAGTTAGCTAATTTCTCATGCCAAAAAGTAACCAGAGTTCTGCTCTGCTACTGGACTGCTTCTCATACCCTTGTTTAAAGATCATTGGAGAATTTCTGTTCTCCCCTGCAGCCTGCATTGTAAACATATCTTAAATTAAACCATTTTAAACTATCTACCATCCCTACTAAAAGCGGGCAGATGAGGGACTTTTTGCCTCAGTATAGTTGTAAAGATGCTGCCAAGGTTGTAAGTTTGAGTTCTTCAGGAAGTCGTCACAAACATTATGTTTCGCTTTGACCGTTACTGAGTTCTGCAAAAAACTGCTAGAGAGGTCTACAATGACTCCACAGATATTGTGCAGAAACAAAGTCGGTGCTAAAGATAATTCTTATCTACAGTATCAAAAATAATCCAACCAGAGGTGAAAGAGTAAGCCTTATACACTCTCACCTCGTCCTGATTACCCTTGTTTTCTTTTCTTAAACAACTACCACAATCATTTGCTCAAAGTAAATGTTTTATTTTTTTTATCAGAGCATATTATTCTAAGTAGAACTTCGAATTTTTTGTCTATTTCTGTATTTTATATAATGTGATTAAAATAAGGAACTACTACATGTTACTTCTACATTAAAGTATTTCATGAAACATGCAGGTTTCACGCAGACATTTCCTTTTTATATTGAACAACGAATTGTCATATCATTTCTTAATTTATTTTGCACATACCTAAAAAGAAAATAAATATTAAAAGACTACTTATGTCATATACAATAATTACCTTTATGAACTACTTAACAACTTGTGATTGAAGTTGTACCCCTCTGATTTCATTATCATGAGCAGAAGCCAACTTTCTTAATCATGGATGTTTTACATTTTTAATAGAAAGCCAATTTATATCAGAAGCCCATAATAATACATTAACCTAAAAAAATACTATTAAAGTATTAGTTTTTTAATCTCCTTTTTTTCTTAAAATTTTTTTATTTTGAATTTACATTTAAGATTACTGTCAGGAAATAATATATTGTGAAAAAAATTGTACTTCATCAAATGTGAGTCATAACCAAACCATTTCCTACAGTCTTATTTAGAATTCCTTTATAAATAGATATATGATCTTTTTTCCATTTCAATATGAAATTTAATCATCTCATTCTTATCATTTAGATCATCCTTTATATCTTTCCTTGAGCAATTGATCAAAAAAAGAGAAACATTTATACAGCTCCCACACAAAAGATTAACATCTCCATAAAGATATTTTGTAAGAAAAGCAGCTAATAGTCTATAAACTGAAAAACATGCAGCAAAACAAGATAAGCATTGTAACATATTAGTAAAACCTACTTTTGCATTAATCTACAGTACCTTCAGAGTTTCCTAATGAAAAAAGGCAAAGAACTTGTACCAGAACAGAATACCAAAGGTAAATAAATTCAGTAACACAACAGGATAATTTATTTCTTATTTAAATAGAGTTTTGGTTATTTTGATGTACTTTTGAAATGCAAGAACCAAATTTCATACACAAGAAATTTGTTTCCTTAATCAAGGTACAAATTTTTTGCCTGTCTTCTACTCAATGCGCTACTATTACTTGGAAAATGCAAAAAAGGATGTGTTAAGTAATGATAATGGTGATTTAAAGAGACATTCATCTTTATATCAAGCATCATCTTTATCTCAAACACAAAATTATTTCCTGCTTAGACAGTACACACATTTTATGTGTGGGATGCATAGCCTTCATCCCTATTGAAACCTGTATGAGTTTAATATTGGGTAAAGAGCAAAACAAAAACTAGTTGTCTCTTTAAATGTTAATTTAATATTTTAACCCCCATGCAGTATTTTACAAGCTGCTCACAAGATGACATGAAACTTGTTAATATGGTTTAAAGCAACACACTAAAAATATGGGAAAACGAACTAAAATGTAACGTTTTCCTACTATGCATTTTCCATAACAAACAAAAGAAAAAAACACAACTTTAGTTTCTGTCAGGCAGACGAAGTCTTTACCTGAACCCTAGGAACAAAAGGCGTTGTTCTTCTACTAAGGCTTTGGCTCTGGTAAGCAAAATTAAAGAAAAAGCAATAAAACAAAACCAAAAAGGACAATACGCTGGAAACTAAAAGACCAAAAGTGAAAACAAAGACACACAACTATTACTTTAAACACAGCTTTACACCAATGACATTTTTATCTAACACAAATTATTTTAATGCAATGCATAAATTAAATCTGCAAATATGTTACCAAATCATATCAAAACCCTGTGATGAAAATTCCAGCCTTAGGGAAGTCAGCAAGAATTTTGCCACTGATTGCCCAGGAGCAAGGATTTCACTTTACTGGTCTACAGATAATATTTACGATAGATTCATAAATAACATTAACAAAAGGAGCAGGTCAGCAAAGTATGGCTTAAAAGCAGGGTTGGAAACGTAAGTTCAGCTTGACCATCTCTTTCAGGACGATTGTAGATGCATATTCAGAGACAGAAACAAGTACAGTTCACACACTGACAGCTTTGGTTGCTTTCTAGAGTAAAACAAGTAAAAAGTTTTCTCTTTTCTGCAACTTTAAGAGGCATTTCTATAAAAAGCCCTCCTAAATACTTGAAAAGTGATTAAAAGAAATTTAGTGCTATCTGGTATAAGCATTACATGGGGGAAGGTACAACTGATGTATTTCACTTCTCTAGCAATCGTGACAGAAATGACATACGGTATATACAGAAAACCCTTGTGTGAAATGGGATCTAGAGCATTTAGCAAAATTAGTAGTTGCGCTGCACACATAGATGCATTTATAACTCTTACTTTTCTGATGTAACACTTCCGATCTCATACAGCCTTGTGGCTTCCAGTGGCTACATCAAGACTACATTACTACAGGCAACACTGCCTAAGGTCCTGGACTAGCTACAAACTCCAACCACTCTCCATCTTCAGCTTAGGGCAACAGTTAATGGAGTGGCACAGAAAGGGTATCGAGTACGGGGAATAGACAGGAACAGGAGCACATGTTGATACCTGAAAGGGCCAGTGAGTGGGGGAACCAGAGCAATGGGAGGAGGTCACAACAACTACAGCAATGCTGCAGACTTGAATCTTCTTTACCTCCCTGCTCAGTTTTCCTGAGATTATTGATCTATTTCAAAGCGATGGAAAGAAGCTACTAAGCAATATTCACTTCCGTAAGAAATGTACCCAAAGTATGGAGATAGGCAGTATGATGATGGTTCTGTCACCCTCTTTGCTTACTTAGCATGCACAGATGCTGGAGAAAGCTGTTCCATAAAGAGTGTGAAGTAATCTGCTCTCACAGCAAGGCAAGAGGATATATAAGAAAATTTGACAGTCTGGATCACAGGTTTTGTCTGATGTGCTTCTGTGCTCTGTGAGGTGCAGCAGCTGCACACTGTTTCGCCCCCCCCACCCCGCAGAGGCAGTACTGCATAGCCCAATGTATGGGTGCCAGAACGTCACCTACTCACGTACAATAAAAGTAGATCTTCAGCTTCCTTCTGCTCCATATTACAAGAGAAATACAGATATTCCAGAATATTGCAATCCTAAAAGGGATAGAGTGTCTCCCACCATGCGCCAAGGACCCTCACCTGCCATATTCTGCCTTGGAAAGGGAGGGCAATAAGCACATTGTGTGCACCACCTAGAACTTCCCAGGTTTCAACATTAGAGCAACAGCAATTTTCTTGAGTAAAGGTAGAAAGGGGAAAAGGAAAAGGTGAGAGGGGGAGGGGGAGCATGTCTCATACTTGACCTCATCCCCCCAATATGCTGACATATTATGACCTTCACAATGTACAATATCCGCTTTCTAATATGCTACAGAATACAATTACAACAACAATTACAACTGTAATTAATACACCAGTATTTTTACTGCTTTGTAAACTGAATATGAATGGAAATTCAATTGCAGTGGTTCTGTGATTCCATGGTACAAGGAAATAGATTAATTTTATAAATTACATCCCTTTTCTGTTAGAATTTCTACCAGTACAAAAATGAAATATTGTCATTTTATACCTGTATCCATTCACACAGTCTTCTAGTCATGTTATCAGTCTCTAGACCTAACTACTGGAAAAGCATTCCAAGTTACACTTTTCATGCAGTATTGAAAAAGTAGCCAGAATGCAGTAATGAAGCAAAGAGCACCAACACACAAAGAATACTGACTTTTTCAAAATTATATTAAAGGAAAAACAAATCAGTGAAAAATCACAGAAACAGGAATCAGACAAAGCAAATAATAACAAAACAATAATTGCAATAACAGTCAGCTACTCCCCTGAAAGAACAATGTGGATCAAAAATGCTATCAAATAAACTGCACAGGATACAGATAAATTATTTATATACCTTAGTAAATTATAACAAAAAAATAGTTTACTGTAGCTGCATATAATTTGTTCAATTAAATATATATTTGGGCAGAATAATTATTTCCTAGCTATGTGAGATGGTTTGCTTCATGGGAAATCCTATTAGACAGCTCTGAAGTGTCACTGTAACCTCAACGGAAGAAAAAAGGTACACAGACCAATGCCAATACAGAGCAAATGTGGAAGACTGAACAGACAAAGACATCCCTGAATAATAGAGAGGCATCACTGCAGCTAAACTGGCTAAAACCATACTGAACATAAAGAAATACAACCCAAAACACTATTATTAAACACCTTTGAAGGCCAAGTGCAGGGTCCTGCACTTGGGTCACAACAACCCCATGCAACGCTACAGGCTTGGGGAGGAGTGGCTGGAGAGCTGCCTGGCAGAAAAGGACCTGGGGGTGGTGGTCAACAGCCTGCTGAACATGAGCCGGCAGTGTGCCCAGGTGGCCAAGAAGGCCAACAGTGTCCTGGCCTGTATCAGAAATAGTGTGGCCAGCAGGAACAGGGAAGTGATCGTGCCCCTGTACTCAGCACTGGTGAGGCCGTACCTCGAATCCTGTGTTCAGTTTTGGGCCCCTCACTACAAGAAGGACACTGAGGTGCTGGAGCGTGTCCAGAGAAGGGCAACGAAGCTGGTGAGGGGTCTGGAGCACAAGTCTTATGAGGAGCAGTTGAGGGAACTGGGGTTGTTCAGTCTGGAGAAGAGGAGGCTGAGGGGAGACCTTATCGCTCTCTACAACTACCTGAAAGGAGGTTGTGGTGAGGTGGGTGTTGGTCTCTTCTCCCAAGTAACTAGTGATAGGACAAGAGGAAACGGCCTCAAGTTGCGCCAGGGGCGGTTTTTAGACTGGATATTAGGAAAGATTTCTTTATGGAGAGAGTGGTCAAGCATTGGAACAGGCTGCCCAGGGAGGTGGTGGAGTCACCATCACTGGAAGTGTTCAAAAAACGTGTAGTCGTGGCTCTTCAGGACATGGTTTAGGGGGGATGGTGGCGTTGGGTTAATGGTTGGACTTGATGATCTTGAAGGTCTTTTCCAACCTTAATGATTCTGTGATTCTGTTATCTGTAGCACTGTCTGCATAAGGATGCATATATCCAAGTATTTGTTCAAATAATTCAGACCTCCATCTGAAATGTAGGTATCTCCACTTCTGCCCACAACTCTTGTATTTCACAGCGTATTACACACAGCTTCCCTAACAATGGACCATCAGGACTACAGGGTATTGCCCAAAAGTACAGAAAATACAGAAAAGACTTCCAAAATCTTGCTTATGATCGGTTCCCTCAGATTCAGCACACCTGTCTGAATTCAGCTACTATCGCCCAGAATGTCAACCGACCCTCCACTTCCACAAAGAACAGCATCCTGTCCCCATCTACTGCCAGGGCTCTGCAGTTATTCTCCTGCCTAGGCACTCACCATAAAGAGCACATTCCCAATTACATTTGGAATTTATTATTTCCTTCCACTTCCATCTTACTCAGCTATTTGGAATGAATGAGTGTTCTATCAGAAAAGAGCTGATTAAATACATAGAAAGCTAAAATACTGAAGCTCATCCATTTTGTAGTGTTCAAACCAAAATATTTTTTGTAACTTGAGGAGATTATTAAAATTCAATTTTTCCCTATTATTTCACCTGTGCAAAAGGTCCAAAATTAGAAAATCTCACAATCCAGTCTAATTTTTCAAAACATCTCCAACTCTACAGAGTTGTTTTTTCTACTAACTTTCCCAAAGTTTCAAAATTTTTTAAAGTTATAAAATGAGAAACCAAAATTTTAAAAAGTGAAGGAAAAACTACCTTCAAGATGCATAAACCCCCAAATCTGAAAAGTTTAAAAAAAGTGATTTTTCAAAACTAACTTAAAATATCAGATCAAAAAGAAACTACAGATATTTACTGTTTTGAAGAAACTGTTCCTGTAGAATACTTCAATTCTCTTAAAGTCATCTTTTTCTAAAAGTGTATTTTAGTCTATGCATTTCAATGTGCCCAGTTAGGTGCCTGTTGCTATCTATCCACACCATCTTCAGACATTGTGACAGCCACCTTTCCTCACAAAGCAAAAGGTTTAGTACTAGCCTCCCAAAGCCTTGAGCCAACAACAGCAGGAGCTGGGTTGTGCCATTAACATGATTAACATGAAATACAGCTATATCCAACTTTTCTTTAGCTGGTGAGGTAAAGATAAGTGTCCAGGTTTTCAAACTGTCTACTGATGTTAGGTGTCTACATTGGGACAGCAGGAGTTTAGAGAGTTACTGAACATTTCTGACTTCAGTGTCAGTCAACTGGAGCTGTGCGTTCTCGGTTATCAGCTGCTCTCTGGGGGAAATGAGGATATTGTGTAGCAGGGAGCATTGTATATAATTGCAAGCAGCACATAAGGGAGTACAAAGAGGACAAACATAGGAAAGATCTTTAAATGTGTCCTAACGTTATTTGGTTTCCTTAGATGGAAAGAAATGGTATAAACTTATTAATAAAGGCATTTATATCTTGAAACAAGCAAAAAATAATTAAAAATAAGAATGATGCCTTCTTGAGTTAAACACTGAATTTATATGCCAGTCTGAGATATAAAACCCTGTGAATTCTGTTATTCTCAGTAAATTAGAATATACCTCCAAATCTCCTGATACTATTCTTAGGCACCTCAAATTGCAATATCCTATCAAACCACAAAATCAACAGACTTACTGTCTTTACTAATAAATCCTAATCTTAAATTCCTGAAGGTTTTGTTTCTGAAACTGAGAAAGTGAGGAAGTCAGTTCTGTGTGGTTCCTATTTGGACCATCATTCCGCAGTGTCTGTGCATTGGATGTCTGAGCAGCTAACTCTGGATCTCAAATTTCATGCTGGGAGCTAGGAACCAAAACGATTTGACAGCCTAATCTTTTATGAGATTTAGCCATAAGAGATTGCTTTCTTCCCTGTTTCTACTAACAACAATTTTTGCTGTCTTGTAAAAAACTAAATTGGTTTTTAGAAACCTCAGTCTGTGTATTTTGACAGTTCATGTTAATGTTGCCTTGTAATTGTATTTTGTGCAAATCATTTTGCACTCCACAGTCAAGATTTCTAACTTTCCATTTATCCAAAGGATTAGGTCTTTCAAAGTAGCTAACAACAACAGTTACAGAAAAATAAAAATTATATACTGTAGATGGCTGGTGTGATGAGCAAAACAAATGATGTTTCATGCATTGCAAAATGGAGCCAACATGGCTGCTGAACAGGCAGAAAAATATTTCTTCGTCTCCTCTATCAATACCATAAACCATTTCTGTGAGACCTATAAACAGTCTGCTTTGATTTCGTGCGTATTTTTATGGCACACTCATTATTTTAACATAAACAAGTTGATAGAAATATGAATGTAAGGTTTTCAGACTTGTTTAACACCAGTTTTGCACTGCTTCCATTCCATTCTCCTCTCCTTTTCAACATGTACCAAGCCACAACTGAGCACTTTTGAAAAATCCCATTTTGGAGTTGTAACTTACACAGAAAGGCATACAAAACCCAAGTTCTTTAGTACAAAAAACTACCCTTGCAAAGAAAACATTCATGTAATGAACCTTGTTCTCAATGAGACTGAAGAACAAAAGTGAGTAACACTGGTACAAAGAGTACAACATTAGTAAACAATCAAAGGGTTATCGGGGGAAAAGTACGTATGAAAGCTAGTGCATAAGAAATAAGTAGTATTAATGTCTAAGCGCACAGCTAATAAAATCTACCAACTCTACCTATAAGTGTTACAGTTGAAAAAGTGTATGCACTCAACAGCACAAACATAACTGGAGCCAAGATTAGGCCTTTCTGAAAATTTGACTCTAACAGTCTAGCTTACTAGATAGATATACATATATATCTCTAATTCAACATATATAATATTTCCAAAAGCTAATAAAAAGGACTGTTGTTCTGAAAATATGACCCTTCTTAAACTGAGATATATAGCATTAACTAAAAAATGTAGCTAGTTTAACAAGAAATTTATGTCAGACAGCTTGTACTCTGCAGTGAGAGTTGTATATGCTGCAAAAACACAACATTAATATTAATGAAATGTTTACATACTGAAAGTTGTCCAGACAAGAACTGTGGAACATCCCTTAACATGCCAGGACTCATAGGAGAAGTCACTGAAATAGAAGGTCGGTCCATTTTTTGAGATTCAAATGAACTAGAACCTGTAATTATAAATAAAAGTATTTTATAAATAGTAGCACTTTCACATTCTTCACAATGATCTTTAAAGAAAAATTGTACAAATATAACCAAACATACAATAAAGTTGTGATAAATATCACTTCTTTGTTTAAAATTGACAAATAATTATACTCAGTCTTTTGGTGCTCAGATGCAATCAAAAGCTTTCCAAGTTTATTACAGTTGCAAAATGTCATCTGAAGCATATAGGATTAAAAAGTTCATGCAGAGAATTCTGACTATAATTATGTCAGTAAGTTGAAGTCCCAAAATTCCTAAATAGTCAAGTTATTTTTTCCTTTCACCACTTTAATGTGGTCAAAGGAATTCAGTCTTCTGAAGGGCACTTATTATCTTGTACAGTCAGACTAATTTTTAATCAGATTTTTACAAAAACATCAAGATGCATGCAGTGTTTTTTGTGCATTTTATTTCAAATCTACAAGGTCTGCAAACTGTCAAAGGACAAGTTTTGACATATAAAACATAGATTAAAAGTTAAATATTTTTTATAAAAACAAAAGACACTCCACATCTCACAAAAGATAAAATGGATTTTATTTTAAGACTTGGCTGATCAGTGAAAAGTTATTGGAGGAGTTTTTCATATTATTATAATCAAGTTTATGCCACTGCATTTATTCATGGCTTCTATTAAAAAAGATTTATGAAACAATGATAAATAACTCCAGGCTGAAATCCATCTTATCAGATATAAGCCAAAGATCATGTTATTATTCCCCACATGAAATACTGGTTTTGCCAATTTAAAAGGTTCTGAATGGTTCCAATAAAGGAGAAGTATACTGATTTCAAAGTAACTATCTGTCAGGTTGTAAATAAAGAACATTTCTTCCCCATTTTTAGTTTATAAGGTTCAACTGAAATGCAAAACAACAAAACAGGAAATTAAAAATTACTATTAATGTTCTTGTTTATTAGTTAGAATTATGCTTTTCTTGTCAATCAAAAATAGCCTAAGTTTATAACCAAATGTTGAGCCTAAATCAAAATATCCTGACTTTTGATAGTTTATTATTAAACAAATGTAGATAGATAACACAGTAAGATGACACGTTGAGACAAGTACAGACAAAGAGACGAGAGCTATACTGACTGTAGATGACATTTTTCAATCTATTTGTGCTTACATAAAAGAGAGAGAAGATTTTCCTACCCCACAATTGAAACTTACTGGACTCCAGCTGTGCATGTGTGCTGTCAGGTATTCTGGGAATGTCCCTGGAATCAGGAAAAGACAGGTTGATCCTTTATCTAACAAGCATATTCAAATTTCAGTTACACTATACCACTTCTCAAGCCACCATGGAATGCCTCACGAAAGGCATATGGTCTACTCGCTGTCTTCAGCCACGGGGAAGATTTATCTTTTATCCAGTATAGATAATTTCAGTGGCAAATTAAAGCCTACAGAACAAGTGGTTTTGTGAATGCAGGAGAGAGGCTGCAGAGTCACAAATAAAATAATTTGGTAAATAAAAATAAGAAAAATCTCAGAGTTGATGGAAGACTAAAATTGTGAATACTAGACTTTATTATAATATTAACCATTAATTAGCTTTATTGGACCCTCACTCAAACATACTAGACTGCCAATAATGGCTATCCCAATGTATCCTTTACTGTCCTTGAACCCCAAATTTGGACAATCTTACCTTTTCCATAACTAAATAAGATAAGCAATTTCATTTGGCAAAATTGCATACTTGCATATACATGAGATGTTCCATCACCTGTATTAAATTGTGTGTACAGCTAGGTACTTTTAAAGCAGTCAGTCGTAATGACTAAGTACCTCATTACACCCACTCACCCCCCCAACGGAACGCAGTCTTCCTATGAGGGGCAAACATTGCTGTATGCTAATAAAAACTATCAATGCTAATAGATCGTTTTGGAGGTATTTGAGCAAAACAAAGGAAGATGAAGAGCTTCAGCTCCGAGTCACAGCAAGAACAATATTTAAACTCGTGACGTGTGTTTCGGTGCAGTTGGTTTCTTCAAGGTCGCGTTGGGTGTCAGTGCCCAGGTGCTGGCAGCAGGGGCTGCAGGGGCGGCCTCTGTGAGGAGAGGCCAGGGCTGCCCGGTGCTGGACACAGCTGGTTCCAGCCGGTTCCAGCTGGCTTCAAAGGACCCGCCACTGAGCACAGCTGAGCCCCTCAGCCAAGGTGGTGGTGCCTCTGTGGTAACACGTTTAAGAAAGGGTGAAAGAAGCTGTGCAGCAGCTGTGAGAGAGAAGAGCGAGGAGAAAAAACACGAGAGAAATATCGCTGCAGACACTAAGGTCAGAGGAGGGGGGGGAGGAGTGACCGCAACCCCCACTCCCCATCCCCCTGCACTGTTTGTCGTTGCGGAGGTACAAGAGTCAGGAACAAAGGAGTGAAGTTCAGCCTGGGAAGAAGGGGGGTGAGGGGAAGGTAGTTTCACTTTTGTTTTTATTTCTTACTATCCTATTCTGTTCTTAGTTCCTAATAAATGAAATTAATCTCCCCAAGTCAAGTCTGTTTTGCCCATGATGTTAATTGCTGAGTGATCTCCCCATCCGCATCTTGACCAAGGAGCTTTTTCATCTTATTTTCTCCCTCTGTCCTGCTGAGGAAGGGAAGGGAGAGAGCGGCGGGGTGGGCATTCGGCAGCCAGCCAAGATCAACCCACCGCAAAGGTGTATGAAAAGGAAGGGGAAGTAAAAAGTGCTTTCAGTGATATCTACTGTCTCATACAATGAAAAAAAAAAGGATTCTGTATTATATATAAATCAAACTTAACTAGTTCCTTTTTGGTATACCGTTTCCAAATACTCTTCAAGACTCCCAAGAAAGTTAGCTTTACTAAGCAGGTTGAAGAATCTTTCCACATGAATTGATGCACAGTACCCAATAATTCAAGTTAATCAGAAGGCATGCAACTGGTGTAACTGCTCACTGTAGACAAGAAAAAAACCACTGTCTCTCCTGTTAGTAATGAAAACTTGCCAGAAACTTACAAGGGCTATTCGAGAAGTAAATATTTAAGTTTGCATATTTGATATCTGTAGAATTTATGAAGGGACCCAATACTCACCTATTACTTTACTCAGAAATATACTCCTGAACCTAACCTGTCATTTTAAAAAAGTATTTCTAGCATATGAATTTGAGAAGAAAACCTTGAAAAGATGTATCATTGTGAACAGACTGAATACGAGCTTTCTACAGATAAAACAATAAACTTGAAATCTTTGAACATTATCATTTATATTCCTAAAGCGTACAGATCCCAGTATTTCACAGGAGTGTGAATGGTATTTCTTACAAGGAACCCTCACTGAGATAAACAGATGTAGGAGAAGCAGAAGTACTTTTAGGCATCTCCTTATATTTTAAGATATGTTCCATTGCAAGCAGATTGTGTAGAATAATTAATAAAACACAATGCATCATTCCTTCCAAATTCAAAACAGTAGTAACTGTGAAAATAACATACATTTTAAAATAAGTATTTCTGAGAATTAGAAAGAGGAAAATAGACAAGTTCCTGCATATAAGAGACAGCCAGCTCACATACAATAGCAACTTGGCCATCAATTTTTATTTTAAGATAGAAAAAGTTATAAATTGCATGCCAAAATGGTACAATTTTTTTTTTTTAAAAGAGCTTTCCATTTTATCTTCCTGTATCAGCTTAGCATGCCATCTTCAGTTTTCATAGCAGTCAGCCCATAATAAAATGAAGAAGAACTAACAATCCTGTTTACTGGAACTTGGTTTTATATTCAGAATATCAGGTGTCCTGGTTTCAGCCAGGATAGAGCTGGTTTTCTTCACAGAAGCTAGTGTGAGACTGTGTTTTGGATGTGGGATGAGAAACTGTTGATAATGTTCTGATGTTTTGGGTTGTTGCTGAGCGGTCAAGGACAGTCCAGCTTCTCGTGCTGGCCTGCCAGCGAGCAGGCTGGGGGTGCACGGGGAGCTGGGAGGGGACACAGCCGGGACAGCTGACCCAGACTGGCCAAAGAGATATTCCCTACCATACGACGTCATGCCCAGTACATAAACTGGAGTTGGCCGGGGGGCGGAAATTGCTGCTCGGGGACAGGCTGTCGATCACTGGGTGGTGAGCAATTGCTGTATTGGGCATCACTTGTTCTTGTACATTCCTTTGTTGGTATTATCATTGTTGTTTCCTTCTTTCTTTCTGTCCTATTAAACCGTGTTTATCTCAACCCACGAGGTTTTTTTTTCCTAATTCTCTCCCCTGTCCCACTGCGGGAGGGGGAGTGAGTGAGCGGCTGCGTGGTGCTTAGTTGCCGGCTGGGGCTAAACCATGACAGCAAGGTATGACAATAGATTGTCTTTCTCAGCTAAGTTAATAGCTAGTAACTGTCTGAAGATTTCTGGCATGAGTTAGTGCGTTGCCATGAGACCATCAAGAGACTCTCTTTATAAGTAATAGGATATACCTCAATGCAAAAGTGAAAACCTTCAAATGGGCATCAGTTGTTATAATGGAACTAATTATCACTTCAGACATCTGGTAAATCAGAACTTTTATTTTAAATACATTGAAACTGTATTCCCTGGGGCAGAACACAGATCTATGGTGTTATGTTTCCTTGGGCAAGCATAAGATATTAATTTGTATAGTCCATTTGATTATGACCAGAAATCTCCTGAACTGAGAAGGTAATATGGTATTTCCAGTTCATCAGCTCAAATCTCATTAAAAACATTTCTGAAGTTATATTTTTAATATCAAAATCCGAAGAGTTACACACATCTAAACAGATTCTAAAACTTTAGGTTCTTGCAGAAAGTACTCTTTCTGCAATTAATAATAAATCTCTATATAAAGAAACCTTGCAGAAAGTATTCATCCCTGAGACTTTAGTTATAAACCCATTTAGATTAGTAACTGGAGGTTTGGAGGTGAAAACCCTCTTTTACAGCTACTGCAAAAAGACACTGGGAATCAAGCACACAGAACAACATTTTTAGCCCTGCTACGGCTCAGTTGTTCAACCTATGTAGCAAGCAGTTAATGCTGAAGAAGGTGACTTGAGAGCCCACATCACTTTATGGAATTACGGATGGGCTTCTCAGAATTATAGATGAGCTGCTCTAGTGACAGCAAGTGGAGCATACGGTAACATAACAGAAGACATGATGATAAAGAAGGTAAACAGCAGACAGTAAATATAAAAGTACAGGAAAGAATACAGGAAATTTCACACAATGAAGAGAATGCAGAAAGAGAAAAAATTTTCAAGAATATTTTCAAGACGTGAGCAGTTCCTTGAAATTCTTGCTATGAACTTCTGTTTCAGAGAAACTATGAAAGACCTTACGCCTGTATGAAATGAATTTGAAATGTCCTTTTCTGAGGCAATATTCTTCTAGCAATGTAGTCTGTCCCTTAGTATTACTATTATACTTACAACTCCTAAGTTATGCAAAGGATTTTAAGTGTAAGACAGATGATACAGCCTTTACCCTAAAGGGGTTGCAATTCAATATGTGTGTAGGAAATAACCTCTCATCCCACTGACAAGATAAAGCAGTTTTTGTTATTAACAAGTTCGTTTATAATTGTCAAACCAAATTAAGTTCCTACATTAAGATCCTGATGTGTCAAACACATTAAGTTCCTATTATAGCTGAACCCATAACAAATTATCCTCACTGAAATTCCATCCACAGATTATATGGTCCTAGATTTTTTTTAGTATTTCTTAATTTTTAGTTGTACTGTTACCTATGCTTTCTCATATGAAGGTAAGATAATTGTGTGCATCTTATACAAATAAAGGGATAAATATAATTATTAATTATAATTAATTATAATTATAGACTCAGAGAACAGCCCGGGTTGGAAGAGATCTTGAAAGACCACCTGGTCAAACCTCATGTTGAAGAGGGAGCCTAGATGAGATTACCTAGCACCCTGTCCAGTTGTGTCATATATATCATAGTAAATTCTGTGGGGGAAAAGAGAAAATTCTTAACAACTGTAAGCATCTTCAAATTCAGTGATAAGCATCACCTCCTTCACAGCCCTGGTGTGATAAGCTATGGAACTTCCAATGGAGAAGTAAAAAAGGGATGGATGTGACTGTAGGCTGTAGGAAACTTGGAAGAGAAAGAACACATGAAGAAGGGGAAGTATTCACAGTCTAATATAACAAAACAACTAGAAATGCCCTATTGCTATGCAAGAAAAAATTAAGTTTAGACATTGAGAGATAGGTCTGAATGTTAAGAAAACTGGGCAATGTAAAGCACCAAAGAAAAAGTGCGACACAGTTTAGACAAGCACTAGTGTTAGCTATTCATTCAGATACGTTCTGCATTAGATAACAAGCGATAATTTAATAGATTTCATAGATGAAGATGATGAGAATGTGGATTCGAGACTTTCCAAAGTGTATTGATTATGTCATTAGCATACTGTATTTTGGGCAACATTCTACATTGCAGTCTCTCAGTAAATAGAGTTCACCATCAGTTCACAGACCACGTATGAATATATAATTTTATATATATTATATAGAAATGGGAATGGAGAAATAAAAATCAAGAGTCAAGTTACTAATCAAGAATTGCAACAATAAGAAGAGTATAAACACAGTTTCAGAGCCAATATAGTCTGGATCGCCAACTAAACAACCACAGAAGGGAATCTATTTTTTACCATATTAGCAGATAATGCCTGGCACTCTGTGAGAGAACACAGGATTTCACACCAGCTCTTTCTACTTACTGGTATGATTTATTATTCTAGCTATGCTTTTGGTTTACAGAATTCTGCAAAAAGTTTTACAGTTTATAACGTTTATGAATGCGTTTGATATGCTCTGGCCTAAAAGTGAAATTTAGCAACATTTTAATCATATTTAGTAAAAACATTTACAAAATTACTTACCCTATTGGTCTTGAAACGACAAGCTCCACTTGTGGCTCAGGTTTGGATTCTAAAATGATGTTATAAACCTCTTCAAAGGTGGCTCCTTGTAGCAGCCTTCCATTCCATTCTAATACTTCATCACCTGTAATTTCAGTAATAACACTGCTTAGGAAGTCTGCTGTGAACTGTACTTACAATGACAATTTAAGTCATTCTACTGTCAGTTTACTGCATTGTGAAACCTGTATTGTAGAACAAGTTTGTAGTCCTTCATTCAGGAAAATCCTAAGTATTAAAGGTTTTCTGCAGCTCAGCCTCACATATGTAAAGTTTAGTGAAACAGTTAGATCATCAGTAGTACCCCTGCTGAATTAGAGCTCTTATTCGCTTTGGCAGCTGTGGTTTAAAAGAAACCCCAACATGCTCTTTAGCAAATGCAAATCTTTAAAACAGCGTATCTCATCAACTTACTATTTTGAAGATCCATTTACCTCTACAATTTTAGTATTTAAGGGTCAGATAGTTCTTATGTTAATAGTTAATATTTCTTGCAGATTCTCAAATATAGCAATCCATGGTTTGCATGTTGGGATAGAAGCAGTTTCTTAGCCGAGCTGGTTCTGTTGGCACATTTGCTCTTAATAAAATATACACCACAAAACGACTGGGCAGGACATCAGTGGAATATTATTTTGAGTACAAAAATTTGAATTAAAAAATTCAAATATAATTTTGAAAACAATGAGAATGTATATATTTCACAAAAGCAGTAATGTCAATAATCTTGTAACTGAATGTTCAGGTTGAGTTCTACAATAGTTCATCGCACCTATTTAACGTAATTTCACATCTAATTAAACTTGGTCACTTGTGATCACCTTTAGAAAATCAAGACAGCAATATAGATCTACAGTAGATACATACCTGGTCTAAGATGCCCCACGGTATCAGCTAAGCTTCCTTTTTTAACTTTGGTAATAAATGCACAGAGTCGACCTGATTCAGTCATCTTTCCTCCTACTACCTGTTTCAAAGAGGAAGCATTTTCACAGAATAAAAATTACTTTAAATGACTTAAAAGTTCTAGCAACAGAAATAATAATTCAATTATTTCCTTGGTTTTCAGGTAGTCCAGGTAAGACAGAAACACTTGAAAAAAGCACCATAGAATTCTGGCTATGACAGGTTATGTTTGTACCTACTCTGGCTATTTCTGTAATTTAAACACAATGCACATACAGAATGATAAAGCTTTTAAACTTTAGCAAATATTTGTATAGTATTTCACTGTGTTATAAACTACCACCCAAAAAAATGTAAGGTATTGGCCATTAGACTGCTTACTTCGATACTTTTTAACTGAAAACAGATATATTCATAGAATAGTTTGGGTTGGAAAGGACCTTTAAAGGTCATCTAGTCCAACCCCACTGCAATGAGCAGGGACATCTCCAACTAGATCAGGTTGCTCAGAGCTCCCTCCAACCTGACCTTGAACATTTTCAGGGATGGGTCATCTACCAACTCTATGGGCAATCTGTGCCACCCTCACTGTCAAAAATTTCTTCCTTAAATCTAGTCAAAATCTACCCTCTTCCAATTTAAAACCATTACCACTTGTCCTATTGCAACAGGCCCTGATAAAAAGTCTGTCCCCATCTTTCCCATAGGCCCCCTTTAAGTACTGGAATGCTGCAAGAAGGTTTCCCGGGAGCCTTCTCTTCCCCAGGCTGAACAACCCCAACTCTCTCAACCTGTCCTCACAGGAGAGGTGTTCATTTTTGTGGTCTGATCATTTCAGTGGCCCTCTTCTGGACCCGCTCCAACAGGTCCATGTCTTTCCTGTGCTGAGGTCTCTTGAGCTGGATGCAGTACTCCAGGTTTTCTCTCTCTCTCTCTCTCTCTTTTTTTTTTTTTTTTTTTTTAAATTCTGCAGTCCTGAAAGCTTGACTACCCTATG
Organism: Phaethon aethereus; assembly: GCF_964289735.1. Taxonomy (NCBI): domain Eukaryota; kingdom Metazoa; phylum Chordata; class Aves; order Phaethontiformes; family Phaethontidae; genus Phaethon; species Phaethon aethereus. The sequence goes on from NC_138582.1 coordinate 23,013,204, forward strand.
TTTTCCTACACATGGACCTTGAGCTTGTTTGGAGGTTCTAGCAGGGGAGCGCAGCTACCTTATACCCTTGACCGATGAATGATACACCTCTATCAGGGAAGGTCGTCCTCTTCGACTGAGCATGCAGCTTTGGCAGGGACGCACATGAAGTAGTGAGGGAGGAAGGGGACACCTGCCTAGCCAGCCAGATCAGCCAAATCAACCCTGGAGATCATTGGGGTGACAGATGTTGCAGCCAGATTGCTCTCACATCCACATGTTAATGTAATAGAATTCATGATGTTCACACTAAGCATCAAACACCTCTAGCAATTAATCAAATCCACTTTGGCTGGGCAAGTCAGATGAAAATCCTTGTCATACTGAAGATTTCTCCACAGGAAACTTCAACAGATTTGACCTTACTGTTTATTTTAGAATCAGCAGATTCAAATATCAGAATTAGTTATAACTGCATAATCTTCAAATTCTTAAGGTTTCTTAGGAGTCTTCATGTTGGGATTTAAAATTGCTAATACTAAATCCAGTTTAGGTTACTTTTGATAATGTAAATATTTGAAAATTCAGGTCACGAATAACTGCTGAAAAACACTCTTTTCAGATGTCTGTTGAGATTAAAAAGTAGTTACTCTGGAATCTAAGCTATTCATGAATCTCAGTGAGGAGTTGATCTTTATAATAGAAGATTTTAGAATTGTAAACATAGAAGTTTAAACAAAATATACTTCATAGTGACACTAGTAGTCCCTTCTTTTGCATTTTCTGACATTAAGACAACACAGAAACCAAAAGTGATGCTCAGCTGGCTTCTCCACCAACTTCAAAATACAATTAGTTAAATAAAAAAATCAAAAATTTCCAAAGCATGTTAGTATATCTTATAAGTAACCACACTGATTTAATCCCTATTTACAGTGTATGACTATAGCCTAATATGTGTACCCAAAGTGAAGTCAGTGTCATGCTAAATAGAGAATGAAGAACTAATCCAACTTCTTAATGATTTCTCACAACAAGGATGTTGATTAAAAATAAATACATGCTTGTTTCCTTTACGGGGTATAATTCATTTTCATTCTTGTACTGGTATTGCTGAAACTGCAAATAATAATATCACACAAGAATTGAGCTAGAAACAGCTTTATAACCTATTCCAAGAGTACCGCATCATAAAAAAGATGCAAGCATATTACTTTGTGATAATATACAATAAATACTAAATAATTTCCTGTCTTGTGTATTTAAAATGTAGCAAATAAAAAATCCAGAAACAGGCTCTTCCATTGTCAGAATCCGCTCTGGATTGAAATGTCATTAACTTCCAGATGTCCCCAAGATCTTCAAAGATCTTTATTTTTCACATTTCTCTTCCTATTTGGGGAACAGATGTTATACCATTGTGCAACGCTCCACACTGAAGAAAGTGGACAGGGCTTGTCTTGCCCAGCAAGAATGCAATTAGTACCTTGCAGAGCAGGCATTCTCAGCAAACTTGTGAAAACATGTCTAGTCTTTCTGAAAAACACAATTTTTGAGCCTGTCAGGGACCCTGTAAAATTGCTTCTGGTAACTGAATATAAAATGTCTTTGTTTTGTAAGTTTGAGGATGATAAGACATTATAGATATCGGTATGAATACACTATATAATATGGGAATACTTCATTATAAAGGTTGCTAGTTTAACTGAGAGAGTTTTTAGTTCCAAGATTATTCATTACCAACCTTCAATCCAAGCATTGCTCCTGAGTCTCTAGGCACACTTCCATCTTTTAGTCGTTTATTTAACAAAATCCGACCAATGAGACGGTCTCCATCTTTGGATGGTTGCCAAGTTACTGGGTGCTATCATATGGTGTTAATGGAAAATACAGTGAACAGGATTTTAAAGAAAAATATTTCAGTAATACTTTTCATTTCCTGATATATTTTTAAAATGCCATGAAAGTATTATGATTACACTAATATTTAATGAAACAAAATGACAGAAAACTGTGCTGGAAAAAAAATTATTTGCATATATAGCCCATCACAATGTACTTCTAATATTTAATAACATTATTTATTTTACTAAATCCAATCCGTAAATATCTAGAATGGCCTTTGCATCTTGATGATTAGACAGATATAGAATTATAGAATTATAAAATGGTTTGGCTTGGAAGGGACCTGAAAGATCATCTAGTTACACTCAATGACAATCACATCTGACTACTGACAAAAACAACGGTAGAGGTCTAGTATAAGAGTAATACCGAAAAAGAAGTCTAACTCAAAACAGAAATTTGATGTAAGACATTTCTTCTTTTTCCACTATTCCAAACACGTCCGTTTTCTTTAAGACTGACAAAGTTTTCAATCTTTTACTTTCTCTCAGTAGTAGTATATTAAAACATATAGAATACATTAAAAGGTATAGTCATTACTATATTTAAAAATGTATTATTTCTTTCTTGGAATAATTAGTTCACATACAAAGCATAGATAGAGTGAACGTTATTATTCCATTACTATACATAGGCACAGTTATATTGTATATTGACATAATTAATAAAATTTTAACATTTTATTTTGTGTAATCATAGCACTTTTTCACAGATAACTACTATTTCATGCTCTATTTCATGCAAAATTAGCAGGCACAGACAAATGCACTCCCATTACAACTAACAACTCTAAAAAGATTTATCACAATCTCCACCAAACAGAAAGCAAACATAAAAAATACCAAAGCAGATGGCAAAGCCTTTAATTCTGCGCAATACTGCACAAAAATGGCATGGCAATAAAACAAAAGAACAACCATGACAGTGAAAGGGAAAAAAGAAAAACAACTTTTCTGCGCAGAGAGACCCAATTTTCTCCCTTTTTCACCTGGGGTTTAAACTATTAATTTCATTTCAGCCCCAGGATTTTGAACATAGTAAGTCAAATAAGCCAATCAGTAGAATCCTTATTGTTAATTATTTTATACTTGAAGATAATACCACGATATACTATTATGCAACCATAAGAACAACATTCCTTTATGCCTCTCATTTTTTTTCTTAGGCTGCCAAACAGTAAAAGCTGCAAGCATGCAGAGACTTTTCATTTGTTTTTCTTTTCTGCACCTTAAGAAATGCTACATTGTCTCTAGAAACACCCTATCTTTTATTTTATGCACTATTTTAATGAGTGACAGAGAGCAAACAAAGACCAAATGTGCAGGTTAAAATGCAGGCTCCATAATCTCAGTACCTTCTCGCTATGGCTATGTTCCTCGTTTAGAGTTGTGCTACTACAGGTATCTACCCCAGAGTCTTTTATCTGAGGCTCAGACCATTCCAAGTCCTCTTCCAAAGAGTGGCCACCAAAGCACACCATTTTCTTTTGCCTCTCGGATAAGGTGTTAGAATCCGACAAAACTGCCTGCTCACTAGTTTTTCTTTTTCCCCTTTGACTGTCCCCTATAGGTGTGGCATAAAAAAAAAAAAAAGGATACAAAAAAGAAAACATGCAAAGGTATAAATAAAACAAAGGAAATGTGAAATGATAAAGGAAACTAAAAGGTAAGGCTCCACATGTCTCACCAAAGACATTGGGGATGCCTCACTGCTATGCCAAGACGTATGGTCCAACCAGTTGTAATCCATGTCTCCTGCGAGAATCAGACAGACAAGATAGTGCAGTAAAGGAAAGGTGAAAGAAAGGACAGACAAAGATACAGTAAAATTGTAAAGACTTCTGATTATCCTATCTGATTCATAACCTCTGCTAGCAGGACTTGCAAAGTGCTTCCAAGAAAAAGTAAAGGCTTTAACAACAGAGTACATGGAACATGAAATACAGTGAAGAAGGAGGTACGTTTGTGTGTGTCTACATGTGCATAAAATTATGTACAGCGGAAAGCATCCTTGCTTCAGAGTTTTTCCTATAAAATTACTTACAGTAAATTAAATGAAAGGGCAAAATGTATTGTATCCCTAAGAGAATTTTCAGAAAGGAAAGCATTTGAATATGAAGTAAGTTTTCATCATAATCTAAAGAAACGGTTTTGTCTTAAGGAATGTATTTCTTTGCTTTTTTAACACAAACTAATATTTATTCTAATTGCTTCAATAAAATACTTAATGATGCTCTATATGCAGATGTACAGTAGGTGATGTTTTAAGGAAGGTTAAATGATAAACATGATAGATTGATAAGAAAAACAAATATAGAAGACATTTTTAGAATAAAAAGCATATTAATTGTGCTTGAAATTCCCAAAGAAATGTCTACTGGTTAAGTATCAGGAAGAATTCTAGTAAGTACAGGTACCTAATAGCTGGGAATAAATGTGTAGGGTTTTGATGAAGTAGATTTTATATATATATTTCATAAAATCAGAACTTAACCTGTATGGCAGACACATGCTAGGAAGAAAGGTTTAAAAAACACTTTTAAAGAAGAGGTCTAAATTAATGCTGTTGTCCATAGAACTAGAGAATGACTCATGTTTTTTAATAAAACATTCTCTTTTATGTAGGTACTTTAAATTGTACATTATGCCCACACATTTTGCATTATTACATTCTCGCTCTTTTTTTCACCGTTGTTACTACATATTACATGAAAAATATTTTACTACATGATACATAATATTTTGATACCATTGTAGGCAGGAAAAAATGTTGACCTTTCTATCGAATTTCATGACCAAAAGATCACTAAACCAAAGTAGTCCTGCTCTTTTTAGAACAGACCACAAATGACATTTTTCTGTTTCTATTACTTCAGATCCTGCTTTGACACTGCTCAACCTATTCCCCTGAAACTATATCAATACATTGGCGAAACATAACTAATAGGTCTAATCACAGTCTTAACACTTGTCCAGAAAACTTTACAGAGATGATCTGAAGATACAGCTCCATAAAACTAAGCTACAAAAAGCTAATACATGCTTTAGAAAAGTAAAATGTAGTCTTCTCAGAGGGATATTATGTACAATGAGAAATATGATATTTTTCACTTGTTTTCTCCTACTACATAGACTTGCATATGCTATATGGAAAAAAAAGTCAAGCCTCATTTTCATTTTAAAGAAGGAAATGTACAGAATACAAAGGTTTTATTTTCAAAATGACACTTTAAACTTAGTCCCTTACATTTTGCAGAAACGTTGCAGAATCTTAAATATCCTTTGATTTCATAAAAACAGTATAAGGGATCTCATGAAATTACTTTGAAGCTTTAATTCATTCACATTTTTGTAAGTAATAAATGGGCCTGCTGTAAATGTATTAGCTGTGTTTCTTGATTCTTAAAAGGAAGATAATATTTTAAAATGGGAAATTCTCACCAAAACTGCTTTCTCATGACAGTTAACATCTTGAGTACATTACAGAGAAAAGTGTGGCTATCCTGCTAAAGGGAGAAGAAATATTCTTCTGAAAGCTAATAACATTTTGCAAAGTGTACTTCTAGCATAAAGGTTCCAATGTCTTCAGAGACATTGCTTCAAAGGAACTGAGTCAAATCATCAGTGAGCTCATGAAGATCTAGCCTTTACTGCATAAATACACATTTAGAGATATCCAGAAGACCGCAAGAGTTCCAGTTTACGTATTGCCTGTCTTACAAATCCTGGTTTTAAACTCTATTTTTAAGTGGATGTTAAGTGAGGAAAAACCACCTAATTACAGTAAGGATGACTTCTGAGCTTTAATTGCTTGAACCAAAGGCATAACAGCTCTATACCGGTTTTTCCCCGCACTTATTTTCTGTGTCATCAATACAACTGCTGTACCCACAACCAAAGTCTGACTGAAAAAGTTGTAATTTGGTTCCCTATAATTTGGTACCTAAGTCTAGGAGAAAAGCACTGAAATAAAATGGGCTTTACAACCAAAACAGTTAAAACTGATCATTCTTACTGATTCTAATTCCCGACTATTCTGCAAAATTGTGTATTTTCATTGAAATGACTACATTTAAATGTAGGTATCTACCATCAGGCATTAAGAATTCACCACTGCAAATTACTGGCCTTTTTTTAAGGTTTTAAAATTCTCAGTAACAATCTTGACTATCACTTATAATACAAAAGAAGCCACCAGAAATGAATGTCCTTGCGGTTCTGCAGTCAACATAGCACTTTGCCTGTACTTTACAAAACTCGTCATGGCTTTGCCAGCTCTCCTGTTCATGCCTTTTCCTATATCAGTGATACAGTTTGTGTGAGCCTGGCAAGAGCAAAGATTTCCTATCAAACTGAACTGTCACTTGTGCATCTGCATAGAAAACAACTTCTTAGAAATACAAAAATAAGTTATTGAAAAGTTGAGGCCCCTGAAGTGTCCTGACCGAATACACATTCCCACTGCAAATGTGCATATACCTAGTCACCAAAAACTGGTCCAATCTTCTCTCGTTACTTGCATGTCCACAATATGTTCATATAGGCATGCACTCAAAGACAGAAATGAAATAGCTTCACAGTAACTTTACAGTACAGATGTGCTGTATATACGTAAGTTCATCATGTAGGTGTTTACATGAGCGAATATTGAGCAGTGATGGGCTCTAACAGTCTGGCATATGCACACCCACATTTGAAACGCACACACTGACTTTCTGTTAGGAAAAGAAATTCTGGGTCCTTTTTTTTTTCTTCAACAGAACTATCCAAAATAGTAATCTGCATACAGTAATGCACACAATAATGTGTGCTATTGTTCATAGCACATATTATTTAAGTTAATGAGAGTGACAAATTATTGACAGTGATAAATTAAAATTTTAACAACTTACATTTTAAATGATCCAGTTATTTTGCAGCAACAGTTACTTTTTATCAAACGGTATGCCCTGAACCTAAACCTACACCGAGGGACACATGCAAAGTTGAGTCTGTTGCCTGATCAAAGCACTCCCCCTTCTTGCTCTTCTGTTTCCCCCTCTTCTTTTCAGTCAAGATGTAGAAAGCTAACTTTCTTTTTAATTTAGCTGTGTCTCACATTAAATACCAATTATTGAGTATTAAAATGATAAGAAAATAAGCAACAACTCCATCCAAAGACTGTTCTGTTCATATCTCTACCCTTTTTTCCATGAAAATATGCAGCCATATGTTTAAAAAAAATTGGCATAGAAATGAGAAACTATAAAGCGCTTGTAGACCATCTAGATTTTGCTCTTAACTGTGCATCAAGTCATCTAAATGACAGGTTTAAATACTATAAAAGTTAATAAAATGCTATCAAACTATTATTAAGGAAATATTTAAACTTCTAAGAATATACCCAGGATGACTGTCTGGGAGCCCTGTAGCGTATTACATTTCAGTGAGACATGCATTGCTTAGGGCATCCACACTTTTTTGAGGTACAATGAATGACTTGACAAAATCACTGGACAGAAATTTTTAAGTGCACATTCTATAAATATTAAAATCTTGACTGGGTAAATTATTTGTTAAATCTTGTAAAATTAAAAGTAATACACGTAAGACACATAGTTCTTTGTCTCCCTACAAGAAAAATTGTTTAACCATAATCTTTCTGTTACAAAGACACTGTAGTTTTAATTCTGACTACCAGAGAATGCACTTGCTGATCTCTTAGATATTTCTCTTACACAATAGCAAATGCTTTATTACAGAGAATTTTGTATTTAGGGTGTGCAGCAGAAATGACTCAGGAAAAAATGTCACCACATTGATAAATTATATAAGCTATAATATCAAAGCTATCTTTCATGGAAAAGGGAACTAATGTATTACTAAGCAAGATACAATCTTAGCTAATATCATTATAACAGCATTCAGATGCCTCATGAGTTCAGGAGTGCAGCTGGATACAAGAAAGAACATATGTGAGGTCTCCTCTTATTAACGTCAGTGAGCTCTATGTGTATACGGAAAGCTTGCATGGACAAATCATGTTGGGAGAAAAATCACATCAGTGACCTAGCCCTTCTGTATAAATGGTGTTAAGCTGAAACCTTTGTAAGCTTACTGATGTGTACTATGCTTTGCTCATTTTCTTTAGCTAAAAACAAATAGGCAGAGGAAAAGCTTTTCTTCTTCTCTAGCCAGGAACCCACAGCAGTGGGGACTTCCATTAGCAATGGGAACCTTTAAAGATCGTGTACATTTAAAAGAATTAGAGTCACTTTCCATTCCCCTTGTATTTTGATGTTTGATTATGGGTTTGTTTTTTTTTTTGTGGAGAATTAGTATTTCCCACACAGGAATATGGTACTTAAGTATCTTTTAAAATGCATTAAGTAGTTTGAATCTAACCTACACAGTATGTGTCTACTTTTTCGTGAGTATTGTCCAAGTTCATGGTCAAGTCCAGAACCATTTATCTTCCAAACAGTTTATACATAAGACACTGAATTTAATTAGTTATTCTAGACATGCGAAGTCATTTGGGATGCTCTAAGGTGCCCAAACTTAACTCTATTCTGGCTGAAACCAGGACACCTTCACACAGGAGATATGGATGACCCACACTGTTCCTATCTAAACCAGGACCTATCTAAACTGGAAAGTTCTTCCCTTGGTCAATTAGAAACATCATCTTGCTTTGAACCAAGCAAAACAAAAGCATGTGACCTCAGAGTCAAATCTCACTGCCAAAAAGGACGGGTCATATAACTTTAAATTCTTCAAGTTGTGGAGTCTACCTGACTACCTACTGCATGCTGAATACATACCACATATTGACTACATGAGCCAATGACTGTGTCGATGTGTCATTACTCAAAATGACCAATCATTTAGCCCTGCAACTGAGTGAGCACATTCCCCCTCCAAGCTGATTTTCAGCATAAGGCTACAGCGAGCAGAGCACATCCCACATCACTTGATCCTCCTCTTAACTGCAAGGCTCTCTCTCAGTGATGCCCTATACCAGAATGACTCTGGAGGAAAGTGGAAACTGGACTACAGTTATTGAAGCACTCTCATTTAAGCAGGTTTCCTTCTGTGTTTGCAATACTAGCCATCTAGACTGTCACACCATGGGTGACTCCAAAGAGGAGCTACACAGCTGGAATTGCCTGGATGTGATTATATGAGTGCTTAAACAGTTGCTTTGTCAGTTCTGGACACTTCAGGGACATGTTAGCATTTGGTGCAGGAACAAATGCGAAGTTGCCTGGCACACATAAAGCACAGAACTATTTTTCAGCAGAGTCACTAATGCAGTTTTATCACTGATGACAAAAGGAAGATTCTTCTTGCAGGTCTTATAGCAGGCTTTGAAACTTCCTACATGCATTTCAATATTTCTTGTTTGGAAATAATTATTCCTCTGGATTTGTCAGCTTTAGACATGAAAAAGCCTAGGAAAATGTCTGAAGGATCTAGTCCTACCAAAACAAAAGGAGAAGCTGTAATGGAATAATCAGGAGAAAAATGTCTTATTCTTCATTAGTGGTAAGGAAACTGTGGACCACAGTTTCACGTGTTTGTATTTAGCCCTGACAATGTAAATCGGTGGCACCTATGCCAAGAGCTGTACTCGAAGGCCTCAAGAGCCTACTAGGGGCTGGGATGCCTTGGGGCAACCAGATAAATAAATGCAAAAGATCTAGGAGATCTTTTGTCGGATCTCCTAGAAAGCAGACCTTGACCCACTTGTAAGATTCAAGGCTGCAGTTCTTAAGAGAAGTCAAAGATTAAGTTGCGAAATTGCACTTCTGCATAGGAACTTGACAGTCATAGGCACTAAGAAGAAAATGACTATGCGCAATTCAGCAGAAACTTCTGATTTGGAGCTTAGACTACTAGCAGATGTTGTAATAAGTAGGAAAGTGTCCCTCACCTGAAAAGTAGAGACACCCAGAATTCATCTCACATAGTTTCAGATTTCTGTATCTGTATCTAAACCAGTTATTCTTGTCTCCATTTGTCTGACTAATTTTATACATCTACTTTAAGGCTGACATGAATTGTACTCAAGAAGTATCCGTTTTTCTTCAATAACTGTAAAATGTCAAGATGATTAGCTTGGGTGCAGATGTCCAGTTTGTGGATGTCTACATTTAGTCAGGTGGGATCCCAGCTCCGATACATGCATCTGCAGATTCACAGGACCACTACACGTGATAACGATCCAAGAGTAATTTTGCATGACCCTGCATAACTGCCCTTGTTAAGAGTGAACATTCATTAACACTTCTTATGGACAAGAAAGAAAAACATAAACGAGAAGCTACACAGGTGGAAGACGATCCTGAAAGGCAGAGTGCTCCAGGCCACAAGGCAGGTGAGACAATAAATTCAGGGAGGGTGAAGCACATAACAATGGATGCTGATGTGGCAAGAATGATGACATGGAGAGCATGAGGGCATTGGAACATTGACTAGGGCTACTGCTACCAAATAAACCTCCGGTCTGCATGTGTCAGTCATTAAGAATTTAAAAATCTCTTGATTTCCTTGTTTTTTTTCCCCTAAGTGATACTGTTTAGGGAAAGATGTTATTAAAAATGAAGACCCTGGTTTACTCTCAGCAGTATGTAGCCTTGTTTTCAACTACTGCTAATACTGCTCAGCAGAAAAGATATTACTCTTAATGGAAAGGATTATCTAATATAAGGGGTCAAAGGGTTTCAACATGACTGTCATGTTCTGGCTCTCTGAGGCTGAGACTTAACATCACTGTTGATAGAAGAATATTTACCAGAAGTATTTTCTTAAGTATGTTTTGCTGGAAGAATTTAAATTATGGGAAAGACTTTCTTCAAAATTACATTTTCTAGAACAAAATTAGGCCTAGTATATTAGTCAAATATATTTTGAGAAATGTTTTTTTCTTGGAATAAATTGAAAGAAAACATATCACTATGGCGAACACATTTGTATGATTAATTGTCTACTTCCTGCAGAAAGCTACTGCATATTAAAACCAGTAGGCTGGAGCCAAAAAAAAAAAAAAAGAGAAAGAGAAAAAGAAATACCAGAATTTCTTAATCGAAGTCCACACTCACCAGAGTCCCACTGGAAGAGATGCTTCCAGTCACAGCACAGTGGCACATACTAGATGACCTCATAGATTTACAGCTATGCCTCTCATATGACACCTGGAGTGTGACCCTGTATGTCACACCATGGCCTGTATCATGTGATCCTGTCAACAAACTCACACTCTGGGCCACCAAGAAAAAGGACTGTTAAGAAGTCATGGGAAACAGCCAGACATTTTATACTGCGGGCTGAGTTCACCACTGCCAGTTGATTAATATTAATATTCACGTTTCTCTGATTTGCACCCCTTTGTCATATGTTCCCTGCTACTCTATTTCTAATAAGATCAGGGAAAACTGGAACTAATGAAGCATGACATCCTATAGATTTCTCTCTGGTGTGATGGTCTTTAAGGCTTTGCCTTAGGAAGATGTTTCCTCCAAATTACACTTTTGACCCTACTTCTGGCCTTTTCAACTTTGCCACTTCTTCCTTCTCTTCTATTCTCATTGTAGGAAGTTTTGAGCCTATGCCTGGAAAAGGAAATTCCTTCAGCAGAATACAAAGGAAAACACACTTTGTAAAGCTTAGAAAAGACAGTATTTCTGGATTATGCCCAGTAGTAAGTAATCAAAAGCAATTTACTACTTTTTTATTATTATTCTAAATACTCCAAACTGTCAATCCCTTCTTACAAGATATGCCTTTTTCCTTTTTATTCCCTATTCACATCCACAAAGACCATACATATGTTCATGGGCTGACCTCACACATCTTCCTTGCTTATCTGTCATTACCATGCATCCTTGCACCCTACGGTTCCCATTGACAGCTTCATTGCAAGTTCTTCACTGTCTCAGGCTTGGAACCAATATCAGCAATAACCAGCTTGGCTATAACTGAATGAGGGACCCGTTTAAAGAAGAAACAAGCACTACTGGTAATGCAGGGGAGAATAAAACCTATTAATAACATTACAGAATCCCATAGCTGGCCCTTGTTTCAGCAGCTCTGTTCTCTGTAACACTGTGATGATTTTCCCACCAACTAAAAGTAGACAGCCTAGTCAGGTGTCCTGAATAAGCCTACCACTCTTCACAGTAACCTCTTGTTAATGAAAGTTAACAAGCTCTCGGATATAATGCAGATAGAAATTAACTGGTGTCTGGAAGGTGAGAAAACACCCTATGTTTCCCATGTCACTGGCTCAGAAAAATGAGTCACTTTGGAAAACAACTGCTAAGGAAGCACAGTTCTGTCATACAAGTAAAGAAGATCCAATGGTTCTATGATGTGTTGGAGCTGCTGCATAACTGGGAACTGATCTGCACACACACAACAAACTCCTTCCACGGATGTTGAAAATAGTCCAGGCAAATTCAACGGTCTTACTGCCAACAGCAAGGCAACACTAAAACCTGCCAAGCCAGTTGGAAACGAGCCTTATAGCAACCTGGAAAAGAACTCAGTTCATAACTGGAGCGCTATGAAAATTTGTGAGAAACAGCTGCAATGTTTAAGAAGCAGGTTTGGTTCTTGTGTGCTCATGATACCTATTTCTGTTAGATTTTTCTTTTCATTACCATTTTATTTACATTCACCAAAGAAGGCTTGGTTAAACTGAAGGAATAAGTTGCTTCAGGAAAACTCCCTTTAGCATTGGTAGACATACGTACTTATGCAGTTCACTTTGTGCTTGCTTAACCTATATTCAGCTCTCCACAGATATACACTTTTTTTTACATCCTGAAGTCCTGACTTTGGCAAAATGAATGTCAGAATAGCTCCAACAAGGCTGCCTGGCACCTAGAAATCTCAGGCGCATAGGCTTTACTGCACATGCACTGAATACTAGATGTGAACCTACTTCTACGTTTGAGAGGCAGCGTTTAACCAGGTGCATTTTAACTTCTTTTAGAAATGGGCATCTGCTGACACGGAGACTATACCAACATTTTCTTCAAATAATACATGTAAGGCTACTCATGCAGCTGAAGCCAATGAAATACATATTTATTTTCTCAACATGCATACGTATGCATAGATCCTTCTAATACTTACTAGAAACAGAAAAAAAAACACCCAGAAAAACTAACCCCTCATTTACTAAGTACTTATTTACTTTCAAGCTTTTGTGCTTTGATGTCAACACTAATTATTACAGAAAATAACCCTAAGCTGCTTAGAATCAGTATATCTTAATTACTAAGTAAGCTTCAAATTTACAAAGTGAAGACAACAGGAGACCATGAAAGACAACAAGGGAATGGATTCTTTATGAGACGTGATGTCAAATTCACAAACAAGAACATAAACTTAGAATGTCAGTTGTACTCATGACAGAGCTGTATTAATTTCATCAAGAGAACAATCAACCATAAGTAAAGCTGGAATAGTGAGCATGTCAGGAAGGAAAGGAAAATCTTAGCCTAGTTTTAAAGAAACATAAATATATTAATTCATAATAGCTTTCTGTATTTTTATTCCCGAAGTCACATAGATATAATCTTAATGCAAGGAGACACTACTAGCATAGAGATGCCTCCTATCATAGGCACATCATTATCTAGAATCAATTTCAATCATCAGCCCAACAGCCACTGAGAATCAGCCAGTTGTTTCATTGATCACATCTTTTTTCTTTATCTCCACTAGTGCCAGTTAGGATCACTGATATCTTGCTACCAAAAAGTGATATTAAGAAACACTGATCTTGTGATATTCCATATGAGATAACCAATGAACAAATAAGGTATCTGTGTATTGAATAGAATAATACGATAATAAGAATGATAATAATAAATAATTCTAAAATTTTGAAGTGAAACAATCATAAAATTATCAAACTAATATCTAAGTTCCAGTTCACCATTGCCTTTTTCTGCTCAGTTATTAGCTTTTGTTTGGGAGGAAAAAATATCCTTCACTTTTACCCTTGGACACAACTGTCCTATAATGACAGCTGAAGGGAAGGGGTAATGCAGAAAAGTTCCAGTCCACATTTTTGAGCATGATATTCCCAATAATTTATTACAAGCTCTCAGAGGGAACAGAAAAGGACTCTAAATTCACTTTAAATGTCTTGATCTCTGATGAGGAAACACATATTTTAGAATAGAAATAAAAATAACCTTAAAAACCAAATCTTCTGTATTACATACTTGAACAACTAGGCATTCTGAATAGCAAACCACCACTCAGGAGTTAAGATGACTTATTTTCTTGTCTGTAACTTTCAGTTTGTACTATACAGAAAGCCATAGCCAAATTTTAAAATTCTACCTAACAATCAAGAGGGAAATACAGCTACGGTGGTATATGTCACCAGTTTAAGATTAAACTATTTGTAACAAGGAAATACAGCTTTTCAATACAAATCATAGCAGTTTTTTTCTTTAAAGCTCATCTAACATTCCACATGTGGAATACTAATAACAGCCTTTCTGATTGCCTAAACAAGTGTAATTTTTAACTAATTCAACCTGCTACCTTCTCAAAACTAATTTCTAAACTGCAGCAGACACAACATAGGCTCACTTCACTGTTGAAGTGATTTGATTTAAGAAACAAGAGCTTAATCACAGCAGTAAATCCAAAGTATCATCCATCCCTGGCAGCACACATGCTGTAAACGGTCTGGAAACATGCAGTGCATCTGCTGATTCCGTAAGCTGGAGTGGCAGCAAAAAAAAATCAGTGCGAGAGGGCTTTTCATCACCTTGACACTGCAATAAAAGCCTCCGTAAACTAGTAATTGGATCATTAATTATTGATCTCCCCTTTAATAGTCACGATGAAGAAAGCAATTTGGCGTATGCAAAAATACCTATTGTTTTGAGTTTGGTTACATGTTATTTTTGTCAAGCCACCTTCTTTGAAGGAAATTAATTACCTGTCTCCTTAAAGAGGAACAGAAAACCTAAAAATGAAACTCCAGTGGATTCCAGAAGTAATAATCATGAGCTGCCTAATTTAGTTTCATACCTTCTATGCACAGGCTTGACAGCGTGATACTATATGATCGAATTAGTTTAGAGCAATGATCTGTTATACCTGGTTTACAGATTAAAGAACAGATGTGCAAAAATAAAATACCAATGACCGTAGTTGTTTTTTATTTTGTACTTACATACGTTTAGATGTACATATGTGCATGCAGGGAAATTTACATACGTGTTACATCAAGAGGAAGATTAGGATACAAAATGAAGTATTCAGAAGGTAAGAGTGATATGAGACTTTTTTTCCATGGAGCATTAATTTAGTTCCTATACAAATGTATTAATGTATAATCTTTCATAATATGATGGCAAACTCCTCCCATCGCCCAGGACCACATTCATCTTCTGTGCACAGAACAAAGGGTGTAGATTAAATAAGTAACTAATCAATATCTTCGTTTCTTCAGTTAATGACCCCTTTCATTAGGTACTGAACATAATCTAAATGCAGATCTAAATACAAAATTATTTGTCTCCTGAGGGTATTTCTCTGGTGCTATCAGAGTATGTTAATTCTGCAGGAGTTGGGGTTAAATTCAAGGAATTTTTCTTTGTGGCCTATCTGCATAATGAAATTAAGTGGTTGCTGCAATTAGTCTCTTTTAAAATGAGCTGCTGACATACAGACATAGAAGCAAAAACTGAAATGTTCCAAACAATTTTCAGTGTCAAATTTGAGAAATATAGGACTTGATTTTTCTCCAATAATTTCTAGGATTGTAGTTCTGCCTTTTCCTAGTTCTATAATACTCATGCTTAGCAAATTACAAGAATTTATAAAAACCTACTTACCAAACAAGCATTACATTTTATTACATGATGAAAACAAAACAAAACAAAACCGTCCTCTTCCCAACATCCATCCAGGACTGCTCATGTCTATGCATACAAACTGGATAGAAACCTCCTTTGTACAGAAATTGTCTAAGGATGTTCTTCAAAAAGAACCAATAAGGTTAGTAAAATGTTGTGGAGATATAAGAATAAGACTGTTAAAGTCATATATAGAGAGAGATATAGATACATTCACATTCCAAAATTAATTTTGAATCCTAATGATAAAAAGTAGAGCTCTTAATCGTAATTTTCAGTGGCTTCATGATTTCAAAAGAATAGAGAACAATGGAAGAAGGCTCCACAAAAGAATAATTGGTTGATGTTAGCTCTGTAATTATTTCATTTAGCTGAATACATAAATAAGCATGTTGCTCAGGGACCTTTCCACAGTCAACAAGAACTACTCCCATAATTATAGCCTTCATGGTAGCTGAAGCTGTAATAAAAGCTACATAAGGGATTTAACCTCAGTCTCCTGTTTTTATATGATCACAATTATCTAAAAATGCATCTCCCAAGGCTAAATATTTCCAGAATAAGTTTAACCAAAAGGTCAGTATTTTTCACTACTTTTTAAGGAAAATTCCCTCACATCCTCTACTTTTTCATCTTTAAATTTCTGGAAAGTTGAGGTGAGAGGAGAAAAAAAGTCATAATATTTAATGCCTGCAAAAACAGCAGGGAAATTCACCTCATAAATTGGACTAGGTCCTACATTATGGAGACTCTCATTGCACAAAGCGGTCCTTCAGCCAGTGTAACTTGTGTAGCTCACACCAAAAGAGTTTTTCAGAAGCAAACAAATACTGTAGATGAGCTTGGACCACCATTCTCTTCTCCAGATAGAAGAACTATATTGACAGAATAGAATTCTTATGACAGATACATCAAGGATAAAAAAGCAAAATGCTTCAAAAGCCACCGAGTGAGTTCAGATAGAATTGTGCACGACACTTGTGGTGCAGCCATTTTCAAAACATCCTCTTCTCCCTTGCTTCAGTTGCTCATTTCCTTAGGTGTGTACTTTACCTGACAATACAATTAATCCAGATTAACATAACCCTTAAAGTAAAAGGCTTTTCACATTTGCCTTCTGACTCTCCACATCAGTTTTATCTTCAAATAAACTGTTACTGTACTGACCTGCTACTACCTAAAGAAAACTAGCAGCAAATGCATCGTGTTCTCTCCATCGCCTGTCCTCTTCAGAGACTTAAGCACTTCACTCATGAACTACTTATTCATCTCTGTGGAGCATGAAACTGAAAGCCTTTGACGGGGAAACAGAACAAGAAATATGAAAATTACATAATCATCTACATTCAATTTTAAATTGAAAATAAGTTCCAGGGGATTCCCATTATTCAAATATTACTGTTAAGGAATAAATTTTTGTTGCTTTTTATGGTAAAGTAGAGGAAAACAGGGTAGAGGCTGCCTGTTTTCCTCATCATGCATTCTTGATATCTGTGTGCAGGACTCAGATGTGAAAAAAATGGTTGTGGGATCCAGCTGGCACAGGTGTCATCACAATGACCTTAACAGATACGGCCAGCTCACTTGTAAACAACAGAAGGATTATTCTCCTGATTTAAATCTGGCAGTGAACACTTGGAAATGCATCCATTAGTCCCTTGAAAGACTGCTCAGCATATTTTTCTCGGAAGTCCTCAAAGCACTCTCCTTTTCTGCCTGTGTCTGCTCAGCACAGACGAAATACCATAGAGCACCTTTGCTGTGCTATAAGAACTGCAGTCCTTGCCCAAGTCAAGGTTTCATAAAAAAGCAAAGCCTTGAATAAGGTATAAGATAATAAATTAATTATGATTAGAATATTTTATTACCTGAATCCCTCATTTTAAAAAAGTCTGTGATAATATTTTAAATATTTTACTGTGATTAGAAATAACTTTAACCTCAGTATTCTTCTGTTGCTGCTTACTACTATGCAAGTAAATTTGGACTATTTGTATCTATCAAAAGAAAATAAAATTAGCTTAAAATGAAATCTTGATTAGTAATACTGCAAATACAAATAATGACACTATTAACATTTATTACTGTACATTTCATCATTGACTGTGATTTGTAATTCCCATTTCTGGAATTGAAATAAAGAGATACCACAGGTTTTTGCAAACGGAGGACCCGCTATAGTTATACACTGTAAACAACAGAAGCAGTTAATTTTTTAGGGTGACATTGCTGTTCCTGCCTATTTTTTTTTAGATCATCCTTTGTCAAATGCAATCAAGAACTGGCAAGTATGATATGCTTTGGGAATAACAACATTGGCATACTACATGTCTCAATGAAAACAGTTACGGAATTTAACTGCTTCTCTGCCACAATTCAGCATCTTCTCTTTTTCCTTGTTGTTTTCAAATTAGACATTATGCAAAAAAATGGCTTCCACATTTCATATATGACTGTGTTCTTAAGATCAGTCTCATTTTTTTTATTTGTTTTTACAACAGCCTTTCTTTTATAAGCAAAGCTTAATAAGCAATCTGTTATTTCTTTTAGTAAAGTCAGAAGCAGCAAAGGTTGATAACACAAAAATCCCCTGCTCCCTGGCCTTCTTATATTTCTAAGTGCAAGGATGTCCCAGTGGGGGAAAGGTAAAAAACTTACTGCACTTTTTCTTTAATTCCAGGTACTGCACACACTGAGAATTTTGTAGGAGTTTGCCTATTGCTAGAGAGAACAGAAAGGGTTCAATAGGACCCTTCACAGTCTTTACTATTACTAAAGTGTCCTTTACAACCATAAAATCTTTGCCTCTTCTTATCTCCTAAAACTGTCATGTACAATCAACATCATGTAATCAGACATGGGAGCTAAACAAATAGGTAAATGCAATGCTAGTGAAAGACAACTTTGGGTACAAGCTTACTCAGCTACAACACTTGTCCCAAACTTCATCGAACCATTAGAAAAGTTCCTGAGCCAGTATTGCACTGCAGAGAATGGCAGCTGCAGCTTTCACTCTTCGTTCTGCGTGGCCCTGAACAAGACAAGGAAGCATTCCAGGCAGCACCGTACTGTAAGCCACAGGTTATGAGTTTCCAATCCACAGTGTAGCAGAAGACCAATGTGATCATTGGCCTCATCTCAGCAGCTTGGGTACATTGAAGAATGGGAGCCATCTCATCAATGACAGGCAAAATAAAATAACTGACTCTGCAAGATTCATGTACTTTTTCACTTCTTGTAGAAGCTGTCTATTCTGCTAATAAACACTTTCAGGACTGTTGTGTAACCAGCAAACCAAGTATGGTGGATGTCAAGACTCTGCAGTTTTTTGCCTGCTTAAAGGTACCCATCAGGAGAACTAGTGGGCAGCGACAGCACGAGGAAGTACTGGTGTGGATTGTTCTTTTTCAAAACACTGTATAACAAAGGCAGATATTCCACCCTGGACACTTCAGTCCCTGTTCCCAGCTCTGGCCTTGCACAGTGTCTTGGTTACTTAATCTTCTATAAGAGATAAATCATAAGAAGAGTAGATTTAGGAGAGCTTTGAACAATAGAAAAGGGGGCATGAAGTCAATGTACAGGAATGAACAAATGCTACTAGTGCTAATAGAAGAGAATCAAATAGGTATCACAGTTTGAGAACTTAGAAGATTTTTATTTTTGCAAAGTCTTACAAGACCCAGAGCAGGCCAAAGGAAGAAGACTAGCGCACAGGAAGTCAAAGAAGCAAGTCTGGGGGCTGGAGGGAAGTGAACTGAATGGAGGAAAAAATTAGGTCTATTGCTTTGTTTAAATGCTTTGTGCCTGAATAGAACGTCACTTCAACCAAAATTTTGGCAAGTGACCCCCAACTGATATCTAACAATTATAATGAAGGTTAACTGAAATGTGAATCTTCAGTTCTTCCCATAACAGTAATGAGCAATGAGCTCAAAATACAAGGGATCTGAATGCTAAGCTTTGTTCTGACAGTGATCCATTGATTTCCAGTCCATAAAATCAAGATAAAGATTTCTTCCACCTACAGAGATAAAGGAATGAATGCGAGCTACTCAAATACTGTTGTGATGAGTGTTCTGCAAAGGACCATGAAAAAAATGGACAGTTACAATAATCCAGGCTTTTTCAATAAAAATTAAAAGAATGAATGTCTCATTTCTCCAGATACCATCCATTCCCTGCAATGAAAAAGGCAGATGCCTGCTGAAAAAGTACCATGGGGTAATCAAATTAAAGATATTGGTACAAAGCAAAAATTTCAGGCAGTGAAGTACAGCTGACCATCCAATCTGGCTACTGAAATTTTTTAATTCATACTTGATTCTGAAACACAACAATGTTGTATCCAGATTCCAGTTCAAGGGAAGAAGTAATCAGAAATGGGCTATGATTCTGTGCACAAAGGAAAAAATGCCTTCTTAAAGATGAATGCTCAGGGTTGAGATTCCTCAGGCTGGTATGCAGGAGCTTATTTTGTCACATTGTGAATTTAGTTTTCAAGAGTAACCTTGATTTTTTACACAAGTACTTTTTTAACAGAGCTTCTATTTACAGTTCATGTTTGCTTTTGAATTAAAACACTTTCTAATAGGGTAATTAGGAAAACAGAAAGAAATTACATCAAAAGTTTGCCTAGTTCAGCTATTTCACATAAAATGAATTTAAATTCAATTACTCAGCTTATGTATTAATAAAATGAAAAAAATAAATGTACTTGCAGCTCTGATGTTTGAGAGTATACATACATAATTTTGTACTCAACTTGGATATAATTCATTTCAATATTAAAAAATTTTCATTATACTTTAGCAGGTACCATGTTCTATTTAACAACATCAAAATACTGTTCGCAGTCTACAATTTGTCCTCAGCCAGAATGCTGTCAGCTGGCATCGCAAATACAGATGTGAGAATCTGTTTAGCATTTCTCAAATTGTATTTATATAGTAGTTTTTTCTTTTGGCTTTGGAAAATATTTGGCTTTGTTTTATATAAATATAGTGCTTTTAAAGGCATACATTATAAGAGTTGATGGGAATTGTTTTGCTTTATTTTCTGCTAACATCACAGAAATGAAGAACCTACAAACAGAAGTATCCTCATTAATTAAATTACATTAAGTACATTAAACACATTCATGGATGCAATTTTTTTTTACAACAGAGAGGAAAAATGTGTTTCTTGATATACAAAATTCTCATTTTGGAATTTATAAAATACTATAAAAATTAGATTACCTCACTTTCATCTGTCAAGAGTAATTATTTCTTGTAGTTTGAAAAAATTTGCCTTGGGTGACTAGTGTCACATGGGTTATATTAGGCTGGAATGTGTAAATTAGCATTGTTACAAAAGCCTTATGTTAATATTCACAAACCTTTTGGTCTTTCTGTAAGCACATAATGCTGCATTTAATGCAATTGTTCCAGAACTTCATCATGAAAATGTTCTGTTTACAGCAAAATGATACACATTTTTCAGAAGTTGAACACTGCTTTGTTACTCAGTTTTATATCAAGTATGTTTTTATTATCTAGCTTTTCCACACACAATGCATGTAAGTCCCCAGCCTGTTTCTCATTAGAACTTTCTGAAAAATCTACACTAGATTGTGCAGCCTATGAAGAACACAACGCAACTGATAAAGAAAAGTGATAGTATTATCACTCTGCTTCCCCATTACTATCAAGAATCAGCATTTTAAAATACTACCACACTATTTCAATACTTATTCCTGAAAATGCATTTCATATGTTTCATATTACCATATCATGTCATATTGTTACCTACTAGGAAAATATGGAGTCAGTTATAGGTATAAACGAGTTAATTAAATTCCTAGAATTGATTATACATTAACGTTATACTTACTGAAAAAGATAACCAAATGCCTCCAGAAGAAATGGAGAATTTCTCAGCTGAATTCTGAATTCATGACTTGCATATTTTGCCCTTTGCTCTGCCGTGTTCATTATTCATGACTCGGAATAATGGATACCAGTACACATTAACATTTCAAACGGAGAAGTTAATTCAATTTTTGTACTCTTTCCTACCAGTGGAAATACTTTTCAACTACAGGCAAAAACTATTTTTCTGCGTGTCCTGGTTTCAGCCAGGGTAGAGTTAATTTTCTTCACAGAAGCCAGTGTGAGGCTGTGTTTTGGATTTGGGATGAGAAAATGTTGATAAGGTGCTGATGTTTTGAGCTGTTGCTGAGCAGTCAAGGACAGTCCAGCTTCTTGTGCTGGGCTGCCAGCAAGGAGGCTGGGGGTGCACGGGGAGCTGGGAGGGAACACAGCCAGGACAGCTGACCCAGGCTGGCCAAAGAGATATTCCATATCATATGACATCATGCCCAGTATAGAAAGCTGGGACGAAGAAGAAGGAAGGGATGGAGGGACGTTCGGAGTGATGGCGTCTCTCTTTCCAAGAAACCATTACACATGATGCAGCCCTGCTTCCCTGGAGATGGCTGAACACCTGCCTGCCCATGGGGAGTGGTGAATGGATTCCTTGTTTTGCTTTGCTTGCGTGCACAGCTTTTGCTTGACCTATTAAACTGTCTTTATCTCAAACCATGAGTTTCCTTACTTCTACTCTTCCGATTCTCTCCCCCATCCCACCATGGGGGAGTGAGTGAGCGGCTGCGTGGTGCTTAGTTGCCGGCTGGAGCTAAACCACGACAGTGCATATGTTAAAACATTTCTCTAAAGCAAGTTCCACGTTTTCATGAAGAGATTCCCATAAGCCAACATTAGATTTCACATGCAATTCCCATTGGATTTCCACTCTC
Organism: Phaethon aethereus; assembly: GCF_964289735.1. Classification (NCBI taxonomy): domain Eukaryota; kingdom Metazoa; phylum Chordata; class Aves; order Phaethontiformes; family Phaethontidae; genus Phaethon; species Phaethon aethereus. The sequence continues at coordinate 23,035,760 of NC_138582.1, forward strand.
AAAAATTGCTAGTATTTCTCAGCCATTTTCTTTGCAGTGTTGTAATTGCCTGAATAGGATGCTGGGTAAAAGAAACCAAACATCTAATTTCTTAAGAACTGGCATAATTGGAAACTCTGCTACAACTCTTACTTTCAAAACAAGAACTTCAGCAATCCAAACACCAGAAAAAGGCAGAGGTGACTGTCCCAGAAAAAAGCAAACGTTGCCAACAAAGACCACAACTAGAACTGAGATTTCCAGTCATTGCTCAGCTGAAAGGGACTATAAAAATGTGGAGCTCAACACTGAAGTCTCAGTGATTTCTGAATGAAATCTGCCCGTATTTCAACTTTACATGGCAGTTCTTGTCACCGTTTTCACAGGAAAATCAACCTGCACCTTAAGAACCTCTTCAGGCTTGTACACCTCCAATCATAAATTGCTCTACAGGTAGAACTTTGCTGATGTTTAGGAATGAGAAGCAAACCTTCTCCTTCTCCAAGCTCTCTGGGGCGCTTACAAGAAGCACAACAAAAAACAGGTTAGCAGAATGAAGAGATTTGACAGGAACAGCAAGTCTTTTCACTAAAATGCCAGTTTTACAGTTGTCTTTCAGAGGAAAAAAAAGCACCTTCAGGTGCACCCAAAGAAGATATAAAACAACTGATAATATTAAATGAATATACTGTGCTAATACAATCTCATAAGATTTATGAGCACTTTGCTTCTTTACTGGATTTCTACATTGAGTGAGAAAGTAACTTCAGAGTTTTTCTTTACTCCATGTTCTAATTTACTTATATAACATATAAATCCAATAATAATAGGAGTGACAACTAATAGTAAGATAATGACTTACATATAAAAATATTTTTTGTTATAAAACATGAAAACCACAAAATAAAGTACTAGGAAATGGAAAATGCTTTGTTGGTGTCCAGTTCTCTGTTTCGTCTCTACTTTCTCTTTCTTCAGTTGCAAGTTCTATGTAACACTGCAGAGACACCAGGTATAAGCAAAAACACATACGTAAACTGTATAGCAAGCTTAGATTATTGCATAGTACATACTCTGCATTTTTTCTAATGAGTTTATTGCTTAGGAAATGGGAAATGTGGCTCTGCCATTTGCAAAATGTTCGATTTTTCTTGTTGTTCTTATATTTATTAATGTTTCTACATTTTTCCTTTTGAAAAAATAATAAACTTATTTGTATTGCAATTTTAAAGTTTACAATGAAGGCCTTAGCAGATAAATTCCTATGGTATAAAGGACTCAGTTCATATACAAAAAAATATATTTTGTAAGATATTGGTAGTATTTAACTGTATTTACATATTCATCAGGGCTGCTGTTACATATCTGCCTATTTTCTTCATCTAACACCAATATAGCAAATTTCACCCTTAGATATCAGAACACAACCTGTGCCAGGGTTTCACCGCTCTCATTGTCAAAAATTTCTTCCTTCTATCTATCTAGTCTAAATTTGCCCTCTTTTAGTTCAAAACCATAACCCCTTGTCCTATCTCTACAGGCCCTGTGTCCTGGTTTCAGCCAGGACAGAGTTAATTTTCTTCACAGAAGCCAGTGTGAGGCTGTGTTTTGGATTTGGGATGAGAAAATGTTGATAACGTGCTGATGTTTTGAGCTGTTGCTGAGCAGTCAAGGACAGTCCAGCTTCTCGTGCTGGGCTGCAGCGAGCAGGCTGGGGGTGCACGGGGAGCTGGGAGGGGACACAGCCAGGACAGCTGACCCAGGCTGGCCAAAGAGATATTCCATACCATATGACATCATGGCCAGTACATAAAGCTGGGACGAAGAAGAAGGAAGGGATGGAGGGACATTCGGAGTGATGGCGTCTCTCTTCCCAAGAAACCCTTACATGTGATGCAGCCCTGCTTCCCCGGAGATGGCTGAACCCCTGCCTGCCCGTGGGGAGTGGTGAATGGATTCCTTGTTTTGCTTTGCTTACGTGCGTGGCTTTTGCTTGACCTATTAAACTGTCTTTATCTCAAACCATGAGTTTCCTTACTTCTACTCTTCTGATTCTCTTCCCCGTCCCACTGTGGGGGAGTGAGCAAGCGGCTGCGTGGGGCTTAGTTGCCATCTGGGGCTAAACCACAACACCGTGATAGAAAGTCTGTCCCCATCTTTCTTAGAAGCCCCCTTTAAGCACTGGAAGGCTGAAGTAAGGTCTCCCTGGAGCCTTCTCCAGGCTGAACAAACCCAACTCTCTCAGCCTGTCCTCCTAGGAGAGGTGTTCCACTCCTCTGAGCATTTTGGTGGCCTCCTCTGGACCCACTCCAACAGGTCCATGTCTTTCCTGTGCTGAGGGCTCCAGGGTTGGATGCAGGACTCCAGGTGAGGTCTCACCAGCTCGGAGCAGAGGGGCAGAATCACCTCCCTCGACCTGATGGCCACGCTGCTTTGGATGCAGCCCAGGATACGGTTGGCCTTCTGGGCTGCGAGCGCACATTGCTGGCTGATGTCCAGCTTTTCATCCACCAGTACCCCCAAGTCCTTCCCAGCAGAGCTGCTCTCGATCCCTTCATTCCCCAGCCTTTACCAGGGGCTTGACTGACCCAGGTGCAGGACCCTGCACTTGGCCTTGTTGAACCTCATGAGGTTCACACAGGTCCATTCCTCGAGCTTGTCCGGGTCCCTCTGGATGGCATCTCATCCCTCAGGTGTGTCAGCTGCACCACTCAGCTTGGTGTCATCTGCAAACTTGCTGAGAGTGCATTCGCTCACCCATATCATTCACAAAATATTTCAAATTTGAAAGATTAGGTAAGGAAGAACACTGAAGTGGGAATTTGTGTGTATTTTTTAAGAGTATAGCATTTAACAGTCTTGAGGGTGAATAAACTTCAAATTTGAGTTATAAATTCTCTCAAAACTTTACAAATCAAATGTTAAAAAGAAAGGAGAAAGAGGAAGTGAAGTATGAGTTTACTTTCTTTGTATGCAAAACTGCTTATTTGTAGCTCTATTTTAGTCATTGAGCTGGAGGTGGGATTAGTTTGATCTGACACACATAAGCAAAAGTGTAAATGTTTAAAGTAAAAAATATGCCCCACCCCCCACTCTAATTAATTTTCTCTTCAAAAACATATGTCCTCCCATCCTATTTGTTGACCAAACCATCACTGAACTTCAGGAAAACAGAACAGTATTTAAGAAGCTGAAATTGCAATAAAAGATTCAAAGTTCCAAAACCAGACAGTTTGACTTTTTCTTTTACATGGGGTGAGCAGCCATGAGAGAACTTGGAGGATTTGTATTAGCAATGCTTTTAGCCATTTTCACAGTCCTACTCCTGTCAATGACAGGCATTAACTTCATGAGCACTCTGTTTGCGGCATTGCAATCCTGTAGTCTTACGTGCGAATCTGGGGTGTTAGCCCGGATTTACTGCCCTCCTATCCTACTATACAGACCTAGATCAGCCCCGTGTACCAATTCTCTTTGTTGCAAATGCCTCTTGCCAGGCCCACACAGTTCCCATTTTTCTTCCTTTTCCTTGTTACTGCTATTATTTTTTTTTCTCTCTCCACTCTCCATTCCAACAGTTTTATCCCTTTTTCTTTACTAGGGTGCCAGAAAAAACAAAGGCTGATTCAGCTGTATGACTTTGCCTCCTCAGGTTGGCAGACACTTTCTGACTATCTCATTACCCAAATTTTTTCATAGCATTGGACCATGCTAGCATCACTGTTAGGAAATAACTTGCCAAATGTTTTACCACCAAAATGTCATGGAAATGAATCACTGTGAACAAATTGTGAGCGAACCAACATAAATTTTTGCCCATGATATAAAGGTTCCAAATTTTTCAATTCCAGACTGTAATCCTAATTTAATTTATTTTGTGAATATGAATACTTTGCTTGATCAAATCTTATCCTGTGGCAGAAGGATTTTTTTAAATTTAGTTAGGTCACAGACAGATGCCTTTTTTTTTCCCTCCCCAAAATCTTCAGCTTCTCTTTTTGCTAAAAAGTATAAATCTTACAACACCATTATTACAGTAATCATCTGTTTTCTTAAGGGCAATGTTTAAACCAAGACTAGCAGGGGGAAAAAAAAAACAAACCATAGAAAAAACTAAAGATTAGACACAGAAATATGTTCAGATAAAAGGTGTTTAATCCCCAAGACTTGAGTTATAGAGGATTATGGGGCTCTTGTTGGACAGATGTTTGTTTGTTGATGTCACAGAACATAAAAAGCAAACAGAGGGGGAAAACGCATAATTTTTTCACTGACTACAGATTTTCCACATCCTAGATACATCTAGTCATAAAGGCTGCCTTCAAAAACGCTCAGCAAACTGTGGTTTGCCTACAGACTTGGGAAAAGTACTAAGGAGTTTCGTTTTCTCAGTTTTCGGTTATACCCTCCAACTCTTTTCCATGGTTTATAACAGTTATACTGCAACTGTCATGTGTGGCAAATCTTGGCAATTCACATTCATAAAGACAGTGATTAACACTCAGACAAATTACAGGATAGAAGGAAGGTCGCAGCTAACATGTCTGCCCTTTTAAGTTCACCAAGTGCACAAGCACTACATTATAACGATTGTATTCTCTTGCCCTCTCCAGTCTTAACAAATAATGTGTGGTGCTGTTCTCCTCGCTGCCTTAGGAGAGCATCCCATCTCAAATGAACTCTTTCTGCAAAAGTAAGTAATGTCAAACAAGAGATTAATGAACAACTTATGCATGCTTATAAGTTGAATCAAGAAACTAGTTATGAAAAAGAAAAGTCCCTGTAGATATAAATGTCTACAACTGCAAAATAAATTCTGGGACAGAAAACTAGGAGATTAATTTAGATTAAACACTTACAATATTTCATTGTCACTTTGACTGAAAATAGTATTAAAAATTTAAAGTCTACAATCACATTATCTCAGCTTTATCATACTTAAGAATTTGTTGTGCCAAAAGACTGTTTTATTATTTTCTAGTTGAAGTGTCTGGCTAAAAGCAGAACATTACTTACCTTTTTTTCTTGTATAATTTATTCAAACTGAGTATGAATTGGTGGCCTCCTCTGGACCCACTCCAACATTCCATGAGGAATGCACATCAAGGAATGAGAACACACCATATGCACACTTTTCAACTCTATTACAATCCTACACTGTATTATGCCATGAATCAAGTTTTATGATACAACATACTTTAGAATAAAGAAGGCAGATGACATGCTTTTTGCTGCTTAGTCATATGTGTGATGCTATAAAAACATGTAATCTTTACAACCTTCTTATGAGAGAGATATTTTAACCCTGGACTTCAAAAGTGCATTTGCTGTCCGCCATCAGTTTGAATTTCCCTGGCCTGAACATTACTCTTCCACCAATATACCTCTCTCTTGCACTGCTGACACTACATTTGTGATTATACTTTTTTCTAAACATTCTCATAAAAAGGAACTGTCAAAAAATTAAGATAACTCACCAGAGCCCTCATATGAGAGTATTTGTATAAATGTAATTCAAACACTTTCTCTTACAAATAGTATTTATGAACATGAAATGAAAACTAAAAATTTCAGTCAAAGATGAGGCATAGCTTTACAAAAACATTGCAGTCTGAGCACAGATGTAATTCATAATTATGTGCAGATGATTTTCAAGGAAGAGGTACAAATGCTTTACTTACCCATATCTGCACAGGCATCTGAGAACAGACTTAATCTGGTATGCCAATTCACCATCATTTTCTTAACAAAGTTTTATCATACTATTGATTAATCCGACTTCTTTTTTTCCTCTTAAAGGAAATAATTAGTTTTCTTAAAGGCAACAAATATTTCATTCAAAATTCCCTGAAAAAATTGTTTTGATTTTCAAGACTTTTTCATAATAACAGTTAAGAAAAATTAAAACTGTCATTGAAAGTGTGCAAGCAAGCAGGATACTTTCTTCTCTATTTCTCTTTTAAAGTTTTGTAGGATTAAAAATATCAAGCACAATAAACTCCAGGTATTATAGGGATCCTCCACATAAATGCGCACTTGCCATTCAGATATTTAAATATTTCTCTGTTGCTTAACAATCTTTTTTCACTCATGTTTCTGCTTGACATTATAATTTTCTGCCAGCTTCAATTTTATGTTTTTTTACTTGAGAAGAAGATTTCTTAAGAAATCCAAGTCAAATGAGTACTTAACATTTTAAAAAACTGTATTACTCTCATGGTCAGCTTCTGTTGGCTTCTACCATAAAAATCTAGGCTGTAAGCGTTAATCTTTGCAAGAAAGTAGCTGAGCATTTGCATTTGTTAAAATAAGTTAACTTGAAGGTGCTTAGATTAACTGGATTCATTTTTCTAATTAAAACATAAATCCTCATTCCAACTGATGCATATGAGAGATTTTCTACTAAATTCAGGGGAGCCAAAAATATTCTGAGCAAATGAATTCAACAGAAAATAATCTCAATGTCTAAATCCGCAAAAACTCATCAAATTGAACTATAAATATGTTTTAAAATAAAATGTAGGAAACATACTTTCTTACACGAGAATTGGACACTTTGGTGGCTTTATAATCAGTGATAATGTCCCCCTCAACATTTAGACTGAAACCTGGCTACACTTAAGACTGCAGGAGAACTCCCAGTGACTGCAGTGGAGCCTAGACTGCACTATTGCAGAGCAGCTGGGAGATACTCCTGGCCGTCAGGGACCTGCAACTCTCATCTTGTCATCCGGGAAACAAAATCTTTGCTTTTTAGACTGCTTTACTCACCACTACTCATGACACAGCTGTTCTTGCTGATTAGCTATATAGGCCAGACCAGAGATCTGTGAGGTGGTTGACCGGGTGAATCTGAAACAGCCTTCAGGAACAGGGTCACGGCCACTGTTAACATTTTCTCCCTTCACCACATTCAACTTTCTCTTGTCATTTTCTCATCTTCTATATAACCAGTTCCAAAACCATCCAGCTTTCGAATAGACCTCATGCTACCACCACCTTCATAACCAGTATGAGAAGCTCAAATACAGTAAGCAATATTGTCCAAATGGGTAACAAAAGGAAAGGAGGAGAAAAGGCAAGGCAATTAGTATAGCCCCAAACTAAAGTCTGGAGATCAAAGCCTACCCACTCTCAAACGATATCTTTACATAGTCCTTACCTATTGCACCGAACAAAGCAATGTTTCACCAGTGGGAAAAGACTTTCCCGATTTCTTTATCGCATGTCCTCCTTTTTTTATTAGTACCATGATCCTAATTTGAAGAAATAACATTAGCAAATGTAAATGAGCCAAAACACCTCATTTCATTGCTGCTCCTTTTCCCCCAGAATAACAATTAGCACCTGTGAGAGTCTCTTTAACAGGTGGGGTTTTTTATGTCTGAGGATGTTAGAGAATATGAAAGAAAAAGAGACTTGTTCATTATTTAACTTTCATATTTCAGTTATTTAATTCTTTTCTGTTTGTAGGTGTTATAGATGTCAATAGCAATAACTGAAAGAATTACTTTTCTGTGAGAGAAAACCCTTTATCAAAGCTCCACAAACCTTAATGAACTGTTCTGCTGCTGCAATAGTGAAAGCAAAGTAGTACCTTTACACATATTATTCCCATCCTAATAACAGCTATCATCTACAGAGTCACGGGGAGCAAGGTCAGTATGCTGGTTTAGATTATGAACTGGTAAACTTCATTAAAAAGACATCTATTCGCACTTTCACAGAATCACACACAGAATCACTAGGTTGGAAAGGACCTTCAAGATCATAAAGTCCAACCATTAGTCCAGTGCCACCATGTCCCCTAAACCATGTCCTGAAGCGCCACATCCACACGTTTTTTGAACACTTCCAGAGATGGTGACTCCACCACCTCCCTGGGCAGCCTGTTCCAATGCCTGACCACTCTCTCAGTGAAGAAATTTTTCCTAATATCCAATCTAAACCTCCCCTGGTGCAACTTGAGGCCATTTCCTCTTGTCCTATCACTAGTTACTTGGGAGAAGAGATCAATACCCTTGTCGCCACAACCCCCTTTCAGGTAGTTGTAGAGAGCGATAAGGTCTCCCCTCAGCCTCCTCTTCTCCAGATTGAACAACCCCCAGTTCCCTCAGCCGCTCCTCATAAGACTTGTGCTCCAGACCCCTCACCAGCTTCGTTGCCCTTCTCTGGACACGCTCCAGCACCTCAGTGTCCTTCTTGTAGTGAGGGGCCCAAAACTGAACACAGGATTCGAGGTGCGGCCTCACCAGTGCTGAGTACAGGGGCACAATCACTTCCCTACTCCTGCTGGCCACACTTTAATCCACTCCGTCCTGCAGGAGCTAGCAGCATTAGTGGGTACGCACAGAGCCAAAGCAGTTTCTCAACTCTGTTGAGAGGACTGAATTTTTCTGCACTGAGGGCTAGTGATGTCCCACAGTAAGGGTCCGGGAGGCAGAAGAGATGGAGCTGGAGATGAGGGTGAGAGTACATTCAGAGCCAGGTTTGTTGTTCCTGCTTCCTCCAGGCTATGGCTGTCACTGCAGCTTGAGGAGATCACTCAACTCTTCCTCTCCCTCTCTCCAGCAGCAACCACCACTCCAAACATCAGCCTCCCTTGCAGCAGCCACAGCAAGCTCAGCACGCAAAATAATCAACTGGGCAATTTCACCAGCCCTGATTATCCTGGGCTGCTGCCTACTTTAATTAGTCCTGAAACCCATCCAGGACATACTCTACACAGTCAGCAGCAAAGCCCTACGTGCTTACTTGTTCTACCACCTCTGCCAAAGATGCACAAACAAGCCCACAGTCGGAAAGGCATAACTGTACTTATGCAAACTGTGATCACGCTAGTAAAACCAGCCACTCTGTTGAGCTTATCATCGGTCACATACTACCGTGTGGAAACTGCTGTTGAACTGGGGTTGGCAAATGCTCCTCTAGTTCAGAGTACAGAAGGGGCTAGGACTTAGCTCTGTGGATATTTTCAAGTGCTAATTTTGCCCACTTGCATCTTGTTAACAATTCAAGCCAAGCCAGGTAACAGAATCCATCAGTCTTAGAGACACAGGAAATTCTGTTCTTTTTAGCAAACCTGAAATACTTGGCGCCACATTTATTTTAATAGTCTTGACATGTTACTTCTACATTAAAAGGCCTTGCAAATTATGTGATGCCAAGTTTATTGAGTATCCATAGTTTACCCAAACTCTAATTTTTGCTTTGGTTCATTGCAAGTACTTTAGGATAGAGAATATCTTTACAAAGCATTTCAACCTCTGCTCCTTCAGGCTGGTGTTACCTGGTACATCCCAAAAATGACTACAGCTGCTCACGCTTTCAGGACGGTATGTTGATTCAGCACAAACTCTCCCTGGCATCCCTCTGCCACCAAAACCTTAGCGTTCAGCCCCCAAGAGCTGGCAAGAGACGTTTTTCTGTTTCTCACACCACCCCTGCAGCAAGGAGGCTGGGGGTGCACAAAAAGTTGGGAGGGGACACAGCTGGGACAGCTGATGCCAGCTGACTAAAAGGATACTCCCTACCACACAATGTTGTGCTCAGCAATAAAAGCTGCAGGGGAAGAAAAAAAATCTGAAAGAACACAAATTCTTCTGCAGTCCAGAGGAAAAATACTTCATGTCTGTTCTCACTCTTTGACAAATACATTAATCGAGAAATGGATGATGAGATCTAGATCTTTTATTTTCTTTCTTTGATAGTGAGCTTTCAGTTATTCTAAACTTTCTTTTTTCTCAGTTAAATATCACCTGAACATGCACCGTCACTGGAAGTATTCAAAAAACATGTAGAAGTGGCACTTCAGGATATGGTTTAATGGGCATGGTGGTGTTGGGTTGATGGTTGGACCTGATGATTTTAAAGGTCTTTTCCAGCCTTAATGATTCTGTGATTCTGTTAAGTCAAATTATTGCAGCATTTAGATTTGCATGTAGTAAAATGTGACATTGAACTTCAACCAGTCACAAATTAAATAATTCTAAGTACATTTCTCATTTTCAAGTATATAATAAATCTTTAATGAATAATTTATTGAGTCTAATTTTAGAGTCTATATTTCCTCCTCGTATCATTTTAGGAATGCCTCCCCACACAGATTTTAAATTCACTAAGCATATTTTTTAATAAAATGCATAGTTAAATCACAGCATCATATAACTTATTCTCTTATCACTGGAATGATAATGATAGACATAACCATCATCTTTGATTTCTTGGGTCCTCATCTTAAATGGCAGGAAAGTACTTAATCTAAATGTAGTTGGTTTTGAAATTTTCTTCCAGCAAAACTTACCATTGTAGTTTCTGTAGATCTTTTCCTATATTAATTTTTATTTAATTTCTTTAAATAATATTAATCCATTTACAGGTTTGCTAGCTCACAACATCTAAATGACTATATTGAAAACATAAAGCAAATCAGTCTGTTCATATGTAGCACACAACAAATAATATTCTCAAACAGAAATGTCATTATTTAATTAAAACACAGTATTATTTTCTCTGCTTGTGTCATCACATCTTTTAAATTCAAAACTCCTCAGATTAAAAGGTGGAAAAGACATCGAGCTGAACTCCGGAGCAGAGAAATTAGGAGATATATTTAGGGATCAAACTAAGAATATTTTATCTTTTTAGTTACATTAAGTCCTCATAATTATTAATGAAGATGCATCCAAACGTAATAAAATGAAGTTTTGCCATTTGCAGCAACCTTAGGAGCACAGATTACATATAGGTATGAGTTTTGCTCTCTGTTTCTGTTCCCACGCAGTCTTAGGCAAATGCAGAAACTTATACTCTGTGATTAATACCACTGACTTTACCAGTATGATACATCTTTCAAGATGAAGGTTTAAAATACATGTAAGGCTAGATGAATGTCTGGAATCTAAATCCTCACCTTACATGACAACAGAAATCATCTGTTGAAATGAACTATTAAGAGACATCATAGATTCTCATCTCTCCTTCACACAAATGCTGGATGCCTTTCAAGAAATGCCCTTTAATCAAACACAAGATGTTCTTCAGTCATACAAGTTATTGAGTTCAATAACAAATTAGCAGCATGACACCGAATGGACTGTGACAGATAGAAGGCTGTATTAGGTGTTGTAATGGTAATTATTCATTTTAAATTCTGCAAAGCTATAAAAATGGTTTGGAAAAAAACAGCAGAAATACTACACAAGTACTAACGCAGATCTTTCCTGCTCAATAAACCTTTGTCAGTTGACCAAGTTAGACTCCAGACAGCAATGTATTAGTTCTATTGCAATAGTACCTAAAAGCAGCAGTCAAGGATTAGGGTCCTCTTGAGTGTGCCTCAGCCTGTAATATGGAAATGCAGCTACTATTTTATGCTTATGTTTTTATCATAAATAGTTCACAAGTACGTGATCTGATGGGGCTGTCTAGTTCAGCAAAATCTGCTTTATTTTTACAGGGAATATAATAGCTAAAGCATTTGGTGGATTATGCTACGTAATACCAAATTTAAACCTCTAATAGGCAGGCCAGATCCCTGGTCTTGAAAAAGACCCGCTGTGCACTCTTAAGCCATCAAAGCGGGCTTAGCTTGCCATCTGATGAATTGGCCAGTGTGAGAAAATTTTGGGGTAGGGCAGAAATGACAATGCCAGGTACTTGGCGTATACTTGTGGAACCAAAATATTTCTGCAGCACAGCAAGCCTTACCTAATAAAATATAAATTGGAGAGGCAAAAGCATATTTACCTTCCCAGTAAACACTGGGACATCACAAGCTGATTTGATACCGTATAATCACAGCTGTGCAACCATTAGACTGCAGCTGTATTCACCAGGAGGGACACTGTGATCCTATCCGCCCTGTCCCTCACCAACAGTTGTGTATATAACTTCAGTTACATATTAAATAAACAAACATGATGAGTAAAGATCTACAAATGAATACAGACCCAAAGCCTGAAATGGAGGGGAAAATGCAAATCCATCAATTTATCATCTACAATTGAGTTGAATTCCCTTGCGTCATTCACTATTAGTCAATCCATGTAAAAATTATTTACAACCTCTCTTGACAAATATGATTAGAAAAGATTTGCCAACTGTACTAGCTGTTCTCATACAAGGATAAATCTTTAATAACTTCTACTCTTGCAGCAGCAGAGTTTTCAAAAGGAAGCTGGAGAAAAAACAGCCAGCTAGAAGGATCTAAAGAACAATAGACTCAGAAAACTGTATACAGCAGCAAAAAGAAGAATGATGAAATATATTAACAAACTAAACATATATTGAAATTTGTTTCACAGAATGCAGTATCTGAAGTTCTGCTTTGTGTGCTTGCTGATCCCATTGCTATAATCTGATAAGGACCGGGTCATAGTGAACAGGAAAGACAGTTTCTATGGTTTATTATTGCCATAGAAATCACTTAACAATGCTTTATGTACCAGAGGGCTTGACTGTAGGAATTCACTCAAGGAACACCATTTTTACAAGTCAAGATAAATTATGATAATGAGCCAAAGTAAATTGCAGAAAGTAGTATCTGAACAATATTTAATGTATTATAATTCTCCCTAATCAATATAAGGAGTATGGGTCTGTGATGATCAGTTCCATAAGGAACAAAATATTAACACATAGCTTTGGCTGAAAAAGGTGCTGTTTAAAAGGATATTACACTATTTTCCTTTAATACAGAGGTCTTACTCAAATCTCTTTAATTATTTGGTATAACTGTTAAAATTCTTGTTCGGAGAGTATTTCAACTTGTCAGAAAGGATCTACCATCCACTGTGCAGACAGAGGGAAAAGTGTTTAACTTCTCTTGAAGTATTACGGGTGAATGAATCTCATTTTCCTCTGCACATTTCTTGCTTCCTGAACCTTGGCTTCCCCTTGAGCAAGAGGCATTCTGGATATTGTAACAATTCCTAACATGAAAAAAACCCCATATAGCAGGGGCTGGAATCAGGTAGAAGAAACACTTGTTCAAGACCACTAAGGAAATGGGGCCTTGCAAGACTAAACTTATTGTAGAAACCCTGGACCAGCTGTCAGTTCAGATCTGCATAACTATAGTGACATTAATGGAGTTAAATATCTAGGTAAACAATACATTTGTTTTGTTCTTCTTAAGAACAGAACAGTTAGGACAAACAGAAGGGCACTAGGCTAAAGGTCTGTTCTAGTTTAAAAAACAAAGTATTTGACAAAAGCAGGGCAAGTAGGATAAAAGAAATAACTAAATAAATAATGGATTTATATACTTGCAGAATAGCACTATAAGCTAATTTTAACAAAAATTGTATCACATCTGTTCAGCTATATTCTCTAGATGTCGAATCTTTTTGGTGTTAGCATTCAAATAATAATAATGAAAACACACACAGGGAAGAGAACAAGAAACACTGATACAATTTTAAGATCAAGTGCTCAAAAAACTGGGAAGTGGCACAGTTAATACTACCGATCCCAGCCTCATTACCAGCTCCCACTGGCTAGCACCAGTCCTCCCCTCTTCCTCCTCCCTCAGCTCCCCAGCCCCAGTCTGCCCTTGCCAGTCAGCAGCACCCTCTCACTCCCACAGACTTCTGTCTCACCCATCTGCTCCCAGGGACAGTTTTTCCATCTCCTGACTCTGCCACAGAATTCTTGTCCCAGTTTAGCTGTTCTCCTCCTGAAATTGCCTTTAGTCCACTTTGTAAGTCAGTCATCTGTTTCTCCTTCTCAGGGTCAGCAGGTTGTGGACGATAAGTCAAGAATACAAAATATATAGTCTTTCTCTTGTGCTCCTGTACTGCCTTGGTCCAGAGCAGTTAGAGGGAAAATCCTCTTGTGTCTATGAGTACCCAGGAGAAAACTAGTTACCAACTCCTTTGGAAAGGTCCCTATATATTGTGGTTACACACAGGAGCTACAACAAGTTCAGTAGAGCCATAGATATTAGCAACTGAATACTAACAATTCTCTCCTCAGCCTATGTGAACTGTGATTTTTGTTCAGAGGTTTCAAATGCAGCCAACTCTGTGCCAGTTTCATAGCGACCCAAAATGTATACCCCCAGAATGAAGGTAATGCACCGCTTCCAGTTAGTGTCTTAAGGGTTTTAACAAGACATTTTCCTCTGGACTCACCCTTCAAAACGGTTCAATTACTTTTTCTGAATTGTTATGGTTGTTTTTTTAAATCAGCCTGCAGCACAAAACCAGCAAGGAGAACTGCAGCACAAACAGCCAAGTCTCACTGAGATAGAAACTACAGATAAAACAATCTCCAAGTAGTAAATCTGAGGTTGTCTTAATGTAAGGCAGTGCTACGACCTGTTTTCTACACACACTTCAGGTGACTTGCAAATGTTATCTATAATTAGCAACTAAATTATATAATTACAATGTACTTTCATAGTACTTCTTACAGCACATTTTACCGCTGTCAATAAAAAGCCAATTTCTGCTTCACCCAGCTCTGTAAAACGCTCAGTGATGTGTATCTGTGCAGAGTCACCGAAGGTCACCGCCTTCACAGGGTGATGGGATTTCACACTCACACTACACAAATGTCAATGGCTCAAAGAGGTAGGACACTGTGTATAAGTCTCTTTCCAGATATTTAAAAAGAACAAAGCTGTTGACTAAGTGCTCTGTGCTCTCACTGAATTTCATAGGCACACTGAGACTTTAACACTTCTGAAAAATAAAGCTTTTATCTTCCACTGCGATGCATGTTGTCTAGTCATCTGATCTACTGTGAAGTGAATACAAGGAAGGTGTTAATGCTAGCAAATCAGAATGGTAATGTTTTACACCCACTTTTCAGTCACTTTGTACAGATAAAAAGGGAGTGGAGCAACAGAAAATCAGAATCACAGAATGCTGAATGGGAATCATGTCAAGATGCCTTCTTGTATATCTATTTTTACTGCATTTTGCTTTTCTTACAGAAAACTATTACTGAAAAAGGCAACAGCATTGAGCATGTGATACATTTTTCTGGTACAAAGTTTGCCATAATCATATATCTTTGTGAAATTAACCTATAGCGGCAACACAAAGTATTGCCATTTTCATAGATGCTTTTTCTCATCTTACAAACGTGCTAATAACAGATTCTTATTTGTTCAAGCTTACTGCTTAGAGAAGTCATCTTTTTCCAGAGGCCAGGGTTGAAAAGCTGCTTATCTCACAGGGTATCTGTACACCAGTAGTTAGCCTCTGTAGTAATGAGGACATAGGCATAGCAGCTCAGCACAGACTCATCACGTGAAAATTTACCCAGGGTCTCGGCAGTTAGCATTCTCTGCAGCTCCAGCGTTAT
The DNA here is from genome assembly GCF_964289735.1 of Phaethon aethereus. Taxonomy (NCBI): domain Eukaryota; kingdom Metazoa; phylum Chordata; class Aves; order Phaethontiformes; family Phaethontidae; genus Phaethon; species Phaethon aethereus. The sequence continues at coordinate 23,051,054 of NC_138582.1, forward strand.
CATTACTTAACTACCACACTCAAAAGCAGTTCTCATCTGTCAAGATGAGCTGCAGTCACACTTCGGACTGCAGTGCAGCCCTATCTTTAGATAAGATATGTGGTTTCAATTTTAGGAAAACAGGAATTCCAAGAGGCTCTCACCTATTCTATCACCTCTCAAGCTGTCATATGCATCACCCTTTAAAATTTGCATTTTTGACCATCATGTTGCCAGTGCTGCTTGAAAGTCATACTATTATGTAATGCTTAGTGCAAATGTGGTCCATTAGATGGCTGAGTTATCTAACAGCTAATTTTCACTGGACGTGGTTGTTTCATTCCTCTTCTCCATGCTGCTCCCAGCAGTTTGACTATGCTCTTTTGTGACAGTCTGGTAATGGTGCAAAATACCGCAGCAATACTTCAGCTTACTAAGGTGAAAGAAAAGTGTTCATTTCTTGTAATGGTTTAGTTTTGTACCAGCATAGTGACCTAAACCGGCTCACTGAAAGTCAGCTAAATATTGGATTTGGTCCAGATCAGCAAGCATGAGAGAGGATGAAGAATGCGACTTTCATTCAAGACGCCAATGAGCTGCTGGCTCACCACAGCTCACCATTACTCAACCACGCTTCAAGATGAAACCTTGTGCCTCTCTGTCTGCTCACTACTTAAAGTGAGACACTAGCTCTTGGTGTCTTCTCACCAAGGTTAGAGGGATGGGTTGCTAGCAAGGGCCGTCAGCCTGTTGCTCTGAGACGTGCTGGCTACAATGCAGCACACTTGAAGTCTTATGGAGATGAGCCAGGGGCTCCTGAGGTAATAGGAGCCAACAGGGAAAAACTAGCAAAAGACCTCAAAGGAATTAAGGAGTGTTCTTCTAAGACAATGACATGGCAGACAGCTGAAGTGCCTCTACACCAATGCATGCAGCATGGGCAGCAGACAGGAGCAGTTGGAAGCCACCATGCTGCTAGAAAGCTGTGGCCTGGTTGCCATTACTGAAACTTGGTGGAACAAATCCCACGACTGGAGTGCAGCTGTCGATGGATACAGGCTGTTCAGAAGGGACAGGCAAGGCAGGAAAGGTGGAGATGTTGCCCTCTACGCCAACAAACAGATAGAGTGTGAAGAGCTGTCTCTGAGGAATAGCCACAAGCAGGTTGAACGCTTATGGGTAAGAATCAAGGACCAAGGCAACAAAAGAAACACTGTGGTTTGGGTCTACTACAGGCCATCCGATCGAGGGGAGCCTATTGTTGAAGCCTTCTTACTCCAGCTACAGGAGGCATCGAGCTCACAGGCTCTCAACCTGCTGGTGGACTGCAACTACCCTGACATCTGGAAAATTAGCACGGTGAGCTGTAGGCAATCTAAGAGACTCCTGGAATGCACTGAGGATAACCTTCTGTGCCAGGTAACAGACAGCCCTACCAGAGGGAATACCATACTGGACCTGTTGGTGACCAACGCTATTGAGCTAATTGGTGACATCAAGATTGGAGGCAGCATGGGCTGCAGTGATAATGCACTGGTTGAGTTCACAGTCCTGAGAGATATGGGGCAGGTGAAGACTAAAGTCAGGACCCTGAATTTTAGGAAAGCAAACTTCCAGCTCTTCAGGGAGTTAGTCAATAGGACCCTCTGGGAAACTGCCCTCAGGGACAAGCGAGCAGAACAGAGCTGGCAGATCTTTAAGGAGACCTTCCATAGAGCACAAGAACTCTTGATCCCCAGGTATAAGCAATCAGGAAAGGAAGGCAAGAGGCCAGCACGGTTGAGTCACAACCTGCTGGTCAAACTAAAGAGCAAGAAAGAAATGCACAGGCAGTGAAAGCAGGGACAGGCATCCTGGGATGAGTACAGGGATGCTGCACGGTTGTGTAGGGATGAGGTCAGGAGGTCCAAGGCACAGCTGGAGATTAATTTGGCAAGGGATGCAAAGAATAATAAGAACAGTTTCTACAAGAAAAGGAAGGTCAAAGAAAGCGTAACCCCCGATGAGCAAGACTGGCAAACTGGTAATAACGATGAGGAGAAGGCTGAGGTACTCAACACCTTTTTTGCCTCAGTCTTCACCAGCAATCTCTCTTCCCACAGTTCTCGAGTGGATGGACCGCAAGACAGGGACTGGAGGAGCAAGGTCCCTCTCACTGTCAGAGAAGAACAGGTTTGTGACCATCTGAGGAACCTGAACACACACAAGTCTCTGGGACCTGATGAGCTGCATCCCTGAGTCCTGAGGGAATTGGCTGATGTAGTTGCCAAGCCAATCTCCATGATATTTGAAAAGTCATGGCAGTCAGGTGAAGTCCCTGGTGACTGGAAAAAGGGAAACATTGCACCCATTTTTCAAAAGGGTAGCCAGGAGGATCCTGGGAACTACTGACCCATCAGCCTCACCTGTGTGCCTGTGAAGATCATGGAACAGATCCTCCTAGAAGCTATGCTAAGGCACATAGAGGACAGGGACATGATACAAGACAGCCAGCATGGCTTCACTAAGGGCAGGTCCTACTTGACCAACCTAGTGGCCTTCTAAAATGGAATGACCACATCAGTGGACAGGGGACGAGCTACCAATGTCATCTATCCAGACTTCAGTGAGGCCTTAGATATGGTCCTCCACAACATCCTTCTCTCTAAATTGGAGACAGATGGACTTGATGGGTGGACTGTTGGATGGATGAGGAATTGGTTGGATGGTCACATCCAGAGGGTAGTGGTCAATCACTCTATGTCCAGATAGAGATCGGTGATGAGTGGTGTCCCTCAGGAGTCTGTATTGGGACCAGTACTGGTTAATGTCTTCATCAATGACATAGTGGGATCAAGTGCACCCTCAGCAAGTTTGCAGATGACACCAAGCTGAGTGGTGCATTTGACATGCCTGAGGGATGGGATGTCATCCAGAGAGACCTGGACAAGCTCCAGGAATGGGCTCACGTGAACCTCATGAGGTTCAACAAAGCCAAGTGCAGGGTCCCGCACCTGGGTTGGGGCAACCCCTGGTATCAATACAGGCTGGAGGATGAAGGGATTCAGAGCAGCCCTGTCAAGAAGGACTTGGGGGTACCAGTGGATGAAAAGCTGGACATGAGCCAGCAATGTGTGCTTGCACACCAGAAGGCCAAGCATATCCTGGGCAGTATCGAAAGCAGCATGGCGAGCAGGTCGAGGGAGGGGATTCTGCTGCTCTACTCCACTCTAGTGAGACCCCACCTGGAGTCCTGTGTCCAGTTCTGGAGCCCTTGGCACAGGAAACACATGGACCTGTTGGAGTGAGTCCAGAAGAGGGCCACAAAAATGCTCAGGGGGATGGAGCACCTCTCCTAGGAGGACAGGCTGAGAGAGTTGGGGTTGTTCAGCATGGAGGAGAGAAGGCACCGGGGAGACCTTCTTGCAGCCTTCCAGTACTTAAAGGGGGCTGATAAGAAAGATGGCAACAGACTTTTTAGCAGGGCCTGTTGCAATAGGACAAGGGATAATGGTTGTAAACTAAAAGAGGGTAGATAAAAGGAAGAAATTTTTCCCAATGAGGGTGGTGGAACACTGGCACAGGTTGCCTACAGAGGTGGTAGATTTGCCATCCCTGGAAATATTCCAGGTCAGGTTGGATGGGGCTCTGAGCAACCTGATCTAGTTGCAGGTGTCCCTGATCATTGCAAGGGAATTGGACTAAATGAGCTTTAAAGGTCCTTTCCAACCAGAACTATTCTGTGATTCTCAGCTTTTAATGAGGACTTTAACTTGGTTCCGCCTCTCTATTGGTTTTTAATGATTCATCCTTTCTTGCAGTACTACATACCAACAACAAATAGCAGAAAACCTGCTGCAGCTAGCCTCAGTTATACTGAATTTCATCTATGAAGATTTCAACTACTGACCAGCCTTGGCTTTTGTAATGGATCATAGTGATTAATAGGAGGCAATGGATTATGTATGTCTCAAAACAGGAACTTTCTGCCTCATAAATATATTTTCTACAGTGAACAGACAATAGCAACCTTTTAAATTGTTCTCGAATGATTAGTCTGAAGTTCAAACCTAATTCTGGTGGCCTTCATCAGTCAAAACGTTTCAAGAACAAATTGAATTCCTTCAATGCATCAATATGCTAGCTAAAAAAATGCTATTTTTTAAAGTACATTAAAATTTCAGGATGAAAACAGACCAGGAAGATTTTCAATGGAACTCAGCTTTTAGAAACTCTCAGTATAAACAGATTGTCAGAACTGAGATTAGAAAAAAGTTTTAAATTCAAACTATAATATTCAGAAGAAATGTTAAAATTCTTAAAAATTATAAAATCCAGTTAAAAATAATAGACATCTAACATAGTGCATCACAAGCCAAGCTTTTCCTTGTTATTACAGATGTATATAAAAATGGCCTATAAATATGCATAGCAGTAAACAGTCATGGAGATTTCTTGTGAAAACTTTTATTTGATTCTTATTTAGATTATGTAACTGATGTCCGTATATTTCCATTTTCCAAGTAAACAGATTATGTAACTATGGCTCTAAAAGATATATATAATCTAAATGTTCAGAAAGGCTGAAAGTATAAACACTGGAACTATTTCCTAAAGAATGTTTCTCTAGAATACCATTGATCAGAGCACATTTCCATAAAAATTGCTATCTTGCATCAGGTCTAAGCTTCGGTGCGTGACACAGATATTTTTTATGTACATATTCATTCAGTTCACCTGTCTTTACACAGGGTCTTGTAAATGGGTTGGGGCAATCCCAAGGACAAATACAGGCTGGGCAGAGAATGGACTGAGAGCAGCCCTGCCGAGAAGGACTTGGGGGTGTTGGCTGATGAGAACCTCAACATGACACAGCAGTGAGCGCATGCAGCCCAGAAGGCCAGTCGTATCGTGGGCTGCATCCAAAGCAGCATGGCCAGCCGATCAAGGCAGGAGATTCTCCCTCTCTACTCCAGTCTCATGAGACCCCACTTGGAGTACTGCATTCAGCTCTGGGGCCCCCAATATAAGAAGGACATGGACCACTCAGAGTCAGTCCAGAGAAGGGCCACGAAGATGATCAAAGGGCTGGAGCACCTCACCTATGACTGACAGAGTTGGAATTGTTCAGCCTGGAGAAGAGGAGGCTCCAGGGAGACCTTACAGCAGCTATCCAGTACCTAAAGGGGACCTACAAGAAAGCTGGAGAGGGACTTTTTACAAGGGCACATAGTGGTAGGACAAGGGGTAATGGCTTTAAATTGAAAGAGGGTAAATTTAGATTAGTTATAAGGAAGAAATTCTTCACTATGAGGGTGGTGAGGCACTGAACAGACTGTCCAGAGAAGTTGTGGATGTCCCATCCCTGGAAGTGTTCAAGGCCAGGGTGGATGGGGCTCTGAGAAGCCTGATCTAGTGGAAGGTGTCCATGCCCACAGCAGCGGGGGTGGAACTAGATGATCTTTAAGGTCCCTTCCAAACCAAACCATTCTGTGATTCTATGATTCTATGATCTCAAAGGAGTATCTTAACACAGAGAATATAGAGAGTACTGCTGCATGAACACAGGCTGTTAAATTCACTTTTCTATTGATACAGATGAGACATAAACCGGAACCTGCGTTATCACACACCCTTCTTTCACAATCTACATCTCCTTGTCATAAATGCTACTCAAAGTTTCCTTTACAACAAGTAACTTAATCAACAAGATGAAATTGAGCTATCAGACATGCGTGACTTTCCACAGTACATGTAACAATTTAGCAAGTTAAATATTAACTGAGTATTAACCATTTTAAAAATATCTTCAAGTCGGAAAAATTAAAAATTCACTGAAGGGAAAAAGCACCACTGAATAATGTAATGATTTTGATGGGTTATACAAAGAGGGAGCCGGCTGCTTTGTAAGTAATGGCAATCTGGCCACAAGGAACTCAATCAAATTTTTGTGTGATCTCTCTCCATTTTTCCCTCTCTCTTTTATCCTGTAATGATTCTTTTAACATGTAACAATGCCCAGCCATAATCATCTAGTAGTTAGGACCAAAAGACTGCAGACTTGTTTCGTCCTCAACATATCTGGATGTTCTAAGATGTAAATATTTTTACAGTAGAATATGATACGTTTCATAGGAAATATTTTCAGAAATACATTATAAATTATACTTTCCAAATGCTTTCACATTTCAAAGACATGTAGAGAACTAAAAAAGTGATGACTTATAGCCAAAAAAACCCAATGCTGGGCTAGACATTATTGTTGTTTTCTCTGTGCAACAGTCTTTAACCTTTCCTTGACAAATAGGATTAGTTCACTAGAAAAGGTGAAAATGTTAGCATATATGTTAGCATAAAGCTTCACTCTTAGGAGATACATAGGTACGTTGTATCCCAAGGCAAAATAAATTTCTCAAAGCAATTTTACAACAGAACCACTGAGCACCAATTTGATAGACTGCAATGACCCAATTCTCTTCAACCAGTTTTATTTAATATTTTCTCAATTATCAGAAAAGTCATTAATATTACATCACATTTTTTCTATCTTGTCCCTAAAATTAGCATTTTAATATCAAAACAGTGGATCATCACTGGAGAAACACATTAATGATCCCTTGATATTAAAGAAAGTCACAAAAAAATTCAAAACACATTTGTAAGGTTTTAAATATATTTTCAAGAAAACATTACTGTTGGAAAAAGTTAGCTAGAATTTTCACAAATGGTGTGAAATTCAGATCCTAAATCAATACTCAGATTCCTAGGCAGGTTTGCAGTGTGAAAATCAGGCCTGATTTTCAAAGGCACTCGTCATTTGGCAGGTCAGTTCTCACTGGTGGGGCGGTGGGGAGATGCAGTGTTTCCTCCTTTTGAAAAACTTGGCCACCTCCTCAGGGCTCTGACTGAGATGTGGGGACAGATTTCTGAAGGACTGTAGCTGTGATAGTTCCTGCCCTAAGCTGCCTAGCTCACCCCTCAAGCTTGCGCTATTGCCTTCATCACAGGACCAGCTCCAATGTTATATACCAGCCCCTGAACAGCTGTAGGTGAAATTACAGCCAGATCCACTAAAGGACACAGAAACTGGTGCCACTTTACGTAGACTATTCACACCAAGCATTTCTGGTACCTAGATTGTGAATTGCAATGGATGAGGCTTGGACTGGGAGACGAGTGGGAAAAGACAGAAAAGGATATGCTTTCCTCTGGCAAACACATGCTTCTAACTCTCAACTTTGACAACCTCCAATTTACTCTCAGGCAGCTTCTGTGACTAGCTCCAGGTCTTGGATGGCACATTTGGGGAAGCTTGGGGCACCAGGGCTAAAGTACAGAGAATTCTAAGAACCCAGTTTTCAGGTGAATGACGTATATACAGCCCGTTCTGCTTACTCCCCCTCCACTTCTGCTTCTCTGCTTCTTCCCTTCTGATTATCCTATCCTTAATGAAATACACATAAAAATAACAGCAGAACAAGAAAGATGCTTCCATTTTTAAAGAAAATGTAAAAAAGAGGAAACTGTATTATTGATAGGATACTCCCAAATAATAATAATTATTTTTTTAATTAAGTAAAAATATTTGACGGTGGCCCCTTTAATTTCTGATAGTTAAGTGGGGAAGTAGCAAAATTACGTCCAAAATCAATTCAAGTATGTCACAGGAAAACATTAACATAGTTTAAAATGACAGAGTCTAATCCAGTCATTAGACCTGTGACAGATAGGTTTGAGTGTTTTCTTTTACTAGAAGAATAATGATTTCATCAAAGTATGAAGAAAATTATAATTTTAAAAATACATGCTCCGTGTATTCTGGAGGCATTACATGTCTTTTTTTTTTTTTGTTGTCATTATTTCTGTTTGCTGGGATTCCTCTGTAAAAAGACTACAAACATCACAGTATTGAGCTAAATATTCTGAATCCTATGATGGCTTTTTATTCTACCATGACATTGTAAAGAACCGAAATGTTCTACACAGAATCCAGCAGGTCTTCATTTTGGCTTATCTCTCCCAAATCTGTATGAATTAATAGCACTTATTTCTGATGCAAGACTCAGATCACAAGTCCCAAGTTTCTAACTTAGTTAAACTGAAATTTTGATTAGAAATAAGTGGACCGGGTTGGATAAGGTAAGAACTACTGCCATAGGAAGCTTTGCATTTCTTAGGATGAACCCCCTTTCCAGGCATGATTGGACAGTAATTTCTCATATTGCTATTTACAGTAAAAGATTAATGAATATTTATGAGTTTATTCAGCAAATATTACAGCTGCCAAGATGTGAAAGGATAATGAGAAATTATTCTGAAACTATAACACAAGTTTCTTTTGTTTTCTATTTCAGTTTGGAAAAAAAAAAAAGTGCTCAGAGAAAGTAATAATGCTTTTTATGATACTTATAAGATTGGTCACCCAGACAATTCAATGGTTTATACAGTTTCAACTGAAAAAGAAACACCTTTACCTTCAGAATAGAAAATTTTGACAATTTCCAGGGCAAAATACATCTTGTAGTTAGTGTTAAAATATATAGAGTTAAGCTGAAGATAAGTTCCAATGATAAAAATTTTCCCCAAGTTAAAAATATAAAAAATCATGCTGTCCTATTAATAATCAACTTAATCTCATCTGGAACCACAAATAAGTACAACTAATGCATTGAAACACTTTAATAATAACCCATGGTTCTTCCATTGCATCATATCAGGAGAGAATTAGCCTGGTGCCCGCACATCACTTCTGCTACAGCTGTAGTTCCAGCAAAGTCCCATAGAAAAAGGAAACATAAAGAACTACAGTTTTAATGGTTTGTGTACAATTGCATATAGAAGGTTCAGGTTGTAATTTAGTCAAGGTTTTAATCAATAAAATTGAATACTAGACTTTTTTGTTGCAATAAAAGCGCTATGAAATTATTCATGTTCATTTACCTATGAGAAAATAATCTGTCTTCTCTGATTATTATATGAAAATATTTCTTCTCCCTTACTTCAGCAAATTCCTTTCTATTCTCAGATTCTGATAAGGCATAATCAGTTATACACCATCTTTTCAGCATGCATTATAATATCTAAGACAACATTCAATATCATTTTATCAAGAAGCTTCAAATGTTAATATTTACCATCTTTTTGCCTAATTAGTGTTACCCCACAAAAGTTTCCTGGCTTGATGCAGTGTGTACCTGCCTGAATGCTTCTGCCAGCAGAGCAAAAGGAGTAATATAAAGATGTGAATATGCGGCCAAGAACTGGGAAAAGGCAGGGCTCTGTCTGTGAGGGTTATTATTGGCTTACGCCAAGTTTAAGTGACTGCAAATTTAAAATATTATACAGTAGATTCCTCTAAATGCTACAGAAGACCACATCCCTTCCCTTTATCTTCTAAGGAACATAGAAATGTCTAAGTAGGAGAAGGTTTGGCAAAAATATAAAAAAGCATTCTTTACTATTAGAAAACTGCAACATTAAACACTAGTTCTATTATCATCTATGCACCTATGAAAAATATTTTTGTAAGAAAACTGTACCACAGTCAATATAAATATTTTAAAGTAGTAAGATAATTCTCATTCAATGTTGTAAGAAGTACTTTAAAAGCAGTGATTCTTCTATTGCTGAAACATATAAGGAGAAAAGTGTCATTTCTTATCTCTCAATATTTCTTATCTTTGCATTTAAAATAGAGGCAGTTCATAGGAGAATGCTGAAAAAGAAAAAAAAAAAGAAAAAGAAACAGGAAAACAGAATTCTGAATTTCTAGTCAAACTCTTCATACATTAAAACTACATCTACCTTACATAAGATGTAGAGGTCTTTATGGAAAAAATTATTTCTTTCTAAATGCAAAACACAATCTCTTACACTGTAATATTAAGTGAAATAATATTAAGAAATTTTGTGACTCCCTCAAATCTGGCTCTTAATAGATCACGTAAAACATTTCAGTATTTTGAATAATCAATTATTCTCCGTATGACCATTCAAAATTATGTAGTTTGTATTTTAAGGTATCTCCATACTGAAACTGCGTGGAAGCCTCTTCCGTTCAAGTCAAGTGCTGCAGCTCAGTCCTGAAATTTTGCCTTCTAGTATAATTTGTTCCAGAGAAGTCAGACTTTCAGGAACTCTCTAACCTGAATGAAGCAAATTTTAGTAACAATGACCTCATTCCGATCTAATTTAGCTCAGTGTAACTTTGAAGCCAAAGTTGTTGAAGATGTATGAAACTGGCACAAGTAGGATTGAAATTAGGTCCCTTATCTCTTTGAATTTAAAAGTGAGAGCACCACGACGGTATCCCACTTGCCTGGCATCTCTGCTCATGTAAGACATGCGCTCAGAAAGTGTGCTTTCTGCTCCTCACACCATGAGCTACCATACATTTTTAGCTTGTGAGGAGTATATTGTTTCCAAATAGACTTTATTCTCCATCAAAAATGAAATTGTATCTCTACCAGTCTGGTTTCAATGTTACAATAAACAAGTCCTGCAAGCTGTTCCAGGCATGAGACCTTTTTAACTTCTATAATGAAAAAGTGTACTTATTCGTGTGTTTGTAAATGACCATAATGCAGCCAAGGCAATCCATGTGTTCAACGCCCTTAGTGACAAAGCACAGCGTACTAACCCCTTGTCCTGCACACGCACGCTCCTGCTCACACAGCCTGCGCTCTGCAGCTTTCAATCAACAACACAGCCATGCCGAAGTGTGTAAGATCACTGGAGCCTACCTATCCACATCTTATGTTGGGGATGTTGGTCAACAGATGCCTGAATATGAGCCGGCAGTGTGCCCAGGTGGCCAAGAAGGCCAACAGCATCCTGGCCTGTATCAGCAATAGTGTGGCCAGCAGGAGTAGGAAAACAATTATCCCCCCGTACTCAGCACTGGTGAGGCCGCACCTCGAATCCTGTGTTCAGTTTTGGGCCCCTCACTACAAGAAGGACGTTGAGGTGCTGGAGCGTGTCCAGAGAAGGGCAACGAAGCTGGTGAGGGGTCTGGAGCACAAGTCTTATGAGGAGCGGCTGAGGGAACTGGGGTTGTTCAGTCTGGAGAAGAGGAGGCTGAGGAGAGACCTGATCACTCTCTACAACTACCTGAAAGGGGGTTGTGGGTACGAGGGTGTTGGCCTCTTCTCCCAAACAACTAGCAATAGGACAAGAGGAAATGGCCTCAAGTTGCGCCAGGGGAGGTTTAGACTGGATATTAGGAAAAATTTCTTCACCGAGAGGGTGGTCAAGCATTGGAACAGGCTGCCCAGGGAGGTGGTTGAGTCACCATCCTTGGAGGTATTTAAAAGCCATGTAGATGTGGCACTTAGGGACATGGTTTAGTGGTGGACTTGGCAGTGTTAGGTTTACGGTTGGACTTGATGATCTTAAAGGTCTTTTCTAACCTAAATGATTCTATGACTCTACACATAAGAGTTTCTTTGATAATAAAAATGGGCATCCATCTAGCTATCATGTTTTAATAAAAGAACAGTGAAAGCAAACACTAAACTTAAGAACTGCACCTCTGACAAAACACAGACACATTTGCCTTTCGCACCACAGATTCCACCCACACCAGATGTCAGCCACCGTCTGTGCAAACAGATACCTCTTCCTGGGTGCTCTGGATGGTGCCTGGGAGCATGGCATGCGCATATGCCTGAGCTGTTTACCACCATTGGAAAATCTACTATGTCCTACTTTATATTTAGAGCAAATTAGAGCAGTATTTAAAGCTATCACATGCCTAGATTTCCTTGAATGAATTCTCTTTTTCCACATAGAGATTGTCTCTTGCTGGAACTCTGGCATTTGAAAGAGTTGTATAGAATTGTAGGACATCAAGGACTCCCAAATATCTGGGGAAGGAACAGAAGGAACCCCAACTCCAGCACAGGTCACCTCTTCATTGCCTGTGTTCTGAGTGGGGGTATGACAGCCCCAGGGACCACTGGCTTTCCCAAGCGTGGCTGTGGCAAGTCTCTTCAGGCTGGCACTTGGGTGCACTGCAGGTGTGACAGTATTGCCACAAGGAATATATGGGCAGTTTGATTTTCTAGCTCTACCTGGAAAGCCTGTAGATACACAGAACAAGCCTGTAGCACTCTGCTTCACATCTGCTTCATGCTGGCTGACAAATTATGAGGGCCCTTTCAAACCTGCCCTAAGGCCTATTCCTTACAATTGCACTGACAAGCATCTAACTGAAAATGCAAATTAAAAAACTTTAATATTTCCTCACAAGATAAGACACTTCAATTGGACAAGCAATGGAGACAGTCTGGCCTGATTTGCACACCACAAAAACCATAGCTTCATTTGGAGCTTTGTATGTGACGTGGGTCAATGCTCACCTTACTGCAATTAACACCACAACCGTTCTTACTTTATAAACCATGTTTCTCAGAGCCTTGAAACTGAACCAAGTGAACTAAGATGGTTTTGAGAAAGAATTGCTGAACGGAACAATCTAGAATATTTAAAAATAAGTCATTATGTTTACTGGCTGCGGATCCATTTTACTGCCATTTAAAATTTACATTTCATAAAAGCACTGACATTTCAAGAATTGTTTTTCTCCAACATTTTAAGCATTTTTGCTCTTTCACTATTAGGGAAAATAGAAATATACCTAATATTTTGGTCCAAAACATATGGTCATCTTCTTTATTTTTCCTCTGCAAAGTGTATTTTCTAACACAGACGGGGAATGCTGATGTGGAGATACAGCCTGGGACTGTCTGCTACCCTGATCTCCAGGACTGGCAACAGGCATTGCAAATGGAGACACGGTCTGTGCAGTTTCAGAAGCCTGCTATTCACAGCAAGAGTAAAGAAGTCCCTTAGATAACTTGCAAAAAATCTTGGGAGCTTCAGAAAATTTTTAATAGCCCAATAACTAAGAATTGTTCATCCAATGCACAGAAAAAGGCAGAGGCCGTCTCGTAAATTAGTATTCAGCTATGTCACTAAGGTCGGTTTTAACGTGTATGAAGTCCTGCACAGAATTCAATCTGCAAAATATGTCTCATTCTGGCACAACCTAAGTTTCAAGTAAACACATTTATAAACTCAGCTATGTCCATTTAACACTGTTGTCATGCACTGCTTCCCAACCTTTTAAAGAATGAACTGGTCTCTCACACCATTGGCCCCTCACCAGAGTCCTGTGCGTCTCACCTTGCCAAACCCCCTCTCAGCACTTCAGGGCAATGCTGCCAGGCCCACGCCGCTTGCTCAGGGAGTCCCAGTTCCTCTTTGATAAAGCTCCCAAGCCCAGCCCAGCCCTCCTGCCCTCCTCTCTGAACACCCTTTTCCCGGAAACTCACCATCTTTCCCAAACTGCTGCTTCTGCTTTTCTTTATCTGTTCTTCCCAAACTACAGGTCACAGGTTTAGCCTACTTAATCTATCAGCTTTGCTCTCCCCTCTTCTTCAGCCTCAGTTTCCACCTCAATCCACTGGTTTCCAGACACCCAATGGCATTTTGGTTTGCAGTTCCTAAACTTCCTCCCTTTGTCTGCTCATCCTCCTGAAGCCTCCTGATTCCCATTCCAATATGTCAGTCCTCAGCCTAGTTTATGACCCGAATTTCCTGGTCCAAATATAGTTGCATTACAAAAACTACGCTCTATCTTAAGAACCTAGCTCTTCTCTTCTGCAACTGAATCTCCATCTACAGTGCTTCTTCACCATGCTTGTGTTTCACATGGCTGTCTACTGGGTATCTGAGTGTTGTCTGGGTGTTCATCAGCTTTCTCTGCTCACAGTTTCCCTTGTCCCAATAGAAAGGAGGGAGGAGCATTCCAAGGCAATGGTTTCTCTGGCCATTACCAGAAACGTGCAGAAAAACAACTTTGCCTTGTTCCCCCCTGAAAACAATCAGATCACATTTTTGAAAAATCAAGGAAAAAAAGCATCTTAAAGCAGACAGCTACTGAAATGAGATCAGGCCCAAATAGTTAAAGTCACAGACACTCAGTATTAATTGGATGCTCTTCCCAGAGCTCTTAATCCAGCAGCTGGTCCATGCCTCTGTTGGACTTGTAAAATGAAATGGCTATCTTCATTTTATATGCATATATACGTTCCAACCATATATATGTATCAATCCTTTTCATTTTGGAGATGAGCTTAAAAAGGCAAACTTTCAGCCCTTTTAAGAGCATATGACTATAATTTTTCCTACCTTTTTAGATAATTCACAATTTTCAGACCAGTTTCTCAAAAAAAATGTCAAGGCCTTGTAAAATCTCAGATGTAATTCAGCAAACAGCTGCTCCTGCAGCTCAGGCCCAGGCTGCAGCTCACAGCTGAGCAGTTATTAATATTTATTTGCAGGATCTGTGAAAAGATATGGGTAGTCCATAGAGAGAGAACAAATTATTCTCCTCTTTTGGAGAACTCATTATTACTGCATCCAAATTTTCACTCTAACATTGCCACCCTTCATCAGTCCAAGGCCAAATGTTTTATATTTAATATTATACCTTTGGCCAAACAGACTTTGTATGTGGTTTAAAAGAACAGCTGAGAAATCCTCAGATCTGGGGAGTTTTTGAAGGGCAGAAAATGAGTAATTTGGATTCCATTTTTATGGGAGGTGTTTAAAGTAATTAATTGTATTTTATCAATTAAGGAAATAATGTATTGCAATACAAGAGAGACTGATGGGTGTTTATGTGCTGAATGCCTTTTGGTGGTATTCATGAAGAAATCACTTGCTTATGAGGACTCTGAGTGCAGACTGGTTTACAATGGTAAGAGAGATTAATGAAAATAAAAAGAATGAGGCAGGACTTTGTGGGTCTGCCTACAGCAGCTGTGAAGGCTGGATCCAGGCGGTGAGATCCCCTCTTCCTCTTTCTCTTCTCCCCTCCCTCATGCCTAGCAGAAGACAAATCTTCCCAAAACCACCTAGACAAATACTTTTCTGGAGCTTCCACACCAGGGATTAACAAGTGGGGGAGAAGTATGACTGGGACCGAGGATATCATCTGATAACGTGACCAGGGCTGCTGAGGCTGGCATCAGCTGGCTCTGGGTACAGGTGTTGCTGCTGGGATAGCTGCCTGATCCATGCCCGGTCCCTGCCTCCCAGCCCATCAGCAAGAAACAGGACCCTCCAGCTCGGGCTGGAAGCAGGCACAGTCAGAAGCACTCAGACCTCTTCCCCAGTGCAAGCAGTTGCTCTCTTCCTATGTGAAAAACCAAGGCTCTTCTCCACACTGCTTCCAGGCACCTACACTCTGTATGTCATGAAAACTTCTTACAGTAATTCAGTCAAGACTAACAAAACATAAAACAGAACATTTTTTTTCCTGTAAAATTTTGCAAGCTTTTTTCATTCATTTATAAAATACATGCTCAGTTTAGCTACATTCACTACCTCAGAAATCAGCACAGACATGACATTATCGTTATTATTAACTTTGTTATCAGTAACGTTTTCTTTGACAGTTAAAATACAAGATTATTTAAGTGAAAGCTATAATTTATGTCAAATAATTATGACAGAGAATCTAACATTGTTTCTATAGTATGTTTGAAATGTATACATTTTCTATGTTTTGTGTACAAAATAATATATTGCTTGTATATTATTCTGTATACTATGTTTCCCATGCTGAACTTCATTAAATAAAAACTTTGTTACTACTTCTCATATATTGATTTGGTTTGTTTTCCTGAAGGTTGCTACCAAGAACAAAACCATGAACACCCTGAAGCTGATAGAAGTTTTTCATCTCACTCATCAGGAAGACTAAGGGGGTCAAGGCTTCATCACAGTTGTTTCATGTAACTGCATGTAAGTGCCTACTTCAACCTGCGTGAAATTTCCTTCCCTTCTACTTTATCTTGCTCCTTATTTATCAGACCGTTGTTGCTGCTATTGACATGAAAATTCAGGGTTATTTCACTAACCCTAATTAACTACTTGCTTCAGATAGCAATATTAATAA
Source organism: Phaethon aethereus (assembly GCF_964289735.1). Lineage (NCBI taxonomy): Eukaryota > Metazoa > Chordata > Aves > Phaethontiformes > Phaethontidae > Phaethon > Phaethon aethereus. Next base: position 23,066,979 of record NC_138582.1, read on the forward strand.
CAAATAGTAGCAAATTTTCTAATCCCAATACACAACAGCAGATGACCATTTGTGAGAATTAGTAAAAGCACACTAGCATAAGAATAATAACTGAAAACCTGTTGCAACTATTGTACTTTAGACCAACAACATACATGAAGGTAAGCAAACAATTTGATTCAGTTTAAACTGATGGTCCCCAATGCTTTCATATTTAAGTCACACATTACCTTTGGATAGGTTGGGAATAATTTCAATTCATCTTAGTTTTTCTTTCTGACAACAGAGAAACTCCAACATTATGAATAAAAAGCACTAAAACCGAAAAGCACCATAGTTCCACAGGAAAAAGAAACATCCATTGGTATAAACCGCATCCGTCATTTTAAATTTGTTTAAAAACTTGAATGGGTTAACTTTATAAACACACAGGGTTTTTTGCAGATCAGATGTTCTTTAACCTGCAGCAGCCAGCATGAAACTGGCTTAAGCTCTGTATCATGTGCTCTAGTTAATGCAACAGAAATGCAGTCATGCGCCCACACTTGATCCAGATCAAATATGTGCACATTGTGATCCAGGAGTGTGCAAATCTGGTATTAATGGACATGAAACCATGGCCTTATATGACAGCCCAGCTTTATATACTTTGCAAATTAACAGTTTTTTCACTAGGCATGTTTTTTTCCTTTAACATATCCAAATACTTTTAGTAGCTGTAATGTTCTTTTACATGTAAATCATTAAACTTAGATTTAAGTAAATGAAACACAAATTCAGAAAAAAATAACTCCCATCACAACAAACTTGAGTCACCTGTGAAGGGCTGTAGATACGCAGTCGCAGTCAGTTCTAATAGGTAAAATAAACACACAATGGAATGAATACTAAAACACATCTCTATATTGAAACAGTCAAAAAATTAGAAATCTTACCTTTTTCACTAACACTTTCACTTTCAATCTCTACGTCATCACAACTTGTATACTCTGGAGTGGATGCCAATTCTTCTTCTGAACTACTTAATGAAACCTGTCGCATTTTACCTCCCTTTTTCGTTTTATGGGGCTTTGGTGGTGGAGGTCTGACAGATTCAGACTGGTCTGAGCTGAGTGAATCATTCCGTAACATGGTCTCCATCTTTTCACGTTTTGTTTTCCGTACAGCAGAATTGGGATCCAAATGGTGTTGTTTCCTTAATGAATCAGACCGCCTCATGTCTGGTCTTTCCAGAGGAATTGGACTCCTCCTAGGTGTAGGAGGGCTATGATTTGTGGTCCTCTGACGATTGGGACTTGGTCCCTGAGCCTCTCGAGTTCTTTCCATAGAGTATGAACGTTGATTTTCCATGGCAGCCCTGCGCTCAGACACTGATCTTTGTCTTGACGGTCGTTCCATCCTCAGCATAGACATCCGAGAATCTTCCAACTCGGTATTTGCCAATGAGACATCACTATGTCTCCGTTCATGACGTGCTCGGGACACTTCAGCATGGATACGCATTTGTTCCTCATATGGTTGTGGCTTGACTGGATAACGAGCCAAATTAGGATCACTTCGGTACCGTGCCTGGTACTCCTCTTCCCTCCGTTGCCTTTCATATTCTTCCCTGTTTTGTGCATCTTCCTCTTCTACTGGATACTCTTTGGAACGCCTGCGACTCCTTCTGTTGGAATCTCTGTAATCACCCAGTTCAGGTTCTTCATATAACTGAGGCCCACGCTGCGACCGCCTATCTGAATAATCTGATGGTGACCTGGGCATTGCACTGTCTGATGTAGCATACTGTGTATATTCGTCTCTCTCGTCCCTTTGGTCGTATCTTCTGTTCTGTTCTCTTGATATTGATGGGCTTCTTTTCCTAAATAATCATGACAAGAAGGAAAAAAGAGAACTCTGTCAATATTTCTTGTAGCACAAATATACAGTTAATGCTAATTAAATGACAGAATGATCAGCTGATGGGAAAAATAATCCGTTCACTGCATTTCTTTGTAAATGTGCTTGCACATTTTCTGTACTAAATTAAAGATAGCATGTCACACTACAAATCTGCTTATGGTGTACAGTTTAAATCAAAAACAGCTTTAAAGGAAAATTGCTAATACAACATTATAAAATATAGTATACAAATACTTACGCTACTTTGCAGTCATAACTGCTTCACAAGTACCAAAATTTTATAATCCTTTGTAATCGTTTTACAGCAATGTAACTTGGCCATATACCTCTGTTTCATAGGGTTTTATAATCACCATAGAAATTAAGGCTAGATGGATCATTCAGTTAGTTTGATCTTTTAGCAGCCGTTATTGCTTAAAAACATTCATTTCAGTTTCTGCAAAACTCCAATGTGTGACAAGGGCAGAAAACAGGACAAAGATCCAACAGCAGCACTTGTCTAAATCAGATGAACTCAGAAGACCTGAGCTCAGAAAACAAAACATTTTTTGTGTTGCATAAGTAGAGAAAGACCTTCAAAGTCCTGCCTGTCTGACTTGACCAAAAAAATCCTTCCCATCCCTATACAGATGGCAATAGTATTAGTCCAAGCATTTGAGCAAGACTCACCAGCCAGATAGCGGAATGGAGTTCCTGTACCAAATTAAGCATCGACTCTTTGTCATAGGCAATATCTAGCCATAGACAACTTCTGAGGTTTCACAGGAAGGTGAAAAGGGAATCATCAACAGATATTTTTTCCTGACACTGATTGCCTGAAGCATGTGATTTTATTATAGGCAATATTTTAATACAGGATATGTCTGGAATATATTATGAATGTTATATTGTTATATGTTCTGTTTGTTTCATACAACATTGTTTGCTACTTGATTAGAAGGGATCAATTAAATAGGGAGTAGTGATTCACAGGGAAAAAACAAACCGGAGCTTCAGATCCTGCCTTTATCAATCCTAAGAGGGTAACGAGCATTTGAAATGCTACTTCCAGACATGTCCAGATTCATACTTAGTTTTTCACCCCAGATGGTCTTGAAGGAGTTACCTGCAGGAAACTGGAGCAAAGATCCCAGATGTGGATAAAAGAGACTCAGAGATGGGCCTTCTCTGGGATAAGATAGATCAGCTCAAACTTTAAGTAATGAAAATATGTATGTTAACCTATTTTTGTGCTATCAGTCCTTTCCTCTTATATTTAGTTCTATCGTTGTAATTACAATCCCTTTGAAAATGTTTTCTACCCTCACAAATGACCACTGATACTGAAGGGCAGCCCTGCTGGCAGCAACCAGGAGATCCTGCCTACTGACAGAAAGGATGGGAAAAAGGAGAGCAAAGAAACAGCCCTGTTGTTGCCACAGTTGTCCTAACAAGCAGGGGTAAGGAAAGGAAAGTGGTGGAACACTGGCACTGGCTGCCCAGAGGGGTGGTATATGCCCCATCCCTGGAAACATTCCAGGTCAGGTTGGACGGGGCTCTGAGCAACCTGACCTAGTTGAAGATGTCCCTGCTCATTGCAGGAGGGTTGGACTAGATGACCTTTAAAGGTCCCTTCCAACCCAAAGATTCTATCATTCTATGAACTTAGTGAGGGGGAGAAGAAAAAACAGGCTCTCCTTGGTGCCCAGGAAAGTAGAAAGGGCTCTGCCTAGCTAGTAGGAGAGAAAATGCTCTTCTCGGAGCCAGAAAGGAAATGTAGTCTCTGCTGAGCAAGGGAAAACCACAACTGTCTGAGCAGAGTGTGCACAGGGGGTTGACTGGCAAATTGGCATCCTGTCTTAGGTACTATACAGGGTCATTAAACTGTGCTTGAAAGGTTTGTTCCCAGTCTTGCCTTGTAAATATTAAAATACTTTAGCCTTAAAATGGCATCTGCAAATGAGGAAACTAATTCAGTCTGCAAAGATGCAACTCTTCCTGTGAAGCATGAGAAGTAATGTAAGCATCATTTGGATGTCTATTTGCTTATGGTGAAGCTAAGATGCCCTATCTGTCTTATTAAAGTGTCATGTTAGTACCAGCACAAATCATCATCTCTGTAAGTTTAACAAGAACTCTATGGATTCTACTACTGAGGTCTCAAGTTGAATCGTTCGAATGTGACATGATCGGAGTTTCATAAGTCTAAAACCAGAATGGCCAACAGGAACGGGCAATTAGGACAACAAAACTACTAGAACCCAGACAGTTTGCAAAGACACAGAAGTTTTCATTAAGACAACAGAGATTAGATGTGGAAATTTACTTTAAGGAAAATAAATATTTTTCATTTAAATATTTCAGCTGATGAAAAATATGCCACATCCCAAAATAAGTTGTTCCAACAGCAAATTACCTACACTGATGAAAATTTCTGCCATGCCTACAATAAAAATGTGCTTCATTCCCCCCCCCAATTCTGTCCCCCATGTAGGCAAATTTTTTTATCTCTATGCAAATACAATTGGAATAAATGGCACTCAATAGGTAAGGTAGTCATCCATGCGGATGTCATTGCAAGATTGAGACAAATATGTGTGCACATGGAACATACACATACTCTACTGTTAATTACTCACACTGTGTATACTCAGTCTATATTTCATATGGATTACATTTTATATACAGTCACAGACTTTAGCATAGATTTGACTCTCCAAGACATCAAAACACCCTAGTGAGCATGGTATATACGATCAAACTCCACCATGAACTGTGTAACACACAAAACCATACAGAATCTAGTTTGACAAATCTCACATGTGCCTTAGAGCAGACTAAGACACATTCTTCAGGATTAAACATCTGCATACATGTATCTATACTAATATAAACAACAGAAAAGTAAGAATTGTTTTAGCTACATAAAAGAGATGATATATACACACACACACACAAACATGTGTGTGTGTATGTATGACTCCATGTCACAGTGTCCTCATATGGATGCAAAGAACAGTAGACAAATCTCTTCTGGAAACATTGCTGCTACAAAGTCATGGGGGGACGATGCTGAGGGGATAAAAAAGATGGAATTTCTGTATGAGTAAAAACACTTATTGTAGACATTTTGCTGAGGCAAATGTACTTTTATCAGGAAGACATGTCATCTGAGGAACTGGCACAAGATTTACTAAATAATCCACCCTTTTTTCTAGCAGAAACTATGTTAATGAGAGGAGGATGTGACAATTCAGCATTACATTTTTATACCTCTTACACAAACATTTTCTAACCTTGTCTGTTACATTTACAAGCACTCATTGCCTTTCTTCCATTTTGTTGCTAAGACATGAACATAGGATCACCACCTACAGCTAAGAGTAATGTAAAGATCAGCTGGGTCCTCAGTCTATTCCAACCTTTCATGAAGGAAAAAGCTTTACACAGGTGCCCTGCATGTGGCAACTACTGGGCCACATGCAAGAATAAGGACCTTCCTGAAAATGCTTTTTCTTCAGAGAAAGCAGCCTGATAAGATAAAAGTAACTACTTTAATTGTTGACTGGCACTTTCAAACTCCCTTTCTAATTAATTTCATCCCTGCTGAAGGGATCTAACTTCACTACCAGGATCAAATGCCAGAAGTTGTAATCCTGTCCATCAGAAATAAATTAACCGTACCTGTACACTGGATCGGCCAGAAACTTTGCTGGCAGGAGAGGGCCCGTCCTGCCCAGCAGTCACCATACCACTTGGTATTCAAGCCTGCCATTCCCTTTACTGGTCATCACAAGACAATTAGCCACCCTTTACCATGAGTCACTTCTTTTCATTTTAAAAATACCTGCTACAAACACAGCTGTACAAGGTATGCACATGTTAAACCGGTGTTATTAAACCGTGGTAGGAGGAACAGTACTGGTGAAAACTTATGGCCAGTCACTGCTATTAAAAATCTGCTGTTATTTTTAGATCACAAGGTAATTCTCACTCACCTTCATGAGCCTTCATCTAATCCATTTCTCACCGTTAACTACCTTAAAGACACCTAATAAAAGCCTTTCCTCAGGTACCTCCAGCTAGATACACCATGGAAAATGACTACTCCTGCCTTTCCAGGACTTCCCCAGGAGATTAAAAGTTAAGAGAACTTCAAATGTGTGTCAGCAGCTGCAATACACACCCTCCAGCTGCCAGCTCAACTAAGCACTATACATCGCTTGTCAGAAGGATTACCACCTTTTCTGAAAAGGTTCCCACACCACTGAGAAATCCTCCAGGCCATTGTGATTACTACTACTTTGAAACGATAATAAATTGTCTGTTATGGTTAGGAGACTCTAGAACCTGCACACATTTCTTCACCAGGCACATTCTATAAATATTATCCTTTCACATATAGAGACTGAAACTTATTTTCTGCTAATTAACACCGTATGGGTTTTTTTAATTGCAATTTATCAGTACATGACATTTCGTCTTTTAGCACACATCTCTCAACCTTACGCTGATAGAAACCTTATTTGTAGTGCACTACAGATATCACTAGTACTACGAAAAAGCAAATAGCTTGACTGTAACCTGACTTTCTCTTCATAAAGTTAAATTATTCAACTCACCCACACTACACTAGGGTGTGAAGTACTTAAAATATGGCGTAGAAGAATATAAGACAGCTATTCTGCTTTGATGGCTCTAATTTCAGAAATGCAACTAAAGTCTTGAAAGTCTTTGACATTCATTTGTATTCTTCCTTGAAGAGAAAACACTCTTCTGCTTTGATTTAGATTTTTAAAAAATTAACCTAAGCATACTGAGGAAAAGGAAATTTTTAAAAGGAAGTTTCCATCACATTTCAGAAGCCATGAATGTTCAAAAAACACTGTGAAGTATTTATATCAGAGTGAAAACTAGATCTCAGATCTTCCTGGCTACTAATCTTGTTCTCAGACCAATAGAGAAACATTTAAATTGGAGAAAACTTTCAAGAAAATATCATTTTAAAGATATGTTACAACAGGGGTACCTAAATTCGTCTACATTTACTTGGAAATTTTTATAAATAAGAAGTTTTGGGTCAATCAAAAAATAGTAAGGGCTCAGTGGGCCCGAGCCATTATCAGCTACTTGAAAACTGAATATTGGTCACCTACTTGTATGACCTAATTATAATTTACTAGACAATACTTTAATATTTTCTACTGTGTTTCCTATGAATTAGCAAGGAATAAAATTGAATGGAAAATTAAAACTGTAATTTTGCTTAACTGTTTTCAAAATGTGATCCCTTCAGTACATGAAAGAATAGTTCAAAGTAAAAATTCACATTTCCCACTGGAACTCTGTCACAAAAGCCACACAAGAGACAGGGCTTCTTGTTAGAGACCTCGTCAAATACACTGAGCACAGCTTTGTTTCTCTTTTACTCTATGGCTCCTGTCAGGAAAACAATATTTGTTGGTTGCTTAGTGATCATATAAGAATAGTTCTACTATTCTAAACTTTTATACTGCTATGTGTTGTATTCAACAAACAGTCAGGCACTTGTTTTAAAACACCAGTGACAGGGAGCAGATAAAACACCACCATGATGCCTTGCAAAAAGGTTCCTAGGCTGCAAGAAGATGAGCTGAACACTCCGGACCTTGCAACCAAAACTCCCATGAGTGCAATGAACCCAGAAAACTTGCTGTGCAAAATTAAGATCTGGCTGCCTATCTCAGGGAGGGTCCTACTCTCTCTGTGTTAGTTACTCTTATGAAAGCATTTCCACAGGCTTGCTTTGCCGTATTGAAGAATCTGAAAAATGTTTGCCGATTTTTGGAAATGTTTTTAAAAGACTAGCTTGTATCGATTTAAGTCCTTTTCTCATTCTCTGCTTATACTCTTGCTTTTGCTGAGTCACATTGTGCATGAGAAATCATTTTGCACACTCTCCAAAGCAGCTATGGCTCCAGCTTATTGAAAAAGTAGCTTTTTCTGACTGCCAAGCAGTTTCAGTTTCTGTCAAGATCTCTTTTTGCAGTTCTTCTATGTTGTCTAGTTTTATACTAGATTCATCTTCTGATCAGTCTGTTCCCCCCTCCTTGGTTTCTCACGCTCAAAAAAAAAAAAAAAAAGAACGTAAGCAACCAATGCATGATTTGCAAGCTCCTTCATTTAAACAGCCTACTCTGATAAAAATAAAAAGTATTTCTCACATTTCTTGATCAATATAGTTTTAAACAGGCTGCCCTGAAGTACATCTAACACTCAGATCTAAGCAATTCACTAAGTAAAATTTATCTGAGACTGTATTTCAGCCATGCCTTACAAATTCTAGCAATCATATTTTGAACTATTAAAATACCTTCCAGCTAAATATCTCCAAACAATAATGAATTAAGTTTACAGTGATGATTATAAAATTTACTGAAGCATGAGAGTGATACTGCAGATATTCATTTTTATTAGATTATATCTGAAAATATAAATTCACAGACTGCAGGCTGGTATCAATGGAATGAAAGGAAATCTCTAGTAACAGAACATTAACATAATTAAATTCACCACTGATAACAACTTTGCTTTGAACGGGACATGATTGCACAGACATACAATTACTTCAGAATCACATATTTTCCATACAAGCAATTCAGCAAAAATTCAGTATTGCAGCTTTCAAGGGCTAATTTCAATTTGTGCAGGGAAAAGAGTTATAGCATGGAAAAAACAAGGAACCGGTGAACAAAACTAGTTATTCTAAGTATCCTTTGCTAATCTACAAATATTTAGGTAACAAGTTTGTTTCACCATTTTTTTTAATATCAAGAACATCACAGATAGGAAAATGTGACTACCAGTAGAAATGGCTTTGTTCTCCTTTACTTTGACTGAGTTTTCAGTAGCCCTTATATCATATAATTTGATTTTAGAGAACTGCAAAAAGAGAAATAAAATATTTTAATCTCACTGTTCATTCAGCTACATTGATGAATGTTTACCACTTACAAATAGGTTAAATGTACTGAGGTTTTCCTTTGTTTCTACTTTTTAACATCTTTGAAATGGATATTTTGTGAAGTATTACCACTTAATATACAAACAAGATCTATCTCACCTACTTTTTCAGTAAAATATCTTGTAAAAAAAAGCCAATTAATTATAAAAATAATGGTAAATGGATTAAATAGCTTTTGAGAATAATTGGTCAGAATGTGCATTGTAGTTATCTGTCTCAGTACGGACACCATAGAAATCATTTGCAGAAGGATGGAATCAATTAACAGCTGCCATACAGCAGGATTTAAATGAGTTTAAAACCCTGGGTGTTAAAAGAATAGTAGGTCACAGAAACATTAAAAGAATGAGTTAATACAATACAGAACTGTTACTAAAAAGGACTTAAAATAATATAAAATACAAGAAAATCCCAAAATTCTGCATCTACTATTTTTATGAAAAGATATTCCACTTTTTAAAAAATACTTTTGTCACAGAAAATATAATACAATTTAAAATACTAGTTCTTAAAAAAGTGCAAGACTTTGTTAAAGATATTATTCTCATTTATCTGAAGCACAATTAAAAAGTTTTTCAGTACTTCCATTGAGCTTTTATTGCTAAAAGTAAAAAATATCTTCCTAACCATCCCCAAAAAGAGCGAAAAATGCTGAGCACTACGAATTGATTTCACACAACACATTCAGCATCTTTCTTCCCTGCTTTACCTTTTGATCAGCCACTGCACTTCTGGGAAGTAGGAAGCCTCAGGTTCATGAGAATACATCAATGTCTGTTCTGGCTAGGTCTTTCATTTAATCCTCTAGGTTCAGTGAAATCATACGAACAGTCTCTTAATTTTGAGACACAATTTTTTAGATATATTTTACAATCCTTTCCGTTCCCCCAAAATGCAATTAGAAAATACAAGGAATCTAGGAAAACAAAAAGTCTAGTATATGAAACAAGAGCAATTCAAGTCAGAGCACTGACCCAATGGGAAGCTATTGAGAGCATGAGAGGAGTGTTACAGTTTAATGCTGTTACCATGTGCTGTATATAGCTGGAGGTCAAGTAAGAATTTACCCTATAAGGAGGATTATGGTACTTAGCTGATTAGTGCCTTGCTACAGTACTATTGCCTACAAATGAACATGCTGGTCAAGGCATTAAATTTAAACTATTTTTAAAATTGTGCAGTTCCAATATTTTGTGCGTTGTGTTACTAGGTCCAGCATCTTCTTTGTGTTCTAGGTTTCAAATTAAAATTATGTAATATCTGTTATTTTTAGTTTGTAACAAGTCAAATTTTGACGCAGTTTTCAACTGTTAGGCTAAAATAGCTGTAGCATCTACTTCAGTCTCATGTGCTGAACATACTGTAGAACCAAAAATACTTTTTTTACATGCCATTTAAAAAAAAAACCACTGAAAATCAATGGACTAATTATTTCTAGCAACAGTCATCAGAACTCACTTTCAAAATATGGTGAGAATGTGAAAATAATAGAAAGCAAAGGTGTAGACAGTCTCATTTGCATTAAATAATTCTAAGCACATTTTTCCACAATTTCACAAGCAAGGTATCTTCTATCTATGCAAACTAGCTTAAAAGTAAATTATGTTTAAGATAAAGTGTCATATCCCAGACAAATTTGACCGTCATAAATTTAAGCCATGATAAAGTGGCATGACATGGAAAAATACAGACTTAGCAGCAACCTAGATTTTATCCACCTCAGTAATAGTGAGTTCATACTCCTAGAAAAGGCATTCTGACACCAGTTTTTACCCTGAGCCATCACAGAGAGTATATCATAATATACTTCATCTGTACCTCATTGCATCTAAATTTGAGTCTAATCTTTTTGAAGCGTTTCAGTTTCTTACCACAGGGATCATTCAGCAGGTGCTTTTCCTAGCAGCTGAAAGTTGAAAGCAGTTGAAAATATATCTAAAAAATTGTGTCTCAAATATCAGAAACCTTTAAGTCTGATGAAGAGAAGTATTTTCGTTCAAAGAAACACTCCATTATTACTAGGGTATTATCACCATGAAATATAAAAAGATAGTTACTTCAATAATGATCAAACAGTAAGAAAATATCAGCAACATGGACAGTCATATGACAAATGTTTTGCTTAATGACATCTCTGCAGGCTCTTTTGGATTCTTAAACTCCTAAAATTGTAACTTTACTAATGAATGTGAGTCAGTGTATCTTTTTTTTCTCTATTGTATCCATAATTACAACACATACGTGATATCAAACAATGAACTTCAGTTTTAAAATATCTCTTTGGTTCATATTTCAGTCTGGAAAAGATGAACTGTGTCATACTGAGCTGGGGAAAAAGCTCCACAAAAGGGAAAGCAGAAAATATCCACTATGAAAATGTCCATTTTCTTCAGTAATGTCAGGTAAAGGCCCATTTATTTCACCCATCCAAATTTCACTCATCCAGTGAATTAAATCAGTGGTGGCTCACCAGTGAATGGTGGGCTGTTTGCAGCAGCTTCTCCAAGATAAAGCTGGCAGGCTAAATGCGTTCATGCTAGGGAACATCAGCTGGACCACTATGAAATGAGACAGATGCATTCAATAACTCTTGGATATTAACACAGTACATAAAACTTTAAATTTCCAATTCAACTGTCATTCTCAACATGTTGGTGAGGTGAAATTAAATGTGTCTATTCTTAAAGCCGCACCTAATTCTATCCAACATAGGAGCAGACCACAAGTTTACAGAAAAATCATTTGTATTTCTGTAAAAAGCTATAGCACCTTTATTATGTATTGGTAGGACATGATTTTACAATGTTTTTCAAGCTCCGCAGTAGTTTAAGTACTGGGCTCTCAATCCACTGTCCTTATGTGAGCCCAGATATGTGCCCCAATGTGCAGGAGTGAACAGTTATGGCTGCCTAGACAAACCTCCTTCAGTTTAGATGCCAGGGCTCAGACAGGAGGAAGGAAGATGTCCAGCATGCCTGTGCTGCCTGTGTGGTCAGAGGCGCTGTGTGAAAAACTTCCTACCACACTACCATGTAGTAACAACATCATGTGCATAACAACAACCTGGCTTCTTGAAATATCAGCAGAGCGCAGAGTCATCCTCAGATATCCAGTTCAGATCCCTGAAATTAGGTATTTCTATCACAGCTACTTTTCTTTTCTGCAGTGCTGAGACCCGCTCTGGATGGTCCTCCCTCTTAGTTTCTGATCGTCTCTTAGATTTGTCTGCACTAGAGCAAGTCTTCCATAAAAGAGGTTCAACATTCAGCTTCCCAAAGAATAAAATTTATTCCTGGATCCTCATAAAAATCCATATGGAAGATCATTATCTACTCTAGAAAGCGTGTGGAATTGAACACTTGGAAGCGAAAAGGGTAACCCTGGCTGCCTAGCAGCATTTATACCGAAAGGTGGCATCCAGTCAAGATGACAACAGTATAAAACATACCGAGGAAAATACCAACCTCTGTTGAATACTTGAATAGCAAACCACTGTTGAATAATCCTTGCAGAATTACTCAAAACACAATAGCCGTGAAGAAAATTTACTGAAATATATAACTACATCTCTTCCACGAAAATTGTGTGTATCAAAGGCACTTTAAAATGAAACAACTAAAATAAATCTAGTCGTGTAACATAAACGAGCCTTAAGATGTATTCTGCATTCTACTGCAATGAAGATAGACTCAATTACCCTAGTCTTACTTAAATAAGAAAAGAAGATGCCAACTTCTTATATTCCACAGGAGAAATGAATGCTCATTTTGTAACTCCGTGTGTATATAAACATCCCAACTACTTAATGTTTTATAGTTCCTGTCACAAATGTAACCTGCATTACCCAAGAAGCCAGTTTTCAGTAGGATTCTCCAAAGTCAAGATACAAATGATGAAATTTTAACTAAAGTTCAGGGCTACATGTTAGAAGATTTTGGACCAAACGGTCACTTCTTCCGTCAACAACAGCATTTCTAGAAAAGGTATGAGAACTAATAAAAAGGGGGTCAACCAAGGCTGACTAGACTCAATTGGCAAATAGCTGAGAAACACTGAGAGGGAACTGTTCAAATCGTACAGGTTCTCAGCACCTTTGATAACACAAGTCTATTATAAAAATTACAATGTACTCTCAATAATTCAGTCTTGAGTAGAATGTGAGCAATCAGCTAAGAGAACACAGTAAAGGAGCAGGAAAAAAGTAATTAAGGAAAGTGATGATTTAAAACATTTTATAAAGACACTCAAGAAAGCTTTTAGAGATTAGTGATGACTTCATCACTCTCAGTACTGTTATTGTCTGATTGTTGGGATCTGTAGTTTTTTTAAGTTAACCTCTACTTTTGTTGTTGAGCTAAGCAACAAGAAAGGTTGAATGTATGCTCACTGAAGCACTTGTCAAGCATGAGAGCAACTGGATGTTAGGCTGGGGAGCCATGCTAACTTTGCAAGAGACTATAAAAGACATTCAGGATGCTGGAGTTGATGGTGCAGAAAGCAAAGATCAAGTTTCTGTAATTTTACACGAGAAAAACTATCCGAATGGATAGTTGGACAGATTCAACTTTTACAATTGCCAAATAACATTTCATGGTATACAGAAATTTTGAAATGCATGTCCAGATGAACTAACACAAAACAGTGACAAAATTAATAGATCCATATATAATAATAAGAGAAGGATAACCATGCTCACATAGTTTGATGTCCTTCCTCCACAGGATGTTTTTTTCTAGAAATTAGATTAATGCCAACTATAACTGAAAAAACAAATTAAATCCCTTATATTTGGCCTTACTGTGGCACCAAGTTCATTTATCCTAATCATTAGCGTGATATTTTCCAAAGCAATGGATTGACTGTTTGGATTTACATAGATAATATGCTATTAATAGCACACCCTAAAGTACCTTAACCTTTCAATTTAACCAATTTAAAAGGTTGCTATTGTCTGTTCAGTGTAGAAAATATATTTATGAGGTAGAAAGTTCCTTGTTTTGAGACATACATAATCCATTGCCTCCTATCAATCACTATGATCCATTACAAAAGCCAAGGCTGGTCAGTAGTTGAAATCTTCATAGATGAAATTCAGTATAACTGAGGCTAGCTGCAGCAGGTTTTCTGCTATTTGTTTTTTGTATGTAGTACTGCAAGAAAGGATGAATCATTAAAAACCAATAGAGAGGCGGAACCAATTTAAAGTCCTCATTAAAAGCTGAGAATCACAGAATAGTTTTGGTTGGAAAGGACCTTTAAAGCTCATTTAGTCCAATTCCCCTGCAATGAGCAGGAACATCTGCAACTAGATCAGGTTGCTCAGACTCCCGTCCAACCTGACCTTGAGTGTTTCCAGGGATGGCAAATCTACCACCTCTCTGGGCAACCTGTGCCAGTGTTCCACCACCCTCATTGGGAAAAATTTCTTCCTTATATCTACCCACTTTTAGTTTACAACCATTATCCCTTGTCCTATTGCAACAGGCCCTGCTAAAAAGTCTGTTGCCATCTTTCTTATCAGCCCCCTTTAAGTACTGGAAGGCTGCAAGAAGGTCTCCCTGGAGCCTTCTCTCCTCCATGCTGAACAACCCCAACTCTCTCAGCCTGTCTTTCTAGGAGAGGTGCTCCAGCCCCCTGATCATGTTCATGACCCTCCCCTGGACCCACTCTAGCAGGTCCATGTCTTTCTTATGCTGGGGGCCCCAGAGGTGGATGCAGGACTCCAGGTGGGGTCTCAGCAGAATGGAGTAGAGGGGCAGAATCTCCTTCCTCAACCTGCTGGCCACGCTGCTTTTGATGCAGCCCAGGATACAATTGGCTTTCCGGGATGTGAGCACACATTGCTGGCTTGTATTCTGTTTTTCATCCACCAGTACTCCCAAGTCCTTCTGCTGTTGCAAGGCGAGAAGAACCAATGGTACTCAGTTGGAATTTTGAGTTTGATTCATAAATCCATAGAAAATTATTGCTGCAGATATAAACACTTAAAATACAGAAAAAATCTTGAGAGAATTACCATCATCAGTACATTAGAGAAAAAATGGGTTTCTAAATGCTAGTTTTGTGAAAAGTGGACAGAAAGATGCTAGTGTGCTGAAGGTTACAGACATTTCATCTTCAGCCCATTTTTGCTTTTTTAAACTATTTTAGAAACACCTTCAATAATGCATTAGAGACTATCTCTCCATGGAGAATTCAGGTGCTGTTCTTGATCAATAGTGTAAAGGCTAAAAACTGACATTAATGATACAGAAGCATTTTCTAGCTAGGATTTGCCCAATATTAATAAAATATAGGGTATATGAAGAAAATTAATGTTTAGCAAAAACGTGAGAAGAAAAGGTATTAGGTCAGTTTAGCTGAAAGTAGAAAGTTTACCTATGACATCAAAAGGATATTCCATGTTATAAAAATACAATGGTAAAGCACAAATTTCTTCTGGAAAACAGAGGAACTTTATGACTTGTTTTCTTTCTCAGTCATTTAAATGATCAGTGAAGCATTTTATCTGTGCTTGTATTACTGCTTTATCTTGCTGATTGCTTATGCTGCACTAGGACTTCTCTTGTGCCTTGTGACAACCCTGTTCCACTAGACAGCTTAACCACAGGCAACAAAGTTAGCCTGCACCAGCATTAATAGCAGCAAGATAGTTCCTCTGAATGCAACATCCCTCGAGACTTTGAGACAAGTGCCAGCCTTGGTTCACCTACTCTGCTTTGACAGGCACTGTAGCTGCTCTATTCTATGTTATTTTTGCCAGAGCTCTTCCTTAAAGAGCTGGCTTAAAAGAACGTTGAGTGGAATTTTTTTACACTAGTAGAAGAAATATGAGGACAATAAGTCAGACTTATAAAGTCATTAGGAGCAACACACATGTCTGCAAGACAGAAAACTTAACATAGAAAACATGTTCATAGCCAAGGGATTCAACATCTTTCCAGACATTCTGAAAACTGTTTGTCAAGAATCATCAAAGATACAGGCTCACAGGAGAAGGCTGGTCCAGCAAAATACTTGAGGATTTTGCAAAGTTGGCAAAGTCTGGCAATTATGTAATTCATCTTAATTCAACTTAATAAGAAATTCTGTTTTCTCTCTTTCCCAACAAGATGCCTTAAGAGAACACTTACTGAATCAAAAGCCATTTTCAGGTCAGGTCAGCCTAACACGGAGAAGAGCATGTTGTTTCACTGCCTGCAAACAGCAGTTTTTTAGTTCAAAAATTCTGGATTTTAAAGAGAGTCCTTCGCTTATACAGGAACTTGGACCTGATGCATCAGTTCCAGATTATCAGGGATAATGGATCTATTCATCAGATAAAATAAAGTGATTAAAGATTGTAATAGAAACAGTGAGATGATTGGCATCTTATGGCCATTATGTATAATCAGAGAGACTAACACAGGAGCCTATAAATACTGCAAGAACCTGGACTGGGGACCTGATCAGGACTACTCAGCTATTGTCTTAAAAATACAGGGGAGCTGCAAGCAATCACAAAGACACGCATTGCATTTCAATGAAATCAACTAAAATGCTTTCATTAATTATTTTATTTGGAAGTTGTATGCCTTGCAATCAGTGTTTAGTACTACTTGATATGTTGGGCAAAGAAGCTGATGAAGGAATGAAGAATGTGATAAATGCTAAACCTAATGAAGTTGTACTCAAAAAGGTAATGAAATTTTGCTTAATAACAGTTTGACAAAAAGCTTAAGCTGTAAATCAACATTACAGCTTTACAAATACTGCCTACAGAAAACAAAGCAAAAAACCCCAGAGTTAGAAAAGATGGACACAAAATCAAATGCAAGCTAGGATATTTCTAATAGGAGTTTCTGTCTTACTTTACATTCTCTGTAATAGCAATTCTTGTGGGAAACAAGAAGGGCGTGTTGTACACTGCTCCTGTACGTTGTACAGGAGCTGGGACTTGCTGCGTACAAGTACAGGCTGAGTACCTGTGCAGGAACAAACTGTGATACTCTAGTTTATTTAGGTGCCTGCACACATGACCAGAAATATTCCTGCTTTCAAGATGCTCCTTATAATTCCCACTTCCAAATTTCCAAAATACCATTTTGTTAGTTTATTCATAAGCTTTGTTTTCTGGCTTCTTGCAGTTAGGAATGATTTGCCCCTTATTCTTCCGTCTTAGAATGGATATTGCCACAAAGAGTCTTCTAGTCTGGAATAGGACATAATTTCTTGCCTACAACATTTGATACCTCCTTGTCTATGAACTTAAAGGAAAGAAAAGGGTTAGCTGAGAAACATATGTCCTGATCAGCCTTAGACTAGCAACATGACAATAATAATTTATTCCTTACCTTTAAAAACAAAAACAAAAACAAAAACAAAACCATTCTTTCACACTTCAAAAATCTGAGGATGGCCAAGATTAAAAATTCAAGATCATAAGGGCCTTATCATGTACTCGTAAAATCTTTAATTTTCAGTAAATCTCCTTGATAGAGTTTAACAAGTAGGAGTATACAAGCTCAACCCCCCTGTTTTATCGTTTATGGCAAGCTTGAAGGTGCCTGAAAATGTCTCTCGGATGATTATCTCATTAAAAAAAGGAATGACTGCATGAGTAAGGTTAGGGACAGTACATCAGTGCTAGGTGTGCCTATAGAAATGTTCACATAAAACAGCCTTTGGAAGTGAAGAATCACAAGTGATTTCGATGGGGACATGTGAAAAGCAGTTTTACCACCTGATTCAATGCCCAAGTTTATGGACCAGCATAAAAAGAGATTTTGTAAAATATATATATTACTTCCAAAGACCAAGAGAAAATTAGTCCTCTGGACTTCTTTCTTAAGCCAGCTGACTATTAAAGGGAGCTTTCCTGATTCCTTCAGTTATGCAAAACATAAATACTCCAAATATTCTAGTACATGCATTCATTTGTTCTGGTGCCCAAAAAACAAACATAGGTTTCTTACAGTAACACAACCTGCACACCAGTTTTATTGCAAAAACTGTTTTCTGCTCTGGGCATTTTTTTTAAATTTTCCAGTTCTTTACATATTCCATAGTTGACTGGCATATTGAGGCCAATAATACAGGATGGCAAAAGAGCAAATGAAAAGCAATACACCTTATATAGATATGTATTTCTTTTCAGTTACTCTTCCTGAATCCACACATATTCCTGTTCTTTGCCATCAAAAGTATCTTGTGACCATGGCAAAATCACAACTTTATCAGCACCAGGGATCCAGGACCTATATATACCTATACCACCTTTTAACAAGTGGTATTTATCTTTCAGGCACAGTGCTGTGATGGTGTCCAGCTGCAAATCAGGTCTCCTCCATTAGAGAATCTGTTTGCATCAGGCCTTCCAATAAAACATATTTTTAAAGCATTTATCTGCAGACCCTTTTCCTGAGAGATCACACTATCTTTTCAGGTCATCTTTTATGACGGCCCATTCTGAGGGTAGGCAACAAAAAAGCAGACTTTGGGTTGAACTGTATCTCTTCATATGAACCAGAGCGATGGAGGTTTTTCTCAAGTAATGACTCAAGATCAGCATGGGAGATAAAATTGAAGTGCACTGATACCACAAGTGGATACAAAGCTAACAGCAAGATTAAAAAAAGCAATTTAAATTAGAAGACTCTCAGAATTCTTGATTTGAGGTGACCTACACATTTTTCTTACAGTAAGTAGTACACTAAGGAATAGTGGTACAATTATTCTATAATTATTAACAATTACTTTTACAGTTGAAATGATTTAACATGTTATCTTCACCCTTCTTATGCAGTATTGTGTTGTTGATTGCAGAGTGGAAGATACCTAGCCTTGAACACGAGTCCAGTTTGGTAGGCAAAGCCTCCAATGTTGCAGCCGTATGAGGAAGTTTCAATGCTGATTGTCCATGTGGTCTGTTATGGAAACCACAACACATATAACACTAATGCACTTTTACTCTGATTAAAAATAACATTTAAATCTTTTGAAATTGTTACTTTAGTAACAAATTGATAAACAAGATATAGGTCCATGGCAAAAATAAAACCTTTATTTGGAATTCAGATGGATAACTCAAAGGCAGAGGGGGATATATGACACAAAATTCCCAAAAATTTCAGACAAGCAGTTATGCAACAGATGAGCTACTGCACGTCTGGAATGTGACCACCTTCAGATTATTCCTCTATGCCTTCAGCATAAGAAGGAACAGAGAGACAGAAGAAAGAGGGAAGCATACATCTGCAGAACTTCAGAGAAAAGACTGGAGGAAAAGAAATAGAGAAGGAAGAGAACATGTGCAGCATAACCTGCACCTACTGTAAATGAGGTTCCCTTCAATACATAAGGAGACCTATTTAGTGGTTCTGATATCACCAAATTTACTCCAGCTAGGAATCTGAGATTCTCAGAAGTGCCTAACATCTGAGTCCATATTTCATGGTTTTTCCCAAAACCATTACTTTAAGAGAGATCATCTTCACCAGAAAAGCTATTTTCCTCTTATTACTTATATCCCTGTAGAAATGCTGCTGTTGGGGATTTAAAGCCTATATATAATTTTTCCATAACACCCAGACAATTAGAAGTCTGAACTTCAGAAATCTATGTGGAAAATTGATTTAAATACATGTTTCTTAAAATAATAAGCCCTGGCTATAGTTTGATTAATGTTTTTCAGAGTAAATTGTAATATGAAAAAAACCACTAATAAGTCTGAATATTCTTTTGGGATATCCAGTATAGAAAATTTAACAAAAAAGTGAATGGTTGAAAACAAAAATTGTTCATATATATTCCAAGTACCATTTTAAAAAAATGTTTGATTTTTTTAAACTTCATTATGCTAAAGAGTACAAACTATTCTAGTATCACTAGCAATTTTCTGTAGTGTGACTACAGAAAAGTCTACAGATGTAGATGTCTCATCTTTGAAGAATTTGTCACGCATTCCTTGAGAGGTGACATTCCTGTCACACATTTTGTAGTGGTGGTTAATAACACAAAAGTTACTGAGTCAGGATAACTATCAGGAGCCAGTAAGTTTCAAAGCCTATTGGAAATGAAAATCATGAAATCAAGTCCGCATACTCAATCATATCCAGAGAATTCAAGAACTTTCAACGAGATTTAAAACTGGGATTTTTCAAAAGGAGAACTGACAACAGGAAATAATTATTCCATGCATCACTGGATTTTTTTGGTTGTAGTTGACTTTTCTAAAACTTTTCATTTGCTCCTTGTGGTTGCTATAATAAAAAGATGACAAAAAATTAAAAGTATTGGGCCAAATGCAAAATGATGCATTTATAACAAAGCTTAATCTGACATTTATTATCTGTGACCATCTCCTATTAAGATCACCGTTAACAACAATGTAGCATCTTATAAAGAAATCCAGGCCCCTAAATCTGAAAAAAAAAAGACCGTACAAAAAAAGAGATATCTCATTGCTAAATCTCACACTAAACTGTATTTTCTGATGAAAACTAGAATGTCAGAAAAAATGTCTATATACGGATAACTTCAGCTTTTATTTTATGCGGCTAAAACTAAGTATTGGTGGGGAGCCTGATTTTTTTAATGTCCAAAGAGACATAACTTCAATTGTAATTCCAGGCATGACCAACAGACATTGCCAATTTTTAAAATACATCCAGAGACCTGTCAGTGAAATGAAAACTGGCTGAGACAATGGGCAACCATGCCATAAGTTTAATGAAGTTTCAAGTCTTTTAACCAGTAGAGTGTTGACAATGCCTTGAGACAGTTTCACTGTAAGCCAGTTTTCAGAGCTTAAACAGCTAACATCAAAACCTTCAGTGAAGTTCATGTTTATGAACTCTCTGGCCCACTCTATATAGATCAAGATTTATACATTTATGTAAATCAAAATATTGCTATTTTACCACATTCTGTTCAGGAAAACAGATGTTTCTGTTATGTTTTCAGTAATGAACATAAAAGCAAACGTGGCAAGTAAATGTCTCTGGAATACAAATACCTTTTCCTAAATCCCAGATTACATTACTTCTGAAATAGAAAACAATTTACAAGTACATGTAAAATACTTTTGAAATAAATGAAGGTGAGCTTAAACATGTCATGTTCTTGTAGTTAAAAAGAGCAACTGATTTTCTTGTCAGGATCTAACGGGGATATTGTAACATGACTGCTGGAAAAAAAACCCAAGAGGGAGAGAAGAAAAGATGCTCCCTTATCTCATTTGGAATATTGCAACTACACTTGTCACATTTCCTAAGACATGTATATGGAAATTTCTCAATTATCACAATTCAGTATGCCCCTGGAGTGTGATCCTCAGGCTTAGAAAGCCTTGGAAATCTTTACTTATGTTTTCTCTCTTGAAAATCATACTTCAGTGAATTCATTAATTTGAGATCTCTAAACATCACGGCTTTTTAAATCCATAGCATCCTTTACTTCCAAGCCAATGAGGTTGGACAAAATTTAGTATCAGCTCAGAATAGTAAATATACCAAGATGCAAAATAAATTATAGTTTTCTAGGATTCAGAAACAAAATTATTGTTACAATAAGTAAATTATTATAAGTATTTTATTAAAATTTCCAGACTTGTGGCATAGACTATTTAACTCATTTTACCTACCTTGTCACAAAATTAATTATATCATGAAATAATTGCATATAGTAGCTGTTTTAATGTCAAAGTGGTTTTATATTCTACTATATTTTGAAAAGCTAAAGGGCTTTTTTTGCAGTGAAAAGGACAGTTTTTAAAAATAACCATAGTATTTAGTTGATATTCTCTAAAGCTCCATACTTTTCATGCCATTATCTGAACTAGACAGTACATGCTGGGGCTGCATTGTACTTTCCGGTTGAAAGAACAGCAAAAGGAGACAACTGCACATTTACTCTGATATTCACTAGAAAAAAACTTAAATCCCTGCAAAACAAAAAACATACATGTTCACTATAAGGGATACAATAAAAATGTGAATACAAGATCCTTTCCGCAAATAATGACTCATGCATTTAGTCTTTGTTCATTTTCAGTTATGGCTCATACGAAATGCTACAAAATACTGGGTCACTGAATATACAAAATGTAACTGCACACTTAGTATCACAAAGACATGCTCCTTTACAGACTCTTTTAATAATAGGATGCAGCTAACCAATTCAAAATATGCAATGCAGTCTACTGAATAAACCATAAAAGCGACACGCCTCAGTCTCTATTTGTGACTGTGCTTAAGAAATATAATTAACTGGCCAAGAAAGAACAGAAGAATCTAATCAGAGCTGTATTTCTCAGAGAATTGAGTGCCCTATACAAACACACATGTTTTCAGCAGAATACTCAGGAAAGGCCAGTGAAAATAAAATCATGAGAGGAAAATACACAGTAATACATAAGCAGTCTGCTTTTTAGTTATTTTCCAAGGTGCAGACACCAAAGAAGAAATAGCTACTGTAATTAAGGTACTGGATCAGCTATTCAGTAAAATTATATTCCAAGAATATTTAGGATGACCACAGATTTTAAAACCTCAAAAAGAGATTGAGATCTTTTTAAAACTATTATCTTTACACTTCTATGAATCACCAGATATTATGCAATAGCTCTGGATGTGTTAAAATGTACTTAGTTCTTCCAGCCGTGTCTGTAATAACAAATACTTAATTTATCTACTTATTGTTTAGCCTCTGCAGATCAGGGAGATACATAAAAATTTCAAAGGAAAAGGCAGACAGACCTTTTTGGTAGTTTATTTTTAAGAGTAAAGGGCAACAAAAAATGTTTGCAGCCATCACTTTTGCACATAATCGTTTTTACTCTCTCATGTATTGAGACTTAATCAGTTTGCCTGTTTGTAGGAATAATCATGAGAGGGGGAAAAAAAAAAGGAGAGGATAATTACTTACCTTAGAGTAATTGGAGTTCTTTGAGATGTATCGCTTTGATGCCCAGACACCTCAGGCACACAACATGTAACTTTAAGGCCATCGATATTTGTTGGGGCTGTACCTGACTGCTCCCACCCTACTCCCTACAAGGCATGAAAAGGGCGATGTGAGGACCTGCAGCTGCCTTGCCACTGCAAAAACCAGGTGGGAGATTCCTCAGTGGTGAGGACGGAGGAAGCACCATGCCTCCATACGCGCAGGATGCCTCAAGGAACCGTAGGTATTGACATCCGCTTCTTTTTCAAATGACTGGTCATCAGCAACTCATTTTTGCTGACTCACAAACAGTAACCTGATATGCAGAATCTAGATGTTCCAAGTCTATTTAAAAATGACTCATACAATTCTGCCAAAATGAGCAGCATACCTATAAGCCTTTATAAAGAAATAGTATCCCTTAAATGTTTGTATTAAACCCCAGAGAGCAGCTTTTTAAGAAAACCTACAATCCAGTCCTGAAAGTGAGGGGTCAAGTTTCAGCATGTTAATCTTCATTTCAAATAATTCACTGAAATACTAAAAAAAACAATCCCCCCTGCCCCCAAAACACCAAATCACCTAGCATTTCACAGTATTTTATTCTGGACAGAGTACCTTCCCAGAAAGGAAAAATAAAGAAGGGCAAAAAAGTTAATTCTGCTTCTGTAAGCTTGTTTAAAATTAATTACAGGGAGACATCATAGAACATCACTTAGCTTGGGTTTTAATAAATGTGATGAAAAGGATAATAATAAAAAAATTTTTTTTTCTTCTCAAATTCACTGTAACACTAGACTTGAACATAAAACTGATTCTGCCAAAGGGACATTAAATATCAGTCTTGCTAACAAAGAAAATAATTACATCCTATACTATTTTTCTCATTGTACCTTTCTCATTGTGCATTAATCCAGTTATCCCCATATGTTTCAAATAATTTATATTTTACTGCCAAATTACATCAAAAATTTAGCAGCTTAATTCAAAAATGTTAAGAATACATACACGGGGATTATATTTTTGTTGTATTTTAATACATAGATGAGGTACCTATGTAATTTTACCAGTATATTTTACTAAATCGCATTTACCTAACTAAAAGTGAATAAATACTATGCCTATCATTATCAAGACTATATAAAGATAAAATTCATGTAAGACAGAATTCATGACTACATACATTTTTGCTCTGTTCAGTAGCAATAAAATCTGATCTATAATGTAGTAAGATTGTGTGTGTGTGTGAAATCTATCTGAAACTCAACATATCTAGAAAAAAAATCAGAACTAGAAAACTAAATAACACATGTACCAGAAACCAGACTGTTTTGTACCTTAAAAGAAAAATCAGATATAGTATATTTTACCTAGAAGTAACAATTTTACTCCATCTCACATGCTACATTGTGATACTGCCCTTAAATATGCAATGAAAATAGATTGAGGTTAACTATCTCTGTACAATACAGGAAAAGAACCTTGATTTTCAACATACACCTTTCTGGGTGCACACTGACTTACAAGTGCTTACAGAGCATTAGATTTTATCTATGTACTTACACGGGGATATTCAAACACTCTTTACGTTAGCTCATAGGATCTGCTGCCCCAGGCTCCCTCTAGAGTCAATGGAGAGAGGCAGATGACTCTAATGGGCAACTCAGAGCAGAAAACTAAGTTTAGGTTCTCTGGATCATCCCCTACAGAACCTCTCTCTCTCCATCAACTATGAAGGGAGTCAAGGGAGATGAGCTACAAGCTACAGCTAGCTTTTATGAATCTGTTACATGGTATCACATTGCGTAAAGTGTCACAATCCTCATGGCTAAGAACTGGCCTCTACAACTCTTTCATAGAATCATAGACTCATTTAGGTTGGAAAAGACCTTTAAGATCACAAAGTCCAACTGTAGACCTAACACTGCCAAGTCCACCACTAAACCGTGTCCCTCAGTGCCACATCTACATGGCTTTTAAATACCTCCAGGGATGGCGACTCGACACCTTCCCTGGGCAGCCTGTTCCAATGCTCGACAACCCTTTCCATGAAGAAATTTTTCCTAATATCTAATCTAAACCTCCCTTGGCACCACTTGAGGCCATTTCCTCTTCTCCCATCGCTTGTTACTTGGGAGAAGGGACCGACAACAACCTTGCTACAACCTGCTTTCAGATAGTTGTAGAGAACAATAAGGTCTCCCCTCAGCCTCCTTTTCTCCATGCTAAAGAGCCCCAGTTCCCTCAGCTGTTCCTCATAAGACTTGTTCTCCAGACCCCTCCCCAGCTTTGTTGCCCATCTCTGGACATGGTCCAGCACCTCAATGTCTTTCTTGTAGTGAGGGGCCCAAAACTGAACACAGGATTCAAGCTGCGGCCTCACCAGTGCCACGTACAGGGGCACGATCACTTTCCTACTCCTGCTGGCCACACTATTGCTGATACCAGCCAGGACGCTGTTGGCCTTCTAGGCCACTGCTGGCTCATGTTCAGCCGGCTGTCAACCAGCACCCCCAGGTCCTTTTCCACCAGGCAGCTCTCCAGCCACTCTTCCCTAGTCCTGTAGCATTGCTTGGGGTTGTTGTGACCCAGCTGCAGGACCCAGCACCTGGCCTTGTTGAACCTCATACAATTGGCCTCAGCCCATCAATCCAGCCTGTCCAGATCCCTCTGCAGAGCCCTTCTTTCTGCAGATCAACACTCCTGCCTAACTTGGTGTCATCTGCAAAGTTACTGAGGGTGTACTCAGTCCCCTCATCCAGATCATTGATAAAGATCTTAAACAGAACTGGCCCCAGTATTGAGCCCTGGGGAACACCACTTGTGACTGGCCGCACGCTCAGTTTAAATTCATTCACCACAATTCTCTGGGTTTGTCCATCCAGCCAGCTTTTAATCCAGTGAAGAGTACACCCATCCAAGCCATGAGCAGCCAGTTTCTCCAGGAGTATGCTTTGGTAATGCTGTCAAAGGCTTTACTAAAATCCAGTAGACGACATCCACAGCCCTTCCCTCATCCACTTAAGCCAGTCACCCTGTCATAGAAAGAGGTCAAGTTGGTCAAGCAGGACCTGCCTTTGATGAACCCATGCTGACGGGCCCTGATCACCTCATTGTCCTGAATGTGCTACATGATGGCACTCAAGATGATCTGTTCCATAACCTTCCCCAGCACCAATGTCAGACTGATAGGCCTATAGTTCCCTGGATCCTCCTTCTGGCACTTCTTGTAGATGAACGTCACATTTGCCAACCTCCAGTCAACTTGGGACCTCCCTGTTTAGCCAGGACTGCTGATGAATTACTGAAATCGGCTTGGTAAGCACTTGCACTAACT
Source organism: Phaethon aethereus (assembly GCF_964289735.1). Lineage (NCBI taxonomy): Eukaryota > Metazoa > Chordata > Aves > Phaethontiformes > Phaethontidae > Phaethon > Phaethon aethereus. The sequence goes on from NC_138582.1 coordinate 23,093,102, forward strand.
CCCACGGTACCCTTGGGTCCCATCTGGCCTCATAGATTTGGGTGCATCTATGTGGCATAGCAGGTCACCAAGCATTTCCCCTTGGATTATTTGGGCTTCATTCTGCTCCCTGTCCTTGTCTTCCAGCTCGGGGGATTGGGTACCTGGAGAACAACTGGTCTTAGCTTTAAAGACTGAGTCAAAGAAGGCATTAAGTACCTCATGGACAATGCTTTGTGAAAAATCAGAAGAAACTTTCATTTTTATATGGAAGTTTCAAAAAATACTAAATTAAATTGAAACTTTTGCCTTTCTGATACTGAACATTACATGTTAAGATGTTCAAACTAGCAAATCATCATTGTCATTGTCCTGGTTTCAGCTAGGGTAGAGTTAATTTTCTTCATAAAAGCTAGCATGAGGCTATGTTTTGGATTTGGGATGAGAAAATGTTGATAAGGTGCTGATGTTTTGAGTTGTTGCTAAGTAGTCAAGGACAGTCCAGCTTCTCATGCTGGCCTGCAGCGAGCAGGCTGGGGGTGCACGGGAAGCTGGGAGGGGACACAGCTGGGACAGCTGACCCAGGCTGGCCAAAGAGATATTCCATACCATATAGCGTCATGCTCAGTATATAAAGCTGGGACAAAGAAGAAGGAAGGGGTGGAGGGACGTTCGGAGTTATGGCGTCTGTCTTCCCAAGAAACCATTACGCGTGACGGAGCCCTGCTTCCCTGGAGATGGCTGAACACCTGCCTGCCCATGGGGAGTGGTGAACGGATTCCTTGTTTTGCTTTGCTTGCGTGCGCAGCTTTTGCTTTACTTATTAAACTGTCTTTATCTCAAACCATGAGTTTCCTCACTTTTACTCTTCCAATTCTCTCCCCCGTGCCACCGTGGGGGAGTGAGCGAGCGGCTGCGTGGTGCTTAGTTGCTGGCTGGGGCTAAACCACGACAGTCCTTTTTGGCGCCCAACGTGGGGCTCGAAGGGTTTGAGATAATGACAAGTTTGATTGGAATGTGCTAGATGATAATATTTATAGTTGTTATTGCTGTTTAGCCATTAATTGCCAGGCCCCTGTGCTTGCCATGGGTTTGCCTTCCCTGCATGTATTAGCGTCCAGTGCTCGTTAGTGGCTGCTTTGTGCTTTCGCTGCTGCTGTACTGCTGATCGTCTGACTCTGCTGTGCCTGGGAAGATTCTGATAACAGCAATATGGCCTTGGGCCTGGGCTGGCAGATGGCCGGGGTATTGCTGGTTTTTTTCCTGTGTTGCTGTACTGAATAGGCTGGAACTCCACTGTGAACTCGAGTCGAAGGGACTGTGACCTGTGGGTGAGTCCATGTGGGAGCAGGACACCCCGAAGCGTCTGTGACCGTGCGTAAGCCCATGCCAGGAGCAGGTATATCTCGAAGCATCTGTGGCCATGGTTGTGTCTGTGCTGCAGCAGGTATACCTCTGATGGGATTGTGGCACAAGGATAAGTCCACGCTGAAGAAGGTACATCTCGAAGCGTCTGTGGCTGTGGATAAGTCTATGTTGCAGCAGGTGCACCTTGAAGCATTATTGGTTGTGCATGAGGTCATGCTTGGAGCACCTCAAAGTGTGTGGCCATGGAGAAGCCCTGGAGGAACTGGAACTATGGGTAAGGCCACGTTGGAGCAGATTTATCTCTGGAGGTAGTGTGGCCTGTGGAGACGGCCATTTTGGAGCAGGTGCACCTCGAAGTGACTGCAACTGTGGATAAGTCTATGCCACAGCAGATATACCCCTGGAGAGACTGTGGCTCACGGAAGGGACTGCAGTCTGTGGATAAGTCCAAGCTGGAGCAGGGGCAAGGGGAGGAGTTCATTGCAATGTTACACCCTATGGTCCAGTACAAAGGGCCCAGGGGTGGAGATTGTAATGGAAGTACCTTTAAACTGTTGTAACCCATGATTTGAGTTGCATGTTATAGGAACTACTATAGCAGGAACCACCTGAATGAATGGAGGACAAGCCTTACAAGAAGCAGTGCCAGTGCAGCGGTGACCTGACCTGAGCTGGTACCCAGTAACTCCACGCAACACCCCACCTCGCCTGTCCTGAGTGACCACCATAAGGGATGGAGCCCAAAGTCATGGACTAAATGAACTCAGCAGACTTTTCAGGGACATTTTGGAGGGAAGCCTATAGACTAAGGGGATGATAATCTGTGTATTATATTAAAGGATGGGAAGGGGGGGGGTGGTTAATGAGGTTATATTGGATAGTGTGGTACCTGAGCATAACGTAAATGGTATGGAATAAGGGGTGGATAATGTCCTGGTTTCAGCTAGGGTAGAGTTAATTTTCTTCATAAAAGCTAGCATGAGGCTATGTTTTGGATTTGGGATGAGAAAATGTTGATAAGGTGCTGATGTTTTGAGTTGTTGCTAAGTAGTCAAGGACAGTCCAGCTTCTCATGCTGGCCTGCAGCGAGCAGGCTGGGGGTGCACGGGAAGCTGGGAGGGGACACAGCTGGGACAGCTGACCCAGGCTGGCCAAAGAGATATTCCATACCATATAGCGTCATGCTCAGTATATAAAGCTGGGACAAAGAAGAAGGAAGGGGTGGAGGGACGTTCGGAGTTATGGCGTCTGTCTTCCCAAGAAACCATTACGCGTGACGGAGCCCTGCTTCCCTGGAGATGGCTGAACACCTGCCTGCCCATGGGGAGTGGTGAACGGATTCCTTGTTTTGCTTTGCTTGCGTGCGCAGCTTTTGCTTTACTTATTAAACTGTCTTTATCTCAAACCATGAGTTTCCTCACTTTTACTCTTCCAATTCTCTCCCCCGTGCCACCGTGGGGGAGTGAGCGAGCGGCTGCGTGGTGCTTAGTTGCTGGCTGGGGCTAAACCACGACAGTCATAATTTAAAAAAACAGCCTAAAGATATTATCAGTGTGGTTTTCAATAGAACACCTGCTTTTTAAACTTTTTTTTTTTTAAAGAAAACATTGTTTATTTTAAATTTTCTTTTAAACAAATGGAACAGCAAACCTCAGACCCAAGGGACAGGGTGATCTCACCTAGTTTGAGAAAACAGTAATTTAGGCACTCCAAAGCAAGCTCCCTAAGTCACCAGTCACTCCCTTAGAGTCACTAGTAAGAAATGGCATTTGTGGAGTCTAAGAAATTTTAGATGTCTATGATGGGAAAAGATTAATTGTTCCCTAGAAGTGTTTATCTCTCTCCATTTACTATAATGGAAGACTAGACAACTAAGATACAGACATCTCCACTGTAGACTTTTAAAGCCAAATGAGATAAATCCAAAATGAAGACTACAAAAAGCAGTATCACAACAACAACAACAACAAAGTCATAAAGGTAAACCAATCATGTAAAGAAATAAGAAATATAGCAATATGAAAATAAGAAAGCCCTGCTCTAAGCTGTGAAATAAGTGACAGAAAACCAAGTTTTATTACAATCAGAATATAAGAAAAAAACTGTCATTAACTTTAGGACCATTATAGTATAGGTGAGGTATGTGTGATGGAGCTGCTGCATCATAAATTGAGACCAACAGCATATTGACCTGAAACTAAACAACTAATACTACATGCAGGCTTACTTGATATGGATGATGTTTAAGAGTCTGTCTATTGTTAATACTCTGCCAATGCTTATGTAACCTGTCATGACATGAAAATCCCAAATACAATATCAAAATAACCTGTTTAATAAGACCCTTCTACATCTCAATCTCCTTTTGATGGTGTTTTCACTGAGTAAGAAGAAATCCACACACTGCTTATTTACTATTAGGACAGACAGTATTACATAGAACAGCAGAATAGTTTGTGTCAGAAGGGACCTTTACAGGTCATCTAATCCAACCCTGCTGCCATGGGCAGGGACATCTTTCATTAGATCAGGTTGCTCAAAGCCCCATACAACCTGATTTTGAACACTTCCAGGGCTGGGGCATCCACAGTTTCCCTGGGCCACCTGTTCCTGTGTCTCACCACCCTCATCATAAAATTTTTTTTTCCTTATGTCCAACCTAAATCTACATTCTTGCCATTTAAAACCATCGCCACTTGTCACTACAGGACCTAGTACAAAGTCTTTCTCCATCTTTCATATAAGCCCCTTTATACAATGCAATAATGTCTCCCTGGAGCCTTCTCTTCTCCAAACTGAACCCCAACTCTCTCAGCCTTTCAGGAGAGGTGTTCCAGCCCTCTGATCATTTTTGTGGCCCTCCTCTGGATCTGATCCAACAGGTCCATGTCTTTCTTGTACTGGGAACCCCAGAACCGGATGTAGTTCTCCAGGTGGTTCTTACCAAAGCAGAGCAGAAGGGGAAAATGACCTCCCTCAAACTGCTAGCCATGCTTCTTTTGATGCAACTTAGGACATGACTGGCATCCTTACGGTACTCTGCAAGAACTGAATAATCAATTCCCATCCTACTTGATGAGGAAAATGTGGCATGCTGAACAGTCTCACAGATTTTCTTATTTTAACAAAGTTCCACTAAAAGATTGGGGCAGCTGTTCTGATAGCTGAAAGACTTGGTGCAACACCAGAGCAAACAATCAACATATAAGATTATTTTACCCAAAAAGTTAACCATAAAACCTTTCAAAATCAGTATATTTCATTTTCTGAATTACACTCTTCATACTGGATATGAAATAAACTCAGGAAAGCTGGCATTTCAAACATCAACAGTCCTCAGGCTGATAAAGAAATACTGGTCTGAGCATACTGACAACAAAAATATTATGTGGTTCATCTTTACATGTATCTTTAACATTTCTCTTAAATCTTTCAAGATTAATTAGAGCCTCAGAAAAACATAAAACCTCTTGTAGAACAAGAGCTAGAATTGAGAAAATATAGTGCAATTTTACATCACTATTAGCCTTGTGTTGCATCTTTGTACACTGTAAAGCCTAGAATTAACATGTACATTACTTCCTCAGAGGCAAAGGATTCCCGCCCTGCATTGATATCTATTCCATTATTCTGCAAGAAAGAGGACTTAAAGTATCTGTTTGACATCTGTATTTCTTTTCTCCATCTTGTTTCTCTTCTTGCTGCTTAACTTACATGCTGTCTATCACCGTTACATATCTGATAAAAAGGATGAGACCATCTGGCATGAATGTTCTTTTCTCTCTTTCTCTCAATAACTGACAGCCAGGATGATGACACTGCCCTCCAAATGTCCAATGTGAACTTTCAGACAGAAAGAGGATTGACTCAGACCTTGTCAGGTTTAAAGCGGGATCTGAAAGGAATGCCTTTTTCCTTGATAATGCCTCAGATGGTTAGCTTATTTTCCAAAACAGTCTCAAAGAATTTTTTCAGAACTCGGAGAGCTTTGACTTCATTTTAATAAGTGGATAGAAAAACTTAAATTTCAGGAAACACTGAAGGATTAATAAAAAAGCTGTTATAGGATAGATGTATCTTGAGTAAATGTTTTGAAACTTAAGATATATCTTTTTAGTCCATATTAACAACACTACATGACTTCTGAGCAGGCAAATATTCTGTTACATCTTTTTATCAAACATTCACGAAATTTTATTAGAAAATGCCCCTAAGCCTGAAGATATTTTGTAAACTGAAAAGAAACTGAGTATTGTTGAGTGCTCCTTGAGTGTTTTGATTTTTAAGTTGATATTTAATAAAACTATTTTGCATTATTTGCTCAATTTTTCAGTTTCTAACCTTGAATTATGAACATCTCAAGGATCTGTCTACAAATCTGAGAATAACTCCATCTAATCTAGTCAAAATTAACATTCTGGATATGTTACAGAGCTTTAAATGACATACAAAGTGAATCATAGAATGGTTTAGGTTGGAAGGGACATTAAATATCATCTAGTTCCAACCCCGCTGCCACTGGCAAGGACACCTTCCACTAGATCAGGTTGCTGAAAGGCCCATCCAAACTCGCCTTCAACATTCCCAGGGAGAGGGCATCCACAACTTCTCTGGGCAGCCTGGTCCAGTGTCTCATCACTCTCCCAGTAAAGAAATTCTCCCCGATATCTGATCTAAATCTATACTCTTTCAGTGTAAAACCATTACCCCTTCTCCTATCACTACACTCCCTGATAAAAAGTCCCTTCCCCATCTTTCCCATAGGCCCCCTTTAAGTACTGGAAGGCCACCATAAGGTTCCCTGGAGCCTTCTCTTCTCCAGGCTAAACAACCCCAACTCTCTCAGCCTGTCCTCACAGGGGAGGTGCTCCAGCCCCCTGATCATCTTCATGGCCCTCCTCTGGACCCACTCCAACAGGTTCATGTCTTTCTTTTGCTGAGGGCTCCAGAGCTGGACACAGGACTCCAGGTGGGGTCTCACCAGAGCAGAGCAGAGGGGCAGAATCTCCTCCCTCGACCTGCTGGCCACGCTGCTTTGGATGCAGCCCAGGATACAGCCGGCCTCCCAGTCTGTGAGGGCACATCGCCGTGAACACTGAGAAAAACATGTATTTCTAAGGTATAACAGTGCCTCATCAAGCAATCCAGATTACTGTGACAATTTATTGATATCAACTTAGGTAAAATTAAGTGAAGACCATTTCATCAAAGTTTATGGGAAATTCAAGATTTTTGTTAAACATAGAAGCCACTTTTTCTTTCTGTTTCATTAAACTGATCTGCCAAAGCAAAACAGAGGAATAAATTTTAGAAGTCAATGGTTTTAGATAATGTGAGATTTTCCTGCCAATATGTGTTTTTAAACAGTATGCTTAAGTACTATATTATTATCCCAAATACAATAGCCACTCCAACAGAGCACTTCCACGCAATACACAAAAGCTATTTAAATGCTATCAAGTGTAACAGTTTTCTTAACTAAGTAACTGCTAGTGAAATGCACACTAATTATTTTTCTGAGAGACATTCAGGCACAGCTCATTACCTACTGACTTGAGTACGTATCTTTTGCAGTTAGTCTTGAAAGCCTCTTTCCCTAACAGGGTATGTTTCAGAACTTGAATGCCTTCATTAAGAAATTTTACTGAGTTTAAGCATTAATGTGAGCTGACAGACTGACTGGCTCACGTTCACAAGGTCAAAATGCAGCCCTGTGTTAAATACACATGGTTAAATCCAGGAGAGAAGAAGGGGTTATTCTGTGATTTAGTTCCATTTCAATAGAGTCTATGTTGCCTTATTATGAGATCTGAACTTCTGTACTTCGTGACTAAGAGGTTCTCAGCTGGTGAGTCAAGAAAAGCATGTCCCCTAAACAAGCAATGCTTAAGCAGACACTTGGAAGCCACACATGGTCATTAAGGAATCATTTTTGTATTACCACCTGTAATTTCTATTTACTGAGATCACATCTGATAACACTCACAGCTGTATCAAAGATAAGTTATTGCCTCTTATCTGATTTGCTATATCTCCTCCTTAATAAGCATCTTCAGTCACCTTTTCTTCTCTTTATTCAAGTTTTTTAGTAAAAGGAGATATCTTGCAATCTTGCTGAGGAAAACAAATGCAAATCATTTGCAGACTTGCTATGTGTGATTCTGCTAAGAAAAAAGGCCAATTTTGTTATCATCTAATGTACACCAAGCCAAATCACTTAGATCAAAGGTTTCAAATTTTTAAACTTCTACTTACTTTTCACCCTTCAATCTCACTGCAGCACATTCTTCCCTAATTTCAACATGGTCTTATGACAGAAAATTATAGCACTACACTAGTTCCAAAAGGACTTTAATGAAACTTGGTATTTGCTTTCTTACATAGGCCTCAGAATCCAAATTTAAATAGATATTTGTCTTTCGAAAGAGAAAATGAGAAGTTATGTAAGCAGCTACTTTTACACCCACCAGGTATAAGGATCAGAAGGGCAAATACTCAGAAACCTGGCAAATATCTTAGGTGAATCTTCCTTTCCCCGTCCTCAGTCAAAATATACCCCATTATTTGCCTGTAGACTTTCACAGCAAAAAAAAATATATTATGCCTTGAAAGCAATTCAGAGTTTTATGGGAATGTAAAGCCACAATGAAAATTAAAACTCCATAATAGTCCATTTTTAATGTTAAAATCAGAATAGAGAAATGTAAGTTTTAACCTTTGTCATAAAAACCTATGGAAGCCAGAATAATATATATTTAGAGGCCATCAAAATAAACCCTTATGTCAAAATTAAATAAAACTGTTGGAAAGTAAAGGCTTTTATAAGAAAACTAAAAAAAGAATAAGGAATATTTTAAGAAAAATTATTTATTTAAAGACAAATGAAAACTCAATTTCTAGTAATACTTGCAGCATGTATGGTGGTCCATATGTCATTTACTGGGAACGGGTACATGATTCAGTGTTGAACTTCAAATATGTTACATGAACATTTCAGTAATATAATCCAACTTTTTTCAGAGAGAAAAAGATGTTTCAGTAAATAAAGTACAGTCCCACCCGTTTAAATACAGTATATCCAGATTAGCTGTTCAAATAATCCAGTTACTCCAAATTAGGAAAAACTTGGAGATACAGTACAACGAAATCTGAAATAATTTTCATTCTGATGATTCTCAACATTCTCAACTGTGCTTTCACAGTTCACTGCAACCTTGGTCAGCTATTCATCTCAAAATAACATCAGCTTCAGCTAAAATTTTAGCATCTACATTTTGTTCTTCCAAGTTACTGAGTGTTAATTCACTGCAAAGCAATTTACAGAAATAAAAAAACAAAACAGTAAAAACTTGATTAAAATTCCTCTTCTTCTCCTGGTAGGGAAAACCCCCGAACTTTTTGGTAATGGAATATCATATTGTGTACTATGTTATGCTTTACTACATTCTATACTATATTACATGAATATTGTAGTTTAACATACTTGTGCCTCAGATAAAAAGCCTGTTCAACCATTCAGCTATCCAAAAATAATGTGAGCAAAGTAAAATGCCTTCACAAATTATGCTTAATGTCTTTTGTCCTTCACACTTGGACTTGTCAAATGAAAAAAATCACTCTGCAACCAATAAATGTGAGACAAAAGATATAATTACACTTTTCTGTTTAAGCAGTGATTTCAAGTGTAGGAATAGCCACATTCAAGCCAGAGGCTACATGAATACCTTACCAAGCAGAAAGCATGATGAGCTAATTAATTTACACTGTGATCTCATTTAAAAATTTACTTCCCAGAAATAATAGTTCAGCAAGGAGTGACCATTTTACCACATTTACTTAAGAAGGCTAAGTATTAGGAGTCTGTCATTGGTCCAAGGGAAAAAAAAAAACCCACAAGTAACAGGAGAAGGTTAGAGATACCTATTTTAGCTGTGTAAGCATTACATATGTACAGCAGTTTGTAATTCAGCCTGGCAAATGAAGTAAAAAAAAATACAATGGTACACAAGGGATTTTCTCCTAAATGAAGCTTCAAACAAAAGCTCAAGCTGCCTATGGGAGCTAATTACACAGCCTTCAAAGACAGTCGGTGTAGGTGTTTAAGGGCATTGAGAGTAAAAACAGAAGCCTGAACAACTAGTAAAAATTCAATTTGTAATCGGGCAGCATCTCTAATCAAAAATTTTTTTTAAAGGTTAAGAAAAAAATCTCCATATGATGATGTGAAGAAGCATAACTAACAAATTATCCCTAAGCAACCAAAAAATGAAAATTTAGGACATAGATTTTTAGGAGCTACTATACAGTTAATATGTATGAGGAAGAACACTGTAAAACCAATTCTGCTTCCTTTATAGTGTAATTACACTACAATAAATAAAAGACCAGTAATGTAAAAGTGGACTAACACATCATCTCTGACCTTTATTAACAGATACTCTCTTTACCATAATCAAATACTAATATTAAATAAAAGAACACAAAGTTATGGCCCAGCAGAACCCCTAACGGGAACACAGAAAGTACAGGGTGCCCAGTATCTATGCTTTCGGTTTGACTCAACTGCTCTTCATTTATTCACTATCTAAAATGCCGTAAGAAGTCACCCAATATGCTGCTCAAGGATGCACTGTCTGACTTGAAGGAGCTAAGACTGAGCACTTGCAGCACATCTGCCCAAAGAGATGTTAAATTGTGTCTTTAGAAGTAGGAATGCGTGAGCCAGGATATGGGACAGACGAAAATGGACCAAAAGATTCTTAAGCTGTCAAAGACAACGTATCATCTAAACTGCATTCTGAGTGGGCTAATTGATGACTCACATACTCAAAGTTGGGCACGCACTACATTATCTTCCTGCACAGAGATAGTCACTTGCATTTTAAAACCATATTTCATATAGATGATATTTTTCTAGGGCTCATCCCATTTTACCCTTTTTTTTTTAACTCCAGTGTTAGCAATAACTCTCATTTAGCATCATCAAAGTATTCAGCTAATAGAACTATAGACTCATTTAGGTTGGAAAAGACCTTTAAGATCACAAAGTCCAACTGTAGACCTAACACTGCCAAGTCCACCACTAAACCGTGTCCCTCAGTGCCACATCTACATGGCTTTTAAATACCTCCAGGGATGGCGACTCAACCTTTTCCCTGGGCAGCCTGTTCCAATGCTCGACAACCCTTTCCGTAAAGAAATTTTTCCTAATATCTAATCTAAACCTCCCCTGGCACAACTTGAGGCCGCTTCCTCTTGTCCTATCGCTTGTTACTTGGGAGAAGGGACCGACACCAACCTTGCTACAGCCTGCTTTCAGATAGTTGTAGAGAACAATAAGGTCTCCCCTCAGCCTCCTTTTCTCCATGCTAAAGAACCCCAGTTCCCTCAGCCGCTCCTCATAGGACTTGCACTCCAGACCCCTCACCAGCTTTGTTGCCCTTCTCTGGACATGCTCCAGCACCTCAAAGTCCTTCTTGTAGTGAGGGGCCCAAAACTGAACAGAGTATTCGAGGTGCAGCCTCACTAGTGCACAGGAGGATAATCTACTGTATGGGGTCTTTCTATCTGTTTTCCAGACATTCTATTGTGCTTATGCTCAGGTGATTTGAACTGAAGTAAGACAACTTAAGAGATTGCATTGAACTCTTCTGCAGAGCACAATAAACTATGCATCTTCTTTATCCTGTTACACAATTTTGTCAAATAAAACAGTTTGTTAGGCAACATTCTTTCTTCCTACTTTCAAAATAACAACGGTCTTAGGGCCCCTGCAGATTTACAGATCTCTTTCTTTAAATTTTTTCTTATTATTTTATGAGGAATTGAAGCTGGATTTAGGAGATGGAATTTGGCAGGTTCATATGCCACAGTTTTGAAGATTCATACTACGTATCCTATCTTATCCCTCTATACATTTTTGTTAACTTTTAAAGCTGTGCAAAATCCAAGGTACAGCAACTAGGCAAATAAAGATGGAATTCATTTTGGATATTTGAAATCGCCAAACTAGTGGATAAAGTTGATCTCAGTAGAAGCTGAATTAGGCTATTAAAGTACACAAAGGCAGTTGAGTACATACAGTACTAAGAGCAATGGACCTCAAAGAAGCACTTACACTACCAGGGACTGGGTATCTGGGGACCACATTTGAAGGAAGAAGGAAGCACTTAGAAAAAGGAAAACTGTACTTCTCTACCTTTCTCTTTCCTTCCATCACATTACACATTAAAAAGACCCTGGGTTTATACAATCCTTACAGAGAGTGGTTGTAAAGTGGCAGAAAGGTTACTAGACAGACAACACTCAAAAAAAAGGGTCTTTAAAGGCAACAGAAAGGGCAAGCATTCAAGAAAGCAGAATCAGAGAAAGATTGCTCATCTTTGATCAAAATGTACATGAGATAACTTGTTTTATAGATATGTAGACACATAATATACATAACTTATTATGTATATTAGATAACTTATGATGAACTAATCCACCACATGATCTTGGGAAGTTTGGATGGGTAATAATGGCTGTAGAATTGTAAAAATACATACCTGAGTTCCAAGTTTCCTGTTTCTCCTTCGTGGGCACAAAAAATGTATGCTGATAATATTCAGTATATTTACAGATGACTTCTAAATAGACTCAAATACTGACATGTCAGTTTTCACAGCTACTTAGAATACAATGAAGACTGACTGCTAAAAATTACAATAATGATTGCTTAATAAGCTGGCAGATAAAATTAAATGTTAAAAAACATAAAAGGGCAAAAACAAGCCTAATCAGACTTAACATGTAAGAGACCATAAATTAGTTATTATCTACTCAAAAAACAGAGGCATTGTGTAAAGTTTTCTGAAATACCACCTTAATGGTCAATGGAAATAGCGTAGAAATAATGTTTGAAATGGAAGAAGATGTCAGTTCATAAAATCATGTATGAAAAAGATAAACAGGAAGCAATTATTCACTCTCTGCATCTCACAAAACCTCGTGTACCTGATGAACATATTTTAGATTTTTTTATTTTCAGATTACATATTTTAAAACAAACAGAAACCTGTGCTGGTTTTGACTGGGATAGAGTTAATTTTCTTCATAGTAGTTGGTATGGGGCTGTGTTTTGGATTTGTGATGAAAACAACGTGGATAATACAGGGATGTTTTCCTTAGTGCTGAGCAGTGCTTACACAGAATCAAGGCCTTTTCTGCTTCCCAAACCACCCCACCAGCGAGCAGGCTGGGGCTGCACAAGAAGCTGTGAGGGGACACAGCTGGGACAGCTGGGACTGACCAAAGGCACAGCCAGCACAGACCGCAACTGAACAAAGGGTTATTCCATACCGTATGACAACATGCTCAGTATATAAAGCTGTGGGAAGAAGAAGGAAGGGGGAATGTTCGACATTATGGTGTTCATCTTCCCAAGTAACTGTTACATGTGATGGAGCCCTGCTTTCCTAGAGATGGCTGAACACCTGCCTGCTGATCAGATGTACTGAATAAATCCCCTGCATGTGCAGCTTTTGCTTTCCCTATTAAACTGTTTTATCTCAACCCATGAGTTTTCTCACTTTTACTCTTCCAATTCTCTCCCCCATCCTGCCGGGAGAGAGGGAGTGAGTGGCTGCATGGTGCTTAGTTGCCAGCTGCAGTTAAACCACAACAAAAGGAAACACTTTTTTTCCATAAAGGGCATAATTCACATGTTGCAATAATAGCCTGTGGATGCCAAAACACTGACTGGATTAAGAAATTTATTAAAAAATAGGAGGACAGGGCTACTAGAGACAATCCAGCCACAACAATGCCTCAAAAAGTCTCTGAACTTCTATTTCTTGGTACCTAAGATGTTCTACACTTTCTCTGCTATTCATATTCCTCCCTAAATCTGTTGCTCATCACTGTCAGAGACAGGACAGTGAAGTACTTGAATCTCTGACCTGTATGGCCTCGCTTACATCATGAAAAAGCCAACAGGATGGGAAAAGAAAATACAAAGGTGGTGCTTCAACAGACACAAGCAACCAGACTTTACATTACCATTATACATCATAGTCTATACCATTAGACTAGGTGCACAGTTATAACCAGCAACTATATAGCCAAAATAGTTGTTCTATTTTCTCTAAATAATATGTTTGCTTTCCAATGGGATATCTAGTAAATCTTTTTGTTTCCAAAATAGCAGATGGTGAGTTCTGTGTAGCTGACCATGCTTTAACCTCCATTAACTGATGGATTCATTGCTTCTTATGAAAATTCATGCAAGCTGAATGTTACTTATATGATCTACATATTAAGCAGAAAAAAGGAATCTCAGCTCTCTCATTAAAAAATTATGTATTTGCTTTTTAAATAAGATAGGTTTCTAGTCCTTTCAGTTACAGGGAAGAAGTAGATCTGAATCCTAAAGATTCTGAATGGAAGTCTACAACATCCATTCTTGGGAACAGAAAAAAAACACCCCAATTATTTTACAAACAACCTGAACTGAATCTTTGAAATACAGTGTTGGTTTGTCTTACTTATAAAACTTGGCTGCACAAGTGTTGTTTTATAAAGTTATATAGTGTATAGCAGAAATTAAACATAGAAATGTACAGCCCAGAACCATCCATGTTCATCAGCTGAATTTGAGAGTTTCCAGACATACAGAATCAAATACAATAACAGAATCAGGAAAACTTAACATTAAAAAATGAATCTCGCTTAAACACAAAAACTTCGCTGCAAAATACATGGTCCTTGACTGGAGCTGTTAGAGGAGGCAAGGGAGCTGTTTCTATATATTAAATGCAGGATACATGCAGTGGCCAATCACAGCGTGACTGTAGCGTAATACAAAGGTATTGTGATACAGTGAAGAAGGCAGTCATGATTCTAGGACTCCTCAAAAACTTTCAGCAACAGAAGGAAGTATTGGTATCATTGTAGGAGGCATTGTAGTACTCCGTTTAGACTACCTTGCACATTTTTCATCACTTATCTTCAAATAAAAAAGTAAATCACATGGAAGACCTACTGCAATGACTAGGAAAATGGAGAATTTCAATAAAAAGTAATACTAAAATAATTTGGTTTATCTAGCTATACAAAATGAAAGTCAAGCGGGAATATTATGACAGACATGGAGAGAAATAATTAGGGACAGACATGGAGAGAAAAGAACAACTTAAGCTACAGGATAATGCTGTAACAAGATGAAATAGATACAAATCAGTCATGAATAAATTAAGACTAAAAACTGAAAAGGTATCTAACAATCTTTGAAGTAATTCTTTGGGATTGCATTTCAATCGGTAGCAGAGACACAAAACCTACATTGTTTTACAACAGAAACACTCATTTCAAACAAGGTGTCTTCTGACCATCGTATAGGAATATAAGTTTGAGATATGAGCACACAGAAGTCCGTTTAACTACCACACATAAGGAAATGTTGAAAAACAAGGCTTGGACCTTGCTTGTTCCACCATCTTATTTAACATGTCTTGTGCTTTGTGGCTTTCAGTGCTCACAGGTACATTCCTGTTTTTCCAGAAGCATGATTTGATTTTTGGTTTGCTAGACTTTAGTTTTCAATTATGTGTGAGAATTTGGCTGTATCTAGCAACAGATTTTTGAGAAGAGGACAACCATGCTCCAGATGGTATGAAAAAAATCTCAGTTGTCTTCTTGTTGTGTCTTCCTTACCTTTTAATGGATAGACTAATTGATGCAACTGAGGTCAAGAATGAATTTTAGTTATGTCAGATTGACAGGGACTTATTTCTTCTCTTTCTCTGGAGAATGAAGTGTGGTCTACTTTTTAAGGTCATTTGGCATTCTTATCTATGGGTGCTGCTCCTTTTGCAAAAACATAAGATACTGGTAAGCCTCTTGGTCATTCCTTCCCTTTTCCTAAAATCTCACACTACAGGTCTTGTTTTTTTAAGTGTAAAAAGAAAAGCAAAAAACCCAAAACAAACAAACAAAAAAACCCATAGTGCTTTGTAGTAGGCAGTATTTTGTAGACCTCTCAAAAGCATCTACTTGCATCCTTAACTGCAATGTCAGGGATTGGACTCACTTCTAGTACCTTTCAACCTATGCTCTCTTTGAGGATATACGATCTTCTTTGAGAACCTTCATATATGAAAGTATGACATTAATTAGCAGCACAACCCACCCAAGAAGAGCCAAAGAATTCTCAGCCAAACAAAGACTGTAACATAGCTTTCCCCAAATCGGAAATAAGACATTAAGTCAAAGGAAGCATATTTAGTAAATGAATTCATTTAGCCACAAAGAATTGTTCCATGGACTGCAACATTGAATATGGCTCAAATAAATGTGACCATAGCCCTCTTTGGCTGAGTTCTACACTAAGAATTTATGTGTTCTAGTAAGTTTTGTTACATGATCTCATTCATTTGGAAAATCTTTAAATGAAATCACCTTTGCACCTTTCCCCATAGGGTACAAACATTACGTTTTACTTTTTAAAGGTCTGTGTTCTCTCTCTCTCAAAAGATTTTTTTTCGTATTAAGGGCATGCAAAGGTTGGTAGGTTGTTGCTTTGTGGGTTTTTTCCTAAGCAAGCAGGAGCCTAAAGGAAAAGTACAGAAAGAAGAATAGGCTGTTTGACTTAAAAGTGTACAAATACTAGGAAAGTAAGTAACAAAGTGACCTAAGGGACACTTCATGTCTATGTCCTGTCGTGGTAGTAAACCGCTAGGAACTTCAATCCTGCAAAATATCTGCCAGATATTATTATGGCTATAAGAAGGTAGCTTGAAGTAATAATTGTGCAAAGGAACAAAGTTTTGGAGATTCAAATGCTGCTTGCAGTTGCATTTTAATCCACTGAGTTTAATTTCAAAGGGTCTGGTTTTCTCACTAGTAGAAAAGTATAGGCAAGGTCTTTTGAAAGCCTCTAAACTGTCAGACAAGGTTATACAAGATGTCAATGAAGTAAACTGCCCAGGAATGTAACCATATCTTGCTTACTGGAATGGATTAAACTACAGGACATATTTGTTTTAATGGTTAGCCAGCCCAAACAGCAAGACAAACAAATGTGTCCATAGAGAGAACTATAAATATCCAAGAGACAGATATGGTCTTTGATGATCTCTGTTGATAAAATGCAATGAAAACTTTTTAAAAAATTTACAAGACTTAGATACACTACTGGATGCCATACTGCTTTCTAAAGTCAAGACACAATACATAATTTTTCCCTAATAGGCTTCTGAT
The DNA here is from genome assembly GCF_964289735.1 of Phaethon aethereus. NCBI lineage: Eukaryota > Metazoa > Chordata > Aves > Phaethontiformes > Phaethontidae > Phaethon > Phaethon aethereus. Next base: position 23,109,683 of record NC_138582.1, read on the forward strand.
ACTGCTAATGACACAGATCAGAATTAATGACACTGCCACACAACACCTTTGCAGGTTATAGATTATTTCAGAACACTAAGAATTAATGACTATTCTTGAAGACATTATTGATCGTATTTTGGAAGTGAACTTTTGTCTAGGTGTCGATTTATAGAATATAAATGGACCATCTCTAAAAAGACTAATTTCTTCATACAATTCTTGTCACTAAATGGGAGTCAGATAATTCACTTTACTAAATTAATTGCCTTTAGTTACTTCACCTACTTTCTGTTTTAACACATAAAAACAAAAGACAGACTACAAGCTTGCTATAATTTCCCAGCCACCCATGAGCATCACCAAATTAAGACTCATCAACAGGGTAACAAAAGAAAAGCTTCTTCAAAATGGAGAGACAGTACAAGCATATAAGCCACACACACTGGCATTCTCAGGCTATCAATGCCAAAATGTCCCTAGAATTTTTTTAGAAAGATTGCTGTCAATAGTGAACATCAACACAAGACAATCTTTACAGACATCGTCCTGAGCGAATGAGGAACCAGTCACATAACGAAAACTTAGTAACATCCTAGGTACAAATGATCACAATTACTTTGCATTTGTTACATGATTCACGTATAGTCCAAGCCTATGATATACATACACCAGGCGTTAAAGTAACCTGTGCCCCAAAGCTGAAAACAAATCTAAATCAGGATCCAAATCAGATGAGGGAAAAGAAATGTGAAAATTGGAAATTTAAAATTTTCAATTGGAAAACTGGAAATCAGTGGAAATTCTGATCGAGTACTCTTCAAAGCATTTCAGCAGCTATCCTTTACCTCAGCAGTAAGTGAAAGCACACAAGCAGAAAAGAGAAGCTGAGAAAAATTAACATAAATCTAGTAATGGAAGCAAAAAAATATATAAGGAAAATCCCTTGTCAGATGAGACGAGGAAAAAAATTGTATGAAGTATTTCTGCAAGTATATTAAGAGCACAGGAATTCTAACAATTATATGAGTTGGTTATGAAATGGAAAATTTTCAGCTGACAGACAGAAATGCTCAGTAAATATTGCTCTCCTGTGGTTTCGAAGGAAGCCAGATGATACAATGATATTAGGTGGTGATGGTCATAAATATTTCCTGTTCCATCAGTAGCTAAGGAAATCTCTAATTTTAGTAATGATTAGTTTACATTTTTAAATGATAGAATTTGTAAGTTTGTACCCAGTAGCTTCAAAAGGTCTACACAAAGAGCAACATGATGTGTTAACAGTGTTTTTCAAGATACTGAAGCACTGGGGATGTTGTGCCAGTAGTTATTCATGTGGATGAAAAGCTGGACATGAGCCAACAATGTGCACTCACAGCCCAGAAGGCCAACTGTGTTCTGGGCTGCATCCAAAGCAGCGTGGCCAGCAGGTCGAGGAGGGGGATTCTGGCCCTCTACTCCACGCTGGTGAGACCCCATCTGGAGTCCTGCATCCAGCTCTGGAGCCCTCAGCACAGGAAAGAGATGGACCTGCTGGAGAGGGTCCAGAGGAGGGACACCAAAATACTCAGAGAGATGAAACACCTCTCCTGTGAGGACAGGCTGAGAGAGTTGGGGTTGTTGAGCCTGGAGATGAGAAGGCTCCTGGGAGACCTTATTGCAGCCTTCCAGGACTTAAAGGAGGCTTATAAGAAAGATGGTGACAGACTTTTTAGCTGAGTCTGTTGTGATAGGAGAAGGGGTTATGGTTTTAAACCAGAAGAGGGTAGATTTAGAGTAGATATAAGGAAGACGTTTTTTACAGTGAGGGTGGTGAAACACTGGCACAGGTTACTCAAAGAAGTGCTAGATGCCCCGTCCCTGGAAACATTCCAGGTCAGGCTGGATGGGGCTCTGAGCAACCTGATCGAGTTGAAGATGTCCCTGCTCACTGTAGGGGGAGTGGACTAGATGATCTTCAAAGGTCTCTTCTAATCCAAACTATTCTATGATCCACACATTGATATCTACATATCTCTAAGTAAGCATGAACTTGTCAGGATGACACTGACTAAATGACTAAAGGAAAGGAATAACTTCAAAAATCATGTTGCAGCACAGCTAAATGTAAATCTGAACAGCTAGGAAAAATTAGGTAAGCCGTATCATTAGGATGGAAGACTCCACAGTGAAAAGTGCTTCCTTCAATTTTCAAGAAAGAATCTGAACAAAGGGGCTAATATAATCCTTGAATGTATAAATCCTTAAATGTATAAATAATGAAATTGAATTCATTATAGAAGTTGTATTATCTCCATTATTCCTATAAAGTTATATTGCAACTGCCTCTGAAGATCATGTCTGGGTCTAATGATTGAACTCCAGGAAGTAAGAGATACGTATGGTTCAACCACTGGGAACATGTCACTTAACAAAGACTCAATCAATACAGTCTATTTAGCTTATCAAATGGGAAATACATTTCCTAATAGATACCTTCTTGATTTAGGAAAAAGAGCAACAAGATCTAATACACGGGAATGGAAACTAAATTATGAGGTGTGCTCTTAGAATTGGAATGATTATGAAAGATTATGATGAATTGCAATGAAAACTGTTGATTGAAATATTAATATTTTTGGAACAACATATATTATTTAAGCCATGAGTCCATTTAGTCTCAGTGTTTATCAGATGAATTGATAACCATACAGATAAATTGATGGGAATCATCATAAATATTTTTATGAGGACCATAGAAAACAGCTACCTGTGGCTGCAGTGGTGAATCAGCAATACCCACCATCTGGGCAAGCTTCTTAAAATGCACAGAAATCATATCCACCCTCCACTCATTTGGACTGTTAAAATTGAAGATAAAGCATGCGATATATACAAAACATACAGTAGTATCACAGAATCACAGAATGGTAGGTGTTGGAAGGGACCTCTGAAGATCATCTGGTCCAATCCCCCTGCCAAGGCAGGATCACCTAGGGCAGGTTGCACAGGATCACGTCCAGTCGGGTTTTGAAGATCTCCAGAGAAACAGACTCCACAGCCTCTCTGGGAAGCCTGTTCCAGTGCTCCATCACCCTCACAGTAAAGAAGTTTTTCCTCATGTTGAGGTGGAACTTCCTGTGCTGCAGTACATTATTAAGTAATAAACTAGATTTAAAATTACATTCTCAGGTAAGATAGCTAAACCTTTAAGACTTGTTTTAAAATAAAATTAATGCTAAAATCAATATTACTCTAAATGCTTGCTATGGAAAATTTGCTTGAATTAAAATATCTCTTCTTGACTGATTGCAGCTGCAAAATGCATTACTAATGGATATCAAAAGAAAAGCAAAATTTTCTGAAAATCAGTAATCTAGTTCATTGAGAAAGAAGAACATAATACAAAACAAACATCTAAGGAAAAAAATTATATAAGACCATTGTGTATAATATTTTATTAGCAAGATGAATGGTTACAATTAAATGAGAAAGCTTACTTCACAAGTGAAATAATGTTCCCTTGCTTGTGCCCAATTAATATTGCTGTGGTTTTGTGTTATTGTTAAGTACATATCAGTTCTTCTATATAGATAAAACAGTAACATTGGAATATTACTATGTTCACAAGAACTAAACATAAAGACCGCTTCATGTGGGAATATCTGGAGAAAAAAAAGATCGATCAAATGACCCTGATGCCTGATATATTCACAGCTTTGATCTGCTGTGTGTCCATAGGCAGACCACATTACTTCAGTATACGTTTCCACTCTCTTCCTAGATAACATAATTTTATCTCCACTTGGACACTCACTTCCTTACTTATACTACAACCTCCCTTACCTCCCTTTCTCTCAAATCTTTGAGAATATGGCTTTCTTTATAGATTTTATCCTCCACCTGGCCTTTAGATAGTTCATAAATAAAATTCTAAAGGAATTATTCTTATCAACCCATATGGTCTCCCAGATTACAAAGACCAGAAGATTTCTTCCATCAAGACCATAAATTGCATTTGAGTTCGAAAAATAAGCTTCTGAAAACATTCAATTGTGTTTTAGAGTCTTTTGATGTAACCCCACAATTCTAGAACAAAACTTCTACCCTCTTCTGAGATGTTGCTTACCTTTCAGCTAATGGAATTTGATGCATCTAAGAAAACATTTACAGTGAGCAGGCACCTATCAATCATTATCAAGTAAACATTTCACCTTCTTTAAATATACTGCATGTTTAGCCTCTTAAACTTAAAGGCAGACTTTGAAGTCACCCTGTAGAGCTTTCTTAACCTCTTCCCTCTTAACCTCTTTCTTAACCAATCCCTTTGGAAGACCTGAACCTAAAACTGGATACAGATAATGATCTTACTAATGTTTTTAACACTTATCTCCCACATGAGCAAATCTGGCCATACTTGATTTATGTTCACACCCCTCTGAAAGACAAAATTTTGCCTGAATTAAAGACTAAGTCATGAAACACAATCCTATAGTGAACAAAAAAAAAGGTACTGACTTGTCAAGCCATTAGGAACTCATCCACTTGAAACTCTTACTGTTCCTTTATTACTTTTCTACCCAACTAATTGTCCTACAATTTTACCTCTACCATGAGTCAACTTTGAAATTGCAACACTCACGTGAGTAGTTCATGAAATATTAGCAGTCCATTCAATTTTTCAGATACTTGTGTTCTTGCTCCAAGCTATACCTCACTTCCCCATACCTCCTATACCACCCTGCTTGAGCCTTCTAAGTTCTTTCTCTTTTCTCACATATAAGATTTAATCACAATAACCATAATAAAGATAATAAGTCACATGCTGCTCAGAAGGTGACAGATTTTTGCCCTTCATCCACGACAACCACAGATAAGATTCTTCCAAATCCAGTTCTTCCCTGTGGCCAGAGCCACAGTAAGTAAAAGGAAAAGTTGCATGATATGTCTTTGTTGTTGCCGATGCTTACCTTGTCACCTGTAATCTATGGACGAACGGCCGACACATAACTGATAATAACAGCATGTACCCTTGCACTACTTCTGGCATACTGAAAGAAATCTCAAAGATTACTGCATCAAAACCCAAAAATATGTTTGGTTACAGCCTGAAAATGCATTTCAGATACACAACTTCCTTTAAATGAAAGTATTTGAATCAGTCTTGCCTCTTTCATACGGCCTCTGACAACAAACCCTCCTTTTCATGTTTTCAAGACCAATCTCACACCATGGCGATGTCAAAGCACTCTGACCAGTATTCCCTCCTCCATCGCCCATCCCCTCCAGCCTTGGCTGCTAACCCCCTAAACAAAGGAAAACAGAAGCAAGATAACTCCATATTTTTCATTATCTCCTGCCAGAGCCTTAACTTACTACACTACCCTCTAGAGCTGAAAACCAGGGAAAAACTGCTGATAACACAGAAAGTATTAGTATTGTAGATTAAAATCTAACAGGTACCTTTAAACTTCCCTGGTAACATCACTAACTCAGAGAATCCCTAGAAAGAGATTCCACTGGTAGTTTAGGATTCCTTTGAGCTCCTTTGAATAGCAGAGAGGGAGCAAGAGTGAATAGGACAAACTGCCCTCAAGTTATGACGGTGATCTATTGACATTTTTGAGATACAACACTCAGCCCACTTGCTCAAAAAGCTGGACAATGCTTATCTCTGCACTATATAACAATTTTGTTTTCCATTTCTTCCTTCAATCTCTCCATCAGTAGAGACCTGGCATGTTTTGTATTATTGTATCTTTCCACAAAAAAAAAATCTACATGTTGCTTAACATGCTTAAGCAAGTAAATTTTATGCAGTACATTTCAACATCTAAGAAGATGTTTAACTCCAGTTACCGAAAACTCAGCATTTCATGTAAAAACCAGGGAGTATAAAAACAAAGGTATAAAAGTAAAACCAAATAACAGATAAATTATTAATTATATATGTTTTCAATTAATCTATAAAGATACCTTTATTTTCTCCAATTTTATAGCATCTCTCTACAGCATAGTGCTTTTAATACTTATTCGTTGCTTGAAATGTTGTAAGCTTTGATTTTTAAACATTTTAAACATACATGAAACTGAAAGGCTTTTTTGTTTCTTACTCTAAGAGGTAATGAATATTTTTTTTAAAAGTGCTTCTGCCAGATTTTATTACATATGTGTATAAATAAATATCCATAACACATATAAGAGAAAAATAGGTGTTACTGCCGCATCTTCTAATCTAACGTCCAAAAATATCTAATATTATAATACCTTAAAATCAGAAAATAGGAGGTGGCTATGCTAGTGGTGCAGAGTCAAAGATAAGAAGGCAAGATAATCCAGCCCCCTTACAAGCGCTTGGGTATGGGGACAATGATAATTGACTTGTAAGTATGTAGTTCATGAAGTAGGAAACAAAATACTAAGTTAATCATTAACAGTTCTTACACAGCAAATGAGGAGATTTAGGAATCTGTGAATTTGACTCACCATGTGTCTAAGCAGTATGTGGGATACCTAAGTCAACAGATGCATGGCCCTCCTCCAAGACTCCACGAAGTTCCCAGCCCTGGTGAAGCAGGTGATCCATGTCCCCAGCGAAGAAAATCCTTGGGGGATTCTGGCATTTTTGGGATCTACTCTCACTTCTCACCTCCTGCTTCCACTCACTCAATTGCATCTCTGACTGGAGCATCCCCCACCTCTTGGGGGCCTCCAGGGAGTGGTGACCACTACCTGGAGTGCTCTGCTTGGTGTCTCTGATTCACTTTTGAACCTCTGACCTTCACAATACTTCCCTTTTTTCCTATGTGTCTTTCACTCCAGTCACCTTCTGGGAGGTCCTTATGCTTTCGCTAACAGGAAGACAAAAGATCCCAGGCCGCAGCTGTATAGTCCCGTAACGGTGCTTCGGAGTGAGCATGTCCGCGGTCAGTGTGTCTTGTGCTGACTCAGGGCTCCCTGCTCTCTGAGCATGTCTGCTGCGTGGAAGAGTGCCTCACTTGGGAGTCCCATACAGTACTACATGTTTGTTAGGTGACAGGTATTCAACTCTGCAAAACTGGTAGGACCTTCTCAGAGCAGCGAGCAGTGTGTAAATTTAGTCATTAAAAATGTGGGTGTCCATGATCTAACAGCTATGTGAGTACTTATCCGCAGATTTCTATGAACTGTTTAACTTACAGATGCACACAGATTTATTTTTCAAGATGTAAGCCAAATAAACAAAAAGAGTAATTCTTATTTACACCAGTCATAAATTTGTGTTAATTATTAAATGTATTTTGAAATGTGTGTCCATATGTATACATATATACATGCACACATGTATACACACTGAAAAATACCCTTGATAGATTTTTACAAAAATTCATAGTCTATTGTTGCATCTCTGGATGATCGAACAGAAAACTTACCTGGAACCAGTCAGACTGACAGTGCAGTTGGATACATGTCCTGAGGTATGTTATGTGGCAAAGTATCTTTTTTACTTGAATGAATTAATTGTGATTGTCTCTGTACAGTATTTCAGAGCTATTCAATTAAATTTTATGTGGTTTCTACTTTACAAAAAAAAAAAAGAGAAAGTTCTGAAGACTGTAGCACAAGAGACAGAGTTAAAAGAGAAGAAAAGAGCTAATGATGAATCTCATTTCAATTTACATTTGTATTAAATTTTTCTCCTATGACTATTCTTTAAACACGGTCAGAATCAATGTAACCACCTTATTAGACAAATAAATATCTGACAAGCATTGCTTATTGCTTTTAATGAATTTAGTATTCTTATTTTTCTTTTGGTGCCCAGACCCTAAATTAATATTCTGGAAAATGTGTCTATATTTTGTGCTGATTCTTCTTCATTTCTGTGGTTTGGCTGCAACAGCTGCTGTTGACAGCCAAAGAGGAAGAAAAGGTAGGCAGCACTGTAGTTATCATTAGACTACCAGGAAAGTAGAACGCATAGAAGTGAAATTCGAATACGTTGAAATACATTATTTTTAAATGGACCCTCTTTGGGAGTATGATGATTTTTTTTATGAGTCTGCAATATTTTCTGAGATTTTTTTTATAACATTATATTTGATATATAACATCAAGAAGAAGAAAAAAATTTTTTTTCTTTGCTTTAGAAGTCATGCTATCTTTCCACAGTGCAGGAACTTGAACGGTGCTAGAACAGTGAAGGTTCTTTGGAAAAATAACTAAATCTGAGAGCAATTTATTGATAATTAGTACAGTTGGAAATAAGCTGCTTCTATGGCAAATGATACAGTATAGAGCTCATTTTTGGGAAACCACATTAAGCTGTGTTTACAGTGAATCATCCAACAAATTTACCTTCTGAAAAGTTCCACTGCTGTCAAAGCATACAAGCATAAGCAAATATTGCTGCAGGCTTGAACCCCCCACTTAAAAAAGGGTTCAACGATTTTTTGGTATCTCGATAAATTTATTTGATTAGCCTCAATCTAAGTTTTAGTTTTCACAGACTCAGGCTATGATAATTTGAATTTCATTAATCTTATATTACTTATTTCATTTAATTTTTTACATAATTAAAAATTTGTGTTTATTCTCTGAGTAGCACTGTTCCTCCTATCAAAAATCACAGTAGCCAGATGAAAGAACATGACTTTTTTTTATATAGACACTACATCTCAACTACTAAGGGAAAGGAAAGGATAGCATTTCTCTATGACACTATTTGAGAAATTATTTCTCTTCTGTATATGAATTGTCTTACAATCTAAGTAGAAGGAACTGCCTTTGCCTAAGGAAAAATGAAGAAACTATTAATGCTATAAATAAATATTTATTCTTTAGCAACTTCTGTTTTCTTTAGAAGTTATATCATCATTAAATATTTCCATACCTTATACTGCCAAAATAACCCTCAAATCACTGTAACAAGGATACACTAACCTCATTTAGACAACAGATTCAAAATCTGGGTGCATCTAATAGTCATATTCATATGAGGTAATTAATATTTGTCTCACACTGCTTTTCTCTGAATACTCTGAGTTTCATTGTAATTACCAATAACTGGTTGATTATCTTCAGCATGTAAAATGTCAGGCATGTAACGTGAGCCAGGGCATTACGGTGGAATCTAGTTGGCAAGGAAATTTTCAGGGAATAATAGTAATTACAGCCTTTGCACTCACATCTCTCTGCAAATGCTAGCTCCCCAAAAAGATGAAGCTATTACTACCCCAACTTTTCTGGTCAGCCATACACTTAACATAGCTGCCTAAAACATGTCAGCTGGTTTCTGCTCTAAAGTAGCTACGTGCCTCCACTGATTTCACAGGAAGCCTATGGTGCTTTGATCAGTACCTGAAGTTGGACAAGACAGAGCTGGGCAAAGGTCTCATTCCCTTCTGCAGCCAAAAATGTTCTCGGTGCCTGATACCAGTTAGTTTTCAAAATATTCCTTCTAGATTTTGAACTTTTAATACAAGCTCAATTTCATGTGTTTGTAAATATACTGTCTGACTCGAGAAGTTTAAATAACTGAAAACTATTTTAGCAATGCAAAGGGTAAAACCTTTCTGCTAAAAACTTAGAAACTGCAGATAAGTGCAGGAAGCATTAAAAATGCCTTCAGAATCCATACGTTCTGTCCCTGGGGCTTTTTTTGCTATTTCTTTATAGAAATACTTGACTTCCAAATTAAGTCTTGTAAAGAAAGAATAAATAGAGAATTGGAATTTAAGCAAACACAACTTCTGATGATGTTTCAACTAGAAACTTCTCATGTGATCAGGTGACAGTTACCTCTTTGGAAAAATAAGCTGTTAGCTTGGTGCTGGGTCAAATTAATTTTAACTGTATAGGAGGAAGCTACATACTTTACCTGTGATATTATTCTTCAGAGAATTTTCTAAGCAAATAATTTACTCTATAAAAACCTATGTAACATATGAACATGAACCAAACATTTTGCTGAAAACAAGTTCTTTCTTATTAAAGGGATAATTTAGATAAAGGATAAGTAAAATTAATTGATTTTAGTTTCAGTTCTTTGACTTGCCTTGCATTGGACACAAAGACAGTAGAATTAGCAAAATGTAACAGAAGTGATGCTGGCATGATGCAGAAAACAAATGTACTGCAGAGATATTAGCAGTAGTATTTGTTCTGTTACTAATACTATTTAGTCCATGTGTTTTAACTAGGCATTCATGTACTGTAAACAACAATTCTTACTTAAACTTAATGAAAGATAAACTTCCAGAGATAGTACTGAAATTGCAGCTGTTAGTGTACTATACTGTATTGCCAGACAGTAAAAATAATGAAAAATTCTTCCCTTTTCTAACTTCACCTGAAAATAAATGGCAGAAATAGAATACAGCTAGAGATGGAAGACACTTAGTAGATCATCTAGTTTGTTTCCATGACAATGAAGGATCTTTCTCCACAGTACATTTTCTAGAGTTTTCTCAATCTAATTTCAGAAGTTTTTATTTTTTTAACTCTTCTACCATCTCTTATGTGTTTCATTCTATAATGTGGTGGATTAAGAAATTTGCACGGCCACTCAGTCAAAACCTTCCATTGATTACATCACATTTCAAGATTTTTTTTTAAATGTTCTAAATAAATCTCTTTCGTTCTTGCTGTTTAAGTAATTAATACATAATATATAATATACATAATTAATACATATATATGCTGCTAATCTGTCTCCTTTCAACTCTAACTAAACCAACCTGAACATATTTACATTTCTCTTCACTGTTCTCGTCTGGATTTTTTTACCTCCTTTTCCTCCTTTTTTGAAATCTAGATTTCATAAAAAGGTATGTCCAGAGTTATGCACAGTGATCCCAGCGTGAGTGTCTCAGAGTAGTTTAGGACAGCATGTTCCAACTTGTATTTAACAGTTAGAAATACTACTCAAAACCTAAGAAAAATTTTTAATTAGGTGATAACACACCAGTCACAGCCCAACCCCCAACAGCACCTGTGGGCTTTATGTGGAAAACATTAAATTTCCATCCTACGAATGATGTTTATCTGAAGTTCACTGCTATTTTCTAAAAGTTTATATTATCTCAGTTCCTGAATGATGTACAACAAATATATGTTCATCACTAAGAGTTCAAATATAAAACTACTTTTTCCAACTAGTTCACTAGAAGCCAAAATTCTCATCAACATAGAGAAACATGGTTTAGAGTAGGAATATAAGGATGCTTCGGAAGAATGCTGTGAGAGCTCTTCATGGCAAAATATATACCTATTTTATTGTATTAGGTTTACTGAGGACAACAGTAGATATTGTAATCATTTTTTAACAAATAAATTATTTCTGCATACATAACTTAAAATAATTAAACCACCAGCATAAAAACATTCTCTGTTGCCTAATCAAGACCAATAACAATTCATGGAAAGCAATCTTTTGCTAGTCAGTTTTAGTCTGGCTATGCTAGTACCCTGTTCCTTGTCCTGTTTGTACAGTACAGAGTTGGAAAAAAATGAGACCCAGTATGTGCATATTTAAAATATTATTTTACAGGATTAGAGATGTTTCAAGATACTCAGACAAATCTATCTTTTCTGAGAAAATGCTAGGAATACCTGAGATTTTTGTTTTCCTTCATACAAGCAACAAAGTTAAATTTTCTGCTTCAAAGGGAAAAAAAAAAGATTTAACATTAACTATGGAACCATAATTAATCCATAATAATACATGGATACCTGTATAAATGTAGTATCACTCCTGGTTAAGTATTCAAACTGCCTTATTTATTATACATGACTATATAGCACAAATTAAATGCAGCAGCCCTGCAGACGAAAGTGCTGCTAATCAGCACAAAGTACATCATAGACAGAAAATATAAACCGGTGAAATGGAGGCCATGCTTTCACTGCAGAGTTAATACAGACTTCTGCTGTGATATTGACAGTATCCTTCCTCACAGCTGCTCTCATAAACCTCCTCTTCCAGTTCAGTAACGCTTCTAGACTGGACTTCCCAACATGTTTTGAGTATAGGCAAAGTCCGAGTATATGGTCTATATCCAAAGGTCCCTACTATGACTGTACCAGTTTCATGCTGGCAGTAGTCAATTTGCAATCAGTGGAAAGTGCATTAAAGTTAACCATGGTAGCATTTTCTTATATCTTTTCAGTGTATCCAGTTCAGTCTTTGCTAAAGCACACTCTAAAAATACACGGCATAGAAGTGATTAAGTACAAAACCTGTCAAAATAATAGAAAATAACATTTTCTTTCTCGATTGCTCAGTACATAGACCAATCCAGTACAGTGCTGAAAAAAATCTGAAATTAGCATATTGGCCTGAGAACATGTTACCTTCTCTTGGTTTTGATTATATAACTTAAAGTAGCACATTTGCCATTGGAGCAAAATCATTTGAAAAACTGAAACAAAGATAAGTTACTTATTTTTAGCTAGTGATATGAGCCGGGGAAGGGGTTGAACTTTGAATGAATTGCTTTTGTTATGCAAGAGAATGAGATGCATCCCCATATAAAGTAACTAGGAAAGAACTGAAGGTTTCTGAAATGTGTTATTTAGGTACATGGAGATAATGAAATATCCCACTCTATTGCCATAGTTTAAATTTTGCATTACATGAGGGATGCATGACACGTGATTTAATGAGCATATTCTATTGTTTTGCAGCATTTTCTTGCTGGGGAGAGAACTGAAGCAAGAGAAGGAAAAAATAACAGATAGGCAAGAGACAGAAATAACACAGTGCAACTCCATTTCCTATCTCCTCTCCACACAGTTGCACTCCTTGGATTTCAGTGTACTTTTTTCACACATTTTCATGGCAATTACAATGAGCTAACATTATTTTCTAGAGAAAAAAAACATATCATATCACTTACACATCACTCCAAATTTGAAATTGTTGTAACAAAACTCCCAGGATTCAAGTAAAGCTGATGTATTGCCAGAGACCTATTTAAAAATACTTTTTTCTTTCTTCTTTTTAGTTAGCCCATCTCACTTCAGCTGATGCAGCATTAGATTCAAGATTAGTTCCTGATCTGACCTAAACTGTTGTTTCAATATGCACTTGCTCCAATCAAAGGTGAATATATGCAACAGACTTTTTCCTGTATGACACAAGAACCGTTCAGATATCACCCAGATGTGATCAAAATGAAATACTGATTGATGTACCTTGCACAACTTCAGTAAAAAAGTGATTATTGAGACAGCATTTAGACACCAGTGATTATTCAAAAGGCTCCCCAACTGAAGGTAAGCAGGAAATGTTCAAAATTCTCAGCTGTTTATTTCTATATTAAGCTGGGACCTCTAAAATACAGTCTTACTCATAGTGGATTGCATCAACAGACCAGAATCCAGTAGAGTTCCCGTTGCATTAGTTGCATGGAAGTACTGCAACAATAAAACCCACAAAAATGCAGATATGAAGGTTTTACCCCAGTATACCATCAGGAGGCCACACAAACCCCGCTACAGAATGCATGATTTTTTTCTGTGCTTAACAGGAGAACAAGGTATTTCTGTACACTAGTGCAATCTTGTGAGCAGTCTCTGAGTAGCTTCTATAGTTGCCCAATTTTTTAGTGTCTCTATTACATTTGGCAAGTATTATCAAACATGCTTACTGCATAACATCCTCACACTTGTTAAGAATTTGTTTGCAAATACAAATACATTTGCATTAGTGGTATATGATTACAGAATTGAGAAATTATGTTCAGTACTTAAATTAATGAAAAAAACTTCTGAAAGAGCTATCCCAAGACAAAAAAATCACTGTAGTGAGGACACATTAGCTGCGTTGCTGACAGTATGTAAGGAAATAATGCAGTTAGTAATATGATGCAGTTTGCAGCTGGTATGATGGGGGGCATCTTTGGTGCAAGTGAAGGGTATGGCACAAAATCCTTGTGTACCTCTAAGATATTTAAGGCATCTGCCACATAGCCTAAAATCTAAAGATGAACCTAAATTCCCATAAAATAGAATGCAAATTTAATTTGAACTTCCACTAGCGTATACTTACAAACTCAGAGTCACGAAGACCTTTGGAAATATTTATAAATTAACTTTCAGAGGCTCCCATGAAGTATTAAATATATCCCAGAAAACTCCAGTAATGAAGTTCACGTGGTTTTCCTGGCATTACAAAGGAGATGTTGACTGTGGCAGGTGTAGAATTCATATCCCTGCACCCCCCAGTTCTTTGACTGAACCTTCTTCTCATGCTTTATTCTAAAATAAGAGATTTGAATTAATATTACAGGTACTCCTTCTACACCATGATTATGCTGTGTCCTACAAATGAACATACTTTAACATTAAAGGTCCATGCTAAGTGCAAGCAAGCTTTGGTGAATGTAAATTATTTGAATTGCTGTGTTTTTAATATTGTAATTCTTGCTGCATTTTAAAATCTTTTCTGTCCTCCCTGACACTTTCCAAAACTTACAAACATGTGACAGTTAGATGAAGCAGGTTCTACTGAAAGAGTTCTTGAAAATAGGGCACTTAGAAGCTTTTACTGCAGGTTATTTGAATAATGATCTGAGTTAGATTCACTGTGATACAGAAGAGCTATAAACTTGGGGCTTCTCTAAAAACTACACTTTTCTTGTAATTTTACAGCAGAACAATGTCACCATTAGCAGTGAAAAGTGACAGTTCTTGAGTGAATGAAACGCTGACTATCCCTGGGGTCCTAACATCCACGCAAAATGCACTTGCTGTGAGTGCAATCTGAAGATACAGGAGCAACAACATAAAAAAATAATACTAGGAAAATTAAGAAATCTAAAGAGAAACATTAGTATATGGAAGAGGCGGCGGTAAGAGGGGAGGAGAGATTTTATGCTTGCTGTCTCAGCCCAAGTTTTTAATTTTTTCTCAGGTTAAAAAAAAAAGCAGAATCCAAAAACCAGCTACAAGAAAGCTGCCTTTGCCTCCCTATTGCAAAGCACATGTGAAGTGAAGCCAAGGACTTCAAATACTTCCAACTTCTGCTTCAAACCTTTTATCTCAGGGTAAAGCTAAAACGATACTGTTATCGCCAATACTCATCTCGAATTTCACAGCTTTTCAGAACCCTGTAAATCACCTGAGGCCCAGATACCAATCTTTCTTGAACTGTTTCGAAACATAGTGTTTTCTATGAGTAAAGCTTCATTCTACCTTTATATATATATAGTGCAAAATCAAGAGCATATTCCTGAGAAATCCAAAGGGATGCTAGGTCCTTATTTAGCTACTGGTAGGACAGCTCTGTTCCACCTGAAAGGAAAGAAGCAGTACAGCTGCAATACTGTTCACTTCCACCCTCCCCAGTTTAACCAGACCTAGACAGTCAAACTTCCCAATTTTGTGTTATTCTGTCCACCTGTAAGTTGTGATAGTAGCGGTTTAAATAGGTTTAGTTTCCCTTTTAATTCTCTTCCTACGCAGAATCACACTATGCCAAAAAGATCAAAAAGAGAAAAAAAAAATCTCAGGAAACGGCAGAGCCCACACCAACGGAAGCGGTCTTCCTCTGTTCCGCTGCTTCAGGGAGTCTGTAATGGGGCAGGAGCAGCTGGCAGAACTTCTCGATCAAGGAACGGAAAGACGTATCTTAGTTCTGATAAGGAAAGGTTCGCTTCATGAAGCCCCATGTTTCTACAATGCATTATAATTACTATTACTGACCTGGTAAATGAATAGTGCCATTAGTAGGCACATTGTGCCATAAATTTGCATGTAATTTAACTTACTGACCCAAAAGGAGAAGAGCTAAAAGGATAAAGAAAGAAGTGGAAGCAAGGTGAGGGACTACATGAGTGTTGTTAACCATTTTTTTACATACTTGGTGCTGAGCAAAGCAGGGCTGGTGAAGACCCTCACCAGGAGTTTTTGACCATACAGGTGGGAAAACTGAAATATTTATGAATATGCACCCGACCAGCTACAGCAACCTGTCTGGCGTATTGACTTTGCCTCATACCAATATACCAAACTCTAAACGGAGGCAGTATGGAGCAGATTCGTATAGCACTCACGGCAGTTTTACCAGAGTGACAGCACCCTGAAGATGGGTAAAATAGATAGCTGGGGACAGTTATTGTTCAGTCATTACAGTTCAATCTACCCCCAAATGTATCTATTCAAGGGTTACGACTAGCAACTTTGACTTTTGGATATCCATGTTGGAACATGCAGTTTTCATAAACTACTGGGCTCTGATCATTGAACAAATCTCTTTAAAACGTTTCAAGTTGAGTACACAAAGTCACTCGTCATTTTTTAATATCATGGCCTCTGCCTTTTCTTCTTCCAGAAAAAGAAGATCATACCTACATCTTATGTGGATGTTCTGAGGAATGACAGGAATTATCTGAGTTATTCAAGAACAGAAAGAGACTATTTTACATGTTCTGAGCAAAAATGTTGTACTCATATATAGCTTAGATTTCTGTTGCTCACACACAGGTGAGGAAAACAAAAATCAAATTTTAAGGCATGTTTAATCATTTCCAAATTTAAGATTATTTAAATTTGTCAATTTAACATGCTATCTGAATTGATATAAATTATCCACCTCTGACCCATCCTCTTTTTAATTCCTGGTGGGAGGTTAAGATCATATGCCGGCTAGGATTTTATTACCGTCATCAGATAAGAGCAGCTGATGCACAATGAGAATAGAGAGAAACCTGTTATGGCTGCAAAAATCCACAGCTCTGTGAGATTCACGGAGGAAGCATATGTCACCTTATTAAATCTGTAGCAACTGAATTGGAAGTAACAGAAGGTATCTCTCTCCAGAGCTGGAAGAGATGGGAAAAGAAATTGTTCTGTAAGGAAATCTCTTACTTTCCTCTCTCTGAAAATATCTGTAACAGGATGTTACAGGGATGGTTTTTCCTAGAAATAAGGATTTTAAAAACAAACCCAAAACTCAATAGCTGCCAAAACAAGATGGAATACAAAATTTCTTTCCAGAAAGAAATAGCTTTGGGACAAGTTAGCATGTTCAGTTGCTTCCTCCAAGGGAAATAGAAAGATGAGAAGGAGATTAAGAAACTCATGTTACTTGTCCCACTTTCTCCCAAAGTAGCAAATCAAGGGGCAAAGTATGGGTGGTGTTAGATATACTTATTCACAGCTCAAAGAGGACAGAGAGTGGTCTATGCGAGGGACTCACGGCAAAGGTGCAAAAAAGACCAAACAATGTCACTAAATTCATCACTGAGCTCCCTCATGCCTGCTGCTTGCCAGCGTTCATGTGCTGGTTTAGGGTTATTTTTATAGTAAAAAAAAACCCTGAATTTTTGAAATTACTTACCAAAAGAGGCAATAAAAAGGTTTCTTTCCTCTCCTTGCTTCAAGAGCTGTCTTTCAAGGAATGCTAGGAAGTACAGCTGTCTTTTGTACAAAACTTGCTGTCCCAGCCAGTCTTCCCCTTATGTTTACAAGGTTTATATATATGTACACAGGGATTCACCTGAATATGGCTTATGCTTCTAATTTTAGGAAGGAAAAAAAGATAGAGGGTCATTTGACATGGATAACCTCTCTGAAGTAATATAGACATCTAGGGCTGGTGTTAGCTTAGTTTTGGAATTCTGATTGTGTCTGAGGCAATTCACAAACAGTTAAGAACCAGGGGGGGAATAGCTTTGTTATGCCTTTAATTGAGTAAGGAAAAAATATATAGAAGGTATACAAATAAAAGTTCTGGATTTTTTTCCAACATTGCATGGTTTTTCAATTGAGAAAGCACATCAGATAGAAATTTCAGGAAATTCTTTAAGACAGAATTACATGAATCTAGTATAGAGGTAAAAAGGGAGCAGATATGAAAATCCCAGTGAGCTAAATTTTTAACAGTAGTTATAGACAAGCTCAGTTTTGAAAGTGAGGAGAGGCAGTTTCAGTTTTTGTTCACTACTGCATGTCAGAATATTGACAATATACTCTCAGTTCTAACACCATCAGAGTGTTTTTATCCTTGGCTCTTGGACTAATAATATTTGAAAACGCAACATTCTCTTAGAATTATAGCAAACTCCTTGCTTTGTTGAGCTGATACAGAGTCAGAAAAAAACTCAAATCTATTGCACAGAAATATCTCGACAAAGTTGTTTCCCAAAAAAGGAATAGAAAATCAACCTTTTCCTTCAATGTCAAAGTAATCATTAATTGCACTATGAGAAATAACAATTGTCTGTGCCAGTAATTCTTGACTTCATGTGATGGTTTCATTATAAAATGGAGCATTAGTAAATAGCTCATATGTACATTTAGGAATCAAAACATAAAATTAAATAATGAAAATAAATAATATTTTTCTGATTAAAATTATATTTTCTGTGTAAATATCTGGTTTCAGGAACAGGTTAATATATTAGGTATTTTAGTAACCTTTTGAAAATCAATGTATTTATGTAAAATACGCTTACCAAGGGATTGAAAAAGTGCAAACTCTTAAGAATCTTTAAAAATATTGGGATTTAATTTTATGAAAGAAAATACAGTTTACTTTTTTAAGTTGTGTGTCTAATTTCAAAACGGTGACCATTCCTAAGTCTCTGCTGTACATAGAATTTGTGAACAACCTTTGTACTATTTTTGGGCTAAATGTATTAGTTATCTTATGCCCCTGTGTGGCCAACCTAGACAACAAACTCACTTTCACATAGTTGTAACAAAGATATAACAATGTATTGTGGGAGAAACCAGGTTTAGGTAAATCCACTGCTTTCCATTCTCAGAGAAAAGCTGTTAATATATACTGCAGTGGTAAAATTGGACTAAATAGTGTTCTGTAGAGTTTGCATCAATTTTAGTCACAAAGGATACTTGCCGTTATGCAATGATGTGTTAATCTGAATGTTGCCCAAAGCAACTGTGACTTCTCAAAGCATGCTGCTGCAAATAGAGCATCTGAGAGCACAGTATCCGTATGCTAAACTCTAAAGGAAGAATGACGAGCAGAAAACCTAGCTGATCTGATAACTAAAGGTTTTTAAAAGACATTTAAAAACTTTTATTTCATCATCTTTAGTCATTGAATGAAAAGTATGTCACTGAAAGTCATCAGACATATTTTAGACGTCAAAAACCTGAAGCTCCTTTAGATGCTGCTTTAGAATTTGGATGTAATGTAAGCACTTAGTATGTTTCCAGAAAAGGTCTCCTGATTTTTTTGCCCATACTTTCTTTTCCCAGACACATGAAGGCTTTATTCGGCCAACTAGTTATTTGCCAAATGCTAAGAAAGCAAAACAATCCTTGTGACTTCCCAGCGTGAGGTAATTCTAATCAATTTTCAACAGAAAGTAACCTCTTACACCGGAAATAGCCCTACAGACCCAGCGCAGGGGAAACACAATTCTGAAGTCATAGCTCTTACCGCTTCAGCTGGAGTTGGTAATGTCAGAGCGCGACGCACGCGGGAGCAGGAGGAAGTCCCAGTAAACCACCTCTCTTTTACGCTCACAACAGCGTCTTACAGAAAAGTGTTGCTGTGTAGCTGGCAAAAGAGAACTAAAGTGCAGTATTCCTCCAACAGAAGCTCTCAGCAGAGGATAACGAAACCCATTTAAATGGTAAAATCAATTTAACTCACAAGGAGTTTAATATTGTTTGAGTCCTCTCACATCAGCTACTGCAACGCAAAAAATATGCATATAAAAACCCAACTCATGTACGGTCTCTATGTTAAATGATAAAAACCAGTTTAATATATATTCCTGCTAAAGTTTGGTATCACATCAGAAAACAAAGGCCAAGATAACTGGCTTTGCTGCAACAACATCACACCATAACTAAACTTTCAGAACTGAAGAACTCCAAGAACAGATCATGTGGAAATTAATAGGAATATATTTTCAGCTACAGTTATTTGCATACTAACTAGTTCCCTATGACTTTGTTTTATATTCCATTATCTACTGTACTATTAGTATGTATGAACCTGTTTTCTTCACACTGTTATTTTGTATAACCAGCAGTTAATCATTCTGTGCTTAATGTCAGCTGTTATCTTTCTGCACTCTGACTTTTACTTTCTAGATGTGAAAACAGAAAGAAAAACCTTAAAAAGTAAAAGGATCATCTCTTTTTAGTCTGACAAAATATTTCACTTCAAAGTCCAAAGAGACAGACCACGTTATACCTCATCAAAGCAGAACCTTTTACATGCTAGTGGTGTTTTTGTTTTCCCTACCACAGTTCTGAAACATTCACTATTAATGCATGAACAATTAGTTTTTTGCAAGCACGGTACATTAACTGTGCAAAGCTTTAAGTGAAAAATCTACCTAAAATATACACTGCATTGATTTAGTTAGAAAAAAATAAAATAGATTTTTTTACATCAGTCAGACAACAAAGAGAACTAGCCTCCGAAATAAACAGCAGCAAGATTTTTCAGTGACTATTCAATAGATTATTTCTTCAAAGCTCTTTTATCAAGATCAAATTTAAAATACTGGTACTTATTCAGAAGACAGAATCTTTTTACTCAATAACCTTAAATAACTTTCAACTAACTAACTTTAGAAGACACAGAAAGCATGACTGACTTAGTCTCGCACGCTTACTGCTGCATATTGCTGAAAAATCACACAATGTTTTCTTGAGGCCAAAAGCACTGGTACCCAGAAAGACATGACATTGCTCCTTATAAATATAGACATTTTCTCATCCTAAATAAGACAGTCTATACTAGGTAGGAGGCTGGGTTTCCTAACAATCCTTTCTTGTTTGCCAGTCTTCTAGAATAAATGTAATTCTAAATCTCAGGCACAACACATGCAATAAAACAATTCTCTGATGTCTTTTGATGTGAAACTGATACCGTATACAGTTTTTGCCAGAGACTTACAAGCAAAATACACACCTAAAAGCACCTTGCACATGTATCTGTAAAAAAAAAAATTAACAAAAAGCATGCACCTTGATCTGCAAAAACAGATCCAGAGAATCAGGACTTGGTATGTAGATGATTAGAGCAGTTGCTATGGGCTTTGTTGGTTGCTGCAGGCCTGAAACTATGCACTTGGAAATACGCACTGGTTTACAATCACAGCTGATAATAAATTATTGCTCCATTTTGTAGAGCTTCAAAGATTGCACAGTACACCAAAGGGATGTAAGAAAAATCACACTGACTACAGATTTCATATATATCTAAAAAAATTATAATTCGCTAAAGTGATTATGATTACTAAAGCTACTTCCATAATTTTACATGCCTAATTAGAAAATCACAACCAATATATCAAAACTTGAAAACAGTACTATTAAATATATATTAAAATGTTTATAAAGGAAACACCAGAAGTAAGGGAGAGAATCCTTAGAACAATATTCTGGGAAATAAAATTATAACAGTTTTCTGAAGTATTAAGTGCAAATATCACTTTATTTAAGAAATAATATCCCATTTAAAAGGGATTTCTCCCACAGATACAGAGAAGAAGATTAAAATGCTGTACATAGTCTCTGCAATATTATTTCCACCCTTTTTCCAGAATGTTTCCATCAGTGCACTATCTTTATAAAAAACTACAGGATTCTTTTTCTCCCTGATGTGCACACATGCTCTTTTAGATATAATTCTTAATTATTTTTACTGTTAATATTTAATAGAAGTATGAAAAAGTTCTAAGCATCAGTATTACTGTATATTTACTGAATAATGCCACAAAAATGAGTCATTATTAATTCAGTTTAGCCCCCCCAAAAAATCCTTAGAAACCAATTTAATAACCATCTCACACCAATAAACAACTTCTCCCTATCATTTTTACTTCCCACAAAACAATAGCTATTCATAAAAGGAGAGCCTACAGAGCTGACTGACGTGCTGCAAAGCATCCACCGATCAGCTATAATTTGGCTAGTTAAAAAGATTATTTAAAAGCAATGCACAGAGAATCTAAGTCTTCTGAAAATAAGAAACTGCTTTCTCCCTATTTTGCAAATGGTATGCAGGACTACTAATTTACGCCTTCTAACAAATTATGTATGGTTAAACAGACACATCTTTGAGTCTTTAATCCTTTCACTGCCACATCCACATAGAAATCATTTTCTCAGACAAATTTGTTTATGAATATTTAATATGGTTTCAGGATTACAGCTAATAATGCTAGCTTCTAATGGTAGCTAATGTATTTGAAAGATACAAAACCATCTTCAATATTTTATTCTATCTTTGCTGACTTTATTTCTGCAGACTGAGTTCTCATTTAAATTCTTGCATAAAATATAAAAGCACCAACAGAAGATACTCACTACTACCATAAAAATATTAATATCTAAGAGTGCAGTTATTAAAGTACCCCACTGAAAAACATGCAAATACATTACTAGGAGCATAAGCATAGAAATGGTAAGGCAAAAATGTTTCCTTTCTACTCACCTAGTGTTGTTCAACGTTTGTCCAAAAAGATCATTTTGTAAAATATTTGGAGGGGATGAGAAAACCCCATGAAAATGAGATAAAACAGAATTGCAGACCTGGCGCAGTGTCTCAAATTGCATTTTCTCTCTTTCCTTCCCTTCTATTTTTCTTCACCACCTGTCTTAAAAGTCATCTATTTTGCACACACCATCAAATGCAAACATGCCAATCAAGTTCCATATTTCTCCTGATCTCTGTAAAAACTGTGCCTAAATGAGCAGGGGCCGATAGTTAATTGTACAGTCATTATTCTTCTAATTCAGTCGTAGAAGATTTAGTAACCGTGCGGCTTTCTCCTGACTGTAGCAAGAATTCTAAACAGCAGTAAGCTTTTTGGGCATTCCCAGCTGAAGTGTGAAGCTGAGCTGCTTTCATGTACTCTACTCATATTTCTCTAAGCCTATTAAAAACACGCAGTGAATAGCCGCTGTCGTCAGGAGTTTCAGCACATCTGGCTGCCAGCAATAAAATCTCAGAAGTAAAAAAAATGAGGACAAGGCATCCTCACACTGTTACTACTGCCGAGGAGGAGGAGGATTTCTGCATCTTCCCCTCCTCCTTCCCTCCCCTGTGAAAATGACTAACATCAGTGACCGTGTATGTAGGTGGGTTTTGGGGTTTTTTTTACTGTAAAGGCAGCTCTACAGGAAAGGAAGACCACTCTAAAAATATTCCTCATATAATAAACAACATGTAGCACTGACACTGTAACAATAGACTTTTTGTCTCATATCTGAAAAGCTATAGTATACCTTGCATGACATAACAGGTTTTTCATTACAAACGTTTAAATGTAATACCAATTCGTGGCTGAAGCAAACAGTAGACATTCTATATGTAACTGCTCTGTTAGGTACTGTACATACAGCATCAAGGCAATGGTTTATCACGCAAAGGTGAAAAATCACTAAAGAGAATGACTGCATTATACATATTCTAATTTCAAAATAAGAAGTCTTCAGCCTCTTTTAAAAGTTTATTGCACGGAAACAGCCATAATGGAACTGAGCAAAATCAATCACTTCTTTGGGTGCTCCATACCTGTCTACTTCCAGGAAAACCTACTGCCTTAGGAGCCTACATCTCCGGTATAGGAAGTGAAAGAGCAAGAAGCAGAATCAGTCATCTAACGGAACATAGTGAGATCCTGCAGCACAATATGCATGGTGAATACTATTAAATGTACAGAAAATAAGTATCCCTGACTACAAAACATATTTTTCCTCTTTTCTTTCAATGCTTGTGCCAGAGGATGACATTACATAACATTACAGAATATATTCTATCATTGCCAAATTGAAAAATAACAATTAAAAAGATTTTCCTTAAAATGCCTCATTTTCTATCCACAGCTTTTAACATCTTAGCACTAATTACAAAATCTCCAAATAAACTAACATAAAATAAGGGCCATTATTACAGGTCTCCCAGTGAAAGCAATTTTAATCCCAGAAGATAAGGGAATAAGCAACCTCCCAGCTAATTAAAGTGTTCTATTGATGTGCTCAGAAGGGAGCACCCATCCAGGCTTCTTTGGCCAGAATGATGGCAGCTACAACTCAGGTTTTCAAAGAAAAAGAGCAATAGGAAAAAATTAATCTCCAGGCCCCTCTAAAAGAGATAAAGAAGACTTCCTACTAACATTCATGTTAAATATTTCAGAAAAAGCATTGATAAAATATACACTAATGAAACTGTTCCCAAAACCCATGTGAAAGCCTACAAAGTACTACAAAAAGCAGTTTTTCATATCTGTATTTACGCCTATAATATACTGTGCATTATGGAAACATTTGTTATTTGAGAAATGTATAATAATTTGTGGTAAAAAGTACTACGCTATATGCATGGAAAAGCTGGTAACTCTTGAGATCCTGGAGTAGGAGCTAATGAGTATTTATGGCTATCTTGCTATAACAAAATGAAAACTGAGTACTTGGTAACCACCTTGCCTACATTACAGGGAATTCATCTGTGTCATATAAGAAAATTTGCCTTACATTCAATCCACCAAAAAGGCAAGATTTTTGTATCTGCTGCAAGAAACAGAATCATCTTGTTACAAATGATTCAAGTTACTAAAAAAATTATTAGTCTCATATGCACCACTTAACAGTTGGGAAACAACGTTGACCATAGAGTAGGTACAAGACCAATATTTTATCATCTATTTCAATTATATCACCATTTTTTTTTGTGCCTTATGAATGGTCACCAAAGCCAAAATGCTCCTGTAGTTGCAACAAAGGTCTGGACATTTGACATTCACCTTTCTATGTCTTCATGTTCAGATATTTAAAATGGAAGTTATGACATACTACTTTTTTTTTTAAATTGATCTAAAACTACTGACAAAATGGGATACATCTTTAAAATTTCTAATTTTTTCATTTAATTCTGGGGTAAGGAACGAAGAGTACTCTGCAGATATTCGTGCCAGGAAAACCTTTAATGCAGGAAAGATAAATTTTAAAGGCAAAAAGGCAAAAACTCCATAGTTGTTATTAGCAGAAAATTCAACTAAAATTACAAGGGTTTTGTGCAATTTTTTCCCCTATTTGATATTTAACTTCCTTACACATGAGATCTCCTTGTCTCTTCTTCAGGTCACTCACTGTACACCCTCCAATATCCATATTAAAAGAAAAAGAGGTAACTAGTGATAGGCCAAGAGGAAATGGCCTCAAGTTGCGCCAGGGGAGGTTTAGATTGGATATTAGGAAAAATTTCTTCACTGAGAGGGTGGTCAGGCATTGGAACAGGCTGCCCAGGGAGGTGGTGGAGTCGCCATCTCTGGAAGTGTTCAAAAAACGTGTGGATGTGGCGCTTCAGGACATGGTTTAGGGGACATGGTGGTGCTGGATTAATGGTTGGACTTGATGATCTTAAAGGTCCTTTCCAACCTAGTGATTCTGTGATTCTGTGATTCTGTGATATGCACAAGCTGCTTTTTTCAAACCACACCTACTTGTGTACTTCAACATGCACCAGGTGAACCAAGCACTACTCAAGCACTTGTGATTCTGGCATTTGCGAATATTTGAGGGCTTGATTCAAATTATTTTTATAGTAATTTTTATTACAGTATTTTGTTTATTTATACTTGCATATATATGTACATTACTCTATATATACACACTATACAAGTATACTACCCTTGCTAATTATGGTTTAATAACAATAAATTTAATTTCTACACCAGTTTTACAAAGGATTTCATAGACATGAACACAAAGTGCTTTAAAAATTGTACAGAATGGGAAAGACAAGTACCAGATAGTCTAAGCGAGCGGCTGACAGCCTACTTCAAAATGAAAAGACAAGGCTGGGAAAGCATCATTGGATCCATTAAGCCAGGTTACATTGAGATCCATACAGATACCTATTTCTCTAGCCAAGCTGAATCTTAATAAAAACCCTCCAGCTACAAGTAGTTTGGAAGAAAAGTTATTCAAGAAAGCTCCCAAGTATGTATGGCTATTTTTTAACTCACATAAAACATTTCTATTTCAAATGTAAGATTAAACTACTTTGAATTTTATTCTAGAATTGAGAAAGCTCTTCAGGTAAACCTGTTATACAAAGAAAGTTGACAATATGTACAAATATGTTATCTCAAACATTACTTCTAGGCATCACTTCTTTGTTAGAGCCACACAGATAATACATTTCACAGAATGTTGTAGCTTAAACAAGGTAAAGTCAGGCAACCTCATTAAAGCTATACATTACAGCTCATAAGGCAAAGAATATTCTGTAATAAAAGATGCTATCAAGTACAATTTTGGATTCAATTTCATTGTAATTTACTGGATAATAAGTAAGTATTGTTTGATGGAATCATGGAAGAAAATGGTAGAGAAGAGTCACTTGGAGTTTCAGGGTAAGAGTGGGATTTTTTACATATACAGAAAGTTAAACCTCTATATTTTTTGTCTAGACACTAAATAAAATTGAGTAATCAATAGCACATAAATGCCTGTAATGCAGCTACCACTGCTCTCCAATATGCCCTTACCAAAGTGTTTGGCTAAATACTTAAGTTTAAAAAACTTTGACTGCTTAAGTTTAAGTTTTCTTTCCTATGGAAAGAAAAAACCTCTGAATAAACGCTTTTCAGACTGGTAAGTTAACAACAGTGGCCTCGCACATAGGCTGCTGTTATATTATTAAAGTTTATAAGACTACTTATTTTGGGTCAGATTAGCAAACGGGTGCTCCAAGGTGGGACAAGATTTTAAAGGACTAACTTAAATTAAATTCAAGGATGGACATTTCATTTTGCTACTGCAAGGGAAATGCAACCAGACTTTCTTCTGGGGTAAAGCACACATTCATTTGTATTTCATCACATCAATGTTTAAAGGTTCAGCTTCACAAGAGAAGTTTAGCAAGAATTAAGGCAAAATCTACAACTGTAAATTTAATCATATTTAAGAACAGGAATCATAGAAGCCAGTATTCTGAATGTCTAGGATAGGAAATAATAAAGAGAGGGATGCAGATAAAGCCCCAACCCCAAAAGGATAAAAGTACCTAAATCCAGGCTGCAGGGAAGCATCAGTCTCTGCTCAAGAATTGTAAAAATGAATTCTCTCCTTCAGCTGGCGCCTGAGCACTCATTCAGAATGCACCCGTCTTTTTACTACAGGAAGTCTGGCAGATAGCACTGTGACAGGGAAAATGGAAAACTGAGTCCCGTTTCCCTTCTGGCTTCCTCAAATATGCCCACAAAGTCCTCATCAACACCCTCTTGGTTATTCCAAAGGGAATTTGTCTTTGCTGTTGAGGCTGTTCTCTTTTCCATAAAATAATTAAATATTGAATGAACTATTTAATTCACTGAGTTAAACATTCATTGAGAACGGAAAAGTGATACTGAATTTATTCCCTGGTAGTCAGGTCACAGATCCACGATGAAAGATACTGAAATTCCAGCTAAGAGACCAAACCTTGTTACAGAAAATATCCACTAACAAGGTACAGTAATGTAAAAGAAAGTAAATTCATTGTAGTATTCAACCAACAAATATTGTGTTTTTTTCTTGCTTGCATTTTTATCTAAGTATCTTCCACATTTTCCTGTTTCCTTATGTTCATTTTTGAGGCATTCTATCCATATTCAAGTAATTCTTTTCAATGTCTTTCTTTTGAAAAATAGTTCTCCATCTTCTTCCCAATTATCCTTTTAATAGTAACCTCTCCTTTTAGCCTAAGTTACAGATTTTAAACCAAGGATATGAGACTTAGAAATCTGTACACTCTGTTTACCCATTTTTCTATCCGTATTACCATCTATCACCATAATTAATACATTTGAGAAGACTGGTTAATTTCATAAGGGCACAAATATTAAAATAGTTATATTCCAACAAGCTGTGTGAAAATCAGCATCATCGTAGGAGAAGAAAGACCCAAGTCAGTGCACAATAGAGGAAGGATGGGTAGAACTGAACCATTACCCATTGGCTTTGGCAGTAGAAAGACAATCAGAATACAGTCAGTGAATAGCCACAACATTGCCATCTTAAGTTTGACAAAATTATCATAAGTGGTAGGAAAAGGTGCTTAAGTTATTGTGATCCTCCACCACATCACAAAGGAAATAGGGTAGAAAAACATAGAATCATAGAATCTTTGAGTTGGACGGGACCTTTTAAGGTCATCTAGTCCAACCCCCGCTGCCATGAGCAGGGACATCTTCAACTAGATCAGTTGCTCAGAGCCCCGTCTGCATTGATTCTGGTGCTCATGGAACTACCTGGTATTTAAGTCCCTCATTCCTCAGTTTCCATTGGACTTGCTGCTAACGGTATCCCATGCACAAAGGACTCAGCAAAGATTATCTCCTGCTTCACCAGCAGTAATATCAAATAATGAAATAATAATAATAATTTATTCTTAGAATGAGCTTCACAAAAATAGTTAACCATCACAAACTTTGTACGTACATTATCTATTCAATATTTTAAGAAATGAAGCTTAAGTGATCTAGTTCAGGCTAGAAATATGTCTGCTCCCCAGATAAGGTGTGTGAACCCAAATTCATGCTCTTACTTGCTGTTTCTAGGGTACTAAAATTTTGTTGTTCCAAAGTCTGTTGAGCTACCATTCCCTGTAGCAGCAACTGTTTAGTAGCCTATTTCCAGTGAAATCAGGGATAACCCTGCATGCCAACAGTCTTTAGATAAGGCCCAAAAACGCAGTTCAGCACTATGCCTGTAGCATGTTTCCGAATATTGGGACTGCACAAGGGCCAGTGGAAGCAGTCCGTGCTCTGTTCCTCAGTCATGAACTCACCCAGCAAGTACCACACCGCTCCGAATGATTAAGAGGATGCTCTGATTAACCTACTTACATTCAGGATAAAATACAAAGATACGCTGTCGGTTTACGTTTTGCACCTTCAGGAATCTCAATATTCCCATGTCTGAAAATTCTCCAAGCTAATGTCATCAACACAGGAGGAAAAAAAGGCAAGCAAATGTCTATTTTTTAATGAAAGACAAAATTAACCTTGACATGTATAGATTACCATGAACATCAAGGAGTATAGACTACATCAGTCCAAAAGGCCGAGTCTTGATGGGAGATTCCAGATCAGCTTTGGACTTCCTAAGCAAGAAAGTGCCAACTCTCCCTAATTAGGTGTGCTGAAGTTCTATGATGAGACCAAACAATTCATTTCCCTGAGTCTCATCATGGTCTTAGTAAATGACAGAAATAATCACAATCCACTGATCAGTATGGCTTTAAAACTTTCTAAAAGGTGGCAAGCAAGTTAAACATGAGAGCTTACCTGCATACTTACTAGTTTGGAAAGAATACATTTTAAAAATAAAACATTTGGAAGCTGAGATTTTACCTTATTTTGACCAGTTATGGATTAATTAAATTCTAAATCTATGAATGGAAAAAATGAAGACTTGTGAAAGTTAAATGCTGGATGACTTGTTTATTATAAATAGTTTTGGTGCTAAAAAATTGTTAATTTTTTTAAAACTCAGATAACACAATGATGGGTCTGATTTTGCTCCTTATGCTGATACTAGGAAATGTGCCATATGTTCACTCGGGAAATCCTGCTGTTAGGCCTAGTATGGACACATACAAAAACTGGCACTGACCACACAAATTGCACATTCCAGGATGAGTAAGATGGGGGGGAAAAAAACAAATAAATTGGACAAGGGAAATATGAAAATTATCGTTTAAATCCTTTTGTTGTTAATGATGATAGACTATACCACAACAGTAATACTTCTTGAAATTAATCAGCAGGTATGACTCAGAACCCGGTATACATCCCAGTATAATTATTTTTAAACTATCCTTAACATGAAAAACTTTGACTTATTGGTTAACTTCCTTAGCTTAATATAGATTATGGCTTCTCAAACCTTTCCATGGAATTCTCTCTAATATATTAGTTGAAAGGTAATATGGGAAATTTTATTTAAATATGACAAGGCCTAAAATAGTTGAAAATAATTACATGGAATGTTTAATTTTAATTGTTTGTCTTATCTCTGTCCTCCTCACCCTCTGAATATTACATAATATATACAAATTGCATGGTGAAACAAAAGCTTCTGTTGCTAGGGTACACCACAAAACAGAGAAAAAGTGCAAGTTGCATCTTGTGACTTAAAAACATGAAATGATATAATGTTGAGTTTGAGAGTTTTTTCCGGCACAGTTGGAATAAGACACTTTGCATTTTGCTATTTTGATAATAATACTATATGCTACGTGACATGTTCACAAAAACAACTCTGAACACTAAATTTTAAGTACATTGTTGCCTACCTCTGGTCCGCAACAAATCTCCGGTGCCTAGCTCCTACCTCACTTGCCAGATCTGGGCATTTCCAAGTATTCCTTGCTTAGAGAATTCTATGCTTAAAAATGAAGATGTTATTGATTTTAGGCAAACTCAGACATTGAATTTAGATTGTCTGAATCATTGTCTGAAGTTATCAACACAGACACCTAAATTCATTCAACTTAAATATAGATGACTAGGGTATGTAGTTTAGAAGCCTGGCCATCTTTTTCTTCCTGTATAATCAATAGAGAGAAATAGGAGCATGTTAAAAAAAAATTCATGTCAGCAAAAATTGCATGAGTGCCCAAAAATAGGTTTAATGAATTGTTCTTAGGCTTGTCTAAGTACCTTATTTAGGAGGTATGACTATAACTCTGTGGTTGCATTTCTACTGCTGGATCTGAGAACACTTTCCAATTCCTGCCTTAGTTGTGTTCTGACAGTATGTCAGAAAAAAAAAATCCAGGTGTGCACATTCTCTCTCTTTTTCCTGCCCGTGCATTGTTCCTGCATATAATCCAGGCATTTTATGGATCTGCAAGTTTTCTAGCAAAATTTCTAATGATGGTAGATCTCCCATTCTAAAAAAGAAGCCCTAAAATCTAGGGATACATGTGTTTAACCCACTGCCCTGACCTAAGACATAATTTATCTAAAATGCTGTTGGGGCAGAAATTGCATTTGGCAACAAAAAACAACCTATTTGTCTAATAAATTTAGAAATTAGTTCATCAACCTGCAATACCATGATTCTAGTTTGTACAAAAATAGTACAAAAATAATACATACTACTAATTTTGCTTTATGTCTGCAGGACTGGTAGGCTTCCTACAGGAGAAATGCATGTTTTTGTCCACAAAATAATGTCTGTAAATTCTGGGTCATAGAATGATCCTATAATCTGTTCTCCACTTTCCTCAGAGTATCTGACAGTTTACTGCAATGGCTATACATCCTAAGCTGTTAGTATGAATATATGTATTTGTGCATGTTCATACATGTGGTATAAAATATATAAATAATATTTTTAAAAGTATTAAAGGGATATTATTAAGATGGAAGAATTGGGCAATCAGAGTTGGAAAACGTCTGACTGAGACTTCATTTCCTTGACTAAAGGAATTGGCTGCATTACCTGACAGGAACAGAAAGCTGTTACACTCTGGTTGGATAAACAGAAGCGTACATGGCATATACGTCGATACAGCAGGCTCAATATGCAGTAGATGCTGCACCTTGCAGAATGCGTGGTTTAGAGCAGTGTATTTCAACCAATTTTACCTTCAGCTGACTCACAATCAATTTATATTTCTCTCTGTACTCATTACATTACATGAATCCTGCTTTATGCCTCATTTGCAGTTCTGGATGGTTCACCAATGAGATGTGTCTCACTAGTCAAGAAGTGCTGGCCTAGAACAGAGATTTGATTGATTTTTGAAACAATGCATTGAAAACTTCATCTGCTACAAAAAAGATTTCTGTTCCTCACTTTGATGAAAACTTATCATTTGTCACCTTTCAAAAAAAAAAAGGTTACTTAAAACACTGCTAACAATTATGCATGATTAATAATGTAAAATACTAAAAACAGACGCTGAAAATGCACACCCTAACAGTTTTCAGACATCTGTCTTTTCTCTGTGTCTCAGGATGACGTATTCAAGGTGCAAGTTGATTTCCCCAGTACTCAGAGGCAATTCATACTTATACCCCTCATTCTCCAAATATACCAGTTTAAGATAGGACATGATTAGCACAAAGCAGACAGCAAAAATTAAATCCTACAACAGTCCACTGATGATTACCAACAGTATAAATGCACCCAGCACAGGAATAATTTCAATAAACACACTCAGATTACGAGGTAATGTTCTCCTTGTGAAATTATCAACAGTTCTTATCCTCTTTGGATGAGATCCTTTACACAAACACTTCCTTGGGTGAGCGGGCTGATCATAAAATTCCTTTCATTGTAAGGAAAGTAACCGTTACATTGATGGTGGTTATACATTGCAGAAATTGGCTCTCATTCCCTGTGAACTTGGGAGTTTAATTAATTTTAGAAATTCCTTTTCATCACCTGGAAAATGTCTTAAGAGATTCATTGCAGTATCCCTATTTTCAGATGACTGATTTGGACCTTAAAAGGCCTCCAACCTTGTGTTAGGTGTCAATGTGTCGAGGTGATCTGTAATGGAAACAAAGGCTAATATATGTGTAAACTAGAAGATAGATCATTCTCCAAATGACAGCAAGATTAAGATTAGCCTTTTCATTTTGTGAAACAGGAGCTAAAAGAACACATCTATGCACTGGATTGTTTATTAATTTCTGCTATTCCATACACCGGGTAAAAGTTGGAGCCTTCCATATATTGGGAATGAGTTCAAAGAGACTAATGTATCTTCCTTTCATGTCATTATAAGATTTATGGTCTCCTGGGTTGCTCCTATCTTCAGCTGATTGGAATACCAGAAGAATATTTTCCTGATGATCGCACACCTCTGGAATGCATTTCCTTTGACAGTGTCATGGAGCCTGGGTTTTATAAGCATTAAGGCAGCATAAATATTTTACTTTGGAAAGATTTCCATTTAATACTGGAGTCTTATGTTAGTGGAGTAACGGCAGTGCTGGCCATTATGTTAAAAGCTTTGGGGAGGGGGTTACAGTTAACTTCATAATTGATTGTTATCATAACTGTACGTCTTTGTGATGCTTGGTGACATACCACAGTATAAATTCCCAAATAAATCTCATTTTCAGGGATTAAAAAATGCTTCTGAAAGAAGTACCCATACGCCACATAGAGCATGAAATTTAAAATGCTTGTCTTCAGGGAAATCTCCTGGTTTAGTTAGCTTCAGCAGGCTTAACTCTGAAAATATCTGACAGCTTTTGTCAATATCTACAAATGGGACACAAGCATTCTTATAAATGCTCTTAAGTACTTAAAGGAGGAGTGAAGTAGGTAAGAATGAATGGTCCTGATCTACACCAGTGCATCACTCATTACTGCAATGTAGTCTATCATCATCCAAAACAAGTCTGTTGAGAAGTTGAGACACTACTAATACTGGCCTTAAGCTCCAGCCAAAGCTCCAGAGTTTGAGTGAGCCTCACCTACAAAATACTCCTCCTTTTTCCATTGTTTAAGTGACGTATCTTCCTCTTTTCCTTCTCTGATTGTCAGGGTCTTTATAATTGATGTTCTCGTTTAAGGAGGAATCTCTGCATCCAAAAAAAGATCTGCTGAGTAGCAATTAAATTATTTTTGCTTTCAACTTTAACTTATTCAGAGATCCAATTTCTTGCTTCAAATATTGATACATATTTTCTAAATGAAAATAAATTCTCCAGTCATTGTATTTACTTGATCTATGAGACATGGGAAGCACCCAAAATACACATTGTTTTCTAACAAATGCAAACCCAAGTTAAATGGGGTTTCTTTCAAAAATTTTTGTTCCAATCCCTGTTAATGAATGGTACAGGAAGATGAATCCTTTCATGTCCATTTTAGCAATAAAATGCAATTATCTAGGCATCATGAGGAGGTGAAATTGCTGAACTGTTGAGTTTCTTATATTCAGGAGCTGAGATTATTGAACTAATTGTGATTCCTCTTCTAGCTTAAGATATTTCTCACAGTTCTAACCAGAGCATAAAGATACAACTGAGGTAGGTCCATTTTTGTCAGCCCAGCACCTCATGCCAGAATCGACAAGATTTAATTAAAATTAATCTACCTCTGGGAAAAAAAAATTGGGTTTGTGCACTGATTTGGAACTTTAGAATGCAATGTCCCTCTGAAGCTTCCCAGTTTATTTGGAATTACAAAGAAAATCAGATGGTTTTCTGTTTTAATCTCATCTGCCTTGATGGCTATTTTTTTAATTAATTTTTAAAGTGAGCACCAAGGAAGTTTAAAGTCCAGCTAAGGATTTTCGCAAACTCATTAGAGAATAAAACCTCTTGCAGCTAAAATGCATTGCTTTCTATCAAGATATTACCATAAGAACCGTTGTCCTTGCTGTTTTCTTTTTGTCAAAGAAAATGGGTTTTCTGCAGCAAAGTTCATGGTTCATCCTATTACAAGCTGCATAATAAAAACTTACTTTGGCAGATAAACTACATCAAGGACCCATTCAGGCATGTAATACCAGCTGACAAAACACTGGACCGGAAATTGGGAAAACTGTGTTTGGAGCAACTTAATCTCCTCTTACTCTATGAAGATGACACACTTACTGAGGTCCCTAATAGCATTTCCAGGAAGCCCAGTGCTGCAGAAATGGGCACTTTCTGATGTCACCTTCTGAGGCACTAGGGCAATTACAGGGCACAGTGCTGCACAGTGCAGAAATCATAGAATCATAGACGTCAGAACAAGTTACAGATACACAACCCACTGCATATCATACATAGCTACTACCTTGGATTTAAAAACTCCGCTTTAAAGAGTCACTGACTTCAGGTCACTTACATTTTCTACTTAACTTGAAATGACATTGTACTGCACTACTTTGCTGGAACAGGTAACTGCTCCCTTAAAAAGTCTGTATGTGTCTTCCTTTTGGTTAGTAAAGAATGCCTCAAGGCCTGTTTTCACCGAAAGGCACAAAATTAAGATTCCTCCAAGCTTGGGAGAGCAGCGTCCACATACTTTGCTACAAATCTGAAAGGACACTTATGAATGGTTGCAGAATTGTTGGAAATTGAGGAAGAGAGGTGAGCTAGAGCTAGGGGAAAGAAAAAGAACTGGGTTAAAGAAGAAAAGAATGTCTGTCTTTAAGTGACAGAATATCATGGGTATATCCTTGAAAATACTTCCAATGCCTAGCCAGAGTTTGGCAAGAACTCTCACCAGTGAGAAAGAGACGATGAAAATGAGCTAATAAAATAAATACATAAATAGATAGATAACGACATTCCAGAGTAGACAAAGGGACAAACAAGTATTTGGTTTGAAGAAGGGGCAGAAAAAGGAACAGAATAATCATGTTAAAGACAAGGTAGAAAAAAAAATTGCATTGCTTAATAATGTAATTTTTAATTGTGAAAATATGGCCACCCTGGTCCTATTACATTCACTTTTAGTTATATTTTTTCCTCAGATCTGACTTAATAAAACAGATGATTGACACTTACTAAAATTATTAAACTTGCCATGAAAAAGATAAATGACAACTAAATTGCACTACAGAAGTGATTGCTTTGTGACTTCTGGAGGCAGAAAGAAAGAGCCAAAGAAAGAATCTGTAACAGTAACAATTATTCATTCCCATTTTTTATTTTAATCCAGTCTATATAGCTGTGGTAGAAAACATGAAAATAAAAGGCCATTCATTGAATTGCCTCCTGCAGATTCCAGAGCCACTTTGGTGCCAGAAGCTAAAAACTTGAGTTAGCAGAGTCCTTTACTAAATGTTAGCCACTTCCCTAGGCTGCACACCACAGATGTAACTTATTCACCTCTACAGACCAATTTTGTAAATATGAAATTCAAGCAAAATCTGTTATTTATACTTCTGAAGAGAAATTAGCCTCCACAGAACGAGCACAGCACAACTAAGGATTATGAACACACAGCGAGCTCTAACATTCATGTTTGTGCAAGGTCAACAAAACAGCACTTTAAGAAGACGTGCTCAACCCAGAAAGGTACTGGTGTCATTAATTTAAAAAATTAAATTAAAAACACTACTACCCTTTTTTTTTCTGGTATTGCTTTCTTTCAGGGTCAATTTAGCTAAAAGCAAAACTACATTTAGTTCCATAAATGTTAGCTGCAGTTAGTACTTAATGAAAAATGTTCAATATTCTGATACAGCTGAGATCTGTGTTTACAGATTTAGATTATTAATGGTCTTTTAGCACACTTAAAGACCTAGCTGTGATATGCAGAACTATAATACTTAGAAGCAATGGAAGACCAAACTCCACTTCAAAGATACCAAATAGCAGCACTGAATATTAAGACTTCCCTGAGCTCATTCTGCATAACAGTGAGAAAAGTCAAATAGTCAGTGCTAGTTTTCAGTATGCAGTATGCAAGAAATAGACATAATTAAGAAAAAAATCAATTAATCATTAACAGAAAGCAAAATACTAACATCATGTTGCAATGGAATTATTTTTGAAAATGCACGTCACAGTAAATTGTGAAAATTAAATTCCCTAAAACAAACATGAGATTTGCTCACTGCAGAGAATGATTGCATCTGAGTTCAGATCGTCACTTAAAGCTGGAATTCAATCTCTTTGTTACATGTTTAACTAAAACACTTTAATGTTTGAAACACAGCAGTTTTAGACTGTTATTAAGGTAGGTTAATTCTGCCACAGTTAGGGAAGTTTCCTCTTCCCTTTCTCTCTTATCCAAACAGACTAGCTTTCTCTAAAAAATTGATCCCAAACTGTATCTCCCATTGGTCAGAGGCCCAACACTACTCAGTACAGATTCTACAGCTAGATAAAAGATGGCTTCTGGGAAAAAAAAAAAAAAAGAAAAAAAAAAAGTAGTATTTCTTTTAATAAAGTATCATCACAAAAAAATTAAGAACAGCTAGCTTATCGGTTGTTCTGCTGCTTTGGGGAAAATAAAAGTGGAGGGAGGGAAGCAATGCACATCTCAGAAAAACCACACTGAAGTCTCAGTGGTGGCTGCACATCCTGAATGTTGTGTTAGTTGTGTTAGCAGTGTCACTATCCACGTGAGCAGGAGGCCCACAAAACCAACATTAGGAGACAAACAGATTTTTACAAGCAGTTTTGTTTCCCAGAAGACAGATCGTTCTGCAAAGGTAATGGAGAGAAAAAGCTCTCCCTCTTTTGCAGAAGTTGGACTAGAATAGAGACACTTTAACCCACTGTAACCTACTAATAACAGGTAGAAACATAGTATACCCACTATAGGTAGTCTGGGCTGTTAATAGACAATGTCACTACCACTCAGGAACTTCTTAAAGAGACTCTGCACGTAGGCATTACAGAGGGTACCAAACTCCTTACTCATCTTCATAAGTGAGTGTAGCTTAATCCTTGTCATAAGTGTCTAATTATTTCATTAAAATTTCTCCACTGAAGGATTTCTGACTTTCTTGGACCCAAGGTACTTCTTTTCAATAATTAAATACTGCATTTTCTCTGGCTCCCTTACCCATAAATTTCTAATGCTTCCTCTGGCCACAGTTATTATTAATTTCTTTTTTATGCCTTCCAGATTGAGACAGCACATAAGCATAGCTTTAGTTTCTACCTGAAAACTGGATTAGCCGTGAAATGTTAATCCACGCCCCTAAACCTATGTATATGTATATGTATATGTAGAGGAATGAAATAATTAAAAGAGGAGCTCTGTGAAGAAGAAGCTAACTCGTTTGTTCTAAGTTATTACCTCAAAAATCATACAAAGCATACGTTGACTTGGAAGATAGAGAGCACAAGAAACAAAAGCAAAACTAC
Organism: Phaethon aethereus; assembly: GCF_964289735.1. Classification (NCBI taxonomy): domain Eukaryota; kingdom Metazoa; phylum Chordata; class Aves; order Phaethontiformes; family Phaethontidae; genus Phaethon; species Phaethon aethereus. Next base: position 23,147,395 of record NC_138582.1, read on the forward strand.
AGAGACAACAGTTTTCAGTCTGACATTGGTTTCGCTTTACAGCTAAGGACTGACTACCAAAGTGGTGAAAAATGCTGGAACAGGATTATTTGGATGCAATTCAAAAACCCATAAAACTTAAATCTTTACTGTAGGGTACCTCTAGTGCCGAAATTTTGCATCCCGTTCTAGCACCAGGGAAAGTCAGCAACAGCTCTTTGCAGTCACTGCAATGCATGGAAAAGAATATTGATTCAATTTTAAACTCAACCTGCAAAATACTTGTACAAAGTATTAGATATATTGATGAAGTGAAAGAATATCATTATGCTTTCTCAACAGTTGTGGTTTTTTTCTACGGCAGTGGTCAACCAGTGTTAAAAAAATAAATTCGTGTCAGTTAATTCTTACATAAAGAATTCTAAAAAGTTTAGAGACACGGTTGTCCTTAATAGATACTTCTGAACACGAACAAATCTGCACATAGTGTTGTCAGTCTGACTCTTGGATACAGACTCCCTTACTTTAAACACTGTCTCTGTATAATTGTTTCAGTATTTCTCACTGTCTTTAAATATGTCAGCAGGTAGAAAAACATAGGTAAAAAAGTTAAAAAGCCTCTATTTTACTTGAGATTGCTTTCAAATATGCTTAGTTTCTGCAGGTACAAGTAAAGATGGTATTTTTTTTAAGACACCTAGGCTAAAGATCTCTCAACTCAGGTTCTCAGAAATAGAAATTATCAAAATCAGAGGCTGCACTACAGTGCTGTGTCATAAGTGTTGCAGAAGAAAAATAGTGATGATTTTGGGAAATGGCCAGTTTCCAGCCTTTCAGACAGAAATGTAATTAATTCTTTAACATTACTTTGTCGTGCTTTAAATTGCAATAAATGACCATCAGCAATGTTCTCAGTATCAGTTGTTCATAATCCAGGAATTAAAGAAAAGCCATTTGAAAAAGATATAACATGAAACAGATGGACACACATTTTCATTTATTTAATTCATGCTGCTCTTTGATATTTTTCAACGAGCTTATGCCTGCTTTTTCCTCTCTGTTCCTCTTCCCTCTTATTTTGGTCTCTCTTCTCTCTGTTCACACCCTGACATCCCCAACTGCAGTCCGAAAAGACAGAGCCAACGCTGCCAACTCGTACTGGCACTCCTTCCAAGAACGGAAGCAAAGGGACACAGGGGACCACTTTCGTTCTACTGCCATTGGTAACGCAATAGAATAAAAACTTTATATGTGGGATGTGTGTATACATTCCATAAAGAATATATGCACAAAACCTGCGCCTTCAGACCCAAGTAGCCTTGACAGTCTTGTTTGCAGTTCTTACCCAGAATAAAATGTATCAGCTTCCAAACCTCTATAGTGTGTGGAAACCACCATAAAAATCCCTTTTTTTTCCTGAGATAAAAGGAATGATAGAAAACGAACGAAATACATATGTATCTTTCAAAGGAGAAGGGAAGAAGGAAGGAAAGAGGATATATTTTATGTCTGTCTGCTGGCCTGGAAAATAAATACTGCTGTTGTGCAACTCTGCAGCTGCTCACTCTCAATTTGTTGTTTTCATTCTGTTTTTTATGATTTAATCTCATATCCTTACAGTTAATCTGAAAAGGGTTCAAGCAGCTTTATTCATTAGTCTTGCTCCAAATCACGATCTTACAGATCATGATCTTTACAGATATCAAGAACCAATTCTCTTTTTGACATGGCTCACCCTCTGATAGATGCAGCAATTGAAACATGAAAACAAACTTTCTCACAATATTTTCACTTTCTTTTTTTTTTGCATTGAATCTCATGAAAAATATCCTTGAGGATAGCACTTCTTACAGTAATAGAATGCATGACAAATATATATTGTAAATTCAAAATTCACATTTTCAAATTTTGGAAAGCATTTTGGATTCATACAGGATGGATGAGGGGAAAAAAAAAAGAAAAGGGAAAAAACCAACAAAAAGCTTAATCATTCACATCTACGTAAACTACATAACATCATTTCAGTTGGACATTAGATGAGACATAGTTATGTCATCATAACCTTGCACGGGGAAGACTTCATGCATTTCCTACTTTTTTAAAATTCCTACAATTTTAAAGCTATTGCTTTAAAAGGATTGTGAAATGCCAGGTATATAGAAAAGATGTTTGTGAAGCAACATCCCTAGTACGTCACAAAAGAGTTACAATTTAAAATACTGAATCCATATGTGGAAAATTACTGAAATGGATTTACAATGGATCATACCAAGAGCAAGAAAAATAATTATGTTACAACTCAAGCATGGCAACACCACCTAAAGATCTAACAATTCAGGCAAACAGAATGACACATAAAAAAGCTTTGTATCAGCATTAAAGTTCCCTGTTCCCCAGCTTTTATTATTAGGATCCTATACACATTTTAATAGGACATTATAGACATTTGCTTTGGCTTAGGTTTTGGAATGAAGAAATCAACCATTTTACAAGCTGATTGCCTGCTAGAAAATGACTAGAAAAAGATTATTCAAACAATTTTGTTGCTAGAAAGAAAACATAATGTATTGAATGATGAGTAGCGTAGGTCTTGGAAACAATAGAGTACATGAATGCTTTTGATCAAAATAAAATAAAAAGGCCCCTTTTGTATAATCCAGAATTTATGTGAAATTGGATAGTACAAATCAAAGAACTGCAGTGCATACAGCCATAAATCTACCATCTGTGCACAGCAGACCTCAGAATAGACCTTCTGAGTCTATGGATTACATAGAGTAATATTTTGCATTTCTTTGATTCACATCATTTGGCAGTTTTCACGGAGTCTAGTGTTATACTACCATCAGCATCCATACTCTGCTCATAAGAGTAAGTCTGTGAAAACCACTACATATGTTTACTTGTCAACTGCCCTTAGCAAAAAATCTCCATGTGATACAAATTATGCTATTCTCACCTCAAATAATGTCAAATATAAGATGGTCAATTACTGAAAGCAATCTAACACTGGATCCTACAGTGTGTCTGCTGCCTCTGCCTTCTCCATGGGTGTAACACACAGAAAGCAGTAAAAAACCTACAAGGCAGATTATAAATATTGGATATGAACTAGAACAAAATTTAATAATGGCAAACTGTTCTGCTGGTGGGAAGTACAACTTGCTCCTGAATAGTCTTTGACTCTCTTTTCCTCTGTTATGGGTCCAATATAAGAAAAACGTCCTTGCAGAATGTGCAATCCAAAATCATCTCAGACTTCTTTAAGGCAACAAATTTCAGATCAGTCAAAGAGGACTTATAATCAAGTACCTATCTGTCTGTCTGAACAGTTTAGGCTCTATCGATTGCAAATGGGACTGTTGCATACATCAAGGGAACAGAATACTAGTCTAACGGTTGAAACAATGAATGTTATTTTAATGAAGAATATTACTACTAAAGAAAATAGGGGGGAAATTCAGTAATTACCACTCAAGAATGGAAAAACAAAAAAGCACAATTAAAAAAGACATAGTAAGGAATGAGACAGAAATGGCATTGATGCTCTTGAGGTTCAGGGAGTGAATGTTGCCCTTTACTCTGTGACCAATTTGTCTCTAGATGACCAAGATAAGATATATGACATTTGCTATAAAGAACTTCTAAGTAATGATTGCTGCAACATCAAAGGAAGCTGCAAATGCTCAAATTTTCTTTGATGAAAAAGACATTTAACCTTTCCATTTGAATCATAAGAGCCCAAGTATATAGAGTCTTAGCAATACTTTTTTAACGTCTTTAATTATTTTTTGTGTCAAAACTAATGTGTTTGGGATGAAAAATAAAAACAGACAATATAGTTCTCACTTTCTAATTACTTCTGTTGTTCATGCTGTGCAACAGAAACAACAACCACTTCTACATATTTTAGACTTTTTTGGCTATTTCCTTGTTATTTTGCACATTTTGAACTGCCATGTTTTTCTCCTAGAATTAGCTTATTTAGACAAATGGTCTACCATACTGCAGTAGCCAATTTCTGCATAGAATTCATTTAAGAATAGAAAAAAAACCTGTCATGATGATCTCCAATATAACATAAATATGTTATAACATAATATTAAAAAAAAAAAGGTAACATGAAGCATTCAGAAAAGATGACAGAAGACCAGAAGCCTTTAGGAAAAGTTACATACAATTGCTTGACGACAACAAAGTGGTGAGTGAGTTTCAACTGGATAAAAGTTGTCTTAACTTGATCAATAATAGTAAATAAAACATATATGGATTTATAAATTTTAATATTAAAATTATATCAAATTATGATACATATTATATGCATAACTGCATTATAGCAATAATAATGTATTATCTTATGTTCTTGACAGTGGTTGAATGTAACGAAATTGCAAGCCTTCCCAGTATTATTGCTGAGAGTAGCAATGGCACCACACTATATACAGGTCCAAACTTCAGGTCTATTCCTATCTATGAATTCTGGGATAGTCTCTCTGAGACACTGGAATTCTCCTCTAAAAGCCTGTTTGACCAATCAGACATTGATGGGGCATTAAGGAGGAGTCTTTTTCATTATCTCCAGCAAAGGAAAGACAGTTAATGTGAGGAACATTAGGGAAGAAAATTCCTCAGAAGACCCTCTAACCTTCAATAGCATGTAATATATATTATAAATATATTCTAAGCATACTTGTATATGTTAATTAGGGAACACTAGTATTAGTATCCAAATAAAACAGGAAGGGGATAATCACTGACAAAACAATCTGGATTTAAACAATATGTTGAGAAGTAGTGATCACAATCAGCAGAATTGTTCTGATTTCAGGCACAGTCTACATTCTTCCTGTTGGTAACTATTACTTTCTATTATCCATGTTTATCATATAACTCTGCTTAGGGTAAATGTACATTACATATCTGAATTATATGTTTATTTATGTATCCCTCTCTCCCTCTCTCCTTCTGCATGCATATAATATAAAAACACTTTCAGAGTTAAATTATTGCTGAGAACAAGAAGGGGTTTTTTTTATCATCACATTATGCATGATTCCATTTTCCTGGCAGAATTAAGAAAAAAAAAAAAAAGAGCCACAAGAGAATTAGTCTCTCTCCTGCTCCTTGCATCAAGTTAAGCTGCCAGCTGTATTTCTCAGAGACCATGTACATAACTGAGGAGCACTCAGAGCAACTAAGTACTGAACCCATCAGCTAAAATCAGAGCAAAGGACAACAGGCAGAATCAGTGAAACAAAAAGGGTTAGATTAATTACATCCAATTTGTTCCCAAATAAGACCAAAAATAGGAAATAAAATATGGTGGAATACAAGAGGTGAGAGAAAAGGAAAACAATTTTAATTATGTTAACTGTAAAAGATATCATACGTGTCTTACTTGTTTCAAGCTTGCGGAATAAATATTGTAACGAGGTCATAGCTGGGCAGCAGAGGAAGGCTGCCAGATTATACTGCTCTGGCTGCCAAATTCCAAGGCAGGTGGAGGTCTCTGGAGAGAGTATCACTTCCATGGAAACACGTGAGCAAGCTCACTCTCCTCTTTCCTTTCCCACAATATTTAAAGTTCTATTCTGGTCTTGCTTGGAAAGAAATTAAATTTTTTCAATTAAACAGTTTTTACTTTTGTGTTCCAGTAAAATGTAGCCACAGAGGTTGAGACCCTTCTGGTGTTTTTTGGTACAATCACATCAAGAAAAAGGGAGGGAATTTCCAGCTCCAGCCTCTGGCTAAACGAGATCCTACTGCATTAGCACTGAAATAGCCACCGTTTCAACCAATGTCAACACTGAGATAAACCAGTGAAGAAAAAAAATTTCATACTAATGACAAGAACTGACAGCAAGAAACTGAGAAACCATGAAAAGACTCAGGTCATCACACAAAGATTTCACCATCTTCAATACTATATACTGCAAGTACTACCAGATGTTTTATAGTCCTAGCAGCCATCACCTTCATTAACTTGCTTCTCTGAGTTTAGATTACTAAAATTCTGATATAAAGTTAGTGTCCACAAAAGAAATATGGTAACATCTGATACAGTGCAATGACTATGATTCAACAAAGTTGCAGGCACATGGACAAGCTCAGTCACACTGCAACTGTCATTTTCCATGTTGTTTTTTTAATGAGAAGGAATGAAGAACACACATTGTCGATGACCATCTGAATACAGTAAGAGACTCCTCAGCTTCTGTTTCTTAGGATTGTTTCAAAAAGCCCAGTATGTATTTTATAGGCTACAGAATAAAAATAAGATAAAACTTAAAAAGATAAAATTTGTAGCATAAATTCAGCAGACTTTATCAGTATAAACATTGAATACTTTCTTACCTGTCTGATGTTGTGTCACTTGTTACTTGATGCTTTATTCCGGAACCATTCTTAATTGAGTCTTGTCTTGTGAGCCCTTGAGATCGGTTTTTGTCCAAAACTTGTGTGGATACATCACCTGATGGTCCTTGGTACTGCAAATGCTCCTGCAGCTTTGCTTTTTTCTCTTGAGGTGCTTCCTCATTCCGCATACCTCTAACGCCTTCTTGGTCAGGCTGCTGTGGTGCATTTGATCCACTGTTATAGAACCAGGCTCCTGATTTTGTGAGGATTTCTTGTTGTTTTCGGCACAAGTTACATACCCACATTACCTGTTCAGACATAGTTAAATGGAAAATCTGTTAGCTTTTAAACACTGTAGACAAAGTTTTCATCAAGCATACATCAACTGATTGTTGCCATTTCCAAACGTAAAAAGAATACTATTTCAATTCTTTCTATTAAAATTACCCGAGTTTTAAAATATGTCTGTACAACCTTGAAGAAAATTGTTTTAGAAAAAATACAAATACAAAAAAACTTTTATTCCATTTTCACTTCATCATTTAAAATACATGGGAAAACCACAGATAGTAGCCGTATAAATGAAAAGGATCATTTGATTCCAGTGGCAGTAAATGTAAGATTTGAAAATTAAGACCATAGGTTGAGGATGATGAGATGACAGAAAAAAAGAAAGGAATAAAAAATTCATTAAACATTTAATCCATTCTCTTACTAAGTCAGAGTAAGAAACTTTGGAATAGATCCTCTGCTCTTATAAAGAAGTAATTTTATAATTCTCAAAAATGCTCTGCTATTTACTTCAGTGGTGGTCTGTGTTTACATGAAGCAGCTGACTTCAAGAAGTGACTTGATTTTCAAAGCTATTGTAAATTAAAGTCATTTTCTAAATAAAATAACACAATATATAAGGTGGTGAGTCTCTCCATAGCCAAGGTTTAGCTTTCACTGTATGCTTACTGAACTATTAAAATTACAGCTTCCCAGTTGCGATATCCTGCATGTAGTAATGAGATTTTGTAATATTCTAAAATGTACTTGCTTGCAAAGGTTTTGTATCTGATCACCTTAGTCACATGGCAATACAGGAAATTGCCAATGCCAATTACCTGTAAGTTAATTTCACATTCAGTTCTTATGTTATATGAGAATAAATCAGGATGTAATTAATAAACTACAACAGACCAGTTATTAATACTATGGAACATTCAAAGTGTTTATAGTGTTATCTTAAAATCTGAATTGTAAATAGCATTAATTCACCACAAGTTTAGTTATTTAATCCTTAATCTTCATTTTTCTTTAGCCTTAACTCAGCTTTTCTGTCCTTTTTATATTTTTGTATTAGCTCACAGACAAAATTGCATCATTTTTACTACATGTTCCTTGAATGTCTACATTCAGCCTTCAATCTAGTTATGATGCCTCCACTTCTAATCCTAAACCGCCTCTTTTTCAAGGGTTTACAGTACAGGACATTCAAAGGCTTACATTAGTGCTCTTCCTTAGTCTTTTAAATGCAGCTAGCTTGATGGGTGAATCACACGGAAAATGTAGTTTCTACCTCCATAGTACATCTAGCTCAGTCCACCAGAAAAGGTTTCAGAAGCTGCAATCCATATCTTACTTTTATTTTCCAGGCAGTTATCAAACAGAAAATTTGGGCCATGCTGTTCAGTCAAGTCTCACCAAAAACGTTTTGATGAAAGCTTCATATAGAAGGCTACTTGGATGCAGGTTCGTACTCAAATTGAACTCACTGACTGCCTCATTCACAAACTGCCAGGCTGGGCAGGAAAAGGAGGCACCGCTTGCCCATTTAATGTTGCCCCATCCTGGTAAACTTCCTTCTTAACTTTTTATAGTGCTGATACTCCATCTTTGAGAACTCGTGCCTGCTTGTTTCAACAAGACAGAACAAGCTGTCAAAGCACTGAGGGTAAAAAAAGAGACTCCCTGAGTTGCAGCTTGCGCTCTGAAGTAGGTTAGACGTCCTGAGAACAAAGGTCAATCCTGTGTATGCTTCAGGCCTGGCCATCATTCAAATACAAATATAAGAACAGGCCTGTTTTACCTTTGCTAATCAAGTTAGAAAGTACACGAAAGCTCCAAACTGAAATTTCAGCGCCAAAGACAGACGTATTTTTGCCCTCTTTAATCAATAGCAATTCAAAGCCTTTAATATTTCTGCTTGGTTTGTACACAGCTGAAAGACGTATTAAACTTTCCATATATGTGTCTGCTCAATGAAAGGACCAGATCTGAAACAATTATTTAAGTATACAAATATATAACAATTTGAATGACTACAAGACAAAATGCCCCAAAGTTTTTGTGTGCTATTTTTCCTTCTGTTAGAAGATGTTAAAGTGTCACAAAAGCTAGATATCACAGTCTAAACACTTGAGCAACTCTGTCCTTGGCTGACAGCCACATTTTGTCCCAGGACAATGCACTCCAGGATGACCAGTATTATTCTCTTGTACCTAACAGAATGAGAGGTCCTTCAGAATCAATACAATTTAATAGCTCCCCCTCTAAAAGTAGAATCAGGAAGAGTACTCCTGACCTAACCTCTTCCCCGTGACACACAAAATTTAGTGATCTCTTCCAACATAAATCTCAGCTCCTGACAAACTAGGTAGATGACGATGTATAGCAGAACAGAGCAATTGTCAGTGCTGTGAGTCCCACATGAAACAAGCAAATATTTTATGATAAAAGTTCCACCAAATCCAGTCCCTGATTAAAGATGCTATGCCTATCTTTGTTGTCACTATTTACTGCATCGTCATCTGGTATTTTATTTCCATTTCTACATCTTGGAAGCTGCTTTTACAGATTGTCACAGTGATGCTTTAAGGAAGACATCGTATTATCTGGCCCTACTGAAGTCAAATTGGTTCCAACTGTTTCCATTGTGCAATGTTTCTTACACACTACAAAGTATTTGGGTCAGACCTGCAGGAAACAATAAGAGCACTTAAACTGAAAACACCTCATGAAAAAAAGAAAACTAAAAACAAACAAAAAATTTACTTACGGTATTTCATGTTGAGAAAAATACAAACACACAGCATGAAAAATGCATATATTTATGCATCATGCAGATTTTTGCTGCCTTTCTAAGGTTTCACAATATCATAATATTTCATTATGTTTCTTATGTTTCATTATGTTTATAGCTAACACTTCTGATAAAGCCTTATTTCCAATGTACTTTCAACATGCAGACTTCCGTAGTGTTGACCCAAGCAGTTATAATTTTAGCTTCAAATAATCATACACAATGAGCAGAACGGCAACTGTCACACACACATAGAAATATCGGCGCTTTCAGTGAGCACCAAGAAATTCAAGCCTTCAATTAGCACAGGGCTAAACTGACTTCTCCATCTTAACGTAGCATGTAGAAGATTCTTGCAATTTAAAAAATACTGGTAATTTACAGTGCAGAACTCTCACTTAAATGACAGACACGTATGTAAGAGAGTGTCATAAAAACACAGATGGGAAGGTGGCATATTCCTGGACAGGACAGGACTTCTCCTTCTGCCCCCAGGGGCCTGCGAGAGAGCTCTCAGCAGCTCACACGCTCGCAGAGCAGCTCTTTCCCCGCCAAGTCCCCTCCAGGACTGAGCATTTCATGTGACTGTGACAGCAGCACAGCAGAGAGGGGAAGGGGAGAAAACACGAGTGGATCACATGCTTTAATACATGCATTTTGATATATCTGCAAAGAACCACCACAGACGTTTCCCTTCTAAAACAGCAATTAAAAAAGGGCTAATCCCTTACATCAGAAAGCTGAGCTCGAAGGTAGGCACGCTACCTACCACACCCATTTTCAAATCTAACCACCACTCAAGAATTCCACAGCTGTGAGCACATTTTGTACACGAACATCAGTGTTGCAATTTGTTGGCGTCAGTTCTTCGCAGCATGGGAACATGCCAATTTGAAAAGGAAAAAATGGACAAAAATCTGTTGTCCAACTCCTCTAGTTATTGTTTAAGTGCTGGTTTAACACTAGTCTAAAGTGCTAACGGTACTGTACGGAGATGTGCACCTCAGTACAACAGGCTGAAGCACCACCTCGTGCCTAGGACAAGAATTGCTGAAGTTTTCAAACAAATTTCTCCTGTAAAGTGTGAAAATAAGCACACGAAATCTATCTAGCCTGACATTTTCACATTAACTCTTAGTTTAATTTGGTTTTTTAGGAAAAATTTCTCTTTTTTTAATGCAATACTGAAAAGAAATATTCCGAATTTGGATTAGACAGATTTACCTCGAACCTTCCACGTGCTTTTCATTCACAAAGATTTATTCCATACACGGAAGAAACAAGTTCTAACTATTTTTGTATTTTTTCACCAATTTTTACAAGTTTATTCTATAATGTGCTCTAACTTCTGCTAACATTGCCCAAAAGCTTTCATCATATAATATTAGCACTTTTTACTATATAAGTGCACAAAACCAAATTCTGCAAAACCTGCATTATCGACATAATCAGCCATTTCACATTTACACATCAGACATAATTAGTGCACAAAAAATCGCTCCTTTATGTTGTCCTAAATAAAACATTAGAGATTTGTCTATTAAATTCTTCCAAACACCTTTCACACACCACTTGAAACTCAATGAAATTAAAAAGATATTTATAAAGAAATTACACCTGCAGACATTTTAAAGCAAAAAAAAGAGGTAATTTTATAAAAAGGATATAGTATGACACTCATCTTAATATTTTCAGATACATCATGTGAAAAGACAGCTACCTTATGAAATACCATTCACTGGTCCCCTAAGGATAATTATAGATGGCCCAACACTAACTTCCAAGAACAAAATGGAAATCTTTCTTTTAAGAATAAATTAAAGGACACAGTATATTTGATTACCTATAAGCCTGAGTTTGAAAGCTTGGACACTACAATCTAAGAAATAATTACACCAAATCCTCAACAGCTTTCATAACATTACTTTGAATTACAGGTGTGCAGAGGTGCAAAATCATACTGAAAGTCTTCCATAGGACAGGATGGTTGATTGTTACAGTTTTACCAAATGTTGTAGAGTTCAGCTGCTTGGCAGAAGCACGTAATACATTAGCATTATACTAACTGTTGTGCTTGCTGTTAAAGTTCTTCAGAAAATTTCTTTTGGTTTAAATATATATATTATTTATTTTGTCTTCATATCTTATGTAAGATACAATGCCTTAAACATTATATAATGTCACAAGAATACAACATTGAAAGGAAAGGGGAAGAAAAATGGAAGAGTAGGAAAACTCCTTGCTTGGGTCAAGCATCAAGGTAACTAATCATGTTTACCAAGATACTAAAGTTAGTCCTTTTTTTTTTAATCTGTCACAGATGCAAAAAAACTTCATTACATCATGGAACAGTGCAATGTTTGAAGCCACCCTGTACCAAGGAAGTTTTTTTCGAGGAGAGTCACTGTGTTGACTTGGAACAGACACTGCCAAACCAGCGCTGGCACTCAGCAACGTGAGTCACCCATAGCACATCTATGCATCTTTGGCTAATGTGGCACCAGTGCCCGATAGTATCTTCCTTACCTCTAGACCCAGTTTCTGCTGATCTTTCCCCATTTTGCTTATTTGAAATATAACAATGTTTCCAAAGAACTATAATTTTAATCAGTGGGTCTCCTGGTTCTGGAACTGCAATGGTCACTTTGAACACTGTCTCCCCAGAAAGTGAGACTGATCTGCTTTTCTGGTTACTGGTTTGTTTCTGAACACATTAAAATCTCCCAAAGTTTTCTAGCAAAATAGGAACAGTGCTATTGATTGCCCCAACAGAAGTAAACAAACAGATAATTCCCAAACTGAATGATTCTATGATCATTTGCAACTGCATTTTGGTAACTATTTTTCTACATAAAAATAAATCCAAATAACTGTTTTAAAATCAACAGGACTACTCTGGATTTATTTGACTGTAACTGAGAACAAAAACTCCTTGCAGTGGTTGCAGTACTGTGAAATATTCCTTAAAGATGGTTTAGGTTTTTATTTGATATCAATCAGTTTTACTGCTTCTCTTTCAAAGCAAAAATGAATCTGCAAGTTTTCATATCCTCTAAAAAGAAATTAGTAACATTATTGACATTGCATAGTACCGTCTTTTGATACTGCACTAGAGCAAACAGAGGTTGTATCTTTATAATTATCCATTCAGCTCTACCTTATTCAACTATACCTGTGGGATACCTTCACTCTGCGTCACACCATTTCCTTCTGTGAAATTAATGCATTTAGTCAATGAAGTATATTACAGGAGCAAAGAAAATCTCTGAATTTGTGATTGTTTATAAGAGTTAATAAATATTACCCACTTTTTCAATATTTTGCTATGCCACTAGTCTGTGCTATGGTACTGACTTTCACTTTCATGCAAGTAATAAAGTTATAATCAGTTTGACCAACTGCCAAAACTGATGTAACGTTTACTGGCCCTATATCCGTAATGATACATGGATACCCATCCTCCAAAACTGTATTAAACACCACAAGGATTCCAATACCAGTTAATAAAAGTGGGAAAGGTTACAATATTAGTATGAGACTAACATCTTTACACATGTTTTAAAGGATACGTGTATTTGCATACAAAAATTCTGTATACTGAGAGGATGGCCATACTACACATTTGCTCTTGAGTTTGTGGTGAATGGATATATTATGTATGAATAGTTATGATGGTTATAAACAACCAAGTCAGCATAAAATTAGTATATCCCTTCTTGTGCATGCATTTGGTACTGTATACATTTACATGATTCTATCTTTTAAGCATAAGAGACAAAAAATCGTAAGTGACTACAATTTTTAAAAGGTACACTCACTCTTTTTTACTAATGCTGTACTTATCCTAATGGGACAGTTCATCTCTCTTGTATCGATAGTTTTATTATTCTTAAGGCATACACTTGCAATTTTGTTCATACTTTTTTTTTTCAACCAAGAGTACAATCAGTGAATGAGACATCTGACTGGGAAAACAGATTATTTATGTTCAAAAAGTGTGACAAAGGCCTCCACATGCACAGTAGGACTAGAAACTGTTAGTTGCAGTGCTAATCTAGGTGGGTTAATATAAACCAGAGCACATTCTTTCTAAAGTATACTGTATAAAAAGAAGCAATTCACATATAAAATAACTGATATTCTTTAAGATAAAGGCACTAATTTGTTTTTTTTTCATTATGGCACAGGCAGAACTCAACATTGTCCAGTCCAAAGTGTTTCGAATCAATGCCTATTGGAAATAGTGCATAATTCCTGTACAGTGCCATATTGACCATACACAACTCTTTCATGAGCTTTCATGATTTCATGAAGAACTAGATAGTGTAAAGACTTCCAGTGAGGAAATGGCTAACATGAAACAGAGTGTGATGTGGACATGGTACACTCCAGTGAGCATTGCATCCCAGCAAATGCATCTGCACTGCTTCCAAAATGGAGTTTGTAAGCCCACACAGTACTCCACAGGGCCATGAGGGCTCATTAAATAAGCATGGTGGGTTTTGGAATGAAATAAACCTGCCATAGGTGAACACAATCTACAACACAGTTCCACAAAGTCTTTCTCTAGCCTTGAAAACTTGCATAATTATGTAATATATTGAGAATGTAGAGTTGACCATGCTACACCTTTACTAAAGTTTCAGATTTGTAACAATCTTAAGAAAGCAAGAGAACAGAGCACACGTGTTGTCACTTTTCTCAGGAACTTTAAGCTCACTAAACAAGAATACTGCATAGAAAGAGACCTCGTGTATTGATTCCAGTGGCTTGCTGCTTCAGGCAACAGTATTTTTTTAACAACTTTATAATTTTAAAAAGTTCCATCTTAAAATTAACTAGAAATAATGAGGCCAAAATCTGTCAAAATGCTTTTCCAAGTCCCACAGCTACAATGGAAAGAATGCCTTTTAATTTCCGGCACTCATTTATTCCAAGCTAGTTTGTTTATTCTTGTACCAGTGTTGTCATTTAGTTTAAATAGCTCCTTCCTCTCCTCAGGGTTTGCTGCCTGATGTTTTTATAGAGACCAATCACATACTCTCTCTGCTTTCATTTTTCAAGACCAACTAGATTTTGCTCTTTCAGGCTAAGCCTATACTAGGAAGACATAATCATGTCACAGGGCCAGGTGCTGGCCCATGGTTGCCCGCTAATTCTTACGCTTCCTGGCACAGTTAGGCCTTTGCCAGCCAGCCTCCCCCAGACAATGCCAGCACAAAGTGTAGGAGAACAGCATGGAGCAAGAACTGCTCCTAATAAGCAGCTTGGAAACAGCTACCCTGCGGAATCCAGGGTTTGTTGAGCAGGACTGAGCCACACAGGGGTCCCTGGCCTGTAGTTCAGAGCAGAAATTCTTTTTAGTCTTTAAATTCCTGATTTTACACTTGGTGCTATTTAATCTCATTTTTACTACTGGAGTTCACAAGTTCATCTGGTTCTTTACTGTATGGTATCCTATTGCTCCCCTACACTGGTAAGTATCCAGCTTTGTGTCACCGATGTATTTAATTACAACATTCTTGTTCTCTATGCCAAGGCCACTAGTGAAAATATTAAAGATCTTCCCTACACTAATGCTTGAGGAACTCAGCTAGGAAGTTGCTTATAGCTTTCCCCTCTATATCATTATTCAAATAATCCCCATTGTTTCAGTTTAACCAATAATTTCTAGGTGATCTTGTATCATTTAATCCTCTGCAAAGAAGTTACAGTTAATTGTCACCGCCTAATCCCTACCCATCTCTGCACACAAACGAGTTCCTTGAACTCTTCAGTCCAACTGTTTTTGCCTATTTGTTCCCTTAATTCTTCAAAAAATAATTCCCTCTGAGGAGACTGTTGTTAGAGCAACTTTGCTGATGGATTAAAAATTTGGGATGGAGGAAAGGCAGTTAAGGTTTTAGTAGAAAAATACAAATAGGCAGTTACAGCTGGAGTAAGGTAATATAAATAGACAGTGGAATTACTAATTTTCCACAATTTTACAGAAAAGTGATTGATGCTTACTGCTTATAACATAAATCCAGGATGTCTGAAAATATTAAGTTTTATTTAAGAGACGATTATTACAACATTTTCTCATTTTCTTAAATATTTTAATAATAAATAATTCAGGCAAAATAAGTACTGTGTTCCACCAGATTTGGCACACAGTAGAAATCATCCAAATAATAGTTCCAAGTTGTTTTATTTCACAAACATTTCTACTCTCAAAGGCACTAGTAAAATATTCAAATATCTTACAGAGATTTAATTTTGAGACTTTTGTTGCCTGAAAGTCTCAATTAGATGTTATTTATGCTGCTTTGTGTTCAAAGTTTTGTACTCATGTCACAGCTTCATTAAGGAACCAGCTATAAAAATAAGAAATGATCTACAGCACAGAGGTGCTGAATATTTTCATTAATTAATGCTTGTAAACTGTCTGAAGAAGAACGGCATTAAGTGTTCACAGGTTATTTACTACTGCAAGACACAATATCAACATCAACAAGAGGCCAAAAAGGGAGAAAATGTGACAGGACCACAATAATCTTGGGGTCTGTATGCAGATGGCATTAAATTGAAGCCAACAGAACTACACCACTTACATCACCTGTGCCATCACTCATTACTGAAATTGTCTGAGAAAAATGAAAGATCCAGCCGTAATGAAATGTAACAGAATGACAACCGAATGGTAACAGAAAAATAGAGATGCTTATCATGCAGTTATTGCTGTATTGAACCCCACATAAATGTTACAGAATCACTAAGGTTGGAAAGGACCTTCAAGATCATCAAGTCCAACCATTAATCCAGCGCCACCATGTCCCCTAAACCATGTCCTGAAGCGCCACATCCACACGTTTTTTTGAACACTTCCAGAGATGGCGACTCCACCACCTCCCTGGGCAGCCTGTTCCAATGCCTGACCACCCTCTCGGTGAAGAAATTTTTCCCAATATCCAATCTAAACTTGAGGCCATTTCCTCTCATCCTATCGCTGGTTACTTGGGAGAAGAGACCAACACCCACCTCACCACAACCCCCTTTCAGGTAGTTGTAGAGAGCGATAAGGTCTCCCCTCAGCCTCCTCTTCTCCAGACTGAACAACCCCAGTTCCCTCAGCCGCTCCTCGTAAGACTTGTGCTCCAGACCCCTCACCAGCTTCGTTGCCCTTCTCTGGACACGCTCCAGCACTTCAACATCCTTCTTGTAGTGAGGGGCCCAAAACTGAACACAGGATTCGAGGTTCGGCCTCACCAGTGCCGAGTACAGGGGCATGATCACTTCCCTACTCCTGCTGGCCACACTGTTTCTGATACAGGCCAGGACGCTGTTGGCCTTCTTGGCCACCTGGGCACACTGCTGGCTCATGTTCAGCTGGCTGTCAACCAGCACCCCCAGGTCCTTTTCCGCCAGGCAGCTCTCCAGCCACTCCTCCCCAAGCCTGTAGCGTTGCATAGGGTTGTTGTGACCCAAGTACAGGACCCAGCACTTGGCCTTATTAAACCTCATACAGTTGACCTCTGCCCATCGATCCATCCCTCTGCAGAGCCCTCCTACCCTCCAGCAGATCAAGACTCCCACCCTGCTTGGTGTCATCTGCAAACTTACTGAGGGAGCACTCGATCCCCTCATCCAGGTCATCAATAAAGATATTGAACAAGACCGGCCCCAGAACCGAGCCCTGGGGAACACCGCTTGTGACCGGACGCCAGCCGGATTTAAGGCCATTCACCACAACTTTCTGAGCTCGGCCATCCACCCAATTCTTTACCCAGCGAAGAGTAAACCCATCCAAGCCACGAGCCGCCAGTTTCTCCAGGAGAAAGCTATGGGAGACACTGTCAAAGGGTTTACTGAAGTCCAGGTAGACAGCATCCACAGCCTTTCCCTCATCCATTAGGCAGGTCAACATTCTTCAACTTGAACTTTCTGTCTAGACTCTAACAAGTCACAGCAGCCCAGCTCGTTGCAGGCTGCAAAGCTCAGCCAAAAAAATAAGACATGGAATCATAGAATCACAGAATATCTCAAGTTGGAAGGACCCGTAACAATCATCGAGTCCATCTCCCTGCTCCTCGTGGGCCTACCTAAAACCAAAACATATGACTAACAGTGTCATCCAGAGGCTCCTTGAACTCTGACAGGCTTGGTGCTGTGACGACTTCCCTGGGAAGCCTGTTCCAGTGACCAACCACCCTCTCAGTGAAGAACCTTGCCCTAATGCCCAGTCTGAACTTCCCATGATGCAGCTTCATTCCATTTCCTTGTGTCCTATCACTGGTCACTGGAGAGGAGATCAGCACCTCCACCTCCGCTGCCCCCTCCCCTACAACAGAAGTTGTAGACTGAGATGAGGTCACCCCTCAGACTGCCCTTCTCCAAGCTGAACAGGCCAAGTGACCTCAACCACGCCTCTTAAGTCTTGCCTTTGAGACCTTTCACCACCTTGGTTGCCCTCCTCTGGACACACCTCCCGCAACAGGCTAGCTATGCTGTGCTATCCAGGCTGGAAACCTACACTGCGTTTCATGCTACAATAGCTACACATCTTATGCCTACATGAGATGCAGCCACAGTTAACCCTGGCAGAACACTAAGAAAACCTAAGATCTAAAAAAATATTTTATATGCATGTCAGTTTAATGAATTTCAAAATAGAAAAGGAGAATAAAAGTAGAAAAGCAACAGACTTAGTGACACCTAACACAGCCAGGTATACATTATTTACCAATATCCTGAAGAGAACAACCATATTTGACAGAAGGAAAAAGGAAGTTATGTACAATTAAATAAAGCTTTTTTTTTTTAATCCAGTGTCATATAATGCCCTTTTTTAGGAAATACATTTGGTTAATTGCCTACATTTCTACTTTATATATATTGACAACTCTCCGAATAGAATAAATATAAGAAATAACTTTCTTATTTCTTCCTTTAAAATATCTACAAATTCCACATATGCAAAGTCTTTCTTCAGCATCCTGTTGAGGTAGCTAGCTGAATGCTTCCCCTTCATGGCTAACATAAGTTAGCAGGCTTTGAAAGTGTTATTAGTGAGATTTAGTGCCTTCCCTAAAATAAGGACTACTTCACATTTCACCCAGATAACTGTATCTACAGTTTAATGACCACTTCCTGCTTTGTTGCTCTTTTGCATCCTTCCTTCTTGCAGGGAAGGGGAGATATAAGGTGGTAAAACTCTTCACGTACACATTATGTGTACGTGAACTGACAGTAGAAAGCAGAACAATGCAAAGTCTCATAGCTTAAGTCTTCCATGTCTCATAACAAGTGTCTTTCAGTCTGGAGAAGAGGAGGCTGAGGGGAGACCTTACCGCTCTCTACAACGACCTGAAAGGGGGCTGTGGTGAGGTTGGTGTTGGTCTCTTCTAAGTAACTAGCGATGGGACAAGAGGAAGTAGCCTCAGATTGTGCCAGGAGAGGTTTAGATTAGATATTAGGGAAATTTTCTTTATGGAGAGAGTGGCCAAGGTTAGGAACAGGCTGCCCAGGGAGGTGGTGGAGTCACCATCACTGGAATTGTTCAAAAAACATGTGGACGTGGCACTTCGGGACATGGTTTAGTGGGCATGGTGGTGTTGGGCTGACAGTGGGACTTGATGATCTTTAAGGTCTTTTCCAACTGTCGTGGTTTAGCCCCAGCTGGCAGCTAAGCACCACGCAGCCGCTCGCTCACTCCCCCTCCCACAGTAGGGTGGGGGAGAGAATTAGGAAAAAACCTCGTGGGTTGAGATAAACACAGTTTAATAGGACAGAAAGAAAGAAGGAAACAACAATGATAATACCAACAAAGGAATGTACAAGAACAAGTGATGCCCAATACAGCGATTGCTCACCACCCAGTGATCGACAGCCCGTCCCCAAGCAGCGATTTCCGCCCCCCGGCCAACTCCAGTTTATGTACTGGGCATGACGTCGTATGGTAGGGAATATCTCTTTGGCCAGTCTGGGTCAGCTGTCCTGGCTTTGTCCCCTCCCAGCTCCCCGTGCACCCCCAACCTCCTTGCTAGCGGGCCAGCATGAGAAGCTGAACTGTCCTTGACTGCTCAGCAACAACCCAAAACATCAGCGCATTAACAGTTTCTCATCCCAAATCCAAAACACAGTGTCACACTGGCTTCTGTGAAGAAAAACAGCTCTATCCTGGCTGAAACCAGGACACCAACCTTAATGATTCTGTGATTCTGTGATAATATGAGAATATAGGTGAAGTAAGAATGGGAAACAAGTCATGGACTACGTGTCTTGAAGAATACCAATAGCGGAATAGGCTAGTAATCTCCTTTCAAAAAAGAGTCCACAGTACAATTTCAGTTAGCAGCTAACAACTAGTGGACTTTTCAAAGAATATGACCTAATTATAAAGATAATGTAGTCCTGACAAACTTCTCTCATCAGAACAAAAGACTTTATAGAAGTATGTCCTGGAAACCATGTCTGTGCCTTAAAAATGACATGCAGTTTGCCTAACAAAGAGCATGTAATTTGTCAGGAAATCTTTTTAAATAGGCTCTGAAGTTGTTACATTCCAGCTCACAGCTGGAAGCTCTTATCAATTTACCTTGATAAAACCAGCATATCTTACTAGTGTCATCTCCATGTGGCTTCTGCTTTTCCCTTCATTTTTTCAGGATACACTACTGACAATATTGAGTGAAACAAGTCAAGGTCTGTGGAGACACCACATACAGCCTGTATAAATGGGCTAGGTTAACTGTTTGAGGCTTCAGAAAGAAAAGTGGTTAAACAGGCACTTTCACTGAGATTAAATCCTGACACAATGGTTTCTCTGTGAAAGAATTTTTTATCTTCTCAGGATGTGAAGTTATATGTGTTTTCATTCCCAATTCTGGACCAGATCTGACCCACATTTATCTCCACGAAGGCGAAGACAGTGGTCTATTTCTCTCTGACAAAGCCATCCCTTTCTTCCCTAGCTGTTATGTGTAAGTTTGTAACTGGTGCATGCTCTACTTCAAACAATTGCCTTACACAGCAGACAGCTCCTGTTTTGTGGGTTTGGGGCATGAACAAATCCATACCTGTGATGACCATATGACATGCAGATTATAATGTGCTATAAAGGACACAGCATTATATTACACTTTCCTAGAATTGGATAAAAAGTAGAAATGGAAATAATCTGAAATACTGACTTGGCAATAAAATAATAAAATATTTCTGGCTCCCTCTAGTGGGCTTTAGTCATGTAGCGTGTGAGAAAAGTTACAGTAATGCACCAACAGTAAAAGTCTTTGGAAAGTTGTAACAAAAACTTCGAAGTTTTCCCTCAATATATTTCTGAAAACAACACCTAAAGTTAGCCAGAGGTTAAAGGTTCCTGTTTCATTTTATTTTTCTTTTCTTTTAGATTTTAAATCTAGATATTTGAAAGGCTTAAAGGCCATGTATTGATCTAATACCTAACTTTAAGTATTTGAATATTCCCCCTGGTATAAGGTTCTCTGATGAAATCGTTCATGTTATAGGGTCAGCTTTTCTATAAACAAAACTAAGTTTGAGTACTTTAGGATTTCTTCAAATCTGTGAAGTACAGATTTTCACAGTGCAAATCCTTGAATCTTTCTGAATTTCCAAAATCCCCTGTGTCAACAGTGAATATCAGCCACTTTTTTTTCTTTTTTTTTTTTTTATGATTTTTCCACCTCAATAGTATGCAGGTTCTCCTTAGAATAGCTGGTTCCAACTAAAAGACTAATTTAAATATATTTAAAGTGACCAAAAAAAATTAAAGATTTCCTCATATTTCTGTTGCACAGCTTATATTATCAGAGAATTCAGGAGCAGCAACTTTCAAGTTCCAAATTAGAACCAATCAAGTGTTTTGGTTATTGTTATTTTTGTTATTGACTAAAACTATACTTAAAGATTTTTCATTTTATCCCCTACTTTGAAAGCATTTGCATCTGCCAGTACAAAGAAATCAAATGTTTGAAATCCTAACTGAAATGTCACAGAAGCACTGACAAAATTTTGTGTAGTCTTTTGGCTGGTTTTGTTCTTTGTTTTTTTACAATTCAGACACTCATTCCAGTAATATGTTTAAATCAAAGTGGATGACAGATGATGAGCATGCCAGCAAAGTGCCTCCTGTTTTATGTAATGGATGACCACAACTGGGCTTATGAAGATCAGCTTATCATCACGGATTCTAGAACTGAAATTCCAGCCCATTCTTCACAATACTCTTATGTACACTGCTAGTATTTCAAAAGCTTTTTTGAAAGTGGTAACTTGTACAGAAAAAATTCGGAAAGATTGAGGGTTCCCCCCACTACAACTAATGTTTGTAATGGCAAAATTGTTTCAGCTTCAATTAAACTGCCACAGAGATAAAACTCTCAAAGACTCAGATTTTCAAATGAGGGCAGGAAAGTACTCTTTCACGGGGAAAAAAAAAAAAATTAATTTGTGGTCAATATTAGTTAAGTGTGAAAGCAATAAATCTACCTATAGACAACACAGAAGACTTGATATAATACAAGAACAGGGAGACAGTACAAGAAAAGGGAGATGGTATTCTGTTTTTTAATGTATGTAATCTGAAAAACTTGGTCCTATGACACAGCTGACATACAATTTACAGCCTGCCATATGACGCTGATTCAGCCAATACTAACAAACAATGGAAACCCTGTCCTCAGTTTTGAAGCAGTATGACAGTACTGCATTTTTCTTATATCTAGTTCAGAAATATGTTACCTGAAAAATGTTTGTTGAATAACACTTGTTTTGAGAGAGTAACTCAGAGAGCTAATGTCACTGTAGTAAATTCACACTTGCTCTGACTTCTGAAAGCAAACAGTATGTACACTTTCAACTTTTACAAAAGTAACATCAAAACAATAAGAATGCTGCTTAGTTTCTTCTTATGTATTGAGACCAGCTTCCTGAATGATATGAATTAATATGAGTTAATACTCAATGCGAACAGACAACTAGACAATTGTACACCTCAGGAGAAAAAGGCATTTGAACCCTATCTTCAATGTAGAGCTAAAACTATCCTAATCTCTTGGAAAAATACTACACATTCCCTACCTAGAACTTTAAGAAATGCAAATCATTAACAACAATAAATATCATCTTTCATAATCCCATGACCAAGTATCTGAGAGCAAGAACACCTTAATTAACCAGGTCATGACTCTGAAGTTATGTAGCAATTACACTGACACTGAAAGATGAACAGGTTAAATGAACACTAGTGATTAACACTGCCCGAGAAGTTTAAACATTTAAAGATAAATGGGAGATGTACCTGTATACATAGTCAACTAAATGACTAAGATTCTAACTTCAGTTAATAAATATACATTTACGATTCTATCAGTATAAAAACACTCTAGGGATTTTGTGAAAGTATACCAGCCCCAACATCAAAGAGAACTGTCAATTTTTTTATGTATTTGGTTTACAAAGCATAGGTATTTTACTTCTTACAGATCTAAAATGGTAAGAAGGACTTGTGAACTACATTAAACCAATGCTCAAAAACTGCAACCATCAGCACACATTAATCAACTAAAATTGAATTAGCTACCTGAAATCCAGGCTTTTCCATGGATCTCCTTGATGCTGAATGAAGGCATCTTTATAATAATTCAAACCAAGGAATTTTTCATTTTCAAATACCCTCCTATTTATACTTCATAGATGGCATCTTGTTTAAACAGTATTTGTCACATTTATTTAAATTTCTGCATGAATGCACTGAAGTCCAATATCTGCTGAAGTTGTCTACATAAAGTCACTCATACAATTGTCTTGCCTGTGCATCCAATATTTGATATATTTGCTATACAAATTCCTTTTTTCTCACAGCAGATCTACACAGCAGAGACAATCATAGAATCATAGAAGAGAATCATAGAATAGTTTAGGTTGGAAGTGACCTTTAAAGGTCATCTAGTCCAATCCCCCTGCAAGGAGCAGGGACATCTTCAGCTAGACAATATTAACCCAGGTGTGAAGCTTTTGTCATTTAATTCCTCAACCTATCAATAAACTGTTCCTTGAGGACACTAGCTAAAAAAAGCTCTAAGTAAACAGCTGAGGGAAAAAAAAAAAAAACATCTTGGGAGGTTTGCCGCTTTACTCTATTAGTAGCAATGTCTTCATTATTTATGTATAGGCACTGGTTTCCAGCCACTGAAGCTGAATCTAGATAATTAAACATTTATACCATTCCCTGCTGTGCTATAATGTCTAACTGTGTCCAAGGAGTCCTAGGTGTGCTGTTACACACCTGGGACTGAAACAAGGAATTTGCTGAGCTACCTTTGATAAAAGTCTACACCTGGAACTTAATAGCACATGATAGGGTTTCTGAATATTGCAACAGGTGGCAAATATAACTTACTGCTCAAGAACTGTTTCGTCTTCTGGTTCCAGAATTGCAAATAGCTTTATTAATTTGAACAAAAATGAAAGTGAAAATGTATTGAGGCGATAAAGTAAATATTGTTATTACACTATTTCTGTACACATTTTAGGATAAGATTATTTTAGGATAGCTTGAAGAAGAAATTAAATGGAAAACGGATCTATTTTGCACAATCTGAAATTAAAAGATACATTTCTAGTGCTATCAGGGTAGGAAAAATAGTTAGCAAAATGAAAGCCAGCTCATCTAATTCCACCAGCCACTGCTTTTCAGAAATCCATTACCATCTAAAAGAAAACCAACTACTACTAATTTTGGTACTACAAAATTACAACACCACAGTGTACACGTACAGGTCAAGATTTATAGGAGGAACTAGTACCTTTTATACTGACTGTTGTAAGTGAAAAAATTATACAAGCTTTTGGGCACATAAACCCTTGCTCATTTAACATCAAAGAAGCTTATATATGACTGCAAAAAGATTTTCAGGCTTACTTACTCTTCTAGTTAGTTTTCTGTTCTTTCTTAAGCAAGAAATATATCTCAGTGTTCTTCTAGCACGGAGCTTGCTAACAAAAGCAAAGTCTCACTACACAGATATATAAAAACACATGTAGTCGTTAGATTGAACTAGTTAAGAACATTCTGAAGCTACATCCTGTCAAGAAGTTGTTTTTTTTTTATTTTCCAAATAATTTTCAAATACAAGAGAAATTAGAAAAGGAGACTGGCAGTTCCTATGACCACATCTCCCTTTCCTTGAACACTGAGGAGGGTGTGCAATTGATCTGTGAATAAGGAACTGAGCCAAACGGCATCATGATGAAGAAAAAGTTAGCACAAAGTTGGACTACAATGTAGTTAATCTCCCTGTTCCTTGACTGTGATGGCCAGCACAGAGTGTATCTTAGT
Source organism: Phaethon aethereus (assembly GCF_964289735.1). Classification (NCBI taxonomy): domain Eukaryota; kingdom Metazoa; phylum Chordata; class Aves; order Phaethontiformes; family Phaethontidae; genus Phaethon; species Phaethon aethereus. The sequence continues at coordinate 23,172,135 of NC_138582.1, forward strand.
ATGACAGTAGGCAAAGTTAACAACACATGGGAAGAGATCTAATTTAGGGAAAACATTTGTATGTCAAGTTAACCACCAGTACGATGCATTTGCTTTGTGTGGTCTTCATCAGGATTTCAGGCAAGTTTAAATCTGAAACTTTAATAAGATGTATGTATACTGACTACGTTCTATTACATGTCACATCGTGACAGTCCTGAAAACAGAAAGCTAGATAACGTATTTTTGAGTAGAGAAGATGATTTGATTATGCAATCAGAATAATTCTAACAGAGAGAAAAGAAGCAACTTTGTATTTAAATACATTTACAGAGAGACCATTTTACTTATGTTTGGCAATCCAACTCCAAGAAACAGAAGACAGAAAAACTGTGGGCATTCAGTGCCATGTTCGTTTAAAGCACCTTCTGCTACTGGAGGTGAATTCTATAGTGATGAAGGAGACAAGAGTGAGCTCTGAACACAGTAATATAAAGGACAGCGGCATAGACGAATGGATACATGAGAAATAGGATCAGAGGACAGCCTAGGATAAGTGGCCCAAGACAGGATGGTCTAAGTTGTCAACTCTCCGAATTACTTTTAGAGATCCCAATCTGAAAGCCAATACTGAGGAAATCATTAAGCTTTCTGCAGCAGAGAGATATCTCAGAAAATGATCCAGAATAATAGCTGGTACAGGAGGCTTTTGTCAGAGGTATTCTAAGTCTAGGAAATAATCTATTGTGTTTGTGAGTCTCTTTGTAAAATTTTTTTTTTTCAAATTTCAGTAATCTGGAAATTAACATATTTCTTTGTTAAAAAAGAGCATATCCTTTAGATCATATACAGCCCATGAAAACCTCGATGAGACTGAGAGTGTCTTTCCTCATAAGACACAAAGTCAGTCTCAGTCAAGTGTCAAGAATAGAGTGAGTTTACACAAACAGATATTTTCCAATAGCAAGCAGGCAGTGGTATGAGGAACAACCCATGGTTTCTACAGATACTTGTCACATTTGTGCAATTCCAAGTGAGAAAGTTGTAGGGCACTGTGGAGATACAGAACTCCAACAACCTCTTATTGTTCAAAAACAATAAGATTCTTGGTAGGGCCCAGGACCTGTTCAGAAAAGCAGAAGTAAAATTAGAATCTCTTGTTTAGACAGTGAAATTTCCACAAAATGACAAGAAGCATTCTCACCACCTTGGTCTCTCCTGACTGGAATAATATTATTCATTAATCTGGAACATGGTGATGGAAAACTGGGGAATAAGAAGTTTTAACTGCAGTAAGACAAGGAGAGGGAGAATAATGCCCTATGATAATTGCTTTTGATCTTTTCTAATGTAATTTTATATAGGATTGCTTTATGAGACTAATTTTCTAAAAATAACTGCCATTGTCTGAATTCTGTCTAGGAATCTCAAAAATTATTAAACTTTGATTTAATGATTAAAGTTCAAATAAAACTCCAAAGTCAGTCCAGTTACTAGGGAAATTAGCTTAGGAAATTAAATACATTTTGTAAATACATTTTAGTAAATACATTTGATTCTGAATTTGCTTAGAAAAGTCTTTGAGATGACCTTATAAAAAAAATTCTGCAGGCTCTTAAGACTGGTGAAGGTTGAAGACTTGATTTTTACAGACAACCTATTTGTCTGTGTCTTAAATATTTCAAAGTGCATAACAATACAAAGGTAGAAGAATTACTTCATGGAAAGTCTCAAATGTTTTATACACTTGCACAGGAAATAAAGACAGAACAAGGACAAGTTCCCTAGCATTGCTCCTCAGATTTATCCTTTACAGAATTATAAACAGTTCTGTTGAAGGCTTTGATTTATCTGTAGCAGTTTAAAACAGTTTCCCTAAAAACAGCTTCCTGAACCCTAAAATGATTAAATACAAATAAAAATAAATATAAATGAATATAAGTTTAAAAAACCACACTAAAAATTATGAAGGAACAGGAAAAGTATCAGAACTTCTGAAGGCCAGGCCACTGAATTTCGCATTTCATACCACTTTAAAACTTTTCACCTGAAAACAAACACTTGCAAAACATGAATTGATGTATCTAAACCTCAAATGTCCATAATGAATTTTACTAAAGTTTTTAAAAGCCAGATCATGACCAGAAAGAGAAGTGTTTAATTGATGATGCAGAAATACAGCTATGAATCAAAAATCTATTCTTCCAGTTTTGAGTTAGAATCTGTGAGGTTAATACCAAGTAGTTCAGGGTCTTTCCACTTTCTCTGATGGACTCAAGATCAGGTTCCAGTGCCATCAGTGCTTTCTCAGGAAACTATTCTTCCCAGCACTGAATGAAGGGGATGCAAGAAAATTAAGACGACTTCCGCTCACTAGCAGGATCATAAAGGAATCATGGTTTCTCTGAAGTCTCCTTTCTCCTTCAGCTTTTAAAAAACATGTTTTCTCTATACCATAAACACACATATACATCATCTTTTTGCTTCAGTTGACGATGGTTTTATGACAATCAATCAGCAACTGCATCCTAACTTCTGGGATGGAGAAAAAAAAACACCTTTCACTATCAGCAACAGGTATTGTCTAATCCAGAAAGATTTCCCTCTCCTTCAGACAGAGCAGCACTGACCTAAACAACATTTGTTGCAAATAATGTTTCCATATAGTTTAATTAAGTTGCATCTAACTTGAACCATAAAACTGGTGTCTTCATCTCTGTACCCGAGACAGTTATTAAGCAAAGAACAAGAAAATGAACACTTGAAAAACAAAACATGAACTAAGGTTTCTAAAACTCAAATGTCCATAACTAAACTCTGTACAAGGATTTTATCAAAGTTTTAAAATGCCAGATCATGTCCAGCAAGTGAAGGAACCTAAATGAGAAGGAACCATGTTTTCTTCTGCCAAATGTTTCCAAAAACTTCCTATATTAGGTTGCTTACTTATTTGTTTTTTCCAGAAATATCAGTGATTACTGTAAAGCCACTGCCTCCAAGCAAAGGTATGTAGTATATAATTTCATTTAAATTCAGGATAACGTTCAGTCAAAATTAAAATATTTTACTACTTCTTCATTTCCTACTATTTGCAATGAAGATATGTTTTTATACAAACTGTATTGCACTTCTTAGTTCCTCATCTTTTTAATTAGACCTTCCAGGATTTTCAATGATAATTAATTTCACCACTCCAGCTCATTTTAATAAAGTTATTGAGTTAAGAATACAATTGTCAAAATCTAAGGAAGATGATCCCATGAATCTGTGTTTTTTGAAATAAACTTCACTTCCATCAGCCTTAATTGACTCTGGTTTCTCAAAGAGCATTCCTCTACCTGATAGTTTTGAATGAATAATAGTGACACAAATGCAGGAAATCCTTTAAAATGTACCTTTGTTATTTAAAGAAAAAAAAAAATCCAGAAGATGGAAAAAATTCACTAATCACACTATTTCTCAATTAAAAAATCAACTTTTTCCTTCTCAGAGATGAACTTACTCTTTTATAACCTAACATAAACTATTACTTTCTGTCATTTTTGGGTCTCCATTTTGCATCACACAAAATTAAAAAATCCTATTTATATTGGAGTATCTGTTTTGATTGGTATCTGCATAAAATACACCAGGGTTTTTAACCTTATTGTTAGCACTAAAATAGCAAGATGGATACCACTGATCTCCCTACTTCACGATGTTTGTAGTTGAGAAAAAAAGTTGACCTAAAATACTTATTGTTCTTTCCACCGTCATAATTTCTAAAACAGCTATTTCAAAATCAGCAGAAACAGATATTTACCTAAAGCAACTTGAGGCACTGTCATTATTTATGGAAAAATCTAACTAGTTGATTAGCTAGAGAAATTCCTGTCACTTCCCTCCTTAACACATGTACATGGCAAATCTAGATAATTATACAACCTTATTACTGTGACCTCCTTCACTCTTTTTTTCTTTTATTTTCCAAGTGAATTTAGGATATGATACTGCTACAGTATAGATGAGTACCTCACAGACATTAGTAGTTGGATTGACTGTGGGAATACTGTTAACATGCATCAGTTGCTTACAATATTATACTGAAAGGGTAAATTCTTCAAGGAGACAATTGTTCCTTTTATTCATCTATCTTTTGTACTCTACAGCTACCTCTGTATTCTAGGAACTGGTGTTACTTCACAGCTTCTATGAGTTCACAGCCTTTTAACTGTGAAAAACTCAATCATGTAGGCCAAAAGAAAACTCTGTAACCCTCTAACAGACTGGGGGACCAGTATGTGGCCCACCACAAAGATCGCCTCCCCACTAGTAAAAACATATCCTAAATGGTAACAATAACAGATGGCTTACAACTTCTGCATGAAGCAATGTATTTCTGAACCACATGCAAGTTAAATGTGAGCCTTGACACTGCTATCAGTAAGAAAAATTACATTTATTGTAGTCAAAGACTTTGCTGTGTATACATTCACTAAATGCACATGAACCCTGATTTCTTTACTCCATCTAATATAGGAACTTACTTGACAAGCACTACAGGTCAAGTTGGTTTTGCAAGTGCAATTCTTTAGAATACATTAGAGTTTTTCATGGAAGAGCAGTTTTACACTAGCTCAGGTAGTATTCTCAACTCTGTCATTTAAATAATCACATTTAATTTGGTAAAATATTGAAATATATCCAGGCTTATTCTCAAATTCAGCTTTACACTACCTTTTCTAAACATAGCTAAAATGAAATTAGATTAAAATATTTACTCGAGGTGTAATACTAGCAAGACAAACACAGTGTCAGTGACATGCATAACATCTAACATTATTTCAACATTATGCTCAATATAATATGTGCACTACATTTTAGGAACGCTGACATACCATTTAACTTATAAAATGATCCATATGTTAATGTACAACTCCATGACATTGCTGGCATATTCCTAAATATTTAATATAAATATGTTTTCTTAATGTTTACTGGTATCTAATTGTATTGTCATTAAAAATCAAAAGTGAACTACCACACTAAAAAAAAAGTTACGAGCTAAAACGTTGAGTGCGTACATATCAATGATAAAATAACTTTTGCACACAGTGGTATTGTTAACAACTTTATGCCACTTTGATAAAACTCATTTGTATTTTTCTAAGAGAAACACCTATGAGACAATTACCTACTTCATTTTTTTAAACCGTGCACATATCATATTGCAAAACTAAAGGAAAAGTAGGGAGGGACATGCTCAGAAAAGCTGCAAACAGAGAGGAATATCATGCATAATGTTCACAACAACTCACAGATTATTAGTAAGTTATCTGAAAAACAGGTAAGCCTTTCATGCCAAATATTGCTTTCATTTTAATGACAGTAAGTCCCCTTCCCTTCAGCAGGAATTACACCTGTGCAAATGAAAGCAAATGTAGGCCAGGAAATAAGTCTACCCATAAAAGAAAAGAAGGTTAGACAGAAAAAAAGGCTCTAACCACTTTGTCCTCCTGGAGTTCATATCCACGAAAGCAAGAAAGAAAGGACAGAAAAAAAGACAAAGAAGGAAAGAGTCACTTTCATTTTGAAAGCAAGCATTAGTATTTGTTAGTAAAATAAACAAACAAATATAAAATTAATTCATATATAATCTCTTATTTCCCCTAGTAGTGAAGAAAATCTAGCGAAAAAGATGTAATTTTAATAATTTTCTTAATCTTCTCATGGGTGAAATGGAGATGATTTTTTATATCAAAGAACATATTTGTACAAAAAATTTGCACAAAGAAAATTATTTTCATAAAAATAATTTGAGATTCATGTCCTAATTACCTTAATAAAACAAATGGGGCATCTCATTAAAAGGATGCAGAATTTAGCTCTACATGCCTTGGACTGCAGTATTGCAAATTATCAGCATGCATCAACCCTTTGCACTTGCAAAGAGTCCAGTGAAATTAAGAATGTTTGTTTACTATAGCCAGATGCAGGGTATGCATAATGGCATAACTGCATGTTAGTCACTCAATGCATCTTTAAGATACTAGAGTTTTAAAGCATAAGGAGACAGAGTTTGTCACAAGTGTTCACCATATGTCATGTCAGATCTGTATTGTTTATATTTTCTTTTTCATACCCGTAAGTATTTAATACAAACATTCCCGTTGATTATTATTTTCCTTGAGGAAATTTTCTTTTTAGCTGTCTAAAACTGTAAATGGAATAATACTTCAGAAAACAAAAAATATTCAAAATTCTTTCAGTCAAAACTATTTCCCATTTTTGTGAATGATGAATGATTTTCTGGTACCTAAATTTCACATGCCAACACAGAGCCTAAATCTAGGCATGCAATAAAGCACTTCGCACTGGTTGGAAACACAGCTGCTCATCGAGAAAGGGTGACAACTCATTTTGTAGCTTTGTTGTTCAGATACCTATATGACATGTAACTTTGTGCTCTTGTGCTCTTACAGAAGTTTTATGTTCCCCCCAACACTAGAGACACAAACAAACAGGAGAGAATACAACAGAGGTCAACCAAGACAGTCAGGGCACTAGAGCTCACAATATCCGAGGAGAAGCCGAGGCAGCTAGGCTTGTTTAGCCAAAAGAAGGCTGGGTGGGGCAGGGAAGGGTGTGGGAACACAGGTACTGGCATTCCTCAACTACTGAAAGGTGAGCTATAAGGAAGACAAAGCCAGAATCTTCTTGAAGATGCACAGCTAATGAAAAAAATGCAACGATCAAGGGATTGGACCAGGTATAAGAAAAAAAAACAAATCACAAGAGTGGTTAAGCACTGGAAGAAGTTGCCCAAAGAAGTTACCGATTCTCCATCCCTGGAGATTTTTACAACTCAGTTGGACAAGATCCTGAAAACCTGGTCTAACTTCAAAATTAATCCTGCTTGGAGCAGGAAACTGGTCTAGATAACCTCCACAGGTCCCATCTGACCCAACTCATTCTATGATCCTATGTACGGTGGTAAAAGAGTAAAGTATTTTCAAAAATGCCAGGGGTTTTAGTGGCATTCTCAGTTATATGAATAGGAAATATCATTGAAAGCAATCTAAATCACAGGGTCTCTAAGCATTATCACTCGGTGTGCAGAGAAACATTTATCTGCACAGCATCAGGTGCTCTGCTACCTTCCTAGCATGGCTTCTTGTCCCACTGCAGTAAGAGTGGCAGTAGTTGCTCATAGGTATTTTGAATGGAAACACCTAGTGCCTTGATTTCTCATCCTCACCTCTAAAGAAATATACCCTACTATGCAGGAGGAGCATAATCCATAAGCAGGTATTTTTAGCACAGAGGGAGGCTAAGAAATTTTAAACATTGTAAATGCCTGAATAGTTTGTTTTCTTAGTGAACGTCTTGCAGCTGTAGGAAGGGCTAAGTAACAACAGAAAAGCAATTAAGTCGGAATAGTCCAGCTCCCCACTTTAAGGATTTAGAGAACAACTAAAAATAAGATTTTACAAAACAATGTGAGAATATTAAGTAAACTCCAACAAGACACAGTAGGTAAAATAGCACATGACAAAGATAAAGATTTTAAATACATTAAACTGAAAAAAAAGTAAAGGTAGCAGGTTTCACAAAAAACTGTGAAGCAGACACAGACATATTGCAAATTAGAAAATGAGAACATCTTTAAAACAATGAATAATGAATAAAAAATGTAAATATTAAGTAGAAGAGGTTAAAACTTAGACAAAGTTTTTAAAGTGGCAAGATCCTTAAGCAAACAAATTTTGAGACTAAATGTATCTTCATTACTTGATTTTTTTAATCATATAGCTTAGCTTACTTTTCTACCTGTCTAGGCTGACTATTCTTTTGAGCAGAATTGCCTTTTTCCAGCACAGTCCTTAACGTCTTAGTAACTTTTAATGTCTTCAGTTTTACTTTCTGTTTTTCATATTCTGCACTGCACCGCTATCCCTGAAATTTTAAAGCAGACTATAAATAAGGCCCATAATATTTCAAGAAAATGCTTAGAAGTTGTGCTATTTTGAAAGTGTTAATTCCTTATAATTTTCACTACACAAGACCCATAGTTTGGTCATTTGATGACAAGTAGTATTATGTGTAGTCTTCTCCTCAAAGATACACACTGAAGCACGGGACAAAAGGCAATAAATACAAGTTGGAACATGGGAAATTCTGAATAGATAGAAGAAAATTTTTCTTCTGTTTTTTAATCATAAGAGTGGTCAAGCACCGTAACAGGTTGCTCAGAGTGGCTGCTGAATCTCCATCCTTGAAGATTCAAAATTCCACTGGGCAAGGCCCTCTGAAAACTGATGTAATTAAACATTCTTTGAGCAAGAGGTTGGATGAGATGACATCCAGAAGTACTTTCCAACCCCATTTTTCTATGATACTTTTTCCTCACTCATGAAGAAAATCTAGCTATATTATCCTTTTTAAATAGCTTTCTCCTACATACAATACACCTACGTATATTTAAACATTTTATCTCTATTACAAAAATGACTAATACAATTTATCCATTGTCCTGACTACTTTTATGCTGATCTAACATAGTATTCCAGTCTAGCCAAATTGTAAGTGATATTTATATATAGAAAATTTTACCTATTATTTATTCTAAGTGTCTTCTGCAAACACACAGATGATCTGCACCTCTTCATACTATGAATTATGTTCTAATCTATTTTTTTCACTCAGTAGTTTTCACCTAAGATACGAGTATATTTAAAACACTTACGAGAAGTAAAACCATAATACACAAGAAGAAATGTAAATTAATATAAGAAAAGTAAATTTACATAACATAATGGAATATACATACAAACCAGTATGAGTTTTTATTTCTGAGACAATTCAGAAATAAGAAAAATTTGAAAGACAGAAATAAAGTCTCACTACAATACTGATAATATTTTAGAAAGGACAGTTTAAGAGTTTTATGACAGTTTTTCTAATACCTACTCTTGTGCCACGAGGTTCTAATGTTAGAAATTATTGGTTCATAAATATTGATCTGGTAAGACTGTTCTGTTCCATCACCGGCTCATTTTGCTAAATCTTAATTTGTGTTCAAATCAAGAGTTTCCAAAAACCAAACTTAACTTAAAACACAAGAAAGATAAAATACATACCAAATGCATGCTAAGGCTGTAAGCAAGGAGAACATACCAACTCACATCTCCTAAAACCTCAGACTATATTAGTGAAAATCATGGCTAATCAGTAATTCTTATGTATCAAAGATATTATCAGTAGGAAGTCTCACTCTGTTAGCTCAAATGATATCCTAAAGTACAAGCCCCACTACGGCAACAACAAAAACAATATATATATACACATATTTATAAATTATATATAAAGTTTATGAATATATATGAATATATATATTATTCATATTATTTATGAAATTATATATAAAAGTTTATGAAAGATTTTTGTCAGAAATTAATGACATAATGAAGAGTCTCAAATATTTCACTATATAAGCGTAAGCTTTCCAACACAAAGCAGTAATTCTAAAAACTGGTGGTTTTGAAAGGGCAGCTAAGACTGCATATCCTGTCATTCACACTGTGATAGTAACAGTAATCAAGATTTGGTTCACACAATCTACCTATGTTAAATAACCTCTAGGATGAAGAGTCTGTTTTCAGAAACAGGTTATGAAATATAAAGGTATGTGAAGTTCAAAACAAGCCATCATGCTTTACTGAACACTTAAGACTACCTCAAGCTTCTCAGCTGCTTCCCCCTGCATTGATGAACATTCTTGACTTCATAGCAGTACAATGTAAGTAGTGGCATGACTGACCATATGAGAGACAGTCTAGTTGGTCATTTCAATAGCAAAGACATTTAAGAAATTATTCATTGTTAAAAAAGCAACAAATTGGTCAGACTTGTTCTGTTTCACATGAAAATACAAGTATATTTTAATATCGGTTTTATGAGGAAAGGCCTTAACTCCATGAATATTCAGACACACAGAAATGTTAGCAAAATGACTGGAATTCCATTCTATGCTCAAAATAAATCTAGAATGGGTTAATATCTACATCTTATCCTTTAAAAAAAATCTGTTAGAATTTCAACCTAGCATCTCACTGTGTGATCCAAAGCCACTCTTTAAGACACTATTTTTTCACCTTAAGTGCCTAAAATTATCAGTTTGTCTAAAATTATCAGTTCTTCATTGTGTCAGGATCATAGTAACCTCTCAGGTTTTTGAAAGCTTTGAAATAGAGTGAAGAGGTCAAACATGCCTATCTTTTATTGAAATTGAGACCAGTATCTGCTGTTTAATGAGATTCAAAACAGCTACCAAATGAGAATAGTTTCAAATAAATAAAATTAATAACAGAAATGGTTTGTGCAGTTGTCATTTGAAGGCAATGATCATATCCACATAGTTTATATTAAAATTACAGGCTTCTTCCAAAGAATCAAGGTTCAATGATTCTGGAGATTTCAATGCAGATGCTGAATATCAGTTCTGCTAAGCATCAGTTTGCAAGAGAAGTTTACAGGTTGGTTCAAAATCATAGTTGTGGCAAGGCTTTTACTCTTAGTATTAAACGCATCAATTTGAAGAAGTGCTTTGCTGGGGCAGCGCGCTACTTCTGTACTGTCCAGGCATAAGCAGGGTCAGCAGCTTGACCAGGAGCAGGGTACAAAGGGTGACATGAGGCAGGCCATGTCCCCACCTACAGGGTTGCGTCCCACAGCACACATGCAAGGGGAGCAGAGTAGGGCCCAGGACTGTAACTAGGGTCAGCGGAGAATCCAGGTCCCCAGCAGGTCCATGGTGATGAAGCAGAGCTAAGGCCGGTCAGGAAGCCATGCCTACAGATTCGGGTCAGCGAGGGACCTGCACAGGCAGCGGCACGGCTCAGGCAGGGACCGGGGTTGGGCATCTCCCAGGCGAGGGGCCGGAGGTCCCAAGGGGCTCATGCAGCCCCTTCTCCTGCAGCTCTTTCCCCAAAGGCTGATCCCAGGTTACAGCTGCACCACATCAGAGCTGCCCGTGAGCACAGGCAGCCGAACCCCGTTTCAGGAAAGGAGGAGGTAATGGTACCAAGGGCCATGATATATATTAGCTGAACTGTAGCCCTGGTAAGTTGGGTATAACTTTTGAAAGAATAAAGAGGCTGATCACCTCAACTAAAATGAAGCTGATCATTGTTTAGAGATGTCTTAAAAGTCACAGATGTTCACTAAGGCATTAACATTGTTTTCATGTAATCAGGACCAGATTTCAGATGGGAAGTCTTTCATATATTTTATAACACAAACTCTGTTCTATTCATGGAGAGACTGAGATGTGAAATTCATCCTAATTAGAAGGATGACTTTTACAACCTCTGGTTGTGAATTTACAACTGCTACATAAGAGGTTGTCTTTGGAATAATTCAGCAGCTGACTTTCCTTTCTTTCAGAGATATTTGTATAGAGATTCTCCAGAATGATGAATACGGTTGTAGGTTATCAGATTTTGCAGGTGTTACATGGACTAAACTGAAAAGAAAAAAAAAACCAAACACCTAGTTTGGAGAAATCTGTTCCTCAACTTCGGAATGTTACACATCTTTTCTAGAGAAATGCAGAATTAAACCCTATCTCCTAAAGACCAACTTATTTGTATGTGGTAGGAAATAAGTTAAGTTTATCCCAAATCCTAGTGGCTTAGAAATCCTGATTGTGACAGACTAATTCTTTGGTGCTTGCCAATTGTCAACAGAATGAAATGGATTATACATTAGCACAAGCATGCTAAAATTTTGTTTTGTGACTCCATAAATATGGTAACGCTGCAAGTCCTGCAGTTAGAATCATTCAACAAAAGAGAATTTGATGGTTTTCTGAAAATCAAACATAGTCCCAGAGAAATAATCAGAATGCAAATCTTTCACAGCACCAGAGGGAGCTGAGAGTATTTCCCTACTTATACCTTATGTGTTTCGCACACAGTTGCTTGGTCCTAGAAAACAACTGAAAATCTCTTATTTTTTATGTTCAAAGCCAAAGAGAGAAGGATGTTTCAGTGGCTACAAGTGATACCATGTTGCCAAACACCCTGAAAAAACATATTCAGCATGCGTCAAATTAAGTTTTCAGACAAGTATTGCTTTCTTCCTTTACAAGTGAAATGCTGGTTTACCGAACTGGCATCCTGAGCTGTTGGAATTTATATTCACTGCATACAAAGTTGTATCTATCTGGAAGCTGTATTTGTCCAATATTTCAGTATGTAAATTTCTCGGCTGCATAAACCTCATTCTGCTGTCTACTGCCTCATTCAGTGTGCATTTCCCTATACAAATCAGTATACAGTTAAAAAAAAACAGTAGTATACTTTGTATACCAGTGGTGCCTGTATTATTAAGAAGAATTACTGCTTGCTGTCCTGTGATTTATTATTTCAATCATTTAATCAATCTGAAATCGTTCATAAACATAAAAGATGACAGTTCAAGGTCCCTTGCTCCCATGAAATTTAAGCCCCCATCCTGGCTAAATACTCCATTCACTAAGATACTAAGTAGTACAGAAGCAGCAGGACCACCATTATCAGCTTTAGTTGTTGATCTAGAAGGAACTCACAAACAATTACAGTTTTTGTACAACCTGAACTGAATTTTAATGTTTATATTTCAGGCATTATAGCTAAACTGAAAAAGAAATAAATCACCCAATTATTCTGAGAATCCTAATCTAATGCTCTGACAGCAGTTAAATATTTCGATGCTCTGTTCCTATTCATGACAATGAACCTTGTAAGCAGAGTCCACCTTGTGAGCTTTGAAAGAGAAGTGTTCTTTGTAATCTTACATCTTCTGAAATGCATGATGTTAACACTGGTCTGTACTAAACTATTCAGTAGCAGAATCTGGTGTGAATGGAATGAATTTGGCCTGAAACTTGGTATTATTAAAAAGGTCACAAACAGATCAAACAGCTCCATCAACAAACATTTCAGAGAGTTTAAGAATCATCTTACCTAAGGGTCCAAAGCAGACATATATAACCTGTCAAAAACTGTCTACAAAGACCAAACTAAATCTAGCACAGCTAAAAAAGGAAGTTCTTGGAAGTCATCCTTCAAGAAGCTGAAGTTGTATCCATTAAGGAAAACAGAAGAAAATGAATTCTGGTAAATTCTTGTAGACCAAAACTACTTTTCATGGAATAATGTGTATAGACATAAAAGGGATCATAAATAGGAGACTGCCACAGTCTGTGTCTGAATTAAACCTTCCATATTCATGTTCACAGTGATTAGAGAGAATATTATTTTATGCAGAACGAACCAGAGAATATACTCCAAAATGATATTTTAGAAAGAGAAGTTATAAAGTGAGTCAACAAAAAAATAGTAACAAATTTTTAAGATCAGATGATATTCAGCATAAAACATCCCAAGTCTAAAATATCTAACTATTAACTGTAATACAGAGTCTTTCATTGACAAGAAGATAAAAGGTCACAAATATAATGCCAATTTACTCATTTTTAAGGAATTTCAGCTTTAGATCAAGTGAGTAATAGACAAGTGAGTTTGACATCCACATTGGACAGATTTGTAGAAACCAGAATAGAGAATAAAATTAGCAAGCATATGAATAAATTATGATAAAATGTGGAAAAGTCAGAATGGCTTTAGTAAAGGGAATTTGTGTCTGTTACATGTATTAGAGTTCCTTCAAGGAGTCACAGAGAAAGTGAGTAAATGGGATTTGTTCACACTGCTGAGTTGGGCTTCCAGGCTTTTAAAGAATCTCAGCTGCCATAGAATAGGAAAAAATTCATCCATGAGAAAACTAAATTGACAAAAAGACAAGAAAAATAGGTCAGGGTTTTTTAAGGGAGAGGTATCACCAGTGAAGCCTCACAGGGTATCTGTCTAAGAGATGCTGTGTCCAGCGTATTCATAAATTATCTAGAACAGAATTGAATGAGAGGCAGAAAAAGCTTATTTATCACACTAAACTATCAACAGCAGTAAAAAAAAGCCAGCTAAGAGTGCAGAACAGACTCATAATACTGAATGGAGAAGTCGGCTTACAGAAAGACAGATTTAGGCTACACAGTAAGAAAAGCTTTCTATGGTGAGCACGGCGAAGCAATGGAACAAATGACCAAGAAGGTGTGGAAGAATCTCATTGGAAATCTGTCAAAAGAAGTCAGACAATTATCTGCCAAGTTCACAGGAACCATCCTGAGGACAGTTTAAATGATATATCGGAATGCTTCATTAGTAGATGAAGCCTTCCCCCAATGCACTTTTTTTATGTTTTTAAGTACATAGACATAGTGATTCAAATATCTGTCCTGATTTCTTTTCATAATCAGATGAAATGAATACAGAAATTATTATATCTGATATTACCAGAAACATGATTTACTTAGTTATAAAAAAACAATAAAAATACGTGAGCTTACTGAAGACAAAATTTTTAAATTACCTTAACAAAATCCAAGGCAATTGGAGAGATTGACACACAACTTAAGTTACTTTCATCATCAGGAAATAGCACATTATTTTATGCTTTGTCAATCAAAAACTTAACTCCATTATTTAGAGCCTATCTTTCAATCTTGGACAAAGAAATACGTAACAAATATACCATTGTCTCCTACCTTCAAAAAGATTAAGATAATATCTGCAGATTGCATGGTATTTACAATGAATTTACTACAGAAAAAATATTTATAGAAATAACTTATGCTGTAAAGTAATTATATTAATAAGCATTAAATTATTAAAGTATCATATTGATTTACAAAAGATGTGTTTCCACAAAAGACTAGCATAAGACATCTTGAGTATTTTCATGAATGTTCTACAAGTATCTGTCAGAATCTGAGAAACACATGTGTATCAGATGTGGATGCTTTATCTAAAATGTTGAATAAACTGATCTCAGAACTGTTTTCTGTGATTACCTCAGTTTTGGTGAATTTTTTACTTTATGATCAAACTTTTTAAAAATTCAGATTGCTGTTTTACCTGTTGTTATACAATAAACACCACTATACTAGCTGTAAGTCTATATTGTTAATTTAATTTTTTTCCTAATAATATTTTGATGTATATATCCATAATTATATGTACACACACATAATATATGTGCATATGTATAATACATAATAAACATTTTAAAACATCATAATATATTTCATATACTGTTCTAACACTAATTTTACAATAATCTTGTACAGAAAAGTCTGGGCAAGCAGAAAAGAAACAGATCCTTTCTCTAACTTTTAATTATCGGTGTCTCAACATTAGCCTCACTAGACCACTAGATATATCCGTTCTCCAATACAAAGTTTCAATTCTTCAATCAAAGAATTGCACTTTCATGAGTCTGTTAGTAGAAATGTGCCATGTATTAACTTAAAAGCCATAGTCACAAATACATCTGCAAATGGAAATTATTTGAAATGAGGACAGATGTCTTAAAAGCCCCTAAAGTAGGTATCATTACCTCCTTAAAGGGAATCTGTTTCAGTAGCTATGTGATTTGGATGCATAAGCAATGAGTAAGAGATACTGACTTTAGGAGAAGCTTGTTACCAAACTTTCATAACTACATACCTTATTTGACCGTAAAGACACTCTTCCTCCACAGCGCGCACAGAATTTAGTTTGGCAATATGAACAGTTATGGCCACAGCCATCAGCAAATTTTGTTTTGTGGCAGATGCCACAGGTTGGGGCATCACCCTTCTGCTCCTGCTGCTGCTGTGATTCTTCACCCATCTTCTTCACTTGCTCCTTATACATTTCAAACTGCTGATGTAATTTTCTGCAGAAGACAAGAGATCATTAACAGTTGTTTTATTTAAGCCCACAAATACAATGCAATCACTAAATTGCAATTAATTTCAAAACACAATTCAGAGAGAAATACTGTAGTAAAGAAAATACATTTAATTTACGATGCCCCAGAAGAGTAATGTTCAGGAATTACTTCTTTTTCATTACAACTAAACTGTAGGACGGGGCCCAATGCTGATAACATGCAGCACACAGTCCAGCTGTTACAGAGAGAAGTAACTTTGCTTTAGGACATCACCAACTGTTAGCTGCAAATACAACAGTAGGAACCATGGGCTGAGTGATCCAAGAGCCCATGGCACTAGACAATAAAGTGGTTAATACCAGAAAAAAAAAAAATCTAATTCATTATTCCAAGTGTACTTTTACTTAATTCCACCAGACATGCAACTATCTTCTCTTGATACAACTTATTTTCATTTATCCAACAATACCACACAGAATACTGATTCTAAAGTGCTTTTTCAACCATTTTTCAAGCACTGGGTGCAAGCCCACAACAAGTTACCTCAGTTTAACAAGTTATTTTAAATCATTTAAGCCTTTCATATCATTAGATAGGTAGGTACTGCCATCTCATGCCAAAGGTAAGGTAGAAGACTACCTTCAGTGTAAAATCCAGGGACAGTAGTTTAAGATACATACACACACACACACTTTACCTTCCATTTTCAGTGGACTAGGAGCACATTTATAGTCAGCTGCCACGTGCATATAGAACTGCAATGATTCCTTCAGGCATGCTACTTCATTCATATTCCTGAGACCACAATAATCCATATGGATTTGGATCCATATATGATAGTTAAAACTGTCTCACTATGACCAAAGTTACAGACTTGTATCCCTTTGTATAATGGCAGTTATTTCTCAACACCCCTATTTCTGAGGGTAAATGATGTCATGGGAAATTTAATTTTCATTGTAAAAAGTTAGAATTTTTTAATTCGTGTCATTGTTGAAAAAAGCTGGAAAATGTGACATAGCATATTGCAAGACATTTGGATTCAAAGAGAAAGCAAAAAGAACTTTGACCTCTCTTTTGGTTTTATCCTTGTGATTTAAAGGGGTCTGAACAGTGATCTTTAAATTCTTAGCATGGAATTCCACTCACCTAATTTTGCTAATAGAGACTGTAAATTTTAGCAATCTAAAAATTATTAATCTAGTTTAAGCAGTTCATGTAGTTCCCTGAACAGACACAAACAAAACCCCAAAAATGAAACGTTTTCTATGAAACATTAAAATGGTATACTAAGCCAAAGAAAAAATTAAAAATGCAGAAGACATTTATTCTTTAGAATTATCCTTCCAGGGGTTCTTGAGATGAGATTATTAAAAAACACACATGAAGACTAAGATAGAATGAAGAATAACCTCCTGGAAAAAAATAAATCTGGGAGACCAACTTCCTTAATGCAGAAATGTATCCTTTATATAGTTCAGATATAAATTAATGATACAAAATTATTTCATCAGAAGTGTCAGAGGCTCTTATCAAAACAAATATTACCACACTAAGTCAGTTTAAAATTATCTCAACAATATTATTTACCACGGATATCCACACATAAGGGAAGAATTGTTGGGATTTGCTTTTTTTTTTCAGGGAAACTCCCCTAAGAATATGTTTTACATTACACCAGAGAGGAGTTGTAGGAACAAACAGGCAACTCCCTCTGGCAAGACAGGAGTCTGGAGGCATGCCTCTTCTTCCATGTACCAAAACGCTGCCTCGAGCGCTCAACTGCCACTGACCCTCTTCCAGAAGGAGGGAAAGCAGCGTGACTTCACGTTGTTTATGTCATTTTTCTCATCTACCTGCTCTTGTCACTTGAGTTCAGGTCTGAGTCCACACGCTGTCCTCAGGACATGGCAGTTCCATGTTTTTCTCTTGCTTTCAGCCCTCCTCCCACACATGCTTACAGAACCTTCTGGCCTGTAGCAGAGCAGTGAGAGGGGTCGTGTCTCTGGCCTCCACAGGAAGGACCTGAGGGTCACCATTGCCCCAACAGGCATCTGTAGAGTCAGTGGTAAGTGGCTTCCTCTGCCTTCTCACTGGTTCAAAAAGAGTTCGTTGTTGAATGGGGCAGGACACGAGTTACTAATAAGAAAGAGCTGAATGAAGTTGAGAACAAAATTTGGAAATCTGGAAACCTGGCACATTTCGTCATTTTACACTGAAATTATTTAATACATAATTGGTAGCTGGTAGTCTGGCCTGTTTCCATCAATAACACATAATCTCTGAGACCTTGCTTGCCTTTTAATTTTGCCAAACATTGTGTTCTTCATTTAAAGTATATTATCTATGCTGAACTTCAAGTTTATTTTAGGTTACATTCAGTTTTGTGCCTTCCTTATAATCTACAGCCTTTGTTTGTATGATTATTTGCTTACCAGTCTCACTGATGCATAAAAAGCACAAGCCTTTTGCCAATTCTTAAGCCTCGTGTACTGAAATAATTTCACTTTTGTTTCCTCTTGGGCACAAGAATCTATGTAAAGGTCACAACTTTTGCCTCAAAGTATAAACTTTTCAAGGTTATACAGAGTAGTTTTCTAAAATCCTTGTTCCAGTAGCAAACAACTTAGCATCTGCCAAAATAGTTTGTTATTACATATTTTTCCATTCCAAGAAAAATATTACAGGTATTGATAGCTGTCAGAAAAAATGAAACACAGAAGACAAAAATCTATTAAATAATCGGTTACACACAATATATGCTCTACTTACTGAGCAGAACCACTTGAGATGAATATGCATACTTGAAACAAAATACAATGTATTCATTTTAGGAAGACCATCAAAAAAACTTTCTGATCTATTTTATAGATTAATATTTTTTTTTTATCATTTAGCCTGCAAGGGTTTAAGCCAAAAACTAAACTTACACCCTGCAGCAATGATTAGGTGCTTAGAATAGCACAGTATTTGAAACACGTTTAGTAAAAATTGTATAGCATATATTTTTCAGAAAACACAATGCAAATAAAACTGTATTTTGTTCAGGTTGTCTGAACTCATGCCTCTACTCAGAACACTGCTGCCTGAGAGGGCTCAGGAGCTCAGCTACCAGAGAACTGACAGTAACCAGTACCAAGGCAAACTTCAGAGCCTGGAGCTGAACTCCAGGTATGTCAAGGCTGAGATTTCCAGTCCCTATACTCCAGCGAGTTACTCTGGCCAAGATCCATGCTGTCAGATGGGAAAAACAGACTCTGCAGATGAGCTGCATGTCAGGCCAAAATGCTTATCCATAATACAAATCTTATTCTCAGGCATGAAAGGGGTTTTTTGTTTGTAAATCCAGATAATTATATCAAACCATACAGTAACAGAACATTTAAGAAGAAAAATCAGCAATGCATATCTGTAACCCTTATATATGTGTATTTTGACAATGGCCTCAATAGCACAAGCCATCTATCTGTACTGATGCAAAATCTCTCTCCTCTTCCACATTGTTTCCAAAAACACAAGTATGAGTTTATGCAAAGTCCTAATGATAATGAAAAGTTAGTCTGGAAAATTGGTATTTCTGTTCTGCTTATTTTAATTTCTTGTGAGAACGAGTTCCCTGAATCACATTCATATCTGCTGGAAGTTACAGTGGTGAAGTTCATGAGACTTATACGACTAGTCAATACTTTTTTTGTACTGTAAAACATCATGTCCAAGAAAGCTGCGTAGAGGACTTTTCAGTGTCAAAAGCAACCATTTGTAAGAGCATGGATTGCTCTGTAAAGGTCAAGAACTAGTTTCTTTTGGAACACTCGCTTTGTTCTGGAATGGTGTTAATTTAATTCTGCTTATTCTTGGTTCCCCACGCCTTTCTGGAAATGAGAAATTCAATATTAATCAAAAGGAGCAATCTGTGGGTCTCTCATGATCCATGAGCTACTGCCAAAGGCAAGTACGAAAAGCAAATTCAGTAGTCTGATGTCTCTTATTATTGTGCAGAAGGTTTTTTTCCCTGTCCTCCAGAAATGCCCACAAAACTTTCAGCGTTTTGCAAAAAAAAAAAAACCCTTAATACTGACAAGAAGTTTCTGCCTTCCAAAAGTTCACTTAAATGTTTCTGAAATTTCCAAAGCTGCTTAAAATCTGCCATTAGAAGGGGGACTGTTAACTAAGTATCCAGGATGTTGAGGCCAGATGTAAGTATAGCAGCCACTTCTCATTTCCTGGCTACACTTCTCAAAGTTTTATTACCGATTGTATCCCATGCCTCATTTCCTATTCCCAGGCACAGAGCACGGATGTGGCGGGAATCCAGGCTCCAAAAGGGTTTGTTCGCTTTCAGTTCTGCCAAGTCCATTCATTCAACAATTTTTCTGCCTGGTGGCAATGACTATCAGATGGCATACAATGTTCTTCCCTGTACCATGTTAAACACCTAATGCTTTCTACTTTTACAGTAGTGCTAGCTAACCTGTCACCAAGTACACCCACTTCTCTTCCGAATAGATACTATTCTTATATGTATACCCCATGTGTTGGTAGAGGTTAGGGAACAACTGGCTGAACAAGAAACGCTGGAAAACAGGGTGGAAACCAGGCTAGGAGCCACTGGTGTGTTTGCTGTCATTAGAAATTGGACAAATTACATATGGGGCTACAGTAGCAAGCATATGAGCAGCAAATAAAGGGAAGTTATTTTTCCCGTTTAGTTGGTACTGGCAAGGCTGCACCTGGAATACGGTGTCCAGACTGGGTTCACCAGTTCATAAGGGATGTTGACAAACTGGACAAATCCAGTTTGTCAACAACAACAACAAATGGTCAGGGTCCTAAAGCATGTAAACTGCAAGGTGGGAATACAGGACCTGGATTTGTTCAATCCAGTGAAGAGGAATGGAATAAGGAGTGATTTAACACCTGCCTGAAACTAGCTATCTAATCGAAAAATGACCAGAAAAATTACAGAGACAAATTCTTCCTAGTAGCTGCAAATCCAACACGAGGCAAAAGGCAGTCTAATGGCCTTAGAGTGCCATTGGCACCACACTGGGTGGTTCAGGTTAGACATTAAGAGAAGTTTTTTTCACCAGGAGGGCAGTGCAGCACTAGAGCAGGTTGTCCCAAGAGGCTGCGGGATCACCATCCCTGGAGGTTTTCAAAACTCACCTAGACAAAGCTCAAGCTGCCCTGATCTAGTGTTGGCAATAACCATGCTTTGAGTCAGAGATCTTCTCTCAAACAGCACTTCTCTGATTATGCACTTGACAACGGCTTTGTGGAATAAGACAAGAAATATGACGTTTAAACTCAAGCAGAAACATAGGGAAAAGTATTCAACAACAAGTATTTGGTTCAGCAAGTGCTGAAAATAAAGAATTGACAACTTCTACACATAGAAAAAAAAAATCTTTTTCAAGCTTTTTATAAACTGCTGTGAAAATAGTTAACCTTCTCAAAGTTTCACCAGTGACCTCACTTGTATTTTCAGCTCCATGTAATGCAATGGGCAGAAAAACCTTGAGCTTTTGCTTTTATACTGATGTGTGGAAGCTATAAAAAAGCCATTTTTTAAAAAAACCACTATGTTCAGCAATGCAAAATAGAACTTTTCTTAATGACCAAATGACAGTTTTGCCAGTATTTGACTGAAATGAGAAAGAGCAACATACAAAACTCCTCTTCAGAAGACCACCATTCTATTTTAAGTCTAGCAAAGAAAAATTACTAGCAATTAAAGACTCAAGCCTAACTTCAACCAAGAAGCTCTCATCCAGTTCTGTTTGCAATCAATGGATTATCGTACCCAGGAACACAACCACAGTCCTGATGTCAGTCAGAATTCAGAGTTTTCAGCTTTCATATCAGTGAAAATGAAATATTGACAGAAACTAGATGTCAGCAGAGATCTCTACCAACATTCACTTAATCCACAGCACTTTAACTCTCGTGCTGGCAAAATGAAATCTCTACTGTGTCATTAGAATTGACATACTATTTTAACTGTCTGGTTTCCTCAAATAAACAATAATTAACTATTTTCTACTGTTAGTAGGTTTAACTTCAGAGCCATCTACCTAAATGAAATGTCTAAGCTTAACCTTTATTTTAAAAAATTCTACCAAAAATAGAGAATGCAAATTGAAAAGCATTAATAACCACAACTGTAGAATAAAATGCTGTTTTTTAATCTATGCCCTGGAATTTACAGTAACTGGGAGAAATCTAAGATATTGAAAAGAGCTAGTCAAACTTTTTTAATTAAGTGGCTTTTCATTTGAGGCCCTTACTTTGATTTCATGCAGAAAGTACCAGTTTTAGCTAAAAAAAATTAAAAAATAAAAAAAAATTTAGTGAAAGTTATTGCAGATATAATGTCCACAAAAGAAAAGATACCAAAATCCCATTCATTTGGGTATTTACTTGAAATGTAAAAGACCTAGATTTTAGTCTCTACGTGCCCTGAATCCCAGCCTTCCACAATCTATGCAGGAACAGTAACTCCCAATCTTATCTCACAACTGTGTACAGTCTCTCCTGTGGGGATTGTTACACTTTGTATAAATAATCTGAAATTTTTTAATCTGTTCAAATGAAGATTGTAGGGGGAAATGAACTCCACACTATTTTTTTCAGGTGGGAAATGCATTTTTTTCCCAGTTCTAAAACAAAAGTTAACAGATACAGAGATTTTTGCTACCTTTTAAAGTATTTTACTTAGAACAAGGTGGTTAAATATAAGCCATATAATGACAACAACAGCCATATCCAGCAGTGTCAAACAGTGAGTAAGATATTTCATTGTAGTTTTTTTCTAAACATAGAATAAATCCTCCTGGAATTGTCAGTAGAAATAAATCTCTGAAATTATTATCTTTTTCACCTATATGTGGTTTGAGTTGTTTTACAGATGGAGATAACTGGAAAAACATTATTTTCATGTTTCCCATTCTCTAACTTATTAGGGAGTACGTACCTCAATTATTCTATGATATTCATTAATTTGAAATAGGAACAGATCAACACTGATGAAAGTTTAAGTACAAGACCATGTTTAAAGAGCGTATGAAATATAGCAGTCACAGAGTAAGGACTTCACAGAGGCCCTAAACGTGGTGAAAGACTTACTTATTTACAAGATAACCTCATTCGCACTAAGAAAAATACTGTCTCTTAAATCACAGAAGTATTTCTTTATCAACAAAATACTCTTACTGAATTCACATGAAACACACAAGGTGGCCAAAATCTGAATCCTAGGTTAAAAAGACACAGATGCAGCCAAAATAAGTTACTGCAGTTCACGCATATGGGACATTATGTTTTCTCATAATTTCACTGAAAGAACTACTGTAAAAAAACGTATGTTTTTATTGTGAGTATACATACCCTATATCTATT
Source organism: Phaethon aethereus (assembly GCF_964289735.1). Lineage (NCBI taxonomy): Eukaryota > Metazoa > Chordata > Aves > Phaethontiformes > Phaethontidae > Phaethon > Phaethon aethereus. The sequence goes on from NC_138582.1 coordinate 23,195,307, forward strand.
TTAAGGGATTTAGAATTACACTACTGTGCCTGAAATGCTGAACAGAAGAAAAAGAGCTAAGAAAGTGGAAAGAAAGGAGTATGGCTGCTAAATGATCTTGCCTTTGGTTTGTATCAACGCTGCTGCTCACTTGTAACTCAAGTGGGAAAAGCAAACTACAGCAAAGCTAATCAGCATCCAAAACTAAGATCTCTGTTTCAGTCTCTCCTTGTCGTGCAAGGGAGCAGGGTAAAGACGGCCTGTTATGACCTAACAGCACTTGCCTCATGCTGAGGAGTGGAACCAGAAGTTCTCTGCTGGTGGGAACTTCGTATAAGCCACTTTTAAAAGTAAAAGACATGTCCAAAAGGAGGTCTTCAAACTGCCCTGGCTCCATCTCTTTTTTCCCCATTTACTAGGGCTTTCTGCAAAGGCTTCCAGTTCACAATTTACCGCATTTTGTTATCAGCTTAGTGAATAAATTAATTAATTAATCAGGTATGACCCTAAATAAGTTTGTAACTGCAGATGAAGTCACATCATTGAATCTAGTTTATTTTAATACATTCAGAAACTCAGTAAAAAAGACAAGAAAGGAAGGGGGAGGGATCAGTTTTAATAACCAAGTAGGATATGACTCTGAATGAATCAACAGATTACATGTCAGCTAGACAAAAACCCTAGTTGGAACTGGCAGGATTACCTTTCCTGTCTATTTTTCTTTGTTTATAATGCCCAGTATTGAATATAATGGCAGCCTTTGTTTATTAACTTTGTTTATTAGCAGCAGTGAGGCTACTCTTTGCTGACAAGGTAGCAGTGAACAATAGCTACATACAATAGTCCCATGCAGCGCTACAAGAAAAAGTGAACACGAAGAAGATGAACATACGGCCAATTAAAGGCTGATCCACTTAATGTTACCATATTTCTGTGTGGTTTTAAAGCTATCAAGATAAAGCTAGACAATATGTATATAAAGGAAAAAAGAAGTAGGTAACTCCTGGCTGTACTTGTCACTTCCAGGTTTCCTCAGAACAAGAGATATTTGCTTCTACCTTTTCTGCAGCAGTTCAAACTAATTGCAAGACTAAACTGAGAAGTGGTATCTTTGTGACTAATTGTTTCTTCTTGCTTGTTCAAATTAATCTTTGACTGGATGGTTTATTGTATTTTTATGATCTATAATACACAAAAAGCTATAAAGTCACAATTAAGGTTTAAACTGGGAGAATATAGTAACACATCCAATTCATCTAGGACTTTTTCAACACTTTCTTAGCTATAATAAGTAAGAGGGGTGTTTAAAAATAAGGAGAATACCACATTCCTCCAATAGTTTAACAATGGCCAAATCATTCAGACAAATCGACCTAATTTCTCCATAACTGACAGTTTTGAGACTAGTCGCCTATAAGTAAGGGAGGTTCCTTCATAACAGCAGATGGAAATTACTTTACACCTTTGAATATCTTCATACCCCTCTGTATTTTATTTCAATGTAACCGAGAGGGTTTTACTCATCCTTTTCTGAACCTTATTTAAAATTGTAACTTAAAACAGAAGTTTCCACAACTTTCATACAAATGTTTTGGTGATTATACTGGAGTATTTTTTCCTCATTCTCATTAGCTGCTCCTGTATTAGAAAAAAAAGATGTAAAAGACCTTCTTTAAACTATTATGAGTCTATAGATTCCCATCATGTTTTTCTCATATGTTTCTAAAATAAACATCCTTAGCCAAATTTTTCATTCTTTCTCCATAAAAAGTCTTCATTATTCTTCTAATAAGTATTGCCACCTACTTTTGTACCTTCCCCACCTATGCTGGAAATATCAGTATGACTCCTTTTGTAATGTTTAAGCATCAAGCGAGTAAATTAAATTCATACTGTTATATGCAATAGTGGTGGTTCTCCTTCTGCTCTTTACCCTTGTGACAAGGCCGACACTTCCCAGCTAATTTTAGATCTCATTCAAAGTAAGATTAAGCATGCCAGTTGAAATTGAAAAAGGGAATCTTCCAGTGCCTGAAACTCTCCAAGTTCATTCCACAGCTGCCTTCCCTCAGTTAAAAGTATTTTATCTCCAGTTCCATGGGCATTGTCCCTGTGTTTGCAATCCACACTATCCCAAAGGAGCTGCTTTGGTAAAGTGCTGAAACTGTAAGTACTAATCCTCAGATGACAATGAAGATCAGGAGCAAGTAGTTGAACTTCTAGTAAAAATAAGCTGCCAGAAAGTGTATGTGGCAGAGCACAAGCATAGGATCTTTAAAGATGTGGCCAGCAGGTTGACGGAGGTGATTGTGCCTGCTGTCTACTCCACTCTGATGAGACCTGACCTGGAGTACTGCATCCAGCTCTGGAGCCCTCAGCACATGAAAGACATGGACGGGTTGGAGAGGGTCCAGGTCTCGAAGATGATCAGGGGGATGGAACACCTCTCCTATGAGGATAGGCTGAGAGAGTTGGGGTTGCTCAGTGTGAAGAAGAGAAGGCTCTGGGGAGACCTTCTTGCAGCCTTTCAGTACTTAAAGGGGACTTCTAAGATAGATAGGGACAGACTTTTTAGCAGGGCCTGTAGCGATAGGACAAGGGCTAATGGTTTTAAACTAAAAGAGGGAAGATTTCTACTGGATCTAAGGAAGAAATTTTTGACAATGAGGGTGGTGAAACACTGGCAGAGGATGCCCCATCCCTGGAAAACATTCAAGGTCAGGTTGGATGAGGCTCTGAGCAATCTGGTCTGGTTGAAGCTGTGAATGAAGGGGTGTTGGATTGGATGACCTTTAAAGGTCCCTTCCAACGCAAACTATTCTGTGATTCTAAGATGGGCATTTGTACTGTCATTTATATTTCATCCTGATTATAGTAAGTGAAAGAAATTACAAGATTACACATTAAACTTTACAGATAATTATGGTCAACCTTTTTTTACTAAGTTTTTATGAAATAAGATGTAAGCAATCACTGTGTGCCTTACATATCCAGATACTTTTGACTTCACTTGAACAATTTCCGGCAATTCTGGTAGGAAGATACAATTGTCTTAAAGACAGTTTGGTTTCAAGTTTGTAAAAATAGTCACAGTGACAGAAGGGAATTTTTGGAACTGTTGCGTTTAAGGGTGAAGATGCATCATGACCTCAAGCTTTACTGAATATTAGAAAGGATACAATCAGAGAGACACACCTTACAACAGATGATACTATTTGAATCTTCAGCTGTACTGATTGATACTGTAATATCATGTATTGCTGCTGCTAAGCAGTTTGGACAAGTGGTAGTGGAGTTTTGAGAAACTTTGCATAGGAGCAATGAGTCTTTTTTTCAGCATTCAGTTTCCTACTTCTGATGACCAGCATCTGTCCTTAATTTCTATGAGAGAAGGCACAAAGGACAGTAAAAATTTGTAGCAAGTATATTGCTGTAAAATAGGCACATCAAATGTAGCATCATATACATTTAGAATCACTCTTGACTATCACCACTTGCAGTAGTCTAAGCATTGGAAAACCCCAACCAGAAACCAAAATTTCTTAGACCTCTAAGTCAATCAGCCACTACAGACTGCCAGGTAAAACGGTAGAAAGAAGAGTCAGAGCTCCTTGCTACACAGAAGGGAAATAACACCTCATTACTTACTTTTTAACAGGAAACTACTTCATAAACTCGAACTAGGTTTATTGTGCAGTTATTGCAGCACTCTTATTATGTTATGAGCTTTATGCAAAAATTACGATTCCTCTTTGATATTTTCCATGTACAGTTGACACAGACATACAGAGACATTCATCCCTTATCCAAAAATTCTCACCTGATAATACACTTGGCTGGGGCTCTCATAAAAGTCCCTTTTACACTCTATTTGTATCCTATCATTCTAGTTTTTATATTTAAAAAACATGCTGATTTTTATAGCTACTGTTACATGTTTCTTCCCAATTCACCCACTTCATTGAAATGTTTTATAACAGAAATGTTATATTAGTCTAAAAACATTAGAAATAGAGTTGCATGTTGGCTATTTCTACATTTTTTTCCTCATACTGCTTGTGTTAGGAATTCACATAAATAAGTTTTAAGAAAACTGGGCCACACCATTATATTAAAAAAATACTTCTTAAATACTAGACCTTTGTTTTTTCAACAGCCTAATTATTAAAGAGTATACAAATTCTTGTTCTATACAAATAATTCACTCATAAAAAAGTTTCACAGTTTATCTTATATTTGACTTGTTTTCATAAATCATACTTTTATTTACTTTATACTAAATTTCATTTTATAGGTATACAATATTTACCAAATGTACCTTAAAAAGAGGCTAATTCAGTTGCTGGCAATTAAGCACATTGCAACATTGCATTTATAAAGGGTATCTCCAAGAGAGATAATATTTCTCAGAGTCACTCGGGTTACTTTATTTGCATCATCAGTTGACTTAAAAAAGAAGGTCACTAACTTCACACCTCTAGTTTTAGAAATGCCCACAATAACTAAGTTACTGTGTTAAACTTACTATGAAAGGCAAAATTACTTTTTCATTAGACAATTACACACACAGCTGAAATAAATACATGCTAAATAACAGGTCAGACTGTCCTGGCTCCGAAACATAACACCTCCAGACATTGTAGTATCATGATCAGAGTGAGTTCATTCCACATTGTTTACAACATTCATGAGCATTTTCAATTATTAAGTAGTCCCTATCTTTTTACCTGTGTGACAGGACTGTTTCTATCTTGATGATTTTCCTTTTTTAACAAACAGGGAATAAATGTGAGCAATGCTAGGATAGCTAGCATAACAAGTTTCAGTTGTGCTCACCATACAGCTGTCTCAACTTCATCTAAGCAAACTACATCAACATGCCTGATACTGAATTCTTACCACCACAACTGCTGGTAGTAATTAGTCGTGGTCCATCTTGGTTTTGATTGTATCAGTATTCTTACTGCAAATGTACCACCAGTGGAGCCATCTTGCTAGCAGCACTACAGGGGGAGATCCTCTTGAAACAGTTTCCCAACTCTCAAAAAACTGTAATTTTTTCAATACTGCTCATATTTTTAAAGTAACAGGAAGTAGGGCAAAAATAAAAATTATTTTCATCATGCTAATGTAACCTCTTCTAGAAACAAACAAAAGAAATGGGTCTTGAAATGGAAATTTAAATATAAAAAATAATTATTATTTTCTACAAGGAAAGAGCTCACAAAGGGAGAAAGATGCTTTCACCTGCGGGAGAGATTTTTCATAAGTGCATGAACAAAGTGTGTAACAATTTTCCCCATACTAATTGTATCTAAACCCATGCCTCCACACCTTCCCCTTACTCAAAAAATGCACTGAACTCAAACTTTACTTCTCAGAAGTAAAATATAATGTTAATTTAGGTTGCAGCAGTATTTCACCATTTTAGATAAACAGTATTTAATAATGATTGAAAAGAGAAGAGATATGTGCCTCAAAAACTGTATAAATAGTAGTTAATCTAATACTATTTCTGAGAGATAATGCTTGAGTTTTCCAACTAACCACAGTTTTGCAAAACCATTCAAAAAAAAAAATCACTGCCAGAGAAAAGATCAGAATTCAGTCTTATATTTAAATCCTTTAACCTATTAATTAAAGCTTATTAGTGTATTGGGTTTGTGTGGCAAGGTTTTGGTAGCAGAGGGTCTGCAGGGGTGGCTTCTGTGAGAAGCTGCCAGAAGCCTCCCCTGAGTCCGACAGAGCCAGTGCCAGCCGGCTACAAGATGGACTCGCCACTAGCCAAGGCCGAGCCCATCAGCGATGGTGGTACCACCTCTAGGGGAACAGATTATCAGATAACAGATTATTAACAGATTTAAGAGCGGTAAAAACAGCAACAGCAATTGCAGCCGGAGAGAAGAGTGAGAATGTGTGAGAGAAACAGACACCCAGGTCAGTAAAGAAGATGATGGAGGAGGTGCTCCAGGTGTCGGAGCAGAGATTCCCCTGCAGCCCCTGGGGAAGACCGTGGAGCTCCATGCTGGAGCAGATCCCTACCTGCAGCCTGGGAAGGACCCCACGCTGGAGCAGGGGGATGTCCAAAGGAGGCTGTGACCCTGTGGAAACTTCACGCTGGAGCAGGCTCCTGGCAGGACCTGTGGCCCCATGGAGAGAGGGGCCCAGGCTGGAGCAGGTTCGCTGGCAGGACTTGTGACCCCATAGGGGACCCAGGCTGGAGCAGCCTGTTCCTGAAGGACGGCACCCGTGGGGAGACCCACGCTGGAGCAGTTCATGAAGAACTGCAGCCTGTGGGAAGGACTCACACTGGAGAAGTCCATGGAGGACTGTCTCCCGTGGGAAGGACCCCACGCTGGAGCAGGGGCAGAGTGTGAGGAGTCCTCCCCCTGAGGAGGAAGGAGCGGCAGAGACAGCGTGTGATGAACTGACCACAACCCCCATTCCCCGTCCCCCTGTGCCGCTGGTGGGGAGGAGGAAGAGAAATTGGGAGTGAAGCTGAGCCCAGGAAGAAGGCAGGGGTGGGGGGAAGGTGTTTTAAGATTTGTTTTTATTTTCTCATTACCCTACTCTGATTTCATTGGCAAGAAATTAAATTAATTTTTCCCCAAGTGAAGTCTGGTTTGCCCATGAGGGTAATTGGTGACTGATCTCTCCCTGTTCTTATCTCAACCCAGGAGCCTTTCATTACATTTTCTCTCCCCTGTCCAGCTGAGGGGGGGGAGTGATAGAGCAGCTTTGTTGGGCACCTGGTGTCCAGAGACAGTCAGCCCACCACAGTAGTTAACCATTGAGAGCGCACAGCTACTAGGTGTAAATGAGGGTGTAAGAGAACAATGGCAGGCCCGCTGATCGTGCTCTGCTGTTCACAATCCCGTGGAGCAGAAGTATGCAGTAACAGCAGGCCCTGTAAGCTAGCAGAGGGAGCAAGGACATTGTGACACTCAAAGGCCAGGAACTATCCTAGAGACAACTCTGTGAAATTCTGTTTTCCTGTAACACTTGAACATGTTTCTCTGCCACGATTTTGGTATCGGTTTATTAAAGCCATCTCCTGGAGTACTTCTCTTTGGGAAAAATATAAATATAAGCAGATTCTACTCACATTTGTTTTAGCATAATTGCACTTAGATGAGTAAAACAAGTCTTAGTTCTGCTCTTCATCAACTAATTTTTTTCCTGTGTAATGGTTCTCATGTTCATGCATTCTATTCTTCATATGGTTGAGCAGGACTCAGATTACTATATTGTTATGTGATTATGTAAATTGCTGAGAATTCTCTTTGTTTAAATAACGAGATTTACAGAACTAACCCCTGAGTGGGTTCAGCCCAAGCTCAGATGTTCACTGCAAATCAAACTTGGCAGACTCTGGCAGAAGGAGAACCTTATTCTGTAGTGTTGCTCTCCTTTTGCCTCTTCTCACTGAGGTATCTTAACTGCCATGACCTTTCAAGAAATCTACTATCCTAAATTGAAGACACTGTGGAATATAATTTGGAGAAAAAAAAAATCTATTATGTTTTCTACTGCAGAACATGGCCAATTCCACCTCAAGAAAATAAATACAGATGTCAAAAATCAATTGCCATTCTTATTTTAGGTCTTTTGTATCCAGGATTGACCAGACATTACTATTCAAAGGTGGCACAATATTGATACTGATAAATTTCCAATTCTTCTTCCTGCTAATGTAACTAACCTGTTAAAATAGGATCTTTGTAACAGTAGGTTTCTAGCATTGGAAGTAGGGTCTGTCTTTAAATATGAACACCCGAAAAAGAAAATTTCTCTTTCATCTTTCCCTGGCCTCTAAAGAGTCAAAAGAAAGGCCTCTAGAGTCAAAAGAAAGGCAAAGCATTGGCTAGGGCGTAATAGCCAAAATGTGAACAAATCACCAGAGGAGATAAAGTTGTGATCCTAAGATTATCATGACTCAATGTTACATGTTTAACCAAAGAAAGAATATTTATTTAGTGTACATAGATAATTAATACTGCAATAGTTAAGAAATATACACAATGGAGTCACAAATTCAATCGTAAATGTTTTACGGAATAGTTTCCAACAGGACAGAGAGCATAACATTTTCTTAAGAGATTCAATAGGGATACCATAAAGAGGAGAATGCAGTGCCATCACTACATATGATGAAGCATGGCTGGAATACGTTTGCTACCTTAAATAGACATTTAGTGTTGAAATAGACAACATTCTGCTGTTTCAGAAGTTACCTGTTCATCAGATTTTTGTCATACAAATGTGTTTTTCACCCTATTGGCAAACACTGCACTAGATACAAAAGAAACAATAGAACATGTTTTGCTCTTAGGTACATAATTAAGAGATGGGAGGTCCACAACTCTTCCAAAACTGTTTCCTGACACAGACTGCATCAATGGACAAAGTACACTTGAGATGAGAAGTCTGACTGTGTTCCTGTTGATGGAACCCAAGTTCTCTCTGCTGAATATCCTTGCACTGAATCAAGAACATCGCTTTCCTAAAATAAAACTACCCTTAGCAATCAGTTGTGGAGGCAGGGAATATACAAAAGGATGTAAAGCTTCCTAAAGAATGAGAAAAGGGTGATATGTAGAATGGATAACTGGAGTTACTGACAAGCTTTCAAATTTTAAAATCATTGAATCATGTCTGTGACAGATCAGAATTCCCAATAGGCCAGAATAAAAACTGAAATTTTGTTTCTGAGAGACTGCTTTTTTTTGCTCTGTGACAATCTTCACCGTCTGTTAACGTTATTCATAGATGAGACTTTGTACCCACTAGTACTCATCCTCACCCCAGGCTTCTGATCAACTCACCCTGGCACCATCTGTCTATGTTTATTCTAAGTCCAAGATACTCCAGGAGCCACATCACTAAGAATTTACTTCAACTTTCTCTCTATACAGAACATAATCAGAAAAACACTTTTAGGAAGCAATAAGTGAATTTCCTTCTTCTGTAAAATCAATATTACTTCTACTGTGATCACAGAAAGTCACCCATGAGCACACAGGTAAAAGCAAATGGGAATGATTACATTGAAAAAATTAAAAAATCCATTCATCTGTAAAAAAAAGAGCTGACTGAGGGTTTCATGATATATATGTTCTGAGGACCATTCTCCTTATGAAACATACCTGAGATGTTTTAGATATCTGTTCAGTCATCCTCAAATCTCCAAAACCAGAACTAGAGTGAAGATTACCACCACAAAAAACTGCACCTGGTGATGGAGGACAACTGTCTCCTCCAGTACGTCTTCCCTAGGTAAACACAGCAGAGCCTCACATCCTGTAGTCAGCCTTTCTAAATCAGTCTGATCCTTTCCTGCCTTAAATACTGAGGATAAATAGACATTTCTTTCCTCTAGCCTTGCTGCTGCTCCACACTTCTGAATACTTCATTTTTTTAATCTAATGAATGGACCAAACACTCCAACTATTTCTTATCAAAGGAATAAAACATGACAACAATGAAAAGAATACTTTACTCACTCTCACTCACTCCAAAACATAGAATAAAATCAATCACTACAAACACATCAAAATAAAAGCATATAACTGAGAGAATAAACTCTTTCAAAGACAAACACAACACGGATCCATAGCTATCAATTAACCAGAAATGTTACTGAAAGGAGTTGTGAGTTTGAAAGCATGTAACCAACATTTGAACTTTCAAAAAGGTCTGCAGCTGGGAAGCCTGATTTTATTTCCAGCAAGCCTAATTGTGTTTCCTGACTCCAGGGGACCGGAATTCCCCAGATGCTGATGACTGACAGGTCTGCTTCTGCTTTCTACCTGCAAGTAAGCAAAAATGCCCACTGCTATGTGAAACTTAGCATGAAAACCAACCACTGCTTCCACTGATACCATTAGCAGCTGGAAGTGCTCGATACTTCATAGTAGCATTCAGCACTACCCCCAGCAGGGTCATTTGTAGAAGTTATTTGCACAGGTACAAACTACTCTCAGTACTTGCATTCAATAGCAAATACTAAGACGTAGGGCTGAAACGACACAGGTAGCCTTTGTGAAGCACCAAACACCTTTCAGGACCAAAAAAACTCAAAGGAGTTAAAAGGTATCCACCAGCATCACTAACTGCTTCAGAACTTCCTTCTTGGTTCTGAAATTGGTTACTGATTCATGAACCGGATTTTTTCTTTTTTAGAATATGATCTGACTTTTTGAGGGCAGTTATGCAGTTACGATGTTATAATTGATTCAACGACGATCATTAGATCTCTCCTCTCTCCTGAATATTTATTCAGCATTGTTCATTATGCTCTTTTCATGTCTTAGTATCAATCACATACAATAGAAAGGGCTGCTAGCACTTATTTATTTTAAGAATAATCTCTACCCTTAGTGCAAATTAAAAGTATTTAGAATCTTTTATATCTCAAATTACCAGTCATTAAAACTACCCTTCTGAAAGCCTTTTTTATTACACCAGTCACCACTGATTTAAGAAGTTTGATGTATTTGATAAAGGTAATTAAAAGTCTTTGGTAAAGTCACTCTTATTGTTTCAAGAAATGTTATTTTGACTTCTAAAGAAGCTTTTATACATCTCTGACTTCAAATTCTTGGTCAATTTTCTTCCCAATTCATCCAATATTTTAAAAATGTCACATAGTTATTTTCAGAAACTTTCCAATCACTGGGTAACATCTACAACAAAAGAAATGAAGGTATCTTTTGTTCATGCTTTCTTACTAACAGTTTGGGGGAGGACACAAAACAAAAACAGATAAAAACAGGGATTGCTCTGGGAGAAAGCTACTGCTCTGCAAAAACCAAACAAGTCACCACCTCTACAGGTGGTCTGAGTCCTACCCTTACTCATGTGTGATACTCAATATTTTGGGGTTTAATTCCGCTGGTAAAAGCTATTCTGAGTTTTTCGAGGTAAAATGTTAAGAAGATGAAAGAAGTTGAAGGGAGGTTAGAAAGAGGAATAAATTGATGAGAGGTGCTGAAGGACTGTTTTAATCTACAGCCTCAAGCTCTTAATCTACAGACTCATAGAATTTGGGTTGGAAGGGACCTTTAAAGGTCATTTAGTCCACCACCCCTGCAGTGAGCTGGGACATCTTCAACCAGATCAGGTTGCTCAGAGCCCCGTCCAAACTGACCTGGAATGTTTCCAGGGATGGGGCATCTACCAGTGTTTCACCACCCTCATTGTCAAAAATTTCTTCCTTAGATCTAGTCAAAATCTGCCTTTTTTTAGTTTAAAACCATTACCCCTTGTCCTATTGCTACAGGTCCTGCTAAAAAGTCTGTCCCCATCTATCTTAGAAGCCCCTTTAACCACTGGAATGCTGCAAGAAGGTCTCCCGGGAGCCTTCTCTTCTCCAGGCTGAACAAACCCAACTCTCTCAGACTGTCCTCCTAAGGAGAGGTGTTCCATCCCTCTGATCATTTTGGTGGCCCTCATCTGGACCTCTCCAACAGGTCCTTGTCTTTCCTGTGCTGAGGGCTCCAGAGCTGGACGCAGGACTCCAGGTGGGGTCTCACCAGAGCGGAGTAGAGGGGCAGAATCCCCTCCCTCAACCTGCTGGCCAGGCTGCTTTGGACGCAGCCCAGGATATGCTTGGCCTCCTGGGCTGTGAGCACACATTACCAGCTCATGTCCAGCTTTCCATCCACCAGTACCTCCAAGTCCTTCTCAGCAGGGGTGCTCTCAATCCCTGCATCCTCCAGCCTGTATTGATACACCTGCCTTGCCCCAACCCAGGTGCAAGACCCTGCACTTGGCCTTGTTGAACCCCATGACATTCCCTTGGGGCCATTCCTCAAGCTTGTCCAGGTCCCTCTGGGTGGCATCCCGTCCCTCTTTTGTGTCAACTGCACCACTCAGCTTGGTGTCATCTGCAAACTTGCTGAGGGTGCACTCAATCCCACTGTCTATGTCATTGATGAAGATATTAAAGAGTTCTGGTCCCGATACGGACCCCTGAAGGACACCACTTGTCACCAATCTCCATCTGGATATTGAGACATTGACCACTACCCTCTGGATGAGACCATCTAATTCCTCATCCACCCAACAGTCCACCCATGAAATCCTTATCTCTCCAATACAGAGATAATAGATGTAATAGCAGTTGAGCATATTTACAGGAGTTCAACACAACAGGGAGCTCAAGTCAGCAGTTTTCATCTGAAAACAGAATATGTAATGCCAAAATGAGCCCAATTTAACTGTGCCATAAAAATATTTCCCAAGTGATGAAGATAGACACCCATATCTCTGCAGTTTTGTGTGAGTGCTTCCTGAACATACTCTTTACATTTACAGTGCTACTAGGGTAGCAACATGACTCACAGAAGCATCTTTTTAGGGATGAGATCTTTTTAGGGAAGAGACTTAAGCCACACTCAATTTATATAGTGTGTGTATATATGTATCTATCTCAGTTCCACTGAAGTCACTAACAAGTTCTAATATCCTTTGATTTTGTGATTCTGACTGCTAGGCTTCTTATTTTCCCCTGGAAACCTCAACCAAAAAGAACACTAACTAATAAGTATGTATTTTGACACATTTTTAAACCAGATAATACAGACAACGCTGTAATGTGTTGAGCTGTTCTTCAAATCCACTAGTATCAACTGAAGTTTAAAATGTTTAGAACGTCACAAAAGTGCCAAATACCTCACTAAGGCAAATCTTGTGGGCTGAAGACATCTAAAAAAATATGTTGGAAATAGTATGGATGTATTGCTTTCAAAAGTTCATGAACATCAACGTCCCTGATGATAGAAGTGAGAGCCACCAGAATACCTGAAAGACATCAATCTTGTGTAATTAGTGTTTTAGACAGTTAAACATTATGATGCCATGTTCACATAGATGCATCATAGAAAATACTGACAAATAGTAACTGATTTCCATGGAGAAGAAAACTGTAATAGGGTGGACAAACTCAGAGAGCCAAAAGAAAATACACTGGGAGATAAAACTTGCCAAAGAGAGATGGACACAGAAATCTTTGAACTAGGAAAAAGGACGTCCTGAGTTTGAAAAAGATGGTCTATGAAAATGTTGTTTCTAATCAGAGCCCAAAAACACTTCAGTTAGTGATGACAACTGCATGCTACAAATCTCAATTCTCCACACACTGCAGGGGTCTTATTTGCATGTTAACTCTACAGTACAGAAAGCTGTGCACACTGACTATTTCTGTCAGAGGTCAGCATATAAGGAAACAATAAACAACCACTTCAGCTTTCAGAGTCACAAATAAAACAAACATACAACTTCATATTCTCTTGCTGACTTCAGATCCTTCCTCTTATATGGCGATATTTATTTACAAGGACATTTAAAGACACTTTTTTCATACACTCAAAAAATTAAAAAGCTTTGTTAATTGTGTTCTAATTTGCAAGAGGAAAAAAAAACCCAAACCAAACACATTTCCTTATAGGGATTTGGGATATTTGTTACCTCATTAATTATTTAATGATATGGTTATATTATCTCATTACCATCAGATAATGGTCTGATTTAAGTTGTTATTGAAAGTACTACTACCATTACTAGCTGGCCTTCAGATTGTAGCAGGGTCAAAAGTCAATAACAGAATCACAGAATCACTAGGTTGGAAAGGACCTTCAAGATCATCAAGTCCAACCATTAATCCAGTGCCACCATGATCCCTAAACCATGTCCTGAAGCGCCACATCCACACGTTTTTTTTAACATTTCCAGAGATGGCGACTCCACCACCTCCCTGGGCAGCCTGTTCCAATGCTTGACCACCCTCTCGGTGAAGAAATTTTTCCTAATACCCAATCTAAACCTCCCCTGGCGCAACTTGAGGCCATCTCCTCTCATCCTATCGCTGGTTACTTGGGAGAAGAGACCAACACCCAGCTCACCACAACCCCCTTTCAGGTAGTTGTAGAGAGCGATAAGGTCTCCCCTCAGCCTCCTCTTCTCCAGACTGAACAACCCCAGTTCCCTCAGCCACTCCTCATAAGACTTGTGCTCCAGACCCCTCACCAGCTTCGTTGTCCTCCTCTGGACACGCTCCAGCACCTCAACATCCTTCTTGTAGTGAGGGGCCCAAAACTGAACACAGGATTCAAGGTGCGGCCTCACCAGTGTCGAGTACAGGGGCACGGTCACTTCCCTACTCCTGCTGGCCACACTATTGCTGATACAGGCCAGGACGCTGTTGGCCTTCTTGGCCACCTGGGCACACTGCTGGCTCATGTTCAGCCGGCTGTCAATCAGCAACCCCAGGTCCTTTTCTGCTGGGCAGCTCTCCAGCCACTCCTCCCCAAGCCTGTAGCGCTGCATGGGGTTGTTGTGGCCGAAGCGCAGGACCCTGCACTTGGCCTTATTAAACCTTATACAGTTGGCCTCTGCCCATCGATCCAGCCTGTCCAGATCCCCCTGCAGAGCCCTCCTGCCCTCCAGCAGATCAACACTCCCACCCAGCTTGGTGTCATCTGCAAACTTACTGAGGGAGCACTCGATCCCCTCATCCCAATCATCAATAAAGATATTAAACAAGACTGGCCCCAGAACCGAGCCCTGGGGAACACCACTTGTGACCGGCCGCCAGCCGGATTTAACGCCGTTCACCACAACTCTCTGGGCTCGGCCATCCAGGCAGTTCTTTACCCAGCGAAGAGTAAACCCGTCTAAGCCACGAGCCGCCAGTTTCTCCAGGAGAATGCTGTGGAAGACGCTGTCAAAAGCTTTACTAAAGTCCAGGTAGACAACATCCACAGCCTTTCCCTCATCCACTAGGCAGGTCACCTGGTCATAGAAGGAGATCAGGTTGGTCAAGCAGGACCTGCCTTTCATGAACCCATGCTGGCTGGGGCTGATCGTTTGGTTGTCCTGCACATGCCCTGTGAGCACACTCAAGACCAACCGCTCCATGATCTTCCCCGGTACAGAGGTCAGGCTGACGGGCCTGTAGTTCCCAGGATCCTCCTTCCGGCCTTTCTTCTAGACGGGCATCACATTGGCAAGCCTCCAGTCTTCTGGGACCTCCCCTGTTAACCAGGACTGCTGATAAATGATGGAGAGTGGCTTGGCAAGCTCCTCCGCCAGCTCTCTCGGTACTCTCGGGTGGATCCCATCAGGCCCCATAGACTTGTGGGTGTCCAGGTGGTTTAACATGTCCTTAACTGCTTCCTCCTGGATTATGGGTGGGTTATTGTTCTCTCCACCCCCATCTTCCAGTTCAGGGGGCTGAATACCCTGTGGATACCTGGACTGGCTATTAAAGACTGAGGCAAAGAAGGCATTAAGTACCTCAACCTTGTCCTCGTCCTTGGAGACAATGTTCCCCGCCATATCCAGTAAGGGATGGAGATTCTCCTTGCCTCTCTTTTTGTTGTTAATATATTTGTAGGAGCATTTTTTATTATCCTGTGCAACTGTGGCCAGACTGAGCTCTAACTGGGCTTTTGCCTTTCTAATTTTGTCCCTGCTTGACCTAACGAGACCCTTGTACTCTTCGTGACTTGCCTGCCCCTTCTTCCAGAGGTGATAAACTCTTCTCTTTTCCCTGAGTCCCAGCAAAATCTCCCTGTTCAGCCAGGCCAGTCGTCTTCCCCGCCAGCTCATCTTACGGCACATGGGGACCGTTTGCTCCTGCGCCTTTAAGATTTCCTTCTTGAAGGCTGTCCAGCCTTCCTGGACCCCTTTGTCCTTCAGGACTGTCTCCCAAGGGACTATCTCAACCAGCGACCAGAACAGGCCAAAGTCTGCCCTCCAGAAGTCCACGGTAGCAGTTTTGCTGACCCCTCTCCTTACTTCGCTCACAACTGAGAATTCTATCATGTTTTGGTCGCTAAGCCCAAGACGGTCTCCGACCACCACATCTCTCACCAGTCCTTCTCTGTTTGTAAACAGCAGGTCCAGCAAGGCACCTTCCCTGGTGGGGCTCACTCACCAGCTGTGTCAGGAAGTTATCCTCCACCACTCCAGAAAACTCCCAGACTGCTTCCTCTCTGCCGTGTTATACTTCCAGCAGATGTCCGGTAGATTGAAGTCCCCCACAAGAACAAGGGCCAGCGAATGCGAGACTTCTGCTAGTCGCTTATAGAATGTCTCATGTGTCTCTTCGTCCTGGCTGGGTGGTCTGTAACAGACTCCCAGCAAGATATCTGCCTCACTGGCCTTCCCCCTCATCCTTACCCATAAGCACTCTACTTGGTCTTCACAATCTTTGATTTCTATGCAATCAAAATACTCCCTACCATACAGAGCCACCCCACCACCTCTCCTTCCCTGCCTATCCCTTCGGAAGAGCTTATAGCCAACCATTGCAGCACTCCAGTCATGAGAAGCATTCCACCATGTTTCTGTGATGGCAACTACATCATAGCTGTCCCGCTGCACAATGGCTTCCAGCTCCTCCTGTTTGGTGCCCATGCTGCGTGCATTGGTGTAGTAACACTTCCAATTCTCTCCCCCATCACACCCAGGCGGAGTGAGCAAGCAACTGTGTGGTGCTTAGTCACCAGCTGGGGTTAAGCCATGACACCGAATCATATCATTACACCTTCAGATCATACACCAAGCACAGTCTGGCTGTAACATATGGTTTTCTCCTTGAGGATTCAGACTAGGATCTGTCTGTGCAGGAATGCTGTAGAACTGCTGAACTCCAAAGCTTCCCTTCAGTTTCAAACACCTTAACTGTATTTCCGTATGATAAAGTACTACGCCTATATTCCCAATGGGAATACTGAATCTCAAGAAAAATTTACTAGAGGGCAAAGAATGATTTAAAGCAAGTGATTTAGATAATATAAAGCCCATGGAAATTCAGACTTTGGTGTTTGTTATGTTCACAGTGAGAATCATGAACCTGGCCGCTATTCATCAGCGTGATACCACTCCTGTATTCTTTATTTTCTAGCCAGGTATCCGATGACAAATGCTCCCCACTTGAAGAGAAAGACAAAAGTAGCAAAAAGATCACAATAGTTTGTATCAACCTGCAAACAGAATATAAGAACCAGAAGGTATTCTTCTGTTCTTTTGCTTCGTCTCTGCCAAGTTATCTCCATGAATTTAACTAAGACATTATTTTAACAAAATAGAAGCTCTGTAAGAAAGCTAAGAATATGTTTCTTATGCCATATTTCATTGGTTAAAAAAAAAAGTTATTAAAAGTTACTTTTGCAACCTTGGGTTTTCCTCAAAACTGACATTAACAAAAAAGATATACATCATGAACGGTTAAAAATTGAGACATAATCCATGGAAAATATACATAGCAGCAGCTATAGGTGCACTGAATAGTCACTTCTAAATAAAAAACCAGACATGTCTACTGTGAAATCTGTATTTTCAACAATTAATAATTACCTTCATTTCCATATATGCTCTACCCTGAAAATTAGTCTGCCTTGTGTAAAAATTTAAGATTTTTTTAATATTTCCAGCAAGATTTAGTCAGATTGCCTCAGCAAAAACAGCCACTCCTTTACCCACTTAGTTGCCCACAGATACAAAAAAGGAAATAAAGGAGCAGATATCTGTAATGGACTGATAATTGCATGGGAAAGTAGAACCATGTTAGAGGAGGGAAACAAAAATGTAAGTAATGGATATTCACACCCTTCAGACATAGCAGAATGAGGGAAGTTGCTCACTTAGTACCAGAGATAGGATAGGAACTACACTGAATAGCCATGTTGTTACACATGTAAATGATCATTTGCAGTTTAAAGTGATCACAAACAATAGCGAAAGCAAGGCTCAAATTTTATTTGTCAAGTCAAAAACATCTTGTTCCATTTTTTTAATAATTTCTGATAAAAACAGAAGTCTTGGAACTATTACTATTGCAAGTAAAATAAAGTTCATATCACTTTTACTCACAAAATATAGTTTGCCCTGTAATTTTAAGGAGAAAGGCTTTAAATTATTAAGGATAATGCATAGCCAGTAGAGTGCAGCAGCTGTGACATGATCCTCTCTAGAAGTTTTGACTTTCTTAAGACGTGATAAACATCATACAAATTGGACTTGCCATATGACCTTTATCATCAGTTCTTCACAGAATGAAATGCACAATACTTGTTTGGAAAAAAAAAATTAAAACATCCATGATGGTTATGGTCAATGCCAAAATGAGTGGATAGCCTCTGTGTCTTGCAAGAACCCCTTTTGCCACTGTCATGAAGGCAGGTTCCATTGGAGACTGAGGTCACTGATTCAGCTGCATGGCTAACGTGCTTTCCTCTAATTATAGCAAGAATACCATTTCTGTCTTGTTTAAGTTACGCTTAAGCCAGCATTTTCTAAATCTATTTGCTTATCTCATTCAGACAATCTGTCATCCCTCTAGGGGTACTGTCCATTTCTTTTGGAAAGCAGGTCAAAGCAGGATGTTGTCAGCATATTAGCAGCAGCACAGCCCATGACATCCACAAACTCTGAGAAACTTCAAAAATTATAACAGAGAGAAAATACTCTCACACAAAGCTTTTAGGAGCTACTTTAATTATATTACAACATATTGAAGTCTGTATTGCCTAGATAGCAATGGGTTTATTTACACCTGTAAGTATATACACATGGAAACATTCTGTTCTTCAGTCATACCAATTTTTTTTCTTATTATTCCACTGCATAACACAAAATATCTAGAGATCTTAGTATACTAAATAGTCAACATATAGCTCCATTTCAGCCCTAGCTCATACATAAGTGGAATTATTTTCCTTTACTACCATTTTAACCAGTATCTTATTTGAGTAAAGTATATGGATTATCCCAGTTTGGAGGACTTTTTTCACCTTTTCCTTGCCCATAATGTTAACTGCTGGCCAACTAAGTATTTTTGATCGTGTCTCTTTCTACTTGCCAGTTTGTTTTTTTAACACCAGATCCTCAAGGAATTCCTCGTTATACCACACTACTCGATTTTTGTTTAAAGATTACTTTTTTCTTTCACAAATAGACATTTTCTTAATAGGGTCCTCATATTGTCCCTCGGTATTTTTAAATTCCTCATTAATAAGATTTCTTAATTTATCAAAAATGTGAAATCTATTACCTTTGAACTACCACATTCTGTGGCTTCATCTGCAGAATTACAAACCTGTGTATATTTTAGGATTAAAACAGACCAATTGGCTTCCAAGTTAAATATAGAAATATATTTCTTACGATCACTATACTTACCTGTCCCCAACAGGTTTATCTTTGCCTTCTGATAAAACTGACATCCACCATATTCATGGCTACTGTCTTAGCCTCACTAACATTGTGAATAATCCAACCAACACAAATAAATCTTTCTTGTATTAAATACTGTGCGGAAAAAACTCGAGGGCATCTTTACAAGTCAGGCAACCATAATCTTATGCAGAAAATGATAAATTTAATAGTCTCATAACAGTAAGAGTCATTTTCAATCTTCATTTCCCTATAATGACAAATAACTTGCAGAAAAACATAAAAATATCTATTTATTAACAAGCCATTTTTAGCAGAAAAAAATCCCCCATGTTGCGCTAAGCAATCTACATTTTTTATCTCCCCCGGAATTAGTTTAGTGAATGTGTAAAAAGGCAATTAAATATTTTAATATGTTTATTTTGAAATCTTTTAGGTACAAAAGGCATTATGCTTAATGGCTTTTGATGCTGACTGTATTTTGTGTACTGTTTATTAATAGTGTCCTCATAATTATCAAAGCAAGAAGAAAGGCTCAATTCCTGCAGCCAAAGTCAATGATAGTCCTCTTACAGGTCTTAGCAAGCAACCAAACCAACTAGAGACTCACTTCCAGCCTGAAAATAAAAAAAATTAGTCATAGAAAAAGGGAAAAAACACACCATCTTTTCAGTATTTGGATATCCTTAAGCAGCAAACATTAGAAACTTTGTTTCCTAAGCCACTGTATAAAATCGTGGAGTTCTCATAACTTGAATACTGTGAGTGATGCTGGTCACCCTTAACTCGACAAGATCTAATAGAATTTTTAAATGGAGACAAGGCAACAAGGACAATCAGAAGCACAGAGTGCCTTTCATAGAAGGAGAAACTCTGACTCTTCAGCTTAAAAGGATGAATGTATGGAATATAAAAGACTGTATGGAATATAATAGAAATGTGTAAAGGTTATGCATAGTATAGACAAAGTACCTAAGGAATTACATACACAAGACTAGGACTCCTCAATTAAATTAATAGGCAGCAGGTTTAAAGCAAACAAAGGGTAACAACTCTTCTACACATCATATACTTAAATTGTAGAATTAATTTTCACCAAGTTCTGAAGCCAAAAATATAAATAGGTTTAAAATGGGACTGAAAATACTTATGGCAGATAGATTCCTAATGGCCATGAAATAAATATAGCAATATGCAAGCAGCCTTTGTCTTAGGAAGCTACTAAAATACCTTGAAGTCAAGTGTCTTTATCAGAATTAGCCTATGCATGCCCTCCTCCTTATGTGCATTCTTAAATATTCATTGCCGGGCACTGTTAGACTAGATGAATTTTTAGTGCCTCCTAGCATGGGAATTCCTTTATTTTAATTGGAGCTTAATACCATTACATAATGATCCAAGATTCATACAAAACAAAAATATAAACTCCAGGTCAAACCCTTAGGCACAAAGACCACCACCAAATCCTAATGAGGAACAATCTGAATATATCTTTACAAAATATATGTCATAAGGAGCTGAAGAAACAAAAATTGACAGGCTAATTGCTGAGCATCAAAAGCAGTTGCTTCAGGGGGCAGCTAAGAATTTCTACTCTGTAAGGATGACAACATGGAAATACCTTGAGCACTCATGATGAAGCACACATGAGCTGGTAATAAAAGTATTCTTCATCAAGGAAGGTCAGATATACAAGACCACTCTCAATAATCTTTGAATGATCATGGCAATTGGGAGAGGTGCCTGATGACTGGAGGAAAGCAGATGTCACTCCTACCTTCAAGAAAGGTCAGGAGGACCCAGGGAACCACAGGTCTGGTCAGCCTCACATCAAGTCCTGGGAAGTCAATGGTACAACTAATTCTGGGAACTGTTTCCAGGCACATGAAGGACAAAAAGGTGATCAGGAGTAGTCAGCATGCATTCACCAAGGGGAAGTCATGCTTGACCAACCTGATAACCTTCTACAATGAAATGACTGGAAGAGGGGAGTGCAGTGAATATTGTCTGCCTTGTCTCCTGTAAGGTTTTCATACCGTCTTTCATAAGATCCTTAGAGAGAAACTGATGAAGTACAGGCTGGATGAGTAGATAGTGAAATGGATTGAAAACTGTCTGAATGGCTGGGCCCAGAAAGTGGTGATAAGTGGCACAAAGTCTGGTTGGAGTCCAGTAACTAGTGGTGTACCCCAGGGATCAATACTGGGTCCAGTCCTGTTCAGCATCTTCATTAATGGTCTGGATGATGGGGCAGTATGTACCCTCAGCAAGCCTGCAGATTACACCAAACTGGGAGGAGTGGCTGATACTCCAAAAGGTTGTGCTGCCGCTGCAGAGGGACCTCAACAGGCTGGAGAAATGGGCTGACAGGAATCTCATGAAGTTCAACAAGGGGAAGTGCAAAGTTACCTGGGGAGGAACAACCCCATGCACCAGCATATGCTGGGGGCTGCCCAGCTGGAAAGCAGTTTGACAGAAAAGGACCTGTGGATCCTGGTAGTTGAACAGGAGCCAGCAAGGTGCTCTTGCAACAAGGAACGGGAATGGTATCTGGGATGCATTAGGAGGAGCATTGCCAGCAGGCTGAGGGAGGTGATCCTTCCCCTCTATTCAGCACTGGTGAGACCACATCTGGAGTTCTGTGTCTAGTTCTGGTCTTCCCAGTTCAAGAGAGACATGGACATAATGCAGAGAGTCCAGCAAAAGGCCACAAAGATGATTACGGGACTAGAGCAACTCTCATATGAGGACAGGCTGAGAGAGCTAGGACTTTTTAGCCTAGAGAAGAAAAATTTCAGGGGGGGAATCTTATCAATATATACAGATACCTGAAGGAATGGTGCTAACGGACAGAGCCAGGCTCTTTCCAGTGATGCCCAGTGACAGCACCAGAGGCAATGGGCACACACTGAAACACAGGAGGTTGCATCTTGTGAAATATGTTCATCTGATTCGTGTGATGAAGTGTAATCTTCTGTACTTTTATGGATTTCTCCTGCACCATAAAAAGGGGTATTTTACAGGAGAAAGTTAAACTACTTTGCTGGTATATCAGCTCAAACCAATTTGACCACTGACCGCATAGCATTGTGTAAAGAGAAACTTGTAAAGTGCATGCATAAAGTTTGGGGTCATCCTGGGGGCACGCCGAGGAAGATTCGAGAAGACTCTAGAAGGAGAAGAGGGCATGCGCCAAAGAAGACACGCCTATTCATGAATATGTATTGGCAGACAGGATATAAACCAAGAACAGGAACTGTACCGTGTGCGTCTTGGTGGAGCGGAGACTCCCGGCACACCCAGCGCTGTTTGCTTGCCTCTATTCGCTTAATAAATTGTAAACTTAAATTGGAATCCTGTTTGGGACTAAATCATTTATCACAATCTGAACATCAGGAAACACTTTTCACTGTAGGGGGGACCGAGCACTAGCACATGTATCTCTAGTCCAGAGTGGTTCTAGAGTCTCAGTCCCTGGAAATATTCAAAAACCATCTGGACAACTAGCTCTAGGTGACCCGGCTTGAGCAGGAGGGGTTGGACATGATGACTTCCAGAGGTCCATTCCAACCTCAACCATTCTGTGATTCTGTGGTTCATGTCCAAAGGTGTCAGACTAACCCTGCTTCTGCCCATAGGGACAGGGCAATCTTCATTGAACCATTCTTCAAAAATACTTTCACCAGAGTAAAACTGAAATATGTAACATGATACTTTATGTTTTCAACCACTATGATTCCTCTTCTGTCTTCTCCCAATACTTTTTATCATCCACAGATTAGTTGTAAATAAGTTTTTTCATCAGCAAAGTTGGACAGACAGATGTATCTTGAACTCCATTACAGACTCAGATACTGACAGTGATTTCAAGTCGAAGAAGCCCCGATAAGTATAGATCGTGGTAAAAATTTCTTCAAACATACAGAGTTCCACACTGCTCCCCAGCATCCCACAATGTTCCCAAGTACAACAGTTCTCTGCAAGCCATTAAAGTCAGAAAAATAAATAAAATAAAGAAGTTGCACCATTAATATTTCTGTTCTATTTTCTCCATGAAAGTTTAAAAAAATTCACAAAAATAAATCATGTTCATTAATAAATTAATGAAATTATCATAAATAAACAGTGCTGGAAGATACTTTAAAAAGTCACTTAGTCTATTCTCTTGTGCCTGTGCAGGACCAGTTACGCTTGTGTCTCCGCTAGCAGATATTTGCCAAGCCAACCCTTAAGATGTTCAGTGTCACAGCTTCCACATAAGCTCTAGGCAAACTATGCAAGCATTTTAAGTTTTCTTTCTGTTAAAAATTTTTCCCTACCAAGCTGAATCCTCCCTGATACAACCTAAGTTTACTCCTTTCTGCTTCACCACTAGAGACATGGAGAAGATATTATTTCCTTCCATTTTTCAGCAACTTTCTGCATAATTAAAGATTTGTCCATCTCGTCCATCCCCTGGGATTTTCTCTTCAGGAGGCTAAAACACCTCATATGCTTCAATCTTTCCTTATACATGCCATGTTTCTTAGACATCTGATTATTCATTCTTATTACTCTCCAGTGAATTCCAACTGCTGCACATCATTTTTGAAGGATGGTGTCCAAAAAAGGGCATGCTATTCCAGATGAGACCTTACCAAAGCTTAGCAGTCTGAAAACTTCTTCACAGCATGTCCAGGATGACGTCTATACGTTCCAGTAAGATATTTATCTCTTTCACCATATTGGCTCCTGCTCAACTTACATACTATTATGGCTCCCAGGTCCTCTGCCAAAGATCTTCTACCTACACCATCTTTCCTCTATTCTATGTCAACCACACAAACTATCCCTACATAACTACAGCACCTTGCATTTATCCTTTTGAATGGCATTATAACATCATAACCATAGCTTGGATTTTTCAGGATAATTTTGGAATATAATTCTTTTATTAGATGTTACACTTGTCCCAGCATTGTGCTATCTGTAAATACAATGAGTATACAATTTAATTCATTTCTTAATTATTTAATAAAAACACTGAACAAAGCTGGTTCCCAAAGAGATCACTGTTCAGAAAAATCCTTCCATAATAACAGTAACCATTCGTAATTTTTGGCAACTATAACTCAGCTGTTTATACTGTGTATTTAGTATTTCAGTTTCTTCAAAGCCATATGCTTCATATGTACAACATTGGTAAGCAGAACAAACTTTGTTGCATTAAGGAAACTGGGAATACAAAGGAGGTACTGAGCTGTTGTGGACAAAATGTAATATTGCCAGCATCTAACGGTAACCAATAAAGAAAAATTCCACTATTAATATTATAGGCAATTTTATAAGAACTTTAGCGAGGATATCAGAAACAGAGCTCAGAATAAGGCATGGCTTTACAGAATATCAATCTTCTGGCTTATTTCTCTGTTTATTTTTGTGAAAATTTGTCACTGTGTATTTTCAAAAAATAATCCACAGCTTTCATGGCCTGCAAGTATGAAAGTCCACTTAAATATACATATTTAAACTAAAACTGATTCTGCCTGGAAAATAATTAACAACAAATAATATGCATGTTTTAAACCAGTTATGCACAAGTTCAAAAGATAACATTTATTTCATCATGTGAACTTACAAGGCATTCCTGTTTAGAAGAAAGAAGAGATAGCAACTTAACTGTTTAAAGCTTAAATAATATCAGAAGTCACAATTTAAGAATTTTAAAATTTGAAATAATAAATATATTTTAGTTTCTCATTACAGAAAGAATATTTTCAGCTCCATGCTTTACATTCTACGCTAAGACTGAATGTCCTAGCTTTGCCAGTTTCTGTTAAATCTTAAAACTTTCAGATAGCAAGTCAAATAAAATTTTTCATATGGCTTTCATACTGGCTTAGCACTGTAAAAAGGTCCATGGGTGAAATACTGGCCCCATCAAAGTCAAAAATCCCTCAGCTTTGACAGAAACAAGATTTCACCTATATCTGCTAAAGTTTTGAAACTTTACAGATATTTTAGAAGCATGAAAAAATGAAATGACATTTTCCTGGTCCTTAAAAAGCTCTTCATACATATTATGTAGATATGTATAGCATTCTATGCATAACCAATATCACAAATACCATGCATGTGCATAGACATACTATACATAATACTACATGTCTCACTATTCCAGATCCTCATGCACAGAAAACTCATCACTTCACTGGGAGTTTCATGTATGGAGCATTTGCAGAAAAAGGCAAATGGAGCAGTAGTAACTCCTCAGATTGTATTCTAATGTAATCACTTCAGTTACTGATAAGGAGAGTACAACCTGATTTTCAGTTTTCCCTTTACAAATGAGGGGTCAGAAAGTAAATTATGTCAGCTTGTAAAATGCCCTTAGCAGGATGTCTAAATGGGCAATTATTTTAAACATACTCTCCAGTATGTTTTAATGCTATACAGACATTACTTAGTCTACAGAGAGCAGCTTACTTACGTCTGGGGCTCCTTTTCATTTTGCTGTTTTTGCTGTGGTTGAAGAACGTTATTTACCAGCTCAGTGATCCCACTAAAGGGAAACCACCTGTTTAAATAAGCAAATAATGTGACTGAATAACCAATAAAACCACACTAGTTTGAATGTTTTCTTATCCAATGTTAATAGAAATATACAGGCAGAAAAGCTAGAGCCAATGGGAATGTTAGCTGCAATACTAAGTCAGCCACTAAGGATGTAAGGGAAATAAAGTTTTACAGTTCACAAGCAGGCAGCAAGAACCTACATCCAGCTAACGTGTGGATGATGTAAGAAGCTGCAGGCAGCTCTCTTACAAGCCGGTCAGGAAGCAGATGACAAACTACCTGCAGCCTATCAGGTATTAGTGAAAGCTAATACCATCAGAGGTGCAGAAAGCAGAACATGGCAAAGGTAGTAAAGTCAAGCCTACTGCATTTTTAGGATATTTTACTTACTGTGTCAGCTGTGGTTTTTGCTCTTCTTTGCCCCTAAAAAGATAAGTTTGCACAACTGAGTGCAACATGTTGTAAAACAACTACCCTGAAGTTCTATAAACTGTATCGTATGGGCAGGAGAAAGTTCTTACTTTAAGTTAAAAGGAATTCATATAATACTTGTTGTGTATCTATATGAAGTTGTATTCTGTGCTTATTTACATTTAGAATTAAAAATGGGGAATGCCAATTATCTAAAGCTTTTCTATACAAAATGAAATCAATCAGTTCTGTAACTGGCTTCCAATTCTTTGGACAGAATATCATGCTAAAATATTTCGAGCAATACATTCAGCTATAAATGCAAGGATGGTGCTTTATGTTAACTATAATCGGATTTTTTTATTTTTATTTACAACCAAATTACCTATCATAATTCAAAGTGAATTTATAACATGTAACATGCCATTTAAAATGCAATATCCTGAATTAATAGATTAATGGAAAATCTGCACTATATTTATTAAAATACAGTGATGACAGGGTCTACAGACAATGTAACTCTAAAAACTAAGGAAGGAAAGATAAGGAATTTTACTCTGAGTAAAATTTACTAGGACTTGCTTAAAAAATTATTAGATAATATATACACTATGTCTGTATAGTACTGATTAATATTTGTCTATTGTCTTTATGAAAATATTCTATCGGAAATAAATGCTTTAATTTGAGTGAGCAAGCCGATGTTCCATGCAATTCCTCTCCACTGAACCCAAGAATGGAGACTTATAGTCACAGGAATATTTACATCCTCTAATTGCAGATATGTGCCTTAAATATCAAGTTAGGATCTAGTTTCCCTCTATGTTCAAAAAAACCAAAAATGTTCCTAAATAGATACTCTGAATGTCTCTATTGAGAATATTCTCTTACCTAACTAGACAGGGAGTGCAGGGTCCCAATTTAAGCAGATGCTTAATGTTGGACAGATAAATAAAGCTCACCAAAATAGATCCACATCTCCTCCTCCACACGATAACACAGTGAATACCTCTATAAACAGGATTCAGTGACTACACAAGAACTAAGTGGACACTAAAACTCACTAAAATTTTTCCAAAATTGACTACAGAAAGAGAAAACTGAACATGCAGCATGGTTTTGCCTCTTCAGCACTTCAGAAATTAATATACAAAGAAAATTTCCAATACCAAAAAAAAGAAAAAAAGGCAGATATACTCCAATGTTAAGAAATATGAAAATAAAAATTTCTCATGCAGTCGCAATTCCACTCTACCATGCATCTTAATCATATTACCTTTAACCAAGAAATTCCATACTTGTTTTTCAACACAGGAAATTCAAAAGGGGAGGGTTGGGAGAGACAGGGAATCGAAGCATATCCATACTTTTTTCACTAGGCAGCTTAGGACATTTAAATTCAGATCTCCCAACATTAAGAGCCTAAAAGTTTTGAGAAGGAAACACTCTCAGACAATGATTCAGAGCTCCTAAATCACACGCCTAGAGCTAGAGAGTATAACTATCACCTCCTTAGCAACTGGACAAAGAAAACTGAATATGCAGCTAATCCGTGGTTCCTCATATTCCTCTCTGTACATGACTCCCAAACATATTTACTGGACACTATTACTTTGTTGTGAATTTTTCTATTGAACTAAACAATGAAATTCTGAGTGCTTGACATAATCAGATTACAATCAACATCTTTCTTTTGGATAGTTACCACAGTCATGTTTTTTTCACATGTGGAACTGAAATCAAAATTGCAATAGGGCACACTAATTCTAAGTGTGCCATTTGAAATCTTTGGTATGTTTTTTTCAAGAGGATCTAGCATCTTAACATAAAAGTATATATTTGGTGACTTCAATTGCAGCTGCAAACCCTTGGTATTTTTGAAAATCTTACAATCAGATTTTTAGTTTAGCACCATTAAAAAAAAAACATAGCCCACTACAAGACACTTTGAAAACCTGCATCTAAAATTATTTTCCCAGCAGTTTATAGGAATGCTGTGTTCTAAGTTGAGATATAATTTGACACCACAATTCAAAATATAACTCCTGTGAAATAATCTTTTTTCCTCCTATAATTCTGTGTCTCATCCACTATACACTTTCCAACACAGCAGTTATGTGAGGACAACAGCTTCCATTATTATATAACTGTGACGCATTCCTTGAGCACTCTCCATACATCCTTCAGTCCCTGGATTAGGAAATTATTTTCCTTGACTTTATAACAACCATGGAGGGCAAGCTACCATTTGAAAAGACATTATGAAAAAATCTACTGAAAAAAATAGATTCTACCATATGAAATTAAACTAATATTGAAGCTGTGGATCAACAGGCCTGGACTCTCCAGGTGTACAGGACAGATATTTATCTTCCAAGGTCAGGGAATAGATAGAGATTCTGGATCTAAATCAGCAAACCACAGGTTGAATGCCTGCTACTCTCCTTACTTTGGAAAAGGAAGACTCCTCAATCAGATGACATTAGGAGTAGAAGTTGTAGTAACTGACAGAAATAATGACATATTAGCTGAAAAACATAGAATGCATTTTTAATTCAATTATGGTTTAAATAGCTTTTTCTAGACAAAACAGGACTGTAGACACTCCAGATTCTTAAATCCTGTCTACACACAGACATACGGTTGTATTTCCTTTGGTTACAAGAACTGCTTTGTGTTTTAATAGGTCATGTACTCCCACATATATGCATTGCTTTCTCCCTTCCTTTCAAAAATCAGCAACTAATAATTTCTTCAAAGGATTGGATTGACAGGTCAAAAAAACCCTAAACCTCAATTTACTCAATGGACTAACTGAAAAACCCCAAGAAGTATGACTGCATTCTGCTTCTTCCAGACTACCTTCCTACATCTTTTCAATCTTATCCTCTATAAACCCTGAAGAATGATGCCAGTTCTAGTTATTCACTAGAAACAATTTCCAATCAATACTTGTTTACTAAAACCACCAACAGGCTGCAGATAGTGTGTCTGATCAAAAGCGACTGGGACAATGCATTCTAACAGTGCAGAATGTTAAATACTTAACCACCTATTTTCAATTTTTGTTATTCCTGTCATTACAGGAGTTCACTTGACACTTTCCACAAGCACCAAATTAATTCTAAAATGTTAAAAGAGTCTGAAGCCTTTATCACAATTTATTTGCACAGATCATAACTCCATATACTGCTTCACTTGAAAACAAGCCAGGATTTTTCTACTTGTCAACAATAAAGAATTTTTGCACCTTGTACTTTGTCATCAGGAAACATTCAAGCACTTTGCCCTTTGAAACATTCATAGTACCATTCCTCTTGTGTTCCTCTGCAAGTGCCAGATCCCTTTGATCTTTTCCAGGACCTAATATCATTAGGTTAGATCTCAAGTCTCAGTGAACACTTTTTGGTGTTAGATCCTCCTTGTGTACTAAAAATTTCCTCAAAGATTATGGCTAGTCCCACTGGCACAGAGAATGAATAGGAGGACATAACAGAAAGGAGAGGGAAAAGAATAAGAAAAACAAAAGCAGGAGAAAAGGTAGTAAAAATATTAATATAAAAATCTTGTTAGGCCTTTAAACCCTTAATCCTTTTCTATTCTTCACTCTACTACCACCAGGAAAAGCTCTCCTCTAAAATCTCTA
This sequence comes from Phaethon aethereus, assembly GCF_964289735.1. NCBI lineage: Eukaryota > Metazoa > Chordata > Aves > Phaethontiformes > Phaethontidae > Phaethon > Phaethon aethereus. Next base: position 23,225,080 of record NC_138582.1, read on the forward strand.
TGCCAAAACCATAAGCTATTCTTCCCCAAAGATGTATTAGTCACAGGTAAACCAACAAGCACTCTGTTACCAGATCTATTCTCTACTTTTACATACTTGGGTACATAGCCACAAAAATGTGTAGGCAGAATTCAGGTGCCTAAATCCATGAAAATGACCTGTAAAATACACTCTACACTTCCTAGGTATCTGAAATGAAACAAGTATCTAGTTCTTCTTCAGTGGGGAAATCCAGATTTCAGAATCAGCTGTCCTTGGCAGAGATAAACATCCTAATAGCTACATCAAACTCTACAAGCACAAGGAGATTTGATCTGCAGGAATAGACTGCGTGTACTTAATGTCTCCTAGAACACAAAGTTGAGCATAAAGCATATAACACACTACCTCACTGTCATTTAAAATGTTACAGTAGTTACAGTCCTTTGCTCAGTAGCTTTCTATGCTCTCCTTAGTCTGAGAGGATTGAAAGCATACCCCTTATCTCCCTACCACCTTAGTGAGGTGGTTAGAAGAGGCTAGACTCAGATGGAAGTTTTTCCTAGCCCTTTTGTGGAAGCTAAGAGGGTTGGAAATGCAAATCAATCTTCTGCTTGAGATTCTGATTTCCCTCATCCATGAATAAAAACAACTAAAATTTTATTTGCTATTACAATTAATGCCAATTTAATGAAGTTGTTGATGCTTCTACAGAAGCTATTTTTATTAAATATATTGCCTATGAAGTCCAGAGATTGGGACACTTGCATGAAATTTTAAGTTTAGAGAACATAGAGCCTAATAGCCCAAAACCCAAAGCAGAGTATGTGTACAGTAGTCTCAATGCGCAATGCATGTTACACTAAACTTGATTAAGAATAAAGATGAGATTAAATATTAATGCACAGAACTATCTTGTTTTCCTAAAGCAAATCATAAAGGAACAATGTGACACAGTCTCAGATCTATTAGAAGAATCTTAACATTTTTCTGCCTCTGCAGATACAATACTTACATTGACCTTCAGCTGAGTTCACAGCCAAGTAGAGAATAATTGAGAGTAGACTGCAGCAAATTATTTTGTCTCAAATATAGATTTCTAGTTATGTACATAAAAAAAACTATCTATAGAGCTGCTATCTTTCAAACAAAAACAACAGCATGAGTGCTAACTACTTGATACCCACATATATTATCATGTGAATTAAACTCAATATTACCCTCAGGATTTACATTTGTTCTTTGCATTCCAGACCCCACTAGCCCTGATGACAGTAAAGAGCCAATAGCGCTCTCAAAAGTCAAGATGCCAACACACAATCTTTGAAGGGAAGACAGTATTCTCTCTCTCTCTTCAATAACTGTCTCCAATTACTAGCAGATTTGAACTATTTCAAAATCATTTGATAACTAGGAAATATCTTCTCCCTACAAACCTAGTGAAAAGCAAAGACTGAAGACAGAACTATAAATTCAGTTTATGGATTTGTCCTGGTTTCAGCCAGGATAGAGCTGGTTTTCTTCACAGAAGCTAGTGTGCGACTGTGTTTTGGATTTGGGATGAGAAACTGTTGATAATGTGCTGATGTTTTGGGTTGTTGCTAAGCAGTCAAGGACAGTCCAGCTTCTTGTGCTGGCCTGCCAGCGAGCAGGCTGGGGGTGCACAGGGAGCTGGGAGGGGACACAGCCGGGACAGCTGACCCAGGCTGGCCAGGGAGATATTCCCTACCATGTGACATCATGCCCAGTATATAAATTGTATTTTCTGGCCGGGGGGCGGAAATCACTGCTCAGGGACGGGCTGTCGATCACTGGGTGGTGAGCAATTGCTGTATTGGGCATCACTTGTTCTTGTACATTCCTTTGTTGGTATTATCATTGTTGTTTCCTTCTCTCTTTCTGTCCTATTAAACCGTGTTTATCTCAACCCACGAGGTTTTTCCTAATTCTCTCTCCCATTCCACAGGGAGGTGGGGAGTGAGTTAAGTGCGTGGTGCTTAGTTGCCGGCTGGGGCTAAACTACAACAGTCCTTTTTGGCGCCCAACGTGGGGCACAAGGCTTGAGATAATAATGGTTGCAGGTCACGATATCAGTTTATTTGATTTGCATGATACTCTCATCTTTGTTGTACATGTTAAGGATCGGTGTTGGTTTCTGCAGGGTGCTGTACTCTGCGATGATTAGTAATATCTTGCCTGCAAGATTTGTTTTTAGAACACTGACCTTGAGCTTAACGTGGTATCATCTGAGCTCTGTACTAAAGCCATTACTGTATTTTGGCTAGTATCTTGTGGAGATGATTAGTAATTATACTTCTGCCTCTCAAAGGCTTTTTATGGAGGAAATGCAGAATGGTACCTTTGGTACCTTCTATCAACATTTCCTCCTTCATCACAATAATTTTTCAGTATTTTGAACACCCTTGGGTAGTTAAAATACCTCTATTGTTACTTCTGGGGAACATTGTTTCGGTTTTGTCTAAGGCTAGCAAGCAATTTAAGAATATCACCCGGAGATCTGCCCCAAGGCTGGATAGTTATGAATGGCAGGGTGTGTGGAACAGCATGGGCAAATGCCTGGGGCGGTGGGCACCTCCGGTGTTTTGGAGCTTCACTCCCGAACAAGTGCAGAATCCTGATAAACCAGCAGAATATTTGGAAGAAGTATGCTGTCAGCCTGGCAGCTCCAAGGAGACACAAATCATTGCAATGTGCTGGGGCCTGGCCCATGCCTACCGAACCCTATTTAACACTATGCAAAGGGGAGAGAGGCTCTCTGGGTCTGATGGCAATGTGGCAGGCACTGTGACTACTCCAACCCCCACGGCGGGCACTGTCACTACTCCAACCCCCGCGGCGGGCACTGTAGCTACTCAGACTGTTGCAGCTGAACCAGAGAACCAGCCCATCCCGGTATCAGTTGCCCCTGTACAAAAGAAGAAACCTTGGAAGCGGAAGTCAGCTCGTTTAGTAAGGGAGGAGGAAGATTCTGCTAAGAAGGAGGCAGAGGAAGAGAGTGAGGAGGCAGAGTGCTCTGAAGCAGGGCCATCACAAGCACGGAAGAGGGAAGAGAGCGAGTCATCACTTGAAGAGGAGGAAGAGGAAGAATTCATAAAAGAGACGGTAACTACCCGATCTCTATCCCTGAGTGAATTGCGAGATATGCGAAAGGATTTCAGCCGTCGTCCAGGTGAGCACATTGTCACTTGGCTGCTCCGATGCTGGGATAATGGGGCCAGTAGCCTGGAATTAGAGGGTAGGGAAGCCAAGCAGCTGGGATCCCTTTCTAGGGAAGGGGGTATTGACAAAGCAATTGGAAAAGGTGCATGAGTCCTCAGCCTCTGGAGACGACTCCTGTCAGGTGTGAAGGAAAAGTATCCCTTCAAGGAAGATGTTCTATGTCACTCAGGCAAGTGGACCACCATGGAGAAAGGTATCCAGTACCTGAGGGAGCTAGCGGTGCTGGAAGTGATTTATGGTGACTTGGACAATGGACAATCATCCAAAGATCCAGACAAAGTCAATTGCACGTGACCTATGTGGCGGAAGTTTGTACGGAGTGCACCATCATCATATGCCAACTCATTAGCAGTAATGGCCTGGAAAGACGGAGAGAGACCAACGGTGGATGAATTGGCTGGCCAACTCCGGCAATACGAAGAAAGTGTCTCTTCTTCTCTACGGGCCTGTGTCTCTGCTGTAGAGAAACTGTCCCGGGAGTCCCGGCAATTCAAAGAGGATATGCCCTACCCTCCACCCGTATGGACCAGTGTCTCAGCCATTAGGAATAAGTGCTCTTCTGTTCAAGAGAGAAGATATAGAGGATACACACCGCGAGCCACCCTGTGGTTTCAATTGCGTGACTACGGAGAGGACATGAGGAGGTGGGATGGAAAACCTACCTTGACCCTAGAGGCACGAGTACGCGAGCTGCAAGGAAAAACAATTACAAAGAGGGGTTCAGGTTCCTCCAGAAAAATCATCACTCCACTTTCCAGTGGGCAGTTTCCCAGAAAGAACAGAAGAGCTGACCTCACCTCTGATCCTCTTGAAGGGACTTCTGATTCATATTTACAAGAAGTGGATAACGAGTACTATGACCAGGACTAGAGGGGCCCTGCCTCCAGCCAGGTGGAGGAGAGGGACAACCGACTTTATTGGACTGTGTGGATTCGATGGCCTGGCACATCAGACCCACAGGAATATAAGGCTTTAGTGGACACCGGTGCACAATGTACCCTGATGCCATCAAGCCATATAGGGGCAGAACCCATCTGTATTTCTGGAGTGACAGGGGGATCCCAACAGCTGACTGTGCTGGAGGCCGAAGTGAGCCTAACTGGGAGTGAGTGGCAGAAGCACCCCATTGTGACTGGCCGAGAGGGTCCGTGCATCCTGGGCATAGACTACCTCAGGATCGGGTATTTCAAGGACCCAAAAGGGTACCGGTGGGCTTTTGGTATAGCTGCCTTGGAGACGGAAGAAATTAAACAGCTGTCCACCTTGCCTGGTCTCTCAGAGGACCCTTCTGTGGTGGGGTTGCTCAGGGTCAAAGAACAACAGGTGCCGATCGCTACCACAACAGTGCACCGGCGGCAATATCGCACCAACAGAGACTCCCTGATCCCCATCCATGAGCTGATTCATCGGCTGGAGAGCCAAGGAGTGATCAGCAAGACTCGCTCACCCTTTAACAGCCCCATATGGCCAGTGCGAACGTCCAATGGAGAGTGGAGACTGACAGTAGACTATCGTGGCCTGAATGAAGTCACGCCGCCACTGAGTGCTGCCGTGCCAGACATGCTAGAACTTCAATATGAACTGGAGTCAAAGGCAGCCAAGTGGTACGCCACCATTGATATTGCTAACGCGTTTTTCTCGATCCCTTTGGCGGCAGAGTGCAGGCCACAGTTTGCTTTCACTTGGAGGGGTGTCCAATACAGCTGGAATCGACTTCCCCAGGGGTGGAAACACAGCCCTACCATTTGCCATGGGCTGATACAAACTGCACTGGAACAGGGTGAAGCTCCAGAGCATCTGCAGTACATTGATGACATCATCGTATGGGGCAACACAGCAGCAGAAGTTTTTGAGAAAGGGAAGAAAATAATTCAAATCCTTCTGAAAGCTGGTTTTGCTATAAAACAAAGTAAAGTCAAAGGACCTGCACAAGAGATCCAGTTTTTAGGAATAAAATGGCAAGATGGATGTCATCAGATCCCAACGGATGTGATCAACAAAATAACAGCTATGTCTCCACCAACTAGCAAAAAAGAAACACAAGCATTTTTGGGCGTTGTGGGTTTCTGGAGAATGCATATTCCAAATTACAGTCTGACTGTAAGCCCTCTTTATCAAGTGACCCGGAAGAAGAACGATTTTAAATGGGGCCCTGAGCAACGACAAGCCTTCGAACAAATCAAACAGGAGATAGTTCATGCCATAGCCCTCAGGCCAGTCCGGGCAGGACAAGATGTTAAAAATGTGCTCTACATGGCAGCCGGGGAGAATGGCCCTACCTGGAGTCTCTGGCAGAAGGCACCAGGAGAGACTTGAGGTTGACCTCTAGGGTTTTGGAGTCGAGAACACAGGGGATCTGAGTCCCGCTATACTCCAACTGAAAAGGAGATATTGGCAGCATATGAAGGGATTCGAGCTGCCTCAGAAGTGGCTGGTACTGAAGCACAGCTCCTCCTGGCACCCCGACTGCCGGTGCTGGGCTGGATGTTCAAAGGGAGGGTCCCCTCTACACATCATGCGACTGATGCTACGTGGAGTAAGTGGGTCGCGCTTATTACACAGCGGGCTCGAATAGGAAACCTTAATTGCCCAGGAATCTTGGAAGTGATCATGGACTGGCCAGAAGGCAAAGATTTTGGAATACCACCGGAAGAGGAGGTGGCGCGTGCTGAAGAGGCTCCACCATATAATGAACTGCCAGAGAACGAAAGGCAATATGCCCTATTTACTGATGGGTCCTGTCGTATTGTAGGCAAACATCGAAGGTGGAAAGCTGCTGTATGGAGCCCTATACGATGAGTCACAGAAGCTGCTGAAGGACAAGGTGAATCAAGTCAGTTTGCAGAGGTGAAAGCCATCCAGCTGGCTTTAGATATTGCTGAACGAGAAAAATGGCCAATACTCTATCTTTATACTGAATCATGGATAGTGGCAAATGCTCTATGTGGGTTGCTACAGTAATGGAAGCAGAGCAACTGGCAACGCAGAGGCAAGCCCATCTGGGCTGCTGAATTGTGGAAAGATATTGCTCCCCGACTAGAGAATCTAGTCATAAAAGTACACCATGTAGATGCTCACGTACCCAAGAGTCAGGCCACTGAAGAACATCAAAACAACCATCAGGTGGATCAGGCTGCTAAGATTGAAGTGGCTCAGGTGGATCTGGACTGGCAACATAAGCGTGAATTATTTATAGTTTGGTGGGCCCATGACACCTCAGGCCACCAGGGAAGAGATGCAACATATAGATGGGCTCAGGATCGAGGGGTGGACTTGACAATGGACGCTATTGCACAGGTTATCCATGAATGTGAAACGTGTGCTACGATCAAACAAGCCAAGCGGTTAAAGCCCCTCTGGTATGAAGGACAATGGTTGAAATATAAATATGGAGGCCTGGCAGGTTGACTATATCACACTTCCACAAACTCGCCAAGGCAAGCGCTATGTGCTTACCATGGTGGAAGCAACCACTGGATGGCTGGAAACATATCCATGCCACCACCCGGAACACTATCCTGGACCTTGAAAAGCAAGTTTTATGGCGATATGGCACCCCCAAAAGAATTGAGTCAGACAATGGGACTCATTTCCGAAACAATCTCATAGACATCTGGGCCAAAGAGCACGGCATTGAGTGGGTGTATCACATCCCCTATCATGCACCAGCTTCCGGAAAAATTGAACCATACAACGGACTGTTAAAGACTACATTGAGAGCAATGGGTGACGGAACATTCAAACATTGGGATAAACATTTAGGAAAAGCCACCTGGTTAGTCAACACTAGGGGATTTACTGATAGAGCCGGCGCTGCCCAATCAAAACTTTTACGTACTGTAGAAGGGGATAAAGTCCCTGTGGTGCATGTGAGAAACATGCTGGGGAAGACAGTCTGGGTTACTCCTGCCTCAGGCAAAGGCAAACCCATTCGCGGGATTGCCTTTGCCCAGGGACCTGGGTGCACTTGGTGGGTAATGCGGAAGGATGGGGAAGTCCGATGTGTACCTCAAGGAGACTTGATTTTGGGTGAAAATAGTCAATGATTTGAATTGTATTATGTTAATTGTTACACAATACAGTATGACATTACTACTATGGTTGCTATCTACCATATCAATGGTATTATAGTAAGAATCACCCAGACTGATGAAGAATGAGCTTCACTGAAACCAAGCAACGTGCAGCAGTGATGGAACCAGAACTGGCTTCAGCAGCTTGCGCCCAACAATTCCCTCGAGACCGACATCTTCGACCTGCAGATCATGGACATGGACTGTGCCAGATGACAATCCAACACCACATACCATCTCCCCTGCCCTGAGAGACTGCTATGATGGATAAAGCCCAGAATCATGGACCGAATGAACTCCACAGACATTTTAAAGTGATGGCCCATGGACTAAGAAAGTGAAATCTGTGTGTATATATTAAAAGACAGGAAGAGTAATAATGAATAATTGGAATGTATTGAAAAGTATAGGACCCAGGCATGACATAAATGGTATGGAGTAAGGGATGGATACTGTCCTGGTTTCAGCCAGGATAGAGCCGGTTTTCTTCACAGAAGCTAGTGCGCAACTACGTTTTGGATTTGGGATGAGAAACTGTTGATAATGTGCTGATGTTTTGGGTTGTTGCTAAGCAGTCAAGGACAGTCCAGCTTCTTGCGCTGGCCTGCCAGCGAGAAGGCTGGGGGTGCATGGAGAGCTGCAAGGGGACACAGCCGGGACAGCTGACCCAGACTGGCCAAAGAGATATTCCCTACCATACGACGTCATGCCCAGTACATAAACTGGAGTTGGCCGGGGGGCGGAAATCGCTGCTCGGGGATGGGCTGTCGATCGCCAGGTGGTGAGCAATTGCTGTATTGGGCATCATTTTTCTTGTAGATTCTTTTGTTGGTATTATCATTGTTGTTTCCTTCTCTCTTTCTGTCCTATTAAACTGTGTTTATCTCAACCCACAAGGTTTTTTTTCTAATTCTCTCCCCTGTCCCACTGCGGGAGGGGGAGTGAGTGAGCGGCTGCGTGGTGCTTAGTTGCCAGCTGGGGCTAAACCACGACAGGATTTTAAGTTAGATGCTACTATTTCTTGCACAGAAGTCTAAAAGTGTCCTAATTCATAGAACTACTGTGACTACACCACACTATAGAGTATTCTGAAAAGTAAAGAGGATTATGCAGAACCCAAGTCCTGTAGGTAGAAAAAAGAGGGTATCTGTGTTTGTGACGCTTGTGATAGTTGCTATAAAAGTGAAAAATCCTATGAAAAGCCTATTACTAACAAATGTGTATCAAGCAGATATTTTTAAAGCCATTCTTTACAAGCTGATGCTTCCATCACCCACCCAAAGAAGTTCTAACCCATCTGAAAGGCAGAGAGAGCTACATCCTTTAGGGCACACAGTTTTAAGTGAAAGACACTTCAACAAAAATTTGTAAGTCAATCAAAAGAACCCCAACTTAAATTACCTTAAGACACTGAATTGTGTAGGTACCCAAAATACACTAGATGAACAAATTTCTTCATGTTTTGCGGTAAAACATGCTGCTTACCAAACTAAAGTCTGTAAAAACTTCAGGTTACAGGTAAATCCTTGCTATACTTACAAAGGAGAAGAAATTACCCTTGCCATTGGAAATGTTTAACTAAATATCATCAACAGGCTGGGAGTTCTGAATTTTGTGGCTCATCACTTGCCTTCCAAAACCTTGATTACACATTAAAGGAAAAGAGTAAAAAGGAGATCACTGCTGAATCCTCCATGAAACTTTTCACAGATTATAAATGCAGTTACTAAATTAATACTTTGTAACAATCTTCAAAAAAATATAGTATTACCCAACATGAAGTGGGCTGAAGACTGCATGGGAAGCTGATGAGGAAAGCAAAAGCAAGCGATTTCAGTCTTCAGCACTTTTAAAAGATATCCAATAAGGTATGTAACTGTCTTTCTCAGGAATTTATATATTCCCATTCTCATAGTACATGAACATCATAATCTTTTAAAAGTATTCACCACCACCAGTATTTCTTAACGTAGAAAAGCTCCCTCCTCAATATACCACAGAAAATGGCACTGAAAATAAAATACAATTTAAAAAAACAACTATAAAAATCTACTCCCCCTCCCTTCTCCTTTCCCCCTGCCTCCCACTCTTTCTCACCAAAAATGGCATTCAGTACATAACTATCTCTAAACCACTGTGGGGGTGGTCTAAGTAGGGACTGTGCTGAAAAATGGGGAAGATTATATGCTGCAGCCACATTCAGAGGTTTCTACCAGCCTGTCTTAGAGCACAAGGTCCATTAATCCATCTTCCTAGATTGCCTGTTATGGACAACTTCTTGTCTTTTTCTACATCTTTGTCACTTGTAATCTAGTATCCCAGTGATATGCCCTACACCAAGTTGCAAACTTAAAACAAAGGATTAGCATGCAGTGTCTATCTGCTCACACATCAGAAGTCCAGATATATGACACATACACAATATATAACTTTGCCTGCACCCGCTCTTTACAAAGCAGTGGAGTTAACACACAGAGTCAAGTATGTGTGAAATCAGCTATTTCCTTGAAAGAGGGTACCTCTACAGATGAAGTAAATTAAACTATGCAAATATGTTTAACTACAAGAAAAGAGTTAAGAAGGTTAAATAGAAAGGCCATGTTAATTGGATAAGAGTAAAATATTTACATATAAATTGAACTGATTCTCTGAATTGATTATCCTATTGATGCTTTAAGAACATTCACCTTAATTATTTTTTATCAAAATTAAAGTCTTTATTTTACATGACTGCTCCAAGTTTTTTATTAATTTAAAGGGTATAGGTAGTTGAATTAAGGATCATATTTTGGACAATAATGGCTTTTCAAAGGAAAGATTTTCCTGAAGAAGTGTGTAAATGATTTTCCTGACTAATTTTGACCTGTTTGTAACAAAAGTATCAGCAGTTTTCACAAAAACACCTCCAAGATCAGTAGCTGAGAGGTAACCGGACATTTAATATTCATGAACAAGCAGGTGGAGAAGTTGGGTACTTGGGCTAGAAACAATACCTGTAAAACAGATTAAATTTAAATCTAAAACCAAGCTGAAGAGGTTAAACAATGCTGAAGTTCAAATGGAAGTGATCTTAAAGATACAAGAGAAACTATAAAAAAGCACCATACACACTTTACAACTAAGCACAGATCTAGACACACTCCTGTATAACAGTCCCAGTCAAATGAGCTCCCTGCATGAACTTCAGATGAACATCACCCATAAACGTAACAAATTCTGTAAGATTAAGACCACTCTGACATTTAGTTGATAATTAGAAATAGGATGGTTTTATCAAAGGTTACAGACAAAAAAGTCTTAAGGTAAAATTCTGACACTAATATTTTTAGAAAATATATACTAAAATGTGATTCACTGCAACTGAAAACCTAGTGCTCAACAGCCCTGTACTTTCAACTCTAAAATTGAAGAGACTACAGTACATTTTGATTATTTCAGAACCAGCACAATAAATCGGACTCAGCTGATCTTAGGCTACGAAATCTTCAGGGCAAAAATGTTGTGGAGTAAGAGAGAAACACTGTGTTCTACAAATGAAAGCTCCCACACTTCTCACACATTTCCTAGCTCGGTCAGACTATTTCCTTTCTGTTATGGTGTTGATAGTAAAACCATAAAATGAGTGTCAAAATCACAATCAGCACATGAGAACCAACTGCAATAATAAGTAAGCACTACACTGAATGGTAGCCATTACGTTATGTGCAGTTCCAATAATTAAATCATGGATCAATGCTTTCTTTTGAAGGTTATCCAAATTGCAAGCAGGAGACCTCACCACGGAGGCAATATTAAAAGGTCAATGTTAAAAATCTACTGTTTGTCCAAACTTACCACATTGTTTAAAATGGGCTACTGTGGCTTTTTCCTAAATATAGCAAACAAAAGAATATTTTGGTTATCACAGAGTAAGTGGGAATTTGTAACTGTCAGCATTATAATTGGTTGCCATGTGGCGTATGCCAGCTGCTTCCCACTTGGGTATCTTGTGTCTGCTGAGGGAATGAAGCATGTACAAAAACTAGGGGGAAAAAAAAAGTAAAGCAATAATTAATAAAAAGTATTGGACCAAGCAAAACTGTCAAAAAAGGGCAATAAAAATAGCTAGAAGACGGTAGCGTTATTCATCCTGTATAAACAACATTAACATAAGAAAATATATTCAGTGAAAAAGCGTCTTCCAATCCTAAAGTTCCAGAAGCTTTTTTTCAGGTTGCCACATTACTAACTTTCCTGAACTAGGAGTTTCACCAGTCTGATCTTCTCTGGGTAAATTATCCATTACCTGTCAGTTACTCATCTCTTGACACAATATATAATAGCTGCAAGATCAGACCACATAACTTCCAACATGCAAAATCAAAAATAAGCCTGTGTTAGAAATACAGTAAGAGCAAAACAAAGATCCAATCAATGCATACGAAGGTTGTCAAGGGCAGCAGTTAAAAAGAGCAAGCAAGTTTTAAGGAGCCTTGAGCCTTAGTAAATATTTCTTTAATAGAAGTTTATCTATTCAGTTTCTATTGGCTCATCTAAAAAGCAGCTAGTATTACATAATTCTTCACTAGAATGAATTTCCAAATCCAATTTCAAGGACATGAGATACAGGTAAATACCTCCTTGAATTTAATTGGTTTGTTCTGTCAGTGGACTGCTTTCTAGACAAAAAAGGCTATGTTCCTACAAATACCCATTTTCTTCTCTTTAAGAAGCTACATTGTGAGACAGTAGTTTAACATTTGTCATCTGTCCTGCAGTGTATTTGGTCACACTAATGCCTCTCTCACACAGTCTGAAAAGCCCTGACTTCTCTATAACCTCAGTGCTTGTACTATATACAGGCTGAAAGGCCTCACACAGGAGCCTGACACTTCTTCAAGGTCTCTACGTAAGCAGTAACTGCGTTCACTCAGGATATTCAGAGTGTTCTCAACTATGTTAACAAAATTTTAGCTGGATAAGCTTTAAAAACTTGTATATTTAAGTTCATTTAAAAAAAAAACAACACGGGTTTATTTGGGTTTAATTTTTTTTCTCCAATTTAATAAATAGTACTTTCATAAATCCTGCAGATATGTGGGTATTTCAGGCAGGTGATTTATGAAGAAAAAAAATATTCAATGTAAGAAGTCAAATCAGAAAAAAATACTGGACTTGCCTCTGATTTTCCAAGGAGAGACACAGGCAAAATTGTCCAATTGTCACGTAAGATCTCTTACTAAATCCAATTCCCAATTATGGGAATCCAATAGCAAGTCTCAGGTGAGATTTGAGTTGAAAAATTTTTGCATTACATACACTATTACAACCCAATCTCCTAACAAAGATAAATTTTTGAAACCTAGGATTCATGTGAATGTGTCTATTTTTAAATAGAATTGAAGGCAATTCTAGCAATCTTTTACTTTATTACTGTTGTTAGTTTGAATTTAGACAGATTTTGGTTTTGCTTGTTTAATTTCATATGTTTTTAAGAACAGTTTAACAAACAGACAGATGGAAAGAAAATTTCCCTCCAACATAATCCTTAAGAACAATACTCTACTCTTGTACTTCATGTTACTTTAAAAAAATCAGGTTTCACCATAGGACTGCTGGAAGAGCACCTGGGTCTTAGGTCTACCACCATAATCTTTTATATTTTGTGTAATAAAAAAAAAGTTTTATAGTCTTACCTACAGGATGTGTGAAACATACCACAACAGATGCATTACAGTAAGCCATGGTTTACTTCTGGCAATAGAAATATAGATAACTATAACATGATGACCGTGAATTATAGTCTTGTTCATGACCAAAATGCAAACATTGACCAGTATCATTGATAGTAATAACACATGCATAAATATATCCCAATGTAACATACAGGTTTACAAGACTACTCAAGCTGGAGTAAGTCTGCAATCTCCATGCATAATTTTACCAGAGTGAAATTCAGTAACAGATAATAAAATACCATTTTAGCTGTCATCCTACACCTGTTTTTCTTTAAAATACCAAAAAAAAGCTTTTTTTTCTCCAGAGAAAGGTCTTTCTTTTAATACTTCATTCCATTTAAATGAAAAATTTAATCATAAGGACTTTTAAGGGATATTTATTACAGTATCTGGATCGCACCTTTCCTTGTTTAATGAAATTTCTATTAACTCTATATTAGAATGATGAGACTTTATTTTTTACATATACTTCAAACCGTCTTGCAACTAACTGAAATTCTCAGGGAACTCATAAAACAAAGTAGAAAGCTTAATTTTAAAACTAATACAAAAGCTAGGATACTGAAGTCAAATACATTTAGTCCCTTTTCAGAGCGTTAGTTGAATTCTACATAATACATCTTAAATATTCTGCAAAAAAGATGGCCTCACGAGTAATAAATTTACAGATGTAACAATTTCAGTAGAGTTTCACTTTAGAATAAACTACTCAAAAAAAGCAAGTTTTGCTATGGGTTTTGGTTGGGGTTTTTTTTGCTTCTTCAACAGTAGGTGGCATTCCAAGCATCTCCTGCAGAAAATGCTTTCCTAGATGCTTGTATTGTCACCAGCTGCTACAGTGAAATATGCAACCCTGGGCTCAGCTGCTAGCAGGTGAATTAAATAAAAATTCATTTTAACTCTCTAATTAATTTGGAATGCATTAGCAATTACTTTGGTCTTGATATGTTATTATGCCTGTTAAATAACTATTTCGTAATATTATTAGCTATTGTATATTCACCAGGTGAAAATCATATACACTAAAGAGCTTAACAACTACACAACAGATAACAAGTCAGTATTTCTCAGACTGTGACAATTAATTGCCTGAAACAGATTCAGATTTCTTCCAGAGTGCAGACAATCCTAGAGAAGGATTGCTTGCAGAGGAAATAACAGGGACAGAAATAATAAATATCATTAATTTGTTCTCAGCTTCTTCAAAATCAGCCTTGCAGAAAGCCCCTTTGTAGGGCAGACTTATGTCCTGCATCCACTCATACATGAAGCTCTGAATGACTATCATATAATAAACACTGGTATTTGCAGTGTAAGTACTTCATCAGTAAGGCTGGCTTGCTAAATGGTGTGAAAAATGCAAGTTCCCTACCAAAAAAGAAACACAATACAGCTTCTGCTATGAAAACGAGATTAGAATCTAAGATTTAAACAGGAAATTAAAAACGTGGAGAAGAAAAATAAATGAGAAATACAACAGTAACGTAAAGTCTATTGTTCCTTACAGATTTTGTGACAATACTTTCAAATCGATTTTTTTAATTCAGGAAAGTGTTATTCTTATTGACACAAACAATACTGTGCCATCTTCTCGTTAAAGAATAGAAAATGTAATTACATATGTCATAGCTGTGGCCATATATAATGGCCAATTTATCAAGAAATCATTCATTTTTGCTGATTTGCTGTTGATGTTCACATAAATATTGAGAGGTGGAAATTATATTATTATTAAAGAAAAAAATTAAATACTTTCTGAGGGAAAAATTCCAATATTCCCAAGACCTTCTGTTATGAGAATAAAACATAAACTAATTTTTTTTCTGAGAATATAATTAATTGAATAAAAATATAAATGGGAATACTTTTAGCTCATTTTGAATTCTCTATTCACATCTTCTACAGAATTTATTAGTTTATATCTGGGAAATAATTGGAAATGACTGTGATATAATCTCATCTATCTTTGATATAATCTATCTACATGAGATATTTGAGGTAAACACAATGCCCAGTTTAGATGCTACTGAAAGAAAGCAGAAGTGGTTTTCTTTAAAAACAGATGTTGTCTGGTCATTCATTTGATGCATGGAAGAGCTAGAATCATAAATAGAATATTATTACAAATTATCTGCATAACTATAGTAACACAGTTTACAATAGTGGAAATGTTCTTTCCCATTGGTTTTATAAGCCCGAATCAATGATCCACTAAGAAATAAAAGATATCAGTCTATTTATTTACAGAATAGTTTGCTATTTCTTTCCACCTGTCTCCATTGACTAGGACTCTGTTGGGGTTGGTTTGCTATTTGCATCTTTATTTTAAAGTGAGTTAAAGTTAGATAATACTTGGAACTTACCAAATTTTTCTAGGCTTTTTCTGATTCTTTTTCTTAGTCCCCGTGTCTTATACTTATTGTATGAATAAGGCTCTCCTAGTCTGAGGCATTTATTTAAATTGATAATTTTTGTTGGAATTTTTATTTCTTATGTTTTACAGATGTATTTACAACTAGCAAGCAAAGTGATTCTAATGCTTTCTTACCGATGCCAATTAAACTGGAGTGTTGTAATTTTCACAATTATTTTTATCTAGTGACTAGGCATTAGGCTCAGGAGATGAACATAATCCGATATTATGAACATAGACAGATTTGAAATTACTGACAAATTTGCATACATTCCACTCTCTCTACAGTTAGTTTCAAGGTTTTAGTTTTCAAGGTTATTTTAAAACTTATGTTCAAAGAAGAGTACCTGTCTTACTGCTTTTGTAAAAGCATTCTAAACAGAAACTAACTCACCTGGTCTAATTCATGAAGTAAATACCACTTAAAAAAAAGAAAGAAAAACTTTTGCAGAACACATTGGTAAGAATAATCTAATTTTTTTTTTTTTTGGCCCAGAATTAAAATTCTTTCAAATAGCTTCCATACCACAAATTGCACACTAAAAAGAAGTGTAAAAGCATTTAAATGATCTGCTATAAAAACTAATGAAAATTACTTCCTTCAAACTAAGATGTAAGGGCCTCTGATCAGAATTCCTCAGCCTCTCCAAAATATTTTGTTTTCGCTGAGAATACCAGTATTTTTAAAAGCTAAAGCTATTTCCTTTTGATTCATTTTCATGCCACATATGAAACTCTGCAGTGGTCAGTGGGTAAATGTGGAGACATTTCCTGGTTGAGTGAGTTGTGGCTTTATGCAGCCTATTTAAATATTGCTACACCAAAATCTGAGAAATGTGATGTTTTGGTTCCATTAGATTTGATGTTCCAGACTAGCCTTTAAACCTTTTCACCAAATGCCAATGAAAAATTTAATTATATAATTAAACATCATACTCAAATAAAATTATAGTATTCTCTCAACAATTAACATTTCAACATTGACTCAACACCTAAACTTCCTGAAAGGATGTAATGTCTCTTGCATGGCATTATGAAGTTTGCTCCCTTTGTTTTCTGTTTCCTTGGAATAAATTTAGAAACCAATTAAGAACCCAGAACCCTCTCCCTGACATACATATTATCTCCAACGCTCACTACTTCTTTGTAGGAGTAATCAGTTTTGGATTCCAGAAACTTAGGACTGGCCATAACAGGTTAAAGGCACTTGTAGGGGGAAGGCAGGGGAAGAAAAAAGGAATTTCAGTTCCTTCACATCTCACATTCTTCCTCCAGCAAAACTACGCCTGTACTAGAGGCATAAATGGAATGCTACCCATAGATATACTTACCTTTGTGAGCATCACTCTTCATAAACGTATGTTATTCAAACTCTTCTGTGAAGAGAAGTTCTAAATGTTTAATAATGGGATTCTGAATCACAGCTTTGGATGATCATTTAATGCATAAGCCTTTATTGTAATGCAGACACTCATTGTTCGTGTTTCTAGCTAATTACAAGCATTCATTCATGTCTGTCTGCAATTAGGGTGCATTTAAAATTAATGGAACCGCCATTCATGAAGACACTATATATAAATGAAAATTAGTAAACACAAAGTTGACATCAAAAGCAGCCCAGACAATAGTCCTATGATTTAAAATGTAGCATATGCTAAACATCCTTGAAAAACTCACTAGTTAACACATTTTACAGAGCTACAACACTAGTATCCTTTTCTAATTTGGAGTATGAAACTAGATTTTGTACATTCAGTATTTTCTTAAATCCACACTAGTAGTATAAATAAGAAGTAAAGGCAATCTAGAGAAAACAAGTTTAAAAGCGATTCTCAAGTTCATAAACTAGTGAATTTGTATGCTGCTGTTTTGTAAGGAAAATACTATCTCTTTCGAGGAAGGAGGTACATGCAGTTTTGCTCAAAAAGACAGTAAGAGAGGAAAAAAAGTACTTTGCACATGAAAAAACTAACCAAAATCTAACTTCTTTCTTGTCTGAATCTCCCAAACTGCAATTTAAGCTCAATACTTCTTGTCCCATCATCTACTGTGGGCATGAAGAAGAGCAGCCTTTCATTTATTTGAAAATCTTAAAGTTCCCATCAGTCTTTTCCCTTAAGCATATCAAATTTGTTCAGCATCTCCTCACGGCATGTTTTCCAGAGACCTCACATGGGCTGCTGTCAACTAATCCACCACTATTTTGAACTGCAGTTTTCAAAACTGGACACCTTCCAGCTGAGCATTTACTGGTGCTGGTTAGAACTGAAGGATTGCCTCACAGTTTTCTACAGCATAGTAATGTTTACGCAACCTATGATGGCAAGTACCCTTTCCATAACAACATGGACAATTAATGTCCATGTTCAGTACAAAAGGCAGTTTAGAGCCTGGATACTGCACTTGGGAAGTGCTACCTAAACAGTTGCTAACTTCAGTTTAAATGTATGATTACATATAAGCATAGTATCATGGAATCACAGAATCACAGAATCATTAAGGTTGGAAAAGACCTTAAAGATCATCAAGTCCAACCATCAACCCAACACCACCATGCCCACTAAACCATGTCCTGAATTGCCATGTCCACACATCTTTTGAACAATTCCAGTGATGGTGACTCCACCACTTCCCTGGGCAGCCTGTTCCAATGCTTGACCACTCAGTACACAAACTTTTCCTAATATCCAATCTAAATCTCCCCTGGCACAACTTGAGGCCACTTCCTCTCATCCTATCGCTAGTTACCTGGGAGAAGAGACCAACACCCACCTCACCACAACCCCCTTTCAGGTAGTTGTAGAGAGCGATAAGGTCTCCTCTCAGCCTCCTCTTCTCCACACTAAAACAACCCCAGTTCCCTCAGCTGCTCCTCATAAGACTTGTGCTCCAGACCCCCACCAGCTTCACTGCCCTTCTCTGGACATGCTCCAGCAACTCAATGTCCTTCTTGTAGTGAGGGGCCCAAAACTGAACACAGGATTTGAGGCCTCACCAGTGCCGAGTACAGGGGCACAATCACTTCCCTACTCCTGCTGGCCACACTATTTCTGATACAGGCCAGGATGCTGTTGGCCTTCTTGGCCACCTGGGCACACTGCTGGCTCATGTTTGTACTTACTTAATAACATCCTTGTTGAATATCATTCAATAATTTTAGACTATATCTCTAATTTTTCAAAATAATTTTAAATGTCTTTTCTAACGTGCTTTTAAGTGTGCCTTATTCCATCAGTCTGGACATTACTGAATGTTCTTGACAACTTCAGCAAGTTTCATTTGGTACATCTTTCCATTTAAACAGAAAACCATCCATACATACTAAGTAAAACTTTCTGACTATTACTCATTGGAACATATTACTGTTCTACAGCAGTTTTCTCTATGTCACCTGCCCTGGCTTGCTTAGGAATATGTTCTGCAAGATGATATTAAAGACTTCTTCAGGTCAAGATATGCTATCTATTGCCACTTCCCTGTCTACAGAACCTGATGCCTGTTGCAGAACAAAATTAGATTTTTTTGAACGATTTGTTCTTGATAAACCCATATTGTCTGTTATTCATTTCTTTTTTTATCTTCTAGATGCTTACAAGAACTTTGCTTACTTTGTTCACTGTTTTTCTGGGAATTAAAGTGGGCTGATTCACTTCTAATTCTCTGGCTCTTCTTCCACTGACACCACCCCCACTTTTCAAAGGGGGATTCTGTGTTTGCTCTTTTCTAGTCTTCTCTAAGAGCATATCCAGAAAAGAGATTCCGTCTATTGAAATAGTTTAGAATAAAATCCACAACACACAACTAATTAGCAATTCTATTATTACTTTGTAACTGTGTGGTAGGTTTGACCTTGACTGGATGCCAAGTGCCCACCAAGTCACTCTACCACTCCCCCTCCTCAACTGGACAGGAGAGAGAAAATATAATGAAAGGCTCCTGGGTTGAGATAAGGACAGGGAGAGATCACTCACCAGCTACCCTCAAAGGCAAAACAGACTCAACTTTATTTATGAGAAATAAAAACTAAATCTTAAAAAAACCTTCCCCCCACCCCTCCCTTCTTCCCAGGCTCAACTTCACTCCCAATTTTCTCTACCTCCTCCCCACCAGCGGCGCAGGGGGGCAGGGAATGGGGGTTGTGGTCAGTTCATCACACATGGTCTCTGCTGCTCCTTCCTCCTCAGGGGGAGGACTCCTCACACTCTGCCACTGCTCCAGCATGGGATCCCTCCAACAGGAGACAGTCCTCCATGGACTTCTCCAGTGTGAGTCCTTCCCACAGGCTGCAGTTCTTCATGAACTGCTCCAGCCTGGGTCCCTTCCACAGGGTGCCATCCTTCAGGAACAGACTGCTCCAGTGTGGGTCCCCCATGGGGTCACAGCCTCCTTTGGGTGCATCTCCCTGCTCCAGCGTGGGGTTCCCACAGGGTCATGGCCTCCTTCAGACATTACCCTGCTCCGGCGTGGGGTCCTTCCCAGGCTGCAGGTGGAGATCTGCTCCCCCATGGAGCTCCACGGCTGCAGGGGCACAGCCGGCCTCACCACAGGCTTCACCAGGGGCTGCCGGGGAATCTCTGCTCTGGTGCCGGAAGCCCCTCCTGTCCCTCTGACCTGGGGGTCTGCAGAGTTGTTTCTCTCACACATTCTCGCTCCTCTCTCCAGTTGCAGTTGCGCAGTTTGGTTTTTTCCCCCTTCTTAAATCTGTTAGCCCAGAGGCGCTACCACTGTCACTGATGGGCTCAGCCTTGGCCAGCGGCAGGTCTGTCTTGGAGCCAGCTGGCATCGGCTCTGTTGGACACAGGGGAAGCTTCTGGCAGCTTGGCCCAGAAGCTACCCCTGCAGCCCCCCTTGCTACCAAACCCTGGCCACGCAAACCCAATACACACTCATAAATATATTTAAACTCACAATTTTAGAGACAATCCTACAAAAATACTGGTTTAGCCAACAGAAACAGAAAACTACTTTCTAAATCACTGTCTATTCAGACAATTTGGTCCGAATACAAGTATTAGTTGAAAGTCTAACCTTGACCTTCTAGGATCAAAACAATGTATATAATATTTGTGACTACTTTTAAAATTTTTCTTATTTCCTTTCTGAAAAAAAAAAGCAATTGTCCTGTGTAGGTACTGAGCACTTTCTCCTATAGCTAAAACACTTGCACTAGGAAAGCAAACTTACAGCTCTTCAAGGAGTCAATAGGAGTCAATAGGACCCCCTGGGAAACTGTCCTCAGGGACAAAGGAACAGACAGAGTGGGCAGATCTTTAAGGATACTTTCCATAGAGTGCAAGAGCTCTCAATCCTCAGGTGAAAGAATCAGGAAAGGAAGGCAGGAGGCCAGCATGGCTGAGTCAAGACCTGCTGGTCAAACTGAAGGGCAAGGAGTAAATGCAAAGGCAGTGGAAAGAGGGACAGGTTTCCTGGGATGAGTACAGGGACGCTGCCCAGTTGTGTACGGATGGGGTCAGTGTCGTGGTTTAATCCCAGCCTGCAAGATGGGGACTGGAGGAGCAAAGTCCCTCCCACTGTAAGAGAAGATCAGGTTTGAGACCACCTCAGGAACTTGAACATACAGAAGTCTATGAGACCTGACAAGATGCATCCCAGAGTCCTGAGGGACTAGGCTGATGTAGCTGCCAAGCCACTCGCCCTGATATTTGAAATTCATGGCAGTCAGATAAAGTCCCTGGAGATGGGAAAAAGGGAAACATTGCACCCATTTTTAAAAAGGGTAGCAAGGAGGACCCTGGGAACTACTGACCCGTCAGACTCACTTCTGTGCCTGGGAAGACCACAGAACAGATCCTCCTAGAAGCTCTGCTAAGGCACATGGAGGACAGGGAGGTGATTCAAGATAGCCAGCATGGCTTCACCAAGGGCAAGTCCCGCCTGACCATCTAGTGGCCTTCTATGAGGGAGTGACCACATCAGTGGACAAGGGAAGAGCTATGGATGTCATCTGTCTGGACTTCTGTAAGGCCTTTGACACAGTCCCCCAAAACATTCTTCTCTCTAAATTGGAGAGGGATGGACTGGGTGGATGAGGAATTGGTTGGATGGTCGCATCCAGAGGGTACTGGTCAACGGCTCAATGTCCAGATGGAGGTCAGTGATCAGTGGTGTCCTTCAGCGGTCGTACTGGACCACTACTGGTTAATGACTCCACCAATGACATGGACAGTGAAATCGAGCACACCCTCAGCAAGTTTGAAGATGACACCAAGCTGAGTGGTGCGGTTGACATGCCTGAGGGACAGGATGCCATCCAGAGGGACCTGGAAAAGCTCAAGGAATGGTCCCAAGGGAATGTCATGGGGTTCAACAAGGCCAAGTGCAGGGTCCTGCACATGGGTTGGGGCAAGGCAGGTGTATCAATACAGGCTGGGGGATGAAGGGATTGAGAGCAGCCCTGATGAGAAGGACCTGGTGATACGGGTGGAGGAAAAGCTGGATGTGAGCCAGCAATGTGCGCTTGCAGCCCAGGAGACCAAGCGTATCCTGGGCTGCGTCCAAAGCAGCGTGGCCAACAGGTCGAGGGAGGGGATTCTGCTCCTCTATTCCGCTCTGGTGAGACCCCATCTGCAGTACTGCATCCAGCTCTGGAGCCCTCAGCACAGGAAAGACATGGACCTGTTGGAGCAGGTCCAGAGGAGGGACACCAAAATGATCAGAGGGATGGAACACCTCTCCTATGAGGACAGGCTGAGAGAGTTGGGGTTGTTCAGCCTGGAGAAGGGAAGGCTCCGGGGAGACCCTCTTGCAGCCTTCCAGTGCTTAAAGAGGGCTTATAAGAAAGATGGTGACAGACTTCTTAGCATGGCCTGCTGTGATAAGGACAAGGGGTAATGGTTTTAAACTAAAAGAGAGTAGATTTAGACTAGATATAAGCAAGAAAAAGTTTTTGACAATGAGGGTGGCAAAACACTGGTAGATGCTCTATCCCTGGAAACATTCAAGGTCAGGCTGGACGGGGCTCTGAGCAACCTGATCTAGTTGAAGATGTCCCTGCTCATTGTAGGAGTGGTGGACTAGATGACCTTTAAGGTCGCTTCCAACCTAAACTATTCTATGATTAACCAAGAAACAAAATTTAAAGCTGTTTCATACTTGTGGGCAACAGTGTCTTGGAAACCACACTAGTTTCTTACTAATACAGATGATCCCTATTCACCAAAGGCAGAGAAGGTTCATCTGTCACAGCCCTGCCTGGCCTGTCTGTGGCACTCCATGCCTGTACCAAACATTCCAGTTTCAGTCCTGTGGCAAACATTTAGATTTTTTTTTTTTTAACTTATCTGGCCTACTCTCCCAAGATCTCAGGATTCTTAGTCACAGCTGAATGCTGGCTTGAAGAAGTAACCCTGATGGACAACAGAAAATGGGCAGAGAGATGGATGTGCTTGTCACAGCTGCAGAAACAACACATTTTGAAACTGAGCCTTACCTATAGTGTCAATTTTTTCATCTAGAAAATAATACTCTTTTTTTGCCCCCCCCCAAACAGACACCAACTATAAGGAGAAAAAGGACCTAAGTAGGTTAATTGAATCCCAAAATTCATGAATAGGGTATACAATTAAAAAATTTACTTAAACCTTTGTTTCCAAACAATGTACAGCAAAAGAGGGGTGAAAAGAGTGACCAGCAAAATTTCAATATTAAAGAGTTCAGAAAAGATAGGCAAGAATGGCATGAGGTCTGGGAAACGGTCAGTGAGTTCAGGACTTTTTAACCTTATTGGAAAAGTGATAAAATCAGTAACTTGATTTCAATCTTATCAATTTCTATATACACAGGAGACATTTTAAAGAGTGTTTTGATTGTGAAGCTGGTTCATTTTCTCTTCCACTTTGGCACTCTAGATCCTTGCTCATCGAAAGCGTACACATATTCGTTTGCAGCCGGGTCCATTATGGCTGAACCAAGCAGTCATCTTGATGCAGAAAAAACAGCCATAAATGAGAATATAATATAGATTGGTCTGCACAGTGAATACAAGTACCATCTGGCTCAGAAGCCTGGGCTTGTTTCCTAACATATATAAAAGAACAGTATTGATATAGGAAGAAAAATCTGTTCTCAAGGAATAGAAGGGGGGGAGATTAGAACAAAAATGCAAATTTTAAAAGGTGATTTTTTAAAAATATTGAAACATTTTGCTCACAATAAGAGTGAAACTTCACAATTTTAAGTCAATATTGGACACATTTCTAAATATGTTCTATTTCAATCCCACATTATTGAGCTTGATGCAATAATTGCTCAAAGAGATTGTATTACATATGTGACGGATGAAGTCAGATTATAATGGTCCCTTAGAAATTTTCCTATGTGTGTGAATCCAAACATAGCCTTCTTCAGTTGATGACCCCCATCCAAGATAAGCTATCATCTATGATGTCCTATTCATACATTATTAGCAACCATCTAACTGAAAAGTGAAATGTATCTGAAATAAACAACATGTGAGTATTCTTACAGGTTTTTAAAAGTTTAAAAACCTTTTTTTTAAAATGGGTAAATAATAACATGCACTGAAAAAATAAAAGTCGCATTCTATGCATAAGGCATATTTTAAGTTAATACAATACCACCACACAAATTCCAAGTTATTTCAAATGTATACTATACAGTTGATATTTAAATAATAATGAATAACATTATCTAAAAAGATATGGGGGTTTTACATGTCTATTTTTTTCATGCATTGTCAAACAAATCTCTGTATCTTGCATAGATAAAACTATAGAAGTTAGTTTTTTAGTTTGCCTAAAATTATTTTGTTTCAACATCTCTGATAAAAGCTGTAATACAAGTAATGCTAAAAATATTGCTATATTATGTCATTGACTGCAGTGAGTAAAAAAAGTAGTAGCGTGAAAAAAAAAAAGGCTACATTCAATGAGACTACATGAAACTATAAAAATGTAAAATTACTGAGCTTCAGAATGAGAAGATAGCAAATCCTTCCAACTCATGTGAAAAAAGATTTGTTTACTTTCTGGAGAACTTGTATACAGTGTCTTATAATGCAGCTCAAAGAAGAGATTGTACCTGGAAGAGAAACACTTAGAAAATGGAAGTGTGGAAGCAACCTCATTTCTGTATAAAGTAAAACGTCTCTAGACTGACCTATAAAAAGCACATAAAATTACTACCTAATTAATTACATATAATGTTTTTTACTGCTAATATAATGCTGCAGAATAACACTGATTTGCAAAACGTTCTTAGAACAGAAAGCAGTAATGGAAGTACTCTGCCTTCTACCACAGTTCTTATAAAGAAATAGCAAGGTCTTTTGATTTCAATAAAATGGCATTCTATAAATAAAATGTATTTATATCTTTGCAAATAAGCAAGTGTTACACTGATCATGGCTTTAGAAATCTTGCCTAATTTTTCTATGATGCTTCAAAGCCCAGCTTGGCATCTGGATGTGATGATTTTTATCACTTATAACGATAACAGAGTTTCACTAATTCAAAAAGATCTCTTCAGGAATGAAGAACAGTTGGTGAAAGCTGGACAAGTTGAAGTGAATGTGCAAAGAGACCACTTTGAAATGTTTGTATCCCTATTTTGTTCAACATATATATCCTCAAACTGTCAACTCGGTCAAATATTTCAGAATTCTCTAGGAATTCCTCCTGATAATGGTCTACCAAACAGCACCTACAGCTGTTTTCTCATTTCCTAGCTTGTCAGGATAGTCCATTTCATCTTTATGGGTGCACATATTTATCAGATGCCATTATCATTACCTATCTTAACCACAGTAATGCAAAATTCCTCAGCAAGAAGCTATCAGCCATTACTGAATTCCCATCCACATTTTTCCACCATAAAGGCTGTAGCCTCGTCTTCTACTCTCTGCATTGATTTTTAATAGGAGAGAGCATCAAGAGAAAAGCTTAATTTCTTATGTTCAAAATGCCCAACATCTTGTGACCAACATGTCCAGGATAAAGATCATGGTCAACAATTTCACTCCTCAGGCATAATAATGGTCTTAATTTACATGAAAGGAGACAGAGCTTTTCTACAACAATCCTTGACTCCTAAACCACCCTTGTCTTTTGTTCTAGCTGCAAGGTGCACTGATCTCACCTCTTCTAATATAAACACAAAGAAATGCACGTTTTTAAAAAAACACCATGTTAAAATAAACTCCACTAACCGCACATGAAATTCCTCCCCCAGGGAGAGAATGTGAGAGAACAAACCAAATGGAACAGATGTTAGTCATGTCATTTAATGCATGACTGAAAGACTGAAGATACTATGTTGATAAGGACAACATAAGAACCTCTGCAGAACAGAACGAGATTAGCACTTCAGTATCTATTGTTAAAAATGAGGGAACAGTATAAAATAAGAACAAAGACAATTCTCTTTTTCACATTTAATTAAACTGAAAATTATAGAATGCCCAACAAAGATGCTTCAGAACTTCTAATTTGCTATAAAGCCTGCCAAAAACCCAGAAGACTATGATTCAAAATTAACACTGGTGACAATAGCCACAGATGACACAGCACTGTGGTCAAACTGATCAATACTAATAATATTCTATTTGTGACATCTTGTATTGTTCCAGTGCATGATTTCAGGATGTAAATGGAGAGACTTTATTATAAACATTACATAAACGAGTTACTGAAACCACAAAAGAATATCAAAATGCCTATAATCATTGTATTATTAATTACAGGTATTATCACAGCAGGAGAAAAAATTATTGCGGGATCAGACTTTTTTTAAACAAAACAGGGTATTTGTTCTGTGCATAACTGATGGTAGCTTTGAAAAAAGCTATAATTAAAAAATATTAAAAATGACCTCTAAAAAAAAAGTATAATAATTGTATTTATTGGCAGTTACTTAAAAGCCTCAGTGTTCAACCCAAGTTCCCATAAGAGGAGTTTAAATGTGTTCAACTGTCATTAAAATTATTTGGAAAATGCTAATCACTTTCCTAAATACTAGTTGAAGTTAAGAGAATTACTAAAGAAGGTGGCCAACTAATAATTAAAAAATATAAATATGTATGATGTGCAAACATATCTGTGGAATGGCCAATGTAGTCTCTTTTGTTATGAAATTTCAAGTAGACAGGAAATGTAAGCTATTTTCTATAAAACGGAGCAGAATAGCAGCATCTGTGATGACACTTATAATTAACATATTTTATCTTAAATCATCATCTTCATGACAAGTATACAAAAAATGTATTCTGGTTGGAATGCCCATGACTACTTAAAAGTTATAAAGCTCTTTAAATATAAATCAATTGATTGTGGATACTGTAAGTCATTTTTAAAAGAAACAAAACACAAATTCACTATCATTCATCCCCCAGGAAAGAAGGGCAAATTCCCTTTTGGAAAAAAAAAATTTTTTGGAAAAATTGGAAGGATATATATCCCAGGATTCCTAGCCTTGTATACAATTGATAGCTTAGAGCTTTTTCACACTCAGAGACAAAAATCTTACTGTAATAGCTTTAGACTTTTCCAGGTTTCTCATTTAAAAATAAGAGCACTATCTTATCCATGTCTGTTTGATATTTCTTACTACATAAGGGACATATTCATACGTCGTGGCCATAATATAGACATGGTTGTCAGGCAAGCAAATACATGGGTCTTAAACAAGGCAAGTCTAAATCAGCCTTCAAGAAACAGAGTAATTGCCCAGTTCGATTTCAACAAAAAATATTATCTCTCTGCATTATCATAGCACCTAGAGGCCCCAGACAACTCCCTCCCACCACTTTTATGTTAAAGTCCATACACACAGCAGTAGAGAGCTCTGTTTTCAAGTAAGTTTGAAGGTCATGCTCAAAGACTGCAAACGTTTATTTGCTTAACTTTACACAAGCCTCTGCACAGGCAAGGATTAATGGCAAGATTAATGACTACTGTGCTGCATTCTTACAAGGCCTAAAAAGTACCCCAAGAAAACTATTTAAAATATCTTACGCATTAACTACAATTGATGAAGTTAAGTATCCTCAAAACAGAATCAAGACACTTGAAAAACTGACAAACTGTATAGATCTAGCCAACAGAAGGAAAAGGACACTGCTTTCCTGAATTACTGTCTCTTCCATGAATTTGGGTACCTAACAGACACTTCTCTACACTTTTGAAATTATGTGCAATAGTACCATGAATTGTCTTTTCACAGAATATTCTTGGAGAAGTCAGAACCTAACTGAATGGATTAATTCTTTTTATAAACATGGTATCGATCTTTTAGATAATAGTTTGTCTAGTCAGAAATGAAAGTAATGGAATGGAAACCCAGACCTCTTCAAACTCCCAGATGAAGTCTGTACCTGTAGGGTTACAGAGCCAGGCCCTCCAGCTTGCTTTCCTGTCAGCCCCTGAGGTTTTCTGCATTGTCTGTATAATTTCATAGGTTCAACAGCTAGGATAACGAATGTCCTATCAGACTTGTCACCTAATTTTTGTAGAAAGTGTGAGTATCAAACATCTTGAGTGGAAGGTCATGGAGCAAATCCTACTGGAAGCCATTTCCAAGCACAGGAAGGACAAGAAGGTAAATGCAAACATGCCTGAATTACGTGATTGCTTTCTGTGATGACATGACTGGCTGTGTGGACAAGTGGGAGGTGCAGAAAAGATGGAGCCAGACTCTTCTTGAAGGTGCACAGGTACAGGTCAAGAGGTGGCAGACAACTTGAAACACGGGAAATTCCAACTACGCATAAAGAAAACATCTAGTATTTTGAGGGTGGTCACATATCACAAGAGGTTGCCTAGTTAGGTTGTGAAATCTCAATCCTTGGAGATATTCAAGATTCAACAAGCCCCTGAAAAACTTCATCTACTTGATCTTGCTTTAAGCTGGACCACTAGATGATCTCAAAAGGTCCCTTCCAACCTGCAAGATCTTATGATACTATGAAATGATCTTCCATTGTCTGGGCTTGTACTCTGACCACTTCCTCTCATTCCCTTATAAAAATGCAAGGTGTTTTCAGTTAAATATAGCCACATTTGCAGTGTTTTACAACAGACGCCAAGCCATAGGTATTCCTCAGGTGACCTCACTATATCTCTGATGATGCTCAGATAGAGTTTAGGAACTTTTCTGATGAGTTTTTGTATTATGACAAGCTGTATCTCCTGTTTCTTCATGCTAAGACACTCCTGTGCACATGCTAGTGCCCCAGCTTATACATGCAAGGAGCTTTAGAACAAATACCTGGTTGCATAGTGATGGTTAGGTGTATGTCAGAAGAGAAATGTCTTAGACATCTGAATTTTATGTATGTTCCTAAAACTGTGGGTGATCTTAGCAACTTCAAAAATTATTCACTTTACTGAAGTTAAACATGGCTGTTCAAGGCAAAGTAGCACATCAATTGTTCATTGCTACTATTGGTGTTGTTTTTATTCTATTTCAAACAGAAATGGCTCATTCCACAAATAAGTATAAGCTCCACTTTTTATATTACATTTTATTCTGTCATCATTAATTACACTGCCCATTCATTTACAATTCTTAATGCAGTTTACAAGAGCAAACATTCAAATGAGGATTCAAAGAAACTTCTGCGCAAGTAAGATTTGCAATTTTACTAAATGATAGATAGTGTAAAAAGGTAATAATGATTTTCATTTATGTAAATACTGTCCAAAAAGGGACAAATTATCAATTTAGCTTTGTCATCTGAAAAGTTGAAACAGCAAAATCTATGCATGTTCCATTTTTGTGATTGTTGGAACTTATTACAGAATGTACTAGCTGTAAAAAAACTTAAATATGGTAATAAGTGTTTGTACTGAAATGTGCAAACACAATTCCTGTAATTGTTCTTACCTAAAGCAAAACATGACTAACAAGCAACTATATCAAGCAACACGACAAGTGGTTTCTGACAGATACCATTGATTCTTCTTTGTTTCATACAGAACAAGCTGTCACTAAGTGACAAAGTGAACATAACATTCCTAACATTTGCATTTTGAAGGATTTAGGATTTACCACAAGTGGCAACAAGTGGATTGGCTACTTTCATTTTTAAATTATCTTTAATATTTTCAAAGCATACTGTAAAAAGGGGTAAACTTATCATCTTGATGTCCATTGATATCAAACAGGCATGTCCACTTCTTCAGTTCACAGAAGCTCACAGAAGTTATCTAAAACATTTCAATGAGTGGATATATAAAAGATATCTTCCATTCTCATGGAAAAAGAGAGTTACAGCTTCAACAGCTGTCCCATCATGAACAGCCATTCAAACCGGGGGACTAAAATAAGTAGGCAAATAAAACATGCCTAGGAAATGTGTATCTGGACAAAATCTATGAGAGTATGTTTCACAACTTTTCCTATTGACTAAAAATTTGAAAAACTATGTGCATACATTAATACTCATTTGGAAGACAAGAAATCATGTGATATGTATTGATAATAGTATGATTACTAGCTATTATCTATATTTCCTTTTAGCTTTACAACAAAAACTGACAAATTCTGCTAGTCCTCAAACCACAAAGTTTAATATCCAAAAATAAAGGGAAGGTATAGCAGACTAGGTATTTATAGGTAGCTCTCATAGCCAAAGTTTTTAGCACAGACCACTACAAGAATTCTACAATCTGTTATACAGAAGTTAGACCATATGGTCATAATGACTCCTGTTTAGGAAGAGCTCCTCATAGCTTTAAAAATCTATGACTGAACATTTTAACTATGAACTATTAGGATGCACGCTGAATTAAGTTTAAGACAGCTTGAAATATTTTGATTAGAACTGAATAGTAACAGCAATTTTTAATTTCTTTCTGAAGACAAAATCTAAAATTGTCACATAAAAAAAATTCTTAACTATGTCAAATAGTGACTATTGTTTCATTAGCGTAATTTTTTTTTAAATAAGTTGAAAAAGTTTCTATTCACTCCTAGAATAACAGATCATTCCGCCTTTTCATGATTTAGTGATCACATACAAATATATTGATCTTTCAATATGAATCTAATACAGAAGACTACTTATAAATAATGACACTGGTAAATAGAATATTTAGAAGTTATCATAAATAAATAAATAAGCACAACTATTCCCCTCTAAATCTTTGGTTGAATTAACATTTCTATGGAATGTTTTTAGCTCCACTGAAATGTATTTATTTTTTCTTTGAAAATTTTTATAACACTAAATGAAAATCAGAAAAAAAAAAATCGAACACCACTTTCAGTAAGCAATTTTTAAACTATATGTGATTAATGTATACATTCTTTGATTCTTCCTTTTTGTTTACATATAGAAAAGTAAAAAGAAAGAATTCTCAGGGTTAAAAAAGGTCAACTTACACCAATGTACTCATGTCATTTTCTCTGCCTTAAATAGGAGGTTAATGTGACATCTTAACTGCTGCAATGACAACCGTGGGTTAAAAAAAAAAAAATTTCAGTTTAACACTAGTTTACAAAAAAGTCTGTCAAGATTTGGCAACCTAAACTTTGACTTAAGATACCAGCTGGGTTATTGGATTGGAATGTGCTTTGTGAAGTCTCCATTGGTCTGTTACTGTGCTTCATTCCTAATGAACTCAGGATATGAAGATGTTGAACAAGAAGGAATCCTACTTTTGCAATAAATGAGCAACCTTGCATATTGAATTAGTATAAGAAATCTTAAAATGTCAAATACCTTAGAGCAATTAATGTTGACAGGAGAAGATACAAGAGGCAGAAAAAGTGAATTAGCAACTAAAAAAAATCATTTCAAAAAATCCTTTGTTCACCAAAGGACAGTGTGATAATCTAATCAGATTGTCAGGAATTAAGCCTTAAATGATAGAAAAAATACCAACTGAAGAATGGGCTATATTGGATTATTTATTTAGTCATCATTTGCCAGAAGAACAATTTGCCATCCCCTCATATCCTGCAGCCCAATAACCAAAACAATAGTAATAGGCATTCATTGGCCTGATCCTAAGAAATATCCCAACCAGACCAAAATTTTTAAAAAGACATCTCGAGCAGCTACTCGTAAATCACCGGAAAAAAACCTAGAAGGCAAGACTCAAAACCTGTCTCAACGGTTCTTTCTCTTCTTTGCCTTTTAATCCCTCTTTCAGATCCCTCCTCGTGCCACCACCAGATCAGAAGCTTCCTTTATAGCCACAGCCTCATGGCTGCAGCACCCCCATGAGCCAACTGTGAATAAGACAGCTAAAAGTAGTGCCTTAACTACTTCAGGCTAACAGGACTTCGTGCTCTGCCTGTGTTCCTCCAGCAGTGAGTTGCAAATAAAAATTAACACAAAGATACATCTTTTCTCTTCCTTTGTTTTACCTTCCCTTTATGTGTGTTTGTCACTAAAAGGAAGAAGAATCAAACTAACAATGGTGGCTAAAGCCCACTTTGTCTAGTTCTTTTCTTTTTCTTAACAGGACATCCGAAGGGCTGTCAGATGTTGTGAAGGAGAGTTTTCTTTTTTAAAACTCCCTAGCTAGCATGAAAACATTAAAAGATACTGTTAAGAATAAAGTGTAGTTTGGCATTTTACACTTTTAAATGTTTTAATTGTTCCTTCTTTCCCTGTTACTTAATCAAGAGCTTTTAACAGATTTTTGTGGTCATCCTTTCCATAGGATTAAGCAGGCCTAGGTCTCTCTTCTCAAAACTTTGAATTTCTTTTAGCTGATCAGCAATATAAAGCTATGCTATTTGCTAAACTCATTCATGCCCTCAAAACTGACAGAATATCACTTCTCTGTTGCAGCTCAGCTAGTCTATTATTATTAATCTGCACTCTGGCAGCCTGTATAAAACAGCATGACCTCTCCTACATCAAATCAGAATTTTCAGTCACTACACAGAAAAAAAGACAGGGCCATATACAGACAGGGTAGGTAATCACCACGAGGTCAGAAGTACACCTTGCTAACTCAAGGTTTTTGTAAGATCAAGCAGCAAAATTATTAGTTTCACAATTCTGTTTGAGAAAAATCAACACAATTTAGTGTACAATGAAGTGAACTGGAATTTATTTTTCCTAACTATCAATTACACCGTGATCAGGCAAAATTGCTGGTTTGCTGCAAAGACAGAAGACCCATGAACTACAGCTACTTAGCCTGCCATTTTACCAACTGCTACAATATTCACATTGTATTCAAATAATCTATTTTCACACTGATGTTAGACAGAGTAAATGGCCAATACATACATTATTTAATTTTTATATAAACATTAAGTATACTTTAAAAAGTCAAATCCCAGTTTCTATCTCATAAAAAAATAACTGAAGTCATCCTTTAATTTACTGCAAAAACTTCTCAGTACAATTTAAGAGATTATTTAGAATCTTAGAAGGAAAATCTACAAATTCACGTAGCAGGAAGTGCTGGTTCTTTCTGTGCCTTAGGCAGGCTGTGTACGTAACAGCTGGGGTACAGCATCGCCCTCCTAACCAGGAGCCATCAACGGGAAACAGCCATTCCAGGTCCATGCTCCATTGTGCCCATAAGCACACTCCAAGTAATGCATAGCCTCTATAGTCACAGGCTGGTGTGGGGAATGACACTGATATGTTTTATAAAAATAATAAGTTAGACAGTCAATTATTTTATTCCATGTTTACACCAATCAAGCTAGATGCTCTTTTAACTTCAAATCAGATTATATCTGCTTCACTTAGCATACTTTAAAAAAATTAACTCACTACCATATTTGCCACTTTTTCTCTGCTTTGTACTCCTTAATAACATGAAAGAAAATGTTACATAAAGCATAAACAATTCATTTATCGAATACAGAGAGTTAAGCAAACCATCCTACCTATTATCAATAAAAACTCATTTCAGGATGCAAAAACATGTCATCAATGCATAGTTAAAAGCAAACTGAAATCCTCCTTTTATGAATTTAAGTATCAATTCCCTGTATTATGTGAGGCGTACCACTTTTGTAGTATAAGTGTACATTCACAGATAACAATCTACTGATTCCCCCACAAATATATTTACAATGAAAAAAAAAACAAAAACTCTTTACACTTGAGAGTTGTCCTAGAGTTCTCCCAGTGCTGCCAGAGACCACAAAACAGAGCAATTTTTTTGTTTACAGTGTACAAAATAAAAAAGGTTAAACTTACTGTCTTAACATGTTCTTTTCGTGTTTTTAAGTCACACTCCTACTTCAACAAGTACATTTTCATTACTAGTTTCACCTCCACTAATAGCTGCAAGATAGCATTGATCTGACAATGAAACTAATATTATTTCAATTTATTAGCTGTTTTTTCACTGTGCTGTATTTTATGTTACCTTTAACTTCTATTCATTTTTAGCATAATTATTTATATTTATTTATATCTGAATTTGTTTGTGATAAAGAACATATCATGGAAAAAAAACCATGAGTTTAATTTTAAATTCCCAGAATTTGAGTTTAGTAACTTTGAAGTGCTAAGATTTTGTTTCAGGGGTTTTGTTTTGTCTCTTTTCTGCTCTCTGAAAGGTGATAGATTTAACCACATTTAACTCACATACTGTACCAAAGACATAACATTTCATACAGACAGCATCAGCCCTTATATCCTAACAAATGTAAAATTAACCTTATTGATTTTTTTAGAGTAGATTTTGGATTTTATTTTTAGCAATGTGTGTGCCATACTTTCTCATAAATTATTTTTCTATGGTAAGAAACCAAAATGAATCAATTAAGATGTTATAATTTAAAAAAAAAAATGTATACACACATATGAATTCAGGTAGGTATAGGTTAATTAATATTCTTCTTTATTAATAGACAAGGGTGACCATGCACTTCCCATTACAAAATACTATTTTCAATTGCATAAAACTGTCACTTTTCAACCATTTGGCCTGACATTCTACATCACAGGTTTTACTTCACTCTGCATTTCTTTAATAACCTCTATAAAGGTTTCTCTACATAAACAAAGCTGCAAGAAAATAAACTGCTTTATTTTCAGAAAATCTGATGATATGATATTGAGCAACATACTTTGGAGAAAGGCCTTAACATTTGACAACAGATGTGCCACTCGTCATCATGTGGGAACCAAAGAAAAAAACTTTGAGAGTAACTTCATATCACACATACTAAAGAGAATTCTTAGCTTTCAGAAGCCAAATCCCTCAAACATTTCATCTCCAAGGAGAATCT
The DNA here is from genome assembly GCF_964289735.1 of Phaethon aethereus. NCBI lineage: Eukaryota > Metazoa > Chordata > Aves > Phaethontiformes > Phaethontidae > Phaethon > Phaethon aethereus. The sequence goes on from NC_138582.1 coordinate 23,259,696, forward strand.
TCTAACCTCAGCTGAACAAAACCATATCTGAAATGATAGCTCTGAGCTCCTATGAGTAATAGCAGGTTTTGATCCAGACACCTGAAATGAGAATAGAAAGGTTCTTTCTCCTTAGCTCCCTGCTGGGATCAGGCATCTTACAGGAGATGCATTAAAATCCTCTATAAATCCTAGTATGTATTACACCTATTACCCACCTCAGCTAAAAAGTATCAAGCTTTCCTCTGCTAATACTGCTGACAGTCACTGGCAGCACATCATGCTCTTTCTATGTATTCAGGCAGAAACTAACGAACAGTCAATACTAATAATTTATTAGCTCCTGTAACAAAGAGTTGTCATTCGAAAAGTTCCATCCTTATGAGGATCAGTACAAGGCAACCCCATGTGCTATGGTCGCACAGCATCACTTCTGTTTATAAAATGATGAACTGATGAGTTTGCCCGTGAGGGTAACTGGTGAGTGATCTCTCCCTGTCCTTATCTCGACCCACGAGCCTTTCGTTATATTTTCCCCTCACCTGTCCAGCTGAGGAGGGGAGTGATAGAGCTGCTTTGGTGGGCACCTGGCGTCCAGGGACAACCCACCACAACACATAATCCACAGGTTTACCTGTGGTTGGCTCTCACCATGTGTGAGAATCGTATCCAGACACTCAAGATCCAACTTTTTAGCTTGAGTGTTCACATGCACTCCACTATTACCTGTGCTGCTCACCCACATTTTTACAGCAGAACTTCACTGCCAGGTGCTGCATCACATCTGCAAGTCACTGAAGCATAAAGTTATTAAGAGTGGCTGATCTACATATTTCAAAGATGCAGGTTCTCTTCACAGTTGATACTGTCATCACTGCCTCAGGCAGTTGACACTCACCCTAGTGTAGCTAGCTATTTTTTAGTGCTTTCATACCAGTCAAGAAACAATTTTGATAGACTTTATTATGAGGGTATTCGTGTACCTCTGATTTAGAGGCAGAAAGACAACAGAATTTTGTTTTACACAAATAAAATATAAATTATTCTCGATACCCAGGATGGAAAATGGTGTGAAGCAGTGTCCCAGTTCTGGAACAATATACATTAAAAAAAGGAAAAATTATATTAACTTAAAGAACACATTAGAACTTACCCTGGATACCTTCCTAAGTGAAACCTTACTCAGAAAAACATCATATAAGGTGAATTATCCATATGAGTCTTTCTACTTTTCAGGCAAAATGGCAGCCAACAGAAAAGATATGTTCGTCCAGAGATGGACTGACTTTATTGCCAGAGAATAAAACACAGTGAAGCACATAGGCACTACATGATTCTACCATCGCCATCATTGATATCATTTATCAATGCCTGAATGGAAGAGAAAGGTCACCTCAGGGTATAATAGTGAAAAATTTACTCATAATGAGAACAGTTGAGGAACTGAGAGTAGAACAGAGGAATGCCGCTACAGTCTCCCAACCACGTGAGCAGCTGTGTGTCACAAGCTACAGAGGTTTCCTTGTTCCACACAACACCACTAGATTCTGAACAATCCCCCATTCTCATATCTCTGTTTGAGCTTCTTAGACAGCTACTCTGCAGGTGTACTGGGTCTAGCTGGGATGGAGTCAATTTTCTTCATAGTAGCCTGTATGGTGCTGGGTTTTTTTGGTTTGTGACTAACAGTGTTGATATGCTAAAGTTCCAGCTATTGCTGAAGAGTGCTTGCACAGCGTCAAGGCTTTTTCCCAGTCTGTCTCTCCACAAGCAGGCTGGGGCTGGCAAGAAACTGGGAGGACACACAGCTGGGATAGCTGATCCAAATAGATCAAAAGGATATTCCACACCATATGACATTTTGCTGAGCAATAAAAGCTGAAAGAAAGGACCAAGAAGCAGGGATAGTTATGATTATGGCATTTGAACTGTTCTGTGTGCTGAGGTCAAGCTTACCAGAAATTGGTTAAACATCTGCCTGCCAGCGGAAAGCAGTGAGTAAATTCCTTTGCTTTGCTCGCATGTGTAGCTTTTGCTTCACCTATTAAAATGTCTTTATCTTGATCCACAGATCTTGTCACCTTCCTTTTATTTTTCTCCCCATCCCATGGGATAGGGGAAGGAGCAAGCAGATGTGCTTAGCTGCTAGCCAGGGTCAACCGACAAAAACAGAAGGGAAAGAGCCTCCTCTAGTGCCTCTGTGCAATGGGAAAGAGCATCGTCAAAACGATTTTCTAAAGACCAGTTCTGCAGATCACACAGAATCACTAAGGTTGGAAAGGACCTTCAAGACCATCAAGTCCAACCGTTAACCCAACGCCACCATGCTCCCTAAACCATGTCCCGAAGCGCCACATCCACATGTTTTTTGAATACTTCCAGAGATGGTGACTCCACCACCTCCCTGGGCAGCCTCTTCCAATGCCTGACCACTCTCTCGGTGAAGAAATTTTTCCTAATATCCAATCTAAACCTCCCCTGGCGCAACTTGAGGCCATTTCCTCTCGTCCTATCACTAGTTACTTGGGAGAAGAGACCAACACCCACATCGCTCCAGGTATCAGACTAATTTTGAAAATTCCTTTCTTGTTCAAGCACAAGTCCAGGGAGAAGCCCATCTAACATTCTAATTAGGTTGACCTAAACTGCCAGTTTGGAAAATTATCTACTGAAACTCTCAGACAAGTAGTTTTGAGACTTTTTTGCAGTTCCTTCCTATTTCTGAGATCAAACGTCTGGCAATCACTACAGTTCTTCAAGATGTCTTCACCCAGACAGACATCCAAGAAGGTAAGAATGGCTGTCTGACAGAGGGATGCTATACTGCATGCCAAGCAAGGCCTGAAGCCAGAGGATTTTTTTTAAGCAGCAGCTTTGTGAAGAAAATGAACTAAGGTCCACGAAAAAGTTACAGGAAATGAACTTCCTCACTGAATATGAGCAGCCAGGAAAAGAAAAAATAAGTAAAAAGTAAATAAAGCAAATACAGACACAAACAAAACAAAAAAAATAGAAAAGGTTCAAAACAAAGAGAAGCTGTTCCAACTTAAATGTATGACACCCAGGATATGCCTCATTTGTTTGCATTTCTGAGGAAAGTGTATGGGGCTGAATAGGAGTATGCTGCACAGAAATCACTAAGGATAACAAAGTTCTTGAGACCATTATAAAAATCACTCAGTCAATATTAGAAACTGTAGAATCATAAAATAAAAGGAAATAACTGTTCCATTGATCATCAGTACTGCTCTTTACTGTGTATCTACAGATACAATGCTTAGCCTTGTTTTGAAAGAATCAAGTAACAAGAGTTCTGGCAATCCCTGTAATAGAGTACCCCATAGACTACTAAATCCTCATGCCCAGAATATTTTTATTAAGAATTCATAGGAGTGTTTTTACTTCTTCTCATTCATTTCCTTCTAAAATTGTGCAGACTGTTATAGTCTTCCCATTTTACTATCACTAAACTCTACAAAAACAGGAAAAACCAAAAGAATTCATGTTCTTGGTCCTTTCTCAGGTTTTTGTAAACAGCTTCATAGTTCCCTGAACAACTTTTGAATCATCAATTTACTTCCGACCAGGGGGCCTTAAAAGTGAATGCAATATTCTAGCAAAGGTCACACAGAAGACAACGGGAGAACAATAGTAACATCTCTGAAAGCATGGAAATTAATTCATGGACTATGCCTAATTAGCAGTGCTTTTTACAGATAGGAATTCTAGCATACAATTGAAAAAAAAATCTTACTAATTAAAAAAAAAATTGTTACAGAAAAAGACTATACTTGAAGAAGATAGTCCTTTCTACTGAACATGACATCCTGCTTAAAAAAAGTTTAAGTGTGTCTCCATTCATGGTTTTTCCAGCACAGCAGGTTGTTAATAACATTTTTATACCACTATTTATGCTATCAGAAATCTGACCTAAAAGTCCCAGTGATGTTTGGGCTTCTAAATGCGCAGATTACTTTTGTGAAGCTACCTCTCCTTCTGGTTGCAAAAGCAACTCCATGTTTCCCAGGCACTCAACAGACAGGCCTACCTCATGTCTGCCTCTACCTTAAGTCTGCTTAGCAGTTGCAAGATAAAGGGAGACTAATATAAGTTAAAAAGTAAGTCAACCTAATCTTTTTCTTTCAAAACCAGTTGATTTCCAAAAGAAAAAAAAAAAACAAAAAAACATACTTAATTTGTCTGGATTTCGGTAAACTTGCGAGCTATGCCACAGGGAAATGAATTAAACCAGTCAGGAACTGGCCCAAAAAGATGTCATTGTATCCTATTGAAAGAGGAAGCATTAAGCTGAAGAAACATAAAGTTCCCCTAGAATCCATCTTGGGAAGAATTGCTTTTTCATTTATTAATCTAATACATAAAAGAGCACAACATATACTTTTGCTGACCCCACCGAGCTAGGCGCACCACTAGAAGTAAGGCAGATCAACACTTTGTGCAACATAAACTAGCTGACCTGAAGTAAAACCACAAGAGAAGCGGGACCAGAGCAGGCGTGGCGGTATCGCAGGGGCTGCAACCGTGAAACAGCCGTTCCTCACCAGTGACTCCCTCACGACCAGCCTAGGACACACCACCTCACACAACTTCTGACGTCAGCCTATGGAGAATCTTCCAGAAGGACAAGCAGAGCCCACACAACGATAGCAAATCATCAATCACCACGGCATCTTAAGCCAATCAGAATGGGGCATTCCCTCCCCACACCTATAAGTGACAGGGTCAGGGTCCACTGAGGAGTCCTGGCAGAGGAGCTGGGGGAGGCAGCAGTAGCAGGAGCACTAGGGGCCCCCCAGCCCCACGCCCGGACTGCCCTGACCGGCCCCAGCTCCTCTGGAACTCCGCCATCTCTCCTCACAGGAGGCCATGTGAGGAAGTGCGACGCTGACCCCCAGCTTTGCTCCCAGGCTGAGCAGGGAGGTTGCATCACTTGTTAATGTTAAATGCATCTGTGGTTCAATGTGTTACTGGTATACAAGCTCATTTAGTTTCCACGCTTCCAGTTCCTTCTCAAACTGCTATGGACAGTTGTGTTAAGCACAAGGTCATGCATTTAAGAAGCTGAAAGGCATTCATGCTCACAGGAATGATGAGGAATGGACAATAATTTGCAGAATAAAAGAGGAGAGCAACCGGAGAAAGAGAACCAGTCCAGCCACTGCCGCTAAAGGAAGAAGCATTAATGCCCACACACTGATCCTCGTAAAACTTCACCTTGAACACTACACGCAGTCCTGTTTATCCCTCTTCAAGAAAGATGAACCTATACCTGAAGAGTTAGGAGGACGATTAGGGAATAGAGAGCCTAATTTAAGAAACAGGATGAGAGATTTGAACTGTAGTAAAATGAGAAATGAAAAAAATGGAGTAAAAGCAGAGGCAAATATCAGAGAAAAAAGAAAAAATGTTAAATAAGAAACAGAAATCAGCAGGGACTGGTTTAAGCAGGAAAACAGAAGATGGTTGCTGGCTCTAAAGAGAGTGGTATACTAGAACACCTTCAAAATAAGAAAAGTGAGAGCAAAATACAGTTAAACTAATCAAGCTCTACCTGTAAAATAATTATGAAATGGACTATCAAGACATGCTTGTCTGAGAGCTAGAGTTTGGACATGGTGGATCATTCATTCCTTCTAGGGACTCATCTTCTACCCAGCTACACACTAGAAAACCGGGAATTAAGTATAATTATCAGGTTTTGTTTTAAAAGCAAAATAATCAACGATTTTTTAATTATAACATTTGGTACTAAATATGTGTATACCAGTAGAAACTTGGCATTTTTCCCCTTTGCCTCAAATACTTCCATACCTTTATATGTGCATATGCCCTGCGCATAAAAATGTCTACATTTTCAATAGTTGGTTATAAGAGTGCCTTGGATATTGAAGCTTACTGGTGAGACTTAGAAATCAGTCTTCAGTAGGTATTTCTGTGCATTATGTGGAATCCCGTGGCTTGTAGGAGCCTTGAACTTTTTTCAAGCACTGCACTCACAGAAGAAAGTGCAAATGCAGTACAGTAGATGCTTTATAAGCTACCCAAAGCTATCAGGAAACACTCTAATGCCAAATTTTCTAAACGTTACCAAAAAAAAAAAAAAAAAGAAGAGATGGAAATGGCTATTAAAGATTTAAATAAATAAATTTAAAAACATTAACACTTGGCAAGAACAGCACTCCATCTGCTCTGTTATCTAAATTATAGTCACATATAACATTTTAACCAGATTTCCAGCTAAGTAAATAAATCTCGTACTATGACCATATACACATGTATCTATATTCGATAAAGTGCTCCAGCTAGCACTGCTTTAATTCTTTTAAGGCAAATTATAAATTCTTTACAAAAATTCTGAACAAAAAAGATGCCAAGTTTTATTACATAAGGTTGCAATAACATTTAGACCATATTTTTTATAATTTCTCTTACATTTGCATAGATAACTATTACAGTCCAAAATATAATAAGAAAACTCTCTCTTGTAGCTCTGAGGTGCAAAAAGATTTAAGTTCAGTAACTAGGACATTAGAAGGCAGTTGAATAATATTTATATTCAACTCAACTTCTGATATCAATTTAATAAAATCATCAAACTACAGGAACTCATCTGTACTGTATTTAGGACAACACAAATCTGAGAAAACTTTCATATGGGGCATTAAACTGTTTTAATTTAAAAATACATGTTTAATCACATATCTAGTGCATTCTTATGTTTTATAATGTCAGTTCTCAAAGCTTAGATATTGTCATCTAAACTCAAGGCAAATATGAAAAAATAAACTTTGGTGACAAAATACCCCAATAGTACAAAGTTACTGGAATTTGAAGGTGATTGAGAAGAATTGTAAGAAATCTTAAAAGACTGAATAGCCAGGCAACTAAATGTTAGATAATATTCAACATGGATATATGCAAAGTAATGCACATGGGAAAATAAGCCTAGTTACGGATACAAAGTTCACAAATAAATTAGCTATTATGATTCAAGAAAAAGAACTTATACTGGTGGTCAAAAAAGGCAAAAGCAATAGCTTTGGGGGTTATTATGAAAGACATATATTACCATATCACTTGATAAAAATATGGTATGCTCCTATCTTTAACATCTCAATTCTAGTTACCAGTCCTCAGAAAGAATACATATAATTTATTCAAAAAAGTAGCAAGAAGGCCAATAAGAGTGATCAGAAGCAGAGAATTATTTCCATGTTGGAAAATCTATACATGATCCTTTTAAGGACCCAAGATCAAACTGAGATAGATAGACTAAGATTGTCTAAATTGTAAAAAGCAGTTGAGAGGGTATATAACAAAAGTCTATCCAAACACAGTGAATGTAGTCAAGGGGAATATGGCTTCACTATTTTCCTCAGTATAGTAGAGCTATGTGGTGCCTACTCAAGTTATCAAGTGGCAAATTTAAAAATAAACAAAACCAAAGGGTTTTCTTCCACAGGGCATTCATTCATTCATTCAGTAGGGAACATGATACACAATATGTTGTTGAAACCAGAGGTATGAACGGATTCAAAGAAGATTAAGAGAAATACACACAGAACAGATCATCGGTGCCTCTCATGCGCAGTGGTGTGCGTACAATACTCAGCTCAGGAAGTCCTAGATTCTGGAAAAAAAAAATTTCTGAACAAGGATAGCTATCACAGAATCACAGAATCCCTAGGTTGGAAAGGACTTTCAAGATCATCAATTCCAACCATTAATCCAACACCACCACGTTCCCTAAACCATGTCCTGAAGTGCCACATCCACACGTTTTTTAAACACTTCCAGAGATGGCAACTCCACCACCTCCCTGGGCAGCCTGTTCCAATGCCTGACCACTCTCTCAGTGAAGAAATTTTTCCTAATGTCAAATCTCAACCTCCCCTGGCACAACTTGAGGCCATTTCCTCTCTTTCTATCACTAGTTAGTTGGGAGAAGAGACCAACACCCTCATTGCCACAACCCCCTTTCAGGTAGTTGTAGAGAGTGATAAGGTCTCCTCTCAGCCTCCTCTTCTCCAGACTAAACAACCCCAGTTCCCTCAGCCGCTCCTCATCAGACTTGTGCTCCAGACCCCTCACCAGCTTCGTTGCCCTTCTCTGGACACGCTCCAGCACCTCAGCATCCTTCTTGTAGTGAGGGGCCCAAAACTGAACACAGGATTCAAGGTGCGGCCTCACCAGTGCCAAGTACAGGGGCACGATCACTTCTCTACTCCTGCTGGCCACACCATTTCTGATACAGGCCAGGACGCTGTTGGCCTTCTTGGCCACCTGGGCACAGTGCTGGCTCATGTTCAGCCGGCTGTCAACCAGCACCCCCAGGTCCCTTTCCGCCAGGCTGCTCTCCAGCCACTCCTCCCCAAGCCTGTAGCATTGCATGGTCACTTGTTGTGACCCAAGTGCAGGACCTGGCACTTGGCCTTATTAAACCTCATACAGTTGGCCTCTGCCCATCGATCCAGCCTGTGCAGATCCCTCTGCAAAGGGATTCCAAACTTCATTGCAAGTTACATGACTGATGCCCAGGAAACAGATCAACTGATAGATATTAGGAAATGTAAAACATATTTGGTTTGCAAAATCACTTCAGTTGCAGTGCCTTCTTGTAAAGGTACCTGTAGGAAGTGAAAATAGTAGTCTAGAATTAGCATACTTTTTCTCAGTATGCATTTACACATCTAGGACTATTTTGCCTCATTAATTAATTCTTTGTATCCCATTAACAGTAGCTTCTTATATGGCCTTTACCATAGCATATCCTGAAATGTCTGAAAGCTGTCATAACATTTCTCTGTGTGTGTGATGTTCTGTAAAAAAGCCCTCTAGCTTACCCCTTAGATTTTTCAGTCTCTGACTCTGCTATATCCTTTTTCATGTATTTTCTTCAACGCTTCAGAAATCACTGTCCTAGCAACAATAAACCAAATTCCTAGCTGTGACAGTTGTCTCAGGCATGCATGTTAGTAAATGTGATTGCTTTCTGTATCATCTTATACATATAGCTTGGGAAATGATTACTTATAAAAATCTTTGTAAAATAAGAATATTTAATGTAAGATGACCCTCTGTTTAACATGAAGTGGAATTCCAGTTTGTGTTAAATTATCGCAGGTAATGCAAGCCTATGAAAGCAATCCCAAATCCCATATTTTGCATTTGCTGTAAAGACAGAACAACTTTTCTGCTTCCTTAATCTGAGAGAGGTACAACAGCACACCCAATCTGTAAATGCTACAATACACAAACGAAGCTAGGTCCTTATGGATGCCAGAGGTAGAAAAATAGCATTTTGGAAAGATCCACAAAGTCATTCAAACACAATTGGCAATGATCTGCCAGAGCTTAAGTAGTGTTGAGCTTTGGGTCAGTAACATAAGGATGACTGAAAGAGGGTGAAGCAAGATCTAAATATAGGTATATAGTAAATTTAAAAAGCATGATAAAACATGCTTGGTGATTTTACATGGCCATATTACCAACAGACTTTCTGATCTGTGCCACTTTAAAAAACAACAAAACAAAACACCACCTCCCTAACCTCCCTAAGACTCTCTCGGAAAGTGCTGAGAATTCCTTCAAAATATATGTGCGTAACATGGCACAAAAACATTCCTGGTAGATGGTCATATAACCATTTGGGTGGCTTCTCTCCTAAATGTTCTGTAGACCAAATGGAAAACACCAGATGAACAAAAAATGAAATAGGAACCCTGATTTCAATACACACTCTCAAAAAGTAAGCTTCTAAGAATTTTATTATGCTAGCATTTGACAAAGATCTGATATCCACTGTTTCTTCATTTTCTGTCTGGAATAAATGGGCATTGACTAGACTCTAAGAATGCAAAACTTGTTGATGGAAACCCAGAGATTTCCCATTGGTCTTCTGTGATCTTCTACTTTGTCCTTGAAGGAAAAGAGCCTGCTTTTCAAAACAAGGACATGAGGAAAAGTCAAATTTTCTCTTTATTCAGAATTCTCAAAATTTCTCTTTATTCAGCTTAATTTTCTGTCATCTAGTCCTTCAAACTCTTTGGAAGGCCTGTCATTTTCTAGCAGAAACTGAAAAAAAAGAAAAGAGAGTTTAAATAACCCAAATTTCTGAAGGACAGAAAGAACATACTTTCAGTTCCATCACTACCCTCTAGTCCAGACAGAAGCCCTGAAAATCTTCTTGACAGACTTCTCATCTTTGAGGACAATGAGTTTTTGATGGTCAGGCACCATCCAGCCACATAACCCCCCCCCAGAAAGTCCAACTTTTACTTAGAACGAGCAAGGAGTTCAAGATGGGAATATCAAGCTAAAAGGTGAAAAAACCAGTTTGATCCAAATTTCTTTGTATGTTTTCAGTCTGCCATGGATATCAGGTACAGTCACTGAAGCCAGAGACTTTCAGAACATCAAAACTGATCACCATACCACAAGTGTGGCTAGTAAAAAATTCTTCCTCAGTTTCAAGGATCTTCTGAAAAAACAACCAACTTTTACAAGAAAATTACTATCCATCTGTAAGAAACAATCTTTGCAAATCTCTTTGGTTTATTTGCTATTTTATCAACAGCACTCACACCATAGCACTCCATGCTTCCACACACATTTGTACATGTAGCCTGAAACAAAGAAAAACTGCAATTCTGGAAAAATGTGCCATAAAATCATTCAGGCTTGAAGCAAGAATGGTGAAAAAGTGAGGGAAGTGCAAATGAGCAACTTGCTTCATCCACAAGTCAAGCTTCAAGTTTTTTCCATTTGGGATGTTAAACACAGGAGAAAATATGAAAATAAAATATTCTGTTTTTTCTTAGGATATCATGATAAGTTCCTCAATGCCAGCATGGGAAGTCAGAGTAGACTGTAATTTAGTCATATAATAAAAGGTGCAAGACCACACCCTCAGCTAGTATAAATCAGTATCTTCCAAAAATACTTTTCTGACTAGGACACTCACTCTTCATCATTTGGATCAAAGTCCAAAGACAGTACAGAAGTAATTACTTTTTTCTCCAACCTGTTTATCTGTGACTATCTCAGACAGATCCCCCTTATTCTCTTGCCTCTCCCTGTGCAGCCACCTCTTCTTTTTTCAGAGATTGACCCCTGACTAAGAGGGCAGCTGTCTGAGCCTGTGGAAGCGTGCCAGCAAAGTAGTCCTGGGAGAAGAGCCCTACATGAAATTCAGATGGTGGAGGAAGCTATAAACCAGGAAACAGAAGGGAGCTATTCTCAGACCCCAACCTTTTCTAGAAAACGGTTCCAAAATTTTTCAAATTCTGACAGTTACAGCGACAAAAAAAAAAAACCACAAATTGGTGTAAGTGTGAAATATTGCTTACTTTTTATCTTACTCTCTTTGAATAATATCTGGTGATAAATGGAGAAAGAAAAAAAATCCACCATGTGTCTGATTTAGTAGTTAGCTACAATTATATTTAAAGAAACTGATTAACAGACACAGCCTTCAAAGAAATTTAAGGTTGAAATTGGTGTTAGTTCTAAGTGTTACTTACTATTCTCCTGTTTCATTTATAAATGTTTATTGTTGCTTTTTCATATGTTCTCAGCATGAGCTCTCTTCTGGTTTGTCCAAAAATTATTGAAAGCAGAGAGGCATATTTAAGAGCAGTTCCTTTGGGGAATGTTATTTACAGTTACATTTTAACAAAACCTGCAGAAAGGCAAATAGTTACTACAAATTTTAGCAGAATCTAGAGTAGACATGCACTTCTAAAATAACACAAAGTCCTGTGAGCTGCCCCCAAATGTTCACAATATAAATTAGATAAGGAAGAATAGGGAAAGGTAGGCAATTAAATTTGTTCTCTATTATTCTCTAAGCATGGGACTAATTTAGTTTTCTGGGGAGTTAAACAAGTTTCTTGTTCTAAATGAGACAAGAGAAGGCTATTTGTTAAGAGATAACAATAATTAGAAGTACATTTTGTTTGTTGGCTGTGCTGAATATACAGAAAAGAATAAACACCATAGGATATAGGTAATATCAGAGTTCTTATAGCAGAAGTTTAGCCCACTGTGCTGTCAGATTCATATAATCATGAAGCCTTTGTTCAGCAAGTGATTTTAATCAAATAGATAAATGGAACAAAAACTATTTAACATTGTATGCCCATTCTGGGTAAAAACTTTCTTGGTTTATGTAGTTTCAGTAGTTACTTGGGAGATTCCAGTCCCCAGTAAAGAGAGAGGTAGTCAGAGTTAATAACAATCTCCCACTGTACAGATTAGCTGGGCTGAATTGTTTTTCTTACTCAAGAAACATGTCAGATGACACATTCTTGACAATTCAATATATTAATTCATATTTCTGAAAGCACTCTTAAGGCATAAACATTGTTCTGTAACAATTTTCTGTAACTGACTGAAGAGAAAAATGTAAAAGAGGGAAAGGAATTACATTCGAGATAACAAAAAAATCCAGACAGGAGAACATTCAAAATCCACATAACGAAAGGAAGATACAAGGTTCAATCCCCAGGTACAAGAAATCAGGAAAGGAAGGCAAGAGACAGGCATGGCTGAGTCGAGACCTGCTGGGCAAACTAACAGGCAAGAAGGAAATGCACAGGCAGTGGAAGCAGGAACAGGTATCCTGGGATGAGTACAGGGATGCTGCCTGGTTGTGTAGGGATGGGGGTCATGAAGGCCAAGGCGTGGCTGGAGCTGAACTTGGCAAGGGATGCAAAGAATAATAAGAAGGGCTTCTGCAGGTATGTCAGCCAGAAAAGGAAGATCAAAGAAAGCGTAACCCCCTGATGAGTAAGACTGGCACACTGGTAACAAGTTTGAGAGAAGGCTGAGGTACTCAACGACTTCTTTGCCTCAGTCTTCACTGGCAGTCTCTCTTCCCACACCTGTCAAGTGGAGAGACCACAAGACAAGGACTGGAGGAGCAAAGTCCCTCCCACTGTAAGAGAAGATCAGGTTTGAGACCACCTGAGGAACCTGAATATGCATAAGTCTACGGGACCTGACAAGTCCCAGAGTCAGGGCAACCCCCAGTATCAATACAGGCTGGGGGATGAAGGGATTGAGAGCAGCCCTGCTGAGAAGGACTTGGTGATACTGGTGGAGGAAAAGCTGGACATGAGCCAGCAATGGGCTCTCACAGCCCAGAAGGCCAACTGTATCCTGGGCTGCATCAAAAGGAGTGTGGCCAGCAGGTCGAGGGGGGGGATTCTGCCCCTCTACTCCACTCTGGTGAGACCCCACCTGGAGTCCTGCATCCAGCTCTGGAGCCCTAAGCACAGGAAAGACATGGACCTGTTGGAGCAGGTCCAGAGGAGGGACACCAAAATGATCAGAGGGGTGGAACACCTCTCCTGTGAGGACAGGCTGAGAGACTTCGGGTTGTTCAGCCTGGAGAAGAGAAGGCTCCGGGGAGACCTTCTTGCAGCCTTCAGTACTTAAAGGGGACTTGTAAGAAAGATGGGGACAGACTTTCTAGCAGGGCCTGTTGTGATAGGACAAGGAGTAATGGCTTAAAAGTGGGTAGATTCAGACTAGATATAGGGAAGAAATTTTTCACAGCAAGGGTGGTAAAACCCTGGCACAGGTTGCCCAGAGAGGTGATAGATGTCCCATCCCTGGAAACTTTCAAGGTCAGGTTGGACGGGGCTCTTAGCAACCTGATCTACTTGAAGATGTTCCTGGTCATTGCAGGTGGTGTGGACTACATGATCTTTAAAGGTCCCTTCCAAGCCAAACTATTCTATGATTCAAATCTAGCAGTGACTCCATTTTATGGAATAATGAATACCAAAAATTCAGAAATTTTCCACAAAGTGGAATTATTGGTTTTGACCTAGTTTAATCAGGAGTCTGGGTTTTGCAACAAGCCACCTGACATGCTGCCCAGAAGTAAAGGTCCTGGAAGCCCCAGCTGTCTCCATTGCTGAAGAACCAGGGACTGAACAACTCAAAGGATGCAGAATACGGCTTCCCACCAGCCTGTCAGTGAGGCTGCCAAGGAGCTGGGGAGAGGAGCTGGCAGAAATTCTGGTTTCTCTTAGCAGAATCCAGATACCAAAATTTGTCTGGCTTCTAGCAACACATGAAAACTTCCGTCACAAAAAAATCCTGACAAAAATTGAAACGATTTTTTCATTGCCTCAGTGAACATGCAAATCCCAACAAAAAGTTGAAAAGGTCTAGTGAAGCCTTGAGTACACCTAGACCTTACTGAGGATGTGAAAACATCCCAAGGAGCCCACAAGAAGTACTTCGGCACAATATACTGCAGTAGGAAGTTCTACTGGTAAGAGTTTAAAAATAAATAAAACCTTAAATAATAACTTGAAAACTCTACACACAAAAAGGTGCTTTCTCCCTTCAAGAGCTTCCTAATGTCACTTTCCACCTGATCTGCCTTTCAGCAGTTACACGGATTAAAACCCAGACACTCTTCCTTCTGCCTTCCTTCTCCTCACATCTCCTGTATTTCATGCCCGATACTACATGCCATTCATACAGAGGAAAAAATCGTTGTAGGAGCAGAGTAATGGTTGCATTGAACAAAAACTGCCTGTGTCATAGAAAGCTCTCACAAGGCATAAGCACTGCAGAAAAAAAGGGGAGAGAGTGAAAGGAAATCTGAAAGAGAGACAGTGAATGAAGAAGGAAAACAAGTGTTACCCAGTTCTGGCAAAGTGAAAATAAACATACTTTATCCTTAAATATTACAGATCGAATAAAATCTTTCTCTTATCCCATTTAAAATTATACAAAGAATTTTTTTCCCATTTTAAACTGAGAGCCCTAAAAAGATAACCTATACTGAAATGGAGTGTTAGACCATAAAAGAAACTGAAAAATATGGGGAAGATTCTGAAGCTAGCTGACCGGATCAGGAAGGAGTAACACATTGTCACAGATCTATTCTTTGATCACTTCAAATGACACCAGAGGAACTAATAGCAGCTAGATTTAGTGCTGTGGTTTCTCCTTTCCTTGCCCTTTTTTCTTTATTTTTTTCCTTTTTTTTCCTCCAATGTTATATTACCTTTATTTTTGACCCAAATAAATTTATGGCAGTGGGCTAAATTCATCCATCATAAATGTCCTCACAACAGATAGCCTGGATTTTAAAAAGATTTTTTTCTACTGTATACGAGGCCTGAAAGGACAGGCCAAATAAACCCTACATAATAGTATTCAACAGTAAAACTCTTAAAATGAGAATAAATGCCATTATTCGCTATTAGACTACAGCTAGGGGCACAGCAAGCTAATTGCTTCATTACAATGGACGGATTAGATTATTAAGAGTGAAATGATTATCAAGTGCACAGTCATGGGGTCATACTGGATTCTTCATTTCTCCTGGAGGCACAGTTGTACTGATGGCAAAGAGTGGTTTTAAAACCTTAAGTATCCAGGAGGCTGCACTTTTTCTTTTCAAATGAGGACACTGTCACTCTGATTCATGCTTAATCACTTCCTGATCAGACTACTTCAGCGTTTTCTGACAAAGATGAGAGAACATAACATGTATAAAATTCAACAGTCTCCCTGTCGAACAAGAATAACCTGGGAGAACAAACCTCATCACACACTCTATGATTAAAAAACGTCACTTCAGGGCAACCTACAGATTTTGCTACTATAGAAACTCCTATATGGCATAGATAGTAGACACAACAATGCAATGCACACTGCAGGTAATGGAATTCAGAAGAGGATCTAGGATGAACCTAACCAAATCTTTCATTGTGTATCAGGACCTAGATATCCTCACCTATGAATCATCCAAACCAGCTGTTTTTTATAGTATGCCATGGCTCTTGCCTGATGCACAGAGCAATGCTTCCTTTTTATGAAAACCGGGAGACACATGAACTGGAGAGAATTGGTACACACTTTCATTTTGTCCTACTACGGAGTAAAATCTCGAAGTTGAGTTGTATATCTGGATCCAGAGAACTGGGACATGTACCAAGCTGCAGATATCAGGAAACGTATTCCGAGAAACTCTTGGATTCTCAGTACTGAGAACTGCAATCTCAATTTGGCACACAAGTTTTGCAACTATTTATTTCAACTACTAGACTGAGCTCAAATTCATATGCCCCTTAAAATGAATGGCCCACCTTCCCATTGAAAACTTTTTGCAATAATGACATCCTTCCTCAAGGACAGAAAAGAACAGAAGCAGAGAGAGAGACAAAGATGAACACACTAAGATATGAGTCTCGTGGATGATGCGCATTTGCTCTATTTTTACTAAAAGCCCAGAGAAAGGAACAAAACCTACTTGTGCTGCTTCAGGGGCAACATTTGTTCAAGGCTGTGAAAATGTATTTTGGGAGTGCAAAGGGATAATCTAAGTCTGATTTGTTCTTGTTTCCGATCTCTTCCTTCTTTGTGAGAGTCCAGACAATCCCAAAACTTGCTAACAAATGTTAAGGTCAATTCCCCTCCACCTCTGCCCAGGAAACACCCACACAGCTGCTGGAGACGCAGAGTAGCCGGCCTCCTTCCTGGCCCTGAAAAGAGCTGTGTATCCCTCTTCAGCACAGTCAGAAACAGGGTTGGGCAATGTCACTGTACATTCAGCATTTTGGTGTCATTCTTAGAGGCGCCTTGACTCAATCTATCCACCTTCTGAAGAACATAGACCAATCTGCTCTAACTAAAACTGGATTAAAAGACTTATTAAAATAAGGAAACATGGGAAAATAAAACTAATGTAGAAATGTAGACAACAACTCCCTTTAACTGTGTCTGACAGATTGAGAGAGCACAAGTAGGTTATAGCAAAGCAAGAAAGTGATTAAGAAAATGAACAGAAACTGATAGCATCCAGGCTCTCGCATTTTGACTAGCACGGCTGTCTGTCACAAGCAAATTAAAAACAGCACTTCAGTTTGAAATGGTGCAGCTGACAGTGCAGAAAAAAAGCTCCAGCTATCAAACGCCAACTGTTAGAAATAACATTAATTAAATTCGCCTTTTTCAAATTTCTCTACTTTGATTCTTACTTTACTAAACTGGATAAATTTAACTACAGACAGGAGTTAATTTTGTTAGCACCCATGAAGATGTGTTCCTTTAGCAACAGACATATAAGGATTCGCCACCAAAAAGAGATAAAAGGAAGATATCAGGACAAGGATAATTCAAGACAATAAGACAATTTTTATGTATTATATACTACAGATAGAATAGTGCTAAAGTGCACTTTAGAGCAAAACAGACAGTAAAAAAACTTTCAAAACATTCAGTCAGAAAGACCTTCTTAATGAGATCCCAAAAGATATTGACTTGTTATTGCTCTTTTTCAAAAATAATTTACATTTTTCATAAAAATCATATATACACACATATAGAGGATATTTTAGATTTTTTATGTTAGACAAATGCATGCATAAGTTCTACTCTGCACTTTATTAATTAAATATTTTTCTTTTAGCTTTAAATCAATATTATTCTTCAAATATTTTTAGATTCCAGAAAAATTTGTATAAAACCTGATTCAAGTAACTCAAATAGTGAGCGTGCTTTTAGAGGCTAGTTAACTGTCTGCAAAAAAGAGAGAATAAGAACCACTGACAGCCCTGTTGTCCTCCCTTTATCTACTGCAAACAAATAAAAACCTAAAGCTGTATCTATATACAAGATGATGTCATAAGTGTAGATATCAAGTTGCAATTTCCTTCAACTCGCTTACTTTTTATTATTGTGAGCACAATACTTGCTACGCATGTGATTATTCTTGAACTTTAACCCCAAAGTTTTATCATGTGTGTGGAATGTACACTAGTTTCACTGTTTATTAAAATGCTAACCTTCATACTGTGCCTGTTCCACACACTGATGTTACACAAAAATATCTGGAGGTAGCAGAGTAGCCAAAGATGCATGAGACTAACAAAGTATTTAAGATTTTAAAAAAAAAAAAATAGAAAGGAAAAAGTTTTAGAAGCAACAGTGAACACCAGAAGTGCTGATACTACAAGGCTTGCTTAACCTCTTCACTACTTTGTAAGTTTAACAGGTACAGTGAATAGCTTGATTAATTTTGTAGTTATAATCAATAACCGTCATTTTACTCTCTAGGGCATTCGGGGCAAATTGTCTCACTTTTCTGTACTTATTTTACAGATTTTATCCACTTATCTACATCTAGTGGAACATTAGACTTTATGATGTTCATTCACTGCTAAGAAGGGAAAACATTACCTATCTTTGAAGAAATTACCAGAAAACACTTTACTGTGTAACGATAATAAAGACATCAGCAAAATATTAGCAGCCAACCTACAATCCATGCTTTCAATACATACACCTCCAGCTCAAGCAGTATTAACAGTAAACGTAAGAAAATTTGGAAGCCTGTACAGTGATTACGATAATACGATATGGTCGTCTGTATCAAGTGAGAACGGTCGAAGCCTGACGAAACTGAAGACTACAATTCCAATGCGACAGAATGGGTTTTTGTTTGTTTCAAGATTTCCCCAGGATGGGCTCTATGCCTCACTTCAGATTGCTGTTCCCTCTGCTCTTCCACAGGCAGCAACACCAGTTCAGGAACTACAAATTCATTGCTTAAATTCTGCAGGAGAGGAGCGAGGCTGTCTGCAGTCTCTCACTCCCGCATGGCCTTTATAGGTTTTGACATAAATGATGAGGAATAATAGGCCTCATTTTTTTTCTTTGACAATAAGATTAGATCAGAAGTGATCTAATGACATCAATAGACTTATAACAGAATAAAAGAATGCAAGCTAAACCAAAATCAGGCTCAATCATTTTATTATGGAAACAAAATTTTCAGGAAAACATCACAAAAAAGCAATAAAGTTTTTTATTTGCCAGCGATATGGTCTAACCCAAATATTTTCTTACAAAATAAATTCATCCATAAAAAATTAGTTGGGGAAAGTGTATAATTTAAAATTAATCTGTATTAAAATCTATAGGACTGACAGACTTTAATGGTCATCTCCCAGAACACTTTAATATATGAAATGGATATAAAATTACAAAAATTGGAAAATCCTATCTTGTATAACCTAAATGTAAGTAAAATTAAAGACATTAAACTAGCACTTATATTATTTAAAACATATTTGGAGCACTGGAAAAAACATATCACTTCTTGGATGGAAAAAAAAGTCGTGTTTAAGATGAGCACGCCCTCCATAATACCCTCCTTTTTTCAGGATAATTCCATTATCATCTCAGATAGATCTCTATTGAAGTTCCATCCTCACTTTTACAGAAACATGCAATAAAAGTGCATCTTCTTTACATACAGCATCAGGAGGAAAGACCGTTTAGTATTTCATTTTGCAATAACACAAGCATTCAAGCCAGCAGTACAAACCAGAATTGGAGTCATTGTAACCCAGTCAGACACTGGACGTGTGTTGAACCAGCCACTGAGACAGCCCAAATTTTAACCTGTGAAAAAGCCCAGCATATCCTCCAGAAATTTGTGTCTGATATTTATAGAAAAAAATGGAAGTTAGTTTTAATAAAATTGCTGGCTTCTGAGTAAATATGACATTTTAAAAATGTATAATTTATTGCTATTTGAGGGCAGGAAATCATTCCAGAAGAGTAGTCTTTGATTCTTACCATCACTCTCGTTTGGGGGTATAACATGTTAAAATATTGCTTCTGTGGTAATTTTTACAAGCATCCTAGAGGGGAGGTGTAAGAAAGAGGACAGCTGTTTTATTTTTCAATAAAATGTAAATCAAAGACGACTGTTATAGCAATCCAAGAGAAAAAGAAAGTTCTAACCAATAGTAGAATCTAGCTCCTAATGAATACTGGGCTAATATTAGCCACCAAGTAGTACAAAATATGTGAATATTTAATAGTCCTACATAATAGTGCTAGTCCTAATAGATTTATTGCTCTTCTGAAAGAATGAAATGTCTCTCTAAATATAGCATTGCTTAAAAAAGGCAAAGTAAGCATTCAGAAAATTGCTACTAGCATGGTAATATTTTTAAATGCTGTATTTCTGAAACAGCCTTTTTTTTCAAAATATTCAATTAAGTCAATGAGGCTACATATCAGATGCAGAATTCAGCAAGTCTATAACTTAGCCAAATAAATTTCCTTTATTACAGTTAGAAAAAAATTAAATGCTTTGGTGCAAGGTTTATCTTTTTCTTATGTGTTGGCATAGACAGTAGCAATGGTGAGTTCACATTTTGTGTTTCTCTGTGTAATCTTACACACGTTCAGTAGTTCATGGGTTCATGACCCTAGCATATTGAAATTCGGTCATAATTGTTGTCATCTACATGGTTCACTACTTTAAATGATGTTCTAATAACAGACTAAATTACAACAAAATTAGTTACATGTTGTCTTTTTTAAAATATCCATGTAGCCTATACTTCAAGTAAATTGCAAACAAACTTAAGAGCCAAAGCCATCACATAATTTGAACAAGCCGAAGATCTTATAGCCATACAAAAACTGAAATACTAGGGGCAAAGCAGCTCTCCCATTATTTTACACAATAAAAAGAGTGTCCGGTCACCTGTAAAAATATAAAAGCTTGTGTGTGCAGCAATTACAACTAGGACCTTTGCTACACATCTTTCATTATTTATGTCCCAGATCAAATCGGAAAATGCAACTACTTCTAGAGCCCATTCACTTAGCCAGCTTCATCTAAGGTATTTTCCCTCTCCTTCCCTTCCACGTCCTATGAGGTGAACAAACTTATTCCATTATGTCACCAAATCAGAGTTTTAAATGTCTGAGAAAAAAACCTGCATACGCTGTTTGATCAAGAGAAACAAAACATAGTTCTGTCTGAACTAACACCAGCAATGGTCTTTCACCTTCAGTTATTCAATAGAAGAAGCTTATGAGCATTTGCTTTGTTTTCTTCATGAGAAAAACTCTGAACATTAATTTTGGTGGCATCCACTCATAGACCTCATCGGCACCTTGAAAACCATTAATTGCTTCATAAGTGTTGACTGCTGCTTTTCTCAATGACTGCAACATGAGCAGTCACTGCAGGCTGTGGAAATAATGGTGGAATAAGTCCACTGCTCCCAGAAACTCCAAAAGTACTGTAGCTAATCTCTCCCAGCCCCTCAGCTGTGCTAGCTCAGCAGCTTGCGGAACTGTACAGTAAACTGGATCAGTTCCTTTTTGTAGATTAAAAAAATGCTCTGCCAAAATGGCAAAGGGGAAAATATTTTTCATCAGCTTAACTTCCCTGATGCAGTTTCACTAGACAGTTCTGCAGGCACTGGCACCCGTGCCGTGACGGTGTCATGGAGGCAGGAAGGAGCAGATAGGGTGGCGATGGAGCTGCCTGTGCTGCACTGACAGCAGAGAACTACCCAGAGACGAATTTAGCCCCTCGGAGCTACCTTGTGGAGAAGACTCTCTTGCTCTTGCTCTGTTGATTCCACGGGGAATCCAGGAAGAGCAGTGTCACTAGGCCCAAGTTAGCCTTTGTAAATATATTTGCAAAATACTGTGGTGGGTTAACCTTGGCTGGCTGCCAGACACCCACCAAGATGCTCTCTCATTCCCCTTGCTCAGCAGGACAGAGCAGAAAATAAGATGGAAAAGCTTGTGAGTTGAGATACGGACAGGGAGACTGCTCAGCAGTTAATGTCACCAGCAAAACAGACTCCATTTGGGGAAGATTAATTTAAATTCTTGCCAATTTATAACAGAGTAGGACAGTGGACATAAAAACACCTTCCCCCCCAACCCTCCCTTCTTCCTGGGCTCAGCTTCACTCCTGAACCTTCTACCTTCGCCCCCCAAGCAGCGCAGGTGGATGGGGAATGGGCATTGTGGTCAGTCTATAACACTTCATCTCTGCCGCTCCTCCCTCCTCACACTTTTCCCCTGCTCCAGCATGGATTCCCTCCCATGGGAGCCAGTCCTTCACGAACTGCTCCAGCCTGGGTCCCTTCCATGGGGTGCCGTCCTTCAGGAACAGGCTGCTCCAGCCTGGGTCCCCCATGGGGTCACAAGTCCTGCCAGCAAACCTGCTCCAGCCTGGGCTCCTCTCTCCACGAGGCCACAGGCCCTGCCAGGAGCCGGCCCCAGCGCGGGCTGCCCACGGGGTCACAGCCTCCTTCGGGCATCCCCCTGCTCCGGTGTGGGGCCCTCCCCGAGTGCAGGTGGAGATCTGCTCCCCCGTGGAGCTCCATGGCTGCAGGGGCACAGCCGGCCTCCCCGTGGGCTTCCCCAGGGGCTGCCGGGGACGCTCTGCTCCGGCGCCTGGAGCCCCTCCTCCCCTCTTTCTTCACTGACTTTGGTGTCTGCAGGGCTGTTTCTCCCACATTTTTTCTCACACCTCTCTCTCACAGCTGCTGCACAGCATTTTTTACCTTTTCTTAAATATGTGATCACAGAGATGCCACCAGTGCTGCCGAGGGGCTCAATTTGGCTAGCAGCAGGTCCATTCTGGAGCTGGCTGAAACAAGCTCTGTGTGCCATGAGGGCAGCTCCTGGTGACTTCTCACCGAAGCCACCCCTGCAGCTCCCCCCCCCCGCAACACCTGGGCATGTAAACCCAATACAAATACTTACTCCATACCAAAAAAGAATGATACAGGTTTTAGTTATGAATCTAATGAGTTACACGCTTCCATATAAATCCTTATGTAAGTTTCCATTTATTATGGCAATATGAGCCTAATTGTGAATTAAAAGGCAAAGAATAATCGGGTTGATGGGCAAGAGTTCAAAAACAAACCTTTCTTCCCTTTGTTTCACATACAGAGAAATTTTTTGAAGAAAAACTTTATTAAACTGAAACTAAGGCCAGAATAAGTTTCAGTAATGTAAATATAAAAATTATTATGCAGATGTTCAAACCATCCCTAAAAAAGATACTAATGATGACCAAACATGTTAAGCAATAGAAATGCGCAGTCGAGCTCTTGTATAAATCTCCTTCCACACCATGATAATACCATTCAGTAAGTTTATAAATACTGAATAGGAGTTATTTATGTCCAAGATAGAAGATACTTAATGGCAATTTCCCTCTTTTAACACAAGCCACCGTCCTTCCTGTGGGCAGCTTTACTGAACACCCAGCAGTGCCAATGGGAGGCAGGAGCTGTTTAAAAATAGGTCATCATTATTAAGGAAGTGCTTAGCCTTACTTGTGTTAGGAACAGCAGCCCCTTTGAGAGACAAATTTTTCATGGCTTACTAGAATAAAACACTCCTAAGCCCTTGCAAAAGAAAAACCTTGTTGTTATGAAGCGTGACAAAAAAATGCTAACAATTCTGAAGTACTCTTTCTTATTTAACCTAAGAATAAAATTAGGAGTACATAATTCAATTATTTCGATAATAACAACAACAAAAAAAATATACAGCAGTGCCTTTACTTATTTAATGACCCACTGAACTAATGAATTTTACTGGTAAACTTCCAGGAAATTCTTTCTTATTAAAAGAGTAAATGTTGTCATTTGCAAAGTATATTGTATATTCTTTATAAGCATAATGGTTAAAAACTAAACTGATTATTAACTATTGAACCACGACTCGGCTTTCACAGTGAAACTCCAGTTTCAGCGAGTGTTTTTGTTTTTTATTTTAAAGTATTATTAGGCAAAATTACGAAGTTTAAGCAAAGGCACTATTTTAACCCAAATTCCTTTTAATTAGTGAATCTTTTACTTGTAAATAACTGGTCCTACTTAGTTAAGAAATAGTTACTTATGTTTGAGAAGTTAAGTTGGGGCATAAGTGTGGTGTGATCATAGCCTAACTCTACAATTATAAACACTCTTGTCTGTGCAGAACAAATATAACCATTCATACTAACAGTTAAAAATCTAACTAAATGTTTATTTTGCCTTTCCCCAAATACAAGTTTCTTTTATACGAGAGAATATCTCTATTATAATGACTTTTCAAATATATAACTCAGGCCAAATTTTAGACAAGAACACTCAGTAAATTCTGCAGAAGACATGTTCCAATAAATACTGAAGTAGCTAAAAACACTTATCTTCCAACCAAGCCTAAATAAATTCATAATATATAAATGTCCATCAGTGCTCAGCTATAGTCCATTAAATTTTATTCATCTTTGGCCACCTGCATGTTCAGATATCAAGCAGACAGAAGAATTCAACGTTTTCAAATACGAAGTACTTCCTCTGTACTCTACTGTGAAAACACCTTTTCTTGGCTCAGTGCCTTCACAGCATCCTTTACAGCATTTTTTCGGGTAAACCATAAACAGGACAGGAAAAAATATATTTTATGTTTCTGATACATATTCTTAAACATGGAAGATACAATTTTTAAAAAGAAATGTATATACTAGGTAAAAATACAATTTTCTTTCAATCATATTGGGTTTTTCTTAACTTTACAACCTGCTAACTTTGGAATGTCTCTAGCATTTTTGGTAAAGTTCGGCAGAATAATTAAAATTAGTGCTTCACTTGAAATGTCTTCTGATGTGATATATATTAGCATGGAAGTAATATCAGCACTTGAGAAATATTTCCCATTTAGTTAAATCTAGCTCCTCAACTCTACCACTTATATGTAAATCAGCATATCAGCAAAGCATCCACAGGCATAATTTTACAACCAATCCAAAAAGCC
The DNA here is from genome assembly GCF_964289735.1 of Phaethon aethereus. Lineage (NCBI taxonomy): Eukaryota > Metazoa > Chordata > Aves > Phaethontiformes > Phaethontidae > Phaethon > Phaethon aethereus. The sequence continues at coordinate 23,284,311 of NC_138582.1, forward strand.
AATAAATTATTAAAAATCAGGACAAGAAGCTTCATTCTATTCATAAATTAAAATTAAGTTCTTATTTTTAAAGAGTTCATATTGTTTACTGTGATATTTCAAATCTGTAATGTTACAAGTAGTTTGAGAAAAAGTGAGGTTTTCCTGAAACATTTTAACTTTAGTACAAAACATGTGTTCAATAAAAGTATAATCCTCAGCCTTCTAAACGTGACAGTGATGCTATTTTTTCTAGCTGTTAGATAATACATGGTTCAGCTGCCACTGTGCAGCAGTCGGCTACACAGAATGAAATGAATCATAATCATAATGACTAACCAAATTAATGAAAGCATGCTGAATCAAAACCCATGTTCCCAAACTGTCTTAGGGCCTGATTCAGCAAAAATGTATTTGATTTCTATATCACACAACATCTTCCACAGATAACTGTTTTTCCAGGCTTTTTAAGCAAGAAAGTGCTGAATTCAGGATGCAAAGTAATTCAATAGTATGCTTTTACAGACTACTATCAAACGTGACCTATCAACTTGTAAATACACAATTAGCTAAATAAATATTCTTAAAGCAATGGCTAACTGGCAGGAAAAGAAGAAATTCAATGCATAGAAAATATCCAAAGCGTATGCTGAAATCTAACTTCCATTGATACATCACAAAAGAGAGATGGTGTGTGAGTTATGGAAAGAAATTAGCAACTTAAACTAAGTTTATAGAGTTTTCTTTGGGTCTTTATGTTACACTCTTTACAGTTTGCAAGTAGTAGACAAGCCCTGTGTTTGTAACTTCTCGTCTAGCAACCAGACTAGCTTCAGCTATGAGATTCTGTCTTCTGGCTTAAAATATCCACTAATCATTCTTATTGGTGAATGGCATGTGAAGGTTTTTTTGCAATGTACTTTTGTTGATAGAGATGCTTAATTCCACATGCTGGAAAGATCTTGTATTTCAAGGTCTTTTAGATCTCATTCTTCGAAGGCTTTCTGAATTTAGTATAAAAGATATTTCAAATCCTAAGAATAACCTTGGCCTAGAAGGGAAACACTCAGGTTCCCAGAAGTGAGTCTTACATAGTAAATATATGGATAAATGAGCAACTAATTAATTATTGATTGAAATATAAGCAAAAGATGCAGATTGACAAACAGGCTTCTAAATCTAGGGAACCATCAAAGTCAGTGCCAGCAGGAAAAGTGACTATGGCATTCTCATCTCACCAAATAGTGACGAGTTACCCTCAAAGCCACAACTCTGAGGGTGACATTCAGCTTACCCAGCTCAAGATGTCTACAAGGTAGACCTCTACATCTGACACATTCACTCTATCTTCTTTTTAAGTCCATAGCCAGAAATGGGCTCTGCAATTCATTTGACCTGTTTGAAATGTCTAATTTCAGATCAGATGGATCACATCCTAGAGGCACCTCTTTAGTTCCATTTGCTTCAAACTGAATCTAAGCGATTTCAGATGTAGATGTCTTACACTGTAGATATTCACATCTGGTCAGGAGAACCCCCGAGATTCTCTGGGCTCAGTCCTTAACACAAGCTCTATATGTTGTAACACGGGACTGAAAAAGATACCACAACCAAGGCAATAATTTTCATTAACCAAGCAGTTCCATGAGTGCTGAGCCTAAAGAAGTCTGATTTCTTGAGGACTCACAGCTCATGGTTGATTTATTTTTATGTCTATGGTTGGTTCTCCCCTATAAGGACCCAGCAAGTAATATGGTGCAAGCAGACTTTTGCAGTCAGGAGTGTGGACAATCCCTTTCCACTACCCATCTACTGATTTTCATTAGACCCTTAGTAATTAAGTGTCTCTGGGTCCTCAACTTTCTTGTCAAATTTGTTGTAAGTCAGACAACAGCTTCCACAGATTGAATAAATATAGCAGAGGATGCAACTGTTTCCCTTACAATAGTGTAGCAGTTATGTCTTTCCAAGGAGGTGCAAGACCTGTGTTGTAGACCCTTCTCAGCTTGAGGAAATTTGAACACAGCTCTCTCTTCCCTAACAACCAAGCTATGGGCAAAACTGGAATAAGATTACCCTGCATCCTACCGATGGAGCTGTGCAACTGTGTAGTCAGGAATGTGAATGTATGGACAAGCAAGAGAAAGTCTAAATAGCTCTGTGATTAAGATACTCTCTAGAGGCAAATCCTCATTCTTGCTCCAAGGGCTGTTTGTGCATTTTATTTAAGCACTCTAATGCAAAATTCATAAGAAGCATCTGATAAAGACAGAATACAACACAACAGAGATGAAAACAAACACTATGTATAGCTGAGGTAATAAACTTCAAAATACAAAATGAGGAATGATTGATTCAACAGCAGTTCTACAGAAAAGCATGTTGAAGGTATAGTTGATCACAAGCTGACCACGAGTCCATAATGATGTCACAACAAAAAAGGCAAGTAGGTATGACACTGACTGTACAAGGAAAATGTTCTGTGCAATACACGTGGTGTTATCCTTGTGCTCTCTCCATACACCTGTGTTTGGAATACTGTGTCTGGTTTTGGACATTGTATTTCAAAAATGATCAGTTAGAAAGCATATAAAGAACAGCAACAAGAATGGCCAAAAGTCTAGAAAATATGACCTGTTAAGTCTACAGAAGGGAGAATCTGCGGGAGGACATAGGATCACATTTGTGAAATATATAAAAGGTTGCTGCAAACAGGAAAGTAACAGACAGCTCTGTATTTCCATTGAGGACAAAGTAGCAAATGGCAGGAAAGAGATTTAGGTTTAACAGTAGGGGAAAAAATCTAATGGTGAGGATAATAACTCTGAGTAACTGACACAAATTACCTAGGGAGTGCAAGGAAGCTCCACCCCTGGTTAGGTCAGTAGCTGAATTTGTTGTTCCCATACCTTTCAGTAGTAAACTACCATTTGAAAAGACAGTAAAAGTTTCATACTGGATCCAAGAGCTTTACCCTAAGATCTGTTTGGCCCACTCCTCACCGTTTCCTATGTAGGCAGCGCAGCTCTCGCAGAGCTGATTAGCTCAAATTCTGTGCAGCGTCTGTTATGTGCCCTTGCCTTGGCCATGAAGCCTATTTATTCACTGGTTAGGGGGGCCCTCACAGTTGGGAATCACTAGATTAGACAAATAAGTGTCAGGAATTACTATCTTATTGTTGGTCATACCTCGAGGCAAAGGATGAATTGGAAGGCCTCTTGAGGTCCCAACCAGCCCTATCTTCTATTATTCTATGTGTTATCTGGGTTTTAAACAGCTTTCAAAGCATCACTTCTCACTCATCCTTTCTGTAAACAGAAAAATGTATAAATGCACAAAGAGTTAGAGTAACACTATATGGAAAAAGATTTCTTGCTAACACACTGGAGTACTCATTTCTGAAAAGTTATACAAAAGATGGTTGCAAAACATTTTCCAGAAAAGGCTGACTGCTTCTAACTCACAATTTTATTTAAAGGTCAGAACATCTGATGTCCCTCATATGCTTAAGATAATACACATTCTAAGGAAAGACTGCCCTCACAAATACATAGAGCCAAAATGGCATGTTACATCAAATACCTGGCACTGCTATATGACCTGTGAGATATTCTATGTCCAAACACGATACAACATTTGCTATAAGAAACCATTCAAACTTAAAAATATTAATGTTAAATAAAGAATAAGTTATCAGGATGTATGTAAACAACTTCCTATGAGATTTAAGAAGAACAAACCAACCCCATAGAGACAGTAAAAAGAAAACTCTTTTATGTTTTACTTAAAAGTGTAAAGATTTTCTTTGTGAATTTTCTAAGTAAAGCGCTCAGACTTTTTTGAAACACAAGTTCAGTTCTCACTAACTCCTGATAGAACAAATAGGATATCTCACTATGGTTTTAATAAAAGATTTTAAAGTCTAAATCAACGATATTCTTTAGGCTCCCACATCAAAACCACAAAACTCCAAAAGACACATAAACTACACTATTATAAACTCCTCCCTTTTCAAAAAGCATTAATTTAATTTCAGCTTATCAAAATGCAACTAAGATCACTCTGCAAACATGTTTAGGCAGAGAAATGTGATGACAGTTGATCTTTTAATTCAAGACTATAAAAGAACTGTCTTCCACCTTCAATGAAAACAGCAGAAAACAGTATAAATTACTTTGAACTCTTACTCTACAAAAATGGTATGTATCAACTTCTTAAATGCACTCCTACTCTCCTGTATGATCTTGTACTGTTACATTAACTCTTATAATCACAGTCCTGACTGATCCCTTTGTAGCTTCAAGACAATACCTTGGAGAAACAACATGAGAAAACAATCACAACATAATATCATGCAGAAGGAGCTTTTCAGCACAGCACTGATTCAGCAATTTCATTGTATCACCAGAAGTTTAACAAATCGTAAGATTCAGCTATTGAAGTTTACTGAGTTTACAAAAGCACTATCAGATTAGATGTAAACTGTTCTTACAAATAAACTATAATATACCCTCTACAGACAGTTATACTTCAAGGACATAACAGTTCTTCCTATTACACCACATAGTCCTGCAAGAGACAAAATCTCAACTCAGTAAGCATTGAAAACAATATGGTTCAACTTGAACTTAAGATTTATAACATGACTTAATTTGACTGAAAGACATCTGGTTTTGAATGCCATTTTTAAACAATTAGTATTTAAAGACATTCTTCCTTCTTATGAGTCTAAATTAAGAAGACTCACTTTTGCCCACTTTTAAAGGGACTAGGTTGTCTATGATAACTTGTAGATATAACCATGATATAGCAAGACATATGATTAAGACAGCCCACATGATCTAATCTTAACCTAAAAAATCACCCCCACCCTAAAGCTCATTGTTAAGGTGTAATGTCCATTGCAGTCAAACAAGTATAAAATAGATCATAACTCATCATTTCTTGTGTTCTTTTGGGGTTTATCTCCCCAAGTTCCTGTCAAAAAAGCCATCAGAGAAAGACATTGAGGAAAAAGGAAAGATGGCAACAAAAAAAAATCTTTCTTGGAAAAGGTAGGCCTAATGGACTTAGAAACTTTCACCGCCTTCTGACTGATTGTGAATATGACAGTAAAACTTTGATGAAGCCAGTTAAGCAGAGGGTGGCATTCATCTGAAGAAATTCCCAAGGTTGTCAAGTCTACCTTACAGATAAAACCTGAACGTTTACATACATGGCTAATTTCACATTCCACTGGATTAAATTTCAAAGTTCAAAACATTATATTACTTTTTCCTCCTTATTATGGAACTTTGAATATGCTGCAAGTATTTTAAAACTTTACTGGCAGGGTAAAAACACATTTTATATCAGTTCTGTAGTAACCTTTCTGTGTATTTTTGCACTTACTTACAATATATACACCAATTAAGCTGTTGTTTCAATGGAAAAATCAATCATTTGACATTCTCAGTTATTTAGACGTTACCCAGCTCACAGATGCGTGCAGACAAAATCCAGAATGAACCATTCAGCCTCCCAACCTCACTTCCAGGGACCACTTAATTCCACCCAGTCACCACTTTCTAGGAGTGACCGCTTTCTAACAGTCACAGCACCTTAAAGTATGATCAACACTCTTGTCTTTAAGACATAAAATTGAATTGTTTCTTCTTTTTGTTTCAAAGAATGCAAAAGCAGATTTATTTGACAAGATTTCAGAAAGCACATATTGGCTTGTGTTAAATAACTATTTTTTGGGTTCTTTGTTAATTAAATCCTGTATCAGCTTTTCTAATTTTTGGCCCCATATGATGTCAGGCCTTTCTACACCCAACGCATCTTGCTTGTAGTTTTTGAATGCAGGAACATCAGCACTATTGCAGTCTTCTGAAACTTTACCCAACATTAGCATTAGCAAACCTAGTAATGAGTGTAACTGCCAGTCTATATAATCTCCAAATACATTCTGCTTAGTCACTAAGAGGAAGTACTACTGCTATTATTTGTCGACAGTGCCTAAAAGTGTGCTAAGATGCTTTAGACAACTGTTGTAAGCATTGGATCTTCTTGAAAAGCAAACGGTATGAGCCGTAATGTCCTGCCAAGTATTAGCTATATTACAAAATGCCTAAGCATGTGGTAAGAGAGAAGAGTAAGGAATAATGACAATTTTGAGACAGGCCCCAAAAGCAGTACAAAATGTTAAAACAAAAGAAAGGGGAGATGATGAAGAATATTAGGAGGGAGCAGAGAATGAGGCACTAGGAAGGCAAGAGGGCAGGGAAGAGGGCAGGGGAAGGGGCAACTATCTTCCTCAACTATATATTTTCATATAACTTCCACTATCACTTATTTTACACTGCATAAAGTTATTACTTTTAAAGTCACCTTGACCATATTTTATTTTATACATAGAAACACGAACAAAATGATGAGTGGTGTAGCAATGAACTGTTCTGATCAGCACTCCAGACTCAGGCAAAACACAGTGTAAAGTTGTAGAAGCATAGCTTAAATAACTAACATTGCCTGGAGTCCTAGTTTACTATCTAGCCAAAGGCAAATCTTTTAGCATTACCCTATAAAACCTGGAAATTCCCATATACATATCTCAAAAAACAAAACCAATAATCACTATCTACATCTCTTTCATCCCTCCAGCCCCAAAATCAAAATTCTAAACATACAATGCTTTTAAAGCAGTATAAATCAGAGCTGATTATTTATAAAGCAGGATAATTATTTATAAAGCAGTACAATAGCTTTGTGAGGCATATATTTACGCTGCTGTGACTCACAGCCATCAATCTGCTGCTTCCTCTCCCCCAGGCCCAGCATCCTGCCCCACATCTCACTCACCCACATGTGCCATACAGAGCCCACACAGCCCAGCTTCTTTGAGGTCTGCTTGTCAGAGACTTTGTTTCAGTGACTGTAGCTACCCAATTTTTACCACGGCCGTGCAATCATGGACACAGCAACTGAGGACACGCAAGGCTGCAGTCAGTCATGCCTTCCTAAAGCTTACTCTGGACTTGACAGTGGTGACTAATGGAGAGCCACCATTCTCTAGCTAGCCCACTGTGTTTCCATCTGTCTTCTCCCCCTGGATAAAACAAATGACTACATCAGTTGATTTCAGCCACACACACATACAAAAGATATCTCTTGTAAGGACCTCGTAGTAAACCTGTGATGCTTTGTAAATATATGAAAAGCTGTATGATTTTATAACGAAATTTCTCTTCAGAAAATTTGTCTTCTACTGGGCCAAACTGTCCATACCCATGAAAAGCTGAAATGCATATATTTTCAGAGCTGTGAGTCTGACTTTACAAGAAGAGCATTTTATCTTTAGAATAGTTAGGCAAAGGAGCTGGAAACTCATGATACTGCCAGTAGAAAAGTGGATATGCACATCACACAGGCTGAAACATAAGCCTTTACAAATCATGTCAGCATCCTAGCATCTTCTACAAATCTTTTTACTGTGTGCATCCTCTCAAGCCAGTCCTTTGATATAGAAATAAAATACAAATGAAAAGTAAAAAAGCACAAGATTGATCCCATAAATCAATCCATATAGAGGAAATGTGCTATCTAAAATCTGTTACAAAGCTTACACACACAAAACTAGAATTTATAAGAGAAAGGATGTGCATAATGTAAAGAAAAAGCCATCACCAAAAGTTCTATGCTATATGCATGAAAGTAGAATACCCACAAAGATAAAAGTAGAAAATATGCAAATATTCCTGTAACAGCAGAGGACTTACACCCAACATACAGATATAAATTCACTGAGTGTCACGCATTTGCATATTATGCAAAATATACATTCAATAACCTTGTCAAAAAGGCACCTTCTTAGTACACGACATTCAAAATACACTCCAAGAGCCTCAAAAATTCCAGAAGAGAGACAGTCGAAGCAGCAGTTTGCTGCCCATCCTCCTTTTCAAAGCAGAAGCTCTGCCACAGGAACACCGTGCACAACTGTAGCTAGGCGTATTTCACAGACCGAACCAGGCCAAAGGAGAGAGCAAATCTGGAAAGCTTCTGCTTTCCATGCCATCATGTTCCAGCAAATCCTGGCAAGAATTCATGCTGACCTGATCACTATTAGTTGCTACAGCTTACAACTCAATACCATCTGCATTTCCTTTCCCCACAAAGAGTAAAACAAGCATAAGGAGAAGAAGTTACGTGTCTATTTTAAATCCACACATATTTACCCCAGGGAGTGAAAGGAAAAGAATAAATAGTCCACATTACAGATGTGAGTCACACTACTTAATGCACTTTTGGAAGATGCTCAAATACCACACTGATGGGCACAGCAAAGGAATTTGAAAAGCACAAAACAGAAATAGAATGGAGAAAGGAAGTAGAGCCCAGGGACTAGCCATTCATACTGACACTCAATCACCATAAATTATCAAAAAAATTAGAGGAAATCCATGCTTGCCCCTTTCTACAACATTTGAACAGTTCTTGTGATAATATCTCTAAATGCCAAGTCTTGTTTTCAGCATCTGTTTTTATCCTCCCATATTTCTCCATGGAATGAAATGACACAATTTTATTGCTTAGTCAGACAAAAATACCTTCCACTTCAAAAGAAGCTTGCCTTCGAGGAGAATTACACTTGAACAAAGACTGCAAGATTTAGCTCTATATTTATGCCTATGCAATAACAGTAGTTCATTCATGTAAATATGGGGCATTTTCTTTCTTCTTCTTTCTCTTCTCTTGACAGAAGGAAAACATCTGTCAAGAGAATTAAAGTCAGTAATATCTACCTAAAAATGCCGAAGCAGCTCTGATATGACTTTGGTGGAGGGTTGCGCTTAATAAATCTATAGATATTTTCGGAATAAAGATGTACCTGATGGTTCAAGAAGTCACTTCACTTTAAGAAAAATGAAACTGGTGAGTTATTCATCTGACACCAGATCACTTCTCAGTATCCTGTGAAATACTGTGGGCCATCTATCCAAATTCCACTGTCAACAGCATTTTCCTGAGAGCGCTGTTTTAGGCTATCCTTTGTGTGTAAACTTTACACCATACCATTTTCCTCACAGCTTACACAGAACTCAACAGGAAGCTTTAGTGAGACATAATGAGAAACTAAAGCCCACATGAAGTTTATAGTTTATCTTAAGATTTGATGAAGACCTTTCTTTTGTCCATTGTCTGCTTCCAAGATTCTGAAAATTACAAATTAAAACAGTTCTGTTTCCTTTCTTAAGTTGGTTTTACCTTGTCATTACTTGTGAAGAGTTTATTCTTCATTTGTAAGATTAACAGTTCAAGCTGATCCTAGTATCGTACTGAAATCATACTTTGTATTGGATCATAAATATTGTCATCTGCAACAAAAGTTGCCAGCAGCCTTCTTTAAAACTGTAATGCTATTATGTATTTAAACTGCAACTTGAATAATTTTCCATTTCCTTCTTTGCTAATGATTTTTAAGAATGCAGAAATTTTAGACAAAATTGCATTTATTTTGATATGCCACACAATTTAGCAATGTAAAGGAGTCTAGATTGCTTTAAAAGAAAAAGCAAGCAAAATGTATAGCATAAGACTGAGAAGCAGTGATAAAGCAAGGTATGGCACTTTATTTCCAGTGCTCACATTACACTGACATTCTTCAAAATGTTCACCCAATAAAAAAAATCTTTTTAAGCAGACATTGAAATGTTTTTAGGAGATCACTTCACAGTTTAGTAACTGTCACACAAATTACATCTGAAGTTTTCATTATGACGCTAACAATAATGCAATGTCCTGGAAACAGACTTCCAAAGTCAGCAACTAAAGCCCAGAACACAGCTTCCAGGTACTGAGTGTGAAGGTCCAGCTGCAGTAACATGTCCAAGACACAATACTAATTTTGGTATATGCTTAGGGCTTCAGATTCACCACACTCATAGCACGCACGTCCACGATAGTAGTAGCTTTGCCTATTTTAAAGCCGGTAGAAGTCAGCGTGAATGCTCTGCCACGGAGGGAGAACAGTTTTCTTGACTTTACTCAGCGCCTTCCAGCCAGGCAATGGAAGGACACGGCCCACGCCGCTCACGGGAGCGGGACCCCCGCGCCTCCGACAAGGCCGGTTCCCACTCGCGGCTGGGGCACGGCGCAAGGGGAGAGCTCACGCTTCCCCGGCCCCCTGGCCCCAGGCCGCGCCCGGGCAGCAGCGGCAGGATCAGACGCGCCCCGCCGGGGCCGGGCTGCAGGGGCGGCGCCGCCCGGACAGCTCCCGCTGCCGGAGCCGGGCCTCCACCCCGGACAGCTCCCGCTGCCGGAGCCGGGCCGCCGCCGCGGACAGCTCCCGCTGCCGGAGCCGGGCCGCCGCCCCGGACAGCTCCCGCTGCCGGAGCAGGGCCGCCACCGCCTCCCACGCCCGCGCCGCGCGGGCGGCAGGGCGCCCCGCTTCCCCCTGCGCCGGGGCTCACGCTTGGAAAGAACAGCGGGGCGGAGGCGGGCGGCAGACACGTTGTCGGGGGAAGATGGCGGCTGTGGCAAACCCACCGGGCGAGACGGCTAGAGCCTAGGCCCCGGCGGTCCCACTCTGCCCCGGGCGGCCGCGCCAGCGCCGGGCAGGGCCGCCGCCGTCAGCCTGGAGCCCGCCGCGCCCCCGGGACGGGGCCCGAAGCCGCCGATCCGCCCCCTCCGGTGGCGCCAACCGCCGCCTCGACCCACCCCCCCTTCCTCCTGATGGCACACGCCGGGTGAGAACGGCACCTGTGCGGCCATGTTGGGCGCCTTGCCCCCGCCAGCGCCGGGACGTGCGGGGCCGGAGCCGCCGTGCCGCGGAGCGCGGCTGAGGCGGGCGGCGAGCCCGGGCCGCGGCGCCCTGCCGGCCTCGGCGGCCTCCCGGCCCCGTCTCTGCCAGCTCCCGCGGCGGCAGGTCCCCACGCCGTGCCCCACACCCGCCCGGCGCCGAGCAGCCGCCGGGGCACGGCCGGCGGCTCGACACAGCCCTGCCCGTCCCCGGCCGCCCGGCACCTCTCTCCCGCCCCGGCCGCGCCGCCCCCGAGGCCGGGGAAGACACCTCGGCGCCCGCGACCGTGGGCCGGGAGGACGAGGAAGGGATGCGCCCGCCCTTACTTGAGCACGGATTGCTCCTTCTCCTCTTCCTTCTTCTGGCGGTCCATGACAGCCAGAATGATTTTCCGCTCTTCCTCCGTGAGGTGGCTGAGGTCGGGCATCTCGGGCTGAGGAGCCGGTGGAGGCTGGGGAGCAGCGGGGCCGCCCCGGGGCCCGGCGGGAGCCGACATGTTTGGTGGGAGCTCACCGCCGCTACGGGAAGCGCTGCCCTGACTCCAGCGGCCGCGGCGGCACCAGCGGGAGCGGCCGCCGCCGGCGCCGGGAGAAGCACATACAAATCAATACCCTGTAATCAACCGGCGGCCTAATGACGGCCCCGCCGGGGAGGGGCGGGGTGGCCGACAGCAGCCCCGACCTCGCACCCACCCGCCCGGCCGCCGGCTGGCCGGGGGCGGCGGGGAGGACGGGGACGGCGGGGCGCAGGGGGGCGAGCAGGGGGAGCGGGGAGGGGAGAGGGCAGCGGCGGGAGAGGAAGGGCCGGAGGCAGGGTGGGGTGGGAGCGGGGAAAGGGCAGGATTAGCCGCGGGAGTGCTGTGGTTTGGGTGCGAGCGAGATTATTCGGACCTCGAGCACCCAGCGGGGAGAGCGGGGACGGAGCCAGCGGCGGGGGCGGGCAGGAGCCGGGGGGCAGCGGCTGCCGGGGGGGCGAGGCGGGGGGAGGGCGGGAGCGGAGCCCCGGTGCCCCGGGGCGCGCAGCGGGGGAAGCCCCAGCGGGCGAGCGCCAGTCCCGGCCGCCGGCAGCGGCTCATAATTCCTTGCCGCCGTCCATGGAGGGGCCCGTGGGGCGCCGCGCCCGCCTCCCGCCGCCGCCGCCTGCCGCCGCCGCTCCCCGGCCGGGCCGCGCCGCTGCCTGCCGCCGCCTGGCTTGGCTGGTGCCCTCTGGGCTGCGGGACGGGGTCCGCCTAACCCTTGGCATGGCGGAGGGCCGGAGTCACGGGGGGGCGCTCCGCATCGCCCCGCCGCCTGCCCCACCTCGGTGGCGCGAGGCCCGGCTGCCGCCCCCAGCGGTGCCGCGCGGGCTGTGAGGCGGGGGGCGGCGGGCGGCAGCTGGCCTTATTTATTTATTTATTCCCCCCCCCCCCCGAAAAAATTGACGCGATAAAAATCACGCGAGGAAGGACAAGGAGGAGCCAACGCGCCGGCGACGCGTTGGGACGACCAAGCTCGGCGGCCGCGGGGGCGGGAGGGCGGGGAGACGCTGCGCGGCCGCCGCCCCCACCGCTCCCACCGCCCCCGCCGCTCCCACCGCTCCCACCGCTCCCGCCGCTCCCACCGCTCCCCCCGCCGGGGTTGCTCGGGGGGGCGGGCGGAGAGGGGCGCCCGCTCGGAGGGGCCCGGACCCGCGGGCAGCCTCAGGGCGAAGTTGCTGGCGGGGGGAGCGCCGGCCCCCGGAAGGAGGAGGAGGCGGCCCGTCCGCCACAGCTTCGTTCCCTCGAAGGCCCGACGGCCGGTCTGCGGTTTAGGCTGAGAAACGGAGAGCCAGCGGCGGGGCGGCTGCCGGGCGGGTCCAGCCCCGCAGAGCTGCTGCTCCACGACCGCCTACACAACGTCCTGCCGGAGCGTCCTTCAGCCAGCGCCCGTCGTGACATTTGCCCCAGCGCCTGTCCCGACCGATTCCTTCAACTCAGAGGAACAGGAATGTGACACCGATGAGGGAAGGCTGGAGAAGGAAGTTCTCCCTCCGCCCTGGAAACGAGGCACCGGTGTAATAAAACCTCTCAGAATGCTTTTGCTACCTGTAAGTCTCCCCCCTCTGCCACTGCCAACGGTCATTTTGATGGCAAGAAATAATTTCTGGCCAATGGCCAAAATGCCATCCAGTCCAAATAAGTGAGAAATAACCTGTCCCCGAATGCCAAAGAAAGCAACTGAATCCAGATCTGTGGGTTTTCAAGCTATTTACAGACAGTAGAGTTCTACCTGCACATTATGAGACATAACTCCCATTTCACAGCAGCATTGGATATCGTATAAGTGTAAGTAGCAATAATAAAGTAATTTTGTTTAGTTTGGTTTGGATGGTTTGAAATCTCCACCACAGATCATACATTTCTATTTGCTATTTCTAATGGACTATGACACCAATGTACAACCAGGTACAAAGACCTGGAATAAAAAGTCATCTTCCTGAAAGTATCCTGGTCCTCGTTAGCTATATTTCGACAGAGATTAAATTCTAGGATGTGCCTTCATTAGCTAAAGAGTTCTGCATGCAATGTTGGGCTGAAGACATCATTCCTTTGTGAAGACAAGTTCTGGAGGCACAGGTTACCAGAGGGACATGATAGGTTAGCTGCAGTAAAGCAAGTCTTAATAGTAATACATACCTATGGTCATGTACATATATTCATCAAATTTTAGTTTTGTCTAAGAAATGTCATTGACATCCTTAGCTGGAAGGAGCCCGTTCCATTTCTTGATGTAAAATTATGTGTAACAGACCCTTTGTTATTATACATAAACCATCGTATAGAAACTGAGCATATTGTATTTGAGCAGATACCCTTGTAAAATAATCTATATGATTTTCATCAAGTCCTCAAAGCATTCTGCTCTTCCAGTCAACATCACCTTCACCTTTCAGACTGGATTCCGGCCAGCTGGCTCTCACCCAGTTCCTTGTTTTTTCCAGGCACTAGATTAATCTGGCATCTAAGTCAAAAAGAGGAGGAAATGTAGAGCTGTGTGTCATCAGATTACCAAAGATAGTACAGTCCTTATCAATCTATAAATGTTGAATGGAAGAATTAACTGGACTGATGCCTTTGGAAAACTACATTTTATCCTGAGGAAGTGAGGAAAGAGAGAAATCACTCAATTGCTTTTAGGAGTAATTAAAAAGAGCCAGCCCACTTGAAAGCAATCTCTCTACCCTGTCAGGTTACACAGTTGTTTCAAAAATATTTCATGCCATGTCACAACTGTAAACACGAACAGTATTCTGACCACAGTTTTGGTTGCCAGACATCACTATAGTTCTTTGTGCATTGCTTCATCCATCTGAATTTCTTTCCAATGGATATTTACCTCTGAACTTTCTGGATTTACAGTGCCTGCTTCTGTAATCATTTCAACGTGCCTGTGGTTTTTTCGTCTACAAATTACAAATACCTGTTCTCAGCATGATTGTAGAATTTCAAGAGCTTTCTTTCCTCCTTTGTATTTGCCCTGTTCCCACTAAATCCTGTACCATCAAGCGTGTAACTATAAACAAACAAATCCAGGGACAGGAACTGTAATCCGCAGATATTATCTAGCTATTTGCTTTGAAAAGAGGGAGCAGATTCAGAGCAGAAGACATCCCGTGACTCACTGAAGAAATGGTTCAACTTGACCTTTTATGCTTCTATCTTCCTTTCTCCTCATCAGTTCCACCTATCATTCCTCGCATTTTCCTGCAATTAAATCAAAACATTTTTTGTTCATGTTCCTGTCAGCCAGCACAGAATTGCCTCATGCAGTTGCTGTTATTTACGTTACCCAGGTGACATACTGATGAAAATATATTCAGAGCACAGACTTCTCTGCCTACTCCAGAGTAATGGTGTCAACAATAATCTACAATCAGCCAAGACAAATATCGTCATGTAGTATGATCATTTATGAAACTTATTTTTAAGGAGCATTCATTTGTAATTCCTTCAGTAGTAAAACATCTATAAATTCTGGCCTTCACATGCACATATCTCCAGATACCTGTCCTTCCTGTTCATCTCGGTTCTCATCCCAAAATGACTACCATACTCTGAAAAAACAGTACTCCCATTCTTGGTTTACATTCTTCTGTTGGAATTGTTCTTCCACTATATAAGCTGCAACTGAAAATTCACTCCAGGTGAATCAAAGATACATGGTACTTTCTTTGGTGGCTTCTCTAAGTCATCTAAATGTACTGACACAAGCAGGGTTATTAATACAAATTTTTGATACCCTTTTCTGTTCCTTTCGAGTTCTGTTAGACAAGAAGGGTTCCCAAGGAAACAGTGGCATTTTAACCTGGCTTTATATATTGCCACAAAATGTCTTTCACTAAGAGTCTCATTATACTTATTCCCATTTCCTTCCTCATAGCAACAAGAAGAGTAAATGAGTTGGTAGATTCATCGTTCAAGCATGCTAAGTGTAATTCTTTCCTGAAAAGGCAATGCTAACATCTGCTTTATAATGTTTTGTATAAGGGAGAAATACAGTGTAACTAATTCTTTCCATTATTTTTGTCCCAAGTTGAAACATTCATTTGGGAAACATCTTTATGTAGCTGACATGAAAGGAACTTTAAAGTATTCTGTTATGGATCACTGAATGGAGAAAATGAAAAACATGTTCTTGGTTGAAAATCTCCCACACTCAGCTTCTCGATGGATCAAATCAGATGTATAACCAGCAAGAAATGTGTCCTGTAGGACTCTTCCTGGAGGCATATTGCAAGGGACTCCCCAAATTCCTGTTGAGGAAGGACAGAGCTTTACACTGCAACAATTTGTGATTCCCTGGTCATATGCTAAGTGCTATCAAACCATCATGGACTGGTTTACTGGTGCAGTCTTGGATTCTTCCCAGCTTTTCCCTGCCTAAATTGAGGAAGCTAATAATATTATATAATGTCACCTACATTTTCATTTGGTTTCTTTCAGGAGGATTTTTCTTACTCTATATGCAATTTTTTTCTGCTCTGAGAAAATTTATTTTACTTGGATACTTCCCCACAACTGATTTGAAAAGTAATAGATATTTATCAGTAAGAGTTAGTTTTCTTTATTTGTTACCTTCACTTCTAACAAAAGAGGGTTATCACAGCACTTTCCATACCCCTGTGTCAGCTGTACTTGATGAAATAGCCCTTCCCAATTTCAACAGTGTAAACGATCCACCTGCAGTAGATGGAAAAACATTGGTCTTATAGCTAATGCCCCCACATTTTCTTCCTCTCCATGCACGTGATCAGTACCTTCACAGGCTCAGAAGAAGGGGCAAGCCCTTACCTTGTGCTGAAGAATGCAACTCAGTCCTACCCACTTCCAAACCCTTTCCCTTCTCAACTGCTCAAGAAAAGCCTTTTGGACTAGAGGAATGGGGGCTTGCCATGGCCATTGTGGTGGTTGCTGGGGTTATGGAGGAATGTTGACCTTATTCCTAAATCAGCTTGGGTGACAAGAGATTGTTTTGCCTCCTCTCAGTGGACCAAGGAGCCGGTATCCAGGTAGTATTTTGAAATGCGATGTAGGAGAGGCCCTGGCATACAGCTGTACACTGACTGAACTAAGTGTAATGTATAATACACTGAATTAAAGGTGTAGGTAATAGTCTTTGCAGAATCTTGAACTTACTCAGTATTTTCTGTCTGAATTTCACAATTCAATTTTGACTGTTGTCCAGTTAGTCAGTTGAAACTCAAACAAGGAATTTTTGAAAGAAACTAAAAATTCCCGTGTAATGGCAGTTCTTTGGTTATATATTCCTGTTTGATTCTTGACCTGTACCATCAATGTTTCTAAGTAACTGGGCAGTAAGTGAAGGCCTATACTCTAACAGGCCAAAATAGCAATAAGTCAAGGATTTTATTTTCAACAGTGTAGCAGCTGTTCAGCTAATTTTCAAGAATCCTACCAAAACTGTAGAAGAGTCTATTTTTATTGGTCACTGACAGGCCATTCATTGGTATTCAATACATTCATTGGTATTAAAAATTGTCTCCAGCTTGGGCACTTTGGTTTCTTTTTAATTTTTTCTGAGTTGTCAGATACTATACGGGTTTCAAAATCCAAAATAATGAGTGTACAGATGTTATTCAACACATAAAGCGCAGGCTGACATTGGCACAGTAGGTGCTTAGAACGTTACCACATGTTCCTGTGAGGTATGGATGGATGCAGCATTGCCTTCCCTGTTTGCTGCCTTCTAATCCCTCTGCCCTGACCCCTCCTACATTTTTGAAACTCAAGCTGCTTCAGAACAAACACCAGTATTGTTAAGTCCCACATGATCTTTTTTCTTTTTTTCATTCCATCATAAGATTGTCCTTCAGAGTTGGTACAGAGTATCCTGTACCAGATGTCAGGAAAATATTAATTCCTATTGTAGTGACAGCTTGAAAGTCCCATTGCTTCTATAAGATAGCAATGAGTGCTTGCCTTTTTTTTAAAAAAAGGAGTCTACTATGTGATTCTGCCTCCCAATTAATTATTCATTACTAAAAGTAGTAATGATATCCACAATTATCATTATTAATATTATTATTACTATTGTTGTTCTTGTTGTTATTGTTATTACAGTAATGCCTAGAAAGCCTAGTCATGTATGAAGAGTCTAGTGCCCTAGATAGTGACAGAAATAATAGCACAGACAACAGCCTGTTGCCACAGAAAGCTCAGAGAGCCACAGATGAAATGCAACGGGTGGGTAACTCAGATAAATGCAGCGGATTCAAATGAAAAGACAGCAATCAGATAAAGTTAGCAACACTAAATAAATGGAAGATGACTATTTTTTCATGAACATTCATAAGATGGGGTTAAATTGATCTTTGAAGAAAAGTAAGGAAAGCGGGTTTTGGAGGCGGAGGGTTATCGATGGAGAATGACTTAAACTTTTCCCAAAGTGTCACAGGAGCGGAAAGTTCTCAAGGTGCTGCAGATCCATTCAGCACAGATGGCAACATCTATCCATGCAAACCACCCCATTGCTGAGGTCCTTCTTTCACTGCACCCAGTTTAAGTTGTGGCCTCTCTGTTGTTGAAAGAAAGAAAACACTGGTTTGACTTTGCTCATTTTCCTCAAAATCCAAAGGCTGCCAGGCTTTAGCTGTTTGGATTTTCAACTAAGGTTAATTCTCATAGACCTGGAATATAGCAGCTTTGATAATGAAAATATGCTTGAAAGGGATGATTATTAATAAGTTTAGCATATGGTATTTTCTATCTACCTATCTAGGTATCACATCTGCCAAATGACCAGAAAATTAATCAGGAAGTTCAATTAATTCAAATAATAGGTAAAGGCAGAAGTGGTAGCACTGCTAAACTGCTTCGAAAAGCATAAGGGTACACTTCTTTTTTTTTAATTATTATTCAAGCAAACAGTCTTTCATTACAATTTTAGCTCCAGTAGATTAAGAAAGGAGCCAGTATTTTGTGAAAGTTCATTTTGTACTCCAGAGACAGAAGGCACTATAACGACAAAAGCTAATGTCTAATTGGAAAACAATTTCTTTCTTGTGTATTGAGATCATTAGCACTTATTTGACACTTTCTAGTACTGTTTTCCTGAAAAAGCTCCCCATGACATTAGTTGACACAACTTGGATAAAAATCAAACTGTGCATGATAAAAAGTTTATGAAGAACAGTCTTAATCAACACTAATCAACTTTGGCATTTTACTAGGCTAAGGGAAACACTGCATTAGGCCAAATGAGAGTCAGCAAATGCATGGCAACACGACGATGCCTGCTTTGTGTTCTGCTCTCTGGACCAGGATTCTCTCATACTTAAAAACACAAGTATGATTAAAACAAGATTCATTCACTAGCTACATTAATATAATTACATTCATAATGATTTCCTAATAAGTAGGAAATCAAAACATTCTGAGAAGAGATTCATGTGCACAAAAGTTTGTAAAGACTGCGAAGATATTTAAAACATTAATGGATGTAACTTTATATTTTTACTTTTATTTCCAGTTTTTCCTGATGATGGTGAGGTGGAAAAAGCAGCAGCTTGGACAGATTATCTTATTTTCATAGAGGACAGAAAAAAAAAAAGCATTCTCTATGAAGAATTGTCTTGGAAGGGAAGAGTTAATAAAATATAGCTAATTTTTGACATTTCATCTTGCATTTCAAAGAAGTAAATAAAAAAAGAAAATGTAGTGGATTTCCTTCTTTGAATGTAAAGAGAGTTATTTCACTCTCAGTGTGCAAGGGATCTCTTTGTGAGACAATATTTTAGACTATCAGCTGTTAAAGCCTGCCTGGTCTCTCATATAAGGGACTGCATCCACTATAAAATTAGTGGATGATACTTTTAAAAGCAGGGGGTTTATGAGTTGGAAAGGAAAAGAACAGAACCAGTGACTACCCTAATACCTAGAAAGTACACAACACTGAGCTAAAACTGCTGCTTAGCCTATATTTCATTAACCACCATACTACAATTCAGATTAGCGCTACAAAGTTGGTGCACCAGAAGGCCCAAACAGAATACACCTGCCCAGAAAGACTTCCCAGCCTCATCTCTATACTTTTGCACTGGGAGGATTTCCACAGAAAATTTATGTGCTCTCCCGAAAGCAGAATGAGCAGGCGTTGAAGCTTTCTAGCATCAACCACACAGTGGCTTGGGTTTGTTCTACACATGATTTTAGGGGGGCAATAAACCAGGTGCATGTGCAAAAGCAAGAAGGTATCCAGCTGCACTGAGGGTCAGGTGTTTATGGTTGCTTCAGTAACGCTGTCACATCCTTACAGTGCTCATCTCATTGCTGTTGTATTTCTCTCCCTAACAGTGGCTAGTTTAATAATATTTTTTATTTTCCACCAATGTGTTAGCAATAAATATCCAAATAAATTCTTCCAGTTATCTGGATGTATTCTTCTCTATATTTCTGTCTTGTATATGAGCTGTTTTGTTGAACAGCCACCTTTCTGTGAATGTAATTCTCCCTGGTGCCAGCTATTTCAGAAGACAGCAAGCAAGAAAGTATCAATAACAATTGTTGACATTTTGTTGGTGATATTATGGATTTCATAGGTATTCACCCCTCATTCACCATCATTTTCAAAGGTATTAATGGCTGTCAGCAGTTCAAAAACCATAAAGAGTAGCCTGTACCACACCCTTGTCCAAAACTCAGTTGTAAAAGGTAGACAAAAATGAGTTAGATACAGAAATAAGGTATTGCTACTTATGTCCCTTCCAACCCAAATCATTCAATGATTCTATGTAAAAATCACTGTCCCTCAAGAGGAGTGTAGGACAAGTCAACATTTGACAAACCAGC
The DNA here is from genome assembly GCF_964289735.1 of Phaethon aethereus. Lineage (NCBI taxonomy): Eukaryota > Metazoa > Chordata > Aves > Phaethontiformes > Phaethontidae > Phaethon > Phaethon aethereus. Next base: position 23,304,398 of record NC_138582.1, read on the forward strand.
TTCAAGAATTGGTTACTTTTCTGGTCATCTAGTTTCAGTGAAACTGGCAACCTGCCTTCTCCAAGGAAATAATGATTTACAGCGGTGACCCTGGGGCTTTCCCTCCTTGCTTTCCCTAACTCTACAGACCATGGGTCCAGTCTCCAAGCTTTACCAATGATGTCTCTAGTGGAATGGAACAGAGTATTTTCAGTTGGAAGGGACATACAACGATCATCTAGTCCAACTGCCTGACCACTTCAGGGATGACCAAAAGATCAAGCCCGTTACTAAGGGCATTGTCCAAATGCCTCTTAAACACTGACAGGTTTGGGGCATCGACAGCCTCTTCTAGGAAGACTGTTCCAGTGTTTGACCACCCTCTCAGTAAATAAATGCTTCCTAATGTCCAGTCTAAACCTCCGCTGGTGCAGCTTTGAACTGTCCCCACATGTCCTGTCCCTGGATCCCAGGGACAAGAGATTAGCACCTCCCTCTCTACTTCCCCTCCTCAAGGAAGCTGTAGACAGCAATGAGATCTCCCTTCAGCCTCCTTTTCTACACATTAGACAAGCCCAAAGTCCTTAGCTGCTCCTCATATGACATTCCTTCCAGCCCTTTCACCAGCTTTGTTACCCTTTATTGACCAACATAGGAGATATTTGATCTGACTTCAAAGACAACCCAATTCAATACAAAAAATGTCATTTAGGGCAGTCAGATTTTGCCAATATGGCTATTACTGAAAGTTGTTCCATTGCTCAACACCTCAACCTTTCTGCCACAGAAGAAAAAGTTAAATTCTTTCTATCCTTCAGCAGATGCAGCCCAGGACTGACAACTGGAAGAGCTGCATCTAACCCGTAGTAGCAGATGACTGCAGGCCAGCTAGTGATGACACTGCTGACTTATGTCCTGAAAGCAATAAGGACACATGGCTGCTTGCTTCCCTCACAAGGAACTGCTCCTCATTTCTAGTCAGAAAGTTGCCTCCTGTGACTTTGTCCACCCCATGTAGCATCTCAAGCTTTCATACATTCATCTGCTATTGCCCTGAAGTCTACACTGTTACTGTCCATGATTTCATATCCAGCAACTGTTTATCGCTTTATGTCATGTTTTTAACCCGTATCAGTACATAGGATGAGAAGCATATGCAAAGATGTCTCAGCTTTGCTTTACATTTCCACAGAGTAACTTAAAGAGGAAAAGCTAAACCTGTTCATTACCTGACTAAACCATTCCATAGGGAGGAATATATTGCCTCTTTATCTGATGCTGCCCATGTGTGCTTACCAATGAAGTTTTGCTGCATTCGCACCTTCATCCTCAGTAGCAGGGTGAAGGTAGCATGAAGGAAGTAGCATAAAGTATTTTGTTTGTGTTCACATTAGCTTTTCTCCTATTTGGGTCTGCATCATGTGTATAATGACTGCCCCTTGTACTCCTCCAATTTTGGTACAATGAATTCTACATTATTTTTGAAAAAGAAGACAAATCAATACCATTTTTCCCCCCAGATGAAGTTAAAACTACGTGACAGAGTAGGGTGCAACAGGGCTAATCATTGGAGAAAACAAGATCTGGGTGATAGGAGGCAACATTTGCATGACTCAAGACGGAATAAATTTCTACAGGGCATAGATTCATGAGTCGGAACCACATATAGAAAACAAGCAACAGACAAATTTTGATTTATAGAGATATTGAAAGTTTCTGTTAACTGGACCATAAGCCATCTGAACTTCACTCCTGTGGTTTATAACATCACTTAAACCTCTTGTCATAGTCCGTTATGCATCTTCCTTTTCCCTCATATTCTCTCTCTCTCACTCACACACACACACACTCACACACACACACACACACACATATATGTAGGAGTCTGCAGGACCTGACAGATTAAATACTGGCAAGACCTAATTTATCAGATTTCTAATCACATGCCATTTAGAAGCTTTTTATTTCAAGACATTATGTGAAGAAAAACACACTTCAAAAAAAGCACTAACAACATGTAGCAGTTGTTGTATTTTCTATGTAAATTAAATTAGCTGATGGCTGAGAATAGGATTTTCAAAATCCTCTAAGCACTAGATATGAGCAAATATAGGAAAAGCCAAATTAACCTGCTTAATTCTGAGTATACTAGAATATAAATTGCCAGAATTATGCGGAGCATACACACCCCCACACACAGAGGTGAACCCACATTTTTCCACGTTTCTGAAACCAGTACCTTGCTGCGTTGGGTTGCTTAGGATCCAAAGAATTATGTCAGCAGGATTACGTAAGCTCCTGACAGGTCTACCACGGCTGGGTACATCAAAGATAGAGGCCAGACAGAAATTTCTCTCTCGATTCTTCAAGTGTGGGAGCTGGATGCAGGGCTGACCACCTCCCTCTTTAAAAATATTACTGGCTAAGTCTTCACTTTGTCTCCATGACAATTTCCATCTCAGTTCCTTGGATTAGTGGACATTCCCAAAAGTATTTGTGCAACAAGCATCAGTCCAATCCTCAGCAAGAAGCTCAAGTAGCTGCTGCTCCAGAGTCACTCCAAGTTACGTATAAGATTCTGGCATGTACATAGAATGCTGCAAGCTGGAAAAATCAGCTCAAGTTATGAGGGAGATGGAAAATTACAGTATTGATATTCTCAGCATGAGTGGGTACAGATGGTCAGGAACAGATTGTATCAAATTGAAGAACAATAATAAAATCATGAACTACTCAGGTTTCCCAGCTGGAGGGAAAGAGAGAGTTGCACTGATTGTGAGTGACACCATGTAAAGAGCCCTGTGAGACAGACAAGGAACCAATTAACAGCAAAGGAGCAGGTACACAGTGCAAGGTAGTACGTGAGAATGAAAACTCTCCAAGTGCTACCAGGATACAAACCTACTTTCTAAAACAACATACAGAACCTCATTAGTAACAGCACGCTCTCATTGACATGGCTGGGTATGACTGGGAGAGTTGGGACACCTAATGATGGACTGGACATGACTTGGGTACCTGGAATTTGTTCCACACAGGAGAACTGATGAAGAGCTCACCCAACTTTAACAACTAAATCATCCGTTGGTGGCAAGAACATGATCTTCTGCCCACAAAATCGCATCAGGCTTGTTGTAACAAAAACACAGGCATACCAGGCTTTAATCTGCAGAAATTTGTGTTTGTTCCTGTGAATGCTTGGGCATGCAAATTGCATGTGCCGACAGCAAGTATGACATATGTGTTGCCATCGTGAAAATAAATGTAAAGCAAATACTTGCAGAAGAAGAAAGTAAGAAAATCATCACTCAAATTCATGGAATTGAACTGTCAGTTATTAACAAAAAAGTTTTCCACAAACAGGCATAATTTTCAGCTTTCAAATAAACAAATTTTGAGGATCTTCAGTAAAATGTGTTAGTAGAACTAAGAATTTTCTGGTATTTTTCAATGTCTAGAAAAAGGAGGGGTGGGTCACTGCAATGCTACTGAGTCACCCTCGGAGAGGGACAAGCAAAGCAGAACCTCCCAAATGCTCACAGCAAAATGCCATTAAAAATGGAAAAAAGGAATAAATGGTTATGAAGAAAAGACAATCACGTTGGCAAGCAGCAAAAAGGGGGCTCTTGAGGATTGTCTTCCAACCACAAAAAGCTTGCAGGTGATTTTAATCATAGCTAGAATGAATTAATAAAAAACAAATGAGGAAATATTATTACCATCCAAAAAAACAAATTAAAGAGGAGACTTTCACTGCATACTAAAACTGCCCTGTCACCTGAAAAAAAAAAAATCAATTTGGATAGTTCAAATAAGACAATAACTGTGAGAAAATCATCTTGCATTAAGACGGAAGTAGCTTAAAAATGAAGAACTGGAAGGCACAGTGTAGGGTAAAACAGATCAGATCTGCTCAAAGGTGGCAGCAAAAATAAACACAAAATGATGCTCTAAATCTTGAACTGAGCACAAGAGAATGAGTCCACTGTAGAAAAATGTAGAAGAAAAACCTTCAAAAAAACAACCTGAAAGACACTTTTAGTGACTGTAAAACTGACATAGCATCATAGTCCTCTCTAGAAAATTTTTCTACGTATTTGAAGTGAATTGGATTTGCAACATCACTGCATCTTCATGTACTTTAAGAACAACAGATTACTTTTGGCTGCCTGATCTTATCCTGACCACATTTTCAGGGGCACATACTGAACATACCCAGATTATGTTGACTTTCAGAAAGCTTTCAAGAGGATCTCTGAAATTTTTCATTGACGCTGTACAATACCCAGAAAATTTTATGGTTTCCATTAAGACACCAGAAGGGCCAAGATCTCTAACCAGTTAGTTGGGAGTTAATACTGAATTTACCTTATTTTGGAGGTAACAGATCTTCAAGACAGTGAAATTCTGTGGTCAGGTCACGCACACGTAGGTCTGGACATTGCTGATGGTATCTGCCTCCTGGAGACATTGATAAACACCATGCCACTAAAGAACTATCAGAACGGAATAAAATGTCCTGAAGTCAGAAAGTCAACAAAGGTGGTGAAAACCAGTGTGACCTCAGATGTCTGTATTGCTCCATAAGAGGGAAGGCTTGAGTAGTGTTGTTTATTAGCTCACTTGCTAAAATACCAACTTTTGCACGGTTGCATCGGTGAGTACATGACGCAAGTGGAAAGCCTTGCTTTTCCATGGCTGGCCTCCAACAGGGAAATCTAACGCTGTCCACGACAAGCTAGGAGTCTTTTGTAGCTATGCATTAAACATATACCTGCGGGTCAGGAAGGAATGGATGGAAAACTGCTTCCAGCATTGGTATTCCTCTTGGTTACTCAGAGAGATGTAGTTGCACAGAATAAAGCGGGCCCTGTTCTGGGACTGGGCATACCTTTACATCATGGCCCAAGACATATGAACTTTGGCGTCCCTAAAGCCAAGCAAACCAGAGGGACATTTTCAGCAGAGTATTCACTGAAGCAGCAGTTTTGCAAGAAAATTTGGAAAACCGCGAAGGCATTGGCCTCTGATAGCACAGCTTAAAGGCAGCTGAACTCCTATGCTTCTGAAGATATGAGAAGTGGCTTGAATTAAGACAGACAGATAAAATGAGAACCTGACTGATCTGCAGTTTCTTCCTTCAGATATCTCTTGCTGAAAGACTTAACTGGCTAGTTTAGCATCCCACTGCACACTATTTCAGCTCTTCCCATCTGGTGAGTAAGATCTTTGGTTACTAAACATTTTAACAAAACTTTTTTAACAAATTTTTTTTGAGTTCTGATCTGTTTGGCCACATTTTTCCATGTCTGCCACCATAAATGCATCCCTAAGCATGACTACCCAATTGAATTTTGACTTGGTCCAAAATAGACTACGACGTTTCTTCAATGTACAGAGCTCAGTGAAAATCTCTGTCTAGGGCAGTTCACATAAAAGACTCTCCACAGAATAAGGTACAAAACCCATACAGCTATTTGTCTTTTGAAACAAATTACTACGCATTGCCCATAATTTAAACTGTCACTGAGCCAGATTCCTGTTTTTATTCTTTTTATTCCTGGGGGGGAAAAAACTCTCTTCTGATTAAGCCTTAATTTAAACATTTAGACACCGCTGTATTAAGTTTATTCCACAGTTTGACATCAATATCATAATCCAGTTACCTACTCCATGCTGCTTTAACTTGTCATAGTGAACATTGTCTGTTCAAGACATTGTCCCGCAGCCACTGGACAGCCATAACTGACAGGATTATGTAAACACAGTGGCTTATCATAAATGTCCTAACGTTTTCAGATGTTAAATACTCACTTGAGAATGACGCAACTGCAAATATTGCCAGTGGTTTTGTTTGCCAAGGTTATATTTTGCCTTAGGTGATGCAAAAGAACACAGGCTCCATTCCTGAAATAGCTGGTCTATAAATATGATACCTTTAGATATCCAGTTGAGCCAATGAATCTTTTGCCTTCAGATTTAAATGCTGGATTATCCCATTTGTGGGGGGAAAAAAAACCCTAAAACATAGGCATTGTAGATATTTGCCTTACATTCTTATAGCATGAGAGATTGATTTTTCCCTACCGTCTTTACTCAGACTGAGTGAGAAGACTGCTGACATGCTCCTTCCTTTTCCGTCTGTGCTTTGCAGCTCCCCTAACTCCTGCCACACCACACCCCACCCCTTTGGCCAGTTTGCAAAACATTGTTATATTCTGGTAATAATCCTTCCCCTTTGGCTCTCCTTCCTTCTCATCCTCCAAGCATTTTTGAGACCGGGTTTCCTTTCTCCTAATACATCCCAAACACTGTGCGCACCACCCAAACACTGTGCGCACCATAGTGTAGGTTCATAGGCATCTGCAAACTATTAACACAACCATAGGTCTTCCAGAGCTTAATAATCTTCATTTTTGTAGGGATACAGGGTAAAGTTCCACCAGATAATATTATATGGTAGAAATAACCTCAAGAAAGAGGTATTTCTGTTTTCTGGTTAGTAAAAGCTAAGTGATACAGCCAAGTCAACGATGACCATAGAGAAAGCAAGAATTTCTGAAGCGCTGTTTAGGGAAGCAGGGATGTGAAGAGAACAAAAACAGAAGAGAAAGAAAACAGTAATGCTGGAAAATCTGTAATCCTCTGATCAAACCAATTTTACAAATACAAAGAAGTGATTTCATCCTCAGGTACTATTCAATCTCTACCCTAGATCTCAAAGTGCAGAAGAAAAGCAAACAGCTGCTCTTGCAGGACAGACTGAAAGGGAAATGAGTAATGACCGAGTGCTGCTGCCTAGCTACTCAGGGATGTTTGCCCCAGGTAGTAAAAGCCAGGAGCGCTCAGACTGAGGCTCTGCAGCTGTTGACAAGGTTTGGCTCTATCATGAACTAGGAGACTTGTCTCGTGCAGGTGTTTGATGCAATGGCCTCTTAGCAGAAGTAACAGATCCTCTCTCCCTTGCTACCTCCCACCATCCACTTGTACCTTACGCCATGACAGCTTTTGTATGCTGTTATGTAAATTAATGGTATTTTTAGGTCACTGGAAAAAAAGATTGTCCTATTCTTCAATAAAGCTCTTAGAAAAAAGCCACATCTTCAAATAATTCCATTCTGCTTGAACACAAGTTAGAGGCTTGGGTGTCAGTCTTCTAATAAATACGTGAGTGCAGCATGTCTACTAAATCTATATTAAATCTGTGGTTTTCTATCCTATTGTGGTTTTTAATCACATTTTTACAATGATGGTCAAAATACCATCTCCATCCATTTATCTTTTTAATAATCAGCAATGCTCCTTTGTCTGCTGCAAGATCTTTGGTTTTGCTCACACAAGCCCTAAAAGTAGAAAACATGATGCAACATGCTATAAACTCCTGATCATACCCATCTGCCCACTGAGAACGCACTGTTTGCATCTGCTGAAACTGCTCCGGACTTGTACAAAATGAAATCAGTAAGTATACTAGCACTTATTAATATAAGAAAAACTTCAAACCCCAAGATCTTCCTTTTTATATCCTAAGATCCACAGAGATATCAGATCAAACTTTCAAGGTACTGAAAAACATCAGCTCTGCTTAAAGTCAGTATAACGGTAATCACTCATCATCTTTGAAAACAAGTCCTTAAGTTTGTTTCAAACTATGTATAAAGAACATGATCTTCAACCTAGAGGAAGTGTCTGTTTTTTTCATTTCATACAGTAAGGAATGACACTTTCAGCAGCTTTTAGCTGGTGGCATTTGAACTCTGATCTTTGATTTTGTCCTAGAATTCTTCACACACCTTCTCAAGCCCCAGAAGGCCTAATTGAGCACATCACAGTCTTTTCTTCCTAATTAAAGTCCCTCTTCTTCAAATGCCTTTCCATTTTTCTCTAGTATAACACTGAGCTCTTCAAGTTTCCCACAAACCATTATCTGCAGAAATTTCTTTGTCCTCAGTTACAGAACCTCATTCATCTCCCTTCAAATGTTTTTAGACTTTGGCAATGCTGAATAGCAGACAAGAACTTCCAGAAAGTGTTCACTTGTCCCTGGTTTTTGCTCATCTTAAACCTAATCACCTCCATGTGTGATTCTGTCCAAACCTAGGCAGATATTCACAAGTTAACTAGTCACCTTTTGTATCATGTTAATTATAAAATAATAAAAAAAAAGTTTTAAATCATAATGTAAATGTCTGAAGTATGGGAGAAATGTCCCCTAAAAGTAACTATCTTCACTGAGCATAGAGTGAGATCAGGTACACAAAGCTGCTCACCATGCCTGTACTGTAGACATCTAAGGTTAAACAAGATGAATTCTACTCCACCTGCCACATTCTTGGTCCAATAACTAGGATCAGAAGGCACTGTGGGGATATTTTCATGTAACAGAGCATGTTTGCTAGGTTATCTGATTAAAGGCTAAGTAAATTAAACATAAAGCTGTGGCAAGTGTCAGAAGAACAGTTAGTGAAAACCAAGCACACTGAGTCACTAGTCCTAAAACCCTCGAAGGGGAACGATTCCGATCCTTGTCCCTGGTGCAAAACCAACTAAAACAACAACTGTAGGAAACTCCCTAGAAAGCTGTGCAAAATGAGGGGATTATTGCTGGGGACAGACTCTTTAGCAGGGTCTGTTGCAATAGGACAAGGGGTAACGGTTTTAAACTAGAAGAGGGCAGATTTAGACTAGATAGAAGGAAGAAAATTTTCCCAATGAGGGTGGTGAAACCCTGGCCCAGGTTGCCCAGAGGGGTGGCCCCATCCCTGGAAACATTTCAGGTCAGGTTGGACGGGGCTCTGAGCAACCCGCTCTGATGGAAGATGTCCCTGCTCATTGCAGGGGGCTTGGACAAGACGACATTTAAAGGTCCCTTCCAACCCAAACTGTTCTATGATTCTATTGCCTAAAGGGGTGTAAGACTTCTTACAGGATACAGGAGGAACAGAATTTAGGGACAGAACAGAAAAAACTTGGGGATTACATAATTTATTATGGGATTTTTTTAATGGGACCACAGTAATACGCAAAACTTATTATGGGATGTTTAAGAGAAGCACCAAAGGTGTGTAAAGGGAGGGACTAAGGTAAACTGGGGAGAAACAACCATGGGAAAACCAAGGACAAAATGCTTAAAAGGGGCCAGTCCCATGTAGACTGCTTACTGATCATGCTTCAGTCCATCCGATATTCTTATTACCCCCTATTTCTAACTGGTCTTGCATACATGTACGTGTCAATGCTAGGAAACTTCAAGTGGAACTAGCCCATGAGTGGGACAATAGGAGCAAGTATGAGCCACTGGAGCAGGAACACATGCCTGAGGGACTGGAGGGGCCAGGGGCCAGCAGCTGGTGAAGAGCAGGGCTGGGTGCCCATCGCTGCATGGACTGAGCGTCTCACAGCAGCTAGGAGACCCACACTGCAGGTGCGTGCCCACCCCACAGGTGAACTTCAGTCCTGGCCAGCTGGAGAAGAAGGAGGGTGGAGCTGTAAGCCAAATGCAGCCTGTGTTTACACAGGTGCCAGTAAAGGCACTGCTCTCTCCCCACCTTGCTTTGCGGCTGGACATGCGGTTATTGTTTGTATTGTGTGTAGGTGCACACACCAGTACTGGTTTGTATTGTTAAGGGATTGGGGATACGGACTCACAGCAGTCTTGGATCCTTTGGATTGTGAGGAAAAAAAGCCTCCAGGTCCCAAAAGCCATGGGATTCTGCTACTGTGAACAAAGATATAAAAGAATACCCACATGGACAGTGGCAAAAAAACCTCCCATGGATTTTTTTTTTTAAGTTGGTCTAAAACTTGTACCTATTTCCATATACACCTCAGTAACCTGAATGGCGGTTTAGATTGGTTTAGCTAGCTGGAATATACACAGAGTAAAAGAAATTGTTTGATTCAAATATCCGTACCATCATGTAGCCTGGCCACAATAGAACAAGAACAAAATGTTGATGACTCCACAGATGCTTTATCATGAAACAGCTAAAATTCACCAGCTATGAATATGTAGTCAAATATTTCCGTATAAAAGAAGTTATTTATCTTTAAAAACAGTCTTTAAATATCTTCCTAAAGCAAGACTACATACAGAAGTTACCTTTTTTCACTCAGCAGGTATGTAGGCACTGCATTTGGTTTAAAAAAATAGTCCCTCACCCACCCCCTCCCCCCCCCTTTTTTTTTTAAAATCAACCACACCAAAATTTTGAAGGTAATAATTAACAGTCTCCTTATATTTTCTATCTCTTATATGATGCTAAGGATTTTATTTTACATACACTCGAGTGTGCATACATGCATCTGCCTGCATCGATACCCTTTTGGTTTATAATGATTTAAGTAAATCTAGGTAACCCCTTTAAGGTGATTAAGATGACGCCTGATTACATCGCTCAAATCACTGAGGGAAACAAAAATAATTAAGAACTCCAGCTCTTTAACACAGTTTCTAAACCATTTCAGTGATGGCCTGTGACAGACTTTTATGAGCACTTCTTACAAGCACAGAAATACCACTTGGCAACTACTATATTTAAATAAATTAATTTTAAAGCCGTATTGCAAGTATTGTGGCGTTACATATTTTTGGTGGACGGCCACAAAAAGTGTTAGAGACCAACTGTAAGGGTTTCCAAGAGGCACAAATAAACAGCAGCTCTTCCAACAGCGTACAAATTGGTGGCCAGGGACCCTCTGAACAGACAGACTGTGAATGACACCTGCAAAATTCCAAACCAGAAAGCCCCAACCCACACCTACATGGGTTTTACAACTAACATGTTTCTACAAGTCATAGCAAGACTTGATTTTAGAAAACAGACTTTATCCTGGAATGCTAAGTGGGTGCCGCATTTGATGACAAGACCAAGATCTCTGCACAAGACCACTCCCATTGAATATGTAAAAGGAATTCATATTCAAACATGCAGCCTCCAAGTACCCTCCTAACTTTAAAATGCCTTTTCCCAGCATGCTGCTACAGTCTCTCTAGCGAGAGCTTTACCCAACCTTGATCTTTTGAGTTGCTCCACTTGGGGGCCTTTCTGAAAGCAATAGTGCACAAAGGTCTCTGAACACAAAGAGATCCTCTGGACGTGGCTCATGCAGTAGAGATCCACACCAATACCACACTGTAACCAAACTAACTTCGGAACAGAAAGCTCTCTGGTTACCTTCAGAATTCTGCACCAAAACTAATAAAATTCCAAGCAGCAGGACTTGTTCACACCAGAGGTTATCATGACTCAACAAATCAACCACCAACTACATCAACTCAAGCTAAACTGACAAGGCTGAAAATTTTTAATCACATTCCAGCAGCTTAGTCTGGTTTTGCAAATTGTGCAAGACTTGACTACAGCTGTGTCACAAGCCATACTTTGGACCACACATTCTCCCCCGATTTTCTCAGTGTTTCAGGAAGGAAATAAAGTGTATTTAGCACAGAGTGCACTGTATTAGTACAGCAGGCACAGAGCCAGCATCAGCCTATTCCCTGATCTGTTCCACTGCTTCTCATCATCCTACTTCTAGCTCTTCAGATCTGCTTCTCTTCCTGCACCACTCCATCGGGTAAGTGATCGAGAAAGTAAAAGATATATCATGGCCTCTTATCACCGAACAGCCATCATTTTGCAATGATGATCCAGGAATCTTGCCCAACCAGTGCTGGAACAGACAAGGGAAAGAGTAAGAACGAGAAATGCATATGGATGCTAGGGTCAGTCATATTTGAGCACTCACCTTCATATAGCATCCTGTCTAAGTGCTCAATTTTGGGATTAAAATAATAATAATAATAAAAAAGTTAAACAATAAGGTTTACTCTAATTGAGTTCATAAATTTTTTGTGCATAAACTCGGGGAGATGCAGGAGCGTAGCTACAGACTGCATAGTAGCGCAAAGGCTTAAAAAAACCCTCTAGTACGGAAGATGTTAAGCAACACTTATTAAATATCTCGTATTTCTTCAAGAGAAGCCTCAGCCTAGAAGGCCTAGATGAGTTCCAGCACAGTTTTTTGATCACCTTAGTATCTTCAGTAAAACGCTAAGTCTATCCCACTGGAAGAGAAGCAGAGCATTTCCCTGACAAACAGTAAAAGAACTTTGGGCTGCAGGTACCTTGTGAAATGTGAAGGTTTTTTTTTTTTTTATACAAACTTAAAATAGAAGGCTTATAATTAATCTCACCTAAAAAGTTTCTGGGGTTTATATAATTTGTGTCATCTTTCATCCCTGTTTTAGAAGTTTTAAATAAGCTAAAGAGAGAAGGTATTTATTCAACTATGTCATTATTAATATTAGCAACTTCAATTGTCTGAAGTTTTGTCAAGTCATTATACAATAGTTATGAAGACAAAACAAAACTATAAATAAGCTTACAGATGTCTGACATCCCTGTTGAACTCCTTTTGCATAAAAGAAAAATAGTATATCACACTAGTAAGTATAATGCAGTATATTTCTCAGCTGGAATAATCAAGATCTAGTCCATTGCCTTAAGGTCACTTGCATACTTTATTACATCTGTTTAAAAACAAACAAAACAAAACAACAAAAAAGGACAAAAACAGCATAAGGACAACTGATTTTATAACTCTATATGGAACAAAGTTTTTTTTGCCTCTGACGAATCTGAATTGATTTCATCCTTCTTTTGTCATAACAGTACTGAGGAATAGGATTGGAACTATAGATACTCTCCACCAACTGCCAACTTATCTGCTTATATCAAAAGGGTCAAACTCCACTGCAATACACAGCATTGGGCCAGTGACATCAGACAAGCAAATGGCAATAAAAGATTACAGGGCCAATTATTACGACTACCCACAGCAGACGATAACTTGAGAAATCAAAGCATGTGCATACTTGGAAGAAAAGCCACATTTCTGAGGCCACATGTTGTCTTACCAACGCCCATCAAATTTTGTACAGTGGATTCATTCAATAATGACATTTTCTTTCATTGTGACATTTTGTATGCGTGAAAACAATTATTTCACTACTGCCACAATATGTTTCTTCCTCTCTGACACAAATGGCATAGATCCTGGTTTGCTGTGCTTACGACGATTCAGTTCCCTAGAAACAAAAAAACAGAAAAATGAAGTTCAGTAGTCAGCACAAAGATTTAAAAAATACCAGCTTCCTCCTTAAGCTACTGATGGAGATAACCTACAAGTAAAAAAATAATTAAATAAATTAAGAATTGCTTTGCTTTTATTAATCAAAAGCCACGTACCTCCTCCGTTGAGAAGAAGGATTGTGCTTTTGAAAATAACTTTAAAATTTGCTAATTTAGAGAAGTTTCAAATGAAGCCTTTTCCTGGGAGCTCAGCTTACATGGGTTTCATGTCAACAGGATTTGCTGATCAGGTAGAACTAAAATCTACCAACTACTTTTTGGTTTTACCATTAATTTAACGGCTACAGCAGAGTATGCCACCTTCTGCTCCCAATTCCAATATGGCAGTGATCCAGGTGATGGAAAACACTCATCCTGGAGTCTGGCATTAAAAAAACAAAACCAAAACCAACCGCTAAAAACCAAAACAAAACCTCCACACACCCAAAACAGCCCATTCTGTTTCCACTGCAATGTTGCCTCATGTCATGCTTAACAGAGCATTGTGGCTCCTTCCAACATGGTATTTGCTCCCCTTTTTTCAGTGAAGTTTTGGGAAGCAGCCATTGATCCTGGCACTCGTCTGCATTTTCCTTATAACCAAAGGTTAATCAATCCAGTCGTTCATGATCACTTCTTCAGTTGTTAAAAGTAGCTCATACTTGTTCTTCGCACACAGCTCTAACATTCCCATACATTGCTGCTACAGCACTGCAGTGATCATTTCATTAAGATCAAGAGAAACCAAAGCCAGGAGAGGAAGACATACTTTCGCCGACGAGCTTCTCTCATGATACGTTGCTCCTTGATTTGGCAATATATACTTTTAGGCAAGTGACGGTGTTGAGCTATGCGTCTGATCTGTGGGTGAAACTGGAACTTCTCCTTCAGCTTCTGATTGTAATTCATAGCTGCCTTCTCTCGTGGTGCAAGCTACGGGGAAAACAACACACACCAACATGTTATAAAAGAACAAGGATTTAAGTGTCACAATTTTCTCTACGAAACAAAATTTTAACTGTTCAAACTGTTTCCTTATAGCAAATGCCTGTAACCATAGGAACTTAAGCATTAGGATAGGTAAGTATTAAAAAACTATAATTTCAACAATACCCCAATGTTCAAACACAAAACATTATTACAGGTTTCAAAGTTCAGCAAAGTAACTGAATTTATGCCCTGAAAATCAGTTTTTAATGTGCTGTAGAGAAAGAAGAGAGAATAGAAATAGCTGACAGTAAAATCTCTTTGATCAGTCTGCCTGCTTTCCTAACCTCTGATGATGATCAACTTTCGCTGTGAAACAAAGATTTGCAGGCATTTTAATCCCTAGCCAGTGTAAGTACAAATGCTGTAAATGAACTGTCTTCATGAACAGCTCTACAGACAGTTCTTTAGGTGGCCTAAATCTTACCCAGCTCCTTGATCCATTAGGAAGCACAGTGTATATATCAGATTTCAAGTATTAGCTCGGCAATATGGCACACAGGGAGTTCCAACTTTTCATTACGCAACTAAAAATGTCTTAGTATCACAAACACATGAGATACAGGTGAGCTAGTATTACCACAAAAGACTTTAACTGTATCCATGTTTAAAATTATGTCTGAGCCACCATTAACAAAACTGAAAGTGAGAAACACCTTCTCCTGACAGCTAACCTGCAGAGGATTTTTTTTTTTTCCCCCCAACCAGGCATGTTTCCTTTGGTCCTAGTGCTTATTTATCAAAAGGGAAAAAACCTGTGCGCGCCATGTTTTTGTTTAAAGCATGCACTGCTTCACGAGGGATATGGGTTTCTAAGGGTTTTGGATTTGCTTGGGTCTCCGGGAATTTCAGATGCATTTTTGTCTAGTGAGCTTTCATTTGACCAAAGCAGCAAGTGAATCTTTAGAGGTAAAGAGTCCATAACTCCCAAGCCACTTAGTGTTTTTTAACATAAAATCTTCTAACATTAACAAAGGATAATCCTACCCTCATCTTCCTACCCTCCCTGCCAAAATACACTCTATAACTCCAGTATTTCAGACATCTAAAAACCTTTCATATTCTCAAACAAGCAGTGGCACAAGTCTTTCACCCTCCCACATTTACTTCATCCACTGCTACCAGCACCTAAAGTATTAAAAGCAAAACAGTAGTTCAGACAAATTCTATTTATTCAGCTTTGCAACTGACTCGGTTTCACTAATTTCTTACTTCCTCAAGAAAAAAACGGAACCTGACTTTCAGACACTAATAAAAAAAACCCCAAACCAACAACTTTATTACACACACAAAAATTTGGAAATTCACCTACATTATTATGAAACTTGCTTTGTTCCCCTTTGAAATCAGCAATTGGCTATTTCTTCTCTACTCCAGAGGTCACTTTTAGAAGTGACTTCTGTTAAAACATTTCATAAATTCTGAAAAAATAAATATCATACTCAGGTAATTTTGGCCCAAAAATACCATTTATGGTCTGAAAAGCAACTAAAAACAATAAAACATATGGCAAAGGAGTTTCTCCTTTGGGACAATAAAGAAACCAGGTACCAGATGCAGAGTTGCTCATCACTCAGAAAATTCTTATTCAGGCATCAGAGACACATAATACTCTTAACCTCTGTTTCTCCACACCCTCTTATTCATTAAAAAAAAAAAAAATCCTTCTGCTTTACTTACATTTATCATGACGTCTCAAATTGCAATTGAGTAAATTTTACAATCTTAACCCACTAAAACTAACATCCCACCACCACCCCCCTTTACTGAAATTCTTTCTAGTGAGCCAGGCTGGATAAGCTGGTTCACCCTCAAGAAATCCCAGGTGTTCCCACTCTGCAGAAAACTGCCAATATAATCCAAATTAAAGAGCTTTTATTTTAATTAAATGCAATGATTTCCCTTTAATTTAAGAAAAGCAAATTGCTGCCGATAACCTTGATGATTCTACAGACAAGAGGTGAATCTTGGTAAATTAAAGATACATCCAGGATATCTTATTTAAAAAATTAATATAGATTAAGCAGTGGTTATATTTGAGTCTGATTTCATTTTTATGTGTAGTGTGGTATGTAGAAAGGCACATAGCTGGTGACTTTCCATCCAACTACTGAATGCCAACGCCCCATACACCAGGCTGTGCTAAATGCGCCCTCATCTACATGATGGTAAAAGAAAATTTTGCAGTAATGACAAGTTTCCGTCTATTTATGACAGACAGCAGATAGCTAAGAAAACAGACTGCAATAATGCACTGAATTCCAATCTCTCTCTTGCAAGTCATTTTAAAAAGGTCAAAGTAAACAGCTGAAGAGAACAGCATTACTTTCCATTCTGCTTTGAGCTGGAGAAGATGCTGTAAATGCAGCACAATTTAGCAGGACTAGGTATTTTGTTTATAGGGACTGGAACACTCCACAATGTAATAAATTAGGATTTGCATGACATCATGAGTGGAACACATGCTGAAAGATGATGTATGACCCTTTTTTTCATACGTTCCAAAAGTCTATGTGCAACTTCCTGTATGAAGGAAATAGAAATTATGTGGTAGAAAGACAGCTGATTCATGCCACTACTGCAGCAGCATTTCACAAAAAATATCTAGAGTGAAAAAGAGGGAAAAAGAATTCTAAAATGCAACCAAGTTGTCAGAAATAGGGAAATGTGTCCTCAAACTGCCTATGCCTCTTTCCTCCCTCCAGATGATAGAGGCTGGTTATTTTTCCCATCTAAGCAGGAGGAGGGTAAGCATTTTTTCCAGAGCCCTGACTGAAGAGCTAAAACCACCTTTAACAAAAAAATCGCCTTTTAGAGGAGGCTGTATTTGTACTGTGCAGTATTTAAAACTCCACACTATCAGATTCCTGTAATTCAGCATGAGAATACTGGTTATCTATCCTGTCCAGGTTGTCCTTCTACATTAGGGCAGACAGAGCACAGATGCAACATATTTTTAGAATATAAACGTATCCCAGCAATTTTCTACACCGTAGCTTGTTTTTATTTAATTTTTTTTCCATTGCCCTGCTGAAAACCCCTTTCTAAATTTATTGCCATAAAGTTTATTACTCATTGTTTCCTTGGATCAAAAACCTATGGCTTCTTTACATCTAAATGGATGACAAAAGAAAGGTAATGTAGATGTTAAGAGCACAAAATGGTAGCTAAAGGGATGAAGCTACATGTGCACTGAATCACAAAAAAAAGAAAAAATCACTACAAAACAAATGCCATGTCACACAATATCTGGTACTGCTTGTTATCAGCCTTATCTCACAAAATGGAACTGTATACTAGAAGCAAACTGAAAGAATACACAATTACTCAGACAGTTTTGATGCGTGTGGTCCTGCTAATGCACTTTTCTAGATCAAAACCAAGACCTGTAACTGCCCTTTCTCCCATCTTTTTCAGTCCTTACTCAAAAGCTGTTACTTCTGCATCTCGTAAGAAAGCAGCAAACCTATGCTCCACCACAGTTACACTCCTCACACTAGTTTTATACGTATTGAAATATAAATCATTCCCAAGCAGAAAGTTTTCTTCAATTGTCCAGTGCTCTGTTCCAATTCTTAACTACTTTGAAATGTAACAGCGCCAACTTTTGCAGCTCTTACAGAAGTAATGTTACTCAGCATTTAGACTCTAACAACTCCAGGTGTAGATTTTTTCTAATGTGTCAATAGACTGATGAACAATACAGCTTTTTGAAGTTGATGGTACATTGCTTGACTACAATTCAAAAACCCAATCTATTCCCTTCTTTGTATTAATAAGATTAATTCTATTTTATTAACTGAAACCTACTCTATTACTGCTGCTTTTCTATCTTTTTCACACAGATGAGGCTCTATTTTCCTCTTTTCCTCAAAAGCCAAAATCATTCACCTTTTCAGAAATCCCAAACCTTGCACAGGTACAAAAGCCTCAAACATCTTTACATGTCATATTTTATGTACAGTATTGGAACAGTCTGGAGTATCTCAAAATTCTTATTTAATTGGCTCTTTTGCTTCTAGACGTGCAAAACTAGATGTTTACTGCTTTAAACACAAAACCTGTTAAGCCCCATTTAATAATGTTTATTTGTTATTTAATGAACTTTTGATAAAAAAACCTAAATACTGCAAGTTATTTTAAAGCAGCTCCTGCAGTAGCTCCAACAGAGAGATTTGGGGTTTGTTACCCCTATGTAAAACCCAGGCAGACTTGACTGTCACTGGAGTGGAGACACAGCATGCCTCTGGCTCCTCCAGAGACTTTTATTCTTACTTTAATATTTCACTTTGTTTCACTCAAAGTAATGAGTGCAATGCCAAATACATTAAAAACCAAAAGAAACATGCATGTCAGAACTGATGACTGCTAGGGTAGCCACAGTTCAGAGAGTACAACCTTCCAACTGGATAAATGTTCATCAGTCACAACATAAGTACTATATATTCACTACAACTTCCCTGGAACCCAGCAATGCTAAAAACAAGTAAGACTAAGTAAGACTCACCAAAGGAAAAAACAAAAGTTTGATTACCATCTTTCTTTCTCTTTCAGGATGCTGGTTTCTATCCACCCCCACCCCAAAAATAACCATCTTAAAATACAATGTATTACAAGATGTTAGCATTATATCAGAAATACAGTGACCTTTGGATGAGTCATTCAATCAAATCTTCTCAGCAAAGAAAAACAGCCGACCAAGCAACTAAGCATTTAAGACATCTGACACTTCCAACAGAATTACTGAATGTTCAGCTTTGAATATTCAAAATATTCAAAAAATAGCCACAGACTATGGAAGAATTGGACATTTATAAGATAAGCAAGCATAAGCCTATAAAGATAAGAACACCAATCCTCTAAAAAAGAAGTAGCAGGTACTAAAGAAAAACAGTGGAACTTGATAAATAGCCGTTAGCAGTTGCAATGTTAAGAATCACAGGAACTAGCAGGTTGGATCAAACAAGGATTGGCAGAGCTGCCTGAATCCAAGTAACATTTCCAAGGTATATCCAAAAACATATAAGCCATAAAGATTCCACTCTTAAGTTCTATTAGCAACAGTTACTCTCTGAACATCTGAAAAATAAAATTTCACAGTGCTTATAAAATTTTTTAACAACTATAGCAGCTTTAGACAGCTACTAACTTAATATCCAAGTTCTGTGTCTTGCTAAATTCAAGGCTTCAACAGCATCATGCTTGAACACATTTCCACCCAAGATATGGGGATGTGAAACATCTCTTCTTATTACAACATAATTCTTTACAAGTTCATTAGTGTCATCCATGTGACATGACAGCAGTTTTTCTGCATAATTCACTATGTCCCTTGTAACTCCTTCCTGTATTTCTAAATACTTTTGCTTTCCTAAGATATCTTTTGATGTTGCAAGGTGGTTTTTTTTTTTAAATAGGATGACAAGTTTTGTATTCTAAATGGTGGGATGACTTTCATTTCTGATAGTAAAAATATGGAAACAACAACCAACCAAAACCAACAAACAAAATCAAACAAAAAACCACATGCCACTTGACCTGTGTGTTAGAGATAGCTATTAACTTAATTCTCTTGGAGCTGACAGCTGAAGTAAAGATGCATGTCAAAAATACCACACAATTCTGTTATAGAAGGAGCATGCTGTCTTTCTCTAAGATATTCTATATGAAGTATGAATATAGTGAATAAAGAAAGTTTCAGCTAATACTGTAAAACCAGGCGAAAAGGGTGTTGCCATGACCACATGGATACGACAGCAGGAAAGCAGGTAATATTTCTGCCCAATAAATAGTGCACTGTCTAAGCAAATTCAACATAGCAGTTAAATCAAAAAGTAAAGCCTATAAAGAGCTCCATGCAGTCCCTAGAATTAGCAAGTATGGGACGGATATATAAATGTTTTATGTTTGACTGAAGCACTACATGGGAAAATCCCAAGAATCAGTTCAGAACAGAAAAAAAAAATAGCATCCTCAACAAAAAATAAGAGTTATTCCATTAAATAAATTAAACTTAAATAATAGTTTGTAACCACAAATACTGCATAGGCCACAAAGTTGAGTTTTTTTATCTATAGCAAAGATGGAAGTTAAAGACTTTCAAATACTTATGGTGGGCCATGGCTAAAGTTACACGTTCTTTTAGCTGTGTTACTCCATATCCAGTGCTTCACAGTGCACAACAGTCCATAAATCATCCCATGCTGCACTGTAGCCTTACATACTCCTACCACTCCCATTCACCTGCCACCTCTCACAGCTCCACTCTGCTTCCCTCCTATGCAGATACTATTCACCTGATGGAGCTTCAGGTAACCACAAGCAGCCCTAGACATATCTTATGCCATAGACCATCCCCTTAACTGTACAATATTGTTCCCTGAATTACAACTTTCCTTTCCTCCCACCTCAATCTTTCACAAGATCAAGCAGAAATTCCCCCACGCATTATTTGACAGCTATGCTGATGGGCTCAGAAAAAGCAATGTAAACACCTCCAAAATACCATAACAACATAAAGCTACGTGAAGGGATTACTCCCAGTGGACAAAGTGTCAAATTCTTTCTCCAAAGTCGTTCAATACTTTAATAGAACTGTGCAGATGAATATATGCAAGTGGTAACTGTAAATGAACATTTTGGCTTTGTCTGTACATAAACATTTGAACAACTGTAACCAAAAAGACATTTATCTTATTAGACTGATGTCTCTCCTACTAGGAACACTTTAACGAAACTGACTTACATTGAATTAAATGGACTCCAGACACCACACTAGTTTGCCTACTTGGTATCTGAGAGTTAAATAGGTTAATGACAATCTCAGTTATACACCGGTGCAAATGGTCTATTTTACAATGCATGTGTTTATCACAGTATGAACTGCACATGAACCAGTCGCATGCCAGTCAAAATTTTTAAAATAGTAACCCTAAGCTTCAGTAGAATGACTTAGGTATGGCAAACCAGAATTTATTGCTGCTTCCCTAGTGCAAAGGGATGAATTCTCACCTTAGCACCCACGCAAAAACTCTAATCTGGTTTAGTTAGAACTGATGATTATTGTTAACATTAAACAAGAACCCCCCCCAAAAAAGTCGCCTTGCGTAGCAATAACGAGGCATGTAATTTTATTATCATTGTAAGATGTAGTAAATGCAATGAACTTATACTGCATATGTCAGTTTTCAAATTAAATACAAGTGTCAAACTAAAATTGTACATTGTCCCTTTAGAAACTAGTTTTTAGAAGTTGAATAGGCTAACCAGTTGTAATAATAATAAAACCCCAAACATCTTGTCTTTTGATAACAAAAAGCAAAATGCAACTCTTACCACTCCCAGTTTTTCAGAAGCATTAGCTTTCCACAGACGAATATTCATCTCATCTGAGCCACACAGAATGTACTTGTTATCTGAAGTCCATTTTACAGTGATGACGTGCTGCATTCGCTTTGTATGATATACCTCCCTAAAGCAAAGAGAAACATTTTTAAATGATCTATCATCACTTTTCCCACCAATGTTACCCTTCCAATAGCAGAAAGCAATCTGTTCAAGACAAAATAAATTTTTTTTGACTTTTTGTTGTGGTTGTTTTTATAAAAATCTGACTTTTTTTAAACACTGTGTTGATCTTAAATCTATATAGAGAGAGATTCCAGTAAGGTATGATCGTTAGACTGAAAAAGAACCACCTAGGATAATACATGTTTTAAATAAGTGTTTTCATAGAGATTAGAGTAAATAGATAGAGAGTAACTCTTTTTGCAAAACATGCCACAGGTATACAACATGATACGCATACTATTCCCGAAATAATTTTCCTTGATATGCTATCATACTGATCAAGCATTACAGAATGGGACTGCATGCCAAAGAATCTGACACCACCATTATGAACAGGAAAAAAGAACACTAAATAAACACCCCCAGCTGTCCATTTATGACATGGCAATGGATTGGCCATTGTGATTTCCCTTCCTTC
Organism: Phaethon aethereus; assembly: GCF_964289735.1. NCBI lineage: Eukaryota > Metazoa > Chordata > Aves > Phaethontiformes > Phaethontidae > Phaethon > Phaethon aethereus. The sequence goes on from NC_138582.1 coordinate 23,326,484, forward strand.
CCCCAAAATTTACTTCCTTGTCATTGTCTAAAGAACTCCTAAGAAAAATTTTAAAACCCTAAAAACTTGGAGAAAACTCTTCAGTCCTGCAAACAAGAACTTAACAAGAAATATCAATTAGTAAAAAGGATTCAGAACAGCTGCGTGACTATTAAAGCATAAACTACATTTAATTTTTGCCAATCAGACTTCTGCTCAACAGTGCTGGTACCTGTTGAAAAAACGTTTCTACATGTTACATTTAAACCAGGATTTAAATGAAACTCTTATCTAATTTTCATTAAGCATGCACCAAACAAGCAGAACAATATTCATGAAGTTATTCTTTTCTTTCTGCTGTAAAAATATAGACTGAGTACACTTTTCTGGTAATTTTCATTATTTATTAGCATTCTAAAGGTGAAGAATAAGTAAGGCCTACTTACTGTCCACTAATACCCACCCCTTTATTATACCAGTCATGCACTGCAGCTTATAAACCATTCTTTTTCTTCTACTTAATTATTTTTACAAGTAAAATACAAGTAGTAATGGAAAGGGAATACGAAAACAACACCTATTCAAGAGCTGTGGAAAAACTAGACTTGGGTTGAGCTGGAAGGGTTGTGAGAAAAACAAAAGTAATCAATATACCACCTTCAAGCTTTAATAAGCTTAATCACCTCTTGAAATGCTCACTCAAGTGGTGCTCTACTAGAACAACCATGTGGAAGACTGAGCACAAGTACCTTCAGAAAACATTAATACTCACATCAGCTTTTTACAGATGCTGAAGTTTAATAGAGTGTGTGCACTCATTTTCATAAGCATTTCTATGTTTACTTTCATTTTACTATTTGGCTCAATAACAAAGCTTTTCTTCACCCACTCCTGGGAAACTAAGTACTTTTCCTTTCTTTACCTGGAATTTTCAGCCTTTGCCTCTCCTGTTGCTACCATCACAATTTATTAAACACCATTCTCGGGGAAAGGAAAGACACAAAACATGGCCAAATAACCTAGATCTGTCATTTAAAAAATTCACACAGACATTCGGTTCTGTTTACCAAGAATTTACTAAATCTAATCAATTTCATAATAAAACTTACTTCTTATGGCTAATCAATTTCCTAATTTAAATTTTCATTTTAAAATAAAATAGAAAGCAATGGAACATAGGAGTTTTTCAGACTGGCGGGAGATCAAAAGTCAAAATGGAGTATTATCAGGATGCTTGTTTACAGATACTCTTGACTGCATTCTCAGTCTTCCAAGTGGAATCAGATCTTCCATTTGGATACTTCCCTTCATTCCACAGGGTTAATTTAAACTGTGCAATTCTGAAAAAGCCCAACCTCTGAAGAATTTTAAGTGTCACAGAATGCCCTAGTCAGGTTATATGAGGCTAAATTCTTCATTTGTAAGGCTCTTCCTCACTAGATTTATACCCACCACACAGAAGGAGAAAAAAGGAGGGACAAAGAGGAAAATTCCTTCCACAGGTCTTAGCAATGATCTGCTATAACGTGGAATAAAGCCTTTTACTGCTGCATTACTGGGTGTGCAAACTTTAGTGGTGTATCTTTATCAATGATCTGGATGAGGGGATTGAGTGCATCCTCCTAAGCTTGCAGATGACACCAAGTTGGGAAGGAGTGTTCATCCACTTGAGGGAAGGAACGCCCTATAAGGGGATATGGACAGGCTGGATCGATGGGCTGAGGCCAGTTGTATGAGGTGCAACAAGGCTGAGTGACAGGTCCTACACTTGGGTCGCAACAACCCCATGCAATGCTACAGGCTTGGGGAGGAGTGGCTGCAGAGCTGCCCGGCGGAAAAGGACCTGGGGGTGTTGGTCAACAGCCGGCTGAATATGAGCTGGCAGTGTGCCCAGGTGGCCAAGATGGCCAACAGCATCCTGGCCTGTATCAGAGTGTGGCCAGGGAAGTGATTGTGCCCCTGTACTCAGCACTGGTGAGGCCACACCTTGAATCCTGTGTTCAGTTCTGGGCCCCTCACTACAAGAAGGACACTGAGGTGCTTGAGCGTGTCCAAAGAAGGGCAACGAAACTGGTGAAGGGTCTAGAGCACAAGTCTCACGAGGAGCAGCTGAGGGAACTGGGGTTGTTCATTCTGGAGAAAAGGAGGCTGAGGGGAGACCTTATCGCGCTTTACAACTACCTGAAAGGAGGCTGAAGCGAGGTGGGTGTCAATCTCTTCTCCCAAGTAGAATTTCCTCTCTTTTTAGGATGAGAGGAAACATCCTCAAGTTGTGCTGAGGGAGGCTTAGATTGGATATTAGGAAAAATTTCACCTATTTTCACAGGGTTGTCAAGCATTGGAACAGGCTGCCCAGGGAAGTGGTTGAGTCACCATTTCTGGAGGTATTTAAAAGATGTGTAGATACGGCACTTAAGGACGTGGTTCAGTGGTCGACTTGGCAGTGTTAGGTTAATGGTTGGACTTTATGATCTTAAAGGTCTTTTCCAACCTAAATGATTCTATGATTCTGGGGGCTTTAACTCTGCATATCACCACTTTTTTGAACATTACTATTCCACAGAAAGGAAAATCTATAGAACACAGAAGCTGCTAACTGTATTGTTTAATAATACAAGAATTAAAAAAAAACCAAAACAAACAAACCCACAAAGGAACTGCAATACCTAATTACATTTAAAACATTATTGCAAGTCAGGAGGAAAATGAAAACTACCTGTAGATTAGTTATAAAGAAAAATGTAAACAGCCCCTTCTCAATCTTTAATGCAGTACACGAGCATACAAACAGTTACATGATCGCATCAATCAATAATAAAAATATACTCCTCCCCCAATCAATATTTCAACATTTCCACCCCCCAAACCACCTAGAACTTCACCTAGCAGCAACTTCTTTGGTGGCCAAGGCTGGAGAGAGGAAGGCAACTAGAAGTAAAACAAAGTTAAGAACAAAGAAAAAGGAGGACGGACTGACAACAGAGAATAATGTAGGTTTATAAAGAACAAATGATACCAGACAGATCTGATAACTTGCTTCAATTTTCATCAAACTGAAAAATAAATAATAATAGAAACACAGTAGATCCAATCTGAGATTCAGGAAAATATTTAATACATTGCCTTATGAAATCTTACATGAAAAACTAATTCAAAGTGAGGTGTATTCAAAGCATTGTCAGATGAATCAAAACCTTGTTAACAAAATATGAACAAAACATAATAAGCATACTGAAACAGATCCCAAAAGTGTCCCAAACTGATCCATACAACAATGCTTTTCATGTAACGTCTTTAGCAATCATCCATAACAGGATGAAGACAGTCATAGAAAACCAAATGCCACAGTGTTCTAAGACACTGCAAACACCACAAAAAAAGTGGTGACAGATACAGTACAAAGTGACCTAAAAACACGAAAGATACGTACAGAGGGAAATAAGATGGGATTCATCTTGGTAAAATACAAATGAATACAAGCAAGAACAATAATCCACTGTAATTTTTATCTAAAACTGCATAAGTACTGCTATTCATCAAGTAGAAGTTCTACTCTAAGATCTCCAGAATTATCTGTCAACTACATGACCTGTCAATCTCAGGTTATACAGAGTAAGATTTCAATATTCACAGGAAGTCAATGCCCCAGTGAAGATGTTAATGAATGAATTAAGAATTTTGAGGACTAGGGAGGGAGGTCACTGGAATGAATGATAGCAAGAAAGGTGTAAAATCACTCACCTGCTGTGACCTTTGTCTACAGGAAAAATGCGGACAGACTTATCAAAGCTGGCAGAGACAAATTCTTTCCCAGTGGGTGAATAATCCACATCAAGAACAGCAGACACGTGATCCATATGCACCATCACAGGTGATTCAAGAAAGCGCATATCAAAAGTATATAAGCTTTAAAATAAACACACCAACAACTTAATATCTTAACTCCTAAGTAAATGGTGCATTTCTGCTGAACAGTTACTTTTAAACCTCATTTAAGGATACATCCATAATGCAGAAGGGACTCTTTAGAACTGCTCGTAACATGTGAAAAGAAAGAATGATGCATCGTTTAGGGCTTGAGGCTTTAGTTATTGGACCAGACCTAAGTTTCTTGCTTACTGTCTAAGAACAGATAGCCTCCGCTATTCCCTTCATTCTCTATTCATGGAGTCACTGACCAAATGCATTTCTCCAGCCCCCACACTGTCCTCCTCTACTCCATCTTCAGATATAAGTACATAACCTGAACTTGGACAAGCATCTCTGAATCATTACAGCAAGCCTATCAAGGTTTCTAGATATCCCCATATTGCGAACTCCTAGTAATTGAGAGTCTACTGTGAAGTTCCCATTTGGTTGGCACTCTTTCCTACTGCCTAATTGTCTTTAGACCAGATAATGTAGGAATCCAAGGAATGCTTGGTCCTTCAATACATGGAGATACTAGTCCAGCAGAGCACACTATCTGTAGAAAAGCATTACATTAAAAATGAACACACAGCTGGTGGACCACAGCTGGTTTGGTCTTAAGGACTTGAAAGCTCAGGTGAGGTCTACCGGTACTCCCTTTGAATCAACAAGCCCATGGATGCACAGCAAGGCATAATAACAGAGTAGATCATTAATTTGCCTGGTACCAATACACAAAGGTGCATTTAATGAAACCTGCACTACTATATTAAAAAATTGTAATTTAGCAGGTTTCTCACTCTCCTTGCTGCAAATTAATGCATAACTGGAATTAATTCAATGTCTCTTATTCAATAGTTTACTGGCAAATATTGCTTTTTCCTTCCAAATTCCCCAAGAAAAACTATGCTAGCATTATATTCAAAACCACTAATCCATATAATCAGCTAACACTTGCATATGCGCGTTGTTGATCTATGCACTTGCCATTGCACTTATACTAACTGCTTTAGTTTGCAAGAGGACAGTTGCCCTTGGCAGTAACAGCTACCATTTTTAGTTTAGCAAGGGAATTAAAAAAACAACAAAACAAAACAAACCCAACAAACTTACAAATGCATAAACAAATAGATTAGGTAGCCTGGTAGCCTTACCATACCATAACCAAAATAGGTGAAAAGCAGTACATTAAACACAACACCCACTTTCAAGGTCTGGGCTAGATTCCATTTCCTTGGAAAAACAGCCTTGAGATAAGTGATAAAATTCCTCTGTTCTATAAGAAAACGGTGATCTATTGTTAGATCACTGACTTCCTGGACAAAAAGGATATGGAGCACATTTTGCAGCAGCCTAGTTTTGAAGAGACATCTTTTTCAATATCAGATTAGCTATTCACATAAATAGTATTGTTCAAAGGTTAAAAAACTGCTCTGAGACATTGAAAGGATAAGTATTGCAGTCCCTGGAACTGTTTCACAAGAGATTTCTTTTTTTTTTTTAAAGAAATGTTCCCATCAAAACAACTGATCAGTACAATATATCAAGCTTCACAAGAGCTGGCATAAAAATAAACACTTATATTGCCTCAGACTGGACCAACAGTTCTTATTTTCCAGGTCCCGTTGCAAGTTACACTGGCATTGCTTCAGCTACATTTTTTCTAAGTTACACTGCTTTCCGCCCTCAGGTACTGAAATACAGAGAAAGAGGCAGTCTACTATCAATTCATTTTTTTAAAAAAAATCAGTGAGCCTATAATTCTCTAGGTTATTACTTAAGTGATTGAATTTTAGAGCTTAAGGAGTTTTTAAAATATTTATTTTAGCATGATGGTAAATCACCAAGATACAGATTAAAAACATAACATGATCAGGATTATCAAAAAGCAAGGTGACACTTACTTGTAATCTTCATTTGCTGCAGTAAAAACAAAAGCTTCCATGGGGTTCCAACACAGTGTATTTGTCCTCATGTTCAAGATAACCTGGAAGACATTTATACATTGCTACCTTGTTATAGGCAGTAAAATACTCCCTCTAGTTCAAAACTTCCTGTAGCACTGGAGACAAGCACTTTCTAGATACAGAGTTATGGCAGAGGAATAGTGACATGACAGAATGTTGCCTTAGCAATGTTAGAATTGGAACTCGAGAACTTCCTGTCCCCCATCATATGCTCACTGCCTTGTGCGATGCTGCAATTAAATTTTCTTCTCTAAATCATCTTAGAAGCAAATTCTTCTAAGTGGTCATTTAACATGTAAACCATGTAAACATGATAGCAGTCAACACGTACACCCAGAACTTCTGAAAAATTTCACTTCTCCATCATATTTACAGGAACCTTTAGTTAAGTAATCCATAAACACGCCTATATAAATGGTTATTTCAAGGGATATTGTCATTAACTGACGCTGTGAACCAGCACGTGCAAAGCGATTGTAACATTTTGATGTTCTCCCAGTTATTACTATCCCTACATCATTTTACCTCTGAAATTGCAGCTCATGAATTCTCCAGGACAGTTGCCATTTCTTGTTGAAGTGCCAAGCAATGTGTGTAGAAGTTACTGTGTTGTAATCTACTCGCCACTGTCACTGTACTAGCAGTGAATCATTTGCTACACATTCATAAGCTTTGCTCCCTGCTAGTAAGCAGATGGCTACAAAGAGGCCAGTTTGCCTTGAAGTGGGAGGAAGGCAGCTGATGACAGTCTAATTAAGATCCTTCCACTTTGCTAGGAGTAGCCAAGAGGTATTAAGAAGCTGCATGTCAGATGCCCCCACCTTGGGGGATAGTTGTGGCATAAACAGCTGGGCCCCTGTGGGAGAAGGGGAGGCAGGGAGGAGGTTATCTGACACCCATACGACACAACAGCTTTGGCTTCTGCTGAGTCTTGGAGGAGTTTTCAACTATTCTATTTAAAAATTAATCCCATACAGTATGCCTGACGCAAAGTAGTTGTATAATTACGGAGCAACTTATTAACAAGTTGAACAATTCTAAACAGGATTTTCCACAATGCTCCAGGTCAGCCATAATCCTACTTGAAAGTCCTGAAATTTGTGTGTTTAATGCTAAGGTACTCCAAACTCGGTTTTGTTCTCAGCTTACTATATAAAACTTTATAAATTTACATACGTATAACAAAATGTAGTTGTACAATTATAACTTCTAAAATAATGAACACAATCTCAAAGCAAGTTAATAGTGACAACTTCTACTGAACCACCACCCCAAAAAAAAGGATTGTAATTTTATGAGTGTGTCCATATTCTCATGATTCTCATTCTCCCTAAGTCCTCATTTCCTAGGTGACATTATACTGTTCAATATGAAGTCTATGCTGCAAAATACTGCTCATTTTCAGAAATTGCATGCATCCAGAACCGAATGTAATCATCAGATGTCTAAAGTGATCTCTACTTCAAAAAGTGACTTTACTGAGAGGATAGGCCACTGAAAGGTCCTATGTTTACCGTAATGTGACAAGGAGACTTTGTTCAGATTTCAGTACTGTCCTTCTAATTATAAACCCTGCACATATCTGGAAAGCTAATAATCAAGGAGGGTTCTTTACTCTTCCCTGTCGAAGTTTTTCAGCCACCGTCAAATGAGTATACTGGCACAGATTGCCCAGAGAGGTGGTAGATGCCCCATCCCTGGAAACATTCCAGGACAGGTTGGATGGGGCTCTGAGCAACCTGGTGTTGTTGGAGATGCCCCTGCTCACTGCAGGGGGGCTGGACTAGATGACCTTTAAAGGTCCCTTCCAACCCAAACTGTTCTATGATTATATGTGTAATAAATATTTTAAATCATGCCACAAAGTAACTCTAATATTGCTGAAAAATCCAGCTCTTTTTCAAAAGGGGACAGGTTTGGTCAAAGTCCATGCTCCGCATATTGCTTCATTATTTTTTCACCCAAACTTACAAGTGTTCAGTTTATTTCAGCAGTGGCATTTGAATTAAAATAATGCCTAAGAAAAGGATTGTCTGCACAGTTCTAGCATTATATTCAGTAACAACTATGCAAGGCAACCTGCGCTGGAAGTGATTTAGGTTGCCGTAAATACATTAACAATGGCATTTCAGAACTATCTAAACCTGCAGCAGAGCCATATTCTGACACTATTTTTTAATCAACTGTACATAGACTTAGTCATTTCATAAGAAAAAAATCCTTATTAAGACGAGTCAAATTTGTGAACCTGGCTATCTTTGTTTATTTATTTTTACTGTGAGCACTTGCTTACAAAGAGCATCAGCCTGGAGATTTTGAGATTACTTGAACACAAAACCGGATCGCCCAAATAATTAATCTGTCCTCCTTTACTATCTACAAGGTATTTGGTTGAGGTGAACAGCTAAGAATGTTCCTCTTGTCATTCAACAGGAGTGCTTCCCTTCATCTTTTCCCAGCTTTTCTAGGCTAGTCCTTATTTTGCACTTCTGCAGCATCTCACCATCTTATCTGTCCCTCTTTGAAACTTAAGACTTCAAAACTCACAGACAGGACAAATGGGCAAGAGAACTACTGCTTCACGATGCAGAAAGTTGTACTCCTGTTTCCATTAAGGAAAGGACTCCCACTGAGTTGCAAAGGCAGAGCAGTGTGTAAGCTGCTTTGCTGATCAAACACCAGGAACACAGCAGTGCTAGAAGTCAATGCCCATACATAGGTATGGTACCTCTAATAAGCAGCATTCTTCTCTTGGGAGTTACAGAGCTCTTAGCTCTTGATGCAGAAACGGACATTCAACCTGCCTCTCACAGGAGAATCATTCCTATCCCAGCAAGAAACCCAGAAGCTACTGTATCCACAGATGCACAGAAGTATTCATCAGCATTTTACTCCTATAGCAGGATATGCACCTAAGCATGCTGCTTTCTACATGAGATACACACATATATATATGTGCACACATGTGTACATATGCACATGTATGCATACTTTTATATATTTAGCATATATACATATGTAAAATTCTGTTAGACTCAAACCTAACTCACAAAGGCTCCAACTACATCCTTTTAACTTGTAACTACAGACCTACAGCACTGTCTGTGTTCATTTTGACATTCAGGTCTCCAGCTGGCATTGCTGACAATTTTTAGAATCTCTGTCTCAGTGGCCCAAGTGAAACTTCATTAAAAATTGTTGGGGCACAGGGAGAGAAAGAAATACTGTTATGCCAACAACATTCCTATTTTGTAACTAAGTTAAGTACCGTTCCAGTGTGTATCAGACCACTGTCATTGCAGACAGTACATAATATCTCAGAAGGATACTGAGTGTATATTCACAAGCCAGAATATTGTATTTCACGAAGAAAACTGTTAAGATAGTCCTGGGACTCAGAACTACTGACCTTGATCGAGGTTAGTATGCATGTATGAATTACATGCTTCTTGTTTTAAATACATACATTCTCTTAAAGATAAGTAAGAAGCTCTATGTCATTGGTAAATTCCACATATAAATACAATTTTGATTCCACTGCAAAGGATTTCTGAATGCATATACTAGGTGCGTAGAGGAGGGTTTATCTCCACGCAAAAGAAAAACACCTTTTAAAATGCAGAGCAAGGCTCTCCAGTGGTGGAAAGGAAATGCCTTAGAAGTTACCTTGTTTCCTTCTGGCAAGGAGGAAAAAACAAACAAACAATTAAAAAAAAAAAAATCACACATACACAGAGCGAATGCAATATAGGAACATAAATTTCTTATTGTGAAATTGCTGTCAGGTCAGGCACTTTAGCAAGAATTACAACAGAGTGAGCATGACAGTCCATTTGAATGCAGAAAAGGGCTCTTCTAACTCTGCATGGTTTAAATCCCAACAGTAATTCAAACTTAGTTAAAAGACTCAAAATTAGAGACAATGAGAAGTCAGTGAACTCAGAGTTCAGAGCTTCCCTTTCTCTACCATCATCAACAGACTATTTACTTAATCAGTATGATTATTAGTGCCATAAGCTTCTGTTAAAAAAAAAAAAAGATTACCTTTTTTAATGGAGTTGATTTTCTCATGTCATACAGCACAATATTTCTGTCAGAAGCACAGCTTCCCAAAAGGTATGTCTAAAAAAACCAAAACGAGTATGGTGAAACAGTCAGCAGTTTACATTAGATACCTAAGCTATTTCACAAAACTGGTAGTCAAATAGTACCTTTTTCAATCAAGGAAATGCATTCATCGTTCCTTCTGTGCAATTAGTTATTCAGCACAAACATTTTAAATAGCTTTCCCCACTAAGATTCAGAATCCACAGAGTCTTCTCTACTTCACAAGTAACAAGCAATTCCTCATAAACACTTCATCTACGAACACAGCCCACCCGAGAGGTATATAGTAGACGATCAAATGCAATTGTTTTGCCATGGAAAGGGGGAAAAGTCTTGGTCACGGGAGTACTGGAACAGATGAGAGCTCCACAGCCACATAGCCACTACATTATATGATTGAGGTACAGGATATGTATTGCTGTGGGCAGAACGGAGACCACCCTACTTTTCTTTCTCCTCCCTGCCACTAACAGAGACAAAAGATTAAAAGATGAAAATATATGGTACTACATTCCAAAGCAATATAGCCATAAAAATATACGTACACAACTCCTATGTTAAAACACATATCAAAATCCAAATTTGGAAAAAGCTGTTAAAGATGGTGTTAATAAGAGTTTAGATCTTATACCAATCAAGAAAAAACTTTATTTCCGATACATAAGAGAAACATTACCTCAACGGGGTTAAATTTTACACTGCTTATGCTATCAAAACCCCATGTCAGAGAACACATGGGACTTGTCCTTTGCTCATCCCAAATGTCCACTTGATGGCCACAGGTGGCAAAAACAGCTTCCTTCCAGTGGTGATCAATTCCTGTATACACTGTCTTTAAAAGAAAAAAAAAACCCACACAAATAACAAATTTACAAAACCAACTGTATACATAAATATGCAAGTATGTTGTGTTATCAAAAAGATCAACAAATCATCACATATTGAGTCTGCCATATTTTTATTCATTTACATTACTGAAAACCAAATCACCACTGCTACCAGAAACTGTCTTGTCAGATGTACCCTTACACAGTAGACTAGCTTTCTGTGTACTCACATTTCTTGTTAATTTACAATGGAGCCAACATTAGAAGCCCATTTACAAAGTCCTGGCTGACTTCAAAGGAACGGAAGTTTTAAGGGTACAACTACAAATTTTCAGTGGGGACCTGAACAGATTCCATAGACATTACAATAATTAAAGAGTTTCAAACTATTAAATTGAAAATGCTGAAGTACGTATTTTTAGTCTGCTTTTGTCAAAAAGAAAGACTTAAAGTCAAAATTTTGTATTTAATGTCTGTGAGGTATTGGCATGAAAAGAAAGTTATTTAATGCAGACTAAGCACTGACAACACACAATTGAAAAGAAAAGAGACTACAGAAAGGTCTGATCAGTTCACAAGAAAGGGACAGATCTAAGCAGTCTCTGATGGTATTTGAGATATTTCTTTCTGGTTACATGTTAAATAAGTATAATAAAAACTTGAAGATACTTTAAAAGTGCCATTATCAAATTTGATGCCATCACCTTACAACTCATTCTGATAACAGGTGATATCACACCGTTTCTCTCTCCTCCAAGAGCTAGATAAGAATTTGTTCAAACTTAATCCAAAAGAAGAGATGTGGGAAAATGAAAACTTAGATTACTACCTTTCCAAGAATTGTATGAATAGGTTCTTCTTCTCCATTTTCCGGGCTCTCCATTTTCCACTGCTTCACAGTTTTGTCATCACCAACCTGGAAATATTGGAGAAAGCATGTACAGTTTTACATAAATATATTCTGTTTATTTTACTAGATGTGCTTTGCAATTACATACAGGCAGCCTTTCAAAAAGAGAATGATCCATGGCATACACAGAAGTAAAGTGCGCTCTCTACACAATTTTTTGCTATGACTTCCCCTATATCCTTACTACTAACCTCATAACCTGATTTGTACTTCAGAAAAGATAAATATATAGTAGTGAAAATAGCTCTTCCATGTTGAGCTCAAAAGAAGCAAAACCTCAGGACACACTGCTCTTCAAAACCAATTCTTTTTATTTTATCATCTTAGAATTGTTTTAATGCAAACAAGAAGACATACTATTTCCAGGTGGTTTACAGGCAACTGAATCAGTTGTGGTTGATGTAAGTTAATAAAGTTTAATTAACATGGAATGATGTTGACTTAATCAGCTTACCTTTAATCACAGGATATGCAAATGGATACTTTTAAAGCGTTTGTATGTTTTTCAATGATCATCATCTATCTACTACTTTAATGAAAACTAATTTACTCAAGTTTTAATTACCTAACCATCTGTTAGCAATTTATTGGGTTTTATCCCTTCCATAGTCTTGAATAACATCTGTATCACAGCATCAAAAAAATTTCATCAGAAATAGAACTGTCAGGTTCACTGACAAGTTTAATAAATGTGTTCATACGATATTCAAATATTGTATGGCAGAGAGTAAGTTGCTCACTGGAAAACAGATGGTGAACAGGCACTCTGTACTGCTACGTTGCACTAAGAAGACACATTATACTTACAGTAAAGAACGATGTACCACAGAAGCGAGCACACATGCCTCGAACAAAGCCTTCATGGGCTTGTATAGTGCGAATACATTGTCGTTTGGTCAAGTTCCAGATTTTAACCTGTTAAAAACAGAAAAGTATTCTGTTGTTGTTTATGTTTTCGACAGCCCACAAATGCAGTTCATAATTCAACAGATATTGTAACAAAATGGCATAGCTGGCTTGAACACCAGCCAGGTTTTATAATGTTAAAACTACTTAATTATTCCCTTCTTGAAAAAACATTTTAAAAGTGCAGCTCTTTCCTTCTTACCCCTTCCCCCCACCCAGGCTGTATACTTACCATATTTTTGCTTTCCCCTATTTTTGAACTATAATTCTTGCTAAAAGACAGCAGCAGTGATAATTTTAGAAAAAAATACCCCTCTAAAGAGAAAAGCACAAGGAAATAGCCTCTGGAACCAACTGAATGTTTTCAGTCCAGCTGCTGTCCTACATTTTATATAGACTTCTACCTCTCACAGAGGTTTTTGTTTCAAAGCCCATTTAAAATTGGGCCCACTTAAAAAACAAGGAAATGGAGACCAGTTTTTATATTTGAATGTATTTATAGTATCCAGTACTTTACTCACTCTATCAGTGGATAAGAAATCTGGCCAATGTTTCATATAAACTTACTCCCCTCCTCTCCGAAAAGGTTCATCTCCCTTACATTACTGCATGACATATACACCTTCTATAAAAAGCAGAAAGCAACCAGCTACCCAGGAGACACCTTTAAAATATACAAATGAAAAATGTAAGGGTGAGAGAGGACAGAAGGCAGAAAAGACAGGCAATTTTTTTTGAGCAGCTGACTCTAATTAAAGTGCCCTTGCTTGCTATTTGCAATATTTATGTAAAATAATGAAACAAATACAGAGTTAGTATTTTTTAGGCAATATGCTAAATTATTATTACACAAAGTTTTTGGTTGTGTGCCCATTCCCCCTAGCTCATCTGACTTCATGTAATTTTAATCTGCAGCACTTCAATTTCTTCAAGGGGAGGAGGAGGTTCACACAGGCATCAAACAGCAATCAGTCTGGACTGTAAATATTAATATTCACTGCTCCATCCTGAGGCACTGAATATCACACACTCTGCTCACAGTTGAAAGCTGCTGCCTTAAGATTTTTGAAACTCTTTGTGTGCTGGGAGGTTACAACCTGCAGTTTGAGAAACACTGCCTACCCTTCTGAGAGAAGATAGGGTATCATGCTGAACAAAGACACAAAAGAAAAGTAAGCAAGGCACATTTAAAACCAAACCAAACAAAAACCAACACAAGAGAGGAAGAAAAAGAAAAGAAGGAAGAAAGGTACCTTCTTTGTTGTGGTTTGTAACTGCAGCTTACCTCTCCATCACAAGCTCCAGACAGCACTGTAGACAAACTCTTTGGATGTTTGGCCATGCAATTAACTCCATCTCTGTGGCCATCAAGTGAGCTAAGAAAGGGTTTTGCAAACACGCGTTCTAGCTTTGTTGCATTCAGAGCTCTTGTGTACTCTCGTGGAACCTCAAATGGATGCAATGCAGGGTCATAGTTTCTTGGAACTGCAATAAGAGTAACACAGACATTAGAGACTCATGTTCAAGCTAAGCTGAATTCAGCAGCTTTCTCTTTCATTTTCCTGCCATGGGAGAATTTTCGGTAATGCCAAGATTTTTGTTGTTCCTACTGTTTTGAAATTGATCCATGGGATCATTAGTATGCTCACTTAACAAGCTCAAAGTTAATAGAGTCTGAAATAACTCTGAAATTATTTTATGCCCTTTTCAAGGGTGTACTGCTCAACCAATGCAGATATGAATGTACACAACAAACAGGAAGTTGCAGACATCTTCCCACCATTATTTAAAAAAACAACCCAAACCACAACAAAGAAAAAAAAAAAACAAAAAAAACCAACAAAACCACCCCAAACCCCACAACCCCAACCTCCTACCACTAAACTCTAACAAAGACAGAAAGGACATGGTTACACAGACATGCACAGAGAGGCAACCTAGCTCACTTCATGTTTAGACAGCTGCAAGCCATCCCTGACTCTGAAACAAGACTCATCAGTTTCATTAGCTTGGTCCTCCAGTAGCATGATCTGATTTCCCAACAGGAATGCTCAAGCTTCAAGCAAGGGTCCCTCTGCATCCACCTGCATAGATATACCTGTGCTGGTTGTGGCTGGGAGAGTTAATTTTATTCACAGTAGCTAGTATGGGGCTGTGTTTTGGATTTCTCCAGGAGACAGTGTGGATAATACAGATGCTGAGCAGTGCTTACAGAAAGTCAAGGTCTTTTCTGCTTCTCACACCACCCCACCAGCAAGCAGGTTGGGGGTGCACAGGAACCTGGGAGGGGACACAGCCAGGACAGCTGATCCAGGCTGGCCAAAGGGATATTCCCTCCCATATGACATCATGCTCAGGATATAAAGCTGGGGGCAGAAGGAAGGGGGCACACATGTTTGGAGTTATGGCATCTGTCTTCCCAAGCAACCGTTACCTGTGATGAAGCCCTGCTTTCCTGGAGATGGCTGGGAAGTGCTGAATGAATTACGTGTTTTGCTTTGCTTGCGTGTGCGGCTTTTGCTTTCCCTATTAAACTGTCTTTACCTCAGCCCATGAGTTTTCTCCCTTTTATGCTTCCAATTCTCTCTCCCATCCCACCATGGGGGGGTGAGTGAGTGGCTGTGTGGTGCTGAGTTGCTGGCTGGGGTTAAACCACAACAATATCTTACAATAAATTGAGAAAGACAGTGGATATGGACCCTGTGCTGCTGTGTTTTGTCTCATTCATTGTTTTCATGCAAAAAGGTTGAAAAGTCAGTAGAGCAACTGACACCAGATCACTCATTAAGAATTGATAACTAGGTCAGTCTGCTGGTTTTCAAAGACTATTCGATGCATATCACCCTCTAAAGTCACTGATGAAACAGAGTTGGGTCTCACTCTGTAATGACAGAGAATTTGATTTAACAGTTTATACATAAATCACACTTAGAAAATTAAGATGTATTCAGCCACTGTCCCAGTGAGTAACTTCAATAACGTTTTTCCATGTTATGTTACCACAATTAAACACCTAAAGAATGCTAGTTACAGTGCTACTTCACACAACATAGCCACCTACTTCCAATTCAATCAAATAATGAAGTATATGCAATTTAAAATACTATAGGTGTACTGTGCTGCTCAAAATTGTTTGATTTAGTGCATCTAAGACACCCAGAGTTTTATTCCTGCTCTTTCCGACAAAGGGTGGACATTTTACAAACTTAATTTCTGACACTAGGTAAAAACTAAACCTCATTTCTATCATGTTACAGAGGTGAAATTGCACGACTGTAAGATCAGTTTTCCAGAGAATGAGCAGAGCAGAAGAGAAGGCTCTGGGAAGACCTTACTGCAACCTTTCAGTACTTAAAGGAGGCTTATAAGAAAGATGAGGACAGACTTTTTAGCAAGGCCTGTAGCCATAGGACATGGGGTTATGGTTTTAAACTAAAAGAGGGTAGATTTAGACTAGATAGAAGAAAGAAGTTTTTCACCATGAGGGTGGTGAAACCCTGGCACTGGTTGCCCAGAGAGGTGGTAGATGCCCCATCCCTGGAAACATTTCAGGTCAGGTTGGACGGGGCTCTGAGTAACCTGCTCGAGTTGAAGATGTCCCTGCTCATTGCAGGGGGAGAGGACTAGATGAGCTTTAAAGGTCCCTTCCAACCCAAACAATTCTGTGATTCTCTAAACAGAGCATGGAGAGTCATATTCTTGTCTACAGCTGCATCTAAAAACAATGTGTAAAAGCTACACGATTTTTGCCCATTTTAATAAGGAACATGCAAGAAGTGGGATGAGTTGTACTAGGAAAGAAACACTAGCGAGTGCAAAAGGTGACTAAAAGTAACCCAGATAATACTCAGCGCAATCTCGGCGTGACTGAAATGAACGGTGGCAAACCCCCCCAGCTCCCCACTCCGCCTCCAACGGCGTTCCCAGACGGCGCTGGCACCCCCAAAATCCAGACGCCGGCTCCTGCCAGGTCCGGTAGCAGGGCAGCAGCCGTTCTTCTCCGCGGACAGCTACCGCACGCCGCCGCCTGGGGCGGACACCCGGGGGGCTGCCCCCGGGCTGCTCGGGGCAGAACCCTGCGGGGAAGACGCCCCCGCCGCTTCACGGCAGGTCACGGCCCAGCCGCGCGAGGGGCGGGCGCATGCGCAGAGCGGCCCTTACCGCCTCCTCGGCCGAACCCGGCGGCAGGAGGGAGAGAATACCGCAGCCGACTGATACGCTCTCCCGGGGAGGGCAGCTCAGCAGCGCGGCAGGGCCGACGGCCGCCAGAAGGCGGCAGCGGGAGGGAAGGCCCTCGACCCTCCCCGCCCAGCCCGCCGCTCGGGGCGCCCCGCTCACCGCGCTGCAGGTCCAGCTTGGTCTCGCGGACGTAGTCGTCGGGGTTGCGGCTCAGCACCTTGACCCGCATCCTCGCTGCCCTCGCACACGCACGCAGCCGCCGCCGGGAAACGCACCCTGGCGAAAGGCACACGTGACCGGATGCGGCCGGCGAGCTGTTCTCGCGCGACTCTGGGACCGGCTGTCAGCCCGCGGCGGGCGGGCAAGGGAGCGAGTGAGCGCGCGGCGCCCCGCCCGCTGCTCGCGCGCCGCCGGCGATGAGCGCCCAGGGGCCCGCGTGCGCCGCGGCGGAGCCGGCGGCGGCGCCGCCGCCCGCGCGGCCCCTCCTCCGGCACGTGCAACTGGAGAGCCTGGCGGCGGGGCTGAGCGGCGGCGTCCTCTCCACCCTGGTGCTCCACCCGCTGGACCTGGTCAAGATCCGCTTCGCAGGTGAGGCCGTCCCGGCCGCCCCGGGCCGGGGCCGCCGCGGGGCCCGGAGGCGGAGGCCGTGGCTGCCCCCGCGGGGCCGGGGCGCCTGCTGGGGCGGTGGGATGTGCCGCCGGGGGCAGGCCTCGAGACCGGCTCCCCCCGCAGCTTGCGGCTGCGGGCTAGGGGCTACAGAACGCGCTGCGTGTCTCGGGCAGGCGAGAGCGCTGACCCGGCCTTTCCCTCTCGTTCGTGAGCACCCATGCCAGAGGACACAGCAGGGTTTCCTGTTTTTAACGGGCGGATTGTTCAAAGTTCACTCTGATGCCAAATATTTTCAACAGTCCAAGCATAGCAGCAGTTTTACAGTAATCCCCGTGATGAAAAGTAGTGGTATTGTTTCGCAGAGAACTCCCACTTGTTTGTTTTTCCGCAGCGAAATGTGTCAGCTTCTCCCAGTTGATTTTGCTGTTAATATGAGAAACATGTTACCTTTTTATCATAGTGTCATTTACGGAGGTTGAAACATTTTGCTGTATCTTTGGATTATTATCTTAAATGGATATATGGGTGTTTAAGATAGCAACAACAAATAGTGAACTGTCACAGAGAAGTTTAACAAAATTTAGAGCATTACATTTCCAAACAGACTTTTTACAAAGTTCATTTTAAACACGTCCCTGCATATCCTTGTCTGGGCACAGCCCGGGCTGTTATGAAGGGCGTAGCTAGCAGAAGTGCTCATTTCTCTCTGTTCCACTCTTGTACGACTGCATCTTAAGTACTGTGGGTAGTTTGGGGCTCACCAGTACAAGGAAGACATTGATGTACTGGTGAGATCCTAGTGGAGGCCACCAGACTGGTTGAAGGGGCTGGAGCCTCCTGTGTCACAGGAGGACAGGCTGACAGAAAAAGATCGGTTCAGCCTCACAAAGATGTTGCAGTCTATGATTATGTGATTGCAGGACACAGAGAAAGTGGAGCCAGATTCTTCTTGGAGGTGAATAATGATAGGGCAGGAGGGAACAGGCACAAGAGGAAACGTGGAAAACTCCAGTTATTTATTAGGAGAGAGGATTTTTACCATGAGAGTGGTCAAATACTGGAAGCAGTTGCCCAGAGAGGCTGTAATCTCTCTCTTCAGCCTTGGAAATGTCCAGGAACCAGCTGGACATGCCCCTGAGTAACCTGGTCTAATTAGAGCTTTTGAGCAGGGGGTTGGATTAGATGACCTCTGTAGGACACTGCCAACTGATATTACTCTGTGGTTCTATATGATGGTTTCAGTTTTGTTCTTGATTTCCATGTGTCAGGTTTTGGTTGGACTCACCAACACTCACTGCTTTTTTACAAAAGTTTGTTCCAGATAGTTGAGATCTGAAGTCCATCTTTTAACAAAATAGCTCATGTATTGATTGTTGATACCTGCAGAATACACCTTTGGGCACAGGAGAGAATACAATGCTGATATGGTTTGAGTTTCAATGTCATTTAAGGATGCGGGCTTTTCCTCCCTGCTGCACAACAGTGTCATTGACATTGCCCTTTCTTTCCATTGTTGGAGGCTGCACTGGTTTTTGAACTATACCTAAGTTACTTGCTGGTACTGCAATGTTAAACTTACTCTACGTTACCTCCAGGTAGCTTTTTAGTCAGACTGTACAGAGAAAGAAAAGGATAATTTCACATGCCTGTTTGGGTTGAAAATAATGATTCCTATGTTTTGTCTTCAATGAGGAAGTAAGAGCTGAGATCCAAAATCAATGTTTTGAAGATTCTTGGCAGACTGCATTCATGTCTCTGATTTCCCACGTCACTTAATATGTTTATAAACCTGATTTAATGACAGCATGGTAAAGAATTCAGAAAGGTCTTTGGGAAAGATCTAGCAGTGCTCATTCAGGAGGGAGAGAAGAGGCATTTAATTTGGGTTCAAGTTTTGAGTGATTGTCAAGATGTTGAAGCCTTGTCACAGTGTGCTCAGAAAAAGCATTTTTTCTCTAGTCCTGAAGTCACGACATACAGTACTGTACACAAAATTCAAAGGAGAATGAATAATAATGTGTCACTGAACAGAAAACATCTGAAATTCATGATTACCGGGATTAATCTTGATGAGGACACAAAAACTGTGCTGACTGTAAAACTGTGAGATTAACTTATGTCTATATTAAGAATGAAAACTGCTGCTATATAGAGTAATTTAGGTCAGAAGAGATCGATGGAGTTCACCCCCTACTTGGATAAGGTCTGCTTAGATCAGATTGCCCAGCGTCTTATCTGCTGGAGTTCTGAGTAGCTCCAGAGATGTCTCTTCAGGCAACTTTTTGCAGTATTAGACCACTCTGATGGAGAAAAAATTCTGGTCAGAATTACCTCTGTTCCAGCTTGTGTCAGTTAGCTCTTGTCATCTCACCGTGTGCTGTATCACACATGTCACCAGTAACCAACTTATTCTTTTGCTGTTATGGTAGGAACAATAATATTTACCACCGTAAGTTGCATGAATATCTGTGTTCTAAATTAAATCTATCAACAACTTGCATGCTTTTTATCTTTTCAACAGTCATGTTTTCTAAATGTTTGGACAACCAGCTGTTTGGTTTTCGGGTGGGAGAAGTGTATAGTTTTGGTGTTTTCCTGCAAATCCATTCAATAAGAATACAAGGAGAACACAGGAATTTTTGATGGAAATAACCTTTGAATGTTCTGGTAAAAACTGACTTTGGAGTCAGTGAGACAGGACCTGTTGAAGAGGAAGATTGGACTTTAGAGTTGTTATTTGGGACTTGTCTAGACTCCCTATAGAAATGTATTGTATCACATATATCACTTAAAATGTGATGAAAAATTGCTGGGGCGCTAAAAAGAAGAGACAAAAAACTTTAATTCAAAGCTATTACTCACCAAAAATGCACAGCAGTGCATTTATTTAGCCTTGTCAGGTTGATGGGAACTTTCCTTCTGCAGAGCTTAAAGGTTCTTTTTCTTTTTAGGTTCTTTAGGCTTATGAAGCTGTAAACCCGAACTCTTGCAAACTTTTAAAAGAATACTTTTAAAGTACAGCTGATGAGTTAGGTTTCACGTTCATTTGCAGCTTGCTTTGGAGGCTGTGTACTTTTGTGGTGGCTTTTACACAGCTGAACTTCATGCTTTCTGAAATATTTTTCAGTATAGTTTCTTTCTTTCGTAGTAAGCGATGGATTGGAGCTGAGGCCAAAATACAATGGGATTCTCCACTGTATGACCACTGTCTGGAAGCATGAAGGACTACGAGGCTTATATCAAGGGGTAACTCCAAACATGTTGGGAGCAGGGGCTTCCTGGGGACTTTACTTTTTCTTGTAAGTAGAACTGTAAAATATGCCATATCCTGTGCAATGTAATGTTCAGATATACACTGCATCTTCTTTGGGGGGTATAAAAATGTGCTAAGTGGCTTATAAACTTGTGATTCTTTTCATAACTTCAGGTGTGTTACCCCTTTTTATGGTTTGCTCATTTAGAATTTAAGCAATTTGAGTCAGACCTGTTAGTTTGTCAAGTACAGGGCATTCTGTTGATGCTGTGAAAATACTAAGGAACTTGAGAGATGGTGACATAATTTGTGAAGAATCCTCTAAAAGTGCCAATACACTTTGCTTAAAACCTCACAAAAAATAAAAACCTAAACTGATGTGTTAAGAATTAGAGAACATGATAAAGTTTTCTACTAAAGCTAAATGTGTAACTGATTTTTAATAACTTTAGTGACAGTCATTCTTTCATTGTGAGTTGATGAGTTGGGGTAAAGTTAATTTTCTTCCTCATAGCTAGTGTAGTGCTGTGTTTTGAATTTCATATGAGAATAATGTTGATAACAGACTGATGTTTTAGTTGTTGCTAAGTAGTGTTTATACTGAGTCGGGAACTTTTTAGCTTCCCATGCTCTGCCAGTGAGGAGGTGCATGGGAAGCTGGGAGGGGGCACAGCCAGGACAGCTGACCCAGACTGGGCAAAGGGATGTTCCATACTGTATAACATCATGCTCAGTATATAAACTAGGGGGGCATTGGCAGAGGGGTGGTAACCACGGCTCGGGAACTGGCTGGGCATCTGTCAGCAGGTGGTGAGTAATTGTATCATGCATCACTTATTTTGTATAGCCTTTTACCGTTGTTGTTATTATATTCTCTTCCCTTGCTGTCCTACTAAACTGTCTTTATCTCAACCCATGAGTTTTAACTTTTTTTCAGTTCTCCAGCCCATCCCACTGGGGGCAGGGGAGGAGTGAGCGAGCGGCTGCGTGGTGCTTAGTTGCTGGTTGGGGTTAAACCACAACAACAAGCTTTACTTTTAAGGCCCATTTTTTAATACTCAGTCTTTTCTACTTCATTAGCTGTGTAACTGTGACGTGATTTACTGCTGATCCCTATTAACTGAAACACTTTTGGAACAGTTAGTTGGTACGCCTATGCAAACCTCGCTTGTCAGTTGTCTAGACTGTGTTATTATTGTACTTCAGCCCTCAAGATGTGCTATAGGTTCTTATTGATGGTTCAGCTCCTGTTGACAATTTCTGAGTCCACAATCTTGTTCTGGAAACTGGATCAAGAGAAGAAAGCTCAGTGTATTTGTGAGTGAGAAGATAGATACCTGTCACTGTTGCTCTCAGTAAAAAGGAGGCTATCTAATCGGTTTCTTTTAGACGTTAATTCTTGATATCCAATAGCTGTTTCAAGATGCAAGTCCCATTGATACTGACAGTAATACTTTATCAATTTAAATATGTATTACCATAGTTCACTTTAAAGAGCTAACTGCTCAGGGATCAATTAATCAACTAAACAAAGATTGTTTGCTTAGATACCTATTTTCAAAGACAGTGTACCACCTAATGTTTTCCATCATCTTAAGTGAGGTGTTTTGTTGTTTGCAGTTTTTTTTAGTGATGTAGGTTTGTTTTCACCTTTACCAAAACATATTTTACTTTTTCCAGTTACAATGCCATCAAAGCTTACAGGAAGGAAGGGAAGCTGGAAAGACTCAGTGCAACTGAACACCTAGTGTCAGCTGCAGAGGCTGGTGAGTTTAAATGCAGAGAAGATTAATATCTGCTTCTAGCCTTTCCGTATGTTGCTCCCTGCCTTTGTGTGTCAGTGCTGCTTTTCCTTACAGGTGGCAAGTGTGTCTGAGTCCGAATGCAATCATTTATTGTCTGTAAATAAATTAATGATGTCCAAGATGAACAGACGGATCACTGTGGTCTTTTTAGTTTTGCTCAGAAATAGCAGTTGTCAAAATGCCTTTTGCCCTTGTTTTCATTGTGTATGAGTGTTTTCCATATTTTGTACTATATTGAGTCACAAAATATAATTATATAAATTTGCTGCTGTTGGCCTGTTAACTCGTTAAATGTTGAACACTTAGACCTAGAAAAGAGGAGGCCTATTGAAGTTAATAGAATAAGTGAATTTGTCACTAGTCCTTGGAAATCTTTATCTATAGTCCAAGTTTTCTTAGAAACTAAAGATCTGAAATAAAAATACAACTTCTATCAGCAAGACTTTTAATATGTTGTTTCTAACATACATTCTTGCACATGCTTCTGTGTTGTATTTAATCTAGGCAACTGAGAAGACTTTTTATTAGGATGTTGGTGCATTCATTTAATGTTGAAGTATAAAGCATATTGTTTGATGTAAAATAACCCTCCACTGTTTTTCACAACTGTAAATATATAACCTATAAAACTATACCAGGTTGCTTGTGTTAACCTGTGAATATGTTTAAGCAAATTTCTAATGACTGAGGTGTCCATTAAATTTTGAACAGTGATACCTGAAGAATAACTCAGATAATCAGGAGTACATTAAGAAATTACTTATGTTTCCTGTCTTCTACAGATTACACTACTGACTGTGGAAAGGTGAGGCAAGAAAGGGGATGTAAAAAAAAAGCCATATGCTCTACAGAATCCCAGCAGGATTAGGTTGTGAAGGCAGAGAGAGGGAACAATGGTGGGCATAAACTTTGCCTGTTTTAAGTAATATGAGTACTCTTGTAGAATAACTAGTTTTGTCATTGTAGAAGCCTGTGTTACACTAGACTGAACAAACTGGGACAAGCTTTGGAGTTGGCATAACAGTCAGTCTAACTTCCATCTGTTCTTAGGAGCCATGACTCTCTGTATTACAAACCCAATATGGGTAACGAAGACACGACTTGTGCTCCAATACAACGCTGGTGTTGATCCATCAAAGCGGCAATACAAAGGAATGTTTGATGCTCTTATAAAGATATACAAGGCGGAGGGCATACGTGGCTTATATAAGGTAATAAAATTTAAGAAAAATTCCAGGATTGGCTAGCACCACTCAGTAGCATGGTGAGATTTGTAAATACTTGTCTGCAAAAAAAAAAAAAAAAGCAAGTAATTTTTTATATTAGCTCACTTACTTTTATTCTGTGTCTTCTTTCCCACTGAAGAACTACAGCAAAAAGGCTTAATCAGAAGAAAAACTATTATACTGTTGAAATACAGGAAATCACTGAAGAATAGAGTGTAAGCTTTATGGCTAAGCCATCTCTTATTGGGTGATAATGCTGAAATGAAAGTAAACTACAAGCTGCTGCTTAATTTTTTTGAGTCTTCTTATAATTAGAATTTGGATAAAGAGGGCAGCAATAGCGTAATCTGTCTTGCTGCTAGCACTTTCTTCTATTTCATCCCTTATCTCTATCTTTCTGACATCTTGTGGAACATAACATATGACTCAATGTAGTTGCTAATTTTTTCTTCCACAATGGATGGTTTCACAACTGCTCATTTGCCCTCTAGTTATTGAGGTCTGTAATCTGTCATCTCTAGATCCATAAAATCTGCAGACTTCTAAATACAGTCTGTGTATGTGTGGGGCTTCTATTCCTTTTAATTTAGGGAAACAGATGGCAACTGGATTTGGACTTTTTGCCTCCTCCTTCCTTCAGGCCATGACATCAAGATGCATTCATCGGTGCCTGGAAGGTGTGAAGAAACTATTTTAGTTCAGTCTGGCTCTTCTCCTGCAAGTAATGCTATAGAACAAGAACAGTATCTCTTAGGAATTGTCCTGATTACTGCACATTAACTTCTTTTATTTGCAGTGAAAAATATAATCCTTCCTATGCTGATAGACTAGTATGCCACATACCAGTGAATGCTGAATTCTGACACCAGGAACAAGGCACCTTACTTATTCCTAAACTGAAATTGTCAGAATTTCTGATTTGCCTGCCTGGATGTCTGCTCTGTTCCATGTAGATAAGTTCTAATTGCTTGCATCAGTTAGGGTTTAAGATGTCCTTCCACTGAGTTACTTTTCACATTGTTCATGCATGTAGCATGTGTTGCCTTTGGCACTAGACACTTTGTAGAGTTAATCTGCAAGTGGGGAACTAAACCAGGTACTTCCTTTGAAAGAACAAATTACTTGCTTAAATCTGCAAAGAAGGTGACCTAGATAGGTCCTGAGTGACTTACATAACTATGCACACTGAACAACTTTGATTTGACATCAGGATTCTCTCAACCTTTTCTATACTGGGGAAGAAGGCACCTCTTCAGTTGGCTCTTTGATTTGTCAATACTTTAGCCTTCCTCCATTTTCTGTTTTTGTGGGAGTTTTCTTTTTTCCTCACTTTATTTGAAATTTGACAGCTTAAGTTTTGTTAATTGCCCTGAGTTGCAGGAGCTGTAATGCACACAAATGTCGTCTTTTTCCTCATATCTTAATTTCAGATAAAGTTCTTTATAGCAAATAAGGGGATCTCTTGAGAATACCACCACAAGTTGGAAATAAAATCTGGAAGTAGTTTCATTCTGATTAATTTGAGATTAGTCTTCCAAAGAACGGTATTTCTGTCCAAGCAATTCCATATCTTTCTCTCTGTTGCAAAAGATGCTGTTACTGGCCTGAGCAATTCCTTTCAGTCCTTTGGGGCACAAGACTAGTAACGTCAAGACGCATCGATCTTTCTAGCAGGGACCAAAGCTGTCTTTTTTAGCTCTGCTGGGTATTGTTCATTCATTAAACTATAGTTCATCTGAAGCTGGGTTCCTCAATTTCTTCTTCCTGAACCTGGCCTGGTTTTGAAAAGACAGGAGCCTTTCCTTCACTGATTATCCCAGTAATCATCTAGGCAGTGATCTTCCCCACCCTCCATCCATTAGGTTTTGTTGTTGGCCTCTGTCCCCCAGATGGCTGGGGACAGAGCTGCTCTGCTGCATACTAGGCTGAGGAAAAAAAAACATCTTGGAGTTATATATTTGAACACGCCTATAGATCTGTTGGAGATCTGAGCTCTAAAAAGTACTTTGCCATGAAGCTGTCATGTCATGCAGCCATCTGCATGTTAAGAGTGCTGTATGGTTCTTTTCATGAGTAAGGCAGGAGAGACCAAACATTGTAAAATAATCATAAGATTGTAGGAGTTGGCACTTTCAGAAAAACTTAAAATATCTCTTGAGCTCTTGGGAAACTGTTAGATGTCTAGAGTGACTACTAAAACATGAATCAAGGATGCAACAGTCTTCCTGGCCTCCATGCTGCTGTGTTTCTATTTTCAGTTTTGTTCTCTTTCAGTGATGATGTAGAAGCAGCAGTTAGAAATAGAACAATGCTTAATAGACAACAGTAAAATAAACAGGAAGTACAGAAAATTTAAGGAGATTACAGAGTCATCAAGACTGAGAATAATAATGAAGTACGCTAACAACAACAAAATCCTAGCAGTTATGTGTGCTCTTTACCAAGTGAAGTAGATATATTGGACACTTCTGTATTGTCATTTCACCTTTGGTAGGCAAGATTCCATACTCTGAGGATAAAGTATTTTTTCTAGCCCATTAACGTCTAAGGCATTTAACTCTCTTTGTTTTGCTATGCTTTTGTCTATGCTATTTTCCTCCTTCTTGCAAATGTGAAGCTTGTAAGCTAAGTGACTTTCTATGTCTTTGTACTTGTATATGGCAAAATCCACTGAGATTTGGCCATCTTGATTTTAACTTTAATCCCAGGTTATACAGAGAGACAGAAGCGTAAGTAACTTTCACGTAAAAGATGGTATCATATTTCACCATGAAGGAATCAAGATGCATAGGGAGATGATGGCATACTTCCAGTGTCTGTCTGCACAAGTTGTCAGAGCAGGGCACTCTGATACTACTGGTCTTTGGCACACTGAGAACTCAAACGAAGAAAACACTGAACAGATTACAGGGGGAATCTGCTGTGTTCTTTCGAAACATATAGCAGAGGCTGCTCTGGTGTGAGCACACTCAAATGCTTCAGGCAGCGATATGAGTACCACATCACCAAATGAACATTGTTCCCTACTTAACTAAGAAGCTTAGACTTTGCACAATCTACATTTGCCTATGTTCCTTTTCATTGTGATGGGCAACCTTTGAAACACTAACCAATGAGACATTTTCCTCTTGTCGTGGATTTAGCACTCGGAGCTGTTTAAGCCAACTTTAAAGTACAAATTTTTTCCCCGCTGTCTGCTGTTCAAAATTATATGCTTTACCATTTAAATTTCTAATTATGTATTTAATTCTGTCTATTGTTCTAATCCTCCAAAAGAGAATTCAAGCAGGACTTCTTTGAGCAACCATTGATCCTGATAAGCCCTCATGGCAAAAATCTTCTGAAGGTACATTTTGAATATTAAAGTAAAAAAAAAAGTGAAATTATTTTAAAATTGATCTTCATAGTCATATTATAGATGAAAAATAAGTATCAAATTCTATCGATTTTTGCATAAAATTCTAAGAATAAGCAAATAGAGTAGGAATATCTTTCAAAAACTTCCTCAGCCAAGATATTTCATTACTGTGAAGAAATCTGTTTTGCTTTGAAACATATTTTCCATAAGAACACATTGTTTTGTATGATCAATAGAAGCCTGGATCAGCTCTTATTTTACTGAGGCGCATTGGCTGACAGTTGCCTCACTCCCTTCTTGCATTTTTTTAATATTGGCCCAACATTAAAAGTATTTCAGTCTTTGGAAGCTTTCCCCATCAGCACAAGACTTAGAGCATGCTGGTACTCATTTAGCAAGTATCACCAGTAGATGCTTTAGGACTCTTGGGTGGAAGTTATCCAAATCTGCTGGCTTAAATTTAAAAGTTTAGCACTCTTAAATGTCATTTAACTTTCTTCTTTTGTTGGTGGGGAAAATATTACCTCAATCTCCTATGATACAAATACATCATTCTTGTTCTTTCCAACTAGAGAGCGATTGCTTCCTCTGTCTTTTAACGGTTTGACTGTCTAACCATGGGCAAGTGTTTGTCAAGATTTTCCCTGCTATTGCTATACAAAAATTTCATACTGTTACTTGTTCTGCTGACCTAGGTAATTTTCTCAGTGATATTTTTGATAATTTTGTTTTTTCTCTGTTCCTCCTCTTCTGTTTTTATATTACTGGTTAACTCTCTTTTCTGATCCAGGTTTTCTTAAAACTAAAGCTGTCCTTTTCCTTCTGTTGTGGTCCTTTGGCTTCAGACTTCACAAAAGTCTAGGATTGTGCTCACAGTTAATGAAATATAGATGTTTGATTTAATTCCACTTGTTCTCATTTGGAGAAGTGTTTCTTCTGGGACTTTAGCTAGCCCTTAATGCATTTTGTCACTGCATGGTCACTGATGATTAGTTCATGACTGTTGTTTTCTACTGTGAGAAGAAATTCATCCTCATTTATCCTAAGAGATCCTAAAAATCACTTCCTGAATGGCTGTAATATTGTAAACTTAAGAAATCTATAGCATGCAGAGAGCTAATCTCTGAAGTGGTAGAAGCTCTGTGCAATTTTTATGGATGCTGTTTTAGTTAGGGTTTGTTGGTTTTTTTTTTAGTTTAGGGTTTAGTGGGGTTTTTTTGTTGTTTAGGAATTTATGAAGTAATTTACCATTTTGTCCTGTTACACTAGTCCAGTGGACTCCTACCAGGATGCCTTCTCTTTTTTGTCTTCTCCAGGCTCTTAGCAAGTAGTATGTTGATAAGTCTTTATTCAACATTCTGGGCTTCTGATTTAGTCTAATATGGAGTTTTGTGTCTGGACGCATCTTTTAATTCCTCTGTCTTAACCTGAATGGATCATGGGAAATAAGATAAAACTATTTGTTAGCAGTATTTTTGAGGAAATTCTGGTTGAGTCCTTTTACCCACATTTTGATCGCTTACTCCATCATAATTGTCCCTTTGCAATAGTTTTCAGCAAGCTTTTGGCTCCCTTAAGTCATTTCTGGCCAAGATGATTAATCTACCATTTATTTCTATTTTTCCGGTGTAAGTGACCAACTCTTCAAAAAGAGATTTAGTGCTTCTCAGAACACATGCAGCTGTCAGCTCATTTTCAGCTGAGCTAGTCCTGTCCCTGAAGGAGCTCCTGCCTTCTCTTTCTTGTAGAGACACTTCAGAAAATACCTGTTTTCCTCCTTCATTTCAACTTTTTTGAAATAAAAAGTTTCTGTGTACTTTCATGTTACACTCTTGCTGTCCATTACTGCCTCTTACAAATGGGGAACATTTCCCAGACTGCTTTGTTACACCTTTGGTCACCTCTGCTGGGCTGCCTTGGGATGTGCTCTGAGCAGGGTGAGGAATATACTCAAACTGATCCAAATTTCAGATTTCTTTCTTTAATGTAAGTCATCCGTAAGTCCTTGTAAGAGTTAGCTTTCCATCTTGTGCCCTTCAACTTTCCACCGTGCAAGTGTGTGGGTGTGAAAGACATTGAGATGCTGGAACATGTCCAGAGAAGGGCAACGAAGCTGGTGAAGGGTCTAGAGAACTGTGAGGAGCAGCTGAGGGAACTGGGGTTGTTTAGTTTGGAGAAGAGGAGGCTGAGGGGAGACCTTATCGCTCTCTACGACTACCTGAAAGGAGGCTGAAGCAAGGTGGGTGTCAGTCTCTTCTCCCAAGTAGAGTTTCCTCTAATTTCAGGATGAGAGGAGATGTCCTCAAGTTGTGCTGGAGGAGGTTTAGATGGGATATTAGGAAAAATTTCACCTATTTTCACAGGGTTGTCAAGCATTGGAACAGGCTGCCCAGGGAAGTGGTTGAGTCACCATTTCTGGAGGTATTTAAAAGATGTGTAGATACGGCACTTAAGGACATGGTTCGGTGGTGGACTTGGCAGTGTTAGGTTAACAGTTGAACTCAACAATCTTAAGGTCTTTTCCAGCCTAAAAGATTCTATGATTCTATATATACACAGACATTTTTCATATAGAAATGTATATATATAATAGATACACATTTATATACACACACACACACACGCACACACGTACATATCTTTCTCCTGGACTTGTGACAAGAATTTTTTTGTACCTCTGCTCCCGATGGCCCTCCTCATTAAGACGCCAACTTCTGTCATTGCCTTACCAGTCTCAGGTGGGAACTAAACAGTTTAGTGCCAGTCCCTGGAAAGGGACAGGCACTGAGCAGCACATCTGCAAGACTGCAGCTTGATTTGTACTCTTACAATCCTGATCCATGTTACCAGCTTTTCAAGGCCTGTGCTTGTGCTCTATGAGGTGGAGATCCTAGGCCACTTGTTTTATCTTGCTCAATCATTAGGTGTCTTTAGCCTGTATGTCGTTTGGCGAGAAGTAACATTTATTACACTTCTGTGTGATGCCTGCCATTAAGAATACCAACTCAGAGTCAGCTTTGAGTCATACTGCACAGTGGCAGTTGTGCAGTCACAATTTGTAAAGTAATGGAGGAGATATATATGTGTGTAAGCTGAGCTGTGTCAAGTTGTATAGTTTTCATGCACTGCTGTTTAAACTTGTTTTATTCCTTTTTTTAGGGATTTGTGCCTGGTCTGTTTGGAACTTCACATGGAGCACTTCAGTTCATGGCATATGAGGATTTGAAACTGAGATACAACAAGTATAGAAACAGAGAATCAGATACAAAGTTGGTACGATTCTTGAGTATAAAAATGTGTTGTGGCATGTGATTAAGCAGAAATCTGTTCCATTTGTCTAGGTCATAAAACAGCCAAATTTACAAAGTATCGATACATTAATTGGAATGTAGAATATATAGAAGGAAATAATACTTTTTCACTTTTTAGGAATAAGCAACTGATTAGTGCTGTTTTCCTGTAGGGAAACCAACTTGTTATTTCCTTGTCTTTTGAGAGGGATGAATGTTTTTTTGCCTTACTTTGTGGAACCATAGGTGGTGATCCTAAACACTTACATGGAAACTGGTCAGGTGCAAGTTGGGCTAATGTCATTACTTCTGGAAGAAGTGTTTCACTTGATAGGAATGAGAGGGCACAACACATGTTTTACAATTCATTACTTGTAGTACTGTATATAGTAAACTTTGCCATTTTTAAGGTACATGTATTATAAGGGGGAAAAATGTAGAGTATCATTTAGTTCAACATTTAAAAATCAAATAAGATTTTGGGAAATTGGCTAATTTAAACCATATTTAAGGCAAGCCTGGTAATTTTTGTTGCTTTTAGAACACTCTGGAATACATAATGATGGCAGCTGTATCCAAAATATTCGCTGTGTCAGCAACATATCCCTATCAAGTTGTGCGAGCTCGTCTTCAAGATCAGCATAATACGTATTCTGGTGTGTTTGATGTGATCCGCAGGACATGGAGGTAGGCATGCAGAATTAAAAACTTAAGTCCTGGAAAGTGGGTCTTGCAGAATCAGAACTATGTTTTCTGGATTCCATGCTGACTTGCAGAACTAGTGCAGCTCAGAGCAAACAAAATATTAGCTGTACAAAGTCACTTTGTGCAAGATGCTACTAATAGCAATAATCTAAGGACAAAGGAGGAGATAGGAGAGGGTTAATGCTAGCCTGCAGGCTTCTGTTGTTTATTCTGTCTCCCTTCTCTCTTGCCCAGCAAATTTTTCAAGATTAAAAAATAACATTGCGTTGTCTGTTTTGGGGCTCTTAAACAATGAAGTCTCACTTGAACTGCTTTAGATTATCACAGGAGTGTTTTGCTGCGGGGAGTTGTGGCTAATCCAGGTGCCTGGCAGGAGGAAGTGAGCTGGCCAGAGCTGTTTATACTGATGTCCCTGGGTTACCCTGGGGCCTGACTGCATTTGTAGTCTAGTCCCAGCTTCCAGTAGGACCTTTAGAGAACTGTTACCTCACACCTATGCATATTCTTTTCCCTCAGTTCCACAGGGCATGTGAGAGTTTTCACACAGAAGTCTCTAGTTACGAAGGTTGTCCACCTTTGCAGCATGCAACCAATGTTAATCTCGCTTTGGACAATGTTTCTGGGTTGCAGCATATTGCAAGAGGGACATGAGTGGAGTCAGCTAACTCCTGGGGTATTAAGAAGTGCCACATGAATGAGGCTGTGGTGTTCCAAGACCACCCCTGGCTCAGAGGCAATACAACCATTTTGACCAAAGCCAATTCAAACCAAAGTTGCTCTGATGTCTCAGTGGTGTGCCCTTCAGTGCTGCAGTCTATAGGAAGGCTTATTGGTTCTCATAAAGTGTGAATGTATGCAGCTATTCTGAGGCCACCATTGTACTCATTATGAATGAAATGCAACCCAGAGCCCTACAGAGGGTAGGGTAAACCACACACAAGCACTTTGCAGGATCTGTGTTAACTGTACTCATCCCTCCAGGTGTCCTAGGCTTCTATGAAGCTGGAAGATAGGAAGCTGAGATTAAAAGTCCTTAAAACTTTTTAACAGCCCTAACATGAATACTCTAATTCTAATTGGAATAGGTTAGATTCTCATTTATTGGCCCATAGAATCAAAATTCTGGAGGAGGTGCTTTAATTCTTTGAAATTAAATGCTGACTTTAGTTACTTATGTTGACCCTCAGCTCATTTGCTATTAATGACCCAAAACGACCAAGCCTTTCAGCCCTGCTGGCTTCAGTGAGATTATATGGATATGGAAATGCTTTTTGGAACAGGCTGCAGAAATTTTAAGTTATTTTAAGCAGTTCTTGTGGCATGAAGAAAGATAGCAAATTGCCTTCTACTTAGACAATACAAAAAAAGCCCAACCCACAAACACCCAAACCCTAGGCTAAATAACTGACCTACAGAATATTATTGTATGTTCAGAAGAGCGAATGATGGGTTAAAGTTTTATATATTATGGCTCCTTAAACACTATAGGAGGCAATTATTCTGAAACTGTTATTCCTAACCTCAAGTACCTGTCTCAGTGAAAGTGTGAGAAGAAAAATGCCAGGCTTTGTTTTATGTCTGATTTCTATTAAAAGACGTTAATTAAAACTAAATGTTTTTCTATGTCTTTAAAGGAAAGAAGGAGTTCATGGATTTTACAAAGGAGTTGTGCCCAATGTGATCAGAGTGACTCCTGCCTGCTGTATTACCTTTGTTGTTTATGAAAATGTGTCTGGTTTCTTACTTGGTTTCAAAAAAGAAAAAAATTAAAAGGCATGAGCTTGTGTTCATTAGGAATCTACCCTTTATTTTTTATATTTATGATCTGGGAGAGATTTAGTTCAGCAGTCTTTTCTTACACTGTGAATTGATGTAGTATTTTGAGGAAAGAACCTGGAGATAGTAAAACCCTGCCAACATCTCTTCTGCTGAATATTCCTGTATTGCTGCCTTCCTCTCTGAATCAGCTGTGTCTGCTTGAAACAGATGTCTCTGCAACTGTGAAATAATAGCACTTTGACTGGGTGAAGGCAGCTGTGCAGCAATTGAGTTCATCCTGGCCTGCCTGGAATAGTGGACTAATCTGTTTTGACAAGTCCCAAGATGGCAGTTGGTCAGATTCTATTCCTACAGAAGTGGAAAACTTCATATAAAAGCAACTCTGGGGTCTGTCAAAACTAAATCTTTATCTGAGTCTCATGAAGAAAGTATGTATTTAATTGCTTACAGCAATGTCTTCTGAATCCACCTCTGTGTTAATTTGTCAGATTTTAGGATATGGAATGCTTCAAATTCCATTGCTCATCCAACACAAAAATGTTGCCTCTGTGGGGTGCAGTTTGGAAACTCAAAATTGTTTTGTTAAACAGCTGTCCATTCTTGGGTTTGAATAATTGCCAATCTGATGAAACCCAGTTCTTGTCTCATACCAGGACAGACTTGAATTGTGTGTTTTGGCTTGCTTTTAGCACCAGACCAAAGTGTATGTTG
This sequence comes from Phaethon aethereus, assembly GCF_964289735.1. Classification (NCBI taxonomy): domain Eukaryota; kingdom Metazoa; phylum Chordata; class Aves; order Phaethontiformes; family Phaethontidae; genus Phaethon; species Phaethon aethereus. The sequence continues at coordinate 23,360,004 of NC_138582.1, forward strand.
TGTGCATTGCTGGCCACTTACTTAATTCATTTTCTCTCTCTTCCCTGCCTGCCTTCTCTCTCCCTCTCTGTCTTCCTGTGTCTCAGAGAGATTCTGTCTCTGTTACTGATACATCTGACCAAATATTACTAAGTATATGCATATTTGAAAGTAGCCTTACATTTTTAAAATTAGGGTTTTTTCTTAGTAATCCCACAGAGATGCAGTTTTCAAACCACTGTGATAACAAATGTGACCATGCTTACTTTCAATAATATTCTCTGAAAAAAAAAATTCTGTAAGTACGTACTCTAAAAAATACTGTGCACAGAACTTTCTTAAAAAAAAACAAAGCGATCCATTAATGTCTTCTGATTTGGTCTAAGGAAAGGACTGTAAGAATGTATTGATTGCTAACTTAGTGATAAAACCAGTACATCTCAGTAAATTTGTATAATAATGATGTTTATTTGCATGCCAATAATTGCTGTCAAGGATATGTACTTTTTGGAGATCTGGGTTTGGTTTTTTTTTTTAGTTGTTTAAGAAAAATACATTACTGGCTGTAACATCTGTCTTCTGCTGTTAGTAAGAAGGTAGTAAGAAGTATCTAGAAAGTATCATTTAACTAAGGAGGAAATAAGTTAGCAAAGATTATTCAACAGGTAGGGGGGAATAATCAGTTTCATAAGGAGCGGAGAATACAATCCAGCAAAACACCTGCATAATCCCTTAGAGAAGTTTCCTGTTTAACAGAAGACTAACCTAAAGCAGAAATAAGGCTTTTTAAATAAAAATTTTACAGATTAGGGAATTGGTTTCAGTTATAAATTAAAATCTGGAAGACTACAGAAACTGCTCAACATTTTGAATCTTATTTCAGCAATCCACTTGCTTGTTTCTGTTGATACTACTGCCACTTACCACATTTTATGTGTACTTAACTTTATTAATAATTTACACTTTCTTCTCCATTATCCCATTCCCTTTATTGATACAGCTGATAATCTCATCTGAAAAAGGCATGTGGCCATTATGGCTGGCTTTGGTTTTTATTATGAAAGTTTCTATGTGTATTTAGCTGAAGATCAACTTTACTGAAGTTTACCATGCAAATGACTGTATAGATCCCTAACAGCTACTAACTTCTGCCTTTGGAGGGTGTTTACTTGGTTTTGTGTGTGTTCTAGTACGCAGAATGAATTCAATGGAACACAGAGATAACTCTGCCACCCAGGGTCCAAAAAATACTGTGAAGACATACGAATAAATCGTAAGAAGTTTTGCACTTACTACCCTGGATTGGTGTGCTCTAGGCCCAGAACAGCTTAGTCATGCTCCAAGATAAATGCAAGGACAGGCTACAAGCATGTACACAATCACTTACTGTATGTTAACTGACATTCTGTAAATTCACTCCATAGCTTAGCTCATAGTAACTTGTTTGTGTTCAGATACCTTAAAACCCATCGTCCAAGCCAATGAAAACAGTACAGTTCTTCAGAGACAGAATACCAGCTGTGTAATTTGCTGGCTTTCAGCAATATCACATGTAAGCTTGCAGTTGAGAAAGCCTGAATGCTCTCCTAGCTGCAGGTGTGTTCCTCCAGCACTCTTAACAAAAGCTGCAGACAAGAGCTACCAATTTGAGAGATGCCTGGGAAAAATCTTATAACCTGTTCAGAAAAAAAGCTGAGATTTAATCCTAAATAGTTGAAATAAAATCCTTACCTCAGATTGAATGGTTTTTCCTTTTAATTTGTGGGAAGAGTGTAGATTTCTGCATGTTGTACATGCTTTTTCTTGTTTTTTTGATTAATGTAAAATTGGTTTTGTAATATAAACACGACTTCTTTGCCTTTAGAATCTGTACAACTTTTAAAAAATATTTGAGTATATCACTTGTTGCATTTGGAAGAAAATACTTAAAACTCTGAGGCTAATGCTGTGCTGGCATGATCAGTGTTGTCACTTGTCCAGTCTGGAGGCTGCAGTCAAGTATCTGTGACATCATTCTTTCACTTTACCAGTACACTTTCTGAAAGTCAGGGCATTTCAGCCTGCCTTATTTCTCTATCTTCCGAACGATTTAATATGTCTAGCTTTTAATTAATACCAAAGTGATTGTATATGTCTGAAAAGCTAAATCCAGGAGAATTATTTTACTGGAGCAATGAAATTAAGTTTTGTAACTGTAAAATTATTTAGTATCTGCATGCTAATAGTGGAGACCAATAATAGATGTTTATATTGAAATCTACTCTGTTGAGAGGAGAAAGATGGAAGGAGAGCTTAGTCTATTTTTACTTCATTATTCAGAACAAGGTATTTAACGCTTACCACATCATCTAGGTCACAGATAAGTCACCAGGAGTTTGTTGAGAGACTTAAGACTAACAGCAGAGCATCCTATGTTGTAGTCAGGTTTACAGGAATAGATGTTATGTATGTTTTCTGAAGGCTAAAGCCAAGACCCGAGTTTACTTTCTTAGAACTTTATAGGAAGTCTTCTAAAAGAATCACTTGTGTATCATAACACCATGTAAAATACCTTAAACAGTTTGATGATCAATAAAAGAGACTGCATTTTTTTAAAAAGGTCTTATTTATTTGATACAAAAAGTTACAGTTCATTCTTAAAATGGTGGTGATATATTTTCACACATCAAACGAGGAATTGAAAAAGTTAATGAACTTGGGTTTGATATTTATATTCTAAAATGATTATTATAAAAAGCCTCTGCAATGTGCAAAAAAAGGCTAGACAAAGACTACAGATGCAAGAATTTTGTGCCTTTCAGTCAAATACTTGCATTCAACTCTACAGAAATAAATTCTGAAGAAAATTGTACAAAATTTAAAAAAAAGGGGGGGGGGGATTATAAAAAGGAAGAGAAAGTTATTTTGGCAGTTCTTCAATGATGATTCGGGAGACTGAGTTCCATCCAGTAGAAGCATCTCCCCGTGGATAATCTGAGCAAGTCCCGACCCAGATGGCAATATCCACCAAGCCGGCATTGATCCCCTCACACAGACCTTCCACTGGATAAAGGCAAAAATCAGGTTACCTCAGCAGACACAATCACTTTGTATTTCACAACTGAAGGTGGACACAGGTACTTAAGAACAGCAGTTCACTGCAAGCTCAGGCTATTTAATTAAACCTGATCGGCATTTTTAGAAATAAAACCTCTTTTTTAGAGATGTGGCAGCGTAGGTTAGAGAGTCATGCACTGCCTTTACCCATGCTGCTGCTTAACGTCTGCTGTGGTACCTGAAGCAGATCCCAGTCCACAGGATGGCTAAACGGGAGGTATTCCTGCTTCTTTAAATGCCCAACTTCACAAACTGGTAGCTGGGATATGGCTTCAATCCCAGCCACCCATCTTTTCAGCAGTGATGGGGAGGAGGGACGGGGACACAGCCATACCCGGCTAAGTCCTGCAAAGGCGATTGCCACCCTGTGAGCCTTCCCACTCCTATTTCACTGCTTCTGTATAAAGTTTCACTTCTGTTGCACTCTTCTTCCCCGCCCCCCCCCCCCGCTAGCACCACTAGTTGAGAGTGGGTTAATGAAGCCAGGTGGGTCCTACCCCTTGATGGAAAAACCTACCATAGCTCTAGACATTAGATTTCCTGCAGTCATGAAATAAATAGTACAGGGAAGAAAATGGAGAAAGACTATAGACCTGATGTTAGTCCCCTTTTCCTAGTGTCATCTCCTTTTAGGTGAAGGACTTCCCTAATTTGCCTTTTACTTAGCAATTGAATAATTTTTCCTAGGTACTTCAATCCATAGGTAGTTTTGTGCCCCATCTGAAATTACAGTAGAAATTCCAGGAGGAATAAATCTCATCTTATGCACAGATAATGCACAAATACCAGCACTTTAAGCCAGGATGACACTGTCTACTTGGCAATAAGGCAGTTTCTCCGTATGCTAATACAGCACAGAATGTCTCTATTCATGTTGTAGCAGAGATCAGTAGAACTCTCTGTATAGAAATCTCTTCCACTTATAAATTGCAGGATGTGAGTAAGAAAGATGGGGACAGACTTTTTAGCAGGGACTGCTGTGATAGGACAAGGGGTAATGGTTTTAAACAACATGAGAGTAGACTTAGACCAGATACAAGGAAAAAAATTTTCACAGGGTGGTAAAACCCTGGCACAGGTTGCCCAGAGAGGTGGTAGATGCCCCATCCCTGGAAACATTGCAGGTCAGGTTGGACAGGGCTCTGAGCAACCTCATCTAGTTGAAGATGCCCCTGCTCACTGCAGAGGGGTTGGACTAGATGACCTTAAAGCATCCCTTCCAACCCAAACTATTCTATGATTCTACCATGAAAAATACCACAGTAATAAAGTACCATTTAATAAATAATTCTAATACTGTTACACTTGATTGATAGTCAACTGTGAGACATCACAGTAAGAGTAATAAGTGTTAGCTGGCTCCTCTTCTGCCACTTCTTTCAGTCTTTCGACTTTCTGAGGCAGACTGTACTCTGCATTTGGTAACTAGATTTGCTCCTGGCTTCTACTCCATCTCTGTTCATGTGGTCTTGGCATACGTACCTGAAGAAGTTCGGTGTATATTAATAGTAGAATTCAGCTCTGGGCTTCCTTGATCTAAATATATTATGGCTTCAATAGGAAGTGGCCCAGTACATTCTGCTCCATTAAAAGTAAAGTACCAGCGCTGACAGCAGGCATTTTTGCATTTCAGCCGAAGCGATCCACTGAAGAGAACGCGGAGAGCACTGTTCGAGCGCATCTTCGTAAATGTACATTCCTAAGAGGAGACAAAAATGCTTTGGTAGCAACCAAAATAGGTTTTGAACCTATTTATTTTCTATATACTTATATTTAGGAAATATATTTATATTTAAGAACACATTAGGAAAATATGTATAGTTATTTCAGAACATTTTGGCTATTCTCTTTACTTATATTTAGGAAATATATTTATATTTAGGAACATATTAGGAATATATGTATAGTTATTTCAGAATGTTTTGGCTATTCTCTTTAGTCTCTTCCCTCGGGGGAAAAAAAAAAAACACCACAACCTTCAAGTACAATTTCTGCCTCTGTCACCAGAAATCCTGGATTTAACAATTATCACAAGATTTGTGAGAGGCTTAAACTCTAATAAAAGGTTTCAAGTTTTTAAGAGGTTGTTATTCTGTCTTCAAAATGCTGGAGATCAGGGCAGGGGGGAAGCAAGGGACAATTCTCAAGTATAAGGCAGTGAGAAATGTCTACTCAAAAAAGTTGATTCTCACTCTAGCCACAGCAATAGCAGTTAAATTACTCCAACCAATCTGGCCATTGCTCCATAGCTGGGATTGAACTGGGATTTCTTCCCCTCCTCTAGGCTTGCACTGTTGTGTTTGAAAGTTTTATACCCAGGGCTGCAGCGGAGGAAGGACCGTTTGGGTAACGCTTGGTAATTCTGCTCCTGAACGATGCCGATCCTTTCCGCAGTAGCATCCTGCAACTGAGTTTCAGTGAACGACCATTTTGAAGCAGGAGTTACAAAGTCAGGTACAATCAACAGAGGAAAGAAAGATGTACGTCTCTCCTGTTCCTTATGATTGAAATGGTAAAAACCTTGCCCTGTTCTGGGCAAGCTGGAGGTACTTTCTTGTTAAGTGTGACTTTCAGCCTTACAGTTACAGATCTGGTCTTCTAAATGTACTCTTACACCAGCCACATCATTCTTTTGAAAAACTATTAGAGAAATGAAATGGGGACATAGCTGTGAAACACAGCTGAGATGAATCTGAAGTAGCTGAACCTTTGAGAAGTTCACCCTTACATGTAGAAAAAGGCTCCGATGGGAAATCTGTACGATTGGTGCTACCCAGCTCACAGAGGCAGATCTACAGCCTGCTGAGGTTGGCGAAGTGCAGCATCCCAGGCAAAGCTAACGTACCGCTATCTTCCCGAGATCGATGCCGTAATTAAGCGCACTCCACGAACACTGCTTGAAGTTGGGCGTCCAGGACTCCTCGATGCTCTCGCGCATGCACTCGCCCTTCTCCCCCTTCAGCCCGTCCCGTCCTGGGATCCCAGGCGTCCCAGGGATCCCGTTGGCTCCTGGGTTTCCATCCCGTCCAGGAACGCCACTGGGGCCTTGCAAGCACATGCCGTTGTACTGAAACACAGAACAGATCTTGCTGCTTCTGCCCGTTAACGTCGAGGCTAAGAACTTAAACAAACACAAACAAATAACAACCACAAAACCCAAAACCCCTGCTGTGACACAAGCTAATGGGCTTTCTCTGGGTCACGAAGAAAATGGTTTCATAGAGGAAAAAAGGAAAAATAAAATTTCAAAGATAAGCAGTGACAGCAGAATTTGCCGTAAATTAAGACACCAATTATTTCATTAAAAGATGCATAAATCCTAGAATTAAAAATTGGCCTAGTCCAAGGATTAAAACCTGTTGGAAAAACCTCAGAATATTAAAAACATTCCAAAACAGAAACAAAAAAAAAGTTATACGTTTATAGTTACTTTCTCCTAACCCACCATTGCTTGTACGTCTTGTCTTGGATAAGAAGCTTTTTTATCTTTTTTTAAAGTAGAGTAACTTTTGCATTTCATACAGAGCGGAGGTTAACGCTGGTTTTCTTCTGTCACCACTCCTCCGAGACAGAACCGCGTTGTGATAGCCAAGCCACGCTCAGACTCCAGAGCGCGCACAGCACAACGGTGCCGACGTTGGACGTGGGAAGATGCACCCTGGAATAATCCCGAACTCGGGATCCCCGTTCGTAGCAGTGGGAAGGCACACGAGGGAAGACGGCACACGAGGGAAGACGGCACACTAACGTCCTCCCTAACATCACGATACAAGGAAAGGCCAAACGTTGCTCTCCCAAGCTGCACGTTAACACACGTTGCCTTCATACCTTATGAGATTTGGGTTTGCCCCCCTTGGAGAGTGGGTTTGTGCAGCCCAGAGCTCCTTCCCCCAGCAGCCGGAGCGCTGGCTGCCGGGGGGGAGACGTGTGCGGAGCTGCCACAAGAAACGCCGAGCAGGGGCTGGCGACCACAGGCCTTCCGCTTTAAATGCTCTTTCCCACCTGGTGACTGACTGCTTCCCCCAGTCTGCATCCCAGACCCTCACAGGCAACTCTATTCTGCTCCTCCCCTTTCTCACGCCTTTTTCTCTTCATCCGTTTTAAACCACCCAATCCCCACCTGTTTCAAGAAGAAACGATCCAGCAGCTATCCCCCCTGCTGCGAGCCATGCCGCTGTCTGCGCCGCAGGAGCTGTGAACTCTGCCCCTGCCCTCTCTCCTTTGTCAGACTGGTGAGCTTTCTTAGCTTTCTTCTTCTGGGGCTGTTCCTTTTCCTGTGCTCGGGTGCAAAAACCAGTACGGCCAGCACAGGCGCGGCTGGAGCCACGCTATGTATAAAATCAGTGACTCTGTGGGTTCTAAGAGGAGAGCTGGACCGACGGATGCTAGCATTCCCTTACTGCCCTCACCAAGGAAGACACTGTGGCCTACGGCAGTGGAAATAGCAGGATGTTCTCACCGGGAAGGCCACGTGTAACAGAGTTAGCCGGAGAGAAGGCTGCGTGGTGAAGCACACACCGACCCAGGGGCCACGAAAACGATGCAAAGACCTTTCTGTTCCACACAGCACTGGTGATCTGCTTTTGCTGCTACGGTGCCGTTGGACTCTGTAGCAGGGACTGGCGCTGGGTTTTGCACGTGGGTACTCACCACAGCAATCCCGAGGACGGAGAAATGGTCAAGAGCTGGGGGCAGGCCGAGGCTCAGACCCGGGGGCACCGGCAGCACAGCGAGGGAGCAGGGGGCTGCCCCAAAAGAGGGGCTGCCGCTGCTGCTGCTGCCTTCCAGGGAGCGCAGCTTAGCCGTTGCACACCCCAAAAAATGGATGTGAGCGGAAGAATTACCTGGGTTTCAGGCTCTGCTCCAGTTAAATTCACCTACGCTTGCCAAATCAAGTCTTTTTTTCACGCTTTCTTAAGCTGGAAATGCGTGAAACGTCTTTTAAAATGAAAATGTCCACCGAAGGCAGGATCACCCCTCGGGCACGCCTTCGTTCTGCCCTGCAAGGGCTTTAGCCAAAGCAGCCTGTACAACCGGGCTGCGGCCGATGCAGCCACCATCTCTTCACCCGCGCTTCGCTGCCCACTCTCCCGCACCAGAAAGCACGAGGCGATGCCAGAGAAACACCCTGCACGAAGGACCCTAAAATCCCGCTCCACAGAAAATGTAAGGTCCTCCAGGTGTGCAAACTCCCTTATTCTCGCTTCCATTCCATTTCTACATGAGTGGAAAAGAGTAATGAGGTGGTGTGAAAGGGAAGCTTGGCCACCCATGGTGCTTCCAGCACATCATGTTTAGTGATCTCTCTGGAGATCATGGAAGAAACGGCCACGCCACTGATTTTCTACAGGAGGTGAGCCTAGCAGCTCACAGAAATAGCTTCACATCTGCTTTCTACATTCCAAGGACTGGAAAATCTCCCTCCCTGCTTCTACCCCTGAGATGGGATAGTCCCAACGCATTCGGGTTTCTGGTTGCAACGGAATAGCAAACGGAGGTATGGAGGTATGCGGTCCCGGGCGCCGAAGGGAGGAATGCGACCCCGAGGAAACGCGGCTTCAGTAACGCGCGCAGACGCAGGTTCCACCGGATCTCCAGCAGAAGAGCAGTCCTCCTGCTTCTCTTTTCGCAGCGCGTTATTTATTAGGTAGCCTTTTAGGAGCTAAGCCGCATTTACGGCTGCTTGTTGCAAGGGCTGGGAGGTCCCGGCGCTGCCCCGCAGACCGGGGTTACCGGCTGCCGCAGCCGCCCCGCCTCGCTGCGCCGGGACGGGGCGCGGCCCCGCCGGGCACCGCAGACCCCGGCGGACTCTCATCCGCTGCGGCAAGCACGAAGGGGCACACCCGGCCGCCGAAAACCGGCGGCTGCTGTCAAACCCCTTCTGACCCTTTCTGGGCGTTTTCCTGATTCAGCACAACCAGAAAATAATTAAAAAAAAAAAAAAAAAAATCAAGCGAGAACCCAGGGAAACGCGGCGGCGAGCCCGGCGGTGCCGGGCCCGGCGCGGCAGCGAGGTTTTTCGCAAAGCGCTGGTTTTTCGCTTTTTTTCCCCCCAACCTTTGCAACAAAAAAGCAGCCGCGCGGCTCCTCCGGCCGCCCCCCGGCCCCCCGCCCGCGGCCCCGGCGCCGCCGCTCTCACCACGTCCACCACCTCCCGCTGGCGGAGCGCTTTCTGCTTGCCCTTGGGGCCCTCCGCGCCGCCGGCCGGCGGGGCCGCCGCCAGCAGCAGCAGCGGCAGCAGCAGCAGCGCGGGCAGCGGCGGGGCGGCGGCGGCGGCCGGGGCGCGGCGCATGGTGCGGGCCGGGGTCGCCGTGGCCGAGCTCGGCGGCGGCGCAGGCGCCCGTCTCCGCCGCTCTGGGCGGCAGCGCGGGGATAAATGAGGCTTTCAGAACGCGGAGTCCGAGCTCCCTCCCCGGGGAGGCCGGGAATTTCCATCCTGTAACCGAGCGGGACGCCGGCAGAGCCACCCCCCCCGCAGCCATTGGCACGGGGGCCGGGGGCTCCCGCCCCCGCCGGCCCGGCCCCGCCGAGCTGGCCCCGGGCGGCGCCGGCAGCCCCCGGCGGCGGCGGCGGCGGCGGGGCCTGGCGGGGCACCGCGCAGCCCTCCCTCGGGGAGGCCTGCCGGCCTCTGCCCCGCAGCCGGTCACGGCTTTCTGCGCAGCCAGCCGCTTCGCCCCGCAGGGCCGGCACCGCAGGGGCCTGGTGCACCGGGAGGAGAAACGGGGCTCAAACGGCACCGGGTACAAATTGCGGGTTTCATTTTAACAGAAGCACGAGCTCGGGACACAAAATCCGTCTGAGCGGCAGCGGAATTTGGACTTTTGTTGAGCCGCTTGGTATTGCCTGACTTGAACGTAACACAAGAAAAGTCCTCAGCAACGTGGCGTAAACCATCTCACTCGGCTTCCAGTTAAAATAATATTTCGTTTTCATCATATTAGCAGTGAAGGTACTATAAAATAATGAATGCTGTAGGCCCTTAAGCATTAAAAGTAAAAATAACCAATATTTGAAAGACAACTTGTGTATGCTGCAGTCTTCGTGGGATTTGTAGAGGCAGACCTTCCAGAAGGGGGAGATAAGCTTCAATACATTCTTTTTCTGAAGTGTTTAACAAAACCAGGCATTTCTCCTGTAGGAACGTGTGCTACAAGACGTTGAGCCATTCACGCTAGACCACGCAGAACCAAATTTTTGTTCACACTAAGCCTCTTCGCCTTGCTCTGAGTGCAGTTACCTCCGCACTTAAAGCCCTTTCTGTCTTTCTCCCCTTTCCACGACAAAGGCTGAACAACAGCAGTGAAGTGAGATCGAGCCCAGAGGTCACACTGCTGTCATCAGCCCTGTCACGCACTGGCCTGAGAACCGGGACTGACGTCGGCCGCGTTGCTGAGGTTCGGGCTCCAGCCTTGTGGAGAAGTGCTGCGATACACCCAGCCGACTTCATAAACCAGCCGGTAAATAACAATGGTTCCCTAAACCGTTGGGAAAATTTATGGAATGATGTAAATCCTTAATTATAACAATCCCTTCTGTGACAGCCTCAGTGAACATCCACGAACATGCACATGCCGAGCCTTCGTTGTGCAACTGTGCGCTGCTGCCAGCAAACCCTCCTGCCTCTGGTCAGGGCTGGTGGTAATGCCGTGAAAATGGTAACGCCTGACTTTCTCTGTTACGTGCACGTCCACACACGCATCGTTACCATGTGGCTGGGGATCCCGGCATCAGTATGGGCTGTTGCTAAGGCATGTTCGACTGCCAAACTTCTGTATTACAGAATTAATTTCTTCGGGCAAGATGCAACAGCCAAAGCACACAGCACTGCAGCACTGTACACCTTTCTCACGCAATTACTCAGTGTTTTAGATAACAGAATGTGCGCATGCATCCATATGCATTTCCCCACCTGGGTTTGCTCACCATTAGAGTTTGGAGCTGGGCTAGAAGCCTTTAAATCCCAAAAGGCTGGCTTTGCTGGGGGAAGCAAACTGAGGAGCGCTGTAGAGGAAGGTCTTACCAAATAACGGTGGGACATCTGCCTTGAGCTCTGGTGAGTACACTGTACAGTTCCTAGCGCTCATTTGACTTGCAGTGTGCATTACCATCTGGAGAACAGAAATATCAACATCCTTCTTAGCCTGCTTCAGTCCGAGCAAGCCTTGCCATCTGCTAGGCGTATGTTCTGTGGGCTTTTGATAGATCTAAATGCTTCTGAGAGCAGCAACCATTGCTGAATGCTGGTGAGATACTTGAATTGATCAGAACTACTGATCTGCTTTGCCTGAAATATTTCCCAGACAAAAGGAGGTGTTGTAATAAACTTGCCTGAGCATCTTCAAACCAGGATGCATATTAAGTCAACTAGTGATTCCTTCACCTTATCCATCCTGCTATATGATATAGAATTTCTCTTTTACGTGTGGCTTTACGCCCCTATCAGCAAAGATGATGAGGTAGATACATCCGTCATTTAAAAACGTCCCTAAAATCTTCCACGGGATCAGCTCGCTGCTGCAGAGCCCAGGCAGGCTGACGCAGGGTCACCGCGGCACCGTCAGTGCACCGCTCGCAGCAGGCGCTCACACCGCCGGGCTGGTGCCATGAGTGCGGTCTCTCCGCTGCCACTTGAGCTTTTCCCCGCCACCCCCAGCCTCTCAGCATCCCCAAAAACAGCCACACAAGCCTGGAGAGGGGGACGTGCTCATACATGCATGCATTTCCATTCATCTCAGCTATAAAATGTTTAAGTGTTTAAACAGAATGTTTAAATTCGAGGGTCTGCCCACTGGGTCTCTCCGCCTTTCTTGTGCAAACTCTTCCAGTTTGTGAATACTATTTGTTAGATCACTGGCTTGAATACAACCAGTAAATAATTGCTATTCATTCCTTGGTCTTCACAAAGTGAAACAACTGCAGTAGGAAAGATTATGAGCATTTTATCGTGGGAACCCATTGCCCATGGTTAATGCAGAGCTTGGGAATGAAAGACCAGGTCCATATTCCAAATCTGGTAGAAGAGACGCAGATCTGGTAGAAGAGACTCAGGCCTGGTAGAAAAGCCTCCTTACACAGTGAGGAGAAGCTTTAACCACTCAGGAATGGATTTTTCTCAGATGGGAACTATATTACTTGTGGCTTTTCACAACCAGGAAAACCAGGCTTAGGTGTCTAAATATTACAGAAGGTTCAAGGCTGAGGATCCTGAGCCAAAAGAGGCCCAGTAAGGTACGTGCCAAGACCTGGACCTTTCATCTGCTTTTAACTCTTACTGCTTTATACATTTCCCTGTCCTGGTGATGTCTGGGGATTTTGACTTTGATTGGCAGTCCTATCTATTCCCCATTGCTTTGGGGAACTCGTGTGTACCCCAAGCGGAGCGCTCAGGGTTAGCTCTGCGGTGCTCAGCATCGCAACACTCAGAATCTTTGCTGATCCACCCTTGGTGCTTTTCACTGTGGGGTTCATCATTTAGCTCTTGCTCACTTTATTACGGATACTTTCGGGTGAGTTGTAAGTTGGTGTAAAAGGCTGAGATCAGAGAAGGCTGCTGAATTTCTCGAACGGCTCTTGCAGCCTGCCTGTCTGATCGAGGAGACAAAGAGACGTCTGTGCTGCTGTAGAAGAAAACCAAAGCAAGAGCTCTCAGGAAAATTTATTACGGGTTTAAGAAATAGATTTCATTTTCTTCCACAAAAAAACCTTTGGGATGGCATGAAAATCGATGGGATTGTGGCCTTGAGCCCTTCTAACACCTTTTAATTCAAATATATTATTTCTATAGTATGCTTAATATTTCAAAATAATCCAAAACTTCTCTCCCGCTATTTTCCTGCTTTACTAGCACAGATACTTCTATTTAACAAATCTTCCAGCAGCTTCTACACAAATGTGGTAAGCGTGGCACCGCAGTCGCAGCAGTGCTTTGCAGGTACGCTTACTAACATTTGAACCTTAGAAACTAGTTTGGGGCAGATTTTACCAGATTATAACACTCACTGATGTCCCTTTCCACCTTTGAGAAAGGCTTAAAAGTGTAAGTCATATCGATGTTCTACTTCTTGAGACTCTGTACCTCCAGGTGACAGTCATGGGAACAGTTCACTAGGCAAGACGTGGAAAAAAAAATAATTGATCATCTGAATGACAGCCAGAAAGGCCACGCAGAGGTTCGAGCGTAACACCAGAGTTCATCAGAGGAGCGTAACTGTCAGGAAAGCGTACACTAACCCTTCGGAGGCTTGTCTGCAGCAGGAGTTTCCAGTGCCCATATACAGGAGGTCGGCATTTTTTGAGTGTGAGAGAATCATCCTGCAGTTAATTCTTTACTTCTGAATAAGCATATGGCGGTTCTTAACGTTACTTTGGGAAACGCTGCATTTTTTCCACAAGAGAAAACACTAGAGACAGCACTAACACTTTTTATTACTCAGATTAATTAAGTTTTCTATTGGGATAAATCTTTAACATCTTGTGGAAACAGCTCCTTTCATAGCCTGCTGGGGCTCCTAGGCAGATCTTTTTTTTCTGTCCAAGCCATCAGTTGATTTATAGTGGCATTTCCCTATAGCTGTGGCTTTTATAACAATAATAGAAGCACTGGATATCTTAAACTAGACACCACTCACAAATTGTTAGACAGAGTTAGATAAACTTTTATAAAACTATTCAGGATAACCGTCTGCTTCAGTGATAAAGGATGTCCAGACATATTAATGTTGTAAACTTTATGATGAAAAGCCCATACCGAGACCCGTTTTCACTTGATCGCTGGCTGAAAATGTCTGACTCTGAAGGAGTCTGGTCTGTACCTCTGCAACGCTGCGTCCCAAGTGCCGCCGCGCAGTCCTGGCTGCAGTGATGGAAATGTTTGGATTGGAAGGAGCGTCTGGAGCTCATCTGGTCAGTTAGATCGGGTTACTCAAGGACTTGTGCTCATGGTAGAACGGGAAAATTAATTCAGTCCAGTTTTAAGTTAAATTCTTGCAGAAGACAGTAATTACAGACAGCAGAATAAACGTACAGGCAGCCCTCCAGCAAATCAACGTGTACATGGAGGGAACTGAGGCTCAGGAGAAACATTTGCTCTTTTAGAGCGGTTGTGAATTAGTCAATGGTAGAAAAAGTGGCTGCCTCATGAATCCTCGGTAAATAGGCCTTTTGCCAAACTGAAAAGCTAACTTTCCTTGAATCCCGTGTTATTAAATGGTTATTAGGATGTGAACTACAATGCTCCATTCAGACAGGAAAGCTTCTTCAATGAAGGGAACAATCTTGGGTTTTCTACAGCATTCATCTAGTGCACTGCCATATACCTGTCCTTCCAGTTTTGGAAATGACACCTTGAATTAGTGATAATCCTGAAATTAAAGGAATGGACTTGAACTTTGAAGTATTTATTTTTATTTGCATCCAGCATGCCCTTTGAAAAGGAGTTCCTCAGAATAAGCAAGGCAGCAATGAGGAGTGGGCTACGAGCTGAGAACGGGCTGCGTAGCGCTTCAGTGTGGCATACAGAAACCACAGGTCTATACCCACCCAAGCTGACTGACATAAAATATGCAGAAGATGGTGGATACAAGAGGATTTGGTCACAGAAACAGATTAGTTGGCCCAGGACACTCAACACTTGCACAAAACTTCCTGTCTCACAGGCGAGACAGAGAGCGGGACAGTGCCACAACTCGGCGATGACGGATCTGAACACTCATGGTCGCTTTGGCTCTGCCCATTGAACGTAGCGGTGCAGCCAGGAGCCCGCAGCATTCCTGAGACCTGGCTGCTCACACCCACAGTGTCCAGGCGCCCTGACCTCCGTGAAGAAGCACCATGGCTTGCTGCAAGCAGGGCTGTGGAGCTTCTGGGCAGCAGCCACCTCATCTGTTCGCTGATGACCCACTGTCACCAAAAGGGCAATGGATTTACAGGGGCTGGTGGGTCAGGCACAGTGAGAGAGGGTCACCATGAGCGGGTCATCCCATATGTAGGCCCAAGGATATTTCAGCAGATAACCTCTTGCATTAAAATGATTATATGTGCTAAAATAGAAACCTTATTTGACTGGTATCAACAACTGACTAGTGCAATGGCGCTGGAAAGGATCAAGCACAAAACTGCATCCCTGGCTCAGGTGGAGATGAACTTGTGTTTGGCCAGGACAGTGAAAGACCTACTAGGTTCCTGTGAATAAAAATGTCTTTTCAGGTCCTTCTTCGAGTTACCTTTTTTACAGCGGATGCTCATCTAACTATGCTTTTGTGAGGCATGACTGTTTCTAGTGTAGTTTCCTTACTTCTGTCCTTGTAACTTTGCTGTAATTACAGCACCTCCCGGTTGATTAAAAATCTCATAAATGAGTTCACAATTTCCCATTGCTAAGTAGAGAAACTGTCAGTATGTGTGCCCTAAAAATATCTAATGCTGTTGAGGTTATATTAATTTATAAGGCAAAGTCCTCCCTCATTTTTTATTGGATGTGCTTTTTTGGTCTTTCCAACCGGCGTGGTGACTTTCTACTTCTCTCCATAGGGAACCTCATTCCGACCATCAGCTTCTTTCACAGTGTCCATTCTCTGGATGATCATGCCTACTAACATCACATTTTAAGAAAAATAGCTCTGATTAATTTCCATGGCGAGTCCCGACTTCATCCAGCCCCGTATATTTGCATTTCATCTGCTCAGCGGCATGTCACACCCCTGCCAGTGACGGAATGATACACGTCTGGATTGTTAATCCCTGTAGTGCATCTGCTTGTTCTTTAGCTGAAGTCCGGATCACAGTCCTGCCTGTAGGAATCTGGAAGGAGAGCAAGTCCGAGAGAGGACTGTGTCCAGCGGGCAACATCGGTGACTCAAACCCAGTGCCAAGAAACCCCTTCAGCTGCTTCAGCATCCTCAAATCCTTCATCTTCGGCTGGGCCATTCAAGACCTGCATGCACTCTTGGATAGTAGGTATGATACTGCTAGAGCGGGGTCTGGAGAGAATGCAGCTTCCCAGATGGCCTAAGTGATCAACTAATTAAATAACTTCCTAATAATTTTCTCAGGGACCTTATCTGGCAGTGACTTATTTTTGTCCCCATGTCATTTCTTGTGATCCAATTTATGTGGTCAAGCAGAGCATCAGAAAGATAAACTGGGATGCACATTATCTTCACAAGGATAGAGATACTTTGCTCATCCTTCATACACAACAAACACGGAACGTGCTTTTTCCTGTTAAGATCCCTTTGGTGGCCGTGTCTAGTGATCCCACCATCATCTCTAACTTACAAACCAACTCAATGGAAGTAAAATTTCTTCCTGCTGTTTCTCTTCACTTTGTATGTCGAGAGCGAGTCCTAAAATATCAGTGTATTCCTCTCCGCTTGAAACACCCGATGTTCTCTCACGACTATGCTGCCATACCTGAGAGCATGCTCTCTGGGCTGGAGACCAGTGTCCCTCCAGTTCACCTACGCCCAGTCCTCAGCGCCCATTTAGCACCTCCCTTCCACAAAACCTGCTTTCTGCCACACAGCTCTTCTTCCAGAAACTATCCTCCTCTCCAGCTCCTGTTTGTGCTGAGAAACCAGCTGTGAGCCATTTAATGAAGGTAGGTTTAAAGATACCTCAGGTTTGTCACTATTTTAACTAGCGAGACCTCAAATAAAGCAAACTTTTATTTTCGATTTTTAGGTTTAGTTTCAATGAACAAAGTTGAAATACAGGGAATAAGTATTAATGAAGAGCTCAGATATAAGCGTCCCGGCATGTTTTTAATCTTTTAATTATACTTTGCATCTTAAGCACTTTTTAATGGGAATTAAAATCTGGTTAATGTACAGAAGCGGGTTTCATAGATGTACATCAGAAAGATACTCTAGGCTCCGCTCCTAGGGATACAAAGCAGACGGCTCACGAAGGTGTGGCATAGGTTGCCCAACTTCATTATTTTTAATTACAGTTAAACCCTAGTCCATTAAAAAAATAGAGAAGTATAATAAGGGACAAAAATAAGAGCGAAAAAGTAAGTGCAAAAAAAGGTAACGCACAGGAAATAACATTTATTCTCATGAGACTCTAAAATACCTTTGATGCCAGCAGTCTAAATCCCTGTGAATGCCAGTGGTTAATACTGGCAGAGATCTTTACCAGGGAATACAGCCAAGGAGCGAGCGGTCAGACCTTCCAAGACCGACTCAACGAGCGGCCAGCGTCGGGGAGGGATGCAGCATTTCTCCTTTGACGTGCAGCGATCTGAAATTGCACGTTGAGACCAGGTGGTCGGACTTCAAAGGGAAAGGCGATTCCTCATCCCGTTCAGCTACTGCATGGTTCAGTGCTCTGTAGATCGTTAACCGTATTTTGACTGAAGTTTAGCTTTTCATATTTAAGTATTTTCTTTTTCACTTATGAAATGCAACTAGATTTGACCATCTTTAAACCCAGGTATATTCTGCATCCTGTGAAGAAAAAGGACCTAGAGTTCCGTGTCAATCACTTGAACAACTGGCAAAGAAAAAAGTATGTTGCTTCAGCTTGTTAGTACTCCATACCTGAATTGTTTTTTCTTTAAGTTTAGAAAGCAAAAGGATTTAAAAATATTTCAAATACTGCTGATATTTTTCTTATTATGTGCTAATAGCACCTTTCAAATGTTACAAATAGAAACAAAATGCCATTTTTTTTCCATATTCTGGGTTCGTTTTGCAAACTTGGACTATTTTTTCCAAATATATATGTAGCTGTATTTTATACTCTAGGTAAACTTTACCCTCATTTTCACTAAAAAAAAAAAAAATAGCAAAATAGGATAGTAAAAGAGATTATGCACAAAATGTACCATAAAACTACTGTTGTGGTAATCTCAGGTACTGTTTATATCACAAGTCAAATATGATTTAGTATGTTAAATTCATCTCACCCTGTGAAAGACTTTCTATGCAACCTCAAAACTCAGCATAATGCATATTTTGAAGTGATTTTCTCAGTGAATCTCTGTCATAAAAGAGAAGTAAAAGACCATTTGGCACACATTTTTTAAGGCTTGGAGAAGTTGTCAGTATCCTTTATTCTCGCTTTCTGAAAACGAGACTAAAATGGCTGTATCAATCTTTTAAATTATTGGATTTCTAGTGCATCTTTCAGAAGATAGCCAGTCACGATTAAATGACTTAAGTTGATGGGGACATTCCAGTAATAAGTTATTCTTACAGTTTAAGAAAAGCCCTTTTAATATGAATTGTCTATTTTCAGTTTTAACTTTGGTCAGGTAACAGATAAAAGCAAATAACCCAAACACCTTTTGTTAGAGAAACTGTTTATGAGGGTCTTTACAGTCCATCACTGTAAGGCACTCCTCCATACCCTCACCCATCTCCACACCTCTCTTTTCCAGTTTCTTTCCCCCCCGTCATTTTTGTGGGCATTCAAAATGTCTGTTTTAGCTTTCCAGTCACTGCTTGGGCATTTCAAGGTTAAAGCATCCAGGAATCGCAATCTCTGCAGCTGTAAAGGTCACCTTTATAGCCACTGCCTCGCCTAGAGAGGTGGTGGATGCGCCATCCCCGGAAACCTGGAGAACTCACGTTCTGTACGTGATTTCTGGTACAGCAGCACTGGAACACACAAATGCTACAGTCTCATTTTACCACTAATGCGTCTCACTTCCAATGAATGTTATGATTACTGCTCAGTTAGTATTTCACAGTTCTTTGAAAATGTATCTATTTTTAAGCCTACAGTATTGCTGTAACTTCAAAATTAGTTCGTATCCGTCTTTTCTAGAGCAGTTGCCACAAAAGCATGACTTCACTGAACTACCTAAAAAAGGGAATAATATTAAATAAATTTAAAATGTCTATCAATATTTTAAGAAGATACAGCAAGAGCACAGTGTGGAAATACATATTCTATGTAATCTGAAAGAGGTCTTTAACTAGAGGTCATGAAAGAAAGAATCTTCTAAATGTTAGGATGAAAGAACTAGTTCAGTTTCTCACTCTTTCCTAACTCTCCATGTTCATGTGAACAATTCCCAGCATTGTTCTTGGTTTCTCACTTACATAGGAGGGATAAAAACACTGCAATATTTATTACCTGACACAGCTCTCAGAAAAAAATACATTGAAGTGTCTTCGGTGCAGAAACACTACAGTAATACAGCAACAAACATACTACGTGTAGTTAATAAGAAATATCAACTCAGAAGGTCTTACTATACAACAGTACATTTTATTACCAACAAAGACAGTAATAACAAAACTACTGAACACATGTATAAAGTTACCCGCTTACAAACATGACTACAAGAATGAAGGGTACTTAGTGTGCCCTTCCACAAGAGACTTTTCAGATCTTTCTCACTGTCCTTCTCAGCAGCAAGAATTCTGTATATTTTAAATGGGGAAATTATAAAAGAAATAGCATCTAAGGCAATAAATTACAAATGCTAAAATGCCGATGCCATAGTATAAAGGTAAATACTGTCCATTTTTAATGGACAATAGATAAAACAAATAACTTTGGTTTATCAGAACTGTAGTTCCTGTTGATTCAGCATTTACACAACCTTTGTACCATGCAATTTTGCTTGATTCTTCAAAGCATCACCATAAATGCTGCCCAAATTAGAACATAATCATTTCTCTGCATATCAAAATATTGAGAAATATTCTTATTAATAATCAAATGCAAGATGCCGAGTGTTCTTAAAAAAAATACATTGGCATTTAGGGTTAGAAAACAGCAAAATTCTGACTCCAAATCCATCTCAAGTGATAAATCGCGTTGACTTCATTGGAGCCAGGATTTCCTGAGCGCCAAACATTAAAATTCTTATCCTGAATTCTTGTCCTGAGACCAGGACACCATGTCAGTAGTACTTGCTCTTGAGAACGACCCTATCATAAGAAAGGCTACATGTACAAAGACCTTTTTGATTTAAAGAAAATATATTGCTGTAGCTTATAGAAAATTAAGCTTTTTAGAAAAAGTTATCTTGTTTTCAGTAAATATATTGTTAAACAAGCCTGTATATTAATAACTCAGCAGTTTATTTCCTGCAAGGTATTTCTCCACAGAATTAAAAAAAAAAAATCCAGTTACTTGCATAGAAACAATGTGAAACATACACTTTCACTGCAGCTCAGTAAAAAAAATCCCAAAGCGTGTACTTCAGATTCTGTCCCCGACACTGCCAGGGCTCTGAAGTGTTTTCGTCTTTGGCACGACGCACTGGAACACCACACCAGGAGGGGCTCCACAAGCATTTTTCTGAAGCAGTGCTGCATCTAATGTTATCCCTGTAACAGGACAGGCAGATGCCTGACCAGTCTTGCCCCAAATGCGCAGTGTATGGTGCATATAAAGGTACAATCTGCTTTACTCAGAAGTAAATAACATTGTCTGATCACCACAGGTCTGTAACACCCAACGGAAGCACGTTAACTTTACCAAGTTTGTACAATACATACAAAACAGTAGTCCCAAATATTGACCTTACGCAGTCAGCTATTTACAAAATTCATTTTTATGTACAAAATAAACCACTATAATTCCAGATTCCCTTTCATATTCAGTGTACAAACTACCATAAAACAGTGCTATAATTGATACATCATCACACATAATTTAGAGTATTTATAAATTTGTGGATCCCTTAAGAGATACTGCCGTTTAAGACATAGTAAAAAAAGAGGGGGAAAAATTTAGTAAGTTTTGAAAAATATCAAAGATGGAGCTGTAATTTTTATGCCTTGAAAAGTAACAGTGCTTTCTAAGCATTATTTTAATGCAATTTATTACAAAGTGTTCTTTATGTTGGGAATAATATCTGTTTCTCTCCTCTTTTTCTTAAATTACTGCTAGTCAATCCACCTACATCCTACAGAACTTCAATTATTCCTGGATAGGGTTAAATATAGTACATTATTGCTAGCTGTCCCCACAACAAAACTTAGATTTTTTTTAAGTGCAAAGCAAGATATGTGTGTTTTTTAATAAGGCACAGATTACCAGTTATTTCCAGTGTAACACAGAATCCATCAGTTTTATACATTGAAAATGTTCATATAAATTTTCAATCTTTCAAGGGTTTGAACTGTTTCCTGAATCCAACTCTCTTCTGGTGTCTGAAGGCGAGTAGACAAGTAGTGATACGGAAGCTGACTGTGAGACATCAGGTATTTGGGAACAGCTGCTTTGTAATGGAGGATATTCAATAAAATCATTTTTAGGAGTTATTCTGTAAGTAACGAAAAATAAAACACGGGGAGTCAATTTTAAGCACAATGCATTACACTGCAAAAAATACACTCTTAGCAATGAAATTATATTATATCTTAAGCTATATTCTTTTCAAGAGAACACAATACAGTTCTGTATACTTTTCTAAGCTTCGTGTCACCATTGTTCTTTTTCAGACTTGTGACCTCTCAAAACAATTGCACTGCAGCCACAGGTTTCTTGAGGGTCACTGTTCAATCATACAAAAATATCCTATGAGCTACGGTCCAGCCCTCAACATTTAAAAGGAAAAGAAGAATCCTACAAAAATATAAAATAGCCCGTATGCTAAAGATACATGGCCATAGAAATAGCTTGTAAAAATTAAGTACTCGAGAGCTACTGAGGGTTAACTGTATACTCAGAGTATACTGATTTTTCAGAGAGAAAGAAATAGAAAACTTACAAAAATAGCAGTAATACCCATAAACAAGCAAAAGATTGAGTTAAGGAACCTCACCTTCCTTCACCTACTCTCTTCATACTCTCAGCCAAGCTACTCATATCACATGTGCTATCTGCTTTGTTTCTTTTTTCCACTTGATCCACAGCCAGTTTAGAACTAGATAACATTTGATCTCCACTCTTTTCGCCTTCCTCGACTCTTCGGGCCGACGTTCCACCTGCCTCTACCTCCTTCTCAGATGTCTCTGGAGAGGTTTTAATTTCTGCAACAGTTTCTTGGCTTAAGTAATCATGATTAGTGATTGCCACTGCAGACGTTCCATGATTTGTTGTGCCACCCGTACTAGTCCCCATTGACTTTGAAATGACTTTCAATCTGTGCGAAGTTGACTTGTAGTGCTTCTTTTTATGTTTAACTTTGGAATTGTGCCTCAAGAAAAATTCGCATGATTCTTGCAGCACTCTTCGACTCTCACTGATGGGACTGAAAGAAAATACAAGCACGTAAATGAATGAAGAGAAGAACCTTAGATATAATGTAATGCACCTTTGTACAGAAAAAAAGTGAAAGAATAGCAACCAATGATGCAATCTGAGCTGGATGTTAACGAACAAGAGGAAATAATTATATGTGAAAACAGGAGGAAAAAAAAGTCTGATCATAATGGCTCCAAAGTAATTATGTCTGTGGAACAAAAATAAAGCAGATTTCTACATTTCTTACTTCTGCAAGTAGATCCAATGGCTTCAGTAGATTAATCATCTACAAGAGGAAAGCAGGATTAGCTCATAAGCAGCTGTATTACCAAATTAACTTTATGTAAAGTAAACCTCATTCAAGTTAAAAAAAAAGGTAAGCATTACAAAACTGACTTAATTATTTTTAACTTCTTATAGCTGAAAGCAGTTAACATCTGAAACACAAGAAAAATTATACAGGAAATGGAAAAAGAGAGGAGAGGGAACGGAAGCTGTAAGATCACCATCAAGGAATGTAGATGTAAAATAAAAGGAGCTTAAAGACTGCTGCCTTGGGAAATCCAAATAAATAAAAAGATCTAAAAATACAGTAAAATTTACAAGTAACACAGATAATCTAAAATGAAATAATCAAGGAATAAAAGGAATGGAAAAAATGACAGCTACAAGAAAGGAAGATGACATTTATAAGCTGTTTAAGTTCACAGATATACATTTACTGAAATTAAGTAATAAAACTGAAGTATTCTGTTTCAGAAAAAAAAAAAGTAGATTAATAAAATAAAAGTGATACTAAGGAGAGTTCAATGAAAATTAATTTTAAAGTAAGACAAGCCTGACAGAGGGGAAAAGCAACGGATGTTATTGTTGCATAATCTTAAACACTGCTAAGTACTATATGAAATGAAGTAGTCAGAACACATGAAAGGATCTAAGTTGATGGCTGAAATTATCTTCACTCATTTGACTGGAAACCAGAGATGTATTAGCCAATGCTAAACACAACAATATGTCTTCCGCTCTATGAAGAGAACAGATCAGCAGAGGGAAACATTTTCTATATAGAGAATACTGTCAAAAAGTCATTGCATATGTAAAACTTCCACAGAGGCCAATGGAATTTTTCTGATGCCCATATACAGCATTTGGACTCTGAAAAAGAAAGAGTCTCAGGACAATGTTTTGATTACCTGAGCTATATTTAAGAAACATGTCTGAAATCCAACTTATTTTGCAGTATACACCTAAAAAAAACAGGAATAAAAAAATTGTTCTTACTCTCTTTTGCGGTTTCTGTTGAAGAAATTGGCCCATTCAGAACAGGTCTTTTTACTTCCCACCCAGAAGACTGGAGATATGCCAACAATTAATGTCAGCAAGTATTTCATCAGAAACAAAAATATTTCTGGTCTTGCGAGTGCTTTTGCCTAGAAGATAACAAAGTTTAATAAATGCACTTGTTGATTTATTTTTTAAATGCAGAAAACAAATTATGTAAAACAGAGACTTTCTCCTTATGGCTGTTGTTCTTTGTTGAGGCTTGTACAGTGGACAAATGTAAGACATGCACAGTCAAGTCGGACCTGGTTAATGTCTACAGCTGAGTACTCAGAGAAGAGATTAGTCAGAAGGAAATATCTTTCTTTTAAATTGAAAGGAAAGATAATTTGGAGGGTAATAGCGTTAGTAACCATGTTCTTCAGAGATAGTTTGTATGCATAAGATTTATCCCTTCAACTTAAAAGAAACAGTAAGTAGATGAGTTGGGAGTTAATCAGATTAGACAGCATCTTCAAGAAGCTGCAGGGAACTACATAATACTTTTCTGTTTATTGCAAAATTAATCCACTTATTTGCAAAACTGGATCATAGGAGCTGAGACATTTAACTCTGTAAGAGATTATTATCTTCCGCTCCCAAGCTGCAAATTTAATTTACATTACCTGGCTTATCTGCCAGTCCCAACTACAAAAGTCACTATTTTTGATGGCCAGGTAACATTAGCTACTTAAACTGAAGTTTGTTTTTATTTGGTTTTCACCTGGCCAATGTAATAAAAGTCTACAAGCTAGGTCAGGTAAGCCAAGGCCGAGCACACCACTTCAAGCTACTCCATAGTTAGCACATGCTGTTTATTACAGGGACAGATCCCATTAAGTATGTCTTTGTGTAACTTTGCCTGTTGCTATTTACTCTTTCCAATATGTTAATTAAAGGCTGAAAATACATGCTCCTTCTGCCTTATTATGCCAAGCTGTTATATATAAGCTCTACAAAACAAGTTGTTTTTTTAAAAAGCTTAAAAGCCTTGTTTTCAGCTTTGTGCATTTTGGACCATTTAGGCTGATACAGAGCTCAGTGCAAAACCCGCTGAAGACAAAGTGCACTTCTTAAGAATCGTGATGGATGCAAAAATAACCAAGAAGTCTGTGAGCTGTGCTACTCTCAGCTTACACTGACTTCAATACAGAGGATACAGAGGATGTTTAAGAATGTAGAACGATCAAGTCTTATCATTCCATAATGCCTGTATTTATATTCCTCTTTTTAATGATAGTTTATTGCAGTAAAAACATAGACAGTAAGTGCAAAGCAATGAAAGATGACACAAGACACTTGCATTTCTCTTAGTGATGCTGTCTTCTTTTATATTTGTTCTTAAATGGAAAGAAACAAACCACAAATTACTTGCCATTGCAGGGAGTTCTATATACTTAGAAGAGGTTTAATCCATAGCGAGTACTGAATGTGGGCAGATTTACTTTAAAAGCCTTTCCAAGGAAGTATTTTTAAGAGTCAAATGTTAAAGATGAACACCTCTGCAATTTAAAGTGCTGTTGGGTTGTTTGGGTTTTTTTTTTTTTTCTTTTTTGTTGGTTTTATGTTTGGTTGGTTTTTTTTAAAGATTTCTTCACATTACTGAAAATCAGCCTGCAAATGACAGCTATCGTGGAAAAAATATACTGGAAATTTGTTTTGTAATTTCAAGTGGTTTATACTTCTACACTTTGAAGAAAAAAAGATGAAAGTTACTTTAAATTTATGATTATAAGCAACATTTTAAATCCAATTTAGACTCTATTTTCATGAATCATTATTTCAGCTTCAACTGAAATCGATGCAAATTCACCTTAGGTACTTTGATACTGAGCTAAGCACCCAAATACTGGGCAACTACTTTTAGGAATAGATACTGTGAAGAATGCTCTTCCCTACAACACAATTTGTAACATGAAGTTCAAATATTGTAAAGATTATATATTCCCTTTAGAGCGGTAAGTTTGAATTTAATTGCTGAGTGCTATCAATTTGATAAGCAAAAAATTTCAAGGCAAAAGTATGATACCGCCGATTTTGACTTAAAAAGCAACTAATGACTGCATGTTCTTGAACTGATTACTTAATGTGAAAATAATTTACTAACTGCACAGTAGATACGGTGACACATAAGGGTTTTTGCTAACTAACTTTCCAGTATTATTTATAAAGAAAACTGCTACTTGCCTGATAAGGACAAGGAATATGGTACTGGTCACAGTGGTCAAACACCCAAGTTGTTTCCCAGATTTTCCGGTTCACCAGTTCATAGACATAACATCCAAGAAGTGCTACAAGTGGCACCAAGTATAAACCACTAAAAACTCCAATTCGGATCATAAATTTCTTTAGCTTCTCCTGGTTTCTGCCATCATGCTGTATGACTTGACGCACATGATTTAAAGAAATAATACCAGCTAAAAGAAGAGAGAGACCGAAAAAAACACAAAGGCACAACGGCAAAAGCACAAAGTACAGAGAGGCATCCAGATCATAGAGACCCACAAAACAAACTCCACTAATATTGTCCCCTTCAACTTTGTTCATTGCAAGGAGCATAATGGTTAGAAAACCAGGTATTCCCCACGCAACTGCGTGGAACCACATGGCCTTTTGTGCAATAGCTTCACAGCTCCATTTTCTTCCTGCTGCAAGGAACCAAGTGATTGTAAGAATCACCCACCATATAGTTCCTGCCATCGTGAAAAAATACAAAACCATGAAAAGGACAGTACAGGCTTTGTTTTGGGAGCCAAGAACAACTGTTTCACCAATTTCTAACTTGTCATCTGCCTCGTTACAGGCAGTTCTGTTCCCAAGTAAAAATCCGATAAAGTACATTAGAGAGACTATGCTGTAACAAACGGAATAATATATGATGGGTCTCTCTGGGTACCTAAACCTTTTAACATCAATCAGAAAAGTCAGGAATGTGAAAAGTGTAGCACAAAGACAAAAGATCGAAACTATTCCAATGAAGCTTTTCGCAACATCCAATTCGTAATTTTTGAAGTACATATTGGGACATGGGGGTGCACACTGATCAATTCCCAGAAACTTGTAGCCTTGTCCATTGGTAGTGTGTAGGTGTCGTGGACACCAAAATCCATAATCCCTTCGGGTCTGGCCTGGGGTCTTCTGAGTTCCATGTATATCTGTGGTTACAGCAGCAGTAGCAGGAACACTCTCATCACAATTGACTAGTCTACATAAATAAACAGAAGAGGAAATATCTTAATACCCCTCACCCTCAACAATCGTTATTTCTTACAAATAAGAAAAATCTGATTCTAAGCACTGTTAAATTTTATAGATAATGCAAAATGTGCATTATGTAAAAAAAGACAGGTGGCATTTTAAAAAACAGACTTCAAATATTTTGTGTTTAGAAGCCTATTCAAACACAGCTATTTAATTGTTGTTCTTTGCCTGTTGTTTCATTGCTTATGCAACACTACTCAAGTTGCAATTGTTCTTTCAGACTTTTAAATTCTACTAAACTCTTATATATGTACATTAAAATATTTCCAGCAGTTGTGTTTTTAAAATCTGGATAACAATAGACTGTTGGAGACAACAAACAATCTTGTCAAAATGCAAGCTTCAACCAAGAAACAAAGAAAGAAGGCTGATGGTACCTATTAACTGATGACTAGTATATGATTATTATTGTAACTTTTTGTTACAGTGATATTTCATTGTCAACAACAATAAAACTACCTAACTGAAAAAGACAAAACCAAAAAATTATCACTATTTTAGCAATGTTCATTTAAAAATTTCTCAAAAGGCAGTTTCTCAAGGGTTGCACACATTGGACATAACATGGGTGGTTAGTGGTTACATAGTATTAGCAGTGTTGGACATATCTTCAAGCTAGATTATGTAAGTATAACTCATGAGTATAACTCAAACAGGTAAGCATTTACTCAAAACAGGATTAATATCTACATGCATTCCAAGTTTAAGCACATATTTAAAAAGAACAAGTTTTGCATTCTAGCTTTTAAAGTAAGATTCTGTTATCTCAAACCATTCTTTGTCAACCACTATTGTGACAGTCTCTCAATGTCAGTTTGTAAGCTCCGCTTGAGCTAAAAAAACCCTTCAGTTCTTTCTCTGCATTATCATGCTGCCCAAATAAATCCAGACTAATTAGTAAGAAAACTGATTCTGCAGCAGATTCTTTCATTAACCACAGGCCAGACTAGTATGCACGGGAACAGTGTGAACTTTATTCACCCATGTCTTCATAGGCATTATGTACGTCTGTAAGAATACAAGGGTGTAAATCTCAGGATTCTGGTTACTGCCCATCCTCATGCCAGCTCCTCTTCCCTGGGCTCCAGCAGCAGGGTGTCTGCTGTTGTAAGAACACCCTGCATTACAGGGACTTCTCTGTATCGGCTGTTGGGCAGACATCATTTCAGATACAAACAGAGCAGGTTCATTTTCAGTAAATGCTAGCAGTAATAGACTAGAATAGGTAAATGTAATTTGATTTAAAATGTCATTTGAAAGATCTGTTGAATAACTGGATTCACTTCTAATTTTCCTAATTTTTCAAAACAATTCTTGAAGGCATTTGCTGCACTGAGTGGCACTACTGTTGCATACATAGCAGCTCACACTAGATGGGAAGTTTTCTTTGTTTTTGCTTTCTCGTTTTAAAACCCCACAACTTCAATTTTTCTGCAGAACTAAGGGAAATGGCATTAATGCCATCTGCCACATTCACTCCAATATGGATTTCTACCAGAGATCATGGCACAGGAGTACTGTCCCAGCTCTCCCTCAGCCTTATCACAGATTAGCAACTGCATGGGAGTTAGAAAAATGATTTGAGTTTCCACTCTGCTCCTTTCCTGTACTTCCTGCCCCGACGTATGTTTAAAAAAAACCCATCTGGCCTTAATCATTTATAAATATCTGCAGTTGAAGGTCAGCATCTCAAGAAGACTAAACTGGAATGTTTTCAGTGGTTTTCATGTAATATATATACACTCATCTTTTCCCCAAATGTAGTATTAACTGTCCTCTCTGGAACAGACACATGAACATCTTTGAGAAAAAGGTGAAATTTTTAAAAAAGAGACTTTTGGCAGGCAGTATAGGGAAAGAAACACAAGATTGAATTTGCACATTTAAGCAGTTCGGAGTAAGATAAGGCTTCTACTATTTAATGCTCTGTGACCATTCAAATATTTCATATTTCATATTTCATTATTTTATGAACAATTATTTATAAAACCCCTATGAAGAAAGTATGATCATCCCTAGTTTAGAAAGCAGAAATAAAAGCAAAATATATGTTGTAACACTTAATATTTTAAATTTCACCGAACTTATAGCAAAAAGCTGCTTTTTGCAGGGATCTGAATACTGAAAAGAACTGCCGCAGAACTCAGTTGCAAAAAAAGTCATAAGCAGGAAATGCAGGTGAACATTTGAATAATTAAAAAGTTTAATAAAAAAATAGTCCTCTGCATAAGCACTGTAAGGTCACCAGTGACGAGGAAGCAACAGCAAGGTGATATCTAACATTCTGCCTCAGATTTTCAAGTTAGTCTGGGTCAAATATGAAAATATCATGCCCACCACCTTCAACATAAAGAATACCCCACCTGGTACATTCCAGCTCTTCAGGCCATGTGATTCCAAAAGTGTCCATCAACTGCTTACAGTCAGAATACACTTTCTCACAGAGGCTTCGACAAGGGTGAATCACGTGAACTTGCTCCAGGCAGGCAGGGACAAAGGCTTTGCAGAGAAATGTGTGGACGTCTGGTGAACAGTGAAGATTCATAAGTGTAAGAAAAGGCTACGAGGAAGAAAAAGGCTTTGGTTAGTAACTTTAAGCATCAAAACTAACTTTCATCACTATGGCTCACATTTGTTCCCCTGTAGGTTTGAAAAAGTTACTAGAAAATAGAAAAGCTCCGATAGCACTTCTAGCCCAGCTCCTGCCCCAGGATCTTGGCCAATCTGTAACTGTTGAAACCTGATTTTTCTTATTTGACAGTAATAGAAATCTGAAAGGTATTATGGAAGCCCAGGATTAAAAAAAAAAAAAAAGGGGGGAGGTAAAACATTAAGTTCCTACATTCACCAGTCAGCTTCTCAATAAATGCCCTGAGCTTCTTCAAGGTAATCTGTCCCTGTAGTTCCTGTTAAATTACATTTTCAGCCCCAAGTGGTGTGTTGCACTCATCGTCTTCTCTCATGCTAGAGAGGATTGGGGTTTTTTTGATTAATGAGGTCCAAATATCATTATTCCTCAATTTTGAAACACAGCATTTCAAAATCTCAACATGACTGAGAATTTCTCTACCTGTATTACCAAGCACCAGGCAGTGAACAACTGATAACTTCTTACTAGAGTTCACAGAATTAAATTTAATGCAACTCTTCCCCCCCGCTCCCATTCATTCAACCCATTATTTACAGTCAGACAGGCTTTTAAGGAAAAACCCAACCTTCCTTCTCTATATTTTATCAACTTTACCAACAGGGAAAATTATTTTAGCTGAAATACTACCTTATGTGCAAACTTCAGACAAACCAGAAGTTGTCAGTCATTTTTGCAACTGCTGCATCGCTATAAGGGCAGCTTGTTGAAGGAAGCAAGCGACGACACACTAACAGCATCGCCAGCCGCGCTCCTGTACTTCTGTACGGGTCGAATGTCTAAAGGAGCGGGGCCAACAGACGGGAGCGGAGGTGCTGGGGGGCTGTGTGAGCAGGCCCTCGTGCTAGCAAGCACAGGCGGAAATAAAACCGAAGAAGCCAACCACACGCTGACAACCTGTTGGTGACTCTCTGGACACCTGCAGGCCAGACCACAGATCGGCTAAGGCCATGAGGTCATTGCCAGGACGCAGGGCACGTATATGGCACGCCGACGTTTGACCCACGCGGCGAGCGGCGGGGCGGCAGGCTGGCTCCTCTGGCCAGCTCAGTGAAACGGAGGGAAGTGGAGAGCGGCGGGTGGGGCGTGCGCGTGTCAAAAGGTTCTCGAAGAAGAACCAGAATAGCAACCCTTATTTTTGTCAGCTTTTAAGCATCCCAAATATATATATACCCATGCCCCAAGAGCAAGTCTTACTACTGAGCATGCGGTTTAAAAGGAACGACACTGATAAATAAATCTTCCCCTTCAGAATGGAATACCTACAAATCCTCAAGGAACCTTTGTAATAAACACAGGAACGTGTGTGGAGGAGGGGAAAGGGAGAAGATAAGGCAGAGCAAGAATAACAGAAAAACATTTTATGAAAAAGCGAAAAAAAAAGTTGGCACCATCCTTCAGAGCACTCTGGCTGCGTGCTGCATCTGCAGATGCCATTACAGCAGGCGCACAGAAGTCTGGTCCCTCCTGTGGATGTCTGTCTGCAGCTGCCTTCGCAGGAACCCAAGACTCCAGTATTTTATGACGAGGAGAGAAGTATAGCTCTGGTATAATGTAATCTAGTTCCAGGAGTTGGATTATTTCCTAAATACTACATGGCCTCAGATTAAAAAAAAATAGTCATGAGTTAACGGTAACTAAATTAAATTTCCTTTGCACAATGATGATGCTTGTTTTCTTTCCAATTAGATTTTATTTGCTCCAGAGTTTAATTTATGTTAGCTCTGTTCTTCCTGGCACTTACGATAAAAAAAAAAAAAAATAGCCTGGGTAGTCATACACAGCTCCTACAGAAATTGAGTTTACTTTTGAAATTAAGTCTTGTAGAAATTGTCTTGATTGTTATGAATTCTTCCTTTTTGTCACCCACAGTTCATCTCAGTTGATAAAAAATAATTTTCTAGAGCAAGTTTTGGGGTGCCAGTCAAGAACTTTTGCAGACTTAGGTAAAACAGCAATATTTTCTCTAGAAAGTGAGAATTTTTAAAAAAACAGTATTCATATCTACGAAACCAACTTTATCTACAGAGATATTTTACTAGCTATTTTGATTAGCAACTATCAATTTTTAAATAGCATTTTCCAACATCGCTAATAAGGCTAGATATCATAAGCTTGCTCCCTTGATACAGAAAATTGTATGAAGAATGCGATGTCTGGTGAAGAAAGTCAGGACATAACCCAACCTTTACCATTCTAACAGAGTTTCTGTTATATAAAAATAGATAAAAGCTAAAATATCACAAGAATCACTACACATCAATACATTACAGGCAGATAATGACAAGTGAAAATAAAATGTCTGCATGAGTTTTACTACAGCATGTTGTCAACGGCTAAATACTGTCATTTAAATAACGTATTTAAATACAAAATTATCTTAACAGATAAATGCAAAAATGCAAAATTGTAGAAAGCAAGCCATGCTGAGCCTGTACTGTAATCAGAGTAGAAATCCAAGGACTTGGGTTCCAAGAGTAACTGTTCTTACAATATTTCTTTCAGCTTGCTAAAAATAATTACCTTTTGACACCTGAAAGTACAAGCACAAGTTAAGGGCAGGAAGTTTGATGTTCTGGAAACACAAGCAGACCTTCCAAGTCAGACCAAAGGTGCATTTAGCTGGCCACCCCATTCTCACCACAGCTGCTAGCAAAGGGGGTATAACAAGACAAGCGGACATCCCTCCCAGTTTCCTACCACCAACAGTTTAGGAAACCAGCTCAGGTTATAACACCGCCGCTGTGTTGAAAAGACACCGACAGACCTCCTTTCTTCCTAGAATGAGTCTAGTCCCTTTTTCAATCATTCATGATTATACCCTTTGTAAAACAATACAACAGTAAGTTATATTGCATAATTTAACCAGGCACTGCTGAGAAAATACTGCATTTGTTTACTGTAACTCCTGGTTCTGTAACTGAGTTTGTGTTTTGACAAACAGCTAACAGACTACTCTCTACTATTTCCATGTCATTTTGCCATCCTGCTATCATCTACATATTATATTTATATGTCAGCATAATAATGTTTTAAATTTTTATTTCTATTCCTTTCATAATATACTTTGCCTTCTATCTGCTTTGACTACATTTGAACACTGACCTCACATTTCCACAGTGACAACAAAGATTCTTTTCTGAACGACAGTAACTAATATAATACTGTGCCCACCTACTTGTACGAATATTTTTCCCCCATATCCATTACTCTGCATTTACCATTCCTAAATCTCACCTATGATTTTATTGTCCAATTGCATCTATCACAAGACCTTTCTGCAACTCTTTAGTTGATTTTGTTTTATCAGCAAACCTCTTCTAGGTCATTTAGTAATTAGCTGTGTATCAGAGGTTTCAGTATAGATAACTAAGGGGAACGACCCTAGTCGTTCATTTGGTATAGGACAAAACTATCAGCTAATGATTTAATATTCTCCATTGTGAAAAAACCTTTATTTATTCCTTTTACTTCTTGTT
The DNA here is from genome assembly GCF_964289735.1 of Phaethon aethereus. NCBI lineage: Eukaryota > Metazoa > Chordata > Aves > Phaethontiformes > Phaethontidae > Phaethon > Phaethon aethereus. Next base: position 23,392,938 of record NC_138582.1, read on the forward strand.
CTTTAGGCAGGCATTGGAAAAGAAAGTCCCCGTTGAGTTACCAGCATATTTCCTTTAAAAATATAGATTATGACCATGTCAAAGCCTTGTTGAAAATTAAAGTATAATATACTGTCTGAATCACCCCTTTCAACAAATGTATAGACTCCATCAAAAAACTCCAATACATTTTACAGGCAATGAGTTACCTCAAACGAAAAACCTTTATAAAATGTAAAACTTTGCCTCAAGCACACACAAATGGGATTTGTAAAATACAGATTTATTTTCAGAAACCGCCTTCTTTTCCCGTTTAAGAACGGCAAAAGCGGTAGTGAATTGCACCTAGAACTCCGCTAACGATTATGTATCTTTAAATGTAGGCTTCACTTCCAGCTAGTCAATTTGGAAACATTTCATTATAGAAAATAATAGGTCTGCATTTCCTGATGGACCATAAAAGCAATTCTTACCAAAACCAAAGTATTTGCTCCTCCAGCTGCATGGTGTGTAAGCAAAAAGTGTACAGCTGAGATTACAAGATCACTGATAGTAAGAACACGTCCTTGAAGCAACTGGTTATCTGGACCACGGGTGTCCCAACCACCAACCATTTTTTACTCAAGTGGTAAGCTGGTTAACCTGCATGCATACACATGCTGATGTCTTGAACATCCAAGTCTGAGATCAAACTCAGAATCTAGTACCATCACCCCCTCCTCTTCAGGAAGTTCAGGATCTGCAGGTGGCACAATCACATGAAACAGGCTCTTCCAGGAAACCAAGGCCCTTGGCATTTCTACCACTAGCAACCACTGCCCTGTCACATGAAGGACAGAGACGAAAACTTGCAGATTCAGTGATGGCAGTGCTAAAAATAAAGTGAAACCAGACCCTCTTAAAACCAAGAATGGAGCCTCAAAAAGCCAGCAGAAGTCCTAAAATATAAATTCTCATCTCCCTGCCAAGGGGAAACAAAACCCAGTAAATATGAGGGAAACTAGACTACACTAACAATCTACCAAAAAAACCCTCCAACAAACTAATCACAACTAAAGCTGAAGATGAGGTAGTCTGTACCAACAAGGAGAAGCACTGCCTCAGGCAATAGCACTGAAGAACTGAGGGCTGTGAAATGCAAACTTTCCATTGCATTGTTAGTGCAGAGTATGAGATGGGCATGTGCCCTGTACAGAAACCTCCCAATGCAAAATGGACTGAACTAAACCCTGGGAACCATACACATATCCACTGTGGGCTGTAAATACGGCCAAACAATCAGAGGAGCAGAGCATCACTAGCCAGCAAGAGGAATATCCTCTACACCAAACAGAACACCAATGCTTTGCTTAGTAAATACTAGATTCTTTACAAAGTATGTCTATGTTATATTTTATCCAGAGGCAAAAAGCCAGACCACCTCAGAAATCCAGTTATGGTGTGGTCCTACAAACAATAACACAACTGAGATGAGTGAAAACAAATGGTGCAGAGTACAGAATAAATGGCTAGATGCAAACATGCTCTTAAACGTGCTTTGCCAACAAGTAAATTGCAACCTAGAACCGTATGCGAATTTCGTGCTCAGCATGCTTCTCTTACACATGCTTAGTGGGCTTACAAGTCCAAGACACAACAGAAACAAGCTCATTATTCCCGGCAGACAGTGCAGATGCTCTGTCCTACCTCATCTCATTTTATCCTAGAAAAAACTATTACCAGAGATGATCAGATGTCTCTAGGGTTGGGATGTATGATAAATACTAACATATATCAAAACAAGTAAGTGAAGATGTTCTCCTGTACACTGCTGATTAACTTCACAGAAATACTTAAATAATATAGAAAACAGTGGATCAAAATATTGAGGTCTTTGTTCCAATGACCTATGGTTGACCTTGATTGTAAGAGACAGGAAGTACCTTGAACTGTGAAGATACAGAGGATAAGAGCCTTTGTTCAGCCACTGGAGCCAGTTATTTAAGACTGTAACAACCCACTCTCCTAACCATTGAGGTTTAGCTACCAAGTTAAAACATTCAGCTTAGTTAACCTAGTTAACATTGAAGTTAAATGATGAGAGACACCAGCTGTCTCACTGTTAAGCAATGGTACCCGTTTCATGATTTGATACGAATCTTGTGACCTAAAGCAATAACATTACTTACAACTTTGTCAGTTACATAACTGTGTATTTCAATTGTGGAAGCAAACACAGGCTTAAATCCCAATTTCTACAATCATACTACACTCTGTACCCCAGATTCCTATCTATATTAAATATACACATTGTTATTCATTAAACTATTTACCTGCTTTACAGGAAATAACACCCCACCTTAGCAATTAATAAATAATTATTAATAATTTACAGCACCAAACTCAAACACAACTACTGTCCAGTAAGTGTCATTATATAATTCAAGTACAACCTCAAAACCTAAACACAACATATTCTACATATCCACTTTCGTATGTGATATGTAGGAAATATGGCCATTGTCAACCATGGTGTATAGAAATGGTCTCAAAAGAACAGGCAGTAATTACTCTTTATACTCAGAGCTACGCTAACAATTAATCTTCACGGTATCTTTAGCCACTTTTATAATGATAATCTGTTTCAATTAAAAACAGTGAAACAAGTATGGCATGGTTGATTTAATCCTACACTATTGTTTCAATAGAGCTATTCTCAACTGGATGCGAATGAGATTAGCATCATACCCAGAGAGATTAATGCCTTCATGCAATTCCCAGATGGGCTGGCAAGCGTGGTAATTTGCTCATGGCCACAGTGAATCAGCTGCCAAGAAACTCTGACTCCTAATTCATGCACAATTAATTAAGTCACGATAAATAAATGTCCTAACACATGAAACTAAATGAAGGATGACATTTTCAAGATTGATTAGATTCAAAGCAATGTTGAGAAAAGACTAGGTTCTTCCAACTGGATGCTATACTGATGGATTTAGATCAAAGGCAAGTTAAAGACACTTAAGTTGGTATGTAAGGATTTAGAAACTACTTTGCAGGAGGCAAAGGCTGTTTAAGTGTTAGTGTCTTGTTGCTACATGTCTGCTAGAAGTTGCTACTTCAACAGCAGAGCTGCAAAACAGAAATGCGGGTGCAGCTTGTGAACATGAGTGCAATGTCAACCATTCTTTGAACTACCAATGAAGATGGTATGAAGTAATTTGATATTGACTTAGGGGGGGCCCCAAATACTCAATGTCACTACCTGAGCTGTGGGTAATAATTGACTATTGCTGCCAGCAGCAAATATCAGTTATAATCTGTATTTTCTAACCTCCGTCAAATTTATATGGGTAGCTCCTCTAAGACAAAAGTTTTTCAGAACTAAAATTCACTGATAAGAATAAAATATTTTAGACATGAATATATATAGATTTAATATGCATCATTAGTGCATGCTAATTTGACAGAGGTAAAAGAAAACCATTGAAATCACATGAATTTGACTCATTAAAATAAGATGCTTTTAAACAAAGCAGCATTACTTTCTACAGCTTTCAAAATAGAATTAAGGCAAATACAATCATTTAAAAGCTTGTCAGACATTTTAAAAATATAATCAGTCTAGTATTTACAGAGATAAGAATTATATCTTTTGTCAGAGTAGAAACCAGGTTACTCCAGTAGTTTAAAAGACAAAGGTAGTTTAAGGTTTCCTGCTCAAGGACAATCTAGAGTTCAAGGAGCTGAGGGGAAAACAAAAAGGAAAAAAAAAAAAAGAAAAATGTAGTAAACAAGCAAATGGACCAAACAATGCTGCAATGGAAGATGTTTGCAAAGATAGGAGCTTTCACCTTTCTCCTTCAGCTGAACAGCAAAGGTAATGCATGCACTTGGACTTCCAAAGTCAACAAGTTGCGTTCGGGCTCTGAACAAAGCGTGGGGACAGCTTAGCTTGCAAGAGGAGCTGATTAACTGAACTGCTCCCAGTAGTCTGCTCCTCCCACAGCCATAAAGGTGTGGGAGCTGCCGGCCAGTCAGCACCTGAAGCATCTTAATTTAGAAGGCAAAGTAAGGCAGCAGCTGATCTTAAAAATGCTGTGCTGTAAACTCCAGCGGCTCAGGGACTGACAGGCCACGAGCCAGATCTGCGTGCAGTGCAGACCCTGGGGGGCCAGACCTTCATCACCCACCTCAAACTAACTTAGCCAGGCATTAGTTCAGATCACAGACCGTGCAGCTGCTCAATGAGCTGAATTACTATGATCTAAATATTCGACATATTTGCAACAAAATCACGAGTACATTTGCAAACTCTTCACCATCATTCACCCCTACGCCTATATATGCAATATACTTTAATACACATTCAGTTGTGAACCTTCATACTAGTTGTTCAAAGTTGATGGGACTATTAATGAGAAATCCAACCAAGACAAGGACAAGGCACATGGGGGAAGGTTTTCACAGGTCAGTAGGGCAGTAAGGCCCTCACTCTAAAAAAGGCAAAACAAAAACCAAAAAACCACTCTACCACCACAACTGGGCACTAAACTTGCCATTGCCAGTATACAGAGACACATACACAGAAAGATAAAGCAGGCTATTCTGCTTTTTACTTCCATGGGCTCTGTTTTGCATTAACTAGCAACTATAGAATTTCCTTCCGTAGTAAAACAACTTAGTACCATGTTTCCCTTTAAGTACTTCTTAAGTACAAAATAAAAATACATATATCCCTATATTTAACTATAACAAAGGTTAGAAATAGAAACAGGAATATTGCATCTCACTAAGAAGTTGTTCTGAAACAAACTAAAGTACAAGTATTCCAAAATACAATACTTTCCAAAATAGCTTATTAACAAAATTCACTGCATTTTGTGGTTCTAACCTAAATTATAGCTTGACCTAAATTACAGATATTCCAGCCTCTGCAATTTACAGCCCAAAACAAACATAAGAAAGTTTTCCCAAGCATTATAGAACTGAACTATTTATACAAAGCTTTCAATTATATATGGTTTTATCTCCATGTATACTATACAAAGCATAAAAGACAGACAAATATTAAGTCAACTGAAGGAAAGTATACAGTAGGCCCTCAAACATCTGAAGTCTAGGCAGAGCTTCATTACATCTGGACTGTGGTAACAGGAGAACATCAAAATAATTTTAAATCCTTCATGTATCTGCCACATATCACAGGATTCAATGGATTTATTACTGAACTTTGTGTAGAATACAATTTAGAAAATTACCAGTAATACTGTTAATAGACTGCCTGTTATCTGTAGAAAAGCCCCTCATTTGAAGGGAATTCCAGCAGAAGTCATTATTGCTCTGGTTCCAAAAGTCAGACCAGATTCATGTTTCCCCATCTTGGGGAGTGTGGACATGCACTTTAGCAGAACAGCACCACCCAAGTCACCACAGTAACCCTGCACCACGCTTTCCTCCTTGCCTACTTCACGCATAACCTAAATCAGGATAATGTCAGTCATGACAGGATTTGGTCTTCTCAAGCAACCTTCTGTCAGTCTTCTGCAACACCAAGTAAAGCAATCAAGAGCCAGATCCACAAAAGGGACTGGCTACTGCAACAGAAACTTGTGATGCCTAACCTCCAGGTACTTCACACAGTTCTCAAAAGCAGTTTCCTTATCCAATGACCACACACAGAGGCACCCAAGAATGACATCCACAGAATTCAGGAAGCAGAGAAAATGCTCAAGGGGAGCAGGAATCAAATTGTACGTATCTCCAAAAGTTAGGCAACCAACGCCAAGCTCCGAGGCAGCATTTATGCCACAGACTACTTCTCAGAGTGCTCCGGGATCCATGTTCAGACCATGAACAGTCCACTTGCCAGTCCATAAAATAAAAATTTAAGCCGTTGTAAAAAAAAAAGCTTCTGTCAATAGCTCAGTGACACATGTGCTCATGGGAGAGAAACTGGGGATCCTGAGTATTTAAGCATTTAAATAAGGTGATACAGGATCAACAGAGAAAAGCATGAAAGCCAGAAAAGCCATACAATCTGCAGTCAGAGATTTACTTCACTGCCAACTCAGCCTGCAAGGGACAACCAGTCAGTCCTCTTCCCACAAGATACTCAATCCCCCTTTTTTAAACCCAAGCCATGCTAATACTAAGAGAACACCAAGAGCATTCAATGCTCTTTACCATGACAGAGTTACCAGCATAGCAAGAAAGCCAGTTCTATGGCTGCAAATGCATCTGAACCAGCTCTGCATTGACCAGCACCAGCCCAGCCAGGTGCCATTTCTACATGGCTGCTGATCCTGCTCTGCGTCCACCCAGAAACACAGTTATAAGGCACAACAGATTTGGCTTAAAGCTGACCCCCTTAGACCTGAGGAAGCTCTGCAAGGAGCCACAGTTGCCTGCATCAAGTTTTCCACTTTGCAGACCTGGGCTAGCCCTGCTATTGGTTAGGTGGGGGCAGAGATACCATGTTCTATTGGGTTTGCATGGCAAGGGTTTGGTAGCCGGGGAGCTGCAGGGGTGGCTTCTGTGAGAAGCTGCTAGAAGCTTCCCCCATGTCTGATAGAGCCAATGCTATCTGGCTCCAAGATGGACCGGCTGCCGGCCAAGGCCGAGCCCATCAGCAACAGTGGTCGTGCCTCTGGGATAACAGAATTAAGAAGGGGGTGGGGGAAAAAGGCAACAGCAACCACAGCCAAAGAGAGGAGCGAGAATATGTGAGAGAAACAACTCTGCAGACACTCAGGTCAGTGCAGAAGGAAGGGCAGGAGGTGCTCCAGGTGCTGGAGTAGAGATTCCCCTGCAGCCCCTGGGGAAGACCATGGTGAGGCCGGCTGTGCCCCTGCAGCCATGGAGCTCCATGCTGGAGCAGATCTCCACCTGCAGCCTGGGAAGGACCCCACGCTGGAGCAGGGGGATGTCCAAAGGAGGCTCCTGGCAGGACCTGTAGCCCCATGGGGAGAGGAGCCCAGGCTGGAGCAGGTTTGCTGGCAGGACTTGTGACCCCATGGGGGACCCACGCTGGAGCAGTCTGTTCCTGAAGGACGGCACCCGCGGGGGGACCCAGGCTGGAGCAGTTCGTGAAGAACTGCAGCCTGTGGGAAGGATTCACAGTGGAGAAGTTTGTGGAGGACTGTCTCCTGTGGGAGGGACCCCACGCTGGAGCAGGGCAGAGTGTGTGGAGTCCTCCCCCTGAGGAGGAAGGAGTGGCAGAGACAACATGTGATGAACTGACCACAACACCCATTCCCTGTCCCCCTGTGCCGCTGGTGGGGAGGAGGAAGAGAAATTGGGAGTGAAGCTGAGCCCAGGAAGAAGGGAAGGGTGGGGGGAAGGTGTTTTAAGATTTGTTTTTATTTTCTCATTACCCTACTTGATTGGCAATAAATTAAATTAGTGTCTCCCCAAGTCGAGTCTGTTTTGCCCGTGAAGGTAGCTGGTGAGTGATCTCTCCCTGTTCTTATCTCAACCCACGAGCCTTTCATTACATTTTCTCTCCCCTGTCAAGCTGAGGGGGGGAGTGATAGAGCAGCTTTGTTGGGCACCTGGCATCCAGCCAGGGTCAACCCACCACCTGTATATAAACTGGAAAATCACCTGGCTTCTGAAGTTAATTCCCATGCTAATAGGGAACAATAAATGGCCACCCTCAGCCTCCCAAACCCAACAAAACGAAAAGTAACTGCATCCATTGATTTCTTACCCATATCTCATTTTTATGAGACACAGCTTGTCTCATAGCCAGCCAAGCAGTGTGTCAGTGTCCCAAGGTATGACCTGCTGGAAATACTAAAATCAGAAGACAGAGGCAAGAACTGCAGGTACTGAGGTAGATAAATGCAGCTTCATGGGCTTCAACTCAAGTCATCTGACTTGTGCATGCCTGACTGACATTTTTCTCTTACATCACAACAAAGTGAATGGATTAATGAAAGTTTACAGAAATTAGTAATCTTGATACTTGATACAGGCAGTACAGCATCAAATGTTTTCCTAAACTTCAAACAGACTGGCTTAGTCCCTAGAAAATCTGCACAAGTCACTTCTGTCATGCACACAGGCTGACAAGGAGGATGAGATCTTCTGAATGATTTCTCAGTAACACAGGAGCACACACCAACAAGTCAGATACAGCACTAGAAAACAAATGACCCAAGAGTCTGAGCCACAAACCAGAGATGGTTCAAAAGAACAATGGAAAACTGGATGGCAGCTCTGGTTTGTTTGTGTTTGGGAAGCTTTCACCATGTAGCCAACTTTCTATATACTTAGCATCCAATGTCAGTTGTACATTTTGATCCAGAGTAATTTTCTGTAAAAATCACTGCTTCTGGGAAGATCAGTGCACATGCAAAATGGAAAATCAGGCCTTCCACTTTAAGTTCACTTCTACTAGCCATCACCTTCACTACAGCTTGAAAACTTAAAATAATAATAATTATTATTATTCAGAGTAGGTCATTATTGTAATGGGAAAAGCAGTACTTTTTTAAAAAATACATACACAAAATCTCTTTTGAAAAAAGTGATACTTCATTCTTAAGTATTTGTTGGAAATAGTTCTTATCGTCCACATATTTCTTTTGTGGCATTTTTGTTCAGTTATTTTTATGAAAATAAAATGTCTAAAACAATTATAACCTGAGTAGTTATAGATTTTTGCTCTGGAGACATATTTAAGCATCTTAATTAAACTACTTCTATTTAGTAATTTTTATTTACTTTTAATTTTTATTTTTTCTGGGACACAGGCCAACTTGGGAGGCAAGAAAGCAGGAAAAACCTTCCCAGGGAGGTGGAGGAGTCACTATCACTGGAAATGTTCAAAAAAGGATCGATGAGGCAGCTGGTAAGGAGATAAGCCAATTCCTTTACTCCACTACTTTATAATCAATTCTTCCTTCCTCCAAATGCAAGATACCCAAATATAAGAAAGGGCTCTCTTAACAGAGCTAACAATGTTACTACAGGAGCTTCTTTCTGCATGCACTGCTTCACAGAGTCTCCTCCATCCCTGCAAAATCTCCACCCAAATCCGTGACAATTTAAACTCCTGGTAGTGAGATCAGTCAAAGAGAGGCTGTTTCACAACAGCTCGTTGCTCACTGTAGCACAGAAGTAACTTGATGGCAAGTTGTTGAAGTACAGCCTGGTGTGAGCTTTTACCCACCCCTCACAGGACCCAGTCTAAACAGAAACAGGTACACCCCCAGCACCTCCATCACACTGCAGAAATCTTCACCCATGAGAAGCTGGGGGCTGTAGGGAGCTCACACGCCATGCCACTGTACTGTAACCTCACAGGCAGTCAAAAACTCACATTTGCTTTTCTTCTTCACGCAGATGCCTCTGATAGAGGGAGATGCATCCACCTGCCTATCGGAGGCATATGCAATGGCACCTCTTCTTTCTCCCCCTTCCTCCAGCATCTCATTCCTAGACTGCAGGCAAAAGGCAACACACTCCCGGGGGGGGAGGGGGGGGTCACCCCTGAGGTGACATTGCAGGTGGCACTGGGGAAGGTAGTGCAGGTAGTCACTGACAGGCCCATGAAGGGCATGGAAAAGGATGAGAGCAGCTCTTGGCCCACCCTGCTAGTGAAGGATCAGGAGGCTTTAGACATGTGACAGGGGTGGCAGTTTCTGCAGGAGACCTTCCATTTCCTTCCAGAACTGCCAAACTATTGACTATAGCAGCAACCAGTGGGGCAGATGCATGAAGGCCTGTAAGAAGTCAGCCCAATCCTAGACAGAGACCTCCACCCTTACATGGAGATGATCTTGAAATTGCACCTTTCTATGTCTGAAAGCTTTGTACCCACTGCAGGCTTTCCCCGCTCCAAGGGTGATGTGTTCCCACTAGTCTGGGCTCAGCTCCCAAGCCCTAACCGCCTTCTACCAATGAAGGCAAAGCGGTTCCAAACTCAGTAGCTCAAACAGTCAGCGTTTTCCTTCTCTATAAAAACAGCTTTAGGGAAGCTTGCATTACTCCATTCATTAATGATCTGTGATTCACAGGTGTCCTCCTGGAGTAGGCTGCAGCCACAGGACCCATGCCTCCACACTTACGGTGCCTTGGTTTAGGCAGTGACCACACAGCATATGAGTGTGGAGAAGAGGGGGTCCAAGACACAGGCTATACAATGAGATTCAGAAACCACCAGGGCTTGCAGCTACACATGAACACTAGACAGGGCACTATGGAAGGTACAACAACCTGCAGGAGACCAACAAGAACATATCACGGTATTTCCCAGAAAGGTCAGCTTTTAAGAAAGATCTGCAGGACAGCCTTCTGTAGGCCAACTCCAGACCTCATGCACAGTAGGTTCGGCCTAAATCCAGTTCAGAGTAAAACCCCTTAGTCTCATGCAGTGGACAGGTAAGTGTGCTAACAACTTCACTGAGTGATCCACTCCTATAACACCAAACTACTTGCTAGTGTAGGCATAGCCTCTGAACATGGATAAAGATGAGGCTCTGGGAATCACACTGTCAGCACTATCTCAGTGAACCCCAGTTACCACAGGGTAAATACCCCCTTTGTCAAGCATGCATTACTTTGGACCCCCACGCATTCTAAGCGGCATCCTTTCAGAACAAGGGAGCAAGGCAGTACTACTCACATTATCAAGTAGACAAGGAATGCTATTCAGACAAAGCAGCATTAGATTTTGCAGATGACTGATACGCTTAAAGCCAGTGTAATAGGATTACACACATTCGCCTGTCTGGTTTCAGACAATCTGCACAAGCTAATCACACTTGATGAATGGCCTCAGTACCACAGGTAACAAATACTTCTTTAGTGGCTATAATTCAGCATACCCACTGAATCAGCAAAGATGGTTTATGAGTGTGTTATTGTGTCCTGGCTTCAGCTGGGATAGAGTTAATTTTCTTCATAGCAACTAGTATGGGGCTATGTTTTGTATTTGGGATGAAAATATGTTGATAACATACTGATGTTCTCAGTTGTTGCTAAGCAGTCAAGGTCTGTCCAGCTTGTTGGCCTGCCGGTGAGAAGGCTGGGGTTGCATGGGAAGCTGGGAGGGGACACAGCTGGGACAGCTGACCCAAGCTGGCCACAGGGATATTCCATACCATATAACATCATGCTCAGTATATAAAGCTGAGGGAAGAAGAAGGAAGGGGGACACACACGTTCCGAGTTACGGTGTCTGTCTTCGCAAGTAACCATTACGCATGATGGAGTTCTGCTTCCCTGGAGATGGCTGAACACCTGCCTGCCAATGGGCAGTGGTGAACGAACTCCTTGTTTTGCTTTGCTTGCATACACAGCTTTTGCTTTCCCTATTAAACTGTCTTTACCTCAACCCCTGAGTTTTCTCACTTCTACGCTTCTGATTCTCTCCCCCATTCCACCATGGGGGAGCAAGTGAGCAGCTGCATGGTGCTTACTTGCTGGCTGGGCTTAAACCACAACAGTCCTTTTTGGCACCCAACATGGCACTTGAAGGTTTGAGATAACAACAGATTTGACTGGAATGTGCTAGATCGATTTTATAGCCAATATTGCTTTTTCGCAGGCTCTTGTGCTTGCCATGGGTTTGCTTTCCTTACTATATATTAGAGTCTACTGCCTGTTAGTGGCTGCTTTTTGCTTTTGCTGCTTGCCATACTGCTGTACTGCTTATCATCTGACTCTGCTGTGCCTGGGAACATTTTGATAACAGCAATGGCCTTGCACCTGGGCTAGCTGATGGCCAGGGCATTGCTGCTGTTTCTGTGCTGCTGTTCTGGACAGGCTGGAACTCCAGTGTGAACTTCAGTCAAAGGGGCTGTAACCTGTGGATGAGTCCACACAAGAGCAGGACACCCCAAAGCGCCTGTGGTCATAGATAAGCGGATGCCAGAGTGGGTATATCTCGAAGCGTCAGTCATACCGCTTTGTATTTCCCTTGATCCACATCAAGTGTGTATAAAAAAAAAAATTACTTTGGCATTCGGCAACTTTAATTTAACAAGCAGCAATTTAGCTGTTTCACCACCAAAATCTTTTGCGACCACCGTTTAGTCTGATAAGCTTGAATTAGTTTGTACTAAGTACCATGATGTACAGCATGCTACATTTACCACTTTTTACACGACCCTTCCCTGCCCCTTAGTACCAGTCATATTTGGTAAAGAAATGGCAAAAATGTTACAAGCAAAACATGAATTAAAGAGGCCCTTGTGCTTGTTCCATTGGGTCAATGTCCACATGTCTGCACCCTTTCTCCAACTTAGGCACTGAGGCAGCATCAGGGACAAAACGTAAGTCCAGACGGATAGATAATATTGATTGCTGTCCTAATTGAAGCTGAGCTACCAAAAACTTAAGAGCAGAGATTTAAGATTCAAGTTTTAACTACTAGTGTTTTACGTATTACACCAAACACTGCTGATACGGGGTAAGAGAGGCAGGATGCCCCTCTGTAGAGGTTTCAGTAAATTCACACCTGTGCTATTTTGCAGAACATCCCAGTAACAACCTTCTACACAAAACAGCACTTACTTCCCCAACACTCACAACTTACAGAAGGTGGGCAGCTTCCTCCTCCCTGTGTGCATACACACACACATTTATGTACTGGTTTAAGCTTGCAAGACACCAAGTTTCCAGCTTTTGGAAGTATCTTCATATTGAATTAATTGTAAATCTATATTTAGTAGCAGCAAGTTAAGTGACTACATTAAAAATTGTAACTCACAGAATTTCAGTATTAAGCTTTTGAAGGTTCTTCTTAATCCACTTCAAGCTGGTTTTGTTGGTTTAAACCAACCCTAGTTCTCATACAGTTTTTGCCACTGCTGCATCCAGTTGCACTGAACTCTCTATAGACACACACACACACACATTCTGGCACATGGTCACAAACTCAGAAGTGAACGGAAAACTCACTGAATCATTTTCCAGTCTGAAGTACTTTATTGTTCTCTGTGGGACATTTTCCACTGTTTTGTATAGTCTGCTTTAAAAACTCACTGGCAAGCCTTTTGTCTTTGTACTGCTACAGACCTGCAAGATCTTACTAAGGTCAGGAAGTCTTAAGGGCTTGTCTACAGTGGACACATTCCAGAACTGTGGCATAACAGATTAAGAGATATGAACAAAAAGTTATGACACCATAATATTCTCTGCCTTGCTGGAACTAATGCCCTTATGTTGACAGTTTATCCCAGGATAGTTAAAGGAAGAATTACTTTGGAGTTAGAAGTGACTTGGTTTTGAGGATGACCACGAGGGGGAGTTACACCCATTTAAGTATAGCTATAACAAACCACCTATTCTGCTATGTGCACCCATTTTCCTCACTAGACAAATCCTAGATCTTCGGCCTCCCAATCTGAGCAAGTGGTAACATGAGCAGTGTTACTGTTAAACTGCTTTGAGATGCAGATACTGTAAGCATCTGCAAATAATAAGATTCCACTGTCATGCAGCTGTTTAGCTAGCATACACAAAAACCCCAAAACTTCACACCACAAAGTCATGTGGTTTTACTTTCCTAAAATGACAATTTGTTGTATAAACAACACAAAACTAATCTAAATATAAAGCAAAACTCAAGTAGTTTAAACTCAATCCAAGTCAAAAGCTCAGAATAAAATAAAAATTTAAAAAAAGGATGCATGTGTGGGAGGAACAAATGGAAATCATGAATTTTCTATTGCAGAAAATAAGATCCCAGAGGGACTATCATCACTAGCCAGAACACCCATAACAGAGGCCATAAAATTGGGTTAGTCTTTTTTCCTGCTCTAATCAGTTTAGTGTTCTGGTTTATAGCACGTAATTTTGAAGAACTGATACATGACACAGCAATGTAAGACCACACATCAGCTGGTGATCCAGCTGATTTCCTGAAGGACAACCACCACTTGAGACAGTGGGTCCACATGATCCTCCCCTGGCAAATTACTGTGAAGACACCATCCCAGAAATGACAATTTTATACCTTCCCAGAAAGTAGAGAAAGTGTACAGAAGTCTTAGTGCTCCAGCAGATAGAAAGCACAGCTCTTCTGGCTCTTAGACTCCCCACAGCAGAACACACCTATGGAGCCTTGAGAGTGGCATGTAGGAGAGTTACCACTCTTCTGGAGAATGAACTTCACCTTCAGGTGAGACTTGTCCCCTTGACAATTCTTTGTTCTTTCTGGGAGTAAACACTTCAAATAAGTAATGGGAAGAAGTTGCCAGAGGGGATAGCAGCAGCAAACAGGACTAGCATCAACGTCATTTCTACACAAAATACTTTTACTTCTTGAAGAATTCTCCACCATGTTTGCTGGGATTGCATGAATAAGCAGCTTCCTCAAAGTCAGTTAAGATAAAGTGAGGAAAATATTACAAGCCTCAATCTCAAACCCAGCATTTACAACCTAAGACCATGCCCAGTCTTGAGAACAGTCTGTGGGGAGGGGAGCAGGAAGAGATGGAAATAAAAACGAAAGCCTTTAAGCATTCCTACCGAGGATCAAAAGAAAAAAGTTTTAACCAACATACTATTAAAATTCTTTCTTTGGTATGAACAAAATTTGGACTAGCAATTATGGAAAAATTCAAGCTCTCAGAACAACAGAAGTCTCCTCCACCTCCCAACCCTCTGCCTTTTTATGGCTGCAAAGTGAAATTAAACAATATTCCAGAAGTCAATAGCTCTTCCTCCTCTGCTGTAACACCAAGTGTCCTGACAAGCAGAACCCTTTCACAATCCCGAGAACATTCCCTGTTGCAGTCAACCATGGACAAACAATACTGGTGCCATTACTGAATACCATGTAGAATCACATCAAAATGTGTGACTCGGAAAAGGCCCAGAAATGAATTGCCCTAAGTTTACCATATTAATTCCAATCTAACCACTAGCAACAGATTCGACATGAGCAGCATATAGAATGGAGGGGAAACTTCCTTATCCTTTCACCAGCAAACCAGGTGTCTGAAAAATTCAGTTTGACCAAGCAGTCCATCAGCACTGCTGAATCACAGATAAAGGCATGCAGATCAGCACACATACACATTTAGGTAGTTTAGAAATGTCTGCACAACACTGGAGTAGTGAGGTGTACCAAATTAGAGGCCAGACAGTGGCAATGACAGACACCAGGAAGCAAATGAAACAGGGTAGGGAAATCAAACCCTAACAGACGCTGTTGTCACACAGCCACCCAGTCAGTTCGCTGAGTACTGATCAATCACTGCAGTAGCCAGAGGTGGTTATAAGGGAGACAGGATGGAAAAAAGAGAAAACAACAGAACTTCTCACTACCACACAGTTTTTACGAAGTAGCTATATGAGAACAAGTAAGCCACGAACCCTTTCCAAAAAGGAAAAGGTTCATGTTCTTCTCCATGCAGAAGTTATGTGCTAGGCACAAGTTACTGACAGTTCAGAAAAGTCAGTCATAGCAAACTAATAAAAATGGCTCTATGGTCCCTCTGCTGTAACAGCAGCATGACTGGAAGGCACAAATACTGACAAAAGCTGGCTCAACAGCTGTAGTTAAGTCACACCAAGTACGAACCAACAGCATACCTGACAAGAGAAAGCAAGATGCTGTAGAAAGCATTCCTGACAAACCATGACTGGAGAAGGCACTGCACAGTTTACCACTGAAGCCTATAGCCTGCCTTTCAATTTAAAAACCCATAGTTTATCTGAGATCTGCAGATGAATTCTGTTGCTTGCATACAGGTGTCTTAACATTTGATTTCCCATACATCTACACAGGGCTGGCAAACATGACACGAGACCAAAGCCTGTGCCCTTCCAGGCTGTCAGCTAGAGGCCAAACAGGGAATCCTGACTATCCCAAACACCACTAAAAAAATGTTTTGGCAACTGAACCAAACTCCACCTCCAAGCTCAGTACAGAATATGCAAATAAGATTTTAGTAATAGTAGCCACCTCCAATACCACCTATACTTTTTTTTTTAACCAGAAACTTAAGCTTTCAACTCACTTCTGTTTCACTCTCTGCACAGCACAAGATGGTAAGCTTTTCAAGACCTGCGTTAAGATGTTCCCCCTCCTCTTACCACTGAAAAGCCATTATTAAAACAGGTTTAAAACTTGTTTTACAAGCCTCTCACCCAGAGAGGCTCTCGCCCTTTATACCTATTGCTATCGACAAAGCCTTTCCACAAGGTGGCATATGCTCAAAGGAGCCGTATGTTACAGTCAGCTCAGGTAGGAAAGTGTTTGTTTTCCGGGGAAAAAAAAAAAAAAAAAAAAGAAAAAAAGAGGAAAGTTGCTCTTTCAGACGGAAGTTTCAGCATTCAGTCAGAAGACAAAACACAAAAGCCACAATGGAGAATAGGGTTAAGAGTAAGTTTAGGTACCTCTCCTTAGCAGACATAAACTAAGACAGGAACAACGAGCAACTTCTAAACTCTGTTTTTATACCACCTGAGTTCAAGCGGAGCAGGATATCATAAGCTATGCCCCCAGAGAAGTTCAAGAACTGCTCTGTTTCTCAGTGAGGTGCGTGGGCTACATGTGATCAGCTCTGTCAACGAGCTCTGAATAGCCGCATTGCTGCACTACAGCCATTCCTCTTCCACTCCAATACAGGATCCAAGGCAGGGGGCGGGGGGAGGGTGCCTAGAGCTCCCTCACACAATGCTTGTGCAACCAAGCAGCTCCAGTGCACTCCAAAAAAATTTAAAGAAACATGTAGTCACTAAACGTTATCTGCCTTGTCATTTGGTGCAACAGATACCTCAAACCATTTCTCAATGACAAAAAAGACTGTTTCACAGTGTTTATATTTACATACTACAGCAGTGGTGGGAGAACTTACCTCCATTTGGAGAGCAGCTGTGTCCTGATCATAGTGCCCCATGATATTTGGGAAAAAAGTCATATTGTAAGGCATTCCTGAGCATCTGGAAATAGTAATTGGCTCACATGTGAATAAACTGTGCCCTTGCACCACAGTCAGAAGTAAGCTGCAAGTCACAGAGAACACAAGCGCTCCCATCTTGTCAGGATCTCCAGCTTCAGCACATAGCTCTGTTCAGTAGTTAGACAGACCGGCTTTGCACAAGGAGAAAAACACGCATCTTCCCTTGCCGGCTCCAGCACAAAGCAAGGATGCGGGCACCAACGCAGGTCAGACTGCTCACCGCTGCTTTAGGTATTTCCTCATTTCGGCTGACGGCGATTTTAATAAAACCCGTCTTCTTCCAGCCTGGGCGCTGCAGAAATGGGAAAAGACGGGACAGAGCAATTAACCGCAGGACAAACCCGCCCGCGACCACCCGTCCGAAGGCCGAATTGGGCCTCCTCGGAAGCCCGCAGGAGACAGGGCCACTCCCCCCGGGACCAGACCGCCCCCCTCCCCACATACCCGCTGGGGCCGCGACGCAGCCCGCGCTCCCGCTGCCCCCGTCCCGGGGGGCGCCGCCTGGCCCGAGGGGAGCGGCGCGCTAGGCCCCGGAGCCACCGCTGCTCCCAACGCCCCGCTGCCGGCCGCTCGGTTCCCAGCCCCGCCCTGGGAAGCGGCGCCCGCGGGGCCGGGCGGGGAGCCGGCCGAGAAGTCGGCCCAGGAGCCGGGGCTCGCCGGGCGCGGCCTCGGCGCCGCATCCCCGCCACGCCCGAGCCGCGCCCCCGCCGCCCCCTCACCAGGACCCGCCTCCCGGCGGACACTTCCCCCCTCGGCGGCCGCCCCGGGGCGCCGCTCCGAGGAGGAGCCGGCGCTCCCCGGGACGGGACCCGCCCTGGCGGCGGCGACGACAGCGTTCCCCTCTCCTGCCGCACTCACCCAGGCTGGCGGCGGCGGCCCCCTCCCCCACCCGCCGCGGCTGCGATGGCCGCGGCCGCCCCGCGGCACCCGCAGGATGTAGCGGCCGGCGGGGGTGGGAGGGGGGCGCTCGCGCGATACTTGGCGGGAGGGGGCGGGGCGCCTCGCCCCGCCCGGTGCGCGCAGGGGTCTGTGCGCGGCCGGGCCTTACCCCGGGCTGCGCGGGCTTCGGCGGCGGCCGGTCCTGAGGCGGCCGGTCCTGCCCGCGGCCCTGCGCACTTCAGGTGCGGGGGAAGCCCCGCCAGGGGAGAAAGCCCTTGGGGCTGAGTTCCACGGATGCAAGCGGCGTGGAAAATCCGCGCAGACGATACCTGGCGCTTGGGTTTTGATAAAAACACTCAGTACTAACTCTGCAATACGCTGTCTGAATGCTGGGGCGATTTACAGACTTTCAAGCGTCGGGAAATGAGCTCGTCCCGCCTGCGGAAGCGATTGTGAGGCTTGTGGGTCACAGCCAGCCACGCCGCTGCCGCCGTTCTGCGAAGTGCCCAAATCCTCGTGAGATGAGGGGTGCGGGCGCTGGTTAGATGAGGCTACGGCTGAGGAGGAGGTTGGCATTGAAAGTCGACATGGAACGATTGAATTTAATGAAGGAAAGGAAAGCGATGTGAGGCCTTCGCTAAGGAGAGGGATGCTGAGGTGAGAACAATGGCAAACGAGTGTCCCGACGCAAGTGGAGCACCGGGCTCTGGCGCTCCGGCTACCGCTGTCTTCCAGAGACCCGGATCAAGGATGAACTGTGCTCCTGCTGCACCGTCTGCTGCTGGCTGAGACCACACGCAGGTCACGTACGTGTCCGGCAGTGCTTAGCTGTGTTTGTCAACACAGGCCGAGCTAATGAGACCCAGCTACAGAAATGCTGAAGGTTACTAGGCAGAGATGACCGAATTTCTCTGCGCGGAGCCACCCGAGGTCTCATCAGGCTACTGTTTAGCCATGCAGCACACTCTGCGCTCCAGGACTGGAACAGGAAACACCAGATGCCGAGACATGCAAACCAGGTTTAGAAATGGTTTGACAACATTCAGGCAGCACTGCCGTTCTGCTAGTGTGCCCCAAGGTGGTCTGTGCAGTCAGGCACATTTACCCAGAGAATCCATCCACAGACGGTGAAGGTTATTCAGAGGACCGCAAGCATCTAAAACCTTTCTCTTCATGCAGGTCTTTTGTGTATCATTTCCTGTGTCACCCCACAGAAACATGAAACCCCTCCAGATTCCCTTATGTGAAACCATTTTAGCACCTGTATGAATCATGAGGACTATACCTACCTGCCGCAGATCCACACAGCTGTAATAGAGTTAAATTTGCTGTACGAACAAGCAACTGAATGGGGAGGTGACTGACATTTCCACAGCGGGTTTCACAGGTGACATTAGTGAAATCTTTTTTGCAGGTTGTGGAAGTGAATGTGCTCAAGTGTACGAAGACACCTATGTTCTCCTCTGTCATTGTTCCAGTTCTCATCTTCCAGCTGGCTTCCACCCTAGTCCTCTCAGCAGCAACTTCCCATCCTAGAAATATTAACAATTTTCTTTTCATGAGCTCTGAGAGGCCACACAGTCTGTAGCTCTGGCAGTGAAAGCACCAGGAGTGTGCAAGACAGAGTCTCCCACTCCATGTTCTCAGAAGCTGTTCTAGGGAAGTTCTCGCTCAGCCCTTGATGAAGTTGCTGAGTTGCTTTTCACTCTGGGAACACCACCAGGTCCTCAGACACACCAAAACCTTGCAGGGGCAAGACATGATCAGTGCAGATTTACACTCCAGCTGATTTCTACTGAATTCTCTTTCCTTTCTAGTTTCATTAACTAAGCCTATAGGCATTTTCATGGAAACAACAGCAGAACTATCTAGGACCATCTATACCAAGTGAAAAGTCTCTGCTTCCCAGTATGTAGGGTTGGGTAATTCTCAGACAAGCTTCTGTTATAATTTTTATATATGAAAACCAGCGTGTCTTACATGATTTTCATGAAAGCTTAGTAAGGAATTTTGCTGAAACAACCAGACAAAAATCCAAGGTGTGGAAATTTCAGCCAAACCGCAGAAATTGGTCAGAGTAACAAGCACCTGGAAATAGGATATTGTGAGGAGTTTAGTAGCCTTAGTTGTAAGCTCTGCTAGTATCATACTGTATAAATATGGCATTATATAAAGTGATGGCTTAGCTCCTGCCACCAGAATGCATTTTCATACATAAATATCTGAAAACCAGATATGGCTAAAAAACATTGTTTTCCTTCCTTAAAGACTCTCACGGTTTTTGTTAGAAGACGGGAAAAGGCAGAGAAAAGGAAGGATGAGCCCTTTCTTCAATCACATTATTAATATACTTTCTTTGCTCACAACCTAGTTGCTAAGCAAGTTATTCCAGAGGTTGGTTCTCAGAGCCGTGATCTAAATATATTTGTTTCTGGCTCTATAAAGGTCTTGACTAACCAGAGTGAGGAATGTGAGCACTCTCACTGGCAAAGCACCTTTAAGTATGATAAAGTATTTTAAGCGTGTGCTCAAATATATTGCTGATTAGGGATGCAACTACTCAGATGTGTAACTACTTTTCTCACCTGGCACCAGAGTTACTGTTAACATTTCAGCTAATATAATATTAATTTGCTGACCTTTCTCTGGCACTGCTTCAAACACCGTAGTTTAGTGATTTTTACTACAAAGAGTTTCAGTGATTTAGAGCCTTGTTTAAATCCTAGGTCAACTTCAGACGCCTTTCAACAAATGCAGCAGTGAGGGCTTCAGCAGTGGCTGATGGCAGCTCCCTTCCAAGCTCTGCTGACTCCTACCACCTGTGCGACCGATGTGGTGGAACAGATTGCCTGCCCACGCTCCATCCGACTAGCTTAAACCCATCCACAGCAGAGATGTTGACAGTTTGCCAGGGCTATGAACTGAAGCACCCTTTTCTCCTTCAAATTTTTGTGGGGACGTCCCTCCAGGAAAGGCAAACAGCAATGTGACCACGTTTACCTGCTGCGTGAACATGTTAGTGCCCCATGTGCTCATGCACTAGAGAGGAAGAATCTAAGATGGTCGGCAGTTGTCAGGAAGAAGCCTGCCGCTGAGACACAAGGGGTATGTATGTGTGTGGCTTTATTGCTTAGATTCCGTACACAAGCAGCTGTACCCTGGCTCGAGCTTTCTCCTGTTGGCACAGCTAAAAGCTTCATAACTGAATTATGCTGTTGGAACATTGTACCAAAGTTTGACTTAATGTAATTTAAATATTACAGATTTGCCAATTACATAGTTTGATGTTGGCTGATTCAGTTTTAAGGTTCATAATGTTCTTATTATTCTACATTTAAAACACATTATTCATAATTTGGTGAAATTTAAAAGGACTAAATAGCCGGTAGATGGCATCAAGAAATCCTGTTGTGAGACTTAAAATTGAAAAGCGTAATTCTTGTCTTTCTCAAATGCATTTTGGAAATTAAAAAAACTAGACAAAACAGCATTATTGATATAATTTCTACTTACCAGTTTACAGTAATAGGGAAAACATTTCCATTTGTAAACAGAATGTGTTTCCTCAGTCAAAAATCTACCATTTAATTGAACACATAAACTCATGAGAAAGGCTCAGTAAGAATGCACAGATGTGTTACAGTAATTTCCTAGTTATTTAGTCTTTGATGACTTAATGTCTTCTGAGCACTTCTCCAATCTCATGCAGCTCTATCAGCTTAAACCTTTTTTTATAATACATATTTTTCCATAAAGCCTTTAAACTGTAGCCCCAACGCACAACAGCAATGAAGACTGGAGAAGGAAGCATACTGAGAACGCCAGAAGGTTTATGCATTGCCGTGTGCTAACCGCATTACTGGGTACTTGGAACCTGTGTCATCTTCTTCCCTGGACAAAGTATGACCTATTTAGACTTTAGTCCTTCAAAATATTATGGCTGTGTGGGTTGTGGCACCCACACATAAGAAGATGTTGATTTCCTTTATGCTAGAAGGATCTCATCTTTCATTTGTCTGTAAATGACAACACTGTGCCTTCATAGCGTTGCTTTAATAAAACAGTGATTATGCTAATAGTATTCCTTTCCCAACAGGTTACCTCACCTAGCCTCAGATATGAAGCACAATGTAAACTAAACAGGAAATATTCTTGTAAAGAGTAAACTTTCCTAAGAATGATCAAGGATATTTCATTCCTTGTGGACTTTCAGCAGCTGCCTTCCTGATAAATCTGTCTTCTTGGGTGACAGTAACGGTAGCAGCATCGGTGAGCTTTTTTCCTGAGGGAGCCCCTCTTATCCTCGTTGTTTCTGCAGCTGGGGCGGTACTTACTTTGGACAATGTCACAAAGGCCGGGGAAAAGGAAATCTGTGCTACAGGGCATGAGTCATTTCCAATGGAAAAGACTCGTACAAACCAAGCAGTCTGATAGAGTGGACAGGCAAGGTACAGGTGACACTGACGGCAAGACAGAAAGTCCTGTCTTAATGGGGTATGGTGTAGCTTTGTTCTTCGCTCCCTCCAAAACACTGGTGCATTAACTTGAGTTGAACTGTCCCTATCAATATGATGTGCAATTAACAAAGTGGGATTGACTTCATACACATTTCAAATGCTGCTTTTTAAGTTGGCAGTTCAAGATATTTATTGAAACATGAGGATGCCAGGGATACAAGAAAACAACAGTTTTGGAAGGTCAGGCACTAACTACTACAAGGTGATTCCAAAGGTACTAATCAACATGTTAAAGGCAGACTAATGAGCATCCACAGCACTGTTCCAGGGTATTGGTAATTACACCCATCCCATACACAGCTAATGCATTCTGTCTTCCCAACAAAACAGTCCTGTGCTGCAGGGACTTCCCAAGTTCCGGGGAACTACGAAACAGAGTACCTTGTACAAAAAACTGGATCTGTCTGTAAGTGCATCCTCCCAACACTTTCTCCCTGTGGGACTTCTCGAGTGGCAGATTCACTATTTGCTAAACTGTGAAGGAAGAAGTTCAGATAGGAAGTACAAATTTTTGGTTTTCCTTGCTTCACAATTTCTTTACTTATCTGTAATAGCATTTCTGTGAAATTCTATGGAGTAAAATTGTTAATGTGTAAGAATTAAGTAGAAAGTATCATGATCACTGTATCCATCATCTTTACAAATAGAACAGCAAGTTGTTTTCTATGGAATTTTTCATCACTGTTTATGATAACAGTTAAATTACTCAAATCTTATGGTTTTACTACTCAGAAATAATGAATGGATCTACTTTTCCTAAGCTTCCTCACAGATGCTCCCAAGCTATTACAAAATGGAAACATCATGCAGAATACTAAATATGTTTTCAGCTGAGACGTACAGTTCTGCCTGAGATCAATGCAGAATACAAAAATGAGTCACACTTTAGATCTTAGGGTAACTGTAACCACATAACAACTCATTTCTCAGGTTAATAAAATCTGCTGCACTCCAGGACTTGTGTCAGCATTACTGTTTTATTCTAGGATTTGCAAAATATGCTTATGGAACCAGTTATACCATGTCCTGGGAGATAGTGCTGACCACTGTTAAGACTTACAAATTATATAAACCTCATTTGCTCAGTCTCCTTCCGTGTCTTTTCATCCTTGCTGTTTAGGATCAACCACTATATCACCAGCCAACATCTGGAAATGAAGCCTTTCCATCCAGGAATTTGTAGTCAGAAAGATTATGGAGCCAACTGTGTAAGTGTGAAAGCATCTCAAATACAAATTATGGCAGAAAAATGAAATGTGAAATACTGTTAGACAAAAAAAAAAAAAAAAAAAAAAGACCAAGCCAATAATGAATGAGAAAGGAAAGGCTTTAGGATGTGTCTGTAGTAATCTCAGGAGGCCATAAACAGAAAAAAGTTCTTCATTAGCAAGGAATTGATCCTAAGCACAAAAATATATTTTCTTGACTACATCTAGTTAACATTCAAGTTTGTCTTCCCACCTGGCAGAGCAGAGTTTCAGTAACTCACAGATATCATCAGCTATGACTGCCAGAGAATTTGAGAGAAAGGGAGTCAGAGAAGGGGCTAACCAGTGCTCTGTTATGTACTTTTACATGTTTTTTGTAAAAGAGTTTACTGGTTCCATGTTTGTGCCTTCATTTTCTTTCTTGGACTTTCTCCCATGTAACTGGATGTGTTCAACTTGAAGGGGAAAGAGGAAGCCAAAAGCCAAAAAGAAAAGCTTCACAGGAGTCCTAACTCGCCCTTCTCAGACCACTGGTTCATGAAGGCCTGTGGTCTTGGTTTCCAAACTGAGAATATGGCTGAGAAGTATCCATAAAGCATTCCCTCTTCAAAAGGGAAAGTGGAAGGCACTCATGCCAATATCTTCTGGATCCTAGAGAGCTTCTGTGAGACAAAGAGACACTTAGTGTTCATGGGAAACTTCTCTCGCCTTCCTTGCCAACAGCAGCCTAATCATCATGGTTGTCTTTGTTCTCAGAGGACCCAAACTGCCCTTGAATGATAGGGATGCCCCCATCTGCGTCCACGGAGACACTCGGGTACATTGGTGTGATGCCCCTGTCCCATGACAGAACACAGTTCAGATCCTCACAGTAGCAGAGGACAATGACTTAGCAATGGCTAAGTGTTCATTATTGGTTTTAACTGTCTTGCAGCTCTGCTTCAGGGCCTTAATTTTAGTCCTGCACTGCTATAAGTTGGATTTATACCTTGGGCCGTGTGGGCAGAAAGGACCGTGGTGAGTCACCCCGTGCCACCAGTGGTCACGCGATGCACTGACAATCCTTTACTCAAACTTTCAGGCAGTTTAAGGACCATCTGAGAGGTTTAGTTGGAATCATGATATGCTAGAAGTACACATTCTCCTGGAACATTGGTTTTGATGGTTGCATTAGGGATAAGTTTGGGATGAGGTTCTGTGTCTGGTCCAACTTTGCAGTGGTATCATGCTGTAGGAACAATGACTTTCATGGTGAAAAGTGAAGATAAGTAAAATGATCCCAGCAGAGTAGTAGAGGCCATAGGTCTATTGAGCATCTAGATGCAGAGGCTGATCATGGCTGATAGCTGATATAGACCTAAAGATACTGACAGCACTTAAGGGACTAGGCCAACCGAGAAGTCCAAGTCTCTAAAAAGGGGAGCAAGGACATCAAGGGGTGGCAGCAGAGGTCAGAAAGAGAAGGGCAATTCCATACCAAAAGTACTGTAATGCAGCTCCTGCAACCTTTAAAAAATGTCAGTAGAGCAAATTGGATAGACAAGACCAAAATCAGTTTAGCTCACCCAACTCAATTTCTGCTGGAAATGCAATTGGGGTAATGTGGCTAGGATTTTTCAGTCTAGTCCTTGGATTCATAAATCCAATTTTACCGTCTCTTCTTTCTGCATCAATTGTCATAACAGCTAGCATAGAGTAAGAACTGAAAATAAGTATCTAGCAACTTTATTCTTCACCACTCAAGAGCAGTTATTTGCTCCTGTGCAAAGGGACTGAAAATAAATTCAAATCAGTAATAACAGACAAAGACAGTGGTTTGTTTCTATCCTCCTCTTTGCACTTGCGTAATACTAACACGTGCTTCATTATATTTTGCACCAAATTGATTCAACTTCCTTTGCAAAACACAGGTGAAAGTGTTTAAGCAAGTGTTGTGGAGTAATTTGTACTAAAACCAGATACTGACATTTTTAATAGACGACAAAGAACAAATTCTGTTATCATATCACAAATTTTAATGTATTCATTGATTCACACTGATATAACTAGCATCAGGATTTAATCCAATGGACTGACATTTCCATAATTCCATAATTCATATGTGTCCCTCGTTCCATTCTCCTCTCTGTGCCTGTTTTGGCAAGATATACATGTTTCTGTATCTCTGCCAATTGCATTGTGTCTTTTCTTCAGCCGCTAGCAAATGCAAGGCTTCTACACTCCTGAGAGTAAAGAGAATAATTTATCTAAGCTTTTGTTTGACCTATACGTGAACTGTGTGAATGAAACTGTTGAATGGCAGGAAAGAATTCTCAAAATTCTACCAGTTTGGAAAAATCTAAAGCTGCTTTATGTTCAGGAGCCCCAGCTGTGTCAGTTCAAGTGCTGGTTTTAATCTGTTTCTCAATTTGAAATCAATAAAAAGCGAAGAAAATCAAACCCGCATTACTGGAGCTTTCTACTTTTATACTAATTTGCGGTAAAGCAACATGGTTTCCTCTGTATTTATGACCTCTGTGGGAGAACAGCAGCAGCATAATACATGTTGAATGAATAAAGAAAGAGACTGTTTTCACTTGTGAACATGCAGAAAAGTAATTTATTTTTATATTGTATAAGATGATATAAACAAAAACCTTGGAAAAAATACAAACCCACTGATTTTTGCCCACAGTTAAGTCACCTTATAACACATTGGCAATATGAAGGGGTGCATGAGAATGTGCACCATAGACTAATTTTAAAGCCTTTATGCTAACAAAGTTAGACAGCATGGCATGCAATGGTCTTAGTAGAAGTGAAAATCATTGTCACGACTCAAAACTTACCTTTGGTAGGTGCAAGCGAAGTAGTCAGTAAATGGAGGAAGAAAGGTGTCACATAGACCAATCGCCACTGAGTTTTAAACTGCTATTTTAGATATATGGAAGAAAATTATAGAGTAGAAACGATTTATACTAAATTGCACTAGTGTGGCTAAGCAAAGCTTGAACTTGTCTGTCATTTGAAGAAGGAAATCATTATTTCTTTTGACCTCAAAGACATCCCAAATACCCAGTGGAAGTGGAAGGTGCTATTACTTCTCTAAGAGCTCGACAGGTAGTCTGAGAGCAGTGTCAAGATATGTTTATTTATTGTATTATTCATGTCAAAAAAGTGGTCACCTGGGTTTGCCCAAGCAAATCTCCAACAGGTCCTTGAGAGGACAGAAATATATCTAAGAATTCGGTAGCACTCACTGTTCAAGAATGTGGGATAAAGACCATTTGAATTTGAAAAGAAACAGTTCAAAGAACTGAGCAGACATAAATCAGGATATCCTCAGCTAATAAGAAAAAATCATTAATTTACCACTGGAGAGGTCTGTAAGGTGATCCTAAATGTGGTGAATAAGAACCAGCAGTACCTCCTCTTAGAGAACAGTCTTCCAGCTGTCTCAAAAGCATCCAAAATAAAAGCCCTCAGTTATTAATACCTATGACAGTGGACTTCCAGGGCACAATCTGCTTGAGACAGTAGGAAAGATTGCTCCATTAATCTAAATAATCAAATGTATTTCGGAAGTTATCACTCCTTGGTTCTGAACGATCAACCTCCCACTTGAGACGGGGTGACTGACCATCCCCGAGGTAACTTCTCATTGCTTTGCAATGTAATTTGTGTGCTTAAACCACCACTGGAATGTTCTCTGATGTATGAAAAAGGCAAAATTTGAATCACTGCAGGAACTTCCAAAGAGGAGATAGAAACTGTGAGTGTGGATCACTTGTTTCTGTCATGAGACATGCTTAACTGGAAGGGTGTTGAGTCAGAGAAGCAGTGCTGATGTGTCCAGGAGAAAAAGCTGAGACCAAAACTTTTCAGTAAATGTTGGTCACAGAAGTGCTGGGAGACATTAGAGAAATTATCTCTCATTGCTTGCATCTTGCCATGGCCAGGGCAACCTGACTTTGTATAGTCTCTATAAATAAACATGACTACATCAGAGATACCTGGATCTGTTATCAAAGTGTCCTTCTAAATCAAGTGACGTGAATTGTGTTAGTCACTTTGATCAAAAAGGAGTAAGACATGGTCAGTTCTGGAAGGATGAATTTATTGATTTTCCCAGGTATATAATTAAAAGTAACCCAGATTTTACAAATTTGTCAGAGTGGAGATAAATCAAAAACTTTGCATTTCGTGGCATTATATGAACTCTCCTTAGTCCAAATTCTGTTCAGATCCAAATTTGGCTATGGGCAGCTGGCAGCTATATTTCTGAAGGCATCAGACCTACCTATTGTAGCTTATCCTCAAAATGTCAAGGTTAGTCCCTTCTAGAGCAGGCTAGCTGCATCCACACTGTGTAGCCATGGAGCTTGCTTGGTCCATATCGAGCAGGCTTTCCACCAGCTCAACCCTTGGTCTTTTCTGGTGTGCCATGTACAGCACTTTCCTGTCTCATGTATGGCAAGTGACTGCTCCAGCAGACTCCTCAAAAATTGTCTGTGCACTCCTCATGCAGACATCCCCTTACTACAAGGGCATACTGTCCACCACTGCAGCCATTGTACTTGCAATTGCAACAGCTTTTTGGTGCTTCTGCCACTGCTGTATTTACTGTTCACATTCATGAACATTCATGAAACTTTGATGTTAGCTGTGGTCTGTCCAAAACCTGACTCCTACCCTTGAACAAAGTCTCCCCAAAAGAGCTGGAGATATCAATCCTGACAAGTAGAGCAGCCATCCATCCTAAGGATGCCAGCATGTGGGCTTGAGAGACGTGAGCTGCCAGGAGTAACTGGGACTATATCCTTACTAGTTTCTCTGTAGTTCAGAAAAGATTTATGACCCAGGATAGCAATATTCCTTGTGGGACCAAGATGTGCCAGGACCACCTGGGTTGACCAGGGTTGGATGCCAAATTCTGGTATAGGGGGCACGTCTCCAACAGTTGATGGAGGCAGCTGGCAGAAGCCCATGGCAGAGGACAGTGCTCTGAAACCTCATCACCCTTAAGACCGCTAATTTATGACTATGGAAGTATGATCATGGTGGAAGTTCTTGAAGCCATCATCCAGATTGTTCCTCCTTAAGTGCACTGGGTGTGTTTATAAATTGGCGACTTACCGGTCTACAACTAGTAGATATGGGGTATTGCGTCTGAATGTGTGTCTTCTGGTGGGTTGTTCTTGTTGTAAAGTGACAGAGTTGGCTCTAAAGCAGGGATGTATGTGTGATTAGGTTGTGCTAACAAAACATTCATTAGGTTATCAGAAAGCTACAGCTTTCTGGTGACTGAAGGAAAACAGGGAGTTGTACCAGGAGTCCCTGCAAGTACAAGCACAGGATGAGAGTCTTCTCAGAGGCCTTCAAGGTGCAAGTGCGGGCTGATACTAAAGATGCCGGGACTGTAAGCACAAGTCACACATGGTCAGTTTTTAGTCACTAGTGGGGAACAACCCTGTGGATTGAGTTAAACCTGCTTTAGGAATAACAAAAAGAACAATGAATGAGCCTCCGGCATAAGTAAAATATGCTATATATAGCAAATTCAGACAAAATGTGGAATTGCAAACCAATGAGGAAAGAGCAAGTAAGCAGACTGTGTTAGAAAATGTATACAGTTACTCCAGACAGACCCAAAGTGAGGAGGAAGAAGCCCCCCAGCATCAGTCACACTTCTCCTGGAGAAGATGAGGTAGAAAACTATGAACATTAACACCATATTCCCCTCAGGCTCCCCTCTTTCTTCTTGGAGAAGACCGGTGCCGTTGACCCTAGGACGCAGAGGGGCCGGGCAGGATGGGGGCAGCCCCAGACAGTGGGGTGGGTGCTGAGCAGCAGGTATCCTTCCTGGGAATGGGCTGAAATAGCTGGACAATTTGGACTATCGGTATATCGCTGTATAACCGGGCTGATGGTAATTACTTTATTGGACTGTCAACATTTTTATTAAACTAATAATAAATTCTTGGCTGTGCATGTAAGATGTGTGTTTCTTTCTCCCCTGTAAATTGTACTGACTGTCCTGGAGGACTGGCAGTTACACTTTGGTACGGCCACCGACACAGAGAGCCAGAGCCCTGTGGCACTTCTGTGAACAGCCCTGTTGTAGGCACCAGCCTACAGTAATGACGCAAGATAACAACCGATTTTACCCAGACTGTAATTTCTGATGCAGTGGGGTAGCACTGAGCTACCCACTGAGCGCGGGTGACTGTGGAGCTGAGTGTCCGTGTACACAGGTGGACAGAAACGTGCGATGAATGGAAGCGGAAAGAGTGGTGCATTGCGATGAAATACGCAGGGGAAAAAATGCAAGATCCCAGGAAGGCTGAGCGATGGAAGAAACAAGGAATGTGCCTGGGGTCGTTCTGCCTGGAGAAAGAGGATGGAAGCTTAAAAGCTAAGGGCTTGGGCTGCGGTTGGGCTGGAAGTTTGAAGTTGGAAGTTGGGCTTCCCCAGGAAGCTGGAAAGGAGGAGGTGATAGGAACCGGCTTTCACAACGTGTGAAAACACCCTTCCCAGGGTAATTAAAGGATTGCTCTACAGCTCACGGGGGCTGTTTATAACACGGTGCTCTGTGAGAAGTGCCCTGGGGCACAATGCAAGGGCGTCCGTGGGTGAGCCAGGCTGGGACGCCTGTGGGGTGGTGGAGGTCTCCATAGGGCAGAGGGAGTCTGCCAGGAGCAGCACCCTTCTCCTGGGCCAAAGCCTCATTTTATCGCAGAGGCAAGTGGTTGTTTTGTTCCCATGTTCACCGGGAGTGAATGTGCACGTGTGCATATGTGCAGTGCCAGATGGCCTGGGACTAGGATTCAGGAGTAAGTATTGGAGCTAAGTGGTTTGGCAGCTTAGATGCACCTTCTGATAAAAATGCATTTGTAACATGAAATGCCAGTGAGAGCTTATTAGAGGGAATTGAAAAATACCTATAGAGTACACGCTTAAGAAGCTGCTTTCTTACCATGGATTAAGTAATTAATGCACTCTAAGAAAACACAGCATCCAGACAGGTTGGCAGCGATGACAGCAATTTCTTGCTGGAAAATGTGGCCCAGTATATGTTCTGGAAGTTATTCTGTCGTATTTATTAATTATTGTTCTAAATTGTCAAAAGATTGACGTGTTATCTACCACAGACAAGGGACAGAAAATCCTTGTTTGCTAGGTGTGAAATCCCAGCTAGAGCAGTGAAGTACTGCATTCCAGAAGTGGGTGTAAAACAATTGCCTCAGCAATGATGTTAGGTGTTAGTTCATCTGAAGGATGGTTTTGAATTGGAAACATGAATAATGAATGCGATATGCATATCACACTATGCCTGAATTCCCTACGTCCCAACAGTTCTCAGAGGTTATGATACTACTTGTGTGGGGTTGAGGCTGGACGGTGAATCAAAGAGAAGTAACTTTGCTCCTGTGCTTGGCAATTTTGATCATGATCTTTAGCTTCCCCAGGTCCATGTTGGAATTGGTAAAATTATGCTTTCTATAATATAATAATGTGTATAACAAAGTGCTGCAAAAATTATGTCATATTAATATTTTGAATGAAGTGGAAAAAAATGCTGGGGGCAGAGGGGAGAATGAATTTGAGGATAAGGTAGATGCCACAGCACTGCCAAAGAGCTGGTTGAGGGACATGGGCAAGACTCAGCACCTGATGTTTTAGGATCAAATCAGCCCTTCAGCCCTTGGGTCAGGCAAACTGAAAATTAAACCTCTTACTAAGCGTGACCTGGAAAGCTCTATCTGCCTTGCATGAACAAGCCCAATACTCTTATGTCCTGATAAGAGTAGATACAAATGACCATAAATATTTCCATGCCTTTTGCATTTGACAGCTCCTCATAGCTGAATAAATAATAGGCTGATGATTAGCTATGGTGCCTTTCCTTAAGCTGCTTTTTGACTGGGAGCGAATTGTTCTTTCTATCCATGCAGTAATGCCCCAGACATATTTCCCTGTATCCAAACATGTGAGTGTTTTGCAAAGGTTAATGGAAATTAAGTTAAAGCTGAATAATACCGATTATAATGCAAGAGTGTGCAAGCAAGGGTAATTAATACAACTGGCAGCACAGCTCAGTCCTGACCTATGACACCATGCTCTTTCTTTCTCCCTCAACCCTTCTTTTTTTCCTCAGCAGGCACCCACAGCAACCTAAAGCTGCTTGTTTCAAACAGTCTAGCAAGGACAGATGTACAGAGGCATCCCACTTTTCTCACTCAGGACTTACATGATGTTCAATCCCCCAGAAGGAAAAGAAAAGCTATTACATTCTTCCCTCTTCCTTCTTATGAACGTCCTACTTCTACCGTTAAGATTAGAGTATTTCCTACGTTTTAGTGTTTGCTGAGTTTTTCTCTGAAAGGAGCTGTTGCAAAAAAACTTGGATTTTATCTTGTTAAAGTGGCATATGTCAACAAACGTCTTTTCTGGTGAATCAGCTCACTTTTTATCCTGTATTAATGATCTGACTTCGCCATTAGTTTTATACATGGGCAGGGGAATGTCTCTTAACTCTGGATAATATGCATAGACTACCTGAAAAAAAAAAACCCTGAAAATCAGACTGGAGGACTTGCAAACCCCAGGGTGATAACAGGACAGAACAAGAGGTCTTGCATCCCTGCATCTTAGACTGCCACAACTTACTTCTTTCTGTTACCTATTCCGCATCCTTCAATGAGAAACTCTGGAAAGGAGACACTAGTGCAACGGGGGATGCTCAGCCTGAGGACACTGAAGGTTTAATTTTGAAACATGGCAGTGTATCGAGCTCTTCAAAACTTGAGGCCAAGTGTGTCTCACTGTGGAATGAAACTGTGCTGTGGACGCACCGTGTACGCAGCGTTGTAGATCACATAACACCACCTAAGCTTTAATTTTAGACACGCCACCTCAGCACATCTTCCCCAGAGGCACGAGAGGGGCAGAATCCATTAAACCCCAACTGCTTTGGGGGCTTCGCTTGCGAGGAGCTCCCCACCTCCTCACGCCCTGCAGCAGCAAGGGCTCTGCTTGCAGGGCACAGGCTGACCCCCGACTTCAAAGCATCCTGTTCCCGGGTCCCCATGGGCTCCCGCGTGCCTGACTGCTGGACTACGGCTTCCTCACGCCCCCAGATCCTTTTTTCTTTTTGGCAGATCTGAAGGCTGTTCCTTTGATACTGTTCTTCCTTTTCCACAGGAAACAAACCAGTTGCTGTGTCAGCATCTTGGCCAGGAATCAGAGGACAAGCTACTTGTCAGACAACACCCGAGGCACAGGCAATTAGGATGCGGATGACATTTCAGCAAGAGTAACCCTTTCTGGCACTAAGGAAAAGTAGCTTAAAAATTTAGTGTAATTCTGAAAAAAAAGAAAAAAGTGCTATCTGTAAAAGTTGCGAGTTTATTTCTATGGCCCAGGTTAAACAACACAGCAGCTACTTTCTCCGCCCTGTGCTTTCCAGTTCAGGCAGGAGCAAGGGTGGTTTTTTAGCTATGTATTCTAGTTGCCTCAAACGTTTACAACACCTGCACGGAATAAACAGGGAGAATAACCCGTGTCCCCTTTACTGTCCCCGCTTCACTGATTGTCCGGCTGGATGTGAACCAGGCTGCCAGCTGCCACCCCGTTGCTGCTGGGGTCCTGGAGACCACCCATCTTTTCGACAGGCAGTTAGAGCTTTGCTGCTAGCGTGGGCCGTGCGATTTCTCCAGCAGCAGCTTTGTGCCATTTTCTTCAGCATTGTACTTGGCTGCCGTTCTTTCCACACTCCTAAATATATATATTTTTAATCTTTTTACAGGTACTGACCAGAATTTGTCATTATTTCATTGATATTTTTCTTTCAGCGTCACCAAAACTCTAAACAGCACAGATATATTGCCTTTAATGGGGACCCAAACGCACAGCCCTCACTAAAGTCATGCCTGTATTGGTATGTCACTGGCGTACGTATAAAAAAGAGCTTTTTGCACCTGCTGTGTACAGCGGCGAGGCCCCCAAGCAGGATTTGCTTCTTGCTGTCTCCTGTGGTACTTTTAATCCTCCTCTCACATTTGGCTGCCTTTGTAGCAGTCACTCGTTGCACATTCATTTTACCTTATTACCGGAGGGCCTCAAGCGCATCAGCAATGACTAATATCTTGCGAAGAAGAGGAGGATATGGCTATATCAAACGTATCAGAAACGCCCAATATTCTCTGCAGGAACAAGAGGCTATAGCTATATCCTGAAGCCTGAACTGGGACTGACTCTATACATTGTCCCACTTGGCTTTTGACAGCAGCATTTCTGATAATGCCTTTCTGATGAATATAGCATGTGCTGTAGCCATTTCTCTGGATGTTACCCGAGCACTGAACAGTTTCCCATGGTTCAGAAGTAAATGTTGTCTTTTTTGCACGTTTGGATATACATCTCCTTTATCTATTGCCATGCCATACAGATTTTCTCCAAGATTTCAAAACATTCCTCACCAGCAGAACTCTCCTACATGTCTAACATACAGAATCATCCTTCTTCTTAGCCAGCTTTTTTTTTTTTTTCTGTTGATCATACTCAGTTCCCATGTCTTGTCTCAGAGAACACTGTGTCCCTTGGGACAAGGACTGTCTCATCCTGTATTCTTACACAGTAATGTCCGTAATGGATCTTCTGGGTGCAACTGGTAAAAATGATGAGAGAGGAAGAAGAACAAATAATTATTGGTACCACCCAAGGAGAAGGGGGCCTTTCACTACATGAGCATGTCATGGCTGCTATAAGCATTTCACCTCTTTTCTCCACAGTCAAATGCCTTTTTTATTCACAGGTTACTTCAGGGGAGGCCTCCTTGGAGAACAAGAGGTTCTAGAAAATTGAGTAGAACTGGCGTTTCTGTGGGTTGTGATAGAACAGCACATGAAGTGAAGAATCAGTTGTCCCTACACCACACAACAGGTATCTGTCTACTGTGATCTTAATAGACTTTCCCAGACAATCTGCCAAATGCTTACGGATCCTCAGTTTTTTATTTTCCAGCATCAATCTTTCCAACTTCCCCTTAAGTCTGCTTCTTCTTGTCTTCTTCCCAGTCAATGTAAAGGAAGACCACAAGCATGCTTCCATCAGCGCTCTCTCGCACTGAGCAGGCGGACTTCCTTGGGCTGTTCTGGGGGGCTGTGCATCCGAGGCTGCCGATTGCTTTTGCTGGTCTCTTCCCGACTTTCTTAAAGTGAGGTGCCAGAAATAGCTGAGTGCTTTAGCAGGGACCTTCCTGAAGCTGTGTAATGGGTTACCTCAGCATGTACCAAGTTTGCTATTTATAGAGGCACATCTGAGCTGGCTCTATAACTTTCAGTTCTTGTTCTCCGCTCTTCCCCCAATAATATGACATCTTGCTAAAGAAAATGTCTCAAATTCCCAGTGTATTCCACTTTAGCCATGACTGCAACCACAAACTCTCTCATTTATAATTACAGAGCTACAATTCCTCTCATTTTGACCTCATAAGCAGCCTTTGGCAAATACAGCAATTTCTTATGGGGAAAATATGTATTTTACCTTGTTTGATGTGACCGCACAGTCCATGAGTCACAGCCTGAGGACATCAGATACAGAAATATGCTGATTCCATGAAGAGAGGAGCTGGGAACTATTCATAATACCTTCACAGTTTTTGGTCATAGCTCTTCACACAGAATCACTAAGGTGGGAAAGGACATTCAAGATCATCAAGTCCAACCAACGCCACCATGCCCCCTAAACCATGTCCTGAAGCGCCACATCCACACATTTTTTTAATACTCCACCACCTCCCTGGGCAGCCTGTTCCAATGCTTGACCACCCTCTCGGTGAAGAAATTTTTCCTAATATCCAATCTAAACCTCCCCTGGTGCAACTTGAGGCCATTTCCTCTCATCCTATCACTAATTACTTGGGAGAAGAGACCAACACCCTCGTCGCCACAACCCCCTTTCAGGTAGTTGTAGAGAGCGATAAGGTCTCCTCTCAGCCTCCTCTTCTGCAGACTAAACAACCCCAGTTCCCTCAGCTGCTCCTCATAAGACTTGTGCTCCAGACCCCTCACCAGCTTCGTTGCCCTTCTCTGGACACGCTCCAGCACCTCAATGTCCTTCTTGTAGTGAGGGGCCCAAAACTGAACACAGGATTCAAGGTGCAGCCTCACCAGTGCCGAGTACAGGGGCACGATCACTTCCCTACTCCTGCTGGCCACACTATTGCTGATACAGGCCAGGACGCTGTTGGCCTTCTTGGCCACCTGGGCACACTGCCGGCTCATGTTCAGCCGGCTGTCAACCAGCACCTTATCTTATTATCTTGAAGATAAATCAACCCCAGACACAGGAATGTAAAATGCGTGGAGTAATAAACAGACAATTAAAAAATTTCCTTTATTTTTATTTTCAAGTTCAAGGTCAATCTTCAATAATTTGCAGATAAAATGAGAGTACAAAAATGCTCCTGTTAGTCTAGTTTGAATTTAGATAGATTATTCATTATTTCCAAATAAAACTAAGCCTGCTTTTTCAAACACCATTTCTGTGCACAAATTATATAGCTCATTCTTTTCATAAGGCATGTAAAACAGATTTCAGTTCAAGCATTAAAACATTTTACACTTGGATGCCAGAATTAAAAACACAAGTAAAATGTTCGCAAAAAACCATGCCTGAACTAAAGACATTACAATGTACACAAGCAGAGGCATTCACATATGAATGTATATGTATATGAACATACTAGGAAGATCAAAAATATCTATTTCCTGTTTTGTATGCGATCTCAGTCATTTAGCTAACAAGAATGCATGTTCAACCCAGTACTCATATATTGCCTATACAATAATTATACTTTCCTATTTTTTCAGTACAAGGTCATTTCTGTCACATCGTAAAATTGCGTGTCTTACAGTCAATGTCCTATGGTAATGGTGAAATGATGAAATATATTAAGGAAGCATAAGGGACAAGATGAAGGAATACTGAAAGATAAAATTGCACCGAGTCTTTGAGAAGATGAATTTGCCTAATAACGTCTGTTGGTAACTGTAAATTCTCTCTCTTCTTTATCCAATGTCTATTATCTTTGGAGTGATTCCGTTTCTCACATAGTGGAAGAAAATGTATTTTACATGTATATATACATCAGAGGAAAACCCTATCCATACATTCTATTGGAATTATGTAAATATGACAAGGTTTCTGTTGAAAACCTGAACTCAGGTAAATCATAAAAGCTCACCAGAAGTTGGCAAATCATTCCAGCAGAAAGCGTGTTGTTTCAGTGTAGCTGTAGAAATCCTCGTGTGCAGCCAAGCAACATTGAACAAATTATTTGGCATAATATCTTCTGGGGGAAAATTACATTTCAAAACTCCTGCCATATAAGAAGACAGAGATGTCTGCAGGTCCTTTATCCGAAAGTCTATGTCTTCTAACGTGGTTACTTTAATTCCTGTATTTGAGCCGTTTATATTTGAAAGATGCTACTCGAAGAACAGACCCTGTAAATAAGACTCTCCACTCCTAGGAAGGTCACCTGGGGTGAACATGTCCAGACGATTGTTTGAGCTTGCTTCTTCCACTAAAACCATCACAAGTATCTATTGTTAGGACTTTAAATTGTCTTAAGCAGTATAGACTAGATTCTGTCACGCTTAATTATACAGAGTGGTGTATTATTTTATAAACAAATCGGTTGTTTCTACTGGTGGTTGTCTCTAGTAGAAGTAAAGAAAACATAAATATAACCCTATCTATGTAGAGAGACAGGATCCACATCTCCACAACACATTCTTAGTTTTAGTAAGGTTATCGGAAGCTTACTCATCAAGAACTAAGAAGCCACCTAAGACATAATGTAATTCTTTTCAGTTACCACCTAATGAATAAGAACAGTAGTGTGTTACAGGAGAAGAGTTTATAAAGTTACTTGTAACTAGACACAGTTTGTACCATAGAAGTTGGATCCAGTCTTTGAATGCCCTAAAGTTAAGTTTCAGGTTCTAAACAGGTTTATGGGATCTTGAAGTAGGTCAGGAAAGTTATCATGAACAGACAGAGGGGCCATCCAAGGCAGTCAGCCTCCACCACTCCACAGCTGCCACCCTAATGGGGGATGTGGTCAACATAAGCAAGGTCTGTAGTATTGCCCAGATAATTATGTACCAAGGCCATCTCCTGCTAACCATCCTGTCACATCTCGTGCTCTGAATATGAGACTCAAAAACTGCCTCCCTGCTGATTGCTGACATGCAGCCAGAGCTGTTTCTCATACTGATGCACTTACTTCTGTTGTGTGACCCAAGCCATCAGATGCATCTGGTCAGCACATCATTATGAAATAAGTTCTTATTGGTATATGGTAAATAATCTCACTGCCAGGACGCCTTTGTTCTTGCATCTACTCACCCTAACATGGTATCCACCCAAGGCAACTATCTGTGGAACAGCTTCTTGCACAATGAACTTTCCCTTTTGCCTTCCTTGAAAATAGCCTCTGGCCCTTCACACACCAGCATCATTAATGACTTTCTGTAGCTTTTCTGTATCATACAAGTTTATACTGCACTCTCTCTGCCAGTAAATCCTTTGAAACAGAAGTGGGTTACAAGTCTGGCACAGATTCATCTTCTGCTCTACACAAATAATGCAGAATCCTGAACGCGCGCTTTCAATTAGGTCAGCACATGGCCACCAACAGTGGCTATCCATTAGACAACACAGACCAACATTGTCTTACCTGTACAACACCATTTTCAGTATCTTTTACATAATCGCAGAATCATTAAGATTGGAAAAGACCTTTAAGACCATTAAGTCCAACCATCAACCCAACACCACCATGCCCACTAAACCATGTCCTGAAGTGCCACGTCCACATGTTTTTTGAACACTTCCAGTGATGGTGACTCCACCACCTCCCTGGGCAGCCTGTTCCAATCTTTGACCATTCTCTCAGGAAAGAAATTTTTCCTAATATCTAGTCTAAACCTCCCCGGGCACAACTTAAGGCCATTTCCTCTCATCCTATTGCTAGTCACTTGGGAGAAGAGACCAACACCCAGCTCACCACAGCCCCCTTTCAGGTAGTTGTAGAGAGAGTGATAAGGTCTCCCCTCAGCCTCCTCTTCTCCAGACTGAACAACCCCAGTTCCCTCAGCTGCCCCCCGTAAGACTTGTGCTCCAGACCCCTCACCAGCTTCCTTGCCCTTCTCTGGACACGCTCCAGCACCTCAGCATCCTTCTTGTAGTGAGCGGCCATCTACATTAGTTCTACATAAACGTGCAGCACAAGATCACTTACCAGATAACACACTGACCTGCAGAAAGATTAGCACAAGTTCTTTGCCCCTTTTTAGAACATGTAAAAATAAATATTTCTTATACGTATGCTGTTTTATGCAAAAATCTCACATTGACTCTGGATTTCAGTTTGCCTTGGTGTCAGAATAATTAATAAACAATTCCCTATTGCATAGACGACTTGCACTCCAAGGAAAGTATTAAGTAGTCACATACCTAGCAGCAAGTTATTGAAATGATACTAATATGGAATAAATTAGGATTCACTCCCCACAATTCTATTTATACTTATTTGCCTACATGTAAAAAGGAATTCATACATGGATTTTCTTCCCAAGGCCATTTGTTTGTTATGAAGAACTTTTGAATAGTTATTTTGAATGTCCTTCTAAGGATACTCATATATGTCTGATGGGGGAGGCAAATAAATTTACCTCTTTTATCTTCATAAACATAAAAACTCACAGAGAATACATATTATTACTTCTATATTAAGAAGCAATATGTTGAATTAATTCCTGGTCTTTACTGCACTGAACATTTATATTCCTTTTACTGTATATTTATGATAAAAATGGAGTACTATCATACAGGATGCTTACAATGCAATTAAGTAAGTTCTGCACAGCAAATCAACTATATCTGATGAAATAAAGTTAACTTTTGGAGCTGTCATTGGAATACGGTTTTAAGAATTATGGTTATTTTCATGGAATGTTAGTGGTCACTTTTTTTCCAAGTCAGTCTGGGCCTCAAAATAATTAAAGGGGCATGTATAAAATAACCAAGCAGCCAGAACCCTACCTGCCAGCTAAAACTAGGAACTTCAAGTAAGGCTGATCAATGTGAAAGTGACTGGTTTTAGGATCTAAGTTTTGTCAATACAGAAAATAAATTAAAACTAAGTAACTAAAAGATCAATATATAAAAAAGTTACTATATGTTACATATACTAAGATACCATATGACAACTATATATAACCAATATATACCATTTAAAAGAGATCTAGTGGAAGCCACCTATGTGCCTCTTTCTGAGATCTCTGGGTTTGAGTTTTATGAAAGTGAGCGCTTTAGATGAACTCCACGGGTTTGCATGTGCGCACTCGAAACCCCTTACGACTGAACATGCAGATTCGTTTGTTCATTTCCTATTTTAAATTGGGATGAACTGTACCTCTCATCATCCAGCCTCATCCTAATAGCAATGCAGAACAGGACATACACAGGAGGTAACACAGGAAAAAACAAATGGCATGAATTTTGGCATATGTCTGCGCAGTGCCATGCTTTAGACAAATGACATCTAGGCATCCTACAGTGTCTGGAGATGGTTTCTACAAGACATTTCTGAAGGCACTCAGCAGCAGCTGCCTGTTGTGTTCAACATGGAACATCTGGAGATCTTCATATCTTCAGCGACTGATGACATTTAAAGTGCAGTGAAGCGTTGTTAGGTCCATCCTCACCTGTACTTTCCTTCATTAATTGACACAATTCTTTGTTTTCCTTCTGTCACTTTGTCTGATGCTTTTTGTAACATTAACGGTGGCTTCTTTTGTGGACATTTTCTGTGTGTCCCATTTACTCTGTGAAAGTTTTAAAAAGAACAGTGAGTTCCACAGCAACAGCAGAAAGAGTCATTGACGATTACCTCCTAATTTTTGAAAACAGTTCTACTTAACAAACAGAAAGACTCCAGCGTTCTTCACACAGTACTGTGATGTGGAGCAACTTTCTCATTCAGCGTGGATGCAAGCTTTTATAACTGCTATAAAGGCTATGGACATCTTTGGATCGACCCTCACGGCTTTAATCGTCTCTTCTGCACATGTGTATTCTAAAAGTGGAGCAAATAAATCTGGTTTCAGTCTAGAAGTGGAAATTAGTGGTTCCTTTTGATGTCACTGGGAGTTGAGCGTGACTAGCCTGAGACAGAATTTTCTCTACTTTATTCTATGTTTCTTAAGCGAATATATAGTTTCAAAATAACACTTAGTTCTGCCTGCATGTAAGACCCAAGTACAATATATACCTGTCAGAGCTTCATCAGCTTATTTCCAAATATTCAAAAAAGTCAGTCTGTCTGAGGCATGCAAGTGCATCCCTAATTTAAATTTATCCTTCTCCATCACCTAGTCTGTCTGCTTATTGCCATAAGCAAGACGCTATACTGTGCAGTAAATTGGGTAGGTCTAGCAAAGGACATTCAGAACCGGGCTGACAGAGACACAGAGATGAGTTAGGTGGGTTTGATTATTGCATTTCCAGTATTTCATGAGACAATTTGTAAGTGTAAAGAATGCCAGGTAAATTAGGCATCATTACAGGGTAATAATGCCAGGTGGAATAATGCCTGGTAAACTTCCACTGACATGAGTGGAAGGTACATAGTTATCTGAGAGCAAAACCTGGTGTTTATTTGCTGCTCTGGATTACTTCACATCTTTGCAGCCTGAATACACCTGCTCCTTTCCTGTCTGCTCCCCTCATGCTCCTGTTCACACACGGACTCTCCAAAGACTACACATATCAGTTATTGCCAGTCTGTGACATAATCTGGATACCACCTTTGCTTCTGGGGTGCCTAACCATTCTGTTACCTTCACTGGTATTAGGACTCCTTTCATCAGAAGCATCTTATACTTCCAAGTTGTTTTGACATTACCCTCAAGAGAGGAAACTAAAATTTCCGAGATGCAGCCCATGTCAAACCCTTTGCCTTTCGACACCGCAAATTGTACCGTCACATAACTGATGGTAGGGGTAAGGCAGTAGAATGCTTTAGAGCTTGATGCTTGAGAAAATAAGAAACAGAGCAGTAAAGCAATTTGCCCTCTACCACCTCACAGGCTGATGCCAGAACCTAAGTCTCCTGAGAGCACCACGTGCTGCATCACGTTGTGTTCTGCAGCATGCAGAGATAAAAGAAAAACTGTAGTCAATGTGAATATTCAGGTGAATAAAATGGCACATTTTGAGTTGGGGGGATAGTCACATTCTCAACTCTAGGCACCTAAACTTTAGGTGTCCCAGTTGGAAACCTGCTCATCTTACGCTTCCCTGAACAGTCAGCGGAGAAACAGAGATTCAGAATGGCAAACCAGAGCTGGAGCCTAACTTAGATACTACACTTTCACGGTAGGAAAACAGTTTTGTTTTTTTTTTTTAACCATAAGAACTTTAGACAAATCACCTTCCTTTCTTAGACACCTGCATTAGATGTGTAGAATAATGTAAATGCCCTACTTATGATCAGAAATTTTCTTTCCACTGGGTTTCAACAGTACAGATATGTTTTACTGAATGTATCTTAGCTAGAAATAGGATGCATTCAAATCCATGGGGCCTCAGGTCAGGAACCTACACGTCACTGAGTAGCCCCATTACAGTCAATACTCACACTATTAATATGTTGTGGGAATTTGCCCATACTTCCTATTAAGTCTAAATACAGAGGTCATTTTTCAATAGCTTACAAAATTAGACAAATAATTTTCTCCAACAATGTGTCAGGTATACACTATAATTCTCAAGTGTGGCCAAGTCTTCTTCCAAATTGGAGTAATAACTATGTTAGTTCTGTTCAACCATATCCAACCCGACCAATTCATTTTTCTCTATGGGCTAGTGGCTACAACAGGCATTTATGTTTTTCATTTACAGCAAACCCATGGCTCTAGATGTCACACTGCTGTAGAATCTGTTCCTATCTCATGGAAAAATACAGCAGGATCCATGTCACCAGGGAATATTTCTGTGCTACGGCAGTACAGAAGATAATACAGTGAAGATATAAAATAAACACGCATGTACCAATGTGTTGCTTGTAAGCAAATGCAAGGTGAAGTTCAATTCAAATTCCCTTTTTCATTTGCTCAGTCCTCCTCGGTTTAAATTTGCCTCACTCAAGGATGTGATTGCCAAGAGGGGACAACTTCTTATGGGGTGGGTGTAGCAATTCCACCCCATGCCGTGCTGAGAGGTCTTCCTGTCTGAGAAACCGAGAGGGCAGTAAACCAACCATAGTTTTTGGATCACTTTAATCTGCAGCAGCTCAGCAGCTGCTACACAAACAGGGCAGCAGATGCAAACATGTGAGAGACAGGCGGGTAGGCAGCTAGGACAGCAGGATTTGGGGCTTTGGTCTAGACCCAAAGCCTTGGGTGTTCATACATTATTGTTACACTGGATGATCCTTCTACAACGTGTACAACATCTAAGTGAGGGGGAGAAGCAGGGAGGATCTGATCTGAAGCCTACTGTAATTATTGAAAAGACTCGCATTGACTTTTTCAGGCTTCACATCCAGCCTTGAATGAACCAGTGTTCGTGCAGTGCACATAATTTAGGCATAACAGCAATTAATGGAAAAAACATTCCCTTTCAGATAATTAATCTAAACAGTGTGCACAATACATGCCCCAGCTGGACTGAGCTGGAAAAAAATAAGTGTGGGGGTTTTTTTGCTGTAACAAGTGTGTGTGTTATTCTGATTCCCAAATAAAACATCAATTTTGTAGCTGTGGTGCAGCCATTTTCTCTTATCCCAAGACATTAAATACACTTTGACTGCAGTGAGGAAGATTGTCACAAAAATAAGTTCGACCTGGTTGCAGCTAGTGCTGAGCGTCAGAAAACATAGTTATACTCTTACCTCTGCTGTCCTGGAGCCGTTCTGTCTCTGCGCCGTAGCTCCCGTGCCATAGACCATGGGGTTCGCACACTGAGGACCACAATTGTTCCTCTCCTCGGTGTTTGGTGTTCCAGTTGTGGTTGATGCTGTAGCTACACCTGCCTGAGCTGATTTCCCATTCTCCAGAAGACCTAGCAGGGACACATGAAATCGTGCAATTAATGCTAAGAAGCAGTTTATAACTGGCTTTGGCTTCTCTCTCTTTCACCACGTTTTTCTGATAGCACAAGTCATGGAAGGGGTGGTACGGTACTACACTGAGAGCAGTCTATCTCCTTTTGTCACCTTTACCCTCACGCATTCCATTATTGGGCCTTTCTCCCATAGTCCACTGCCCTGTGGAACACTGGCTTGGAAAACATGGAAAACCGCTCAATGAGTGCAGCATTAACAGTAG
This sequence comes from Phaethon aethereus, assembly GCF_964289735.1. NCBI lineage: Eukaryota > Metazoa > Chordata > Aves > Phaethontiformes > Phaethontidae > Phaethon > Phaethon aethereus. The sequence continues at coordinate 23,436,809 of NC_138582.1, forward strand.
CCTTGTGGTCACCTGCGCATCTCCATTGGCTTCTCCACACACACAGTTGCTTGCATGAACAAGGGATTAAATAAGGACCCAGAGAGGCTCCCCTTAAATCTGTTTCAGTTCCGGGAAATGAAGGGATTAGATGTGAGCATGACAGATGAGACCAACATGGATGGACAGATTACTCTATTCATGGCCTTGAACATTTTTTTTGGTCAGAAGTTGAGGAAAGAAATTCAGGAAAAATATATGTCGTACTGTTTTGACTATCAGTAATCAAATAAATGATTACGTTGCCTTCTGGACTAGCTGTGTGGATAAGGCATGTGTTATACAATATGATATTGGCCAGCCTAAAAGAATTTTCTCATCTTATTGCATTAACAAAAAACAGTTGTGATTTATGGTGAGTGCAGAGGACTAAACGTCTGGTTGCAACACTGGGTCTGAAATCCAAATACAAAGAGCAAGTGGGATGCATGACTGTAGCTCTGAATTTTATTTTTGGCAAAGCTCATTTATTGTTACAGCTTTATGTTCAAATAGACCAAAAAAAAAGCAGATTTACTAACTGGCAATGCAGGTATCAAAGCTGGAAGAACCAGCAAGGAGTCACCGATACTAAGTGAAAAATAAGTATGAGGAAAACCAATGATAATGCATTGCTACTTGAAGTGTGCATTGTGTCATCAAACCTTCTCACATGAATCAGGTGGGAATTCAAGCACAGTGTTAAGGGCATTAAAAAGGAAGCAAAGTCCTGAATTCTTTCTCAGAAGAATTTTCTTTCTCTACAAGCTGCTTTATCAGTTGAAAGCAACATCAGCAGCAGCTAGCAAAGGCAATGACTGAAATCAACCAAATCTTCAATGTCTTGATATTGAAAATATCTGAAGTTGTGTAAGATTTAAGAAGTCTAAATACAAACTAGTTACTGCATTTCCCTGAGCAGTCAGAAGATGGTGTTGGAGATTTTCTAAAGCCGGTTTAACTTGCAGAGGTGGTAACTAATAATGTGAGGTCATCTACTTATTGATAGAAAAAGTTTTTAGCTGAAACCTGGAAATATTACATTAGAGTTTATATTTTTTTAAAAAGTTCAGTTTTTAGAAGCTGCCTTTTCTGCTAGATATAAAAACTAATGCCGTTCTCCCATCTAAACTGACGGGCAACTTCCCATAAGACAAGAGTAAACCTCACCTCTCCTGCATCTCCCAAAAGTCCACACCTACTTGTCTTTTAGGTCTCCACAGTGCCAGACGAGGGGCAGAAAAGTGACTTGGTGCAGAACAGTAAGTGGCACAGACTGATATCATAGACAAAATCAGTTGTCAGGGAGGGAGACGGGGAGGCAATTAAGCTACGGGTGAGTCAGAGCTCTAAACCAGGAGTCACGCCGTATTCTACTGCTTCGCCTTGCAGTGGAGCTGTGAGAACAAGCTTGAGCACAGCTCTGAACAGGCAAAATGCTCTAGGCATTACATACTAATTCCATTAATTGAATCTTGGATGTTTCAGACATATATGAATTATGAGCTTTTCCTTCTGTGGAGTCATCCTACTAAACTACTTTCCACCATGTGTCCCTTTGGCCATCTGGCCTCTACCTAAATTGTCTGGTGAAACAGCTGTCAGCTGAAGAGCCATTTTGTTATTAAGCACAGTCATTCATTTATCAGATTGTGTTGCATCTTTTGGTCTCACACAGAACGGTTTTTCTTACATCAATCCACTTCTGGAGGCTGATGGAAAATCTCTATCCTGAAAATGGTATATCTATCTCGTTTATTTTTTGTCCTCTGTTAGTTTGCAGCCTGAGCATCCTTGTTGCACGCTGCATTGCAGGGATGAGACTTTTTTTGCAATACCTGTCAGAAATGAACCAGGTATCAGAATCGTGCCTTCTACTATCAGTCTACTATATTTTTATATGGGTGACCTGGTGGCCACCAATATGAGTGCAAAAAGCAGCGCAAAAAGCTTTTTTATTTTATTCTGAAATATGTTTGCTACTCTGAAGAAACTATTTTAGAATTCTTTTGCATTGGAAAATAGATGATTTAGAGAGTGGGCAACAGTTTAAAGACTTCAGTGACTTGCCCTTTATGTATGAGCACTGAAGAGAAATGACAGTGAGAATGCATGGGCAGTGGGAGTAAGAACACAAGATTTGTTGGCAATTCATAAAGTGACACCTATTTTATAGACTAGATATGTAGCACAAAATGCTGATTGCAAAACAGAGATGATGTTGAAAAAAAGATTAGAAACACATGGTTTCTTTTAAAATAGCAAATATTTCTGCATTGCTATTTAGGGTTTGCCACAGTACACAAAAATGGAAGAATTAACTTTCTTCTTCTGTACAATCTGGAATTTGCAAGCTAGCAGGGTAGCAATACTCAGGGTCTCAGTGTCATTTAAACCAAGGTATCTGTCAAGATATTTATGTTATCCTCACCGCATGGTTGGGTAAATAACCTCCTTGGTCGAAAGACAGCGAAAACTGTAGAGCTTCAGTAGAAATTTGAACAAACGGGTTCAGCAATGTTGTTTTCATTCTCATGTTCTCTGCCAGGACAGCCCCTGCCAAAAGTCTGTGGGCCTCCTGAGGGCAGGGAAAACAGCAGATCCCATCACAATGCTCTGTCAAATACACCTATTTTATTTTCAAATGAACTGGCAAGCCTAGAATATCCTTATGGCTCCATTCCCAAAACTCGAGTTTCTGGGTGATTATCGAGGCCCCACCAATGTGATGGTGACCTTCCCCTCCGGAATGGTTCGTCAGGGTTTGGGGGACTGCCAGGCTGCTCCCGTTGTGGGCAGGAACGGTTAACAAGAGGCAGGTATTTCATTGCATGTAACCAGGCTTATTTATAAAGAACATACACGAGTCCCCTCTCGTGACGCAGGGAGAGTACCCAAGCAGCAGCCCTATTGCTCACAAATCCAAGTCTATCTTTCCAGCATGAAATGTGCTTAAAAGAATTCACTCTCCCACGGCAACGCTTACTGTCATCTTCCTTTTCACCGGCTTGCTAGGCTGCACAGGCGAGCTAACTCTTGCCTTTCTTACCAGGCCAATAGAACTCCTTCAAGCTGCAGTTTGACAAACACTTTTTTCAGCAGCACCAGGGAAAAAAAGGGTTATTTTGAACTGAAATCAATCCCTAGACTTTATTCATCACCCAGTGACGCAAGCAGTCAGACCGGCACGACTTGGGAGGTAGCACGGGGTTCGGAACAAGCAGCAGAAAGCAGCTTAGGTTGGTGCACTATCCGATCAAACCGAACCGAACCGAGCCCCACTCATCCAGTTCTCCTCATGGAGCTGCCCTGCCGTGCTATCGAGAGCCCGCGGCGGTGTATTCGCCTTGCTTCCAACCACCCCTGCGCCAGCGGACGTACGTTTGTCTTGTCCATTTAGCCTGGGTTCACCAAAGATCCCCGTTGTGTTACAGCAAAAACGGCGTCCCAGAGTTGCTGATCCAGAGTAAGATGCGATATGGCTGATGGATACAAAGGAGCTTTTTTTCTAAAATCTCTTTCACTAAAAAAGTCTGGTGATTTGCGCCGAATGATGTCAGGTCAAATAATGTTTTGTTTTGTGTATTTTCACATGCACAATTTGAATACATTTTGAAAAACCAAATTTGCCCAAGAGTGAGTTTTTTCCCCCCCACAAAAATGATGGCATTAAAGTGCTGCCTTTTGTTCAAACTTCTCAAAATATGAAAGTTTGGGAAAATTTGGATATGGACAAAAATCAACTCCAGTTATGGAATTTTACAAATCAAAACTAAAACCTGATCCCTAGGACATCTGGGTATGTTTCAGCTATTCCACAATTTAAAAGAAGAGCATTTAAGAACAGTTTTACAAGTATAACCATATGTAATGAACAGAAAGCTACCTAAAATCAGAGGGATCTCAATATAAGTATGAAGACCAGAAAGATGGGACAAATCTGCCTGAACTATGTATCCTATGTTGAGAACAACAGGCATATTAAAGGTAATATAAACTCCTAGAAGAGGGCAAAGAGAATAGAACATGAAAATTGTCACTACTAACACAGAAACAAGGGCTCTGGTATTTTTATGTCACTCATAGAAACAGTATAAATAAAATTAAGTCTCCAAAACCTGCTGCTACTTGTAATTAATAGTTTATCCTAACATTGAATATTCAGACTACCAGTAAAACACCAAGTTTTTCCAGTCTTTCTGGGATAACTTCTTACTCTCTCTGCTGTAAATGTAACGAAAAATTCAGTGTGTCCAAGCAAACATCAAAATTAGTTTTTAGGAGATTCCAAACACATCAATGCTTCTGTTACCTTAATTCTCTAAAGTTCTCTAAAATTAACCATAGCTATTATCATCATGATTCTTTGTGTTTCAGACTATTAAATCGTGTATTAATCCCAGGTAGGATACGACCATTTTGTAAAGAACAGAAGCTTTCTTCATAACAGAATTGTAGGCAGTAAACAGTTCTCTTCCGTTCAAAGGCATCTTTCGGTTCCTGAAATGGTACTTGGAAATCTGATGCAAATTCACCAATGCATTCAGAGAAATCTGTCCGTGATGCCCTTTTTTTTCTGCTGGCTGTAACATATGCCGTAACTTCTCTCTCTCAACATCTCCCTCTCTGCCTCACTTACCTTCCTGGCAGGCTGCACCTCACTTCTCTAAGAGCAAGGGTCACCAAATCCCATCTCCCACCATCTTCTACGAGACCTCTTAGTACCTGCTAGCATGTGTTCTTGTGTCTACCATCCTAATCATTTTTAAATTTTGAATGAGTTTTCAGAAATTCCCGGACAGCGGCATCCCTCAGATATTTTGTAATTTAGATGATACATACTTACAACTAGAGTCTGGAAAGTTGCTCGCAGATTGGCAAGCTTATGTCCATTCACAATAAAGCATGCTGACATCATATTTTATGTCTTAAAAAAAAAACATTTAAATGGGGAGGAATCAGGCTAAGAAAGCTTTTAAAAGAATCATTTGAGTAAATAGAATGTTCAGCACAGAGAAGTCAAAGAAAATGTAAAACATGGAATGGAAATTTTAGACATAAGACCTGTATTTCTGATTTCGTCTATTATACTGACAACACTAGTGATAACAAAACCAAAGATAAACAAAGCATAGACGCTGCTGTAGTTCTTCGTACAGCCTGGTTACAGCTAAGAATTCAAATGATCCTCTATGAGAGTATCTCATAAAGAGGAAATTTTTACTCTTAATATTTAACTCTTTCTAAGCAGATTTTAGTATGGAAATAAAGATGATGTGAAGAGGGTGAAAATGACATCATTAATTCAGATCGTGAAAGTAAAAAACTAGAGTAAAAAGCAAAATAGTGTCATGGATTGACAGCTGGCACAGAGACACAGGGGGAAAAAAGAGAACTAGGGGAGTCAATTTTGTATGACCTCCTCAAGGCTTTTTGCTAGACCTTATCTATGTATTAGAAAGCTAATAGATATTTGCTAATGATCGGGAAGGGGAGAAGGAACCAGATAACAACCTTGATGGGTAGCCCTTCATTATCAGGACTCCAGAAAACGTCTCAAAGCACAGATAGCGTAAAGGCAGGTCTGCCTGGATGTCTTTGCACGGACCTCGTCAAAAGAGCAACGTCTTAGTGAGATCCAAGATGAACTGAAAATTTCTGTGACTAACAAAGATCAGGAGTGCCGCAATAGCTAATGCCGTCAGGAAATCTGGAAGGGGTATGAAGTAGTACGGAGGCAAAGTTAATCTTAGCCAAAAGGATCAGACCTTTGTGGAGAAAATTATTCCACATGTGGTTGCCACAATATTCTCCTGCCTGATCTTAAAGCAGCAGGTAGTGGCCAAAACTGGCCATGAATTCTGACCCAAATACGCTATCGATCCGAGCCAGGACTGTGGACCCTGTGCCGTCACACGCTCTGCTATTGAATAACAAGCACAGATTTGTTTAAAGTGAGTAGCTGGTGATTAGTATGCTAACTTTATATCTTTGGAACTGACTACGAACAAACCAGTACGGTTCAATTTTCCGGTTGAGCAACACCCTTTTTTATGTATCGTGGCTGTCGTCTCATGAATAATGCATAGGATGCTGTTTTAGAAAATGCCTGCATAATAAGATACCGCACTGTAAAAATGGCCTCGGAGAAAACTCACGGTAAAGAAGAACGAAGGACGCTATCACGACGGGCAGTTGCTTCCAGAGGAAACGTATGTCTGTCACCAGCGCTGAGCTTCTTGCTTTTAATGCTGCGGAGCGGCAGCTACAGCGAGTACTGAGATACCTGCTTGTTCTCCTGACTTGGAACTATTCATGTTTGGGGAAATGGTGTATCTGCGGGCCTGAGTGCCGGTATGTACTTCTGCTGCAGAAATAAAAGATAGCGTGGATCCTGTAAAAAATGGAGTGGAGGTTGTGGCAAAAGTCAAGTTTAAGTCATTTCCTCCAAAGCAGAAGCCGCAGGGGTGAGGCCAGAGGCTCAGGAAAATGGCCATAGCAATTTTTTCCTAACAAGGAAGAATTTAGAAACTTCCAGACATAGCAGAGAGCGGGTTTGTAAGGCAGGACAAAGGACCCAGAAGATCTGCAGAGGGAGGACCTGTTGCAGCGCGAAAATGTCAGCAGAAACAATATTTTGCGTTTATCGAACCAGCAAATACAGTAACAGAATGAATTCACTGCCCAGACGTTCAGAGAATCCAGCATCATTTATCTGAACTCTAACTGAAGACGGATTTTAGGCGGCGAAGCGAAGCGAAGCGAACCAGACGTATTTACACCTTCTATACGTTCTGCATCAGCCATCGAATCGCTGCGGAGTCCCTTTGCGGAGGCGCTTGCCCCAGGGGCTGGGGACGAGGCAGGGGAAGGAGCTCTGTGCTCCCCTCCACGCACGGGGGTCCCTCCCGCCCCGGCGCGCACGAGCGGCGCGGGGAAGCCGGGGAGAGCCGTGTCCGTCCCCCCCCGCTTCCATGGGATGCTCGTTTGAACTCGGCTGGCCCTCCAGCACAAACAGCCTCTTCATCCTCCGTTCAGAAGCTGCGCTTCCAGCGCGAAGGGGGGCAGGTGATAAGTAAGAGGAAATTCTGTATTATGCAAGACAGCGGGGCTCGGGTAATAGCTGGTAGCAGAAGGCAAATCAGGCTCCGTAGATCCTGGTCTGGCCACGGTTTTGTCACATTCGGGAGCCTTATGGAATTACGTTCTTTTGTAAGATTATGGCGTTAAATGTCGAATGCAGTACAGAAAGAACTGTCTCAACGATGAATGTGTTTGATGTTTTTAAATGAGTTTATGCGCATTGGAGTCCTGGCAAAACTTGGGAGACCAGGCACTACATCTTACGACAGTTTTGGTGGGCAGGTTTGCTTATTTTCCTATTTCCTGCCGCTTCATTTCTGAGCATAAAACAAAAAAAAGAGTCCTATAGATTTCTGTATTTCAAAACTTCTTTTACCATCGCCGTTTTGAAATGAGGCGAGAGGCTCCTCTTTGTTAGATACAAGGAATTTCTAAAAGATTTTAAAACTGGAGTTTAACATGCATATGCATAAATAAACATTTGATAAATAGCTCTGAAAGTCTGATAAGATTTATTACTATAATACGAAGATTTCTCCTAGAAATTATTCAAGGATTCTAGCAGACAAGTAGAATACAAAAAGGGCAGCATTAAAGCTGCAAACCTTCATATTTCTTACATGGCCGAATTTACCAGGTACAGGCAGATGCTAAGTCTTTGCATACTGGTATATTTTTATTTCAAATTATGATAGAGAATCATGATACAACTATCCTGTAAACAAACTTAAGTGTTGCAACCCCATCTACAAGATGAAAGGCAAATATAAATTTCGTATTTATTCCAAATAGAGCACAATGCAACACTTGTTAACAATGTGTGATCATGTCAAAGCTCAAGACAAAGGATACTACATGGAAAATAAGACTCTGGAAGCAGAATAAGGGGGAATTGGTCTGACCATGAAGGGAAGATAGGAAAGGTAAACTTGAAAGAAATTGTAATCAGGGTGTTAGGGAAGGACTTAATGGCAGAAAGACAACAGAGTTTCATGGATGAAGATACAAATTTTAATAACTAGAACAGGAAAGAAGAACTGAAGTTTCACTATATTGTGGAATAAGAATTGGCAACATTTTGGAAGACATTGAAGGCTGAGTACATTTTATGCCGGGGAAAATCACAAGATGGAGTGATTTACCAGTGACACATGATGTGCCAGAAAGTGATCACTCATTCCTCCAAAGTGAAAAACTAATGTACAAATAGCAAACCTCTGAGGTGCTTTTCGTAACACTGCATTTTAGAAGGATAGGCAGTGTAGGGATCTGCTTCTCCACATGCAAAAATACAGGCTATATTTCAATATTGCCCATGAAAAATTCACCTTAAAAATGATACCCTCCATGCACAATATCTCACATCAACTAAGTCAAGTCAGCCTGTTTTCCAAAGATGCTTGCTTTTGGCTCAGTTCCTGTCTGACCCTTTCCTTAAAATACAAATAAAGAAGTTGCCATTAGAGGAAGGCACTGTGTGAGATGGAAAACAAGCAGCAGACTGCTGGCCCTCGCTCAACCATCCTTCCCACAACTGTACCCACCCTGTTTGAAGACGGGTTCTGAACAGTGGCTTAGATTTGTAGACGTTCACATGATCTTTAGAATCATAGAATTATAGAATCTTTGGGTTGGAAGGGACCTTTAAAGGTCATCTAGTCCAACCCCCCTGCAGTGAGCAGCGACATCTTCAACTAGAGCAGGTTGCTCAGAGCCCCGTCCAACCTGACCTGGGATGTTTCCAGGGATGGGCCATCTACCACCTCTCTGGGCAACCAGTGCCAGTGCCTCCCCACCCTCATTGTGAAAAATTTCTTTTCCTTCTCCTTCATGTGGTCTTTCCTTCTCCTTTGGGATGTGGTAATCAAACATTGCTCACTATGTTTTGGATTAATTTCCAACAGAGAAATTAGCTCATTACCTAGCTAATCACACATGGTATTTTAAGATGAGTAGATAGTATCACTTCAATTAATCATACTGAGGAGCAGCAAAAATATTTAGGCAGACTAAACAGAAAGCCTGATGAAAAGCATCTGAATGTACATGAAAACTGAGCTGAAATGACTCTTCAGTTTTGCTCACCAAGGTTCAGCAGCTGGAAATTGAAGTTAAAGGTTCCATGTAAGACATTAGACAGGTATTTTAAGAACGAGTGATTAGCTACTGGCCTAATTTACAAAAGCTTAGGCAAAATGTCAGCCACTGGAAAGCTGTGAATTAAGTCTGAATGTCCCAAAGGTATCCTCCATATGGGAATTAATTAATGAAAAACTAGTGGGCTGTAAGGCCAGGTGACGTTTCCAGCCTTGCAGTCTATGAATATATGAAAGGACACTGATGACTTAACTGGCTCGTGGCATGACTGCAATCATAAAATGCTTTGGCTTAGGATATCTGTATGCATGTGAAAAAGTTATCACTCACGTTTAGTGTTCATCCTAAAATGAGGGCAGTAGCTGTGTTAAAACCTAATGTCATCAGCCATTAACAATCTACTAGATAAATCTATTAATTTTTTTTCATCTTTTCCACAATGTAAACACACGGAAAGCACTCAGGCACCAGCTTTACGCAAGTAGCAGAAATTCATACTTTTAGCACTGCAAGTCCTTGAAACAATTCTGATGGCCCACCTGGGAAATATTAGCAGTTTATAAGAATGGCAATTGCAGCCTGAGGACCGTATCCAGATGAAACGTACAGAAACAGAAACACCACCATGTGCATTGCTTGGAAACTGGTTAAAAAAAAATAAAAATATTTCATAAAAATGGAGGGAATGGCTGATTATTTTGCTTTTCAGTAGCTAGCGTCCACCTGAACAGGCTAGCCTGAATCCATGACCTTCCAGGAGGCATGAGAGGCTCAGTGTTACTTCTTTTTCATCAGCTGCTTCAAATTTAAGGCTCAGCCAAGGAAACAGCAATGCAGAAACAACCTGGAGGGGCTCGGTGGATACAGAAAAACCTTCAAATGGAGAATCCTGCCTCGCAGCCTACAGCTGCCCATGCTGATCAGTAGAACATTGCTCCCCCGTTTACCTGTTTGCTTTACTTTTTTTTTCCCCTAAACAGAAGAGAAAAGGCAGTGTGACAGTCGAAAACAGAATCAGTTATGCATGTACTCATCAGGTAACAACACTGAGATAGGAACACATCCTTTATTTGCATACAGTAAAGGACCAAGCCACGTTTTTCGTGCAAGGCCACTGCTGAGAAATGCATGCACTCACACAGCTCTCCCAATATTATCCACATAATCTAGAAAAGAGTGTTGCTGTATGCGAGTCAAACAAAAAGCCTTACAATAAACTCATGGCTTCGATCATTCAGTTTCTGAGTCTTAACTAGTATTGTATTTTGACTTAAGATAAAACCCAACTTTGAATCTCAGATTTTTTAAACTTCAATCAATTTCATTTTGAAACGGCAGGACTACCTGGGGAAAAAATGGGACTAGCGATATCAGTTCTGTTTCTATTAAGAAATATATTACTATACCTGACTACAGGTACAGAAAAGACAGATGTCTGTCACTTAAATGCTGGATTACTGCACTATGTGCTCAAGGTGGAAATTTTGGAAATTCTGATCCGCAGGCAATGAGGTAAACTGCACTCTGATCTGTGTTTCCTGTATGAGACACATTACACCTCTACTTTGAGATTGGCAGGAGTCTTCACTTAAAGCCAATTCCATTTTTAAGTGTTGGTTTTGAACTATACATTCCTGAACTGGAAAATACAGGATTAGAACTGGCCAGAAAGTGTAAATTCATTCCTGAGGAAAAGAATAAACAATTTTTATGTGTCCTGAATAAGGACATAACGCTGGGGGAAAAAAAAGGAGAGCTTTTTCCACAAGAAGAAGGATTTTGCAGAGCAATTTTCTTCTGAGCATCCCGCAGGCAGGACCTGTCATTGACAAAAACCACCGCTCAGGTTTGCTGCTCAAACCCTTTCAGACACTCTCGCTGCCTCACCACCCCTCCTCCCCACCGCCCACAGCAGAGGCAGAGGGCAAGAGCTCTTCGGGTAGTTAATGACAGCCCTTTGGCTCTCGGTAACTAAGAACATTTTTCTCATGAAAGATTTCAATGCTGCAAGAAGGATTTTTTTTTTTCTGATGGAAAATTACCCAGAGAGAAGGTTCCAGATCGTCTCTCCTGCAAATCATCTCTACTGATGCTCAACAATCTCCCTCCTTTCTGGTACTGTGGCAGCTGGGAAAGCCTTTCATATAATTCAAGTGCTCAAGCACATCGCGTTTTTAGTGAGTTTATTTTATCCGCAGGTAAAGGAATATTCTGGGGTACGCTGTGGGCGATCAAACCTGGTAGGTCTGCTTTAGACTGCTGGAGGTATTTAGCAAGACTGTTGGCCATTAGCTAAATGGGAATTAATCAGCAAATAAGAGACCTCGTGGAAAAGTTAACATAGCTTTTTTTTTTTTTTTTTTTTTTGGGGGGGGGGGGTAAAAAAGTGCAATTAAGAGGCTGCCAAGGCAGGAGCAGGCAGCTGGAGAGATCTGCCCAGCCCCTGCCCTCCCCTCCTGCGGCAGGGGCATGGGGCGGCTGCTCCCACCCAAGACACCGGGACCTTTCAGGAGGCTTCATGCAGTACCTGAATGCCACTAACCACTTACTGTTAAAGAAGATTGACGTTTTTCCAGCAATTGAATCTAATACATCTCACAAAACAGCAAGCTGAAGGCTCAGAAGAAATTTTCTCATCTATCAGTTATCTCTGATACTTCACTTAAAAATACTTTTAGGAGGTGGTGGAGGGAGGTTGCTTAGTATGTTCTGATGGCCAAATAAGTATCAGTAACTTTTTTTACTGAATCATGCAACACCCACACAGCATATAACTACACAGAATGGCCGTAGTGCAAAATGGCAGCAATCGTCCCATCCAAATCACTTCCATTCCCTACACACTATCTCAAACAACATTTTCATTTGTAACAGTCCTACTCTCATAATTTATCAAAAAGCTTAAGCACAGGTGGTCTCAGTATCAATAGGGCTTTTTCCATGCTTAAAAATACGGAGATGCTTAGTTTTGGGGGGTGGGATGGGGAGCAGAAGAATGACTCGGGGACATAAAATGAAAATGCTGAAGTTCTCTGACAATGTGTTGAAATATTTTGTTGCTTCCAATCTGTATGTCACCTTTTGTTCTCAAATGACACCTGTACCTATGTGAAATTATGACAGTATTAAACGATCAAATGACAGCAAAGATGAAAATGTATGGATTGGAAGAGTTAACAGCAATGGTTGGGCTGAAAAATATGGTTATTACAAAAAGCTGTATTTATCAGCCGAGCCTAATTTTTCCAATAATTTAAATGCTGTCTTGTGGCAGAGTAAATACCGGTTTAGGCAAATACTGGAATCTTTGACTGGGTTCTGTGCTGAGAAAACCCCAAATATATGTCGAACAAAGAAAGGCAATGTTGAGTAGTTTCAAGTCAGTGGGTTGACACCCATAATTTATTACAGAGATTACCCATTTAATTCTATTATTTTCCTCTATTGCTATCTGGGGTTCTTTATCATTCCCTGATCCATAGACTGATGTAAAACTGTCATTTTTTACCAGCAAAAATTGTTATTCTTCCAGTTCTGAGGGAGGCATCCAGCGGGGCTGTGCATCAGAGTCATTTCCCGTCCATCCTGCAACACTCCCCACCCCTCTCCCGCAGACGTGCTGTGAAGTTTGACTAGAAGCCGCTAAAGCATATGGGAATGGTCAACTCTTGGGAATCTGCAGGGTCTCTGGGCTTTTCCATTGCTTTGGCTTACCTCGCCGTTCGTACTTGCAGTACTGACCGCAAGGTTTGCTATTTATGTGGCCTTCCAGAGCTGCAGAGGGATGACACAAAACTAGTTGCCATTCGGAAAGAAACCCTTTGAAGGATAGTCCTACCAAATCATGCTTTTAAGAAAGTGATTTTCAGAGCGCTTTGAACCCAATCTTCTTCTTGTGCAGATGGAAGCACCTACACAAACCCAATCTACAGAGGGACTCTACATATATAAGAAGTCTATTACCCATCCATATAAATGTCACCACACAAAAAGTTGGTGTACAAAGTTGAGCAGAGACATAAGGTGGCTGCGTTCTGAAAGCTAGATGGTAAAAGTTAGATGCAAAAGTTTTCTCTCCCTACTCTATGAAACATCCTCCATGCTATTTTTTCTTCTCTTTTTGTATGATTTAGAAAGGTTTCCTTAGTACTGTCCTCCATACAGAGGCTACTGACGACTGAAATGGCAGAGATCATATAATTAAAATCCAGAAACAGCATTAAAACAGGATCCTTTAGTAAATACCTTCTCACTATAACCAAGGCCTGGACTAAGGTGAAATAGGAAAATATTGTAATATTTCTACAGTCCAGGAAGAGGCTGTATTTATTCACCTTTACTGTAATTCTGAACTGTAATAAGGTTATCTCCTGAAAATATCACGTCAGAATCACTGCTACAATAATTTCTTAAACATACCAGATTTTGAACCAACGCATTAATAAAAGAACAGTAGTAAATGGGCACAAGACCACAAAGAGATACTGATATACCCATAATACGCACTAGCAAAAGCGATCCCTCTTTGGCTCTTAACCTAAAATAGATTTTTTTTTTTTTTATTAAATGCTTCTCTGCAGTCCGATTTAGGAGAAACCATCTGCTGCAGAAAACACGTTCTTCATTTTACAACCTGATGCTTGCTTATGCGTTGCTGTCAAGCCTTTAACTTTACGTATACCTGGTAAATGAGGGAGCAGATGACTGCGGCTGCGGTCCAAGCCAGCACCAGTCCCTGTTGTTATAGCAACTGGTGTTCGCACAGCCCTGCTCTTTGGCTGCTTCCAGCCTCTCCTCCTGTAAAGGATGGAAAAGCAGTTTTCCAAGACTTCTCTATGCGAGGTTACCTCTGAAACCCCGGATTCTGCATACAGAGTCTCGACCAGAGGCTAACGGCAAAGATGAACCTGGTCTATAAAACTCCCCACAGTTGTCAGCCATCACAAAAGAGCGGAGCAGCAGCATAAGCCGGTCGTTTAAGACAAGAATTACTCATAAATGTACAGCTATATTAAAGGCAACTACGCAAGGTAAACTGTTAGCTGGCCGGATTGCTAGATACCAATAAAATTTCTCCTGCATTCCTCTGATTTTCTTTGTTTTGCAAAGGACTCGACTCTACTCCCTTTTCATAGCTATTTGGCAAATTCTTCACTAGGGGATGAACTGATCCTAAATTGCAGATTTCATTCCTAGCAGACCGCTGGCTGCAGGTACTTTTGCAGATGCCGTGGGCAAGTTTTTCTCCCAAGTGCATCAGGTGGATCTGTGTAAAACCTGGACAATGTTTTTCTTTAATACACTTCAGGTAAAAAGACTTTACTATAAAAATAGTGCAAAGTACAAAGGACAAAACCCAATTGTCTTTGTTTTTAAAGCCTTAGCCGATACTGCGAGTCAGGTAATGATAAAAAATAAACACGTTTTATTAGTTGAGGAACTGAACAGGCGAGTCCTGAGGCAATCAATATGCAGCTTTTCAGTTATGATGCAAGAGAATTATTTTTCACTTGGTTGCTACATCATTTAAAAATTAATTACTTTTATTTGCATTTCAGTAACAATCTCCAGCCAAGACTGGGGTCTTACTGTGCTGGTCACTGCTGGAAAACAGAAAGGAGAGAACCTGTCCTAAGGAGTTTGCAGCCCATGAGCTAAATCAGGACTGTAAGGTCTCTCCGACCACAAGGCAACATGCTGCTTTATCCACTCCGAGGCACTTTCAGGTGTAACAAAGAAAAAAATAATTGAATACAGCAGCTAACTCAGTCACTGAAAAACGAAAAGAAATAGAAATAAGATGATTTAAAGCCTGCTTTAAAACAAAAATATATTTTTCTGTTATAGTTGCTACTGAAGGGGTTTATAAAGCGCTTTTACAGTACTAGTTTCTGGTGGGAAATTGTGCATCTTAAGCTACTAGCCTACACATATCCACATATCAGCAAGTTATCCCAGTGTAACACAGCAGGATATCCAAATGTGTTCCAAAATACTTGGCTGTTTTTGTGCGGTTTTTGTTAATTCAACCTTTTCCCCACGGTTTGCTTGTAGCCCATGGTGACTGCCCTGGGGACGCGCCTGCTCCTGCAGATTCTTAATTCCCCAGAAAGTCATTACTTGTGCTAACACTTCTACTTAGCTGAATCAGACCCTCTAAAGAGGAGGCAATTTGTGCAAAGGGTTGCAAGGATCAAGGAAGGTTACTAAGCAGAAATGTAGTCTGTTATTTTCCCCAGCTATAGCCTACGCAGCAGCTGAATCCTGTGAGAAGTTCAACGCTTACATGGCAATGGATGTTCTTAAGAGAAAGTGCTCTATTGTACAGGCTCACCCTCAGTCTCCCCTTTTTTCTTCCCTCCGGGAAGCCACTCGCCTATGAACAGTGTGTACACTTACCTTCTAGCAGATGTCTTTCAATTTTACCACCTGCAGTGCTTCATGAAGTTATTTATTACTTTTCTACCCCCCTTCATCCGTATCAATTTACTCTGTTGTACTGGGTTTGCATGGCCAGGGTTTGGTAGCGGGGGGGGCTGCAGGGGTGGCTTCTGTGAGAAGCTGCCAGAAGCTTCCCCTGTGTCCGATAGAGCCAGTGCAGCCGGCTACATGATGGACCCGCCGCTGGCCGAGGCCGAGCCCATCAGCGACAGTGGCAGCGCCTCTGGGGGAACGGAGTTAAGAAGGGGAAGGAAAAAATGGCAACAGCAACTGCAGCTGGAGAGAGGAGTGAGAATGTGTGAGAGGAGCAGCCCTGCAGCCCCCAGGTCAGAGCAGCAGGAGGGGCAGAGGGGCTCCAGGCGCCGGAGCAGAGGTTCCCCGGCAGCCCCTGGGGAAGCCCACGGGGAGGCCGGCTGTGCCCCTGTGGCCATGGAGCTCCATGGGGGAGCAGATCTCCACCTGCACCCGGGGAGGGCCCCACGCCGGAGCAGGGGGATGCCCGAAGGAGGCTGTGACCCCGTGGGCAGCCCACGCTGGAGCAGGTTTGCTGGCAGGAGCTGTGGCCCCGTGGGGGATCCACGCTGGAGCAGTCTGTTCCTGAAGGTTGGCACCTGTGAGAGGGACTCACACTGGAGAAGTCCGTGGAGGACTGTCTCCTGTGGGGGGACCCCAGGCTGGAGCAGGGGCAGAGTGTGAGGAGTCCTCCCCCTGAGGAGGAAGGAGCAGCAGAGACAGTGTGTGATGAACTGACCACAACCCCCATTCCCCGTCCCCCTGCGCCGCTGGTGGGGAGGAGGGAGAGAAATTGGAAGTGAAGCTGAGCCCGGGAAGAAGGGAGGGGTGAGGGAAGGTGTTTTTTTAAGATTTAGTTTTTATTTCTCATTCCCCTACTCTGATTTGATAGATACTAAATTAAACATTCTCCCAAGTTGAGTCTGTTTTGCTTGTGATGGCAATTGCTGAATGATCTCTCCCTGTCCTTATCTTGTCCCACAAGCTTCTCATTATACTTTCCCTCCCCTGTCCAGCTGGGGAGGGGAGTGATAGAGCAGCCTTGGTGGGCACCTGCCACCCAGCCAGGGTCAACCCACCACCTCTTCATCATTGTCTAAGTCTCAGCAGCGTACTGCAACAAGTTACTAACGCCTGTATTTGTGGCTGTTAGTCACTTGTCATGAACCTAGGAAAAGACGGCTGCGTTATTTTAGCTACACTATAACAACTGATATTGTCCTACACATCTTCCTGCAAAAAATAGGGAGATTGCAATACACTTTATTAAAATGGATGTAAAAAATCTAGTAGGGAAGTGAACAAATACTCTAAAGAAAGGATCTGTTGAAATAGGAAGAATGGAAAGTGAAGAAACAATTAAAAAAACTTGTTACTTCCTTTTTAATTTAATAATATTGTAACTTTCAAAATGCTTTAGTAAAGATACAAATATTTGGCTACACAAATATATATAGTTCCAATGAGCGTAGGCACAGAAAGTTAAATATGCCGGTTGACAAAAAGAGAAGGATATAATGAAATTTTGGGGTGGAATGAGATTACGAAGATTAATATATGGTACTTACTAACCCTTTCTTCATTGGTACGCTTGCTGATCCTGTATCCCATGCATTCTTTTACCCCTGAGTGATTTAACTCTCTTTCCATTTTTATGTCCAATGTCTGGTTGTGTTTTTTCCACTTAACTGAAACATGTCGACAATCACAGCCACCTTTTACTGCTTTTGACTTATTCCTGAAATCTTTCCTTCATCCTGCCTCCAGTTCTCTCTCTTCACAGAACAGCAGCAATTTATTCCAAGTGAAAAATGACAACGAACTTCATCCTCTTCTCCCCGACTGCCTTTGGCTGGTGCCCCCCCCCCGCCCCAGCTGCCTCCTCTCTTTGTAAGTCCCAGTTAGAGAAGTTTCCTACCTTCACTTACGTCAATGTCACACTCCATCTCCTCATCTCCCCCATCCTACTCTTATCCCCTCACCTACTCTTCCCTTTTGTCTCTCACTCTTGGGTTGTTTTCAGTTCTCACACTAAAGGCATGTTTTCCTATTCACGTCTTAAACCCATACTTGACCTAATTTGCCCCTGCAGTTGCTGCTTCCTCTCCCTTTCATCTGTAAATTCACCAAACTTGCTGTTTCTAGTCCCTGGAGTACCTCTCCTTATTCCTTTCCTACCTCAAGTCTTACACTACAACAGGTCTCAGTGAAGTACCTTATGACTTTCATGGCACTAATTGGGGCTGATGTGCATTCCTCCAGTTCCTAAAGCTGCTGCCACCGTGGCTGTGTTGATGGGTGAATCTCACCCTTCCTGAAGTCGTACTAGTCCTTCCTTTGCTCCTATTAGTCTGTCCTCTCCTCATTCCCTTCCTCTCTAAATCTATTCTGCAAGGTTGTCTTGTAAAGAGTTTCTCTTACCCTAATCAGTCTCTATTGGACTTGAGTGTTGTCCTCTTCTCCTTATCTCTGGTATTCTCATCTGTAAACACAAATTCAATTATCGCATGTTTCTATGAAGAATACTTACCGATCTACCTCTTTATCACCTCCTCTTCAATATCAAATCTCAGAATATCTGGCTTCTGTATATGATGTTTAGGCACCAACTCAAATTAAACACAGCAGAAATAATGCTAAGGATGGGTACTGAGGAAAGACTTGGTGTCTTCATTGCTGGAGACAAGACCTGTCTTTCAACCTGTCATTCAAGCGTATCAGCCAGTATCATCTTGAACCTCTTTAAATTCCTTAATATAATCTTTTTTAATACAGCACTTCATATACCAACTCACCTTGAAATTCTCATAATTTCACATGTGATTACTACAGTCTTTCTGTAGCCTTCAGGAGTACAACATAAACCCTTCATGCCTTCTCCCTCCCTGTTGTATTTTGGTCAGTGCAGAGTCAGCATCTCCCTATTCCAGCTGGCCTGTGATGCCCACCTTTGTGAATTTTTGCTCCTGCACTTTCATGATTTCTTCCTGGTGCTTTGTAGCTCACTATAAAAATCTGCAAAGCTACTTCTTTTCTTCTGAAGCTGCCTATAGGCATTTACTGCTTTATATGCAAATTATCATCGAATAGTTTGAGTTGGAAAGGACCTTTAAAGCTCATCTAGTCCAACCCCCCCGCAATGAGCAGGGACATCTTCAACTAGAGCAGGTTGCTCAGAGCCCCGTCCAACCTGACCTGGAATGTTTCCAGGGATGGGGCATCTACCACCTCTCTGGGCAACCTGTGCCGGTGTTTCACCACCCTCATTGTGAAAATTTTCTTCCTTCTATCTAGTCGGAATCTGCCCTCTTTTAGTTTAAAACCATTACCCCTTGTCCTGTGATCTACCTGGGGCAGCGACCATTTTCATGTCGTGGTTGTACAACACCTAGCACGATGAGTTTCTGGACCTAGACTGAGATTTCCAGATACCGCTGCAATACCTAATAACTCTGAAAACATTTTAAACCCCACGTCAGATCAGATCAGATCAGAGCTCCTCACTCCCTTTCCCACCTCCGCCCCACTGTAACAGCTCAGCTGCAGAACTAAGAATGTGCCACACTGACAAGACCTGGGAAATTCAAACTTGCAGGTCGGCTGCGGCGCAGCCCACCACCTGATTGCTTTTCTGCGTATCGTCCTCATTCGAGGTAGCGCGAAAGAAGGCTGGCATGTCATGACCTCTTCCTTATTTAAAACCTATTTCCTAAATGACTTCTTTTGCAAAAAAAAAAAAACAAAAAAAAAAACAAAAAGCCAAAAAAAAAAAAGCCACGTATTCCCCAGCGAGAACCTCAGAGCCCAAGTTCTCTTCCCCCGGTGACGCCACGCCCAGCCGGTGGCATTCACACGCGCTCACGCCGGCAGCGCCGGGGGAAGGTCTCTCGCCACGCAGCAAGCCCTGCCCGAGGCGAGGCCGGCCTGGGCGCGGCGGCCGGCAGCCGCGGGGCGGGCGGGGAGCGGCAGCGGCTCCGGGCGCACGGTGCAGCCGCGGCGAGCCCACCCTACGTGCCAGCCCAGCCTTCGGCGTGGGCATTTCTCGGTGAGGGTAGAAAAAGGCGTTCTCCGACAAGCAGGTAACGCAGGTAGGTGCGGACACACACCTGCAGACGCTGCCTGCCTGCGCGTTTCTGTGCCGCGGCCTCTGCCCTTCCCCCGCGGCGCCCACCCGCGGCGCGGCCCCCACTCACCGGGGCGCGGGGCGCCCTGCTCCCGGCCGCTCCCGCCCTCCTGCGGCGGGCCCTCGGCGTCGGTGTTGGTCAGCCAGGTGGACTCGGTCTCCCGCGTCCAGCTCTCGTAGTAGCGGGGCTCGATGGCGTCGGCCCTGCTGCCCCCGCAGCCCATGGCCGGGCAGGGCTGCCGCCGGCCCCGCTCTCCCCTGCGCTCTCCCGGCTCGGCTCGCCCTTCTCCCCCTCCTCCCCGCCTTTATGATCCCCACTAGCTCCCCCCACCCCGTCCTGGCTGTCCCCTCCCCTTCTCCTCCCGTTACCCCCTTCCCTCCCCGCCCGCTGGTCTCCGCTCGCCCGTCCCACCGCCCCCCAGCCCGACCGCCTTCCCGCTTCCCTGCGCCGAGGATTCATACGCACAGGATTTATTATACACACGGGCGGGCACTACGAGCCGGCCTGCCATAGCTGACACTGCCCAGCAGTCCTCCTGGCCCGCCTTTGCACCCCACTTATGTACCCTGAGTGGGTCTTGCACCCCATTTCATAAAGCCACCTGCCCCTTCCTTGACTTAGCCGGGGGAGCCCGGCTTCCACCCTCGCCCTTAGCCGATTTGCGGCAGTGTAATTGCGGACTGAAGATGCGATACTGAGCGCTCAACTCCAGAGGAACTTCCGCTCTTTCCTCTTGGATGCACACTTTGGGAAGCAACTGAGAACATCAGATTCCTGCCAAACAGTCTATATAATTTATGTTATTGCTTGTAATCCAAAGACAGACACACAGAGAGATTTCACATTGCTTTGAGTCATATTGATGGTGGCTTTAGTTTCTATTCCAATAGCTGCTTCCCAAGGCCCCTGTCAAGGCTGTGGAGCAAGCCCCACGAACGCTAGGGACCGTGGGATCATATCACGAGAAGGACACTTCATCCCAAATAAATGTTTCTCTCCTGCAATTGTTTTGTAGTAGGGCAGCAGGTATGACTCCTTCTCCTAAGACAGCTTACAGAGTGGTACAGAAATCATGTGTACTGCACTTCATGCCCTTACGCAACAGGTCTGTTGGCTAAAAAGGATACACCCAGTGAAATCTGGAGAAATTCTGGCTGCTGTGTCATTAGAGTTGCGAGTAGAAGCACAAACTTTCTGGAGCTAAAAACTCTTGTTCCTAAAGGCTGCTAGAAGATCTTTAAGAGGATCCAACACGCCTTAACTTTGCATCTCAGCCGGTAGCTCCTGCGTTCTGGTTCCAAAGTGATTCAGGTTGGACAGTGCTGCCCAGGTTGCTGAATCACCCACAGAATCACAGAATCACAGAATTGTTAAGGTTGGAAAAGACCTTCAAGATCATCAAGTCCAACTGTCAACCCAACACCACCATGCCCACTAAACCATATCGTGAAGTGACACGTCTACACGTTTTTTTGAGTACTTCCAGTGATGCTGACTCCACCACCTCCCTGGGCAGCCTGTTCCAATGTTTGACCACTCTCTCAGGAAAGATATTTTTCCTAATATCTAGTCTAAACCTCCCCTGGTGCAGCCTGAGGCCATTTCGTCTTATCCTATCACTAGTTACTTGGGAGAAGAGACCAACACCCTTGTCACCACAGCCCCCTTTCAGGTAGTTGTAGAGAGCAATAAGGTCTCCTCTCAGCCTCCTCTTCTCCAGACTGAACAACCGCAGTTCCCTCAGCCGCTCCTCATAAGACTTGTGCTCCAGACCCCTCAGCAGCTTCGTTGCCCTTCTCTGGACATGCTCCGGCACCTCAATGTCCTTCCTGTAGCGAGGGGCCCAAAACTGAACACCCATTAGGCTTCCCAAAGCAGATGACTATTGAGGTGTCTCTGAGCAGCTTCTCAGCCAAATACTCACTTGTGAAGATCTTCCTGTTCTACCAAGATCTGCTGAAATCCCTCACAACATGGGATTGCTGCTGGCATTTGCAGCCCATGTACTTGTACTACCAAGGTCCCAGGATCAGCAGGGCAGCGATCAGAGAGGAAGCAGCTACTTTTTCGTCACTGTGGTAATGTTTTTGTGGATTAATAACACTTTTTTTTATGTAAAAAGGGGGTTCCAATAGAGATTTTATTTCAATCAGGCTACCCCACCAGCAGATAGTCCCCAGGACAATGGAATATAGTGGTGTCTGAAAGCCATCAAAGGGGTCTAACACATATCCCAATTCCCAGGACTTGTGCGTGCCCTAGGTGGGCACAGGGCATGGCCCAGGAAAAACTGCCAGACATGCTTGAGTCTCCAAAGGAAAACCTAGCATCACAGTCCGTGTCTCACACTGCAACTGCGTGAAGCAGCTTTCTAGACCGAGAGCACTAAACAACAGAGCACTAAACAGTGCTGGAACAGAACCTCGGGGGAGCCTTTGTATTTTGTTTCATTTTAACATAAAGGTTGTAAAGGCTCTGACAGGATGCCGTCTCCTTGCACGTGTACTTTCACATGACTTGGATTTCAGTTCTAGCTGTACTTGCAGGAACTTCATCTTCTGACATACCGGTTTCCTAGCACAGTTTTCAAACCCTGGGAAAGCCACTGGCGAGAGAACAATGAAAGCCTTCTCTTCCTTTCTGTGCTGGAGAGGAATTAGACCATAAATGTAAAGTAGGTTCCTAAACCATTATATTCAGCGATGTTTTTTTCCTTGAGCCCTACAGAAGTGCCTGCTTTGCAGATGTGCTTTACATCAACTTCCAGATTTCCACTTTTGGTGGAACATGGAGCAACTGACTGCAGGAAAGTAATAATATAACTGTTACTGCTTTCATATTTAAGCGGCTGGTGTAATTTTTGATTGGTTTATTAAATCACTTGGACAACAGTAAGACCTAATAATTTTCACTCCCAAATAATAAGGTTTGACAAGGTTCAAATGAATTAAAATTTGCATAACTAATGCAAACAAAATACATTTGTTAGTTCTAGTAAGTAAACAGTGTAATTTTCATTTCATCAATTCCTAGTGGAGCTGAGAACCACTTTTTAAACTGGATTTTCTTTCCACACCTAAAAAAATGTTTATTCTTCAGTGTTTTAAATTAATTTAAGAGCCTAAGAGAAAAACAGAGTTTTGTATCTTTTCTTAAAAGAGCCAAATGGAGTCAGTCGCAGGTACCTTTGTATCAAAATCCATTTTGATGCGTTAAGAAAATTACTTCTCACTAGCAACTTTCATGTACCTACACCCTGGTGATTCACTCCTGAGCTAAAGAGCAAACTCCGAGGTACGTAGCAGCTGTGTGAGTGGGCCTGTGCTGTAGCTATAAAGTGCCACAACCTATGGCAATGAATTGCGTTTGTCTTTGCACGTTGGCTGACGTGAAGCAGATGGTGGCAGTTTTAATACAGCAATGGAACAATACAGGAATATTAATTCGATAATATTCATTTTGCACTGGGAATCGTATCAGGGAAGGAGGTGATCAGAAAATGATATCTGCCCCTCAGAAACACAGAAGATACCCTGAGTCAGATGAATCCTTGGGCCAAGTCCATCTCCTCCAGTGGTGTAATCAGATGGGAACTCATCTGCCGGTGAAGCCGCGTGGGGGGCAGTCGATGTAGAGCAGGGAGACGGCAATGTGTGAGTGGAGAATTGAAATCTGTGGAAGTCATGGGGGGAGAAACTTTACAGATTGTTTTCCTTCCTTTACTTCAGCACCTGAGGTGGTGTAGCCTAGTGGGAGTAAAATTAAGAATGCAATTTTTTGGGTCTCATTTAATTTGTCATGCTGCTACCACCGTGCTGGGAGATGATTAAGGCAGTAAAATGTGACCTCGCTCCATTAATCATTAGTAAAAGGATGGTCTCCCAGAGATCCTGCTAAGGGCAGCTTGGACTGTATTTTGGCTGTGCTGGTTTTGTGCTGCCTGATGCGCTATGCAGCGATGCTTCCCCTCCTCACGCTGTCAGTAATGGCTGCGCTGTGTATGCTGGTTTCAAAATACGTGTATGTATACGCTCTGTATATGCTGTTTAGAAAATAGGCTCCCTCAAAAACAGGAGTAGAAGTAAAGGGACAGGATGGGCAGGGGATGAGCAAAGGAAGGAACTCTCGGGGATTTTACATCTATTAATTTTTCTAAAATGGATTTAAAACAATTTGGTTTTACACTTTTCCTCATAAAATCCATACGGAATTGTGGTAGGGCCCATTATTAATTTTCACCTCAAAATTACTGGGTCAAATTAATTCTTTTGTATCCCAATGACCATTGCAAGCTGTATGTTAGCTTTTATATTTGCTTTCAGTGCTAAATGCAGAAGAAGCAATAGGAGGTTCAGGCAAGAGATGTCCTGCCTGTCTTCAGCTTTTTGGGTAGTAACTCTACTTGTTCTATTAGATGGTGTTTAGCAAGTACACCTTTTCTCATTAAACCTGTTTGGTTCACACCAGAAAGCAGATAGGAGATCAGTTTACTCGCTTACCTAGTGTTCAAGGGCATCGTTAGTGGGGAGAGAGGAGTTTGCATTTAAAACTTGTTCTTTCTAGTCAGGTATTTTATGTATCTGAGGAGGAATAAAATTAATTAGCTGTGTTATATCCATTTGACATCATCACTCCAAGCTTGCAATATGCCTGTAAGCAAGATTGACTCTGAAGCTTTCACACTGTTTATTTGCGTCAGCTTCCCTCCTGACAGCAGATATTTACTTCAAGTAAATGATAAAACATTCATCTTTACTGTTGTGAGTACTTGAAAAATAGAATTTTCTTGGCTTGATTGCTCAAATATTTCTTTGAAACAATTTTCAAATGTATGTCATACAATTTTCACATTGCTCTGCATTAATTATGCATATATTTCAACAAACTTATTTTAATGATAGCGTTCATTTATCTCATATGGCCAGTCAAAACAAGAAAGTTTTAAATTTAGTATTCACAGCTTCCTGAAGATGTACATGTGATATTAAATCTTAGCTACAGCTGAAGGTTTTGTGAGATGTCTCCAAACATAAATAGGAAGGAGTTAATTAACTTGCTTTTCCATTGCATCTTTTTCATGTTCGAAGATGACTGAAACAGAACCTCAAATCCCAACATCCACGTAGTCAGAGGGCAAGACTTCGAATTCCCCCATCCGAGCCTGCCAATTTAGTTTCAAACTGGATTAAAGATTCAAAAGAATAATTTTGCACATTCCTAATTGTGAATAATTGTGCCCTGGCAGCACAGAAATGTCCTGCGATGGTGTACTACCATGAAAATCTCGCCATCATTTAGGCTTCCCAGATTTCTCAGCCTCCCCTTTGAACCACAGCTGGACTTTAACCCTGGCCTGTCCTTCTCAATGGTCCATCTCCTTCCCTGCGTCTCGAGCAAACGTTTCCCAACGATCCTGCCGCAAGTTCTGGAAAAGCAGGAGGTTTAGGATCAGTACAAGCATATTCACTTTCCAAGCAAGTAGTGGAAAACTATTACGCAGCAGGCATCAAAGTGTCCTCACTGCGCGGCACCTTACCGATGCTTTATGACTGAAAATTGGGCGGGACGTGCATGTTTGTGCAGTGTCCTGGTTTTCTGGTGTCCTCTGTGCAAAGACATCTTCAATATCGGTATGTGGAAAGGCAAAATCTTAGGTTTGCCTCTATCTAACTTCTAAGATTGTGGGAGTTCCAACATTTTAAAGTTACAGCAGGATATTTGCTTCATTTGGGAAGTGAGGGTCAGTACCTTTTGCTGCACTCGGAATTCAAGTAGTTTGAAGGGATTGAGAGAGGAGGAGGTATGAAAATGGGCACAGTAAAGGTTTGGCCGTATTAATTTGTAACATCGAGAGCTTCTGGTTGTTCTAAATAGCCATTCCCTTCGCCAGAGTGTTTGAAGGGCGCAGTAACCACCCATAGAAACACATCCTACAAAGTATTGCTAGGCTGTGACAGCCAAGCTGAGATCTCCTCCTTCTTAAAGAAGGTAGAAGGTCTTTTTCCAGACCCTTTGGGTGTCCCAGACCTGTCCAAATAAACTGGCAACTAGTGAAATAAAGTTATTTTCTGGGGAGATACAACTTGTCAGCTGTGCACCAGGCTTTATCTGAGAGCATTTAAATATCTATTGGCTAAGGAGCCCGAGCAGAGCAGTGTAGTATCCAGCAAGGATATTAAACACAAGTGCAGCAAGGGTAACACAGAGAGAGGCTTAAAATTGTTCACACAGGGAATTTGTGGGTGGCACTCCCCAGAGGAAAGAGCTATTGAGTTTATCATTAACAGGGTGCAAACGAACCGCTGCCGCTGGCATTGGCACCAACCGTAATGTCGCTGGAAACCTCAGACCACAAACGGAGCAGTAGCTCACTCTGCGGCGATGGATTTATTCTCATTTACCCGAGTCTCTGCAGAGCTCCTCCACATAAAATCTGTTTACCTTATACTCTGTACCAAGACGACACTTTGTCCCTAATTAAAAAGGTAAATCACAAAACCTAGTTATGAAATCAGTATTTCACGTAACGAAGTATCCTACTGGGTAAACATTTATCACTTAAGATGTTCCTGGCAGACTGAGTCTGAAATTTTATGGCCCTAATACCTAATTCTTAATTAAAATAGGTTTGACTTTTTCCTTCAGATGCATTCTTCTCTCTGTGGGTATTACAAGATCAAGCAGGTACAGCTACGTTTTAATTGTTTATAGGTAATGCATTTGTTTTATTATAGACTAGATGCCCTAACAGCCTGAAGCAACAGCGCAGGGAAATCGAAATGCAATTAAAAAGGAAGCAGGCAGACACTCCCTTATTTGTGTACTCTGTAAGTTGAGGAATCGCTAATTCTATACATACAGGGTCCATTCAGTCAACTATAAACTTGAAAAAATACAGTATTTTTCTCTCTTTTCAGGCTTTGTTTCCATGCCCTACAGTGCCAAGAGGATGGAAAATATGGAGAGGGAAACTGTCAGGGTTTGATTACATTTGTGTTATCAGTGTGTAGGTAAGACTTCAGTTAGGAGCAATCACGTTAAACTTTTAAAATCATGTTTTGTCATTTAATAATTAAAACGTTTTAAAATGAGAAACAAAGATCACCTCCATTCAATAAGCACTTTTGAATATTTCTAAGCTTCAGCACAACCGTTCCTCATGTATGAGCCTTCCTTTAAATGCCAGTGCTTCTGCTGAGGTTTTTTTTTTAAATTAGGTTGAAAGCTTACCTCGGTACAATTATTCTGAATTCAACATCATTCTTTATAAACGTTAATTCTGAAAGAGCCTGTCCTCCTGTTCAAGTCCTCTTTTATTCTGTCTAAACACCGTGGAACCTAGAGCAGCTTCATCCTAAGTCTCCTCCAAAGTTTTGACTCCTTGGTATAAGACGGTCAGTCCCAGGGGAAACCCAAATATCTGTACACCACCAGTGCCCACTCCCAATGCCTTTTTACACTGAAACGTGAAATGCAACTGTAAATATTGTGAGGTTTCATCCCTTTTAAGTTGGTACACAGCATCTGACTCACCGGCTGCTGCACAGTGCCTGTGTTTGCTGTTGTGTGTCAGTGCAAGAGGCGAAAGCAGATGATACCGTTATTATGCAAAATCACTTCCACCCACCCTAGTGACTCACCAGCACGTCACCAAACAGGATTTACATCAGTTTCAAAATATATCTCTGTTATCCATTCCCATCTCAGCAGATTATTTATTTTTTCCTTCCACTCCTTCTCCCAATGACGATAACACGGCTTCGTGTTTTCCTCTCGGAAGCGGAGCAGGGCTGGCGGCTGCTCCTGGCCGGTTCAGCTCAGTTTGCCAGAAGCAATAGCCTCTTGCTTACGGACGGAGCAGAGACACCATGTTGCAAGGGCTGCATCTTCCCTCTCCATTGAAGGACTGAGACCTTTCCCTATGAAGGGGGGTTTCTGCTGCTGCTGCTGAGTTTTTTTCCTCTGTTAAGAGCAAGTCCATTCATTCGTACCTTAAAGAGTTGACTCATCTGTGAGTTAACGTAAGGTAGCGCTGATCTCCGCTTTGCCGTGATGTGCCAGTCCGTAAACGATGACGACTCAAGGGCTGCTTAAGACAGACTCATACGCCTCAGTTTGAATTTGGTACTGGTTTTAACACCTTAGTCAAACAAACTGCAGTGGGAAGTCAGTCGATTTGGGAGAGGGAAATGAAGACAATCTCTTTTAGACTAGCTGGTTATTCCCCAGGGGTAATGTGCTATCTCAGTATTGTGGAAGCACTACAACTGTTTTTGGCCTGTTAATGATATTAAATAATTAATTGCATTCTTATTATTTGAGGAATTCTATTAAATCATTAATTTCATGGTTCTCTGCTCTGCCCTACTTTGTGTCAAAATGTGAGTAAATGACATTTAAATGTATTTGAATTTTTGGGCTTAAAGTAAAGTAAATCAGATGGATTTACAAATCTGAACATGCCTGGAAATTTGGAGGTTTAGCTCTGTGCCCCATTGCTCAAACCTGTGAAAAGGGAATATTCCAGCCTTTGGGTTGCCGCCAAAGTAAATGCACACACCTTGTGTGGGATGCTGCGCTGCTACACAAACTAGGACATAGTGTATAAAATCAAAAAGGTCTATCAAGAGGAAGATCTGCGAAGGAGCCTGGCTGCTCTCGAGGGGGCATGGACACGCCGAGCCGAGGGAATATTGCCCTCTGCAGCAGCCACTGAGCCAGAGCCGTCTGTCCCGCTCCAGGGACCCCAGCGATCCCCATCTGTGTTTAAATTTGTCTTCATCGGTTTTCTCCATCACTGATGGAGCTCTCAGGTCTGGCTCAGTCTGAAGGCCCAAACCTAAAGAAAAGCCCTCTGGAAGAAGCTTCACTCACCTGCCCTATAATCCAGGCCACGTGTACTGAAATGTAATAGTTGATAAATATCTGGCTCTTCCAACATTTTCCACAATTCTTTATTAGATGATCTCCATGCATCACTTTTTCCTTGCACATAACTAAGTTCATGCCAGTTTTTTTACTGTCAGAAAGTTTTTCTTTATCATCTTCATTCATTTTTCAGGCTTTCAGTTCCACATAAAACAATACATCTGTTTAAATATCTCAAGGATTTACCTTTCCCTAGGAATTGTTTGCAGGCAAAAGATAGGTGTTCCTACTCTGACTCCATGCCTTACTTTATTTCCTCTTTAAACAGCTGTTTGTAATTACAACTAACCAAGAAAATGAGACTCTGCAGGAGCTTCTCATCAGCTGGAAGGTTGCATCCCAGCCCCAGCTGAATTCTTTTCACAACAGACCATTTTCTTCTTGACTAGTCATAACAAACATTTTGAACAAAGATCTGGATACTACTACTACTACTGCTGCTGCTGTTGCTGTTCATTTTTATTGACTTTATTTCAAGAGCTTCATCATTAGGTATTGGATAGGTTATGAAAACCCATTCAATATAACTATATTTATTAGAATGATGAATTGTCCTGAGTTTGAAAATAATGATTTACAGCTTTCTTGCTGCGGTGTGGTTGAATGATGAAATGAAGTTTCTACTTTTTTACATGTAGCACCAAAATTTCAACTTAAACAGTTACCAGATTTCACTATAAGACATTTTTAATAAGTGCTGCTTACAGCACTGTGATACTGCTGTTCTCCTTCAAAAGCACAAAGCAGAGGAGCTATATGCTGAAAGCATCTGTTATTTTTGGACACTATGGCTTCCCTTTTAGGTTTTCTTCCTATCTACTTCTTGGCATTTTTAACCTGGCAAATCCCATCTGATATCAACATGGAAAGAAGTCAGTTCACAGGTGATCTCAAATGGCTGAAAACTAATGCTAACACAAAAGAGCCAAAAATGAGACAAAGTTTTATATTCATTTTTAAACAGAGAGGATGGCACTGCAATCATTTAAGTATAACTATGGCTTACTGAAGTGTTAATTTATTTAGCTGTTTAAGACTACATGTTTTACCAGCAAATAAGCACTAGCTCAGCAAGCCATTTCGAGCCAGTTACTTGTTGAAATTCTGTGAGTTTTGCTACACATAATTGTTCTGTTGGGCTTAAACACATTCACTCTCCAGTCTTCATCAAAAGAAATTTATAGTCATGACTGGATACAACATAAATGTTACATAAAAGCTTGACAGCTTTGAAAATCGCCTTCTCATGAGAATTATCCCTATGTTCTGTTGCTACTTGGTTTTAAAAGGGAAGCAGTTTGGTTTTTTATGTACAAAACCATCAGAGAGCTGCCTAGGAAGAAACTGTCCCACCATGACACGAGCATTTTGTTAGCTGTCTTCCACTTTGGCTCTCCTGCTAGTCATCTCTCTTGGTTCATGAGATGAACTCACCACACTAGAGTGCTTCCCTCAAGAGGGCCTCAAGGACTGTAGATTAAGAGAAAATAATTATGATCTTCTTTATGGTCTTCTTTGATGATAGCCTAGTGAGTGAGGAGAAACGTAAGAGATTTGTAGAGTCTGATCAGACCCAGACCTCAAGGTGAGGGAGAGGGGAAATTAAGCTCTGGTGATTTTTGGCACTGAAGGTCCTCATGCAAAAACATGAGGAGTCCTGCTCAAAATAAGTTGATATGGCTGTGAGAGGAGGTTAGTAAGGTCAATTCTGTCCCTGCTAAAGGAATATTTTTTCTTCTCCTGTCTTTCAGGAAGAGAAGAGTCAGAGGTTTGTGCAAGATTGCGTGCTGATGTCACTGTGTGCAAATAGCGTTCGCCTGTGAGAAACGATCCAGGAAAGGGAGGAGGAATCCATGCATGACCATGGTGTTAGTCACAACTGTAAAGGCTTTGAGGTCTATTTTTAAACATGATGATATGAGCACTTCGTGTTGGTCAGCCATATGGCCTTCTGTAACTGTAGCCTGGCTACAACCCTGTTATCACTAATGCCATTGCAAATCAGAGAACGGGAGAAGCCTAATTTCAGATAAAATCAGTATGTTTCTTCATCTGCCTTGAGGAAAGAGAAAGATGGGAGTAAAGAAGAGAGGACAGAGAACAAGTGCTATCATCCCAGTATGCTTACAGAAAATGTATCTCGGCTGTAGTCGTGAGGTTACGCTAAGTGCAGCAAAGAGACAGAGATTAAATAGTTATTTTAGTGAAAAACCAGCCTTCTCCAGATGTCACAAGCAAAGTCCGCTCATTCACACCGAGAACATTCCCTGAACTTTGGATTTACTTGGCTGCTGTTTTCAGAAGGAGCTGTGCTACAGACCAAAATGCTGCTGGAGGGCCTTGCCTCGCTTGGCCGTTAAGCCTACCCATGACATCACTTCAGCGCACAGATTATTCCTTTGCAGTTTCACTCTGCACCTGGGAGCCCTTACTGTGCGCCGCGGGTTTATTGTACTTCATCTGTGGAAGCAGAGCAGCCTGAGTTGGCCGGCCTCAGAGGGCGGTAGACCGATAGCTACGGGGGCATCGGTTGTTGTTTGCTCTTTGCATTCCTAATGGTTGAGGCAAAGTTATCAGCCCGAATCTGCTGTTGTTGACCACAGCTGTATCACTGATATGATACCAGTGCGTTCAATGTTTGGCTGGGTTCACAGGCAACAGGACGGTAGCACCTTTGTTTCATGCTCTCTGTGCAATTCATCATAAAGATAGGAAGGAAAAACACAGATTTAAATAGCTTCAAGAACAGTTAAAAAGCAACGGCAAAAAAAAGAAAGCTTGAAGCAGCCCGGCATAACACTGCAAAACAGTGATTTGCAGAGACCTCCATGTAAGAACTGCAGCTGGAGACAGGAGGTTGGAGACGAAGCCCTTGGGATTCAGTCAGAGATTAAGACATCTAACCTTACTTATGGCCCATTACAGTGCGTGGGGATCTAAGGAATAGCTTAGAGAGCAGTTCGGCTGCCCAGCCAGAGGAGGGTCACCTCAGGAAGATAAACAAAGCACCTAGTGATCCAGGTAGGATCCAGAAGGATATGGGCCTCCTGTTGGCCCTATGTCTTACCTGCCAGTCCTACCAGGGTATCTCAGCTGCCTTATGGTGTGAAATGGCACTGAGCACCTCTCTGTACACAAACTGCATCTCAGGTTGTCTATGGTGAGAACTTACACATCCAGCTTACACGCAGACAACATGATTTTTGCTGTCTAGAGCTGAATCTCACACCTCGTCTCACTTGGTTAAGCTGCCTTCTGTCTGCTAACTCTGAGCCTTCCGTTCTGTCTCAGGAGATGCTCATGCATCCTGATTCCTTTGCCATGTTATGCAAAAAGGTTGAGTACTTCAAAATTTATTGCTTTGAGATATTACATTTTGCAAAGATTTACTTAAGATACAGCAAGGTGTTAGTAATTACATGGAAAAAATGAATATAGTTAGTACTGTAAAGTAGCTGACCCTCTTCTAAAGGTTGTTATGAAATTCACAATTATCTTCTAAAACTCAAATTTCACAGTTGGTGGGGGTTATGTTGTGGTTTTTTGTTTGGTTGGTTGTGGTTTTTTTAATTAGGAAATAGTTCAAAGAGGAACAACATTCCCACATAGTTATTTTAAACATAAATGGATTTTATATTATTGTTCAGGTTCGACGATTCAATTCCCTGAGATCGGTTCTGTGAGAGCCATCGAGTGATACAAAGGCCTGAATGAGGAACCTGAATTGTCTTCCAGCAAATCAGAGCAACAGGAAAATTATAGGTTAGAGTCAGAATTTTTAGCATAAACCTAGTCTGAAATAAGAGACAAGACTGTCATTAACTGAAATGGGGATAGTATTTAACTCATTCATTTTAGCTTTTCCAGTTTTGAAGCTCTACGATTTGAAGTGCTTGTATATTTAAATAAGTATTTTATTATTACAACAGCTTTTTTTCACCTAAACACAAAATAATTCTTTTCTTCCTTTCCTAAGGAATACCTTTTCAGGAGGTCAGCTAAAGTATTTAATGAATCTAAAGCTTTTTTTTAAGAATTTAAAGCTTTCTTTTTTAAAATAATTTAAAGTTATTTTTAGACTCTACCTAAACACTTATTTTAATATATTTTTCCATTAGAAAAAATTAGAATATTATTAGAAACAGCTACTTTACAGTACCAACCACATCACTTATTAGAAAAAATGCCAAGATCTATATACCATAATCTATTCTGATATCAGCAATAGTTTAATTATAAATTTTCCACAGAGTTTGGTTCCACTTGAGAAAACTCAGAGCAATGGTGTTTGAAATTGTTGTTTGTATTAATAGTGACTACTACAACAGTCATTCTGTTGAATATGATGGCAGTAACTGTCTACACACCTAAAACAAATGCTGCAGCAGGCTACCTGTGTAGGTGTCTCAAGATGGCTTTATTGCTGTCGTCTCAGAGACACAATTATGAAAGGTTTGGCTCTTCTTTCATTCATCTGAAAAAATAAGGCATTATTTATATCGCCTTTGGACCACCTCATATCTTCAGAGAAGGTATTGCTGATGTATCTACTTTGCAAAGAGTCAATCAGACCTTTCTCTCCAAGGCTGAGGAAAGAAGCTTCTTCTAAGCCGTGGTGTTTCCACAAGCTCAGAAGTCCAGGTAGAGACCAGAGTGAAAATTAGATCAAAAGCACCTTCACTTGGTAACAAAGATGCGCATTTACAAGTACTTTTCTAAATTCTTATGAAAAGTTTTTCCCTGCAAGTGGATCACTTGCGCGTCTGTAGAAACTAACCATTTTGGACAGTTTAGGTGAAGAATTCAAATTACACCAGTTCCGTATTTGGAAAGAAACTTTCTATTTCATTCTGCTGAAGTAAAACTGTGTTAACTTATATTCTTCAGATTATGTACTCTGTACATTTAAAAATGCAACTGATTTACTATTTTAGCACAATTATTTGTCTTATTGACAGGGCTTTAAACTAGACTCAAAGTGGGAGGGGGATAATATCAGGGTCACCGATGACAAGCTGTGGGATGACACACCAAGGTTAGAGGAATGGGGTGGTAGCAAGGCCCCTCAGCCTTTTGCACCAGAGAAAAACCTCAAAGGAATTAAAGGATGTTCCTCTAAGAGCATGACATGGCCGACAGCCCAGCTGAAGTGTCTTTACACCAATGCATGAAGCATGGACAACAAACAGGAAGAGTTGGAAGCCACTGTGCTGCTAGAAAGCTACAACCTGGTCGCCATTAATGAAACTTGGTGGGATGAATCCCACGACTGGAGTGCGGCTATCGATGGGTACAGGCTGTTCAGAAGGAGGAGGCGAGGCAGGAAGGGTGGAGATGTTGCCCTCTACGCAAACAAATGGATGGAGTGTGGTTGGTGTCTACTACAGGCTGCTTGATCAAGGGGAGTCTATTGACAAAGACTTCTCACTCCAGCTACAGGAGGCATTGCACTCACAGGCTCTCATCCTGCTGGGGGACTTCAACCACCCCAACATCTGCTGGAAAAGTAGCACAGCAAGCTGTAGGC
Source organism: Phaethon aethereus (assembly GCF_964289735.1). NCBI lineage: Eukaryota > Metazoa > Chordata > Aves > Phaethontiformes > Phaethontidae > Phaethon > Phaethon aethereus. The sequence goes on from NC_138582.1 coordinate 23,471,039, forward strand.
AATCCAGGAGACTCCTGGAATGCACTGAGGATAACTTCCTGTGCCAGGTAACAGACAGTCCTACCGGAGGGAATACCATACTGGACCTGTTGGTCACCAATGCATGTGAGCTAATTGGTGACATGAAGACTGGAGGCAGCCTGCGCTGCAGTGATCATGTAGTGGTGGAGTTCACAGTCCTGAGGGATATGGGGCAGGTGAAGAGTAAATTCAGGTGCTGCCCGGTTGTGTAGGGATGAGGTCAGGAGGGCCAAGGCACAGCTGGAGCTGAACTTGGCAAGGGATGCAAAGAATAATAAGAAGGGCTTCTACAGGTATGTCAGCCAGAAAAGGAAGGTCAAAGAAAGTGTAACCCCCTGATGAGCAAGACTGGCAGACTGGTAACAAGAGATGAGAAGACTGAAGTGTTTAACAACTTCTTTGCCTCAGGCTTCACTGGCAGTCTCTCTTCCCACACCTCTCCAGGGGACAGACTGCAAGACAGGGACTGGAGGAGCAAAGTCCCTCCCACTGTAAGAGAAGATCAGGTTTGAGACCACCTCAGGAACCTGAACATTCACAAGTCTGTGGGACCTAATGAGATGCATCCCAAAGTCCTGAGGGAATCGGCTGATGTAGTTGCCAAGCCACTCTCCGTGATATTTGAAAAGTCCTGGCAGTCAGATGAAGTCCCTGGAGATGGGAAACATTGCACCTATTTTTAAAAAAGGTAGCAAGGAGGACCCTGGGAGCTACTGACCCGTCAGACTCACCTCTGTGCCTGGGAAAACCACAGAACAGATCCTCCTAGAAGCTCTGCTAAGGCACATGGAAGACAGGGAGGTGATTCGAGAGAGTCAGAATGGCTTCTCCAAGGGCAAGTCCTGCTTGACCAACCTAGTGGCCTTCTGTGATGGAGTGACCACATCAGTGGACAAGGGAAGAGCTATGGATGTCATCTATCTGGACTTCTGTGAGGCCTTTGACACGGTCCCCCACAACATCATTTTCTCTAAATTGGCGAGAAATTGATTTGAAGGGGGGACTGTTTGGTGGATGAGGAATTGGTTGGATGGCCGCATCCAGAGGGTAGTGGTCAATAGCTCAATGTCCAGAGGGACATCAGTGATGAGTGGTGTCCCTCAGGGGCCCATTTTGAGACCAGTACTCTTTAATATTTTCATCAATGACATAGACAGTGGGATTGAGTGCACCCTCAGCAAGGTTGCAGATGACACCAAGCTGAGTGGTACAGTTGACATGCCTGAGGGACAGGATGCCATCCAGAGGGACCTGGACAAGCTCAAGGAATGGGCCCGTGTGAACCTCATGAGGTTCAACAAGGCCAAGTGCAGGGTCCTGCACAAGGGTCAGGGCAAACCCCAGTATCCATACAGGCTGGGGGATGCAGGGATTGAGAGCAGTCCCGCTGAGGAGGACTTGGGGGTACTGGTGGATGAAAAGCTGGACATGAGCCAGCAATGTGCGCTCGCAGCCCAGAAGGCCAACCATATCCTGGGCTGCATCCAAAGCAGCATGGCCAGCAGGTCAAGGGAGGTGATTCTGCTCCTCTACTCCATGCTGGTGAGACCCCACCTAGAGTCCTGCGTCCAGCTCTGGAGCCCTCAGCACAGGAAAGATATGGACCTCTTAGAGCGGGTCCAGAGGAGGCCACCAAAATGATTAGAGGGATGGAACACCTCTCCTGGAGGACAGGCTGAGAGAGTTGGGGTTGTTCAGCCTGGAGAACAGAGGGCTCTGGGGAGACCTGCTTGCAGCCTTCCAGTACCTTCTAAGAAAGATGGGGACAGACTTTTTAGCAGGGCCTGTAGCCATAGGACAAGCAGTAATGGTTTTAAGCTAAAAGAGGGTAGATATGAACTAGATAGAAGGAAGAAAATTTTCACAATGAGGGTGGTGAAACCCTGGCACAGGTTGCCCAGAGAGGTGGTCAATGCCCCATCCCTGGAAACATCCCAGGTCAGGTTGGATGGGGCTCTGAGCAACCTGCTCTAGTTGAAGATGTCCCTGCTCATTGCAGGGGGGTTGGACTAGATGACCTTTAAAGGTCCCTTCAAACCCAAAGATTCTATGATTCTATGAAATAGTGTTACTAATGTCTATGAAGTTTCACGTGGGTGAATCTGGCAAGTTAGGTCTTGTGTTTAGATATCGGAGATAAAGACAAGGATGCATCTGAATTCAGGGCAACCAAGCAGAGATTGCAGCTACTGAATATTTCTAAGAAAACCAGGCTGCTGATAAGAGGGGAAGAATATCGCTTAGCAGCCTGAAAACATTCAGAACTGCAGCCTCTGGTAGAGTGTCAGTTTATAAATCCAAGAGGAAGAAGGGAAGGGAGCAGTGGAAGAGTGTAAAAGACTGAGAGGAAGGGGAGGACAGAGTAGGTGAAGGACAAAGAACTAAGAGATTGAGTTAAGAGGGCGCAATGACCTACAACAGAGTGATTTAACCAAGTTGATAAGACAGAGCAGAACAAGACTCAGTACTGTATCAGCAATAGTGTGGCCAGCAGGAGCAGGGAAGTGATTGTGCCCCTGTACTCAGCACTGGTGAGGCCGCACCTTGAATCCTGTGTTCAGTTTTGGGCCCCTCACTACAAGAAGGATGGTGAGGTGCTGGAGCGTGTCCAGAGAAGGGCAACGAAGCTGGTGAGGGGTCTGGAGCACAAGTCTTATGAGGAGCGGCTGAGGGAACTGGGGTTGTTTAGCCTGGAGGAAAGGAAGCTCATGAGAGACCTTATCGCTATCTACAACTAACTGAAAGGAGGTGGTAGTGAGGTGGGTGTTGGTCTCTTCTCCCAAGTAACTAGTGATAGGATGAGAGGAAACATCCTCAAGTTGCACCGGGGGGGCTTAGATTGGATATTAGGAAAAAATTCTTTACTGAAAGAGTGGTTGTGCGATGGAACAGGCTGCCCAGGGGAGGTAGTGGAGTCACCATCCCTGGAGGTGTTCAAAAATCTTGTAGAGGTGGCAGTTCAGGACATGGTTTAGTGGGCGTGGTGGTGTTGGGTTGACGGTTGGACTTGATGATTCTGGAGGTCTTTTCCAACCTTAGTGATTCTAAGACTGGGGAGCAAGCAGGGCTAAGCCATTGTCCGTGGCTACTCCAGTGTGGAGAGTGGGTCCTTACCGAGTGAGATTGTTCGATATATCCCAGATTGATGTTTGTTCCTACAGTTGCTTTCTCCATCATGTTTACAGGTGACGTTAAGTTGAAAACAGTTTTTCTGTTTTCTGTTAGCCAGAGCAGGTAACTGGTACATGGGAAACCAGGTGGGTTTCAGCTGGATCAGTTGGTAGATCTGCCTTGGACTGACACTATTGCTGACACAAGGTAGAGAATAGCAAAACAGATGTATGCAAGAATAAAGTAACCATGTAATGATGTCCACAGTGCCTTTGTCCCCAGAGACCATGAATTTCTCCTGAAGATTCTTGAAGTAAAAGGCAAGCTTCTACCAGGCTCTATTAGAAGTATCAAAACCCTAAATTTTGAATATTTAACTTAAAATCTGTTTGTTGTGAAAGGAAAACTTGGTGGCTCAGGAAGTACAGAAATATTTTTCACACATCAAAAAATCCAGAAATCCGTTTTAAAAAGAGAAAAAGGTTAAAAGGCCTTTCACAATGTTTTACAGCCTCTAGCTGCAGGATCACTCTATCTTTTCCCTGTGTTGCTGTGGGTGTGAAGGAGGGTTGTATGGTACAGAAGGTTGAAAGTTGAAGACTTGCTTTGATGGAAAAAGCACATGATTCCTAATAATCCCTTCACTTAATATTTGGTAAAATCAATGGAAATAGTGAGCAGTGTAGTCAAGGAATCCACTCTTACAATATCGAAATCACATAATGTACCTGAAATTAGACATGTAAATTTTTAGGCAGGAATTCTGAGTCCACCAGCATTCTATTTCACTATCAGGATGTGTACATCTCTTCTCTTCAGGCTCTTCAGTGAGAGGTTGAATACGTGCGTGGCACCATATGAATCTCTAGGGAGTATGTGCAAGCAAAGCATCGTAATTATGGACAATAATAAAAACTTCCTTGCTATTATGAGACCATGAGATGAAATCATTAAAAGATCACTTTCGCAAGAGTTTTACCCTGGTAGCTTTTTGAAAGTAGCTCGAGTTCGCTCTCTAGAGGTGAAAAATAAAGATTTCATTTCTTAAGACTCTTCAATCAAAACGATCAAGAATTCGTTAGAGAACACACACACACACAGACATTTCAAGACCTATGTTAAATGTACTAAAATAATAGTACGTTGCTGTTCCAGATACTTCTGTGCAGCAGCTCTCTCTCTCTTATTTTGACTACAGACATGTAAATTGTGACAATCCAGTTATGCCTGCTTTTCCTATTAGGACATGAATCATCTCTTGTTACTTATAGAATCATAGAAGCATTTAGGTTGGAAAAAACCTCCAAGATCATCAAGTCCAACCATTAACCTAACACTGCCAAGTTCACAACTAAAGCACCACATCTACACGTCTTTTGAATATCTCCAGGGAGGGTGACTCAACCACTTCCCTGGGCAGCCTCTTTCAGTGCTTGACAACACTTTCCGTGAAGAAATTTTTCATAATATCCAATCTAAACCTCCCCTGGTGCAACTTGAGGCCATTTCTTCTCATCCTATCGCTTGGTACCTGGAAGAAAAGACCGAAATCCACCTCACTATAACCTTTCAGGTAGTTGTAGAGAGTAGTAAGGTCTCTCATGAGCTTCCTTTCCTCCAGGCTAAACAACCCCAGTTCCCTCAGCCGCTCCTCATAAGACTTGTGCTCCAGACCCCTCACCAGCTTCGTTGCCCTTCTCTGGACACGCTCCAGCACCTCAACATCCTTCTTGTAGTGAGGGGCCCAAAACTGAACACAGGATTCAAGGTGCGGCCTCACCAGTGCTGAGTACAGGGGCACAATCACTTCCCTGCTCCTGCTGGGCCACACTATTGCTGATACAGGCCAGGACGCTGTTGACCTTATTGGCCACCTGGGCACGCTGCTGGGTCATGTTCAGCTGGCTGTCAACCAGCACCCCCAGGTCCCTTTCCACCGGGCAGCTCTCCAGCCACTCCTCCCCAAACCTGTAGCATTGCATGGGGTTGTTGTGACCCAAGTGTAGGACCCGGCCCTTGGCCTTATTAAACCTCATACAATTGACCTCGGCCCATCGATTCAGCCTGTCCAGATCCCTCTGCAGAGCCCTCCTACCCTCAAGCAGATCAACATTCCTGCACAGCTTGGTGTCATCCACAAACGTACTGAGGGTGCACTTGATCCCCTCATCCGGGTCATTGATAAAGATATTGAACAGAACTGGCCCCAGTACTGAGCCCTGGGGAACACTATTTGTGACTGGCCACACACTGGATTTAACCCCATTCACCATGACTCTTAGGGTCCGGCCACCCAGCCATTTTTTCACCCAGTAAAGAGTACACCCACCCAAGCCACGAGCAGCCAGTTTTTCCAGGAATATGCTGTGGGAAATGTTGTCAGAGGCTTTTATAAAGTCCAGGTAGACAACAACCACAGCCTTACCCTCACCCATTAAGCAGGTCACCTTGTCATAGAAGGAGACCAGGTCACCCAAGCAGGACCTGCCTTTCATGAACCCGTGCTGACTAGGCCTGATCACCTGGCTGCCCTGCATGTACAGCATGATGGCACTCAAGATGATCTGCACCATAACATTCCCTGGCACCAAGGTCAGACTGACAGGCCTGTAGCTCCCCAGATCCTCCTTCCAGCCCTCCTTGTAGATGTGCGTCACATTTGCTAACCTCCAGTCAACTGAAACCTCCCCGGAGAGCCAGGACTGCTGATAAATGACTGCAAGTGACTTGATGAGCACTTGCGCCAGCTCCTTCAGTAGCCTTGGGTGCATCCCATCTGGCTCCATAGACTTGTGTGCATCTAAGTGGTGGAGCAGGTCACTAACCATTTCTCCTTGGATTATGGGGGCTCCATTCTGCTCCCTGTCCCTGTCTTCCAGCTCAAGGGGCTGGGTATCCCAAGAGCAACTGGCCTTACCCTTCAAGACTGAAGCAAAGGCGGCATCAAGTACCTCAGCCTTTTGCTCATCCTTTGCCACTGTATTTCTCCCCGCATCCAATAAAGGATGGTGAATCTCCTTCACCCTCCTTTTGTAGAAGCATTTTTTATTCTCTTTCACGGCAGTAGCCAGATTAAGTTCTAGTTGGGCTTTGGCCTGTCTGATTTTCGCCCTGCACAACCTCACAAGATCCTTGTAGTCCTCCTGAGTTGCATTCCCCTTCTTCCAAAGGTCCCAAACTCTCCTTTTTCTCCTGTGTTACAGCCAAAGCTCTCTGTTCAGCCAGGTCTTCTTCCCCACCAGTTCATCTTTCGGCACATCAGGACAGCCTGCTCCTGCACATTTAAGATTTCCTTCTTGAAGAACGTCCAGCCTTCCTTTACTCCTTTGCCCTTCAGGACTGCCTCCTATAGGACTGTCAACCAGCCTCTTAAATGGGCCAATATCTGCCCTCTGGAAGTTCAAGGTGGCAGTTCTGCTGACCCCCTTCCTTACTTCTCCATGAATTGAAAACTCAGTCATTTTGTGACCACTATGCCCAAGATGGTCTCCAACCATCACATCACCCATAAGTCCTTCTCCGTTCATGAACAGGTCCAGTGAGGCCCCTTCCCTGGTTGGCTCAGTCACTAACACTATAAGGTGTGTTTTATTGTAATAAAAATAAGATTCCCATACTGCTCACATTCCAGAGTAGATTATGTTCCTCATTTCTTCCACAAATTACTTTCTATCTTAATCACCTGGCATGCTTCTCAGAAGCAGAATGAAAATTTTCCATTTCTACACAGTTCAAACCCTGTTCCATTTGCCAGAAATATTTTAAGAACCACAGAAATATAATAAAGTGTAAAAAGAGGTGGTTTTAGTTGTAGCCTTTCCCTATAAATCAAATGTAACACAGACTAACGCCCACCGCCTGTATCCAAGGTACTTTTTACCACTAGGAAAGCCCAAGGGTATCAGACATCTGCTATTCCATGGCTAGTCACTACCATTTAATGTTCTATCATCTTCCCTTTCTTGTAAACAGCAATTCTGAGTTTCTTCAGCCACAAGTAAGTCCAGCCTAGATGCGTCACTGAAAGGAAATGCACTGCAGGCATTTCCCTGCAGCACAGAGAGGACCACAGGGGAGCAGGTATTGTCCTGCAGCCCATGGAGAGATCCATGCCAGAGCAGATAATTCACACTGTAGCCTCTGGAGGACCCCACATCAGATCAGGTGGACATGCCCTGGAAGAAATGTGGCCCATAGAGGACCCATGCTAGACTAGGTTTATCCTGAAGGACTGCAGCATATGGAAGGAGCCATGCTGGAGCAGGGGAAAAGTGCGAGGAAGAAGGTGAGGCAGAGAAGAACTGTTACGAACTGATCATACCCCCCCCGCCCCGCTTCCCCATCCCTCTGTGCTACTGGGCAGAAGGAAGGAGGCTGGGGATAAAGGAATGAAGTTGAGCCTTGGAAAAAACAAGGGGGATAAGTTCTGGAGGGTTTTTTTGTGTCTGCTTCTCACCATCCAAATCTATTTTAACTGGCAATAAAACTGGAATCCTAAGCCTTTGTACTGCGCTTTTTTTGTAAGAAGGCTTTGAAAACAAAATCAGAAGAGAAGATGAACAGAGACAACAGTTTAGCCTGCTTACTTCTGTGATCAGGGAAGCTTTAATTAAATGCTTCCAGTGGACCAAAAAAACCTCTTTACCCCTGTGAAGTTTCTTTCAGTTACAGTGGGCTCAGGACCAAGACTTCTATCTTTGTACATAGTAATAACAAAAGCCAGTGGAAGGGGCAGAGCTGAGTGATAGAGGGGAAAACCCCTTCCACTTGCTCACACACTTCAACAACCTGGTCAACGCAGTAAGCAGCTATTATCTTCTGTAAGGAAATGAGAGCGAGCATGGGAGTGTGAGCACAGCCGAACACTTGATCTCACTCTTTCCCCTTTTACCTATAAAAAAATTTTAAAAAGTGAGAAAATCAAATATAATTTTACAGTAATTTTTTTTTTTTTTTATAGACTTCAAGCCCCATTTCGTTACCAGTAGCAACAAATTCTTCAAAAGTGCTTCTGGTTCAGGATTAGAGATTCTATAGATGAAAGCTTTACACTGCTTAGGATTCACAGTACTGGTATTTTCAGTTAGTGACCAAATTAGAAAAAATCCAGTGGTTACAGTATGTCAAATACTAATTTTGACAAATCAGTGCTCCTCCAGTCTCAGTCTTAATTCAAGTCAGTTTTAAAAGGTACTGCAGTTTTTAACCACATATTTAACAAATGGAATATGCAGAATACTTGTAATAGCTGTGATAACTGCTACTGAGATAAACAACCTCTCTCTGTAAACATTAAACGGAAGGTGTCATATTCCCTGTATGGTAGAAAGGATGCTGCCAAAAAAAAAAATATAAGTAAGCATCTAACAGTACAGTATTCAAATCCATAAAGTAGTCCCAAGCTTCAACTGATTGACAAGAACAAAGAATTATCAAAAAAGTCACACATCAACCTCGCTTGTTAGCATCCCAGGTTATTTCCATCTTCCCAATAACTGCCTCCTCTCTCTTCTTTAAAGTCATGAAGATATAAATGTGATAAACATTCATACATAGGCTTGGTGGCCAACCAACATACTTGAGCATTTCTGCACAAAGCAAAAGAAATACCTGCATCTCTTAGAAGTAGTTGTGCTGATGTCAACTGCATTTCTGTACCACTGCATGCAGGATGCCGCATCGGTTTTATGACTTGATACATTGCTTCAGCTTAGGCACAGGTATCTACAGTTACACGCGGTACAGGGAAGTGACACATTTGCACAGGTAGGTTTATTTTTTCCTGTGTTTACAGTGCTTTGACTGTAGTTTTAAACCATTCATAAAGCACAATTTCATACCAATTTTACATACTTTACATCACAGTTCAACAACATGAACACAATTGTATCTACTAAATCAAATGAACAAAATGGCCATGAACATTTACACTATTCTTCTGTAAACAAGTTTTTTTATAAACAATGGTAAATGGAATTAACACAGACCACCATACGAAAGAGGAATGAGCTTTTCCTTAAATAGATCACTCTGTTTATAAATACTTCAATTCTCTCAATATACATTTACAGACATAATTAGTTAAAAGCAGATTACCTACACTGTTCTTTAAAAAGAAAATGTCTAGAGATGGACCACTGTGTGTCAAATTCACCTAACATAAGAAGCAAGCATATGATTAGTAGAGTGTTAAAAGTATTACTGTACTTCAACCTCACTTCTGTTTGTTTACACCAACACTGAGAAGATTGTCATGTTAGGGAACTTTTACTTGAATTCCAGCAAATTACAATCGATCTTGTAGTACACATATGGGTAGTACTCCTGCTGACTGAGGTTTAGGCCTGGAATATCCATAGTTGCCTGCAAATAAAGTTTTGAAACCAGTTATACTCTTACAGTTCAGGCTCCTATTCAGAAGTAGATGAAACATTCATATGTTTTAGAAGCATATAGGCCAGGCAAGACTTCAAGCTTATATTTTCACATTCAAGTGACTGTTTAAGCAACAAAGCTTGAAAAATACTGTTATTCATTTGTCAAAGTTCTAAGTGAAATACAAGTCTTTTTTCAAAAATCTTAAGTAGTTTTGTATCAGGACATGGTTTAGGGGACATGGTGGTGCTGGATTAATGGTTGGACTTGATGATCCTAAAGGTCCTTTCCAACCTAGTGATTCTGTATCAATAATTCACATCTGTTGCTATGGTAAACACACCACCACTAAATGGAAGGAAAAGCACTACAATTACATTTTACTACTTCAAAACACAGACAGTTTAGGAAAAGAATGTTATGAAGTGCTGAATGATCCAGGAAGTTACATGAAGTTCAGCATCTTTAATTTTCACCTTAATTGTCTCACATACCCTTTCCCCCAGCAGGTTTGGAAATACTTTGGAAAAGCATTAAATATAATGTTAAGAAAGATTAAAAATAATCTTTTTAAATTCAGCTGAACTCATTGTGTGGTCTACCTTTAGTTAATCTTTAACTATGAAAAGCACTGCTTTTCAAAACAAATTAGTAGAGTAAGGCTCCCAGCAAATCAGTTTTAAACATGAAAGTGAGACCTCTACAGATGGAAAGGATGACTCCATCTTGACATCAATTCAGCCTCCTTCAGCAGAGAAGGACAACTACGTTAACTTAAAAACAAAGACAGCAATGCAACCAAAAAAAAGTTGTTTCAGTATTAAGGCCACTGTTACCATAGAATGTGGACAATTTATGTATTCCTTCTGGGCTCAAAAAAAGACCTAAAGTGTGTTCAAGTACCTTAAGCCTAGTTTCAGATCAAATTTGACTTGGTTTGAATCCTTTGAGGATATGAATGTGTATACAGTCTATAAGATACCTTTCCACTGGTAGTTGGAAAGGATGCAGCAGGAAGAAACTACATGAGTCTTTTATACCAGACAGCTCATCAAATGCATTGGTTGCAACTTTTAATACCATCTGCTTTGCAAAAATGTAAAACTGAAGTGGCAGTTTCACAAGGAGATAAAGTTTTCTGTGTTGTAAGAGGATGATGGAGAATATGGAGAGGTGTAGCTTTTTAATAAAGCCAATAGACTTTTTTTTGTTTAAACCTAATATTGAAGGGGAGTAGCAGTTACAAAAACACTTACATCAATGATAGCTGCTGCACTACTGTCAAGATGTTTGTATAAGTCATACAAAACCTCCCTCAGTTTCTTCATTGTTTTCTTATTAGGCTGAAGCAGCATTGCCTGGAAGTTCACTGGCAAACCATATCTGAGGAAGTCAAGCAGAAAGTTATTAAAATGCTGAAATAAGCCTTCTTTTATTTTGTAAAGCAGATTTTATTTTATTTTATTTTATTTTGAGAAAGAATCCTATTGCTGAAGAGGAAATTCTGCTCATTTTAATTTTTGCAAGACCATTCTGTTTATTAATGCCTTATGAATTGTACAAAGTAGAACTTCTTTCTTCAAGTTTAAAACAACAAAACATAAATCTAAATGCTTTTAAAATAATTTTAAATAGTTGAGTACTTAGCACAATTCTCAAAGTTACCTAAGTCTCAGACTAAGTTTTGAACATTCCAATTAGTTTACTTGCTAGACTCTGCTTATGCCACTAGGCAGAGAAACTAGTCTCTACTCAATCCTCCTTTCTAGGTGTGTGGAAACATTTGACAATATTCAAATCAAGCTCAGCTTCCTTCCTTACGCAAGTTTGTCTTAAAAATAAGCCCATAGCAGCCATGAAACAGATTAGAGTGCAAGTTAATGTGATTTTTTTTTCCTCCTTTGGTTGTCTTTTCTGATAACTTGCCAAAAAGGCTAAAAAAAACCCTTCTCTTTTTCTGACCAAGGCAGAAGTCCTTTCAACTCTGAAAAAATCCTTCCTCCTGCAGAACAAGTACAGCTGTTCTTAAGTCAGCTTAGTAACTATACTTCTGAATAGTTATGAAGAAAAAAAAGCAGAGAAATTTTGTAGTTGGAATATCGAATGGTTTAATACTGAAAAGTTCAGACTACAAAATTCTTAGAAAGGCATGTTTTAAAGAAAAAGCATACATTTCGAGTGTCAAACTGAGTACTTTTTATTCTGAACTATTCACATTTCCCACTTAAATAGAAGATATAGTAAGCTCTTTTTGCAAGCAGCTCATAAAGCAAGCCAAGAATCAGCAGAAACGCCTTGCTGCAACTTACAGACTACCTGTAATTCCTAAAGCATTGGCGGAAGGATTATCCAAGGGTCAAGATACACAGTTGTCTACCTCAAATATTCCACAACTGCCCACAAGAGCTATTGCCATCAGCTATTATTATTGCCCTACTTCTTGTCTCCTCCTTCCCAGAAGGGTGGCATTCACACACCCCAGTTTGGTAAACCCAAGCTAGATGTAATTTCTTACAAAGTCTAGGAAGAAAAGCACTATTCATGTCTCCCTCATTACCTTAAAACAGATTCAACAAAAACCCGTAGTGCTTTCACATGAATCCATGCAATGAAAGCTTCACTGAAATTCACTTTCAGCCACCTAACCAGAGGCCCCTGTGAGGGGGGAAGAGGAAAAATAAACTATGTTATTCAAACTTCAGAAAAACATTCAGCCTATTAAGCACGTTTGAGCAGATACTGAATATCTGTACCATGATAAGAAAGACAACTTAAAGGCAGAGTTCACTATAGACATAATAGCTCAAGGGTGTTTCCATACTAAGTAAAAAGAAATTTAATGAGACTTCCATTGTCACATCAGTATACCATCTCAGCTGCCGTGGGCTAACTATATGAAGGACCATTTTAGTAGTATCTTATTATTTCATTCAAATTCACGTATTATCAGCTGCAGAGGGATCTGGACAGGCTGGATCGATGGGCAGAGGCCAACTGTATGAGGTTTAATAAGGTCAAGTGCAGGGTCCTGCACTTTGGCCACAACAACCCCATGCAACGCTACAGGCTTGGGGAGGAGTGGCTAGAGAGCAGCCCGGCGGAAAGGGACCTGGGGGTGCTGGTTGACAGCCGACTGAACATGAGCCGGCAGTGTGCCCAGGTGGCCAAGAAGGCCAACAGCGTCCTGGCCTGTATCAGGAATAGTGTGGCCAGCAGGAGTAGGGAAGTGATTGTGCCCCTGTACTCGGCACTGGTGAGGCCGCACCTTGAATCCTGTGTTGAGTTTTGGGCCCCTCATTACAAGAAAGATGTTGAAGTGCTGGAGCGTGTCCAGAGAAGGGCAACGAAGCTGGTGAGGGGTCTGGAGCAGAAGTCTTATGAGGAGCAGCTGAGGGAACTGGGGGTTGTTTAGTCTGGAGAAGAGGAGGCTGAGAGGAGACCTTATCGCTCTCTACAACTACCTGAAAGGGGGTTGTGGCGACAAGGGTGTTGGTCTCTTCTCCCAAGTAACTAGTGATAGGACAAGAGGAAATGGCCTCAAATTGCGCCAGGGGAGGTTTAGATTGGATATTAGGAAAAATTTCTTCACTGAGAGAGTGGTCAGCATTGGAACAGGCTGCCCAGGGAGGTGGTGGGGTCGCCATCTCTGGAAGTGTTCAAAAAACGTGTGGATGTGGCGCTTCAGGACATGGTTTAGGGGACATGGTGGCACTGGATTAATGGTTGGACTTTATGATCTTGAAGGTCCTTTCCAACCTAGTGATTCTGTGATTCTGTAATATCAGTACTTGGTTCAATGCAGTGAGGAACATTTGTTCTACAGGAAACTCAATTATCCCTGAGCAGATTAGCTGGGTGGCAGGCTATGTCATGTCATTCTTGTAATACTTCCTCAGAATCACAAGTTCATGAAATTGTTATGTAGCAATAACAAGTCTTAGACATCTCATGTTTCTATAATGACTAGTTCATACAGACTTACGAACTGTTTCTTCTTGTCAGTTGACAGTCTATTCATTTCTTCTTTATCTGCTTTCATCTCTTCTTCATTATACTGGAAGTCACGGACCATAAATCTGCATTTGGAAGTGAATAAAATCAAGAGTGGCTATCTAGAGATCCTGCAAAGCATGAGAAGCAGAACATACACAAAATAAGCCTTACTTATACTCTCTGGCTTTATGCTTGAAGTCATCCACTGCCTTCCTGAACAAGGTGACGTTACAAAGGTAACTATCTTGATCCTCAAAGAGTACACTACACAGAAAAAAAGTGTCAGAATTAATAAGGTTCAAGTCACCGCAGATCTGGTATACAGTAGCTTAAGTTGCACTTTTATCACTATTCAGGCAAGAACATAGATGCAGATAATCACACAGGATTAGTTCCCAAATTAAACACCTTATACGGAAAGTAACGGAAACTTTAGCAACTGCTCTTAATTACTCCCTTTGTAAAGGATGGCAGTTCCCATTTCACATTGAGACTTCACCACTCAAACTTCATACATGTCTGTATGTTCAATGTAAAATTATTTTACAGAAAAATGAACTAAAGTTGGTTTAATACTGAAAAGTTTGGACTACAGAATTCTTAGAAATGTGTGTTTTAAAGAAAAAGGAAATGGATTTAAAATAGGAAAGGACACAAATTAAAGAGACATAGGTTGGTAAGAAAAGTGTTTCCTAGGTTGTAAAGAAAACCCCTAGATTTAATACTTTATAGTTCAAGACAATACTGCTTATTTTGAGACTTCACCTTAGGATAAAAGCTTAAAGAGATTTAGACTGTTCCTCAACGTCATATTGTCTTCGATACAAGCATTATCCCACAGTTGAACAAGTCACCTCTTCTTAAGCTATCCCTAGGTCATGGTTTCCCAGTACTTAAATAAGAATCATTAGCAGATCTCCCACTAGGCTTAAGTTGATCCAACTCAAATGTGAAGTTAGCCAAAGCAAGTTCAGATTTTATAACTGGCATAGAGCTGATAATATCAGATCTGCCTGATCTAAACTTCACTCTCCGAGTTAAAATTTACAACGCATCAATGCTTTGTGCTACATGTTGACTTTATTTTTAATGTGGTTACAAGATTGCTAAAGTGGCTTAACAGTATTATCAAATCCTGGCCTCAGTCTTGCCCATCACAGACATCAAGCACCAGTTTGGTACCAAGGACCTTTCTTAGCCTGTAAGACAAGTTAGTTTTCTTTGCACAGAAAAAAAAAACCCCACAAACCAAAAACATCTACACTTCCAGTTCCTCATTCTTTAGCCGTTTTCAAAGGGTATATGTAACTTGTTTCAAGTCCTCTGAGTACAGGCATAAAGCTTACAGGCTAGCAGCTAGTATTTGTTGCTAAACCCCACCATGCACTAGCTTGAAGCTGAATGGGCCTGACCTGACCTAGACTAATTTTTCGGTTCTTTTACTTGTCCCACAAATTAGTATGATAACTTTGCTAACCCTAGAGTTAGAGATCCTTTGAATTTTTCTTCAACTACAACATAATCAAGCTTGATCAGATAAAGGTATAAGGCTAGACATTTTGACAAGTTTTTGACCAATCTTCAAAATTAAAAGTCACTACAGATAAAGAACAATTATAGCACATGCAAATATGACAATTAGCATTTAACAGCTTACTTGCTGGAACGTGGTACAACCATCTCTGCTAGTGTTTCATATTGCTTAACCCAGTCATTATAATTTAACCTAGAGAATACACAGGTTATGATTAGACTTTTAGTACTGTAATAAGAAATCTTACATTAATGGATCAATTTTTTTTTTTAAAGTTAAAGCCATTTAATCATCACATCTCCCAACCCAGGTGTAGGTTGTCAGAAATACCAGACACATGGGAAATCCTCCTCATGCTTTTTTTAAAGATTATTGCTAAATAAATTATAGCAAATGTAACATTTTTTTATCTTCAGTCTTCATATAAGTTTACAAGTGTAAAATTTTTGAAATCAAAGAACTATAAAATTAAATTAGTCATCATTCAGTACAGCTCTTGGGGAACCAGACTTAACTGTCAAGGTTTATCAGAAACTCCTTCTGTAACTCTGCTCTTCTGAGTACTGATAAGAATACTTTTTCTACACCTAGAAATGGGTTCTCTAGAGTCCTGCACTTGCCTGAATGACCACTGAGAATTTTGGAAGCCCTGCCTTTTTGTAGGCGGTGGTGAAGAGGTTACACCCTTTGAACACAAAAACAAGTCAATAGCAAAAGAAAAATAACAAGTCAAGATACACTAACAACCTGTTTTCTGCTAAAGCTGCTGCAAAACTGTTCTGTCTTCACCAGTCTTACATGTGGCAGACTACTGCTCCATGCAATAAAAAGCCTACTGGCTATTTTTACAAGTTAGAAGCTCTCTTTGTTCCCAGCTCCAGAAAGAGAGTTTAGTGCCATTTTCTCATTTTACAAGAGTCTTGAGGACATCTATCACCACTTTCCTTGGCCAGGGGAAAAAGTGGGGTTTTTGTTGTTTAAATATTTCAGACAGGAACAACCTGTTCCTAGCAAACCTTTGACATGACATAAGCCGAGAGTCTCTACCACTGGTAGAGACTTGGATTCTAAGTAAAAAAAAAAAAAAAAAAAAAAAAAGCAGTGTTCTGCCAATCTGAAAAAGTACACAGCAAAGTAGTAGAGAGGTCACTTCACTCTAAGTGGTGAAAGCCAGCATAGTCCTAACCCAGATAATTCAATCGTTAAGCCTTCTAATGTAAAACAAGTCATGTTTTTACTCAGTACTTATTATTTTCATAAGGATACCTTCTGCAACATGACTAGCCATGGCTAATATTAGATAAGAGATATAAGTCTAATCTCCAGTTTCTTAAAGAAATTCATGAGCACTCAGCAATTCCTTATGATGAATTCTTGTGAACAGTGGAATACAGGTACACAGGCTCATTTGCCTCTACTACGCATCCAAAAGTTTGTGTTAGTTCATCCAGGAAAACCCCAAAGAAATTCAGATGTCCTTTCTTACAGTATTACGGGGTTGTGGGATCTATTATTTTATTCTGCTCTTAGGACAAACAATAAACTTACTTTGGTACAATCACTAATAACGTGACCAAATATTCTGAATCGAGTACAAAGTCCTCTTTCTTTACAATATCAGCAAGACTTCTGGTTAGCAAGCTTCCCCTGCAGAGAAACAAAGACAGTAAATACATGTTTAAGAATTGAATTCGTCTGGACAGTTTCCAGTGCTTGAATAGCATAGCATTTTCAAAAATTTATTTTACTTAAGCATTCACTATTAGTAGAGGAAACAAAATGTCCTTATATACATTTTATATCTTACTGTCTAAAGTCACTGAAAGTTTTTATCAGTAGCTCCACTACTGCGCATCATTTCCATATTCCAAACACCTCACACAGTTAAGAAGCCAAGTTCTCTTTTTAAAAGTGATTTAAAAACACAAGAACCAGTAAAAGAAAAACATTAATTGTGAAGTCTAGTATCTGGAACCTCAGAGTTAAAACTAACCTAGTACAGACCTACATACAGAACCTCAATAAAAATTTAAAGCAGCATATTGCCTCATATTCACAAAAGGCTAAGAACTTACACAGATTTAATGAAGCTTAGCTGACAAATTACCATGGCTTAAGACAGAACTTTAGGCTCACTCATAAAATGGCTACCATTACCATGAGCCATGGTTCTGAATCAGCCAGCAGGCTTGTACCATTAACTGTAATGGCAGGGTTGGGTCAAATTAATCAACCATATTTGCACAGAAGAACCATCTGAAATACAGTTGAGGTACAGTTATCATCACATGTACATGACAAGACAGCATGCAGTCCTTGTTTAATTTATTATCCGCACGTATGCAACCAACGTCTCTCTGCCGGTTACTTTTGAGGGAAGAAACCCAGTAATATCAATATGCTTAAAGCACGTGAGTGACAGGAAAGAGTTCCGTGTTTTGACAGACACCTAAGTAGCAGTGTTACACACCACTTCAACAGCAAGCTTCTCTCAAAAGGTCCAGCAATTTATACTATCTGTACATGCTTTTGTGTGATTGAGAAGCAATTATGAAATACAAGTGAGCTGTTACCAGCAAGTCAGCTAGTAATAAATGCTGGTTTATGACAGCTGCTAATCAAGATTGATAAACCTCAAAAATACATTAAGCTTAGAGCCTGTACCTCTCCACATGTTACCAAGTTTTCACAATTAGATAACTTTCCCATGCTACATTAGTAAAAAAACAATGACTTACGCATTCTTTCTTTCCAAATTCTGAAGGTTCCCTTTCAGATTATTGTATGCTGAGGCTCTTGCTTTCAGATCATTGTCAATCTGGTTTACTCCCTTAAAGATAAAATGAAAAGGAACAGTGCCTAAAGAACTAGAATAGTTTTTAAATTACTTCAATTTCAAAGCTTAGATCTGCCAACAAGAACTTAATGAAAAACACACAAGTTAAAATGTGCTTGATAAACTTCACTGAAAACTCAGAGAACTCTAAGTTAGAATTCCTTTAAAGGAAAATCAGCCAATAATAAAAGTTACATGTCATCTTCTGGTATCAACTCGACATGGTACTGCACCCAGCTGATCGTTACTCCACCACCTTGAGGCTAGCACTCTCCATCTCAGCTGACAGGAGAGATCATTTGAAGTTTACCTTCCTACTGTGAAACAAGTATACTTGTTAAAACAGGGTATCATTTCCTCCAGCTGTTACCTCACTTGCTCATTATGCTTTTCCCTCATTGGAGTTTCAGTGACAAGAATGACAGTATAGTTTTATGAGTAGCAAATCAAGAATTAAGTAACCCAAAACATTAATGCTTTGCATCATCTACAACTTAAGAGGCACTGTATTTGCCTACTGCAATTTGCACCTTTCCTTGAGATGAATAGCCTTGGTCACTCAAAGCCAGAGTATCAACTAAATGCATCATCTGCCCAATTCCAAATGGCTGTTACTATTTACAGTTCTAAATATTATCACAACTATTTTATGTCTTCCCCCTCCCCCCCAACAGAGCTATTTCCCATTCTGTACGTTTGCAAGGGAAAACACAATAAATCATATCACCGTCTCCCTTCACAAAGTCATCTTTTATGCTGTCTTTATATCACTTGGTTCTCTGTTACCATAAACAAGGTCACCATATAAGTTCACTTGTCTGTAGCAGGAAGAAGTCATTAAAAGCCTGAACATTCTGGCAGTTCCATTTGGGAACACATTAACGGCTTGCACCTTTACAAATACAGCAATGTTTTAGACACAATACTCTGAAAATAAGACAATCCACTTTTTAAACAAATGAGTACTTAAGGTTATTTAAATTCTTTGACTGATGTAACCTTTAGCAAAGTATGTGGAACATTTCAGTAGGCACCACAAAGCACACATCTTAATGAAAACTTTTTAATCCTACAAGAAATGGCACCTTTTTTTTGTTACACAGCTAGAAGACAGCACTAGGGGAAAAATTAATCAGAAGCTATTAAGCTAGTACCTTTGTGCATTTGGACTTTTTCCCAGACCAACAACCTTCCCCTCTGCCTTTTTCAAGGATCAAAACGTTCAACAACAGTCTAACGACACATTGTTTAATGACAAAAAGCAAAAACCATTGATGCCAAACACTGCCTTTACGAACTAGTTCCATTGTTTCCCAATTGTCAATACTCTAATTGCTCTCATTTATAAAGTCAGTAGCCTTTTAAAAGAGGACTGCTTAGTCAAAAGCCTGTTACTGCTGCACTGACTGGAGTTTACTATAAATAAGGATCAGCTTTGCTTCCTATTAAAATGTTAGAGAATGCAGAACCACAAACCTTCACGTCACAGCAGAGATCTTGAAAATATATTTGCGTAAAACTGCCAAATGAAGCGACAATACATACTTATTTTGGTAATAGGATTGGTGGGTAACTCAAATGTCATTGCAAAATGAGGCAGACTCATGATATTGCTGAAGAAAGTATCAATCTAACATAGTGGGCCTATTTCTACACATAGCAAACCCCAGGTATTTAAACCACTTACATAGTCGCTGGCAATACATGAGTGTCTTGTAGCTATAAAACTGAGTTGTATTTCAGTAGATACCTGGGTTGCTGAAAATGTTGGACTAGGGCACTAAGGGTATCGAGGTTGTCGCCTTGCGTAACAGTCTTATGACTATAATTTCAAATACAAAGAATGTCTAAATTAAGTGACAGCTCTCACATGGTGGAGATACCATCTTTGAAGTCTTCAGTATTGATACTGGAGGTCACAATACTTCTGAAAGTTAAAAGCTGAAAAAACTTGATAAATAGTTTCAGTAGATTTCCTTTTATTTTAAATGTTTCCAACATTGCTAGAATTTTTTGTCAACTGACAAACTCCCCACTGCAGTTGCCATTACTCTCATTTTGGCATATACCAGAATCTGCTGTTATAGTGAGTGAGGAGGATATAAAACCATACAGGAAAAGTAGCATCTCATGATGTAACAAGCTTTTTGAGTTATTTTAACATGAACATGTCAAGAGGCTTCACAGATTTTAATTAATGTACCTCTATCAATTTTCCTATATCTTCATGTTAATCACATGCCAAAGTGAAGATTTTAACTACATTAGGGACAAAACTGCTTCAAGTCCTGTGACATTATCTCCTAGGTGTCACTTCCACAAGAAAGTAAAACAATTTCAGTCATCTTTCTTCTCTTCTCCACTTTATTGACAAACATCTGTGACTCACAGTTGAAAACATTTTTAAACTATTTGAAATTAGATTTAATATATAGGTGTCCCTGAAGCTGTCCCTGTAGAAGACAGGTACAGCTGAACATGCAGAGAAATGGAAAGCCTCAACAGGATGATTCAGGCTGAACTCCAGCAGACCTGTTTCTCTGCATTTAGTATCCAGTCTAATAACTCAATGAGGTCCCTAAATTAGATGAAGAATACAAGTCAGTTATTTAAGTTCAGGTTCTGGAGTACAACTTTGCTGCAAGCAGATGATTTATCCAACAAATTCCAGGACACAGGATAACATGCACTGAATCCTTGATAACATTTCAAAGGGCATATCCCTTCATGTTCTTTGTTGTTTTTTTAATAAACTTAGTTGTTACAAAAACAAGTTCTATACTATGGCAACAGCTAAGTTGCAAAAATGAGACAAAACACAGTTGAAGACTTTCTTTTTTTTTTTTCTTTTTAATTCAGTAACTTTCACTCCTATTCTAAGGCCAAACCAAAGGAAAGGAACTTTTTCAAGAACCACTTCCTTGATAAGGCTTGTAGAAACCACTTCACCCTGTCTTACGTTCTCTTTATCCCTCCTTCCCCACCAAGTTCCTCTTCTCGGAACTTAAACTTCATGTCTATACCTGCCAAGTAGCTGCTGTAAACAGCTGAGTGCTTCATTCTGATACCTTCTGAAGAAGAAGCAAAAGCTTATGTGCTTAAGTAGTGTCAGATATTAAGATTATTATTTTCTATCTGTGGGATATTTTTAATGAACAAATCTTAAGGATCATAAGACAGTCAGTCTTCCTCTAACAAAACTCCACACTGCAGATGCTTTCCAGGAATAGTTACTGAGTGTAATTTGTGGACTAAATTCAAAAAGCAGTGATAGCCCCAAAGAAAATATCAAAATTAAAGTGTTAGTTGCATTCTCAGTCAGCTATGTACCATATATTAAGATTTTGTAACCTCCGCAAAAATTTTAAACTAATAGTTTCAGGAAAGAAACTAAGATGTAAAGAATGTGCAGTTATAGCAAAGCATGAGTCTGCCAGCACTTACCCCTACCCCCACCCCAATTATAGTTCCCACATATCCATCACCAAAGACTGTCTCTATAGGTACCTGGAGCAGCTGCTTTTTGGGGGGGGGGGGGGGGGGGGGGAGCGTGTATATATTTTATTGACACAGATAATTCCAAGAGCCAGTTTGCAGATTACAGAAAACAGAAAAGAAAAAAAAAAAACCTGAAAAAGCTGGGAAGATACTAAAGCAAGGGTAGCTTACAGAGAACTCTTTCACTGTTTGAATACAGTAAGTCACTGCTAAGGACCCTATATATGCTCACAGCACGTACAAACCAAATGAAGTCCCCAAAGCACGAAAAACTTTACCAAGGCAAAGACGGGGAAAATCCATGACACTGGAATGAGCTTTCCTTACATTTAGTACTGACGGCTTATTTTTCCCCTCAATACTGAGTGCCACAGCTTTCATAAAGGAAGTTTGTTCCCTGGGTCATTGCTAAGAGCCCACAAAGTTTGAGAACATCAGACAAATGACATACCAGTACAGCAAATTTTAAATGTAAGTGACCTCATTTGCTAGCCCCTTGTTAAATCAGTGATCTTAGAAAACAAAGATCAGCAAAGACAGCAGGATGGCCTTCAGGGAACACTCTCCAAATCCCATCTGCAACCTAACATACTTCTTTGGTTACTAAAACAGTGGCTGCTACCAGGTTCACTACTATAGTTATCAAAGTTACATGAAGCTAACAAAAACAGACAAATAGCTTTGAATACCAAGTTTTGTGCATAAATCTCTCAAGTTCAAGTACGAAAGTTTTATAAAACAAATTACCTTACCTTTGCAATAATTTCTGAAATATTCTTCAAGGATTGCTTGATTGGGTATTTGGCCATATCCCACTGGAACCTCGTTATATAGGTAACCAAGTCAACTAAAATTTTAAAGAACTTTGTTAAGATAGACAATAAAAAGACTGATGTATAATATTCCTTGTAGGATTGCTGTAACAGAAGAGTACTGTAACAGGCTGTTTGTGGACACATGTGGACTCTATTGCTTAAGAAATCTGAAAATAATCAATCAAGTTGTAAGCCATCTGTAACCTTTGCCTTCAGATATGCTTCTCCACCTCTGTAGACCCTAAATGATATTTACTACTAAGGCAACGATGGCTGGAGAAGTATAGACAAGACCAACTATTTTCTGCTTTGTGTCAAAAATGGGTAGGAGGGAGGGTTATGATGGAAAAAAAAGAAAGCAAAGATTATCTGGCTCACCTGAAACTACAGTTTTGTAAAGCTATCTATGAGAGAGACTACTCCAAGTCCCTATCTAAGAATAACTGTGTTAATTAGGATCGCTGCACTTGTCTTCATGTTAATCTACTCATACTAGCCTCTCTTGCATCAATACAAGCTGTGGTAAATTTTATGAAACAGCTTTGAAAACAAAATATTGATTGAGAGACCAGTGCAACTCTTTACTATAATAAAATGGACAAATATTTCCATAAGAAAACTACTTTTATAAAGACATTCAATCACAATTTGGGAACAACTGAGTATTCCAGAATAGCTTACATAAAATCATACCTATTCAGATGACAAACTAATACAAAGAATGTTTACAGTGATCAGTAACAGTAATTTTTATGTTCCACCAGACACCAGTGATGACAAAATACAGCCCTAAAGGATAAAAAGGCTTCTGTAAGTGAGTATTTAACATGTAAATTTAATTTCTTGCTGTTTTGGATCCTATAATTTGTGTCAGGGCAAGTGACTCATGCAAAAAAGTACCTCCATGTCTAAATTAGGCTTTCAGAAAGTCAGAGAACAGCATTCAGTATGTTTCAGGATCACCGCCTTCCCTCCTACACTTTTGGGATACACATATTATGGTTAACACTTTACCTCCATTAGCCAGAAGATTCTCCTGAACTTTATCTTTACTGTCTTCTAGAACATCAGCCATATACTGAGCCACTTTCTTTACAACACTGAAAAATGAAAGATAAAGATATGAAAAAAGAATGAAAAAACCTGCTGTTTTGAGAAATACCATTTATGAAACTGATCTGAAGTTGCCTGAGATTGGATCAAAAGACATTAGATCAAGAAAAGGAAGAGTTGATTGCTTTATATACAAACCTTCCAAGAGCACAAACCGGGCTCTATCTGAAGGAGACCAACTTCTCAAATACATGCCAGAACTTTATTTAAATACTCCTTTAATGTTACTACTCATCAGTTCTCAACAAAGTGAGGCTAATTCCCTCACCTCCAGAAAACAGGGGTTGACTTCAGGTGTAATCTCACTATATTCCAACCTTTTTTTGAAAACTGTGATACTTTCAAAATCCTAACCCCTTTCTAGAAGTATATAGCGAGGCAGAAATCATCAATAATCCAAATAAAACACAAGGCAACCATGACAATGAAACACCAAAGATAACTGAAGACCTATGGAGAAACCCCAGCCCTAAGCCCTCATGAGATCTGACACTCAAGACCTGCCTTCCTGCCTAGAAAAGCTATGTTTAGTATTACTCACATGTGCCATGCCAGGTAGTTTCCTTTTCTATTTAAAAACAACTACATAACACTTCTTTCCTTGAATCAGAAGATGGCTCCACAAGTTCTGGTTATATGAGATTTTGTTACATTTGCTCCAAATTACTTTCAAAGAACCGTTAGTTTCTTCAAAATCAATAGGTTTTGCATTTTAATATTAATGCTGTTTAATCATCTCTGTGGATTAGGAAACAATGTGGTTACCTTCTCAAAATCTGTAAATAGTACTCTAACTGGCTAAAAGAACAGGTTTTACTCCATTTCATCATCACTTCCTGCAGCTGTCAGGCTCCATTCTTAACAGTTCTCCAGGACCTGGCAGCACACAGCACTACTGCAGGGAGAACCATCCTTCATCAATGCATAATTCCACAAGAAGTTCAGATATGTTGGTTTTTTTCCAAGTACAGATACTAGTAAAACCAGCAGCTTAGCTTTCTGAAGTCTTAGCTTGCTGACTGCCTGCATCACTATGAAACAAAAAAGCTGGAAATAATCGTGTATTATTAGGACTCGGGAAACAATCACATCATTATTCTAATATTTTGCGTGCTAGTAAAAATAAACTGTTACCTCTCCACAAACGCATCCAGTTTAGCCAGCTCATCTGACAAACCAACCAAAACATCCAGTGTGCCAACCTCGAAGGAAAGATCAAGATGTATTAGCAATTGCATATAAACATAGAAAGATAAAACCGAATAACAATAAAAGCTACACCTCCTGAACAGGTAGCTTTGCAGAACCACATAAAATACTGTACTCTAAGATTCAGACATGTTGATTTAACAAAGTCACACTGTGTTTCATTTGCTCAAGATACCTCTAAAGCACCCCTATATCAGATCTAGTTTAGCACGCGGTTTCAGTCCTGCGTTCCAGCCATCCAAAACATGTTAAAACAACTTTTACATTATGAATTGGCTGCATTTCCCACAAGTCACTTGCTTCAGCATTTGATTTACTACTTTAGATCAAATCTGAAATTTCTGTAATCAGGTATCTCCGTGCTGGAGGCAACCTGAATATTGAAAACTTTGCAGATACGAGAATACTGCGGCAGTCAGATCAACAAGAGTCTGGACTTCCTGCACCTGGAGTAATGGAATATCTAGCTTGTCTATAAGCTTTCACTCTTTCTTGCCCTCTCCTCCAGAAAACACTTTCTTCCCTAATTTCATGTAATAATCTACAGCAACTTGTATACCTTTCTGGGGCCAAGGATGACACCATTTTAGACTCTGTATAATTCAAACACAAAAGTTACAGCACAGTAAAATATTCTCTGTTTAGCTCTTTCATACACAAGTCTCAAGTGGGTCTAAGACATCGAAAAGTGTAAGAATGGTATAACTACGTTCAAGTTAAACAGCCAAAGGGCTATTATTTATTAAATAGGTCATATAATACCAGTGTTTCTTTGGTTCTCTCTTTAAATACTTACACATTTGTTCACTCTGTTCAATGGAAGTAGGAGATAGCTCCAAAAATATGACTCTTATTTCTAATATTTTAGCTACTAGTTTATATTTCTGGATGAAATGCTTATTAGGCATAAGTGAATCTGCTGTCAAGATGCTATTAACATTATTTTTTAGGCTAGCATCTTTGTTCTATATATTTGACCACTCAACTTTGCACGACTCCTGTTCTCTTTTGCCTTGAAGCAGAAAGGAGCACAATTACTTAAGTAACATCACAACCAAATCACTTTCCATGCCTTGCCTTCTTCTGAGCTATATGCAGAATAAGGAAGCTAATGTTTTGACTAGTCACTGACAAGCTACGGGACAACTAAGTCTTTAAGTAATAAGGCTGCTGTTCAATGGAGACTAAATCACTGCTTCAATGAGCTTTAATTAAAGGGTCTCACTCCTTAAACAGTTTTACCAGGTCTCAGAAGCCAGACTATTTCCCACTGTATTTAAGTATACCCAGCTTCTGCCTCTTTTAGGAAGTAGAAAACAATCACAATCATTTATAATCCTAACAGGCCATATCAGTTTTCAGCGATAACTCTTCTAAATGCTCTAGGCACCCTACAGTTTGTAAGCCATCCTGACTCATCTCCAAGGATCTCCTGGAAAGAGACAGACATTTGCTGTAGTCCCTCTTCTTACCTCTACTAGTATATCTATACCTATATATAACTCAGGACAGTTTAAATATAAATGTTATAAAAGTTATGGCAGTTGGAAGATCCTCTTAAAAGACACACCGAAGCACTTTGTGCCCTGGGCCAGATCCCTCGCAGAGACAGGAACAAGGCATCATGCCACCTGAACTTGATCCATTCTGTAGACAGAGATTAGTGGCATCTTCCCCTCTACATTTTGATATGCTTTGATGAGCTTTCACTCAGTTCAACTGAGCTCACAATTCTGCTCGTTCAAGAAACATTCAGGTGTTGGGATAGACCTTTTCTTAATGAATACACTAGCTCGTAACTTTTCCATACACTGGTAATTGTGCTTAACAAAGAGAAACTGCATTCAGATTTTGTTTCTCTTTGCTTCTCACAGTAATAGTTCAAACAGTTTTCTTCACGTTTTCTATGACGCACATGAGCAGGTCACACTGGAATGCCCAGCCTACAACCACTACTCTAACAGAAGAATGTTAGTTCTGGACAGAGAAAAAGTAGTGGCTGTTTGATCAACCCCTTGTCCTGGTTTCAGCCAGGATAGAGCTGGTTTTCTTCACAGAAGCTAGTGTGAGACTGTGTTTTGGATTTGGGATGAGAAACTGTTGATAATGTGCTGATGTTTTGGGTTGTTGCTAAGTAGTCAAGGACAGTCCAGCTTCTCGTGCTGGCCTGCTAGCAAGGAGGCTGGGGGTGCACGGGGAGCTGGGAGGGGACACAGCTAGGACAGCTGACCCAGACTGGCCAAAGGGATATTCCCTACCATACGACGTCATGCCCAGTACATAAACTGGAGTTGGCCGGGGGGTGGAAATCGCTGCTCGGGGACGGGCTGTCGATCACCAGGTGGTGAGCAATTGCTGTATTGGGCATCATTTTTCTTTTACATTCCTTTGTTGGTATTATTACTGTTGTTATCATTGTTTCTTTCTCTCTTGCTGTCCTATTAAACCGTGTTTATCTCAACCCACGAGGTTTTTTTCCCAATTCTCTCCTCCGTCCCACTGGGGGAGGGGGAGTGAGTGAGCGGCTGCGTGGTGCTTAGTTGCCAGCTGGGGCTAAACCACAACACCCCTGTGTTTTAAATCAAGCCTTTTCACTGCATCTCAGCCAGAAAAGCAGAAGCAGACAATTCAGAAGTAAAAAACAAAAACAAAAAAAACCCAAAGAAAACAACCACAACAAAAACCCAACCACCAAAGGAAACTGTACCATCTGAATACTCAGATCACAAGTTTCCATTTTTCTTCTAATTTTCTCCTCCAGCTAACTGCTAGCAGTATAAGTCCCTGGAAAAACTGCTGTATGAGCTGAAAGTCACAGCTTGCTGAACCTTTAAAACTTAGAGTGAAGAACCTTTAACTTAGAATTTCAGAAAAACTATAATTGTTTTCTTAATTATTTTTTAGATCCACACATAATCATCAAAAGAAGTCAGCTGTTCTCTCTAAACAAGTATTCCCCATCTACAGCTGTAGTCTAAAGAAACAAAGATGATGCAAAACAAACATACTTCTTGGGACATAAAATGGGGCTTACGTACCTTCAAGTCTGGAATATTGAACTTTGAATTAGTAGAAAGATTGTTATTTTTTGTAGTTGCTGCATGTAGTTTCTCCCATGTCTGTTGACAGGTTTTTTCTCCAGGAGCAGAAATCAGCCAAAACTCAGTCATTTTTATGTGTTTATCTTGATGCTTTCTGCTTCTGAAGATAGAGGCAAGATTCTAGCAGAAGAGAAGCCAGAGCAGGGGGAGCAGAGGGGAGAAATAATACCTGCCATTAGTTCAGGATTCAAAGCTTTGCCTGAAGAAAAACATCTCATTCCATGTTACTAAAGTGCAGTTCCAGACACTGTAAGAGATTTTACCAAGAGTATCGCATGGTTCCAAATTCATTTTTTCCCTATCTGCCAAATCACATTTGCACAGTTGGAAAATCTTTTTAAACTGCCCATCCTGCAAGTTAAAGTGGGCTGAATTTGCAACATTAGCATCTTTCAACTGCAGTTCCACAAAAGATTACAAGCAAACTATCTAACTGAAAATAAGACAGTTATAAGTCTTATCCATAAGACAGGACCCAAAGCATATTTTCACAGCTCTAAATATTTTCCAGCATCTGTAAAAACAGACAACTTTTTCTGAACACATAAGCGAAAAACCCCCAAACTTCAACTCTGACATTTTATCTTTTCCAATCCCTTTTCAGATTAGGACAATGTTTTAAAGTGAGTAAATGCCTAAAAGATATTTAAATCCTTTTATTCTTTCAAGCAAAGAAGGTTCTCCTGGCAGTTAAAAATTTCAAGAAAAAGGAGGACACCTTCTGGTCTTGGTATTTCTGTTGTCATTACAGACCTTCAATAATGTTACACATCTTGGCAGTAGTCAAGAGAGTATCTGTACTAAATAAAAATTGTGTTGAGCGACTTTGCAAACGAGCTCAAGAAGTTCAGAGCATATACGTTCTTCTGTCACCAAGAAACAGAACAAGCTGGTGGAGAGTTACTTTTTTTTTTTTTTTAATAAGGGAGTGAAGAACAGAATCAAAGCGTAGCTTGACAGACTATAAACGTCAAATTTTAATATTTGCAATGTCTTATTGTAGCGGTTTTGAAAAAGTAGAGACTAACCTACATTTCATAATAAGCACAGACTACAGCACCCAATTTTTACTTTTTTTTTTTTTGAGAGAGAATATTGTATCTGTAAGAACTAATACACAGTAGCAAACTTTGCCCAAAACAACACATATAGGTCCTTCATCCGTGTAATCATTCTAGGGTCAACAAGTTATCATGGGTATTGAAGTTAGAGATGAACTAAAGAAAGGCCTGTTATCTGATTCTTTTCTTCAGCTACTCAGGAAGCCTAAAGCTGAAGAAAGTTTACCAATCATTAAATTAGTACCATGAAGCACATCTTGTCACTGGCATAACAGCCTTTCTCCTTCAATTAAAGGGCCTTGTTTATAACAAGAAATGCCAACATCCAGTCATCAAGGCTCTTGATACCGCACACTCCATGACATCTGACACTCCACTACCAGGTGGTGTGCTATTATATATATATATATATATATATATATATATATATATATATATATATATATATATATATATATATAGCACAGCAATGCTATAATCCTAAACACAGATGATGCCAAGGCAGGTAAAGATATTTGAGAAATCAGAGTATTTCCAAGATCAGACACATGTCCCACTCCACAGAAGCTTGTCTGGCCTGACCCAGCCCAGTTCTGGGCACTCTCCAAAGCCCAGGCCATGGACCTGCACAGCTGGTTTTATTCAACACCAGAGAGTGAGGACCTAGAAGTCATCTGTGCTCTCCTCACTGGCACTACTCTCTCTTCTACCCTAACAAGTTGCCAAAGCAGGTAAGAAGGGATAAGGTGTTCTTTGTTCCTGGAAATAGTATGGATGAGAAAAGAAGTCCTGTCTCTGAGGAAGATGGGTGAAAACACTGGGTCTACTTCCCCCACCATGCTGTGGCCTTGACTGTTGGGGGAAGGTCCCCGAGAGCAGAATCCAAGAGGGGGGTGAAACCCGTGCCAGCAGCCCCTCAGGCACGATTGGTCCCTCACGCGCAAAGGTGCGTTCTGTAACAATCCTTGGTCATACTGTACTGATGATTTTGGTATCAGGAGGTACTGTGAAAAATTAAAGCAACATCAGTCATCACCAATACAACACAGCGTGTTATGGGGCTTCTTTGTTTAGGGAAGCACTAACCAGATTATCTCACATACAGGTCTCCACAGGAGCAATTATCAATGATTTGGAACCAGACAAAATTTCCTCTTATTCAGACTACTTGGATGCATTATTTTCCTTAACACATGCCAAACTCAGTGAACCCATTGCACATGACATTTTCCTACACTTCACTGAAGTCTGGCCCTATAAAAGAGACAGCCAAGTTTACAGTAAACTTAACCCATGTAAGGAGACACCACTACAGGTGACACACACATTCAGTGTTTAAGCTTTAAATTGTTTGTTGTTTGGATTTGACTAGAAGAGTCTTTAGAATAAATGTTGGATAAATAAAACAGTTTAGGCAGTGGTAGCAGCAGCATGCAAATATCCATGTAAAAGACAGAAGAGCCATAACATAGAAATCCTATTCAGTAAGATGGATGGAACACTGAATTCTCAAGTTTTCCACTAAAACATAAATAGCCCTCAAAGAAGAAGTATAAAGTTTCCAGAGATTATACCATCTAAGGAAACAGTTATATGTTTACAATGACATGGTCTCATTCCCTGCATTACAGATTGGGAAAATAAGCTCATCATTAAAAACCTAAACATCTTTTCCCAAGGAAAAAACAAACCAAAAAAACCCCAAACAACTTTAATAGACGCATTGCAAAGAATAATTGCTTTTAGTAAGTAAAGTTTTTCAATCTTTTAGTTTTCAAAGACTAACTGTCCAGACGCAGTGCTGGGCCTTGCACTTCGGCCACAACAACCCCATGCAACGCTACAGGCTTGGGGAGGAGTGGCTGGAGAGCTGCCCGGCGGAAAGGGACCTGGGGGGGTGCTGGTTGACAGCTGGCTGAACATGAGCGAGCAGTGTGCCCAGGTGGCCAAGAAGCATCCTGGCCTGTATCAGAAACAGTGTGGCCAGCAGGAGCAGGGAAGTGATTGTGCCCCTGTACTCGGCACTGGTGAGGCCGCACCTCGAATCCTGTGTTCAGTTTTGGGCCCCTCACTACAAGAAGGACATTGAGGTGCTGGAGCGTGTCCAGAGAAGGGCAACGAAGCTGGTGAGGGGTCTGGAGCACAAGTCTTATGAGGAGCAGCTGAGGGAACTGGGGTTGTTTAGTCTGGAGAAGAGGAGGCTGAGGGGAGACCTTATCGCTCTCTACAACTACTTGAAAGGGGGTTGTGGCGACAAGGGTGTTGGTCTCTTCTCCCAAGTGACTAGTGATAGGACGAGAGGAAATGGCCTCAAGTTGCGCCAGGGGAGGTTTAGATTGGATATTAGGAAAAATTTCTTCACCGAGAAGGTGGTCAGGCATTGGAACAGGCTGCCCAGGGAGGTGGTGGAGTCACCATCTCTGGAAGTGTTCAAAAAACATGTGGACATGGCTCTTCAGGTCATGGTTTAGGGAACATGGTGGTGCTGGATTAATGGTTGGACTTTATGATCTTGAAGGTCCTTTCCAACCGTAGTGATTCTATGACTTCATATGATGACTACAAGTCTACCACAAACAAAACTGAAGTTACAAACTCCTGACAGACTTGCAGCAAATCTTTTTTCATGCTTTAAAACCAATGTATTGGCTCAGAGGCAAAAATGTATTGTTCAGCTGAATAACCAAGATCTTTTTCTACTGTTCATATTGAGGAGGCAAAGGTGGAACAGTTGTAGCTCCCAGGAATCATTAAGCTTGTGGACGTCTCTTCCCTTCCCTCACCTTATCTGTGTGGTTGGTTTACCTGAAGCTCTGTTCCATTTCTAATAGCCATGGGAACTAAGATTATTCCCCATTTCAGCTACCTACTCAATGGAGGTATTTTCAAATATACACAAAGAAAAAAAAGCCTGGTAGAAGAGTTTTAAATGTTTGTTTCTATGTTTGTTTTTTTTTTTTTTAAATGTAAGGGGAAGGATAAATTTGAAATCAGAACTATGTGGAACAATGAACCAGAAGTGGAAAAAAGGGAAGTGCTACAGAATGGTAAGAAAAACGGAAACAGATGGTTGTCAGCCAAAAAATACATACTAACCCCCTGTAAAATGAAAACCATGAAATTTAAAGAGGAGGACCACAGAATAAAGAAGATTTGAACACTTGGTATTTCCTGCTAAGTACATTGACAGGTATTTTTCAGTAAACTATTTTTTTATTCCTTTGATCTGCAAATAATGGTATATATCTTGCCTTGAGATTCACCATTGTGGTGAATTTATTCTTTCTTTAGGTCAACATGTATTTTTAAATTGGCAAGCCTTGGCATCTCAGCAGCCTGCAAAACCTACCACCAGTCTCTTTTGGCCTCAACAATAGAGTATCAGTTACATGGATACTATCATTTATTAGCTGTACCTTGCCCTGAAAAGACTTACTTGTACTTTTGACAGTATTTTAAAACTACACTACTGCAAGTATGTGGTCAGCCAAAAATTCTAGTCCAATGCGAACTGGGATCTCATTGTACTAAGCACTGTCTGGCTAATGATATAGCCCTAACTTAAACATCTGCACTCTGAAGCATTTATGTTGAAACTTAAGTTACAGGAGAAAAACAAACACAACAAGAACAAAGAAGTTACAACAAGCATGCTGGCAGAAGCTAGTCTTGTTTAGCTTTTAGTCGTCTTACATCCCAATAAAACCCCAAAGGGACAGTTCAAATTTTTAAGTACTTGGTTAACAACCCAATGATTAAACTTCTTTCCTTTCTCTATTTTGCTTATGATTGTCACTGAAAGTGTTAATTAATGCTGAAAATTTAAAGCAGAAGCAGGGAGGATAACCCCAACAAAAAGCTGCCTATCAGCTATCATCTCACCTCCTTGCTCCCATAAACCATTAGTTGCATCGTTCCAGTCAAAATTTTCTCAGCCTTTCCTGCTTTTAGGTTTTTTGGATGACAAACCAAGACAATAACCAAAAAAAGGTAGAACGTGTAAAACCTAGAATAAGCAGTAGGAATGGACAAATGAACACTTGTTTACACCATGTACCTCTGTGACCAGCACTTTTTTGTAATGTAATACTGAGTAGAATTTGTCATAGCATAGTTTCACCTAATCACTGTCAGTTATTTTTGCTATGACAATTGTTTCTGACGTACACTTATTAAAAGAAATATTCATAAATATCCACATACGCAAATGTAATTGTCTACAACACAGAAATCTAACAATTTAAAAACATCCAATGCTGTAGCACAAGTATAGTTAATCAAGCTAATGCTTTCAAGGTGGTGAGCTTCTTCCTAAACATTGTCCATTACCACACTATGATACTACGTGAGTTGACATTATGGTCCTAGTTCTGCTGAATGTGGGTAAAGCCACTCATTAAGGAATGAAACTGCTTCTGAGATGCCATTGTAAGTATTTTCTGGCCAACTTCAAAAAGTATAACAAAAAGTGTTTGCTATACAACTGGAAAAAAAACCAAACACATTAAGTCAGGAAAATGAGAAACAAAGCTTGCAACAGAATCTCTCTATAGACCATGCTGAACCAAAGTTCAGGACCTTCAGGAACAGGTTCTGGAATTCCAACTTTACACAGAGCACTGAGCTAGCTATCTTGATACTTACAATTCCACAGGTCGTGAAATTATTATTTAATACCAATAGACCAAACCACTCGCTTTTTAAAAAAAAAAACAAACCCTAACCTTGCAAGACCAGCAGTGTTTTGACCCATCTTTGTCTTGTTCAGTAGTCGCAAAGAATGCAAGTTCCCATTTATAAGGGCTTAATACTAGAATTTAATGAGAACATATTTTTCTCATTTCAGATTCAACAACTGGGCAGCATCCCATTGAGTTTCCCTTGACACTTTCTCATAACCATACCTGCAACGTAATTTTGAAGTGTAATCATCTTCCGTGCACTGTTACAAAGAGGGTTAAGTAACATAAACACATTGCCAAGATATTCTGCTAGTCAAATACGCAGAACTCATCTATAAAATGCTTGAAATGTTTCATCCCTTGAAGCTTTCCTCTAGAGAGACTGTTTTTGAGCCCTAACTATGCTAACGCCCAAAGTAAGTTTGATATATTATTTAAAACGTATTTCGTATCACTACCCATAATTTATACTTATATTAATTTCTGTTATTAGGAAAAATATATTTCTAAAGAAAAAAATCTTACATGCAGTATACTATACTATAATCTAAGCAATAAAACTACTAAACAGATGTCTCAGTGTTGTACCTGGAAACACATATAGTGATGTCAAAACAGAATCTGAGCTAAGACACATTGCATTGCATTTAAAACAGGGCTTGGGGGAGGGGACAACTGTTTCTTCTTTCCTATTTAGCTCAATAGGAAGCACTATATGCAATATCCCAATATCCAGCACTAAGTCTCCGAGGTGTTATTTCTTCAAGCTCTCGCTCTCAGAAATCACTTCTGACGCCTGGCGTCTGGCCTTCAATGCCTCCACACTTCACAAGCAGAAGTGGCCAGAAGGAGAAAGCCAGAGCCACACCCGGGAACATTTCACAACGGAGAGTTCACATGCCTTGTGCAGAGGCAATCTGGGGCTCGCGGAGCTGTCTTTACTCCCCACAGAGCCGCTGATCTGGATCGCAGGGATTAGATGACAGTTCCCATAACCCGGGCAAGCAGCAGCTGCCCCAGCAGCCACCGGCGCAAGCTCCCAGGACCGCGCTTTCACTTCACCCTCCGCAAGATAAAAAGCCCGCAGCGGCTACCTCACTCCTGGCGCAGGAGCCCAGCAGAGCCGCGCCAAGGCCTCTCAGCGCTCCCGAGAGGGGCGGCGGCGGGCGGTCACCCGCGGCACCGCCAGGCCCAGCGCGGCCCGCTGCCGGGGAAGGCCGGAGCGCTGCGCTGGCCGCTCGGGGCGCGTCGCGGCCGCGGCCCAGGCCCTCTTCCTTCCCCCTCTCCGCACCCCAGGCCCAGGCCCAGGCCCAGGCCCAGGCCCAGGCCCAGGCCCAGGCCCAGCCCCGCCGGCGGCGGCTCCCAACGGCGTTTACCCGTCACTGATCCATCCCCCGCCGGCAGCCGCAGCCGCGCACCGCCCGCACATCCGCCAGCGGGTCACGTGAGGCACCGGATCAGCTGACGCCGCCGCAGCGCCGGTCACGAGATGGAGGAGCGGCGGGGCGGGGCGGGGGCGGGGAGAGGAGGTGCTGACGCAGCAAGCGCAGTGATTGACGGGGCCGCTCCGGGCGCTGGTGATGGTGGAATCACGGGTTCGAGACCCGGCCGGGCCAAGGCCGGCGCGGCCATCCCTTCCTTCCTCCTCGCCCCAGAGCCAGGGCTCGCCCGGGGCATCCTCGCCGTCACGGACACCGCCAGCCTCCTCGGGGCGCCGAGTCCAGCATCCTGCGGCCGCCATGGGCGCCTCAGGCCGGCAGCACCCACCGGCTGCCTCAGGGCCCGGTCCGCACCTCAGGCCCTGGCGGGCGCCGGCCCCCTCTGATAAATCTGGGCGTGATTAGGGAATTTTTGGGAAAACCACATATGGATCAGCGTGGCCTCGTTCACCACGAGGAAACAGACGTTGTTGAGAAGGCTGTATGCGATTTTGCCCTTAGGGCAGAGAAGGATAGCCAGGGCTGCAAACGCGTTGTGTGCGTTCTTGCTTGCGGTGGCTAATTTTCCTCAGATCGGCTCTTGGAAAACACAGTCTTGGAAGGTGCAGTGGAGTTGGGTGATCAAAACTGTCAGTATATGTACTTAAGTGCTTTACTGCTACTGATCTGCAGTGAAGGACTTGGGAAGGAAGACAATATGCATGCACGTGAAGAGTAGGAAAAGATGGACTTAGAAAGAAACTTGCAGTTTTATTTTGGGGCCAAAACCCATTTTTCTTACCTCACACAGTAATTGCCAAGTGAAAAACAGCAGGTTGTAAATTGCTCTATTACTGGCAAATTCAAATGCTTTTGTTGTGTGAAACTGCTTATCATCTTAATTCGCAGTATTATATCTGGAGAAAGCAGGAACCATATACAAAAAGCAAACTACTTTGGTTTGCAGCTTTTGGTGAACCAAACGATTTATTCCTATTTTTCTTCTTTTTTTTTTTTTCAAGTAGGCAAAAGTTGGGGCCATCCTGTAGCTGTGGGTGGGTAGCGGGGAACTGCAGCATAGAGAAGGCACAGATGCAATTGCAGATACCAAAAAATGTGACTTCACACAGCCCCAGCCCAGCAAAGGATGTGGCTTCATCTGGGAGCAACCCCAGGCTTCTAGTCCCGTGGTCTTCTCCCCCTTAAGTATTTATAGATCTAGCAAAATTCTGCTCAGTCAAGTTCAAATTGTCAATGTTGTTAAACAACCCCTAATGTGTCAGGTCAGTCTTTCTTCAGCCATTTATGTTCTTCAACCCCCAGAGGCTTCTGAAAATGTTCCCATTACTGGGAAATGGCCCACAGCCATTTGTAATACTCTTGACATGCTCCTACTGGTACAATTCTGTTAGAGAGACATTTCTCATATCAGTATAAAAACACATGCTCTAAAACAACTTAGTAAACCAGAAACTTGTCTACCTTAAAAGTGGGCAAACTTATTTTTAAATACCTGCTTTACAAAGTCCACCAAGAATCGTTTCTTAATGGCTGAATTATTAATGTTCAATCAGTTTTCAGTGGAAATTATTACAAAACTTCACAATAGACACATTTTCTCATTATTATTGCAAGACACTTCCTCAAAATGTGGCAATATATGCCATATGCCAACTCCAACCAGCAAATGCAAGTCCTTATCTATGTTATTTTTGGAACAAGATAAGATTTTTTTGAGTGATCCATAGCTCCAAGCTATCAGACAGAAACCTGGCATTCACCTCTATAAATAGAGTAGTTAGTAAATAATACTATAAAATAAGTTCTTAACTGAAGAATAGCAAGCATTTCTAACCTGCATGTTGACAACATGCTTGTAGAAATGCAGGAGAGGATTCTGAGAACAAGGACCTATGATCTGCCACTTAAAGTCCACTGCCTAATGTGGTTGGTTTTACAACAATCGTTTTACCTGCCATTTGTTAACTAAGATCAACGAGGTACAAAGCAGGCTTGTAGGCAACCTATAACACTTTGCTAGAAAACAAAAAAAGGAAAAAAGAATTGACACAAATTAAATAGTCAGGATATTAGCACCCTCAGAATAAACACGCAGTAACAGTGAGCTGCAACATGGCCTTTAAGTGAGCTGTCGGAGAGAGACCCAAGCCAGGTATGCAGTAATTATAAATGGTGTCATGGAAAATACTGTAAAGACATTTAAAACCAGAGCTGCTGCAATATGAGTGGGTATATGGTAGATTAAACAGATATGTTCACTAATATTTTTATAAATATACTTGCCTGTAACATTGCTCCATCTGGCCTGACAGACTTAGAAGACTGAAATAGTGCACACTTTTTTTTTTGTGAGTTATGTATTTGTTCAAATTACATTTGGGGAGGGGGGAACTGTAATGTGTCTTTTTGACCTCAATTGTTTTCTGTTGTATTTTTTGAAAAATAATTCTCTCTTTAAATCATTGCACAGAAATCTCATTCTGCAACCCAAAATTTATGTCAAAGATGACTTTGGATCAGCTCTCCATGTAGGCCTGTATTCAACTTTGAATATCCGAATGACTCATTTCTGTTCAGGAAAACTCTTGTGCACAGGCTTGAGTTGACTTGAGTGTGCACCGGCATGCACAGAGATATTTGCAGGTAAAACTACTTAGGACTGAGAAAGCTTACCTAGGAGTTAGGCAGGAGATAGCTGGGGGCAGGGTTGCCCTTAAACCTGACCTTTTCGCAGCTGCCTGAAGTGGTTGCTCTTCTAGATTTGGAGAGTGAAAGTAAGAACGTATGAGATGGGTTATGGAAGTAGCTGCTGCCTTTTGAAAATCCTGGTGATGAAAGTAACACTACCCAGGGCTAGAGGAGTCCCACAGGGCTCGTATGACCCAGAGCACACGTGCCGCACCAGGCAAGACGGGGAGTCCCCAGCTGGGGAATCCACGCCTGCTGCGCAGGAGCTTCAGCCAAAAAGCCCATGCAGGCTGCTGTCAGGAGCCATCCAAGGACTCTGTCCCGTGAAAGCCCTCTCCTTTGTCAGTCAAGGTTGCCTTTCCACATTCCCCCACAGTGACAAATATTTCCGAAATGAATGTGGTGAAAGGATTTTAGCTTTTCATTCTAGTGCAGTGAGTCTTGAATACTCCTGTATTTCCCTCAGCGTTTCTGAGGGAAATACAGATTTTATTTGAATTCTGATTATTCACCCATTCTGTTTCTATTTACTAGTTTTGATTTGTAGGCAAATTTTCTGCAATGATCTCTGCAGAGCTACATGTCCTTCTTTGGTACGTAGATGGCATATACGACAGAGACTGGCAGAGACAATATAGTTTTCCGTCACTTTCTGGCATTCTGAGGCCGTGTTCCTCTGATATTATCCAAACAAAAGATGACAAACTGACTTCTTGGAGACAATGGGAATATTATCATCAGTTTTAACATGATCAGAATTTTACTCACAGTTTTATTAATGTGTCAGTGGGATTTTTTTATTCTGGTGATAAAGGTGCTAAAATAAAGATTCTATACAATTTGCAGGGATAAAGCCTTAAAAATGGAAACCTATATTTTCTAAAGCTTGAGAATATCTGTAGATCAAAAGATAGAAAAGAATAATATTGCTATACATATATCCCAGTATCAAGTTGCACAGGATTCAAATATCTGAAAAATAAGAAATACAATGGGATAAGGTCATGATGTTCTGCATAACATGGGAAAACTGCAGTATAAGACCCCATCCTCCAGCCTCCATCAATTTGGATGGTAGGAGAATGAGAGAAAAAATATTACTGTTTTCCCCAAATTATTCAAAGAAATTGGAGAGAAAATAAACTTGTATTACTTTGTTATGCACTTTTATTTTTCCTGAAAGTGGCTTTTTGAAAGCATTTTAATAAAAGATACCTATCAAAGCACATTGCGTTTTAATCTTTCTTGGTGTTGCCTGGGAGACACAACCCTTAAGACTTAAATTTCAAGTCTTTGAAAAAAGGTGTTTGCAAACTGGAGCAGAAATGGTAGATTTTCTTCAGCCAAGCTTTGTGAAGGAGACAGAATGTCTCTTCCCTAGCTACTTCTCTGTTTTAAAACCACCTCCCTGGCTTTCAGCTTCAGATCAAGGACTTGAGGAAGATAATAAATTAGAATTTCACAAAATTTTATAAATTCCTGAGTGACCTTAATTGACATTGAAGTCCCCATTTATCTGTATTTATGCATACGAGCATTAAATTATTCTATACAATGTGGGCAGCATGCTCAGGCCAGGTGCAGAAAGACTTAAACCACCATGCCTAAAAAGCTTTGGGGCAGGCCGTACCCCGACGGACTTAAAATCCACGTCCAAATCTTGGTTCCAAATCAAGCAGAGAGAAGTTACGGACAGCGTTTGCGATCCCAAGTGCGTGCTCTGCCCGGGCAGCAGCGAGCGCTGCCTGCCCTTCAGTGCGGGGCAGGGACTCCTGAGCACCCTACTGATGCAGGGCTCGGAGCCGAGGCTTTCGGGAGAGCACCTGATTGATGGAAAAGGGGGCACCGGGAAGCTCAGCGCTCTCACAAATCTGTGTTTCAGAGCCTCTGACTTAGAGCTCTGTTGCGGCGATAAACTGATGGGGGCTTCTTGTTGGGCTCTAGCTCCAGGCTTGGGTGGACCAGAAGGGGCTGGGAAGGCTATAGCCCTGTATGGTCAGCAATGCATGGGGACACGTTCCTCCCCGTAGTGGCACAGCGCTTGTATGCACGTGCTGCTGCATCAGGCTTCGTGTTCGTCCCACTCGCAAATAACGCGACGTCAGGCAACGTCCTCTTTGGCCAGCACGCCTGTGTCTACGGCAGGGCTCGGCTGGCCAGGCTACGCCAGCAGAACTTTGCAGGGTGCACGGTTATTTCAGGCGGCTACAGACTTGTCCAGCGGAAGAAATCTCGGAGCCCGTCTGGCAGCAGAACGGTTGGATGCTTTGGGAGCCGTTGGAGCAGCCACGAATAAGCTCTGTGGACACCAGTGATGCCAGATGTCACTTCACTGGAGTTACGTGCCTGAACCCCACTGTGAATCTTCACTTAATTAAAATTCCATTTAGGTAACTTCAGTATCATAGAATGGTATTCAAATGAATTATATGTCTGTATATTCTGAAAAATGGAAGCAATATATAATCACAGCAGTAATAGCAGTAATGGATTGGCAACTTACATTTTATGAAAGATTGTGAAGATACCAGTGACAATAAAGTACTGTTATAACTTAGCACTCATTTAACTAAGCAGGACATCCCTTGTGCCTTTGTACATGGCACCTTTGAACACAGA
Source organism: Phaethon aethereus (assembly GCF_964289735.1). Classification (NCBI taxonomy): domain Eukaryota; kingdom Metazoa; phylum Chordata; class Aves; order Phaethontiformes; family Phaethontidae; genus Phaethon; species Phaethon aethereus. Next base: position 23,511,134 of record NC_138582.1, read on the forward strand.
AGTTGCTGGCTACAGTAGATATAATACAGGCTACTACCACAGTGGTTTTCCCAGGAAAAAAAAAAGCCCTGTCTCACTCCCCTATAGCCGTCCTAGAGATTTTTCCTTTAAGAATTATATTTTAAAAACCGATTTGAATGATTTACTGTATTATCTTAAATTCTCAGTTTCCTCTCATTCAAATCCTTTGGTTATAATCCTGGCCAAATATTTTCCTCATCACAGAATTATGTTAGGAAAGGTCTTAGGGCATAGTTTGATAAGAAGCTACTTGAATTCGTCATCTCCCTTCCGTGTCCTCGCCTGCTGGTCCTACCCCGTGTTACCTCCCCTTCTGCCCAGCGCTGCACCAGCACAAGCGGTCTGCAGCCACACAGTGGACTCACGTGGCTGAAAACCAACCTTTTTTCCACCCCCTCCTGTTATTTTTCAGCTGAATCAGTTCTTTAACCTGATCTACTCGGTGGCTGTAAATGTGCCAGTGCTTGGAAGGAGAGGGCTGGTGGGAGAGCAAGAGGCTGAGAAGGTGCAAGAGCACTGAGCCGTACAGCTGATTCATGCAGCACTTCCACCGAATCATGTCCTCGCATAAATAAAACTATGCACGTGTTTATGGTTTATATGGTGTTACATGTTTCGTCTGCTAACTACAACAAAAATCTCTGCCAAATACAAAACTCGTAAATCCTGTAAATTTTATCTTTACTTAAAATTTCTGATAGAGGGCAATATTAGTACGGCTTATCTTGTGCTTCCTGGTTCTGCCCTCGTTTCTCACAGTCTATAAACGATGGTATGTCTGGCTCTTCACAGACGTGCAGCAAAGCTAATATTTCACTCGAGGTTCCTGGGAGCTGAAGTCTCATTTTACCCAGCATACCTCCAAGGCAACCACATGGACTACGTGACACTTACATATCACTGCCTGTTTATTTTTAATTTGCCAAAAGGGCAGTGATTTACCTGCTGGTAAATTTAGGTCTTTGTGTATATTCCCCAAGTGACAGTGGAAATTCTTCCCTCTCTTCTCACAGTGGGTTTTTTTACCAGTGGGCAGATGGACTAAAGAAGTGCTAAAATCAGGCAGTATATTGGAAATGCTCGATATGGACAATACGGCGAGAATGGAGCAGAGTCAGTTAAAACCAGCCAAACCTCTGTCCAAAGCACAACTAAATTTTCATTAGACTTGATGACCTGTGGTTTCTTTTGCTCGTCTTTGTATTATTCAGGATTTCTTGATCTTGTTCAGTGAAAAAAGCAACCTGCAGAAAAAAGCTCAGGAAAGGCTGGTCACGGGGTAATATGTGGGTGCAAGAAGGATCTTTGGTGAAAAATTAATGAAAACTGCTGTTGTCTAGTGTTTCTTGAGCTTGGAACTGATATTTCCAGCTCTGGAAAAAGCAGGAAGCATCAAAATTTTGAAGAGTTTTGTAGCAGTGTTACAGTCTCTGAAGATTCAGCTAACTCCTCCATCTCGCACTTGCTTTCTCACAGGACATTTTTTCTAGCTTGGCTGCCACCGGGAAGGAGAGTTCAGGGGTTTATTCACAAAAACAGAAACACAAAGCTCCATTTTTCCAATCTTACATAAATTGCAGGTGAACACAGGAGTTCTTACGTTGCCTGCTGATGAAAATACCCTTGCATAATAGGTACAAGGCTCTGCCAGTGGAACCGAACAATGACGTGGATGATGGTTCATCTAGATTGGAAGAGTAAAGGTTAAATCAGCCTACGCCCTGCATCAAAACCGCTGCCATAAAGAAAAAAAGACGGGTCATCGTCATCAGAGACTCTCTCCTGAGAGGAACAGAAGGCCCAATATGCAGACTAGACCCACTTCTTAGGGAAGTCTGCTGCCTCCCTGGAGCCCAGGTTAAAGATGTGAAGAGAAAACTTCCTACCCTGGTACGGCCCTTGGGTTGTTATCCATTACTGAGTTTTCAGGTCGGCAGTGATGAAGTTGCAACAATAAGTCCTAGGGCAATCAAGAGAGACTTCAGGGCCTTGGGATGACTGGTTAAGGGATCAGGAGCACAAGTAGTGTTCTTCTCTATTCTTCCAGTTGCAGAGGATGATGGGGGAATAAACAGGAAGAGCCAGTAGATCAATACCTGGCTCTAAGCCTGGTGTCACCAGTAGAATTTTGGGGTTTTTGACCATGGGTCAGTCTATATAACACCAGGCCTGCTGGCAACAGATGGCGATCACCTGTCTCAAAGCGGGGAAAAGATCTTTGCGCAGGAGTTAGCAGGGCTCATTGAAAGAGCTTTAAACTAGATTTGAAGGGGGAAAGACATAAAACCAGGCTCGCTAGGGGTAAGCCTGGGAGCGGCATGACAATGTTTGAGGGATGGTGTGCTAGCAAGGTCCTTTGGTCTGCCATCTCAGTGGAGGTAGGGGGTGGAGATTCATGTGGCAACAAAGACACAAGGGCTATTGGTGTGTTAGAAACCATGGAAGTCGCTGAGAACAATCACATAGGAATTAGGGCTTCTTCACAAAAAGGTGACAGGATCAACAGTCCAGCTGAAGTGCATCCACACCAATGCATGCAGCATGGGCAACAAAGAGGAGAAGCTGGAAGCCATTGTGCAGCCGGAAAGCTATGATGTAATTGCAATCATGGAAACATGGTGGGATGACTTGCACAAATGGAGTGCTGCAGTGGATGGCTGTAAACTCTTCAGAAGGGACAGGCAAGGAAGGAGAGGCAATGAGGTAGCTCTGTATGTTTAGGGAGTGTTTTGACTGTCTAGTGCCTGACAATCATGGTGAAAGGGTCAAGTGTGTATGGGTAAGAATCGGTGGAAAGGCCAACAAGGTAGATACCATGGTGGGAGTCCGTTACAGACCACCCAACCAGGATGAAGAAACAGATGAAATATTCTGTAAGCAGCTGGGAGAAGTCTCATGATTGCTAGCCGTTGTTCTCATGGGGGACTTCAACTTACCAGATGTCCACTGGAAATACTGTACAGCAGAGAGGAAACAGTCTAGGAGGTTCCTGCAGTGGGTGGAAGATAACTTCCTGCCACAGCTGGTGAGTGAGCCAACTAGGGAAGGGGCCTCGCTGGACCTGTTGTTTGGGAACAGAAGGACTTGTGGGTGATGTGGTGGTTGGAGGCCATCTTGGGCATAGTGATCACAAAATGATAAATTTTTTGATTCTTGAAGAAGTAAGGAAGGGGGTCAGCAGAACTACTACCTTGGACTTACACAGGGCAGACGTTGGCCCATTTAGGAGACTCATTGACAGAATTCCTTGGGAGGCAGTCCTGAAGGGCAAAGGAGTCCAGGAAAATCAGACAGGCCAAAGCCCAACTAGAACTTAATCTGGCTACTGCCGTGAAAGAGAATAAAAAATGCTTCTACAAAAGGATGACTAAGGAGATTCACCATCCTTTATTGGATGCGGGGAGAAATACAGTGGCAAAGGATGAGCAAAAGGCTGAGGTACTTAATGCTGCCTTTGCTTCAGTCTTGAAGGGTAAGGCCAGTTGCTCTTGGGATACCCAGCCCCTTGAGCTGGAAGACAGGGACAGGGAGCAGAATGGAGCCCCCATAATCCAAGGAGAAATGGTTAGTGACCTGCTCCACCACTTAGATGCACACAAGTCTATGGAGCCAGATGGGATGCACCCAAGGCTACTGAAGGAGCTGGCGCAAGTGCTCATCAAGTCACTTGCAGTCATTTATCAGCAGTCCTGGCTCTCCGGGGAGGTTTCAGTTGACTGGAGGTTAGCAAATGTGACGCACATCTACAAGGAGGGCTGGAAGGAGGATCTGGGGAGCTACAGGCCTGTCAGTCTGACCTTGGTGCCAGGGAATGTTATGGTGCAGATCATCTTGAGTGCCATCATGCTGTACATGCAGGGCAACCAGGTGATCAGGCCCAGTCAGCACGGGTTCATGAAAGGCAGGTCCTGCTTGGGTGACCTGGTCTCCTTCTATGACAGGGTGACCTGCTTAATGGGTGAGGGTAAGGCTGTGGTTGTTGTCTACCTGGACTTTATAAAAGCCTCTGACAGCATTTCCCACAGCATATTCCTGGAAAAACTGGCTGCTCGTGGCTTGGGTGGGTGTACTCTTTACTGGGTGAAAAAATGGCTGGGTGGCCGGACCCTAAGAGTCATGGTGAATGGGGTTAAATCCAGTGTGTGGCCAGTCACAAGCCACATTCCCCAGGGCTCAGTACTGGGGCCAGTTCTGTTCAATATCTTTATCAATGACCTGGATGAGGAGATCGAGTGCTCCCTCAGTACGTTTTCAGATGACACCAAGCTGGGCAGGTGTGTTGATCTGCTTGAGGGAAGGAAGACTCTACAGAGGGATCTGGACAGGCTGGATTGATGGGCTGAGGTCAATTGTATGAGGTGCAACAAGGCTGAGTGCCAGGTCCTGCACTTGGGTCACAACAACCCCATGCAACGCTACATGCTTGGGGAGGAGTGGCTGGAGAGCTGCCCAGCGGAAAAAGACCTGGGAGTGCTGGTCGACAGCCTGCTGAATATCAGCTGGCAATATGCCCAGGTGGCCAAGAAGGTCAGCAGCATCCTGACCTGTACCAGCAATAGTGTGGCCAGCAGGAGTAGGGAAGTGATTGTGCCCCTGTACTCGGCACTGGTGAGGCCGCACCTCGAATCCTGTGTTCAGTTTTGGGCCCCTCACTACAAGAAAGACATTGAGGTGCTGGAGCGTGTCCAGAGAAGGGCAACGAAGCTGGTGAGGGGTATGGAGCACAAGTCTTATGAGGAGCGGCTGAGGGAACTGGGGTTGTTTAGCCTGGAGAAAAGGAAGCTCATGAGAGACCATATCGCTCTTTACAACTATCTGAAAGGGGGTTGTAGTGAGGTGGGTGTTGGTCTCTTCTCTCAAGTAACAAATGACAGGATGAGAGCAAATGGCCTCAAGTTGTGCCAGGGAAGGTTTAGATTGGGTATTAGGAAAAATTTCTCCACGGAAAGGGTTGTCAAGCATTGGAACAAGCTGCCCCGGGAAGTAGTTGAGTCACCATCCCTAGATGTATTTAAAAGACTTGTAGGTGTGTTGCTTGGGACATGGTTTAGTGGTGGACTTGGCAGTTCTAGTTACCGGTTGGACTCGGTGATCTTAAAGTCTTTCCCAGTGTAAACAATTCTATGATTCTATGAAAAAGTCTTGGTTTCAAGCTGATGTTCAAATGAAAATACTGCTTGATGCAATGTCTTTTCTTAAGTACTTGCATGGTCTTCATCAGTATAATATTCAAATTTTTTGAGTTTTCTCATGGCTTTTGAGTTTCCTGTAACTTAGGGATAAGTTTCAGTTGACTAGTGTACTCTGAAATGGGCAGTAGTTAAGTCTTAGACATGGAAGCAAAGCCTGGTTTTGAAAATGGTGGTTGAGCCTAGGAGAAGGCTGTTGGCTTTGCTGCGTTTGAAGAAATACAAAGTTAAATCTTGCCAGACTAGCTCAGCTGCAAAGCTTCCACTGAATGTATAGATGTCGTGGTTTAGCCCTAGCTGGCAACTAAGCACCACGCAGCCGCTCGCTCACTCCCCCTCCCGCAGTGGGACGGGGGAGAGAATTAGGAAAAACCTCGTGGGTTGAGATAAACACGGTTTAATAGGACAGAAAGAAAGAAGGGAACAATAATGATAATACCAACAAAGGAATGTACAAGAACAAGTGAGGCCCAATACAGAAATTGCTCACCACCCCGTGATCGACAGCCCGTCCCCGAGCAGCGATTTCTGCACCCCGGCCAACTCCAGTTTATGTACTGGGCATGACGTCGGATGGTAGGGAATATCTCTTTGGCCAGTCTGGGTCAGCTGTCCCGGCTGTGTCCCCTCCCAGCTCCCCATGCACCCCCAGCCTGCTTGCTGGCAGGCCAGCACAAGAAGCTGGACTGTCCTTGACGGCTCAGCAACAACCCAAAACATCAGCACATTATCAACAGTTCCTCATCCCAAATCCAAAACACAGTCTCACACTAGCTTCTGTGAGGAAAACCAGCTCTATCCTGGCTGAAACCAGGACAGTATCCACCCCTTATTCCATACCATTTACGTCATGCCTGGGTCCTATACTTTTCAATACATTCCAATTATTCATTATTACTCTTCCTGTCTTTTAATATATACACACAGATATCACTTTCTTAGTCCATGGGCCATCACTTAAAATGTCTATGGAGTTCAGTCAGTCCATGACTCTGGGCTTCATCCATCATAGCAGTCTCTCAGGGCAGGGGAGATGGTGTGTGGTGTTGGATTGTCATCTGGCACGGTCCATGTCCATGATCTGCAGGTCGAAGATGTCGATCTCGAGGGATTTGTTGGGCGCAAGCTGCTGAAGCCAGTTCTGGTTTCATCACTGCTGCACGTTGCTTGGTTTCAGTGAAGCTCATTCTTCATCAGTCTGGGTGATTCTTACTATAATACCATTGATATGGTAGATAGCAGCCATAGTAGTAATGTCATACTGAACAATTAACATAATACAATTCAAATCATTGACTGTTTTCACCCAAAATCAAGTCTCCTTGAGGTACACATTGGACTTCCCCATCCTTCCGCATTACCCACCAAGTGCACCCAGGTCCCTGGGCAAAGGCAATCCCACAAATGGGTTTACCTTTTCCTAATGCAGGAGTAACCCAGACTGTCTTCCCCAGCATGTTTCTCACATGCACCACAGGGACTTTATCCCCTTCTACAGTACGTAGAAGTTTTGATTGGGCAGGGCCGGCTCTATTAGTAGATCCCCTAGTGTTGACTAACCAGGTGGCTTTGGCTAAATGTTTATCCCAATGTTTGAATGTTCCGTCACCCATTGCTCTCAGTGTAGTCTTTAACAGTCCGTTGTATCGTTCAATTTTTCCGGAAGCTGGTGCATGATAGGGGATATGATACACCCACTCAATGCCGTGCTCTTTGGCCCAGGCGTCTATGAGGTTGTTTCGGAAATGAATCCCATTGTCTGACTCAATTCTTTCGGGGGTGCCATGTCGCCATAAGACTTGCTTTTCAAGGCCCAGGATAGTGTTCCGGGCGGTGGCATTGGGCACAGGGTATGTTTCCAGCCATCCGGTGGTTGCTTCCACCATGGTAAGCACATAGCGCTTGCCTTGGCGAGTTTGTGGAAGTGTGATATAGTCAATCTGCCAGGCCTCCCCATATTTATATTTCAACCATCGTCCTTCATACCAGAGGGGCTTTAACCGCTTGGCTTGTTTGATCACAGCACACGTTTCACATTCATGGATAACCTGTGCAATAGCATCCATGGTCAGGTCCACCCCTCGATCCCGAGCCCATCTATATGTTGCATCTCTTCCCTGATGGCCTGAGGTGTCATGGGCCCACCGAGCTATAAATAATTCACCCTTATGTTGCCAGTCCAGATCCACCTGAGCCACTTCAATCTTAGCAGCCTGATCCACCTGATGGTTGTTTTGATGTTCTTCGGTGGCCCGACTCTTGGGTGCGTGAGCATCTACGTGACGTACTTTTATGACGAGATTCTCTAGTCGGGCAGCAATATCTTGCCACAATTCAGCAGCCCAGATGGGCTTGCCTCTGCGTTGCCAGTTGCTCTGCTTCCATTGCTGTAGCCACCCCCATAGAGCATTTGCCACCATCCATGAGTCAGTATAAAGATAGAGTACTGGCCATTTTTCTCGTTCAGCAATATCTAAAGCCAGCTGGATGGCTTTCACCTCCGCAAACTGACTTGATTCACCTTGTCCTTCAGCCACTTCTGCAACTCGTCGTATAGGGCTCCATACAGCAGCTTTCCACCTTCGATGTTTGCCTACAATATGACAGGACCCATCAGTAAACAGGGCATATTGCCTTTCGTTCTCTGGCAGTTCATTATATGGTGGAGCCTCTTCAGCACGCGCCACCTCCTCTTCCGGTGGTATTCCAAAATCTTTGCCTTCTGGCCAGTCCATGATCACTTCCAAGATTCCCGGGCGATTAAGATTTCCTATTCGAGCCCGCTGTATAATAAGCGCGACCCACTTACTCCACGTAGCATCAGTCGCATGATGCGTAGAGGGGACCCTCCCTTTGAACATCCAGCCCAGCACCGGCAGTCGGGGTGCCAGGAGGAGCTGTGCTTCAGTACCAACCACTTCTGAGGCAGCTCGAACTCCTTCATATGCCGCCAATATCTCCTTTTCAGTTGGAGTATAGCGGGACTCAGATCCCCTATATCCTCGACTTCAAAACCCTAGAGGTCGACCTCGAGTCTCTCCTGGTGCCTTCTGCCAGAGACTCCAGGTAGGGCCATTCTCCCCGGCTGCCGTGTAGAGCACATTTTTAACATCTTGTCCTGCCCGGACTGGCCCGAGGGCTACGGCATGAACTATCTCCTGTTTGATTTGTTCGAAGGCTTGTCGTTGCTCAGGGCCCCATTTAAAATCGTTCTTCTTCCGGGTCACTTGATAAAGAGGGCTTACAATCAGACTGTAATTTGGAATATGCATTCTCCAGAAACCCACAACACCCAAAAATGCTTGTGTTTCTTTTTTGCTAGTTGGTGGAGACATAGCTGTTATTTTGTTGATCACATCCGTTGGGATCTGTCGACGTCCATCTTGCCATTTTATTCCTAAAAACTGGATCTCTTGTGCAGGTCCCTTGACTTTACTTTGTTTTATAGCAAAACCAGCTTTCAGAAGTACTTGAATTATTTTCTTCCCTTTCTCGAAAACTTCTTCTGCTGTGTTGCCCCATACGATGATGTCATCAATGTATTGCAGATGCTCTGGAGCTTCACCCTGTTCCAGTGCAGTTTGTATCAGCCCATGGCAAATGGTAGGGCTGTGTTTCCACCCCTGGGGAAGTCGATTCCAGGTGTATTGGACACCTCTCCAAGTGAAAGCAAACTGTGGCCTGCACTCTGCCGCCAAAGGGATCGAGAAAAACGCGTTAGCAATATCAATGGTGGCGTACCACTTGGCTGCCTTTGACTCCAGTTCATATTGAAGTTCTAGCATGTCCGGCACAGCAGCGCTCAGTGGCGGCGTGACTTCATTCAGGCCACGATAGTCTACTGTCAGTCTCCACTCTCCATTAGACTTTCGCACTGGCCATATGGGGCTGTTGAAGGGTGAGCGAGTCTTGCTGATCACTCCTTGGCTCTCCAGCCGACGAATCAGCTCATGGATGGGGATCAGGGAGTCTCTGTTGGTGCGATATTGCCGCCGGTGCACTGTTGTGGTAGCGATCGGCACCTGTTGTTCTTTGACCCTGAGCAACCCCACCACAGAAGGGTCCTCTGAGAGACCAGGCAAGGTGGACAGCTGTTTAATTTCTTCCGTCTCCAAGGCAGCTATACCAAAAGCCCACCGGTACCCTTTTGGGTCCTTGAAATACCCTCTGCTGAGGTAGTCTATGCCCAGGATGCACGGAGCCTCCGGGCCAGTCACAATGGGGTGCTTCTGCCACTCATTCCCAGTCAGGCTCACTTCAGCCTCCAGCACAGTCAGCTGTTGGGATCCCCCTGTCACTCCGGAAATACAGATGGGTTCTGCCCCTATATGGCTTGATGGCATCAGGGTACATTGTGCACCGGTGTCCACTAAAGCCTTATATTCCTGTGGGTCTGATGTGCCAGGCCATCTAATCCACACAGTCCAATAAACTCGGTTGTCCCTCTCCTCCGCCTGGCTGGAGGCAGGGCCCCTCTAATCCTGCTCATAGTACTCGTTACCCACTTCTTGTAAATAGGAATCAGAAGTCCCTTCAAGAGGATCAGAGGTGAGATCAGCTCTTCTGTTCTTTCTGGGAAGCTGCCCACTGGAAAGTGGAGCGACGATTTTCCTCGAGGAACCTGAACCCCCTTTTGTAATTGTTTTTCCTTGCAGCTCGCGTACTCGTGCCTCTAGGGTCGAGGTAGGTTTTCCATCCCACCTCCTCATGTCCTCTCCGTAGTCACGCAATTGAAACCACAGGGTGGCTCGTGGTGTGTATCCTCTATATCTTCTCTCTTGAACAGAAGAGCGCTTACTCCTAATGGCTGAGACACTGGTCCGTATGGGTGGAGGGTAGGGCATATCCTCTTTGAATTGCCGGAACTCCCGGGACAGTTTCTCTACAGCAGAGACGCAGGTCCGTAGGGAGGAAGAGAGACTTTCTTCGTATTGCCGGAGTTGGCCAGCCAATTCATCCACTGTTGGTCTCTCTCCGTCCTTCCAGGCCATTACTGCTAATGAGTTGGCATATGATGATGGTGCACTCCGTACAAACTTCCGCCACATAGGTTGCGTGCAATTAACTTCATCTGGATCTTTGGATGATTGTCCATTGTCCAAGTCACCATAAATCACTTCCAGCACCGCTAGCTCCCTCAGGTACTGGATACCTTTCTCCATGGTGGTCCACTTGCCTGGGTGACATAGAACATCTTCCTTGAAGGGATACCTTTCCTTCACACCTGACAGGAGTCGTCTCCAGAGGCTGAGGACTTGTGCACCTTTTCCAATTGCTTTGTCAATGCCCCCTTCCCTAGAAAGGGATCCCAGCTGCTTGGCTTCCCTACCCTCTAATTCCAGGCTACTGGCCCCATTATCCCAGCATCGGAGCAGCCAGGTGACAATGTGGTCACCTGGACGACGGCTGAAATCCTTTCGCATATCTCGCAATTCACTCAGGGATAGAGATCGGGTAGTTACTGTCTCTTTTATAAGTTCTTCCTCTTCCTCCTCTTCAAGTGATGACTCGCTCTCTTCCCTCTTCCGTGCTTGTGATGGCCCTGATGGCCAGAGCACTCTGCCTCCTCATTCTCTTCCTCTGCCTCCTTCTTAGCAGAATCTTCCTCCTCCCTTACTAAACCGCTTCCAAGGTTTCTTCTTTTGTACAGGGGCAACTGATACCGGGATGGGCTGGTTCTCTGGTTCAGCTGCAACAGTCTGAGTAGCTACAGTGCCCGCCGCAGGGGTTGGAGTAGTGGCAGTGCCCGCCGCGGGGGTTGGAGTAGTCACAGTGCCTGCCACATTGCCATCAGACCCAGAGAGCCTCTCTCCCCTTTGCACAGTGTTAAATAGGGTTCGGTAGGCATGGGCCAGGCCCCAGCACATGGCAATGATTTGTGTCTCCTTGGAGCTGCCAGGCTGACAGCATACTTCTTCCAAATATTCTGCTGGTTTATCAGGATTCTGCACTTGTTCGGGAGTGAAATTCCAAAACACCGGAGGTGCCCACCGCCCCAGGCATTTGCCCATGCTGTTCCACACACCCTGCCATTCATAACTATCCAGCCTTGGGGCAGATCTCCGGGTGATATTCTTAAATTGCTTGCTAGACTTAGACAAAACCGAAACAATGTTCCCCAGAAGTAGCAATAGAGGTATTTTAACCAGCCAAGGGTGTTCAAAATACTGAAAAATTATTGTGATGAAGGAGGAAATGTTATGATAGAGGGTATCAAAGGTACCATTCTGCATTTCCTCCATAAAAAACCTTTCAGAGGCAGAAGTATAATTGCTAATCGTCTCCACAAGACTGTAGCCAAAATACAGTAACGGCTTTAGTACAGGGCTCAGATGATACCACATTAAGCTCAAGGTCAGTGCTCTAAAAACAAAATTCACAGGCGAGACATTACTAATCATTGCAGAGTACAGCAGCCCGCAGAAACCAACACCGATCCTTAACATGTACAGCAAAGACGAGAGCATGATGCAAATCAAACTGATATTGTGACCTGCAACCGTTATTATCTCAAGCCTCGTGCCCCACGTTGGGCGCCAAAAAGGACTGTCGTGGTTTAGCCCCAGCCGGCAACTAAGCACCACGCAGCCGCTCGCTCACTCCCCCTCCCACAGTGGGACGGGGGAGAGAATTAGGAAAAACCTCGTGGGTTGAGATAAACACGGTTTAATAGGACAGAAAGAAAGAAGGGAACAACAATGATAATACCAACAAAGGAATGTACAAGAACAAGTGATGCCCAATACAGCAATTGCTCACCACCCCGTGATCGACAGCCCGTCCCCGAGCAGCGATTTCCGCCCCCCCGGCCAACTCCAGTTTATGTACTGGGCATGACGTCGGATGGTAGGGAATATCTCTTTGGCCAGTCTGGGTCAGCTGTCCCGGCTGTGTCCCCTCCCAGCTCCCCGTGCACCCCCAGCCTGCTCGCTGGCAGGCCAGCACAAGAAGCTGGACTGTCCTTGACTGCTCAGCAACAACCCAAAACATCAGCACATTATCAACAGTTCCTCATCCCAAATCCAAAACACAGTCTCACACTAGCTTCTGTGAGGAAAACCAGCTCTATCCTGGCTGAAACCAGGACAATAGAATAGGGTTACACCCTGGGGATGCAATTTAAGCACATTAAAATTGCAATTGTTATATGTGCAGGAGGTGAATTTTAACAGCAAGATCCAAACAAACATTCATACCATGCAACCTGCTAACAGTCGCAAGCCATGTCATCTCAGATCTCATTTTTTATTGCTGTGTAGCACTATATTGATTTCTCCTATGAAAAGAGGACCTGAAACACAGCCAGGCTAGTGGTCTAGCATTGTGTCTTAGCCAAAGTGAGGTAAAAAAAGTTGTTTTAAATGTGAGTTACTGCATGTTCATAGCTGAGTTTGGGAGTCTGGACAGGCCATTTGCTCCCATTAAAACATTGCTTGTTGGAAAGATGCTAATTTCTTTACCAGAGTAAAATGACCTTATAGGAAGCACCACAGTTTATTTTAGCACTTACTCCTTATTTACGAGGATAACCGATCACCCAGCAGTGGCATTTTGGGTATTTTATCTTTGAGTGTATTCTACGAGTGTATTCTACAAGTGTATTCCAAAGTTCGTACAAGGATTACATTTTATTCTCTCTCACACGTGGAATGCAGACACACAATAAACATCTTTCAGTTAATTCCATCATCATCCTTTGCATCATTTTGCCCTTTGTTTATTCTGCAACTGAAAATATTCAAGGTCTCTCTTTTTACTAGGCACTTCTGGACTTGTGTTAAATAATGGACTAGATTCTTCCATGTCAAATTCCTTTGAATCACATTTATTCTGCTTGGGTGAATTAGTAACTGGATGGACTGTGTTTCAATTAAAAAATGAAGATAGATAGACATGAACTTGCACTGAATTCCCTGGATTTGGAAAACAATATGAAACACGACCTTCTTAAGATAATGCATGCATTGAGAACAAGAGAGATATCTAGAAGAACCGTTGACACTTGTTACATGAATTTGAGGCTGCTTTAAGATAAGGAGGCACCTTTTCTTGCCTAAAGCACAACTGGGATGGCAAACAACCAAATTTGGTAGACGAGTTACGAGTTTCACGTGAGGTAATGCCTAATACATTGCAGGTGAGAAAGGAGATGTAGAAGCGTGAATAATAATAAGTAATAACAGCAGCAACAATATCTCTTTAATACCACTTTTGCTTATAAGTCTCAAAGTGGTATCTGTCACTCGTATATCTTTGTTTTATGCATGGGGAGAATGAAGCACTGGGAAGGGACCTGACTAGCTCCCGTTAAAACGGTGTCAGAGGAAAGATTGAACCCAGGCCTTCAGCCCCTAGCCCAGGGTGCGAGTGGCCTCACTGGGAGAACGGATACCTTCTCCAGGCTTGTCTTTTCTCATCAACAGCAGAAATCTAGACTTCCATTTGAAATGCAACTCTACTTAGTAGGACTGCTGGTTCCTACCATGCAAAGGCTGGCTGAAAGGATGTACTTCCCCGTAAAGAAAAGGAAGGAAGTGAGCACAGAGAGCTTCAAAAAGGACAGAAATGGTACAGTTCAACTTGGAAACATTATATTTGAAACCAACTGTCTAACTGCTGTCTTACTACCTGTGTTTCAGGTAAAAATGTGCTCTGGATGGGCATAATTGCCAATGGGAAAGAAATGGCCTTCTCTTTGGGCATGATGGAGGGGAAGGTCATCTAGCTGGACAGTAACTCTATGGAAAGCTTTGGTTCTTCACTTTTTTTAAAAAAGAGACTTTTTGGCAGACAGTGCTTCTGGCAACGCAGAGCACGTATTGCTTGCAGAAGTGCTTGGTGGATCACTTGCCTTCCTCTGCAACTGAACAAGGCCTCTATGCTAACTGCAGTAACTGCTTATAAAACAACTACTTTTTCCTTTCTTTAATGGTGTTTTGTGTGGTTTATTTCTTCTTCGAGCAAGTTAAAGTCTTCACTCTCATCTGCTTTTCTTCTTCTCAGTATGTTTTTCACATTTGCAGATACTTCCTCACATGTCGCACGTTGATCTGCTCCCCTCCTCCATGGGCTCTCCAGGGCAACCCTGTCCTATGAGTGAGGGACCATTCTGGTTGCTCTGCTGTGGTAGCCCTGATTTGGAGATGGGCCTTGAGTTTCTTTCACCCCTCCTCTTAAATAACAACAGCTCCCAGGAGCTTTTGGCCCAGAGGCTCACAGGTTTCCAGGGTGCCAAGAGCAAGAGTTCACCTTCTCCTGATCTGATCCTCTGGTTGCATCACTGGTTTTGGAGGAGTTACAGATATCTGGAATTATATTTCTACAGCAGCTTGGTGGGAGCTACTCTATGCTATGGCCATGAGGACAGAGCGTGTTGGGAAAGCCTGGATGTGCCTGTAGCGCACGCCCGGAGGAGTTGCGGCGGTTGTACGGTGCACGGGCAGCAGCGCAGAGCGGTCCAGCCAGACCTACGCTGAACCCCTCCAGCAGAAATAGGGCAGCCTCACTGCGAGACCTCCTTAACCTCACAAAGCAAAGCTCTCAGCATGGACCTGCCTCCACTCCTTGTGTCTATGGCGTTTAGAGAAACAAAAGCTGAAGCCCACTCAGATATCGGGAGAGAAACGCTGAATAGCTTAGGCTGGAAGGGACCTCTGCAGGTCCCCGTCTGACTCCCTGCTCAAAGCCAGCGTGGGGTGAGATGAAGCAGAAGTGAGGGATCCAGGGATTGGGACTGGAGGTCTGCAACCCACGGCGGGTTACTGCAGCCCTGTGGCCCTTCAGCTCTCTGCAAACAGCACGGATCAGTTGGAAAGTGCCATTTAACAAACACAGCAGGAACGCTTGGGGCTCAGTGCTTTTCATGCAGGGGCTTCACACACAAATTAAGCCTGTTCAACAGAAACAGTCCTTTTTATAGACACGGTAGAGACTGGGAACATGAGGCCTTGTCTGAATTACTTAAATTGCAAAAATCTCGCTATTAAAATCACAGAATCACAGAATCATTAAGTTTGGAAAAGACCTTTAAGATCATCAAGTCCAACCATTAACCCAGCACCACCAAGCCCACTAAACCATGTCCTGAAGTGCCATGTCCACATGTTTTTTGAACACTTCCAGTGATGGTGGTTCCACCACCTCCATGGGCAGCCTGTTCCAATGTTTGACCACTCTCTCAGGAAAGACATTTTTCCTAATATCTAGTCTAAACCTCCCCTGGCACAACTTGAGGCCATTTTCTCTTGTCCTATCGCTTGTTACTTGGGAGAAGAGACCAACACCCACATTGCCACAACCCCCTTTCAGGTATTTGTAGAGAGCGATAAGGTCTCCCCTCAGCCTCCTCTTCTCAGACTGAACAACCCCAGTTCCCTCAGCCGCTCCTCATAAGAATTATTCTCCAGACCCCTCACCAGCTTCCTTGCCATTCTCTGGACACGCTCCAGCAAAATCTCACATTTTAAAATTGATCTAGTTAAAGTAGGGCAGTTTTTCCATTATAGGCATGCCTTAGGGCATGGAGGGATTAACACTGCATTTGCCAGTGTCTGGAGCATCCATGGCTCCCATTAATTTCATTTGGGATTAACATTGATGAAAATCTGGCCCTCAGCAGTGGGCCTGAGTCGTCGTCTATTTTTTGCAACAGGCCAGTGATAGGAATGAAAGCAGAAATATGGGCTTCATGGCAGGGAAGGGGCTGAGGAAAACCATCAAATGGCTCTGTAGAACAGCTCTGCTCTCCTACTTTCCCTCTCCTCCATAGCCAGCCACTGCTGGTCATATACATGGGTATATCTGTACCTCCCTGGGGTGATCCATCTCTGCAGTGCCCTGCTGAGAGCCACATCAGCATCTGGCGGTGTCCAGGGAGCCAGCACTGGTGTCCGGGGTACACACACAGCGTATCAGCTTGCTTTGCCATGTTAGCTTGGTTCTGATAAAAAGTCACTTCTCCGTGGTGAAGTGGATCTCAGGTCTGTGTGAAGGACACACGGCTGAGCAAGGGCTGGCCAGGCAAAAAGAGTAGGGTGCGTTTCTGTACTTCATCGCTCTGAACCAAAATACTGAAATTAATGCGCAAACTGCAGCGTTGTCAGCTCTGAAATCCCAGAAATAAGTAATTTAAAAAATCTTATAATTGCATTTTAGAGATATTTGCTCCTTTCTGATGCCACTAACTATCCCCACCTTTGAATTTTCCTACACAGCCCATGATTTTTTTCCTTCAATGAACGTGCAGATCCCTTCACTGCGGCAGTTGGGCAGAAAACCCATGTAATATCACAGGCTCTCGCAATCCCTTAGCAAGCGTTGCGACACTGCGGCTGACTCGCTCTGTTTGCAGAGAGACCTTTTGCCTCGGTAGCTCATGCATCCCGTTGGTCTTAATGTCACGCTGCCGGCCCGACGGATTAATCCAGACTTTGTGATCTGATAAGAGCTGGTGCTTGCAGGGATACTGGGGTACTGGAGTGAGATCTAATCACTTGATATGTCCTTTGCCGAGATGGATATATGCACAGACTGCTGGATATTTCTGTTTGCGTGATTATTTTTTTAAATTTGATTTCTTAATACTCAGAGTAGGCTATTTTTACAGAGTTCATACATATCTAAATAGATTTCTTAGAAGTGTCCCTTTATGGAAAGGAAGGGTGCAGGGCTAATTATGATTGAGAATTACCATGTATCTAAGGCCATAACATACCTGTAATCTAAGACATTTATCTGTTTTTTAAAGGGCAGTGAACAAACGCTCCTGGGAGCCTCCACCTCCCATCCAGTCACTGGCTAGTTCATTCACCAGATTTGACATTTTTTGGATTTTCACTTTCAAGATAATCATTAATTTCTACAGGAAGTAAAATACACAAGTGGGTGAGAAACCGCTTGAAAAGAATGCTACGTCACCAAGGCTGTAACTATTACAACGTCACGCCCTTTTTTAATGTGACGTCCATGAGTATGTCACACCAGCTGTTTTGCTGAATTAGCTTCATGGCTCACATAGCCCTATATCCTTTCCCTGACAGTAGTCAGCAGAGGAAGGGGCAAGAAATGTCATAATAGTCAGCAGAGGAAGGGGCAAGAAATGTCCTAATCTTGAGTAGGTGAGGATTGCGGTAAACCCTGACTGCTTTCAAAATTTCAAACTGTTGCAACTCTGAACACTCGTGTTAGTATTCATGTCCTTACTGATTCCTACAGAGTTTTTGCCATTGGTAACATCTAGTAGCTGGGAGTCCCACAGCTGAACTATCCATCATGAGAAACAACCTAACTTCACATCACTTCTGCATGTGCCATATTTTAATTTCTTCAGCTGTCCATTTCTCCTTGCATCATGAGAGAGAACTGGAAACCATACTACACCTTTTCTATATTGTCATTATCTGATGCATTTCTGTTACTTGTGTTTCTGTGCATAAGCAGACTTTTCCATCTTCAGTCTTACCCACCCTGGAATTAGGCTGTTGAGAAGTAAGTCGGAGTGCGAATTCAAAGCGCAATACCAATTTGCACAAGCTTCTTGCGTGGCCACCCCTGCTCCAGACTTAGAGGGCTTCTTAAAATGTGTTCCAGCTTACGCAGAGAGCACACTGCAGAAGTCCCAGCTTACTCCTCGTAGCTCAGATCTTCTCCCACCCACAAGTGGGGCAGACGTGCTGAGGTGCACAGTAATACCATCTGGGCAGGACAACCATGTCCCCTGGCAACCTCCACCACTTTCCCCGTGCAGGCAGCCTCTCTGGGATGTTGTTGGTGACCTCCTCCAAAGCCTCCTTTAAGCCCCTCCGACTCCATCATTCCTGAAATAGGGATAAGTGCTGTCATCGGCTGTATAGGGATGGCTGGGCGCAGTGCAAAAGGAGGGGCAGAGAGCATTGTGGAGAGATTACTTGGCTGCAGTTTTACAGATTCTAGATAATATGGAAGATCAGGTTTTAAGTGATCAAAAAAGGAGAAGGTAGGACGGAAGTGTCCCTCCGTTTGTCATCCCTGCATTTGCTGTGCAGCCACAAACTCTTTGGTGCCCTAGTTCAAGGAGAATTTTATCATATGGGTGAATTTGGAAGGAAGCTGGGTGTAATTCCTTAGCTTTTAGAGCAATAGTATGTCCCAGGTGGGACTCTGCGGAGCTGTCAGTTTTATTTGTTGGTTGTTTTTTTCTTTTTTCTTTTACAGATTATCCGAACATTTGAGCTACAAGAGTGATATGGAAATCATTTATTCTGTAAGGATTTTCCCCTTAAAGGCAAGCTCACAGCGTAAAAGGTCTCCCAGGCTCTGCAGAGGGCTGGCAGCAGTTTCTGAGTGATGGCCAAAAATATGTTCTTGCAGCCGTGTTTCCACATTGATGGCACTACAACAGAGGCAGCTCTGCTAGAGACGGAGCAGGCAAGCCCACGCTTTGGCAGGATGGAGAGTTCTGCCTGCCTAGACGTAAGGGTAGCTGTCATCTTTGCCGTTTTATTTGTCTTCGCCTGAGGCAGCGATAGGAATTATGTTCATATGGTAAATAAAAATAGTCCTAGTAAAAATATCCCAGGTCTTTATCCTCTCACTTTTATCTTACCCAAGAGTTATCCGCATTGCTTTGGAAAGCTGATACTCTCTGAACAGAGCGCAAGCCCTAGACAGTGTTGGGTACTGCGACTAATTACTGGGTAGCTACAAGTGCTGAGAAGAGGGAAGGAGAAGAGAAACCCCCTGAACTTTCCACTGTTGCAGTCTTGCTTTAGCTGCTGTGGGTTTAGCACCCTTTTCAGCTGGGGCCGAGAAGAGGTTTCAAATGAGTTGTGCAAACGGACTAAAGTTTCAGGGTAGCACATGCCTGGGAGGACATTCCCTTCTACCTAGCTAATTCCCAAAATATAATCGGCAGGCACCGGCTGAGCCGAGAGAGCCTCTCGCATCTACAGCGCTCTACGCTGCCGGTTGACCTAGTTGTGGATGCAGGCGGTCACGCACAATGCCAGGCCTGTTAAGTGACTGCAGATTTCTTCGCACAAACAAGAAATTAAAGAAAAGCTTCGGCTGTGCTGATAAGCTTCTAGGGGCACATAGGGCTTGTTTGGTTTGGGGTTTGGCCTTTCTTTGAACCCGGTTAAGATGGAAAGCTGTCGTAAGCTTTAGTGCAGGGCACGAGGCCGGAGGAGGCTGACCCGCAGCTCCCCAGCCATTGGGGCTTGCAAGAGCCTACACAGCATCAGTCCTGCCCTGTGTGTCACGTCCTCTGATGCCCTGGAAGTGTTTGCTCTGTCGTGCTAGTGTCTTAGTCAGAGAGATAAAAGGAAAGACGGAAACTGTCCGTGTTACAACGCACCCTAGTCAAAGGCGTCACAAGGTTTCTGCGAGGGGAGCAGCGTCAGTGACGTTTCCATGCCTGCCTACCCGCGATTTCCACATCACTGAACATTAAAGACACTTTGAGGAACGTTGAATGGACCCGTATTTCAGAGGAAAAGTGCGCAGCAGTTTGTGATCAGTTCCTCTGTAAGGACTGCATCGTTCTTAAAGGATCAGCTATGAACTTACAAGTGCTGGTCTAAAACCTTTTCACTTCTAAAAGCACACAAGGACAAGAATTGTCCTGTGCTTGCAAATGCAGCTTGTATTAGCTGTATGTGTTTTAGGACCGTGCCATGTAAGTATTTTGGGATGGCATTTAAAAATAATTTCAGTAATATTCAGAAAATTCTTCGCAGTAAAAAAACCCTTCTTTTCAGTGTCAGGCATGGTCTGGGAAGTGTCGGAGCTTATGGTAATTTAGAGTGATGCTGGAGGAAGCCCTTGTTTGTAGCCTGTAACATGGATATGCAGAAACTGGTTTTATATTCTGTTTTGAAAGATTATCTGTGAACACTTTAAGAACTGAGGACAGGATTTGTGATGCACAGAGTGAGAAGACAGTTCTTTGCTCAGCAGTGTTACTGCCCAGAGCCAGTCACTTTACTGGGTCATTTAGTCACCATCACAGAAACATGGTGGGATGACTCTCGTGACTGGAGTGCTGCAATGGATGGCTATAAGCTCTTCAGAAGGGATAGGCATGGAAGGAGAGGCGGTGGAGTGGCTCTGTATGTGAAATCAATGATTGTGAAGACCAACTCAAGTGCTTATGGGTAAGGATGGGGGGGAAGGCCAATGAGGCAGGTATCCTGCTGGGAGTCTGTTACAGACCACCCAGCCAGGATGAAGAGGCAGATGAAACATTCTATAAGCGGCTGGCAGAAGTCTCGCATTCTCTGGCCCTTGTTCTTGTAGGGGACATCAATTTACCAGACATCTGCTGGAAGTATAACACAGCAGAGAGGGAACAGTCTAGGAGGTTCCTGGAGTGTGTGGAAGATAACCTCCTGACACAGCTAGTGAGTGAGCCCACCAGGGGAGATGCCTTACTGGACCTGCTGTTTACAAACAGAGAAGGACTGGTGGGAGATGTGGTGGTCGGAGGCCATCTTGGGCTTAGCGACCATGACATGATAGAATTCTTGATTCCTGGTGAGGTAAGGAGAGGGGTCAGCAAAACTGCTACCATGGACTTCGGGAGGGCAGACTTCAGCCTGTTCAGGTCACTGGCTGAGAGGGTCCCTTGGGAGACTGTCCTGAAGGGCACAAGGGTCCAGGAAGGCTGGACAGCCTTCAACAAGGAGGTCTTAAAGGCGCAGGAGCAGGCGATCCCCATGTGCCGTAAGACGAGCTGGTGGGGAAGACGACCAGCCTGGCTGAACAGGGAGGTTTTGCTGGGACTCAGGGAAAAGAGGAGAGTTTATCACCTCTGGGAGAAGGGGCAGGCAACTCAAGAGGAGTACAGGGATCTCATTTGGTCATGCAGTGACAAAATTAGAAAGGCAAAAGCCCAGCTAGAACTCAATCTGGCCACAGTCATAAAGGATAACAAAAAATGTTTTTACAAATATATTAACAACAAAAAAGAGAGGCAAGGAGAATCACCATCCCTTACTGGTTATGGTGGGGAACATTGTCACCAAGGATGAGGACAAGACTGAGGTACTTAATGCCTTCTTTGCCTCAGTCTTTTAATAGCCGGACCAGGTATCTGCAGGGTGTTCAGCCCCCTGAGCTGGAAGACAGGGATGGAAGGCAGAATAAACTCCTCATAATCCAGCAGGAAACAGCTAAGGACCTGCTAAGCTGCCTGGACACCCACAAGTCTAGGGGGTCTGATAGGATCCACCCAAGAGTACTGAGGGAGCTGGTGGAGGAGCTTGCGAAGCCACTCTCCATCATTTATCAGCAGTCCTGGTTAACAGGGGAGGTCCCAGAAGACTGGAGGCTTGCCAGTGTGACACCCATCTACAAGAAAGGCCGGAAGGAGGATCCCGGGAACTACAGGCCTGTCAGCTGGGCCTTGGTACCGGGGAAGATTATGGAGTGGTTCATCTTGAGGGTCCTCACAGGGCATATGCAGGACAACCAAGCGATCTGACCCAGCCAGAATGGTTTCATGAAAGGTAGGTCCTGCTTGACCAACCTGATCTCCTTCTATGACCAGGTGACCCGCCTAGTGGATGAGTGAAAGACTGTGGATGCTGTCTACCTGGACTTTAGTAAAGCCTTTGGCACCATCTCCCACAGCATTCTCCTGGAGAAACTGGCAGCTCGTGGCTTAGACAGGTTTACTCTTTGCTGGGTAAAGAACTGGCTGGATGGCCGAGCCCAGAGAGTTGTGGTGAATGGCGTTAAATCCAGCTGGTGGCCGGTCACAAGTGGTGTTCCCCAGGGCTCGGTTCTGGGGCTGGTCCTATTCAATGTCTTTATCGATGATCTGGATGAGGGGATCGAGTGCTCCCTCAGTAAGTTTGCAGATGACACCAAGCTGGGTGGGAGTGTTCATCTGCTGGAGGGCAGGAGGGCTCTGCAGAGGGATCTGGACAGACTGGGTCGATGGGCAGAGGCCAACTGTATGAGGTTTAATAAGGCCAAGTGCCGGGTCCTGCACTTGGGTCACAACAACCCCATGCAACGCTACAGGCTTGGGGAGGAGTGGCTGGAGAGCTGCCCAGCAGAAAGGGACCTGGGGGTGCTGGTTGACAGCCGACTGAACATGAGCCGGCAGCGTGCCCAGGTGGCCAAGAAGGCCAGCATTGTCCTGGCCTGTATCAGAAATAGTGTGGCCAGCAGGAGTAGGGAAGTGATCGTGCCCCTGTACTCGGCACTGGTGAGGCCGCACCTCGAATCCCGTGTTCAGTTTTGGGCCCCTCACTACAAGAAGGATGTTGAGGTGCTGGAGCGTGTCCAGAGAAGGGCAACGAAGCTGGTGAGGGGTCTGGAGCACAAGTCTTATGAGGAGCAGCTGAGGGAACTGGGGTTGTTTAGTCTGGAGAAGAGGAGGCTGAGGGGAGACCTTATCGCTCTCTACAACTACCTGAAAGGGGGTTGTGGCGACGAGGGTGTTGGTCTCTTCTCCCAAGTAACAAGTGACAGGATGAGAGGAAATGGTCTCAAGTTGCGCCAGGGGAGGTTTAGATTGGATATTAGGAAAAATTTCTTCACTGAGAGGGTGGTCAAGCATTGGAACAGGCTGCCCAGGGAGGTGGTGGAGTCACCATCACTGGAAGTATTCAAAAAACGTGTGGACGTGGCACTTCAGGACATGGTTTAGTGGGCATGGTGGTGTTGGGTTGGTGGTTGGACTTGATGGTCTTAAAGGTCTTTTCCAAACTTAATGATTCTGTGATTCTGTGATTTGTTGCCCTGACCTTTTTCAGAATATTTTCATGAGGGTATTTTCTTATTTAAAATATATCTCCAGGCAGATGGAAGTAGCCCCATTATTTTATTTATTTTATTTTATTTTATTTTATTTTATTTTATTTTATTTTGTTTTGTTTTGTTTTGTTTTGTTTTGTTTTATTTTATTTTATTTTATTTTATTTTATTTTATTTTATTTTATTTTATTTTATTTTAAAGAAAACATGTGAAGATCTCTTCTCAGTTTGGCTATACCTATGAGATCAGTGCTATGTGTGCCCTCTGGAACTTGGTAGAAGACTACAGTGCATGGATAACATGCAGGGCAGTGGTGCTTTAGACGTATAACTGCAATAAACCAGAGGCAAATAAAGCTGATCTGCATACAAAATATTCCCTTAATTAAAAGGCAGATGAAGGAAGGCAGATCTTGCTCTGTTATGGCTACATTTTTCAGGATCCTAAAGAAGATCACAGGCTCTTTCTGCAACAGTTTT
This sequence comes from Phaethon aethereus, assembly GCF_964289735.1. NCBI lineage: Eukaryota > Metazoa > Chordata > Aves > Phaethontiformes > Phaethontidae > Phaethon > Phaethon aethereus. Next base: position 23,534,566 of record NC_138582.1, read on the forward strand.
TGTGAGAAATTAATGCTCTAGAAACGGTTCTTCTTATAAAAGATGCCAGCATGGATGGAACTGTGGAAAGAATCTCCTCATCACCAGCACGACAAGGGACCCATACAGAACTGCTTTTTATTTGCAATATATTACACTGAGTAAATATTAATGGGCCACGGGTGCTGGAGGCAAACCTTCTGGACCAGATCCAATGACTGCAGGTGTTACCATGGTAGTGCCTCCACCAGCTTCGAAGCGAAAAATGCTACTTGAGCAGCTCCACCATGCTGGCTCCTGTTCAGAGCCTGGGGCCTCAACTCAGTCCCACAGACCTACTTTTCCTACACAACTAATTATTATCCTCTCATGCTCTTGCAACACAATTGCACAACCACAGCAAAGGTTTGTGCTCTCCATGACAGTGCTGTCAACAAAAGGTCTCTTTGCATGGCTTTCGGGTCATGTTCTGTGAGATCTGTACTGGAACAAGGTCCCCAGGGAAGTGGTCATGGCCGCAAGCCTGTCAGTGGTCAAGAAGCGTTTGGGCAATGCTCATAGATATATGGTTTAACTTTTAGGTTGGCCTGTGTGGAGTCAGGAGTTGGATTTAATGATCCTCATGGTCCCTCCCAGCTCAGGATATTGTGAGATTCTATGATTCCAGCGTTTTCTACTTTTCCCACTTCCCAATATGTGACTACAAGAATATCCGTGCAACATTTTGGTGAAAACTTTAAGATCACTGGGTGCAAGAAATAAAAGTAGAAGAGGACTTATGCTTTTTTTTTAGCTTTTAATCATACACAAAATACCAAATAATGTTGCTCATTTAGTATGCAATAGAAGTATCATCTGTTAGAGAAGGACAAAGAAAGAACCTCATATGCAAACGCAAGCTGACCTCCAGTGTGTGTTACAATGGCTGGTTGAATTTTTACAGTCTGGGTCCTCCGCTCCTGTCACTTTATTCTGCCTTGGAAGTCTCTACTCAGTTGTAAGTGTTAGTAACTAATCAGTGGCCTGCTAGAGCCTGGATGCAAACTGTTTGCAGGATGAGCCCCAAAGGCTGGCAGTGGGAAGAGGTGTCCTTCCATCTGTAAAGAAAATCATAAGGCATGAACAGTGAATCAAACCAGAGCTATTACAATATCTTTTGCAATGTTTTTAAAAGGGCATTTATTGTAATATGTTGTGATTATGGAAATCTCTCTCTCTTTTTTTTTCCCCCTGGAGGTGTGTATTAAAACATGTAAAAACATTTGTGGCTTGTTGCATTTTTTCATTTGCAGAGTTTATTCCTAGAGCTGGGCGATCCTCTTCAGCACAAGATCTAACTAGAGGGTACTTTGCGCCTCCAGTGATGAAGAAGGCACCATTTGTTTTATGGGAGGAGGCAACTGCAAAGTATAGGTTTCTTCCTAACAGCTCGGTGGCTGCATTGCAAATAAGACCATCACTTATATTGCCCATATTTACGTAGTCTAAATATCACCAAAGAACATAGGCTGCAAGAATCTGGGCCTAAAAGCATCACAGTTCCTTTATTTCCCTTCTTGCAATGCATAAGAAAAGCCCGGTTGTGGTAAAATGTTCCTTGCTGCAAATTACATCTTAAGCACAATTAACATTCAAGGTACTAATATGGAAGCGGTTCAAAGAAGGATTTCTGTCCTGAGGTTCTTTGAATTAATTCTTTGTACATCATCTGTAAGCATTAAGTCCTCGGTATTGGTCTTGTATATGTACAAAATTGTGATTGCCCCATTGTGAACCAAAGCAACACTTTCACTCAACGTAGAGGATTGAGATGATACCCATTATCACATTGGTACTGATTGTGGATACCACTGAAATAGCTTTTATTAAATTAACCACTTCAGGAGACAGGTAATATATGAGTGTACTTATCAAAATGAGTTATTTCTCCATGATCTGTTTGCAACCTGATGGCTTGCAAGAAGCTGAAAAATAAAGCATTTATATCTGCAATTAGCACCACACATCTGAAGAATACCTTGAACTTGGGCTTCTATTATACCTGGAGTTGATAAGACAAGTTTAACTGCTATGTGGCCTTTTGGGCCAAATCCTATTTCAATAATGGCAATAGTAAAATTAATGTACCTGAAGCTTCTGTAAAATTACTCTGCTGAATTTGGGCAGCTAGGCTCACCTATGCTTGAGTATGAATTTTTTTGAAAATATTTCTCTCCTTAGAAGGACACGTATTCCCACTAACTCCATCTTCAAACTTTTCTAGTTGATATTTTTCTCCCACTTGTCACTTTTACCTAATTGAATTAACAGATCTGTATTTATTTGCAGAGGTTTGGACAGCTTATGTTTAGGACTTCTTAACCTAAATCACTGCAAAAGAAGAATTTAAATTTCCACAAATTCCAACTGCAATTTCAAGGTTTCTCTGATCTTTTCCAGCCCCTCGAGGTATACAAAACACAATTTAGTTCCTTGAAACTTGGTATGCTTCTTTCCAAAGAGCCCGCCTGGTGATGAAGGGACATGAATGACTGTTAATGCATTCTCTGCTTCATATTTTATCTCCTGAAATACTGCATATAATTCAGTTGATTTTGCAATTATCGTAGTGGAAACTAATATTGCGGAGGGTTTATTATTATTATTTAAGTCATGTTATTTTTAATAGTGTTCTGGTATATTAAATTCTAAGCGCATTCTTGGCAAGGAGTCTCCGTAGCTCATGGCTCCTCCTCTCACAGCTTAGTTGCTTCAGTTGATGCTGTGACTGCCATTACAGTGACACTTTCAGAGCATCACTCAAGCACATTAATGCAGCTTTAATTACCGATACAGTTACCCTGCCAATATACAAGCTCCACTGTACCATCCAGATAATTCTTCATGGGCATTTATGTTTATGTATTTACCCACAGCACAAAATCACTTGACCTTTAGTAAAGTTTGTTGCTTTATCTCTCTGTACCACGTTCCATGCAGTCCTCTCAAAATTTATTCCTCACTAGTTTAAAAGCCATCATTTCCACTGTCTTATTATGAAAACCTGAGCTTCTGGTCGGGGGGTTGGGTTGACTTTTCCCTTTTTATTTTTCCCTGCAACTTCTTTGGAATATTAGGATTCTGATCTGCCTACAAACCCCAAGCAGTTAAATACAACTTTGGGCAGTTTTTCTGTTTAAGGGCGTGATTTCGGGTTGCTTATTATGACAGTCTTGCAGTACCAGTGGTTATCTGGCATGGGTAGGTATATAACTTTGTATTTTCATTGGAATCTCACTCACTTATTCTCTTTTCTGCGAGTACTGGAAGCTTAACCTGTCATTAGTATTCTTTGTGATCTTTTGAAAAATATCAGCTGAATCATTGTAACACAAGGAAAATAGGTACCCCTCAAATTTGTCTCAAGTTTCCCTTCTATTAGGGCGTGAAACTATGTGAAAACTTCATTTTTGGCTTGAGCCAAAAGCAGTTGCACATAGAGATGAACATTAGTGAAAACTAATGACGCCATCCTCGGCTTCCCGGCAGTGGAAGAAAAGAGGAGTTATCAGAGGAGGATGAGCCAAGAGAATGACCTGGTTTTCCAACGTTGTGCACAGAGAGAGACATAAGCCGCGGCTGATGAGGAATGCTAATGGCATCGTGCAGCTGGCATCTCACGCTAAAGCAAGCAGCCGCAGTGACAGCTTGGTACCGCCATCGGAAGAAATCAGCACCCATCTTGCGGGAAGCAGAGCTGCGTGGTTTCTTATCACTGAGGGATTTCACTGCAGCACTTTGTTATTAACTTTATTTTATACTCCACTCGTTGGGTCATTAAGGATGCCATGCGAACGTGTGATTTAAATCTCCCATATGGGACTCTGGCAAACGGAAACGGTACGTGGGCCCCACGGCTTTGTGGTGTCACCGCCCCACAGAAGCTTATCTAAGGTGTGGTAGGAAGAGACAATTTGCTCCAAGGAGAGCAGCAGCAACCACGTCTGCTTCCCATGACTTCTGCCTTATTTTTTGTACTGCAGAAGTCCTAGCTCACCTTGTCACATCCCTGTCTCACTCCTCCTCCACAGCCCCTTCTCTCTCCCTTGCCCATGGTAGCCTGCCAAGGGCCGGCCAGGGAGGAGGCAGTGCGTGCTGCGGCTGCTCCCACCAGTGCTGTCCGGCTAAACAGAGCAGATGATCGCCGAGCTCCTGCTGACACCTCATCTCTGTGCAAGCGGCCACTCTGCTGCAGAAAAAAATGATGAGCAGAATGTGAGTTTTATCCAGTGCCCTCCCACCAACAGAAGAGGACTCTATTTGCTAAATAAACCCTTTTTACTTGGAACAAAAAGCTGAAGACAAGACCTGCTGCAGGTGGGACTTCTAACATGACTCCCTAGAAAAAGACAAGTGCTACCCTGGAGAAACGCAGAGACTTTGGAGTGCTGAAATCACAGAGCTGTATCCGACTGGAGCCCAGGGGAAGGTATAGCGAGCATGATGGATTGCCTTTGCTGCAGTGAAAGGCTGCTGCTACCGGTATCTATAGCCTTCCCTCAAACTGAAAATGAAGCAGCTGTCTGCCGCTTTCCGGTATTTCTGTTGGAAAACTGAAGTTTAGAAGTCATGTATCATCTGTCAAAAATCTTTATGAATCTTGCTGTGATAAATGCAGGGGTGATGAATACGTACTGTGGAGTTTTGCAGCAGAGAAGCAGAGCTCGCTGTTTCAGGCAGCCCTAGCCCAGTCATGCAGAGTTTGTTGAGGGCTCTTTTATCGAGAAGGAGAACCTCAAGGAAATATTATCCCAGCCAAAAGGTTGGCAGGAGACAGGGTGTCATCTGGATGATGGGAATATTCTTTCGGTCAGAATTCAGAAACCAGAGGGCTTACAGAGACAGTAACGAGACAGAGCTTTAGAGTAAAGGGTACCAAACACAGCAGCATCTTAGCTGTGGTCCTGCAAGCGGGATTACCATCTCAAATCTCCCTGTTGCAGTTGCTGATTTTATTCAAGGTGAACAGATTTATGAACACATTGTATGGACAGCAGAATAAGGAGGATGATTTGAATGTCTAGTCCATTTCTTTTTCTCAGTCCATCTCTCCTCAGGAAAAATGCTGAGGCCCTTACATCCTCATTTCTACGTAGTCCTTGGCAGAAGGGACAATCCATGGTTGTTATGTTTAAGATTTTACAGAGAACAACATGGTATTTGGGGTGTTTTTAAGTGTTCACCATCAGTATGTTTTCTGAGTTTGCCTTTATCCCCAGCAATCACCTCTTCCTATCATCTTCAGGGGGATTAAACTGGTGAGAAGAGTCCCCTGCTCAACACGAAGCAAGAAAACATGGAGCTCAGAAAATGGGGGAAGGTACTAGGATGAGAAAAAAATCCCTGAGGAATTAGATAAATAGAAGGAAGAAGAGATGTGCCTGGTGGGGCTGCATCCAGGTGTGGGTGGAAGGGAAGGGAGGAAGGGCTGGGAGAGCAAAGGAGGTTTGGGAGGGGACAGGTGAGTGTGTGTGGGGTGACTGGGGCAGACCACCCCAGTGTCGGTGGCCCAGGGCCTGGCTTGTCATTATTAAGGTAACCACAGAAAGGGGAGATAAATGCCCCCTTCTGTAACCCCCCCATGTTATGAAAGGAAAGAATTTTCTCTAAATAACAACCAGAATTTGCTGTGCCTGCATTATTTTGAAACCTGGAATAAAACAAATCAAGGTGGAACACACCTGTCCTTTGATGATAGAAGGAAATTTGAATATGAGTGAAAAATATCAAGAATTATTTTTTTAATAAATCTTACAGTTGAATTTTTAAAGTCCCTGTGGTAATTTTGTGTTGCCCCTTTTTTTTTTTTAAAAGACTTGAGGCTGTCAGTGTAGTGTGGCACATTAAAAAACTCAATACATGTTCCACTGTAGCAGTTAACTGTACAGTAAGACTTTCCAGAATCTTGGAGATCCGGTATTTCATGTGTGCCCTGCTTTTGCCGCCATGGAATTTCAGCAGGCATCGAAATATCAAAGCCCAGCATTCACAAGGTAGCTTTAATACCTTGCAGGAATGATAAGATTTGGGCAAGACATTTTTCCTTAAGACCAGGCACTTATGTTTTCAGCCAAAATATGATTTCTGGGATCAGGTGCTCTGCTGCTACCTGTTTTCAGCTTTTTATTTTGTAAGGCATTTACATTCCTTAGCTGGATTAGGTCTACATGAAGAAGGCACATGCTGAAGGAAAGGAGTGATAATGGAAATTCAGAGTGCAGAGCAGCAGAGTAAGGTCCATGGCAAGCAGTGTTGCAGCATAAGGGCTAACAATTTATAAGATCAAATATTTGTATTCTCAGGGACTACACTTTCTTCGTTAATTTGCAATTACCATGAGCTCATGATAAATTTCAGGGGAGAAAAAAGGTAATAATTGTCTTGTTAACAATTAGAAAAGGCATGATGTTAAAAATGCCATAAGAATATTTAAATTCAGACATTTTCCTTAAGATTGTATATTCATTAAGTGACTGTAAAAGCATAATTAAGATTTTTTAAATTTATGCAATGATGAGAAATACAGACAAAATTCTTACAGTTTAAGATTTTGTGAAAATGATGACTTGGGCATTGACAAGGATTTATTAGATGAAACTTGTTCATGGAACGACTTTTTTCTAGACTTTAATATCTCAATTTCAAACTTATCAGTTTGCCATGGTTTCAGATATATTAGACTTGTTAAATGCAAGAGTATAACCATTAGCTTTGGATAATAAATGGTCTGTTGTAAGAAATAATTTAGCATATCATCAAAGCAAATAGTAGAACTAATTGCATTCCATTTATCATTGGCCGTGTCAAATCTGGTGTGGTATTTAAAAGCAAACTTTGTCTGAGAATTAAATGGAAGTCATTGACATTGATTACACTTATGATTGTGTTTACATGTAGTAAAATCTCAGAAACACATATTATAACACATGCCTCAATATTATTATAATAATTAATTTAAACTCAGCTTCCGTTACAGAAAATGGTAAACATTTCTTTGGCTTCTCAAAGTAAACCTAAGGCCAAAGTCCTGCTCCATAACTAGAAAAATACTGGGATATCCTGAGTAAAGGACCATCTTGGGGGGTGGTAACCTTAAATACACGCTGCTTTAGGCATTTCTTTTCCGTGATGGATGACACCTGGGCTGCCATCTCTCCTTCCAGCTCCAGCACCACCGGAGCTGATGTGGGCATCCAGCTCAGCTGTGGGACTGCAGCAGCTTGCCAGATGCTGTGCTGGGTCCCTGCCCCACACTTCCAGGCAGTGGAGAAGAGGGGAAACAAATTCTAAATTATGCAAGAAAATTATATATAACAAGAAAGATTTTTTTTTTTTTAATTTCAGGAATGAACAGAAATTATATGCTCTGTTGGAAAATCATCTTTAACAAAAAAAACCAAATCCCAGTCTTGGAGTGCCAGGCAAAGTTAATGGCCCAAGACTAGCTTCAGTGGTGCTTTTCATGAGCAGATGCAGGGTAAGCAGGCAGGGAGCAGCCACTGCAGTATGCTTACTGGTACCAGTACCAGGTCCTTGCATAAGACCATCTCTCTCCTCCTTGCAATGGTTGAGCTTGCAGGGGCTGGGCGGTTTGCTGTCCCCTGGCCTGGGAGCTCTCTGCAGGGAGGTAAGCAGCAGGGGCACGTCCCAGACAGGACTGGGCTGGGAGAGGACCGGGACCCCTAAGGACTGCCCAGGGCTGAAGGCTGAGCTCAGCTCAGCAGCTCTCAGTATCTCAGTCCTCCTGCCCCAGCTGCAGCCCCAGCTGTCCCAGGGGCTTCCTGGCTGTGCATGACCCCACTGCCCCACACAGATGGTCTTGCCTTGGGGTTCTGGAGATGTTAAAGCTAGCTGAGATCTTCTGGCTTAGCACTTAGGTCTTCTGGTTTGAGTGTGCACACTGGGCCATACGTTCTTCCTCCTGAAATAGGGCATGACAAAGAGGATTAGGTACTAACCAGAAGACACTGCCCCATGCTTGCCTGGTGCTCACTTCATGTTCAGCTTTCACTTGCCTTTTGAGTCGGTCAGATTTGGAAGGTACTGACTATTTTGACCGGCTGTGAGGAAATGGAGGGTAATAAAAATAACCCAGACCTAGTTGCTTTGCTTTGCTAACTTTCCTATTGCTTCTGCCAATCTGGTGGGCCATAGCAAAGCCAGGGGATAGCACTGACACAGTATCCTGAGCAGATGATATCCGTAGCTACTGTTTCACTTCCAATAATGTAATGGCTGATCCAGGACGTTGTCCCACATTCTTCAGCCAACAGTGGCTAGAGTTCTAAACAAGATCAGGGATCTTAATGGCAACAAAATTAAAAAGGGATTTCCTTTCCCATTTTTTAGGACCACAGAAAGACTGAGGCTGGAAAAAGAAATTGCAATCTACAACCCTTTTAGAGTTAAGGGCCTGCCCCAAGGGAAAAAGAGCAGCAGGTACACGAACGCAGTTTCCTAGAGGTGAAGATCAAACTTGGTTGCATGCAATTAGGGACTCAAAAGCAGGTTAACCAGCAACCTGTTTGAAGGCCCTGAGTACCAACAGCATCACTACTGCAGTGGTCTGACAATAAAATGCACAGGTCCAGAGCCTGTTCGTTCCTGTATGTACGTGACATGGATCCTGTGGATCCTTCTGTATGTTCTTAACTACATTACAGGGGTAATTACTCCATGCTGGTCACAACTGCCAGCCTGTCATCTATGGGTTTTCTGTTTTTTATAGGGAAAAATATAAATTATTTTTGAAAAGGTCTGTCGACTTCTAAGTGAAAAATCCATGTGTTACAGAAAATTTAAATGCAGAGGGAAGTGAGCAGTGGCATCTTCCTCCTAGTAACATTAGCAACTCTATTCATGCAAGCAAAGTAAACAGGATTTATCTTAAAGGGGTCAATTTTTTTTTTTCAGATGTGTTGCCACTTGCTTTGAAAGCAGTGAAAGAGTTTGCTAGGGTTTTGTCTGTCTAAGAGTCCTGCCCCTTTCACCCTGGTGGAAAGGCCTCTGCCTTGACTTGTGGTTCTCTCATCCCCTGAATGTGTGAGACAACATTGTCAATGAAGCAGAAAATGCAGGCACACGTTTGGAGGCATCTCAGACAGTGCTGGAGTGCAATCTCAAGAGACCACTTTCCTTCTTGCTGCTTTTGGATGACAAGGGGTAGATCACCGCCACCTCTTAGAGCTGGGAGGGTGATGAAAGACATTGACAAGTGGAAAGTGCTTCTCCAGGGGTTCGCTGGAAATCTTCCTCTTGAAGACTGTGAGTCTTCATTCTTGATGAAATGCCCTACCAGCCAGTGGAAGCTCAGCAAAACTGCGGGCTGCCGGCGGGCATTGCATCTAGAAATCACGAGAAGAACATGTGCATGTTCAGAAAGCTGGAAGGTGACCGACAAGAACAACTAGCAGGCCAAGAAGCCTGAAAACATTCTTAATCGTTGCCTAGAGCTAGGACCACACTTGGGGAAGACTACTTACAGAAGAACTACTTACGGGGCTGAGAATAAACATCTGGGAACAAAAACTCCTTGCATATGCAACAAACAACAACAAAGAGAGTATTCATTCCAAAGAAGTTAATAAAAAAGAATGTCCCCATTCGGTAACCACCAGTAACAGCACATGATACGCATATTTTTAACCTCCGTGCATGGTACACAGACTACTTTATCCCATTTCAGTGTTTGGACTGTTGCATTTTTAAATTGATACAGTCTTATCACTGTTAACTAGTTCACTCTTCCGGGAGCCACCACCTCCTGTTTATCTGCAGAGGGAAACCCCATGTCTCTTCTCCGATCCAGAGATATTTGTAATGAGAAATGATAAATGAAGGCCTAACCCTCAGCCTCCAGCTGATCCTTCAGGTTTTAGTGATGATCCATGACATGTGGATAGCAGGAACTAGAGTGTGAATGATTAATACACAGCTCAGTATCTACCACGTAGTGAGCCCAAGTCATTTCTAACCTGGGCTGGACTTGGGCACATTTCCTAACAGTAAGAAGTCCATACCCTGTTGCAGGTACTTGAAGCTTTTGAGTCTTCTTTACTAGTTAATGTGGCATAGGCATGCAGGTCGCTAGATTCTCAAGTAATGTTCATATCTGAATATTCTCGTCAATAGTCTTTATTTAAGAGCTCAGATATTTAGTTCACAGTGATTTTCTTTTAGTCTGTGTCCATCCACTCTAGATTTTTTGGAGGTGAAAACATTCTATCATTGGACTGACAGGACACTGTAGCTGTAAAAAGCAAAGCTGGGCTTATGATACATTGCTGGACACCCCTAAAACAGGACTGAATTTTCTCTTGCTCGCTCCTTCTACCTTCGATTTAGTAAAACAATCCCAACTTAATTTTACTTCCTTGTGGTAGCTTTATATAGTGCTTTGAGCTGCTGCTTCCATTAATTTTCCATAAGCATCTATAGAAGCTAAGTCAGGCAAAATAATCCTGGTATATATTCCTTTTTTTAACCTTTCCTTTGTGTAAAGTATGAGATCTATTCTGTAACTATTCTATGTATAAGTTACACTTAAACTTACCCTTCTTCTGAAGCCAAACCAATCCATACTAGGAAGCTGGGACCTTATTTCTGCCCCAGTTGTTTTGATCCAGCAAACTATTCAGTAAATATAGGTGAGAGGTGACTGCTCTGTGTGAGTTAAGGCAGAGATGTCTTTCCTCCCACCACCTATGTGCTTTTAATGATTATGAATCATTCTTTCAGTTGGTTATCAGTATGTTTGTCAACTGGACATGAACAGTGATAGGTCCAAAGTATGCAGCAATGAAAATGGTCTGAAGATCAGAGTATCAATTGATATTACTGCCACAAGGTCCTACTTATACAGGTTGTTTTACTAAAAAGAGAGACTATTTGAAAGCTAGTATTTCTACAGCATTGTGGGCATGAGAGATCCGGAGCTGTCACAGCCTTCATTTTCCTTTTCTTGTGCCTCTGCGCTATGCGTAGATGTTCCTGCCCTGAGCAGCTCAGACAAAAATGCAGTTTGGACCCTTTCCTCCTACCGCAGTGGCTGGGTGCTCTGGCTGTATGGCTACAGATTGTTGACTATACCTGGCATCGAATGTAAAAGGAGCCAGGACAGGGACCATATTGTCAAGTTCAAGCATTCAGAAATCAAAGCAACCTTTTCCCTACATCCAAAGGTGGATCGTTACTTGTATTTGTCTTCTGTTGTGCTGAGTTTTCAATAGCTAGGGACATTTTATTCTCAATGGAAGATGAAATTCCTCTGTAATCACATAATTCCTGCACCTGAGGCTTTAAGGAAAAACACGGACTGCTGCAGGAGTTGGCAGCAGTGGGGGAAGAGGAAGAGGAGATGGAGGAGGAAATAATCTCATTCTCTCACCTGCAGGAGCGGAATCCAATCCTGCTGCTGACGCCTGGTGATAGAGGGTGCATCAGAGAGGGAGAGGAAATGGGAGAACCAGAGGAGAGAAGAGGTAGCCTGTAGGAACACATAAAGAGAAGGAAATACTTGGGATTAGCAGGGAAGGTCATTGGGCTATGCAGCCTTCAGACGTCTGTCCAAACCAATTTGCAGCTCCTGACCGCTGGGTTGCCTCACCAGTGGGTATTTTCTGCACTCCAAAAGACGAGATGAGGAAGGGTGTCTTTCCTGCTCCAGTTTATCTGCGTCATAGGGACACCACCTGATTTTGTCTACATCCAGCTGTGAACCATGCTGAAAATAAAATGAGTGGAGGCAAAAAAAAAAAAGGGAAAGTAGTAGAAGTGCCTCACAGTTGGAAGTAAGGGGAACTCAGGGCTGCACATGTATTTTGTGCTCTGCTGTCTTTTTATCTTTGGAGAACAAAATGTGAATTGTTACTTTAGTAATCTACGAGACATACTGTGCATATGGAGCCAAACAAGGTTAGGAATCCAAGTAGTACAACTGAGTGTAGAGAAACATTAATGAGGCAGAAGAAAATTTTATGTTAGCTTTTTTACATTTTGCCTCTCCAGACAAAACAGAACTGCTGTTCTGTGTAGCACTATACTAAAATATCTGTAGATATATTTTAGTATATATCATTAATATCATTTATTCACCAGTTAATATCACCAGTGGTAGTGGAAAGAGTGTATAAAGCATTCATCCATCAATTTTTTCTCATTCTCTCCCAAACAGTGTGCCACTTTTTTTTTTTTCCAGTAGATTTGAAAGGATGAAGTTTATGTTTCTGTTTTCAAGTGTTGCTTCCTCCATATGAGCAGGAAATCCTCCCTCCTTCCATAGGTTTTTAAAATAGCTGACAGTGCCCCCAATTAATTGCATATCAAACTGAAGTTCTTTTTCCTGTCCTAAGTGACTGTCCTCCTCTCTTAAATAGTCCATCTGTTTTCTTACTCCTGGGAAGAATATTAAAAACATCCCCTACCTACCAAACCAAAAACTCCTGTGGGAAGATGAATGTAGATGAGGTGGTGGTATGTGGCACTTATATCACTCATATATTGCTGGGAGACATTAAAAACACAGATAAAATACATAGTTCTACACAGAACTTATTCTTTGCCTTTTCCCTGCTGGATCAATTTTTGGCAGCACATAAATGCCTCCAAACTAATCAAGTCCTCTTCCTAGTTTAAATACCTTCCAAAAATGTCTTTTTAAAAATCTACCTTCCCAGAGAATACAGCTTTCTGTATTGCTCCTCTGCATATATAACTATAACCTTTGTCCTCTCCTCTAACCCTTCCTCCTTTCTTTGCCTGTTAATAATTCACATTTATTGTGCTGTGTCCAAGCTCTGTCCAAATCTCTCTTCCTATCTCTCTATACCTTTTTTGGTTTGGTTTTGTTTGTTGGGGTTTTTTTATATACTCTGATTCCTCCTCCTGCATTGGAACCCAAATGAACAGGTAAGTCACCGATGAAGGCTGTGATACAGAACATACCTGAGAAAACAGCAGTGTAAACCACTCCATTCTTAGTCCTCAATTCAGGGTTTGTTGCAAATGTACATGAGAGGTCTTCTGACTTTCTAATCGATGTGTCTGCTTTTACTGACTGCATCCATAACCTACTAGTGCTGCTATCTGGAAAGATGAGACGCTGTAATGAGACTGCATATATTTGTCAGTTCCCTTCCTCCTCCTTTAAAATGATATGCAAAAGAGAAGTTGACAACAGATGAAAAGAGTAAACAAACTCTATCCCTGCATGCTGCAGGAAACTCGTTTTATTATCAAACAGGGTTTGATAATAAAACTAGTCTTGTTATGTAATAAAACAAAACTTACTCTCATTTTAGTTCTGAAAAGATGACAGGTGTGTATCTATTCACCACTTTTCTAAATTCTCTCTGCTATAAAGCTAAACCAACCCAGCTTTGCTTTGGAAAAAGAAATATCCAAACTGTACTAACACACCTTTTTAAAAAGAAAATTAATGTGCCTGGAGATGAATAATTACTTTCCAGAACAAGTGTATCTTTTAGTGGGCCTCAGTGAACTGGATAACTATTTTAGTGTCCGGCAAGAATTGTGACTACTGGAGTGAGTTTTTTTAAAAACAGCCCTGTGTGATTTGGTAAAGTTGACACGGCAGACTGGGGCTGGCAGATCAGGGTTCATCCTCAGCTCCGCCATGGAACAGTTTTGTGACCTTTAACTGAGGCGCCTGATCGCCGAGTGGCTCTTCACTTGCAGCAGAGCCACGTTTCCTCACAAGGGTGTTATCAAGCTAGTAAAGGCTTGGGGATGGTGCTGAAGATGTCCCAGAGCCTCAGTGAAACTCTGTGGCATATACACGTCAGCTAAATCCTTCATGTATTTACTTATGAGAGTCTTGAAGGCCCGAAATCCATGAAAGACTGAGGGTGCCAGGTATGCAGCGTGATTAGTCTCCTCCAGCAAGAGTTATTAACAGCTTACCAACGCTCAGTGGGGCCGTGCGAGTTACTAACCTGTTGTTAACTCGGTGAACGAAGCTTCTGACTGGCCATTAAGACCTGGTTTCTTCTCCCACCTGCTCAAAGCTCTAGTGACAGGGGAAGGACGGGTCTTATTTTTGCAGAAACCATTACTGAAACACAGATTCAAGTTGCCGTATGAACTCACGCTCGGGTCTCCGCCTGCCCTGGACCCTGAGGGACGCCTTTAATTGAGCCCTACGTGGTCCCTACCCTTCCTTCTGTCAGGGACTTCCCCGGCCTCTCCAGCAGCGCCCACGGTGCTGGCCATGGAAGGCGGCCTGCCGGGGACACGCGCCTCGCCGGGCGAGTCGCGTCCCCGGGGCCCGGTCCCGCCCCGCCCGCACCTGCGCCCGGCCCAGCCCCGCCGCCTCCATGTTGGGCGGCGGGGCCCGGGGCAGCGTACCCGCCGGCGGCGCTCGGCGCATGCCCACCCCGGCCCGCCGCGGCGGGGGGGGGGTGTTGCGGCGGCGGCGGCGCCTCCCGCCCCGCGGAGCGGTGACGCGTCGCGCCGGGTCTCTCCCCGCCCCCCTCGCCCGCCCTATAAGAAAGCTGCCGGTAGCGGCCTTCTCTTCTCGCCTTCCCGCTCGCCTCGCCGCCCGGTGGCCGTGCTCCCGCCTCCGCCGCCAGCTGCCGCAGCCCCGCGCCCCCAACCCGCTCCGGCTCTGTCTCTCTCTGCCTGTGCCCTCGCGTCTCAGCGCTGCGCTGCGCTTTCCCCGCCGGTCGCTCCCGCAGCCTATGGCCCTGGAAGGCGCCGCTGCCGCCGCCTGTATTTCTGCTGTAGGTTCCCACATCCCTCTTTAAAAATTCCGCCTAAAAAGAGAAGACGATTTACCAAATCTTTCGGGCCGTTATCTCACGTGAGTACCGCTGCCGGGCGTCCCGGCGCCCCTGGCCACCCCGCCGGGCCGGGGCTCCCGCCGCGGGGGAGGCGGCGGGAGGGAGGGAGGCGACGACGCCCACCCTGAGCCCCGGAACGGGCCGGGGCGTCCCTTGACACCGGCGGCGGGCGGGAGTGGAAGGAGCTCTCACCTCCCCGGGGCCCGTGGAGGGGCAGGCCCTTGTTTCCCCTAGTGCAAGGAGGGGAAGGGGGAGCGGCGGCCGCGGCACCCGAGAAGGGCGGAGGGGCGCCCGGCGGGTAGCACCGCCGCCAGCCGCCGTGGTGGTGCCGGGCGGGGAGGGGGATGGGGCTAGCTCCTTCCCGCTGCCCTTTCTCCGTTCGCCCGGCGGCGTGGGGCGAGACCGGCTGCCACCGGCGGCGGCAGATGGAGAGCGGCGGATGAGTCAGAGCTGAGGCTCCCCCTCTCCCCGGCGCGCAGCGAGGCGCCGGGCGGTGCGGGGCCGCCGCCCGGGAGCGGGGCGGGCGGGAACCGGGGCCCCCGGTGCCCCTTAGGGCGGCGGTGGTGGCGGGTGGAGGGGGTCAGCGGCGGCCGCGCTAACATGGCGGACAGCCCTGCGTGTGAGAGGCGGCGAGGCGGGAGGGGGAGGCCGGGGACCGGAGCGAGTGCTGCTCCGGGGCCGCCGTTCCCCCTTCTCCCCCAACCCCGCAGGGCGCGGGAGAGCGGTGGGGCCGCCAGTTCCGCGGGGAGCGGGGGCTCAGCGGCCGCCCTAACATGGCGGATTCCTACGGAGGGGGGCTGCGTGGTGCCTTTCCCCTCAGCAGCCGGGGCAGTGCCCCGCGGCGGGAGACCCGTTCCCGCCGGGCATTGCTAGCTCTCGCAGTGTGCCCCTTCTTGGGGAAGGGGACGAGGGGCATCCTCGCCTGGATCCCTCGGGTAGAGGGGCTCCCCTGCACCCTGGCGTGCCGTCCCTTCGGCCGGCGGCAGCTGCCCGGC
Organism: Phaethon aethereus; assembly: GCF_964289735.1. Classification (NCBI taxonomy): domain Eukaryota; kingdom Metazoa; phylum Chordata; class Aves; order Phaethontiformes; family Phaethontidae; genus Phaethon; species Phaethon aethereus. Next base: position 23,550,377 of record NC_138582.1, read on the forward strand.
CTCGGGATCCCTGACTCCCGTGCAGGTCTTGGCGAATCCCTTCCCCTCGGGTGCAGGCAGCCCACTCGGGCCCGGGGGGAGCAGCTGCCTGACAGGCGGCTTTGAGGCTGGCCTGGCTGGCGGGGGGCAGAGAGGTTGGCGAAGCGCTGGTGGCACGGCGTCTTTGCTCGCCGGCTGCTCAGAGGCCATGTTGTGCGTCTGTAACCGTGGCTATCCATCCGGGCTCCTGCTGTCACGCTCCTCTTCCCTGCTCCCCTGACCTGGGCCTGTGGGCGCCAGCCCGAGGCGTCACCCTGTCTCCTTCGGCGCGGTGGTCGGGGGGCATGCTGAGGAATGGGCCAGCAGCGCGAGCTGTCAGGGCGCCGCACAAGTGGTACAGACATAGCACAAGTGATGCTTTCCGGGACAAGTGCTGGGATGACAGGGCGAATTGCCATCATGCAGAGGGGCCGGGGGTCCTCCAGGGTACGGAAAGTGGAGCCCTTCCCTCTTGCCTGCAGTCTTCTCCCTGTGCCAGGGGTGTTTGGTTGTCTCAAGGACACGTGTTTCCCCCCCTCCGCTTGGTCAGCCTGTTAGCGTAGAGGTTTGGTGCTGCCCATCCTTCTGGAAGTCTCTTCGTTGAGCCTCAACCTCCTTGGCTTGGCTACCTTCACTGGTACTTGTGGCCCAGTCACTGCTGCTGTACTGGTGGCTTTCTCAAAGTAACAGAGAAGAGGGTCCAGTCACTGCTCAGCTGCCAGCTGGGTGTGTGTGTGCGCCTGGATATCAGGGTATCCTGAGTGTGCGTGTGCTCGCTGCGGTGCCATTCCCTGTTTGGTGAGAGGTGCCTGTTACTGCTTGTAGTGATGAAAGGTCTGCAGGGGTGCCTGTTACTGGTTGTAGGGGAGCTGGGGGTTCATGCGTGTATGAGGGGGGTAGTGCAAATGCAGGAATGTGGGGCAGCTGGTGTGGCCGAGGAGGATGCTGTTATGGCTTGTTACTAGACAGCACTCTAGGTCTTTTCCAGTTGGCAGTCTAGGCTCAGTCGGAGCCCAAGAAGATGTGTATCTGTGCGGGGGGTACCCTGGTTGTGGTGAGGAGGGAAGTGAACATAAGTCATCTTTTGAGTCTTTCTGAAGTGCATCTTCTGCAGTGCAAAATCCCGCACAGCCGACATGTGCAAGCAGGCAGGCGAAGCGCTGTGTTTCAGATCTCTGCAGCAGTCTCCAGTGACCGAGCAGGATTCGGTTGTGTAGTCCCAGTCCAAAACAGCTGCCCTGAACTAAAAGGCCGTGTGGCATCCAATAAAGTGGGTTAGACCAGCCTGCCCTCCCAGCCAGACACGTGGCTGGGTCTACTCTGTGGTGATGGGTTGGGGGGGGTGTGCTGCCCCACTTCTGTGTCTGCCATGGCTGCAGGATTTCTGGCTCTGAGGATACTGCACTTGCCTGCTATTCTTCTGTGGATAAATGCGGGAGGGGGGAGGTGGGGGTTGTAGATAATGGTGATGGTAGGAGGGGTTTGTTCCAGTCTGGACTGGTCCAGTCTAGTTCTTTCCTTCCTGTCACCGTGTGAACAATGCTGCTGGTGCTTGCGACACGGCAGCCCCCTCCCATGCTGTGGTGATGAGCTCCCTTCCCTGCTGGCTCTGCTGCCCTAGGCTGAGACCCGCAGCCAGCCGGCCTGCTGCCCCCCTCCCACCAGGCCTTCAGCTCGGGGGGAAGGCTGTTAAACCCCAGAAAAAGAGAGGTCTTTGCAAGACTTCGGGAGGGGGAGGGTGTTGTTTGGTGGTGAACAGCAATGTTTCTCCTGTGGGGACAGTTTTACTGGAGGCAAGAGGGAGGCTGACTGCCCTGGGGCAAGCAGATTCTGCCTCTCCCTGTGCCGGAAGGCTAGTGCAGGTGTGTGTTTACAGCAATGCCAGGCTGTATGGTCTGGAAATTATTCTATCTCTCCAATTAAAGGAGAGACCGAGTGCTTTGGAAGGGAATTAAGACTTGTCCCTTCCTGAAAGGGAGGCTTAATTGTGTAATGGACTAATTTGGGTATAATGTTAAATTTCAGTTCAAAATGTTCATGTAGTGCAGGAGCAAGAGCATGGTTGGTGGGAGAATTCCTCAGGGACCTGCGCTCCCCCAGAGACTGCCTTGCTGCAACGCCCTGGCCCCGATTTGGAAAAGGCCTATTGTATTTTGTGAAGCAGAGTAACTGTGGTGCCTCTGAATCTGTCAGTTGGTGTAAATGGTCATCATATTGCTAGATTTTTAGGGTTTGGTTCACAGATATTTTTAGCTCAGGTCACTAAAAGGATCTCTTCTCAGAAATGGAGAGATGCAGTGGATCACTTTTTTTTTCCCCCTCAAAGAAAATAAATCAGTGCCTGGTTTTGTAGCCTTGTCTGTATCAGATATGGGGAGCTGAGGGGGCTGGTGAGCTAGAAAAAGCCTGGCCCTGACTGGCCTGCTGGCACTCATAGGGCTTGCCACGCAGATGCAGTTGTTCTGGCAAAAATATGCACTGTGGACGACTGGGGGGATATTTAGTTCTTCAGATGAGTGTTACTATTCAAGTACGAAGGTACAGCATTGCTGGTTGAGCTGCAATCAAACTTGAGGCACCTGCTAGTAGAGTGTACTGACAGATTATACATAAATACATGCCTATAGGTGCCATGAGTACTAAAAGGCAAAGCTGTCTTGTCAGTTATTCCCGGAACTCAAAGCTCGCTGTTTAGCAGAGAATGCTTTTATGCCTACTTTAAGACCCTTAAGCAGTGAATGCTTTGTGGCTGATCACATGTGCAATTTTTGTAGAACTGGGTTTGTCCATATGGGTTATGGATATCTAATACGCTTCTGTGGCTTAAAATGGTAGTTCTACTCTGCCACAGTACAGCAAACAAACTCTTTGTGCTGGTTAAAGCAGAGAAAAATGAGTATGGTTTGAAAGGCGCAAATCATACTGTTTTCCTCTGGATATTTAATATAGGCAAACCTGTACAAAAGAGGGCAGTTAGACTATTTTCCATACATTTGTGTGGATCCTTCAGATAATTTCTTTTAAATGAGAATTATTTATGAAGGACAGTTAGAACTCAGCACAACTCATAGCTGACTTGCTACAGAAAATGATTTGCTTTCATTCCAGCTCCACAGGAGCTTTTACTGCACAGTTCCTTCTTGGGACATGTGAGAATATTTATTGGGATAATACTGCAGGTGATACTTGTCTGAAGCATGGCTTTTTAAGTTTTGCTCTAAAGGTCATGTGCTCTTCCTAGAAGTACCTGTTTTTAATGACTTGTTTTGCTGGGAAGGTAAAATTAATTCATAATCAATGGAAAATTTGTATGAGTCCTTGAGTATAATCAGAACAGCACTAGAAAATAGTGGAGCTACTAGTTAATTTTACAAAAGGAAAGTGCCAGCTTTTAAAACTGTTGTGTACATACTCTGAGAACTAAATGGTATTGAGTTCTTCCTGTAGTAGAAGAAAGGGATAAGATTAAATGCACTGCCTGTACATTAATTCTAGCTGGCAAAATTCCTAATATCTCAATTAATTTTGAAGTGCTGAGGTTTATTTTTAATGTTATATGCTACCAAATGCTAATTTATGTGGTAAAGCTGAAGAGATTGCTCTGTGGAGTTGCTGTGAAACAGTTACCCTCAAGTTGCATTCGCTCCGTTTGTAATTCAGTACTTCATAAAGTATACTAGTTTAGTTTCTAATAGCAAGAATAAGAGTGAAAATACAATGCAAAGATGATAATTTGGGTTAGGTGATTCCCAGAAGCCAGATTTTTGTAGTCAGCACATGTAGTCTCATTTAAATGAGAACAGCAAAGATTTATTTTTACAATAGGTTGGTACATTCCACATTTCATGCCATAGACCACAGTGAATTTGTAGAAATTTTGTTGTATGTTGGGTTTACACATGACCAGTTCTGTAACATATTTAATTCCCTGAAAATGACAGTTCCTTTTAGAAGGAATAATGTCTCAGCAGGGCTGATGAATATTTACTTGACTGCTTTTTGTGTTCATTGTACTGTTTTGTGTGATTATTTTACCTTAATTTGAGTAAGCTAGCCTTTAAAATGCTGCTTTGGTGTTGTGTGCAATAACCTTTAAGGGCCAGCCAAAATGTTTCCTTGTTCCTGAAGGCAAGCATAAGTTTCATTCTTTTTACTGTCTTGCTCATCTCTGGATTTGTCTGTATGGTATTCAGTTTCACTATATAAAGCACTATTTTTCACCCACATAGCTTTTTCACCCACATGCTGTGTTCATTCACAGCAGAGGGAGAACGAATATGGCAAGGGAATTCTAAAATAGGAAGGAAGTGGGGAGGGGAAAGATCACAGCAGTTATGGGGTTAAAAACCTTTCGGGGTGGGTGTGGGGGGTAGTCCAGTATTAAGACATACTACCCTGAAGCAGGATCATGTAGAGCTCTTTGCCTTTAGTTTTGAAAATCTTCCAGTTCAGACTATGAAAGATAAGTACAAACAAGCAGTTTCATGTGCCTAACTTGTGTGTCTTAGCAGTTCTTCATACATCTGACTTGATCTGGCTCAGAGTTTACGTTCACTCTTGAAAACAGCATTTTATGGGATTATAAACTTTCTTGGTGGGGTGTTGCAAGCCTCCTTAAAAAGCACTACTGAAAAAGCTTGTTACATGTTTTAAGATAAAGCTTTTCTTTTGTTCTGGCTATGAAATTTATTTTTGTGTGCATTTTCTCCCACAGGGCAAAATCTCTGATCAAGTTTACAACTATCCAGAGGGCTTAGGAGAAGTGCTTTATAGAGAACAGTTCGACTTCAACGCTGAGCCACCTTGGGAACCTAGCTGATGATAGTAGGGTTCCATCTCCTAACTTGTCCATGTAAGTCTTTGTCTCTCGTCATCTGTATGCAGGAGGGTAAGCACTTCCCAAAATACAAATAGCATGTATTGGCTTTTAGATAAGCAGGATGACTGTCTTGGTGTAGATTGTCAAATTGTAAAATAGGAGCCTGCATATTACATGGAGCTTTCATTCAAGGTGGGGACTATAATTTTTACTTACCTAACACTTTTCTCAGCAGAGTTATCTGATGAATTTGAGACTTAAATGTGTGAGTAAACTTTGTAATCAGATTTACTTTTCTGAGTTAGGGCTGTTGGCTGCAGAAATCCTAAAATAAAATGCTGTAACCTCAGTCTCTCAGTGGTAAATCTGAAGTCATGAATTAGCACTGCATGACTGTTAACATCAAATCATGATTTGCTGAGTACTGTGTGATTTCTTAGGGTGTTTTATACTGAAATAGTTAAAATTTGCTATTGTGAACAGTAACTAATGCTGATCATGAAGGGTGTGCCTTCCCAAATGCCTGTCTCCATTATTTGCTAATTACTATCCACTTCCACAAATAGTTGTAGCTGAGCTACAGTAGAATGTGGAATTCTCTGTTGGATGGAAATAGTGTACCAATTATAAATGACTTTACATTTTTAAGAGGCAAATAGTCATTAAAGAAAAAACAAAAATCATGATAACTGGAAACAAATGAATGTGCATAGCTGATCTTAAGGAACACACAAGTGGAATGTATGTGGTTATCCTGTTCTGTTAACAAAAAAGAATAGCTTTAAGTGGTTTTAAACAATAGCCTTAGATGCATTTGCAATATCCGAGTTAAGCTGATTTCATACAGTATTACTTTTTTCCTGTCTAGCTGAAGGCATTTTTGTTTGGCTTAGTACCTATAAATTATATAATGCTTTTTAATGTAAAACTTGAGAATGAGAATGGTTAAGTGCAGCTAACTCAGCCAGGTACTTTTTAAAGACCTCAGAGTCCAAATGCCAGTTGTATTAGTATGTCTCCTAATAAGGTACTTAATGTAGATGACCCTGTTCTTTGGAAGTACTGTAGTAAGGGAGGCACAGGGTGAGCTTGGTTTATCCTGGTTTCTGGCTTTATCTCCAGAGGTTATGTTCTTTTTTTGTTTTGTTTGAAACTTACTCAGTTAACTGTGTATATCTGGTTCTATGTAGATGACTGCTCTATTCAAGTGAATGCATTTAACACTGAAAATTCTCTGAATATCACTGTTATGTTGTAGGTGTCACATGATTTTTACAAGCAAAAGATCTGAGAAAACAGTTTCTGTTCAGTTTCTGAATTTGGCTCAGTCTTGTATGTGGGTATAACTCTTGCATGACATTTTGCACTTCAACGGGAATAAGTAGTAAAGATAGGGAAGGCAGAAAGAATTGTGAATAAAGTGTAAAGCCTTAAGGTACTATACATATATATTAACTTTTAAAACTCTTGTGAAGCAATTTTACCTTTGAAGTTTTTCTCTTTGAGGAGAAGGGTGTACTGGTACCTTCATTGAGATTACTCTTTCTTTAACTGGTAGGCTCATGTATTGTGGCAAATTGTGCAAGGTATAGTTTGTCCTAGAATGGAAATGCCATTGGATTTGCTGTATTTGTAGCTGAATCTTCAGATCTGTGTGTTTATTTTGAGCTTGGATCTATGATGTGTTCAGTAATAATACACTGTACATAAATAGAAGTAGTTCAGTATTGAATGTAGTGGTGATGTAGGTAGCAGTAGTTGGCAAGTGTTTGCCAGTAAATCTGTACCTGTTTTGGTGTGCTGAAGCACAAGTAATTGCCTCAAACACAGGTAAGATGTGAGCTAGGCAGCTAACTTGTAGTTGGAGTCCTGTTCAACTTGCAAAGTGATTTAATGGGAAAAAGGTCAATTGAGCTTTTAAATACAATTATTATTATGTTCCAGTGGAACTCAAATGAAAATCTTCTGTCTGAAGGTGTACTCGCATATGTTCCCATTAAACCTGCTTCCTTTTTATAATTATCTCCCTCCTGCTTTTGTCCTTGTACTACACTGGGCAAGGAAGAACTTGGGATTTAGCTCTGTCTTGCTCTTCAAGCTCTGACTTCCTGAGCAGTCTGGCAACTGCGGCCTGAAGTCTTGCTTCTTTTGAAATCTGTTCTGTTTATTGCCACATCTGGTTGATCGGAAATGCAGGGAATTAGCAATGGAAACCTGATCTAGTAATGAGCCCTGTCTATGCCAAGTGGAAGCAGTAGTTATTTGGACTGGCTAGCCTTTAAAGCTCTCTTGACTTTGTCTAAATGGGACTGGTTGGCAATGGGGACACAGGAGGGCTGGGAGTTTGGAGGGCTGGGGGGCAGTGGGGAGGCCAAATACTGATATTGGCTAAGCAGGTAAGAGGATAGGATAGGACAGTAAGTAACTGTGTGCACTGTCAGGAGAGAAATGCTGGTATGGTACGACAGAAGTATCCAGGCATTTACAAGTGTAAGTATTTTTAAGTATTTTTCTAGTATACCTGTTCTGTGCTTAACTGCTGCTGTTAGTGACAAAACACTTCTACTTTTTTGGTCTGTTACCCCTGAACTGGTATTGTAAGGAATGTGAGATGAATGTATTTTATATCTTTATGATTTTTGCATCAGCATAATTAACTTCATAAATATTTAGTTTGCTTAAGACATGCAGTTGAAAGGCATTATTGGGAGCCCACTTGGTTTGCAGAGACTTTGCTCTTTGCAGAGGAAATTTTTAATGCAAGAACGAAACCTCAAGGTTGGGTGTTTTTTTCAGGCCAAACAATATGTAGTTCTGACAATGTAAAGAAAAAGATTGAAAATTATGTGTTTGTTGTGGATGCTTGTATATGACAAGTATGTGTTTAGTCACTTTTCAGAGCATTTTAATTTTCTTCTATTCCAGGTGTTTGCATTAATTGCAGTGTTTAAATATGTAAATTTTTATCTTAAAGTTCTTCATCTGGGAAGTCATTGTGTTAAACCCTAAAGAGCCTGAGGATGTGATGCTTACTTCAAAGAAAGCAATTGCATGCCTATGTAGAAGTCTCATACCACTTGACAGCTTTTGTTTGCCCTAAAAATGTATGTCCTGGAGCACTGTGCAGACTAACATTTCAGGTGGTAAAATGGGTGGTGTTACCACACTACGTCTGTCAAATCATGACTTGCAACAAGTCAGCACTTCCAGCCAGAACTGAACTCTGTACTGTAATGATTTCTGACTCTTCTTGCAGACACAGGAGAAGTCTTACACCATCCTCTCTATTTCCTTCTGCATGTATTCATTTGATCTTTCACTAATGTCGATTCTCTTCCCCCCTCAGGAGGGGGCCAGTCAGAACAAGAGTAAGGTTACAGCACAATCCCAAATCCTACTACAGGTGTTAACCCCTTAAAGATTTCTCAAGTATGCACTGTCTTGTTGTGGTGCTGTAGCAGTGCTGGTAGGAACTTCAATTTTCTTTGTAGAATATTCTCCCTATCTTGTTGTCAACAAGACTGAAAAGATGTAATTTCTTCCAGAGCAGGAGAAGGTGGAGAGGAATGGGCTCTGACTCTGAGGTCAGAAGTGTGTAGGCTAATATTAGGTTTTTTTACTAGATGAATTTTGCTAAATGAAAAAGCTTAGGTATTATGGACATGCTCAGAAAAAGCAGTCACTGTTTAGCAGCCTGGGAGAGGTTATACTAGGTTGTTTATGGTTTGTTGCAAGCTATTTTATTAAGCCTGTATTAGTGTGGATTCCTTTTCGTCCTTGCCTCTTGACCGTAAGATGCTTCTGGATGAGTGGACTACAAGTGACAATGTCTGTTTTCATCGAAGCTAACAAAACTCTTGCTGCCTGATTAATCTTTGCTGTTGTTCAGAGTTGATGTGGTCAGTTAGTTGAGTAAAACACAAATGTCTTTACTGTTTTTTATGGAGCAGCCTGCTCATCTGAAACCAATGTGTTTATTTCTGCTCTCAAACATAGATTTTTTTTTTTTCCTTAAAATCTTTGCCTTAACTTCAACTTACTCTGCTAACTTACCACATAAGTGTTCTCTTTGTTGCTGTTGGTTTTGGGGAGTTAATGGTGAAGAGGCCTCTTCCTCCCTGCTTTACTTAAACCAGTTCCCCCCCTCCTCCCCACAGGATTGCCCCAAAACCAAAAGGGCAGCTTTTGGAGGAAGGTATTCTATATCATCTCTGTCTGAAAGCTGTAGACACCACAGTCATTAACTATGAGAAACATTTCTTTTAAGAGTGCTACAAAATTAGCTTAACTCTACTCCCATGTAACTCAGATAAACACCAAGACTCAAAGAAGAAAGCTAGCTGTCCAGACTGAGCTTCTTAATTTGAAATACAAGGCACAAGCAATTGCCCTTCAAGGGGGAGTGTGTGTGTGTCTGGTGAGCCTAAAAATCTCTTCAGTGCTGTGACAGGTTCTACTGGGTGTATTGAGACCTCACAGCAGGGCAGATGGGAGGTGTGAATTCATCCAGTGGAAGGGACTCCTGACTATCTGCATGCTTTAGAGTGTAGGAAGTGGCTTGTACAGGGGTAAAAAAGAAAAAACAACCAAAACTTTAAAATCTAGCTAAGTAGTACCCTTGTATGTACAGTAAATCCTTAAAAATGCTTTAGTTTTGCCTTCAGACTTTTTAACAGGTTTGTACAGTATGTCAAGGAATTGTGAGCCTGTGATCAGAAACACAGAATTTTTCCAACTTGAATAAACAATAAAAAGAAGCTCAGGTATGAGGCTTCTGCCAGCTCAATCACTTCTCACATGCATTTGGTTGCAGATACTTACAATTTTTAGTGATTGGTTGTGAGTGGGGAAGGGGAAAAGAGGAACTGGGATCCTGGAAGCTCTTCCTGTACAGAGTTACTGTGTCAAAATGTTGCCACTGAGTTTTGTTGAACTTTTTCTGAAGACATAGGACAGATTAGAAGTGTCCTAAAAGATGTTACAGATTTAGATGAGGCATAGAAGATTTGTCCTCTGTGCCACAGAAGGACTAAAAAACTTGTAGCTTTTGAATGGTTAATAGATCAAATAATATTTGAATAATATGCTGAAAATGGCAATCACTTTGCACTTGCGTGTGTTCAGCATGGTTGTTTACTTATTCCTCTCTTTGGGTATTTTTCTTGCAAGAAGACAACAGAAGAGCTATTATTGTAGAATAGAAGTTTAATGTGTATATTACACAACCAGCAAGTTCCTGGGGATGCATAAAGTACTTTAAAATGCAGTTAAACATTAGGCTGTTTTAGGATAATTCCTTTATACTATAACTTAAAGAATTCAATTCTGTTGTTAGCTTTTTTCTTTTGATCTTCACTTTTTGGATACTCCAGAACTATATCAAACTTTCAGTAAAGTCCTGATGCTAGCTTTTCTTTCCAGGAAAAAAAAAAAACCAAACCCTTTTTGGTACTCTGCTCCTGGAAATCATAGATATTTTATGGAGGTGGATATGTTGAGGACTTTGTGCTAATCAGCTAGCAAATCAAGGATACCGATGAAGTTCCTGTTCAGCGGGTGACAGTAGCTGCGTAAACATAGCTGTGGTGTTCATGTTTGTTTCACTGATTCAAAGTCAAACTTAATTCACAAGCTTGTCCCTTTTGTTTGGTGGTGTGTTTTTTAAGGAGTTCTAGCTGTTACTCACAAACTTAAACTGAGATGTGACAGACTGAAGATTATTTTCCTGGTTATTATAGTGCCTACCACCTAATCATTGTTTTTATGATTGCAATTTGCTTAATTATCACACTGATGTAAGGATTTATCTTGCTCTTTCATGATTGTTTTGGATCTTTTACTTAAATAAAATACTTGTCTCACTGTATGTGAGACAAGTATGTTCTTACCCAGCATACCTGTCTTTATCATTAAACTTGTGAATGGAACTGAAAATTCTCACTGCCACAGAGTTAAATTCACCTGGCAGTAAATGCTTCTCTTAAACATAGGTGGCATACTTGAGTTGTGCAGAAAGTATACAAAACTCTGCTGGCTCTTTTCCTATTATTGGGTGTAATAACAAGCAGGAGCAACTGTTGCATAGTTGTCTTGGTATTAGTTTGAGCAAAAGTAACTTTGTTCATATCATTAACAGTGTTAACCAAACTTAGCTTGCAAATAAGTGGTGGTGGAAGAAACATGAGACAGAGCTAATATCATGGCCTTGTGGCTGTGAGGCCAAAATGATCATCTTGGCTTTTAGTCTTGGTGAAGTGTTTTTACCTTCAGCTGCAATGTTTGGTTTCTATCAATACTTCCAATTAGAAAAATTGCAATGGCATGTAAACTGCAGATTGTTGTATTCATCAAGTAAGGCTGATGAAGGTATATAATGAGCTGTTGGTAGTTCTCTGCTGTCTACCAACTTTTACTTGAGACTATTTAATCCATGTTCTAGGACTGTGTATATTTTAACAATGTTTTCTGTCTTGGGACCTTGTTGATTCATGTTGTCTTTTGGAAAGCACTGCTTATAAACGATACCTAATTTGCAATGAAGGTTTGAGAATAAACAAGAGGAAATAAAGTTGGGCTAGAACTGTTACTTTTTCTTAATACCAGTTCCACTTACTGAGAATAATTGTAATTTTTAAAACTACTTCTAGCTAGTGGCTTCTTTCTGTTAACCTCTACTGAAGTGAAGATTTTTAACTGTTGTAGGTAACTTTATGAACTGAACAACAAAATAAATGTCTAGTAGATAGAGTGTGTGGAGACAATGGTTATAAATTAGCATCTAAAAAAACAGTCTGTTAACATAAATACATGAATTTAACAAATGCCAGTGCTATCAGTTAATCAATAAACAACAGGTTTCCGTTAAAAAATGCAGAAATGTTGTATTACAGACAGTCTTCCTGTTGCATACTTGAATAATAATGTCACTTAAGATGCTATACTTGAGAATAGCTGAGCTGAGGTGTTTGTACAAGTGTGCTACACTTGCAGTATTTTCATAGTTTGAATAAGATCAGCACAGATTAGTATGCATGCAGACTGGGATGCTTCTCAAGAACAACCTTGCATCAGTGGTTTCTTGCTTGTCTTTAAGCTAGTATCAGATTTGAAGTACGCAGCTTCTATTTTATTTTTGGTTTCAGTAGAATTGCACTACCCTTATCCCTGGCAAATTGAGGGTGGACAGAGTGGGGGGAAAAAATTATTTTTGTAGAGTGTATGTGTTACTGTTTGTAGTAAATCAGCTATAGAAAGCTCTTTCTAGTGTTTAAATAGTGGCATAGTGTTCTTTGTGCATCTTTTCCCATTGATTTGTGTTTCTTTGTACAGTTTGTTGCATAATTTAAGGACCCGGATATAAGGCTTGGAAGCCCATCCCTTGTGTTTCTTGGTTTATGACTGTCGGCTTTGTGGAATACGGCTGAGATGAAAGGATTTCTTGAGGATGCAAATTACTCCATTGGCCTGTTGGATGAAGGAGCAACTCTTGCAGATGTTATTGACAACTGTATTTATGAACATACTCACGTAAGTTTTGTAAGTTTTCCAAATCTTCTGGTTTAGTTTTCTAAGTCTTCAAACTAGGTCAAGGTATTTACCACTGATGAGCTGACAGCAACAGAGGAACAGTCAGCTCAAACTTGCCTTAGAAAGTAATTTTGTGTTCTAATTCTACTTATTTGCTGTTTGTTTGCCTTGGGCTGAATTCTCTTGGGGAAGTTTGGGCAACAGTTCTTGCCTCTCTGAGTCTGGCTAGCAGGAAGGTAGTCTTGTTGGTGTAATTAAATATAGGTTCCCATCTCATTGTTTGAAGAGATTTTTATTATCAATGGGGTTTAGACCAGAAAACTGAAATTGGGCAAGTGGATATTGCTGAGTTTTTGCTCTTTCCCTAAAAATATGCCAAAGTTTAGACGAACATACATGCTGAGCCAGTTTAAAGCCATGTTTAAAATTTCTGTGGTCAATCACAGTTGTATGGTTATACATCTTCCCATTACCCTTCTCTCCATTGGAAACATGGGTACAAGCATATTGTGAGGGACTACCCTTTTTCTTACAACAAAATAAACTGGTCTAAATGAGGTTGAGCAATCTACTGGAAAGAAATTTAAATAATTCTATGTATACAGTTATAGTTTTATTGGATAAGGTGCCACTGGCTTCTAAGAAGGCAGGAAGATGTTGTAGCCTTTGTTTTATAGACAAGGTTGTAGAAAGAAGTTTAAAAAAAAGTTTAAAGCAAATCCTGTATCCTTAATATGCCATACCTATGAGTTGTTCACTTTTCCCTTGGTTTATCAGAACTCATGTTCAAATGCAAGTGCTCAACTGTAGTACAGCAAATAGCTAAATCCCATGGCCTTCTGAACTCAGGTGTAGGATTCCCAAATCCTGATTCCTAATATTCTTTTTCTGTCTAGCAAATAAATAGGTAAACTACTGGCAACATGTCATGTCTCCAACCACTGGCTGGCTCACAGAGGATAGCTGCCTCCTGCTGCTTTCATTTACTCCTTTAGCTCAAGGGGTAGAGGCCTGTGCCATGGATCTAAAGCTCCAGATCCCATTCCTGCTGGTGACCCGTACAGGGGGTCAGTATGCTTCCACCCGATGGAATTTCTATTTGTTTTTTAAACAGAAATAAAGACATTGTATACAATAAGCCACAACATAGTTTCATATCTGCAAAAGTCAAGTCCTAGAATTTAACATCTGATGTACAGTCTTAATTCAGATCGATTATATGTTTTCTGATGGTCTTCAACTGATAGACAGTAGGCCATTCATTTACAGGGATTTTACTGAGTGCACATTATAAACAAATACAGAATGATCTGTTTGGGTTTTAATCCACTACATCCACATCATGACTTGATATTGAGACTATGGTAACAACGATGCACAAGGGGGACTGTTAACAGTTTCCAGAAAACTATCTGTGCATTTTCTTAAAGATTGTGTACTTAAGTGTGTTAAGGTTGCAGAGTCTAGTTCTTAAAATTCTATTTGAACTTTTTGCTTCACAAGATGTGGAGAACAGTCTCAAACTTGACTTCCTGAATTAACATATTATCAAACAAACTTTCAGTAACATGAGCTATTAGCTAGATGTTAAAATAGTGATAGTGCATTAGATTTTATTCCTTCTATAACAAGCTATAGATTATGTTGAGACTGTGGAAGCTATCATCCCAGTGGATTTTCTTCCTTCCAAAAAGTTGCAGACTTCTGAAAATACAAAGATGGAAGAGATTTGTAACATAATCTATTTTTTAGATAAAATCAGCATTTGGCATTTGAATAGTATCTTTTGTTCAGGAATCTCAGAATATTGTCTAAGTTGCAATCATAGTATCTATGAAGTGGTAGGTATTCCCTTTTTTTTTTAAACTAGTTCAAATTGGTAGGTGAAAGTAAATATGAGCATTGTTCAAGGTCTAACCTAAAAGTTAACAGCAAGATGAAAAGAAAATGTACCTAATTCTTTAAGACTGTTTCATGGGTTGTTTGTTTGGACAGAGAACCTGCAGTTTCAGACACTTTTATTTTCCTATTTCCTTTTTTTTAGGCTGGAAAAAGAGCATTTTATGTTGGTGATCTTGGAAAGCTTGTAAAGAAGAACATACAATGGCAGAATGTGATGGCGCCAATAAAACCATTTTATCCTGTAAGATGCAATTCTACTCCAGGTGTACTTGAAATTTTGGGAACCCTTGGTGTTGGATTTGCATGTTCCAGTAAAGTAAGTTTTTGTTTTCTGTGTATCTGTGTGCCTTATTTTCTTCTATCTGTCTGCTGTTTTAAAATCAGCTTTTTGGTATTAAGTGCCATGGTTACAAATAACGTAATTTAAATTGCGTCCTGTGTAACTGGCTATTGAAAATCTATACTTCTACCCTAGAAGCAGTGGATAGTTTTCTGTTTAGTGCATTTGACTATTTGGTACAGTACTAGAGCACATCTAATAAAAATTCGGTAAAGATAGTGCACTAAGCTCTGTCAAACTCTGGTATGCTCCTGTTTTTCAGTCTGAAATGGCATTGGTACAAGACCTGGGCATTTCTCCTGAAAACATTATATATACAAATCCTTGCAAGCAAGCTTCTCAGATAAAGTATGCAGCGAAAGCTGGGATAAACATCATGACTTGTGACAATGATATTGAGCTGAAGAAAATTGCACGTAACCATCCAAATGCTAAGTAAGTGTTAAAATTCTGGTTTTGCTTTTTATGTGGTGGAAACTTCAATTTTGCCTGTGTTCTGGGTTGTTTGAGTTGCAAGCAAGGTACATGGCTTCTTTAATACAACTCACTTGTATCTATTTTTCTCTTTTCTGTCTCTTTTGAAGGTAGCTTTTTTGCAACTTTTCCCCTACTGGGTCTCAGCTTCCTCAGCCCTTGTTTTGGGAGAAATCTTGCATTTTGATTTCATAGGGCAATCTTCATGTAAAGGTTTCAGTGATTAAACTTCAGAAGTCTGGCACTTCATCATCTGCAAGTATATCTTCCTCCTGCTCTGTTGTGGCTTCAGTGTTTTCTCTCAGGGTATTTTGTTTTGATATTAGTGGCTTTAGCTGAAGTCAGGACTGAGACTGTCAGTGAATGAGCATGTGCATTGGGTCCCATCTAAGGTTTGGGCATGCTCTGCAGGGCTGTTAAATATGCCTGCAGGTATTTCCCCACTGTTCAGAGTGAGAAATTTGACTCAAGTTCTGGTTTTAGTTACTTCAGTATTGACCCAGGTGCTTTCTGTAGAGAATTGATCAAAGCTGATGTTCGCATTGTTAAATACAATAGTTTTATTGCTGCCAATATCTCGTGGTCTCTTTAGGACTGATAGGGGCTCACATTATGTCCCTTGCATATCCGTACTTGGGCTGTGGGCCACACCTTCAAGAAATTTGGAGTCAGAGCCTAAGTGAACATTACAGTGTTTTCCAGTGATGAATGAGGTATAGCTTCCCACAAATGTCAGCAGAGTGCACTAATAAACTGAGTTCCTGACATCCTTTACAAAGCCCTTTGTTCTTAGACAGTCCTTAGTGTCGTGTCTTCTCCCAAAACTGTGGCCATAGTTATAGAATTGGGAAGATTCTACCAAGTTCAGTGTCTGGAGACTCTGCTCATCCCACCTGGTTGTTATTTTTCTTTTTTAAACTACCTTGAGAGTTAATATTGTTGTTTCTAGTGATTATACTTCATGGAAGCCTGTCAGTGCTTTGCATACTGAAGAGTACTTCCTGTGCAAAGAATGTTATGTATGATAAATAATTCTATGTAAAATGCTGGCCTTGTCATACTCCCTGCATTTGAAAGCCTTAGCAAAACTAAAGCTGTCTCTTAAGTCATTAGCGTTTTATCAGTTATCACTGGTGTTTTTAGTGTTTTGTTAGCTTTTACACTTGGCTTTAATAGCCTCTTTTAGAAGATGTTGTCTATGGTAACATCCACAGCAAGAGAAGTTAGGATGCAGATTTTTCTTAAGTCAGAGAAATTGTGAAGCAAAGAGACAGAATGAAGGAGTTCCATGAGCTAGAGAAAAACAATATAAACTCTTTACTGCTTTTCAAGGATCCCATAGCCTAATACTTGAAAAAGTTCCTGTTTACCAAGGACAAAAAATTCAATTTCTATGAAAGAACTGCAACTTGTCATCTAAATTTTTCTAGAAACCTGATCTCCAGCTCTCCTACTAGGTAGAGATTTGTTTGCTTGTTTTATTAGAATTCTCTTATTCAGGTCATTAAAACTTTGATGCTGAAGTGACAACTATGAGTTTTCTTCTTTCTCTTCCTTGGTATAGTTTCAAAAAGTCAAAGCCTTTATATAGCCTTGCTCTTCCCATGTGTGGTTGTTACAGCTAGGTTGTCTTTTTGTAGATGAAGCTAATTATGCTTTGGCTGAGGAAATCCTGCTTAGAAAGCTGTAATTCTCCTTCTCATCTTCTGAAAATTCTGGTGACTTTCTGCACTAAACTCGGTAACGTGTGGGTCTCTTTAAATTGATGTTTCTGCCTTTGGAAGTCTTAGTAACTCAAATGAGTGCAGTTGTTTGCAATTGTTTTTTTTTTCTTTAGAAAGAGGAGAAATGTCAGAAAGGAATGCTTAGTCTTTCATGTCTTTATACCTTTGGATTTTTCCAGGCAAAGTGTAACTGCTAAGGTTGCTGGTGTCCTAAGAGCTCCAGTAGAAGCATGGTTGTTGAAAGTATCAATGCTTCCTTAAAAATAAACAAAATCCCCAAACACACAGATCCTCTTCTACCCCTGCTCTAACTGGCTGAAACACAGGAAGAATTCTACTAGATTACTAGAAATCAGAATTACACTTTTTCAGTTGCTTGCACTAGAAAAATATGTTGACTCACAAAGCTGCCATAACAATCAATAAAATTTAACACTGGAAGTCTTTAAGAAATTGTTTTGTCCAAACTTAATACTATGGTTTGGAACCTCACATTAAGGATGTAAAATTTTTTCGTATTTTAGAGTTCAACTTTTGACAAGTTTTTGTTACATCTAGCACTCTTTCCAAATGCTTTACAAAATACTGTTTAACCAAAGATTTCTTGAACAGAATTGTCTGTGCTAGAGGAGAGGAAGGAAATGAGAGGCTAGTCACAGTTTTTCAAGATGAAGTGGTATAAATTTAAAATCAACAGGGATTGCTGAGCAACCTGTGTGAGAATGTGAGATTTTTTTTTGTTTTGCTCTTTACAAAATGTATTTTAAACACATGAGACATTTGGAAAGGGCTTTTGGAAGTCAAGGTAGCTGTTAGGCCAAAATGGATTTTGTAGCAGCTAGGCTAAGTTTGGCTTGTTGCATGTCTTCAAAAGAACTATTTCACTTTTGGTGCAGAGCTGCTGCCATTTGTTTATGCTCTCCATCGTGGTTAAATGTAATGTGCGCTGTACAGTCTGTGTATGTCATGAAACTTCTGTTCTGTTTACCACATGGCTCATTAATTGATCTTGGTGGTGGTGGGGAGGAGTGACTTTCTCAGTGGACAGCAGCTTGAATTGGTGAGGTTTGGGGGGTATACCTCTAGAGGTTTTGATGTGAACATGCCTTTGCCACTCAAGTGTTACTTTAATGTAGGAAACAGTTAACACTGGCACTACAGTTTGCCAAACCTGTCCAGAATGAGGCTTTGACTGGAGGAAGGAAGCTGTCTCACTACATAAGACTGTAAGAGATGGTACTTGATGCCTTCCTCCTCCACAAGGGCCCTGGAAGAAGGGGCAGGGAATGGACTGAGACACCCACCCCATCACCAGTCCATGTGCTCAACCAGGAGAGAGGTGGAGGGATGTGGCCAGGCTGTGCTTTCAGTGTGTCATCCTGGTATTCTCCAGATGCTGGGTTTAACCAAAGCTGATATGTGACTGACTGAAGGGGAATCTTCATGCTCTCCTCTTGACTAGAAAGGAGGAGAGAGATGGGAAAAGCATATTACAGTCTTAATGGTTTTATGGGGTAGTATACTTTATTAGAAGGTAACATTCTCTTTTATTACAGCACTGAACAGACTCTTGCTGCTGCAAAAGTCTTAGTTGCTGCATTTCGAAATCCCTTGTCCTTGTTGGCTCCATGTTTTAGCCCCTAATTGCTAGTTTTTTCTCTGTACAGGATTGTTTTTATTAGGTTCACTTGACTCATCCATCGATGGAGCTGGAGTAATGACAACATAATCAACACACTTCTGACAGTCTTCAGGCTTCACATGTGCTGATGATGTAAACCAACTGCCCAAATCATCTTCCCCTTCTCTTAGGCTCTTACTGCACATTGCCACAGAAGACATTACTGCTGATGAGGAGATGAATATGAAGTTTGGCACCACCCTGAAGAACTGTAGGCACCTCATGGAATGTGCTAAGGAGTTGGGAGTCCAAATAGTTGGTGTCAAGTGAGTGACTTTATTGTTCTCTGCTGGCTGAGCAGATGTTTGTACGATGTACTTGATGTAGGATAAAAAAAGATCATCCCCCCGCACTATTTTATAGGGTTTCTTAAAAAAAAAAGCACAAATGCAAACAATTTTTTAGGTGAGTTTTTGCTTGCAAGCAAAGCACTAATATACAAGCGAAAACTAGTGTGAAACAAAGTAACTATTACAGACATCAAAGCAATTTGAAATAGAGTATCAGAAATCCTTCTGTCATCATAAAAGCAAAGTTTAGAAGCCTCTCCTGCTTCCTAGTTGTACTCTTGAACTTCTGTGGTAACTCGATTTCTATTTTTCCAGCAATAAACAGCATAACAGAAGTGCTAGTATAGCATGGAATAGCTTGGGCAGACTTTGAACAAGATGAACATGGGGTTGGATTTTCTGAGTTAAGTCCTCTGTCACTCTTTGATTGTACCAAGACAAAATACTCAGATAATTTTTTTGACTCACAGATGGTAGGAATGAATCCTAGTGTCCTGAGAGCTTCCAAATGATCTGGGGTATTTTAATTTGAAGTTTGACAAAGATTTTACTATGTGGAAGAAAAATGTATGCACAAGTCTTTGTTCTGTCTGCCTTCAGCTACTAATGTATCACATGCTCATGAATGTTTTAAGATGGAAACCAAACAAGTAAAAGGGTGGGTCATCAAGACAGTAAAGTATGTAAAATGGAAGCCAGATTTTGAGGATTTAAACCACAATTGTTTTGATGTAAATCTGTTTGATGTTAAATTAAAGCATAAATGTACTGTAATCATTACAAATGACAAATGTGTTTAAAAATTAGATGATACTACTGAGAAAATGTATCTTTTATATAATGTCTAAAGTAACTGTAACAAAAAAAATCACAAGGCTTTTTGTGTTTATTAAAAAAATCCCCAGTGCTTTCAAGTAAGTAGGTTTAAAATGTGACCTTTGCCTCAGTGGCATTCCTTAAAGGACTAGACTTGGAGTAGAGAGTGTTGTGGCTCAGATGGGTGTGTGTATGGTCTGTCCAGAGCCAGCAGACCATACTAGTCTTTAGGAAACCCATGGGCATGTTTACGCTTGTTTTAGCACCTCAGTTATTAGCAGTATTATGGCAGTACTTAAACCTTTTGGACAGGGAACTAGGGCAGGTTCAGGAGCTTGTGGGAGGCATCAGTACTTCTCTGCTTCCAACGTCCTGCCCACCGGCCTGTTTGGCCTTGCTGTGAAACTAGGACCTGGCCTGGGGTGAAGAAGCTTCAGAACAGGGTGGCAGTGGGACACACCTCCTTACCCTCTCTCAAATGTTGGAGAGAGTAGATAGTGCACAGTACAGCCCTAGCTTTGAGAAGAAAACTGGATGGGCCAGGAGAGAGGGTATACAGGCAAGGCAATACAAAGTAGGGTAAGAGGGGGGAGACTGTATACAAGGCACTGTGTTGGCATTGGCACCCGCTGAAGAACAAATTTTAACTACTTTGATGGTGAGGGCTGAAGGGTTTGGCAAATCTGTTATTTCTTAGATGAGAATATTGTTGGATATAGAATATCTTGCCATTCTTAGCATTAAGAGCAAGATCCAATGGAATAAAGGTAGTCATCTGAGCTTGTTCTTTGCAGTTACTGTATTATCATGCAAGATTGTCTTGAGCCACTTGGAAACAAATTGCTTCCATTGCTGTTTTAGATAGTGAAACAACTTAGTCTGAAAGCTGCATGGTTCAGTGTATTAACTGTGTTTTTATTTCTTTCAGATTTCATGTTTCAGGCTCTTGCAAGGAACTGCAAACATACATTCATGCCATATCTGATGCTCGGTGTGTGTTTGACATGGCTGTAAGTAGATACATACACATATATGTGCAACTGCTGCAGTAGAGGACCATTCTATTCTATTACAATCATACTAACAAGCCAACTACATTATTTCCAAAACGTACCAGTGTAGGAAACTGAACTCTTAATAAGGGAGTAAGTACTCCATTGTGAGACATGGTGGAGGTAAAACAAACTTTATAATCCTAGTTGTGGACAAAGGCTAATGAATACTGTCCCACTGACAGGCAGTAGCTATTTTCAAATAAAAATTAGTTTCCCACTTTTGGTAAACGCTTTTTGAAATTCAGATCTCAGTCCTGCAAATACACAGTTGACACTTTTAAGTTATGTTAAAATATTAAGCATTTGTGTGCTGGCATTTATTGTGATATAACCGCTACTTCGGTGCATGTGACCTGATATTAATAACTCAGCCTCATAAGAAATAAGTGTCATGTTGCGGGGGGGGAATATCCAAATTTGGATGAAGAGGAATGGATTTGTTGGAGGCTTCAGACGACTTTTGTGAGTCTTACATGCTCTGTGTCTTTCTCTTATTCCAAAATTAAAAAAATCCTGTCTCTGAACATCTGTCTTCCTGTAAATGAGAAGCTCAAACTACATAGAAAAGACTGCAAGTCTCTTTGCTCTTATTACTGCAGTTAGTGCATTAGCTGTGACTGGTAACACATGGAGAGCAACAGAGCTGAAGTTCTCACTGATCTTTGTGCAAATTCATTGTAGCGGTCTTGTCACATGCACTATCCAAAAGACTTGAATTACACATATTTGTAAATTCCTAAAACTTTCTTCTGTCAGAATGTACCACCCTGCTCAGCAAACACTGTCTGAATATAACAAATGCCACAAGATGGGAGTTAACGTTGGCTGTGGGACTTCTACTTGAGAAATGTGTAACCAGCCTCTACTGATGTCCCAATGCTATTATGGCTAGGTTTAATGGAGCTGTACTAACTTCTATGATGCTGTTACTCCGTCATTAGACATACTCTGCTAAATATGCTAAAAGTATAAGTACATAGAAAACAACCACAGCAAGGAACAACATAAAATATTTTTACTGTTACAGCTGTTTTTGTACTTACGTTCTGCCTGTGCATTTTAGGAAGAATTTGGCTTTAAGATGAACATGTTGGATATCGGTGGAGGCTTCACAGGTTCAGAACTTCAGCTGGAAGAGGTATGCAGTGTATTGGAAGTTGAAACTCTAATTTTGATTTAGGAGGCTGAAGTGTTTAACCTTCAAACTGCAACTAACCTTGATAGCTGAAACCTGTTCTAAATTCCATGTTAGACTGTAATTTATAAGATAAAATAATTGGGTTTATATTCTTTATTGTGGATAGTGTAATCAGTCCTTGGAGGTGATCATTATTTCTTTTTTAAGCCTGTTCATATTGGGTAAATGCTGATTTAAGCATGTCACAGAATAAATTACTATCCTAAGCCACTTTAACAGTAGTAACTCAGTTCTTCTGGCAGTTGACTACTGTTGTCCAGCTGGTTACTCTATTGCATGGTTTGGGTCAGGATTGCTTAGCATGCTTTGGATCATAAACCATATTGCTACTGTGTGAAAGTATCTGGTACTTCAGAACTGAAGACTAAAGGTCTTGCTTTTATCTTTGCTTTGGCTAGCCTTTGATTTGGCCTGAATGGGATCTTTGGTATGCAGTGGCACATAAAACAGCATAAGCTGTTTACACTGTTACGTAGTCTTAAAGACAAACTCCTTGCATGTAGGACAGCAAAAGTGATTCAGTGAAAAGTTACTAACAGCAATCAGGGCTTTTCTTTCTTCATTCTAACTGCTCAGTTACTTGTTCAAATTACTTGTTAATTTTGAAACCTCTGGCTTAAGATTTGAGCATCAGTATTAAATAATTAATTCTGTTTCTGATACAACAGTATTGAGAACTGATCACAAGAAGGCCCTTGTTCTTCTGCATTCATATGTAATTTTAGGTTATCTGTTGCGCTGGACAAACTTTGAAATTACTTGTGCAGTCTTGAGTGTACCACAACTTGAACTTTGGTTGGGAGGAGGGACTGTGTAGTACTTGGGCTCATGGAACTCAATCTTCAGTGTTCAGCAGAATGACCTATTTTCTTAAACACTTCTGTAAATTTTGGACCTCTGGTAACACTTCTCAGAGAATTGAGGAACAGAGTAAGCTTTTGGTGTGCTCACTAAAACTGTTGCTGATTGAAAGTGTGTGTATGTGCTATATACATAAGCTGAGTTTGACTGGTCTTACCCCTGACAATTTCCTAGGTTAATCATGTCATCAGGCCATTGCTGGATGTCTACTTTCCTAAGGAATCTGGTGTTAATATGATTGCAGAGCCTGGGTGTTACTATGTTTCATCTGCATTTACACTAGCAGTTAACATCATTGCAAAGAAGGCTGTTGCGTATGATAAACTTCTTCATTCTGGAGGTAAGGCTTGTATTTATCTTTTATGCGTTAGGAATCGGTACCAATAACTGCCCACTCTTAGTCAGAATGGACTAGTGTGTTTCAGCCTATTTAATACATTCCCTGATGCTTGCATTGTAATCTGCCTTTTGGGTTCTGCCCATACATTATCTGTGTATCTCACTTTTGTTACATTTATGTGGCACTTGTTGTTTCCTTACTATAATGATTAACACTAAATAGTGTTACCTATACTGGGTGCTTTACAGAAGGTGTATTAGAAGGTTATGTGTTAGAAGAACGTAGAAGAACATACCATAGAGCAAGCTGCTTCTCTGCTAAAGTAGAAATTGGATTTATGTTATTAATAGTGATTACTACTGAAAGTATTAATTTATTAAGCCTCACATTAATGTTACAACTGATTTTATAATCTGATCTCATGCGGATTACTCTGCTCATAAGTCTCCCATTCCAGTATATAAGGAACCACCTTGTCAACTGCTTTCTCCTGACTTGAATTAGATTGCAGAAGGGCTACTTGTGACAAAAAATGGCATGCAAGATAACTTCTTTTTTTACTTCCAGTGGAGCAAACCAGGAATGATGATGAACCAGTATTTACATATTACATAAATGATGGTGTTTATGGTTCTTTTGCAAGTAAATTGTCTGAGAAACTGAGTACTATCCCAGAGGTTCACAAGGTGAGTCCTTTTTGTATTCTTCAGAGATAGACTGTATATTTTTTATTTTTTCTATATATTTAACACTTTATATGTATATAACACATTATTTATGAAATTATCCTTATGTATACTTGAAAACTTTCTTATTCAATAAACTGAAGCCTGAATTACCTGGATCATTTCCTTTTAGAAATACAAGGAAGATGAGCCTCTGTTTGCAAGCAGCCTTTGGGGTCCATCCTGTGATGAGCTTGATCAAATTGTGGAAAACTGTCTTCTTCCTGAGCTGAGTGTTGGAGATTGGCTGATCTTTGATAATATGGGTTCTGGTACCTTAGGTGAACAGTCTACCTTTAACGACTATCAGAGGCCACTGATTTACTACATGATGTCTTTCAGTGACTGGTAAGAAAATTCTCTTCATAGTGGCAAGATTGCTTTCACATCCTTAAAGAGTGTGCACTTACTGCCAAGTATAAATTACATTTGATGTCAAATATAGGAAGATGCAACTGAGGGCAAGAGTGTGCCTTTTCAGGTTGTGGGTTTGAGTTTCTGGTGTTTTTTTAATATTCTGACTTTGCTAAGACTAAACTGGGACCTGTGGTAAAATGCCTACTTGGCTTTAAGGTTGACAAAGGAAAGCAAAATACCTAATGTTGACTCCAAGTTTAGTGGTAGTTGTAAAGCCTTCTGCTGCTTGACATCAACCTTCGAGCTTTCCCAACACTAGTTACTGCAGCTTGCATACAAGGTTAACACCATCGTCGTAGGCAGGAAGGGCAGTAACGCTGTTGTGATGGTGAGAGCAATGCCGAGGCAGCCAGGGCACTGCACTTCTGCCAGTGGAGAGTCGCAGCCTTTCTGTGTGCCAAGCACCTACGTAGCTGGTTCTCCCGTCTGCTGAGACTGGGGCCAACCTCTCCAGGGGCAGTTAGATGTCAAGTGCTATATTCAGGACTGGTCTCTGATATGAAATTGTATATGAAAACACCCTATTACAACTCTCATCCTTTTCTGCTGCAGGGATGAGATGCAAGATGCTGGAATTGCTTCAGACACATTGATGAAGAACTTCTTCTTTGTGCCTTCTTGCATTCAGCTGAGCCCAGAAGACCGCTTTTCCACTGCAGCTTAAACAGGCATTAACGCTTCATTTAGACCTGCAGTTGCAAGTCTGTAGTTTGTCTGGTCAACATTCCAGTGTGGAAGAAATGGAACAATCTTGAATTCAATTCATTCTCTTCAAAACTTGAAAACATAGTAATAGTTAATGGGGACCAGGCAAAACAAGCTACAGCTACAATTCACTGGGGCGTGGGAGGGTTAGATAATGGCGTCCAAATTTAAAATCAAGTTCATTCAACCCCTGAGCGTTTAAATATGCAACAAAATGGATGACTTAGTGGAGATGGAAACCCATCACTTGGGTTCTTCAACAGTTTACATACAAGTACACAGTTTTTATACTAAGGATTCCTGTTAGAAAAGTCTTGTAAAGTTATTGTCTTTCGCCCAGATATATCAAATGTCAGTGGGAGACCAGTGTGACTTCATTAGATGTTTAGTGTATCTAGAATGTGTAAATTTGTGCTTTGAACTGTAGTTTAATAAATGTAAAATTGCATCATAGTATTTGTTGTATTTGACCCTTGTTGTATCCCTTGTATGATTGCAATAAAACTTTGTGTAGATTTTAATGTTTTTCAGGCTAACTTTGGGAGGGGCTAGGCAGAAGAGGTAACTATAAAATAGATGCACACATGATTGTTTTGAGAAGCCTTCTTTTCTCTAGCCTGTTACTTCAGCTTTGTATTAAACCCTAAAAAAATTTCAGATTGATAAACCTGTATGATGTGAAAGTCATGTAAGTTCCTGGAAGGCTAAAGGGCAATTTGTGGTGTGTTTTTTAGAGTATGACCTTAGATTCAGTTCTTAACAGCAAACCTGCAGTAGATACGGATGTGCACAGAAGAGGTAGTCTTTTAGCTAGTGTGCATGTAGTGCCCCTGAGGTACCATGGGCGAGTCCAGCTCTGCAAGTTGTCACAGAACCTTTTTAGCTCTTTTTTTTTCTAATGGCATTTATTGAAGAGTCTAACTTCTGACTTCGGTTAGTTCTGTGTAGTACTGACTCCTAAGAGAAGGGCTACATGAGTCTTCAGAAACCTCAATGCTCTCTTGTGCCTGACTTTACTTAAATATATATCCATAAAGTAAAGGTAAAGCACACTACTGGAAGTGCTACTGGAACTGCCCAAACTGTTCAGAGGATTTCCTTATTAGGCTACTGGAGCCTCTGGATTTCTTTAAGATCCTTTTCTTACTTTCTCATTTCAACTTCCCCTACTTGGAAGCTGGGGGAAGGAAGAGAAGGGCCATCAGGGCTTTGACATAGTGCATCAAGTTCTGGATTCTGTAGTCAAAGGGGATTTTAACCAACTAAAGGGTTAAAATTTTTTCTCCCTTTTGGTTGTGTGTGTATTTTCACAAAACTTGATGAACTTTTACTTGAAAATAAAATTCTCAATTTGAACTCAGCTGGCCTGTAAAACTGTTCTGACAGAAGAGGTACAAAATAGCTCATGTTTTGAAGAAACAGTCCAGGAAATATTTATTAAACTTAAATGTGGAAGTAGAAAAGGGAGTAAATGATAATGGGAAAGCTGGCTTTGTTTTTGTTTTTTTAACCTATAGTTGTTTCAAGAAGTGATATGGACTCTAGACAAAACAGACTGCTGCATGGTTTTTGACTAAATACAAATTACAGTTGCTGAAGATAAGATTCTGTTATGCAGTCTTAAGGAGAGTTGTTTTAATGTTAACTTATAAATTCCTCCATAAACAATACAGTGGTCAGCAGAAATACTCCTTGTACTTCAAGACAGTTTGCCATTAAAAACAACCTGGAGTTTGAACACAGTATGTATTCAGTTTGATTTGCCAAGTGTTACTATTTATATTGTGATTGCTATTCAGTTTTACATGAAATATAAAAGCTGCATGTTTTCTATATAGTACTTTGAGCTAATGTAGCTCTGTTGTGCTTGATAGGCACCAGCAACTCCTCTTGCTGACCGAGGCTGCTGCTCTTGTAGCCCTGACAGTGTGCTGCAGTGGCTGGAATTTCTTTGCATCTGTTGCTATCAAACAGTGTTTCAGTGCATCACAGAATGGCTCATCCCACCTGCTCTGGCCTGCAGTGCTTCCCTGGTACAGCCCTCCTGTCTGCATACCACTTCCCAAGGCAGATCTGGGGCCACAACCTGAGGCAGCGTGGGTGTCGCTGGTGGTGCCAGTTATTCCTCAGGAATGGGAGAAAATGATCCTGCCTTCTCCTTGTGCATCTGAGCAGCTTCATGACTGGCTTATGTTGGCTTGAAATAAAAGTGGGTGCCCTGGATCCACCACTGGATGTGTTGCCACTTCATAAACACTCTGCTGCTTTTTTAGGGACAGGAGTGGAGTAGACTTTAATGTGTTTCATAGTAAGCTTATACAGGTTTGAACCCTGCTTTAAAAAAAATCCAAAACCGAACAGAACCAGATGCTTTAAAAGTGAAAAATCAGATTACCGCGGGGGGGGGGGGGGGGGGGAAGCCCTTGCTGTTAGCCCCTGGTAGCTGGGTGGGTGCCACATTTCCCTCTAGTGCTTGATCTTGCTGATCAGCTTTGCTCTCCAACATGTACCCTTGGTCTCCTCTTGCCTGAGGGTAGCGTGGCGGCGCTGGGGGCTCTGCCAAGGCTTGCTGAGAAGCTGCCTGCTGCTCGCAGGGGCTGGGTGCTGGTCTGCACCCCGGGGCGCCTTCGGAGCGCTGCAAGGAGCCTGAGGAAGACGTGCGTGCCAAAGATGGTGTGTCCTAACTGCTCTGAGCATAACTGAGGGGGAGCGGGTTGGTTTGCAGTGCAGGTGATGAGAGCACCGTGGGAAGGTAGAGCTGCACTGTGTCGGTGCGCTCGTTGATCCAGGGCCACGGGGCTGCTCCCCGGGAGCCTGAGAAATGCAGGAGCCTGTTCCGCTCTGCAGGGCAGGAGTGGTGCAGCCCCTCCTTGTTCAAGTCTCTATCCTTGGAATAACAAGCTTTCTATCACTTTATATTTTAATCTCTTTGCAACCATGTTGTCTTTAATCTGAATTAGGGGCATTAATACTATTTACCCCATCTGCTACATAGGACAAAGCTAATTGCACTTGTTGGCTTGAGTCAGAAACGAGATGCTTTCGAGGAGGTGGCAGCAGGAGCTGGTCCCCTCTGCCTTCAGTCCGACCGGCTGCTTCTTGTCATCTCTTCTGCTTACAGGTAGGCCTTTCTCCAAAGACTGTATGTAGCCCTTGCCACAAGTTCTCTTGAACGTAACACTCTATTTTAATGTTCTCTGACTGAAATGCTGCAGTAGTGCGGACCACAGCCTCTTTCAAATGTGCATCGTGTAATGACACGCGTCCTACTATACTGCGTCAATATAGGGCAGATACTTGCTATCAGTCAAAAATGGGAGGGAAAACTATTTCAGGCCCAACAGCATGATTTAGCAAGTTCCTGCGTGATTTTAGATCTGGGTTGTGCATTTTCTTCAACTACACAGTCTCCGAACATGACCCTTCTTCATACCATTAAGAAAATCACTCAGGTATTTGTGTCACAAGTTTGTAACACTTCGGACATGGAAATGCCTGCTGTTAAGGTGGTGACAGCAGAGGGAAGCCGATGTTTCAGGTCTTGGCAGCAGCAATACAGCCTGAGGTCACTCGTGCATCCGTTGCTGCAGCCAGTTAGGTGAATGCAGAGATGGCAAAGGGATGCGCTTGGCAGCAGCGGTTTCCGTTTAGCGGAAGCGATGGATTCCAGCACTGTGCTCTGACATGCTCCTCCCGGTAAATCCTCTTTAAAATAAAATAAAGATACGTAGTAAGACCTACTGCCGGTATTGCTCTGCTGGGAAGGAGCATCTGAAAGAGCGGCACTGGGCTGTCAGGGCCAAGCTGCCTCAGCCTGTACCTGGTTTTTCAGCCGGATGATGGAGTTGTGGCAGCTGCTTTCTGGTTCCCAGGGTGTCCCAGCAGGCGGGGAGGGACCCAGTCCCCGGCTGGGATGGCTGCGGCAGGGGCGCGAAGGGCAAGTCTCCCCGCTTTTGGCTCCTCTCCGGGCTGCCCCTCCCGCCAGCTCTCCGCGCCTCCTCTGCACCACCCTGCTCCTGCAACCGGCCCAGCCCCACTCTCGGCACCGACTCTGTCTCCTGGCACCCGGCAGCGACTTTGCAGGAGGGCATGGTGCCACGCGGGGCGGCGGCCGGCAAGGCCAGCGCAGGCCCGGTGGCAGGCCGTGTGCCACCAGAGCCGGGTGAGAGTTCCACAGGCTGCAACCTCCACGTAACGTTTTAACCCGCTCCTCAGCTGCCCCTGGAAGTTCAGACGGGGGGAAGAAGCCCTCTGGGTGTGTCAGGCATCGCAACAAGGTGCCCAGGGTGGCTGCCAGCCTCCATCCCTGGAGGCTCTTCCAGCCCCGATGGGCTGAAGCTCTGGTCTGACCTGTCGGCTGACCCTGCCCTGAGCCAGCGGCCGGACCCCCATGGATCTGGCCTGTAATCCTGCGGCACTGGATCACGAGCCCTCCTCTCGGCTTGAGCTGTGCCACCGCCCTGCCCAAGCAGGCTGGCTGACCTGGCTGGAGCTGCGCTAGCAGGCGGCATGGCCAGGGCTGGCTGGAAAAGCCGCTTCTCGTCTGAAGTGTCTGAGGGTCCAAAACCTTCCTGTTCCACATGGGGATGGGCACTGACCTACCCATGCTGGAGGGTGGAGGTAGGAGACAGACCCCAGGACACAGGACCAGGGGACTCAGTCTCCCCCCCACACATGGACATCACCATTAAAAGTTTCAATTTCAGAAAATTACTACTGTTTTCCAACAATGATCGCGTCGACGGTGAGTTCCCAGCCAGCTCTGGGTGCTAGAGCCAGTGGCCCTGGGCCACCAGCACTGAGGGGAAGGCTGAGGAACAAAGATGTCTCCAGCTGCCCGTGGCCCAGAGGTGCTCGCAGCCGCCCGCTCTTCCGCCTCAGTCGTCGTCCTGCGAGCCGCCGGGCCAGAGGCCAGCTGCCCTGGCACGGTTTCAAGGCTGGCACTCAAGGCCTGTGCTGTCAGCAGGGCCGGGCTGGCGGCACCCGCGGCGCGGGCACAGCGCTGCCGGCGACATACTCCGCCTCATTCCTGCGGGACAGGGGCTGGGACCCGCCAGGCACCGCACCCGACGTCCTGGCCGCTACACCCCTCCGCGGGCTGCACTGGGATGAGCCACTGAGCTGCGGGGTGGTGTGGACAAGAAAGAACCCTCAGCACCCGGATAGTCGGGGCTGTTTTGTTTCCAGGCTGGGAGGTATAACGAAGGTGGCGGTGTCCGCCGCGCTCCCCTGGGTTCAGGTTTCCTTTCTCTCCCCACTGGAGCCGCTGGCTGGTGTTGCAGGCAGCCGCTGCCAGACCCGGCCCTGCCCGCGTGGCAGGCACGGGCGCCCGCGGAGCCATCCCTCCCGGCCATGCAGAGCCGGCGGCAGCCAGGCCTCACCTCCCTTGACCCCGCCAACCTAAATCAGTTCAGCTGAAATTTTCCACTTGAGACACATGCAAGACCAGAATAGATTTCCAGAGTGTTTTTTTTTCCCTCTGCTAGCTAGAGGAAGGCCAGGCAATGCTTTGCAATGTTTGCTTTCAAAACGTCCTCCAGACAGCTTTAGGGAGTCCCCATTGCACAGGCAGCCCCACAGGGGAGAGCCCCTTGGGCTTGAGCGTGCCAGGCTCGGGGCACCGGCTCGGCCGCTGCTCCCCCAGCAGTCCCAGCCCTTCGTCCCCCAGGGCCAGTGAGCCAAGTCCCGCGGAGCCACGACGCGGTTTTTCCAAGGTGCTGCTGCGGCGGCAGCCGGGGCGGATCCTGCGAGGGTGTGGGCAGGCACGGGAGGGCTGGGCTGCCGCAGGCCGAGGGAAAGGCAGGGACAGAAGAGGGATTCCCAGCTTCAGCTCAGCTCCCAAAGCAGTGTTTTCTGTGGCAGCTTGTGAAAAAAATCCGCAGAGCAAAGCTGGTTTAGCTTAGCACATTTTGGCACACTGTTCCTCTGCTCCTGCCAAATCCATTTTGCCGTTTCCCTGGAGCGGGGCTCTCCCGTCGCCTGTGCTGCCGAAGGGCTGGACCCTCGCTCCAGTGGCAGCGAGCAGCCCCAGCCCCACTGCACCCCAGCCCCGCTACACCCACGGCACACACCCGTCTGCACCCGCCTCCACGAGCCGCTGCTGCTCTGCCTGCATGGCTGGGGTGCAGCTGCTGTCCCTGAGCCCAAGGCCTTGAAGGCTGCCACCTGCTCGGGCATTTCCGTGGGGCTCACCCATCTCGAACCCCAAACAAGGCTGTTAGCAAGCCGAGAGGAGTCACCCGCAGCCCATACAAACGGGCAGGCACATAAAGCCCAGAGGCTCCCTCGCTGCCTGCTGCCCATGCACAGGTCTGGCTCCGGACCTCAGTGCTCAGGACTCAGTCTGCCGGTGCTGCTCGCCCGGCTGCAAGCAGGCAGGGCTGCAGCTCCGCGTAACCAGCCCTGCAGAGCTACACAAAAGTGCTCCTGGCCAAAGCAGTCACTGGCAAACATGAGGCAACGCGTCCCTGCTCAGAGCGGAGAGTTTCTTTGATGTGAAACCTCTGTTAAGCCTACAGACCAGCTATGTGGGATACAGCTCGAGTGGGAACAAACTCCTGCCCCGATGCAAAACCCCAGAGGATGCTGGAGTCAGGGAAATTTCAGAGGAGGGAACTCTGTCTCACTTGGCAAGTGTCCTGGGCACTGGTAGGGCATGGAGAGAGGGCAGCTCGGCTCGCTTCTGCCACCTGCACCCATACGGTCACGTTTTCTTTGTGTGACCTTTTTTTCCCCTTCCAGTGACTACTTAAGATTCCCCAAACTCAGACTGACATTGTCCCTTCAAGTTTCTGGCATTTGTCTCATCCTGTAGCAACTTCATCTTAAAGCAAGTTGTCCTGCAAGCTCTCTGTTTATACCTATGTTTTACACGCACACATAATGCTGGGCTTTGGGGCGCTTCTGCAGCATGTCCCTGTGACAGACATTCAATAAACCAGTCATTTCTTTACCCAGCACAGTTCCCAGCTTCTCACTGATTATGGACTCAAATGAGATCTAAGGTTATTTGTCTCATTTTTAATTTTGAACAACCGACCGCAAATCCCAGCAGCAGGGCTTCAGATAAGGCGTACAATGGAAGGGTGAAGTTGAGGACACGTGCCATGACATATAAAGCAGCCTGGGCTGGAATAAGCTAAGCTCAAACTAGCTGAATGCCCTGACAGCAAGTCAGAAGGCATTGTTTTGGCATTAAGTAGATGATTGCTAATCTTTTAAAAGAAATTGAAATATTCAGCTTCTGCATCAGGCTCTCTTGCCCAGCTGAGAAAACTGATAAAAGCCACCAGTGGAACTGTAACGCTCCAGGTGAAAACCTAGTGTTTAGCTTGGTACCTGGTTCATAATTCATGTAAAGTTTCTATGCTGTCTGTAAATCACAGGACAGGATGAGCAGAGACAGGCCTATTAAATGATTTGGGCTTTTGTGTTTTGTTTTTTTTTTTTTTTAAATCAGTGATCACGGGGTTTTGCAATAGATCCCAAAAAAGTCTTTTTGCCATGATTCACAGGCTGTCCTGTGCCCACAGTTGCAGATCAGTGACTGCGTCTGAAGGACGACGGACGCAGCCACCGAGCTGTCACTCCCTGCATCCGCTGTCAGTGCTTTCAGCCCAGGGCAGAGACTTCTCCCACCCAGAGTGGAGAGGAGCTGCCGGACACTCCCCATCGCCCCAGCAGAACGTGGGGCTGCCCTGGGTGTTGCCTCCAGCCTGCTCTGTGGCCACTCCTGTTCAACTGGAGTGGGACCAGAGCGTGTTTGGGGCAGACAAAGCGACCACGCCCCCAGCCTGTCAGTGCAGGTCCTGCAGAGGAGCTTGCACCCGTGGCAGGCACCACACAGACGTGTCTGGGACAGTCACAGGCCTCTCTCCTGAGCATCACCGGGGCCACACACCAGGCTACAATTAAAACAAAACAAAAAAAAGGCTATAGGATACGAGCATAGGAGAAGGCTCCAGCCAGGTGCTTGGCATTCCACGGGAGTACTCAGCTCCTCCCGTTGCAGGGGCAGCTGTGGGGCATGCAGTCCTTCCAGGGCTTGGAGACTGACTTGTCAGCTCTCTTTCTTGAAGTCGGAGAGGAAACGAGGGGAAAAAAAAGCCTCTGTTAAACTGCTGGGGACAATGGTCTGTGAGCGTTTTCTTTAACAAAACACCTGCACCATTTCCAGCGCTTGCAAGCAAAACAAAATCTAAGGTCCATGGCATTTCAACACTTGCAGGGAACGCACAGT
This sequence comes from Phaethon aethereus, assembly GCF_964289735.1. Lineage (NCBI taxonomy): Eukaryota > Metazoa > Chordata > Aves > Phaethontiformes > Phaethontidae > Phaethon > Phaethon aethereus. Next base: position 23,583,508 of record NC_138582.1, read on the forward strand.
AATGTTTACAAACCTGTCTAAACCCTTTCATTCATATCTTCCTTCATGTGTGCCTAAAGCACTGCCAGTCCCCTGCTCGCTCTGAGTAAAAGCAAATTCCACAGAGTTCTGTGTATTTTGGTGTGTTACTCCCAAGGAAACCCCCTCTTCGGTGGGAGTAAGACAGGAAAATGTCACCATAAGACAGAAGTCAAACCCAATATTAAAAGAGTGGCAACAAGATCCAAGTCAGGACTGAGGACGGGTTTGTTTCCCCCAGCATACCGCAGTCCATCAGCTCACCTCCTCCATCACCCAGGCAGCTCAGAAAGGCAACGCTGCCCCTGCGCAGCCCGAGAGCGCGGCGTAGCCCAGCTCACAGGGCAAGGAGGCTGGTGGCCACCTGACCACAGCCACTTCCACGTGGGAGACAAGTGGGGAGAAGAGGTGAAGAGAAGCCCCTTGCTTGCACCAGTGTCCCCAGAGGCGAGGGGCGATGGTTTACTTGTGGTAGAGCAGCTGGGAGGGCACTGGGACGGTACGCCCCGCACCTGTGGCTCCTCCGAGCTTCACGCAGCACGCCGCCAGACATGGGGGTTTGCGTAAGAAGCCACCTTGGGAAGCAACACTGAGACAGGCTGTGCTTTCCTCTTCCCGCCCGAAGAGAACCGCCTGTGCAAGAGGAGCGCTTCCCGCTCGGGACCCACGTAAACAGAGCACACGCGGCCCCTGCAGCCTTTCACCTACTAAACTCTTGTTTACATATTTCACTCCTCGCTTTTCTCCCCCCCCGCAAACCAATACGTACGGGCGCGTGTGCGCGCGCGCAGGGTATTGCATTTGGCGGGGCCATATGGTGCTTTCCTGACATGCATATGAGGCCAGCTAAGTAACTGTAGTGCTGAGAGATTTAAGCTGAGAAAACCTTTCCATGACATTTAAGCTGTATAAATAATCCTAATAAAAGGCCTTTATAAATCTGTATGTTTAGTTCTGACAAGCTCCTTGCTACTCTACTCAGTACGAAATACAGACAGACTGTGACTTAAGAACTTCCTCAGTAAACAAAAGGGCAAAGAAGTAAGATAAATGGATATGTCTAGAGAAGCAAATGCTTCTTAAAATTCCACTTAAACACATTTTTATTTATATTTTATGGCAGCAAGAAAGGAGTACTTAGAAATTATTTTAACAGGGAAAAGGTCTTGCCCTGATGTACTAAAATAAGCAAAGAATTATAGCTGAGACTTTTAAATCTGCCTAAGGGATTCAAGTCTCCAACTAAACCAAACAAAGTGAGCATCCAAATCCTTTAAGCAGCCTCGAAAATCCTCCTATCCGTGTGCACAGGGCCATGCATATGAAAGTATATAGAGTTGCATGAGTAAAAGAATTAATACTCCTTTCACCAAAACGAGTATTTCAAGGGATTCCAAGTATCTAAATACATAAAAATAAACTGCGATATTTGAAAGAGTGCTCGGTTGGTCTGTCATATGATCTAATCAATACTCATTGTTTATTTAACAAGAGTAAATTTGACCCAAAAGTTTCTAAAGCCTCGAGCTCTCCAACACCCAGTGCCAGCAGGATTATTTAAGGGCATTCACACAGAGTTGCCAAATAGCCCTGCAGTAACCAAACAGACCCACACACCATTTGAGTATGGGCTGGCCAGACCCCTATTAACAGTCATCCCAAAGAGGGGAGAGGGGTCTGTGCATGTAGGGCCACACACAGGTCTGCTCCTAAAAAATGTGGCTTTGCTGTATCATCTGTGTCATCCTAATTCGCATGCATAAAGCTTCCTTCCGCATGGGTTGCTATGCTGTGTTTCTTTGGTTTAACAGTTGCTTTCCAGACACGCTCTTATTTTACCTACACGTACGTTAGCGTCTCAGCTTTGCCTTCCACAGGCACGCTGACCAGGATGGTGTGTCACTGATTGCACTATGACTGCAAGTGTTCACACCACCTCTAGTTGCTCTTATATGAAATCTGAGCCTTTAATTCACTGCACATAAGGAAACAGATCCCAACTGTGACAGACCAATGATACATGACAACGCAGTTCACATAGGGCACCAAATACTGGGATGGAGGAGAAGCGGTGTCATACCAGCTTCAGGAGTTCCCAGGACTTCCCCAGAAGTGAGAAGTCCTGGGAACCTGAAGTCCTTTGCCTGACTGAGGAGCAGGCAAGGCTTTCTGGAGAATTGTTACAGATGTTACCTGCTCCAAAGAACTATGCATTACAGTGTATAAAATACACGGTCTCATGAGGTTGACCTGGATTTGAGGTTAACATTAAAGCTTCCTGAAGACAAAGGAAGCCAAAGGGCTTCCACCTTCCTCTTTTTGCCTGTACTCCTGTTTCAGCACTGGTCCCAGCCAGAGCTCGCTGGCCGTGAACAGGACCCATCAGGATGGCATCCACCACCTGTGCATCCAGGTTCATGGATGTGGAAAATGTGGAAAATGTGACCCGCCTTACCTGACAAGGTTTTTTGGAGGCACAAAAACCCCCCGACCCTCATCCGCTGCTTTCTCTTCCACCCACACTCACATCGATGCTGGAAATGTCCTTTTTTGGAAGGGTTCTGAAGATGGTTCCTGGTAAGCGCGTGATCCTGACCGTGCGTAGCAGGATGGAGCTGTTTTCTGAAAGTTAAAATTATTCCAGCTGCAAAACAAACACATGTACACACACAGACGTTACAACATCCAGTTTCTTTTACAACTGGTGCCATCAAACAAATGAAGATGGTCTTTAATAGTGCTTCGCGAAACCAACAACTGGATGTGAGCTTTCTTCTGGTAGAGATCTCTCTTTCACATTCCACCTTTCAGTCCTTGCTCAAAACAGTTCACTGCACTTGGATCAAAACTGCAGAATCACACCATCTTTTTTCCTGCACAATATCTGCATTTTCAGTCCCTAAACAAAGGGAGATGAAATAGTACTTTGCAAGAATCATTTTGTCCTGCTGCTACTGCAAACCAGACAGTTACTTTTCAACAGCACCCATGAAAAGGTTTCATGGGCTTTCATGCTGAAAATGAACACACCAGTCAAGCTTCAGCCATTCCTCTTGGTGTGGAAATAGAGCTTGCCTGCAAAACCCACCTGAAGTTAACTCAGCAACAGGAAAATACTAGAAAAATGGTGAAAGCAAAAGAAAAAAAATATTTCATGAAACCAAGCATTTCTGGAAGCAGTGTGATGAATGTCAATTCTCTACTGGGAGAACAGAGCTACTTATATGCAAACCTTCTCATGACTTTTAAAATTATTTTTAAATACAAGCTACACTTCTGAATCAGCTCTTAAAACTGCAGGGATCATAAAGCCTTTGACCCCAGAGAGACAGACTCAGGAGCCTGAGAATGGACTCGTGGTGGATGAGTATGTTTCTAAAACCCCAGCAGAACAGAGCCACTGCCCCTCAGCAGAGCCACCTCTGAGAGATGGTGACAGCTGCCATGCTGCATACCACATTGAGGGGAATAGGCGAAAATGGAAGCTTCTGACACAGGATAGAGGGAATCACGCTGTTCTCCGGGCAGCAGCTCTGGGAGAACCCAGCTCCCTACAAAGTTTGAGACTGTTCTCTACTTTGCTATTTGGGCTAGACGACCTTTAAAGGTCCCTTCCAACCCAAACTATTCTATGATTCTATGATCCTATGTGCCAGGGTTAAAGGGCAAAAACAAATAGTGCCCCATCTCAACAGCTACAGCATCCCTTCTCCACTTCCTTGGTCCCCCCGCAAGATCCTCAGGCTTCCTCAACTTCTAAATTTTAGGCCCCAGCACCCCCATCACAGTATCTCCTCTCCCTCCCCACAGTTTTTACCCAAGTCTCTTGGCAGCAAAGGGCAGCCTGTGCTATGTCGGAGTCGCAGCCACGCATGTGAACGCCTGCATGCCAAGCAGCCAGCAAACAGGCAGGCCCAAGCTCGCTCGGTCCGTCCCTCCGCAAAACTCTCCTCTGCCCAGCTGATGGTTCTCATTGGCCTTGTAGGCACTCATGGTGGGATCCACCTCATCTCACTCCACCTGCTTTGCAGATTCACCCATCTGTGGTAGCTGCCCATGCTCCCATTATTGGCATGGGAGATGGAGTCAACAGAGCTCAGAGTGCAATGCATCCCACACCAGGGAAAACTGAAACATGCCTGAACCCTCTGGTTTATATTTACTAGCACACCACTGATGGTAAAAAGACCTGCAAAAACAGGTGCTTATGTTGCAAGCACCTTAATTTTAGATGAACTCCACCCATAGTGACTCTGGGCACCTTTATATTCACTTTGCTGTTTGAACCCAAGAACAACCTTGGGCCTGGGGTCACACAGTGCAAACTGGCTCGCTTCCCAGCTGCTCACAAGGGTCCGCTGGAGCAGATGATCTGCGCCCATGGAAGAGATGAGCGGGAGCATGCCAGCGCACTTCCCAGTTCCCCAGGCCTCCTCGGCCTCCTGTGCCAGCGCACTCACTAGCACAAGCCACACTCCACAGCCCTCTGTGGATGTTTTGCAACAGACTTGTGCTTACACATCTACACCCTTCCAGGCATTGACCTCATCCACCATCATCCCTTCTTCCCCTCATGGAGACTTTGGACGAGGGAGACAGCAGTCACAGGCGGGTTCAGATTGATAAGGTCTTTACAAGACTGCCTGCCAGCCCTTTAACCCCGGCACATCACTCACTGGGTCCCCACCTCAACAGACTGGAGAATCGCCACCAGCCTTTTGGGGCTGGCAATCACTGCAGGTGATTGGGTACCATAACCAGCTACACGGGCTCTGTCTGCACTGCTGATCCTATCAGTAAAGCATGCCCTGTGCACTATGGACAAGCCAGTGCTCTCTTCTTCTAGAAGAGCTTCCATGAGGTCAGGGTGCCACTTTGCACATCATCTCAAACAGGGCCCAGATGGTCCCTCTCCTTGTTACTGTGGCTCCTGCAGAGTGAACACCTCTGGGACCAAGGTGCAGCATGTCTCCAAGAATGAGCTGCGGGACAGAGGTGACCCTCTCCAACAGGAAGCTGCAAAGTGCGTATCTCCCATGGGGAGCTGAGGGCATGTCCCCAAAATTAAGCTGCAAGAGCAAAGTTAGCCACATGGAGAATTCAGGGAGTGGTGAGATGCCAGCACCCTGCTGCCACACAGGTGGTTGAGACGGGTTGCACGTTGCATAACCTTCACCATCTCCAGCTAAACCACTTCACAGGGATCTGCGAAGTCCAGAGGTTTGGCACACCTGATGAAAATCTTTGGGCAAGTTTTTCTGGTCATGAGGGCAACCCCACTGACGGGGGTCCCCTCCCTGTGGTCTCCAACAAAGCCAACAACATCTCTGCACATTGTCCATTTGGAGAGTAAATGAGGATTTCCTCTGCAGCCCCTCGCATAGATCTGAGACCACTGTTGGAGATGCTTGCACTGAGCGGCACCAAAGCTGGCTTTCACATAGGCTATTGTTTTAAAAATTTAAAGTACTATTGCTCAATCCTTATATTGCTGCCAAGAGACTATCTGACCAGCAAAGCTGTGACTCTTCTGACATCTCTTTAAATGTAACACAAGGCCTTGATCTCCATATGTCCCTCAAGTGTGCCCTCTACCCTTAGTTTCAGTGACATCTTAAGGAAAAAAAAAAGAAATCAATTACTAATAGCGAGTAGATTGCTTAACAGCAACTACAAAACAGTGTTGTGTTTTGTACCATGATGCCAAGGGCAGGGTACGTGAGCCAAGCATTTGGCAAGAGACAGCAGCAGGATATGGCAGAGCTCAAGGCCTGCCAACACATACAGGAGGAGTGTATTGGGTGCAGTTTAGCCTGTATTGTATGTAGGACATGCTACCTGCATTTTTGTACCTGCATTTTCCTATCCAGAGTCTATTTGCTTGCTTGAATATAAACTAACAGGTATGCGGTGAGGGTGGGATCGAGTATTAACATCAACAAATTAACATTGCAGGAGCTATTAACATCTCTAGCTCACCTGTCACGTATGGCTGAACCGAGTCAATATTTCAAAAATTCTTAAAGGCAGGTAGGCTTAAAGAAAAGAAGGACCTTTGTTCACATGACTTCTGTCAAAATACTTATAATGGGAGGTATGGAAATGCTGTTACCTGTGTTAGGAGGAAAGGTGAAGCTGTCCCTGCTGACTTCCATACCATATTGATACGTCTCATGAGATGCCCTGGCCACACCACCCTTTCATCTCTTTCGTACCTCCAGAATTTAGTCCATCAGAGGAACTCCTGAAACGCAGCAGCCATTAACTCACTGTGTAACAAGTAAATTCTGTTTTGGCATGAAAAAGCACACAAACGTGTTCCTAAGCATCCATGGGGAAAAACATTTATCTGATCATAGCAGAAACAGGTGGCTTTGTTAGCTATACAATCTCAGTCTACAATGCTTAGAGGCCATCTCCTTCTCATCTTACTTGGCTGGTGGTTCAGCTTCTAGGTATCTGATTTTGTTAGCAGAAATCCAAATTGATCAGTTAGGTTTTATACTGAATAGTTAAATAAATCACGGCACCGGGAAAACTCTGAATAAATACACTGTACACAGTGGTGGAACAGACAGACCCTTATGTCACCCTTGCAAGCAGACAAGGTTCTCAGTTGTGTTTTCTGACATTTTCCAAGCTCTGTCTGCAAATAAACAGTGCCACTTTGCCATACTCTTCCACAGGTTTCCATGTTCTTGAGAAATGGCGTATCTCTACATCACAGATAGGACCCAATAATGTTGCCCCTTACTGGAGGTAAATCAACAAAACCACCAGCACTGCACAAGTGAAGAAAGACCGCAAAACCCACTAAACAAAAATAAACACATGGTCACATCATGTGTAGTGAAATAGGAAGCATGATCTACATGGAAAGAATCAACAAATCATTCCAGTATTAACTCCTGATTTCCACTATAGAGAATTCCCAGGATTTCCTGGACCAAGACATGCAGCAAGTATGCGACTTGGCTGGCTTGAGATGACCAGACACCTGTTCTGGCTGCCCTTCCAAAAAGATAGATGGGAAGCAGGGCTGTAGCCAACACCATCATACTCCCCAGTGTCCTGAGAAGAAACACAGTTCTTGTGACACCCACAGGACCCAAGGAAATTTCTGGTTGGCATAAAACCTGATTCTGCACTGAAGGAACTGAATATAAAACTTCTCATGACCTTTAGTGGATACTGAAGCAATCATTTACTCACCTAGGTTCTTTCTGCCCTGACTAAAATAACCATCTATCCCACAGTTTTCTGTGAAACAGGTATATGTCCAACATCAGAAGTTAAAAATACCCCTTGATGTCCCATCACAAGAACCGGAAAATGGGTCTTGCTTATTAGTATGTAGAAGCCAAAAGTAAGACTTTAGGATAAAGGAGCAACTTAAAATGCCTTCTTAATTCCGCATGCCAAAGCCGAGATAAGCCACAGATAACAGAGCTGTATTTCTTAAGAGCAGGGTGAGATTCGGGAGACTGGAGTTTCACCTGATTGAGTCTCAGTCATCAGACTGCTGTACAGGACTGCAGTTACACAGCTGGCCAGTGATTTACCAGCTGTGTTGCCAATTCTCTTTCCTAATTCATCTTCCCAATCCCATGACAATTTAGCTTTCCACATCAGAAGAATATGACCTGCAGGCTGGATAAGTGGTTTTCTGGGAAACTTAAACTTGAGATATAGTGTAATAGGCATACATAAATAACCCACAAGTGCTTAAAAGTCAAAATCCTAAACATCTTCCCAACGAAAAATCCAGACATGTCTGTTTTCTCCTGGGCGGCATAAAACCACATCCCCAGCTTCTCTGGGAAACTGAATGGAAAATACAAATTCATGTGAACTGACAGTGATCCTTTAGCTGCTTCCAGTGATTGCCAGAGGAAATTAGTTCCACTGAAAACTGCTCACTTGCCAAAAAGACGTTTCTCTTACCTGTCCTAGGCTTCACTAAGGGTGTTTGAGTTTGTTTTCCTCTCACCAGGCTGTCTCCTATGGCAAATGCCAGCGCTGCTAAGAGCCTCTGAAGCCTTCCACTGAACGGTGCTGAGCAGGCACGGCAGGACTGGAACTGTGGTGACTCAGGAATGGCCACAAATGCTCTGCAGAAAAAGGGTCATGAGCAATAATGTATAAAATGCACGTACACAGAGACTGAGGTTAGTATCATGTATTGCTGGGGAGGAACACAGCGCTGCCAGCGAAACAGGATTTGCTTCATCTGGCAATCAGACTGGTAAAGCAAACTAAAATGGATAAACTCAAGCCTTAATTACAAATAAGTTCTGGTTTTCACTCAGTATTCTAATAAGCAATTGCTGAACCAGGACAAAGCACGTTTTTCCCAAGGCTGGGATGTGTGAGGAAAATGGGGTATGAAGAGGAAGGGAAAAGAACTTAGAGACAAAAAAGGAGACAAGCTGCCTTGTTGCCGATTGTATGCTCCACCTCCCCAGTTATCTGATATAGAAAGCTCTGCAACTGCTGTCTGTAGCAGCAGAGACACTTCCCCAATCATTAATAAATGAACGCGAGCAGCAGTAGATGTGCCAGGGAAAAGAGAACAGCCCCACACTGTACAACCCTCTTCTGCCCTGAACTCTCTGTCTACTGCCTCCAGCCTTCCTGCCACCCTCTTCCCATTCTCAGTTTGCTCCCTTCCTTCTGTCCTTCCTTCCTTCCGTCCTTCCTCTCGTGTTCCCTGGCTGCCACTTTCCTGCCATTTCGGCGCTGCCTTTTCCTGGCCACCCCGTCAGCCTCAGCTGCTTTCAGACACCCACCGCATCGCTCTGCATATGAAAATGAGCCATCACATTTTCCAGCCTCTGAAGCAGAGATTATTTTTGGGAGAGGTGGTTTTGACAGTTCTGCCCTGCAGCTCCCAGGCAGAGCACAGGGCAGGCTATGCCAGTGCAGGTGGGGAAGAGGAGGGAGGGTACAGTGGCTCAACACACAGGCAGGACTCCTGGTTCTGCGTTGAGGGGACTGGAGGTCTGTGGGAGGACAGGAAGGTCCTGTGGGGTAGGGGAGTCAAGGAGCAGATAAGTCTCCCCGCTTCTGAGGGCCCCTCTTTCCCAAACCCAAGGCCAGCTGCTAGCAATGCTGCTACAAGACACGCCACCGAGAAGACAGTCAAGCCCGCCTGTGGAGGACAGGCACAGCCAAGCCCCGCTCAAAGTCCCTCACCCCGGCTGCATCCCTGTGACCCTCAGGTCATCTCTTACAGAGCCCATACTCCCTGCCAAGTACCACAATCCACACCCAGACCTCATATGAAGATCTGGCCTAAAGGCCCCGGAGAGGGAAAGCGTAGCAGGGTTCTCACCTACCAGTCCAGCCCCAGCCATTCTGCGCACCGTGACTGCGGCTGGTCGGCGTCATCACGTGAAACTTGCGGGGACGGAAGGTCCGGCTGGCACCTGGACGGGGGCAGTAGGAGACCGAGACTGACATGGTGGGCACAAACCCCAGGGGTGAGAGGAGACCCTAACACAGAAGGAGGGAGAATGAGCAGAAGGTTTCCTGAGGGACTAGAATAGCAGGGGCTGATGAGAAGAGCAGCTGCAGAGGGTTGCTCTGGAAATTAAAGTTGAAACGAGCTGGTTAAAAGCAGCAAAGACAGTAGGTGGCTGGGGAGGCAGAGTTGGGAGTGCCTTGGGATGGAGTGGCTGGAGAGGAACAGACAGGGAGGATCCGGGAAATGGTGGAGGAGGCGGCACGGTGTGAATGGCCGTCGCTGGTGCGGCACAGGCTCTGGCAGGCGCACTGGGAATGGCCACGGGAGAGGCTTTTGGGGAGTGAAGGCAGCCCTGATGTCATGGGAAGGAAGGTGCATTAAGAAGTATTAAGAAGCAGGGTGTGTGCTAAGAGCACGTGAGATTAGCAACCAGGAAAGGCGAGCTGCAAGGACTAGTGGAGAATGACCACTGGAAGGGGTGCCGCAAGCGGCAAGGGCGAGCCTGCAGGACCCACAGCAACAAAGAGCCAGGCTGTCGTACCGGGAAGCCAAAGCAAGTATGGACAAGGAGGTAAAGCAAGGACAGGAGGAGAGAGAAGTAAGAGCAAGCAAAGAACAAAATGGAACGGGCCACTCAAAGCGGGGGTTGATATTGCAAGTCAGCCCTTTGTAATTTTCTCACAGTTATACCATAGCGGAGCTGGGTCACATCCTGCACTGAGAGATGCACGGCCAAAATGCCAAAGCATTGACAGCAGCCTCACTTGGTGTCCCCTGAAAGCTATGGCAAATCTAAAAAATTTTATGTGAAAATAATTGTGTTTTCTCCAAAGAGCGGTTTATTTTTGCCAGAAAATTACTGCAGAATCACCTTAATTCACACTTAACAAATAGTCCAGCATATACCTCCAACATCTTGCCATGGTAAACAAACTAAAGATGGTAACAGTTATTTCATGTTACACACCTTCAGTTCATGTTGGCAATTGGATTTTTAACACTAAAGTTCTCGCTATATGAGTAAAACTTCTGTATATATGCATTACATACTTGTATGGGTGAAAAAAGTGACCCAGATCTGCCTAATTTCCTGCTCATGTACAGGCAGAAGCTAAGAGTTTTGTGAGTGAATTTGTCACGCAGGGTTAAACTGTATTGCTGGTGCAACTTCTACAGATTTAGTTTTAGGGACAATAATAGGCTTGAAAAATACTTAAAAATATTTAAAAAAAACGTGACAGAACCTGCCATAAGCAGAAAACACAAAATTTCACCAAGAACTATTGTGGATTAGTCTTACCTTTATTTCAGCCAGAGCAGATGCAGACAGATGCACTGATGAGCCAAGAAGCCTTTCCCCAGCCGTGCCTCGCGTGACGGTAGCACCTTTTGGCAAAGGAGAGCATGTTCCGGGAGTCAAGCAACCATTGCATCAACATTTTTTCCTGTTGATTTCAGCAGGAAACAGACAGTAAACACACTTTCTCCTGTTAAGGCACCCAGAGATGTGGGATTCGGTGGAGTCATTTGTGAACAATTGTTTGCTACTACTAGTGAGAAGGATTTGGATCATCCTGAAGTTAATTCTCTTTTGGTAATTCCCTCTAGGTAAGGCAGTCAAGCCAATCAGTTTCCCTGCAGGCATGGCAGGGATCTTCTGGTGACAGGACAGAAACAGAAGATGGGAGACGCAGATTTCCCTCTGTCGGGATGTGATGATCGTGGAAGCTGTAGGAGTGAGGAGGGAGGGATCCCGCCACTGGCAGTCTGGAGCAGGGGGCACAGCAGGGGAGTGCGTCCCATCAGACGTGCACAGGGTACCAGCGTGATGCCAAGTAACAGGAATTCCAGCTGTGCAACATATCAGTGGAAACGCTGGAATTAAAGCAATACCAAAAAAAAGCGCGTCTTCCCAAGAATAAAATTACCACTCCTATGTCAATACACAAGTCTTTGGACTAATTAAGAATTGGTTTAAATTACGTTTTACTCTCTGCTCATGTTTTGCAACTGTTATATCCGCATTCTTCCTTTGGGCTGAAGAAACTGCTCGCTTGCTATTCTCACAGCGTTTTTTTCACTTTCAGACATAATTAAAAAATTCTGGGAGGTTTCCAGGCAAGTTACAGGAGGACATAATCTGCTGTCAGACCCCTCCTGCCAATTCGGATCGGCTGACAAGAAGAATTAAGCAGAATGAAAGAGTACTGGGCCACACCACCACTAGAAAGGAGAAAGAGATATCCTGGAAGAAGAAAAAAAAAAAAAATAGTAGAAAAATGCTCTGAGCAAACGAGGTCACACTGCCTAGGAGGAGGAGGAGGGGAGACCTCCGAAGTGAAGCTGAATAAACAGGAGGAATGGAACTGAACCGTAAGGAAGCGGCGCCAATATTTCTAGAGCAGAACAGCAGCCTGGCACCAGACGCAGCCTGGCTCGGCATCCTGCTTCTCAGGTGCTGACACGCACAGCCAACCTCTTCTGCTTTTATTAAAACTTTCTGACAGGAAAGAGAATCCACCTTAAACTCTGCATCGAGCAGAATATATCACACAGCTCTCGCCCTTCTGGAGTGCCGCGGGCTGCACTGTAACGTAATTAGCTGTGACCCAGCTAATTAGCAGCTGTTACCCAAGCTGGCTGCACGGCAGCTGCCAGGAAGCAGGGCGAGGGAGCACAGCGGGCTGCGGCCTGCAAACCCGGAGCCACCCCGACGCGTGGCAGCACCCCCCCAACCCCCGTCCGCGCAGTCGCGGCTGCGTGGGTCTCCACCCTGCGTGGACCCGGGGCGCCGCCACGGCACACCCGCGGGTACCCAGGCGCCCAGCCGCAGTGTTTCCCCCCAGGGGCGATGGGAGGGGGCAGAAAGGCCTGTGGAGGCCGGAGCGGCCGCACCGCCCCGCTCTCCCCGCCCCCCTCCGCGGCCCCGCTTCACCTCAGCGCGGCGGGCGCAGGCGGACGGGCGGGGGCCGCGCCGGGGAGGCTGCTCCCCCGCCCCCCCCCCCAGCCGCGTGACCTCATGCGCGAGGAAGCGCCGGGCCGCTCCCACCCGGACGCGAGGGGGGGGAGGGGGGAAGGCACTGACTCAGCCGGCGGCGGGGACTTACCGCGGGCCGCGCACACGCCGCGCTGACACACTGGCCACGCCGCGGGGCAGCCGCCGATCACGCGCGGGCGTCGGGCGCCCATTGGTCACCGCCTCACACACCTTTGCCTGCGATTGGCCGGGCAAGGCCGGGAGCCCCGCCTTCTCCGCCCCCCCCTCTCGAGGGGCCGGGAGAGCCGCCACCTGAATGGGGAGCGGCGAACAAAAAGAGGAAAATAGCGGCAGCGGGCGGAGAGCGGCGGCGCGGGCTCCGGTCGGCCTCGGCTCCCCGCCACCGGTGAGTGGCCGGCCTCGCCCGAGGAGCGAACGCGGGCCTGCGGACCCTGCAAGGCGCGCGGGGCACCCCGGCGGTGCGTGGGGCGGTGTGGACGCGGTGTCCCGAGGGGGAGCGGGAGTCCCCGGCGGTGGCGCGACGTGGGGGATCCTGAGGGGTCGCGTGGATGGCGGTCCGGGCTGGAGGAGGGACCGCGGGCGGCGGCATGAGCGGGAGACGGAACTGAGGCGGCGAGCCGTGGCGGGGGGAGTGGGGCTTGCTGGGTGGCCTGCGGGACGAGGGGAAGTAACGGGGGAGCCCCCGCGGGGAGAGCCACGGGAGGGGGAAAGAGTTGCCGGGAACCTGCTGGCACCACTGGGTCGGCGACGTGCAGCCGGTGTGCCGGCGCGCCCAGCGCGGGGGAGCGGCGGGGGCGGCAGGCTGCGCGGCTGCATGTGCCGGGCAGGGGGGGGAGTAGGGAGGGAGCCGAGGGGGATCCCGGCGCGGCGGGGTCAGGCGGGGGCGGCGGGGCGAGGCCAGGCCCGGCGCCAGGAGGGGGCGGGCGGCGCTGCGGGGAAGAGCCAGCCGCAGCCCCCCCCCTTCCGCCCCGCCGCGCGCTGACGGAGCGGTGCTGCCCGCCCGCCGCTTCCCTTCCCCCGCGGCGGGAGGCGCCGGGCGTGGCGGCGCTGACTCTCGCCCGGCCCCCGCCCGCGGCGAGGCGAGGCGGCTGTCCCCGCCCCGCGGGGCTCGGGGGGGCGGGGCGCGGTCAGCGGCGGGCTCCCTTCCTGCCGGCTGCCTGCAGGCGGGGGCGGCAGCGCGGGGAAACTGGGTGAAAGGTCGGCGCGCGGCAGTGCCCGCGCCGCCGAGCAGGCGCTGATCACGCTTTGTTCACATGGCCCCCCCGCCCCGGGCCGCTCCTCGATCGGCGCCGGGCCAATGGGCGCCGGCGCGGAGTGACTCGACGAGCCAATAGGAGAGGGCGGGGGCGGGGCGCGCGGGGGCGGGCGGCGGGGAGCGCCGGCGGGGTACGCTGAGGTGAGGGTGGTGCGCGCCCAACGGCCGGGGGCGGGGCCCGCGCCTGCGCGCCCCGCCCCCGTCCCCTCAGGCTGCCGCTGCCGGGGCTGCTAGTTAGCTGGTGACAGCGGGGCTGGTGTACCGCCCCCGCCGCCCAGGGGTGGCCAAGTCTCCTTAAAAAAACGTATCTCACCCGTGATTCCAACTCCCTGGAGACGCGGCTGACAGAAGGGAGGCTTTTCCACCCACACCATCTCTTCGGGGCGGAGGAATTCGCCAGCAGCGGCGGGCACCCTCCCATGAAATCGAAAGCTGTGCTAGGGATGTTCGTGGCATGCGCAGCCGAGGAGGCTTTCTGCGTGGGTTGGTTCTGAGAGGTGATCGGTTAGATGGTGAAAATGCGTATATACGTTTTAGTTCTTCATCTTGGCGATTTTCCTTGCGTACGTGCGTGTATGTGAGAGAGACCTTTTGAGTATTTTCTGGAATGTTTTTGGTAGCTAATACCTTTTGAAGAACATGTGTGTCAGTCCAATATGGTCCTTTCTCGTGTCAAAATAAGCACAATACTGAGGGCTGTGTTTAAAGTAAGAGTGGAAGGGGTGTGGGGTGCGGGAGGAAGTTTTGGGGTTTTTTGTGAAGATTTTTTTTTGAGCTTTCAGACACAAGACTTGCAATATGGAATAACTTAAACTGTTGCTTAAGATTTTGGGGGAGTTCTTTTGTCTCAACAAAATATATAACCTTCACCAGATGACCAGATTTTCCTTCATAAAAATAGTCTAAATAAGAAAGAGGGCAGGAAAATACGGGCATACCCCCCACATGACCCAGTGTATTTATCTTGCATAGGTTGCTTTGTTTGTTTTTTACGATACCTTCTTATAAGTAAATGCAAAATATTCCGGCTTAGCATGAGGTTTAAAGTTTCCTTTTTTTCCTCTAACTGAAACAGGAGGAAGAAATGGAGATGATGACTGAGAAACGGAGAGATACTAGGTATTTCTGGAACAGTACTGAAAAAAGCGATTATGAGGCTGTAGAAGCCCTGATTTCTATGAGTTGCAACTGGAAATCAGACTTGAAAAAACATGTAGAAATGAGACCTATAACTCCAGCATCTGATATGTCAGAAGAGAGTGATGAGACTTTGCTTCCCGGAGCAGTGGACTTCAGCGCGATACCAGCATTTGTAAGTTTTTGAATTTGTACTTGTGTATGCTTGTTTTTAACATGTGGCGATGCATTGGTAACTTACTGTGTCTCTCTCCCTGCATAGTGCCTGACCCCTCCCTATAGTCCTTCTGACTTCGAGATGTCACAGGTGGTCCATCCGGCAACACCGGCGCTCAGCAAGTCGCTGGCAGAGGCTGCCAAGCCTCCTGTGGCTGTACCTCGGAGAGAGGTGGAGAGGCCTCCAGCAGCTGGACCTCTGAAAGCTCAAGCAACGAGTGTTATCCGCCACACGGCTGATGCCCAGCTTTGTAACCGCAAAACCTGCCCAGTGAGAACCGCCAGCGTGCTGAAATACCAGGACAGTGTTTCGAGGGAAGTGAACGGTAAACAAAAGGCTGAAGCAGAACATCCGTTGTGTTCCGCCGTGGTGCCGAGCAGAGCCAGCAATGAGAGCGGTGAACCGCCAGTGACAGAAGGAAAGACCGCAGAGACAGCCATCAGTCCGGTGCCCTTGACGAAGCCCTCAGTCAGCAGCCGTCAGCCTATCCCGGGACCGGCACAGCCATCAGCAGCGCTGGCACCGCCATGCCCTGCCCAGGGCGGTGGGGCTCCCCCTGTGCCAGTGATTTGCCAGATGGTCCCGCTGCCCGCAAGCAACAATGTCGTGACGGCTGTAGTGCCCTCCACCACACCAAGCCAGCCGCCGTCTCTCTGTCAGCCCATGGTCTTCATGGGCACCCAAGTTCCCAAAGGTGCTGTGATGTTTGTTGTGCCCCAACCAGTTGTGCAGAACACAAAGGCTCCCGTTGTTAGTCCGAATGGCACGAGACTCTCTCCCATTGCCCCTGCTCCTGGCCTCGTACCTTCTGCAGCAAAACCTACTCCTCCAGTTGATTCTTCAAGAATAAGAAGTCACATTTGCAGCTACCCAGGATGTGGGAAGACGTACTTCAAGAGCTCCCATTTGAAGGCTCACGTCAGAACACACACAGGTTGGTTGCTGTTGCTGGATATTAAACCTGAATGTAGAAAATTGTGGCTATGTGCAGAATTTTTTAAGGTTCTACTAATGACCGGATTTGTTTGTGGAGCAAATTGTGGGGCAGTAATGAAATACTTTTTTTTTTTTTTTTTTTTTTTTTGGCCAACGTGCATTAGAATGCTGCCTGATCTCTGACAGGAAATCTCCCGGGGGGGAAGTTGACTCAGCAGTTTGTTTGTGCTGGACTTGCTTCATGGCAGAAGGCGTTCAGTAATGCTTCTGGCGAGTGGGGAAGCAAGGCCTTGCCCAGCATATAGTATGCTTTTCCAGAGCTAAAGGCGCCTTATTAGGCTTCTCCACAGGAATGCCCTTCCCAGAAGTGGGGAAAACTTGAAGAGTTTCTTTTACACAGCAATATAAGGATCCACTCCAAACTATCCCTACCTTGGTTATTTTAGAGTAACTTCTCCATGCCTCAGCTCTCAATCGCAGCAGCAGAAAGAGTTGCCTGTATTTTGACTAGGGTTCTTGTTACAGAAAATGTTGCTACAGGTTGTGTTTCAGAGGGCAGTTCTGGGCATGCCAAGTTGTCATAGGCTGCAGTTCATGTGGAGCTGAGAGTTTAAATCGGCTGTCTTGAGACGTAAAGTGCATCTCAAACCATGTGGTTCCAGAGAATTGTTAATTGTACTGCTTAATTGAGAATGGTACTACGTAGCCTTGAAGATAGTGAGTCTACACGTTTAAATATTGGTATAGAAAGAACTTTTCACATTTTGTATGTATAAAAAATAATATTAATGTATATTTTTGGCTCAACTCTCATAATAGAAACTTTTTTTTAACAAAGTCAAATCCTGCCAGTCAATGCAGTAGTGTTTGTTGCTCAGTGAGTACTCATGGGGCTTTTTTCTTTGTCATTTTTTTTTCTTTTAGGAGAAAAGCCGTTTAGTTGTAGTTGGAAAGGCTGCGAGAGGAGGTTTGCGCGGTCTGATGAACTGTCTCGCCATCGCAGAACGCATACCGGGGAGAAGAAGTTTGCCTGCCCGATGTGTGAGCGGCGGTTCATGAGGAGTGACCACTTAACGAAGCATGCGCGTCGCCACTTATCGGCTAAGAAGTTACCAAACTGGCAAATGGAAGTGAGCAAGTTGAACGATATTGCTGTGCCGCCAACACCTGCAACTGCACAGTGAGAGGACTTACTCTGAAGATGGTGGCATTAACTGTTGTCACTGGGATATGCCAGCTCAAATAAAGGCTTTTGCTCCTGGCCTGCGATTCTCCCGCGCCAGCGGCTGGCGCTGGCGGCGCAGCAGAGAGGCAACGGCAGTCTGTGCTCAGTCACAAAAAATATTGCTGGGAGAACTGGTGGCTGACTGGAATAGTGGGTGTCTTTTGCACTGGTAAGGAGAGAGAGAGAGAAAGGGAAGGCTCTAGAAGCAGAGCAGTGCACGTTGTGCCAGTTTTGAATTTTGCAAATTATTCGTATATACTCTAGACCAGTCATGTGTAAGTGTTTCTGAAGGTTCACTGCTGGCACTTGAGACCGACTCCAGTTTTAACTTTCTGCTGTCAATCTTCAGTACAGCACAGATGAGGAAGTGTACAGGCGTGGGCCAGAAAACCCAGAATGCACCTGCGTAAGATAAACCGAATCGCTTTTCCTACTTCTGCCACCTTTTCTTGGTTGGAGTCTTCCACCTGGCCCTTCTCTGGCCTAGTCATAAGTGGTGGTTTGGTGCCAAACTCCTGGAGGTTTCAGAGCTCCAGGTCCTCCTGCTCAACACCCTGAGGTGTTGTCAACACCCTGATGCTGCCCTCCGGGGGGGCTTGGAAGGGCTGTTAAGGGGCACCGCATGGGCAGGTGGAGGGTAGAAATGTTTCTGAATCCTTGTTGGCTTTGTAATATTTTCCCAGCTTCCTTGGCCAGCTTCGTGAATGTTTCGGCTGGTTGTACCTGAGCATCGTACAATGCTTCTGCCTTTGTGTTGCTCACGGTTTCCTTTGTACCTTCTCACAACCCTGTACCGCTGTGTGTTTCATAAACAGACACCGTGCACTTTTAAGAGAAACGTCATAACTACTCGGGTTGGTTAAGGAAGAAAACCAAGAATCTTAGGCTTCTTAATCATGTTATTCTTTGAAAGACGGTTCATACTAAAAATGGATATATTATGTATTGTATTAAATTAGAAAGTTGTGATTCAAAAAGCAAAACGAGGCAGTAAAGACACTGGCCTAGAATTTAAACTGTAGCTTTTGTAACAAATAATGCATCAACTTTCACTATTTCTATTTTATCATATTATGTTGAGGACACATATCAGAAAGTGAACAGTTTGAAAATAGTGTATTAGATACGCTTTTTGTGACTACTTTAAAGATTTGCACATTTCTTATGTTGTACTTTATACTTTGTTTACAATAAAACCAATTTTCTTTAATACGGACCTCTTTTTTCTTTCTCCGTAGCAGAACTTAACCCCTTTGCAAGGAAAATAAGCTCAAAACAAAGTATTTAGCGTCTGTCAGTGTGTGTCCTGACCAAAGAAACAATTATTTTTTTTCTTAAGCTCTATAAAGCCAACATGAGTGGAATTTCAAGTCTGCGCTTACTACCCTTGAGTCTCTGTTTTGGTGTTTGGCAGTTTTGCCCCCCCCCCTTTCCTTTTTCTCCAAGCACACGAAAATAAATGTGCTCATGTGGGCTACATCACCAGAGCGTGGTGGCAGAGGTTTCTTCTTTCCTGGTGACAGAACCGCACTGTCCTCCCCAGGATGAAGCTGCTGCTGGCCAGGCCCCGGGTGGAGGAGGAGGTGGTGGTGGTGCTGGCTGCCACCTTGGCACCCAGCGCCTTGGCGGCACTGCCCGGGGCACCGTAGCGCGGCACTGGTAGAGAGACGCGCACTTGCGGGCGCCGTTCTCTGGGGCGCCGTCCTGAGATCCGTCTCCTGTAGGAGACTCCTGCAGGGAAGAGGGCGTGAGGTGGGTTTGAGCTTCCCGGGGTGGCGGGTAGGCAGCACTGCCCCTCTGCCTTCTGCTGCCTCCGCCTGCCTGTGCGGCACGGCCACTGCCCCTGGGGGCTCTGCCCTGCCTGCGGGCAGCCCTGGGTCTCACAGCTGCTGGCGCCCTGCCCTGCCCTGCCCTGCCCTGCCCTGTGGGGCGTTGGGGCAGGGGCACTCCTTGCCTTACCCGGTTTGACGCAGCGCCCTGCGCAGGAAAAGCTTGAGTCATCGCCCTTCCCTCTTTTTCCAGGGGGAAGGCGGCGTCATAGCCCAGTGCAAAAGACACACTTGCCCGTGAGCCTGACTCCCATGCCGCCATCTTGCGCCAAGGAGTTTGATGTTTCATGGGCATGAGATAAAATATTTTAACGGAGCTGGATCTGAAACCCTTCCACATCTGCAACTAGCTTCTGGGCTAGGGAGCCGGGTCCCCTCTCCAGCTCTGTCTGGCACACTGAGCCTTGAATCCGGTGTTGGGCCGTGGCCCCACATGAGGAGGCCATAAAGTGCCACCCCTGTCGTTACCCTGCCCAGCCGCAGCTCCCCTCGGCTTTGAACCCCCTCTAGCTCAGCAGGGAGCTGAACTTAAATCTGACTTCCCAGGCGAGCGCTCTCAGGCTGCCGTGCCACAGAGGGGAAGAAAGGGAGTTTCTGTGCCATGGCTGTTTCCGCTGCCCGTGCTTTCTGAAGAAAACCAGCTGCTGGTGCTTTTTGTGTGGCATCCAGCTCTGGAGGTGTGCGTAGGGTGTGCCCTGAGGGCAGTCGCTGGGGAGGCTGCAGAGGAAAGCCTCTTTCTGGCATTGCTGGGAGCTAAATAAAATAAAATACAGTTTCTCACTCTAAATACAGAATTTAACAGTAAGAAAGGCCCTTCTGTCACATGCCACTTTTTAAAGCTTAACCATGAAAGCCAACTGGAAATGAAACCAGCCCTTCAGGGGTTTAATACAAGGCTAACCTGAAAAATGTGGTTGAAGGGACATCATTAGCCACCTTTCCAATGCTGACTTTATTGCACAATCAAATTTGGTTGCATAGTGGGAAACTTAATTTTTATGATTTTCCTACAGGTTTCTGTGAATAATCAGGGTTTCCTTACTCCTCTGTGTAAACCACATCTCCTATTTTGCCCTGCTGTTTGGGTTTAATGACGAAGCCAAACAGAACCGCAAACCGAAGCGCTCGCAGCAAACCCCCGTCATCAGTGCTTGGATGCTGCCATGGACGGGTGCCGGCTGCTGCCGTGGCTTGCTGTGCAGCCACCCGGCTCCGGGGAGCCGATGCGAAGAGGTCCAGGAGATCAGCATACCTTCTTGGAAGCAGGTTTCAGAAGTGCCTACAAACCCTTCATCTTGCTACTTAGCACTGATCTCCGAAGTCATCTGTACACATGAAAACGGATGCCGCAGTGGTGACGTCGATTGCACGAGCTGGAGCAAGAGGCTTTCCCCGTGCCGGCGGGCAGGGAAGAGCAGTTGGGGTCTCACAATGAGTTGTCCTGAGAAAGGAGGGAGCGAGCCACCGCGTCCAGAGTGAGCCCCACGCTCGGTACGCCTACCTCGCCGATGGCTGCTGGAGGAGACGGGGGCTGTTTGGGGGCAGAGGGTGCCTGCCCGGGGTGTTGCCACAGGAGCAGGACACTTCGGGGAGCTCGGGGTCTGGTTATCCCACCCCCTGGCTAAATCGGTGCGGGTAAGCGAGAGGGGACTGCGGTGCCGGGGCATCCTGCATGTGCGCGCACTGTGCCTTTGCCAGTGCTCCAGGGATAGAGAGAAGGCTGGAAAAAGCAAGCATTTTCCCTTGTGGTTTGGAGAAGAATAATTTCCATTACAGCAGGAGTATTTGTGGAAGGCTTAGATGCTCTATGAGTGAACTAATATGTATTTTAAAAGAAGAGGGGTCCACAGGCTGGGGCAGCTTGTCTGGAGTCACAGATGAGAACCAGGGCAGCCTGTCCACCCGTCCTGCCTGGAGAGCTTGGCTTTCTGAGGTTTTTCCTCCCAAGCTTTGCCATCCAGCAGCACTATTCCGTGACAACCGTAACCACCCGCTCCTGCGGTGCTGGCAGAGGGTCCATACAGGCTTGGTGCCGGGGTGGGTGCCACAATGCAGACGTGGCACATGCCTGAGAGCCCAGAGGAAGGGCTTCATCATCGGCTGGCCCGAGACTTGCACACCGCATGCAGAGCCATCAGGTATTCCCCTAGCAGTTCCCCATTTTTACTGTAAATAGATGATTCACTTTGCTTTGGCAACAAACTTAGATCACCAAGGAAACAGTCGCAAGCTGTCAGAAAAGTTAGAGCACAAAATCAGGTCAAGAGGAATGATGAATGAATGAATATGTGTATTAAGGGCTCGAGCTCCCTGCCGTTCTGTAGCACAGATTTTCTGCAGGAGAACTCTTTGCTTCTCCTGAAGCATGTGGTCCAGGGGGGGGTAATATTCAGCTAGAACAAATGTTTTTGGAATGTCTTACGATGTAATCGAGTGTGTCACACAGAGCTTCCATGTCTTTTCTAGGGATATTGTGATCTGGAACGCTTTCTGTTGTCACCAAAAGAAAACGTGATAGCAATAGGAAAATGAGAGCAAAACACGTCTTTAGCCATCTCATCATATTCACAAGAAGACAGGGGCTAAACTTGCTAATGCACTTGCTGTGTTGTGGTACAAATCAGGTAATAATCATATAAAACGTGCTAAGCAATTCAGAAGCTTCGTTAGGATACCACAGTTTTAATGAAACTTCATACTTGCTCGTGTATTCTACTCTGAAAGTCAAAGTAATTGTCTGGTGAAAAAAAATCTGTTACCGCCACTTCAGCTACTCAGAAGGTTTTGGTAGGTATCAAGGTACTGGCATGGCAACAGCTTCCCAAATACACTGATGCAGCAGTCGTGGGGAATGCCCATGCACTGACAGCTGCGGTGAGGCTCGAGCACACCCTGCCTTGGCTAAATATTCCCCAGGGCCCACTGGGGAATATTTAAAAGAAGTAAAAAAACTTAAATGGCTTTGAACAGAATCATAGAATAGTTTGTGTTGTAAGGGACCTTTAAAGGTCATCTAGTCCACCACCACCCCTGCAATGAGCAGGGATGTCTTCAACTAGGCCAGGTTGCTCTGAGCCCCGTCCAACCTGACCTGGAGTGTAGACAGGCATCTACCACCTCTCTGGGCAACCTGTGCCAGGGCTTCACCACTCTCATTGTCAAAAACTTCTTCTTTAGATCTAGTCTAAATCTGCCCTCTTTTAGTTTAAAACCATTACCCCTTGTCCTATGGCTACAGGCCCTGCTAAAAAGTCTGTCCCCAGCTTTCTTATAAGCCCCCTTTAAGTACTGGAAGGCTGCAATAAGGTCTTCCCAGAGCCTTCTCTTCTCCAGGCCGAACAACCCCAACTTTCTCAGCCTGTCCTCACAGAAGTGCTCCATCCCTCTGAGCATTTCTGTGGCCTCCTCTGGACCTGCTCCAACATATCCACATCTTTCCTGTGCTGAGGGCTCCAGAGCTGGATGCAGGACTCCAGGTGGGGTCTCACCAGAGCAGAGTAGAGGGGCAGAATCCCTTCCCTCAACCTGCTGGCCACGCTGCTTTGGATGCAGCCCAGGATACGGTTGGCCTTCTGGACTGCGAGTGCACATTGCTGGCTCATGTCCAGCTTTTCATCCACCAGTGCCCCCAAGTCCTTCTCAGCAGGGCTGCTCTTGATCCCTTCAAGCCTGTACTGATACTGGGGGTTGCCTGTACCCATGTGCAGGATCCTGCACTTGGCCTTGTTGAACCTCATGAGGTTCACCCGGGCCCATTCCTTGAGCTTGTCCAGGTCTCTCTGGATGGCATCTCGTCCCTCAGGTGTGTCAGCTGCACCACTCAGCTTGGTGTCATCTGCAAACTTGCTGAGGGTGCACTCGATCCCACTACGTCATTGATGAAGATATTAAAGAGCATTGGTCCCAGTACTGACCCCTAAGGGACACCACTCATCACCGATCTCCATCTGGACATTGAGCCATTGACCACTACCCTCAGTAGTGGCGTATAAAATAGTTGAGGCATATAGCATCTCCTCTCTGCCCAGCTTGTCTCCTGTCTGCTTCCAACACATGCAAGAGAAACTGACATTCGTCAAGTCTATTTTTTCAAAACGTTCTCAAACTTCTCATTTCGATAGTGCCAGCTGGGCTGGATTCCATCCCGTTGTCACCGTTTCATTGTGAGGGCTGGGATCTTTGCAGCATAACTAGGGGACTGGTACAGGGTACTTACTGTGAACAGCAACCTCAGGCAGTTTAAACACTTCTGCTTCAGAAATAGAGCTTTTAATGTTTAATTGCCTAGTAGGCAGCTGGAAAGTACAACCCCCACCTCCCCAAAATGAAAAGGGAGAGTACTGCATGCAACCTGAGCAGAATTAAAGAAAATGTAGAGTACAGAGAGTACATTAACGGCCTAAACGCAGGGTGGTCGAAACATTAATGAAACCTTTATTGAGGAAACAATAAAGCAGCTCCCCTGACCAGCCGTCAGCCATGATGTAACATCACCCGTCGTTTCAGTCACTAAATAGAAAGATAACTAGAAGCTGAGCATTGCAAGAGAACGGGGCGGCCATCTTCAAACAAGCTATGCAGTCAGCCTAATGAAGACATAATTCTTGATCAGCTGCAGTCAGTATTCATCGGGTAATCCCGACTAAGGAGGAGGGAGTGCGAAGGCAGAAGCGAGGGCCAGGTTAGCCGGCCAACCTGCACGGCACTTGTGCATCCTGCCGCCGCTGCCGTGGCCCGATTGCTGTGCAGGTATAGGAAGCAGTCGCCTTTAACACTCTTGGTGGAGCATAAGTGGTTTTATTTCCTTTTCTTCTGTCATTAGCTGCCTTCACGGTGCCGCACAGGCGCTCTGGGGCTCTTTCAGGCTCCCCAGAGCTGCCAGGCTCCCTGTCCCCCCGGGGACGAGAGCGCCCGTTCCTGCCTGCAAGTGGCTGCATGTTGCCCTCCAAGAGAGGGGCTGCCCCATGCCCCTGGGCTGCGGGGTGGCTTACGAGGAGCTCCCACTGCTGGGAAGGAAGCCCCGTGCTTCCCACCAGCACCACAGCCCCTCCACCTGGCAGGTGACGGTCACTCGGTCACCCCGTCCCCCCATCGCCCCGGCACCCCGCTGCTCCCGCCTCTGCGCCGGCTTCCGCAGCCCAGAGCAGAGCTTGGGAAACGGGAAACCAGAAGAAGCCCCACTGCGTGGGAGCCTTTGCTGGGGGCACTGGAGCAGCTTGAACCCCGCATTGGAGCCGTGCCGCTGCCCGGCCGCGTCCCTCGCTGACCCTGACCCATGGGCTCACCCTCCCCACCAGCATCGGCACTCACCGCCCCCCAGCCCTGCTCGGCAGCAGCCTGAAATTTGGGTCTTTTCTTCTCATGAAGCCTGGGCGAGTTTAGTGTCTCTGCGACCTCACCTCCCCTCTTGGCCACAGCCGAGGTGACCCGTGAACTTCCCATGCTGCCAGAAAAGCTAGAGGCTGCTCAGGAGGGCGGCGTGATCACCTCCATTTCCAGGAAACCGTGCTGGCAAAAGAGTCTTGCCATTTTCTGAAGTAGAGGGGAAACCGTGCCATCCCTATGAAATTCTCAATGCAGTACACGGGTCAAAAAACCTCATCATTGAACTAAGAAGTAGAAAGAAATTGTTACTGTCTGGAAGTACCCAGAGGGAAGCAGAACGGGAGGGAAGGACGAGTGCTTACGGGTTTGCTGGCCTAGATAGCATTGCTCCTGTCTCGCACCGATGCGTCTTAACAATAACCCACCCAGCCAGGGGACAGCAGGAATTATTTCAGGTCTTTCCATAGGAAAACATCCTAAGTGGTTAGTTGCTAATCTGCAGCTGGGGGGGATCTTTTTTTTTTTTTTTTTCCATTGATGCAAGAGACTTTTCAATTCCCTATTTAAGTGAAGCAACAAGTATGATGAGTCGATGATGAGTCACCAGCCCAGGAAAAAAGCTGCAGGAAGGCTGGACTATTTATAAAATGTAAAAGAAAGAAAGGAAATATATTCTAGATACAGATAGGTCTGGAAGGTGACTCCAACTTCTTTTGTGGGATCGTGTATTTCCAGGCGCCAGACAGCAAACCTCCCAGGAAGGAGGTGGGGAGCGCTGGCGGGGTGTACGTGCTTTTTCGGAAAGGATTCTGTGACATTGCACGGAGCAGCACGTGCCGCAGAGCCTGCCGGCCACTTGCCCCTGACGTGGGAGAGCTTCACAGCTCTCCTCTGAGGGACACGGCCACGCAGCCATGGTCCCCCTCATTTATCGCCTTGGCACTGGCTCCACATGCCGAGCGGGGAGGTGAGGCAGCCCGAGCCCTCCACCGCCGCGGCACAAGCGTTGGTGGTGTGTGCCGAGGCAGCGTGTTGTGAGTGAGGTCGGGTACCGCCGTGTGAGTCACCGCCGGCGGTGACGGAGGCGGCCGAAGGGGCTTCCTGCACCGCGGCCGCTTGCGCCCTGCTGGCTCCTCTGCTGGGAGGTTCGGGGCTGTCAGTGGGAAACCTCACCACAGTTCAGCCCCTCCGGCTCTCGGCTCGTCCGGCTCACACCACCGCACGGCGAGGTGGGCTGCGGAGGTGCCACTGGGAAACAATCAAACAACAAAGCTATTTGGCAACGGTTGTGATGCCTTGGCATGGCTGGCAGGGGCGTTCCTGTGTGCGCAAAGTGGCCCCGGTGATGGCACCCTGGAGCTACTGCTGGGAAGGACCCATGGCCGAGAAGACAAAATCAGCACCCGAGGTCTTGAAAGTCCCACTTGCAAAACGCGGTCAATGTCTGTCAGATGAGGTTAGACTGCACCAGTACCTGATGCTTTCGGAGCAGTGGGGTCTGCAGCCCGGGTCCTTTAGGCGGCCGACACAGCTTTGCCCTCATCTCCCTGTCCTGTGCTCACATCATCCCTACTTCCGATGCCAGGTCAAAATCCAGAATCCTGCCACAAAACCGCGTCATGGCACGGTGAAACAGGTGCTTAAACAGGACACATGAGTTGGAAGGTGATGAGCTTTCTTTACCGCTTTAGACACGGATTATGTGCTGGTGGCTTTGTTCAGCACTCACAGGTTTCATCCAAGACGTGGTTTGGTGCTGATGTGCAGCGCACATCCCAGTTTGTGGGATACCTGCATAACTAATGAGATTTAATGTGTTTAGGGGTTTATTTAGGCTCTAGTTTCATAAAGCGCTGGATCTGGGGAAGAAGGAGGATGGATTTGTCGTGTTTAAGTGATAATTTCTCTTGAATAACCATACACACGGTGAAAAAATGTTCAGTAGTATTTGCACACCATTTCAGGCTTTGAACAAAGAGCAGTTCAACGAGTAAATAGTGTGAGCTGGGTGACAGCTCCTCAATCTTTAAAAAAATCACCCAAATCAGTGTGTTTCTGCGGGGAAATCAAAGTGATGCCTCACTTGAGGAAAAGCTGATTTTGTCTGCTGAAGTTAAGAGAGTTGTCTGCCTTAGTTACACACAGACTTTAAGGGAAGAAAAGGGGGCACCTGATTTACTTGTGCTTGAAGAATTGTTGGTGTTAGTAGGTCACAACAAAAGAAAAATAAAGCATTCCTTAGAGGGTATTTCGGTGGTTTTTACCACCAATGTCAATAGAAGCTTTCCAATGAAGTATTAATGGATTTAGTTTTGTGACACTGCTGCTGTGGGGAAGGAGAGTTCCTCAGTAGCATAACACAGTGCTGTCTTGGCTTCATGACATCATATCTGAGCAATACAGGCCCTTCCTCCTGAAAGCATTTAAGCCTATGTTGAAAGCCATTCCAACACTAAAGCAAATTTTAGCTGTCCTGAAAGGTGTCATTTTCCTGAATCACTTAAATAAAAATCATCCCTGCAATAAGGAATCGATCCGCCTTATTTCTGTGCGTTGCCAATGTTGTTGGTTGGCTTAAATAGGCTATAAAATAAACCATTTCTTTTGTTTGAGCAGCGCGGTTGCAGTACGCCGTCTGCCATGGCTGGGAGCCCTTAGCAAGGCACAGCCTTAACCCACAGACTGAAATAAGGCTTAGCAGGTCTTGCCGGGTCTGGCATCTTCAGACTAGGCTTCGGAGTTATGATATCCTCTGCTTCACTTGGGTGCCAGGCAGGACAGCCTGCGGCAGTCAAGTCTGCAACATGGAGACAGCCCTCAGCGTCGGTGTCTGGCTGGCAGTGATTTAGGGTTTCTTTCTCCTGGGCTCTCACCTGCTCGTCTTGAGCCCTGAGCTTTTGCTGTGTACTTACTCTGTAAAAGCCTTGGTTCTTGCCTCCTTGACAGCTACGCCGGACCAGCTTGGCAGAGCCGACTACCTGTGCTGTTTTGGAGGAGGTTCCGAGGACCGACCATCCCTCGGGTTCAAGGACGCGGGGCAGTTTTCACTTTCCCGCTTCTTCCTCCTCTGGGCACTGATCAGCTGGGGAGCAGGGAGCAGCGCCCTGTCCTCCCCACGCAGAGCCTCCGCATGGATAAACCCCAGAGCAGGGCTTGGGGGGAAAGAGAAAACCAGGCGGAGGGATGGGGCCAGCCCCTCACCCATCTGCGCCGGGAACCACGGCCAAGGCATGGCCTTGCTGTTAATTACTGTAATTAATACTGATGTAACAGCAACTCTTTACAACCCTCAGCACTGGTTGCAGGGGTTTTTTTAATTTTTAATTATTTTTTTAATTTCAATGCTGGGTTTGAAGCTGCAGGACTCTCTCTTAATGTCACCGAAGTCACATAAAATGTTGCTATTATTTAACTCTTTTGCCTTTTGGCCTGTTTTTCCCTGGTACTTTCTGTTTACACGCTGATGCTCTCTGTTTCCCTCACTGCTGCCTATTTCGTTCTGTCTTTAATGTTTATTGAGGAAATTTAATTCCCCATCCTGTCTGCAGTCGCTTTGCCACTGTTTTAATTTGTCCCCAGCTTTGTGGGCGCGCTGCAGAGGAAGCGGGGTGCTTTGATATGCTGGGCTGGGTTTTAAATTTTTGAAAAACACCAGTATTTCCCATGGCAACAACCCCCATAGCACAAACCTTGCTCTTGCAGAAACAAACGGAGCTGTGCAGTGCCTGCTGCTTTCTAAGCAGGTGCTTAATCGCGGATGAGATATGAAGTGGGGTCCTGGGCCCTGGGCAGGGCGGCTGAGCCTGTATCCAGGCTGGATACAACAAAATTAACCACCAAAATCTACGGGGTGTGACCTGAAACTCTGCAAAAAGAAGTTTTTTCAGCTTTTGCTAGGACAGTAGCTGGTGCAGAAACCTGCTCCAGAAAGTCCCCCTTGCTCTGCCATCCTTCTGGGTCCCACCAGGCAGCGGGCACCCCCACCTCCCAAAACACATGCCAGCGGGCTTCCGATTTGGCCACTTGGTGCCTGGGATGTCAATGCATTAAACTGAACAGCCGTCCGAAGGAGAGGTTCTCAAGGCAGCACAGGACGTGCCGCCATGGGAGCCGGCCGGGTGCCGCGCGCGTTCCAGAGAAAAACATACAGTAGCCCGCCCCCTCCTTTTTTTTTTAAAGAATGTCCAAAATAGTTTATTCCCAATATTTTATTCCAACCAAGCACTTACACGGCCCCCCATGGAGAGGAGCCTCTACATGACGGCGTAGGGCGCGTCAAGGACACTTCCGAGGCTTTGGGCGTGCGGTGGGGACTGCCGAGGGCCGTGCAACGGGGGAGGCCTCCCGGGAGGAGGAAGGGTTGGAGGAAGGACCGCTGCAGCACTGCGTCCCGCCGGCCAACGCCTCCGGCGAGCGTCGTGGCTGCTGGGTGGCGGTGACCGGGTGCGGCCGCTGCTCCGGCCGCCGCCGCGCGGCAGAAGGGCTGTGCGAGGAGGAGGCCCGCGGGGAGCTGCTGGGGATGGGGAGGCTGGGCGGGCGCCGGGGGCCTAGCCGTGGTGCAGGAGGCTCGCGGCCCCAGAGCGGGGGGCCGGAGGGAGGCAGGGGCGAGGCGGAGGGGCAGGGATTGTGAGGGGGAGAGCTGGCCCCCGAGGAGCGCAGGGTACGTGGTAGGAGGGGATGTCTCCAGGCGCGCCGGTGTCTTGCAGTGGGGGCTCACGGGGTTTGAAACCGTGACTGGGACCATGCAAAGCATAAAAACTACAGAAATGATGAATTCAGCTGTAACTCTGCTTCCCTCTCTAATTACAGCATTGAGCTTCATGCAACAAACTGGCCCAAATAATGTTTTCCTTTTGTTGTTTTCTTCCTCCGCTCTACTTCAGCATGTTGGCATTCCCCACACATTCCTCTAGTTGACTCAGACCCCTGGAGAGGGCCCGAGAGGGACGGGCGGGGGCCAGCGCTGTGCCGGCTCCAGCGCCCAGGCCCCAGCTGCCGAGCCGCCCGCGTTCAGCTGAGGCGAAGGCGGGCGCCGTGATGCAGGGCTGCGGGTCATTGCCGTCCCCGTTCCTGACCATCAGGCTCCCTGGAAAGGAGCGTAGGGAGGAATTGCTGTTCAGAGACTGTTTTTCTTGTAGCTGCTCTTCCTTTTTCCCTTTTCAGAGTTATGAAATCAAGGGCATGAACCCTTCCAGCGGGGATCCAAGATGTTTTGACAGGAACATCTGCATGTCATCGGCGTAGGGAGCGACTGGCGAAGAAGGGCCGAAGATGCCTGTCAAGGAGGAAGCAGAGAACAGCAAAGGCAGGAGAAGCAGCTTCGCTTCTGCTGCTGTTGAGCTGGGAAAGCTGCTGCCTGTGGCTTCTCTACCACCACCTGCAGCCTCCTGCCTCCCAGCTTTGAGGCGGGTCCTGCTGAACCTGCAGCTGGGAGTTGCACCTTGGAAATGTCTTAAATTTCCTTCTCCCTCCCCCCCGCCCCGCTAATCCAAACTTTTTGGTTTTTCCCTCCACCAACTAATCCTAAAATCAAGCAAAAAGGGGCTGAAGAGGGGCTTTTGTAACACAGCATCTGCGCGAAGCAGGTAACAGGCCGTGCTGCCAAGGCTTCGCTCCCCATCCTTGCTGCAGCTGCCTCCGCTGGCGTCTTAGTCCCCAGGAGCTGCTGTGGAGAAGCAAAACCGTGTTTGTCACGTCTTGCTGAGGTCGGGCCTCCCCGCAGCACTCGGACCTCCTCCCGCAGCTCTGAGCATGATGCCTGGGTGGGAGGCAGCCTCCCTCCTGCCCTTCGGTTTGCCGTGTGATGGCCCATGCTACAATCCAGAAGAAAGTCAGAGGAAAAACTGCTTGTATTAATTTTCGCTTTGACATTAGAAAGGCAAATGGCAATTCTCAGCAGACTGGACTGATCTGGTTAAATTCTGTGTGGCTCCTGTGCTGATGACAATACCTGAGGTAGCTCAGTGGCAAGCCAAAACAACACTGCTTCGCTGAGAAATCTGGGAGGTTTATTTTTCAGTCCCTGTAGCTGCTCTGAGAATATCTTCTTTTTTATAAAAAAAACCTCCAACCCTTTTCTGAATATGAATACACTGATTTGAACACAAATCCATAAACTATGAAGTCACTCATCCTTAGACCTTGATGTCTGGGACATGGCCATGGTATTTTGGAAAGAAGGTCACTCTGTTTCATGAAGTGGGTTTTTCATTAGTCAAAGCTGACAAAAAGCCTCCAGCCTGATTCTTATCATTCTCCTGGAGTTTTCAAGGGCATTTAGGGGATCATAAATACAACAAGAGCCTTTAGGAAAGTTTGTTACAGAGGAACTTTTAAGCTATGGTTGACCCCCAAAGGCATGAAGAGCACTGATAATTACATGGATACCTGAATTTATGGAGTTAATTCTCTAATAAAGTCTGTACTAGTAAAAGATGAAACGACAGACCTTCACACATCCCAACAACACTGATTTCGCTGCCATTGGACTGCTGGAACAAATTTAAGCCAGGACATGAGCTGGAGGTTCCCGGCACCAAGAGGGTTGTTCAGCGAGCGGCAATCCAGAACCCGACACGAGGGCCGCACCTCTCTCCGTGTACAACTCAGGTCACCTCACTTGCTGTTTGCAGCTCCTGATGCTGAGCCTGGGGATGGAGAGACACTGGGTTGGGGAGCAGGTTGCCCAGTGGATGTCCCCTCACTGGAATTTTCAAGGCCCGGTTGGATGGGGCTCTGAGCAACCTGGTTTAGTGGAAGGTGTCCCTGCCCATGCTTGAAACTAGATGGTCTGTAAGGTTCTTTCCAACCCAAACCATTCTCTCATTCTATGATTCTGTCATGTCTTCAGCAAGAACTGGTGTGGGGACATGTTGGCCCCAGTGTTGGGCAATTGGGATTTGAGATGGCTGGGCTGGGTCAGCATGGAGCAGTGTGGGGGGACAACTGCAGCCTGCCCAGGGACAGAGCCTGGGATGTTTCTGCACACATGCCCAGAGCCCAGCCCACGCATTGCCTTGCCCAGGTAAATGCTGGAGCCGCTGGAGCGGCAGCGAGGGAGACGTACTCGTTCTCTCCCGTTGTCGCTGGTCACCGCGCACCTGGCAAGACCAGCTCTGGAGGGTGGGAGTGGGCCTGGCTTCACCCAGGACAGCCTCCTGATGACAACTCTGCAGCTGGTGTAGGTGCTGCTCAATGGCAAACAGAGGTGGGATCCTCGCCCCCGGGCTGCAGCCAGGAGCACTTTGTCAGTTCCTGGCTGCGGGGCTGTACTCGCCCAGCTCTGCTCTTCCTGCCATGGAGAGGAATTGCTCTAGGCTTGCCCGCTGCCGGCTATTGCCTGGTGGGCTTTTCTGAGAAACGTGGGCTGCAAGGCTGGTCCCTTTGGGACAGAACAAGGCCTCGGACCAAATATGCAACCTCCTCTCTGTGTGTTAATTAGGGCATTGCTGCAGAAAAAGCCCTGTCAGCACCTACAGCAGAGCTTCGGAGAGAAAATTACTTTAGTAATTTTAGTCTGCCTGAAGCAGCCTCTCTGGGAATTTCAGCCCTGTCCCAGCCGTCTTCAGATCCTGGGAGCAGAGCACCGCAAACCACGGTGCTTTCAAGCAAACACCGGAGCTCGTGATGAAGCTCCTGGTGACCTCGGTGCTCCCTGACGTGTGGACGCCCAAGGTGTGCTGAACAACAGACAGCCGGTGTTCAGCCTGCTGTGAAATCTGGCTCTCTCCAATGCAGAAACTGGAGCCAGGTGGAGCAGTGGTCCAGGCAAAGGACAATTATTTTTTCCTTTCAGACCCACAGACTAAGCAGAAAGTCATCTTGTGCTGCAGATGTTTTTGCATGCTCCTTCTCTGCATATACACCTGTATTCAAAATCTGAGCTGCAGCTTCTCTGTGCCAAGACTATTCCGCAAACAGCACCTGCTGCCTCTCTGTACCAGGAGTGAATGCCCTAAAACAAACAAGTAAAAAGCAGGGGAAGACAAAAAGAAGCAGCTTGATCAGAGGGAATGTCAGCTGATAAAGTAACAAATCCATTTGCTAACATAACTTTTACAACCCCTGAGAGCCTCAGCCAAAAATGAAGCAATTCCCTTGCTTCGCTCTGGTGCCAAGTGACTTTCCATCTGTACCATTGATATTAGCTCATATGAAACTCTCTTACTACTGCTTTGTTGATAAAAGAATTTTAAAGCCCAACTATCTTGGTGTTTTAAATTTCAATTACTGTGGCGTTCACTGGTGTGGCTGTCAGGAAGCACAAGCCTATGCAGCTTCCTTTTTTTCTTTGTTTTTCTTTACTTGGGTATTTTAAGATTATTTCTTTGCCCAGTCAATGACACTGGTGACGGTCACCTTTATTTCAGGTGAAATGTGTGTGTCTTAAAACCTACTGGAGACCCTGCTGGCAGGCTGAGTCGCTTCTCCTCTTGGATCCTCTGCGTGCTACCTCCCACAGCCTGGTGCCACCGCAGCAGGAGGTGACATGAGTCTCCGGTCAGGAGTCACCAGCCTTATGTGGTCAGCATGGATGGATTTGTAATCATCTGCCTTTGGTCCTCAGCACTTAACGGAGCTAAGATATCTCACTGCAGCTGGTGTGAAAGTTGGTGTGGCCTGTTACACCCCGCTGGAGGCTCTTCTAGCCGGCATTGGCTCTTCTATATGGTGCTGAGCACATCTCCGCAAGCATTTATGTGCCTTTCATAAACACGTAGGAACAAAAGAGCAGGTAGGGTATGTGTAAAAGGATATACCAGCACTTCCTATAAAAATGCTAATGCTGCTCCAGGCTTCTTGAAGGTGTTCAGTGATGTGCAATAAATTACTTTTATATGGCTTTGTAAGCAGTCGTGAATTTAACACTGTTTTCAAGGAGCAAGAAGTGTCTCTATAATCACAGTCAAGGAGATGGAATAAAAACCATTCCAGCCAGCAAGCATAAAAATTATCTGGCCTTTACTTTTGAGTCTTCCTGATAATGTTTGAAATCCAGTTAAACCTTTATACCCAAGAGAAAACTAACACAAATAATGTCAGAGAGATTGATGCTAATGCTAGACAAGGGAGAGAGCCTCTGTCTCTTCAAACACATTTAGTTACCCTTCCTTCTGTAACATTCTAAAAGGAATATTCTAAAAATGTTAATTATTACATATCTCCCTACTTGTTATTTGTGATACTCTGCTCCAGTGTAATGAATGTAAGTAAGTGATGAGCTGCTGTTTCTGCCAGACCTCATGAGTCTACCCACACAAAGCCTCGGAAGCAAACCACTTTCCATTTGTAAATTGGGTGTGGAAGAGGTCAATGGGAGAAAGCTGTTAATAGGTCAGAAAGAATAAGCTGAGGTCTAGAAAGCTACATGAATTTAAGTCAAAAGCCTGGGTCCCCCTGAGGTGGGGCAAAGCAGATGGGAAGGAAAGGTGGTGTACCTCTTCCAAGCCGGCCCCCATGACAGGATGGATAAAATCAGGTCTCCGGGGTGTCATCAGGGGACACTCCTGCACAGATCCCAAGCCTCAGAGTTACAACTCTCCAAAACACGGGTGCCCAGAACTGACCCAATATTGCTGAAAGTAACGAGCTCAAGGACTAAATTCAAGTCCTAGAGAAACCAGAGCCTTTTGCAGGGGGCTACAAGATGTGTTGAGGTGATTTAGGATCCTAGGAGTTAAGAACTGATTGAACTTTCTTGTGTGGAGATACCTGTTGTGCGAGAAGGTAAGTATTGAACTAGTAATTTTGTTTATTTCCCATTTGAAAGACAAAAATTCCCTTACAGAAAATGAACTGTGCTGGGATTCGAGTCACTGCTGTCGTCGGCAGGGGATGGATGGGAGCACTTTCCCACGCCCTGCAGTGGGCCCACCCCAGGATGGATGTACGCTCAGGAGAAGCGAATGATCCTTTCAGAGTAGCAGGCACCACCGGGTCACCTAGTTCAATATGTTGTATTTCAGACCGTTACATCTCAGCTGGTTACCCTGGAACTGAGCTAAATCTTGTGCTCAACTCCGGCATTTGGTGAGAGGCGTCCACTACTGCCATGGCACATCATCATCAGCTGTTGGCAGCATGTTCCAGTCATTGCCTGCCGTTGCATCACTCTTTGATCTGGCTTCAGGCCACTGCTTTTTCTACCAGGGACTGAAGAGGCCCCTGGGACTTGTTCATACCCTGGGGTATGGGTGGCTGGCCAAAAATGTGGGATCTTGCCATGCTCCAGTGAGGAGAGATTGCTGAAGGAGTGAAGTATTTATGGTGCAACCTGGGTTTGTTTACAGATATACCCCAAAGACTGTGCCTCTCCCCAGCTTGGGACAGGCTATTCGTGCAGTCCTTGCTGCGATCTCCCTGCACACTCTCTGCATTGCTTCAAAGTCGGCTCTCTTCTTAACATGCAATTTAATGTTCTTACTTTGAATTTGTCCTTCACTGATTCCTTCTGAAGTTGTTTGGAACCTCTACTCCTTTAATATTTTGTTCATGGGTTTTCTTTCTCAGATGAAGTACAGATTTTGGCACTTTCTGTACCACGCCAAGCTGGTCTCAGACATACAAGCCTTCTGCTGAATCAATTATGTACCGAATGTTGTCCTCGGGCAGTCTGAGGATGCAGCATCTCCCACCATGAGTCCTCCAATGTCCTCAAGCCTGTGCTTGGCTTTTCTGTGGGTATTCTGAACTGAAATGGTTGTGTGGTTTTTTTTCTGGCACTGTTGGTCAATTACCCTTGTTCTGTCATTAACACATCCTCAGCGCTGTCCTGTGTTTGTGCACAGCCCAGGTGTCATCGTTCCTCGTTCCGGTGACTCCTGTCTCCAGCTGCTGGGGACTTGGCGCTGTGCAGCCCCGGGGTGCTACCTGGCCACGGTAATCTGGCTGCAAATGAGATGCAGCTTTTCTTTCAGGGTCACCAGCACCGCAGGGACAGGTTGTCACCAATAAATACCTTTCACATAGGCTGTTAGAGAGCAAGTTTTGCTTGTGCTGCCTGCACAGCTGCCTCTGCTAACCAGCACACCGAGAGGCAATGCGTCCCTCTGCTCCCTGGCTCCACAGCCCTCCGTGAGCTCATTTTTAAACCAGATTTTACCTCGTATGTAAATCTTACCTGAGTGAGCCTCTGGTTGAAGCCAAGCTCTGCTGCATCAGCTTTCCTGCTCCCTGACAGTGCATGGCACCTGAGGGCACAGGGCCAGGGCTGAGCGCAGGAGTGCAGTCCCGACAAGCCATGGGTATGAATTTTCTCCCAGACCTCTTGTATAGCTCAAGGGTTTAGGCAAACTCCCTGGCTGCACCTCATACTCGGCGGTCCATGCACTGTGGTTCCCAGAAGCGTGTGGTTGCATTGAAGACTATGTTGGCTCCTGGCTCGGTCCTCTCCCTGTGCCATGGGGGTGATGGATCACCTCTTTAAGGATAGAACAAGAGGAAATGGCCTCAAGTTGCACCAGGGGAGATTTAGACTGGATATTAGGAAAAAATTCTTTGCTGAGAGAGTGGTCAAACATTGGAACAGGCTGCCCAGGGAGGTGGTGGAGTCACCATCATGGGAAGTGTTCAAAAAAATATGTGGGCGTGGTACCTCAGGACATGGTTTAGTGGACATGGTGGTGTTGGGTTGACGGTTGGACTTGATGATCTTAAAGGTCTTTTCCAACCTGAATGATTCTGTGATTCTGTGATGTGCCTGTGCTTTGGAAACGCCACCCCCCAAACACAGAGGGCAAGTTTGCCCTTGCTAGCTCCTCTGCGCAAGGGCTCTGGGCGTGCGTGTTGGGATTGAGGTAGTTCATCCCACTTCCACAGCAGGCTGCAGGTTTCCCGGAGGAGAGGCTAAGTGAGCTCCCAGAATGGAACCTGACCCTGCAGCCACGCCAGGCACATGCCCACGAGCAGGAAACTTGCTCTTCTCATCACTAAGGTCCCTGGGGGGGCAGCACAGAAGGAGTTTGGCAACTCTGAGGGCACAAAGCCTGGAAAGTGCTGGGCGAGCATCCCTGCACTGTCCCTGCCTGGGAGCCAGGAGGACAAATGCCAGGTTTGCAGGAGCTCTGGTGAAGGCAGGGCTCAGGCTGCAGGCAGCAGGACCCTGGACCCCGGGGACCCCGGGCAGCCTGTGCAAAGTTGCTTTAGGAGCCGGTGGGGTGCGCAGCCCCGGGGGCCCCACTCCAGCCGGTGTTCACCCCGGTATTTACTACTTCTCCCTTCGTGTCTACACTAATCCTCTGCCACGTGGTGGCTTGTGCTTTACCTCTGTTTTCCGGGGAAAGTAAGAAGCACGCATGAATGGTTGAAGTATCCTACAGCACAGGCATTGCTCCTAGTCCTTTAGTAGCTGCTCTGGGGAATAAACAGCGAGTTACTTCCTCCAGTTTCCTTTGGTGCTTTAATCTAATGCAAAGCGCTGTTCATTGCACGCACTTTGCATGTCCTTCCTAGAAGAAACCCACCGTGTTATCATGGAAACAACTGCACCATGTTTAAAATGCCACCGTGCAAACCGGACACCCAGTCTAGACTGGAGTTTATGTGGGCCATTCCCTTGGGCTATTTTTAAACATTGGGATCAGGGTCACATTACCCTGGTGCATTAACATCCATAGATCTCTGCGAGTGACGGGTGACAGCCCTGGATTTTGAGCTAAGTGCCTGGCTCTCTAGGCACACCGAGCAGCCAAGGAGGGCTGGGGACCTGGTCGGGGAAGGTGGGTTTTTGATACTTTAGCCAAGAGGGTAGAGTTTTCCGTGTGCTTTGCTATTCACTGCAGCACCTGCGAGCACGGTGAAGGAGCTCCTGTTGCTCAGGACCTGCCATGAGTGGACCGCAAGTGCTGGCATTTTTATTTATTCCTCTCTTTTTAATGTCCTGCAACCTCAGGACCTGCAGTCAGTAAAACCTCAGCAAAACTGCACAACTGGTAGCTGTTACATTCTGCTTTTTCAGCCTGCTACATAGCATGCTGTTTTCAATCATTCTCTTCTGCTGCCTCCCCGCCAAAGGATGCGCTTTGATTTTAAATTTATCTGCACGCGCTCCTTGCTCCCAACTTGTTCTCAAACCTCATGCCTGTTACACCGATCACCCCTACTTCATCCTGCAGATTCTGCTCGTATTTAAACGTTTCTAGCAGGCAGCCAAAGGAGAGGGAGAAGTCAAGGCTCACACAGCAGTGGGAGTTGCTGCTCGGCGTGGACATAGCTGCGGGCCTGAGCGGCAGCACCCTGGGGATGCTGCAGCACCTTGGGGATGCTCTGGTGGGGACTGCGCCGGGGCTGGAGTGTCTTCAGTGCACCTGGGTTGGCCCCAGTCCCTCCTCTTCTCCGTCCCTTTTCTGTCACCCCGCAGGAGCACGGGGCCTTCCCTCCCTGCTCGCGAGCACTGGGCTCGGCCGGGGTCCGTCCCGCTGGCAGCCCAGAGCCCTGGGTCCTGCAAGGCTCGAGCGCTTTGCCCAGCGCGACGCTGCCGGCAAGTTCTCCATGTCGCTCTGCCTTCCCACTGACATAACTTTTGGCTCAGCTTCTCCTCTCTATCGGGCCACAGCCAGATGCTCTGGGTGGAGTTCCAGGTTCTGTGCCTGCAGGCACACAACCCTACACCCCACAACCACGAGGCGCGTGGTGGCCGGGGACCCCCAGGTGACAACCCCAGGGCAGCGCGGGGACGCGAGGGGACGGGGCGAGCACCGCCACCACCCGCTCGCGTGCCCCGGCTGCTGCGGGCCCCTCCCGGCTCGGTTCCCCACCTGGGCTTTGGGGTCCAGACTTCAGCAGGGAGTGGATTTTGTTCTTTGTTTCTCTTTTGACATGTTTTAAAGGGTCACATCACTCGTGCGACTGGGAGGCAGCTCTCCCTTCTGCAGGCTTTTCTGCGGATGCAGGCATAGATGCGCAAAGCTATATCAAAAAAGAACCCAACAAACAAACGAACAAAAGAAGCTGCATTTTATTTTTCTGGCAAGTTAAAATCTGTTCTACTGAGGTGCAGAGGATATTAATTTTCCCTATAATTTGTTTTGTGGCTTGCAGTTTTTTAAATTATAGACTATTTTCACATACAGGTCTTTAAGGACTACATGCAACGTCCCAAGTTAGGGGCCAGGACAAGGGACCAAAAAGCCAAGAGTCCTTCTATTTGCAATTAATGTTGAAATCAAGAAGGACAGTTACCTGGGTATGATTTCACACCACCTACAAATAACAGGGCGATCAGGAGGGTAACCTCAGAGACAGGCAAGTTTTGTGCAACCAGGCTAGGATTTCAGCCCTAGCAAAGGGCTCCGTCTTTCAAGAGAAGAAGAAAACCCCACACATCACTTGCCAAAAGAAAGGCCCGACCTACAGCAGTTGAAGTGGAGGGGGACAAATGGGATGGCAGGGGGAATTGGAAGGCAGCCAGAGATGGAAAAATAACTTTTTGTTCAAGTGACCGGGGAAGGGATGCGCAGGGTGAAAGGGGGGAGCACGGGCCAGCGCCCCACGCTTGTGGAGGTGGCAGCTTCTCGACGGTCACACCGAGGGCGCTGGAAGGATCAGCTTACTCCTAACCTAAATCCAGCGCAGGATTAATAATGAGGTGACAAGTGCAGAGCCCAGGATGACAACAAATCCTGCAACTCTTCGGCGCAGAGGCATGCTTGGAGATGTGGGTCCTGCTCTGCCTCCTAAACCCTTAGTGCTTTCTCCAGGTGAGAGGACAGAAAACAGGCTTGGGAAGTTCATCTAAGAGACTGAGGTGCCAAACAGCTTAACAGGGACAGCTCCCCGGTTTGGTGATAGCTGGGAGAGAAACAACATTTCTACACAGCCTAAGCCCGCAGGGCACTGCCTGGCTGTAGGAAAACCCCTAGAAATCCAGGACCGAAGAGACGTCTGGAGCTAGCATCCTCAGATGACCTCCCGTTACAAATTCCTAGGGCTCTGGCTATTTATAAATGCCCCAATAAAGCTAGGGTTCAAGAATGCACTGACGTTTATAACTACCGGGCCAAGTCGCCCGCTCGGGCATCTTCCTCATGCCAGGGAATTCAGAGAGGGTATCTGTTACGTGAGAATAGTCAACATTGCCCCCCAAAATAATTTGTTGCGACAATATGCTGAAGAAACATTAACACCTGGAAGCTCCTATTAGGCTAATAGCTGTGGTAGAGCCACAGGGGCTGCTGAAGCAGATGAAACGCGCCTTATCCAGGAGCTGTACCCCAGGGGGGAAGAGCTGCAGGACCGAAGGTCAACATGATCCAGTGTGGAAGCCTGACATGGTGGTGGTCTGTCGCGAAGGCTCCTGCACGGCCGGGATCACGAACCATATCTCTAACTCTTGCCCTCCTCTTCATTTGTTATTAGCGTTGCAAAGAAAAATACCAGCTGCGGTGTGTGCCAGCCTTATTGCTCTGCAACACCACCTTCATGGGGTTTACTTTAAAAAAAATAGTTACATGCTGGTAAATGAAAAAATAAAAATAAATTAAAAATCTGCCACCTAGTGGCAAAGGAATTTATTTTATGGGAGATGCTGGTGTGAGCACGGCTTGCTGTGTTAATGGTGGTTTTCCAAAGGTATTTGTACTTAGGAAATTATCAGCTAAGCGGTATTTGGGGGGTACAGATTTTGAGAAAGCTTTGGGGTATGTCACAAGGTATTTACAGCATGTGAGTATTCACAAAACTAAGTGACTAATTGAGTGATTTGCTTCTATTGCAGAAAAGGTCCTAAAGATGCTCCTACCAGCCCAGACTAGCATTTCACAGGATATAAAATGACTTAGGAATTTTCTTCAGAATGCCCCCTAAGATGCACCCCTCAGCCTGCAAATCCTCTTTGAATTTAAACACTGGGAGTCCTAATCAGTAGGAAAAAATGGCTGTTTGTGGCTCATTTCTGTAAGAAAAAACATAAACCAAGCAGTTTTTCCTAAATCTTCCTTTAATGACTGAAGGGTACTTCCCCCTGAATGTTTCTTCATGTCCCCTGGCCTGCCACGCCAACCTTCTCCACGTCCGCAGCGTGAGGAGGAGCAGCACTGGCCACGCTCACAGGCTGCAGCCTGCAAAGGGGGGTACGGGACCCCCTCAGGGAGCTGTAGGGACGAGTGAAATGGCCGTCTGGCAGGAGAACCTCATGCAATGCAGCATCAGAAAGACATAGGGGCTTCCTGTCTTGGGAAGATGATAAAACCCCCAATGTTGCGTTTCTACCTCTAGACGCTGTATTGGTGGGGTGGAGAGGGAATTACTGCAGCCTGTTCTGGTGGCCACCTTTGCTGAGGGCACCAAAAACTTGAAAAGGGGGTCAAGAACGAGCTAAAAATATAAATTTGGACACCAGGTCTTACAATGAGAAACTTCAGAATTTCCAGATTGAAAAGTGACTTGCTCACAACATAGGAGTTCATAGCTGCTACTGAGTTACTAGAAATTCAGCTTCTGAGGGCTTTTGTCATCTAGCAGAGGAAAAAAAAAACAAGAACTGATGATGCCAGACAATCTCAGGTTAGTAACGAGGCAAGACATTTAATTATGAGGAAATTAGACACTGGAGCAAACTACAAAGAAAGGTGCTGAAGTATGTCTTCTGAAGTCTTCAAACAAAGACTAGATACCTTCCTGGAAGTTAGACTTTGGGCAGTTTATTTGTGGTATAAGATAAGAGGAGATTAAGCCAGATGATCTGACAGTGCCTTCTAGTCTTGAAATCTGGGAATGAAGTCATATATGTCAATAAAAGCCTTGCTGCTCAGGAGTGTAATTTGGTGTTCGGAGCCTAATTTAGGAACAAAGTGTGAAGAACATGTGTTAAAGGGTGAGCAACAAAGGTAAGAGCCCTATGATTGCTGCGGGACTCGATATATTCTGCAAGTCTGAAGTCACAGGTAGAAGGGAGGTACTGAAATATGTTTCTTTTCTGCATGCTTAGACAGCTTCCGTAGAAATAATTGCAAAGTGAGAAGACTGTATCTCAAAGGGGTTTCAGTTTTATTACTCGGTGGGTTGCTTCGTAAGACGATGGTCTTCTCCAGGCATCCGCAGCATCGCCAATCCCCGTCCCTGCTGCCTTCTCTCACAGGAGGCTCCCTTGCAGCCTCCTGGTTGAGGTATGGCTTATTTCTAAAGGTTGTCGACCAACATAGCAGAATCAGGCTACCTGTGCATAGGCAGCCTTTCAAAACATAAAGGGGGCTTATAAGAAAGATTCAGAGAGACTTTTTACCAAGGCCTGTAGTGGCAGGACAAGGGCTTTTAAACCGCAAGAGGGTAGATTTAGATTGGACATAAGGAAGGAATTATTTATGATGATGGTGGTGAGACACTGGCACAGGTTGCCCAGAGAGTCATGGATGCCCCCTCCCTGGAAGTGTTCAAGGTCAGGTTAGATGGGGCTCTGAGCAACCTGATTTGGAGAAAGATGTCCTGCTCATTGCAGAGAGGTTGGACTATATGATCTTTAGATGTCCCTTCCACCCCAAACCGTTCCATGGTTGTATGGTTCTCTCCTGACCCAGTTACACACCAAGCCCATAAAACTTAAAATTTGTTATCAGCTGGTTTTTAAGACCTAGGCTGGATGCTGAAAACATGCCAGAAGCAGCCCATTTCTTGCACTGAAGTTAAATTACCTAGGTGGTTACAGCCAAGCCAAAGCGATCCTCAACCGCTTGCTGGGACGTTTGACTGAAGGAGCTGTTTCAGGGTGCTGGTGATTTTGGGGAGATGCTTGCAGTGAGCTGGCCTAAGGGGCTGTGCTCACTTGACAGTGAGATGCTGCTGACTTCACCAGCCTGGTCCAAATGGCATCAGACCGACGCAGAGGGCTGCTCTGAGCCTTTGGAACACGAGGACAGGAGTGGTTTTGCTGCTGGCCGGAGCGTGTCTCCAGCCGGGAGGAGAGGAGCTGGCAGTGGAGTAGAGGGTCTCCCCAAGCCGTGGTGCTCCCAGCCGCTGACTCGCTGCTTTGTAACCCGTCCCCTCTGATTTCACCACCTTCAGACGACGAATGTACATTGTGAAAGCAGGGCTGGCTGTCTGCAGGCTGAAAATAAAGGATTGGCTTTGTTCTCCTTAGGCGTGAGCGTTTCCAGGGTAATATCCCCGTGGCAGCAGCGGCTGGGAGCCCTCAGCACCGGGGACCCCCGGGGGAGCAGCATCGCCCCGGCAGCGCCGGGCTCCCGTGGGGGCCGGGGTCCCCCCGTGTGACAGCAGACAACTGCGTTTCTCAGCCAGGCTAATGGCAGGGGACGGCACCCGCTTCGGAGGGGTTTCAAGCGGGCAGCACCCCTGCACAGCGCCGGCCGCAGGCTGCCCACCCTCTCTGCTGACGGGTTAGTTAGCGACAGAGGTTCGTTTCTGCGCCAGCACAACCTCAAGCATTAGGCCCCCCGCCAGCAAAACCCGACGCAGGGGAGTGCACCACAAAATGAGGTGACAGCCCCCCTCCCCAGCAGCCCCGGGGGCTCATGAAGCCCGAACCGGGTGGTGCTCGCTGGAGAGACGGCTTGCCCGGGCGGCTCGCAGGTGCAGGCACCACGGGTATGGTCTTGTCAGGTGCCTTTCTGCACTGAAAGCCAGCGCTGCTTCCCGCGGGAGCCAGCCGAGCCCAGCGCCACAAACGCGACCCCCCGCCAGGCCGACCCTCGGTGTCACCCCCCGTCCCGCCGGTCCTGCTGCTGCCGGCGCTCAGGGAGAGCGAGGGCTGCGGTTGTGTGAGGTCCCATTTTGGACCTTGGATTTTTTGTTAATATTACCTTGGAGAAGTGGTATTGACAATTCTCTCCCTCTTCTAACATGAGAAATGTTTTCTCGTTAATTTGGAGCTAGCGATTCTTTCCCGGGCTATAGCAGGAAAGGCTTTACTCATCCCCTCCTCTGCCCTTCAACGGCGGCTCTTCATCCCAAACCGAGGGGACGAGCAGCACAGCCCGTTTTTTCGGGAGGAGGCTCCTCGCCTTGAGGTGTTTATTATTTCCTAGAAATATCCTATGGCTCAAGTGGACATGATGGGATTGAGAGAACTGTCCTTATTTCAGAAATGTGAGTGGTCATACATGGTACCTTTCAGCTTTAAAATCCATGAAATTCTCTGCAACAGCAACACTTGCCCTGAATCACGCTGCCTCCAGCCGTGCCTTCGGTACCCAGCGGAAGACCACAGCCAAGTACGCCCAAAACCACCTTTCTGTTTTCCTGATGACATCCCCAGCCTTTGCCCGCGAAACCCCTTGGAAATGAGGCTCACCCACACCTGCTCGGAGTGCTGGCTTTTATTTCAGAAGAGGCCCGTGGAGCTGCTGGTGCATGGCAAGTGGGGCAGACCTAGAGCTGTTGGGGAGGAGGGATGCGGCAGAGGAATGACTGTGCCCGGCTGCTGCTCCGCTGCGGCTCAGCGGCTCGGGAGACAAGGGTAGCACTTGCGTGCCGTTTCGATCTTCACGACGCTGTTGGGTCCCAGCGAGTAGGTCACCTCGTCCTCGCTCACCCCCGGCGGCAGGCTGATTTCCTTCATGATGTTTTTGTAGTTATACTCCTTCCCTCTTGCGGTGGTGCGCTCCTCCTCGTGCTCTGCTGACACCTTCACCTTCCCGTCTTTCACTGTTACAGTGACTTCCCCGGGGTCAAAACCCTCCACATCCATCCAAGCCAAAAGCTTGTGATCATGGGAAGAATTCAACACCTTGTTAAGTCTTCTTTGCGCGCTGGAATATAAACACGAGGACAGGCTTTCAGTCCTGCTTATAGAGGAAAGGGTGGACGACCTTCAGGACAAGAGAAGTAAATAGGAAACTGTTGGATCCATCTTTGCATTGATGTACAGCATGTGGGGTGGTGTCTGCACCATCGGAAGGAGCTGCCACCTGCACTCCACAGCAGTCAGGAGTATTTCAGCGTGCCCTCTTGGGATGGGGCAACTGCGGAGCTGAAAAGTTCTTTCACCTAAATATAGAGAAACCAGTGCTCCTCTTTCACATGTACCTATGCCCACCAAGCCGTGCATGTCCATCTTACGCATTGTCCTACACTTTAAATGGATAGTTACAATAGATCACATTTTCCAGTTAGGAGTTTTGTTTAAAGCAATCAGTGGATGAGAGACACATCTGGCAAAAAAACCCAAAATGTTCCTGCAGAGCTGGGCTGGAGGCTCACTGAGCCATTAAAATGATTTCTAATTCTGTCAAACAGTGACTCTGCTCAACCAGAAGGCTGGCTCTTATTCAAACCATTTATAAAATACAACGGAAGGGTCACCTCAATTCTAATAGCTAAATTGGACACAAGGCACCAAATTAAAAAGATAATGTCTGCAATGGAAGAGGAAATAGGGCAAGCAATGAGGGAACGGGCATGACCACTAAGGTGAGAAATCCCTAACGAGCGGTTCGTTAGCAAGGTACACGCATTTCAGCAATCCTATTTAAAGCCTGCAATGATTCAACCTTGTGTGGTGATTTTGAGATGCATTTTCTGTGCTCTGTGAAAAGTGGCTCCTCCACTTGCCCCTTTGGTCTTTTTCTGTTGCTGGTCA
Organism: Phaethon aethereus; assembly: GCF_964289735.1. Classification (NCBI taxonomy): domain Eukaryota; kingdom Metazoa; phylum Chordata; class Aves; order Phaethontiformes; family Phaethontidae; genus Phaethon; species Phaethon aethereus. The sequence continues at coordinate 23,628,441 of NC_138582.1, forward strand.
GAGGAGCATAAATGTGCTGGGAAGCGTTGGTCATTCAGGGCATTTCAGGCATTCTTTTGTGGGAAGGGGGTGGTTGAATTCCCCAGTGCCATGGGCTGAAATCCTGCTGTGGTGTGGTTTCAGATAGCAGCCGTACGGACTCGTGTTAAAACCGGGGAGGTGTCCTGAATGTGGCGGGGCTGAGGAGCTGGGCACTCGGGGAGAGCATGCCGCGGCAGCCCAGAGCCTGTCCGGAGACCTCCTGGCTTTCATTCAGACTGGATTTCCCCTCCTTCACTGGGATTACGGTGTACGATGGTTCTGCACGGGGATGCTGTGCCCGCCTAGCTCTGGTACCCAAAGCACTGATGAAAACTTGGACATCGACACCAGCCGCTGCAGCACCTGGGTGCCCGGATCCGAAATCTGCCACTTGTCAGCCTCGCGTGAGCCCCAGCCACCGGGTAAGCTTAACGTAAACTCACAGCAACTTTCGGGTTTGCTGAAGTGTAAAATTAACCCAGGCGTCAGGCTTTTTCCTCTAACTTTGTTGCACCCACTAGATAACGCGCGTGGCAGACCATGGGCTGATACTTGCTGCTCTACAGCTAACGAAACCGTCACATTTTTAATTGCCAAGATGAAGGTCTCATCATCTCCAGGCACAACACACAAGAACTTGAACAAAAGTTTGCTTTTGGGGAGAAAATACCAGTGCCACAAAGGCAGCAAGAGAAGGTCTCACCACTGCTGGTGACCAAGGGACTTCTTAGCCCTTCTGGTCTCTCAACGTTCAGTGGTGCCTTAACCCAAATGGTACAGTTTTCTCATTCAACAGCTCCCTTCCTATAGGGCCACCTGTGGGTTTTATCTCTACTAGAGTCAATCTTGAACTCCATTAAGGAAATAAAACCGCCACACCAATGGTCAATCCTGACACCTATTCCTCCTACTGCAGGAGGCGGGAAAATACGGACGCGTGTCTGTGGTGCATCAACGCTGCACCCCACCGCATCCACGCACATTTTGAACGACTGATGAAGATGATTGCGTGTTTAACAGACCTAAACTGAATTTATGTTGAAGGTGGACTCTGTTCCACAGCTGAACAGCTTTGGATCTAGCTGTGTACTTCAGTTTAGACACAGCTTGCGAGATGATCAATGTCACAACACCATCGCCCAAACCCTTTCTCGCGCAGGCGCTGCCTGCGTGGCTCCTCTCGGGCTGCCTGTCCGAACGAGCTGTGCCTTCCCCTCCCCTTTCAACTAATTTCTCTGAAAATGGCTATTTGTCCCCCATCCTGCTCATCTGTTTCCACCTTCGCTCCTGATACCAATGCTAAACACCCCTTCATCCTGCCTTAAAGGATGCCGATGCCCACAGAGAGTCGGCAAATACCCGTCACCTGCCCAGTTCTCGCTCCACATCCAGCCCGGCGGTGAGGGCCCTTCTCTCCCAGGGGCGCGGGTCGGGCTGGTGCAGGCAGCAGGGGCGCGGGGCCGGGCTGCGCGGGCAGGACGCAGGCAGCTCCTCGCGGAGCTGCCGCAGGCGCAGGTCCAGCAGCCTCATCTGCCTCTGCACCTCTCTCTCCGCCCGCCTCAAATCCCGCTTGGCGTCTTCCAAAAGGCGATCGTGCAACGACATCGCCACACGGCAAAGTGCATCGGGGCGCGAGCGCGGCTGTGGCGGCCTGCACTCGCGGGGGAGAAAAAATTGCCTCGAGAGTTTCGTCTGGAGGTGAGCGGGTGAGCGGAGCCGTGGGTGCTCTTGCAGCCTTCCGGCAGGCACCTTATGATGTAATGGGCCCGCTGACACGTCATGCTTCCACAGTCGCCGTGGGAAGCGCAGCCCAGGTCCCCTTTCGCTGCCGTTCACACAGCCGTAAAGGAAATGTGTAAACCGAGGAGAGCTGCAACCGCGCTCTTTTTTCCTCCTTTTTTTTTTTCCCCTCCTTTTGCGAGTGCTTTGCACAAGGCGTTGGATGCGTGACGCCCAGGTACGTTTTTCGCTGACTGCCTACCTACGCTTTTCGCCGCCCCCCCGCATGGCGTTAGGCGAAGGCTACCGGAAGCCTGGGCCTGAAGAGGCGTCAGGCTGGTCCGCGGGGGGCTGGCAGCCCGTGAGCAGCACCGGCCCCGGTGGGTGCCCGGGAATGGCAACTCCCGCATGGCTTCGCCCCGGCGGAGCAGCCCACCTCCCCGTCCCGCCAGCTCTCTTCTCCTGGGGTTTTCTCTGGTGGCTACAAGTTTCAGATGTGACTTCAAACCCGCCGCTCCCATCAGGAACTTCTCCCTCTGCCTGAGAACTCTCTGCCTTTTTTTTTTTTTAATGGGAAAGGCAACAGCAAATAGTCAAAAATGTGCAGAAACGGGAACTTCTCTTGACATCCCTTAGCTGACAGCTGCAGTTAAGGTACTTCTGGGAACACTTTCAGAACATGCACCTTCAAGAATAGTTTTATCCCTGCTCCCACACCATATCTAGCAAACAAGGTGCTAGGAAAAGCAGACCCAGGTATTCGCTTCCCCCCCTTACAGATGCTCCTCCGCAGCTTTCACCTGCCCCTGCGTCAGAACCAGGCGCTGCCTTGGCACGAGTCGGCAACATGAGGATTTCGGTCGATGGGAGACAGCAAAAGGGATGCTGCCTCCTGCAGTTATTTTGCAGGGAAGGAGACGGGGCGCACGCCCCGCAGGCACTCAGGGCACGGCTGCAAGCCCTTGTCCGAGCTCTGACGGTTGTACCTTTGCAGAGCCCGTGTGTGCTGGGGCCTGTTGCCCGCTGGCTCCGGGAGCTTGGGCGGGGGGGCCGCAGCCACCAGCCCCTGCCGCAAGAACTTCTGGAGCCACCGTTGTCCTGCCAGGCTGTTGCATCCAATTTTCTTGAGAATGACCCGCATGGGTTCCAGTGTCAGCGGTGCTCGTGGCATGGACGGATTTGCCTGAAAGGCGCCTGTGGTGTACGTTAATCGCAAGACACCAAAACCCCCTGAGTCTAATACTGCTAGAAAAATCAAAAGAAGACTACAGGAGTGGGGAGTGCTTCGTCTTTCAAGGAAATCTGGTCTTTAAGGGCTTGCAGTGGGTTGAGTATCAGTGGGAATGCGTAGTGCCTGTGTATTGAAGAGAGCAGGAGAAGATCCCTTGGGAGGCCAGGTGCTGCTCTGCCCTGCTGGCACCTTCCTGCGGAGGAAGCACCTTCTGCAATTATTAGCTATATCCACCAGCACAAGTAGCCCCAGACAAGAAAATGTCCCCTGCAGCCTCCAAGGAGGCAAAGCCGAGCTGGCCCCGGGGGCTGCTCCCGTGGGGCTGCCCGCTGCCTGCCTGGAGGGAGCCGAACCTGCTGGCGGCCGCTCAGGCGTGCGAAGGGGGGACCTCAAGCACCACAAAGGGGAGCAGGTCACACCTCAGGCTGCACAAAAATACATGAGGCTTCCTGTTGGACATTGCTCACATCCAAACATCAGTGTATCATACGCGAGAATAAATTAAAACATTCAAAAAACTTTATATACCTAATTACATCTACATATACCAGCAATGAAAATCCTTTGTTAAAAGCAAAATGCTTAATAGACACTTAGAAGGCAAAACTTCTTAACAACCCACAATTCACCATCAGCTTCTGTCCCACCATCTCCGACAAGCGCTGTAGCCCAAGACATGAACCATATTCCGTCAGACTGGCCTGTGACACAAAAGCTAATCCCAGCCTCAGCAGCACCAACACCCACGTCTCTCAGGCATCTGCAGACTGGTGAGCTGGATGATGTGTTATTTTCCCAAGGTGAAATATGACTTTGGCTTTTCAATAAATCAAGAGCTAGCTTATTTTATATTGAATGGTAGTTTCATCCAGAAAAAAAAAACCTGCTTAATGCTTTATTACTCATAAAAGGCATCACTTTTTTCAGTTTGAAGGCAAATCTTTTATTTAAAAGCTGAATTCAAAGGCTGCCAACGTGTGAAGGGTCCCTCCTGTATGAAGTCTGTATACCTTTCTGACAGCAGTATTTTGTCTTTAAAACTCTTGACATTCTCTAGTCTCTTTGGCTCCACATGAAACAATCCTTCCAGAGGTCTCCCTCACATGGTAAGAGCCTGAATCCTTCATTTCACAGAGGAAGTTTTGTTTGCCAAGTCCCATCTGAAGAGACTAGACCTGGAGCAGACCATATCCAGCTAAATCTTCCCGGCAGAGTCCTGGGGGTAGGGACTGTAAGAGCCACTACGAAGGAAAGACGCCGAACACAAGGATGTCTGTCAAAATAAAATTTCTGCAGGAAAAGCAACAGCTTGAAAAATTATTTGAAGTTCAACCTCCCTGGCACGTGACATCAGCGAGTTTGGGGACTCACCCCCCACCGTGCCCCAAAACCTCCCGGGAAATCCCGCAGAAGGATGAAACGCAGTGTCAGCGAAAATCAGTGAAAAACTGTGAAATCGGTTACCCCGGGGGCCGCAGCGCTGGTTTACAAAGCTCTCCCAAACCGCCCGTGCGCGGAGCCGCCCGTCCCCACGGGCACTGACCGCTCCCGCACTGTCACACCGACGGCAGGTCGTTACTGACAATCAACATAAAAACCTACCTGCGGGCAGGACAATTGTTTTTGGATGCTCTGAAAACGGACCTGTAGTTTTTAAACCAAAAGGAAATAGACAGCCCTGCGAGGAATTTGTAGCCTTGTTTCCCTTTACGGCAGCTAAGGAATAATCGAATGCTGGCAGCGTGGTTTTTTCATGCCTTTATTGCTGTTTTTAGTTAACATCCCCCCCCAACTTTGGTCTTTCCCCATTCAAACGAGTCACTTCACAATTATAAGGGCTATATGGGTGGCTAGACTGGGCAACTTAATATTAATTTTTCATCTTACATTTTATGACGTTTCTATAAAGATCTACACGGTGATAGCCCTTACAGTGACTTCCTAGGCGCTGAGCAGAAGCATGCACCCGCTTGGCTGTGGCACATGGACTCTCTTGACCGTACGGACTCAAAGGCGGACGCTGCCTCTTCCAGCACTTAGCACGGTGTGCAGATCACAGCGGCTGAGTATTGTAAATTTAGTTTCAGTGTTGCCTCAGTTGTACGTGATCACTTCCAGTAGTGTCCCCATATAATTTACTGCCTGTGGATGTTATTTTTAGGAAAGGGACCTCAAAAGCATTCAGGGGAGAAAGACCGATCTGGCTCTCCTGGCAAATGATGGCAGCGGATGGGTTGTCAAGTATCACTTTCCAGGCTTTACTCCTTTTGGGCCCTGGCGTTATAGGGAAACCGATGGTCTTAATGGTTACCAGGAGTCAGGTCCCACCTCAGCCTAGTACATAAAAGCCAGCAAATGTTAACACAAACCCCCAAACTACTGATGTCACCTGCTCCTAGTACAGTGAGAGAAATGGGGGACAGGTAACAGCCCTTGGCATTTGGGAAGTGAGCAACCTGCCAGGTGGGTAAGCAGTTAAGGTAAGGTTTGTCCACCACCCACCCTTTTGGGGGGAAATGTGTGGCTTGGTATTGATACCACAACAGTGGCAGATTGGACAAAGCAAGTTTTTTCCTTACAGATGCCAAGCCAATGGTCTGGGATCCTGTGATGAATGGAGATGCTAGCGAGTCCCTCTGAGCCCAGGCTTGACACACCTCAATAGGTTGGAGAGAGGTACATAGATGACCCATGAACTGACTTCAGTTCTTGGCTAAACAATCCAAACCACCCGGAATGTGGGTCTTGCCTCCTTCCACCTTCCTTCTGCCTTTCTCCCAGCCGTCTCTCACAGTCTTGCTTGTCTCTGAAAAGATCTTCTGCAATGTCACCGTGAGCATGTGACTGGTGAGGCAGCTAAGGACAATGTCTTAGACAACTCAGTGCTCAGTCAAACTCCTCCAGTGCTGAACAGCTTGCTGAGTCTATGTGCCGGGCTTGTCATTGAGTGGGCATCAGTTCACAGGGCCACAGGGACTTCCATGGGCCTCTAGGGTGACACTGGGCTATGGGCTACTCCCCTCACCATGGCGTTTGTCATGCTAAACTACTCAAAAAAAAGAGCCCACATGGTGCCTTGTGGGAGAAATGGTGGCCACAGACTCCATCGGGGGGGATTTTCACCTCTTTCCACAGAGCAGGGCTAGATAACGAAGGTCCCATGCCCCAGCTTCTTCTAGCCTACCTGTGGGCTGGGGTGAGGGCAGCCCCTCAGCTGTGTGCTGCCACCACATGTGACCAGACAAGGACAGCACGCAAGCTCGCTCTCTCCGCCACAACTGTGATATTGACCCCCTGAAGGCATCACTCGATGAAGGCATCACTATGTCTTACGGCATCACCATAAGCAGCTGAAGGGACGTTTCTGAGGCTGCTGGGTCTCCATCAGAGGCGTGCATCCTCTCCTGCAGAGCAGCAAGGGAGACTCAAGGCATCTCCAGGTTAAGAGAATGAAGAGTGGAGTTGCTAAGAAGGCATCTCTGCAGCAAGGCTGGCATGAAAGATCACCAGCCTTTGCCTTTCACTCCCTTATCAGGGGAGGATGAAAGTGGGAGAGCACATCTTCCAAGGCAGCACCATGCTGGACCACCTCCGGTGGAGCCGGTGAGCTGTGGAAGCAGCACAGGAACCAGATAAGTAAATGGGAAGTGGGGCCACACCAGTGTGAAACAGCTTCTCCAAACTGCCTGCTATTTTTTCTGAAAGTTTCTGCAATTTCTGAAAATACGCAACCCTGTAATAGAGGGTTGGGCTCCTGACTCACGAGGAGCAGGTTAATTGACCGAAGCAGCTCAGTCCTGAGGCAGAGTAATCTGCCATGCATTAAACAAGCATTTCTTGATGGGCTGCTTCCCACAGCGAGAGCCACATCCACTCCTCCTCTTCCTCCCAGCTCCCCGGCAGCAATGTGCCTTCCCGGGCTTGACCAGCCCCAGGTGGGTGCAGGCTGGATGGCCGAGCTGGGGTGTGAGAATCACGCTGGGAAACGTCACCCATCATGAGTAATGCTGCTGGTGCCTCTGGGGTGTGCCAGGAAGAGCTCTGTGCTGCAGGAAGGTGAGCTGCTCTGTAATTATTTCCCGTGAGCTGCAGCAGAGCTTGTCTGCCCTTCTGGGCACAGATGGGTAATTAGGGGCAGAGACTGGAGGAGTCACCAACCGTGTGCAGGTGACTTGGCCAATGTCACCACTGCGGAGCTAGTGACTTCGCAGGCATGGGGAAGTGGCACCTGGGTTCCTGTGGGTCTGCCTAGCTTGAAAGGGGCACCAAATATGGCTGAGAAGGTATGTGGAAGGATGGGAATTGCTTTGAGCACAGGTCAACTCTGCCTTGAAGGTGTGCTGCCCATCACTTCAAAAATCATCTCAGCTCCGTTTCCCGAAGGCAGGGAATTCTGCCATGGTTTGTTACTCCAGCTGCTGGTGGGGTAGTCCCAGCACTCCCCCTAGCAAAGAGGGTCTTCTGATGGTTCTCCTTCACTGCAGGTGACATGGTGCTGTAAACGTGATGTGTGAGTTGCTGGCCACAGGCTGATACATGGGTGCGGCTTGTTACTGGGTTGTGAAGAATTACCAGGGTAAAGTAGGTTTTGGCTTAACCAGGTCCCTGTCCAGTGAAGTCAAGGTGAATTTTGACTTCTGCTAAGATTAGGCAACAAAACATATTTGTGGCTGTCAAAGAAGTGAGTGCACTATCAAGCCTAACTTGCAAATGCTATTTTGAAATTGTCTTTTCTTATCAGCAGAATAATACATCCTCCTGCTGCGAGTCTGCTGCACTCCTAGATCCGCACATTCAGCTCTACCTGGTGTGAGGATGAGGAGTACATATACCACAGCATCCGTCTGATCTGGCCCCTGTCAGTCTCACAGGTGGTCTTGAACTCATTCCCACAATGACCTTAAAAGCAGCAACATCCCAACACAGCTAAGCCAGCCACAGTATAGGTTCTTTGGCTCCTTGTTTCTGAGCCCCTTAGAGGCCCTGGCTGTCAAGATCTTCCTGACACCCATGAAGCTGAGCACCTTTCTCTTAAAATGTAAAAGCAGAACGGAGGGATGGAAACTGGAAGATGTCCTTCAGACTACTGCTTACTGCCAGATGTGACTGCCTCTCCCTGTGCTCAGCACGGAGCTGGAGACGCTCCACTCAGAGGCCACTTTGTCAGGGGAGGCCATGCAGATGGACTTTAAGATACTCTAAATGACATACAACTTGGAAAAAAAACCCCAAACCCTGCAAAAAAACAAAAAAAAAACCCCTGCAAAAAACCAAAACCAAACCCTAAGGGCTGGAAGCGCTTCTGCCATCGTTGCCTTTCCAAACATAATGCCTGAATTAGCCCATTCTTTCAGAGCTCAAAGGTCTCCTTTGAGCAAGAACAGATCAAGTACAGCAAGTACTCATCAATTCAGAGTTTGGTCAATGTATTTTCAGACCTATCAGCTTTTGACAGTCTCTGACATATTGATTTACAGGTATCAGCCAGAATCTCTTAATGCCCCAGCCACATTATTAAATGTGCTGTAAGGATATCTCCTTAAGCCCAGTCTGGACTAACCTTTCTACAGAAAGCAAGACGTTGTTTAACTGAGAGTGCGACTGCATACAGAGCACTGCAGCCACACGCTGAAATCAGGTAACCATGTGCTCAAATGGATAATAATGATCGTTTTCCCCTCTTCTAATTTCCATACGGAACGGAAGCAATTAGCCATGTAACTGTGCACCTATGTGTCCAGCCAAGTATTGCTGAAGGGCTTGGAGCAGACCCAGGGCACCAGGCTCCAGCTCAGCCTCCTGCTCTTTGGAGTGGCATTGACTTCTCGTACCAACCTGCAGAATTAACTCCTGGGGATGGCATTTCTGGATTCCCAACACACCGTTTATGTAAAGGAGACGATCCTTTGATATCCTCTTGGTTTCACCGACATATTTAACACTCTTTAACCTTCATGGGAAAAGATATTCATGTTATATCAATAACTGCTTTTTCCGTCTTTCCTCAAGGAATTTTTTCTCCACTTGAAACTCATAATGGAGTAATTGAGCTCCTTCAATTCAAATTGAAATGATTCGCTGAATATTTTACACTGACTCACTTCTCGCTCTGCTGCTCAGACTCACTGACTCTTAGCCATCTTTGAAAGGGTTTTCTCTTCCTTGTTTTCCCAGTGCTGTCCTAAGGTGTCTTCCTTTCAAATAACACTTCCCACGTTGTCCTGGGCTCTCTTCCACTTCTGCTCTCCCACTGGCATGTAGCGGTGAGGACCTGAGAGTGGGGCCACACTTTCTTACACCTAAATGAATAAATGTCCTTCTTCCTAACAAGCTCTGGTCTAAATAGGCCAAGTGGAAGAAAATAAGTGTTACCCTTCCCTTTTATAGCAAAACAGTTAATTAATTGCTGACCTGCCCATGGTATTATTCACTCCAGCTTTGCATGTTTGAATACAATTAAGGCGGTGACAGATCTTTCCCCAGCACATTCCAGGGCACCACGGTATCCAGCATCATTGCTAAAGATGCGTTACCCCGTGTGTACACAGGATCTTGACTGAAACACCCTGCAGCACCACGCCTTGGAGAGCAAAAGCCCGTGGCGTGCCTGTCATGGCATGTCAGTTGTGCTCATTCACTAAGCTTGCCCTTTCTAGACCCTCTTCTAACCCCAAGGTGTCCCAACATCTCCCCACGACGCTGGCGTTCTGCCTGCTCGCTGCCCCTCTGGTGTGTTGGCCTCTGCAACAGCCTGGCTGTGGCACCCCGCCATCGCCCCGGTGCTGGCGGGGCAGTGCCGATCGCTTGGAAGATGCACTCACAGCAGCTGCTTGCACGTGGCACGTCATGCGGATTTGGAGGGGGTGACGCCATGGAAGAGCTCCTCTCTCCCTCCATGAAGCCAGTCCACCCTTTCCAAAGGTAGTACCTGAAAGCTGCTGCAGTGCTTAAAGAGAACAGCTTGCTGACAAATTGAAATTTCTTCTCTCTGTCACAACCGGAGTCATTTCCAGGCGCCCACGTCACCTTTCCGCAGCACAAACAGGAGGACTGCAGCAGGCTTCAGGCCCTAAAGCCGCTCTGAAAATCCCCTTGCTTCAGCTTTTGTTTTCAGCCAACATTTCTGTATCTCTACTGCTCTCATTTAGTTCAAACAGCCCAGCAAATGGCGACTCTGGCGCCCAGAAGAGGTGTAAATTGCGGAGCAGCAGACGGCCGCTATCTGTGCTCTCCAGCTCTCAGGTGAATGAATGAAAGAGGTGGGTGCGACCCAGCAGTGCACAGCTTGCCCCGGGGGGAACAAACTCCCATCTGAAAACAAGTGCCAAGAGCCACTGGTGCCCGAGCAACAAATATGTAGTGCATTTGCTGGGTCTTGTTCTTCCATTTGAGGTACCTTGTCTACCTAAATGTAAAGAACAAAGTCTTATTTGCTATTAAAAAAATGCATTTTATGCTGTTGGTTAATAGCTTCTGTTCAGGACAGTCCTCTACAAATGAAACTCAGCTTTGCTGCAGGAGTAGAAATCAATGTGCTAGTGCAATGGGAGAGAGAACTCTTTTAATGAGAACTCTTCTAATGAGAACTCTTCTTATTTCTCCAATATCCATGTTGACTTCAACAGAAAATAGCTTGTAGGTGCCATGGCCACCTTTTGTTTTCTTCTCTGCAGGATGAAGGTAAGGCCTACCCACTTGTCAGAGATGTGCCAAGGTTATTCCAACACCGGTGAAGCCCTCTGCGTTTCCATCAATGTGTTTAAGGAAGTACTTCCCCAAAAGATGGTGTTGGCAACCGGTGCTGCCGCCCTGGAAGATGACCCGAGCATCTGATAGGATGCGAATGAGGATTCCCTTTGCGGCGGGCGTGCTGGACTGGCTGCAGCATCACTGAGCACAGGAGGAGACCTGCCTCTCAGCAGGGATCACTGGGCTTCTTGAAGCTTACACAAGGATGCTTAGAGCTGCATGAGTCTCAGAAGTCATGTTTTCTTGGGAAAATTGATTATTTCAAATCTTCTGTCATTCCCGATTGGAACATAATAGAAATATCGAAACCAAGCTTATCGACGCCCTTTGTTTAGATGCTGGTGTTTTGATATTTTATGGGATTCGTACCAAGTTGAAAAAGACCTGCAGTGCTTCATAATTTTGTTTTATCTGTATCTCAGTGAAACCAGTGAAATGTGAAACATTTCCACTCTCATCTGTTCTGCTGGGAAGAAAAAATTCTGTCAGTTTTCATGAGAAATGAATTACCAAATAAATCTATACCACTCACCAACATCAGCTGGACACTCCAGACTACTAAAGATGTCTTTCTCTGGTGATCAGTTCTCACCACCAGCCTCCCATCATTTCTGTGACAGCTTCTCCCTGCACAGATAGAAAAAGTCATGGGCTCTGGTGATGACAAGAAAACCCCAAGCCTAATTTTGCCTTCCTTGTCTCCAGCTTTTCTGCCCTATTTAAAGAAGGATAAGCCGTTCTTCAGCAAGACGAGTTGTGCAGATGTACGGGTTCTACCTCATGGCACTAAGCACGGGCCATTTATCAGTGGTGAAACAGGAGCTGTGTCAGCCTTACTTTCTCCAGTGAGTCCATCACAGGGCCTCAGAGATTTTATCTACAGTATCCTCAAAGCAGATGTAAATAACCCAGTGGTTAAAATTGAAGAGCTTCTGGTAGCTTCTTTCTGCAGCACTAGCAACAGTGACGAGCACAAGGAAAGGCTGGCTTAGGGCTGGTCACAGGGATCTGAACCTCTACCTGGAAATACCTCTAGGCATCAGGTACGTCCTGACGTGCCTCTCTCTGAGAGACGCTTACACCAGTTAAGTGTTGTGAAATATGAAGTTCCTCAATTTATGGATTTTTCTTTCATCCTATTTTTCCACTTTTCCATCACTGGTTTCCGATTTGGGGAACACCTGAACACAAAAACTGAGTCATCCCCAAACGAAGCCAGTTCTGAAGCTACAAGTAAACTTCTCTAAGCTATGTGAAGCCACAACGGCTCTTACTAACGGGGGCTGGAGCTTCAGCGCAGCCGATGGTAGCACAGGCAAACACCTCACTGAACTGTAGCTGCACACGGAGGAGGAAGAGCGCAAGCCATCTCTGTGAGGTGTTGTTATCCAAGATTTGCTTGAATCCTCTTGGGGGTAAATCATCAAATTAAATGGTTTAAGAGTTAAAATCGGCAAAATTCTTCTTCAAGAGAAAAAAAGTTAGCCTTGGGACTTGGCATCCTCTCCCAAGAAACCTGTGAAGTATCTCTTACAACGCAGGAACTGTAATTCGGTTGTATTATAAAACAAACTGGAAAAATGCACGAATCGGCCTGATGAGCACTTCCAGCCAGCAGTGATTGCAAAAACCCCGGGTCACAGCACGAGACCCCTCGAACCACATCCAGGTGGTTGTATTTGTGAAAGGGATCAAAGACCAGACAAAGCCATTGTTCTCACCATCTTCATTTCAGTTGAATTCTGAATCCCTCCATACGCCACTGCATAAAATTTCCATTCTTCCCCTCCTCCTTTGGCAGCACTGGTAGGGTGGGAGACAGGGTCAGACAGTACCTTCTTGTATTACTGAGGAGTTTAAAATTAAGCCTGTGCTTTCATGACCCATAACGATCACACTCTTTTAGAAGCACTGATCTCTGAGGTGGCCCACATACATCAGGGCATACGTCAGCAGATGCTGTGCACCTCCCAGGCTCAGGTCGGAGAGGGCTGCTGCTTTGGAAGAGGCAAGTACCTATGCCCATGGATGTTGTGGTGATGAGCACAGCTCTAACAGTCCTACCTGTGCTGGATGCCCTGGAGAAGACCCTCCCTCATTTCCAGCTGGAGATACGGTGTTGTTGCAGCACGTCCTGATGTGAGGGGTCCAATGGACGTCAGCGGGTCACACGGGGCCGTGCCTACCACGTGCAGCAGCCGCTGTCGCTGCCGGCTTGGTGTTACTGCCGTCACCTTTTCCTTTGTGTCACACCCGCCTTTGAACTTGCCTTTCCTGTTCCTCCTCGCTACTCAGCAGCTCTGCGTCGGAGTGGGACCTGCCTGGGTACTGCTCTGCTCCGCACCGGCGCTAGGCACATGGCCGCGGCCGCAGCAGGGACCCAACAGGCACGTAGTGACGCACTAACATCCGCGGCTGAGGAGGTGATTCACAGGAGGAGCACATCCTTGCTCGAGGGCCACTGTGCCTACCCAAGGGGCAGGGTGAGCGGCTGCGAGAGGCGACTGCTTCAGCCCTGCGACACGGAGCGGGACCTGCGAGGCGCCCGGCGCCCCGTCCGGGGCGGTGCTGCCTTGGGAGCGGGGACGGGCCGACGGCTCCCCGGCTGTGGTCAGCAGGCACCGTGGTGGGGTTCACTCACTTCACTTCAAACCTCTACAGCAAACACAGCTACTCCCCTCTAAATGTCCTCTGCAGCCAGCGGAGAAGAGAGCACGGTTAATCCCACCAGCAGCTCCGCAGTCCGTCGGGTCCCCGTTTCTCTCCACTGGCCGCAAAGAAGGTGCAGGGAACTAGCTCAGGTGTGGGCACCCATACTGTAAAAGCGGGTGAAATGGGTGCTGCTTGTTGAGTCCCACAGTGTGGGAACCCAGAGGCTTTGGATGTAACCTTACTCCAGCTAACACCACGGGAAATGCTTTCTGTGCGGGTACGTAATCCTTTCTGAAATGCAGAAAACCTGCTCTGAACGAGGAAAGCTCCAAATATTGCTATATCTCTTGCAAAGTTTTCCTGTTCCAGAAACTGTATTGGAAGAAAACACTTTTATTTAAATTAACAACTGAGTTTCTGCGATGACAGAATGTCTTGGAGCCCTTTCTCCAAGGGCTCTCCCTTTCTCAGGGGACACAGCTGACGAACTGCTAGACCATCGAGTGCAGAGCTAGTCTAAACCTGCAGGGAATATCCAGGGCTGACTCCATACATTAATTATATGTTGTGTAAAAAAGGATTTCCTAAGAGCTTTTTTAAAATTAAAATGAAGGTCTGGATCTTTCCTTTTTTCTGAGTCAAGAGAGCAGATAAACCAGAATGGAAACTCCTGTAACAGCCACACTTCAAGTATCAGCATCACATCCCAGCATCACATCTCCTCTGGAGTGCCCCCCTTGCCGTGCAATGAATCCCTGCTTCAAAACTAACCTTTCTTCAAAGGAGCATCCTCAGCCTGAACATATATTCCTGGTTTCTCTCAATTTATTGCACATCTTTGAAGGAGTGGCGATCCCAGGGTCCATCTTCTGAGTGATAATGGCTTTTGGCCATGATGGGTCATCTTGGCAGGTGGGCAGGGAGGAGTGGGGAATGTGCTGCGCCGGCTTTTGTGACATAGTGAGGAAGGGTGGTGGCAGGCAGGAATGTGCCAGTGCTGCACCATGAGGGGATGCCCACACAGAGGGAATTTCACAGAGACTCTAAAACCATGGCCAACTTGCTCGGTTCATCGTGCTCACAGCAGCCATCACTCCATCACTGTGCCTCACATTGCCCATTTTTTGAAAAAGCTACTGAGGAAGTGTACAGACAAGCATTCCTAGCTATACCTGATGTCTTTTCCTTACTTCTTATCCTAGTCACAAGCTGGACTGACAGGTGAGTCCATGACAAATGAAAAAACATGTCCTTGATGATCCCCCAATCTTTCCGCTACCAGTTTCCTTCTAGAAACAGCTGTGGTCAGCTATGAAGTAGCCATAGGACAGAAACCAAGTGTTAACAGGATTGAGATATCACAGTTATGGATACTTAGTACAGAAAGGGGGGCTTCAACATGTGCACATTGTCACTGTGGACCTGCAGCTTTAACATTTTCAGCTGATTCACCTCAGCTTTCTGGAGCATCCCCATGCAGATAGACTGCCTGAGGTGGCAGCATGCCTGCCTGAAATGTCTGCTGGCAAAACCCACCCTGCGACCAAGGGCAAAAGAGATGGGACTGGGTGGTCCTGCCTCCAGAGGGTTGGTCTGGCTTACAGTTACCTTACTGAAATCTCAGCGCAGGCAAGGCTAGAGCCCAGGGAGCAAGGCTCAGTCCTAAGAACCTAGTTAAGATGCCTGCAGACACGTGCTAGCAAAGCAGACTTGCCTGAACACAGAGGTCAGGGCTTCAGCGGTAGTGTGGACAGGACCTTAGTGTCAAGTCTTCAGGGATGGCTCCGGGAACGGCTTACAGTCCCCCGAAGCTGCGCTGATTTAGAACGGATTGTGAGGCATTTCCTGATGCTTCATTTCTGGAAATGAACGTGGACTACAGATTTGCGCTGCAGTTTTTGGGAAAAGCCTGGGCTGGCAGGTGGTGACGGCTCTCTTACAGGTGCCCGCGCTGCAAAACTTCCCCAGCGCACTGGGAGGTTTCCTAGCAACTTCCTTCCACCGTCTTCGTGCTCAGATTTGTTTTGAGATGTGGGGCATCATAAAACAGTACTTCTGCCTATTTAAACTCGTTCTTTTAAGCTGGCAAGGCAAGCACAGTACAGCAGCAGTGTCTGTTTTATATCCTCTTCAGCTATTCCCTCCAAAACTAACAAAAACCTGAACTAACATAGGTGGGTTCCTTGCTTTTTTTTTTTCACTAAGCAGATCACCAATCTGTTGCTCAAATTGCTGAGCGGCAGGAAAGCTCCAAATCCATCTTTAAAAAAAAAAATAAGAGAGACACAGGACCAACATTTTTTCTGATCTCTGTATCTATTACATTCTTACTGAGCTCCTCTGGCACATCTGAAACCAACAGATGTTGATCATGTGCTTGGGACAATTCTTTCCAAATACGTGAGAGACATCAAATTTCTGGGCCAAAAATGCTCTTAAAAACAAGCAAAACCAAAGTAGCTAAACCGTGTTAACCTCCATGTGCATGCATGTGTACGCAGTAAAAAATTTGCCACAGGTTTTACTTAAGTCTGTAAATTCACTGAGAGCATCCAGGTTTGAACATATTGAAGAGTTTATTCAGTTTTTTTGTACTGGCTCAGACAGTCAGCTTGAAACGACCCCTTTAACCAGAAAGGAAGTGAAGGAGCAATTTGGTGAGTTGTGCAAACTTGAAAGAGTTTGGGTGTAAGGGGATGCAGGAAAGGAACCCAGCTTATCCCCATCTCCGAGAGCAGCACTGAGACATTATTTCTTACTGAAGTCATTCATTACACAAATAAATACTTCTCCAAAGATAGCAGAGGGGAAAAAATTAGCCATCGCCCCCCAACTTAGCGACTGGAAAGCGAATGCCAAGTGCCTCGGTGTTTTCCTTGGCACCTGCGCTGCTCTGTGAGCTCTCAGAGCCGTGAGCGACCCACGTGCAAGAGGAAATGTGGAATCAAGTCCCGCCGTGCTGCAGCCAGACTCATTCCTGCCCTCAGTGGGATCCATCCCTGCCGGATGCTGAACAGACCCCGTATGCACGGGGCTTGGCATCCCACCTGGACCCAGCCGAGGCACAAACCCAGCCCTTCCAAAACCACCCTACGTGAACTCCCTCCCTTTCTCCCCAGGCTTGGCTGCCACCACGACTACTTTAACCCAGCACCAGCCATCTCTCCCAGAGGTAAGCTGCACTTACACCCTCGTGCGTGTTGGGGATTTGCCAGCTCCTGCCATTTGCCATACTCCACTGCTACAAACCGTCGTACCTCTTGCGCAGCCCGAGCGTTTGCACCAATGCGGCTATGTCAGCTGTTGGCATCCGTGGCGGGGATCAGGGCAAACTGCCAGAGCAGATCAGGCCCTGGATTTCTATCAAAACCCATCTGTTCCTGGCTGAGAGTCATTCCCAACACCTTTATAGCTGGGTGGGATAATGAGCTAGTGAACCCACAAATTAGCGCAACATGTAGCTCTTTTAATAGCCTTCCTCTCCAGGAAGTCAAGGCTGCTGCCACATCTTGTGTACGCCAGCCAGCCCGGCGAGCCAGGAGGACTTCTAGCTGACAGCGTCAATTGTTTTTGAAGTGTTACTGCACTGCTGACATTTGAAAAGCAATTTAATATTTCTCCCGTGACAGTCACTTCAAATACTCTGGAAAACAACTTGTATGAAACAGCGGCCGACAGGCACGACGCTTGTCCTTTCCAAGACGCCTGGGCTGGGCTTGGGTACAGCTTGCCAGGTGAACATGGCAGCAAATACACCTCCTCCATCAACCTAAACCCACTTGTTAATCAGGCGTGTGCAGGAGGGTTAGCCTCGCACCTCAGGCCCTGCCGCAGGAGCGCTGCAATTAGAGAGCGCAGGGGCTGAAGCGAGCGAGCGAGCTCGGCGCTGCTGCGTCGGTGCTCCCTCCGCAGCGAGCCGCACCACCGAGGGTTAACGCTCTGCTGCCTGCCTCCACTAATCTGCATAATGCCTTGCGTTTGGCAGCTCATTTGCATAATTTTAAATGACTCTTTTGTCTGGAAAATAAAATCTAAAACATCGCTTCAAAAAGAAGTGGCAGATATTAACGTTTCATACACTAAGAAGGCTCGGTTAAGGCTATTTGTCTGACCTCGTCAACTGAGGTTGTAAACACAATTTTAACAGGGCAATGTTGTTTCTTTATCGCAGAGCCTTGGGCGTTCTTTCCCGGTGCCATTTTGACTATCCTACATAAGGTCTAACAAGCTCACCCACCCCACACAGAGGGGCTGACGCTGGCCTGCACGCTCAAACCATCTGGAAGGCTCAGCAGCTCCAGCCTTTGGAGGGGAGTCCAGCCCATCCTTCTCAGTAAACTGCAGAAACAATGCCAGCAGCTGGAGACTGCATCCCTGTCACCAGCGCGTCCTTGTTGGGGACGGGCTTACCTCCAGGCTCCAGATGTGTAGCCAGAGGTGTCGGCACACACCCGTGTGAGCTCAGTGTCCCACCTCCCACTGCCATGAGGGATTCAGCTCACCAGAGCACGGATACCTATGTTTCATCAGCTGAATCACGCTCCCTGCTCCATTGACTGCCGTAATTAAGTCTCCACTGACTACAGTAGGAGGTTAGACACCTAAATTCAGGTATATTGTCTGGATCTGATTCGCACTCCGAGTTCAGTTGACAGCCTGTGAGTCCGACTTTGCAGGCTGAGCCCCGTACCTCTCAGCTCTTCTCTCCCTCGTTTGGGGAGAGAGATACAAAGCACAGTGTCTTCTACTTGCAGTGATGTGTGGGAGAAGGGGCTATTAGCCTGAATTGGCACTTCAGCATGTTTTAAATCATAGTTTATCAGAGCAGCAGAATAAATCCTACGAAATAGGAAGCCAAATGGATAAGATATATTTAACAGTAAACTCACCTGTCGTTATGACTGAAGCCTATCTGAACTCCCACCCCAGTGCCTTACATATTATAAACTTCTGTACATTCCTCAGGCAAAGACCCGTAACTTCTGCGCTAAAAAAATTTCGAAATGGGACGTCCCAAAACAACGCATTTGTGCTCTTGACTTTGCAGTCCCAAAAGCTAGGCGACACCAGAAGTCATTTCCCACTCGATGCCAGCTCCTCGCCGGCACCGTGCCTGGCAGGCGCTCTGCCCAGCAAAGCAGCCATGGGGCAGGAAGGGCAGGAGGGCTTGCCGCCTCCTCCCCTGCCAGCCGGGCGCACCGCGTCAGGGAAAGCTTTAGGCAAATCTAGTTGGGTCTAGGTAGCTTGTACAAGCTGTACGGGGAAAAGGACAAGTGTAGGTCTGTAATCCTGAGCGAACAGATCTGTCAAATGCTAACAAGTTTCTACCTGGTATGTTTAGTTCAGTTTTTCTTTTGCCCAGTGCTCATAACCCAAATTCAGGTGAACTTTGAAGTTTCCTGCAAGCAGTAATATTCTCAATGCTCTCCTTCAGATTCTAGTGTCATTATGGTCTTCAATAACATGTTTCAAAGACGATTTAGGGCCGTCTTTTTCTACCTTCGCCTTTTGCAATAGCTGAACCTTTTACTCGACACGTCTGTTAAAGAATAGACAAAGGGAGATATGCAGTATTAAACATTTCAGACCAATAATTAAAGCCTGATAAATTTACAAACACCCCAGTTCATCTCGGTTTATAGCAGTAGGCAACATTCATTGCAAGTGAAACTACCTGTATGTTCAGTCAGCAGCAAGTAATTCTGTATTTGCAAATCTGCCTGCAGTTTCATGTTAACTACCTACTTATCTATATAAATACACACACCAACACACACGCAGGCATACACAACAGACAAGTGTTGTAATTGCTGTTACTCACAACAAAATGTTCATCCATCAGTTAACTGTGTCCCTTTCCTCTTACACTGCAATAGAAAAAAACCTTCCAGACTATTTACTCATACTTGCTTTCCTCCATTAGTTTCACTGAAGCTAAATGCTAACTACTGAAGCAGTTCCCAACCCAGGACTCCATGTACTGCATCTTCTATTGCCCACTGCCCCCATTGCACTTTTTTTTCTCCCTTTCAGCACAGAAGCTCCATCACCATAAAAATCCCGTAACCTTATTTCATGGGACTTCCATCTGTTAGAGCTGCTTCTCTCCACATGTAGTCAACATCTATGTTTTCTGACATTTAATCATTTCCACAACGGGTTGTGATGACCTGCTGCAATTATGTTCTCAGCTTGGGAATACGCTATAGGGACACGGAGGAACAGTTAAAAACCAGCCATCCTATTCTATGTAAAAGCCCTGAGTGATTTAAGGGGAGGAAGACAAAGAAGAAAAAAGCTCACAACATTTTTAGCAGAATGGTGAGATCTTTCCTGAAAGCAAAGCCCATCATTTAAAGGGACTCGGGTAGTCCAAGAGATAAGAAGGTTTTCACTCCTGGAAAACTGTGTTCGAAACCCTGCCTGCGCACCCGTGACGGGAGCGTCTGGCTGCTGAAACGTGGAAGAGCTGTTTCAGAGGGGCTGCTGAATTTGCAGCCTCTGTGTACACTCATTTGGCACAGGCCAAATTTCTCCTGAACAGCCACTGTTTATCACTTCTCAAATGACACAGCCTCTGGTTCGTTTACAATGCCAGCTGTACGTGGAGGCTGCTTCAGAGCTGTTTCACGAGCAGCTCAGCTCTCTCTCTGTGTGCCTGTGTTAGTGTTCAAACCAGGAGCTTGGGCTCAAAACTTGTCTCAGCACCCGCTCCTTTAGAGTTGACTCCTCTTGAGTTTTTTGAATTTTTGTAATGTTTCAAGTGGAATGAAAACCAAATGCAAGAACTACCTACTATTTCTTTCTGTAATATCAACAGCTGTCTATGTCAGGTGGCTGTTTGATGGCAGAGGAACAGCGGCTAGAAAGCAGGCTAGTACACAGGAAGGTAAATCCTTGCCCCACTGGAGTCCATGGAATAATTCATTTGCTTTTGCCCTGGAAGGTCTCCACTCCTTTCCCTGCCAGAAACAAATTTACTCTGCAATAATTTTGGAAGGTAGTACATGAATCAAGGCCATAGAGAACTATTGCTGTGAATGTAATTCACCCTCACAATTTATAAAGGCAATTTTTTTTCAAAACTGCCACTTTGGAAGGTAAATATGGTTAAGGTAAGAGTAACTAACCCAATCGAATGGAACTAACAGGGAAATAAAACCCCTTTTTTGTCCCAGTTAATCACCCAGGCTCCCTTGACAGCCTCCAGACAGACGAGCAGGAGAAGCCAATTCCACAGAGAACCCCAGACAACCTGCTAGGGCCACATGCCCCCCTTTTAGGTTGCTAAAGTTCAAACAAATTCTGTCTTTCCTTACCAGGAGCTTATAGGAAGCTGCTCTGATGTAAACTAGCATAACTCTGCTTTTCAGCTGCCTGCACAGGAATGCCTGCCCAGGTGACAGAGCAGACACAAAGCCTCAGAGATACACCCACCACGTACACTGTGCATGCGAGCTCTGCCCACGCTGCCTTCCAGGGATGGTCACACAAGGTGGCTATCCATAGCCTCTGTTACCAGGACGTTCAGCTCCTGCACGGTACCCAGGACGCCCGGTGAGCTCCTCTTGCCAAACTCAGCCGCATTTGTCAGTGGACAGGGCTGTTCTACACATACAAAAGCCATCATGTAAATTTTGTGGCTGGGCCTGGGCAAGGAGAGATGTCCTGGATGCATACTCTGAAAGAAGAGGTGTTCAAAAGTGTCCCTGTGGGAGCTGGAAGAGAAGGATGCAGGTGAGGGGCTACAACAAGGGCAAGGAGCAGTGTCAAGTGAGGGATCTGCCAAAAGGTTAGGGACTCGAAACAAAACTTCAGTCTGCCAGATACTGATGGATCTCAATGAGTACTTCGCGGAGACGTCACCTCGATCCTTCACATACTGTGCAAACTCTCCATACCAGAAGAAAGTAACCCTGACTAGAAGAAATGGATGCAGAATCATAATTTCTAGCCCAGGAGTCCTTCATTGCAGAGCCAGGCAAGAAAGGGGAAGGAGGATCAGGTATCTGCAGTATTGCCTGATTTTAAACAGATATATTTCAGTCTGCGTGCGGTAGCAACTGTTATATGAGCAGGCTGTGTGTCAAAGTGTCTAGCTCACCATATTAACTTCTGAACATCCAAGTCTCTCTCAACCAAACTTTGACATGAGGTTCTGGTCTCAGAGGTCTCTGTTAGCTTCACTGACCCAAGGATCAGAGAGGGGGCAGGAGAAGCGATTAGTACTGCAGCAAAGGGAAAGACTGCAGCCGAGCTCAACCTGTTTTAGTTGCTAGAGAATCCACAGGACAGAGAGAAATGGTATGTGCACTATTAGACACCAAAGCACTCACTGTTAAGAAAAAATCTATGGGAAACAAGTTTTCATCAGGTCTGAACCGTACTAATCTACCTGATCTTTTGTGGTCTTAAACAATACTTATTAATGACCAGCATCATTTTGTGCAGAAGACAAATGCTTTTTCTATTACAGTGACCTCTTCACTTGACAGCCAGGTGCAAGTTAGAAAATAAGAGATTCTAAACACTTAATACCTGGCATCAAGATGAAGTTTCAGCTGTCATAAACAAGCAACACATTAAAAATATCAGGTTATGACAACCTGGGACATGAGCATGACAAAACGTAGCCCAGGACAGCAGAAAGCAAATGTCAGGCAGTGCAGTCCTCCTCAGTTGGAATTGTTAGGTTTCTAGTGTTAACTTGCAAACTATGCAGGTACTTGTGTTGCAAAACACACAGATGTGGTTTAGAAGCCTGGTGTTCCCAGCTCCAAACAAACTACCCTTATGCCATACCTGCCAAGAGGCAGCGAGGCCCGTGCTTTGCCTCAGTTTGTGGCACAAGGTGCTGGAAATAAAACTTCTTTCTTTGCAATGTACTTTGTTGATCACTACAGGAACTTCTGCTCAGCCTTGGGAATAATCTAGAAGCTGCAGTTTTCTGCACAGCATTCTTGTTGACATTTCCAGGAATGCTGGCCTCACTTCTTCCACAGCAAAATACAATCTTATGCTGCCAGCCTGATGTCATCTCTCTTGACATCTGCAGTTAACAGCCTGGAAAGCATGTACTGGGGCTCTCTTTAGCTGCCTGAAGCCTTTACTTCTGCTCAGGGTCTCCTCCCCGACTTCAGCACACCCCATCAGCCGCCTGGGGTACACCTGCCAGCATCTGCTTGCACTGTTTACAGAGCAAAGTCCCTTGCAGTGCTCCTACCCTAATCCTCCCACCTCTAGCGGGTCCTCTCCCTTAGGACTAACAGACTTCTGTCCAAACCACCAGGCCTGCAGCTGCTGAGTGAGTTTAGCAAGCAGTCGGGAATATGTCGTCCCCGTGCACGTTATTAGGAAACCGTTCCCGATGGGAAAGTTCCTGATCTACTGGACTTGGATGTGTGTGGAGCAGGAGGTTGGACGAGATGACTTCCAGAGGCCCCTTCCAACCCAAGCGCTTCTACCAGTCTGAAAACGTCAGGAAATGCTGACGCTCCCCAAAACTCAATTTCAGACACGATAGCAACGATCCCACAGCAGTTATTTTATACGGTATTTCCAAGCTGGTAAAAATTCTTGCACAGACAAGTATACCAGCAAGGAACTTGTTCTGCTGGTTGGGTGTTGGTGTATTTATAGCTGCACCTTCCTATGGAAGCTGCTGCTTTATCAGTAGGCCTGAAAATAGCACCATCTATACAGCGAGGTGTTGTGCAACACAGGGAACTAAATTTCTTAGGCCAAGACAGAAGTCCTGTCTTAAAGCTACATTCTGTAAAGAAAGAAAATCTAGTTGTGGCCTTGGTTTTTTTAATGACTTAGTAAATGCAAATTTTTAAATACTATTTCCATATCGGATGTTGTCATCCAACAGACTTAGACAATCCAGACAACTTCGGAAAAGTCTTCTATTCTGAAGTTCCTAAAAAAACAGAAGTTGTAAGAATGAGCGGTTCTACCATCAGAAAGCAATTCTATTTGGAATCATTTCAGATAACTAAAGGACCATCAAAGTCTGTTACCTGCATGATTATCTTCAAACGCACGCATCAGTGGACAAGACAGGCATTCAATGTGTTATCACTTACCCATACCCCAACAGTCAACCAGTAAGCTGCAGCTTTGCATCCTTGTTGGAGAAATACGGGCGCTCCTGACAGCGCGCTGAAACTTCCACCATGTTACAAACTCCTGCCAGAATAACAAAATAGTCGTCTGAACGCTTGGTTTTGTGTCCTTCTACACTTAGGACTAGTTGCCATTTTAGACAGCAGTAGGAACTCTTAGTGTGAAAAAAAGCTGACATTTGCACTACTCAAGTTTATTCTGGCTCCAAGTGCAAGTTCCAGTGGAATCAACTTTAATTTTTTTTTTTTTCATTTTTGCTTACGCTGAGTGTTTGCATTGGCACAACCACAGGCAATGGCTAAAACTGGGGTTCAGTCATAATGTAAATAAAGCTACAGAAAAGGATTACTTGGAAATGCCAGCAGCAGACTGCTGAGCCCTAACAGACATGTGCCCCCTTTGGGCTTTTCCAGCTCTTTTCCTAATAGGTTTCCATAACCTGTTAACTTTTAAAGCTTGCGTGTGAAGGGTGGAAGGAAAGGAGTAATTGAAATCTCTTCCTTATGCCTAGCCCTTAAGAGAATTCCAGTGAACAAGTCACGTTATTTGGAAATGTAAACGCTTTGGAGAACTAGATCTTGATCCCAAGAGCAAACAACTATCTGGAGCTTCCCAAATCCTACCAAAAATTCTTGAAAGCATTGCCAAGGATGCAACAAGACCTACTGCAGGACTTCATGTGGCCCGTCTTCCTGCAGTTCAATGGAAAAGAGGAATGACTGTCAAAGGTAAATACTCAATTTTTGTCCAGAAAAAAAAAAATCAACTAGATCAACTAGGTTTTTCAGGTGATTATCAAAACATGGAAGTGATTCTGAGAAAATGACTGAGGTTGAGACAGCTTAGAAGAATCTCCCACTGCAATATACAACACAAATGCTTTCAGGAAAAGCATAGAGACATTAAAAAAAAAAAGAAAGAAAGAAAAAACATAGCAAAACTAACTTTGCTATGATCAATTGCAAAACTAAATCATTCAAAAACTCTTAGCTCTGTCCTAACGGGGGGGGGGGGGGGAAAAAAAGGCAAATCATGGATCTACCTATTTTTAAAAGCACAGCTACTGCACTGTCTCACTACTGAACAGAATGACTCCTATTCCATGCCTTGTGTATTTTCAGAAACCTGTTAGGATTTTCCTTGTAGGCTAAGCTAAATTACTTATTTGTATTCCTGAATCCATTTGAGTATCACTGTCACTTGAGAACAGAAAATATGGGGAAACAGTGTCTGAGAATAAGAAACCTGGAACACATAAACTGAGTATTTCTTCTCCTTAACACATTTCCTCGTGTTAATGATGGTTGCATTGAAAAAAACCAACTTTGTCACAAAATCCCTAAATCTTGGGGCTGCAAGCAGCTACATCAGCTGATTATTCTGTTAGCTGCTTTTGGCTCTACCAGTGAAGGAGCCAGGAAGAAAGGGGAATGGAAGATGTCAAGTTGCAAAATTCCTTAGATTTGATAGTGGAGGAACAAATTGAGTTTTCTAGGGTTTATGATTACACAGCCTCAGAAATGAGTAATAACTCACTGAACTAGTGAGTTATAGAATTTTTTTTGGTACCATTATCATGTGATTGCCAGCATTTCTCACATGCTAAAAAATTCCAAGCCAGTTTTCTAAATTTCTCATTTCCTGAAAATAAGCAAGAGCAGGCTGCAAAAGCAGCAAATTCCAGTTAAAAAAAATAAAATCAAATCTTGATACAATCACAGCCTAAGTATTAGTTTCTATAGAAACAAATAGCTGTTCTATTGTCTTTGTTACTTAACTTTCAGCAAATTGAGATGTTAATTTGTTAAAAACAGCTCCATTTGCAAGGTATGCTCTCTTGGAACACTACGGTTAAAAGCTGTACAGAGGGAGGGTGCACAGCCAGTGTGGCATCATGCTTCACCGGCTTGGGCGAGAACTTTTTGTGCTGGTACAGCACCAATCTCCCCGAAAAAGGATGGGTAATTCTGCCTGTTGGAGGAAAGACTGACTGTGCTACTTCCAACTATCAGACAAAACAAGCAGCCGGCTTTGGAGAGCAGGTGATGAAGGGCAGCGGGTTTGCAGCACACCTGAGGCCACCCGTGCACCAGGGAGGGGAAAGCCCTGCTGCAGCCCCTCACTCGGGACCCCCCGGAGGCAGGCGCGGCCTCACGCACCCGCTCCCCTACTTCCACCCCCGAAGCCGCTCCGGCAGGCCGCAAGCTCGCGCCGCTGCCGGCCGCAGGGGATGCGGCGGGCCGAGGCGCACACACGCCGCTCACGGGGAACGGCTCGACCCGCGCTGCCCCTACGATCCCCGGGAAGGCTTTCATACGCGCTGCAGGGCCGCAGCGCGGCAGGGAAGGCCGGCGCAACGGGCCAGGGCACTGCGGCCTGTGCCCGGAGAGCGCTCCCGGCGCCGCGGCCGGGACAGCAGCCTCAGCAGCGGGCAGCGGCCGCGGGGCAGCGGCGCACGCCCGGCCCCTTCCGTCCCGCTCCACTCCCGCCGGGGGCCGGCTGCGGGAGGGGGAAGGGCTCGCCGTCCGGCGTCTTAGGGAGCCCCCGCGCGCGCGCCGCCCCGCCCCCGCCCCCGCCCGCCGGCCGAGGAGTCATTCGTGGAGGCACGTGGTCCTTTACGTCTCTCGCGCATGACGTCACCGCTCTCCGCGGGGCCTCCCCGACCAATCGGCGGCGCGCTTAGTGAAGGGGCGCCGCGCGGCGGAGCGCGCGCCAGTCAGCGCGAGGCTTACACCGCGGCCGCGCGCCGCCGCCCCGCCCTCCCCGGCGCGGCGCACGGAGGGAGGGAGAAGGGCCCGCTGGAAGTTAAGATGGCGGCGTGTGTGTGAGTGCGGTGCGGGCTGAGCCTCTTCCCGGCGCCGTTGCGGTGGGGCTCCTTCTTCCTCGCGCTCCGCGCCGCAGTGGGTGAGCCGAGGACTCCGCCGGCGGCCACGAGCGGCCCCGGGGGAGGGACGGAGGCTAAGCGCCCCCTCCCCCGCCGCCCCCCCCGCCCCCATTGTGTGCCCGGCCCCCGCCCGCCCGTCTCCCTCCGCCGAGGGGGGTAGCGGCGGCGGCGCGGAACATGACCTCGATCCACTTTGTGGTGCACCCGCTGCCGGGCACCGAGGACCAGCTCAATGACCGGTGAGGGGCAGGCCGTGCGGCGGGGGGCGGAGGGGAGGGGCCGGCCTGGCGCGGCTCGGCCCCCTGTGGGTGAGGGGAGGGGCTGGTGGCGGCCGGCCGGCGCGCGGCGCGGCGGGGGCGCCCCGGGGGAGCGGGCAGCGGGGACACCCCGGCACCCCCCCCCATCCCTCGCCGTGCCGCTGTCCCGCAGCCGCAGCGCGGAGCCGCAGGGCCCCCGCGCCTTCCTCTCGCAGGGGCCGGCGGCGAGGAGCGTCGCGGGCCGCGCCGCGCGCACCCGCCTCTCCGGGTGGCTGCCGCCGTTAAACTTTGACCCCCAGGGGAGCGGGGGTGGGGGGCCGTGACCTTCGCCGCGGTCCGCCGCCCCGGTGGGGACTCCGGCCTGCCAGGGGAGTCCCGGCGTCTGCCCGGGGACGTGAAGGGGCTCCTCCCGAGGATGCCGGGCCGGGGCCGAGGGGAGCCAGGCTGTGTCCATATTGATCGGAGATGGAGCGAGGCAGACAATGCGGGTGCGGGTCGCGCTGTGTGGGGGGAGAACGATGGGAGCGAGGATGAAGGCGACGTACGCCAGGGGTGCTACACGCGCACGTACCGCCCGCGTGCTCTGCCCCCTCCCCCCCGTTTTTTTTTTTTTTTTGGACAAGAAGGGATGCTCGATCTCCAGATTAATGATTGAGTGCGGCTTGGCTGGGATGGGAATGACAGCTAGAACAGAAGCGCAGTCTGCTTGCAAACCTCGTAGCTAACTTTATGGTGGGTTGGGGAAGAGAAATTGCAGGCTGGGGAGCAACTAGAATGCTTGGGAGAAAATAAATCCACGAACCGAATTTTCTTTGCTGCTTGATATGTGTTTGACAGCGCTCTGTGCGGCTGTCAAATATTTCTTCTGTAGCAATTACTAGTGGTATGTGTTATAGCTTGCAAATTTTACTTGTGCTCTTTCATATAGAAATTCTTAAGAACCGTGTAACTATTCATCTTTAATTTCTTATAAATCTATGCATGAATAAATCAAGATCTTTAATCATCACTGGATAGAAAACTCCGTATTTTCAATGCAATAGATAAATGTTATTTAATTTTTATAGGTAGTATTTAAATATTAATAAATCTTAAAAAGTATGGGCTCTTGGTTATATTCTTCCGGTTTTGCTCTTACAAGGTACCAGAGTAGGTCAGGGCCCAGCTCACTTTGCTATTGCTTGTAGTTAGGTTAGTTTTCCTAGACTGAGGCTGAGATGTCTCTATTAAAACACAGCTGAGGTTTGAAGGCTTACAATGAGAAAAATAGGTCATTGTAAAGATAACATTTCTGCCCAACTACGTCATCCATGCCCTTAAACAGGGAAAAGAAACTTCTAATGATGAAATAGGTCCAAAACCTGAAGGATGTTAGTGTGGACTGTATTTTTTTCCTTTAATCTGATAATACATTTTACAGGATCCTGCTTCCTAGGAGGCCTACCCATTCCTAAGGGGTTGGTTGGCTTTCTCCACAGTAATACATTCAAATTTGGCATACATCATCTTCCTTTAGAGTGACAAACTGAGAGGTGATGCTGTACTAGGAGTTCTTCCACTTCCTCATTGCACTGTTTTGATTTAGAGTAAGATCTAGGACTTTGAACTTGAAAGGACCCCAGTGGCTTTTCTTTTTCTTTTTTTTTTTTTATGTTGATAGGGCCTTAGAAAACATTTAGCATGTAATTATCACACTTGGTTCAGAGTAAGAGAGCTCATCTGTTTTTTCTTTAATATCACCTGTTTTGTTGACTTACTGGTGTTAAATATGATGCTCCTACAGTCTTCATAATGCTTCCTAATTTTTTGAATGTTGGGGTTTTTTTTTCCCTTCTTACCACAGCAGCAGCTCTTACAACTTCTATTTGATACAGGAAGCTTCATAATGTGTGGTAATTAATATATGGAGTAAACTGCAGAAGTGCTATGAAGTAGTGACTTATTCTGAAAAATCAAGTGGCTCCTTGATCTGAGCTGCAAGTCATAAATTTCCACTTCATATATATAATTTTACTAGAAGTGTGGTAGCTGTGTATCAGAACTTGTAATGCAGTGAAATCAGAATAATTCATAAATAGGGTTGAGGCTCACACATACATGCTGGAAATGCCAGTTCAATTTTAACAGTAGCATTGCTGCTTATTGCTGTTCTGTCAGTATAGATCAGGATCTCGATAGCTTAATAAATTCCCATATATATGCTCATAGATGTTAGAATCTTGGAACATGTCGTATCTCTATGATGTTTCTTTCCCCTCTCACACTTTATAGGCTTTTTTTGAGTCTGTGCTGCAGACAGTGGTGAGTAGTCCAAGTTATTTCTTTTCTGTCTGCATTCTGAATGATAATTGCTTCTCAAAATCTGATTTTGGGACCATATTTCTGCATTGTATGCTTTCATTTGTAGTGTACGTAGAACACGATCAGTTGTATCGCTTTCAGTAATGGATCTGTGTTCTGCATCTAAGGAATAATGCCATTTTAAAACACAAGGGATTTATTGGTGCAATCCCTGTGTGCTCAGGGTACATGACAGTTCTGAATTTTTATAATAAAGTATTTGATATATTATGCTTAATAATCAGCATAGATGTGTGAAAAGGATGAAGAGAGTTTGGAAAACATCCTTCTCCAGAAGTATTGTACTGCTCTTAATCAGCCTTCAAAATGTGAGGAAGTTTTTTTTTTTGAGTTTGGTTTGGTACAGTTTGTGTCACTCTGTTTTACAGTTTTTATTAGATTTTCTGTGTAATTGTTATGCCTCTTATTCATGCAGCAGCTTGGAGAATGGTAAAACACTTTGAAGAAAAGAGGAAAAAGTAACTGTAGAACCACAAATAATTGGGAAGACTCCTGAGCACACCTACTCATCATCTGAAATTACTTCTTAACTAGTGTTTTTCAAAATATTAGTTAGTATTGTACCTTGATGGTAGTTATTAGACCTCTCTCAAATAAGTTGAAGCAGTGTTGGCTTGGCCATGGTATTTACTCAGGTGTCTGGAAGCTAGTTGCACAGAAGAAAGCTCATAGAGGACAAGGTTATGTTTAGTTTTGCTGTTGTATTAGGATTCATTTTTTGAAATGGATAGGAGGCTAAACTTTGATTGGGATGAACTGAGGTAATTAAACTTTTTCTGGTAAGTTTGTTTAGGAAGATGGGTAACTTGGAATTCTTCCCCCAAGCAATTTGTTCTCTGCAAACTGTATAAGAAAAGTTTAATGGGAGAAAAATTTGGTATGTCCTGGAGTTTGAGAAACAACTCCATGAAGTATTTGGGATGTAAATAATTAATGGCTTTAATCTTTGAAAAAGAGATGCCCAGCTTCTGTTGCAGTGGGTGTCAGATATATTTTGTTGATTATCCACCTGTTTCATGCATGTTTCAGGGTTAGAGACTATGAGCTTTGTGAAAGAAGTTTGACACACAATTTCATAGAGAAGTCAATCTTAGTAAATTCTTCTTAGTATATTTCTTAATTTTATGTTGGGCTAGGAAGTGGGTGTAACCATGATAAATAACCATTTCTTGGCTGTTACGAAACCTCACAGGAGCAGTTTTAACTCGCTACTCTGTAGAATGAATGACATGAATGGCTTCCCATACATGAACTAACCTTCAGGACAGGATTTGTCTCAAGGCTTTGCCTTTGTTTTTAACCTTATACTAAGAAAATTCTTGTCAGCTAAGCCATTTAAGTCCTAGCATAGGGTAAGATTTCATTTTTGAAGTGGTCATTGACGCGATGTGAGTGTGCTTTTTTTTTCTCCTCTTGAGGATGAGACGTAATGAATTTGGTTAAATAGAGGCTATTCTGAATTTAAGATGAGTGTTAAGAAGTGGTATGTAGTTTGTGGTAAGTAGTAGTGGTAAGTTTTCTTGCAGTAAGCTCTTTGAAACATCGACAAAAGTTTGTTCAAAGCTTCAGTGAGTATTTATGTACAGTCAGCTTTGGGGGAAGAAAGGATTATCTCCTTCTTAGGTGAGTTTGGTTTTCCTTAATAATATATTCAATGCCTTTCTCTGTTATTCGAATATTACTTACTTTAGGCCATGCCCGAACTGAAAAATTAACTAGTGTACTTTACATTGCCCGCATTGTTTACACCCTCTGATGATTTCTGTGGAAAAAGTACTTAGCAAGAACATACCCTTTTAGTCTCTGTCTGTGTTTCTCATAGCCTATGTACATGAAAACATTGTTTTAAGGTAATCAGTAAGTGATCAGTGGATATGTGGGCTGCTACTCTGGCAGATTTTCTTACTCCCCCTTTGCATTTACTGATGAGCAAATCTGTTAAAAATCCCAAGCAGATGTTGCTGGAAGGAGCTGGTGTGGGGTGTGGTATGATTTTGTGCAGGGAGCCAGCAGGGATGTGGAGCTAGTGTCCTGGCCCCACACGTCTGCGGGAGCCATGCACGGAGAGGGAGAGCGAGCTCCTGATAATGGAAGTGTTTGTTTAGCCCTGAACTCCCTTTTCTACGTTCACAGCCATGCTGGGAGAGTATCTGTCTGCTTGTAGAGAGGAAGGCAGCCCGAGCATGAATTTTGCTGTTACTCTCACGTAATCTGTGTTGCTTTAAAAATAAAATGTTGTAGCTGCACGAAAAGGTTTGCACCAGCACTGTGGTTATACAGACCATTTTAGGATTCATACACTGAGAAGCAGTGCATTAAGATTTGACCTTATTTCAGTATTGTTATTTAAGGGTGATAATTTGGAAGTTAAACATCAGCACTTGCTTATAAGCATCATTTCGTATATAGTTGAATGTGAAAAGCTAGGTACACACAGGGCAATAGTCGAGACCTTTTTGGACTTTGCTCTGCCAGGGTCATCTTCTGGTTTCAGTAGTTTGCTACGCACCAGACACTGTTTTTCAGAGAGTATGTATGTAGTTGTCTGTGAATGTTCTTACTGAAACTTTCCTGAGATGTTGTAAGGCAAAGTAATTGCTCTCTTCTGAAGGAGGGAGGTTTGTTTTCCCCACTTCTTACCTTGCACTAACTTTAAGTGCCTGATCCCACATTAAACTGACTTAATTTGCTAAAATGATATAAAGCTAACCCTGATAAAATGAAGTAAATATTGTGGATTAGGAAGTTGACCTGGTTTATATCCTGGTTCGGTAAGCATCAGAGCAGATGGATAAAAAAGGGGGGATTTTGAAAAGTGCTGCAGGAGGGAGAGCTGGGAGTGAAGAATAGGGAAGAGGAAGCAGGGTTGAGTTCCTTCCATTTTGAAAACAGCAAGCTTATTTTGGCTACTGTAATGTGAAACTGTACTGTGAATGCGATCCGGGCTGCGAGTAGTTGTGACCTGTCACAAGGAATTTAGTAAAATAGTAATTGGGGCACAAATGTGGCCTTTTCTTTCCTTTAAAATTATCTGTGAAGTTTGAGCATATTTGTTCTTAGAGCAATGATAAAATAAGATTAATGGAGTAAGATATTAATAGCCATATTTTAAGGTTGGCAATGCAAATCAGAGCTGTCATAAACCTTTTTTAATTCTAAGAACAGTGAGGTATCAGTCAACAACATTTATGTGCTAATTCTTGGTAAAAGTTAAACTCTATAATCAATAGCATACTTTTAAGGTAATTTTGGTATAGTATGTATTAAGTGTTCTAGTTGCCATGTAGGATACTTTTGTAAAAAGGTGTTTGTCAATAGTTTGTAATTAAGCCATAAAATAGATGTAAAGAGTATGACACTTCTTTCTTAAACTGTTTAAAGTTTAAGTAGATAACTGTTTGGTACACAATTACATTTATGTGAAAAATTACTTAATGCTTGAGAAAAACAACCAAGGATGTACCCAAGCATGGCAAGCTCTGCAGTGTGTTGTAGCTGCCTTTTTAACAGTTATGGCACGGTTAATTGTTCATGACTTAAATGAAATAGATGGTAGTATGTATTTGAAAATTACAGAGAGATGGAGAAGGGGTTGCAAGGTAGCTTTTATTTTTGTGATTATTAACAGCAATCTAGGCAGTTAAATTTGCAGGATGCTCCCTGTAAAAGCTGCTGTTTTGTCTTTCCCTGCATCAACTCAGCAGCCACTTAGGCAGAAGAAAACCATATACAAAAACTACTTGTGCTTTTCAGTCGCACAAACTTTTTTTTTTTTTAAAGCTTGAATTCAGTGAAGTCCACTAAGGATTTGGCTCTTAGTAACAACTTCACATAGAAGACTGCAGTAGTTGGCATCTGTATATTCCCCGGAGAAAACACGGGGACAAGGCCTACTTGTAGTGGCTAGAGGATTTTAAATTGGGAGGGACAATTAGGAGAAAAAAAATACTGAAATAAGTGTGCAAATGTAATTTTCAAGGTGCGCATGTCTTTTGTGCAGAATTGTAAGCTTGTCAGTTTAAATGAGGATGGTCACAGCACTAGTTAGTCCACTACAGCAATGATTATCCAGGTTTCAGATCCTAATTATTTTCTCTTTCTGGCATAGACCTATTTTGACAATAAACTCCGTCCTCTACTTTCTGAAGTCTTTCTGTGCTTAAAAAAAAGCAGTCAGCCAACACTGCTTCCTTTTCTCTTACCCTTCCCCTCCAAGGAAAATTAACTGGTTTATTTCAATTTAAAGAGCTTTTTGTTACATTTGAGAGAGAACATGTACCACCTCACTGATACAAAGGTATGAAGTTTACCTATTTTAAACTCTTCAAATACACTGTAAAACTGAGTAGAAAGGTGTAAGGTGAGCACACTGGTAATCTACAGTTATGTAAAACTGCCAGTTTGGCTTTAATTGAGGAGTGATGTAACTATTGAATTTGCTATCATTGAAAATTTTGTCTTCCTCTCTCAAGTCTCACTGCTACTGCCAACACTTGTCAGGGCAATTTCTCAGGGTAAATATGCTTCACCCTGTCTTTCAGCAAATCTTAACTATTGTGGTTTAAAGTGCAATGTGTTTTACAGTACTAATCCATGTTGGTACAGAAAAGTTGTGAATATTCATTTGCCACCCTTTTGTAACACCCCAGCATATTTATTTTGTTGCAGTTCTAAACATGATCTTTTACATAGCATCTTATGGTTTGTTTCATTGGCTAGTTTTTGTAATCCCAAGCCTGTTGGTGTTATGCCTTAAGATGCCTCTTGCTGATTTCTCAAATTGTTTATATTCACAACAGAGATTGAATGTGTATTTCCTCTAGTTTTGTTTTGAACAGCTTTTCTTGATTAAA
Organism: Phaethon aethereus; assembly: GCF_964289735.1. Taxonomy (NCBI): domain Eukaryota; kingdom Metazoa; phylum Chordata; class Aves; order Phaethontiformes; family Phaethontidae; genus Phaethon; species Phaethon aethereus. Next base: position 23,662,296 of record NC_138582.1, read on the forward strand.
CTGGTTGCTACCTTTTATTAGAAAAGATGCCCCAAAATAGCTTTGGTCCCTCATGTTTCTGATTTAATTTTACATTGTGGTTATTAAAGAATGCAGAATAAAAAACTTTTAAAACATTCACATGATTAGTACTATTTTGGACACTAACTGTGGTGGAACTTGTCATTATCGTTGTTTTATTGCCAGCCATGAGGTCTGCCGATTTAATTTGTGACAACGGTAGTGCAACTGGACAGATTAAAGCACGAAGGCTGCTGGAGACTTCAGTAATCTTATGAAATTGGTCTTTGGCAAAAAAAGACCACATTCAAGGGGGTGTGGTTTTTGTTTGGTTGGGTTTTTTGCTTTTTACTCAAAGTAATCAGTATTGTGGACAGTCGGGAAAATCTTGGGTAATCTAGGGTGATTATACCCATGCAGCTGTAGTTTGCCTGTTTAGTAGAAAATAGCCCAAAAAGAAACTCTGTGCTCTGTACACAAGGCTTGATGGTATTACTTTCTGCAGTATATTTGCCATCATCTCTAGTTAAGGTGGATGCTAATTTTTATCTTTTTTTTTTTTTAACACTGTGAAGAAGTAGTAGTTGAGTAGTTTAAGCCAAGCCTGTGTTAAAACAGCATTTAAAAAATTTGCTTAGTCTTTCATTATACTTCATTCTCTACTGTCCATTAGGTTTTCTCAAACTCTCACCTTTTTTGCGTTTGGGATAGGTTACCTCTTCATGTACATAGGTAGCTCTGATACAATGACAATGGATCTTGATTGGGATCTCGGGATTCTACTAAAGATTATAATTTCACTATATAGTTTCCAGCGTGGAGTCTAGCATTGACTTCATATGGACAAATGTTTGTGCTACAGCGTTTTTACCAAAAACTTAGCTGGAAAATAAATACTTAACCCATGTGAATGCAATTTAATGAAAGCTGATGCAATTTAATGAAAGCTGTAGGCCTTACTCTGTTGTCATTTGAAGTCATTGGGCTTTGTCACTTCTTTCAGTAAGTGTGGTATCGTTTTAATTTCTCATTCATCTTGCAAAATTAATTTTCTTAAATGTGTCTCTCAGTGTTTATTCTTTCATTTATGGTATGAAGTTTTGCTGCTCTCTATCCAGCCTGAAAATGATCAGAGATGCATTTTTTCTTTCTTTTTAGTAAATATCAAGAAGTGTTCTTCTAAAGAGGATTTATGGCTTTTAATCAATTTTATATTTTTTCCTTTTAATACAATTGAGTTATTGTTGTCTGACCTTTAATGAAGATCTCTTTCTTATGTTGTTGAAACTCTGTTCTTCAGCTTTGACTACACTCAGTACATCAGTAACAGCAGTTTTCCTTCTCTCTCTTCTTTTTGTTTTAAGGCACTATTTATGCAATTTGCTGACTTCAGCAACATGTATCTGTCTCTAGATTTAAAGGTCCTTAATAAAAGATTCCAATGGTACAAATCATAGCATCTTCTTGTTGTGGGGCAGATTGGGTGGGCAGAATGTAATCTGGCTAAGATTGCCCTGCTCATGATGAGATGGCGTAGGGGGATAACAGGCTGTTTGCTGGAATAGCTAAAGCTTTGTTTCTTTCTCTTGTGGTGCAGAATCTGTATCTGGCAGGATTGTTACCTGAAATAGTACGGCCGTAGGCAAAATGTGAAGCAGGAGGTACGCAACGTGCTGCTTCATGAGCTCTTGTAGAGGAACCAAAATACTAGTTACGCTGAGGGGAAGCACCTGGAGTTCTGTGGCTGTGGTACAGACAGATGGAAAAGAGAGGATCTGTTTTTCGGCAAAGCAAAAAAGTATTGTGATGAGCTATGCACCTCAAAAGCTGGGGTTTCTTTTGAGTTACTTTGCCTGCAGTGTGCATCTGACAAAGCAATTTGGCTGCTTGTTTTTCTGGCATGGCACTTGCTCTCTACTCCCTATGCCAGGCCTCATTCTGTTACTATCTAAATCAAAGATGCAGTGTCTGAGAGGAAGGTTTTGAACATGTGTGTTCGGTAGAAGACAGTGCAGTGTGAGGAGGGGAGTCCATGGTATATAAAAGGCAGTTTTTAATAAGTTTGAAGACGTGGCATGCAGATAATACTGTGATATTGGAGTTTCTGTTGAAGACTTCAAGCCTTGAAATTGGGGGAATTGGCAAGTAAAGGGCTGTACATGCTAAATGGTCTTTCCCTATTGCTAAAACTAATTCAGCATGTGAATAAGCACATGGGACTTTACTGCAAAGCAGTTAAAATTCAGTGTCATGTTTGTACTTCGCTTTTAATAATATCACTTGTATAAAATACACTGTTGCTTTTCTCCGTCCAAGACACAAAGTATTTATTAATGTGACAGTTCTTACTTTTAAAAATGTTTTTATAGCATTTGAAAGCCTAGAAATTCATTGTTAATCAGAGGCATCTAGTTCTGGCAAACCCAGTGCTGCATTTCACAAGTCCTACAGGTGACTGTCTCCTGGTCTTGCTGGAAGGGCTCTGTTCCTGCTAGAGAAACAGAGTACTTCCATTGGGATATTTTAGCACCTGTGAATATTTTTACTCAATGTCTAAATAATACTTCTCAGACATTTCCCTGACTGCTTGGTGTAACTTTTTTTCTAAGCTACCGCCCTTACAGGGATTCTATAGCAAAGCATGAGCTCCTAGCTCTTCAGTGGCAAAAAACATCTTTTTGCTGCCATGCCCCCAAGTCAGAGAGTCAAGATCACACCCTGAAAGCAAAAAGCCCTCTGAATCATAGGATGGCTGAGGTTGCAAGGGACGTCTGGATGTCATCTGGTCCAGCTCATGTGCTCAAAGCAGGGCCATCCAGAGCTGGTTGCCCAGCACTGTATTCAGACAGCTTTTGAGTAACTCCCAAGGATGGAGACTCCACAACCTCTCTGGGCAATCTGTGCCAGTGCTCAGGCACCTTCACAGTAGAAGAGTGTTTCCTGATGTTCAGACAGAACCTCCTGCATTTCAGTTTGTGTGCCTATTGCCTCTATTCCTGTCACTGCGCACCACTGGAAAGAGTCTGGCTCTGTCCTCTTTACACCCTCCTATTAGGTGTGTTGATAAGATCCCCTCAGAGCCTTCTCTTCCCCAGGCTGAACAGTCCCAGCTCTTTCAGCCTTTCCTCATTTGAGAGGTGTTCCAGTACCTTAATCATCTTTGTGGCCCTTTGCTGGACACTCTCCAGTATGTCCATGCTTCTCTTGTACTGGGGAGCCCAGAACTAGACACAGAACTCCAGGTGTGGCCTCACTGGTGCTGAATGAAGGGAAGGATCACCTCCCTCAGCCTGCTGGCAACACTTTGTCTAATGCAGTCCAGGAATACCATTTGTTGCCTTTGCCGCAAGGCGTGCTGGTTCATGTTCAACCTGGTGTCCACCAGGCCTCTGAAGTCCTTTCCTGCAAAGCTGCTTTCCAGCTGGGCAGTGCCCAGCATATACTGGTGTGTGGGATTGTTCCTCCAGAGGTACAGGACTTTGTACTTCCTCTTATTGAACGTCATGAAGTTCCTGTGCTCTGGAGGGCAGCACAACCCTCTGGCATATCTGCCACTCCTCCTGGTTTGGTGTCATCAGCAAGGTCGCTGAGAGTACGCTCTGCCCCCTCATCCAGATAACTAACGAAGATGTTGAACAGGACTGGACCTGGCATTGCCCCCTGGGGTACACCGCTAGTCACTGGCCTCCAGCTAGACTTCATGCTGCTGATCACCACCCTCTGGGCCCAGCCGGTCAGACAGTTTTCAGTTCACCTCACTGTCTGCTCGTGCATCCATACTCCTCTGTATGGATATATGTATGAGCTTCTCTGTAAGGATATTAACAGGACAGAGTGTCAAAAGCCTTACTAAAGTTTAGGCAGACAATATCCCCTGCTTTCCTCTTGTTCTCCTATACAGTGATAAGAAATCTACTTTGCTTTCCTAAAACCAGAACTGAAATATATGCTTATCCTCTCTGTAGGGTGAAGAAGATGGGCAAGTCATTTTACTGCCTCTGCAGTATGTGTTTAATTCTGAATATTAGATATTGGTGGGTATCTTTAACCTTTTGATGTCATTGCCACTATATTGTCTTTGCCAGTTTTTCTTGTCCTGCTTTAACCTTGTTGTGGGCTAGCTTATACCTAACTTTAGATATAGGTCATTATCTATATCAGTGTTGTTATATCATGAAATAATAATGGTCTGCTGTAAGGGCATTTACTTTCTGTAATCATTGTATTACCTGAAGACTTTTCAGTGATATTGCAGAAAACTGTTTTCAAGAGATTAATTCGCTGTTTGCCATATTAGCTTTCTACTATAACTTACTGATTCAGCACAGTGTATTACCATTGTTCCAGAGAGGACTATTAAATGGTCAGAACTAAATTTATCAACCAAACTGACAGTCTTACGAAATAGAAAATAAAGTTTGGGAGCTATATTCTGTAAACCCATGTTAGTTGATACCATGGAACATAAGAATAGCTGTTACAGTCAAACAAGAGGTCCTTCATGTTTTCCTCCAGTTTGTGGAAGTGACCAGTGCTAGATGACGGGGGAAGAGTGTTAGAATAGGGCAAATGTACAGTGGTGCTTTTCCAGCATCTAAGGATTTGCAGCTCAGGGGCTTCCTGAGCAGTAGGTGTTGGTTTAGTATGTAATAACCAAGTAGTCCTAATTTATATTTCTTGGAATGGGGAGAGGACACAGTGTAAGCCGTGGTACACCTGATTACGGGGTGAGTGGAGCAATGACTTTCGTTGTCATCTTGTTTGTTTTGGTGATCTGTGTATTCTAGTCTAAACATATTGTCCCACCCCACTGCTGAGTAGTATTGGCTACCTTGGAGGCTGTCATTTTGTACTTGCACTTGGGATTTATTTTTTCTTATGTGCATTACTTCCTATTTTCTGCAGATAATCTTGTTGCACTATTTTGTGTGGTACTTCAGTGTTTTTTTTTTTTTAACAGATGCTCCCTCGTAACTACCCAGAATGACTTAAAGCACACTTTAATCATCTTCTCCCCATCTCCCCACCCTTTCCTCCTGCTCATTGGTGGAAAACAGTTTTTTCACCTTTATTTCTTAATTTATTCCATTAGGAGAAAGGTGTTTGGTACAGGAACTATGAATGCTGCCTCTTTGGAAACTGCTTTCTAGTGTAGGACATGGCAGGCAGGGGTGAGATCCTTTTGTGTGCTGTATTTTGACATGGAAGATAGCTGGATGTGACTTTACATCAATGACAGTGTCCCGTGTCCAAGACATCCCGGGATCAGGAAACAAAGAGAACGTATTTGCTTAAGCTTCTCATTGGCATCCATTTTCTCCATTTCTGAGGCTCTGTTCTTATGACACCAATAGACAGGAGTTTATTTCCATGTGATTCAAGATAGGTGTGAGAGGGCTTTGGTCTGGAGGCTGTGCAGCTCTGCTGGGCTGAACTCGTGAATTGGCCACGTAGCTGCCTCCTTGGGTCTGGCTTGCTGTGCTGAGAACACTTCAGGGTCTCAACTGAGGGATGGAGGTGAAGGTTGCATTTACATTTCAACTGTTGATAGGTATGTTACTCAATACTGTTTTCCAGTGCTTGAACTGGTTTTTTTCGCCCCTCTTGGGTATCTGCTTACTGTTAGCCTTGCCTTGGAAAAGCATTCTATCAGTTCTTGTATACTTCCTTCTGCTCTGGTGTGAAAGTCTTATAAGTTTACAGCTTAGTCTTATAGCTTACAGACTTCATTGTCATCTTAAGTTGTCTTAAAGAAGCCTGATCACTTAGAAAAATTTACCAGGGCTAAATTAGTTTTATTTTTCATTTCCCTACTTGAAGTTGTTCATCATACCAAGCTGTTTGTTTTTTTTTTTTTTTTTAAATGTACCTTTCCTTTTCCTCCTCTGCAGATCTTAACATCACCATGTGGTGCTGAGGTAAGGAAAGCTCTTGTGTTCGGGCCTCTGCCTGATATTTTAACTTTAAAGTGTACAAATAACTTTTTAAGGCCATGAAGGAGCAACTTCAGGAAAAATCCAAGTGAATCTTCTGAATATTGTGTCTGGGACTCTGTAGTGTCACCTGCTGAGTACAGAAAGACTTCCTTCCTTTTGGAGATGTGCAGCATGCAAACATTTTATTTTATATCTCTGTAGTTGAATCCTTTGTTTGGATTGCTTAACTTCAGTGATTTTTATGGTGTGTTCTCTAAAGACCTAGCTGACATTTAAAAATTTAGTCTAAAATTGCAGAGAAAAAGGAAAAATAGATTGTTTTATATCGTTACAGAAATTAATCTCTGAGATGACAGAAATTGTTTTAATGGTTATGAATAAATGTGTTACATGTACTGTTATTTGACCACTGCTGCAAAATGTCAGATTAGATATGAGGACTTGTAAATACTGTTTCTGTTCAACATCAAGAAAGTTTTTGAGGGGAAAATTATGTAAATCTTGCTACATGAGATTTCTGTTTACAGTGCTCTATGCTCTTCATGTTACTTGTCTGCTTGAGAACATCTAGCAGATGTTCACTAAGCGTAGATGATGTAGGTGTGTTGGGGCTTTTTTGGGGGTTTTTTGTTTTTCTTTATTTTTGTAACTGTTAGTTTCCTAACACACGGGGAGAAGGATGACCATGCATTCATTGAACTATTCTAAAACCTGGTAAGAAAGTTCTGCTTGTGTCTTATGGTTTGTTTGTTGGTCTGTGAACTGTTGTTGGCATGATGGAAATACTTGAACGGTGGATATTCCTGCAGGATGACTGGCAAGGTAGGACTGCAGCTGACAGACTGCTGCAGGGAACTGAACATGTATTACAGGAGTCTAGAATGTCTTTAAATAAAAATAATTCTCAGGATTACCTTCCTACTTTAAAACAAAATATTTTTATTCTTAGAAATTGGGTAAAAGCACAAATTGTAAACCAGAATTTTACTTACATGGATTTAAGCTCGTGTTTAAATAGGGTAAAGTTACTTTAACGTACTGTAAGTCCAGTTTTTCTATAAAATACTTGGTACTTGAAATGGAGTTTCTCTGTAGCTCTCTTGCATTTTTGAGCCTAATTTGGTTTTATAAAGCAAGGTGTGGTGGAAGGATGGGTCCTCAGATAAAATTCGCTGGAAATAGAAATGTACTTTGAGAGAAGTAGTATCTTGGACAAATGGACTTTTTGTTTTCCTCACAACTGTTTCTGGATGAATTTTGATAGGGACATTTAAAGAATGTGGATCTTAACACAGGAGCCATCATCACTAAACTTTTTGTTTTAAAAGTATGGCAAGCTAGTGCATTTCTCCAGAAATCTGTTTGTGAACAAAATATATGTTGCTTCGAAGTTGGTCCTTTGAAAGTGTAATTGCCTTTAATGAGAATTTTTCAAAGCTTAGCCTATCTAGGCATTCATATCGGAGATTTGTTTTACCACAGAAAGGTCTCAGTGGAAGTGTTGACCTTCTTTAATGTGAGAATTGATTAAAGCATCCCTGCCTGTACCTCTTCCTCCAGTGCACCATCAGTGGAAGTTACTGAATCGTGTTGTTAAAATTAACCTGATCTTAAATATGCATTTTGTATTTTGACTTCAGAGGGTCAGCAGTACAATACCATGCAACTGTGCAAGTGGAAAGGCTTAGATTGCTGCAGGAAACGTTTTTGTGAAATTAGAGTTTTTATTTGCACAAACATATTCCTACTACAGAATATACAAACACATCTGTCCGCTTTACTCTTGTTTTTCTGCTGGTTTAGTTTTGTGACTGGTGTTCACGTGAATGCTGGTGGCGGCACAAGGAAGGGGGGGAGCGGGGATGAAAGCAGCAGCCCAGCAGGGACGCGGCGCTCGGGAACTACTCCTTTTTCACTCGGTGGTGTTTTACGTCAAATTCAAGTCCTCATGGACCTCTAAGCTTATGAGGCAGTACTTGGCAGTTGCATACAAGACGGTTGAGTAGTGAGGTAGTTTTTAACCTTTTTTTTTCTGTAGGAGAGTTTAGTACTTTCAGCATTGTCACTTACACCCTTCTCTGCTCCTCCCCTTAAATGTTGACAACAGCCTCTTTTCAATAACATTAGACCTCTTTTGACCTATTCTTGTTGCAGTTAGATGTACTCTTTTGAGACTGGTGTTGCTAATAGATTCACTGAGTATGCAAGTCAGAGCTTTCTGTGCATATTTCTTTCCTATCACTTCATTGGTTTTTTTACGAGTAAAAAAGGGTTATGATGATTTTTTTTTACAAGTTGAAAAATGTCTATTTCTTTGGTAGTGCTCAGGTTTTGTGACACAATGCTCAGATAAGGAAGTTTTAAATATTGCTCATAGACTAGTCTAGTAATCATCTCCAGTAGAAAGCACTACTTTATTTGCCATCAGCTTTTCATGTAGGCAGTACAGTGAACATAAAGGTAGGTTTTCCTATTCTATAATTATTACTCATGCTTGCCATGAGGAGAAATGTTAATGGAAAACTTCTCAGTATTCCTCTGGGAAACTGTTAGGTGATATACCGAAGACATAAGACTTCAGGGATATTTAACTTGTCATATATTATGCAGCAGAGCCCTGCTTGCTTTATAGAACCGTATGGTAAGCTGTGGAATATATGCCATTCATCTTCAGGGTTCTTTCCATGTTATCCCGTAGTCGTTTACTTTTGTGGGGTACAATCTGGTTTCACGCAGATTGCATGTGAACTTTGTGTTCTCTTTCTCTTTTGTGGGTTGTCTTCGCAGAAACCTTACCTATGTACGTACTCTTGGCTTGGGTGAGGTAGTTGTGGCTGGAAATTGGGAGTGTGAAATCGCCTGCTTTACAAACCAGCAGCTTGGCTTGGCTAGCAAAAGGCAATTCTAAGCACGTTCACTTCCTTCCTGCTGTCCTTTCACTGTGGTCCTTTCTTCTTGTGCTTGGAAATTATTTCTATCAGTATAAATTATCTTGTTTCTCAAACAGATGTATATCTCTCTTTCCTTTTTTTTTCCCCCTCAGGACAAGTGCTTTAAAGTTAAACACTGTTGATAACATTAGGATTTGGCTGTTTGGACCGCTATTCTGTATCCTTTCTCATGCTCAGGGCTTGCAAGTAACTGAAGTCTGTTATGCATAGCAGTCTGTGTGTAGAAACTGAAGTGAAGCAAGTAAAAAGAAAGGGTTTAAAGACATTCAGACAGAGGAAAGCAGTGCTGGTGTGCATGTCTCTGTTAGGTTTAGAACGGTGTTGCCAATTTAAGAAGGAGATTTCTGGAATGATAGGATGGGCATGGTACCAAAGTTGGTATTTTTTTTTTCTTAATTAGGAAGACCTTGCATTATTTTTACAGCATTCATCTTGGTTTTGTATCTTAATATAATGTGAATGTTCTAACTAGAATTGGAATCTATTCAGGGGCTTTTTCAGATTGCTTGTCATCTTTGGGAGGAAAGGAGACCAAGTTTCACCTGCAATGCCTGCCTGATATTACGAGAGTATCTTTGCTACCTGAAGAGGATCTTTTCTAAGTGGATTAAAAATTGCCTTAGAAATTACTGTGTTGGTTTCCACTTTTGGACACCATACCCTCTAAGCAGAAGAGGTCTGTGGGTTGGCCCTTTTTTGGGTTCTGATTTTCCATTTGGTAAGGTGCTATGAAAGTGAAATGGAAGTACTGTTGGAAGCAGTCTTTCCATTTTAGTGAAGGTGATGTTTTATATAACCCTGTGTGTAGTGAATTTTCTCTGGGTTCTTTCTTCTTAGTAGAAGAAGTTTGTTGTTTGTCCCTTTTGACGCTGGCTTTTGTGCATCTGTTTTCCTGTCTTTTCTGTTTGGGGAACTTACTGTCATATTTTTGGCTCTGATATGCCATGTACTTGGATTTCCTAGAAAATTATAATCTTGTCTGCTCTGGGATACTGTGTTTAAGCTTATCTGAGGAAACACAAATATATCTACAGTTAATGCTCATTGCTTCTTCTGCATACATTTTGTGTGTAAAGCTGTAAATGGTGGTAACAAGGCAGGAGTAGTGCTTTTTGATAGTGACTTGCAAAACACACAGAAATGCAAGAAAACACAGGTTTTGTGGCAAGATAGTAGGTGAAGGTAAAACTCTAAAGCAAAAAACTCTCCAAAACAAAAACCTGATTTGAAGCTGTTATTATACAGACTCCCAGCACCGAGTAGTATTTGTATTGAGTTTCATGAAATGCAGTGGTAAGTTGTTCTGATAACGTCATAAATACGCTGCTGAAGTGGATGTTTGTGTATTGTGGAAGATGTCTTTCAATCAACAGCTTCATTTCTTTTTGTTTCAGATTAAGGGAAGTTTCAGAGAAGCTGAACAAATATAATTTAAACAGGTAAGGCATATCAGATGCTTCTGTAAATCATTTAGGAAAGTACAATTTTTGTAACAGCAATAAGAAGCAAATGATTACACTGTAGATACAGTCTTAGAAAGCCTCAATAGTACTAACACTATAGTTCAGAAATGCTTCAGATAACACAGTTCTTATATTAGGAAGAAAATATTAGGATTTCAGTTATGATAAATTATGTTATTAAATACCCTCCTTATTAAATTATTCCTTAATTTGAAGTATAACCCCTGTTGTTTATTGCTGATCTAGTTAAGTGAAAACTGTATCACCTGTCAAGGTTTTGTTCTGCATTTTCTGTGCTTAATGACCAAAAATACATCATAGTTGCTTCAACTAATGCACATACTTAGTCTTTCTTGAATGTTTTTATATTGGTAACAGTCACTGTACGTTGTTTCTTCTATATACTTCTTGTTTTTTATTTTTTTCAGACTTTAAAAGTTTAAAAATGTTATACATGCTCACTTTCTGTTTTCAGCCACCCCCCTTTGAATGTATTGGAACAAGCCACTATTAAACAGTGTGTGGTGGGACCAAATCATGCTGCATTTCTTCTTGAGGTAAATTACTTAAATCTGCTCAGATAACAAACTTGAAACCATAAAGTTAATTTTAACTTTTCTATCATCAAATTGATCAACATTCTTCAGTAACTGAAAACTTGTTTTTGTTTGTATTTTTTTCTTAACATTTCAATCTTGGACATTTGGTGTTTTTATTTTAAATACAGGATGGTAGAGTCTGCAGGATTGGTTTTTCAGTTCAACCAGACAGATTGGAATTGGGTAAACCTGATAACAATGATGGGTAAGAAATGCTTTTCTTCATATTACATCATTCTTTTGAACTGGATAAGCAGCTTGGCTGCTTTTTTGGTTTTGTTTTTGTTTGTTTGTTTTTAAACTAGGTTGCCTTTGGAATGGGTACTTTGAGTAGATACATAATGGTTATGGTGATGCAGCCAAACAGCGTAGCTCAACAAACTGGTATAGGAATAAATAGCAGATGTGATTCTAAAAGAAGTGAGACAGGATCTCTTTGACTTGAAGAAACAAACCCCTCCAGAAATAACCCTTATGAAAGAAACTGTGTTAAATTGTTAAGGTTCATGTAGAATCCACTCTGAAAGTGGTCCCATCTGGAGAGGCTCACTTTCTAGACCTTGTGTCTTCAGTCCAGGTAAGTCCCCCTTAATAGGACTATTTAATGGTTCATATTTGAATATAAACCACTTCTTAATATCCAAGTAGCATATGCAGGCTCAGGTTTATGGATAGAACACCTGGTGATTACAATTTGTATGTATACGCTGACTGAAAACTTAGCGCAGTGGCTAACTCAAATCACTAATTAGCTTAATATGTATTTGCAACTGTGCTATTATGGATTGCTGATGTGCATAAGATCTGTTAGGCATGCTTTCCACTTTCTTTTTCCAGTGTACCTCTTAATATACAGTTAGATTAGTTTGGAATATTCCCCAAGGGTGTTGCTTAAGCTGGTATGTTACCAGACTAAGTCCCTGAGAATTTAGACCTGGGATTCCAGGTTTTGTTCTTAACCCATTTGGGATTGTTTTGTGACTGATTTACCATCTTTTACTTTCAGTTCAAAGTTGAGCAGTGGCTCAGGGGCAGGAAGGACATCCAGGCCAGGCAGGACTAGTGACTCCCCATGGTTTCTGTCTGGTTCTGAAACTCTGGGCAGACTGGCAGGCAACACCCTTGGGTAAGTTTTGATAGGATTGAGGCTGCAATCTGTTTGTTCCATATTTGAGTATATGTGTATACACATATATAAATTGTATGCAGTATGTATAAGGGAACGTATAATTACAGCAGTTGTGTAGGTAGGGTATAATAAAAAAACCTTTATTGACTTCGTTAAAATAACAGATCTGCAAGTGACCCTTCAGTACCTAGGATACGGAACATTCTTCATGTATGTGTGAAGAATAACTTGGTTTTGGCTGTGTTGTCTTTTTTTGAACGTTTTTTAGTTCCTTGATTTTGAAAAGCAGTTTTTTAGAGGGACACTATCAATTTAAACCCTGATAGGCTAGCAGCATAAAGCAAAATGAGTGCATTTGTACAGGAAGAATCTTCGTTGTCTATGTTTGCAGACCTTTGTGTGCTCAGTTTTATTGTGCCTTCTTCTCCCCTACCCCAAGTAATGAGCAGAGTTTGTTAGTTGGGGTCTTATACATAGTAATAGGTAGGGAACATTTGAAAAAGATTGTTGCTCAGAGCCTTAAAAATTTTACTATATACTAAATGTACTATACAGATTCAATTTTTTTATCATGAGCTTTAAAATTGATGGTGTCCCTTTATATAGCAATGTAAATTAATCTTCATTACATAATCACAGTGAATTCTTCGTTATATGCTTTTGTAAGACATGTTGAACAGTGCTGCTTCCTAAGGTTACCAACTGTAGTAAGGAGAATTGCATTTACAAACTGTGGTTTCTGCATGTGAATGATTTGTTAGAAGGGAGGAACTATAGGGTTTCCACGAAATTGAATTTGTTATTTATGTTACCAAATAAGCTAATTTCATCTGGGGCTTAGTTGCATGAAAGATAGCCCCCCCCCAAGCGTTTTGTGAAACCTTTGTGCATCTGAACTTAAAATCCATGTGTTAAACTTTAAAGGCAAACTGGTAGTCATGTTTAAAAACTTACTGTGGAAACTGTAAGACTTTTTTTTTTCCTTGTTATTTTTACCTGAGCATAACCAGTTAAAATTGTTTGAAGCTATGTGCTTAGGAGACTGACCCTCAAGAGTTCCTGATTTCTTCCCTTGCATGTTTCAGAACCTAGGTAGTTGAAACCAAACTAGTAGCATAGCAGTAGACGTTATAACTGCTCTATTAAATGAAGGGAATACCTAACTTAATAAACTGAATCTAAAAACATTCAAACTGTGGAGCCCTTTGGTTAGATCACTGGATTTAGAAAATTGCTAGCATGCTAGTGAGCAGTGGAGAGATGTGGAGAACTAGTAGGTGAGCAGAAAGATTTCCATTCTATATTAATATGTATTCTAGGTTTAGGCAGCTTTAATAGGAATAGCTGTGTCCTTATGATTTTTTTCTTTCTCTAGAACAGGACCAAGTTAGGACACACTTGCAATATTTGAATTATATGAATATAAATTGTTTTAACTGTTAGATGTCTTAACTCTGTCATTGGTAGTTTATAACTTAAAGTAGAAAATGCATCTGTAATAAGTATTAAAATCTAATGAGTAACCTTTTCTTAAATCCACATTTTCCCTGCTGAGAGTTGAATTGAGAATTCTTGTGTATAAAGAATTCAAATTCCCATCAGTCCCCTTCTTTTCCCCTCAGCCCCCTTCCCACCTTTAGAAACAGATCAACTGGTTCGTTTTATTTAAAGTGTCACATTCTTCTTTGTTTTGGGTTTGTTTTTGGGTTTTTTTTTTCTAACTTATGAGACAAGACTTTTCCTAAAGCCATTGTTGAATTGCTTTTTGTCTTGTTGTTGTCTTTGTGGTCGCTGGCTAGAACCCTGAAAATGTAGATGTCTCTGTGACAGGGCCTCGTCTTAGGCAGATGCTTGAGTTATTCTGGGACTGCATGGTCTTGTCAGGAGGGGAAGAAAACAAAAACAACAACAAGAGAGACGGATGTTAGTAATCAACTTAAGCCATAAAATATGACAAGTATTTGTACTTAATTAGCTTTTATAGCTACATGTGGTATACTTTTAATGGGAATTTATTACTGTTTCAGAGAACATACCTTTTCTTCTTGTCTTATTTAAAATGTTTTTCTTGAAAGGAGATTGAGGATTAGGGTGGTTGAGAGCAGCAATGTTCTGCTTATACTGATTATTAAATAGCAGTAATACCATATCCAATAGCCTTTAAGGTAGATTTGTACAACAAAGTTTAGTTAACCTTTAAGAACAGACTGGAGTCTTTTAGCCACATTCAGTTGACACAGTTCTGTGGTGTTAAGATAAGTGGAAAGTTGTAATGATGGGGAGTTGTCTATTTCTACAAATCACTGCCTTTTTACTCCCTTGTTTTGATACAGACTCCTAGAAATGAAAAAACTGTTCAGTCAGTTTAGGCATGTTTTTGCAATGTATACAGTTGGTGTTGATTTCTCCAGTGGGAATACATCCAGAGTAGAGTGTATCTCTTGAAAACCATCTGTGAGGATTGGAGAACTATCTAGTGTAAGATTTCTTTTGCAATAAAGGAGTTTACTTGATTTTTCCAGTGTAATCTTAAGCAGTTTCTTAATGTAAACCAAGTCTCAGAAATTTTAGAAGACCCATCTGAGTCTAGTGATCTTCTGTCAGAGTCCACTGACCATGAAGCTGCTGCATAATGTGCTTTTATAGTCGGAATTTAACAGCTGAGTGTAAAATGTTATGCTGCTGATACTATTGCTTTTAGAAGCTCTGGGTATTGGTGCATGCATGTGTTTATGTATGTATAAAGCCACACAATTATATGAATAGAGGAGAGTGCAACTTCCAGTTGGAGTCCTGTTTTATATTTCTTCTGTGTAATTCAGAACTTTATCAATTGCCTGGTGCTCTTGTTCTTACTAGTTTTGAGAGAGGCTTTCATAGTGTTCAATCTGCAGTATTTTTCAGAGACTGTCTACAAGTTAATAATAAAACTAAAGACTTCCTTCTTGAAGGAGTCCCCAAAGTATGCTGCTATATTAAGAAAAAAAAATTATAATCTAAATCTTCTAGAAGTCGCTGGAGTTCAGGGGTTGGTGGAAGTGGAGGAGGATCTTCTGGTAGATCATCTGCTGGAGCTCGGGATTCTCGAAGGCAGACCAGAGTTATACGCACAGGACGTGATAGAGGATCTGGACTGCTGGGGAGTCAACCGCAACCTGTAATTCCAGCATCAGTCATTCCAGAGGAACTCATTTCACAGGTACATGAGCTAGAAACTGCTTGTTGCCAAAAACCTGGAGGGCTTCTCACAGCATGTGAAGAGGAACGTGTTATAATAGTAGTGCATTTTCTCCAAGGAGTAATGTCATATAATTGAAAAGATTGACTTTCTCTAGCTCAGTTGATTTTATTCTTAAATGGGTAGTGGGAGTGATAGAGTTTTTTCGGATTCTAGAACTTTCATTTCCCAAGCTTCTACTAAGACAAGGTATGTGCTTAATCTAGATGAGGGATGTCATGCATTGTTCATTTGCAGATGGAAGATGTAGTGAGACAATCAAATATTTGAGAATTGTATCAAGCATGTGGCTAATAAAGTTTCTTGAAGGGGTATAAGGAAGGGGGGCAGGTTGAGGTTTTTTTTCTTGTTTGATAGAAGGAGTGATCCATTTTAGGTTGAAATGAAAAGCATTAAACTTACTTAATCTCTTTAAAATACTAACAATTTTTCTTCATGAACACCTCTACTTATTTTTTAACAAATGTAACTGATGAATGTTGGGTATGAATTGCTCTGATTTTGCGTCTTAATGCACTAAAGCCTGAATAAGCTGACAGGCTTTGCATTAAATGATTAAGTGGAGTTTGTTAAAACAACATTTTTCTCCATGTTTGAAGAAAATAATACATTCAAAATATGTGACTAATTAATGCATTTAAATTCTTAGTTCAAAACAAGTTGCTGGTCTACATTTAGAATACAGATGCTATAGGCCAAAGATAATCTGCTTGCATGCTTTGAATGGCCTATAGCATGACTGGCACAAGATAGGAGCTAGTGGGCAAGGTATCTACAGACTCACCAGTGGTAGACTGGCTTCTAGTTCCTTTCTCTTTTTTTAATTCAAAACCCAGTAAAAGCTGGGAGTTTCTGCCTCCACGGAGCAAGAAACTGGAGGTGTTGGTTACTCTGAAGTTAGCCCTGCTTTCAGGAGGTGATTTGGTTAGATGACCTCTAGTGGTCTTTCAGTTGTGGACTGGTGGGGGTTTTTGGACTTCATTGTTCACCTCCATGTTTTCTTGAGAGTGTTTACTGACATCGTTGATACCTTACATGAAACAGAAAAACAGACTAATACCCCTTGGTTCAGATGGTTCCATTCTATAATCTAATGTATGGTTTGTTGGTTAATTTGTAACTTTGCTTCCCTTGCTGTGATTTATTGCTTTTTTTTAAAAAAAAAAAACATACTTTGTCTACCTTTAAAACAGAAGGTGTCTAAAACATTTTTGGGATAACTCTAAAGCAGACTAATGGGAAAGATCTTCACAGCTGGTCTCTGTAACATAGATTCTACTATGTATTGAAAATCTGTAAACTTCTGGCATAGAATGTTATGACAAAAAGTTTACCTTTGTGTGCTGTTAAAATGTCCATTTCTTTTTTTCCTTGTCAACAGACCATTTTATTTGGTGCCTCATTTTTACTGTGTTATGAAAACATTCGGTACCGGTTTCTTACCTTCTTCACACAGTTTGTGATCTTCCAGAACTCTGTCATCTTCTCTGGCATTCAGTAGAGGGTAGTCTCTGTGGAAAAACAAAAGTGCTCTGAGTCCTAGGGTTAGTGGGATAGACCAGAATGCTTCTGGCTTTTGTAAATTCATTGCATCTGTTTAACATTTGGAAGCTTTTCTTCTGCATTGCTAATAAAAATCTAAATGTTGCAGAAACTGCTGAAGATAAGCCTTTAGAAACAGAATGATGAGAAAAACAGAGGACTTAAAGTGGTTACATATTCAAGGGCAGTGGAAAGAGAAACCAGTGTCAAAAAGACACGGATTAAAGTGTAGTTTTGGAACAACATTTGTTTGCAAAACCCTGTTGATTGACATAGTAAGTTTAAACACTTTTATAGAAACATATAGAACATTCTCAGAAACAGATTTTCCACATCCTTTAAGTACAGCGTTAAGCATTTCAAGAAGTAGATTCTAATATTCCATTAGGAAATTCTGCACCAAAGTTAGAATTCAGTGGCCTGATTTGAACTGAGAGAAGGCTGACTATCTAGTAGAAGTGAAAAATCTATGTGAGCCTTTGCATGTACTGTGATTGACTTTTGGTTTTCATTAGAGTTCTTTTAGAATTAAGCATTCTTTTCCTTATGAATGGTGGTTGGTGAGCTGAGAATGACTAGTAACCAATTATACTCTGCTCTTACAGGCGCAAGTGGTTTTACAAGGAAAATCCAGAAGTATTATTATTCGGGAGCTCCAGCGAACAAATCTGGATGTAAACCTTGCTGTAAATAATTTGTTGAGTCGTGATGATGAAGATGGAGATGATGGGGATGACACAGCAAGTGAATCATATCTTCCTGGAGGTTTGTATCCTGCAACTTTTGATAAGAAAATGCCATTGTGTTCATATTTTGCTGTATTTAAGCACTGACAGTGTGCTCCATGCTGTGCAAGGTATGCAGCGAAGACAGTTCTTGCTTATAGGAGCAAAGTCTAAAGATGTGCAAGACAAAAGATGCACTGGAATGTCTTGGGGGATTAGGTTAGGCATTGAAGAATAACTGTTGGCCATGTTCGTGGGTGACATGAAAGTTACTTTTTTTTTAGGATCCCAGGCTTTGTAACATAAGCATTACTTACGTCTGTATTTTGCTGCTCAACGAGATGCTGAGACTGCTGTGTGGCTTGCTCATAAAAGCTAATTCTAAAATCTTCTAGTGGCTTGCATGTTTTTTTACTATTAACACATATTCTTAAGATACAGCAGTCTTTGGAGCAAAAATCATACAGCTTTCTTTTAATCAAAATGCCTCAAGTGGGTGCGAAACAGCTACAGTTGTTACAGTTAGACTGAGAATTTATTCTTCACCTCAAGTTCCCCTCATAATGCTGTAGTATTCTGGCTATACTGGTAAAATGCTGTAATGAAGTCCAACTATTTTTGAAATATTGTCTGTCCCATACAATTGCTTTTTATAAAAGACTTTGAGTCTTCTTTTGCATTGGCTAAATAATTCAGGTAATCTTTGCTTGCTGAGTAAACATACTTGAAAACATAGCAGCCAAATCTAATGTTTGTGTTAGGTGCACTGCATGAAGAGAACACATCTAAACTCTGACTACATATTAGCTTTTCTTTCTGTGTGTCACAATGACGTTTTGGTATTTTTCTAATAAATGTTTTTTTTTTTTTCTGCTCATCTGGTTCACCAGAAAGGTTCATGGGCTTCCTCCATCTTTATCTTGTCAATCATGTGATTAGACAAAGGTTTTTTTTGTTCTGCAGCAAAGGCTTTGTATTTCATTTTGCCTCTTCTAGTTTTAGTTGCATCTGTCAAGCTGCTTTATTTTGCTGTAGAGTCAAGAGTCCTCTGGTGAAAGGGGTGGAAAATCTTTAATCTGAGTCTTGTTTTTTAATGATCAGCTTAATAGCATTAGACAGATGCACTGGAGGAAGTAAATTCTCCTAACTCTTTCCAAGTACTCAAAGCAGGAGTTCTTACTCTAAGTATACCTGAATGCATTCCTACAGAACTGGCCTTCAGAAGATAAATCACTGTTAGCAATCATTTACTGTAGAAGTTCTTTTTAACCATACTAACCAGCTTTCTACAGCATTAACTATTCTCTTAATACCTCTTGAGATCATAAGGACTCTCTTGACAACCTGTGACTGGTAACTTTTATTTGAAGGTGCCTGCACTATATGCTGTGACTCTCTTGTATTTGAGGTAAAGTAGTATGCAGTTTCACTGTCCTCACTAGCTGTCCAGAAAACAATTTTGTCCTTGGCTTAATTTTTAAAGCTTCTGCCCTGTTTAAACTAATCTTTCCTATAAGGGATTGCAACCTCCTCATATTAGCGTTTTTTTCCCTTTTTTCTTTTACCCCACAGAGAACCTGGGCTAACTCTTCCCCAGTTCTTGTGGGAAAAGACGTGGAAATGAGAACTGAAATGAAACTCAGTATGTCTTAACTCTGGTCTTCAAAGGTGTAATTTGTAGAACATGCTATGCCTTCTCTGTTTTTTTTAAGTTATTTCAGTTTTGTGGGTGAAAATAAGTTTTTTGCACAGAAATTAATTAATTTGATATCTGAATATGATCAAAACAGTAGGGAAAGTCTAGCTGAACACTAGTCAGTGCTGTCATGACTCTACTGTTAGTACATTAAATAGTACAAATTACCAGTCTTCACTTGTGTCACATAACCACGCAGGCTAATTTGCAGGAAAACTCAATGGCCAGAGAAACTTTCCTATAGCTCCCTAGACAAATACCAATGTTCTGTCCCTCAGAACTACACAGAAACTTTAAGTCTTTTGCTGTAGAAACTTTGCACTGTTCTTACTTTGACTTGTCATCTTGCCTCTGAATGCTCTTTTGGAACTATAACATCAGAGTTCATAAAAGAAAGCTGTAGATAACTGATAAATGCTATATGCATTAAATTTTTAGTTTTTTATAAATGATTCTGAAAGATAAAGAACTACTTTTTTTTCTTCTTTTTTTTTTTTTTCAATTATGTCAAATTATGCTTTAAAACTTTTTGATTTTGTTCCTTCCAAGCACAAAAAAGCGCAAATGACAAGACTGCTTTTGCCTCAGGACTTCTGAGGCTCTTGCATTTTGATTAAAAGCATATGCTAATTTTTATTTTCTCCCTTCTGCATGTCTGGTGCTTTGTGACCCTTAAATTTAGGGGTTACTCCTCTAAGCCTTCCAAGGCAGAGAAGCTTTTTTTAAAACACTAAGAGTAATTTACACTTGATTTTAAAAATAAAAATAAATTTAAAAAGCTAAGGTACTTAAAACCACTGTGAAATTAATAAATTCTTGTTTAATAAATCATAATTTCATTAATATATCAATTGTGATAGTTCTGGTTAGTATTGTAAAGGTTATGCTTCTGAATTTTTTTAAGGTAATAAAAAACATGTCTCAGTTCTTACTGAATTCTTCAAAATGTCTTAAGTGAAGAGCAGAACTTTACTTCTTTGTACAGATTGCCTTCAATAAGTGTCCCTTAGATATTTATTTTTGGACTCTTTATGTATTTTAATTCTTGACTTCTCTAGTCCTGTGTTTTTTTTTTTTTTGTTTTATGATAGTTAGCAGAGAGGAATGTGGTTTCATTTGATATATAACAAGTACATAAGGAAAATAACCAAGGTAAAAACTACATAGAACAAGAATGTTTAGCATAGGAAAGACTTGAAGGTCTCTAGATAAATTTTCCACCTCATACCAGGTTGTATTAGAGGTTTCTTCTGGGCTTTATGTTGTGTTAGTCTTCTGTATAGAGATTCTGTAGAAGTTTAAAATACTTTGTGTAGTTCAGATGTGTGCATGTTTGCTCAGTAACTTCTGCATGATATAGTGGGTTCTTGCTAGTGGGACTTGTGAAACATAGGTTTGGCAACATCCAGACTACTTTGGATTTTGGAAATGAGATGTACTTGTTTTGAAAATAATTTTTTTTTTTTTAAGGAGAGGATACTGGCTGGTATTGCAGCAGTACTTACTGTGTTGGCCTGCAGTGAGGGGAGATGGGAACTGGAGCATAGTGTAGGATCAGTTCGGGGACTTGCCTTTGGGGAAAAAATTAGGTGCATGTTTTTTCTTTGATTTTGTTGGTGTGGTTTGGTTTTCCTCTTTTTTTTCTTTTTTTCTTTTTTATTAAGATGAACTTCAAGTTGGGTAATGTTTTGAATAAATATATCTTATCAAGAAATGAGTTCTGGAGTTCTGTTTGAGTCTGGTTTCCTAGGGAACAAAAATACATGTTTCTCTCCCTTCACTGTCACAGTTTTGCCAATTTAATCCAAACTTGAAAGAGGAGGAGATACTGAAGACATTGAATTCTTGAATATTTCATAAAAATATGCAGCTGTGATGAGCAGAGAAAACTTACGATTGTTCCCTTAAGGGAAAAGGTTTAATGTGAGCTCAACTTGCGATCAGAATCGATCTAAGCAGTATTTTCCGTTAATGAATCCAGTGATAATGCTATGCATGGAGCTATTGAAAATAAAAATTTTCTCAGTACTTGAATTGCTGCTTACACGCATACTGGAACTTGGTTTTTTTAATTGATGGGGTTTTCTTTGGGGGGGGGGCGGTGTCCCTGTGCTGGATATCCTTTTCCTTCCCATTTTCAATGGTATTTACTAGTGAATCATAGGTACTGTCTTACCTAAATAGGCTGATCAGAATTATCACATCTAAATGTGAAGGGTGCAGTCTGATTCTGATCTAACATGGTACAAGGGATGAATGATATTATCCCATGGGATTTTTCTGAAGAACAGGAAAATAAAGCCACAGAGAATGTTTTGGGTTTTTTTTTCCCCTGGATTCTTAAACTGAATGTAGCCTTGCAGTATCTGTGTTTTCACAGCACTAAAAAAATTCCAGTGATATTTGAAGGGGAGTGGATTTGGCTCCTATCCCTACTGGTTTTAGCACCTTTGTTTGCTGATATAGAAAATGGAAGGGGGGTGTCTTACAGAAATATTGGAATAAAATTAAAATCTGATCTGAAGCTGAAGTAAGAGGGAAAGGAAAGGCTTCATTTCCTCACTTGTCTTAATGCACAATTAGCCAAAAAACACATGGTTTTTGTTCTTAAGTCTGGTGGCTTGAATTGTTACTTTCCTTTTTGGAAACATGGCTAAACTCAAGATACCTAACATGGTGGAAGGTGTGTGTGTGTGTCACAAGTTAATGTGTGTTTTCTGTCAAGAGGATTTCTAGCTTAGCTTACCTTAAAAGAAGAAAAAAAAAAAAAAAGTAATGTCTGTTTTGAATGAGGCTGCAGAGTTCTTTTCTGTACTGGCCAATCCTGTTCCTAAAAAGAGATAAAAGTTTTTTGCAATTTTTGTCTGGATAGTGACCAAAACAATGAGAACGAGTTGCTAGACTGTAAGAGAGGTTGGAGCTTACCTAGGAAGAGATGGTTGTGGTGGGTGTGGGTGGAGGGAAGAGGAGCAGTGTGTGAATATTGAGCGGTACAACAGAGTCCCAGCTGTGTTTCCAGATCTTGAAGTGTAGTACTTACAAGTTGACACTCTTAAGAAGAGGTATACTGCTGCTTTATTGTTGTGGAAAGCCAGTGGAAAATAGATAAAGCAGCAAGCAGGATAAGGCCACTCCAAGCATCTGAAGTGTTTCACTAAGACAGAGCCTGTTTGCCAAATCTGGATTTTTTTACTAGGATTTCCAAGCAGTCTGTCAAGGATGACTTCCTAAAATGTACTACATGAGCCATCGAGTCCCAAATAGTGTGCTTTCAGAAGCACAGACTACGCTTGAGTGGATTGATTACTTAACGCAAAAAGCATTCGTGCAGGTCTTGCTTACTTTGAACTCCACAGCGCTCACTAGTTACAGTGCTGTTTTTCTGGGGACAGCTGGTTGTAGTTGGTATGTGTTACATTTCCTGGAGATTAGAGTTTAGAAATTTACGGATGAATATTCTGATGTGCAGGGATGTGAAAGTCTCTTAACACTTTCAATATCAGTAAGTGGAACAGTTAAGTGAGTTAATACTGGCTCTAACTGTGGACTTCTGGCTCCTTTTCAGTTTTTGGATATCCTCTCCTTTGTGTCCCGTTCCGCCCCCACCATTCCGGACACTGAGAAAAAGACCTATAATAATCAGTTCCTACTGTTAAGAATGCTTTTATTTAACTTCAGACTTAGATTTCTAGACACTATTTTGTTTTATACTTATGATGAGGTAAAGGTTGAGAACTGGATGTGTTGAAATTATATGTGCTCCTGTGTTTCTTGAAGGGACTCTGTGTATAGCCTCCTGCTAGCTTCACGACTGGTTTAAGCAGATGAGGTTGTCCTGCTGCCAGAAAGAGCTATCCTGCCATTCTCTTGCATGGTGATGAGGTTTGTGTGCCTGCATGGGTTAGCTGAAACTTAGTTTGGGGAGCCTGGTTGTTTTAGTCAGATTTGCTTGAAAGTTTGGGAAGGGGCAGAACTGTCTCCTTTGGCAGCAGTAGTGTCCGGTCAGCTTTGCTGCATGTGGTGAGGCACCACCTCTGGGGCTCTGTTTGACTACCCAGTTAAGTCAGTCTGAAGATTGCTTCCCACCTGGCTTCTATACCCTATGAAGTATTGTTTAAAGCTGGGAGAATGTGCTAGTTGTAGACTTAGAAATCCCACCTTTCCCCAAGGAGGTGCCTGCCTTCACAGAGATGAAGGAGGGAAGTAGGACTGCCTTTTCTGTGGTAGCAAGATGGTAGTCAGGTTTAGTTGTCTTGTCGATTCATATTGCTGGATTTCAATAAATTACATGAATTTTCAGTAGCCTCTTTTGTATGTGGATAGTAGCTATAGTTTAGTAAATGGAAGGAAATTGTTTTATACTTTTAACGAAGATCAGTACTCCAGAGAAACTCAAGTTTTCTAACAGAAGCTAGGGCAGTCACAGTATTTAAGTTCATCTTTTTGGTTTTGGTTGTTTTGTTTTTTTTTTTTAAACTGTATGGTATTAAAAAATGGTGCTTTTTCCAGATAACTTGTTGTTGTTCTTAATGTAGCTACCATTTAAAGCTTTGTAGTGAGAGCTGCAAGCTACTAGCCTGTGAATTGAACAAGTATGTCATTCTCCGAGAGAAACGTTCCATGGAGGAATGTACAGTCTTTGACATCAAAGACGTGGCTTTGTGAAGGCCAGCTTTCGCCATCAATTCTGTCCTCCCTCAATTCTAGGTCACCTTTGGAGTTCTGCGACATGTGCATGAGTGTGTGTGCTCATGTATGTATATGTATTTATCTTATCCTAGCATTTATCTTATTCTAGCGCTGTGTTCTTTCAAGTGACAGGCTAAAGTTTGAATTTCTGGGTTACAGAAAAATGTGTTTTGGGCAAGTCTTGTGTGGGAAATGTGGTTAGATAAGTGACAGAGCAGTTCTTGTAGGGGAAACTGGTTTTGTTCACTAGTCCGCCAAGCTTGATTGTAAATGTGGTTGCATAGGAGGCACATGAGTTTGCACTGGTGAATCTGAAGAGCAGAAATTAAATTAATAGATAGGATTTTTTTGTTTTGATATTTGTTTAGTTGATGGTCTCTCTAGCTGATGTTTTAAGTAGCTGATTATTCACTTAAGACCCTTGTCTCCTCTTATAGAGGATCTTATGTCTCTTCTGGATGCTGACATACATTCTGCTCACCCAAGTGTCATTATTGATGCTGATGCTATGTTTTCAGAAGATATTAGTTACTTTGGTTATCCATCCTTTCGGCGCTCATCACTTTCCAGGCTAGGCTCATCCAGAGGTAATTTTGCACCTTTTTTCTTTGTAATAAGTAGTTTGCTGTGGAAAAAGCTAGTGATAGTACACACTGGTGGTTTAGATCCTGATTTAATGTGAAAGTAGACTGTGATATGTTGTCAAATACAGAGTAGACAAATAGCCTGTTACTCATCAAAATTATTAATGAATTCTGAATATTAGCAGGTAAGTTCTGCAAGAACCTTGATAGTCATATATTTTAAATCTAACTGTTGATCATTGGTGTTGCAAGGTGTTATAAAATTCTTGCATGTTAAGTTTATTTTAAACTGTAGTGTAAGTACCTACTAATACATAGATTGCATTACAAATATTTAATTTGGCTCAAAAATGAGTAACAATTGATGACATGCAGCATTCTTAATCTTTCCCCCCCCCCCCCCCCCTTTCTTTTGGGTTGCTCTTTGTTCACTGTTCTTCATATTTCCTGAATTGTTCCATGACAGAAGTTACCTTTATGGAATGAGGAACTTTAGATACTAAGGAGGGAGAAGAAATCTGAATTTTACTTTTTGGAAGCATTTTTGTAGTTGGATAAGGACAATTATTGGCAGCTGATTAAAAAAAAAAAACAAAAAACAACAATAACAACAAAAAACACCTCCTTGAGCAGTGTTAAGGCATTTTAGTGGTTGGGCTTTTTTTTAAAAAAAGCATATTACACTTAAAAGATTTATAACAGACCATGCAGCAATTTCCTGTCTTTTTGAAACTGTTGTGCAAATGGCTAGAGTATTTCCAAACTGTTAATCCAACCTCTGCTTTGATTGTTTGTTTGGTACACTTTTGTTGCCTTTCATGAACATGTTTTAGTATATTAATTGCTGAACACTTAAGTTCCTGTTAAAAATTGTTAGTCAGGGGTCAGTGTGATGTTTGCTAGGAAATAAGTACAGTACTTTATGAACTATATCTGTAAGACAAGCTGTTGTGTTTGGCATTTGTAAAAACTTTCCCATTTGTCTAATACAGCAAAAGACCCAAGACTTGGCGTAATTTGTTGAAACTATGATATAATAATGTGGTCATCTCATACATGTAATTCCATTTGATTTTTGTGAGCATAAGTGAAGTACTTAATAGGTTAAATGCATTATGTGCATGTACGAATATTCAGCATCTGACATAACTCCTTCTAAATTCCTCCTTTTTTTTCCTTTCCTAAGGTTATTCTATATAAGACGTTACCACGAATTTTATAATCCTTATTTTCCATGCATAGTTGACTCTTGGAAAGTTAGTTTGATTACCTGATTTAAAAAATTTATCTGCATGAGCGAACTGCAGAGTACTGGCTTTAGACAGTTTGTAGGCCAATTGGAGGGGAAGCATTTTGGTAAGGAACATTTTCCTACAAGGATCCTTTTTAAAACTTGTCTGACTCTCTTGAAAAGTTTTCATTTGATTACTCAAAACAGATACACTTTAATTTATTAAATCCAGTCCTATGGAATATTGCTTTAAACAAAAGGGGTTGGATTATCAAACATGTATACAAGAGCTTTTTTTAATGCTTGCTTTCTTTAACCTTTTCAAATTAATGTTCTTTTGGGAAAGTTGTTATGAAACTCTCTAATAAATACTCTTTTTTGGTTTGCATAAAGATATCTAACAGATTATATAGACTTCGATTTCTTTTTTTGTTGTGGTTACTACATTGATAAAACAATACTACAAAACTGGGTATTCTACTATAAAACTTTAAATTGCAATGTTAAATGTATTTGGCCTCTTACGATGTAAGTGAAAATGCTTTACCATTTTTCTATAGTGCACAAAACTGTAAGACTTCTTTATTTCTAGCTTATTTTTATGTTTAGCAATTCTAAAGTATATATGCTTGAAAGGGTTAATATATTGAATGTTGCATGACAGGACTTTATTTTTAATCTGTGTGAGTAGATTTAACTGCTGTTAGTTGCATCCTGAAGGGTCTTTACTAGAGAGTGGCTTACTTTTATCCCACTGGTGTGACCCAATTGCATACCAGTTCTCCTTCTTCCCTTAGAGAGAGACTCTGAGCTGTTGCGTGAACGTGAGTCCGTTTTACGTTTGCGTGAACGAAGGTGGCTTGATGGAGCCTCATTTGATAATGAAAGAGGCTCTACAAGTAAGGAAGGGGAAACAAACCTGGACAAGAAGAATACACCTGTTCAAAGTCCTGTTTCTTTGGGAGAAGACTTGCAGTGGTGGCCAGATAAGGTACTGAAACTTTTTTACTATTTTATTTGCATGCAGTGCAATGGATCTGGTTTTTTTTCCAAATAAATACTCTGTGTTTCCTTTTTGAATATTGTGTCTCAGTTTATGTCAGATAATGTAATAAAGCATATTCTTTATTATGCACTTAGGAAAATTCTAAATAGCTAGTTACACCCTTATAGCTGTGCTTCTGTTATTACTGTCTTAATTTTCTTCTCCATGTGTTTTGAAGGCACTGCTGTAGATCACAAGGTTTGGGTTTTTTCTTTTTTTACTTAGGTGCTCTTTTTATTTTTTTACTTAAGTGCTCAAAGCATTTAATAGGCAATAGGAAACTCATGAAACAATTTAAACTTCATCAAGGAAACCTTTTTTTTTATTAGCGATATTCTTCCCAGAGGTACTTTCAGTTTGAGGGTTGGACTTTTAAGCAACAGCAGTGAAAGTTGACATTCATTTGCAGTTGTGTTTTGAGTTGACCAATAACTTAAATGAGTGTTGGTTGCTCCTTCAGCATCCCTTTGGCTTTGATTAGCTGGTTTTCTTTGTAACCCTCATTCCATTTTCAAGGCAAGAAATAATTCCCACGAGATACAAGAATAATAGGAACACCAGGTATATGTTGCTAACTGGGTATCTGTAGTTATTTACTTTTATGAATTAACTAGATGCTTGGGGAAATGACTTTAAAAAGCAAAACAAACCAAACCAACCAAGAAACTTTCCAGGAATGGAATTGATAATCTATGTTTATTAGACCAAATTTTATGGACTTGAGGTGTCTTTCTAGTGTTCCCATTTCTGTCTGTCCGCAGTATCTTTGGGGTTGCTATTTTGATATGTCACGCTCTCTTTTGCTATGTCTCTGTTTTTTCCTTTCAGACTAAATATAGATAGAGAGCTTGAAGAGGGAGGTGAATTAGAGGCTTATTTCATCCTGCAGCAGCTCACCTTTAGCTGCTGTCATCTTCATTTGGGCATTCAAAGTGAGAAATGAAGATACCTAAAAAGAATGTTTGTCTAATAGTTGTTAGCCCTACCAGACCTTTTATGTCTAAACTGTGATTTTACTTTTTTCAGCCAGTAATGTTGAACTCCCGTGTCAGTGAAAATTGGCAGCTTTTGTGTGTCCCCCCCTTGGTTTATCACAAAGGTAGAATGAGAGAGTCATGTAGCTTGGGTAGAGAGAGATTTCAGGGGTTTTAGCATCAAAGAATAAATGTAGTTTAGATTTGGAATACTAAGTTATCTTTTTTATTTCCACTGCTGTGTTTTGGTAACATTATTATGGCCATTAATACTGTTAGGTTTTTTTGTTTTGTTCTGTTTCTTTACTACTTCAGGAATGTTTTTTTCCTGTTAACCCCATTCTTCTCTCTGACTCTGAAACTTAGTTACTAAATTAGGGTGGGTTTTTTTTTCCTGGATGAGGCTTTTTGTTATTTGCAAACTCAGCTGATCCTGCCCTAGGACAACTATTGCAGTCTCTTATTAGGCATCTTTTATGGACTTAACTTGCTCTGATATCTAGTTGCACAATTGTTCAATTTAAATATACTGAACTTCTAATATACTTGTTTGCATATGCACTCATATAAACCTTAGCTTCCAGTTAAATGAAGGTGTCTTACTGGAATGGCTTTTCATCTTTATCCAAAAGTAGTTACTTTTCATCCTGTCCTTCAGTTGAATGCTCATAAGAATTTGCTCTGCATCTTTCTTGCTATAGCCCCACTCTGAAGTTTTGTTGGTGGTATTTTCCAACAGAAACTCTTCAAGGTGAATCCTGAGGGAGATGATTTAGCTGAGAGGCCAGTTCAGATGTTTCTTCCATTTTGAGAATTGGAAAGGAGATCTTGAAATGTTAATGGAAAAGACAGTAACCTAGGGGAGAGATTCAAGTACGTGAGGAATCACTACAAAATAACCAAACTTGTTTGCAAATATTTTTCCTTCATTTTTCATTATTTTGACATTTAGCATTTAAGGCAGAATTGCGGTAGGCCATGGTGAGGGTGGTTAACTTGTGTTTATGGGTACCAACCTGAGAGGAATGGATTAAACTTTTGGAAAGCTGATAATGTTCCCAAATGCATCAATTTCACCCACCATCTGAGACTAATGATGTTGAGACATGTTGCTTAGGTATTGAGTTTTCTCCACCAAGTAAGTGAAATCAACTGCTCAAGAATTCAAGTCAATTAATGAATTCTTTTGATAGTTCAAATCGTGTTAGACTGGAGTACTATTAGTCTACACTGCCCTGTGTCAACACTGTGCCATGCGTTATCAGAACCACTTTATAGTATGGCAAGTATGGCTGGTTTTGTCCTGCTAGACTGTAGTTAGGTGCAAGCTGAGCCTTCAGCTTGTTCAAGTAGGTATTTTCTGTTTAGCTATTGAGATACTAAGATTTTGTCAGCAATCTGCATCATTTCCAAGTATGTAATTTCCCTGGAATGAAGTCGGAATTTATAGTTGAACATGTAAGACTCCAGTTACAGAACCAGAGCTGTCATGTCGTTCATGCATCTTTGAGCTGTTCGTCTTGTGAATGGCCTCATGCAGGTGTGTGCAGCATTGGTCCTGTGTAGCATTTAGATCACAATTGCTAGTATTTTGATGGAAGGGAGAGAAAAATTTCGAATGGCAGGTCTCTAGTGTTGAGCTTGTGGTATAAAACTGTTTATAAAAAGTTGTAAGACATATTAGCAAGATTAAAAGCCATAATGATACTGTCATGGAGCAAAAATTAATTGCTTTCCATACTTAATTTTGAGGCATTAGGCCAGGTAACTTATGATGATTCATTTATGCTGATGGAGTAGAGATGCATCTCATTAGACTACAGTAGGTTCTGATGGCAGTTCTTTCTCAGAATATGCAATATTTATACAACGACAATCATGACACAGATTAGATTTGTGCTGCTTCTGTGCTGTGTTGGTAGATGCCCTCCAGAGCAAAATAATTGTCTTAACGATTTAAGTAATTCTAGATCCTGTTATCAGGTCATAAAAGAAAATTGCTTGTGATTGCTTCTGTCCTTTCCTGCTGCCTTCTTTCTCTTCTTTCCCAAAATATTGGTAGACATTTTGAGCTATTGGTAAGAGATGTACTGACTCTGTGTTACTCAAGAACATACTCATACCTTTTGAAATGTGCACTTCTGGGCATGAAAATGGTTAAAAAAAAAAAGTGTGAGTCAACATTTATGAAACAAAAAATGTTTCCACTTGTAAACTTCCGTAGCTGAAAGAAAAGTCTCTTAATTTAGGGGACAGATAAATGTACTGGATGGTGGGCTTTTCTTAATGGTCTGACAAGAGTTCAGTTTCCCATCAGGTGGTTGAATTGCTTAAATGTTGTATATTGTAATCTGAGAGGCAGCTCAAGATACTGATCTGGGAGATAACTACTACAGAGAAGGCTAGTTCTGACATCCTGGTCTTTCAGATTTGTAGCTGTAGAAGACAGCATTTGATTTTATACTAGTTTAAGTTGGTTTTTTTATTTTTTTAAAAAGCTGTATTCTCCTTTAAGTGGAAGGGAACTTTTAGTTGTTAGCAGTAAAGAAGTTTAGAAACAACATGGTTGTCCTATAGCTGCACTTGCTGAGGAGCAGCAAATGGATGAGCCTTGCAAATGTTTCTCAGTAAACAGAAATAAACATTATGTGAAATCACTCAAATGCACAGGTCTGTAGTTGGAGATTTGTTTCAGTGCAAGGGGGAGCAGGAACTTGGAAAAAATGAAGTTGTAACTGTTGCATCATTGCTGCAACATTGATATACAACCAAACCTAACATGGGGGGAAACAGGCCTGTGAGATCTGGGTAAAGTACAGGATGAAGCAATTGCGCAAAGTGGTACTATGCAAGTAGTAGAAAGATGCCATATGAGTTTTGGTAAAACGTTAACAAGCAGAAAAGGATGGGGGGAATACCCCATAATTAGAAACTTTTCCAATATATCAGGTCATAGTGATGCATTAATGTGACATGTAGCATGCTGATATTTTTATTTTTAAACTTGATCTTGTTTGCAGTTATTTACCTTCAGAAGTGAAATATAAGAATTGTTTAACTGATGAGGCAGTGAATTTGATAATTGACTTTTTTTGGGTAGCTGGAAGATACCTTCATGAGTGCACTTAGGAATGGAATAATGGAATTATGTTGCTTTTTTGTTCGTTTCAAAAAGCCAGAATTTTAAAGGGAAACCCTTTTTTTAAAATTTCAGAAGTCAAGATATCTTCCCATCTTTAATTCTATGAGCAGTGTTGTGTTCTTAAGATATTGTGGAAGTTCTTGATAAACTGTCCAGGTTAATTGCCATGTGTATGTTCCTGCTAAACTTCAGCAAAATAATATCTATTCCTTTCTCCCCTTGTTCTATCAGAAGCAGTAATGCTTTTTTTGTGTGTGTGTTTATTTGAGGGCACGCTGAGCTTGAGACAAGCTGGATATATCTTCATTTTCAAGTTCAGCTTTCATGGGAACTCTGAAAAAAAACAGTTACAAGTTCATTTTTTTGCATTTATGTATACATTTATAATATTGCTGTCTTAGACTTTGTATTTCTGTATTTGTAGGATGGAACAAAGTTTATTTCTATCGGAGCTCTGTATTCTGAGCTTGTGGCTGTTAGCAGTAAAGGAGAACTCTATCAATGGAAGTGGAGTGAATCAGAGCCTTACAGAAATGCACAGGTACTGTACATCTTTAAACACTTACTTTGGGAATGATTTATATGCTTTGAATATCTAAAATATATTTTTTTGTTTCCAAAGAATCCTTCACTACATCATCCACGAGCCATGTTCTTGGGATTAACCAATGAAAAGATAGTGCTCCTTTCTGCAAATAGTATTAGAGCAACTGTTGCCACTGAAAATAACAAGGTATGAGATGTGTGCTGCTTGCTCAATTTGACAAAGCTGTTTTGTGGGGTTTTTTTTTCAATTACTTGCAGTATGTTGTAGAGAAGTTGATTATTCAGCTTCATCAGTAGTAGAAAGTACTTAATTTGTTCATTCATTCCACTTCTTTTCACCTGTACAGCTGTAAAAACAAATCAGAAACCCAACTGGTGTTTTGTAAAAATGCAAAAAGGTAAAAAAAATCTGACATTTACAGCTGAAACAGTGAAAAGATACCTGTTTTACGTTATTATCTGAAATAATTTTTGCTGTTACAGTAGAAACTGACACTGGGTTAACAATAGAGCAGCTTATTAATATTCTGTATATATTTACTAGAAAAACTAAGGGCATTGAAGCTTTCAGTGCTGTAGGGTAAGTTATCTAAACACGCTTTTCTGCCCAGTTAAGAGTGAACTTGAAACTGGTTTGGTAAAGTATATGCAGTTGTTTAAGTGTTTTTATGACACCTCTCTGTGTATCCTTTTTTTTTTTTTTTTTTGACCTTTTTTGGTTTTGTTGGGGACTGGAAATAGAGCGGGAGAAAAATCCGGAAAAGCTCTCTTCTGGGGAAAGAAAAGGTGACAAGGGATAAAATTCCACAGGGAATTGTTTGTGTTTTGTTAGGTGGATGGATTTTTTTTTTCTTTCCCCTTTCAAAACCAGCAAATACTACATTAAAGGTGCAACTAAGGTGAAATTTTTCTTTTTCTTCCCCCCCTCCACCCCGCGCTACCTTCTCTGTTCCTTTCTTCCCTTCTCCCTTAGGTTGCTACATGGGTAGATGAAACTTTAAGCTCTGTAGCTTCTAAATTAGAACACACTGCACAGACATACTCGGAGCTTCAGGGAGAACGGATTGTTTCTTTACATTGTTGTGCTCTTTATACGTGTGCCCAACTAGAGAACAACTTGTATTGGTGGTAAGTAAATACTGTGTTTATGTACAACAGTGTGGATCCACTAGATGTCTTCATGTCCTTGACTCTGAGAAGCATTGCAAAACTACTGAACTACAGTTCAGAGTTCTGCAGCTCTGCACTTGAGCTTAGGTTCCCTTTTTAAAGTATATTTATTCCTTTCTTTAATGCCTAAAGCTTTTGGATCCAGTGATAACTTCTTTATCTTTTTTCTTTTAGATGATGTGCATAAATGCTTTAGCGTTCAGATGTGTCAGTACTACACAGTATTGGAGAATAACCTTTTTTATGCCTTTGAGGCCCTTATAAATGTGGAACAAACTTACCCATGTATGAGGTCCACATTCTTCTGTCAGGCTCTGTTAGAAAATTTGATCTGTTAGTTTGTGTCCTAATCTTAGAGAAATAACATCAGATGCCTCCCCTGGAGCTTGTTGTTAAAATATAACACTTCTAAACATTGTAAAATATGAGATGTTAGTTAAAATAGTTTAGCTAACAATTTGATAATTAAGAAGCGTATGTTTAAAAAAAAAAAACAAAACCACCCCCCCCCCATCCACCAAACCCTCAAAAATAACACTTCCAAAAGAGCTCTGAAATTAATTTCCATTTTGAGTGAATGCATTGAATATTACCAATGCATTGTCGGTATGCATTATTTTTGTCAGTGTGTCAGGAGTTGTTGCATTACATATCATGCCCAAAGCTCAAGTAGCTTTTAGGCATGGATGAATTAAATACTTGATGATGAGTTGGAAATCAGAGCATTGAAAATTCATTCTATAAAACAGCTTTATCACTAAATTCTTATAAGTCTCTGGAAAATATTTAAGTAGAATTGTAGCTAGACTTGTAGACTTAAACACAAGTATATTTTATTCTAACTTCTAGTCCCAAATCTCAAAACTACAGCTCTCTGGTTCTTGTCCCTTTTGTTACATCATGGCTGACATACCTCCCGTAGAGTAATTACTCTTAGTATAGAAACTAATAAGCCATAACACTGGAGATACCTGGCTATTAGAACCTGCCATTTTTACTGCCTTTAGAATAATTATGCAATATATAAAAAGACTTATTAGCATTTATATGTAATCTTTGAAAGAAATTTATTTATTATCCAACATGTCATTTCTGGGAGGGGTTAAATGTCAGCAATGGTGATTTTATGTTAATCAATTTGATGTAGGCAGAAGCTTTTGTTACTGTGGATATCCTTCGTTAAAATGCTCTGTAGTACACTAGGCAGGATTTCAATTTCCAGTGCTTCACAGGACTGATGCTTTTCATGTTTTACTTAACATGAAGGAGCTTTTCTAATAAAAGCATCTGACTCTAAAACCCATTGACTAAAACATGAAGTATCAAAATATTAAGCGTGCTTAACTGTGTACATAGGCGTTAGTTTTGGCTAAACTGTGTGGATCCAATTACAAAAGAAGTGTCCTCTTTTTTTCCCCTCTTGCAGCTTAAGTCTGTCATAGAGTCCTAGATTCCTTCGGTCATGTCCCCAGAAATAAAATGAAGCTTTTAGAATCTAAAAACAAAAAAGCTTATACTGTTCCCCGGTGCTTATCCTCTTCCGCAACGACTGCAAATTTTGGAAATTTTCACTAGTCATGGGAAACATATCACGTTCAGAGGGGACAGCTCGCAACTTGAAAGTTGTGACTGGAACATACCATCTTGTGACAGAGGTCTTGCAGCGTTTTGTACCACTAGGAAAGCCATTTGGCAGTGACATATCTTACATGCTCTCCCTCTTCCTTCTCCTCCTAATAAATTGGCCAGTTGAGATGAATTTGGAAAGGAGGGGTGAAGGTAGAAAAAGATGTCATTTCTACAGTGCTTTGAGATTTTCGAGAAGGTGGCACAGAGACTTGTACATTTGATCATGACTGCGTTAAGCAGGAGTAACCTGTTCAAAGTTATAAACAAAGCATTTCTTTCATAGCCTTTTTTTAAAATAATATGCGTTTTTTCCACAGGGGTGTAGTTCCTTTCAGCCAAAGGAAGAAAATGCTAGAAAAGGCCAGAGCGAAAAATAAGAAGCCTAAGTCTAGTGCTGGTATCTCCTCTATGCCAAACATAACCGTTGGAACACAGGCAAGTGCAGCTGTCACAAGTGGCATTTTTACAGTGCTATGTGATGAGCTTACAGCCTGCTCTTAAAACAAACAAAGAAAAACAACAACAAACAAAACAAATTAGGTTCTATTCTTGTTATGCACAAAAGTTGTATCAATAATATGGAATTAAAATAGCATGTTTTAATTATATGACTGTAAATTGATGTGTCCGGTTAGTGTTGTTATTGTTTTATGATTATTGCTGCAAACATGAACAAGCTGTACTCATACAAAGTATTTCCATTTTAACTTACCTACTGATTCTGTATTTTGAAAGTAAGTATAGAAATATGATTCTTAATAGAGCACATAGCTTTGTAAATTATTTGACATTTAAGTGCTTGCAGTATTAGAGTCTGGGTTTGATTTATTTATTCAGTGAGATAGGCCTTTGGTTTGAAGCCTTAACCAAAAAGGTTAATAGCTGGTACAGAGGTGTAGGATTTTTTTTGTGATTAGTATTAGAACTACTATGAGACAAAACAGCTCCTTCCCAGGGAGCACATTACTTTTAGTTCCCAATACATTCTGATCAACTCTGGGATGAGTCTTTGTTACTGGATGAATTGTTCCTTTTGCGGTTGAGCACTTCAATGTTATATATTAAACAGTTGCACTGTTAAAGCTGTTGCTTTCAGCTGTGAATTGCACAACAGACTTTTTTTTTTTCCCTAGTAAATTGCATAGTATATCATGCTGATTTTCCTCTCATCTCGTTCAATAAGTTTTCTTATTTTTTGACAACTACATATGTCACCAAGAAAATGCATGCATGTATTATTTCCCTCAGCATAATCCATTATTCTCATAGAAATAAATATTTCTATCTGTAGGTGTGTTTAAGGAATAACCCCCTCTATCATGCTGGAGCAGTTGCTTTTTCAATCAGTGCTGGAATTCCTAAAGTGGGTGTGTTAATGGAATCTGTTTGGAACATGAATGATAGCTGTCGATTTCAGCTTCGATCACCTGAGAGCTTGAAAAACATGGAGAAGGCTAGCAAAACTACAGAGGCAAAGTAAGTGTTGAGAACACACACGCGTACACATAGAACATTTATTTTATATTCTCTTGAATTGGTGACTGATTAATAATTGAAAACAAGGAAGGTCAGGTTTTTATCAGTTTGAACTTTTTGCCTTCTTTACAAGAAAGCTAGAATCGTATAAACTCTGCTAAATGTGCAGAAATACTCATTGCAGGAAAGGCCTCTCAGCTGTGTGAAACCATTATGGAAAAGTGAAATGCAGAGGAAGTATTAAATGAAGACTTTCCTCCAGTGTTTCATAAAATTTCCAAGATTTTGATATTTGAGTAACTGAAAGTGGTTTTGTTATGGAACTATCTGTTTTCAGGCCCTTCTTCATGGCATTAAGAGACCTCAATCATTTCAAAAAATAAAAATAAAAAATTATTGGGTTGGCAATTGCCATTTAAGTGTTTCTTAAAACAGATTTAAACTGTTCCAAGAAAAGCTTGAAAAAGTTTAGCAGTTCTAGAGTTTCAGGTTACTGTATAAGGCTAATAATTCTTCCTGTCTTCAAATGAAATGCATCTAAGGATGTTTATTTTCTGTAATATTGTATCTATTCTGAGTTAATGTTAGAAAGCTAATTCCTGATTAAGCAGCATAGCACCATTCCCAACATCAGATGTATAGCCTTGTCAGTTAGGATGGTTGTTCACAAGTATGGATTTATTTTGTTTAAGTCTTGTTAAAGGAATACGGCTGAGACACACCGACACTTTGTCCATTGTCATGGAAAAGATTTCACCTTTTTCTTTCTTCATTCTAAGTAACACCTTTTATTCTAGACCTGAAAGCAAACAGGAACCAGTGAAAACTGAGATGGGTCCTCCACCATCCCCAGCTTCCACTTGTAGTGATGCATCTTCAATAGCAAGCAGTGCGTCAATGCCATATAGTAAGTAATGTGTAGCTCATAGTAACATAAAATATTTGTGTAGATAAGAAGTTTTCATAAAAGCCAGTTCTATAAGGATTCTGTACTAATTTTAGGATCCTTTTTGGTCTTTCAGTCTGAACTGCAATATATGTAAAAGGCTTTTGTAATAGTCTTTGGATAATCAGTGAATTGTCAGTGTTAAGTTTAAATGTGTTCATATAGGCAGTGACTACTTGACGTATCTAAGCAAGCATAACAGTTCTCAGAATCAAAAGTGTCTTTCAGGAGGTGATTAAGAGGAAGTCTGAAGATAAAGTTGTTTATGTCTAATTGCAATGTGATAGTGAGTTTCTTTACACCCCAGAAGTTGAACTTGTTTTGTGAAATTCCTTTTAAGATCAAGCTGTTCTTGTACAGCTTGCCTTGCAGGTGGACTTCAGTGCATAAAGTAATAGTTTGTCATCTGTTACGTAAGATGTCTAAAACTAGACATTCTTTACTAACATACAAAAGCAGTCAAGTTCTATAGTACAAGTTCTACTTAAATACCTAAAAGGCTGCATTAGAATTCATGTAACTGACCTTTTAAGCATTTTTTTTTTCTCCATTTAAACCCATACATTTATAAAGGGTTAATTACAATGTCATAATTTGAAGAAACCTTCTCTCTGCTCTTGTTTCTTCTAATTGTTCACATACTGCAGTTTCAGGAAGTGTTCACCTAGAGAATCAAATGGCCTCATTCAGTGACCGACAATCTCGTATGCTTAGATCTGCAGTACTAATTAATTTTACTAGTAGAGTCTTGCTACTGATTTCTTCTCTTTTGCAGATCTTTCAACTATAATTTTTCACTGACTATAACTTTGCTTTGTATTTTGAACTAGTGTTTGAGGTTAACTTCATATTTAGCTTAGGAGTTCTCTGCTTCTTACTTTAAATATGTTGGTAATATTAATTATACTATATATACTCAATTCAGGAAATCAAAGGTTCTTGTCAGTGTTAATTTAGCCATGTTATGTATTTAAATTTGATCCTGTGTGCTACAGTTACTGTTCATATAATGTCTTTGCAGCAAATCTAACTGTATTGCAATTGCTATTAGCTCACATAGCTATTTGCTGCCTCATTTGCTACTCTTCTAGATGTTTACCAGAAAATCCATACGTAGTGGACAAGCAGACTTTTTGTAAGGGTGATATAAAGCACTGTGGCAGGGCTGAATGAAGGGTCTTACATTGTCAGCCTTTTCCCTTACGGTATCAATGTCTGAGCCCTGCCAAAACAATTTCTTGTATTCTAATTGTTTTGCTTAAATGTCCTTAAATTGCTTTATTTATCAGATAGGCTTTATTAGTACTATTTTCATAGAAAAACATGAAAGTGGTGCAGTGTACGTAGCTTTGACTTCTGAAGTCAGATTCTTTTTAACTTCTTCTTAACTTCTAGGTTTGTCCATTGATAATCTTTTTGGGGTGAAAAGTTTGTTGTTTATAGAACATTGCATTTTGATGCTTTGGTTAAATATTTCAAGTCTTCTTTTGGTAATAACTTTTTTTGTCTCAGAGCGACGACGATCTACTCCTGCCCCAAAAGAAGAGGAGAAAGTGAATGAAGAGCAGTGGTCTCTGAGGGAAGTTGTGTTTGTGGAAGACGTTAAGAATGTTCCTGTTGGCAAGGTTTGTATAAAATACACTGTCCCACCATCTTTGAGGAGGGAGGAAAAAAAAGTTTTTCCTGTTAAGCTGTTAAGAGTCATAGTTTTGAGGATGCTTGAGAATGTTTCTGACTAGTGTGACTTTTGTTGCATTTTTATTTGTCCATAACAGAATGATAGTAATAGACTGAATGTCTTGTGAATAAAACATGACAAATCTTAAAAAATAACATTCTGGTACTTTAAGTTGAACCACAATATTAAGCAAAGGAGATGTGGTTTATCCAAAGGATTATTTTTGGCAACTTGAGCAACAGCTGCTGCATGTCCAGTGAGATTGTGAAGAGTTACACTATTGTGACTGACTTTTACATGCACAACAGCTGGATTTTTGTGTGAATCTCATGTTCTGGTAAGCAAAGAACAGAAATGTTTTGATTAGAAATTACATGCTTCATTCATATGATTATAATGTTATTTGATTTATTACTCCAGAAAAACTGTTACTGGTCCTTGTAACTTTTTCACTTTTCTCTAGTAAACCTTCACTTCAACTAAGAGTACTATAGAGGAAAATACTCTGTTTCTCCTTTGGTATTGTTGTGCGATGTTAGGAAGGATTAGGTCATCTAGACAGTTCTCTGCTATGCTTTTCAAAAATAAGAGCAACAGAAAAGCCAGTAAAGGTTTTCCACAAAGTGAAAAAGTTGGATTGCTTTCTACTTGATTCATAGAAGATGTAAGAAAGAGTTACCAGAAGAGGAAATAACTGACCAGTAGAAGGCAGCTGGATTTAGTTCAGATGTACTGATGCTCAGCCCGTGTTCCTGAAATAGTGTTGTTTTTTTTTTTTCCCCCTGGAAAATTTGTGTTTCTGTACTTTTGGTTGTATGCAACAACTTATGATGTCTCCAAAAAGTGCTTGGTTAAAATCCTTCCAAGACCACTGTTGTGTTCCGTTCGTATAACTGTGGGCAGGTTTGATGGTGTCAAGTTCTAACATGCCTGTTTCCCTCTGGGCTCTGACTGAGCTTGATACAGTAACAGCCCTGCCCTGAGTGCTGAGATCCAAGATGACTGCTTGTGATTATTCTGATACCAGCATATCATACAACCAGTATTTTACATGCTGCTTTGTAAATGTGAATTGCTTATGGTGCCAAAGTAACAGATGACCAGAGAGTCATTTTGCACTGGTGAGAGTGCAAAAGTTCTTACATTGGGGCAGTCTTGAAAGAAATGAAGAGCAGAAGTCTTCTAGATATACTCTTGGATTTAGGCAGCTTTGTTCTTTGAATATATTATCTTCATAATCTCATTTCAATTTAAATCCTTCATGGGCTTGGAACAAAACTAAGCCTTTATTCCTCCAAGTCCGTCATTAGCTGGAGGAGGTAATGATTATAAGATTACACACCTAATGGAAGACTGATGGAATGAAGAAGCCTGGCACTTGTCTCTTCTATTGTCTGCATTGGTGAGAAATCTGATGGAGTCTTCTTTCAGGGTAGTTTAGAAAAGAGATGGGCTGAAATAAGCCTTTGTTAGTGCTCATTGGTATCAAAGGAGTAGAAGCTGGTTTTGTCCATCCCATGCGCTTTGGGATATTCCACTTACATTAGCTTCTTGATCTCCTCTTCTGGAACAGCTTAAATGGTATCTGGAACCTGTTAGAACAAAAGGGTATGCAAGCTGGGTGGGAGCGGCTTTTTTCTTCTTTGGCAGCTGTGGTTAGTTTTGGTCTGAGACTTTCCATTGGCAGTGTCCAAGACCTCCCAAACTGCTTCTATTCATCAGTTATCCTCAATCAGGTGAGACTTCTGTGTAGTACCAGTTTTGCAGTCCCTATGCAAGTCCTAGGAATTTTGTGAAACTTAAATTTGGTTTGAGTAGTTTGTTCTTTAACTTGTACTTTGTATTGTGTTGTTTCAGCCAGTCACCTGAACTTATTATTTTTTGTTTGAATTCTGTCTGAGATTGAAGCCTTCCAATGAGAAGGATGAGTTGAAAGAGTTCAGTCTGTGTATAATCCCAGAAGAGTTAGCTAATCCCTATTAAGAATCTGGTTTTAATCATTTGAAATTGAGTATTTAAAAAATTGTGTCAATATTTCTTTGGAAGTGCTCATTCCACTTTGAGAGTAGAGGTAGAAGCCTTTTCTGTGATGATAAAATTTCTTCCATTCCAACAAGGAGATTAGGTAAGAAATAAAATATGTAATTTCCCTGGTCTTCCGCTGCTGTGTCTCGAGAGAGAATGTGATGATTCTGGAGAGGGAAAGATTCTACAAATTACCAGTGGATCCAAACAGGTTTGCTTCTGAAAGGCTCGAGTGCTGGTAGTCAATATTTGTAGAGGCTACTCAGCCTATCATTAATGTGATTTTAAATGAACAACTGTAAGAGGGAACAAAGAAGCGGGGCTCAGGACCTGCCTCCACTTTGGTTGGATGTTTTCTGCCAATGAACGTGCTTTGGTGTTGTGGTTTAAAGGAGTGTGGCAATGAGTTGATAGTAAGGGTAAAGGAGATAACAAGTATGTTCATCTTTGAGTTTATCAATTTGGTTTTTTCTTCCATTAAAAAAAATCAGATCTCATTATGCTGTAGTTGAAAATGTTCCAGAAAGGTATTCTGCTTTTGGAAAAAAAATCTTTAAACTTCCATTTTATTGCTTGCTTTTTTCATTTGTTTGATTCAGTTCTTTTAATTTAGTCCTAATAAGGCAAACATTGTATATGTAGTTCTGTAAAATGCTTGTTTCTAATTGATGAAACTTCTGCGTTGGCAGTATGAACAGTGTAAGTACGTTAGTTCTGTAAGCTACATAGTCTAAATCCTTTAAACTCTCACATTTTATTTTTGTTAATGTGCGTTTTTCAATGAATTCAGACTTACATAATTTCCGTTAGAGAGGAATATTGATCTTGCTTATTTATCTTGTTTAGTGCCAGCCCATTATAACGCGTCTCTGCTTTGGAGCTTTCTATGTACAATTGCTATCAAGTGTTTCACTCAAGCTCCTAATGGCTTGCTACATCAATGGATAGTTTATTTTCTTTCTATGTAACAGCCAATAGCTGTAGTAGTAAGTGTTTAACTAAAGAACTGCATTTAAGTACCCTTTGAAGAGGTGAATTTCTTGTCAACCAAATCTAAGTAAACATATTTTCCAGTTTTTAAAGATACAGGATTTTCTTCTTGAATGACAAAATGGGAAAGAAAAAAAAAATTTGGCATGTGGACTCTGAAGAGGCACCATAGAAGTCCAGCACTTTAAAAACTGTCAGCATTTCTTTGAACACCTGAAAAGTGATGTCGGTGGTAACAATAGGAGCAGCCAGAAAGCATGTAGAAGAAAACTTTTAGTTATGGAGACAGGATATATGAAATATTTAAGGACTTTGCCTTTTCTTAAGGCGTGTTTCTTCGCTCCACCCCCACAGATTACAAATTTGAAACACCATAAACAAGATTTCATACATTCTGCTAGATGTTGACCATTTAAAATCTTCTGTTTTTAGAAGCAGCCCAAATTTACAAAGCTCTTGTACCAACATTTAGTCATTTAAAAAAAAAAAAAAAATTATACATGTCAGACTGGAAGCTGTTATTGAACCAGTGGCATGTGATTTCAGGCTTACAAGTTAGTCTGATTACCTTAAATATCTAAATGTACCTTGATAAATTTTTTGACCAAATCATAATTTTTGCCTAGAGCGTTGTTTTGCAAGTCTCGATAGAAATCTGTCTTTGTATAGTCTAGATTGGAGTTAATACTCATGACTCTTTTGACTAGGTCTGAATTTTGAAATTTTTGTGTAGTATTTTTAAAGCCATCAGTGATGCTCTACTACTAGAACTAGGAACTTTGCTCCTAGAGTGAAGTTTCAGCATATGGGGAGCAAGTGCTCTGACTCTGTCCACAATAGTCTTTGTTACAAAAAACATGCTAATACTTTCATATTTGTCAATATATAATTTTCTGTAGCACGCTTGATAGACTGCACCTAGCTAGAGAAATTGGAAGAAAAAATGGCAATACCTAGATTTTTATTACCTACAATATCTTGAAAATTTATGAGATGGTTTTTATTGTCAGAGATGTTTTAGATAGAGTTGATTACACCTAGATCTTTAATACTGCTTTGTAAGCACTTTCTGTGTGGAAACTATTGAGAAATTAGGGCCTAATCAAGATTGACTGTTGCTTGTATCTAGTTTTGATCAAGACTCAGAGCATACCAAGATCTTATTTCTACACAAATTAAAAACATATGTCTGTCCTTCCCCTGCTCCCTTCCCCCTTAGCTTTCTTTTCCTTTTGAGAAAATTGTGGTCTCAACTGGGAACTCAAAGGGCTTTGCTATTTGGTGATGGCATAAGATGTTTCTATATCAAGGACACCTATTTTGACTGTTCTGATTAGATATGCATGGCAGCAACTCTTCAGAGAGGCTTATGGTCTCAGGAATTACTGTGTCAGTATGGGGTTGGATAACTTCTGTTTCCTTGCGGGGCAAAGACACACATACATGAAGTATGTCTGGATAGACTTGTCTGTATCCTTCAGTTGTAAGGGACTGAGTGGAGAACTTTATCATCAAGTGTAAGGAACAGGTAATACACCCATAAACGAACACTTCTTTTTTTTTCACTATGCACAGTCATTCTGAGGAACGAGCACTAAGACTCTGCAGCAACGGCTTTAAAAATTCTTACATGGGGCCAAAAAAAAAAAAAGAAACCAAAAACCCCAACCAAAAGAGTGATTTCCTGTTTCTTGTAGTACAAGAACTAACAGGCACTTACAGTAAGAGGTTCAGTGTAGATGTGTTTTGTTGAATTGTTACGTTAATATTTGGAACTCATTGCCACAAGAATAGTGTTTATTTCCAAAAGTGATTGGACAAATTAATAAGAGAAGGATCTATCCAGGCTATTA
This sequence comes from Phaethon aethereus, assembly GCF_964289735.1. Lineage (NCBI taxonomy): Eukaryota > Metazoa > Chordata > Aves > Phaethontiformes > Phaethontidae > Phaethon > Phaethon aethereus. The sequence goes on from NC_138582.1 coordinate 23,705,553, forward strand.
AACATGAAGTTGTCCCGCTGTTCCCAGTAGGTGGAAACTGGAAGGCTAGCAGGGAAGTATCAGTAGGAGCTTGTCTAGTCAGTTGGTGTTGGTTCCTGTTGGACATAGGATGTTGAAATGGAGGGACCTTTGATCTGATTCAGGGTGCCTGTGAAGTCATTAAGAAATCCAAGTTTTCAAGATTTCAGTAATTTTAGCAAAATAATAAGGCTAATGACCAAGAGGTGTAGAATTTTATCACTGATTATTGTAACCTTTTTTCTTTTCCTGATAAAGTTCTGATTTATTTTGAAGCAAATCAACCTAAACAGTTTCTATTCGAAGCTTTTGGTAAAACTGTAATATGTTCTGCTTGTAGGTGCTAAAAGTTGATGGTGCTTACGTTGCTGTGAAATTTCCAGGCACCTCCAGTAATGCAAACTGTCAGAGCAGTTCTAATTCAGATCCTGATCCTTCTTCTCTTCTCCAAGACTGTAGGCTGCTCAGAATAGATGAACTGCAGGTATGTCTTTGTGAAACGATGAGAAAACAACCAGTATTTTGAAATGTCAGCATGGTGTGCTTAATTGCATCTTAAAATTTTACATGTGTTTTCAGGTTGTAAAAACTGGTGGAACTCCAAAAGTTCCTGACTGTTTTCAAAGGACACCTAAAAAGCTGTGTATTCCTGAAAAAACAGAGATCCTAGCAGTAAATGTAGATTCAAAAGGTAAGTAGACGGCTTACCCTGTGAGATACTCTGTTGGCTTCTTTATTACCTGTCTCTCTTTCTAGTGGAAAACAACTGCTGTCAAATGAACATAAACACATGTTTCCATTGATATTAGTAATTACTTCAAAGTGCTTTAGTTAGGAGTTCTTCTACTGGATGCCATCAGTAAAAGACATTAACTCTTTTCTTTGTGTATCTTTGAAGGAGTGCATGCTGTTCTGAAAACTGGGAACTGGGTTCGGTATTGCATATTTGACCTTGCCACAGGAAAGGCTGAACAGGAAAATAATTTCCCTACTAGCAGCATTGCGTTCCTGGGACAGAATGAGAGAAGTGTTGCTATTTTTACAGCTGGACAGGTGTGTGGTTTTTCACCTCAATCATTTAACCTCACTACACTTCACTTTTGTCATCTTTGAATGGGATGGTACAGCCTTTTGTAAGGCTTTTCCAAAGACTGGCAAAGAAATAGTTCCTCAAATGGGTTATGAAAGATTTGCTGCTACCATTAATATTTTGAAAGCACAAGAGGAATAGCAATCTAACTCACTTAAGCACTTTTAATAATCGTATTCAAATTCTACCTTGAATAAAAAATTTTAAAGGGGTGGGGGAACTTGACAGAGTAGTTCCTATGTTAGTGTAAACTTGTTATCTAGCTGTATTTGGAATTGGGTCAGATGAAAACCCACTCTTGAGAATAAATGGAAAAGTTAAAAAAAACCCTCTATTTGATGCTAAAAATAGTATATCGAGGTTTTGTGCAACTCTTTCTACTGTCCAATGTTAAGTATCTTATTTTATCTGATTATACAGCTTGATTACACTGTGCAGGCATCCATGAGGAGGGCTGAGAAAAAATTCTAAAACGATTTTAGTAACAAACACAATGTACTTTGCTTAGGACAGTTGGAGGAAACATTTTTGTCAAAAGAACTGAATTCAAATGTTGAATTTCAATATATTCAACTTTCTTTGGAGCGTTTAAGTAAGCTAAAAGTATAGGTACTATATGTTGGTAATGCTTCGTATTGAATGTATATCATAAAGAAGATACTTTTAATAGTATTTACTATGTTAAGCACATAGGCATTTGAGAAAGATAGTCTGCTGTCTTATGTTGTGCCACTTGTAATGATAAGAGACAACGGTGTAAATGAGAATTTCAGATAAACTGTTGTCATTGTTGTCAGTCAAGCAGAACTGGACCTGTTGGGAAGGATAATATTTATAAATTGTATCAACTTATTTATAAAACTTTTTTCCCAAATATAGGAATCTCCTATTATTCTTAGAGATGGAAATGGTACAATCTACCCAATGGCAAAAGATTGTATGGGTGGGATACGAGACCCTGACTGGCTTGATCTTCCACCTATTAGTAGTCTTGGAATGGGTGTTCACTCCTTAACAAATCTTCCTGCTAACTCGACCATCAAAAAGAAAGCTGCTATTATCATTATGGCTGTTGAGGTAAAAATATTCTCTTTACTACAGAATTAAGTGCTTTTTTTCCTCTTGCTTTTATAAAGTTATGCTTAAATCAGCCTCATGTTTAGATACCAATTTGTATTTTCACTATTTTAAAGAAACTAATTTCAACAAAAGATTCTCTTAGAAACATGAAAGCACAAACAAATTCAGGTAGTAAAGTGAGGAGGTGCATGGCTTCTGTATCAGGCTTTTAACTAGTAATATTTTTTTTTTCAGGCATTACTTTTAAAACTGTTATCTTCTTACGTATACTACCAGTATACAATTTTATTTTATGGATGCACAGTTTTTCTGAGGGATCCAACAATTTGTTTTCTTGTGAATGCAGTACTTTTCTACTTTTCTTTTTTTCATCTTCTATTTGGTCCATACATTAGGAAATTGAGTCAAGCAGATTTTTTTTTCACTTGAATTGCCTGTGGTCTGTACTCATCTGTGATGCTGTATGAATTGTTCTGCTGTGAATTTATATATCATGCTTGTATAAACCCATCAGTGATTTGGTGCAGTTTAGTTAGCTCTGCTGTGTGCTGTGCTGCCACCAGGAGGTATTTTGTACCTGTTAGACTGAGATTGATTTCACAGTGGAGTATTCCATCACTGTGGAAAAGCTTGTTATATATGGGGTGAGCCTCCCAGACCTTCAACAGCTTCTATTTGTTCATTCCTCAGCGTGTATATTGCTTGTTTAAAACAAATACTTAGGAGCTAGTTAATGTAGTAGACTCCTTAGTTTTTTCAGTTGTACCACTTTTCCCATGTTACATGTAGATTACTTCTATTTCATGGCTACCTTAAGACCGCAGCTATGAAGCCAAAGGCATACTTTTGTGAGCCTGATAGTTTCTGCTGCTTAAGCCTCTCCTTTCCTTTAACTTGTCTGTGCCTGAATGTGTGCTGTTTTCTGTTATTAACAGTGCTGTAATTGAGATGATGCGTATTCTCAACAGTTCCTGCATTGACTTCCAGCCAATGCTCTTCTAGATTTAAACCTTTCTATTAATTTAAAAAATGGAAAACTAAAAGTACTTAGGAAAGTTGAATGTCTGCCTTTTGTGTTTTACATTGTTAAAATATTTTATTCTTTTGAGTACAGAAACAAACTTTAATGCAGCACATTCTCCGATGTGACTATGAGGCTTGCAGACAATACCTGATGAATCTTGAACAAGCAGTTGTCTTGGATCAGAATCCACAAATGCTGCAGACGTTCCTTGGCCATAGATGTGATGGAAACCGCAATATTCTGCATGCTTGTGTGTCTGTATGCTTTCCAACCAGCAACAAAGAAACAAAAGAGGAAGAGGGTGAGCTCAACAATATAATGAAAATACTTTGAAAATGAACTTCTTATGCCTTTTCAAGAACATTTGAAATAAAGGCTGCATTCTACATATATGGGTGTCTTAAAATTTAGTACCTAGAATGTGCCCTAGCCTTTCGAAGGTGCTGAGACAACATTTTTATTATTCTTATAAGGATTTATAAGAATTCAATAGTTAAGAATACTAAGCTGTTTTTATTGATTGTTAAAGATAAACTTTTCACATCTGCATGCTAATTTTAGAGGAAAACAAGTATTTTTCCACCTTTATATCACTACTATCCCCATTATATCACTAGTAAACTTTTAGGAGAAATGGTATTTAATATTTTTCAAGTGTTATAGTGTACGTTAATGCCTCCAATAAGAAATGCCACTTGCAGTTGACATGTATCAAGAAATGTGAAAGAATGACCTTCTGTTAATGCCAGTTACTGACACAATTTAAAAATTTCTATTAAATACTGTTATGTAAAAAGTATGTTAACAGAACAAGGTTGCTAAGTCAAGCACTCAAAAATTAGGAAATGCCAGAATTAAGTTTACCCATGTGCTATACATGGGTATGCATTGTGAAATGGTCTTTAATTACACCGTCATACTATTTTTTCCACAGGACTACCTCATTCAGTGCACAAGATGGACGGTGCTCACCGAATGGGTAGCTATTGAATATTTCTTTTTATCCTCATCATTCAGTGTGTGGCCCCATTCCTTAAGATTGCACACCATACAAACCCTGCACTGAATAATGAATGAACTTCCTTGTGGGATTTTTGTATGGTGCTCTCATTGAATTTTAGTCATTTATAGACCTTAATTGTTCCTCATATCCCTATTTATAAAATGGGGGTAATGCTACAGCTTTCTTATCTCTTGAAGGTATGATAGCTTGAAGTTTTTCTGTATTCAAAGCTATTAACTAATTTTGAGGGTTCTGTTTGAGAAGCCTAGGGCCTGATCTTTTTTTTTTTTTTTTTGAGTAGTGTTCTTTCAAAACGCTTTATTCTAGAGCTGGATTAATAGTTGTTTTGTGAATGTTAGTTATTTCTGTGAGTCAGGAACCTTTTAGGTGTCCAGAAATGAGTAAAATGTATCATAATCATCTGTAAAAACTTGTTTCACAAAGTTCTGTGTGCTGTTAGATGTGGCAGAAGTATGTTCCAGTTCTCCAAAGTGGTGTTCAGTGGCATTAAGCACAAGACAATGCTTCCCCTGCTCCTTGCCAAGCTGTTGCTGCCTTACTACACACCTTCCAAATGTTGCAGCAAACAAGGCATAAACAGCTTGCTCGTTGTACAACCCTTCATCTTTAGTGTGTCGTCCATCCTGTGCACTGATTGAGGCAGGGGTCTTGTTGTGGGGGGAGGGAACAAAAAAACCAAAACAAAAAAACAATCCAAAAGAAACAAACAAAACCCAACTGTGTAACTGAAGATTGTTTTACTCTAAGCACACAAGGAAGCTGAAATAAGGATGCATGGGCAAACTTAATCTGACTTTTGCTAATTTGAGTGCTTGTCTTTGCAACCTTGACATTTTTTCAGTAACTTCATTTGGATGTAATTTAACTTTCTGAAAAATGAAAAACATGAACCTGATAGACTTTTAACACCCCTCTGCCTCTCTCTTTCCCCTCAGAAAATTTGTTTTAAAAGGGAATTCATATCTTTAGATTCAAATCACATTCACCTTCCACTGTAACTGTTAGCGATGGGTATTAGGACAAGCTTACTTTCTGTACATCATCTGGAGGGCAGTGGTGACTAATGTTACTGTCTGTAAGTCATCTGTTAAACTGTAAAAGAAGTTTGATTTAGGAGTAAAGGCTTCAATTCCAGACTCCAGACAAGATGTTCCTTAACAATTACAGAACATACTGCCCCTTCCCAGCCAGTACCTGCCTGAGGTCCTTCACTTTTCTTCATTCAGATTTCTCCTTAAGTGCTGGAAAGGGAATATTGAGGGCAGGGATAAACTCAGATCCTGTGCTTAGTTTCACCATAGCTCCTGCAGCACTGGATAAATGAATTGCAGGAAAAATGTCCCAGACCTGCAAAGCTGGGGGAAGGTGGTTGTGTTTCTCTGTGATTTCATATCTCCTCAGTCTCACCAATAGAAAGGATCTTGGAACAAGACCGGTCCAAAAGAAATGTCCAAAGCATGTGAAATCATTAAAGAGTTATGATACTAAATTTTAGATAACCTTAGTTTGTAGGTCTTCAGTAAAGTTGTTTTTCTAGAGATTTGGGACAGATTTCATTAGACAACAGAACAGCAAATTAGCCTTAGAACCAGGACATTTACAATTGATGGGTCTCCAGAAATGAATACTAACTTCATAAGTGCAACAGCAAAAATTCAGTTACAGTTTACTGTGGGTCCAAGAATAGATGAAATCTCTCTGGCAGAGAACAGTTGTGTTGCTTTGTATTGCTTGAGGGATCACTGTCAAGAGCTGTGACCCCTGTGTGAGGGACCCAGACTGTGACGGGTCATGAGTTAAAAGAACTAGTGGATATTAGAAAGGAGTACAGCACAAATACAATGGCAATTCATTTATAGGTCAACTAGTACAGAAGTAGGGGCACAAGAGTAATACTTGCTAAGTGCTTGATAGTTGTCTGCTGTGGGTAGTCGGTGATTTTTGGCTAAGAAACCTGAACGTGCTTGAGAACAAGCAAAACTTTGCTACTTCAGGTAGTGATGAGTAGAAAGATCTAAAGAATAAACATACTATAAAAGCTGACAAACACCATCAAATTACCTTATTCTGTGAACTCAAAGGTATTAATATGGACTTGATGATCTTAAAGGTCCTTTCCAACCTAGTGATTCTGTGATTCTGTGAATAGTACATTCTTGTTTAAAAAAAAAAGCGGGGGGGGGGTGGGAATTATTCAGGTCTTAGTACTGCCAGCGGAGAAAATATGTGTGCAGAGGATGATGACTGTCAGTTTGAAAAGCCTTTGAATGGAAAGTGAGCACTAGCCATAACAACTTTGGGATGTATCCCGAAAGAACAATTGGAGTCACTTTAAGGAATTATTTTTCTTTTTTCAGAAATATACCTTTTCTTTCTAGTTTGTACCAAAAATTGCCTTTCATTCTGAAAGGAAAATTACCTCTTTCCTGGCCTGTATCATGCTGAAAGTGGCTTCTCTTTGAGTTCTTTCTGGATCCATGGCTGTAGTGATTCATAATTTGCTATGTAGTGGCTATGTGATCCTTTAATTGTCAGTAGCTCCTAAAGAAGCAATGACTGTTACTCTGTGCAGACCTTGTACAGCTGACTGTACCGTTTTATCTGTGTATTTATCTTGCAGAAAAATAAATGTTAGGTCTTTGATACAGTTGGCTGCTTCAAGTTGTACTGTAACTATATAACTAGGCAATTTTTTATATTCTGTATAGCGCTTGGCTATATATATATACAGATCACAATTCAGTCCTCGTTATGACTAGGACCTTTAGGTGTATGGTGCTTAGGGTTTTAGATGTTAGAAGAAATGCTCATTATTTCTCATGTAAACTGATTATGTTATCTTTTTATACTCATAACAGTTTTCCTAAGCATGCTCATAAGTGGAGTGTGTATCTTACAAGCCCACAACTTTGCATTGTTTTTCATATCTGTTCATTGTGAAGTGTGGGGTTTTGTGGATGGGGCGTGGGTGTTTTGTGGGGGTTTTTGGTGGGGTTTTTTTTGTGTTGGTCTGGATTTTTTGTTGTTGTTGTCATTACTTTTGAAGCCTTGACTCAGCAAGTGTCTGGAATCAGCTACATGCTAGGTCCTTGTCTCTTGATGATCCTGAAAACTGAAAGCTTGTTCTGGAATTTGAGTGCCTTGAATATCCTTCCTTGATGGCCTTTTAGAAACCAAACCCTGTCAGAATCATGGTTAAGGTCCTCCAAAACAAAAATTTGTAATGAATCTACTCTGACCCTCTAAATCTCTTAACAAAAAAAAAAAAAAAAAAAAGAGTGCAGGGAACATTTCATGATTAGTGACATTTCATAGTTTATACTCCTTCCTTATTTTTTCCCAAGTGAAATTTTGGCTCTAATACTTTTCTTGATTCTTTAGAAGCAGAGCGCTCTGAAAGGAATACATTTGCTGAAAGGCTCTCGGCCGTGGAAGCTATTGCAAATGCAATCTCCGTTGTGTCAAGTAATGGTCCAGGAAATCGGGCAGGATCATCAAGCAGCAGAAGGTAAACTGACTAACACTTTTATCTTGTTTTCTGTATGTTGATTTCCGTATTAATTACCAATCTTTTACTAATTCTTTCCTTCAGTCTCGTTTAAGAATGGGCTCCATTGTTAGTTTAAAGTCAGATTTAACTTCTTCAAGTACCGAACTAGACCTCTAGTGTTTTTTTTAAAGGCTTTTCTGGTGTGAGAACTAAAGGCGGGATATTTCTAAACTAATTCTGTTTTCTGGGGTTGGGACATTGTCTTCTCAGTTGTAAAGTGGAAACACTCCTTGTGGGGAAAGGGAATTTGAGGGTAAGCTCTAGTGCTCTTTACCAAGGCAAATTAAGTACCACAGAAGTACTAATAATAGTGCCCAGCCATGTTCTTTTAAGAGAATGTCTGAGGGAGGTGTGGTCACTTAGGCAGATAAATAATACTGAGATCAACGTAACAACAGAGGGGAAGAAATTAAGTTAGTTCTTTTTATCCTAAGCAATCATTGTTATAGTGGGAGTCCTTTGTATCAAGGTGGCTCAATAGGATAGGTTTCTGACCCTGCCAGAATCCTAATTTCTGTTGACATTGATGTTCTTCCTCTTTCCATGATGGTAACTGAGTGGTGCTCGTGTCAAGAGAATTTGACAGTGCCTATACTGAGTTCTAGACAGTTCAGAGCACTGGATGAGGACATAGTACATTTTTTTTACTTAGCTCTGTAGTCCAAGCAATTGACACAAAATGGTGTCTCTACTCTTCCCAAGCTACAATCCTCGTCACGGTGATCTTTTTGATATGGGAGATAAGGGTAAGGGTTGAAGCTTCCCTCCTTCTGTAGGAGGAAATTCTGTAGGAGACATTACTTTTAAGAGGAAGTGCATTTAAAAAAAAAAGGAAACAATCTTCATGTTTGTACCTCTTTCTTTGTATCATGCTGAGTTCTTTGGCTTCTATGTTATTCCTACCACCTTTCCCTCTAGTAAGATGACACAGAATTCCTTGAAATTGTTTACTGACTGTCCTTAGGAAAGCAGTACTTCATGTTAAGTAACTTTAAATGAGTAACCCCTATCAAAAATTTCTTTTCAAACCCCATTTTTATTCTTTCATCAACCTCTTTTTGCAGTTAGATTTTAAAAAACAGCAGCAATGAGAGCAAATCCTTGCACAAACTTAACATGCCTGGTAATGAGTTTGGGGTAAAAGCAATGTCAAATAGTGGTAATAATGCCCATCTGCTGCTGCTCCCTGCAAGAGGCAGTGCTGTGGTGACTAGGGATGTGTTCTGGGCTCAAATCTGTTTTGATGCGTTGCTGTCTGACTCTTCTTCAAAGGCCATTATATTCTGTTGCAACAAAATGGAATACAGGAATGAAAAATACCTCTTTGCTCATTCTTATTAAGAAAAATGGAGATAAGATTTTGGTTTCCTTTTTCAGTGTGAAATTTTGCTTTAAAATGCTCTAATTATGAATGAAAACGAGATCGTATTTTTACTTTGGTTTTGTGTTCAGTTTGAGATTAAGAGAAATGATGAGGAGATCCTTGAGAGCTGCTGGGTTGGGCAGACATGAAGCTGGTGCTTCATCAAGTGATCACCAGGACCCAGTTTCTCCACCAATAGCTCCTCCCAGCTGGGTTCCAGATCCTCCTGCGATGGATCCGGGTAAGTCTGCTCATGTATCACATTAGACTGTAGAATGAGAGATTTAATAAAGGAACTGGTGGTTTTTAAAGTGAATCACTTTGGTTTCAGCGTGAGACTAAAATACCTAATGTCACTGAGGTAGCAAGAGGTCATTGTGGTACATTAAGAGTTTACTGAAGACTTAACAGTTGTATTTAAATCCAGTATGTGTCTTTCTAACGCTGGTGTCTAACTTCTGTGAACTGTGTTTCGTAATGTTGTTACATTACTAATCTAGGAATGTGGCCTTTTGTAGGAAAGAGTACCAATTAAATACAGAAAACCTGCAGTGTAATAGATGTTGCAGAAAGAGCATGTTGTTAGGGATGTTTTTATGTATTGATATACATCCTGCTGTTCTGTTTACTGAAAGATGGTGACATTGATTTTATCCTGGCCCCCGCTGTGGGATCTCTTACCACAGCAGCGACTGGCACCAGCCAAGGACCTAGCACCTCCACGATACCAGGTGAGGACATACTGCTTATCTGATCATGCTTTAGAAGGAAAATGATCTCAAAAGCTGTCTTTGCTTGCACAGACTTTCTGTATATGAAAATGCCTCTTATCAGACGAAGATTGGATTGAAGCAGAATTTCACAAGTGTGCAGAAAGTAAATGAAGCACCATACTGTGTTTTATGTAAAAATTATTTTTTACCTGGGGAGGGAGTGACAAATATGTAAAAAGATGGTAATTAGTATGAAATTGGGATTACTGTCTGTATTTCAGAATGTAATTTGGAACTGAAATTTACAGTACTTCACTGAAATGTTACTGAAACTGGCAAACCACTGAATAGTCAAGCTACTGGTTAATCACCCCGATGAAACATTGAATTATTTGCTTTTAATAGGTAGTCATTTTTTGAGGAAAACTGTTTTCTCGGCAATTTTTTTTTCTCATTACAGGTCCTTCTACCGAACCATCTGTAGTGGAATCAAAGGATCGGAAGGCAAATGCTCATTTCATACTGAAATTACTGTGTGATAGTGTTGTTTTACAACCTTATCTTCGAGAATTGCTGTCAGCTAAGTAAGAATTTTCATATGAATTCTCACTATCCTTTGTAATGTTGTATCACCTGAAATTTACTACATAGAAGCCCTTTTAAAAAGGTTATTTAAAGGCGCATTAGTTAAAATGGAGACTGTTAGAATAGTGGCTGTGTTTGTGTCCTGCCATCCCTTAATTAGGTCTGTTTTACTTCTGTGAAATAAATTGAAGAGTGCTTATTCACTCTGTGGTTTATCTGTTTGCACAAGATAGCAGTGCTAAGTTTTCATATATTTGTTTCCTACCTCTCCTGTTATAACAAAAAAATTCAGTGTGTTTTAACTTGTCTGTTGCTTTATTGTTTTTTTTTCCCTAGGGATGCAAGAGGCATGACACCATTTATGTCAGCAGTTAGCGGCCGGGCATATCCTGCTGCAATTACAATTCTAGAAACTGCACAGAAAATTGCTAAAGGTACACCAGTTTCAGGAATTATTAGTGTGTGGTTTCCTTCTAAACTCTGGCATATGTGCGAATTCATTATTAACAGTGCGCCTTTTTTTTTCTTTTGCTCATGTACTTGAGCTACTGGTGATGGTGGTAACACCTCGTTCCAAAACACTGTATATTGCTGCATGTTTTGGAAATTTTGCTTTTGTGGAGTATCTCCCTCTTTGTAGTGTGCATATTACGATAAATTTCTATGAATTATTGCTTTTGTGTTCTTTATAGTCTCCTCAGCATTTCATTGCTTTACAGACGTCAGTGGATTAAGGTACTATTTTTCAGTAGCACAAAGGTATCGCTGGGGACGTCTTTCTTTGAATTGGGAAAAAATGGTATGATAAAGTAGTATGCCAAGCTAAATCCTGTTCCTGAAAAGACTTCTATACAAACACATGTTTTGTGACTCTCTTTCAATGTTGGTATTTAATTGTTTAAGACAAATACGTGAAGTTGAACTTAAGGAGAAAATTAAGCAGATTAGAACTGTGGTGTGACACAGTCTATAGGCCTGTGTGTATTCCTTATAAGAATGTTGCCCATAAATTATTTTTTAGTCCTTCAAAATGGTGATCCACTGACTTGATTAGAATATCGGTGAATTTAAAACTGGGGAAGAGTTTGTGGTTGTATTTTTCTGTCAGGAATTTGCAGCACCTTCTAAAGGAAGTATCTGTAATGTGACAAGCAGAAAGCCTTCTCGAAAAACTGACATAGGCTTTATTCTAACTTCTAATTCTGTGTGGGATTTTGTAATGGCAAGTGTCTGTCAAGTATGGGTTCTGTTGATGTTTTTTTGGGGGTTTGGTGGCGGGTTTTTTGGTTGCTTTTAACACTGGTATTCTATTTTTCTTTTAGCTGAAGCAACTTCCAGTGAAAAAGAAGATGATGTGTTTATGGGAATGGTTTGTCCTTCTGGTACAAATCCAGATGACTCTCCTTTGTATGTTTTGTGTTGCAATGATACATGCAGTTTTACGTGGACTGGTGCAGAACATATTAACCAAGTAAGGCTTTTTTCGGTCATTTTAAGTAAACAGGAATGTGTTTCAGATGTGTATTGTGTTAGTCTACTAATCTAATTTTTAAATTATTAAAGTTGCATTGTTTTAATTACTGTAACTTTTAAGTCTGGTATAGTTATTGCCTACCATAATTGCTTTGTACGCTCAAAGCTGGCTGTCTTGGTCAGAATATGGCTATTTACGGGTGTGGCTTTTCCCCTCTGGCCAGCTTTGGCAAAAATTTTGATGGAAACAGCTCTTCGAAAATACTGAATATTCTAACAACAAAGTTTCACTTTCTAGAATTGACTTACCTCTAAGAGAAGGCATCAGTCTGAACAACTGCAGTTTTATTGTAACCTGAACTGCTGTGAGATTGCAAGTACTGTAGGGAGAAAACTATGAATAATATTTTTGGTAAATTTTTTTAGGATATATTTGAATGCCGAACATGTGGCCTATTGGAATCTCTTTGTTGTTGCACAGAATGTGCAAGAGTCTGTCACAAAGGACATGACTGCAAGTAAGTATTGTCTTCTCTTTCTTATAACTAAATCAATGTTTTGTGGCTTCATTTGTTCACTAATAGTTAAGAGGGTTTTTCCCTTGGTTGAAGTGTTCGAATATTAGAGAACAGAAGATTAATAAAATATATTTAAAATATCTTCTTTTTCTTCTGTTCTGTGAGATTGATTTTATGGGTCAGAATTGAAAGAGTGGCCTGAAGCAGTATTGTACTTTTAACTTTGTATCATTTAGAGTAAATGAGTAATTCTAACACCCTCAAAGTGCTTAACATTAGAAGAATAATGTATCTAAATAATACCATGTTTTCATTTTGGGTGCCTCCAGGAGTTTTCTGAAGCCAGTGAATTCTGGTGAAAGGTCATTCTTGCTTTTAGAAAGAAGTGTAGCATATTAATGTCTAAGATCAAGTGTAATAAAAATGAAAAGAGAGCAAGCAGTCAAATGAACAGTCAAGATGTCTCTGATGGACCTGTCCAAAGCTTTGAAGCTGCAGATGTTTTGTGCCACTGTTACAAGGTGTAAATGTTACAGCATTAATATTGTAGCTATAATAAGCTAATAGATACAGTTATAAAGATATTCTCAGCATTGTAACAATTGCTGAGACTTTACTGTGTGTCATGAGGATTTCCAACTTAACTTTCATGACTGGAGGCTATGTTGAGGAAGAATAAATGGTCTCGGATGAGTTTTACTAAGGCACTATGAAAAGCTCTATACTGAAACTGCGCTCTTAAAATGAGCATAGGAAACGAGAAAAGCAAATGTCAAGTGTTGCCACATATAAACTCTGCATTTCTTTTTTAAGCTAGGTTTTGGCATCTTGCTGCTATAGTAAAGAAAATACTAGCAAGAATGTTAATGTGTACACTAACACCCTCAGCCTGTGTAGAAAATATTTGGTATATTACTGAACAGTGTTGCAGCTCACCTTTTCTATTTCTTGTAGGCTCAAACGAACATCTCCAACAGCCTACTGTGATTGCTGGGAAAAGTGCAAGTGCAAAACACTAATTGCTGGACAAAAGTCTGCTCGCCTTGATCTCCTTTACCGCCTGCTTACCACCACAAATCTTGTTACCATGCCAAATAGCAGGCAAGTTCATATTTGCGATGACATGAGCAGAACAATTTTTATTATTTTTAAATATGTGGCATATAATATATCCACTAATCAAATTTTTATTACAGGGGAGAACATTTGCTGCTGTTTTTAGTACAGACAGTTGCCAGGCAAACTGTGGAACACTGCCAGTACAGACCACCTAGAATTAGGGAAGATCGTAATCGTAAAACTGCAAATCCTGAAGGTAAGAGCTGTTTCACTGAAATAAGTGTCAAATTCCGTATTTCAGTACATCTTTCTTATATTGCTTTTTTGTCTCTTTAGATTCTGATATGCCTGATCATGATTTAGAACCTCCTCGTTTTGCCCAGCTTGCTTTGGAACGTGTTTTGCAGGACTGGAATGCACTGAAGTCCATGATCATGTTTGGCTCCCAGGAAAATAAAGACCCGTGTGTATTTACACATAGTTGTCAATGTAAAGTTTGATGTAATATTTGAGACCTGCTGGCTTACATAAAATGTATTTCCTTTCTTTTTGTTTTTTCCAAGTCTTAGTGCAAGCAGTAGGATAGGTCATCTTCTGCCTGAAGAACAAGTTTACCTTAATCAGCAAAGTGGAACTATCCGCTTGGACTGTTTTACGCACTGCCTTATTGTCAAGTGTACAGCAGACATTTTGGTAAGCACTCTTAGCCATGTTTTACACAGATTTTCTGAATAATGTGATATTATAGTGTATCTCAGGTGACATGCTTGGAGACTAATTTGAAAATAACTTGAAGTTAGTTGTGTTTTTGTGAATTTACACTGTTATGACTGTGTGGTGGGTTGACCCTGGCTGGGTGGCAGGTGCCCACCAAGGCTGCTCTATCACTCCCCTCCCCAGCTGGACAGGGGAGAGAAAGTATAATGAGAATCTTGTGGATCAAGATAAGGACAGGGAGAGATCATTCAGCAATTGCCATCACAAGCAAAACAGACTCAACTTGGGAGAATTAGTTTAATTTATTACCGGTCAAGTCAGAGTAGGGTAACGAGAAATAAAACCAAATCTTAAAATACTTCCCCCCATCCCTCCCTTCTTCCTGGGCTCAACTTCACTCCCCATTTCTCTCCCTCCTCCCCACCAGTGACACAGAGGGATGGGGAATGGGAGATGTGGTCAGTTCATCACACATGGTCTCTGCTGCTCCTTCCTCCTCAGGGGGAGGACTCCTCACACTCTGCCCCTGCTCCAGCATGGGGTCCCTCCCATGGGAGACAGTCCTCCACGGACTTCTCCAACATGAATCCTTCCCACAGACTGCAGTCCTTCATGAACTGCTCCAGCCTGGGTCCCTTCCATGGGGTGCCGTCCTTCAGGAACAGACTGCTCCAGCGTGGGTCACCCACGGGGCCACAGGTCCTGCCAGGAGCTTGCTCCAGTGTGGGCTGCCCATGGGGTCACAGCCTCCTTTGGACATCCCCCTGCTCCAGCGTGGGGTCCTCCCCGGGCTGCAGGTGGAGATCTGCTCCAGCGTGGAGCTCCATGGACTGCAGGGAGCAGCCTGCCTCACCATGGCCTTCACCAGGGGCTGCCGGGGAATCTCTGCTCCAGTGCCTGGAGCACCTCCTGCCCCTCTTTCTGCACTGGCCTTGGTGTCTGCAGAGTTGTTTCACATATTCTTACTCCTCTCTCTGGCTGCAAACGCCCCGTGCAGGTTTCTGTTAGCCCGGGGCGCTACCATCGTCACTGATGGGCTCAGCTTTGGCCAGCGGCAGGTCCAGCTTGGTGCCAGCTGGCACTGGCTCTGTCTGACAGAGGGGAAGCTTCTAGCAGCTTCTCCCAGAAGCCACCGCTGCAGCCCCTCCACTACCAAAACCTTGCCATGCAAACCCCGTACAAACTGTGGTCTCCCTTTGAATCTTAACCTGTCTTGCTTCATGATTCTAAATTACACACCGTTACTGGGTTGTAATGACCTGTTTCTACAGCTCTTAGATACTTTGCTGGGTACTCTGGTAAAGGAATTACAAAACAAGTACACACCAGGACGCAGAGAAGAAGCTATTGCTGTTACAATGAGATTCCTACGTTCTGTGGCAAGAGTGTTTGTCATTCTTAGTGTGGAAATGGCTTCCTCCAAAAAGAAAAAGTAAGTGTGTGTGTGTGCGCACACGTGCGGGGTGTTGGCTTTTTTTTTTTTAATTTAAATATTTATTTTCTTATTAAATGAGTTGATACACATCAACAATAGGCAGAAATGTCTGAATAATTCAATTTTCAGTCTGTAGGCAGCATTGTGTGGAAAGGTGCAAATGGTGCAAATCTCAAGATTGCACGATAGCTGCTGGTATCTCATATAGCTTTTTAATACCACGCTTGTTAAACTTACATGCTCATACTGAACCTTCCTGTTTAAAATGTTAGGATTTTTGGAAATAGGGTTTTTTAACATGTGAAAAATACAATCTGTGGTTGTTTGTCAGTAATAGATTTACATATCCAGCCTTAGTCTTGAATTATTGAATGATAAATGTTTTTAACTGACTTGAATAACTGTGCATATTGTTACTATACACCCACGAATGTATGTGTCTGTTTAAGATAATTGTCTTGACTTTTGGGGGGGGAGACGGGACATATTTGACCTTTATTTTCCTATATTTTTTTCTCTAGCAATTTTATTCCACAGCCGATTGGAAAATGTAAACGTGTATTCCAGGCATTATTGCCCTATGCTGTTGAAGAGTTGTGCAATGTAGCAGAATCTCTAATTATTCCAGTCAGGATGGGAATTGCACGTCCTACAGCACCCTTTACTCTTGCTAGCACTAGTATAGATGCCATGCAGGGAAGTGAAGAACTGTTTTCTGTGGAGCCGCTGCCACCCAGACCATCATCTGACCAGTCTAGCAGGTAAAGTTCTCTAAAGCTCATTCATTTTTCAAATTCATTCTTTTCAAAGACTTTTTAAGGGTGGTTTTGTTTTGGATTGTTGTTGTTAGCTTTTCATTAATGGAAGTATCATGAGGCTTCTTGTTCTGGCCAAGCATTTTGGAAGTACTTTCTTACTGACAGATTTCTGCAGTAATTTAGGTTCATAGTAACGTCCAGAGGTCCAAATCTACTTTTATGGTTTTGTGTTTTGTTAAAGTTCTAGTCAATCTCAGTCATCCTACATCATAAGGAATCCTCAGCAAAGACGAATCAGCCAGTCACAACCAGTTCGTGGCAGGGATGAAGAACAAGATGATATCGTTTCAGCGGATGTGGAAGAGGTCAGTTTTCATTTTTGTATTTTTTTTTTTTCCTTTTCAGTATGGCACCTAATGCATTAGCACATGCTTTAACCTCTGAACCAGAAATCCATGCATCAAGATGGCCAGTTTGCAAAAGATACTGAGTAGTACTTCATGAAGCCCTACCATACCATAAACATTTTGTTTTAACAGAGCTTTGTAATCATTGTTTTATATTCAGCAATATTTAGTCATTTCAGAGTATACTAACTGCCTTGCATTTGACAGAACTACAGTATGATTTAGAGTACTAATAAATACATCTGTCACTTCCTTTATATATATGTTTATGCTATATTATAACTCCCTGTTAAAAAAGTTTTTAAGTCTTTCAGGACACAGTTGCTGTTATGTAGGTTCTATTAGAGAACTAGAGGGTCTTTTACCAGAATCACAGAATCACTAAGGTTGGAAAGGACCTTCAAGATCATCAAGTCCAACCATTAATCCAATGCCGCCATGTCCCCTAAACCATGTCCTGAAGTGCCACATCCACACATTTTTTGAACATTTCCAGAGATGGTGACTCCACCACCTCCCTGGGCAGCCTGTTCCAATGCTTGACCACCCTCTCGGTGAAGAAATTTTTCCTAATATCCGATCTAAACCTCCCCTGGTGCAACTTGAGGCCATTTCCTCTCATCCTATCGCTAGTTACTTGGGAGAAGAGACCAACACCCTTGTCACCACAACCCCCTTTCAGGTAGTTGTAGAGAGTGATAAGGTCTCCCCTCAGCCTCCTTTTCTCCAGACTAAACAACCCCAATTCCCTCAGCTGCTCCTCATAAGACTTGTGCTCCAGACCCCTCACCAGCTTCGTTGCCCTTCTCTGGACACGCTCCAGCACCTCAGCATCCTTCTTGTAGTGAGGGGCCCAAAACTGAACACAGGATTCAAGGTGCGGCCTCACCAGTGCCAAGTACAGGGGCACAATCACTTCCCTACTCCTGCTGGCCACACTATTGCTGATACAGGCCAGGATGCTGTTGGCCTTCTTGGCCACCTGGGCACACTGCTGGCTCATATTCAGCTGGCTGTCAACCAGCACCCCAGGTCCCTTTCTGCTGGGCAGCTCTCCAGCCACTCCTCCCCCAGCCTGTAGCATTGCATGGGGTTGCTGTGACCCAAGTGCAGGACCCGGCACTTGGCCTTATTAAACCTCATACAGTTGACCTCTGCCCATCGATCCAGCCTGTCCAGAACCGAGCCCTGGGGAACACCGCTTGTGACCGGCCGCCAGCCGGATTTAATGCCATTCACCACAACTCTCTGGGCTCGTCCATCCAGCCAGTTCTTCACCCAGCGAAGAGTAAGCCTGTCTAAGCCACAAGCTGCCAGTTTCTCCAGGAGAATGCTGTGGGAGACGCTGTCAAAGGCTTTACTAAAGTCCAGGTAGACAATGTCCACAGTCTTTCCCTCATCCACTAGGTGGGTCACCTGGTCATAGAAGGAAATCAGGATGGTAGGTCTTCAATATTTAGAAACTAATTCTAGGTTTCATAGTCAGTTTTACCCTTTCAGCATTAAAATCTAATGTCCAAGGCTATGGGCCTGATTTTTTTTCCACAACACTGTGGAGTGTACAATCATTTACAACTACTGCGGCTGTAAGTTCATTTTCTGTTCACGTCAGTTCAGTTGTGAGGTCACCTTTCTTACATGTGTGTTTTTGTTTCTTAGTTTTTAAATCAAGTTTTGCGCAGAGTTCTTTAAAGTATGTAGATTATCTTTGATATTCTAGCATAAAATTACAATGCTCTTTCCAGGTTGAGGTGGTTGAGGGGGTAGCTGGTGAAGAAGACCATCATGATGAACAGGAAGAACATGGTGAAGAAAATGCTGAAGCAGAAGGCCAGCATGATGAGCACGATGAAGATGGTACGTATAATGTATATCATGCACATTACTGCGTGGATGAACAAACTGTGCATCAAAACCAAAAGGCATTTTTGGAGTCACTAATGATAATGATTTGGGAGGCTTACATGAGTAGAGAGAATCTAAGGGTTTCAGACTGTGCATCTTACAAAAGGAGATTAGTAAAATTATAGATAACTTGTAGTAGGCAAGTACATGAATATTTTTATTTTTCTCTTTTTGCATGAGAAGAAAATGTTAAGGTACCAAAGGACAAAAAAAACAAAACCAAATGTTATTATATGCTTGGTTAACAATATCTATTTTGCCTTTTGTATTTGCTACTGTAAAATGTTGACATAAACTACTTGAAGGATTAAAAAAATAGCTTAGCTCTTGTATAGCTAATGACAGAGTAGCAGTTATGGTAGATGTGTTCTCAAAAGGGATCTGAATCATGATGAGCTAGTTTTCAAACCAATCACAAAATATTAAATTACAGTTCAGTATTTTGTAGACAAATTAATCCATTATGTATGAATAGTCTTGCCATTAATATGACTTGTGTTGTATTAGTTAGCTTGGGATTAGATGGCCCAAAGCTATGATTTTAAAAAAAATTATCTTCTCTTTCTGTGCCTTGTGTTTCCAGTCAACCCATTTACAGTACAGGAAATGTGTTTATTCACTTGCTGAGTACTCAGAACATTTAGTTCTCAAAACTGAAACTTCGAAAGGACCTGTATTTTTTAATTAGATTTTTTTTTTAAAGTTTTCAGGTGTTCCTTAGATATTAATTTGAAACAGCATATGATTAATTGTCCTCATACATGTGCGTGCAGAGTTGTGGAGTCTTTTGGCTTCAGTGACTAATTCTGAATCCTTAAAGTCTTAATTTTCAGTGTGTGTGTATTGAATATATATGTGCAGTACCGAGTGAGAGGGCTAGGGGTTGCTAATTACTGGAAAATAAGAAAATACGCTCCAAGTATTGCTGCATGTTTGCACTGCTTTTATGACCTCTCCCTGCATATCCATTAACTTCTGTAGTAAGAGGATCAGGGCTTTGTTTAATATGTCTTATATGAGTCACTACAATCATTCTATTTTTTTCGCTTTCTACGTATGAGATGTTTTGTGTATTGTTTTCCTAGGCAGTGATATGGAGTTGGATTTGCTAGCTGCTGCTGAAACAGAAAGTGACAGTGAGAGTAACCACAGTAATCAGGACAATGCTAGTGGGCGCAGAAGTGTTGTCACTGCAGCTACTGCTGGGTCAGAAGCAGGTATGTCACATTATCCTGTGTTTAATTTAGCTGTTTAAATTTAGATATTAGGATTAAGTTGTACAGGAAAAAGAAATGTATTAGTAACTGAATATGGCTTTAAGAAGGGCAGAACTGGCTTCACCTAAAAAGTATTATTCTTTGCCTTTGGATCTGGACTGCATCCAGCACTCCAGAGGTATACTGGAGAAATTACTTCACAACGAGATTGAACAGAGCAAGAACTACCTGGTTATGACATCTTAATGAATACCTTTCTCTTGTAATCTTATCTTCCCTTTCTTTATTTTTTGTCTTCACCCAGCTTCTTCCCTCCCACCTCCGCCTTCCCCATCTTTCCTGTTTTTTCCTTTGCTTTTCCTTTGTCTGTAATTGTAAGGTACTGTGCAGACTTTTTGGACAAGGAGATGCGCTAAGATGTGGCCTATCTTTTTTGCTCTTATGGAGCTTCTGTGTGTGTTAGCCAGAGATTACTGTGTACTCTTGTGAAGTTAAATGAAGTGTTTTCACTCATTTTTTAGTGTAGAAGCTAGATATGGCTTTAAACAAAACACAAAACCTGACCAATCATTTTAAGGCTTTTTGAAAGCAACTGCTCTACTGTCCAGTTTAGAAGCATAATTTTTAGAATTCATTGCCTGGGGGCAGAAACAGTGAAGAATTTTTAAATCAAATTATTTCTTAATTCATCTTCTGAAATGTAAGTAATCTTACTGCTTTTTCATGAAACCTATGGAAAATTAGCAGTATGTTATAAGGATAATTTATTAAAGATTTTCAATAGTGGTACGTGAACCATTTTAGTAACATGTAGTTTCTTCTCATGGAAGAAGTTTACAACGCTGACACGATACATGTATATGTGGACAGATCTGCAGTTGTCAGTTACTGTTTATTGCTTATTTTCTTAAATAGGAGCTAGCAGTGTTCCAGCATTTTTTTCTGAAGATGACTCTCAATCAAATGATTCCAGTGACTCTGATAGCAGCAGCAGTCAGAGTGATGACATAGAGCAGGAGACCTTCATGCTTGATGAGCCTCTGGAACGAACCACAAATAGCTCACATGCCAATGGTGCTGCCCAAGCTCCCCGTTCCATGCAATGGGCTGTACGTAATACCCAAAACCAGAGGACTACTAGCACTGCTCCTTCTAGTACATCAGCCCCAGCAGGCAAGTCTGAGTAAATTGCACGCATGAATGTCAGTGAACTCTGGCTTTGTTCTTTCCTCTGTTTTTGTTTGTTCTCTTAAGGATGAAATCTTACCTACCTGTCTTAGAAGGACAGTGCTGACCTATCTTGACTGTTCAGTTCTGGTTTTGAATTTAAAAAAGGAAGGATCTGTTGCAGTTGTTAAGAAGATACGTGTATGCTTGCTGTAGCTAGTAATTTTTTGCTAGTTACAGTTGTGATGTCAGTAATGTTTACGAGTTTATTTCTAGAAATGTTCATTATACCAGTCAATACAACAAATACGTAGCAAAGGTTAAATAAATTCATTAATGTCATACCTTCTTTTATGTTTAGCAAGTTCAGCGGGCTTGATTTACATTGATCCATCAAACCTACGTCGGAGTGGTACCATCAGTACGAGTGCTGCAGCAGCAGCAGCAGCACTTGAAGCCAGCAATGCAAGCAGCTATTTAACGTCTGCAAGCAGTTTAGCAAGAGCATACAGTATTGTGATACGGCAGATATCTGATCTGATGGGTCTGATTCCCAAGTACAATCATTTAGTGTACTCCCAGATCCCAGCTGCAGTGAAGCTTACTTATCAAGATGCAGTTAACTTGCAGGTAAGAACATTCAAATCTCTGTAGAGAAACATAATTTCAATACACTTGGGGTTTTTTAGGTAAAATCTTAGAATTGTTGAGGTTGAAAGTGACCTCTGAAGATTGTCTAGTCCAAATTTCCTGCAGGGTCAACAGAAGGCTGCTCAGGACTATGTCCAGTTAGGTTTTGAGTATTTCCAAGAATGAAGACTCCACAACTGCTCTGGGCAACCTGTTAAGTGTTTGACAACTCTCATAGTAAAAAAGTGTTTTCTTGAGTTCAAATGGAGTTTCGAAGTATTTCAGTTTGTGCCTATTGCCTCTTGTCCACTCACTGGATATCACTGAGAAGAGCCTGGCTCTGTAAACTTTATACCTTTTTATCACACATTTATACACACTGATAAGATCCTCCTGAGTTTGTTTCTTGAATCTAAACTGTCTCAACTCTCTCAGCGTCTCCTCATATGAGAGGTAGTGTAGGCTGAAGTAGCTGTAGTTACCAATTCCATTAAATTGTTCCTATTTTGTATACATAAATTCTTTCAAAAAAGGAATTTCAGTTTATTGCCCTCCACCCCAGCTAAGTCTGACTGGTATCTAATTAATAGTTAAGTCAGGATTGACTGCTTTGGAGATACTAGTGATCTCTTCTAGAGATCTTTTGCCCTATTCTTTTTGATGTGAACTGTTGAGTCTATAAAAGAAGAAAGTTAGTAAGGGCCAAATAATTAAATAAGATAAAAGATTTGTACAGGTAAATATACTGTTTGCTGTCCCTTCTTTCAGGAACATGATCATCCTTTCCCTGTTACATGCATATTTTTTGGTACAGTGCTCTTGACTGTCGGTTTTTGAAGTATATGTAAAGTGCATCTTTAGAGAAAATACATGAAGGCGAAGACTGGTATCTGGCATGTATAGAAAGAAGTTTCAGAGACTAACTAAACACGGGAGGAACTTCAGTGTGTTCAGAAACTATGTATCAACTTGCATGTGGGCATAGCATATAGAGTGAAATCATCTGTACTGAATTTAGTACAAAAATCAACTGGCAGAATAATACTGCTGCTTTGGGCAGCCCAAGAAGTCAAGTGATGCAGTTTTCTGTTAGTAGTACTGTGTGCTATGATGTGAAAACCGGGTGAAAGTATATTTACTTATAATTGAGCTATGAAGTATTTCTATGGCTCTGTTATTCACAGTGCGATGGAAGAAAAAGACTTCAGATTCGGGAGAGGAACTTTACAAAAATATTCGGGGATTAAACACTGGGGGAAATATGCAGAGGAATAAATACGAAAACACAGTTTTATTATGGCGGAGGCTAAAATCAGTTTCTATTCTGTACTGCTCAAATTCTTAGTGGGAAAATATTGTCTCTGCTGAGTAGAGATGTTTTGCAAAGGTTACCTTTTTGCCAGATGAGTGCAGGGGAGAGCTCTCCAGCTGAGGCAGCAAGAGATTTGTGTTAGCACATGAAAGCTTGGCAGCAGAGGTTTCACTGGGGTACAGAAACAGGCTTGAGACAGTATTTTGTTAGTTTAGTGAATACAAGAACAGTTGAAGTGTGAGGGATGTTTTTGAAGACCAGAATGTAGAGGAATGAAGAAGGCAGACTGTTGGATCAAAAAAACCACAACAGGTCAATGGGGTTAGCAAACGGCAAGAAAAGCAAGCTCCAGAGCCCGTGTTGGAAACAGGTAAAGAAAAGACTGGACCAGGAGGAGAGGCTTATATGCAGACATAGTTCTCTATACAGGTCTTAACTTTGTCATCTTCACTGAGTAAATTGCAAGGGGAGAAGAGTGGTGAAAGATCTGGCTGGTGGATGCCATAGCAGGATGAGGGCTGTTAAAGCTACTAGGAAGTCAGTGGACCAAAATCCCCAAGATATGTGGCACCTGGCAGATGCTGGGTGGTGCTAAGGTGGGGAGTAGAAGAGATGCCCAAAAGGGGGAGAGAGGTGGTGAAAATGCTCAACGGACACCAGGGTGTTAAGTGATGAGAGCTGCATACCACTACAGTAAATCAGCAGTCTCAATAGAGCTTTTGGAAAACGTTCATTGGTCATTCTTGAGTGTGGTTTTACAGCCTCTTTGTTTGTAGGGAATCAGGTGTAACTGTTAAAAGCCATGGTGGAGGCTTAAGTTGAGATTGCATTCTTATAATCTAGTTCTGTTGTTTGGAAAACTCATTAAATCTCATTTTCTATAGAATTATGTAGAAGAAAAGCTTATTCCTACATGGAATTGGATGGTTAGTATCATGGACTCTACTGAAGCTCAGCTGCGTTATGGTTCTGCATTAGCATCTGCTGGTGATCCTGGGCATCCAAATCATCCTCTCCATGCTTCTCAGAACTCAGCCAGAAGGGAAAGGATGACAGCCCGTGAGGAAGCTAGCTTAAGAACACTCGAGGGAAGAAGGTATGAAAATAGTTTGGCTACTGCATGTGACATGAATTACCAGTTTTAGAGTCAAATCTTGTTCGCTGACGTTTTAGGAATCTAATTTTGTAATGCAGCAGGGTAGTTACTGTTTTGATTTAAGTTGGCTTCCTGTGTTGTTACTACTATTTGGTTTATTCTGAAGTACTAGATTCATCTCAAGTGTTAACTGTTTTTAATATACTGCACCTGAGCCGCTTTTAGTAAAGCGTAAAAGTATGATTGTTATCCTTATTATCCCACTGTTTTGAGGAGAGGGGGTTGAGTTTTTACATCCATATTTCAAATATAGAGACTGATGTGTAAAGGATGCATTCTACTCTGATCCCTAATTTCTCTATATTCAATCCTTTTCTTTCACTAGGCGTGCTACTTTACTCAGTGCCCGTCAGGGAATGATGTCAGCACGTGGTGACTTCCTGAACTACGCACTGTCTTTGATGCGTTCTCACAATGATGAGCACTCAGATGTTCTTCCTGTTCTAGATGTCTGTTCACTAAAGCACGTAGCATATGTTTTTCAAGCCCTTATTTATTGGATTAAAGCAATGAATCAACAGACAACATTGGATACTCCTCAGCTGGAACGGAAAAGGTACCGATGCTGACTCATAGATACAAAAAGTTCTGCAAAAGTGGCGAATGCCCTTTTGTTTCAGTCATTAGCATTGTTACTCAGCAACTTATATACATGTATATCTATATATCTATGTGTGTGTGTAGTGACATGCATATTATAAAAAGAATAGCTGTAATGGTATATAATGTACGTATGTTTGATACACCTGTTGCAGTATCCTGTGGATATTTGAGACTTATCTGATGATTTAAAGCACAGTAGGGAAATCAATAGCTGAAAATGTCCTTAAGTTGAAAATCCCTGCTACTTCAGCTGTAGCATTTTACAAGGTGCATTTATTACTTTTTAAAATGTTGTAAGATTCTTTTATTTTTTTTAGAAGTGCACTTTGATTTAAAATGGCAATTAATGATGATAGAAATGTCCACATACTGGTAGTCTACACCATCTGTTCCTATTTCTTACTAAGTTTTGAGTAATGTACCCGAACAGTCCTAGTCAACAGTTAAATAAATGCAAGTCTTTGCCCCTTCCTGCCCCTAATTTTCAATATCACAGGTATTAGGAACCTAACTTTTTCTTTTTCTTTACCAATTTAGTAACTGTAAAATACGAGATATTGATATTTTAGATATATATTGGACTGTTGTTTTAGTTCCAATGGTATGTTCAATATATTTTGGTAACGTAAGGCTTGTTATAACCTCAAAATGTATACCAGAGGATGTTGTTGTCAACAGTAGTTTCCTCCCAAGCACGGGATGATTTATTTAATACAGTAACTGATTGAGTTTTTTTGCTGGCCAACTTGAGTAGTTAGAGCTGTGGCTTTAAGCCTTTTTGATGCAATAACATATTTCTGGAATCTGCTTTGTACCCAAAAATTCACATATTGAAATCTGTCAAATAACCGTTCATCAAAAAATTTCAAAATTCCCATGAAATGCTTATAAAACTATCAAGGCTTAGACCTTTTCAGTTAAAGGTTAGTGGTTCAAATTGCAGAATCACAGAATGATTAAGGTTTGAAAAGACCTTTAAGATCATCAAGTCCAACCATCAACCCAACACCACTAAGCCTACTAAACCATGTCCTGAAGTGCCACGTGTATACGTTTTTTTTTAACACTTCACCACCTCCCTGGGCAGCTTGTTCCAGTGTTTGACCACTCTCTCAGGAAAGACATTTTTCCTAATATGCAGTCTAAACCTTCCCTGGTGCAACTTGAGGCCATTTCCTCTCGTCCTATTGCTAGTTACTAGGGAGAAGAGACCAACACCCACCTCACCACAACTCCCGTTCAGGTAGTTGTAGAGAGTGATAAGGTCTCCCCTCAGCTGCCTCTTTTCCAGACTGAACAACCCCAGTTCCCTCAGCCGCTCCTCATAAGACTTTTTCTCCAAATTCAGTCAGTTGCTTCTGTTAGATGACATTTTAGTAACCTGTATGAAATAAAATTTTATTGATTGTTGTCTAGTTTCAGAACATATTTCACAATGCACAAACTGCCAGGAATGAATACTGATCAAAGTTCTTGATCCTTTTTATAATACAGTGGAATCCATGTCTCTACTATGCAGCTTGCAGACTTACCTTCTGAAATGTTATCAGTGACATTATTTTTATAGGACTAAGCATATTCTACACCAGTAAATTTTAGAATAGTATTCATGTACATATTTCTTCCAGTAACGCAGGGTTCCTTGTTTTTTTTTATATTGACTTTATTTTTCATATATTGTCTTTAAAAACAAGCTTACCCATCACTGTCTGAAGCTGTAATTTTTTAGATCAGACTTGGTAGGTGGCCAAATGGCTATAAGGGTAACTGTGCGAGTAATGTAGTGAGTGAATATGTGATGAGAAGTACGCTAGAGTTACTTCAAGTTTAGAGTGAGTTTGTTCTTGTTATGTATAGGTCTCCAGTACACTTACTGATTATACTCTTGCTTTATTTGATTGCTACAGGTGTAAATGTTTTGCCTAATGTTTTCTTCAAGAGGATTGACTCTTTCTTTTTCTTTTTCTTCTTTGGTTTTTAAGAACTCGGGAACTTTTGGAACTGGGCCTTGACAATGAAGATTCAGAACATGAAAATGATGATGACACCAATCAAAGTTAGTATACAGAAATACTTCTGTAGTACGCCAAAATGCAACACTTTCTTTAGAATTTTTTCCCCTTTAGCTAAGGCTTTGAATAAATTTTGCTATTTGTATATGTTCCATTAAATTTGGGGTTTAGTAAGATTTTCTTACCATTGTGACTTTATCACACTTCTCCCATTGCCTGTTCTCATTTTGGGGCCCTCTTTTTGTCTCCTTTCTCTCTAAACTGCAGAATCTGTGCCGTTACTTGCCATTCTCCACAATGACAGAATTTAAAATCTGAATCAGAGTTAAACTGATTTTTTTGATCTGATGAAACTGCAAATTAAAATGGTAGAATGTATACTCTATACTAAGTACATATAGTGTAGGAGTGCATGTTCAGTAAAGTTAGTTACAGTAAAAAGAATGAAAATGATGACTAAGCAACTTAATAAAAATACGGGATTTGTGGATGCATCCTGTAGAAGTATTAAATTTGCAGAGATGCTCCCGTAGTCAGAGAGCTAAAAGGGAAGTGTATTAACTTTGGTATTTTACATCCTTTGCTTTTGCAACTAAAAACTGAATTGAAATCTTCTCTGATATTTAGGTGCTACACTCAATGACAAAGATGATGACTCCCTCCCAGCAGAGACTGGCCAAAACCATCCGTTTTTCAGACGATCGGACTCTATGACGTTCCTTGGCTGCATTCCACCCAATCCTTTTGAGGTTCCTCTGGCAGAGGCCATCCCCCTGGCAGACCAACCCCATCTATTACAGGTGACATCAGAGATGATGTTCTGGAAGAAAACTGCAGTTTGGTTTTTCATTTCTAACTGAAGTATATTATTTACCCAGAATGCTTCTGTTAATTTTCAGCCAAATGCTCGCAAAGAAGATCTGTTTGGCCGACCAAGTCAGGGTCTGTATTCATCTTCTGCCAACAGCGGGAAGTGCTTAATGGAAGTTACAGTGGATAGAAACTGCCTTGAGGTAGATTTAAAGGTTTTATTATTTTAAACAGTGGGGTAATTTAACCTAATACCTTAATTCTTTAAAAAGACACTGTAATGTTTTCCGAGAGAATTTTAAGTAGCTTTCAGAATGATAATTTAAAAGCCAAGTAAGTGTGAAGACTTGGACTTTTTATGAAAAATAATATGCTTTTTTTAATGCAGGAACTTTTACGATTACTGATTTATAGTGGATTTCAGGCAATATTTTTAAAGGTCTGAAATATTTTTAAAGGCTTCAGTACAGTTTGGAGTTAATTTTGAAATGCCAATTATGTAATTATTTGTGATAAAAAGAATTAAATCTCCCTATAGCCCAGTAGATTTGACTTGCCTATAGACTGGGCAATAAATGGCAAGCGTATGAAATGCAAATGTAAAGTGGGAAAATGTTTTTTTTTTATTTGTTGAAATAATTGACATTACTGTGTTTTAACAGGAAAATTATAGTGCTCACTTTTGTGTGGTTTGAAAATTAATTAATTGTGTATGTGTGTATATATATGTTTCTCCTGAAAAAGCCTTCTAGACTGCTTTGAAAGTGCAATTAAATTTTACTTCTCCTTGTTTAGGTTCTTCCAACTAAAATGTCTTATGCAGCCAACTTAAAAAATGTTATGAGCATGCAAAATCGGCAAAAGAAGGAAGGGGAGGAACAAAATGTGCCTACAGAAGAATCTGAGAGTTCAAAGCCAGGGCCTTCAGCTCATGATCTTGCAGCACAACTGAAAAGCAGCTTGTTGGCAGAGATAGGATTGACAGAAAGTGAAGGGCCACCCCTCACATCTTTCAGGTAGTTTGAGTTAAAAATTACTCAGTGAAATATTTCTAAATAAATATCCTTTCCTATAAAAGGATATTTGGGGCTCTTCAAAGTCTTTTTATATTAAAATGGGTAGCTTACTTTAGTTTGCATTTGGAGTTTGTGTTGGATAGCTTTTAAAATGAACAGTTGAACAGTCTTCAAAGAGATCTGTGCAAACTGTAGTAAAATTCCTTTACTACCTGACTTCCTGCTACAGACCTACTATGATGTCCTGGGTAGCTAAGTTTAAAAATTGGAATTGACAGCTTGCTATCTGTTGCCTGGTAATACTGCACTTTATGCAGTTAAGGATTGAACTGCCCTCACTTTGAATTACGGCTTCTTTTAAACAGTGAATTCCATGTAGCAGTGAAGTTACGTGCTTTGAGAGTAATTTCTCTTTGGAAGCAATACTTGTGTTTCAGCTGAAACTAAACAGCTTCATGTGCTTTCTTCCGCAAACTTACTGTACTGTGTTGTTGATCAGAAAAAAAGAACTTAACTTGAAAGCAGAGAGTAAGAAAAAGCAGAATTACACACAATGTGTCTGAAATTTAACTTAACTTTGCTTGTGTCTCATTTTTTTTCTCTCCTGTCAGGCCACAGTGTAGCTTCATGGGCATGGTTATATCTCATGACATGTTGCTGGGACGCTGGCGCCTTTCTTTAGAGTTGTTTGGTAGGGTGTTCATGGAAGATGTTGGAGCAGAGCCTGGATCGGTATGTATTTCCCAGTGTGAGGACAGTTTCTTTTACAACTAAATTGTGAACCTTCCTCATCATTCTAATTTTTGTTTTGTGGGTTTTTTTTTTTTATTTTATTTTTTTATTTTAAGATCTTGACTGAATTAGGTGGCTTTGAAGTAAAGGAATCCAAATTCCGCAGGGAGATGGAAAAACTTAGAAACCAGCAATCCAGGGATTTAACGTTGGAGGTAAAAAATGTTAGTTTATCTTCTGAATTTGTTTTCATTAAAAATTGAATTATAGCACATTGCAACAACTTGATAGGAGAAGTTGTATTTCAGAGTCTGCAAGCAGGTGTCTTAAACCTTACTTTATGTTGCAGTTACTGTGTAATTTTTCATAGTCTAATTGGTATTTTCTGAGTCTATGCAGAAGTGTCCAGAAGCTTCTTGTGAAGCTGAAATTCTTTCGGTATGATGATTGGTAAAGAAAAGAAAACTTTTCTGTGTTTTTACTAGGTTGATCGAGACCGAGATCTTCTAATTCAGCAGACCATGAGGCAGCTCAACAATCATTTTGGTCGCAGGTGTGCTACCACTCCGATGGCTGTACACAGAGTAAAAGTTACTTTTAAGGATGAGCCAGGAGAAGGCAGCGGTGTAGCACGAAGCTTTTACACTGCTATTGCACAGGCTTTTCTGTCAAATGAGAAACTGCCAAATCTAGATTGTATTCAGAATGCCAACAAGGGTACCCATACAAGTAAGTGACGCACAGCAGTTAATATACAGATAACATTCATAAAAGCCTTGGATGCTTTTTTGCACTGAAATACTGGGCACCGTCTCAGATTTCTCTTGTTAGCTCAGCATAGGAACTGTGAAAATTGTGCATGTTACTTCTCTGAGGCAAGGAAGGGGCTTTTTTTCTGCTTTTAGAAACAGGAAGCTCTTGTTTTTCTCAAAACAAGAGTCTGCTGTAGATGCTCTCAGCTTTTTTGAGCGTCTTCCTCTCCAGTAGGTGGTAGTAATTGTGAAGATTTTAGCTAGTAAGAGCTTATATATTTTAATATTACTGCTCTGTCTGTTTGGTCACAAATACATTTTAATGTTTTTGAAAGCGTATATAAACTCTTGATTCTGGCGTTTGTAAGTTGGTACAAACACTTCAGGTTCCTTTCTTAAGTTTGGCTGAACCCCAATAGCTACTTTAAGTGAAGTGGTTCTGTCTCATCGGTGCCTTTCAAGCTATCTTCCAAAACTGTGTCATCCTTACACTGAGACTTAGGTAGGAGAGAGAAATATAAAGATATTTAAGCTTATGAGGTTTGTTCCCCTTCAGGTCTGATGCAGAGATTGCGAAATAGGGGAGAGAGAGATCGGGAAAGGGAGCGAGAGAGAGAAATGCGGAGAAGTAGTGGCTTACGAGCTGGTTCTCGGAGAGATAGGGATAGGTAAGTGATATATTTTTAATTTGTTGGACATACGTTGTCAAATAGAATAATTGCCTTGGTTATCATCAGGAAAGATACTTTTACTTCCTCAAAGGTGTCTTTTTCACCTTCAGGAGCAATTTACAGGGTAATTTCTTGAAAATCAACATATACTTTAATTCTTTAAAGAATAAGTATGCTTGCTTTAGCATTGATTATGTCTCAACCATATGCCATCAATCTCTCTTGCTAAAAGAATGAAAAAATCTTGTGTACTAGAATAAAAATGTGAGGTGGTTTAGAAACGCCATTGCTGTTGGTGGCATGTCTGACTGCTGTATCCAAAATACTAGTAGTATTAAAATCTCTGGTTCCTTTTGATTCTCTGATTCTGAATCATTCTCTCCAAGCAGCTATGAGAAACACTACTATTCCAGCATAAAAGCTAATGCTATTTTGAATCTGTGTGCACACGATACTGCTCCAGAGGAATTTCACATATTTCCTCTGAAATTAGTACAAACTGCTCTAATTTTCTTAAGGGACTTTAGAAGACAACTTTCCATTGACACACGGCCTTTTAGACCGGCATCAGAAGGAAATCCTAGCGATGACCCTGACCCTCTTCCAGCACACAGACAAGCCCTTGGAGAAAGGCTGTACCCTCGAGTGCAAGCAATGCAACCAGTAAGACTTACTTATCTAATGCACTTAATGATACATCGTTTTTGTCATCTTTTAATTAAAAACTTAATCTATTTGTTTATTATTGTATAACATAACAAACTATTTGAGCATGTAGGTCTGTTCTTACATTTTTGTAATTTTCTCAAGTTTTTGTTTCTGTAATTTGTCATTTAGCTTAGGAGGTATGTTGTAATGCATTCTATATTTAAAATATTAAAAGTTTCATGAAACCATATTTGAAAAATGAGAAAGCTGGAATAGAACAGTAAGACATATCATTTTTTTACCCCCAGGCATTTGCGAGTAAAATCACAGGAATGTTGTTGGAATTGTCCCCTGCTCAGCTGCTTCTGTTACTAGCTAGTGAAGATTCCCTTAGAGCAAGAGTTGATGAAGCAATGGAACTTATTATTGCACATGGCAGGTAAAGTATCAAGGATTTGGATAAGAAATGAAAACTGATTTTGTGGCCAAAGCAGATGTACTGTGCAACATCTAACTCTGATACATGCAACCTATTCCTTGCTTTGTTCTAGATATTTTTCTTCGGACAAGTGACTTACTGACTTCGGTTTAATCTCATCTGTTTGGTTTCAGAATATGACAATTCCTTATTGTGAAATTAAATCTGCCTTTTTTTTCTCTCCCCTTGTCAAGGGAGAATGGTGCTGACAGTATATTGGATCTTGGATTGCTAGACTCTTCAGATAAAGTGCAGGTAATGAACAGTTGCACAAATTAAATTTACTTAAGATCCAGTTGTATCAGTTAATTTTAAAAACCTTCCTTTATCATGCAGGAATTATCTTGTGGAGTTATCTTTTTTTTTATTTCTTTTTTTCTCTTGAAAAGATTATGCAGTAATTACTCAAAAGTAGAAACCGTTGCCATTAGGAAATATCATGGAAATTCTTAACCAATGGAACTTGAATCTTTGGGCCTAGTAGCAAATAGCTTGTTCACATGTGTCTGTAACTAGAAGTACATTTGTTAATCGCTGTTCTGATTTTCAAAACAGGAAAATAGAAAGCGACATGGTTCCAGCCGCAGTGTAGTAGACATGGAATTAGATGATACAGATGATGGGGATGATAATGCACCGCTTTTCTACCAACCTGGAAAACGAGGTTTTTATACACCGAGACCTGGTAAAAACACAGAAGCAAGGCTGAATTGTTTCAGAAACATTGGCAGGTATGCTACTATTAGCTTTCTAGCCTGAAACAATGTAGAAGATGAACATACAAAATACCAGAGCGAGTCCAGTCTGCAAAAAGGTTTTTTTATTACTTTTATGCTCGGTATTTCTCACCTGGAGCTAAATAGTGGAAAATGTGCACATGTCAACTTGAGCTTTCTTTTCCTGTTAAATTTTTGTTTTTATCTTTTTTACAATTTGGAAGTTTTATACTGCAGGAAATATTTTTTTGAAATTATATATGTCCGTGATTTTCTTTTGGGGATTGATAGGGCTGGAAAGCTAGCTGCTGCTTGGTTCTTAGAATATTTTGACTTTTTTGATGTGAGTTTGCTGAAAGATCTCCCATGTAATTTCTGTCATACCAAAACAAAACACAAACATTTATTTTCAGAATCCTAGGATTGTGCTTGTTGCAGAATGAACTGTGCCCCATCACGTTAAATAGACACGTAATCAAAGTTCTTCTTGGCAGAAAGGTAAGTTGAACATAGAAATTTGAATTTCCTCTAACTACATAAAATCTCATCTTTAAAACCCTTTTTTTTCCCTAACATGCATCTATTGACTAACAGTTGATATTGGAACTGCAAGGGTGCCTTTAAATTTAAATTGAGGTGTATTAATTTTTTCATTTCCTGGATTTTGAGCTGAGTAGATGTACTAGAATTCAGGTATTTGACTAAGATGGAATGGTTTGTAATAGGTGAGCCATTGACTCTCTTCAGAAACAGCTTACTGTCTCCCCTTTTTCTCTTCCTGAGACTGAAGACTCAAAAGAGATACACAGTACTAGGCAATAGCATCCCGGCTTACCGAAAAGCATTTTCTATGATATTTGAGAGAACTCATTGAATTGAACTGTAATTAAAATTCTGACTCTGGTGTATGTGTAATTTTATTCGGAGCAATCATCACCTAAACTTTTTGCAAAAATGCTTCCCCACCCCAATAAACACTAATTGTGTACTGCACATTTCATGCATTAGTCAGTAGCATTCTAAGTTCTGTCTGGTGCAACAAACTTACACCAAGGTTTGTTATGGCTGGTCGTTCCTTAAAAACAGTGTTGATCACATAATCAGTTATCCAACATAGATATGATCTTTAATGAAAAAGGGTTAATGGCAGAGAGATATGTGTCTAAATATCCCCCGATATCTTGCAAGAGAGATTCCCTTCTAATTCTTTTCTTCAGGTTTATTCTTCTTGACTATGTATTCCTTCTAGTTAAGAGTTGGATACGTCAAAGAATAGTTTAGTTTAGTTTAGTTTGTAGATGACTTTTCTCCAGGATGATAAAGAACAAAGAAGCAAGGAACTATAGAAAACAGCAAGAAGTAGACATTGGTATTTGAATTGTTGCAGACTGTGGTATGGAGCTACTGGGCCATCAGTCATTCAAATGTGTGTATATATAGCAGCAGTATGTATGTGTTTAAGTGGAGGGGAACTTCCAGCATTTTGGAGCACTGATGCAAATTGTTTCCAACTTCAGTCAAGCTCCATCAAATCTCTGTTGATCTAGGTGGTATGTAGAAGAATTTGTTTAAAAAAGCCCTACAAATTTTCTTTATAACCTCTGTACCCTTAATAGGGTAAGGAAAGGCTTTGCAGGTTTATCTTTACATTCTGCTAATGCATTTCAGTTGAGTATTCTAATATACCTTCAAAAGCCGGCTGAAAATAGGAGTTAGACTGCCTATATTTCCAAGTGTTTGTATGCTTTGTTACATGGGTTATGCACTGCTATATGCTAGTGCATAGATTAAGCACAGATCATGTAATTTTGAATATATTCTTAAACAACTGCTATGTTTCAAACAACTTTTTAATTTTTTTTTTTAATAGGTAAACTGGCATGACTTTGCTTTTTTTGATCCGGTTATGTATGAAAGCCTTCGGCAACTTATCCTGGCTTCCCAGAGTACAGATGCTGATGCAGTGTTTGCAGCAATGGACTTAGCCTTTGCAATAGACCTGTGTAAGGAGGAGGGTGGAGGGCAGGTAAGCACAGCTAAACCTGTGTCTGTAGTTTGAGAATTTGACACTTTATGCATGTTGTAATATACACATAATCCATGCTCTTCTCAAATGGCAAAGATAATGTTGTACTCTTCCTAGATTCAAATACAGTGTTCTCCTTTAAACATTGAAATGTGGGGTTTTTACCTTGGAGGTGATGTAGAGCCTACCATAAAGCTTGGATAGTGCACAGTCAATCCTAGGGAATCTTTAAAGCTAACCTGTAGTAGTGAGTTTTGCTTGTTTTTAGAGGAATGTTGAGCAATAAATACGTTGAGCACTGTGCAGCATACTGGGGCTGTTATAATAATCTCATTTCCTTTTTTCCTTTTTTTTTTTTCTTTCTTCCTCCTTCTTTTTAAATGGTCCTTGTTACTTTGCTGTAGGTTGAACTTATTTCCAATGGTGTAAATATACCAGTCACTCCTCAGAATGTGTATGAGTATGTCCGGAAATACGCAGAACACCGAATGTTGGTAGTAGCAGAACAGCCTCTACATGTAAGTCTTTGGTGGTGGGTGGTGGTTTTTTTTTTTTTGTTGTTGGTTTTTTGTTTTTTTTAAGTCTTACAGACTTATCTGTTAGTTAATTCTTTTCCTCATTATGGTATTGCTATTCAGGTTTCTTTTTTAAGTATTGACAGCTTGATTAATAATATTTCATTTTCTAATTTTTTGTAATTGTATAGCTGTTAATGCAGTACTGTGAAGACTGAGTACTTTGAGCAATTTCTTTTTTTTTAATAGAAAGATAATTCCTTTGAAACTTGATCTCATTGGTTAAGCATATATGTTCATTTATTGAGCTCAAATGGCATGTGTCCTGTTGCAATTTTTGCTTTGCATTTAGCAGCTATTTTGTTCTAATAATCTGTTACCTTTGATTTGTTTAGCTTTATACAAAGATTAAAAAGAAATTTCAAAATATTTACATAAATCACCTTGAACTTCTGACTTGTGTCCTTGTTTTTAAAGGAAAAATCAGTTATGAAACATACAACTTTGTTCTTATTTTACTAGCCTGGCAAGAAACCTAGCAATTGACTAGAAAATATTAAAAGTACTTTGGTTTTTGAAGTCCTTTTTAAATAAAAGTTATGAAATAATATATTTTTGTAAGGAATTAATGAAAGCTCAGTACTTAGAACCACTTACTCTGCCATATGATATTACATCTAAACTTGGTCATTTCTGCTGACTGTGGTTTCCTGCTGCACTTCTGAGATATGCTAGCAGATTGCTAGATTACCTCTGTGCAGTTTAAGTCCAAAATTCTCACAGAAGGAACATGTTCCTGCAATTAAGCTACTTGATCTCCATGTCTGCCTGTATTAATAGTTTGACTTGTTTATTTTAAGAGTGGAAAACCATAACATTTGTATTAATTTTGGTGCTTACTAAAACAAATTTATTCATGTCCTTCCATTTTGAAAATGGAATTTCTGATTTTTTCAGGATATTGCTTACTTACATGTGTGTGTATAACATTTTTAAAGCAGAGATGGCATGTGAGTGTCTGAGGAAGCAATGTAGAAATAACATGCAACATATGTTTTTCATAATTCTTATCAGATTCAGTGTAGCTCAGCAGAATACCTGAGCTTTTTAGCGTTAAGAGAATGCATTTGCTTCTGCTCCTGGTGAAATACTCGTTCAAACCATTACTGCTTTCTTTAGCAATAGTAGGTGGGGTTTAACAGATTGGTGCAGTTCTTTGTTTCAGAATATTTGCATCTCAGATGGTAAAGCTTTGAAAGAAAAGAACAGCTAGGAGAATAATGAATTTTGAGCTAATAGGGGATTTCACATGCAACTTTTCACTAATGCATTTAAAGTCAATCTGAAAGTGATATGGCTATAATGTCAATCTTGTGATTTTCACTTAAGGCAATGAGGAAGGGTCTCCTGGATGTACTTCCAAAGAATTCATTAGAAGATTTGACAGCAGAAGATTTCAGGCTTTTGGTAAATGGCTGTGGTGAAGTAAATGTGCAAATGCTAATCAGCTTTACCTCTTTCAATGATGAGTCAGGTATGAAATAACTTGGTCATTCAGAAACAGAGTTGCAGGGATAACTTAACACTGTTTGTTCTGTGTAGAGTCTCTCTTTGTTTCTCTGCAGAGTTACCAGCATTAAACTTAAACTGCCCTTTCTAATTTGACATCAGTTAATAAGTCACTGAAAGTCCTGATAAAATTATTACTATGTTTTTTACGTACCTTTGAAAATGTTTACCTTCAGCTGGGGGGAAGCACATTTACCAACTTTGCTGTCACTTGATGTTAAGTACAAGAATTGCATTATTGGTAGCATATCTTTCCTTCTGAAAGTTCTGACCTAACTTTAGAAATACAAATGTGATTAATGCAGTCTAATATTTCTTACATAATTTTTAAACTATATTTAGCTGTTGTTAGTCTTTTGGGGAGGGAGAGATTGGGAGTTGTACTGAGGTATGTCAGACTTAATCTTTTCATTCAGAAGTATGTGTATTAGTTTTGAAATTACTGGTGTCTCCAATATCAGGACTTTATGAATGGGATTGTAGCTGAGATCCAATTTGCAGTACATGTAAAACAGATCTCTTAATATTTATTGTACCAGCTGAATTATATATCTTTTTTTTATTTCACACAGGAGAAAATGCTGAGAAGCTTTTGCAATTCAAGCGTTGGTTTTGGTCCATAGTTGAGAAGATGAGTATGACAGAAAGACAAGATCTAGTAAGTTGTCCATTCCCAGTGGAAACATGCAGAAGAACTGGGATAACTTTGGCATCATTACTGTTTTTAACTGTGTCTACCTGCAGAGACTTTGTATGTGAAGAGTTAAAGTAGCATAGCAGGGTAGTAGGGTTTGATTAGACTTTCAGTTCTGGAATCATCAGGTGTGAATCCTAGACCTTCCCGTAACTGAAAGTAAGCATGGTGTGTCCTTATCCACATTCACAGGTCTCTTCTGGAAGCACAGTTACAATCTCTGTGCAGTTGTTCTTAAGCTGAGTAACTGTGGTTAGTCAACTGTTGTGGGCTAGTAGGGCTTTGAGGTTGAGTTCTCTTCCTGGATCATGGCTTCTGTGTATCCTGAGGGCAACATCTGTGTCCTCTCCATGAGAAACAGTAATGATACCATCTCCTTCTCAAAGCCCTTTAGGAATAGCTGATGAGAAGCATGAAAGAACTGTTCAGGAGGTTTCATTTTGGAAAATATGCCTGTAAATTGTGTTCCTTGTATGCTTCTTAAAACTATTTTTTTTTTCACGTCTTACTACTGAAGGTACTATCTTTCCTTTACAGTTTGCTAAAAGGAAACAAGGACTAATCTGAAAAGCAGAAAATGTAGAGCACATTTGTTAAGAAATATCTATGGTTACACTTTGGTAGTGACTCTGCTCTGCAAGTCAGTATTTCACACTTGAGACAATAAACCAAATATTCACTGTTGCTGCCTTCTTCTTGTGCAAATACTATATTGTGTAGTCACCAACTGGTTTGTGAGAGATTTCTGATGCATTTTGTATTAATGGCAGTCACCGTCTTCCAAGATAGATTTCGGGACATCTCATTTACTGAGGATTTGTTGATACAGGATCATTTTGAGTGCTGCTTTTACCAGTTTTTAACAGAAGTATATAATATAATGAGCAGTTGAGGAAAGGAAGTGAAGGAAGCTACTACAGAAGCATGTAGCGTGACCATTGAGTTTAGTTGGCCTAGTGAACAGAATATAGTATGATCAAACTTTCTGTGACTGTGCAGTTCTTCTTTAATCTGTCCCTACACAACACGTAGGCATTATGAATTTTAGCCTTGTACAGCAAAATTTTAAATGCCGTCGTCTTTTTTCAGGTTTACTTTTGGACCTCAAGTCCATCATTGCCTGCCAGTGAGGAGGGATTCCAGCCTATGCCATCAATCACAATAAGACCACCAGATGACCAACATCTTCCTACAGCAAACACTTGTATTTCTCGCCTTTATGTCCCACTCTATTCCTCTAAGCAGATTTTGAAACAGAAATTGTTACTCGCCATTAAGACCAAGAATTTTGGTTTTGTGTAGAGTATAAAAAGTGTGTATTGCTGTGTAATATTACTAGCTAAGTTTTGTAGATTTTTCCATTTGTCTATAAAAGTTTATGAAAGTTAATGCTGTCATACCCCTGGTGGTACTTTAAAGATTTAAATGCAAACATTCCTGTACTAAATTTGTAACGTAAAGGCCTAAGGAGCACTGGCAATATCTGATTGCAACAGTTTGCTAGTCAATAATTCCTTTGCCTAACCCCAGCCAAAGATGACAGCAGAACAATATAATTTACACTGTGATTTATCTTTTTGCTGAGGGAAAATATGTAAAATGTTCAGAAAATTCACTGCTGCCTTTGTGGAAAGTGTTTCAGCAAAGGTTCTTGTATAGAGGGAGTAGGGAATTTCAAAATAAAAAATTAAGTATGTTCTGTGTTTTATTTTAACTTTTCTTATGGTGTTTAATTTGTGGTTGGCTGCAGTTGTGTATCATGTATATTGAACTTGTAAAAAGTTCCTGACAGCTCAGATCCCAGAGTTGGGATCGTTCACTTATGAAACCACTTTCATTGCAATTTTTGTTCCGATTGCATTGAACTCTGGCGCATCAGATACCGTCACTAATATTTTGCATGTAATCTTTACCTTTAGTGTTTTTTGGGTTTTGATTGGTTTTTTTTTTTTTGTACATATGATGAGGCCAATGCACAGTATTTCATAGTTCACAATCAACATTTTTGTATCCCTGTTTCAGTGAACAGACAGTCAGGAGATTGTTCCACTACTAGTTCTAACCTGAAACTTGTACTACGTTATCTAACTATGTAAACTCAGCCTGGGCACTTTCTGGTAACTGTAAAATGTTTATAAGATCATGATTATTGAAGATACATTTTGGAAAACTTTAATGTTCGTGAGCAGCTTAACTTCTTTTGTATCTAGCCTTTTTTTAAGCATCTTGTTACAGTTTTTTAATAAAGAAATTACAGACAAAATACCAAGTCATACTGAAGAAACAATAGTTTTTATTTATTTAGCCATTTCTACTTCAGCTAACAGCATACACTAAACATAGTTGTTCATTAAAAATCTGAATTTTGTAACTGAAAAATTGACCTGCAGAAGACATTCAGCCCACATTTTACAGTTAGCAGAGAATCCTGAATGAAACAGGCCAGGCAACCGCTTCTTTTCACAGAATTGGTTTGAAGGGAAAGTGGCTTGTTCTGAAAAATCTCAAGGTAATTAGGTTAGCATAAAATTCTCAAACTGCATTGTAGTGGGTTCTACTGTATGTTCACTTTTAAAGTCGTTGGTTGCTTTTGGGGAGGGCAGTCTTTGACCGTAACCTAGGACTTGTTCTTCCCTAACGCTTGAGAGATTTTTGAGAGTTAGGAAGTGATTAATAAAGGAAGGAGGAGCTACTTCTGTGTCAAAACAAATTTCTGAAAGCTTAGCAGGCTGAAGTATTGAAGGTTAAGAGCTTTTTGTGGTGGTGATGTTCTCCCTCTTTCTCGCTTCTCCAAACCTTCAGGCCATGTTAGTGTTCTGGGGTTTTTTTTCTTCCTTTTGTTGGGAAGAGCTAAACTAACGTTCCGTCAAAATCTGAGTGGAATTCATCTTTGCCAGAGCTCCACTGGGTTTTCCTTTCTGTCAGCTAGTTGAGGATGACCAGAAGTTATCTACAGCTGTGATTTTCAAAAAAGCCTCTGTTTTCATTGTTGATTTAATTGCTAGAGGTATGGAGGACAGTTGAAATCAGAAGTTCTGATCACCAGTTGCCAAACTGTTGTTTTCTCAATAAGGGTGACTGGTTCAGGCTTGTGTAGTTAAACTGCAGATAAAACAAGTAAACAGATGTAGAATTATTTCTGCAGGTACTAATACTTCCTAAATCAATCATCCTAGAAGAGGATAGTTTCAATGTAGGAGGATTGGAGTCTATTCTGGATTTCTTGTTGTGACCTCCAGCGTATCTGAAGTTCAAAACTGTATCAGATTTTACTATGCTAGTATCAATGAAAAATAAAAAGCAGTACAGCTACACAAGTCTAGTATAGGTGTATTAGCATAGAGAAAATTTATACTGGTATGGCTGTTCTCATAGGAGGATAGTTGCAAAGGTACAAAGCAACATATACTTTATGCCTGGATTCTAACTGGTGTAATTACTTCCACTACCAAAAACGCCTCTAACTGAAATGTGTAAAGTTAGTAGAAAGCAACAACAGAAACTGTTTAGAATAGGCATCAAATCTACAGTCTGTAAAATAAAGCTCCCTCCCTCACAAAGCTTTGTGAGACTTGATGTATTACAAAGTATCCAAGGCCCTTGGATGAAAGGCCATATATAAATGTAAAATACTGTGTGTATATATATATATGTATTGTGTGTATATGTATATAAGTGTATGTGTATGTATAACATATAAATATATGTTATATGTATATATATTTCTGTATATAGCTTAAACATTTTTTTAAGTCCTGTAATGTATAGCTAGACAAAAATAATGCAGATAACTCACAGTAGCTCACCATATATACACACATAAGGCATTCTGATAAGTGGAGAGGGAATCTAGAATGATTTATGCTGTCGTCATTGACTTGAAATGTGTATGTAGCTTTATAAATAGCTTTTTTCCTCTGTATGGTATATTTAAACTATATCAAGATTTTAATAAGAAAAATGTTTATTAAAATCATACACCTCATCTCCCTTTGACTTAAGCCCTTCTGTTAGTTCACTTTTAAGATGTGGTAGAGAAACTAGTTAAGGGAAAATTCTGTAATGTTTACATTTTTTAATAGTCCAAATCCTTAGCTGTTCGTAACTGCTGAAACAGGAGGTAAAGGTAGCTACTAATAAAGCGTTATTACCACCTACTACACTAGTTCCTATTCTGAATCTAGGGAAAACTGACACCTTAGTGCTAACTTCCATGGCTAATTCTCGACGTTGGTTTCTGTTCCCTAGGTAACTGTATTCAGCACAGAAGGCAAATCGCTTTCTCCAGCTTTCTTAAGTTTCCCAGAAGTGAAAAATTGTACAGACTCGTCTTCAAGTGGCCTTTCCGACCTGTGTGGTTTGGGAGTGACTTTTCTTTCCTGCAAGTTAGTCATTTGGTCATTACATCTCATGCAGTGAAAAAGCTGTAAACTGGCAAATTTGTGAATCAAAAGCAATACCCTTCTTGTACAGCGGCAGTCATTCAGGGAGGCAGAGGAAAGGAAACTTCTCTAATCTCTTAACCTACATTTATCTTTGCACAAGTTGCACGATTGTGTACAGACCTGCTTCTGAAAGTTTAGTTCCACGTGTGCACCCAAAGAGAAGCGCATAGAGAGCAGGGCATGAACCGTCCCTCGGTCGTTAGCGGGCAGTGGGAGAAGTACCCCGGTCACCACCAACGCCTCCCTTGCCCTTCTGCGTCTTGCAGATTCAGCACGCCTCGTCATTCTTAACGCCACGTGAAAGACTTAGAAGTAGGTTAGTAATAAGCTCCTCCGGGGAAGCTTACTGCTCTTCTCCTTTAAATCCCTTTTTATAGTGTCCTCACAACCTGTGGATCATGTCTCCGTGTGTGAATCTGTAAATGCCATTCTGAGCTTTTTCTGTGTCTGTATCTTCGCTTCATTGACACTTGCATTTCTCTGGCTTCCTCTCTCTAGGGCAAACTACAGATACCTAGCTTAGCAGCTCTGAATGCCCTTTCTCTTTTCGAGCTTCGTACGGTTTCACCATTTTACATTCTCTTCAGTCTGCCAAACTAGAATAGAAAATTCTGCAAGTCTGGATTAACTAGATTTCGGTGCGTGTGGCACTTGCTTATCCCGAGGTCTGAATGTCCACACGCAACTGAAATGTGTAGGTGAATTGGTCATGCGAAAGCTTCAGCGACTTTCTTGAAGTCACAGTGCTGGAAGTTCCCACGTGGTCTGCGTGGGGAGGACACGAACAGGCGTCGCAGCTGGAATCTGGCCTCCACCGCAGCATAGTCATTGCCCGGCAGGACTTCCTAGCGTCATCAAGAGCACCAATGTTTCCTTTCCTAGTTGGAAATTGCTTTTGTGGTTTTTATTTGCAGCTATTTGAGTATCTTAGCATTGAGCAGATCAGCTGAACTAAGAAGCACAGAGGGCTTCTAATTTTTTATATATCTTTTAAGGATTTTCTGTGGAGTTGTCTTTAAGAGGACAACTTCATGTCTTGCTTGAAACACAAGACTGCAAGTGAGACTTTTTCCTCCCTTTGTCCATGGCTTTCTTAATAGCTATTCTTTGTCATTAAATATCATAAGTTGCTATTACAGTAATACACCATTTAGTATAGCAAGAAGCAGTCGGTTGCTCCCAAGTGTTTCAGGACCTTTTTTCCATAAAGGTGAGATGTTTCAGTATCCCTTGGCCAGTGACAATGGCAGCCGACACAAATGTGTATGTTCGAATACTATAGTCATGAGAACCTCTTGGAAAATAGGTTGTTCCCACAACTTGTGGTAAGGTTTCTCTGCAAGGAGACTCTTCTAAGAAAATAGTTGTTTTGGACATACTAAAGCTATTCACAAATTGATTTTCATACAATGAACAGTTTTAAGCTGAAAAAGATTGTTTCACTTTAATTTAGAAATGAAAATTCTTCAATTTACCTGAAATGGCATTCTTTGTATTGAAAAATAGTATTTATAAAGCGTTTTTAAGAGGCAGCTAAGTATTCCCAAAAAAAGTAATACCTTTTGGGGGAGGGAGGGAAGAGGCATTAATAGTTGTGATGACTGCATTTTGGATGTCTTAGTAGACAAAATTTTGGGACACACTTTGTATCAGTAGCTTACATTGCCTTGCCATGAAAGAGTAGCTTGCCCAAAAAGTTGTAATTGATGCTAGTATAGGTTACATTTTTTCATTGCTTTTATTATTTTCAGAACTACTAAATACAGCATGAACTTGCAGATTCATGTCTTTCCAAAGAAGAACATGACAGGCTCCTTTTTTTTTTTTTTTCTTTTCTCCTGAGTGGGACAAAATTACTCCGTTGAACAGAGCAAACTTTGGGAATGCAAAGCTGTGCTAGTAAGCCAGTAAGGTCTGGGTCTGTCCAATGGTGTACTAAAGGTGTGTGCTGCTGCTGCACCTCCATTAGTTGCAATTAGCAGAGTGAGAAAGCGGTTGCGAAGCCGTAGGCCGCCCTGCGGGAACGCCCGTTCTGGCGTGCCGCCTTGCCGCGGCTCTTCTCCCCTCCCTGCTGTGGAGGGTCCTGCACATCCAGGAAGTGCCGCCAGGCTTTCAGGACGTGACAGTGGAGGTGACCCTGTGGGT
Source organism: Phaethon aethereus (assembly GCF_964289735.1). Classification (NCBI taxonomy): domain Eukaryota; kingdom Metazoa; phylum Chordata; class Aves; order Phaethontiformes; family Phaethontidae; genus Phaethon; species Phaethon aethereus. The sequence continues at coordinate 23,749,586 of NC_138582.1, forward strand.
TAGAGTCCCTCCCCGTGCAGAAACACCTCCACAACTCCTAGCATGGACATTTGTTGTAAGTGAGCGCGGGTAAGGGGCCGTGGGAACCGGGGCAGGACAGCTGCCACGCCACCGGGTGGTTTGGAGCTAAGCAGTGAACACAGCTTCCACCACCCATCGGGGAGCTTATTCTAAATAGGACATCGCCAGTACGGCTGGGTCATCTGAAATCCTGCAAAATCATGCATAATGCTGTATTTCATATGTGTGTTTATTTTGCTTGTAAACTAGTTTATAGTTCCACAAGTGCTTTTCCATATTCCAGTATCACATATGTGATGTAATTAATTTATATAAAACAAAGGTAACAGAAGTTGGTGGATTTTTGTGGAGGTGCTAGAGCAGCCAACTGCTGTTCCATTAATCCTTGTGGTATATTTCCTTTGCAGTATTTTTCCTTTATATATTAACCTTTAGGAACCATGTAAGTAGAAGTTTGCTGTGTATCTGTACAAGGGCAGGTGTGACTTTAAGAAGTTATCCCCAAACACTTGAACTCCTTTCTATTAATAATGATATTAATTTGTGGTAGTTCTTAAACCTTGTCAAATACTCAGCAGGACAATCCATTATTTGGGGAATTTTGAAATAGCAGCCAGGATAATCAGGTTAGGGGGCTAAGATAATTGATAGGCAGGTCAATGTTGTTTAATATGACTAGAGTGCTTGAGTTTTTCTGCTTGTTTTTGGCACAGAAATTCCCGCGTCTCCCTCTTAAACCACCAGCACACTCTGCATTACACACACCAATATAATTGGTCAGTGTTAATGGGTTAGTTGGGTTTGCTCTACATCAGCCAGCGTTCCTCTAATCGTTTGCTCCGGACAAAAAACTGTAGTCCCTGGCACTCGGTATGCAAACGAGTGGAGCTGTTGTTGGATGTGAATATTAAGCAACTTGTGTGGGTATCTCTGGGTAATAAAACTTAAAGGCTGATTCAGAAAGAGCAGTAGTCAGGTAACAGCAGACGTTGTTAGTGTAAACTCACCTTTTCTCATTTACTGTTTGTGTGTTTCTGGTGCTCTGTTTAGTAACTTGCTGCTTAGGCACGTGTTTCTGCTCCTCAGAAAACTCAATGGAAGAAAAACAAAGCTGTTCTTGTGCTCAGGACCAGCATGGTCACCTGTGCTCCACAGATCTCGCCAATTAACTTTCCTCACCCCCTGCCCTGGTGAGGCTGGAGCTCCTCTCACAAGGCATAAAAAACCCGCAGGGGGCAAGATGGGTCTGGAGGAGCCCAGCTCCCACTTCCCATGCTCGGCAAATAGGCAGAGAGGAGGTCTCGGTCGCTCTGTGGTGGCCAGGTGCCTTTGAAAAAAAAATTCTGAAATTCTTAGTGACAGAGAACTAACAAAACCCAAGGTTACCTTGCCAAACTCTCTGCTCCCGGGCCAAGGAAAAGGAGACCAGAATCCCTGGAAGCCTCTACCTGTGCACTCTGTACCTTCCCTGGCTGCGGGGCCGTTGGGCGTGTTTGGCCAGCGCTTGGACTGGGGAGCACCGGGCAGCAGTCACGGGGATGGTGCACAGTGTCTATGGACTCATCTCCACTGAGGAATGCCAGGCCTCCAGGTCCTCCTCCTCCTCCTGAAGGGACCCCCCTGGGCTCCAGGCATTTCTCTGGGCCCCTGAAGAGCGGCTCTGTCCTGCTCTTGTGCTGCCCGACTGACTTGGTGCTCATAAACTTTTAGTTCTTGCTCACTGGTGTTTGCTTTTAGATTTGTGTCTTTGATTTCAGGTCTTTGTGACAAACCAGGCTGTGGGTGGCACTTTTCTTTTTTTTTTTTCCTATGGACTGTTGGATTGTTTTGGTAAATGACCCACGTCTAAAGGAAAGGGGCGCGAAGGGCCTGGCCAGCTTTGGGATGGGGAAGGAAGAGGAAACCACTGAACTCTGATGGTTCCCAGCTCTGGATGAAAACTCTGCTTGCAAGAAACGACAGAAAGAAGTGGCGATAGTGCTTTCACTGACCGTGTTTGCCCCCGCGGGCCCCTGCGAGCGCTACAACTACGTAGGTCTGTTACGCAGTTACTGGAGCGTGTTCTGAGGTCTGCATTAGCTCAGGAGTTGCAGTCAGTGCTCCGCCTCCCTCACCGTTCGGTCCCCGTCTGCCTGGGCAGCAGTGAGGGCCCGGAGACCAGGGCAAGCTGGCGCAAACGGGACCAGAACGCGGCTCGGGCACCTGCCCCTTCACAGAACAGCCTCGCTGGAGGCCGGGTACGGCTGAGCCCTTCACCACCGTCAGCCCAACGGGGCAGCGGCGGAGCCTGCCCGGCGGCCGCCTTAGTGCCCGCGGCCGAGGCAGACCGCACCCAGGCGCTGCAGCGGAGCCCAGGGTGCCGCCGCCGCCCTTCTCCGCCCGCCCCGCCCCGCCCCGCCCCGGAGAGGAGGAGCGGCCGCGGCCGTTCCCCCTTCAACCGGCACCGCCCTCTCGCGGCCCAGTCCCCGCAGGCCATGGGCGAGAGCCGGGGGCGAGCGGCCCTTCAGGAGGCGGCCGGGCCGGAGCGGGTAAGGCGGAGGCCGGGGCGGTGGGGCCCCGCGCGCCGTGGGCGTGCGGGTGTCTGCGGGAAGCAGCGCGGGCGTTGGCAACGCAGCCCTGCCCAGCGCTGTCGCGTCTCCGGCCTTGCAGACACCTGCCCGGCCGGGGCCCTGCCCGACCCGCCGGCTCCGCTGGGCTCTGCGGCCTCCCGTACCGCCGGCACGGAGGCGTCCCGGCGGCCGTGGCTTCGCCCCTGCCCGCCGTGGGGCTCTGCTGGCACGGCTCCGTGGCGGCGCCTGGGCTAGCCCTGGAAAGGGCGCAGGGTCGCCCTCGCGTCCTTGTGCCGCTCGGGCTCGGAGGGCCACGGGGAGCACTGGAAACGTTCGTGTGGTGGGCGACTGCAGTCAGCCAGGACCAGGGCCTGGCGCGGGGCCCTGCCGCCCTGCGGGGGTCTGGGCTTGCAGAGCTGTGCCCGCCTGGGGCGGGGAAGGCAGAGCTTGTTCCCTCTGCCCCGAGCTGCCATGCAGGCAGGCATGGGTGTTGCTGGGTGCTCCTGTCTTCCCAGTCCCTGTGGGCCCGGAGAGTCTGCCCCCAGGAGGTGTCCGAGCTCCATTCAGGCTTCTCTCTGGTTCGACCATGCGAAGCCAGGCTGAGGTGTACGAGGGTAAAGGATCTTTGTGGCAGATAAACCCATCAGATCTTCCCAAGGCTTCATGTCTCAGCAGTACTCAAGTTTCCAGAAACTGGAGTGTGCTGTGTTAAATACAGCCGTAAAAATCCCTCTGTGAGCAGTGGCTTGCTGTACCCACAATGAAGAGGCGCTTGCTCTGGCCTGCCAGAGGCAAGTGGTTAGTCCTGTGAATCCCCTCGGGCGTGCAGAAGCAGCAGGCGTTGTGCTCTGCAGCTGCTGTGCAGTGGAAGGCATCGCTGCCGGGAGTGCAGGTGATGTTCCCAGTCTCACTGCTAGCATGGCCTGTGCTGCCCAGGGCTGGCAGGAGGCCTTTGGGACCTCATGGGATGCACATGCAGCCTCTTACCAGGGCTTATGGTCGCATACCATGAGATGGTATGTGCTACATCAGAGTGCTGTCTCTGCCAGTGCCTTTAGCTACTATTGATGTAGGGCATGTAACAGATGCACATGTAGCCCAACAGCTATTGCTGTGGGGGAGTGGTTGTACATATGTATATATATTAATTGTTTCTTCGTTTGATGAATTTGAAATTAATGGAAAGAGCTTCAGTACCACTAGGCAGTCTTTGTTGTCCATTGGGTTTATTGTCATCACCAGCAGAGTTATCTTTAGCAGCTGCAGAATAACTGGGATATGATGTACTGGAGCGTGTCCAGCAAATGGCTGATGATTAAGAGACTGGAGCACGTGTTGTACGAAGAGAGGCTGCTAGTGCTGGGTCTGTTCAGCCTAGGGAAGAAGAGGCTCTGGGGGATCTAATAGATATTTGTAAATACCTGATGGAGGGAATAAAGGAGATGGAGCCAGGCTCTTCTCATTGGTGCCCCATGATGGGACCAGAGGCAATGGGCACACACTGAAACACAGGAGGTTCCATTTCCACGTAAGAAAACACTTGTTTATTGTGAAGGTGGTCAAATGCTCGCACAGGTTGCTTACAGAGATTGTGTAGTCTTGTCACGAATGAGTGGTTTAGGCTGCTTAAAGAATCATTGCCAAAGGTATTAGAAGGCAAATGATTTTAATATGAATCTGCAAAAAGTGCAACTTAACAGGATTCGGTGGCAAGGTCCACTCTATTAGTTATGGAGAAGCATACAACTAGAAATTAGATCAGATTTGGGTTGGAATGATGTACATGTGGATTGGGAGGAATGATTTACACATGGTCAGGAAAATCAAGTCAGAATCGGGGCTGTGTGATTTATCAGTGGATCAGGGAAAGAAGATAGGGGAGACCATCCTGTTGCATCATGAGGTTCAGAGTGGACCCCTTTACTTTCTAAACGCCTTCTCAGAGAGGAGTCTAGGTGTGGCTGAATCCACTACTAGTCCCAGATTTTTTCAACAGATTATGACTAGAGGATTTAAGTGCAGGGATCTTGGTGTGATGATTTAACATAGGATATTTTTGTGTTTTGTGTAACTTTAGAATGGCAGCGATCTAATGAGGAATAGTAGCAATCTAAAATGCACTAACACTATTAAGGTAAATCACAATCTTGGATTATATAATTGTCTAATAAAGCCTAATAACACAGCAACTTAGTTAAAACTTCACAAGATTCTCTAATTACACACACCCACAGATATATACAAAGTTATACCTGTTAAAAATTCCCCTTGAGTTCAGGAAGATACTCACATTGAATGCCTTTGCATTTCTCAATGGGTGAGGGTTGAGTCTCAAGGAGCAGGGATTTCAGCCCAGTCTTCTTGTCAGTCTTGAGTGATGGTCTTCTGAACTTTTAACTTGAGAGTTCATGAGCTCTTGAGAGGTGTCCTGCTTGGAGGAAGATGCTGGTCACAGCCTGCTGCGGTCCAGGAGAGCGCAAAGGGTCTTGCTGAGAACCACTGTTTATGGGGTCGGGAGGTGGTTGACTCTAGGCATCAGTAAATTTCCACCCTTGCCACAAATCATTTGCTGGTAATTGCTAGAATTCTTGAAATTCCAGCGACACTGGCACTGATCTGTCCAGGTGACAATTAGACAAAATATGTTCTGGCGCTATTGGAGGAGGATTAGTTACTCCTGCAACTGATAGTCCTGAGGCTGTCAGTACCGTTGTCTGCCTTAGCTACTCAAGAGTGCTTGGCACCGTCAAGGAGCTCTCAACTGCCAAACTCTCTGCTCCCAGGCCAAGGCTTATTGAGAGCTGCACGTGCAAGGTGAGGGAAGAAATGCACCACCACAGTCCTCACCCTGACTGAAGTCAATCCACGTCTTTCTCACAGTGTGGTGGTGTGGTCTCCTCTTGCCTCTGTGCTTATAAACACAGCAATGTTATATTCCTGTTGTAATTTTAGGGAAATTTTTATGTTAGGTATTAAACAGCATTGTATACATGAGGAGGTTCTTGTAATAGCATAATCTGATGTGTCAAGTGCAAAGTTTTGATGTATAGAACAATGTTTGACAATGAACATAGTATAACAAAAGTTAGAATCATGATGGGGTGTAGCATCCGATTCAGAGTTTCAGTTACTGTGGGAGACCATTAGAGTGTCCCACCGGTGGTCGTCCCCATCTTTCTTCGCTCTTTCCAAGACACGGTGTATCTCCTCCCATCATGATGAACGGTGGTTAAGAGTTTTGTGTCCATTGTTTCGGAGGTGTTCTAGCAGTTGATGTAGGTCATTGTGTAGCAACAGTTTTCTCACCAATGTGAGATTTATTCCAATAGGGGTAGGCAATAAATCTTGAGACTCAATGTATAATTAAATTGTAACAATTGATAAGATGTGATAGGAGATGAATAATTAAAGTATCATCCCATAATTTTTGAAAAGTTACAATGTTTGAATGGTTACTTCTCTTTACAGTGGCGTCATCTGCAAATATAGAATCACAAAGGGTTCTTCTACAAACACATCTATGCGCAATATATACTAGCACAGTTTCAGGGGTTTCATTGGGGTGTACTTCAAAATGGCAAACATTTTGCTCAGTATCAAGACAGATGTCTTGAGCCTTGATGGTATTACTTTCACAGATAAATCCCTGTTGTTCCTGTGTAACACATGCATCAACATCAACAGTTAGCATGGCCTGTTGCAATAGGACAAGGGGTAATGGCTTTAAACTAAAAGAGGGTAGATTTAGACTAGATAGAAGGAAGAAATTTTTTCACAATGTGGATGATGAAACAGTGGCACAGGTTGCCGAGAGAAGTGGTAGATGCCCCATCGCTGGAAACATTCTAGGTCAGATTGGATAGGGCTCTGAGCAACCTGATATAGATGAAGATGCCCCTGGTTATTGTAGGGGGGTTGGACTACATGACCTTTAAAGGTTCCTTCCAACCCAAAGATTCTATGGTCATGATTACTCCAAAGGCAGAGTGCGAGAATAGATTGTGTAAAAGTGAAATTGTACCAGCAGTCTGGTTCTGGTATCTTATAGCAAGATTTCTCATTGTCTTTGGTTCAGAAAAATTTGTATAATATGTTTTAATTTCAGTGCATTTTTTTGTGGGTAGATTCATTGATTGCCTGACACCCAATTTTTATTTCTTCCCCTGGTGTGGCCTGAAGTGATAATATTTGACAAATGTCATTGTTGTTATGAGAGATTTTAATATTTTGGTTATGCAGTGTCTCCCATCTTCAGTCATTCTCTAGATATGCCTCGTTTCCATGCATGACAGAAGTAGCAAGATTCAGGTCTGTCTTATTTTTTGGTTGGATCTTAACACTTCCAGTGTAGTTTAGTAGTGCATTGTCCCAAAGATTCTGTGCCTAAGTTGGAAAGATCATACTTATCCCCATTAAGAGGGAAAGCAAGGTTGAGTTGAGAGCATTCTGCTGTTGTCGTTGCTGCCATCGAGGTAGGTCCATTTTCTCCTGTAAAATAAAAGAATGTTTTGGTGGGGAAGGCCGACCAGGTTACCCCTTTTTATGATCCAGGATAAATCCATTGTGCACTAATTCTGTGTTTTGCACCATTACCATCAGTAGCTTCCCAGGCATGTAGGCCACAAGGTTTAATTAGAGTCATGGGCACAAGTGCCAATGGGTGGTCAGTTAACCATTACAGGTTGTCCTGGTTGTAGTGTTGTCAGATACTTTCTTTGCTCAGCAGGTGGAGCACTAGGCTTAGCCTTTGAAAAGAATGCTCGACTCACTGGGCTCCCAGTGGGCCCATATCGATTATTTAATTGATGAAGCACTTTGGAAAGTTGAGTATCTCATTGGGCCTTTTGTGGCTCAAGACCCTTTTTCAGTAAGTCATTAGCTCTTTCTACCATCCCATTTGATTGAGGGTAATATGGAGTGTGGAATACCCATTGAATTCCTTCTTGTTTTGCCCATTCTTGACCCTCTTTGCATGAAAAATGTGAGCTGTTACTGCTTTGGATGATGTCAGGAGTAGGTAGGCTGGAGAACCAGGATGATAGTCCTCGTATTGTATTTGGTCAATTTGCTTTCTGACACTTAGTTGCCATAAGCAAACTGGAAAGTATTTCTACTGCTGTGAGGACATATTGATAACCTGCAGAGGATTTGAGTGGTCTGATATACTCAATTTGCCATGTAGACCATAAAGTTTTCCCTTCATTGATATGTAGAGGTGGTGGTTTAGCAGAGTGATCTGCTTGTAGCTTTAGTCTACGCTGGGGACATTCTGTAAGGATAGTTCCACAAGCTTTTCTCTTTATAGGCCGGCCTTTGCTTTGTGCAGCAAAGTACTGCTTTACCTGTGTGGCTAGATCTTGATGTAACCATTCTCCCAGTCAATACCACTCAGAATCTAAGGTGATTTTTTTTTTTTTTTAATCTTTGTTAACTCATCCACCTTTTGGTTCCAGTTTGTGGCTGGTTTATTATCCTTAGCATGAGCTTTCACCCATCCTATCTTGAATGGCATTTTCCTGGCTATACTTAATAATAATTGCCAGTCTTGAGTTCGCCAAACTGGAGATCTATTCACTTCCCAGTTCAGTGATTTCCACCGACAGAGCCATTGTGTGGCACCAGCACACACGGTGTAGGAGTCTACGTATACGACTTACACCCTGTTTTGTGTTGCTAGAATAACTGCTCTTAATTCTCCCGCTTGTGCGCTGCTTTCACCTTCTTCTATTATTTGTTTGCCAGTGGTAATTTCTAATGCAACAGCCCTGTATTGCCATTTATCATTTATCCTTTTTACTGAGGCATCGGTGAACCAAATGTTTTCTGTAGGTGTGCCCTCGATAAGAGCAGGTGCATCTAAAATTGGTGAAGGTTTAGAAGGTTGTTGTAACGCTAGTGGGTCTGCACTTATAGGAATCTGTAATTTTGAAGCTTTAGTATATCCTTCTGTTAATTGCAGTTCATCTGCTACTCCTGTCAAATAGGCATACTGCTTTCTGCCTGTAGACTTCTGTGCAATTCCTTTTTGGGGAGCAGTTCCCTTTAGGACTGTTTCTAACAGGTTAAATGCCCCTCTAGTCTGAACGAGTTGTCCCTGATGTATTTGCTCAGCTTGTTTTACTGCTTGGACTAAAGATAAAAGTTGCTTTTCCCATTAGGAATATCTCTGTTCTGTCTCTTTACGTGGTGCAGTCCAGCTGAAAGGTCTCTTTGGTCCTTCAGGGCCAGTTTGGAGTAGATTACAGTAAGTACCATGTTCAGCAAAACTCCATTCTGCTATAATAGGGTCATGGGGGTGTACTGGTCCCAGTGACTGGTATGTTTTTAATTCCTGTATTAAGGTTTTGATTGCCTTCATGTTCTGGGTCCCATTTTCATGATTTTCCCTTTCATAAAAGTGAGTACAGTGGACAAACAATGGTAGAAAATCCAGGTACATGTTTTCCTCAATATCCTAGAGTACCCATAAGCTGTTGTAGTTCTTTTCAAGAGTGGGGCATCTGCAATTTTTCTATTTTATTTAAGGTGTCCAGTGGAATTGCTGCGCTACCTGCAGTTCACCAAGTACCTAAAAATTTTGTTTCTCTGCTTGATCCCTGACATTTTTCAGGTGGGATTTCAGCTTCTGATTGGTATAGTGCTTGCCACACTGCTGTTGCTGCTTCCCCCACCTTTTCAGGGGAGGTCCCTCTGATTAGAATATCACCTATATATTGGTACAGTTTCACATCTTGAGGGAGTACGACTGCCTGGAAAAGTTCAGCAAGCGCAGCATGAGCAATCGTGGGTGCATGTTTATATCCCTGTGGGAGTCTGTTAAAGGTGTATTGTACGCCTTCCCAAGTAAAAGCAAATTTCTCTTTATCCTTTTCTTGTAAGAGGACCAGAAAGAACCTATTTTTTATGTCTAGTGCTGCCGTCCACAGGTGTGCGGCTGCTTGAAGCGTGGCTGTTAGAGTTGCAATATCAGGTACTGCAGCTGTTAGTGGGGCTGTGTTAGCATTTAAGCGCTGGTAATCAATAGTTAATCTCCATCTCCCATCCAGTTTTCTGGCTGGCCAAACAGGTGAATTATATGAGGAGTGGTTTCTGGAGATGATTTGTCATTTTTCCAAATCTGCTATTACCTCAGAAGTTCCATTTCGTGCTGCAGCAGGAATCGGATACTGCGGGATGTTAGTAATTTTTTGAACCTGGGAGCACAGGGGCTGCGCGGAGTACCCACACTTGTAGCCTTCTGCATTTTATCAGGCTTGGGGTCGATTTTTCAGTTGAAGGACCACACGCTGCTGTCTGGCAGAGGCCAGGTTCAGCCATTGAAAACATTGAAACCCAAAATATTTTCATCGTGATCTTTAACTGAAAAGGGAGCAGAGGAGCCATAAATTGACCTTGGCAGTTTGGCAAACAGCACTAGCTCCGTTTATGCCAGTGATTTTAACTCTTTGCTGTCTGGGTTGTATACCCTGTTTCTCAGCATCCTATAGTGTTAATACTGAAATTTGTGCTCCTGTATCTATTAGAAATTTTATTAATTGTTGTCAAGGACCAACTGGGATCAAAATATATGGACTGTTGTTATTTATCCATTGATAGGGTTCCACTTGCTAGACAGACAGACCCAATTGTCATCCAGGAACTATTTGTTTTTTGATCTTTAGTTTTGGGGGGGGAAAGAGTTATCATTCCCTCTCAGAGCTGGTATTGGTGTCTCAGTGTTAAGAGTGTTTCCTCTCTGATTGTGTCTCTGGAATGCATGAATTAGATCCTGGATAGTGCTAGTAGATTGTCTTTGAATTGTAGCTTGAATCAGGATGCCTAATGCTAATGATTGATCATATAGTTCTCTCCACCTCTGAGCTCTGGGCTGATGATCAATGGGTTCCAATCCTTGGGAACTATTTTGAGGTGTTTAAGTTGTTTAACGTTACGACCTGTAGTTCTGCTTTCCTTAGGTAAATCACCCCATCCTATTTCTCACCCATGATTTATGATACCATTCATAAGTGTTGACCAGGTAGGGAGATTTCTGTGTATTAGTTTGTCTTCCTGTTCATCACCAACATTCCTTATGTCTAATGGGGCATTGAAATCTGTTATCTCTTCTAATTTCACCTCATTTTGCAATGACATAAGGTTTGAGTGCAGCGTGGGCTCTCTTTATTAATGACTTTAGCATTTCATGATTTACAACTGCTGATATAGGAACACTGGGGAGGCCATGTTCATGCATAGCTTGGATATAGACAGCTTCTGTAATACCTGTGGAGAGATCATTTAAAGGTTTGATGGGTATTAACAGAGGCTCTCTGCTCTCCCATATATCTATTCCACCAGCCCAATATGCCACTCTGCTTGGGATTGAGTGGGGATCATTTGGGAGTACAGGGACAGCATTTAAAAAGACACCAGGACCCCCAGATCCTCTGGCCTCATTACCATTTAGCAAGATTCTATCTCCCCCAGTTAAACATACTCACCGTAAATACTCAGTCTCAGTTTTGCCTGGCTTATGGCCGTAGTGTTCTTGTAAATTAGCCATCTGGGTTGGATCGAATAGGATTGTTTTTCGGGTACAATCTCCTGCTCCACCTCGAGGTCCTGTGGTTTCCTCTGTTATTATAATGGGCTTGACTTCACAGACAGGGGAATTTGAAGGACTGAAAGAATAGTTTTTCTCTGGTTCATTATTGTTGGAGTCACCCCATGGGTTCTCGTCCCAATCTTCAGGGAATACAATGAATTTCCTAATCTGCACAATGTCAGGGGGATGGGGAGCCCATATAAGCATAATTTCAACTTTTTCCTGCAACTTTTGTTGTTTTTTTTTTTTTTTTCATTTTCATTCTGTAACTGTTTCTGCAGCTGCTCAATTTTCAAGGACAGTAATAATTCAGTTCTTTTCCTGCCTTCCGTATCTTTCTTTAGGTCCTGCTCCCTTTTATTGTTCTCCCTATCCTGACAAGCAGCTTCTAGGCAGGTGCAAATAATTTTGCAAAAACATTTTGCAAATAATTCCTTCTCCTTTTCCATCCTTTATGTGGCCCCTGGCCTCCTTTAGCTGTTTTTTCACGGCTTTCCAATCATGCCAGTTATCACAAGCCCATTCTTTTGAGAATTTGGGACTCAGACTTACTCCATACTTTTTTAAGTAATCGGTTATACCACTTGCCATCCTGCCAGCTGTGCCAGTTTGTTGCAGATAAGTGGTTTAGGCTGCTTAAAGAATCACGGCCAAAGGTATTAGAAGGCAAATGATTTTAATATGAATCTGCAAAAAGTGCAACTTAACAGGATTCGGTGGCAAGGTCCACTCTGTTAGTTATGGAGAAGCATATAACTAGAAATTAGATCAGATTTGGGTTGGAATGATGTACATGTGGATTGGGAGGAATGATTTACACACGGTCAGGAAAATCAAGTCAGAATCGGGGCTGTGTGATTTATCAGTGGATCAGGGAAAGAAGATAGGGGAGACCATCCTGTTGAGTCACGAGGTTCAGAGTGGACCCCTTTACTTTCTAAACGCCTTCTCAGAGAGGAGTCTAGGTGTGGCTGAATCCACTGCTAGTCCCAGATTTTTTCAACAGATTATGACTAGAGGATTTAAGTGCAGGGATCTTGGTGTGATGATTTAACATAGGATATTTTTGTGTTTTGTGTAACTTTAGAATGGCAGCAATCTAATGAGGAATAGTAGCATTTTAAAATGCACTAACACTATTAAGGTAAATCACAAGACGCATACTGCATTAATAAACAGGCTAGGTAATGAGTATTAGTCTGATAAAACTTTAGCTAAGAGGAAAGGAAACTAAAACAGAGAAAGGCAGGACTGATTCATAGCCTGCTTGACAACTTGGAAATGGAGCCTGTCTGTCCCCAGAAGGGGCTAGGGGAGGTGGGTCGAGGGGGAGGTTCCAGTATGCTGTAGTCTCTGTGGGCTGGCCCTTCCTTTTTTTAAAATAAAAAAAAAAATAAACCCACTTTTTTTTTTTTTTTAAAGACTTCTATAATTTTGCAGTTCTGTGTGGTGATCATTCTCAGGGTCGTGCCACCACTCTGAGTCTTGGCTTCTAGAAACCATCCTTCTCCTTTCTTGGCATTAGGGCTCTCCAGAGCATATACGCTGTATCATGGGCCTTTTTGTCTTCTCTCGCCTTTCTGTCTCACTGTGCACTGACAGTATTTCAGGTGTGTTGACCCCTCTCTCTGTGGCCTGTGGCATGGCAGCTCTTAAAGACCGTTGGAAAAATATCGAGTGCTCCTTGTCTCAGTGTTGGTCTCCAGTTTCCTGCCATGCTGGAACTTTGCTTTTCCTGTGCTCTGCTTCATTTCTGTATACCAGAAGTATTTTTCAAGTTATGTCCTTGCATTATGGGCCCTGCATGCTGGCTTTTGAATGGCTCAGGAACATCAAGGCTGAGGTTAGTAACTGTTAGTCCACCTTGTTAGGCTGAAATAAATACCTGGGGAGGGTCCCCAGGCAGTACAGAAGGGGTTTGATAAGGAAAACACTGGGCTAACAAGGAAGATTTCTGGTGTTTCCTTTTTCAAGGGTGACGGCTGGTGCGGAAGCAGATGGAAATGCTAGCTGCATGGCAGGCCCTGAGAAGGTGTGTGCTAAGGCAGGGTGCCATCCCCGCTGGGCCCAGATTCTCCGCTGTGACACTTCCAGTGGGTTACTGCAACTGTCTCTGTGTCCTGGGAAATACAAAAGGTCTTGCACTCTCATGGGCTTCAGCAGAGACTCCACAAGATGATGCTGGGAAATTTGTCTCATGTAAGTGAGTAATATTTAAAATTATAATAAAGTGGTAAACTTGTAACCCAGAATGTGCTTCCTGATGTGTTTTCTTTGGGAATCTGTGGTACGTATGCCAGCTATGCTGTGTGCATGTGTGTTTGTTTTTTGTTTGTTTTTTTTTAAATGTGAGTAGAATTATTTGCTTGAGGGTATTTTCCAAATTGAAGTAAAGGATTACTTTTTATTATGTGAGTGGTTACTAGGAGACTGGGTCAGGAAAGGAATTTGGCATCTCCCAGGAGTGTAGAACCAATGATATTCAAAGCCTTTTGCTCCCCTTCCCTGCCATATTATATGTAATACCTCGTATACTGCCTGTGGTTAGTTATCCCCTACAGCAGTGTCAGCAGGATCCCAGAACCGACGCAGAAAGGCATTCTGCTGGCTAAACTCTCGATCACTGTGAGTTGCCAGCCCTTCTGGAGAGGCTGTGGCATGGTGTCCTGACAGCTCTTCACAACGGTTGTCGTCAGTTGGTGCTCAGTGATGCACCTAGCAGGGATGCTGTCTGGCGTTGATCCCGGGAGCAGATGTCCGCAGCTGGAGGCGAGATGAGGGCCCATGGAGTGCCCTCTCTGTGCTGCTCCTCACTGGCCCATCTCCTAAAAGTCAGCTGTGCCCACCTCGGCCAGGCTGGTCACTCTCTGAAGAAGAGCTATGTGCAGGGGTTGCGGGGTGGGGATGGGTGACTCCAGGCAGGGGTTTTCTTGCTGCCTGCTGTTGGAAAGAGAGGCACAGAGCTTCATAGCGGCACTTGAGGGACAGCCTCCATCAGAGTGGCCTCCAACCCCACACGGGTGTGCGGGCTGCCTTCTGCTCACCGCAGGGTTGCATACAAGAACCTCCGTGCAGAGACTCGCTGTGGCACAGGGCTGTTCCTCTACTAAACGGGATTAGTTGCTGTGATTTCCTGGCATTTTTAAGAAAGTCCATCCAGGCCTGAGTGGCTCGATGTGAAGCGAATGATTTGGAGCTAACCTGGGCGGTGAGCCCCGCGGAGCTGTGCTGGATGCGGGCTGGCGGCAGCGTGCGGTGACCTTGCGCTTACCTCCCCACGTGCAGTACCGCAGCGGCTGATGTCGTCTCCCGGGGCAGACTTCCTCCTCGCGCTGCAGAAGGGCTTTCTCCTTGGCACGCAGGCGCCGGGCGCTTCCTGGCGCCGGCACACCTGGGATGGGGGTAGCTGGTGGGAGCAGTGCCGGGCAGAGCCAGGCGGACACAGGCAGCGCTGCCACCCCAGCAGCGGCGGCACGGATGGAGGGCGAGGGGGCAGGTACCCTGGGGACGGGTAGTGCGGCCACCCGAGGAGGGCAGGTGAGTGTCTGTGTGACACGGCTGGCTTTTGAATCACACCTTTGGGATATGAAGAAGGGGAGGAATACGTAATGACAGCCTTAACCAGAACTGTGTTCTACCTTCAGAGCCCCTCTCCGAGTGCTGCTGAAAATGGCTTGGACACTGACGAGGAGCCTCTTCTCAGAAAAAACCCCCGCCGGTTCGTCATCTTCCCCATCCAGTACCCAGACATATGGAAAATGTATAAACAGGCTCAGGCCTCCTTTTGGACGGCAGAAGAGGTGAGCCCTGGGGCCAGTGGGTTGGCACAAGGCGCTCAGACCGGGGTCCTGGCGCTTCCTTTGTAGCTCTGCTGCTGGCGTCTGTGTTGTAAGGGTTGGAGTTAATTGCATTGAACATGAGGCGCCTGCACCAGAGCAGGCCTCCCTTCGTGGATGGTGGAAAGCAAGCTGCTTCCACAGGGCGACTCAGCGGAGCAGGTTAGGTGTTTGGTTTAGGACAAGGTGGAATTGTATCCTGGGGCATGTCCTTGGTTACAGAGGGAGCCTAAGTCAGGTAGCTCTGATTTGTGATCAGATAGCTCCTACCCTACTGTGGTCTCTGTATCTGCAACTAATTCCTTGCCCATGTAAAGTGTACTGGGCACTTTCATGTGCATGCTGTTCTTTAATGTTAAGCACCTATTTTCCAGAAAGATGGTGGTAATCAGGGACACTTGATAAAAATTTTTCTAATTGACTCTGGATTGCCCTGGTTAGATGCCTGCCCCATGTTATAATGCAAGCTGTAAGTTTTTCCCTGAGGTTGCTGGTTAGCCAGACCTTAGCAGTACTTGGCTCGCTACGCTTGCAGCAGTGGAGGCTTCTGAACACTGCACTGATGTGGAGAGATTACCTTCCAGCTGAGCTGATTGTTCCAACTCGAAGCTTCTGCAGCCTTTGCTTGTTTGTGAGCAATGATCTGCAATTGCAGAGGAGTGAGCTGAAAGCACTGGGAGGCTCTAAATAGGCCAGAAAGCAGCCTGGCATGGCGAGGAGCAGCTGTCTGTAGAAGTGCTATTCCATTGCCTGCCTGGGAGGCTTGCTGCCCTGTTGCAGCAGGGGGTGATTTAAGCTACTAAAGAAAAGGCTTTTAAACTCCTGCCTGATCGGCATTGCCCTTTGACCATATGACTGGTTCCTTCTTCCACTGTTCTACCATCTGTCGGTGCATTTCCAAATGAACTGGAGAGTTAACTAAAATTGGTTCGTGCATGTATGTGTTTATATACACGCACACACATATATATATGTAAGTTTTTAGGCCTCCATATTTTTCACATCTGGTCCTACTTAACTGCTGCGGTGGTTCAGAAAACCCTACAAACAAACAAACAAAAAAGGCCTATGCAAGGAAGTTGTGGTTTTCTACCTTGGCTAGAATTCAGTCTGGTAGACAAGAGCAGTTGCACAGCATTCGCCCCATGCCATTCTTTGGTGGGATGGAGGCTGAACACCTGCCAAAGGCAGAAGTCTTCTCAGTCCATCTTCTGGGACACCTGGGTATAGGTTTCTCGGAGTATCAGCATTTACTTCAAGTAGGGTTTAAGTGTCACAGGGTGAGCTCCGCTTGTTGGGGCATGTTCATACTCATGACAAGAAGATACTAATTCTTTTCACAATCTCATTTATTTATAGTTCAATAGGCACTGATTTTTATTCCAAATTACAAAAATGTAAACTGTGAAGTAAACACGTGATGTTACTGTTGCAGAGGAAGACAGCAATACTGCAGTGTGTCTGTTGTCTTTTACAACCACATGTATTTAAATTCTCTACATGTAAAGATTTGAGAGCAGACACCAAAACTCTGCCTCAGTTACTTCACTATGCTGCGTTCATTCTTACAGAATGACAAACTCAAACGGGCAATCATGTTTTCTTTTTTCTTTTCATTAGGTTGATTTATCAAAGGACCTTCCTCACTGGAACAAGTTGAAAGCAGATGAAAAATACTTTATCTCTCATGTTCTGGCATTTTTTGCAGCCAGTGATGGAATTGTAAATGAAAACCTGGTGAGAAAGCTTTACAGAGGGCTTGAATACTTATCATTTTATTGGCTTATTGGCTTTTCATTTTGGTTTTCTCACATTAATGCATAAGTTTATTAAATGTGTACTTTTTTTTTTTTTCCTCCCATCATCTCACCTTTGCCAAGGGGAATAAGCAGCTTGTTTTGCTGGGGCCAGTGACTGAGTTAAATTGGGTCAACTGTAGTCAGCAAGACTCCAAATCACATCACTCTTGGACACAGTTTTTAAGCTCGGCCTTCTGCCTGGCTGTGTTGATCTGCATTTCTTAGTGAATTAACAGAATGCCACTGTCCTTCCTGTACTTGTGTTAGATGAGAAGTAGGGAGGGCTTGGGCTGTGCCATGCTCTGTATTCTTCCTTTTGGTAATACCCATTTTGCTCTTGCTGAACGGCATCCTAGAATCTTTTAGGGCTGCAGGTGGGTGCTGCTAAAAAGGTGGGGAAATCTTCTGCTGAAACTATTTCTGGGCTGCAGAATGTCTCACCACAGGTTATCAGTGGTATCTGATGGCAAATGCCCAGTTTAGATCTTGAATGTCTGTAACGTGTAGAATGTCATAGTATATGTGCATATATTGTATGAACATGCCTTATGTCACGCTGTTTACGTTTTTTTAATGATGAACAAAAAGTCTGAGGATTTGTTCAATATGAAGTGTTTACTATTCCAATATTTTTCTGTTCTCCTCCTGTGTACATGTGCCCTCATGCTTCACTGCAGCTCTCCATCTGATATGCACAGCACATGTATTTACTTCTAGCTAGCTTGCTTTATTTTCTTCTGCACCACACCTATCCTGTTGACATATCTGTGAACAAAGGAGGGCTGAACTGCTCCCATCCTTTCTCTGTGGTAGAGATCTAATGTCTCTCTTGTTTAGAGTATTGTCATGCAGAACTGGTTTTACTGTACTCATTGCCACACTTTCTGGTTTTGGTAGGTGGCACGTTTTAGTCAGGAGGTGCAGGTCCCAGAAGCTCGTTGTTTCTATGGCTTTCAGATTCTCATTGAGAATGTTCACTCAGAGATGTACAGCTTGCTCATAGACACCTACATCAAAGATCCTGCGAAAAGGTAAACCTCTGGATGTGTTACAGACCCATGGGAAATCTGTTACCTAGGCCAGTGGCAGTGTGGCTCGACAGCAGCAGCTGTCTTCTGTTTCATACTGACTTACTGGGGCAGTTGGGGACGGTTTGTTAAAGCTTTCAAGGCCTGTATGCCTGACCCCCAAAATGGAGAGGAGTGTTACTGACCAACAGACTTGTGTGGGAGCATCAATATTTGTTAATAATATAAATAGTTAATATTTGTATAAATCTTAGATCGCAGAAAGTGTGGACTATGTGAAATGTTGTTAAAGGTTAGACAAGCTCCTTATGGTTATTGTGCTCCTGAGGTGCTTGCCCATCACCTTTGTTGTCTGGAGAGCTTCCTAGTCCAAGTGGTAATACATTTGAAAAGAAGCACTTTCCCTCAGAGACTGCACCGTGGTGGTGGTCGAGCAGAGCTTGGTTTCCTACGGTTGCATCCTGTGTGGTGACAGTGGGAGGACTGCAAGGTTTCCTTTCAGGTGTTTAGCATGGGAACAGAGCCTGTGCTCATGGGGATTGTCCAGTTCCTTTTGTGGAGTTGGGCAAGGTGAGGTTTATCTCAGTGGGTAGGAAGCGGCTGCCATCTGGCTTGAAGTACGAGAGGCAGCATGGTCTGGCCGGTGGGCACTCCTGGGACGGGACGTTTGAGTTCACTTCCCACCTCTGCAGCTCGCCTCCTCTGAGACCTTGGGTTTGTCGCTTTCTGCACATCTGCCTCCCTGTGCCCTGGTTATCAGAGATCATCACCCCTTTGGGGTGCGAACAGTCTATTACTTGGGTTAGTTCAGAGCCTAGCGTAATGGGTTCCTCTGTCTGGTGAAGCCAGTAGGGGCAACCAGGGCAGATGTACATAAATCACTTCTTATTGTTTTGATGTCTTCTCTGTGTTTTCTTCATAGGGATTTCTTATTTAATGCTATTGAAACAATGCCTTGTGTCAAGAAAAAAGCAGACTGGGCTCTGAAGTGGATTGAAGACAGAGAATCCACTTTTGGTGTGTAGCATCTTAAAAACTTGTTTCTGTTACACATGTCACAAACTAATCCTCTGGGAGTGAGCTGCATCCCTGGAACGTGAGATGAAATTCTCCACAGATGATATAGTAGCTTGTGGGTCTCTGGTTTAACTAAAGAACTAGAAGTAACTTCTGGTGAGCATGTATGTTTTTATCTTCAGCTAAAGCAATACAGTAATGGCAGTGCCCTCTAGAATCATGTTATGAAGAATGCTTTTGGGTTTCTTTCTCTTTTTTTTTTTTTTTTTTTTTTTGGTCTTTATGCCAAATAACCCTAGTTTCTTCAGTTTTTGCTTGTAAGACCTTGTTTTCTAACTATTACTTCCAGCTGGCTCCTATTTTGTACTCCAGTGTTCAGAACCGGGCAACTCCAGGCTTTTTTCTTGCAAGCCCAGGCTTTTTCTGTGTTCGTGTTCATATAGACAAATTTGTGTGTGATGTTAGCCTTTTTTTGTAACAGTATGACTGAGCCTGGGCAAAAAAGATTCAAGAACCATCTATCTCTGGTCTTTCTGGTTTGCTGTTGGGACCAGGCTTCTAGTTTTTGTATCTCATTTCAGAGCTGGGACACTGGCTCAGCTGCCATCAGCATGGTGCCGGGCATCCTTTCCGGTGTTCTGCATTCAGTTCACAGTGTTGACTCTGAAGGATGTGTTGTAGCTGAAATGAATAGTGGGCAGACTCTGGTGAATTTTCTAAACCAAACATCCTCTATACTTAGAGAAAGTGTAGGAGATGGAGAGATTCAGCCAGATGAACAAAATAAATCTGAATATCATTCTTGGCAGCATCTGTCATTCAGAGCTCTTGTTTAAGTGGGGTTCTTTTTGTAGCTGTGGATTCTCCTGTCCTGGAGCATCCTGCTGCCTCCCCAGTCTGGCTTTGCTTGCTGTGTGTGGAGTCTCTTCTTCATCTCCTTCATTTGGCTCCCAGCAGCATGGGGTGTGCCAGGAATCAGAAGGTTCCCTAACTAAAAAAGCAATGTTCCCCCCCATCCCTGCCCCCAAACTTCATGCATCCTATCCAAATTTTTGTAAAGTACATTTCTACTCCTCTATTTTTTCATCTTAGTGAGAAAACTTCCCAAGGTTAAAACATTTGGGGAGCCTGGGTCTTACAGATATGGATTACATGATATGGTATATGAAGGTGGCTAGTTGGCTTGTTTGTGGTGTTTCCTTCCAGCTTGGGGACCTGGCCTGCAAACCGGGTCACCATAGCTTTGGTTGATTTCTTATGCTGAGAGTTCAGTTGCTGTATCTGTTCTGTGGGTCTCAGCCTCCCACTGTGTGCTCAGGTTATGGGGTGCTGCTGATGGGCGATTTTTGTTTCAGTGTACAGTGTAACTCACTTGTATGATAGCTAGTCAGGTGGAATGTAGTAAAAACCATATTGGTATTCAGTCTTGTGCTTCATTAAACCTATACTGTATGAGCAGCCTTCCTCCACTGCTCTCTAGAAGTAACCTAGGAGATTTTTAGTGTTGCCAGACAAATTCTTTCCTTAGTAACTTCACGCTTTTTTTGTAACTTGAATTTCTTCAGATGAGCCAGCAGATGGCATTTGCATCTCATTGAGGAAGTGGAATATGTGGCTATTTTGGGGTTATTTTGTTTTTTAAACAAAATTCTATGCAGTTCTCACTGGGAAAAGACACCAGCACTTAATGCAAAAGCTCTTCATGTTAGAATATACCCAAGGATCTTGTGAAATTGTTTAAAATAGAGTACATGGAATGGTGCGTCTTCACCAAGTAGTCAGATGGTCTTGTAGTCTGAAGAAATACCTTCCTGTAGAGAACAAGGAGAACTGGGACCAATAACGCTATGCCCACCTTGGGTGAAAGGTGGGGTAACATAAAATTATTTGTGTCTTGATGAGTTATGTTCTGTGTTGTTCCACTCTTGTAAGAATATGTTTTTTTATGTAGATTCTCAACAAGCAGAAATGAAGGTGTAGGGTTTTTTGTTTAATTTATAGATCGGCTCTTCTCTCAGTTTTGTCTATTAGTTACACAGCCATTTTCCTGCCTTTTAGGAAACAAAGATAAAGGAGTACTAATGTCTTGGCCACTTTGGGCAATTATGTTCTCTCCCTTCTGACTTGTGGCAGTTTCAGTGGGTGCCCTGGTTCTTCAGTTCTGCTGGGGTTGCCTGTGGTTAAGTGCTGTTGCGTGTGTAGACCCTGTATGCCTTAGGATCTGCTGAAAGATGTGGTCAGATACAGCACCTGGTTGCTGCAAAGGGGATTGTTCCTCTACAGCATTGGTCTGTCTGATGCAAATGGTGCATCTTGCTGACAAGCAATACACTATTTTGTGTCTAACTGAAAATGTGTTATGTTAAACAGGTGAGAGAGTGGTTGCCTTTGCTGCAGTTGAAGGCATCTTCTTTTCGGGTTCCTTTGCTGCTATATTTTGGCTGAAGAAGAGGGGCCTGATGCCTGGACTGACTTTCTCCAATGAACTTATAAGCAGAGATGAGGTAATGTGTCATGTCCTACATACTGTCTGGGAAGGAAAGTAAGTTTCGGGGGAAAGGCAGAATTATATTCATAAAGGTCCTGTAGTCTTGCCAGAGCGGCCCACCTCTTGGTGGCAGGGAGGGTTGGAGGCAAGTTTAAGAGGGCAGAAAGCAGTGGTTGTGTAGGAACCAGTGAAAAAATGAATCCGTCAGCAAGTAGGCGATGCATTTCTGGGTACAACAGAGCCTTTTTAATGCTGATGGTGCTGGAGGCCAAGTAGGTGGTAGAAGTCTGAGTAGGTTCTCTGCTAGCCAGTGTCAGCAGCAGAGTTTTCCAGGGAAGGTCCACTGTCCTGGTAGGACAGAGGTCCTGGTTACCTGCCAGGTAACTGCAGGCCATGCTCCCTAGAGCTTCTCCTGCAGTAAGCCTTCTGCATCTGCTTTAACATCATCTCCTAGGCAGCACAGAGGAGAGACTTCCTTTCCCCAGAGCAGTGCCCGACCCTGTTTCTGCAGCCTGACAGAGGAGCTGTAACTGCTGACGTGTAGGAAGATTGGAGTCCTGCAAAGGAGCAGGCTCTTCCCAGAATATTTGTAAAAAGGGGAGAAAAGCAGACTTCTAGCTATAAGTTACTAATGAACTTAAAGCCTAGGTGCTGCTATGACCCCCACCAGAAATAACTGTTTTTAAAGGGAGTAAACATAAATATTAGCAATACCCCAATGCATAATATGATCAGAAAGGTGGACTTTTTTGGAGAGAAGGGGATATTTGTTTTCCTGTGCTGTGAAAGGAGGCAAAGGCCTGGCTGCCCAAGGACTGGTGTGGAATTGCACGGTCCCCAGCTGCCGTGGAGGCTGGCTTGGGCAAGGACCTAGCTAGGACGTGACTCTGAGCCTTGCTCTGCCTTAACTGCATCTGTCAGGTTCAAGTGGCCTCCTTGGACCACTCCCCATCTGCCCCTAGTTGTGGGTCGCAGAGCTTGCAGGCGGGCTGCTGCATCTGTCGCCTGGCCGGCTGTGGCAGGTCGCTGCAGGAGCAGCGGATACCGTTCCTCTCCATGTTTGTGTGTTACTGCACAGTGATAGGATCTCCTGGGAGGGGGCAGCTACAGGTCTGCATCAGAGGGGAGTGCTGCTTAGCCGAAGCTGTGGTGTGTCTGCGGGGCTGTGCGGCAGCACACCGAACGTGACAGGCTGCGTGCTGACAAGTGCCTTTTCTTTTCACCACTTCCTGCACCGCTGCCTGCCAGTTGGCAGCAGTTGCTTACGGTTGAGGCCTGTCTTTAAGGCACTGCACAATTTACAGCGCTGTCAGCACTGAAAAAGCGGAAGGACCAGTTTTGTATGCAGTATAAACATGCTAGTGGTTTGAACTTACCAGAGCTGGTCTGAAAGAATGAAGAGCTTTATCATAATGGAAATAATTTCCATGGCTTAGATAAACTGATTTGAAAAGAGGCATTCTACAAGATGTCTTTAATTAAAAAAGACACTTTTGAAGAAAGTGATATGATCAGTAAGTAAAACCAAACAGTTCTTCAGCCTTGACCTTCCTTGTGTCTTGTTTCTGTGAGTCATTATGAACTGACCCATTCGAACAAGGAAGTATTTGTTTGTGAGAAGGATCACTTGCAGGTGAAAGAGATGTAAGTTCCTCTATACAGCAGTGTAACTACTTCTCTGCAGAGTCAAGCACCAAAAGACTGAATTTTTCTTGAGTTCCGCTGGCATAATTCCAACTGCAGAGCTGTTATGAAGGGTGAGGCTTGGTGCACACAGCACCTGCATCAAAAACCAGGAAATGCTGCTACAAAAACTGGCAGCAAAAAGAATCCACAATGGAAAACTACACAAACTGTTTTCTGATGCACCTGAACAGATAAATGGTTAATGCTCAATATGTTTTTCTGAGCTGCAGACTCTGTTCCCAGGCTGTTTTTTGAGCTGGTGCATCTCTGATTCTTAAAGGTGCAAAGCTGCTGGGAGCACCAGCCAGCAGAGTGCATCAGTTGATGTGAGAAGCCAGGCACGTCCTGCATCGTGCTGGTGATGTTGCCCTGGACAAACCATGGGAAGCCCTTGCAGCAGGCAGCTGATGCTGTCCCTAGAGAGGGAGTATTTCCCAAATTACGTTGTTTCAGGGCTGTTTCACGACCTGCAGCACAAGGATTTTGTAGCCTTTCCAGAAAAGTTTTCACTTCTTGGTTTTTTGTTTTAACCCTTGTTAACACAGCACTAGATGGTCTCATAGCCCGTAGTCTGCCAACTCCTTCTGACTGGTTTTCACTCTGGATGTGCCCTCATGGTGCTTATAGGCTGTAATCAGCACCTTGCTGTCGAGAGGAGAGACAGTAGCACAGTGCACCTTTAGTCTAGCAGCGGGTATGGCTGAAGCCAGAGGCTCAAGCTGTAGCCAGGCAAGCTCAAATAGAAACTGAGGCACTTCTTGGAGCAGCTGTCTGGTACCCTGCTCAGACTGTGAGGGATTGCTCGTCCCCTGATGTTGTCTTATGGTGCCTGGAGGCTTTTCTGGAAATCTTGGGAGTGAATGCAATTTACTGGGCTTTGTGCAGGATAGCAGGGTGAAACGTGAAGGTGGGTTGAGTTGGGGCATGGTAGCCTTAAGTATTACAAACCTATGAGCATTGTGGTAGCAAATTCCTTACAGTAACTGCACATTGTGTGGAGAGATGATTTGTTAATCTTGGATTTGGTGACTGCAATTTGAATCTTCCTTTCTGAAAATGCTGTGAAGAGAAGCAAGGGAAGAAATGCTACTAAAAGAACTTAAGTATTTCTGTACAGGTATCTCGCAGCGGAGAGCAAATGAACCTGTTAACTGGCAGGTAGTTTTGAAGGTCTTGCAAAAGTCTTTCTGCAAAAGTCTTTCTGCAAAAAAATCTCTGATGGGAGGCAGGGACCCAGCAGGGCTCTGTGTAGGATTCATCACAGTACAGCAGCTCCCAAAAATAATTATGTGAGAAACATGTATGCTGAGCATTATTTTGGCATGGGTGGCATGTGTTGCATTTCAGATGTTACTAACTGGGTTGTAAACTAAAAGTGCCTGCTACACATTGTAACGTTAAGACTGTCAAAGCAGCAGAAGGCTAGGAAGCTTCAACCTGAATGAGGCTGTCTCAAAGTAAGAGCAAACTATGTGGAGGAGAGAAAAACTGACTTATTTTTATTGTTCTGTTATTTCAGGGTCTACACTGTGATTTTGCTTGTCTAATGTTCCATTATTTAGTGAACAGACCGTCAGAAGAGCGGGTCCGTGAGATCATCATTAATGCTGTCGAAATTGAGCAGGTAAGCCTGGCTGTGACAGCATCGTGGGCAGCACAGGACCAGCCTTATGTGCAAAAATAAACAAATTAACTTCTAACTTTTGGGATTCCATATTTGATACTTGGCTCGGGCATGGATCCCTGGTGCATTATGCCATCCTTTCCCTCTTCCTTAATGGTGACAGTAAGAGTCAGAGACTTTCTGATTCAGTTGTGAAGCAACTGGGAGAAACTGAAGCTGGCAGCTGATGGAAGAAAGGCTGTCTGTCTTAGTATAGACCAGGATAGCTCCAGCTGGAAGGGACCTACAGCAATCATCTAGTCCAACTGCAACTGTTTCTTAGAGAAGAGTTTGTTTACCTCTGTCATTTCAGGATCTTTGTTTCTCCCTACTGTATACACACCCCTGCTTGTCCTCAGGAGAAGACAGGGCCTGTTCTGGCCATGTGTACTGTGCTGGGTTCTGACTTTTTATGAGGCTGCCGTCAGATTCTTTCACATGAAGTGCTACCCATTTGCAGTTTCAAATTTCTGCACTGCTAAGTCTTTGTTAGGATTGTGGTTTAGTCTTTCTTTTCTGTTGTCATCTAACTACTGTGATGATGATGAATGCCCCAGCTTTGCCTCACAATATTGACAGGTATTATATCGGTGCCTAAACATATACATGGCTGGGTTCAGCACTCATATATATCACAATCCTCTCCGATGTGTCATTCTATAATGGCTGGAAGCCAAGGAAAACTGGAAATTTCTAGATCTATTCCTCCTACCACTAGTATGATCTGTAGATTTTATTGAACTTGGAGCTAAAGCTTACACTGAAGCTTGGGATCTTAGGGGGGGTGGGAAGGCAGATGAGTGGGGCAGTAATAAAAATTATTGTGCCTTTTCCGGAAAGACATGCTAAAAATAAAGAAAGAATCAAAGAAGTACTGAAAACAGAAGATACTTGTTGAGTTTAGTGAAGCAAGTTATTTATTCAAACAACTGCTTGGGCAGCCTGGAATATCAGAAATTGTGTTACTGTGAACACAGGTGGCTTGTCTCCTTTTCTCTTCTTAAATTTAATTTCTCTAAATGTCATCTGTATTTTAACTTCTAGGAGTTTCTAACAGAGGCGTTACCTGTAGGTCTGATCGGAATGAATTGCACTTTGATGAAACAATATATTGAATTTGTCGCAGACCGGCTACTAATGGAGCTTGGGTTCTCAAAGGTAAGAGATGCAAGTGCCCAAAATGCTGGCCTGCCAGGACAGCCCAGAAAAGCCGTCAGCACAAAGCACTCTCTTAATGTGCCTGGGAGAAGGCTGTATTTAGCACTTGCGCTTTCTGTGAGTGACAGACGAAACAACAGCATTAATATATATGCTTCACTATTTAAAAGAGGAAGAACAATTTAGGCCATTGTTCCCCTTCAGTTGCTCTGCAGGTTTGTAATGGGAAACTTATGCTGTGCTCAAGTGCTGCAGTCCTTGAAGGATGATAAGCACCTTACGCGGGTCTTCACTGTGGACCAAACTCCTGGGGAGTGGCAGTACTGGATTTGCTTACATAGATGTCCATAGATTCTACAGCATATTACAGCAAGTCTAGTTTGAAAAGGCTTGGCTGTTTTGTTTGTTGGGGTTTTTTAAAGCATTGTTACCCTATCAGAGTCACCAGTGTAATGTTTCCCTTCCCCAGGTCTTTCATGCAGAAAATCCTTTTGATTTCATGGAGAATATTTCTCTGGAAGGAAAAACAAATTTCTTTGAGAAGCGGGTTTCGGAATATCAACGTTTTGCTGTTATGGCAGAAACCATGGACAATGTCTTCACTCTGGATGCAGATTTTTGATAACTTGGCAAACTAACAGTGACTGTTTGCCTCTCCCCATCTCACTTTCTGCTGTGAAGTTGTCTTCATTTCCTTTCCTGGAATTGGAGTTTACTGGGATTTTTTTCCTGGGTTTTCATGTTGTTTGTCTGAGGAGTAAATGTATTTCTCTCTGTGTCATTAAAAAAAAAAAAAAGGAGGGGTGTCCTTTTTAAAAAAATTTATATGGCTTTTTAAAAGGATGGCCTTTTTAAGATTCGCTTGACTCATCTCCTGTGATTGCTGTCTTTAAAAATTACCTGGATACTACTACTCTTTGAAGACTCTGGTAGTGTTTTAAGAAAGCAAACTGCGTATTTACCTCATGTTATAGTATTTTAATCTGAGGATCAGATGAGGTATCACTCTATGTGTATATGTTGCTATAAATTATTTTCATGGTTTCTATTTTCATCTTTATAGATTTGGTCTAGAGTAAAAGCTCTTCCCTTTCTTCCTGCCGCAGATAGAGTTATAAGTGAATGTGGGTAGACATTAATAAGGTATGAACTATAAAATCTTATTAAACCCAGGGATATAGTTTGATCTCCCTGTTAACCTGGATTCTGTCTCAGAACATTTTTACTCTGGTTGCAAACCCTATGGCTGTTGGTAGGAGTTTAAATCAAATACATAAATTTTTTGTTTTACAGCTGTTATTGAGCAGGTCAGTGGGCTTTGAATGATCTTTGAAAAGGTAAGCCTGTTAATATGGAGAAAAAACATATCCTATAGTTCTTTGGCTTGTGCTGCCTGTTTGTCCCTGCTTTTCTGAACAAGTGCCTTATTAAGCAGCTCTGAATTGCAGTTGGCATCTGACATGAACAGACAGCTCTGGGTGTTGTCTGTCTTCCCTCTGTTGTGCTGGGTGATATGATACTCTCCCATTCTTGGTTTCACTTGTGCATTGATGGGAGAGAAGGCATATTATTCCAAGGGATTATCCCTTGGGGTGCTACAAACATACTACTTGGACCGTTAGGCAGCACCAGTAATGTATGACGGTACTTCACATCATGTGTTTAATGTGAACCATTGAAACCGTTGTCACAGAAGAGCTTCTGGAGGAGGTATTAAACCTTTCAAAAACAAATCTTGAAGTAGTATGGATTAGCAGCATCTTACAAAGGACTGCGTTTTGGTTTTTGTGTGTTCCAGTGTGTGCCTGAAAACTTTTTTTAATTTCTTGATGTCACATGCAGACAATGGAGCAATTGAAGAGTGGCTAACACTGCAGTGGTACAGATGGAAGGGATACTATTCAGTTGTAGGTGGATTATTTGCAAAAAGATATGCTCATTTTTTTCAAAGGTGAAGTGAGTGTACATGAGCTAGACAAAGGGTTCTGCTTTATTAAACGCAAGCATTTTTTTTTGTAATGTTCAGTAATTTGTATAAGAGCTTTTATATGTCTGTCTTATTGTTGCAAACATCTTGTGCTGCTTTTGGTGTGTCTGGCATGAGATGAGCTGACACCTCTGGGTTATTGATGATGGTGTGGTATAAGAGTTGTTTCCCTGCCAGCCCAGGTCAGCCATAGCCCTGGGTACCCGAGTTCCATAAAATAGGTCCACTGCCTTAGCATAGTTCCTAGTGAACAGTTGTCCCTGGTGTAAAAATAAGCAGCAAAGCTGACTCTCTTTGTCTGGTCTCAGTAAAAGATCATGAGTATGTAATGAGCATGGAAACAGGACAGCTTTTTTTCCTAGAGAAGAGCCTGCATCATTTGGTATAAGGTACTTGGGGAGGGCAGAGGAGGACCTGGAGACTACAGAGAAAATCTGGAACTGGTGTCCCTCACTAATGTCCTGCCACTGCAAGAGAATTATGGACTCGGAGAGAAAATCCAGCACCTTTTGGAAATACTATGTTTGTTAGGGAGAGAGAGAAAATGTTGTAAATGGGTCTGCTGTTGGAGGAATGGAACCTATTTTTATGTTGCTAAAAGTATGAAAAAGCATTTGTTTTGAGTATTGTGAATTAAGGTGAGAGTATACAGAATATTCAAATAGGAGACTGCTATGTGCTCAGGTTCTGTGAATGTGTAAGAGATACCAAAGTCTGGTACAACAGTTCCCACTCCATTTGTGTGTAAAATGTGTGTAGTTTCAATAAAACTTGAACATGGAGAGGAGCATGCCTTTGTTTGCTAGTTACATGCTTTCTTGTGAAATCCAAAATGATGAAATTGGGCCATGCCAGAGTAAGTCGGTGTTCACAGCTTTTGGGTCGTGGGAGAACCTTACGAGTGCTCCATATGCTGTCTTGCGCTTTGTGAGCTCTCAGCTTGCTGTTTCTTGTTCCTGGGAATGGGGTTTGCAGCCTAGGGAGCAAACAAACACTATTTTTCTGGAATTTTCTGGCTCAAGGAGAAATCTCTTGGGAGTCCCTTAGATTCAAAGAAGAAACGCTCCGAAAATGTGGTTTTGGTGGCTGGTGTCTGATATATCAAAGGCATCGCACCCTTGGGTCGGCGCCCTGACTGTGCCTGGGCGCAGCATCGTGGGGTTCATCCCCCTGAGCTGGGGCAGCCGGGCCTGCCTGCAGCCAAGCGCCGGGCCGCTGGGTCTGAGCTGGCGGAGCTTCACACCTGATGATGGCATCCGCGCCCTCAGGGCTGTCAAGTCAAAAGTCTTGGCCCTGCTGCCCCTTTGTGCCTCCTTGAGACTGGCTTGAAGGGCACAAGGTCCCTCCCCTTCCCACCAGGGCTGGGTCTTGGGCAGAAACCATGTGCCTCTGAGGGCTCTGGTGGGCAAGCTGGGTCTGGCTCTGCGCATCTCACGCTGTGGCCGTTGTGCTTAAAAAGCCGGATGTGGGGGTGTGTGTGGGAGAGAAGTTGTGGTGCATGCCTTCGACGAATAGTCTGTGTGCTCTGGGTTGGAGTCCAAAGCTGGTGCATGACTCCCTCTATAGCCAGCGGGACGGCGAAGGTGCTTCTGGAGGGGTTCCCCTCATGGTGAAGGATGTGTCTGCGATGGTCAGGTGAGCAGAAACCTGACTCGGGGGGGCTGCGAGGGGAGTCCCACCTTTTAACATCCAGAACAGCCTCTCTACCTCCCGCTGTTCTCACTCAAGCAGAGAGATGGGTCCTCGCAAAACCCGTGACTTGGGTAGCACTGGCCACAAGCGGACAGCCTGTGCCCAGCCCTGCTCTCGGTCATGAAACCATTGTGGAGCGCAGTAGATCAGTGACTATTCCCAGCCCTTGCTGGGAAAGAAAAGAAAGTGAGTGAAGACAGGGCGATTAGCAACCTCTTTCTCAGTGTTTCTTGACAGCCCGCAGGCTGCGTTGCTGGACTGGTGAGGTGTTTGCAGCTGGTGAGGACGCCATGCGCGCGGCAGCGCGCCTGGAGCTGTAGCCATCCCCAGGCTGGCTGACGCTGCGCTCGTCCAGTTCTGCCACGTTTCTCGTCCTTGCCTTCGGACGTTGTTAAACAGCAAGTCTGGCCTCCCTGCCTGAGGAGAGTCGCTCCCCAGCCTGCCAGAGCAGCACCTTCCCGCTAGCCCTTCCGAGGGCATGATCCAGGCTGGTTTTCCTCCTGGTGGAGCCCTTGAGTTAGCAAAAATTAATGTTTCTGTCACTATGTTCTCTAGAGCTCCTTCTGGGAGAGAAACAGCCGCCGGAGATGCTGATGTGTTAATATTACAGTGTACCAGAGTATGTGTTTGCCAGGAAGGTGCTTGTGCGACCAGGGATCGCTCTCCGCACTGCGCTCTGCAGAAATACGCATGTGCGTCTGTAAACTTTATATATGTACACACTGATGTATATGTCCAGTACACATAGACGTACACACTACACATACGCAAAAGCAGAGTTGAGGGGAGAAGCCTTTGAACGTTGGGTCTCAGCAAACCCTCTCCCTAGAGCAGAAGGGTAAGATGGACGCTTGTCCGTGTAATGTTGCTGTTAAGAGATACTATTCCTGGTTTGCTGGCAGCTGCCTGCCCTGCCCACCTGGGCGCAGATGACGGCAGCGGCAGAGCCAGACGCTTCTCCCATCCCATCATACGTAATCTGGCTCTAGCAACCAAGGCTGCCCAAGCCACGAGGCTAGAGCTGTGCTCTGCTAACAAAAATCTTAAGCTGAGGTTTTTTCAGCTTAAAATACAGGTAAATCTCTGGAATGTGTTTGGCCAGTGTGGAGCACACGTGCCTGCTTTGAAGAACAGTAACTTTGGTCTTTGGCTGGTTGAGTGTAGCTGCGCGGACGGGCTTGGGAATTCCGTGTTGCATTTTGACCCTTCTAATGAAATAAAAGAGGATTTGTGAGTGACAGACATGAGATTTCTATGGCAGGCAGCACTGCTGCTGAGAGCGCAGCTTCTGGCAGAGTTCTGCTGACTGGGGGCACTGCAGATCCTTCTTCCCAAATCTGCTTGAAGGGCTTACCCGAGAAACGTCCTTCCCCTGGGACTGCTGTCGCTGTGTCTGTGCCGTTCATCACTGCATTGGCTCTAGTGTGGCTGCTGGTGGGTTTGTGGGGACAAATCCGTAACGTCAATCCCTTTTTTTTTGCTCTAGCACACAGTTTGGCTAATGTTACCCTGGAAATGGCCCTGGGTAACTGCTGCAGCATCTCTAGTAAGCTCGTAGTACGAGAAGGAGAGTTGCCACAGCGAGCTGTGTGGACCAGCCTGGCATCAAGGGTGACGTGTCGACTCCTGCCATGGGGACAGGCCACCTTTGCGCCTTGGAGGTGCCTGTTCCTTTAGTGAGTGCCTCTCGCTGCAGAGGCAAGAAGAGGTCATCACCAACAGATGATGAAACGAGGTCAATGGTTTGATGAAAAGAAGGTATTTTGGATGCTTCCATGACTTCACTAGTGGGGACCGACTTTGGCTCTAGTCCCTCAGGTGTCCGGTGAATGTCAGAAAAAATCCTTGCCAGGCACAGTGGGTGCTGGATGGCTTGCTATGTGATCTGTTCAAAGCCTGTCCCTGCAAGTCCCTCCTAAATGTCATGCCACCACTCCTACTCGGTGGCTACACAAAGAAACGAAGCTGCTGGGACGCCATAAGCAGCTCTGCACGGTTGCTTCTCTGCCCACTCTGCGTGATGGCTGGCGTGGTGATGCCGTGACCTTTCAGCTGCAGCTTAGGCTGAAGCCCTGCCTGGCTTGGACTGGCCCTCCCTAGGCCCTGCGGGGAGCCCCGCGCAGCGCCAGCGCCAGGTGGAAGGTCTGTGGTGAAGCACGGGGCTGGCAAACCGCGGGCAGATGCTGACGAGAACCGTGTTGGCTCGCCCCAGCCTGGGCTCGGAGCAGGCTGTGCGCTCATGTGGCTGGTGTGGTTTTGGGGGGATTTTTTTCAAGCCCCCTAAACAAGGTCCTGTCTCAGGTCATCTGTAAGTTACTCCTTACAGTGAGGAAGCTCCCAAAATCTCACTGCAGCTTCTGGGTGAACGGCAGAGTAGTTGATGGGATTTTTTTTTTCTTGTCAGTTGGCAGACCCAGGAGAAGTGTTAAGAACAAGTCTCAACGTGCAAATAGTTTTTACTCATCCGATGAAAGCCTCTGGCACCGCAAGCTAACTCGAGCTTGAGAGCTGCAGGAGAAGTTTGGCTGCCCGTTGCTGTTTCTGAGCCCGTGGACGTGGTTCGGAAGAGATTATACTCAGGTTGTTTTATGGGGAAATGCAAGAATGCTGTCCACAGCCGGTGACACTACGGTACGGGAGGTTGTTGAGGCTCTCCACCCATGCCCTGTCTGCAGGTCTGTTACCAAACGGTCTGTCCGGGGCCCACTGCGTGCTGATGGTGGTCACCTTCACTGGCCTCTGCCCTGGGGATCTCCAGGGTGGGATGGGCTGTTTGGCTGCTTGCACAGCCAGTTTTGAAATGATTAATTGAAGGCAGACTGAGGTGACACCTCTGCCACGTCCTAGGAGACTGGGACCACCCAGGGAAGGGCTGGGGGCTCCGGGAGGCTGTGACATGCCTTGGGTAGGAAAAATATGACAGGCAGAAGATGTGCTGGTGACAGAGAGAGTGACAGCCAGTTCACTCCTCATTGCTTAAATGCCTACTAGTCGTGCGACAAAAATGATCATCGTATACAGACCTGTGCAGATGGGGACAGACTTTTTAGCAGGTCCAGTAGCCATAGGACAAGGGGTAATGGTTTTAAACTAAAAGAGGGCAGATTTAGACTAGATAGAAGGAAGACATTTTTCACAATGAGGGTGGTAAAACACTGGCACAGGTTGCCCAGGGAGGTGGTAGGTGCCCCATCCCTGGAAACATTGAAGGTCAAGTTGGACGGGGCTCTGAACAACCTGGTCTAATTGAAGATGTCCCTGCTCACTGCAGGGGGGTTGGACTAGATGACCTTTAAAGGTCCCTTCCAACCCAAAGATCCTATGGTCATTCGTGTCCTGCACTCACTTTCCTGATGGCTCCATCACCCCGACTGTGGGGATCTGAACCCGATGGTGAACAACACAAATATTGACTAAGAAGTATTCAGTAATAGTACTGAATATTAATACTAGTGCATCTGCTCAGTTGGAAGTCATGGCAGAAGCAGCTTTGGGGGCCTGGAAAATCACTAGTGCTGGGAAAATTTACTGCCAGTGTTAAACTTGAGAAGCCCAGAGCAGACCTGCTCTCCCCCTCAGGGGGAGGCCTGAGCCCCGAGAGTTTCAGCCCCACCGTGGCTGTCGCCACTCTGAACTTGGCAGTGGCAATAGCAAAGGACTGAGATCCCTCTGCTCCGAGCCACAGCCCTCTCGGTGGAGAGACCCTCATTCCCCAAAGCAGGGCCGGTGCATGCGGGCAAGCCCGGGTGGACGCAGGAGGCAGAAGGCTTTTAGATCCTGTCACTGAGATTATTTACAGCTTTGGAAAAAATACGATTGTCTACCAAACCGAGTGTTTCATTACTAGGTCTCTAGCATTTAAAAGCATTTCTGTGGGACTTTACTGGTTTATTTGCTACTGAGTTAAGTTTTTCCAAGCATAAACTTGCTTTGAAGTGTCCTGTTCCTTATGGCATGGGGCAGGACTTGGGGGTCTCCTCTGGGAGAGTGGCAGCTGCGGGGCAGCTCCTCCAGACCAGAGCTGGGTCCAGAGACATCTCGGCCACCTTTCAATGCATGGAAACTCCCCCAACACCTGCCTCTCTCTTGGACATCTTAGCTCTGCTGGTAGGAGGAGTTCTGGGCTGCCGGAGCTGTAGGGGAGAATGGGCTTTAAATGAGGCTCCAGGAAAGCACGGGGGGCTTCTTTGAAATATGTCTCGGCTGGTGAGTTCCTCCTGTCTAGCTAGCTATGGAGAAGAGTTTCTGTTAATGAATTTAAGCCGGGTTAGTGCGTAAAGGCTGTTCAGATCTTGGTTGTGGGGTCCCAGGGCAGCCCGGCATGACAAAAGCCATGGTGCAAGGGAGTAGGGGTTTAGAGCTGTAATAGCGAGCATTTCTGCCATATGAGAAGAGGCTTGCCTGCCAGTTACGGATTTCTTTCTTCTTTCAATTTGAAGGGAAATAGAGGTAAATTACAGCCTGTTAGGCTGACGGGAGAACTGAATGTGTTTATTGAATGACTTCATTCGTAGGGTGTGTAATTGCCTGCTTCAGAGATAGGCGTTAGGACAAGCCCTGGCAGAGCTGCCTCGCTCCTCGTGGTACCCTCCGTCTCCTGTTTACTCATCCCTCTGCGGGCTAATGGGACCGTGTGTGGAGGCAGGCTGCAGCTACTCCATCCTACAGCCACTACTGTATCTGCCACGTGTTTGGATGAACACCCTGGAAAAATAATTTCTTGGTTCGTTTCTCCAAGATTCCCGTTGTTAAAAGCCCCTTCCAAGCAGCTGGACCAGTCTGCTTAACTCCTCTTGTTAGCTGAGCAGGGTGTAGGGCCCAAAAATGTTTTCCCAGCTTCTCCCACACCGAGCAGGGTTTGAGGGTGAAGCGAGGATGTCTCCTGCCTTTGGAGTCACCTTCGAAAGGATGGCGGCCGGGCGGAGGTGTGAGCTGCTGAGCCTTCCTCCTTGTCCCCCATGTCCTCCTGAGCTATAAGGCAGCGGTCACAGCCATGGGATGCGCATCCTGCATCCGGCACAGGCGGGATGTTTTACAGCTCCCGGTAGGCTGCTGAGGCCAGAAAAAACCAAAACCCAGGGGGAAACACTGCAGGCAGCTGCTGAGTAAACACAGACATTTTCACACTAGGACATGGCCTGTGTGCAACAGAAAATCAGTGGATAGCAATTCCTCCGTATAATTAAAAAATAATTGTATTTTTCCCTCTGTCTTGATTTTTTCCATTTTCTTTTTTCCGCTCTCTGTTTTTATTCACTTTGGGATAGCAATTCCTCCGTATAATTAAAAAACAATTGTATTTTTCCCTCTGTCTTGATTTTTTCCATTTTCTTTTTTCCGCTCTCTGTTTTTATTCACTTTGGGCCAATTAGATTTACATGCTTTAAAAACATGAGGTCCTTGACAGGTGTGTTAAAGCTATTCTGTCACTTATAATATTAATCTACGTGTACTCTTGGTGCTGCCGTACTTTGTGGTATGATACCTGCATAAGCAAATCTCTTTCTCTCACATCCATTAGATGTAAGTGGCAGCATTAGCACATGCTGATTGTATTTTAAGCTCAAATGGCCTTACCCAAAGCCAGTAAAACAGGAAGCAATTGCTGCCACTTCTATTTCTTTTGTGTCATGGCTGCTAATTTATTTCCCTGCTGCTGCTGGGTGTGGGTCCAAATTAACAGGGTCTGCTTATTCTCACATCAACCACACAAACCAACACAAAAAAGCCAATTTTTGCTCAGGAGTAGGAGAGGGAATTTTTTGCCCAGACATTTACTCTTGCTTGTGGGCCTGAAAAACCGAAGTTTGCCACAATTGTACATCCATCAGCGATGCTTGACACGAGTGCTTCTTCTGCAGAAGGATGGCTGTGGCTGGGGTGAGAAGCACTTTCCGCAGCCCTCAAGGATGGGAAGGCAGATCCTCATCCAGGACACTGGCGAGTACCTCACAGAGCCTCCGGAAGCATTTGACCCAGTCAGTGCCTGATGGATGTGCGGCTGGAAATGTGGCTTTGGTGTGAGAAGCAGCTGTAAAGTCCCATTCTTGGCTCTTTCTGCATAAAGTAACACTTACACACAGGTGAGGTGGAGAACAAGTTAGGATGAAGGTGGGGTTGGTGCCACGCTGGGCAGGTACTTACCTTTCCTGAGGGCTGGCAGCGTTTCAGACTACACCAGAACAAACACCCGCTTAAAAAAACACAACCCAGGAACCCAGGAAGTTGCAGGCCGTCGGCGCAGCACGGCAGCCCCGGGGCGGTGCGGTGCTGGTGGGGGTCCAGCCCTGCCCGGGCCTGGCGGCGTCCCTTCCGCGACAGCCTGGTGCCTGCTGGCAGGGTGCGAGCTGGCAGAGACGGGGCTTTGCAGTGCCGGCTTAAACAGCACTAACCTATTTCCCAGTGGCCACCCTCAAGACCTTATCTGAAGCTAATTAATTGTCAGCGGCAGCTGTCCTAATTTTATCGCAACTGCCTGGTTCTTACAACGAAAGGCAAGAACTTAAGTCCATGAGAGGGTGAGAGATTTTGGTCCAGGGGCAGCAAATGCCTCCGGGGATGCATCCATCTCTGCGGGGCCGGCCGGCCGCCAGCTCGTCTGGCCCAAGCCCAGCCATGGCAGGCTTGGGCCGCAGGCAGCTGGTGATGTTTGTAGGAAGGAGCTCAGCCTCCCTGCGCCCGCAACTACCCGTCTCTACAGCCCCCCGTGGAGTCGCCTGCCCCATAGCCCAGTCCTCCTCCAGTTAAAAGGCTTGTGGTAAATCTCACACACGTTACTCTCGGCTCCCGGGGCCATTTCATGGCAGGGAGCATTTTCAGGCTCGTAAACTGTATTTGAGGGTTTTTGTGGATTAGCCAATAAACTTTCCAGGAGCGAAGCTGATTCCACCTGGGAAGGGTTTTTGCATCCAGAGGTTTTCCTCCATGGCCAAACGCACGGTCGCCTGGGACCGTGTGCTCGGTTAACAGGGCACTGCCAAGTGAGCGTGGGCGCCTGCGCGGACCTGTAGGTAGAGGCAAGCAGCGCCGGCTGGAAAGTGCCCATGGGGTTACCCGGCGGGCTCCATTACTTGCGCTTACCCTGGGGTGTTTCGAGAGGGGGGTAAGGGAAAGGAAGATGTCTCTGGGAAGCGCAGGCGCGTTCAGAGACAGCCACAGCAAGCACTGGGACTTGCAGCAGCTCTGGGCCGTGGCTTGGTCTGCTGGGACCCCCGCGTGCCGTTTACTGTCTGCCTGTTTACCCGTGCTGTGAGAGGAAGAATGAGAGGATCATGCAGAAGGCAAATTTACTTTCCAAAATTAAAAATAAACCCCAGCCCCCTGCTCAGCTGTTCTCTGGCATCTACTCCTACGTAGCAGGAGCATCTCCTGTGACTCTCCGTTAGCGATTGGCAGGTTATTTTTCCCGGGGACGCTGGCCTGCACGCTGTGGCACCCTCCCGTGCGGAGGAGGCTGCCAGCTGCTCCGGGGTGCCGGCGGCTCCTCCTGCTCAGGGGTTGGCACAGCCAGCGACAAGTTGTGCCCACGGGAGGGAAATGCCACCGAGAAACCTGGCGTCTCCTTCCTTCCCTTCGCCCCCTCGAGCAGGGCTCCCTGCTCCTGCCAAGGATGGAAACCAGCCCCTCGTCTGATGGCCCCTGGGGCGGGTGCTGTGCACCCCTTTTCCCTTTGGGGCCACTGAATTACTCCCTTGAAGAAAAGCGCTCACTTTCTGCCCAGAGACAGCCGGCTGAGGAAGCAGATGGGTGCCAGTGCCATTGCGTTGGGGCATTTCACGTGCCGCTTTTGGCTTTGCAGGGGTGCGGGGCTATAAGGTAGTATGGATCATCTCTGACGGGCGGAGTTGTACGGCAATGCACTCAAACTGCATTTGCATTTCTACCTACTTATTAACATGAATCTTGCATTAGGAGCCAAATTAGTGTAAGTTATGGGCTGGGGTGCTTGAGGCAGAAGCTGAAGTGGAAGCCAACTCTGCAAGCACCGGAAGAGGTAAATTAGAATAATCTTAATGTGACCTACTTTAATTTACGCCTTCCTGACATCCATACAGCTCTCTTCCAAACCCACAGAGTATCATCAGCCACACGAGTTTAGGCTCTTGCTGCAAATTACATCCATTGATGAATAAAATTCATGGAACTTGTAATGTGAAGAAATCAGGGGAAGGTTGCACTTCATTAACTTACATTCCCTTGGGATACACAAAATCCTTCTCCTGGACTTCTGGGTAACATCCAGACCGCAGTCCCAGATGGTGTGCGGTGTACAGGACTCTAGCCCCAAGCTGAGGATTCCTCCAAAAATGTGATGGAGATCGAGACACTGGTAGATGCACAGCAAGTTTGACCCTATAAATCTCCTGGGTTTGCTGAAAGACTCATGTGTTTCAACACTGAAGTCAGAAGAAAGAAGCAGCTGTTGTGTTTTTGGGTCTTTCGGAGTCACAGAATCACAAAATCACTAGGTTGGAAAGGACCTTCGAGATCATCAAGTCCAACCATTAACCCAACACCACCATGTCCCCTAAACCATGTCCTGAAGCGCCACATCCACACGTTTTTTGAACACTTCCAGAGATGGCGACTCCACCACCTCCCTGGGCAGCCTGTTCCAATGCTTGACCACCCACTCGGTGAAGAAATTTTTCCTAATATCCAATCTAAACCTCCCCTGGTGCAACTTGAGGCCATTTCTTCTCGTCCTATCACTAGTTAGTTGGGAGAAGAGACCAAAACCCTCGTCGCCACAACCCCCTTTCAGGTAGTTGTAGAGAGCAATAAGGTCTCCCCTCAGCCTCCTTTTCTCCAGACTAAACAACCCCAATTCCCTCAGCTGCTCCTCATAAGACTTGTGCTCCAGACCTTTCATCAGCTTTGTTGCCCTCCTTTGGACGTGCTCCAGCACCTCAGTGTCCTTTTTGTAGTGAGGGACCCAAAACTGAACACAGTATTCAAGGTGCGGCCTCACCAGTGCCGAGTACAGGGGCACAATCACTTCCCTACTCCTGCTGGCCACACTATTTCTGATACAGACCAGGACACTGTTGGCCTTCTTGGCCACCTGGGCACACTGCTGGTTCATGTTCAGCCGGCTGTCAACCAGCACCCCCAGGTCCCTTTCCACCAGGCAGCTCTGCAGCCACTCCTCCCCAAGCCTGTAGCGTTGCGTGGGGTTGTTGTGGCCGAAGTGCAGGAGCCGGCACTTGGCCTTTGGGGACACCAGAGTGAACTTTTGCCATTCCTGAAAGTGGCGCGAGGGAGTAGTTCAGTCATTCACTTTTTGTGTTAAAACCTCCAGAAGATGTGAATCATGAAAGGTTTCCCAAGCACACTGTCAAGTAGGAGCTGCAGGTATGAAGTGTAACAGGCAACTGCAGTCGTGGCTGCTCTGTAGCCACTGCATTGCCATCATTTGTTCATTCTCCTTCTGTTCTTCTGTGGGCAGGAGACAACAGTCAGGCTACAGTCTTCTCCACCTCCACAAACCGTGGTGGTAGGGTTTGTCTGTCCCTACTGGGAGCAGGCTCTGGTCCGTGCTGGTCCCTGAGCTGTACCAGAGCACCAGCTGGGAAGGGGCTGGTGTGGCTAGCAGGGGCCGTATACATGCCGGGGAGCACGCTGATGGTTAAACACTGTGGGTGGCTGCAGGACAGTGCTTGTTTATACCCTGTACACATGGGGATATATGTCCCATATGTCTGACATGGGCTCAGCACCAAATCTTGTCTTTAAACCCGTGAGGGTGGCTTACTGAAAAACAACTAGGGTTTAACCACAAGATACTGGAGTTGACTTTAGACCTCCTGGGCACAGTTTTGGTCCTAAGTCATAGTGGAAATCAGAGCAGATGATGAACGTGTCTGTCGTTGAAATATATCAGTTCACGATGAGGAACCTCCAGAAGCAGAAATGGTTCATGATGACATTTCCAAGGCTGTCACAGTTGAACTTTCAGCAATCACTTGAGAGATCCCCAGCTGCAGGTCACTTCTGAGAAGCACCAGATCTTCAATGCAGTCTCATGCCCCGCAGGGAGTTGTACCTGGAGGAATAGGTACTTTTTCTACTATATGTATCTCATGGCTTTGCTTGGGAGATAGATAATTGCTCAGGACATGGGTTTGTCCTCTCTGTCATGCAAAGCAAAGGACGCTTTTCAAGAAAGAAAAAAAAAAGCATCATGAAATCTTTTTTTGCAGTACAGCCCTAACCTGGGTTGTTCAAGGCTATGCCTCTGTCTCCAGTTACTTGCTGCACATCTTGATTCATTAGCTCTGTCATATCTGCCTTGTCTGGTCTAGTAGACCCACGACTTGGGAAAGATTTGCCTCTGCAGGGCAAAAAGTATTCAGGGAACTTATTTTCAGTTGCATGGACTTCCGCACCAGGAAGCCCACTATGTATCTGATCTTTTCATGTGCCACGTGTGTATCACACTGTGGTGTTAGGAACAGCTCTTCTTGATCTTCTTCCCTACAGTTTGGCACAGTGGCTTCAGTGGCTCCTGTGTTCTGGTTTGCTCCTTTGGGGCTGGGAGGGGAGCTCCGTTGCATGTGATGGGTTCGCTACCCTATTTCAAACAGTCACGTCCATCTTGGAGAAAAAGCCCAAGTTCTCCCACCCCCTTGGAAGGTGGAAAGGTTAGTATGCTACAGAAGGAGAAAAAAATGCATGTAAGTGACATCAGCCAGGATCTGACTACCTCTCGCTACACCATTGTAAGCGGTGGGAGAAGGCCATGGATGCTTGGGGGTGTTACTGGAAGGACTTTACTTCTTCCATGCGGAGCTTCCATTCAATTATCAAAATTCAATCCAAGGCTTTTTTAAAAGATCACATGCATTACTACAGGGTCATTTTACAAAACTACGATGTTGTAGTTATGTATTTGAATTCTCAGAGGGCCGTTATTACACTCTCGTTGTGCCTTCTTTTCCTCCAACATATCCTTTTTCCAAACAATGTCTTTCCTATTGTTGCATGTCCCTTTTCCTTCCCAATCCCACTCCCTCCTCCTAATATTGCTGCCTGGTAAAACAAGCATGAGGAGGGCACCATGGGCGTGCATAGAGCTTCTGACGTTGTTGGGATGTTTGCAGGAGTGTATTGACTTTGGTAAATTGAAGAAGTTCTCAAGTAAGTGGAAGTTGTTGACCAACAGAGGAGTCTCTAACAGTGAGGAATTGGCTGCCTCAGCTGGTTGGTTCCTCACTGCTTTTAGGCTGGGGACAAGACAGTTTAGTTCTTTTTTTAGGGTCATCCTCATTACCATTTACCTAGAGCAAGCCATGTGAAAATATCTTATGGTAAAAGAAAATTAAGTGCATCAGAGCCATAGCTCTTTTCATGGTGGGTTTTAAGGTAGCAAAGCCATTGTAACTTAAAGCAAAATCTCAATTTAGTTGTTAATAAATAACATCCATTTTTAAAAATTCAATAACTGTATTTGATTAAGTTTCAAAGAACTGTGTGTACTGGATAACAAGATGGAATTGCATTAACATCCATAATTTAATTTCTCATCAGACTTCAAATAAATTTTCTACTCATGTGAAACAAATTTCAAAGTTGTTATGGTTCATCTTCCAAGAGTTCCTTCTTTTTGAGGTTAGTGTAAAAACATATTGCACAAACCATGGGACAAGCAAAGTATGAAGTAATTCCCTTTGGCATCATTCCTGAAAAGCAACAGAATTTTTACTTATTTGTAAAAGAACATTATGCCAAAAGGAAAATCTTTTAGTTAACCTGAGAAAAAAATGTTTATTTATTTCTTTCACCTAATTTTTTTCTGAAATATCTTACTAACAGACTCAAAAAAGCTATTTTTAAATAAAAGTGTGTTAGCTGAAACATGACCTCTTGGGTAAAATATGACAAAGATATCCAGTTCCTTAGAAGTGTCCAGATACACAATTCAACAGTTTCATGTTGGTCTGAACGTGAGTTCCCTGCAGGAAATTTAGAGAGGTTCAGTAAAGGAGGGTCTTAGGCACAATTTCATAGGATTAAATCTGAGCTTCCCTGGTTTTACCAAGTTTCCACTGTCACAGTCCTACTGGATAAAAACATGATATTGCTAATACTATCTTGCCAAAAATGAATAATTCTATGGTTGTATTAAATTAAAGCTGTTCTCTGTCGATTACTATCTGGGAAAAAAAAGTGTTGGGTTTTTTTTCAGCAATCTTCTGAGGTGCAAATAGACAAAAGGAAGGATAAACAGTCTTGCACTAGAATAATATACTGTGAAAGAGGAGAGAAAATTACACCTTGTATTTTGAAGGAAATAACATAGTGGGAAAGAAATACATAAAAGGAAATAATTTTGAACACAGTTGTAGAGTTATCACTGCAATTTGCTAATAAAATATTCCATAGCTTAGTCTAAAGATGATGTCCAAGCTAATGAAGTCTATAATTTGAATTTGTGGGTTGATTGAGACCTATTTTGGTCTGTAAGTGTGAACTGCTCTTGTTGTATAGAGTAGGTAAGATTATTCAAGAACTCCTAAGAAGAGGACTTATTAAGATAATTCTAACCGGCTGTAAATAACTGAGAGGACTCATTAAGATAATTCTAGCTGGCTCTAAATAACCAAGGTTATACCTGTTACTTTGCTAATAAATGTCACCACCATAAAGATTTCTACAAACTGCAGTGGAGTTGTGAGTTACAGAACATTAGATTTTTATTAAGAGAAGGTCTGTACCTCCTAAAAGAAATTATACAATGAGTGAAATTTTGATTTTCGGTACATTGCCAGCTTGTGTGCATATAGCACAGGCCAGTCATTGGTGCTGCAGGGTGGTGGTGAAGCTGGAGCTGTTTAGCTGAGAGCCAAGGTACACTGCTACCACATGGAGTCTGGTAAGAGCCTCTTCCAGTGGCCCTTGGGAAGGTCTTCAAATGCATCAGCACAAAGTAAATAATTTGCACAGCAGGTCTTTGTGGCATAAAGAACATGGTTTTTGAAGTCTTTAAGGTTTGCTTCGCATGATGTCCCACAAAACCAGCGTATTGCATGAACTCTTTTGTCTTGAAAGCCATATTTGCTTTTCTAGAAACATGCTGTGATTAACTACTCAGGGTAAATAAACACAGAAATTCCCACCTTTCTTGTCCCTGTGATTAACATTGTTCACTATTCACTGCTGCGTAAGTCCTGTTGTCTTTGTGAAGCTCACCCACTCCAGCTTAGACTTTCAGGCCACATCTACACTAGTAAATTAAACGTGCCCATGGCTGTTATCTGCTCTAAGGTCAAGTGGTGTGGGGCAGCCCAGACCTGCACTGTTAGTGTCTCACTCCCGGTGTGGGGCTGCATCCACAGCACCTGCCGGAACAGTGCTAACTCCCAAGCTATGGGGCTTGTTTGAGAGACCATCACTTGGTTTGGGCCAAGAGCATACCAGTGACTCTTAAAACAATTTAACATCCCAGACAATGAGCACAAACCATCCCTCAGGAAAGTGCCTTGATGCTCTTTTGATTTCCAAATAAAGGTGTAGCCTGTTGGTCTGAAAGAGAGCAGTCTGGAGCAACGTAAAGGTCAAAGAATGACCAAACCCATTTGAGGAAAACTGAGGACAAACTCTTGCAGTGTTGCATCAGCAGTGTTTTCAGTTGCTGCTTAATGAAAGTCAGATTTGGATGTT
Organism: Phaethon aethereus; assembly: GCF_964289735.1. Classification (NCBI taxonomy): domain Eukaryota; kingdom Metazoa; phylum Chordata; class Aves; order Phaethontiformes; family Phaethontidae; genus Phaethon; species Phaethon aethereus. The sequence continues at coordinate 23,792,756 of NC_138582.1, forward strand.
ATTTAAGGCATTCCTCCCTCCCCGCTATATTTTATATATTTGCATATGTGCTTGTGACTTTTTTGTTTAATTTGCAGCCTGTCAGATGTTTTCTGGTGTCTTCCATACGACTGGGATAAGCAAAAGTATGTATGGCATTTTCTCTTTAATCTTCTTAAGTCTTCATCACCACACATTGTCTCCAGATGTTTTGATTGGTTTAGCACCTTATTCAGACATAACAAAAAATTATGTTTTATTAATAAAGGCATGAAAAATAAGAGCTCAGCTGGATGTGGTACAGGGCAGCCTGCTCTGGGTGGCCCTGGTTGATTAGGGGGCTTGGATCAGATGATGTCCAGAGCTTCCTTCCCACATCAACCATTCTGTGAGTCTGTGGGGGGATGCCAAAATGCATTACGGCTCCCCCAGATTTGCCATGGCTGATAGAGGTCATGGATCAACATGTTTTGGGGAGAGGATCATGAGAACCGTTGAAAGTAGCCCTGTTCCCACCAGGCTCATTGCATGCTGACCCCAGGCTCCATGCGGGTCAAATCCCGTCTTCCTGGTAGGGATGCATGGAGTTGCTGCGTACTGATTTCCAAAAACAAAAAAGGGTTTGGCCTCATTTGACAGCCTTGTGGGTGATTATGCTATAGGATATGTGAATAAAGACTGTTCCTCCATGTTTTGTTTTACTCTGGGCTGCAATCTGTTTCCAGTGTGTAACAATATTCTTCTACATATGGACTTCCTATAAATATCTTGCTGCAAGTCTTTTCTGCAGTACAAACACAACATAAATCAGTAAAGAGTCATCAAGTCTCATTGGTATGCTGGCAAATCTGTGAACAGCAAAGGCTTGATTTTAGTGCAGTTCAGATACAGCATGAGAGAAATATAGCAGTTTGAGGTGAACAGTGATGAGTAGGATTGTCATTATTTTAACTGGGCAAAAGGGGCAGGAGGAGATAACAAGGGCAAGGCGTGGAAGGATGGGACTGCTACGGGCGTCAAGAGATCACCCCAGTCATTCCTGTTGGCCAAGGCAGGATGAACTATACTTTTGTCAGTCCTGACGTGATAGTCCAGCCTGTTCCTGGCAAGATAATCCAGCCTTGAGTGCTGTCACCCCAGGCAGTGAAGTCCAGTGCCTCACAATTAGCTGGTCTGGTGCAAGCCTTCCTTCTTACCATTTTAAAATCCCTTTACTTTCTCCTCACCAGGAATGCAAAAAACCACGTTAAGAAGTTAACTCGTTGCCACCGTGTTTTTTGTGTTTGAAGAATACTCTGAATAAGCTGACCAGCCTTGGCGCTCTTGCTTTTCCCCACGGGTTGTGGTGGAAAACCCCACTGCCGCAGCGGTCCTTCCCAGCCCTCCGGCCATGCCTGTCAGTATTTGGTACATCATAAGCCACGAGTTTTAGGGATAAATGTCAAAGATAGCATTGCTCAAGACAGCTGGCTCTTCCCACCAGCACGGGCAGTGCCGTGCCACCATGTGCTCTGGCCACAGTGGTTGAGACCTAAGCTCTGTCGGCCGCTACCAGAAGAAACCTTGGCAAAGGAGAAAGGGATGGGGCATTTCCCCCCCAAAACAAGGAAAAAGACAAAAATTCAACATGGAGAGAGGACAAAAAGCATCTGAAATGCAAACTGCCCAGCACAGGTTTCTCTAGATTTACAAATTTCCTAACATGTGGGCTAGTCCTAGGGGAGCACCTTGCACCTTGGGCTGGTTTTCCCCTAATTCTGTGATTTACTGGGGAGGGGAGACATATTCCAGTGCCCTCTGTTGAGATCCTGTTTGGGGGTATTTGAGGGCATTTTGGCTGTTTCAGAAAGAAACTACCACCCTGCTGCTATCAGCTATTCACCACTAACTCATTCCTCCTAAAGCTGGCTCAGCCATCAGTTCCTCACAAAAAAACCCAGATATTTTTTTAAAAAACATAATTTCAGGTATTTTTCTGGAAGGATTTCTGAAGGAATCCCCCCCGAGGCCTTCCTTTGTTCAGGTGTTCAGAGCTTTGTTCAGCTCTGCAGCTGATCACCTCTTTTAGCCTATGAACACACTCCTATATTCTGAGAACAAGGTATATATGGTTCCAGCTCAGTGCACTAAAATAAGCTTGTTTAAGTCATGTTTGGGCATTCTTCCCTAGTACAGGCTGCAGACATTTAATTTACTAAACCTGGAGAATGGTTGCTGTGGACAGTGCAATGGGCTGCCACAGCCAGCTACGAGCTGTCAGGGAGCAGCCTCTGGTCAGGTTTGGCAGCAAGAATCGCTGCTTGAAAGCAAGTTTTGGGGCCACCCTGTTATACCATTGTTTATTTTCAGGCAACTAGATTTTAACGGCATTCACAGTACCTTGCTCCTTGACTTTTAAAACCTTACTGACTCTTAGATCCTGAGGAAATCAGTGTGTCAGAGATATTCAAATGAGTCGTGAAACAGCTCAGAACAATTAAAGTCGTTTCTGTAAGGGCAAATAATTTGCTTGTCCTTGCCGTAAGTTTTCATGCAAGATAAAGTTTTGTGCCTGGTGTGGCCCTAAAGTACAGTCTAGAAGGTCAACATTTCAGAAAGCAAAGCGTGACTGGTAAACAAGCGCTCGCACAAGGACACTCAGGTGACCTCAACTGCTGTCCCCTGCCACTTTTACCAAAACGCCTCTGATTACAGGAGTTGGGCTGGATTCCCACTGACATGCAGCTATCCTGCAAGGCATCCACTGGTTATTCCCCTTTCTTCCTCTTTAGCTTCATCCAGTTTCTCTTGCAAAACAGTGCCGGCTGTGACAGTTGCCACCACACTGCGATGGCGGCTCAGGGATGCTGCTCCAGGAGGCCACGCTGCACGTGGTTTGCCAGCAGCTTCAGGAGATGTCCCTCAGGGAAACCACCACGTGAACATGTGTGGTGGTGCTCCGTGGGGTGTGCCCCTCACCGCAGCTTTGTTTTGTCATTTCTAAGGAGGCTACTGGAAATGACATTCTTTGTAAAGAGATCATCCTACTGGATTTAATTAGAAATGCTCAGCTTTAATTAAGTGTTTGTTTTGCAGTCCCGGTAGTTCTATTTTGATAAGACTCCATCATGTAAATAGTAAATGAAGCTGAAGAAGTAGATTACTGCATGTCATAGCTCCTGAGTAATGATTAAAGACAATACAATGTGAGATACAGTCGCTGAGAGTGGGAGGCAGCTCTGTGCTTTGCATTAAGTATTTACCTCACGCTTTTCAGGATTTTCCTCTACTCTGTATCCTCAGAATCATTCATTGCTTTCCAGCATCCTCCTCCCATGAGTTCTTCAGGGACTGACGGAGGTGCAGTGGGGACAGGGGTTGAAGGTCACGCAGTGCCACCGACGACTCCGTCCTTCCACCCACAGGACAGCCAGCATGGAAGGAGCAGGAAGAAAATAGAGGTCCACCCAAAAACTGCTGGCCTCTTTTCTCTCTTTTTCTCAGTAAACCTCTAATCTTTCCCTTTACTTTTCCTGCACAGTTTGGGTGCTTATGCTGCAACTGTGTGACTTGCCCGCACGTGGCCCACTCCATGTATAAAAAAAGGCTGCATATTCTGTAGCTCTTGGCTTTGTTAATGGTTTTCCCTTCTTATATACAAACCTTTGCTGCTTGAAGTGTACCTCGAAGCTTAGCAGAGAAATGAGTTCCAGTTATAATTAATGCACAGGGAACAGACCTAAGTGAGAGTTTTCCCATAAAGTCATACTAACATGTCAAATCTTGCCACGGGGTCTACAGATGAAAGCACCCTCAGAAACGTCCCAAGCCTCTGGATCAAGACACCTTTTTATATTTTCAAAACAAGCCAAAACTAAGGCTAATGAAGAAGGCTTAGGCTTGACCTGGAGGGCCAGGGGCTGCTGTTGGATCTTGACAGCTAACGTAGTGTGCTTGCTCGCAGACTGGTCCTGCATGCGGTGCGCTTGGCACCTCTCTGGAGTCACCATTGCTTGCAGCACTGACCTTTAGCCAGTGCTGTGGTTTAACCCCAACTGGCAACTCAGCACCACGCAGCTGCTCGCTCACTCCCCCCCGGTGGGACAGGGGAGAGAATTGGAAAGGTAAAAGTGAGAAAACTCATGGGTTGAGCAAAAGCAGCGCATGCAAGCAGAGCAAAACAAAGAATTCATTCACTATGTCTCATTGTCAGGCAGGTGTTCAGCCATCTCCAGGAAAGCAGACATCGCGCAAAACGGTTACTTGGGAAGACAAACACCATAACCCCAAACATTCCCTCTTCCTTCTTCTTCCCGCGGATTTTTATTGCTGAGCACAACATAACATGGTATGGGATGTCCCTTTGGTCAGCTGGGGTCAGCTGTCCCAGCTGTGTCCCCTCCCAACTTCTTGTGTACCCCAGCCTCCTCACTGGTGGGGTGGGGTGAGAAGCAGAAAAGGCCTTGACTCTGTGTAAGCACTGCTCAGCAGTAAGGAAAACATCCCTGTATTCCCAACCCTATTTCCAGCAGAAATCCAAAACAAGCCCCATACTAGCTACTGTGAAGAAAATTAACTCTATCCCAGCCAAAAACAGCCCAGCCAGAGAGAATTTTTCACATCAAAGAGCATAAATACTCATTTTCTTTTTTTCTGGGCGGTGTTGCAATAAACAGAAAAAAATTGCAAGCCTCAAACCCAGGAACATAAATCAGCTCTAAGACTGATGGCAGTACGTGCAATTTCTACCTGTGTAGGGCCCACAGCCCAGGCCACCTCATAACCACATTCTCTCTTTCCCTTGAATAGGGTATCATCAAGATTAACGACCCTTTATTGCTAGCCTGGTGTCCTCTGCTGAGTTCTAAGAGGAGCTAAAAGGGTCACGAAGAAAGACAAATTAATTGTAAGCAGACGAAGCAGCTTCGTGCAGAGCTTTCAAACCCCTGGAGGTTGCTTTCCTGGGGAGACAAAGCGCGTTGAGCACCCAGAGCAAGATGGCCTCCCCAGCGCAGTGCCCCGCAGGTACAGCTTGCCCTTCCCGTGGAAGTCCCTCGGTCTCTGGGTGGGAACACGAGCAAATAATGATTTGCCGTCTCTGCTCTCTCTCTCCTGTGCTATGAGCCTCTCCCCAACCTCTTTACTTTCCTCTCCTACTCTCACCCTGTCCTTGAATTTCTTCATTTTGCTCTCAGAAGTTTTTCTGCTTTCCTTCTGTCCCCTCCCTTCTTCCAGCTTGATTTTCCCAAGGCGATCTGTCTTCAGTAAGCAGCTGCTGAGCTCAAGGACCTGCTGCTGTTTCCTGGCAGAGGCATCCCATACAACTTACAGACAGGGAGTCCCCAGACCAGCAATTTCCATAGTAAGAACCTCATGACATCAGTCAGAACCAGCTCTCCAAATGCTTAGAAATGCACAGCAAAAGTATAGTTTAATAGGGGAAATGTTAATAGTATTCACATTTTATGCCACAGCATTTTAAGAAATGCAAATTGCCTTCCTTGGATTTGTGATATTATCTGGCCTCCGACAAGCCGGCATGAGAAGTGAGGCATGACAAACAGCCGCAGAAGTTCCTGTGGTGGTTTGAAGTCTGCTGAATACACCATATACAGCAACAAAAGCCTTTAGAAGTCAGCTTTTGGCTCCAGACTTAAAGTATCGCTTGGTCTCCCCAGGTCTCCCCAGCCTCACGGCAAAGCTGCCTCGTACGGGTTGCAGGCAGGAGCAGAAGGAGCCGAGCGGTAGCTCTTCCTGCAGCAGAACATGGAGGGGAGGGAGGGTCTCTGTGCAATGGGGTGTTGGGACGGACACATGGGCTGTGGATCATGCCCACCTCACCAGAACTTGTGCTGGGAACGGGGCAGGCCTGCTCGACTTGGCTGTGGCTTCCCTCCTCACAGGATGTCGTTGAGAACCCAGCCCCACTGTGGCTCTAAGGTAGAGCGAGAAAGTGAGGGAGAACGTTTAGAACAGTGTGAAGTGAGGACTACCACACATCTGCTCTGCCAGCTCAGAAATGTTTCAGTGCTATCATAACATCCTTACAAGTGAAGCCTTTCCCTGCTGGAGCCTGAAACAGCCGTGCGGCAGGGCTGGGGGAACGGAGGAAGGACGTGGGCATGGGCAGGAGGACCTCCTTCCTCCTCACAGCAAATGTGGTGCTGTGAACCTCCCTGATGCACGTGTCGAAGCTTTATGAGGATGCACCTTGGTGTGCTCCCGGGGGTTGCAAATAGCAGGTGACACACAGGAGGAGACCTTTGCTGCAGGGCAGATCAGACCCCCTGCTACTAAGTGAGAGCAATGAAACTCACTACGGGACCTGTGCGGGGGCTGTTGCACAGACAAAGCATGTACCACCTGAAGTGGGTGGAACAGTCGTCCATTCCCACCCCTTTCCACTAATCTGGGGGATGAGGACTTGGGCAGCACTCTTAGGAGATGCACGAGCTGTGTGGCACTGTGGTCCCGGGATCTGAAGCCCTCAACTTAACAGTGAGGGCTAGGAAAACCTTTCTAAATAATATTTGTTTTCTGGAGCTGGCAAGTGATCTGAAAAAACCCCAAGCCTTATATAACTCCATCTGGGGAGGTGAAAGTTTTCTCCTAACTCCAGCCTAATGCAAATTACTTGCAATTTAACTTTCCTTTTGGCTTGACAAAGTAGCTGTTATTAAAAGCAGACCTTAACCATGAAGTGACCTTTGCAGCATCGTCATCTCCTTCCCGCACTGCAGAAGCCAGGATGGGATTTCACCAGCCCATTTTGGGATTCTGGGGCGCTGGCGGCGTTAGCCCGTCTCTAGCTCCCTGCGTTGCCTTCTTCGGTCTGTCTGTGTGATAGGCTTTCCATAGCACTTCTTCCCACACTTCAGGCTCACTCTCCCAGCATTGTAGCAACGATTATACATGCTTCTGTGCTAGCAGCCCACCACTGTGTAGTGGTAGGATTATGTGAAGACGTGTGACAGGGAGAAGTCTTCATCACTACATGAAAAAAACATTTAACTGTTACCTGCCTTGCAATGAGGAACAGCAGTTTTAAAGCCCTTGTGACATTTCCACGCTTCAAGCTCAAAATCTTATTTTCAATCTCCTGTCATCACATATGAGCCTTGATTTTTGGTACAAGAATTAAAAATATTTATGTATCAGCTTTCAGCTAAAGAGCATGCAGAGTGTTAATGGCCTTTTGAGTCCAGGCTTTGGCTCCCAGTCTCTGCTCCTATTTTGTCAGGATGCCCCGGGTCAATAAAGAAGTCTCATTCTCCTTTCATATGCACATAGATGTATGCAGACACTGAGAGGCAGCTGGCAGAAGTGAACTGACATGCTGCCTATTTATGAATAACCATTTCTCAAAGGCATTCTGGAATAACTCCCCCTATTAACTTTTATTCTAAAATAGTGTTTAGACCAGTGGGTTATAACAGAGCAGCTGAAGTACAGCAGGACAGTCTTTCTCCTCATCACAAGACTGAAATACACTTCCTTGCTATGCCCAGGGTGATTTTTTACCTGTCTAAACGTATAGCCCCCCAAAGCCAGACACCTCATCTTCTTTTGTATCTTGAACACACACCAGATGTTTAGGAAGTAACAAATAGTGTAATAGTAATAACTAGACTATAAAGATATGTGGCTGTAATAAAAGTTGTGGTAGCAATATTGGATTTTTGTGGTTTACAGTTCCAACTTTGGCTTTCAGAAAGTGACATTTATATGTGCTCTGGGAATGTGATAATAATCTTGGTACTCCAAAGTAGTTTTCCAGTTTGAAGGATAATATAAAACAAATTAATTTCAGTTCTTAGATTAAGCATCTCCACTTCCCTAGATGGTAACGATTCAAAGCTACTATAATAAAATTTAATGATAGCTATAGTGTGTGTGAGGTTTTTTCTTTAGCTCATATCCATTTGATTGTGAGGAAAGATGGAGTGGAACTTTGAAAAGTAAACACAGAATTGTTGATTAAAGGTCTTTCCATACAAAACTAGCTCCTAATGTTGACCGTTCTGTGCACTTACAAATCAATTATAATTGTAGTGTTTAAGCAAAAAAAAAAAGACTATCGCTCCACATCTCTTTTTGCACAGACTCTACTTTTTCCCTTTTAAAATATTTACAAGACATTTTCTGTTCAGCGTTTTCAGTGGAATGCTGCCCAAGAAGTGGTTGCAGAACCCAGTGGGTGTTGACTGCAGATGCTACTGAATTTGCTGAAGGTGGAAGGCAGGGTAAAGGCAAAGAAGACTGATCAGTGCATTACTGGCTGAAAATAGGTCCATTTGAAACACTCATGTTTTGTAGCCTCTGATCAGACAATCTAGGTCTGGAGCAGCAGAATGCTGTTAAAGGTGGCAGAAATGCCCTAATGAGTTACCCATCGGACTGTGTTAATAATCTGATGTTGGCTTCCAAGGAAGGCTTTTTTGTCTCTCTCGGTGCAATACACAATCAGAAAGAGCATTGTAACAGCACAGCTCTATTCAGGAATGAAGCAGAGGTGTTCTACCCTGGGAGAAATTCAGAGGTGACATCCCTGGCCCAGGGACTCTGCAGGGAAAGGATTGCTCCCGGAGGTGCGCAGAAACCAAGCTCCTACCGAGAGAAGCACAGATACCCAATTACACATTTGAATGAGTGTTCTCCATGCTTTGGTTAGTCGGCTTGAGGCTCTTCCTAAGGTTATCACATTGGATAACAGCCCTGGAATGTGCAGCTGTTGAACATGTAAATAACATACAGACACACTACACCTTACTGAGCATCTGGGCTCCCCTCTCTGTAGGTATATTGTTCATCATAAAAGTCATCCAGGTTTTGATGATGTTTTAGGAGGACCCTATACGTAGCTGCAGCAGTTATGATACTGTGGAGGCTGGCAGGAGCTCATGTGAACAAATGTGCATCTGTCACTGACGTTCTTGTTATGATCTTGTCCATGGATACATAGAGAGATGGACAGAGAGGCATCTTTAAAAAATATTTGTGATGTGCCCCCCTCTGCAATTCCGTCAGATAATATTGAACTGTTATGATTTCATGTCTTTTAATGACATTTTTTACAACTAATGGGGCACTGAATTTTGTTTTCCAAGATCATAGAAACATTCAGAATTCATACAATCAAGCTTTTAACATTTAGTATCTTTACTACAAAGATCAGTAGAAAGGTGTCCCACAGGTTTCCTACAGAGAAGAGACATGCCAGAGTGGTGGGATGTTTTTCTGAAGGACTCTGGAATGTGGTAGGTGTGGAAGCTGAGCAGATGAAACAGCTGCATTTTGTAGCTCACAGCAGACATCCTACAGTATTCAAGGATGTTTCACACAACCTCTGATCCTTTTCAGACACCAGCTTGTCCACACAGCCCAAGTGACTGCAGCTGGAGAGTGCAGGGTGGCTGCGTGGGCAGGGAGCTGAGGCGCTTGGCATGGGGCTCCATGGTTTGGGATGCACCAGCCTGAAACCAGGAGCTTTCCTCCCCTGAAAACCCAGACATGAACACACTATCTGGGTCCCTCATGTTCCTCCCCATAGCAGGCTGCGCTTCTCCTAGAGAGCAGAGCAAAACCATCAGCCTGGTCGGCATGGGGACTTTGCCCTGATGCAGCCCGTGATACTCAGCCCCTCGTGCCGTGCAACAGGGTAACTAGGGCAAAGCCACGGTTTCCACTCGTGGTTGGATTTAGGGTGGTTTGATGAAGCAGATCAAGCCTGAAGGAGGTTTCTTGATTTTGTTAGTTGTCTGCAGACAGCGGTCACTGCATAGCAATGTTGCAAGTAGCCTGAAAATTCTGGTCAGCCACAATACCTGTTGGAGCTGCCAGGGTATTGTCAGGGTCTGTGGAATGAAGGAAGAACACACGTAAGCTTTCAAACTCTGCTTTTGAGACAGATTCCCCATTGTGCCTGTCTCTCTGGAATGTGGAGGGGGGGCTATAAATCAAGAGTCATCATCTCGGTTTGGTAAGACGTATTGTGACCTTTCAGGCACAATCCCTGCCAACTTCAGAATTACATGGAATTGTTTTTTGGCACAGGAATGAATGGAAATAATGGAAAAGTGACAAGAAACTTAAGGAATATTGGAAGAGATGTTACTTTGGAGAGGGGTGCTTTTTTGGCATTGTCTTTCTGTTGTCCTTCCCAGTACAAAAAAATGTGTTTATCAGCAGCAAGATGAATATTGAGGGTATTTTATAGTCATAAAGCAGAAGTTTAGCTACATTCGTAAACACAGTTATCCTAGCCAAGGCAAACAGGGAAAGCCTAGTGTTTTGTTTACAAAGAGATAGCTGCCCTTCAAATATTTACAAAGAATAAAGGCAAATTCAAGACAGTTGGCAGAAGGATTGGAAGAAGTAATGAGTATCTTCATATAAGCTTATTATTTTGGGGGTGAAAAAAGACTTTGCAAGAATATTTAATTCTGAAATTATGAATGTTACTATGAAAAAAAAAAATTTTAAACACAACAGATGCCAAACAAGTTCTGGATCTGCAGTCATATTGTTCAACATTACCCTTTCAGTTTCTTTGATTTAGGGAGATTATGTGCCTGAGGGAGAAGTCCTTGTGTTAGTAAACGTGGGTGACAAAGAGGTTAAGAATGTTCACACCTGTCTGTGGACACCGTGTACTACATGTTTTATTAAAAAAGACATGGCAGGGCAGCAGAGAGGAGTGTCTCTTTACCTCAGCCTGGCTGAACAGGTCAAGTTTCCATGCCTGGGGATGGGAAGAGGTGACTCAGCTGGGAGAAGCGTGGGGAGTTTAGGATAGGGCAGAGAGGGGAGGGGAGAGCCAACAAACAGGGAACACACAGCGTATGGATGGACCAGGGGACTTTGGGGAAGACCAGACCCACAGTTCAGCTTCTGACATGATGGAAAAGAGGGGATCTTCTTCAGGGACCATGTGGACTAAAAAGCTGATGGACAGAAAACAGGATACTTCATGAGGCCAGAATGGGCTGGGGGATATTCGTTTTCTGGTCTTATTCACCATTTTGCTTCCAGCAATTCTGGTTTTTTGTTGTTGTTTTTTGTTTACAGACAGCAACTGTTTGCCTGGTTCTAGTTTATTATTTTGCCTTGTGGTGAGTCACCCCCCCAGATGTCAGAGGCATTTCGGTGTGCCTGTTTTAAAGCACGGGTGAGATAGGTCTGGCCTGAGGCTCTGGCCAACTCAGGGGCTCATCGCGACGATGTGGCCACGCTCTGCTAACCTGTGCACAACTTGGCACACCACGGCCATGCCTGCCAGTCTTATTGTAGGTGTCTCACTGCTGTTTTCTTCTTCAAAGACTTTGCACCGTGAATAAAGTGAGTGAGAGTTACCTGCTTTCCACTTCACGTGCCGATTTTTCCGAGCTGTTTCTGTTTTGTTTTGAATGTGAGCGGAAGGTGCCTGACTGTCTCACGTGGCTCAGGCTGGGTTTTTTTGTACAGCAGTGCCCACTGAGGAAACGTCTGCATCTCATGCCTCTTCATGCTCCCACAGGCATGAAGAGCAGATGGTCACAGCCCCCTTCAGTTCTGCCTTGTGACAGAGGAGCTGTCAGTTCATGCCATTTGTCAGAGATTAGTTTCATTTATATTGTTAGAGGATTGTTGTTTTTTTCACCAGCTGCCTTAGAGGGAGAGCTTTGTCTTCCGCCTCCCAATTTCCTTGAATTTAAATTGTTGGGATGAATTAAGGACAGAAGAGATATTCCTAACCGTGCAGGCTGTGAGATTAGGTGCTTTGCCCTAGTCCACTGCTTGCAGTCTTGCTGGTCCCAGATCCTCATCTCTCCCGTAGTTAAAAACCCAATTTCCCTCCTAGATCTATTTGTGGCCAATTTATAACCAATTGTTCTTGTGCCAAAGCTGTCTTCCAATTTGAATAGCTCTTTTCACTCCCTGGTATTCCCCTTCCTCCAGGGATATTTATAAAAACCTATCCTATCACCTCCCAGCTTTTGCTTAGTTAGGCTGAGCAAGGACATCTCTCTTAATCTCCCCTGAAAATTCTGGTAGCCGTTTTCTCGCACCTCTTCCCATTTGAACTCTTTTTCTTGGATATGGCTGATTGGACTGATCATCATCAGCTTATTATCTGAGCCGCTGTAGACTGAAGAGCGTTTGATTTAAGATATGTCAGTTAGAGCTGTCTATTCACATCGGACCCTGTTGTGCATGTAACAACAAGAGTGCTGTGGGAAAAACCAGCCCCACTCACTGCTCTGAGGCAGATACATCCATCTCCAGAACTGGATAGGGAAAAGAAGAAAAAAAGACATAGTACAGCTGACACAAGCAGAACTTCACATAAATATCTTGGAGCCATCAGATCTTGCAAAAAAATTATCTGAAATCCACACCCTGATGAGCAACCCTTGGGTAATGCACTTGATAAGCAAACAAGATGTGCAGGCCTGTCTCATCTGTCTGGAAGACCCAGAGCTCTGAAAACACAGCTCCTAACATGGGTGACTCCAGCGTACCTTCCTCTGTGGGGGTCAGCAGCAAGAGGCAGGCTTCCTAGGCCAATACCTGGTATAGCAGAGGTCCGTTCCAGAGCAATATCCAGACTCATTTCTCACTAACACCACTGCAAATGCCAGAACTCTTGTTGGCAGTATCGGGCTCTGCCCTTGTACAGTGGCCCACTGTGCTCTGACCCAAAGGGAGAGCTGCGAAGATCAAGCAAGACCAAACCATTCTCTGCCACAGACACGTTTTTGGAAAGCCCTACTAGCATGTGACGTACTGGGCTCTGAAGGTGCAGTGCCATGGCCAGATGCTCACCACTGCCCAACAGACCGTGCCCCGACATCCCCCTTCCTGCTGCCCAGTCTTGCTGCTTGGCCCTGCGCCTCATGCCTGGCTACCCACCCTTGCCACCAAGACTCGGCTTCATACCTACCACTTGGTCATGCAGCTATGAACACCTTCTGTCCACTGTGTGGAAGACGTGTTTGATGTTGATGAACAAGTATGATATGGATTGAGGTGGAGAGTGATGGCAAAGATCCTTGCCTACATGTTGCACTTGAAACAGGCCAACCTCCTAGTTGGCTTCCTGGTCCTCACTCATCACCTCAGGATGCAGTTGTGCTCGGTCTAATATTTGGTGCCAACATTTTTCAAGGTTTTCTTGTGCCCACAAAACCTTTCTGCTGTGAGAGTTTTTCATGCTGTGAAAGTGATACTAAACTCTAGCTGTTTTGAGGAGCTGCCAAACACTGCAACTTAACTGCTGGATCAGTCCCCAGATTCAGGGGACCTGGACTGTAATTTCCGTTCAGTTGGTGCATTTCCTCGACCCTCTCTGTGGAAAAGATTATGCTTGCTGGAGACTTGATGCTGCTGAGTAACTGAAAAACCAGCAATCAATGAAGTCAGTGTTTAGCACTGCACTGGCCAATATGGACTCCGTCTCCATCTTCATTGGAATCTAAAGTACCAGAGCAGCACAGATGTTAAACAGGCTGATGTCTACTCAGAGAAGCTGCTTATAGTACTGCCTGGCTCACAGCATGTGTCATAATTTTGTAAATTTAAGTTATTCCTCTCCTACACTCCACACAATTTTTGCTTGGAGATGCTTCTTAAGGCTACAATGCCACGAGATAGAGGAAGACCGACTTGTCTCTATTACACATTGTTTCTCCCCACCCTCCCTCCCCCCTGATACATGACAGCTTATCTGGTCTCTGGGAGAGCTGAGATTATCCCAGCTGGAGCACCTGTTCTCACATTGTTCTGGTCCCTGGTTACTGTACTCAGGGTATTTTATCTTTGCACCACACGCTCGCCCACTCATTACTTTCTCCTACATTCTTCCCTGCTCCCTGTCTTTATGTCTTATATCTTTTCACTCTGTTCTGTTTGTCCCTGACAATTTGTGTCATCAGTCTCCTCTTCCAGTTGTGTATTCTCTCCTCTTTTTCTCCTTACCTTCCTCTAGTAAATTAACTTCCATTTTGTTTGCCTTGCTGTCTTTCATTTCATGCAATTTCTCAGTGTTCTCCTCTTTCCTTCATCTGCTTGTTCTTTTTTTTGGCTGTTGTCATCCTGTTTTTCATACATTGAGTGACCTGTTGCTGGCAGACCCTGCCACATTTGCTTACCAGTTCCCATATGCATCTCTGGTGCTTTTTACAGAACTGGCCATCGACCGCTGGTTTTATAGAAACTTTCTACTCCAGCATCATGAAAGCTCTGGCTGTCTGTGTGCAGCATGGGAGCTGGTGGATGGGCAGTCATTGCCCGCACTGCGGGGGCTGCTCAGGGCACCACATCAGAAAGTCAGAAATGAGGGGAGAAAAGCGTCCTGTGCCCCCCGCCGGTGCACGGCAGCACCACTTCTTCCAGCATCCCCGCTGCTCTAACTCATCATGTTTGTATAAAAAAGCCAGGAAGACGCAGTTTTACTGGACAGCATGTTGGATACATTTGGAGTGGGAAGCCAAGCAGCGAGATGCTTCTACTGGAGACGTGCAGAAATATTCAGCAGCATAGTTAGGGGCTCACGAAGCTTGCCCTGGAGATACGTGTTCCCCCGAGGAAGACACCTGCAAACTGATCTGCCTGCTGTGTGGGGTAGCTTCTTCCTCCTGTTCCGGTTTTCTTGACTTGTTCCCTACCTGTCTTGACCTCTACCCTTTGCAGCTCTTCCTTATACCTTATCCTGATTACTAAAGATGAAACGCTGTTTCATATAAGCCCGTGCAAATGCCTTGTGGTCTTTTCCCTTCTGGTTGTTGTTTCAGATGGAGCGGACATGAAGCCTCGATGGGAATTTCAGTAGAATTGAAGTGCTGATAGAAAACTGCAGAGCTCACCAGAAAATGTTCATTGGCGTCTGGGCAAATCTAGAAGTAGGATCTACAGGAAGATTTCAATCTGCTCATGAATTTGGCCTGCCACTGAAATGGGGGTTCTTGCTTCTGCACCTCAGTGAAGGTGACTGGTAGTGGTGAAGATGGGGAAGCTGGTATTTTTGGCATGTGATAGTAGCTCTTATTAGAACCTGTGGATAGACTGGGGTTAAACTTGAAACGGTCGCCTAAATCAAAGCTAGGGGATATTGTCTTCATTAGTATTTCAACCCAGTCCCTAGCAGTGTGGGGCTAATCCAGACTGATGTATGCATCTGATTCTTTAACATCGGAGCAGAGGCAGGTGGTTTTTGGACAATGTTTCTTCTGATTATAGCTATCTGCTACTTGATATAGAGTTTTTAGATCTGTTTGTTCTGAAAAAATAATGGTAGATTTGAATATGAGATTTTACCTGTTCCCAGTGTTTTTCATTAAATCTTTGATTGAACTTTTTTATAGGCAGTATAGGAACCGTCTTTGGTATTGCTCCAGCTGTTTTGTATGAAAACTGCTTTGCGTTTCCAGGCTAAAGTATGAAGTGATCCTCAGTCATGTTAAGAAGTCTGAACTGCCATCATTTTAATAAGATTTCAAGGCATTCATCACTTTACCAAGATTACTCAATAACATAAATATTTACAGATTTACTCCAAAATTTCATAAAACTGCCATAATTCCTTCCAGTGATTTCCTAACAAAAACACCCCGGAGCTTGTTCATTTGTGTTCAAATCCTGACATTTCAATATTCCTGATGTTGTAAATGCTGTCTGCTCCAATTTAAATGCAGGAAAAGTTTCAAATTTTACCTTGACAGCTTGGATCTTCCAAGTACAATCTCTCAAGTGAGATGAAGGACTTTAGGGTTTCTATAAGGCTTATATCTCTGTCACCTACCCCAATAGTAGTTGCGGAGAGTAGGTTACTGAACTCCCAGACACAGGGTATTAGTTTCTGACATGTGCAAATGGGCACCAAATCTTCCTCTTTCTGATCTCTGGATCTCACTGATTATTCTGGAGCAGGCTTAGGCCCTTGGTAATTAGTGGGCATTTTATAGCACCAAAAATTATCTGCAAGTCCCATCAAAAGATCAGTTAAGCAAAAAAGTTATTAAAGAGAAATATCTATTAATTTTGATGGTTTAGTGTAAACTTGCCTGTATCTTCAAAGATCACCATGCGATTGTGATATTTTGTATTCTAAAATTTGGCAAATTGAAAAAGAAAGTATTTCGAAGGTTATTTTGATTTTCAGTTCTAGCAACATTTTAACAGAAGAAAAGAAAAAAATTACTTTCTGAATGATTATAAAGCAGGGTTATAATGCGCTTTTTATATATGTTCCCTATTGCTCAACAGCCTTTGTTAGTACAGGTAGGTTTTGAAAAACATGTAACTTTGAAAGCATTTTCATTTCAGTGCTCTTAACTTCATGAACTTGCCATGTCTTTCAACATGAAACTTCTCCCTCCAGTGTGCACATGAACGGCAGTGCAGAAAAAACCCTGTTAGTAGAAATGCTTTTGTCATGTTGTACATTCAGCCGTTGGTTTAAGAGTTCTATAATTTCTTATTCTGAAATAATTTTATTTTTTTTTATTTCTGAGATGCCCATCGCTGTAGTATCTTAAGACCACAAAAAAAAGAGCAGGGGATGATAAAGTCCATACAAGGAGTGCCTTTCCTCACATCATTTCTTAAGCAGAAGCAGCTGTAGGAGGCAGTGAAAGAGGCTGCACTCCAAATATGTTGCGTTTTGAAGGTAGCAGAAAGTGGTTATCAACCATTTGTGCTGCTGAGTTTACCATTTCTGTATTCAGGTTTTGGGTGGTCATGGCTGATTGTGATGATTTATCTTTGCACCACACACTCGCCCACTCATTACTTTCTAAAGTACTTTCTGCTGAAAGGAGAAGGTAGGGCCACTATGCGTAGGCATGTACGACTTCTGGAAGGAAGGATGATCTGACAGTCTGACCATCCCAAAAGGATTATTGCAGCTTCTCATCCCCCCTCCATCTCAACAATAATAATCATGAAGGGGTAGGCAACGGTGTGCCAGCTTAGGCTTTGGATAGGTGAAATAACACTGTCCCAGAAGTTCCTAACCATGAGGTGGGCATGCACATATGTAGGACTGCACATCTGTAGGAATTATCAAGTCACTTCTGTAGTTTATAAATATTCCCACTAATAGGACTGGGTATGACCTAGCTCTTAATGAGAAAAAAAAGAGGAGATTAAAAAAGTAAACAAAATACTGGGCTAAAAAGTGAAAAAAAATCTCCAGATAATCATACAAACCCATAAATTCACGTGAGACTTTCATCTGGAATATTTCTTTCAGTTCCGGTAGTCCTGAAGAAAAACCATATCAAAAACTTTCAGGTGTTTGCAATGGAGATGGTGAAAACTATTCAAAAGGCTGGAGAAATTTCTGTGGAAACAAACGGGACTTTTCAAATGTGATTTGCACAAGACAGACATAGTAAGGGTGCATGGAAGGAAGGGTCACAGGGAGAGGCAAACTGCATCCAGCCTTAATGAAAAGGAATGTGACAATGCATCATATAGCCAAAAAAAAAAAAAAAGATGAGAAATACAGGTCCCGATCTGGCTGTGTATTTGCAGCATTGCATTGTTTATGAAAAGTATCTGTAGTTGGTTTATATACAGTGTTCACAGACAATAGAGCAGGAGGGAAGTGGGAAGGAGGAGCAAAGTCCCAGTGTATCCCTTTGCTCTCTTGTTTTCTTCCTAAATTAATTTTGGACTATTTCCTTGAAGAGCTGTTATGAAATGGTAGCAAACACTGCCCTGTTTTGACACATGTGTTTTTTGACACATGAATGTTCCTGTATGTAATTCACTCTAAGCTCTTGCATGTCTTGTCCTTGTACCAGCTGCTGCAGCACTGGAAGTGCCTCTTTCGGCAGGGTGTCCCTAACTGCCCGTTGGAGAGATCGTACCTGATGCTGACCTCTTGCTGGAGAAAGGCTAATGCGCTAGATGGACCAGCGGCAGGATCTGCGTGATGATGTGATGTAAAACAGAAGTGGAGATATGTTCAAACTGGAAGCCTTTTATCAAAATAAATATATTTCAAGCAAACTCGCTCCTGTTCCTAATTGCAGCTAAGCCTGGGTTCCCAACGAGCTCTTCTGGGTGCACGTGTGCGTGTGCACGCAGGCGTGTAGCATTCGCGATGCGGAATCAAGCAAATTGCCTTGGCAGCATCCCGGCAGCTGCGGCCCCCGTCCCCCTGAGGCTAGGCAAGGAGACAGTTCTGTGCGATAGCACCAAGGGTAGACTTTCGTTAGTTACTACTAAAGTTATCAATGGCTGCCTATAGGTAGTGATTATATCCAGTCACACATGGCTTTTGTACTCAGCTGTTTTTCCCTGGAGTGGGTACTGCCTGGATTCTAAAGTAAGTTACGTTGCGTATTATCTATGTATGGGTCTCTGAACTGTAACTTACTGTTTTCTCAAGTGTGATTCTTTCTTTGTTCCCAATGATGAGAAAACTACAGTACAAAATTGATAAATGAAAATCTTTTTGAAGCCACCTTGAAAAATAAGTTTTCTTTCCTAGCTTCTATATTTCCATGTTCAGCCTCTGCACCTGCCAACGCATGAATAATGTAAAAGCAGATTAGTATTAACAGCTGTAGGCAGGAATGCAAAAAGCTGAGCGAACAGCAAAGCGTATCACTTGCTGACCTAGAGCTCTGAAAAATTCCTTGTTTTCCTGTGCTGGACGAAGATATTTCTTTAAAAAAGGACCAGTCTAAATACTAAATACTAAATACTAAATACTAAATACTAAATACTAAATACTAAATACTAAATACTAAATAAACCTACGGAGTCTGCCCCTTGCAGCCTCCGGTCTGGCAGCACGCTGTCCCTGGGTGTAACAGAAGCCGGAGTCCAGGCAGGTGGGGGACAGGCGGTGTGTGCACTGCACCACAGACCCCTCTGTCTTCACACCAAACATCTCCCTCTTTTCTTCCGCTCCCCAGCTACACCTTCCACCCGTCTAGTTTTCCTCATTTGCCCTTTTCTTGACAATTTAACTTCATCCAGCACTGAGGTCTCTAAGGTGTTTACTCCCACTGCACTTTGGCTTCCCCACTCCTGTTGGTGAAGAACGCATCTGGAGAAGGGAGAAATTAAGTCAGCAATGCCTCTCTCTGCCTTCCCACCTTCCTCCTGCTGTTCCCCCATCAGAAGACCGGTGGATTGAGAAGCGTCCACTGGTTTGACCCCTGCCCTGGTGCCCTGCGGTGTCGCACAGTGGGACAGAGCAACAGGGCGAGACGCGCTCCGGCTGCGGGGGCTGCAGCCGCCTGGCTCCTCGCCTTCGCTCTGGCTCTCCTGCGTGCTCGTGGGCAACTTGCTTCCTCGCCCGCAGTCCCCAGGGCCAGGCAGGGAGCCGTCCTTAGCTGGCAATGACAAAGCAGTGCCTGCAAGGTAGTATCTTTTTTGAGAAGTTAATTAACATCTTCCTATACAGAGTATTTTAAGGTACAGCAGGTGCCAGGTGACTCTCAAAGCTGTTTAGTACTGATGGGGATTGGGGCTTTCAATCTAAAGGGCCCAAAATACTATATTCTGCCTATCTGTTGTCACAGAGCTCCACTGCACCACACATATAGTGGTTGTTTTGACACTGCTGAACACAAAGGAAAAAAAGAAAATTATTATTTCTGGATGTTTTTTGAAGGTGTTTAGTGCAAGGGAAAGATTCCTTTGCCCCCATGCCAAAGAATAAAGATGTCCTCTTACCAGGCTTTTGCAAAGCATATGTATGTGATCAGGGGGCAGAGAGGCTGAGAGGAAAATATTATTGATAGACATGACATGGGGAAAAAAAATCACAGTTCCTCACTTAAGCGTAAGAAAAGAAATTAGAGACGGAGCCTGATGAATATCTTACCCAAAATTGAGAATCTGATCAGAATTACACCTGTCTGAATACACAGTTCAAGCAGAAGAAAATTTCATCCCAGGAAGCCAAACAGCAGAGTACATTTGCCTGGGTATGTGTTATTTTTAAGCAGCAGAAAACTCTACAGGTACTAGCCAGTTCATTCCCTACGATCACTTCATGTGACATGTTGTCCAGCTGGGAGGAAACAGGCGAAGTGGTTTTGGGAAGAGCACAGCATCTTGCCTGTCTGTCAGGGTGGCTCCCTCAGAGCAAGGACAGGGCAAGTCTCTGCATGGAGAGGAGATGTACAGTCCCTCCGCTTGCCCTGTGACACTGAGACCAACCAGGCTGGAGCCGAGCTCCATCTATATACCAGCGGGAAGCCTGTCTGGTGGCCGTCTCTTTCTCTTCTGTACAACAGAATCAATTTGATGCACGGGCTGAACAATCAGATTTAGGTTATGAACGTTAGGGGTGCTCTCTTCTGTGTGACACTTGATCAGAACTGAAAGATGATGGGAAGGAATGAATTCAATGAATGCATTCAATAGCTTATTACACTTCTCCTTTGGGTGACTTTCTTGTTAACCCGCAATAAGTGTCACTCCATCATTCAGCTCTGCTTCCTAAGGCACCTACCAAAACCATTTACTTCTCTTGTTAAATCAATAAAGACTTGTGAAAACTGTAGTCTGGTGACTTTTTGTTCCTTAATGATGGGCAGGAGTTCATAGGAATCAGAGTGCTACAATCAGGAAGGGTTTGTAATATATCAAATCTGCAGCTGTTCTTGGAGCCAAAGACCTATAAATTGTCTCATAAACTTTTAACTACAGAAATTTAGTGTGTTGCGAGAAATAAACTCTTTCTCTTTCATGGTCCAGGTTTTAACCCTGGCTGAAGTGGCACTTGGTGACACACCTGTACCATGCAGTGGTATACACAGAGGTGATTTAAGCTGTGAAAAGGAGCAGAAGCACCCTCTGAAATTCCCCGCACTCAGGATGCTGTTTGCAGTTCAAGATATCAGACGATGAATACTGCTGGACTTCTCAGGGTCTGTTCAGTGTGTCTCCTCCTCTTACCAACAGGGCTAGATTAAACCCTTGGTATGACGGGCTGCCTGCCTATGGCCTTGTCTACATAAATAATGATATGCCATCAACACCTACACTTTCATGTTGGCATGTATATGCGTAGCAATGGTTGGTTGTTCTTATGGGCCTCAAACCTCTTTGCGGGCTGGGGTTTTGCATTTCTCTGATGTAGTAAGTCTGAGAACCCCATCTTGGGTAACTGCCTGCTGGTGGGATAGACCAAGTCTCTACTGACAACTACTGTGGGACAGAGCTGGAGGTGTGGTGGATAACATTACCCTTTCCCTGTCTCAGACACTCCCACATACGTGTCTCCTTTCTGGATTTTAAGCTCCAAGCATCTGATAATGCACTGTGGTTCTCTCTCTCAAACATCATCTAGTTTTGACATCAAAACGATACCTCGCTCCCTTTTTGTTTCACCTGGTGACCGTTAACGAAATAGTTAACGATGATGACTTTTGGCAGCACTCAGTGCCCTGCTGGGGTGAATGGCTTCATGTCACAGAGCTGTGATGTTAGTTATCTCTGTCTGTGCTTTTACACCTATCTTTAAGAATCCGTTCAAGAAGCCCTCTTTTTTACGTGATAGTTACTACATGGAGCACAGAATTTTTTTACCTTAGCAGAGCTCATGGAGAAAATCCTATAGGTAAATAAGCTGATAATGACAATGCTTTCTTCCTGTGGTTCCTGTCCTTACCATGGAATTGGATTTTTTCAGACAGTGTTTGGAAAAAACACTCTGATTTGATTAAAGGCCCAAATTCCCACTTTAACATGGAGTATTCTGCAGCAGATTAATGTTGCAGTGCTAGAACAGGGCAATATATTAAGATCATCATCTGGGTAAGTAAGACACCATCAGCTGGGACACCAGCTAACACATCGGGACTGTCTAAGTATTTATTTCATGGTTTATTACATCCTTAAAGGGAGATGCTGAACTTCCATGGATCCAGTTGAATACAGTGCAAATTACAGATAACATTTCGAAAGATTGATCTTTATGACTGGCAGACATATAATGCAGATTTGCCTTCACTCCATTGATATGTTGTTCTCTTTTTGAGTGCCAAAGCATACAGCAGGCCAGTAGTGCAGAGAACAGTATGCATTTGGCTGGTCTCTGGTGTGAAACATGTTGGTAGCACAGATCACAGAATCACTAAGGTTGGAAAGGATCTTTAAGATCATCAAGTCCAACCATTAAACCAGCACCACCATGTCCCCTAAACCATGTCCTGAAGCGCCACATCCACACGTTTTTTGAACACTTCCAGAGATGGTGACTCCACCACCTCCCTGGGCAGCCTCTTCCAATGCCTGACCACCCTCTCGGTGAAGAAATTTTTCCTAATATTCAGTCTAAACCTCCTCTGGTGCAACTTGAGGCCATTTTCTCTTGTCCTATCGCTTGTTACTTGGGAGAAGAGACCAACACCCACCTCACCACAATCCCTTTTCAGGTAATTGTAGAGAGCGATAAGGTCTCCCCTCAGCCTCCTCTTCTCCAGACTAAACAACCCCAGGTCCCTCAGCCGCTCCTCATAAGACTTCTGCTCCAGACCTTTCACCAGCTTCGTTGCCCTTCTCTGGACACACTCCAGCACCTCAGTGTCCTTCTTGTAGTGAGGGGCCCAAAACTGAACACGGGATTCAAGGTGCGGCCTCACCAGTGCCGAGTACAGGGGCACGATCACTTCCCTACTCCTGCTGGCCACACTATTGCTGATACAGGCCAGGACGCTGTTGGCCTTCTTGGCCACCTGGGCACACTGCTGGCTCATATTCAGCTGGCTGTCAACCAGCACTCCCAGGTCCCTTTCTGCTGGGCAGCTCTCCAGCCACTCCTCCCCAAGCCTGTGGCATTGCACGGTCACTTGTTGTGATCCAAGTGCAGGACCTGGCACTTGGCCGTATTAAATCTCATACAGTTGACCTCTGCCCATCGATCCAGCCTGTCCAGATCCGTCTGCAGAGCCCTCCTACCCTCCAGCAGATCAACACTCCCACCCAGCTTGGTGTCATCTGCAAACTTACTGAGGGAGCACTCGATCCCCTCATCCAGATCATCTATAAAGATATTGAACAAGACCAGCCCCAGAACCGAGCCCTGGGGAACACCATTTGTGACTGGCCGCCAGCTGGATTTAATGCCATTCACCACAACTCTCTGGGCTCGACCGTCCAGCCAGTTCTTTACCCAGTGAAGAGTAAACCTGTCTAAGACACGAGCCACCAGTTTCTCCAGGAGAATGCTGTGGGAGACGGTGCCAAAGGCTCTACTAAAGTCCAGGTAGATAACATCCACAGCCTTTCCCTCAGTCACTAGGCGGGTCAAGCAAGGCACCTCCCCTGGTGGGCTCACTCAGGAAGTTATCCTCCACACACTCCAGGAACCTCCTAGACTGTTTCCTCTCTGCCATGTTATACTTCCAGCAGATAACGCATTGCTGAGAGGTCTAGCCTCTGTTCCCAGCTGTACCCTACCTTAGCTGTGTGATTTTGAGTAGCAACCTTTCTTTGTGTCTGCTGACATGAGAGGATCACTTGTAAAGCCCTCAGCAGCAGGAGTAGGGGCTGTTTCTCCAGTCTATGCTCCCCGCTCCATGCTCTTTGGCCAGCCGCCGGCCTGGGCTCTTGCTTTTACTGGTAATGAACCATTTGCATAATTCTTCTGCCTGTTTTTGTGTGAACTGTGATTGCCAATGCTTATGGCTGGATGAAATGTAACAGGGTGTCACAGTTTAACCCCAGCCAGCAACTCAGCACCATGCGGCTGCCACTCATTCTCCCCAGTGAGACGGGGAAGAGAATTGGAAGGGCAAAAGTGAAAAAACGCCTGGGTTGAGATAAAGACAGTTCAATGGGAAAAGCAAAAGCCGTGCACGCAAGCAGAGCAAAACAAGGAATTAATTCACTACATCTCATCAGCAGGCAGGTGTTCAGCCATCTCCAGGAAAACAGGGCTCCATCACGCGTAACAGTTACTTGGGAAAACAAACGCCATAATCCCAAATGTCTCCACTTCCTTCTTCTTCCCACAGATTTTTATTGCTGAGCACAACGTAACATCATATGGGATGTCCCTTTGGTCAGTTGGGGTCAGCTATCCCAGCTGTGTCCCCTCCCAACTTCTTGTGCACCCCCAACCTGCTCACTGGTGGGGTGAGGTGAGAAGCAGAAAAGGCCCTGACTCTGTGTAAGCACTGCTCAGCAGTAACAGAAACATCCCTGTATTATCCACACTGTTTCCAGCAGAAATCCAAAACAATTCTCATACTAGCTACTGTGAAGAAAATTAACTCTATCCCAGCCAAAAACAGCACACAGGGACAAAACAACACACACATACTTTTGAACCTGGCTATGACAGAGGGCAGAGCGTGTTTACTCACAATGGATGGACAACTTGTGTAAAGTGAAGAATTGGAAAAATTATTAGAAATTTCATTTTCTGGCTAGGCAGTGGCTCCATCTTGGCATGAACAAGAGAGAGTAATAATATGTGAGAGTAATGTAGCATCACTTCTGAAGAGATGTTTTCCATCAATAGACAGTTACTTAGTAAGGGTGTTTTTTTTTTATTTTATTAGTGCCTAGGGTTTGCTGATATAAGTAAAAACTGATTTTGAGATTTAGTCTTAAAAATAACTGTGTAAAATACATTTTCAGGATATTACTGTCTTACAATATCGAAATCTGATGAGGTGCCTTCCAGAGTAGACTGAATGTTTTTCCCAGGGAATTTATGAGATCACGTGTCATGGTGGATTATTGATGTGATGTGCAGATGAAGGTTACAGCATAGATAATCTCCCAGATCACGTGTACACCTTGGTACATTAGCTGAAGAAAAGTTGTACTCCTTTTGCAGTTCTTGTGGGCCTCAAGGACCTGTTTCTGAAGTTTTATTAGAGATGCTGCTAGTGTGTTACACAGACATGCACATCTAAAGCTGGATCTTGCACTATTTCTCATGCCCTTCCGATGGTACAACAGTGTGTTGGACTAACAGTATTGGACGAGCAAGGTATCTCTGGATCAGAGCTCCACAGCACTCCACTGCAAACAGCGCGGTCTTGTGAGACTGGAAAACTCGCTGTCACGACTGCCGTTCAGTTAACGTAAATTCAGGGAGGCAGCTGTTCCACTGGTTGTTTTGATTTTGCCAGCCTTTGCTGCGAGCACCGTCTCTAATGTATGGGATGGGCCCTTCCGAGGATGGGCCCTTCCGAAGTCTGCGACCGGCTGCTCCGGTGCGGTCTGACGAAGAGTATGGCGGTGCTTGGCAGCCAAGGCAGATTCCCCGTACGCAAGCACATGCTTTGTGCTTTCTCTGAGGGGCACTAGTACTGTAAATGTGCACGGTAGCCCCATCATGAGGCATTTTTCCCTTTGCAAAGGCTGCGCCTCAGGCTGTTCCTACGAGACAGCAGATCTGTGTTAGTTTTAAAGCATCCTTTTGAACGCTGACAAAGCTCGCGTGGCCTTCTCAGCACGGAGTTCTATCACCCAAGAGCTGCCAGGAGGACTACCTCTTCAGCTGGAAGTAATTTAAAGAAGCAAACAGGAGATGTGTGCCCAGGCCTCGTAGAAACTTCATTTCTATTTTTAAATGACAGCTATTTCTCTCCTTCTGACAGGGCGAGTTCAGAAGTGAGGCCCCCCAGTGAACATATCCTCAGGGGTTTCCAGTGGGGCCTGGGAAGTTCTCAGGCTGCTGGTGGCTCCTATGGGGCTTTGGGCACTACGGGCCAAGCGCAGCTGGAGTGCCAGGAAGAGCATCCCTGGCTGAGACCAAAGGAGCGGTGTCTCCTTGCAGCCTGGCTCACCGTGGCCCACCAGGCCAGGAGCCCCTGAGCGTAGCTCGGCTTGCCCAGAGCTGTGTCCTTCACAGTGCAGAGATCCTTCTGAAAAGTGACTGCTCTGTTCTAGTTTTGAAAATGGGGTTTTTATCCTCATATGTCTTTTTTTCTGCATTGTATGTAATGGAGGAAAACAACTGCATTAACGACAATTGGGCATAAAGTAAATTGCAAGAAGGCGGAGACCTCTGCGGAGTGGTCCTTCTCCCCTTCCATCCCTGCCTCCCCCAGCCTGGAGCATGGAAGAATATTGAAAAGCATTTGTGCCTCCTGGGAGAAGCACGTGGGTGCACCAGCCACCCCAAATTCCCACACGTTTCTGTGGCTGTTCAGAGCCCTGCACATCCTGTAAGTACAGGTTGGCCGCTGAGAGGTCTCCACGCTGCTGCGTGCTGCAGGCCGAGAGGCAGGTGGGAGAGGGCCTGCTCTCCAGTGATGAGCTCTGAGGGTTTTCCATCCTGCAAGGATGGAAAAGTGGCGACGGCTGCATTTTTCTTTTGTTCAGAGCCTGTTATTCCTGCATTTTAATTTGTTTTCTTCACAACGAAGGGAAAACAAAGCTTTGATGAAATGTCGGAGTACCCCTGCAAACAAAGCAGTTTTGTCAAACAACCTTGACCCCTGCTTGTGGTGGTAGAGATCACTCTCCTTCAGCAGCACGAAGTTGAACATTGTCTTTGCAATAGAGATACAACAGTGAAAGATAGGAAGCAAAGCTTGGGGTGGGAGGGCCAAAATTAAGTGCCCTGGGCTGCAGTTTGGCTAACATCATATACTTATAGATGTGTGAGAAGCCCATGGTATGGTGTGGATGCCTAGGATAGTGTGAGAGGCCATGTCTTACTAGTGGCCAGAGACCTTATCTGGGGGCTTGGTAGACACCATGAATCTCCAAGTGGTGTGAAAAACTCCAGCAGGATGTTGTGTTGGTGACACATGCACAAAGGAGACCAAAAGGGACGATCGTGTCACCCTTAGCTGTAGAGCCGTGACACAGATTTCCCACATTTTGATGTGGCTGTTGACTTGGTGGACAGCTTTGCTCATTATGCCTGTGGTACACGAAGGTATCTCGTGGGCTGGGATGCAACACAGTATTTGCCAAGTGCATGCAACGTGCAAGACCTGGTGGTACATAAGTCTTATTTGTCTGGAGCACAGGATGTGAAAAAGCCTGCCAAAAGGCTCAGAGGTTATTGGGAGAGTCTAATAATGCTTTCCTTTGCTCTCAGAAATTCTACATTTCCTCGTGGGTCATTTTCATTATCCGTATGTCACTAGCTGTGGGAAGAGGGAGTGGGAGCCATTTGAGGTGCCAGGATCGACCAGGAGGGGAAGTGCAAGGTGATCTGAATGGTACTTACAGAGAATGTTGGCTGTGGCCATGTGGGTGGAGATGGTCTATGCTGACTGAGAGCCCTCCCCAGCCCATCCCACGGCAATGGGACCTGGCAGAGTGGAAATCCTTCCCTTACAGATAAGGCTTTTTCCTTCCCGATTCCCATTGTTGACAGAACAGATGGGAAAATGTTCAGATCCTGACATGATGTCCCACTCATGATGAGGGACCTCTGCTGTGCCTTCTGCTTTTACATGGAGGGACTCGAGCCATCCACTTTTGCGTATGTTTTAAATATCCTTCTTTCTTTGAGATTTTTGCCTTGCTATCTTTTCTGACATCCCAGTTTTGAATAAGAAGTCGTGAAGAAATCGCTTGAAGGAGGGTTGTCAGAAATGCCCGACAGGTTTGTAGACAAGAGTCTCTTCAGACCAGACCTTTCTGAATAACTGGTAAATAGAGTGGGTTTCCTACTGAACAGCTCTGTGTGCGTGGTGATATTTCAGCCCAGGCTTTGTATAAATATACATTTAATGGAGGCTTCTCTAATGAATTATGTTTGTTTCCAAATGAGAAATATGTCTCAAGAACTGATTTCTACAGTGACTAGCTGAAAGCCTATTAAATAGTGCAATAATGACCTTTAAATTACAGCGTGTGTTAAGGCAGACCTGCTAATAAGGTGTATTTTCTGTGGATTGAAACGTCCCTTTTCAGCGGGTTTGTGCTGTGCCCGTGTCCTTGCCTGTCTCAAGCAGCGGGCTCCAGGGTGTGTTCTGAAAGCTTCATTAAAAAATGCTTTATGAAAACCCTCTGATCTCAGCAGCAGGCAGGAGAGACCATGTCTGTATAACCTTGCCATTTGTACAGAGCAGGGGGTAAGCACCTCTCCCTAATGTCCACTCCTTTTAATGCTTTGAATAGCTCTCCTTGACACATGGCAATGAAAATGGCTTACTGACAAGTTTCTCTTAGCCCTGTGGCTATGAAGTCTGTTCTTTAAAGAAAAATAGATGTGGAGACCATTTGGCTTAAACCCCCTTAAGCAAGTGAATAAAATTAATCATCTGTCTTTTAACTCTGATTCATTTTTCCTTTAATTCAATTTACAAAAATGTGCAGGCAGAGTCTGAGCCTCTGGGTATATTAACATTAATAAAACACAATTAAGCAAATGTTATTATGTTGCCAGGAACAAAAGGAATGCCCCTGAGTATACAGCTTCCCCTTGCCATAATAAATATGCAGACACAAGGACTGTGTCTGCAACCCATTGCTTAAGCTGTCCTAAAAAAACCAAAATACCCACTTTGGTTAATACAAAGAAGCCAGCAGGAACAGGCTGAAAGTTAACACACCAAGACGTAATCACCTGGAGAGAAGAAATGAGAGGGACAGGTAGGAAAGTTTTGACTTTTGTAGTCAAATTTAAAGGTTCAGATTTGATTGATTAATGTGAGTTGCAGAGCATAGGTCTGAGACCTTTGAGAATGGTCGCATTTTCTCACTGCTTCTAGAGCGTGCCACAGTCAAAACTCCACTCCCAGCAAGAAGGACAGAGGAATAAAAACTAATAAGGTAGGAAAAGGTTGTTTAGTCTGGAGAAGAGGAGGCTGAGGGGAGACCTTATTGCTCTCTACAACTACCGGAAAGGGGGTTGTGGCAACGAGGGTGTTGGTCTCTTCTCCCAAGTAACTAGTGATAGGACAAGAGGAAATGGCCTCAAGTTGCACCAGGGGAGGTTTAGATTGGATATTAGGAAAAATTTCTTCACCAAGAGAGTGGTCAGGCATTGGAAGAGGCTGCCCAGGGAGGTGGTGGAGTCACCATCTCTGGAAGCGTTTAAAAAAAGCGTGGATGTGGCACTTCAGGACATGGTTTAGGGGACATGGTGGTGCTGGTTTAATGGTTGGACTTGATGATCTTGAAGGCCCTTTCCAACCTAGTGATTTTGTGATTTGTGATTGTGTGAAATCAGTCACATTAATAATCAAAAATGAAAACTGATGAAAAATAAAGATACTAGTAGATTTTTTTTTGGTGAAAACTGACTACCTAATGTGACCAAAAATATATATATTCATGCATGTTTTGGAAGAACCCCTGATAAATTAGGAGAGATATGTATAAAAGAGTTAATTTCTCCTGTGATAATGCAGACTTTGCAGCTGCAGAGTAGCTATGCACATGCTGTGCAGGAGTTAGAAGGACTCTGATTTACCAAACTCAGCAGTGAAGTCCATTCATAATTATACCAATAGTAAGACTTTACATAGTGATACCCCTCTTCAAAGCACTGAATTAACTGCTGTCAGGTAATTGTTAAAAATATCAACAAAATGCAAACATTTGGTCAACAGCATTAAAGTTGTTCCTTTGGCATTTCATTCTGAATTCTGAAGTGTGTATTTCAAAAAGACTGGTTTCACAGCTTGTGTAGGGCAGGGAATATTTTCCCAGTGTTTTGACCCCAGGTACAGAGGTTATCTATTATTTATTCCTTTCTTGGACTCATTGCTTGTAGCTCTGCCAGGTTAGGATAAAAGTTTATGCTAATCCACTGGATGACTCTGAGTCCTTTTATTGTTTCATCAAAAAAAGTGATTCATTGTTCCTGAGGAAGGACTAAGGACTTTGTTTTGCCAGAGTGCAATCCCTAAAGGCGTTCAATTGTGATTCTTTAATGAGTTAGTCCTTTGGGGAAAACAAAATTAATTTCAGAGATGGTGCGTTTTCTCTTACGATCAACATGGGCCAAGTTGTAGGGCTCTTGGCTGCTCCTACCTGCAGCTATCACTGCCAAGGGCAGCCAAGAGATGTCGTGATGTCCTGGTGCTTTGTGTTGGGCTGAGATGGGAGAGACATGTCCCATTTGGACCCCAGGGGTCCACCTGCAAAGAAGCGGTGCACGTTATCCAGAGGATAAACTGGCCAGAGTGGATGTAAAGCCAGCCATAATGTTGTCTGTTTTGGCACATTTCCTTGCCTGACCAAGTGGGGCTGCAGGGCTGGAGGCCAGAGCCTGCCCAGAGTCTTGTTGCCTCCAGCCCCACATTTGCCCTTCACTGAGGTGACATGGGCTCTCGGCACAAGGGGAGGGTCAACTCTGCATGGGCACCTCTGGCCTTTGCTAGACCCTGGTTTTCTTCTGATGCCATTTTCTATAGAAAGGCCAGTGGTGGTGATTGACCAGTGACATGAACAGCATCAGCAACAAAAGGGAGATGAACCCAGGAGGACAGGAAAGGAAAGAGAAAGGTCATCTGGGTCCTGCAGTGCCTGGAGAAATGACGGCCATAGACCTAGAGCTATCACTGCTGACTTGGATTGGGAGGTTGCATTTATTCAATATGCAAGGCAAGAGGTAAGAAGTTGGAGAAATAATCCAAAAGAAATAGGAAGCAATTCAGTAAAGATGTATGAGCTATATAAGGAAAGCCTGAGAAAAACTGGAGTTATTTACTCAACAGAAGACTGGCACATGTTAGCCATTTTCAAGTACGTCAGAAATTGCTAAAAAAATGTGTATTGTTCTTTATGTCTGCTCCATTACAGCAAGCAGGATTGGAGCAAGACAGGTTTAGGTTAGAGATTTCCCAATGTTTTCTAATTGTTGGGAGAGCCGGGCAACTGAGCAGAGTGCCAAGGGAGGTTGTTTACTGCTCGTGTTTGGAGGTTTTGGGAAACATGTAAAGGCATATTGATGAGGAATGGTTTATATATAATTTATCCTAACTTGGTGCTTAGGGATGGACTAAATGACTCCTTGAGCCCATTCCAGCCCTATTTGCAGAGATTTCTACCTTGTATAAACTCCAGTGTAGGTCTGACCTAGCTGGAAAGTTTTTGCCATTAAGAAAAACAAAAGGCTTACAGATGTGAATGGCAACTTACGTACTGCAAATTAAAGCTTTAAGTAATTGTGCATGGCCTTTTCACATTGTATTTATACTTTATGAATGTTATTTTAGTTGACTGCATATAAATAACAAGTTGAGAATTGCTGTTCTTAATTGAAACCGTCTCTACTTTTCTATGAGAGAGATTACCATTTTTAACAGACTCCTTGTGATCCACTGGGGGTTATTGAAGGATTTTTTTGCATTGTTGCTAGGCAGCTTCCTCCATGCTAGCAGACAGACACTGCTGGGTATGTCATGGCTAATTTAAAATATCTCTATATTTTGGAGTATACAGCAGCCCAAGTTTTTATAGCTTGCTGCTCGGGATAAGGACAATTTAATTGGTATGAGGACTGATGAGACAAAATAATAGCAATTGTGCAGTGTTCTAAAATAATTTGTTGTTTACAGTCCCCTGGATTTACTGGGTGAATGAAGTGGCAAATATCTAAATATTATTTATTTGTGAGAAAAGAGCATTGAGCTGAACTATTCTGACATTGGTTTTGTCCAGGCAATTTCAAAGCATCACATTCAAACATAAGAATAATGAATATAAGAATATTCAGCATGGAAGAACAGGGAATTTTTAAAGGGACATAAATTGTTTAATTTCTACAATGTCATTTGCAGTTAAAAAGCTGTTCCAAGCTATTACCAATAGCACAATGGCCTTTTTTTTTTTTTAGGAGATTAGCCAACAGACTAGGTAAAAATGCCTCTGCAGGACGAGCTGATGAGTTTTTATAGCAAGACAGATTACTGCTAGGTGCTAAGCCAGAGCAAAGGCGGCAGCTCTGCGGGGACGCTCTCTGGGTGGGTGAGGTATGGTATGACGCACTGCACGTCACTGGAAACCCTCTTGTGCAGGGAGACAAGGGTGCCTGGTTCAGTAGGTGTAAGGCATTAGGTAGCTTTTCTTCTGGCGACCTACACAGACCATCAGTGCGTACAGTTAGCAAATACTAGAGAAGAGTCTTTTTGTGAGTTAAATATACACAGGGTCACTTACGATTGCTTTGACCGCCTCTCACCCTGAAGAGAGCGTCAGAAACTTATCATTTCTGTGAAGAAGAATACAGGCCAAAGGATAAATCTTCATTTAATCTCTTAGGAAGTTACCATTTAAAAAAATATTGAATGGCAGGCTGAAGCACAGGGTTTATAGAAGCTGAGGACACCTGATACACATACAGAGGTTTATCGGAGCGAATAGATGTAATAGGTTCTTGGGATTTCTTTTTCTTTGGAGGGATTGCTTTTAATCTGGATCTAGTTCAGGGAAATGAACAGACTGAAAGAAGCTTTAAACTACTTCTGCAGCTAGGCAAGAATTAGATTTGCAGGGATGTTTGTGGAAACTTTTGAACTCTTTATGTCTGTCTTTTACATAAGGTAGGTGAAAAGTCTTACAGAGAAGCTTTGAACCGACGATGGTAGCTGCCACCTTCTTCTCTTCTTTAAAACCTTATTTTACCAGTTTTTTTTTCGTTGCCCTATCCCTTCCTCCCTATGTATACTGTATTTCTTTTACCTGTTCATGTAAAACACAGATTTGAAGGAGACACTGGGGCTTATCACAATTGTGTCGCAGTTGGTCTTTGTGCCTGGCACTTCTTCCAGGGGTGCAGGTCTGGGCTGGTTACCTTTCTTTCCTTGACAAAGGTAGATTTTTTTGCTGTTGTGTCTGTTACTGGCCTCTGAGAGTAGAAAGTTTTGCTCAATCTCCATTAAAACAGGAAATCTGTGCTGAAGCAGAGATCTTCTTGGTGCTTCTGGAATCCCTGATGCCTCTTAAAAGTAGGATTCATGTGAACTGTGTTTGTAGAGAAGTGGCATATTCAGTCCCAAGCCTGCATTGGCCATGACTGACATGAGGATGACCTGAGCAGAGGCTGACACAAGGAAGCTGAACGTGGTGAAGCTCGTGATGAAGATATGATGTCTAGCTGAGAAACAGGAATAGCCATAACCAGTGGAGCAAAGGATTCATGTATCTTTTATCTAAAAACATGGCTATATCCTTGCTTGATCAGTGGTGTTTTGGAGGAATGGTGTGTGTCAGGACACTGTGGATGAGGAACCTCCTCTCTCACCAAATACTCGTGGTGGGGGAAGGACGGACAGATGGAGTGGAAAAGAGAAATGGAAAAGGTCTGTGCTGGTTCAGGATTCTGTATGTCTGTTGGATTGTCAGAAACACTGAGCATATACAGTTCTTGTTGCCATGAAGAGATGGTACTTATATTCACTATTTTTAACATCTGAGGGAAAAGCATTTGTACGATAGTATATTCCATTTTCTGTGTTCCTACAAACCTACCTCATCTGCCTCCACCAACACAGGTTATCTGCTTAGTGTTTATGTTAGTTATCCCTTGGAATTCTGCTTAAAATGGCATCTATTGTTGTTTTCCAGTACTCCTCCTCTCCTCCTCGAATATTTCTCCTTTCTCCCCTTGTTGTTCCTATGGAAAAAAGCAAAACAACCCCATTTTGTGCTAGGATTCACTCTGGATTCCTGCAAAACTCCGTTCTCAACAATGAGGCTAAGACCTAGGAGCTGGAGGATGATTTCTTGACATGCAGTCGCTAAGGCACTGGGGATTTTTCATGTGTAGGGACTTTTAAGAATAAATGTATAAATCCTTTTCGTATTAAAGTACTGCAGAAAGTGCTCTCAAGTTCATTTTAGGGCAGTCTCTGAAGATCTAAATCTCCTGGCAGGGATCTTTCACATCCACTTAGCAAGTCAGTCTGTAATATTTTGGCACTGCAGCGGCTCTCCTCTACTCCATCTCCTCAGTGCTGCACGCTGGGCACTTACTCTTCAGAAGATGCTTCTAAAGGAGAGTTGGGTGGAACTGACTTTCTCCAGCCTCTGAGGATGGACCCCAGAAATAACGCTGACCTCAGCAGTGCTGCCCTGCGACGGGCAGCTGCAGGCAGCGCTGGCTCAGCCCTGGCAGTGCTCTCAGCGTGCAGAGGAGGAAGGTTAGGTACCCCATCGCTGTCAGCCAAAACAGTATTTTACCTAATTCTGGGAGAGAAATGGATCCAGCACTCCAACCATGCTACTGAAAGGGCATTTCTTGTCTTTAAAATCTCAGTAAGAGGCAAAAAGTAACCTGATTATGTTAGGACACAATTCAATTACAAGAGAAAAGCTGTCCAAAATCAAAGATTGGCAATACTCAGTAAATTTATTTAATGTTAAGGTCTGTTATAACTTTCGCTGTGGAGTGAAGGATGGGTTCGATTAACTCCTTGATTTCTGTGTTAAAAGAAACTAGATTTTCTTAAACACTATGGGTAAAGAGGCTATCATTTTATGCATCTTTAGAGCAGTAAATTATTCATATGAATTTCACCTTGATCAAAACAGAGGTTTTCCCAGCTTGGAGCTCAACTCACATTTTATGCACTTGCCTGTGTTTACTGGGATGCATCCGGTTGTGTTATATACCCAAACAGATCGGTCCTTCTCCAGCCCTTACCGCATACTGCGGCACCAACCTGTTTGCTGTCAGCTGTGGAAGTGTGCGGACCCAGATTTGCTGGGGAGGGTTTCCACGTGCAATGGCATATGTGTGTGTGCAGCCCCAAGGCTCGTTCAACAAGGGGGTGGTCTGGATTACCCCTCTGAGTGATAGCCCCAGGGAATATCCTGGGCTTTGATCTTTGGTGGCTTGTGAAGCAATGGCACGATAAATATGTGTCCACCAACCACTGCAAGAGAGCTTTCAAAAATTGTTCTATAATATTTCTTTGCAACAGTATGTTCAGGATCAAACACCAGAACTCAATTTTCTATAATTACACAGGTTTATGGAGCTGTCATCACCATGTCAAGACAACTAAGAAATTAAAGTTTGGCTTTTATTTCTAGAAAAAAAAGTCCTTTGAGGAAAATGTTGCCTTTCAAATATTCAAAAAGAAACAGAACACGGCCAGGGTAGAATGGGCTGGCAGTTCTTTTAATGGCTCGATTTATATTTAAATTAACTACTGTTAAGAATGAAAATGCTCTGTCCAGATCTCGTGTGAGTTAAATACATTTCTCTGCCTTAGTTACACCTTTACAAATATGCAGTTGGTATATATCAGTCACAACTTTGTGGCATTATAACTGGTGAAACAGAAGCCTGCACATTGTGTGCATTAAAACATCACTGCAAAACTTTAATGGCTGTTGTCCCATGATAAAATGGGAGCCAGTTTCCTCTTATATACCTACCTTTATTTGCACTTGGTGATAGCACCAGTAGGAGGGTGAATGTTAGAGATGATAACTACTTCTTCACTGAACTGTTAGTTTTATTTATTTAAAAAAATGTTTTTGCCACATCAATGAACATTTTGATGATCTTTTTTCCTAATTTTCTTAGTTTTTTGAATTTTGCAGAGAGGATCATATAATTTAGGAGAATAGATTGCTCCGCATTGAAACAGTTTAACTTGTTGAACTAGATCAAACAGAAAAAAAATCAACTCTCCAGTGTAGTGAGGGTGATAATTTGAGTCTGATACACCCACACTTCCTATTATCAGTGCTGCTTGGTTCATGGTACCTCTCTCAGTAATTATACGGCAACCTTTTCCCTCTTCTTTTTCTTTCTAAATGACTATTACAGTGGTATTTAGAGAACAGTGAGATGCCATGCATGTGAAACGCATCCCAGGAAGGACACCTTTGTGAAAAGATGCAGCAGCTGGAGTTCCTCAGCTGGAGATAGTTCGCTGCTTGTGCCAAGTGGTGGGGTTTGTACCCACAGGAGTTAGAAAGCCTTCAGGTCCTTAATGATAGTGATATCAGGAGAAAGAGAAAAAAAGAAACAGGAGAAAAAGAGAAAGGTACTCCTATACCAAGAAGTTCCACAAGTACATGAAAGCATTTTGATCCAGAGGTTTAAGAGGGTGGTGGCATGCATGGAAAAGTGACTTCTCTCTCCACTTCCAGCCTGTTTCTCGCTGTTACATGCTTCTGCCTACCTCTGGGACAGAAGATGCAATGCAAGATGGTTTTGGAGATTCTGGGACTACCTCTCTCTGTCAACCCTTACCCAAAGGCTGCAGGACCAGGGCTGCAGCATATCTCACCCACTGTCCTCTTGGAAACTTCAAACCTGCTGGCCCTCCCTGCCCAGAAGCTCTGCATTTCCCCAGCGCACGGCTGTGGAGGACATGGCTTGCTGCTACAGAGCCAGGAGAGCAGGAGGTCCTCTCTGGGTCTTCTCCTTCCCCACTGCCCCCACAAACGAAGCTGTGCTGGTTGGGGCAGAATAAAAGACGCAGGAAGGGAGGAGGTGCTGCCCAGGGGCGGGCGATGGGCTGAAGGCACGGATATTGCAGGAGCAGCAGTGCCTCACAGCTTTGGGACAGTTTGGTACCACGTCCCCACAGAGTCTCAGTTTTGCCATGGTTCCTCTCGTACGCTCTGCCATTAATTCCCACTCCCAGGAGCGTGAAGGAGGACGGGCACAGGTTAGGTTTCACAGGCATACACATAGCTGAGTTGTCAGAAATGTGAGTGCATACTACTGCAGCAGGCAGCTCATACTTATGCTAGCAGTGAAGTAATTAAAGGAATCTTTCTGATTATTTATCTTGCTGCTTTTTCTCACTACGGCTTACACCACAGTCCATGGAGGTGCCTGACTTAGAGACAAACCTTTAAGACGCTGTCAGGAGTAATTGTTTTCATGAAAAGAAGAGATCCATAGACAGATGCTTTAGCGGAAGAGCAGCTGAGCACTAGAGCAGTGGGGTGAAGGGGAGGGCAGAGGGGAACCGAATAGGAGAGAGGAGCTGAGATAAGAAAGGGCAGAAAAGTACTTCTAGCACTGTAGAGGTGATGGCACGTGTCTCTTGCTGCAACCTGCAATGATGCTAACACGCTGCTTCAATAACCAAAGAAAGTATAGCTATGAACCACAGACTTTGAGTTCACTACTACTGTAGTCAAGGGCTCCTGTATAATTTGTGCAAGCAAAGCTCCTTAAGAGAAAGTAATTAAAGTGAGGAAATGAGAGAGCTTAAAGTAACTTGTCAGTACAAGGAGATGTGTTAAGAAAGTGCTTCATTAAGGGAGAGCTTTTTATAATGTAAATAAGGTATTTCTCAAGTACAAATGTATGTTTGCAAATGTACCAACAGGAGTTAGTAACAGCATCAGTGCATGTTCCCATTTCTTTTCCTTGGTCAGAAGAGTGATTTAAAAAAGGTGTTTGTGGGTAAAGGGAAGGACACACTTTGCATTCGTGTGGGAGATCCTATGTAGCCATATTCCCATCATTTACCTGTGTGCCCCTATTTTCATGCCCCGGGCCGTGGAGAATGGCCTGTGAGCATTGCCTGCCACCCAGGACCCTCAGGTCCTGCCGCTGCCTTCCCACATGATATTGTGCAGGTTGACTAGGGTTGGCTTTTCAGAATTACCCCTGAATTCCAGCTGCTAGATGTCAGATGACATGATCTAATTTTTCAGAAATGCACATCCTCCATGCCTGTGATTTGTAGTCAAGAAGACCCATGAAATCTGGAGTGACCGTTGACCTGAAATCCAGATGAAGCCAGTGGTTGTGGATGGGTTTCACAGCCTTGGAAGTTGATATTAACCTTTTAAGATTGATTCCCAGAATTACAGCCATTTAATTAAAAAAAAAACACACCAAAACCCAAACCCATCAGAAATAATCTTAATTTTTACCTGTGCTTCACCTGCCTTTCCAGTACCACAACCTGCTTTGTGTTTCTGTTGGAGTTTTATTTGTAATTTTTTTTCTGCCTTCCAAGTCTTAGGAGAGAAAGTGCCTTGTAAACAATGAGAGCAACAACAACAGAGTTATTTGCTGTTCATTTCAAGTATCCCAAAACATTCTGCCAGACAATATATAGGAAATAATTTAATTACCTACTCAAAACAATTGCTGTAGTCTACAGGAAGATTATTTATCTTGTTACATAGAGTCTCTTTCTCATGGGTCTTGTTACTGTATACCATTAAATGGAAATCAGTACTGAGGTCCCAAGTTGTCTTTAACCAGGACATTATATCCCAGTATCCTGGGCTGTGTCTGATCTGGGTAATACGATGCTCCTGGGATAAACTTCCCGGTGCAGTTTCAGTGGAATATCGCTTTTTTTATGTCTAACCCTGTTTTATCACCGAGCGTTGGGAATGTTGCAGTCCCTTGATGTTCATCGGCAGGATGAACGTGGTGGGAGGAAGGCGGATTTCTGATCTAATAAAGCCTAATGTAGTATATGAATTTTTAAAAAGCTAGCAGATTACAGCATGTTAATTTAGAAAAACATGCATGATCCTTAGCTTGCTATAAGAAGAGGGCAATAGGAAATGTGCTAAGATGACAGGTACTTTTTCAACAAGTAAATAAACTGATTGAAATAGGTCACTTACATAAGGAAGGAATTAGACTTTGGAAGCACTTTTCTTCTAATTGTGAGTTGTGTAATCATATGTAACGAGTGCATCTTTTCAAAAAATACATGGGGCTAAGACTTGCTCCAAGCTTGTATATTTTTATAAAAGAACACATGCCGGTGATGTGATTTCTCCTCATATGTTATTTTTTCCTGAAGAATGTTTGCATTTACCACCTTTCCAGTGAATTTTTTCTTTCTTTTGCTTATTATTAATATGCTAGTGATTGGATTAAACAAACCCGAGTGAAGCAAGGTGCTGCTTCTAGATACAGAAGCATGGCTAGAGGTATCTCTAATAATTGTTTTATATACAGTTACCATGGAGACTTGTCTATGAGTCTTAATTTGGTGTGATGGATGTATGAATTTTAGCATTTTATAGAGGCTCGCCTGGGCACAGGCGGGGCTGAGGGCTTGGCTGGGGCCAAAGCAGATGGGATGCTGAGTCTACGGACCCAGGTCAGCGAGGGACCTGCACAGGTAGGGACCGGGGTTGGGCATCTCCCAGGCGAGGGGCCGGAGGCCCCAAGGGGCTCATTGCAGCCCCTTCTCCTGCAGCTCTTTCCCCAAAGGCTGATCCCAGATTACAGCTGCACCACATCAGAGCTGCCCGTGAGCACAGGCAGCCGAACCCCGTTTCGGGGAGTAGACATGGCCGCAGAGCCCTGACATGTCTCTGGTTTTGCTTATGCAAGTCCTGAAACCCGCACATGGTGTCAGCAGGCACTCTTGCACCCCCAGGCTTTTAAACTCTCACACTCTGCTTGAGTGAAAGCTGGCCATCCTTTCCTCTCCCCCCTCTGCCCTCTGGGAAAAGAAATGTCTATTACCATAGCTAAAGTGAAAAAGAAAATCTAAAATAAAATCTGAGCTTTGGGGAAAGTCAACTGGTAGGTGCCCTGTTGGAAGGAAGGGTTCAGGGATGGGTCTGGAGGTGGCTGGATTTTATAGGAGGGAAAGATCTGGATTGAGAGGGAGAAGGAAAGGAGGAAAAACTGTGGGCAGGAAAGTGGAAATACACTGACTACCAAGGAAGAAGGCAGTGACTCCTTGGAGGATTTGCCTGAAGCTCCCAGACCATTGGGGTGGTGAGGGATGGGGGGGGGGGGGGCAAGGTCTAGGTGGCTCTGGTCCCTCCCCACCTGTGTATTCTTCAAACAGAAGCAGCGACTGATTCGTGGCTGGATCCAAGACCTGTGTGACAGCCTGATCGCACAGACTTCTGGAGGATAATGATCCACAAATCCGGTGTGCATGCTGGGCTGCGGGCTCAGTGGTTGTGCTGTCCGGAGGTATCGATGCTGCAGTTGGGGCTGTTGCTGCAGCTGGACTGAGAGGATCAGTCTTTGCAAAAGGGTGAGAGAGAAATAAATAGTCTGGCTTCAGGCAGCATGAAGGGCCTCCCCAAAACAAAAGAAAGAGGCACAAGGCGTTTTGGCACTTGTGCGTTTTGGTGAATAATGGATTTATTGTTTTGGAGCTGCTGCCTTCCACCTCACCCCAATGAAAAACAAAAACCTACCACCCAGAAAATATAATTCCTTTCCAATTTAGAGAGATTTTTTTTTTCTCCCTGTTTTTCAGTGGAAGGAAAACCTGGAAGAGATCACTTTGGGCTGATGTGAACTACATCACTCAATCAAAAATTACAGTCTTTGTTTCCATTTTAAATAGCCTCCT
Organism: Phaethon aethereus; assembly: GCF_964289735.1. Taxonomy (NCBI): domain Eukaryota; kingdom Metazoa; phylum Chordata; class Aves; order Phaethontiformes; family Phaethontidae; genus Phaethon; species Phaethon aethereus. The sequence continues at coordinate 23,832,868 of NC_138582.1, forward strand.
CCCTTGCCATAATTTAGAAGTATTTTTTTAAGTGAAAATTGCCATTTTCAACCAAGTCAGGCTGACTTTGTAAATTAATAAAATGAGACATTACATCCTAGAAATGCTGAAATGAAATGTTCTGACACTCAACCATTTGGGGTGACTGATTCTCATTTTTTTCTCCTCTACCCTTAATTACCTTTACAGTTGTATTTTTTGAAATCTTTCTACATGCTGTAGCTGGACTGTAACACATAGGTCTTTTGAGTGCCTAAATAGTGGAGTGTTACAGGTACCATGAGACAAAAGTATTTTTGTTTCTCATTTGTTACTCACTACACAGGACAAAACAGCTGGAGTTCCTAAAATTGGGCAAATTCATTTTTTGCTTATGACTATACTGTGTAGTTACTCTGCATTTGCATTGCTTAAATGATATTAAAATTTGAGCTTTAAAATTGTGCTTTGGTCTCTCTGTCTTTAACAGAGAAGGAGAAAGAAAACAGATGAAGGTGATGCTGTTAGTGTAAAAGTCCATCAAGCAGTAGTGGAGAACTATAGCAATTATTCTGGGAACAAAGGAAGAGAGAATTTAGCAGTAGGATAGTGCCATAGTACTTTGGTGCTGTATACAAAAACAGAAAAAAGAAATAAAACACTCCAAGACAGGAACATAGATGATGAAATATTCTAGGACTTGCTAGGAGATGCTTTTCATTAACAAAATTAGTAAGCCATCCAAAGTAGACTTGATCATTTATTAACAGGAAAGAATGGCTTTACAGTTGAATACAAAGTCCCATGAGTTTCATGATCTCAGGTTAATTACTTAATCTGTCTGTGTCCCATATATTTCCTTTGTGGTCAAGAGAGATTTCATTAAAACTTTATAATCTTGATGATAGAGACAATATTTACCTGCTTTGAAGAAATGCTCTAGAACTGGATTAACAATTTTGTAAATAGATTTGAGACTATGGAGGAAGAGATGTTATGATCAGCTCTGCCAAACTCACTATTGACTTTAAAGATCTTAGAACTTCATTTTTGAGGAAGTTGGTTTCTAGGGAAGATTGAGCTGGGCACTTGAAACTCTTAGTCTTAATTCATGAGTGGCTGCTAAGTATTTTTATATGTGTTATGAAGTTGCTATCTGCTTCCCATCTATAACTTAATTCTAGAAAATGCCTGAAGATGTGAGCTAGGATAATGGTGACCAGAAATGACGTGAATTCATTGTAGTAAATTTATCACATCTACAAAAAACAGATTTGGAATCAGTACAAAATAGTAGTAAATATGCTGCGATGGGAAAAGCAGATGTGGCAGAGGCAGAGGAACGTTGAGATGCCTTCCAGATATAAACCATCATGCTACTGAAAATTTCACAAACATGTTTGGATGAAGGTGAGCCAGAAATGGTGACGGAGAAGCATGAGAGAGACCAACAGAATGCAAACGCTCTTTTAAGGCTTTTGGAAAAGACAGTTGCTGCATAAGAACTCCAGGAAAAAAAGAATAACACAAGCCTCAAGGAGTTGGATACCTTGCTTGAAGGCTGCTTTGGACTGGGCAAGGTGGTACTGATCCAGCTGGCCTCTTCATGGGCAGGTCTGTAAATGTGAGCCTGGAGTGGGTCCATGCCTTTATCTTGGAGGGGGAAGGAGACTGGGGCAGAACAAAGACTCTATAAAATTAACCCCCAAAAAACCAGTCCTGGAAAAGAAAGCCCTGAAAATATGTCTGGTAGCATCTACCCCATGGGGACAACAGTGTTATAAACTACAGCTTCATGAGCAATGTTGGATATTCCATGATTCCATGGATCTTCATCTTTCAAGATGAAGAAGAATGATCTTGAAAAGTCATATTGAGATAGTAGCCCTACTCTCTGTTGCAAGTCAAATATTGGGATAGGCGACGGGGAGAGTACGGAGAAACGTGAACAGCAAAAGAGTCCAAACTAGTTTTATCAGAGCAGATTCTATCACTGGCAAGCATCTGGTTTGGGGGTTGCTCTGATCGGACGGAGAGTAACCAAACAAAGAAGAGGTGACGACTTTGGTACTGCAAGTAGCAGTGGTGGCCTCACTAAGTAGCCACAGACAGTACAGGCAGCTGCCCACACGTGTGTACATGCTGCCAAGGCTTGGCATCCCATCCTGTGCCCAATGATGCTGGATTGTGGGGATTTGTCAGAGTCTCTGGAATTTGTTTCACTTGTTCAAATTCATCCTTAGGATAAATCCACCAGCCTCAGATGGGTTATATAAGAGCTGAGCTTGGCTGGACTTCTGAAGAAATCTTGCTTGCAGAAGCAATTCAGACTGGCTTTTATATGAGCAGTTTGCAGTTTCTTGTTGATTGAAAATTGGCTGAGAAATTGTAAACAATGTGTAGTGATTAACAGCAGTGAATCAAACCACAAGGAATGGCCAAAGGGACTGGAGTTTCATCTTCCTCTGCATCTTTAATTGTAATTAAAACCAAACATTTCAAGGATTATAAAGTCACATTTCCACACGATAATCAGTCGGTATTGCATTTCCCTACTAATGGAATAATAAAAACATGAAAAGTTGGGCCAAAAATTAAACAGGATTCACATCTGAAAACAGTAAACTGGTACCTGGGGAAAGCAGTCTGAAGTGCTTATTCTGGGAGAGGGAGGAAACTCAGAAATGAGTCATTCACCAAACATCTCCTTCGAGGAGCAATAGGCATCTGCAAACTAATGCTGACAAAAATCCAACATGATTTTGGACTTTTATATATATATATTTTTTTAATATATATATAGACACACACCCCCATGCCTCATATGGAAACAAGTGGTCTGACATCAAGTTTGATCAAGATCAAACTTGATCATCAAGTCCTGTTAACCCAACACCACCAAGCCCACTAAACCATGTCTCAAAGTGCCACGACTACACGTTTTTTGAACACTTCCAGTGACGGTGACTCCACCACCTCCCTGGGCAGCCTCTTCCAATGTTTGACCACTCTCTCAGGAAAGACATTTTTCCTGATATCAAGTCTAAACCTCCCCTGGCGCAACTTGAGGCCATTTTCTCTTGTCCTATCGCTTGTTACTTGGGAGAAGAGACCAACACCCACCTCACCGCAACCCCCTTTCAGGTAGTCGTAGAGAGCGATAAGGTCTCCCCTCAGTCTCCTCTTCTCCAGACTAAACAACCCCAGGTCCCTCAGCTGCTCCTCATAAGACTTCTGCTCCAGACCCCTCACCAGATTCGTTGCCCTTCTTTGGACACGCTCCAGCACCTCAGTGTTCTTCTTGTAGTGAGGGGCCGAGAACTGAACACAGTATTTGAGATGCGGCCTCACCAGTGCCGAGTACAGGGGCACAATCACTTCCCTACTCCTGCTGGCTACACTATTTCTGATACAGGCCAGGACGCTGTTGGCCTTCTTGGCCATCTGGGCACACTGCTGGCTCATGTTTGGCCAGCTGTCAACCAGCACCCCCAGGTCCCTTTCTGCCGGGCAGCTCTCCAGCCACTCCTCCCCAAGCCTGTAGCATTGCATGGTCACTTGTTGTGACCCAAGTGCAGGACCCGGCACTTGGCCTTGTTGCACCTCATACAGTTGACCTCTGCCCATCAATCCAGCCTGTCCACATCCCTCTGCAGAGCCCTCCTACCCTCCAGCAGATCAACAGTCCCACCCAACTTGGTGTCATCTGCAAACTTACTGAGGGAGCACTCAATTCCCTCATCCAGATCATCTATAAAGATATTGAACAAGCTGGCCCCAAAACCGAGCCCTGGGGAGCACTGTTGTGACTGGCTGCCAATTGGATTTAGCTCCATTGACCACAACTGTCTGCGCTCGGCCGTCCAGCCAGTTTTTTACCCAGCGAAGAGTAAACCTGTCTAAGCCACGAGCTGCCAGTTTCTCCAGGAGAATGCTGGATAAAACACTACATCAGTGGGCTTCCAGAGGAACAACCAGTTGGTTTTGGACCCCTCATACTTGGGAGGTGCAGACAAGCTAGTGGGGAATTTTAGCTGTGAGGGTGGTCAAGCACTGGCATGGGCTGTCCAGGGAGGCTGTGGAGTCTCTATCCTTGGAAAACCTCAAACCCAGCTGGACACGGTCCTAGGCAACCTGCTCCTGCTGACCCTGATTGAGCAGGTGTATGGAGTTGAGACCTCCAGAGGTACTGGCCAGCATCAGTGATTCTGGGAGTCAGGACTGGCTGCAAAAGGGCTGGTTTCTGTACAATGACAAAAAGCTTCTCTTTGACCACTGACTTTAGCCGCATTCTCGGGGGCAGGAGTGAGTCCCAGTTCCCTAGTTAGAGAAGAAGGGAGGCTGTGCTTGGTGCATGTTTCCTCTCCTGCCAGCAGCCAAAGAAACAAATTCTGCAACACGTCACTTGCTGTGCTGGGCTGTAATTCCCTGCCTTTCCCACCCCAAAGCATAGATGATGGTGGGCCAGGCCTGAGTGTGGGTTCTGCACAAACTCATTGTGCCAAAGGCATGACGTAGGAGGCACAAAGGCACAACTGCAGAAGACTGGGTGTTGAATGAGAAACTGTGTGTGCGTGTAAGCCCATGTACACTTGGTTTTAAAGCCCTGCGTGGTCCCCGGTTGTGTTCCAGTGCATCACCTTTTTTCCTGATTTTCTGTTGTAGTATGTCCAGAGCACACTGAAAAGGTGTAATAAGTAATAAGCCCCTCTACTCCATTCTGGTGAGACCCCACCCGGAGTACTGCATCCAGCTCTGGGGTCCCCAACATAAGAAGGCCACGGACCTCTTGGAGTGAGTCCAGAGGAAGGCCACAAAGATAATCAAAGGGCTGGAGCACCTTTCCTATGAAGACAGGCTGAGAGAGTTGGGCTTGTTCTGCTTTGTATTTGCTGGGTGTGTTGTATTGAAAGCTGAAGATTGTGATACCAATGTCCTTTAGCTGTCTGGCTTTCCCCAGCTGAGGAGAAGACAGCTTGGACTGGAGCAGGAAAACCTGTGTGCTACATGAATGAGGGCTGCAGCAGAGGTATGCTTCTGGGTGAGTGAGCCGGCGTTTCCTGGCATGTTTTCTACCATCCAGACAGCATGTCCTTAGACACAGGTGAACCATGACATCCCATTGCACATTCCTGAATGTATTTATCTGAAGAACGACTTATGAAAGGTCAAAATTCAAATGGAAAGTAAAGCATAAAGGTGACAGAAATCCACATGCTCATTCCTAACACTGGCTTCTGGGAGTGGGTGGAAGCTTGTCCTCCCAGCCACACTGCTTCGTGATTTAAGTGCCTGCATTTTCTCTAGACATCTGGCACCGGGTTTGTGACTTGACGTGGCACTGCAGCACATGCTTCACGCACCTATTATCTGTCTCTTTTTCTTTCCCCTCCCCAGTGTGAAATCCATTTCTAGCTTTCCTTGTCATTGCAATGGATGGAAATCCACAGCCACGTGCAAATGCCGTCCACGCAACAGCATAAGGCATGATGTGAAGTGCTGGTACTTCTCCAGCCCCTGCGAGGAGGTTTCAGTAGCTGACTGCTGGTGGTAAAGGAGGGAGGTACAGCAGGTGATGGAAGAGAAGACATTTCCTGATTCAAAACATTTACGAGACATATTGGTGTCACCACTCTCATGCCTTGCACCCGCCTTGCAGTGCAGTTTCATTGGTGAGTGCAGGAGTTGGTCATGGTCCCTTAGGGTTTACCTTGACATAGCAGCACGAGGGGTAAGTGTTGGAGGTCAGCAGCCTCCTTGTCAACAGCAACTTCTGTAGCTGCTGATGATTCCAGATATTTTATTTTCAAACCTCATTCCTGTTCTCACCTCTCCCACTCTCCTGTTAACAGTTGCTGAAGCTGTCCCCAGCCGTGACCATCACCCTTGGTGCCCCTGATTTCTCTCTTGCATCTGCAGAGACCAAGTGTTGAGAAGACAGACACTGCAGGGATGCTCAAAGGGGCTGGAGAATGACACTGGCAGAGGAGATGAGGAGCTGGGAGAGGTTTGTGGAGGTAAAGAAGAAGAAAAGGATGGGGATCAGGAGGGAGTGGTACAGGGAGATGGAGGGATGGATGGGTGCAGCTAAGTCAGAGAGACAGTGAGAGCAGGAGAGGAGGGCTGGTGCAGGTTTTGACTGCTGGTGAGGCAAGGCTGGGAGATGGGATGGGATGGGCAGCTTAATGCTACGGGGACAAAAATAGAGGAGCTTCTTAAGTACAAAAGTGATATACCAAAGGCCAAGTGCAAGGTCCTGTACATGGGTCAGGGCAGTCTCAAACACAAATACAGACTGGGCAGAGCGCAGCCCTGAGGAGAAGGACTTGGAGGTGTTGGTTGATGAAAAGGACAACATGATCCGGCAATGTGTGCTTGCAGCCCAGAAAGCCAACTGTATCCTGGGCTGCATCCAAAGCAGCATGGCCAGCAGGTCGAGGGAGGTGATTCTGCCCCTCTACTCCATTCTGGTGAGACCCCACATGCAGTACTGCATCCAGGTCTGGGGTCCCCAACATAAGAAGGACATGGACCCGTTGGAGCAAGTCCAGAGCAGCACCTCTCCTATGGAGACAGGCTTAGAGAGTTGAAGTCGTTCAGCCTGGAGAAGAGAAGGCTCTGGGCACACCTTACTGCAGGCTTCCAGTACCTGAAGGGGGCCTATAGGAAAGCTGGAGAGGGACTTTTTACAAGAGTATGCACTGATAGGACAAGGGGTAATGGCTTTAAACCGAAAGAGGGTAAATTTAAATTAGATATAAGGAAAAAACTCTTCACTAAGAGGGTGGTTGAGACACTGGAACAGGTTGCACAGGGAAGTTGTGGATGCCCCATCCTTGGAAGTGTTCAAGTCCAGGTTGGATGGGGTGTTGAGCAACTTGGTCTAGTGGAAGGTGTCCCTGCCCATGATGCTGGGGAGGGATGAAACTAGATGATCTTTAAGATCCCTTCCAACCCAAACCATTCCATGATTCTATGATTCTATGGTTGGTGGCCATGCCCTGAGCTTGGAGAGGTCCCACCTTGGCCACTGCTGGGAGAAAGAGCAGATGGAGGTGAACACTGTCCCAGCAAGCTCCTTGGCATGTGTTTTCCCTTTTCCTGTGTTGAGAGACTGTCCTGGTTTCAGCCAGGATAGAGCTGGTTTTCTTCACAGAAGCTAGTGTGAGACTGTGTTTTAGATTTGGGATGAGGAACTGTTGATAACGTGCTGATGTTATGGGTTGTTGCTGAGCAGTCAAGGACAGTCCAGCTTCTTGTGCTGGCCTGCCAGCAAGCAGGCTGGGGGTGCACGGGGAGCTGGGAGGGGACACAGCCGGGACAGCTGACCCAGGCTGGCCAGGGAGATATTCCCTACCATACGACATCATGCCCAGTACATAAACTGGAGTTGGCCGGGGGGCGGAAATCGCTGCTCGGGGACGGGCTGTCGATCACGGGGTGGTGAGCAATTTCTGTATTTGGCATCACTTGTTCTTGTACATTCCTTTGTTGGTATTATCATTGTTTTTCCCTTCTTTCTTTCTGTCCTATTAAACCATGTTTATCTCAACCCACGAGGTTTTTCCTAATTCTCTCCCCTGTCCCACTGTGGGAGGGAGAGTGAGCAAGCGGCTGCGTGGTGCTTAGTTGCCGGCTGGGGCTAAACCACGACAGAGACCCTCCTCAATGTCCCTGGTGGGGTTCAGGGAGCAGGTCCTTCTTGTGCACCCCTGGGCAGCCCCCACAGAGGTGCTGGAAGGTGCTTGGCAATGCGCTGCTCTGCGCAGGCCCTGGCATGTTGCCACTGCACAGGCACTGCTGCCATGCTCCCACAGCAGTGCACCCGTCGGGAGTGTAAACACCTAAATAAAATCTTGATAAATTGAAAAGAAAAAGGGCTTCTAAACAAAACAATTATACGAACGTTGTAAAACGAGCTTTAATGCTGTGGTTCTGTGACCTGCAAAATGAATTAAACAATTTGCTTTTACTCCCACCCATGGAATGAGACCTGATTTGTTACAACTCTCTTTCTTCTGTTTCACTTCTTCTCTTTCTAATTTCAAATATTATGATTGTCAACAGCATGAATAGAGCTTTTGTTTGATGAAGAGATAGCCAACTAGTGAGAAGCATTTTCTAAATACTGAGACTTAAGAAGATTCATTTTTTCAAAGCCTGTGGTACTCATGCACTGGAATTAATGGTTTTCAGGTCTAATGAATATGCAAGCTTTCCTGCTGGTGGAAGGATGCTGAGACGTGCTTCTGGCTGAGCGTGTACATTTGCAGCCGATCTCCCTGCAGTGTCCTGGCAATGTGCTAGGCACAGCACCACGGAAAAGCGCTGCGCAGGATATCAGCTGGAAATGGGAGCTCTAAAAAAATGCTGTACTCAAATCACCTCTAGCAAGCAGCTCTCTTCATTGGTTGTAAAGCCAGAATTCAATTCATACCTGTAGCATGCACTAGGTTATATGATAATATCATCAGGTAGAAAATAGCCGTATGCGGTCCCAACTTCTCTTTCCCCACACACGCCTCCTTGTCATGCATTTCCAATTTACCTGTTCCACTGAAAAGTTGGCTGATGGGATTTGCCTTGTCAATAAAAAAGCCAAACTGTCTTTTTCAAAACATCAAAAAATATCAAACATCAAAATAACAAATCCAGCAGATCTGGCAATCTGTGGGTCTGGGTTGGGACTTTCTTCCTGGGAAAGGAGAAGTACTGACTTTCTCCCCTCTGAATTTCTCTTCTGCTGAGCCTCTGCCCCCAGCTGTACTCTGTAATCTGCACCGGAGCCAGGCAGGAGAGGGCTGCTCCATGCCTGCCTCTTAATGGGAGGCTTGTGGGAAATGGTGAATTCTCAGAGATAGAGAGACATAACCTTTTAAATTTGTTTGTTGTCGGTAAGAACATTCTGCTCCATGAAATGGGCTGCATAAGGCATGGTAGCTGCAAGGGGTTTGTGACTGCATTTCCCCCTGATGTTATGCTTTCATGGGTGAAGTTCCTTAAGATTCATAAGTTGCCTTCTTGCATCCCTTCTTTCCCCTTTTCTTTTTCCTATCACTGCATCTTATGATGTATTAATATTGCTGACATTACTGGAGCATCCAGGACCTGATAAAAACATAGCTCCATTGTACTGTCCAGAAAGAAATTAAAACCAGAGTGGTGCTGTTGGCCACTGGTGCATTACTTATGGTGGGGCCCCCAGGCACTGTCCCTCCTGGCAAGACCATGGGGCAGCAGGCATGCCCGTACCGCCCAGCAGGGCTGCAGGGTAGAGTGTAATCCTGCATGGGAGTTCACACATCTATGTGTTCCGTAGACTTCAGATGATCATATTACATCCATAATTTGATGAGGAAATCAAATTGTATAACAGGGGCAACATGAGACAATGCTACATTTCCAGTGTCCTAATGTGTTAAAATAAAAAGTATTTGTTCAAGTTGGATGCTTTTAATTAAATTAAAAGAATAAAGAAAAAATACTCTTTCAGTTTCCCTGCACAGAAAGTCAAAGCCTCATTGAATTTACACAAGATAGATATATTTTTAATCAGTAGAAAATTTCCTGTTTTTAAAGGCAAATTTGAAGTAAGACAATATATAAACTATAGAGTGACTTCAATGAGCTGTTTTGTGACCTTGTGCTCTTCAGAGCTATTGAGTTAACTGTATTTCTGGTAGGTGGCTATACAGTGGAAATGAAGGAAAATATGTTGTGCAAGAAGGCCAACAGCATCCTGGCCTGTATCAGCAATAGTGTGGCCAGCAGGAGTAGGGAAGTGATCGTGCCCCTGTACTTGGCACTGGTGAGACTGCAGCTTGAATCCTGTGTTCAGTTTTGGGCCCCTCACTACAAGAAAGACACTGAGGTGCTGGAGCGTGTCCAGAGAAGGGCAACGAAGCTGGTGAGGGGTCTGGAGCACAAGTCTTACGAGAAGCAGCTGAGGGAACTGGGGTTGTTTAGTCTGGAGAAGAGGAGGCTGAGGGGAGACCTTATCGCTCTCTACAACTACCTGAAAGGGCGTTGTGGCGACGAGGGTGTTGGTCTCTTCTCCCAAGTAACTAGTGATAGGACAAGAGGAAATGGCCTCAGGTTGTGCCAGGGGAGGTTTAGATTGGATATTAGGAAAAAATTATTCACCAAGAGGGTGGTCAAGCATTGGAAGAGGCTGCCCAGGGAGGTGGTGGAGTCGCCATCTCTGGAAGTGTTCAAAAAACATGTGGATGTGGCACTTCAGGACATGGTTTAGGGAACATGGTGGCGCTGGATTAATGGTTGGACTTGATGATCTTGAAGGTCCTTTCCAACCTTAGTGATTCTGTGATTCTGTGGGGTGAGGATGCTTCGCTGTTGTGATTCGTAAGTGATGATTTCAAGTTAGTGAGGATGTTCATGTTGCCTTAGTGATGTCTTCCTAGGATTGTTTGGTGGCATTCACAAGAATTTGGATTGGGGTTTCATATGAGGCTGCTGGGATACAATATGCTAAGCTGCAAATCCAACGGTGAGATATGGACAGAGTCACCCATATTTATCCTCTGCTTCTCGTTGCTTCATGTGAATCTGCTCAGCTTAGTTCATAAAAACTTCTGTTCATTGAAAAGTCTCCAGCACTAACTCACATGGGTTTTCTTGGATGGGGACTTGACGATACAATATTACAAAACCAAGAAACCATGTGTTTATTTTGCCTTTAAGAACTTGCCTGCGCCAGCAACCAGCATCTGCCACCTTTTGTGTCTGCATGAGCAGTGGTTACCTGCAACATGGAATTGCTGTGGGTGGACATACCCTGATAATGGGCAGATGTTTTAAACAGAAACCAATCTATTTTCTCTGGGCTTATTTTCCTTCATGCTAAGGATTTGTTAGCCTTTAGTGATGCTGGAGAGCAAGGAAATCAACAGAAATTCTCTTCCTTCCTTTGCGTTCAGAATATCTCACCATTTTGCAACCCTTGTGCCAGCTGTGATGTGCTTACAGGCTGAGAGACCCCATGGAGAGATTAGCACCTGCTGGGGACTGGGGACATGGCCAGGAGCTGGCTGTAGGGTGGCTTGGCTGAGGTCTCTCACATCGCATGCCCCAAAGTGAGCTTTGGTTGAGTTTGCTGTTGTGTTCGAATAAGACACCCCACTGCCCTCTCCCCTTGTAAAAACAGAAACCAAAGTCTAGGTGTTGCTGTGGAGACTTCATCAGCTTGAACCTCCTTTCATCAAGAGGAGCACCATACCTCTCCCAGCCCAGGAGAAATGACCTGACATAGCTGAGGTGGATGCTGGTACCAGAGTGGAAAGAGCCCGTTCAGTTCACCCCGCAGCCTAGATGGCCAAAGCATGGCAGAGCCTTAAACTGCTCAGAAGAATCTGTGTGGTGTGTTACCTCAGCCAGCGTCCCTTTTTCTAATACACCACCTTATCCCCAACCTCCAGCCCCATCTCGGCTCCTGAGAAATGGCACAGAGGCCGGTGTGAGTTTTCGGTGCAGACGTGCCGCAAGGGTGGAATTGCTGGTGTGGCAGAGCCAGGAACCCCGTCCCCGGCCATGGGGCGGCAGGAGAGTCCTGGATCCCCAGGAGAGGCAGGAGCAGCCTCGGTGCCTGCGGATTGCTGTAACACAGCTCGCTTTGCTTATAAAACACCCAGCTCTTGGCTGTTGTGAAGTAATGAAGGTTTTTCAAAAAGGCTTACACTGTTTGTTTTAAGCTTTTAATTGACTGCTGTTTATAAGATTATACATGAATGAAGGAAGAAAAACCTTAAAAAACGCCCTGGGTTCACCCTCCATAGCATGGAAATACGTCTCAACTGTTTACAAGTGCTCCTTGTTTTGCGTTCAGAGTCCGGATCTTTGACTTCCTTTTGGACTGTTCTCCACTGGAAATGAATATTTGCTGCCAAAATAGTCCACCTTTTCCTGAAAGATTTGGTATTAATAGTTTCGACAGAACATCTTGTTCCTGTGTAATACAGGAGTCAGTCTAGCAATTGGTCCTGAGCATGGGTACAAAATGCAGTTGCATAACTCTCTTATTTTGAGATGAAATATCTGCAGTTTATTAGAAAAATGTCTGAGCTTTCACCAGCATGCACCTCCTGAAGTTCGGAGGAAAGTGGTGTTGTTAACGGTGTGGCAGATTGCTGTTCCTGATTTTGTTTAAGGAAAAAAATGATTTTTATTAAAAAGCAATGTGTGGCTTGGAGTATTTTGGAAATGCAGTTGTGGTGCTTCAAGTCCCCAGGGAGGGCTTTTCTCATCCCTCCCCCTGGCCCCCTGCCTGTGTGGGCAGCCCCAGTGCTGGCTGCCTGCTGCCTGCGTGCTGCCTGCATGGCCCGGACGTAGCTCTGCCGCGGGATGGGGACCAACCGAGGACGCCGGCGTGCCCACCACAGAGAACCTCCGCGGATGCCTTTGCTGAAACATCGTCAAGCTTAGATGCTCTTGACCTAGCACACATAATAGGAATGATCCCAGACTTGGCAAAAAGCTCCTTTGGAAAGGCTCGTGACATCTTCTAATTTATTCTTTCTTGGTTTCCATTGTTTGATTTTGGTTGCTATTTTTTATTAGCAGCCACCGTAGCCATGTGGCAGGGAATGAATGATCTTTGATAAGGGTTATTTGTTTCTTGTGATAGGCAAAAAAAAATGCAATTTATATTCTTGAAAGATTTTTCCCAAGCAAAGCTCGGTAATTAATGCTGGAGACTGGAGTGCACTAAGTGAAATGGCATTTTTTATGCTGTGACACCAACAGCTCCTGAATATTTTCAGGCAATTTTACTTTGCTCTGTGTCTGTGCTTCCTGGGTGGTGGTATGTAATTATTGCTATATATTATCTGATTTTTAAAGCAGTTAAACAATATTGTAATTGAGTCTGCTAGGCAAAGATTTTTCTGCCTATACACAAAATGCTATATATATATCTATCTCAGAAATGTATCCTCTTTCCTCTTCTGCATTTGACAACACATTTTACACACAAAGGCTGAAATGTAATCGTAGAAAGAGCAGTTAATAATGGATTTACTGGAGTATAATTTTTACCAGGCACTGTGACTGGTAAAAATTCTAACACGTCCTTTTTTACATCGCGGCTTCACTTGCCCTAAGTTCATGGAGTGGACCAACTGATCAGTTCAGGCAGGCTTTAAACTGCTTCTGGTATGTGTTACAGACAACTGGCAAGATTTTTAGGATTGGTAGAATTTCATAATTTTTGTCACTCTCTTTTTTTTTAAGACTTACTCACCATCTCAGTGCCATTACCAGTTTGAGACTGGCCTTCTGTTCTACAAGTAAAAATAAGTTCCTGAGTTGAATAGAAACTTATTTTCTACCTACTGACTGAGCAAAGTCATAAAGAAGATAGCTAGAAGATTTAAAGCTGTGAACATAAAATTTGCTTTAGCAAAGCAAAGAGGTAATCCTTTTTTCCTATCTTCATTTTTTATTTATAGACAACCTTTTCTAAAGAAAACAGCCTGATAATTGATAAAAAATAAAAGCATCAAGTGCCATTTGAGAAGGGGCATAAAGTGGATAAGGGGTGAGGGTAGCAAAAAACTGTGCTCGGTTCTGCTGGTAGCTCTCAAGTTGTTGTGTTGACTTTGACCTTGTTTCTGAAGAGGAGGACAACTGAGTGCGCGCAAAGCAGAGGGAGGGACAGAGCACGAGGCACGAGGCTGCGCTCTGGCTCTGGTGTTTGCAGTTCAGTTGTTGCAGCCACAGGAGGATTATGAAGACTGCGGCGTTTCAGCAGAAATGCCCACGGCCCCACCGATGGCTGCCCAGGTGCTTACCCTGGGTGCCATCTATCCGAAGATTTGCCAACGGATTGGCAGAAATGACAGATTTGTCTTATCAAAATGGGCCAGTGAAAGCATATTTCTCCAAGACCATACTGTAAATCTGAGATGGAAGCAGGGGGAAATCTCTTGCCAGGAGTTCACGATAGGCAAAAGAGAAGCTCTTAGATGTAGTGTTTTAAAAGCAAGTGACAGTGTGTCGTCACCCCTAAGGGTGTGTTGGAGACCTGCTGGTGAAAAGAGCTGCAAGCCTGCATTTTCACCTCTTCTTAGTCATACCTGAAGAAGTGGCATCTATTTTTTTACAGTGAGAAGCACCTAGCAGAAAAGAACAACAGTTTGGGGTTTATAGCTTTTTATCAACTGTATCTGTAGTATATATCTTATAAGCTATATCTGTAGCTCTCTGTACATTTGTCTTACCCTTTTTGTCTCTGCACGTAGGTTCTGAGCAGCCCAGTGTTTTGTACAAGACTGCAGAGCATCCTGCTCCTAGGAACAAGAGCACATCTTACAGCTGATTTTACTGGAAATGAATGTCGGTGCTGTAGCTGGCTGCAGCGGGTGGAAATCATTTCTACCCCAGTGCTGCCAAGGAATTGCACATCATCTGTTTTAGTTTTTAGAAGTATTCTCGATATCAAGGTTTGAAGTCTGAAAGCACTTATAAAACCCAAGAAACTGATTTTTCTTTGTTTGCAGTAATTTTCAGAAGCATCAAAGTAGCCTTTTGTAGAACCCCATCCAGCTTCCTCACATCTCCTCTTTAGCTAAGTTGTTTTCCACAATCTCAAATTCAAGCAATTTTTTTCTCAGAGAAGGACTTGCACTCACTCCTGAATTGGCTAGTTTCTTTTTATTAATTTTATAAACAAAGAGATGAAAGAAGCTAACAAAACTATCGGCACATAACAGACGGAAGGAAGCAAAGAGGGTATTTATTAGTTAGCCAATATACAAGCAGGCAGAAGGATGATAATTGTATTATAAAAGTGAATGTTTCAGTCTAAATGTTAGCCATAACTCTTTGCTGTCTGCATCCCCAACATACAACTAGTTCTGCAATATGGCTGCTAGGTGATGCTGTTAACAGTATTTAAAATAATATTTTTGTTTGTAACATTAGATGAAGATAGCTCTAGGACATCCTTTATTGTAACTATGAAAAATAAATGCAGGATATTTCTGTTCTCAGTCTGGAGGGGGATATTTTTTGACATCTGCATAGTCCTGCTCAGGTGGGTGGGAGATGCAATCCCAGCTCATGGGGCAGCGTGAGGATACGACGCCACAGGCACTGCTCGGTGACGGTGATAAAGCTCACCCTGAATCCTGAATTGTCTGCAGAAGAAATGGTTTTCCATCTCAGAAACCAGAAAAACAAGTGACTAAAAAATCATTTCAGATTCATCTCCTCTGTGAGAAGTTTAAAACTTCCAGCTGCTTTTCTAAAGTTGAGAGAGGGAGAAAATACACAAAAAAATGCTGAAATTTCTCTTGTGGCGGAAACACGAGGTGGTGGTGTGCCTGACACAGGAGGGATCCTTGTTCCTGGGCACTGAGCTGTGCAGGGCTTACGGTATGCAGAGATCCTATTTTGGTTACTGATCCATGCTAAATGCTTTGCACTCAGCACAGCAATACCTCGCCTGTTGGGTTAATTTAGAATTTAATTTAAAATGAAGCTGAGTGCTCTGATATGGGGATATAACCTCCGCATTCCCTGCTGGGTGCTGTGTCTTGCCAGAGGCATCAGGTTCCTGTCTGAAACCAGTGAAGTGGGAGGCGAGCTGCTGCCCACTCGGCTCGCGTGGAGGAGCTCGGTGGAAGCGGGGGTGCAGGGGTGCCTCCTCACTAACCCCATGCAGCCAGAGGAAACCCGCAGGCGGGATGATGCACCCCGTGTGTGCCCTCTGCTCTTAAACTATTGTGTGAAAGGTAAAAGTTGGCTCAGATACACAGTGGTCTTGCACAAAACCCAATGCAAAGCTGCTTCCGTACATCCAGAGCAGATGGATGAGCACCCAGATGACAAAGACTTGGATGTTCTGGCTGGCCCCAGACTGAGATGAGCAACAAGGTGGAGTAACCACTAGATAGCAAAAGTGAGCCTGTCTGATACCTTCAGTAGAAATAGAGACGTGTCGGTGGCAGTGTGTTGAGCCCTTTGAAAGCTGGTCTGAAATACCAGGAGCTGTGTCGATCTCACAGCTCAAGCAAGAACTGAAAGAGGAGTGAGGACGGAGGGGACCAGGTCAGATGCTCATCCGCACTGAGGCTGGGAGGTGACAGGGACACTGGCACTGTCCATAAACACGTCAGGGAGGACAGTAAACACCAGTTACTCGGGAAAGGACAAGGCTGGCCCAAGAGCATCTATGCTGCTGTGATAAAGCAGACTGCAGTTTAGAGGGACCTTGGTAAGTATCGGAGCAAGCAGCCAACATTGTTCTAAGATGCAACGAGTGTTTCTGCAAGTATCCCACAATGGTCTCAGCTGCAATGCAAGGAAGTGGACTTGCCAGCTGGGTCTCTTTCAGTCACACAGTTTATGTTTCTAAATTTCAAGTCATTCATACAGCTACACACTAATTATGCATATGTATTTGCATACAGTATGTGATTGCTTCACTTGCCCTCCCTCATATGTTAATATGTGTATGGATATACGTATCTGTCTGTGAAGAGAGGAGGAGAAATGAAGAATACTGCAATTGAAAATGTTTACACGTTTATAATTGACATCTCAGTTTTAACTCTATATCTGCTTCATTGAGTGTCTGCCTTTTAACAGTAATAAGTTCTTATTTTTGTAACACTCTGTAGCTGAGAACAAGGAGAGGTGACTACATCCTGCATGCTTTTGAAACAGTGCACACTAGCAAGCGCTGCTGAGTACCGTGGTTTTACAACTGTCAGCCTCTGTGAGCTTTAGATGCTGTAAATCAGTCATTAGTCTAATGGGTTACTCTTATTTCCTCATCCAATCTTTTTCTTTTAATTAATTTTTATTTTATTTGCACATTTCCTCCTATCACAGGAAGGGATGCTCTTTCTGAGGTTTGAGTACAGCCATAGTTACAGAAGTGCTGGTGAGGAAAGAAAATTCCTCTGACTCCAAGTTGAGTTTTCTCTCACAGATGTTTTATGAACAATCCTTGTGTTTTTGTAGCAGGTGCTGGAAATCCAAAAATTGGCAGTGAACCCTATTCTAGCTCATCTCCTTTTTAGCTGACTGGTGAAAAATGCAGCGTGTTGGATGTTTGTCATATGACATTTTAATATACAGTTTAAAACCATACTTTTTGAACCCCCCTCTCTGCCTACTGTCTTATCAAGGATCCCTGCTCACGGGTGTGCTGGTGAGAGCCTTGTGGGGAATCACAGCTCCTCTCGTACAGCATAAGCACTGTGCGAAAAAGCACTGCAGGTCCGAAGGTGTCCTGGCTGCTTCTGAGCAATTACTGCCCGAAGGAAGCCATCACGTTCTTGCCTGCTGCCGCAGAAAGCATGGAGGGCAGAGAAGCCAGGTGCTTTGCCCCATTGACCCTAGATAATAATTCTAAGTCAGCAAAACATTTAACAATATCTTTCATCTGTGTGAACAAGTCTGTTTACCTAACGAGCTGTATGCAAAACTCCACTAACAGGATTTAAAGATTAAAACTGAAAGTATCGACGTCTGGAAAATACGAAGGTAAGCTGGTACGTTCCTGTTTAGAGGAGAACAGGGGAGAGAGGAGGTGAAAGAAGTAACCCTGCAGTGAATCCCTTGCTTTTTGTAATTGCCACTAACTCAGTTTTTCATTTATTTAACTGCTGCAGATCTGAAATGGGGTATGTATCGTGTTCATCTGCTAAAATTAGGTTAGAATTGAGTTTGTTTCCCTGCAGGTAGGTATTGAGTACTTACACTTTTTTCCCCTAAAAAAATTGATGGCTTCTGAATAGCTGTGTGGTTCACTTAATGTTTGAATATATTTGTTTTTATTACAACGCTGTTGATGTTTCCGTTATTTTTATTCTTTGAGTGATATGTTACTCCTATCCTGCTATTTCCTATTTTGTCAGCTCTTTCCTGGAGGAGGTTTCTCAGGAGGGTATTTAGCTTTCAATTAGCAACATTTTCTTTGCAGCCCTACTGATTAATTTATTTTGACTAAGCATAAACCAAGTTGAATAGGTAGCACAGCAAATGTAGGAGTGAAACAGCGAAGATATTTCAGAATATTTTTTGAGATTTTTTATCTCAGGTTCTTTCCTGGATTCTGCTTAAAAGTCTTTTGTCAAACGTTCCCAAGAGCAGGATGCTGGCTTTGCAAATTTGGTGATCTTGCAACTTATAGTAGGTGCTGCAGTGTTACCTCCTGTCCGAGAGCTGTGCAGAGCCATTGTGACTCTGTCTACGTGCATTGCTTTGCCATCTCACTAATAGGATATTGATTGCAGCATGGCCATGGGCCAGTTTTAAAACCACATTTTGATGTCTAGACGTATGGATATGAAAAAAAGTTCCTACACATCTCGCACAGGTGGGGACTAGGGTGCAGATGTGCTTTTGAGAGGTTCACCAAGCACATACCCAAATCTTTCGCTGTTAGGATGAGCTTTCCATGCTCATCCCCAGGCAGTGGGGAGCAGGCCGCTGCATGGCCACACACAGGAGCTCATTTTCTTTGATAATGCACGTTTTGACTGCTTGGGTCATCTAAGCGACCCTTCACTTATTGACCCAACCTAGTCCTTCAGCCACGACTTCTGCAGGGAACAGGCTTCAAGCCTTGGAGGGCTTCTCTGATTTGGGAAGATCTGTCATCTTAAAAAGTCAATGTTTGCCCACTTTCATTGCAAAAGATAGCCTTGAAAATGCAGACTGATTGATTAGGGACAGCAAATCGTGTCTGTGGGACCTCTCAGCACTGCAATTTTCCTAAGGTTGCCCCTATACATGAAGTGTCCATGTGCAGCCGTAGTTCCCACAGCCACTCCCTGCTCTCCTTCCAGGTCTTGTCTAGGGCATCATTTCGATATCATACCACTGAATAATTAAAAAAAAAATCTTTAGGTTATTCCAGGGTCTATGGTTGCCTTGCTGAGCCTCTCTCACACATCTCTGCGTTGAACTGCTCTGGGCAGCCACAGCATTTCTGACCCTCACTCAGATGTTGTGCAGAGCAGTGGCATGCTGCGGCTGTGCTGGGGATGTGCTGGTGTGCTGGTTGTGGCTGGGATAGAGTTAATTTTCTTCACAGTAGCTAGTATGGGGCTATGTTTTGGATTTCTGTTGGAAACAGGGTTAGTAATACAGGGATGCTTTCATTACTGCTGAGCAGTGCTTACACAGAGTCAAGGCCTTTTCTGCTTCTCACCCCACCCCACCAGCAAGAAGGCTGGGGTGCACAAGAAGTTGGGAGGGGACACAGCCAGGACAGCTGACCCCAGCTGACCAAAGGGACATCCCATACCATGTTACGTTGTGCTCAGCAATAAAAATCTGTGGGAAGAAGAAGGAAGGGGGGATGTTCAGAGTTATGGTGTTTGCTTCCCAAGAAACAATTATGTGTGATGGAGCCCTACTTTCCTGGAGATGGCTGAACACCCACCTGCCCATGGGACGTAGTGAATGAATTCCTTGTTTTGCTCTGCTTGTGTGCACGGCTTTTGCTTTATCTATTAAACTGTCTTTATCGCAACCCATGAGTTTTCTCACTTTTATCCTTCCAATTCTGTCCCCCATCCCACTGGGGGGCAAGCGAGTGAGTGGCTGCGCGGTGATGAGTTGTTGGCTGGGGTTAAACCACGACAGCTGGGGCTGTGCTGGGCCGTGCTGGGCCATGCTGGGCCGTGCTGGGCCGTGCTGGGCTGTGCTGGGCCGTGCTGGGCTGTGCTGGGCTGTGCTGGGCTGTGCTGGGGCTGCTGCACTGTGCTGGGCACACCCTGAGGCCGGGTTTGGTGATGACAACGCAGATATTGCTGGGGGAGTGCAGCTCAGCACAGAGCCCTGTGGGAAGCCTTTGTGGAACTGAAGCTGCGTACTTTACCTGTGATACACTTGACCACAGCATCTCACCTTTTAAATGCAGGTCCCTGCAAAGGCAAAACTTGTTGCTCTCCCATAGCTACAGGAGTAACGATCCTGCGTGATCGGCCAGTGTATTCTGTGCCCGATCTGCCACGCTCTTAGGAGCAGGCTCTCTGCTGAGGATGGGATTCTGAAAAGTGCCTGAGCTGCATCACAGGCAGATTTGGGTCCAGCATCCTTGGTGTTGAAACCGGAGGCTTTTACCTGGGAGCTCCTCCAGCTGTGATGTCTGGCATCTGGCCAGTGTGTTAGTTTTACTTACGGCAAGTATCTTCACTCCCCACAAGACACAAAACATATCTTCAATAAGCAAGGTCCTGCTGGGTGGGATGGACACTGAAGTCTGTGCTGGCACTGTAGGCAAAAGCAAATTCTGGTCTGGAAGATGCTCTTTGCAGGGACACCATCACAGTCCCAACCGTCTGCATGGTTCCAGCGTAATATCACCTGCATTTATCATCAGCTTTATTTCCATCCATTGTTATAAATAGTGGTGCTCCTTTTCTAGCGCAGTTTGCACTACTCTTTGTTGCTGCTTCAAAGGCATTTTGAGTAAACAACCTTATTTTAACAAAGCAGATGGAAACCTTTTTATAGCTCTCGAGGCAGTACGTACATCCCTCAGCTAGCTCTGCTCTGCAGTACTGCTCTCTGCTGTACTAAGGAAACGTCCAAAGTCACTAAGTGTTGGATCTAACCCATCCCACTTCAGAGAAGACGGATTATCAAGGTCATAACATTGCTGAATTAGTTTTACAGCTTACTCCAGAGGTATCATTGAGCAACTTGCACTGATTTCTCTTGCTTCTCATTAGGAGCTGTTGTGGGGAAGCTGAAAGTAAGGCAGAGCCATCAGACCTCCTTGAGAAAGGCGCTGGAAAGCTCCGGCGCTCAGGAGTCCTGTACATGTCCACCTTATGTTGGTGCTTCTGTCTGGCCTTGCCATTGCATCTTCCCATCCATGGGATGATGCTCACCATGTGCTGGAGTCTCCAACAGTGGCACTTGGACAGTTGCCGTTTTTGAAGAAATGTCCTCCTGCGGTGCAGGAAGTTCAGGACCAGTGCCACAGGAGATCAGGGTGCCCCTTTTTTGCCATTTCCTCCATCTCGGGGGGGCAGCTGCAGGTTTCTGACCTTCTCCTCCATTCCTGCAGAACTATATCCTGGCCTTCAGCAACAGGAGACTCTTGCTGGGGGGATGCATTACTGAACATGTCTGGGTGGGTTATTTTAGTTAATCTCTGCCTCATTGCACAGATTCTTCCTAGGTAGCTAACATTATTTCTAGCAAAAAAAGACCCAGAAAAGAATATTCCTCATTCCTCTATATAAAGTCAAACACTTGTTTATGCAGCAGATGTGCTGATGAAAGGCTGGCCTCAGAGCTGCGGTGTGGCCTGGGCTTTCAGAGGGACACTCAGCTTCAGCTTGGCTGGGCGGGTGGTGCTCTGGATGCCTGCAGACACACCAGGAGAAGATTCAGTTTTGTGCAGCATCTGCATAGGTTTGGAGCCCCTCCACATAAGTGGGACCAGCACCAGCATGCTCACCTTGTGCAGACATTGTGTGTGCTTCAAAGGCTACACCATCCTGGATCTGCTGTTTCAGCTGATTCTGCGCTTGGTACCTGCAGGGGGCTCGGTGGTGTTCTCTTGAGGCTGCATCCAACGTCTGCAGCCCCCCGTTTCCTCAGGGCTGACACTGTTTTGGTGGCAGAAGGCTCCTCTGGTTGCATCGAGATGCAATCATCCATGCTACTTAACTGTGAGGTAGTCGTCCTCTGTACTCACTCCACGGGCAGCACAGAAAGGAAGGGTCAGGCTGGTACGGGGATCTGACAGTGCTGCTCTGGCCATGTGCGCTTCCTCCAGAGCACGTTCCTTAGACGAAATGTCATTATGTGGTGTCCAGTCTCCCTTCCCTTAGCGAATTCCATTTATAGGAGGTACAACTGACATTCAGGTTCCCTCTCATCAAGCTCCTTCAGCGATTTTGCTACTTCAAACCCTGCGAGAGAACCGACGTGCATCCCTGAGATCTCTAAGTGCTGGGTTGAGTCGGAGGGAAGGACCTTCTGTTTCTGGGGCCAGGATTTGAGTGTGAGTTAATCACCCGGCCTGCACGTGTTTGAAGAGGAAAGACAAAGGGGAGGATGAAGAAAACAATGTTATTTTGTCACGTGAAGTGGTTTGAGGTAATTTTAACTTTTGGTTTCTTGCCTATCACAGAAGCATTCATGAATTTCTAGCTTTGTCAGGAAAATATTACTTTTTTCACTGCTGATTACCCTCCTGGTGTGAACTGCATAATTTCTTACTCAGAAGAAGATTACTGTAGCCATTTATTTTCTGGTTAAACTGGTGTAAATAAAACAATTACACTGAAATGATTGAATTTTCTCTTTAATGCATGAAGCACAGATGCAGAACACACAGTTCATTAAAAAAAATGTTCCTACTCCGAATCAAATTTATACTAGAAAATGATCAGCAAAAATATATTTTTTTTGTTATCTGTCTGGGAAGAAAAACATAACAAGGCCATATGCTGTATATGCGTCCATATTTTATGGGTAATTCATGCAAGCTAATGAGCTTCTGTTCGGTGCTAGGAGACATGGGGTTGTCCCTTTATCCCCATCGAGGGGCTTTCAGTGTTCAAGCTAATTATTCCCCCCGATAAGGAACCACGAGGAAGGCGAGCGGCAAATGACAGTGCAGACGCCGCAAGGGTTGTATTGCTTTTTTTGGGGGGGGAAACGGGGAAACGAGAAGGGGTCTAGGTAGGAACTCCCCTGTGCCGGCCACTTCTGGGTTGGACACATGAGCAGAGAGCGCCCGGTCCAGCCGCTGTAGGGTTGCGGTGAGTGAGCAGAAACCTAACTCATTTTGAGCACACAATTACACGTCTGCTTTACTCCTTTGATGAAGGCTTATACGGCTCGGCTTTGCTTCTTTTGATGTTAATTTAATTCTCATCGGCCTTTCATTGTAGCTCAAGGCAACAGACATCAGTTCCTTGCAGGATGATAAGTAGCAAGCAGCCACTCTCACTGCTGTACAAAACCCAAGTGTCCTTTGCAGCTCTGGCTAGGCTAAAGATGCCATCCTCTGGTTTCTTACGGGGCAGTTTTCCTGTCGTGGGCAGAAATACAGAATCCTTTTGTACATTTTGGACCCCTCTTCAGTAAATCAAGACATGAAGCTGACTGTGCGTGACAAGTTTCTGGGTAGGTGGGAAGCTGGTGACATTTTCTCTGCCTGTTAATTATGTGAAATACCTTCTTATCTTAAATTTTGGCAAAGTGTTTATTGGTCTCCGGGGACTGCAGCTTGAGGTGAGCTTCCCAGCGAGCCACGCCGATGCCTCCCTGGTGTTGAGGGGTCATAAATTATCAATTCGCTTATAAAATATCTTCACTCTTGGTCGTCTGGGGCTGATTAGCGTGAAATAATTTTAGTTACAAAGTAGAAACAGACCACATCTCTTGCCTTTCTACTTCAGTAGGATAATTGAGGTCTTCCACCTGCTCATGGATGACATGGAAACAAATGGCCATTTGCCTTTCGTCTCGCGATAGGCATTGTCTCTCTCCCTGCTCTTCAGCAATAATGTCATTCAATTTCTTGCTTTGAGAACTAGAAAAGCCATTTCCAAGTGAAGGAAAAATGTTCAAACATGTTTTTGGCATTACTAGGTGCATCATTATTGTGTATTTTCCTAATAGCTGTAATCAGCTCTTGTATTGCTCAAGAAGTTGTACACAAAATATGTGAGATAATATGTGACACATTTAAGTACTGTCTTGCGTCAGGGCCCACCAACCTGCCTGTTGCCTGAGAGGCCAGTGTTAGAAGACAGGGTTAGACAAAGGACCTTTCAGTTATTATTGCTCATATAATTTTTCAGTCCCTTTCTCTAGCTGTGTCAGAAAAGGTAAATCTGGAATTTCAAACCAGACCTTTACAGGGACATGTCTCATTACTTTCAGATGCCGTATTAAATGGAATGATTTTCATCAAATCTCATTAATGCCAATACATTTCAATGTGCAAATATGCAAAGCAGAGGAAAGGAGCTGGTGGCCATTAGGGGACCTGCAGCTCCCTGACGGTTGTGGGCTTTGCCAGCTGCAAGGCAAGACCATCCCTTCCTTCCTCCCTTTTCTAACCGCCTGACTTTGGGGTTGGTTGCAAACATCTTGCTTCAGTTACAGCAGCAGCAAAAGCCCTTCCCTAGACTGCCCAAAGGGCTGCGGAGGAAGGTTGTGCAGACGCATTAAGAAAGAGAAGAATAACTTATTGTTTGCTTTGGCCAATGAAGTTAGCTGTTATTTGGGTTCTGCTCTGTCAGGCAATTAAAATGATGGATTTAAGAGTTTGATGTAAACTCTGCTACTTACAAAGAACGTACACATGGGCTGTTTTTTTCCAAATGGAATAAGAACAGAAGCTGAAGCAGAGGTTGGTTTTATTGCTCCTGCTCCCAGGTCCTACTCCTGCCCCAGACAGCTCTTCAGCCTGAAAGCTTCTTTACTTTGTTTTCTCTCTAAGGTACGTTCCCAAGTCTTCTCCTCCGTCTGCCTGACCTCTTGATACCACTCTCTGACTGCAGAAATCCTCCCTTTACCTAAGGCATTTCTCACCTGTCTGTGTGTGACCTGTGTTTTCATGGGGACTCCTTGGTCTGGTTGTTGGACCCTGAAAGATGATTTTGACTACGTCTCACGTTCAGCTGGGATGAAGGCTCGCTCTCGTGCAACAAGGTCTCAGCTATGGGCCTGCAAGCACAGGTCTCGTTCAGAGTCATGTTTACCCAAAAGCAGCAGGGATTTGCGTAGGAGGTGAATTTGAGCTGCCCACCTGCCTACATGACAAAATTACAGTTTTTCAGGCGTATTGCCCTTTTGTTTCTTATTAGCTCCTCTCCCCCATGCACTTAACGCTTTTGCAGACATCCTTCCTTCCATCCTTTCTCCAAAGACAGCCTCTCACTGCACACCCGCTCCTCAGAAGCACCCAGGGGCTCTCAAAATGCTGGCCCAGCCTGTGCACCTTCCTCTTGGCCACCAGCTCCCAAACTGCCCTCCCCACCTGCTGCGATGGCCCCGCTCCTCCCACCCTTCACACCTTCGCCTGCACCCATCTCTGCCGGGCAGTTTACTTACTCTTCTGCTGTTCAGTAATTACTCTTTTTTGTTTTAAACCCCTCTGTAAACGGACTTTCCCGTGGTGGGGTGCAGAGGCAGAGAATGGCAGGCTGAATACATTCTCACTTCCCCTGAAACCATACTGAAAGCTCTACCTCTTTCCTCTCCAAATCAGTCACCAACCAAATCCCAGCTGTATATCCTCCACAAACACACCACCAGCACTCCTCCTCCTCCCCCGGGGAGGCAGGCTGCCTAAACCAGGAATAATAAGGCAAGAAAAGTAGGTCATCTGCTGTCTGAGAACATGAAATACAGAATTCAGCCACCGAGTGCTGGCTGAGCACAAACAAGAAAGTTAAATCAACTATCAAATCAAACTGATACAGAGCAGAGTTTTCCCTGAATTTTAGCACAAAACGCTTTTCTCTTCACTCGTCTGGCAGTGCTGCTGCGTGTGCTGGCAGCCCTGAGCTGCCCGCGCCTCTGCCTGCTGCAGGCAGCTCCAGCCGCTTCTTCAGTAACCTGCTGACTGGACATAGCAGCAGGGACGATATCACTGATCTGGATTTGAAGGCACGTAATTATACTGCAGGTTGCCATTTTTCAGCATTGCCAAATGTTTTTTTTTTAAGATTGCCTTTTGCTGCCCTTTGCCTCTTAATTTTGCTGGGAAGCATTCTGTAGTAGAACTTGTTTTGAATGTGGCCAGAAGCCGCTGAATTTTCCCATGCAGGAACAGACACAGGAAAGGGGAGGGAATATGCCATACACACAAATTGCAGTCCTTCTATTCCGGCACCATCTCTCCTGGCTTGATATGCCCCTGAGAAATGGAGAAAAACCATTAAATATTCAGAAACTAAATAATCTGTCTACCAAGAATGAATCTTTCTACCTGTCATTACTTGGTGGGGACCTACGCCTTGAAGCTTTACTGAGGTGCACATGCAAAGAGCTGGAGAAAATTGCTCTGCCTTTGACAGGGCTTCAGTTTTACAACCAGGCAGAGTGAGCACAATGTCATCATGTCTGGCCAAAGAGTCTCAATAATATTGAAAGACATTATTATTATTATTAGTGAATCAGTGAGCACTTCTCCACTGTTAGCCTGCTGCGAAGCTTCTGAAAAGCATTTAATGGACTTTGGAGATGGATTTCCACTGCTGTGTGCTGGGTGTCTGCCTTTCCCAGCGTGTTGCTCTCTGCCTGCTCTCCTTTCTGCTTGCTGCCTTTCTCTAGGCAGAGCGGCCACGTTTCTCCACACCTCGTCTTCATGCCTCACTCATGCTGTGCCACCTTTTTTCTTTACAATGTCCTCTGTTACTTCTAGTTTATACCAGACCCATCTCCTTTTTGCAATGCACACTTTTTCCCTTTCATTGAGCTAAATCCCGAGTTCAAAAGGAACATCTGATATGATGGTTCAGTGTTATAACAGCTGAGTAGACGTGAACAGTGTAAATGATAAAAATGAAAGGGGAAGAGCAGCAGTTGGTCTTGTTTTCATGCTTTCATCAAGAATGGATATAGCATCTTTGACTTTGTATTTTCCCTGGGAATTGTGTCGAGAAATGTTGATAGTATGAATGAAGTTACAGTTCTTCTGTGCAAAGCAGGAACTGCAGGAGACAAAATTAATGTTTCCTGCATCAAACATTTGGCTGGAAGGTTGGTGATTCACAATTCTTACTTTTTTTTTTTTAATCCTAAAGGAATGCAAGCACAAGGCATGCTCTAAGTAGAAACCATCATAATGCAAGAATAATGCAATTCCCTGTGTCTTCAGAGGTGGTCAATCTGCTGTTCATTGCAGGTTGCCATAGAGATGCAATATTATTTTCTTAGCTCAGTGATGTTCACTGCATTCTAATAGGAGTGGCATAAGTTAATAGAAGTCTTTACAGTTCCAAAAGAGCTTTTCTTCCTCATTCTTCAAGTAACATTTGAAACCAAGGGTTTGTCTAACACGCAGATTCCTCCAGTTTGACAAAAGCGTGGTGACAGAATAACATTATTAAACCTATGCAAGTGTGTTTAAATGCTCTGAAGCACATTTTGACTTTGCTTGTGAAGGATGCTGTTGCACAAAGCTGCACTGGCTTCACTAAAATGGGGAGCAAGAGGAAAGGAGGAACGAGAGCCGTAGAGAAAACAAACCGATAGCTTCCCAGACCAAAAGTGTTTGCAGTTCCTTCCACGTGGCCTAAGACTACATATGGCCAACTGCTTTCCAAAAGCCCCTGAACAATATAAGAGTCTCAGCACCCTTCATTGGGTGTCTTGGGTGTCAGCTTTGAAACTGCTCCCTGAAATGATGAGTTAGTGGAAATAAAACCTCCTGCTGCTGGAGACGAGGGTCCAGCAGCAGGAGCAGCGCTCCAGCCAGGCCCCGTGGTGTCATGTATGACGTGATGGCCAGGGGGGACAAGGCAGAGATTCAAAACTCCCGCGTGGCTGCAGCTGTCAAGCCCCCTGCCCCTCATCCCAATAAATAAGGAAGGAAGGAAATGTTTGTGGCTTGTTGAAGCTAGAGCTGTGGTTTGGATGTATTTCTGGTGATGAATCTGAGCGAGAGGAATGTGCAGAAAGCTCAGGCCACTGAAGGAGCATCTCTGTGGTCTGGTTTTGTTTGTTTTCTGGGGAAGATATGATTTGTTTACTGAAATAAAACACACTGGCTGAACATTAAGAAGCTATAGATATCTGTTGCTGAAACTATGACTTACCCATCTGCTTGTCCCTCGTGGAAATGTTGTTCTCAGAAGTTCTCCAGACTGTTTTGCACCACAGCCACAATGGTTATCTGCGCCTGCAGCTGCCTGGGGCAGCAGACCTTGAGCTAAGCAGTACTAAATACTGGTATTTAATTTGTCAAGAGCGATTAGAAGAGGTACGAAATGAAACTTTTTATAACATTGAAGTCACTGCCAGAGCCTGAAATGCTGAAACGTTTCTTGGCAAGAAAATTCTGTACGTCCGTGAGCAGCTCTTTGCCCAGAAAACCATTGGTTTGAGGTTGTTGGTGTGTTTCCTATGTTCTCCAGGGATGGAGGCTGCTGCAGGGAAGCGGGTGCTGGGCCTTCCCGCTGGGTGAGCGGCTGGCGGGACCCCTCTCCTGGCAGCTTGCCGTGCTGGCGTTTGAGCACCCGCGTGTCTGTCCAGAGGCCGGTTTGCCATGCGGGGGCTGAGCCCGCCTCCCGGGCAGTGCTACCCCGCAGCGCCGGGGCTGCCACGGGGTGGGGAGCCCCGATGCCCGTGCACCCTGCCAGCGGGCTCGCTCCCTCCTGCGTGCCCCGGGGACGAGGGGGACAGCCGAGTGCGGCGAGGAGCCCGAGCCCACCCGTCCTGTGACGCTCACAGCCGTGAGCAAAACCTTCTGCTCCTGCCCCTTCCAAGAGGCAGCCCTGTCTGCCATGGCCGGGGCATCGCCGCCAGGAGGGGCGTGCTGCTGGCCAGGGAGGCAGCTTCCAGAGGCGGATGTGCCAGCACAGTAGTAAGCTGAATTCTCCCTTTGGAGCCTGTGAAATGGGCGGCTGCTGGCGTCTCCGGATGACTAATGTGCCAGGGGAAGGCCGGTGCCTGCTGATGTTTATAAGGCAACTAAACGGCTCCATCTGAGCCTTCCTTGAAAACTGCCATGACTGCCCTCCTCGAATGTTAAGGAGTGAGGTTGCCGTGGGAGACGTCTTGGTGAACTCCAGGTTTATCATTTTCAAATGGCATGCCTTGGCTAAACACTATCCACCCTCTAAAATCCAACCGCTAGATTTTCCAGAATGTGTTCCCTGGACAATGTTTTTATGTCTGGCAAGGCCAGCCTGTAGCCGTTCCCTCCAGTAGCCATGTTTCCTTGACAGACCTGCCTGTGCTGCTGCCAGGGGCCAGGGGAGCCGCCTGCCCTCGCTGCCGACGCTGCCCTCCCTGCCACGCCGGGCCAGCTCACCAGCCACTTGCCCGTGACCCAGGGTAGGTGGCTCAGAGGATGTCATACGTCCCACCGCTCCCTCCCCCGAGACTTGCACGAGCTGCCCCCGAGATTCCCCCGGGGACCCCAGGCGGGTGCCCTCACCCCCTGCGTGGTGCCCAGCTCAGCAGCCCTTGCCCCGTGGTCTCCCACTGGCTCCGAGCGGTGGGGGACGCGGAGGCGGGAAGGGCCGTGGTGCTGCGCGAGGGGCCCTGCACTCAGCAGCGTCCTGGTGGCCGCAGCTACCCCTGGGCACTCCTGGGAGTCCCAGAGCCCCTTACCATCGGTGCTCTGCTGTTTCGGGGAATCCTGCTCTACGACCCTCTTTCCGTGAGCACTCGAGGTGCCGTACCAGTGTGCCTGCCCACGGGGCCTGGCCGACGGTGCCCTGGGCGCTGGGTGCTGGGGCTGGTTTGGGAGATACGCAGCAGGTGCAGCTGGGGACCGGTGCATTTTGGATGGAGGTCCTGCACTGCAGATACAGATTTACCCCAGGTTAGGACAGTGTGTGCTCCTCTTCTCACCATTTCCAGAGCACTCCATGGACAGAGATTGCTTCGACAGAGTGCTGAGCTCACACTTCCTCTGAAGCCGAGCTTAAGGTGCTCAGAACACTGCAGGGTAAGTTTTTTTATCTGAATAATTGATTTAATAATTATTTCATAACTATTTGATTAAATATTGAATGACAGATCACATCAGAACTGGGGCATGCTGGCTGCTGTACAACTGTCCTGGCAAGAGCCAGGCCATTCCCTGCAGGCTAAAGACAGCCTGGCCAAAAAGAGGAGAAAATAAGTGTATTTTATTCAAGGTCACACAAATGTTTTGGGAGTTATATTTCCCTCTCCTATGTCCCAATCTATTGCTCTCTTCCCTGAGTAAAACTTCCTTGCTAACAATTGAGCAGACACAGTCCATGCCCTTATCTGCGGTCCGGAATATGCATACGATGTAAAAAAAATCTCTAGCCCAGTCTGCAATGAAAGGTCGGTGGAGAAGTTGGGTTTGTTTTTAATATCTGGGTGTTCTTGGTCGTGAGAGAATTATTTCACTGTATTAGAACTGCTGTCATTTGTTTAAGTGTTCATATACCAGCTTATAATTCTCAGTATTTATTGCCAGGATCCGAAATGGTTAAAAGAGCGGACTGAGTATAAACTGTAAGTGTAGATGTGATGGTAGGCTTCCTGTTTCTTTAAAAAGCCTTAATTTATATCAACTCATTTGACTTCCTTCGCAGATAATATCAACCCACTACTTTTTACATAGGGAGTGAAATATTGGCAGTGCCTGGACGCTAGTATTACTAAATATTGGATTGCAGAATTTGTTTACATTTTCTCTTTTGAAACCATCTGCTAAGAGGATTCATGAGGGTTTTTTATGGTAACCAAATGTAAAAGGATGGGGCTTAGCAAATTTGAAACCCCAAGGGGATAGTTGACATGTCATTGCTACAGGGAGTTAAATTCAATTGTGCTCCAAAGGGTTATTAAAACTGAAATATTTTAGGAATGCAAACTCAGGCTTACAAACCCTACATAATCTAGCAATGTATTTTTCTTCTTTGCAATGCACATTTGCAGGAGCCAGAGCTGTACTTTCCCCTTCCGGAGCCTGTGAAACATCCATCAGCGTGTGGGTGAGCACAAGGCACGCTGTTTCTGAGGAGCTTTACTGCAGAAGGAGGTCCTTGGTGAAGGACACCCTATGGGTAGGAGCGTTCATTCTCAGGTGCATCATACCCACTGACCAATTCGATTTTATTTTTCAAATAAGCCCTGCTTTGGGACTCTTCTTTCACCGTACCAAGTGCCCTCACTTCTCACTGTCTCTATAGGCTTAGGGATGAGCTCAGTACCCCACAGTGGGCTCTGAAAGCCCAGAAGGGGTTTCTTCACTGGACTGTTTGATGGTGGGTGAGTGTTGTAAAGTGCACGTTAAAACCTTGGGTCTGTGCAAGGTGTTGGGGGCCGTGGCTTACCCCGTCTGCTGTGCAGTGGGGCTGCTGGAGCCCAGCAAGGCCTGTGCTGCTGGGAACGTGCTCCAGGCTGTGGGGACGACTGACAGAAGCCTACGTTTGATTTTTTAAGCTGACTTAGCAGAATTTGCATCAGTCTCCAGTGCGTGTCAGTAAAATCAGTCAGGCCTTATATTTGACCCAAATCTGTGTGACTGCTGCAGAACTGGTACCCGCTTGCATCAAACGAAGGCTTGCACTGCTGCATCCACCGCAAAGGTCCCAGATCAGCTGAGAAGCCCAAGCATGTGGAGCTTTAGATGCTTGTGGAAAAGATCCAGATGGCTTAAATCCTGGCCTGGCTGAGGCTTGGCACTGAGACTTGAGCTGCAGAGAGTGACCTGACCTACCTCTCTCCCAGTCTGTGTTCCTCTGCAAATCCTTCCCCGCAGTGGCCTTGGGTCATCAGGGTGTGCACCTGAAGATGTCCTCGCTGACCCAGGGGTGCCCATGCTGGGGAGATGGGCACCTTTCCCAGCTGAGGTTTTGTTGCTGTACTTTGGGCAGGAGGCAGCTGAGCTGTGGTTAAGCCCAGTGGGGAAAACCAGACAAAGTTAAACACATCTGTCTCCTGTCAATGGGTTCCATGGGTAGAGGAATCACCCAGGGAACAGAAAGCCTGGGTTTCACATTCAGTCTTATTAAGACAAAAATCCTTGCTGGTAGGTAAACAGGATAAGATCTCTGTAATTGCATTCCTCCTTGTAGATTGAGCTACACATACACTGCAAAACAAGAGTAACCTACCCCAGTCCTAGGGCAAAACTGAAAACTTCGTATCAGCAATCTCTGTAGCTGTTTAGAAACACACCTAAACACTGGCTTGACCTGTGGGTTCACAACCCAAACCAGCTGGGACTGCTGTGTGGTGTTAAAATTGCCTAACACTTTCCATTAAAGCATCACAGTTTCTCTTTCTTTTGACTGCCAATTTTCAACCATTGGGTCCAAAACTTTGCATACCAGGTGTCTGCATCAGGCTGAGAAAATCTGGAAACTTTCAGCCAAAAGGATGTGTTCATTTTGCAGGGATGAGGTAACAGGAGCACTCAGGGGAGCTGCCCATCTGAGCAACCTTGGAAGGGTTTTCTCTGAGCAGCTCCTAGGTCTTGGGTCTGGGAGCAGTGTCCCCAACTCTGCCATCCCTCCAAGTGCCAGGGAGCAGCTTTCTGCCTGCCCCAGGGACAAGGACTGAAATGATGGCAAATCCCTGCAGACACTCCTGTTCCAACAGCTGAAGCAGCTGAGATTTCCCAAGTGTGGTGGACACCTGCCTAGCTCCGAGGCTGGGCAGTGATTGAATATGTGTTGCCCCAGGCACATCAGTGCCCTGAAACTAAGGAGGGGAAACTGCTTTTCCCTCCCCATCACAGCCATGATGCAGTGCCAGAAGAAAGGCGCTGATTCAGAGGAGGTGCAGGAGATGGCAAGCAGGGGGTCAGTGCACTTTTGCTTCCAGGGCTGCCAGAAAAAACACTACTTCTCCTCATCCTGTCCTTCCCAACCAGGGCAGCATGTGCTGTGCCCTTCAAAGGAGAAAACAGAAACTGTAGTCATTGACCTGCTCTCTGGACCTGCCCCACCAGCAGCATCAAGCCCATGTCCTGCTTAACTCTTCACGCCAGTCCTTGCATTCCCATGAAGCAAAAAACTGTATTCAGCTGATGGAAAGAATCACAGAATCGTTACAGTTGGAAAGGACCTTTAAGATCATCAAGTCCAACCATTAATCCAGCGCCACCATGTTCCCTAAACCATGTCCTGAAGTGCCACATCCACATGTTTTTTGAACACTTCCAGAGATGGTGACTCCACCACCTCCCTGGGCAGCCTCTTCCAATGCTTGACCACGCTCTTGGTGAATAATTTTTTCCTAATATCCAATCTAAACCTCCCCTGGTGCAACTTGAGGCCATTTGCTTTCATCCTATCACTAGTTACTTGGGAGAAGAGACCAACACCCACCTCACCACAGCCCCCTTTCAGGTAGTTGTAGAGAGCGATAAGGTCTCCCCTCAGCCTCCTCTTCTCCAGACTAAACAACCCCAGTTCCCTCAGCCGCTCCTCATAAGACTTGTTCTCCAGACCCCTCACCAGCTTCGTTGCCCTTCTCTGGACACGCTCCAGCACCTCAGTGTCTTTCTTGTAGTGAGGGGCCCAAAACTGAACACAGGATTCAAGGTGCGGCCTCACCAGTGCCGAGTACAGGGGCACAATCACTTCCCTACTCCTGCTGGCCACACTGTTTCTGATACAGGCCAGGACGCTGCTGGCCTTCTTGGCCACCTGGGCACACTGCTGGCTCATGTTCGGCCGGCTGTCAACCAGCACCCCCAGGTCCTTTTCCACCGGGCAGCTCTCCAGCCACTCCTCCCCAAGCCTGTAGCGTTGCATGGGGTTGTTGTGACCCAAGTGCAGGACCTGGCATTTGGCCTTATTAAACCTCATACAGCTGACCTCAGCCCATCAACCCAGCTTGTCCAGATGAAGGTGGCAGCTTTGAGCCTTTGGATGCCATGAAGCACCACAGGTAGCACCCAGCCACCTTCATGCCTCCTTCTGTGCACCCATGTTGTGAACAGGCAATCACCCGTCCCTTGCCCGTGTGCCCGACCAGCAGTAACTCCGTTTCACGGGGGCTCAGCCACTGCCTGCAATTACCCAGGGCAGTGCTGGTGGTATGGAGGAGAGTAGGAGAGACGTATTTCCTAAGATAGATTAAAAATACCATTATCAAATTGGACTGGAAATTCTGCCAGCATGGACAGTAGTTTAACGATAAGCCTTTTTTGTTGTTGTTTCCTTTTTTCTTCCCTGTTTCCCCATGACTATATCCCAGCTGCAATTCTGTGTGGTGGGTTTTGGAAAACTTCAGTACTGCATCCAGCCGGAAACAAAAGCAGTTACGGGCTGTCATCAAGGAGTCAATCCAAATGCCCACCACCAGAAGGGTGGCAAAGATGCAGATCGTCTCAGAAGATACTGAGAAGATGCAGCACTGAAAACCAATGTCTTCTTTCTCCGCATGGACACACAGAGCCCTGCACATGCTACTGACTCCTTCTACTGCATGTAAGGCTGCTCAGTACTACATTAAACCCAGCTGGGGAAAAAGCAGTCTTTTTTCCCCAGAAGGAGAGATCATTAGAGTCCCCGAGGGCTTGTTTTCAATCTGTGTGTGTTCTCACCTTCCTTTCTGTTTCTTTTTGATCTCTTGTCACCTTCTTAGGCTGTGCTCTCAGACTAGCCTTGCTCATTCACGCGTTCCCAGCTTTTTGAATTATTGTACTACCAGCAGTGAAGATGTGCAATAGCCTCTTTTCTACCCGCTGCTAAGAGCGAATGCCGGAGGAGAGTGTGTGTCTGTATCTGTGGCTAGCGAAAGGGAAAAAAACGTAACAAGCTCTATTGCAAGGAAAATGTAGAGTGTCTGAAATCTTCTCTAAATTACAGAATACGCTGTGTAAGTAAGCACAGATAGGAGGGGGTTCCTACTGGAAAGACTATATTTAGGGGAAGTAAGTTGTATTAATGAAACATTTTTTTCTTTTTTGAGGGGGGGTTGAGTTGCTTACACTTCCTAACTTGTTTCTACTCCTGCAGAGTAACTCTCAGACACAGATCTTCATGAATTCATTCTTCCCAGAGAGTTCCCAGAGATTTCCTCATACAATCCTGCCATTTCTTTCTAGTGTTGCCCACAGCCTTCAGGCCTCGCCCCCTCATCCCGGTGTAACACCCACCTGCCTTAGCACTCCCTCTCACTTGCTCTCACTCGCTCTTTGCATCATCGTGATCCCCAGCTTTGGGTCCAAAGGCTGTTAGGGGATGGTAAAAAAGAAAGAAAGGGGTCATCAACCCCTTGACTGCACTTTAACAGCAATGTTGATCACCAGAACTTAAATCACTTTCCAAACACAATTTAGCTGCTGTGCATTGGCCATGCTGTTGGTGGACCAGTGGAGCGTCATGCAGCACCGACTCTCAGATTGAATCCATCGTAGCAACTTTTGCTTTTAATCAGTTTTCAAATTGCTTCACTTTTGGGTCTGAGGGCCCCGCTCTCAGCCCAACTGCTCTATTAACAGTTGGCTGCCTGGGGCTGAAGGATCACCGCCATGTTTGCATGATGACAAAAAAGGATGAGGAGGTGCAAAGCAGAGCAAGTAATAAAGCCAGGGGCTGCAGCTCCTTCCCTGGGGTTTTCTCCTGTCCTTCTGGCTCTGCCTTGCTCTTCTCCACCTCCGCTCCGGTGTTGGCCAAACCCTGCAGCCGAGGTGCACCCTGATCTTCCCCTGGTGCCTTCTCTGGAGGTAACCTCGTGCTCCCGTGTGCATGGCGGGTAACCCCACTGGGACGCAGCAGAGGCTGCAGCTCGGGGCCGAGGTGTGACCAAAGCTCCTCTGACACTGTCCACAGAGACCTGCTCCCTCTGCACCCATCGCAGCATTGGCTTATTGGGATTGACAACATTCACCTCCTCGAGTGTGTTTTCCTCAGGGCTGGGACCTTTCCTGTTAGCAGCTGATGACTGGAAGAGCTACACACACATAGCTCTGCTGCCTTCCCAACTCAGGTCACAGGCTTTTTACACTGCTCCCTTTTGACTCCAGAGATGCTTTACAAGTCTTGTAGCATGGGGAGTTTGACACTGTGCTGGTCAAAGTTTTATGGCCAGGGAGCTGGAATAGGTACTGGGTGATTTCTTGCCACCAGTAGGATTGTAAGTCTTTCTGGAAACACATTAAAGACAAGGGTTGGTTGGGTGACATCTCCAGATCTTAAAAAGATGTAAGAAACAAGTCCTGGTGAGATTTTCCAGTGGTCCTTTGTAAGATCTCTTACTGAGCACACCCCAGCACTCGTGTTTGCAGAGGGAAGGGCCTTGGGGTGACTGAGGGACAAGGTGGGGAGATGGAGCATTTGCATGGTTGCAGTATGGAGGAAGTGTAACCTGTGGTGTGCTGTAAACCAGCCGGCAAAGGGGAAGACGACCTTTTGGTTTTGTTGTTCTTCCAGCTGCTGGCAGTGAGTACCTTTCATTTCCATCTTATGGACTACTCACTTCTATCAGAAAAGAAATTGAAAGCTTGTAATTGAAGCCAGGTTGCTGGCTAGGTGAAGTCTTTATGCTTATCACCTCCAAACAAATAACTCAGCTTAAAAAACTTCAGGTTTGAAATGCTCTGGGAAAAATTATATTCTCAAAAAATATATTCTTTTAGGAACTAGTTTTTTATAACAGGGAGCTGAAAATAATTGTGGGCAGAATTTAAATGATGGTCTGATTTGTAGGTGACAGTGAAAATTTGCAGCTGTAGGACTTAAATCCCATAGCCCCAAAATGACATTTACAAAAAGCATGATCATCTGAAGCAAGGATGTATGTAAGGAGGCCAGATAAAGGCTGGGATGAAAATCAGATTTCATGTGTGATGACATCTTTAGGCTTCTATCTTTTTCAGGAGAAAAGAGACTTATGAGGTGCAGTAGCAATTGGTAGATCACTCCTGGCCATTTTAAAGTATTGTCGACCTCTAAAGCATCTAAATGAGATTTATTGTGTCTGCCAGAGTAATATACAATGGATCCTCTGCTGAGACTTTATGTGCCACATTATTCCACTTCAGTGGAATGTTACTTTAGTTACACGGTCATCAATTTGCTAAGAGAGACAAAATGCTACCCAGTCAAAAACAAATACTTTAAACTAGCTCAGCTACTTATTTGAAAACATGTAATTTATCAGTGAGGGACTATTTTGTTTTGGGCGATTGAGCATCCACAGCACACTCCCTGATTCAGCAGGAAGATCGGTATCAGGATCTCATTTTGGAAAAGCTGTGTCTTGACGAAAACAAATCAGGTGAAGCAGTAGTCTTCATTTTTAAGCAGAAATTGCAAATATGGTAGAGGTTAATGTGACCAAGTACTGAACACTGCTCTGAAAATAAAGAATTTGGGCTAAAGGCGTAGCTCATCAGAGCTTTGGAATACATTGAGAGAATTATGTTGTTGGTTTAAGGCTTGCCAAATACTTTTCAGACCAATGTTGAAATCCTCAAGGGTCCTGTTAAACTCTCATAATTTCAAACAGTGACACTGCATGTTGCAGAGTTGAAGGTGCCTTCAATCTGATGAGCGTCAGCTCTCTGGCTTCCTTTGATCTAAAAATAGCCTGGGGGCCCCCCCAGCACCCACCGCAGCACTGCTGCATCTCCCTGCAGCATCTCTTGCTGGGAGGGAGAAGATACACAGCAATATAAGCCCAACTTGCAGCTCAGCCCTTCTCCCCTCCATGGGAAAACCCAGCACCGGGTTTAGGTCACATCAGTAGTTGCTGTCAGAAGACGCTTTTTTTTGTGGTACTGCAAGATCCCAGCTGTGTGTCATGAACAGTCACTTCCCAAAAGAGGCCTAGGGTTGGAACAGAGATATCAAAAGTCTTCTGAAATGGTTTTCTGATGTGAAGAGGTAGGGCTGAGGACAATCCTGAGGACATCCCCGAGCATCCCCCACGGGATCTCGTGGCCAGGCCATGCGACCTCCGGCGACAGGTCCCACAGACATCTGTCCTCTTCTGGGCCGAGGGGAATAGGAACAAGCAGAAGGTAACACAGGATGAGAAACACACTTCTCATGGACGTCTGGAGTCAGAGCAAGGTCTCCCACTGTATTTCAGCTCCACACCGTTAGGAACCCAGCAGGTGAAACCGGCGGCATTTGCCAAGTAATGTACATATTGATTTGTGAGGAAGGCAGCTTCTGGGCTAGGCTGGACTTAACTTTATGCTGAAACCTTGCTCCATTGATTTATCTTTGCAGGGTAGAAAATATCAAAGAACTTCCTTAATGATCTTTTTTATTATTACATGTTTTGTGAGAGATTTCTTGGTCCCAGTAACAAACCAGGTCACAGATCCTGTAACCTCACAGCAGCTGGTCTGCAAGCCCTGCATTTTTTTCCTGTAGGTAAAACACCTGGATTGATTTCCACTATATGTTCTGCTCCGACAAGGAGATTTCCATGGCCATCGAGTTGTCCTGTGGATGGACTTTTTTTTAATACACCTCATTCTGTTCTCAGATCACTGTTAAAATGCTTGTTGACGATGGAAGTTTGCATTAAAGCAATTTGTAGAGAACACCAGCCTGGCGATGAGCCAGCATGTGGGTGTCAGGGCATTTATTTCTGATGCTAGCCTACAGTGTGAGAATGGTGCTTGGGACTGTATTTTCCAACGTCTGTGAATGTTGCTTTCCTTGAGCTCTTCAGTAAGTGGTCCGGAACATCGCATAGATTTAGGGAGAGGAAATCTGTGCAAAGCAATTTTTTTCTCTGGGACTGCTGCAGAAGGATCCTTCCTCCTTGTGTCAGTGTCACTCAAAGCACTGACAGAGAGAACCTCATTATTGTTCCTTAGATGGCAGCTGCTAATACTGAAATAAAAATATATATATACCTGTCGTATTTGCTAACTCAGTGCACAAGAGTTATGGCAGCAACCCGTTTTGGGGTGCGTGCCCTTAGTTCAATGGCATGGTACAGCACCGATGCTCTTTCCTCTGCTTCACCCCTGGGAAACCCTCGAAGGGTTTTTTTCTTCAATCTTTTGGTAACTTAAGATGCCACTACTATTTTTTTCTCTAGTTAAGTGTGTCCTTTTTACTTCTGCCAATATTTCTGACAAGGCACATATGTAACCAGGTAGATTTGCTTCATGTATTTCTGCTGTGCATTGCAGCCCTGATACATGCTTGGCAGTTGGGTATGTACGGGAGTACGGTCTCCTGGGCCCTGTGCTAAATACGAGACCGGCACCA
Organism: Phaethon aethereus; assembly: GCF_964289735.1. Classification (NCBI taxonomy): domain Eukaryota; kingdom Metazoa; phylum Chordata; class Aves; order Phaethontiformes; family Phaethontidae; genus Phaethon; species Phaethon aethereus. Next base: position 23,871,705 of record NC_138582.1, read on the forward strand.
CGTCTCAGTCTCCGTAGCGGGAGCAGGCTCCTCCGTGATCCACCAGCACGCAGATCCCGCTGAGCAGGGTGTCTATGGACTGGCCTCTCGTGAACGTTGTTTAACCAAATTATCGCGTTTGGAGGAATATACGAGTCTTGACAGGAGAGATGTGAGACCCCTCATCACTTCTCTTCGACTCGCTGCGGTAGCAAAGAGCTGCAGCAGTTATCTCCAGGCTGAGATGTTTGACTAGAAGTGATTTTTCACCAGGTGACATTTGCAATAATTACATGGTACTTTGCTTGCTCAGGAGGAAATAATCAGCACGACCTTCAAAAGGCTCTGCGGAAAGCGGCTCTTGTAAAAACAGTTATTTGAACCTCCTAGCACGACTGCTCCGGGTGCAGCTAGGAAATGAGGGGACCGTGCCGTGTGTGGGGTAACTGCTGCTGGCTGCCGAAAAGGCAAGCAGAGAGCCGGGCAGGAAGAGTGGTAAACTTGAGGGAAATCAGATTTCCTTCTGAAATCCTGCATATTCTCAGCATCTGCTTGTCTCCGCCAGGCTGCAGGTCATGAAAAAATCAAAATGAGTGGCTGGGGGAGCAGATCTATTGCACAGGCTGGGACAAGGCTGCAGGTCTGAACCCCTTGCTCCAGCCTCTGGAAGAAAGTCTTTCGGGTACCACCTTATCCCCAGATTTTACAGTGGCATGTGAGGAAGTAATTACCTCATATGCTTTCTGCCCTCAGGACAGGACTTTCCCCAGGCTCCCCACATGCTGTGGCCCTGACAAACAACCCGTTTGCACCACGGTGAAACTGGGGAGCTTGCCAGTAAGTAAGAGCGGGCAATCAGCCCGGGGCCAGCATCCCCCAAGACATCCTGGGACACAGCTTGGCCACTTGGGCACAGCACCTTCCCTCTCTCCAGCCTGCAGTGTGTGCCTGGCGTGCAGGGCGTGGGGCGAGCCGCTCCAGCCCCCGAACGCAGTGTGCGGCACGTGTCTGCCCAACTCCGTGCCCTCCCAACACCGGCCCAGCAGGGCCGCTGCCACGGCTGGAACAGGCAGCGGCTGGTTTCCGTAGAGCGGTGTTACTTTCCTGCACTTCGGTGCAGCATCGAAACTTTTCACTTGCAAAGTGATGGCTACGTGACGGCTTTCCTGCAGCCGGCTGTGTGGTTTTGCACCTCTGGTCAAAAAGATCCAGGACGAAGCCCCAGGTGCTTCGACAGCACCCTGTGGTTGTGGTGGTCCTGGCTGAAAACCGAGCCTGGGTTGTCGGCTGGGGTACCGGCCTCCCGGGTCACTTGGTTGTCTCTGGGATTTCAACAGGCCGTTGGCTGCCGAAACACCCTGTAGAGAAAGAAAAGCTCCTCGGTGGCTTTTAATCCTGACCGCTGTCCCCATGCCTGCTGCGAAAACATTCCCCAGCCGGGGAACCTCTCTCCTGTAACGCCTGCCGGGGGACAGAGGTGTCGGTCTGCAAGTGCTGGGTCCAAAGGGACCTGCTTCAAACCCAGGGAAGCCGCAGCGTATGCCAGCCCAACTTTTGATTTTCTGAAATCAGATCTTTTTTAAATAGGCTAGTGCCATCTAAAAATAGCAACCTGCGGCTAACTGATATATTGAACAGCCTAGGAGAAACAGCTAGCAACAAAGTTACTCAAAAGTTTATTATGCAACCAATTTTTCTGACATTCCCACACCCACCTTCTTGCTGTCAAGCTGATTCCACCCTGGAATATTTAAAATGGGAATTTTTTTTTCAGTGAAATGATACTTATTCTTTTTTAATTAAAAAAACCCAACCAACCAACCAACGAAACAAACAAAAAAACCACAAAACACCTAAACAAGCCAAAAACCTGAACAGACTTTAAATAATCAAATATATAAATAATCATTCTCAAGCTGAGAGAAAGCTGGGAAAATTACTCATTTTGGGCAATCCTGGAAAGGAAGCCAGAAGTCTTGTCTCCCGTTCCAGCCGGTAAAACATGCTGCCTCGTCAGAGAAATCTAATTAGCTTTTTGTTTAAAAGGGGGTTGCTAGATATGTTCCATGAGCGTGGACCAGCCTGATGCTGGTCCAGGACCTCCCTGACGCCCTGGGACAGGCCCCAGCCCCTGCCTCCCAGGCGGGGTGCCGGGACAGCAGCCCCTGGCACAACCCTCCACAGGGAGGGGACGTCCTTTTGGTTTGTCAGCTGTTGAAAAGAAAGCCGAGTGCTGCTTTGGGTGTCCCCTGCGCTTTACGCGTGCTGCGGAAATCCCTGGCACTGGCGCAGGGCTGCGTGATGTCACCGAGCCATGACGGCACCTCATTTTGCCAAACCTGGCCACGTTACCAAGTGATTCTGGCTAGCGGCAGCTGAGGGGTGCCGGGTTAGAGATTTGGCCAAGGCATTCCGGCAGCGCCCATCCCCGGAGGCATCCTTCCCGGTGGGGCTGCTGGCTGGGTGAGAGCCAGCAGCGTGGGTGGAGGGATTATAGGTACGTTTCTGGCTCGTCCTGTCTGCTGGCTAGCACCAGGACAAAGTCCTGCACAGTACTGGAGGTCTCTCTGTTTACTTAGCTCTTTAGAGAGCACTGGTCGTGTTTGCTCATAGCTGCCTTGTGCAAAAGCTGGCTGCGCTCCAGCGGGAGTCCCTGAGCCGAGCCCGGGATGTTCCCGCTCTGCCGCCTGGGAAATGTCCCCCTTCCCCAGGACTGTGCAGACTTTCTTCTGCTTTAGGCTCTGCTTCAGTGAAGAGATGCCCAGGGTGAGGAAAGTTGCTTTTACTTGCCCTGCAGGTAATGCAAAGCCCATGTTGGTGTCCCCCTGATGCCCAGCATCCCCATAAGTAAGACCATTGCCCATCATTTTCCGGGGAGCGCACCCTTTAAGGCGACGGACGAGGTCTGCGAGCATGCCAACGCTTGGAGCTAAACTCCCCACACCTTCTGAACCGGAGCCCAACCATCTGCTGCACAACTGTGGCTTGGTCAGAAAACTGCTGGTGACTCAGTAGCGGAAGCCGAGGCATGGGCAGTCTATTTTTAGCTGTCAGTAAATGTACCAAAGTGGTTTACTGCTGAGTTGAAGAAAGGACGGACAATCCCTGCTTGCCCTATTTAGGGAATAAATCTGAAATACTTACAGCCATTGCTAAAGTCTAAATTATAGGTGCTGCTGGGGAGTGGGTTGCTGGAAAGAGAAATCTCTGGCCATCCCTCTACATGGCTCAGGTCAGGCTTTGCTTTGCTGCTGCAGCAGCAATCCAAAAGGCAACCAGCATGTCTGCAGAAAGAAAAGCGGAGGAGGAATGTGGGCACTCACCTGGAAGCGTGTGGCAGCTACCTGGTGGTGCTCGAGTCTGCTCAGCCCTTTTTGAAAGGGGTGCAAATAAGTGATGGGTAGCAATGAGCCCAAGGGGACTCTTAAGCTTTTCTCTTACAAAGGGAGCTGTAAGAAAGAAAATAATAAAACAAATTTTATATTTTTATGTATATCTCAAATAAAAATATAATAAACATACATAAAATAATAATATATATATCCTATATGTATGTAGAAAAGCTTCTGTTCACCTTGTATCAGAATATGAGAAGATATTGCAGGAGACTAAAAGTTTGTAGATTCTTAGCCAACAAAGACATTTTACTCAACCAGCAGAGAATTAGCCTGCAGATACAGCAAAAATCAAGAGTATAGCAAGGTTGCAAGAAGGATGAGCCATTAGTGTGTATGAAAGGACATACACAGAGATGCTAGTAAATTTTAATAAATCCCATTTCTGCCTGACCTGTCTTCTGTTACTGTCAATAGTAACTCTGACTTTGATTGAAAAGGAGAAAAAAAAAGTCACTTTTCTTTGTATGTAGCCTTGCCTGTGCCATGTTGACACAGTTCATTCTCTGGTCTTTGTTTTCAAGGATTCCACATAACAGAAGCCATGAGAAGCCTTTCAGATGGGGTAAGAGCCGATATCCTCAGCAGGGATGTTGGCAGGGATGAAGTGCCATCCCCACAACTGCCATAAAGTTGCTTTGGGAAGTGGGCCATCCAGGGCCGTTGCTGGGATAAGACGACATGAAGGAGGGATGAGACCAGCATGGGAAATGAGCCAGATGTCAAGGAGGGTAGCAAATGCGTCTCAGTTGGACCGGGATCTTCCTTCGGGATGAGTTTGCCTGATGGGAGCTGGGGCAGAAACTGGGCGAGACACTTGGGATTTGGTCTGTGGATCATTGCTGCCGTCGCATCTGTTCTCTAAAAAGAGACCAAGAAAGCCTATTCCACCTCCATCTGCCAATGGCAGTGGGAAAGGCTGCTCTGTCACAGGCACTGCTGTTACTTAAAAGCGTCCAAATGCTCCTCCACTGAGATGTTGTCGAGGTTGATTTCCTTGCAGTGGCTGTGGTCACAGAGCGGTGTGATGGGCTCACAGCAGCAGGAGGCAGAGCATCTGTACTGAAACGACTTCAGAACTGTAAAATGATTCAATACACCCGAAAAAAAAGCTAGTGGACAACAGAAAGGAGGAACAACCCCTAAAGTGGAAAAGGAAGATAAACAGCCTCTTGTGTTTTACTCATTATTTCCTAAGCGCTAGCAGTGAGTGATGGAGATCTAGGGATCCATGCGGTGATCAATATTGGGGGTGGGGAAAGTGGGTCAATGCAGGTGCCGGCTCGCACCGTCCGACGGCTGCAGCCGTCTCGGAGGCGTCGCTCCCTTCCTTCCCACATGTTCGGGGCATTTGGGCCTCAGAGTGTGCGGGGCTGCTCTGCAGCAGACTCTGACTGATCTTCCCCATGTGGCTGCCCAAAACAGGATCGTTTGAATGTCTGCATTTTTAGGGGGCTGATTTCAGTCCTCAGCTCTAACTGTCTATGCTCTTTATGCCTTGCTGGATCCTGAATTAGAAAGGATTTCCCTTTCATTTTGCATTGGAAGAAACTGAACTTCGGTAAGAGCAGTGATGTTGGTCCATGGAGACAGAGTAGATGCTCTCCCCTCTCCTGCTGCTGCATCTCTCCTGCCTTCACTCCAGTTTCCATCTCTACAAAATCAGAGAGGACTGTGAAACACTCCAGCACACAGTAGTGGAAATGTCTTCCTCTCCGGGGTTTTGATGACTTTGGACAGAAATCTTGTGTTATTCCTGTGTTGGACATCACACAGCTCATCCTCATCTCTGCTGATACGTGAGTTCCTGTCTGAGACCCAGTAAGATCATCACATATCACATTGCCCCTTGGACTTATCTTTAGGGGTATTTTTGGCTTTGAATCACACAGTTACAAAATTTCACTCTCCTCTTGCACTTGTCATGAAGTTGCATAGTCTGAGGTCTCTTGCACTGGGATCTTTTCACTGATATTTTCCTCTGGCTTCAGTTTTGCACGGTTTTACATATAAAAGCCTTCATGAAGCTGCCTGCTACTGCAGCCGATAATGGTACTTGTGTGTATGGACATTACTTGCCACGGTAGAGATATTCACATTGGCTCTGAGCATACCTGCTTAGTATTAAAAGATGGTATTTGGTTATCTTTGGCAATTTCCTTGTAATGATCTTTGCCATGAAGAAGGAATCAGTTGTCTGACTGCTGACTTTGTGAGTGATGTGTCCCTCTTAGACCTGGATGCTCTGTTGCAAAGTGGTTGCTTGTGGGTTTGTATTTTAACATCATCACTTCCCCTCCATCTTTAAATATTCATTTCCTTCTATAGGTCTGAAAAGCATTTTTCTTCTGTTATGTGGGACAACACTTTTTTGTTGGTCCAACCACTTGCACTTTGAAACGTTTTGGTTTGTTTTCATCATATTGTTATTTCTTGGCTGAGCTGCCAGAACTCATCGGATTTAATTGGTGAAGAAAGCACAGGGTGTGTTCGCATTTCCCTGAAAAATGCTTTCTGCTCCACAAAAAACTTTAAAGGCCCATAAAATGCATTAATAGCCTGCCTGAATGCAGCTGGTGCTGAGGAGAGCGGGGGGAAGCGCAGCCTGCCCCTCCGCAGGGCAGTGGGAGCGGGGAGCCCACCACCCTCCCTCCACGCTCTAACGGCACTGTGTGTGTTTTGAGTCTGGAAACACTCGCTTGGTGAGTAACTCAGTGAGCAGCTGATCCTCTGCCTGTCAGTGGGATTTCCACTTGGAAAGGGAGGCAGGGTACACCCCGGAGCGGGTACACGCTGCCTTCTCTCTGGCAGCCCCTCCGCAGCTGCTGCCGGGGTGGGGGACCAACAGGGATGCCTGGAGGGGAGCCATGGAGGGACCAGTTGGGCCAGCAAGGGACAGGGTTTCAGCCTTCCTGGGGTTTAAAGGAACAGAATTTGCCTTTTTTTTATTTGGCCAGGGTCAGCCATTGCTGACCCTCCGGTGCTGCCGGTTGTGCCTGTGCTGCACCTGGACAGTCGCAAACCGCTTATTAAAGCTGGGCAGCGGGCAGGAGGGGGCAAATACCCACGGAGGGAGAAGCTGGCATCTGCCTTGTAGCAGGGATGGTGTCCGTTTTTTAAGCCTCTCTGCTAAAGACACAAGGATTCCCTTCTGAAGGACAGGTGAAAATAGGGCTTTTGGACTCCTTTTTTAATGGATTATGGGACAAGCACCTTCAGCAGCTTTGGTGCTGCTTGTTCTGGGCTGAGTTTTCTTTGGTAGTCCTGGCCCAGCCCCAGACAACCACAGCTCCTCCTTTCCTGCCAGCTGATATCCCCCCATAAATGTTTACATTCAGATATTAAAGTTGTGGCGAGTCGAAAGGTCAGTGCCTTTAATGTTTTCCTCTGGGATGCTGCTGAAGAAGCGCTCCAGCCCCTGCACACCTTGCCAGCCGCAGCTTCCCTCGGCAGGGCCACAGCGGTCGCCTGACACTTCCTTACTGATCTGTCCGGGCACCAATGTCTTCCCTATTTTCTTGAACATTTTGTTCTTCTTGGGGACCTTCAGGACTCTCGCTTACGAATTTGTTTCCAAGTATTAATTTGCTCTGACTGTTAAACAGTGAAAATAGCAAAGAAAAGGCTCCCGTTTGACCCTCTCATCGTTGCATTTCCTAAGTGTGACCTGCAGGAATAAAACCACATATGGGCTCAGCTGGGTCTACTGAGTTGTCACCCCGGCTGTCCAGCTTTCGCAGCCCTGGAGGCAGGTGCAACGGGTCTGCAGAGCGGCGCAAGTGAGCCAGCGTAGGGCTGAGGACCGCGGCGGGTGCAAGTGCATCAGGAGGGGACAGAGAGAAACCCCTGTCGGGATGGTTGCGTCTGCAGGGCCACCAGCGAGATGGTCCGGGTGCGATAGAGCTGAACAGGGAGATACGTTTTGGGAGGACATCAGCTGAGAAAGCCTGAGCTGTCCTTACACGCTCCTTGCAGAAGGACGGGTCCACTTGAAGGAGCCACGGCTAGCGTCCAGTCTGCACCTCACACTGCAAGGTGTCCGCCGTCGCCGTGATGCGCACCCTTCGCCTCCTGCTCTGCTGGAAGCCCAGGCGAATGGCAGTTCGGTGTTCACGTTGGCGAAGTGGCAGCCGCAATTAATGCACCCCTGTGTAATTACGGCGCAGCACCTGGCCATGCCTATGAGGCTGGAGCAGAAGCCAAGCCGTGTGGGTGGAGGGTTTCCCCAGAGGCCCTGGCGAACGTGGGGTTGGGCGATGGATTGATTACAGCGGGCGGGGGGGACACTTAAAAATAACTCTCCGACTTTCCAGAGGAATGTATTTGTTATGGAGTCACTGAAAGGCTGTAGTAAGAGACCCAGGAGCGAGCCGCCGCTGGGAGTGAGCCAAGAGACCCAGCTTCTTCTGGGCACAGTGCTCCCTGGAAGGGCAGACTTGGGCTGCCGAGCAAGGAACCTGTTCCTGTTTGTTTGCTCTCTGTGTTCAGGAAAACAAGACTCTGTGTATGTTTTGTATGATAAATAAACATCACTGCACCAAGGAAATGCTTGACTCTTATCATCCGTTGTATTGTGGCGGAAACAACCTGGCAAGACCCCACGTATTGGCTAACCCTCAGGCCAGATGGAGGTAACAATATGTTTAAAATGTTAATTAACTACTAATTAACTACTTCATTACATGTCAGATTTTCTGTTTTTAAACAAATCGCTAAGAACAAATAAATTTACTACTGCATCCACTTGAGCCCACAAGATCTCAGACTTAACAGAAAAATTGTTAGCTTGGGTGTAACAGCAGAGCTAATGGCTAACATATGGGAAACACAGAGCCAAAAAATTGCGAACGGACAAGGAGCATAGCAGGGAACTGAAATACGGGATACACGTACCATTATTCTGCAAGAAAAAGACAGTTCTCTGAAGTTTGCACCATTTAGATACACAGTGATGATAATTAACTCTTCATGACGGTGATGCATTAGGATGAAAGGGGACTCCCATGAGTGTGGGATTAATGCACAGATTCAGGTGAGTGTTTTCCCAAAGAAGTTCCCTAAAATACATCCCCAGCGTGCACCGGGATGGGAGGAAAGGAAGCAGTGACATTCAGGTTGGTCAGGGCAGAAAACCTGTTTGGCTTCAATGGAAAGGATTGTGATCCCTTAAGAAGTGAACTAGGAGCAAGGGTTATGCCGAGGCAAAAAAAGGGGATGGAACCAGTGTGCAGAGCCGGGGAGATGGCGAAGGCCAGGCCAGAGGGGGTCCTGGTACAGCACCATGGAGCTGCAGGGTTTTGTAATCTCAGGGCCATGGTAAATTCCAGCAAGTGTAGACTTAGCAGCGTGGAGGAGCAGAAACATCAACTGTGTGTGCCATGAAAGGCAGTTTAGTCCTAACAGGACTGAGAGCTTGCTGAGAGGGAGGAGAGTTGATTCAGAGCTGTGTTTTACCCTACGTAAATCCGTGGAGTCACACCGGGGTGTGTGAAAGATCTGTTTGGGCCTTGGAGGCATTTGTTGCAGGAGAAGTTGTTTTCTTTATTTCAGGGTTGAGTTTGCAGGGATGGTCGCAAGGAAAATAACTTCAACTCACAAGCAGTAGGCGTTTGCCTGGGTGTCTCTGAGAGACAAGAGCTCTCGCACTGTTCTCTTGGACATGGGTCTGCAGAAGATAACCTCGTCCTTTGGCCAGATGCACGCTGAGGTTTTGCCTGCAGAGATACACCTGCTCAGGGAATGACAGTCGTGCTCCCTCACTGAGATACACATCTCTATCTCGCTGTACTGACTAGATGCAGGCAAGGTGTCGGGATGTCTGAAGGCTTTGTGCTTGCCCTTTGGGCAACTCTGCCAGTGGAAACATTCCTCCTGTTGCTGCATCTTAGATGCCAGAAGCTGGCTTGGAAAGCCACAGCAGCAAAAGGTCCGTGCTGTAAACTGCGCATCCTTCCAGCAGTACCAGCCCGGAACTTTTATTTGGTCTTGCACCTCAGGCAGCAGATTTGCCTACTGTGATGAGGCATGTGGAGGAAAGGGTTTCTCCTGGTTACAAGACAATGTTGTTTGTCAAACAGCTTCCAGACTTGCTCTAAGGAGGAGTCGATCTGTAAGGCAGAAGCAACAAAATTAGGTCACATCCTTCCAAAGAAGAGATGATTTTTGAGTCTTGTATGATCAAGTAGTAGAGAGACATGACTGTTTTTTCTTAGGTTGAGCTTTGGCTTCTATTTCCTGGAATAAGTGCATGCACGGAGGTCTGAGTTCTCCAGACTTGATGATGTCACCTTTTAGGCTATAAATCAGCATTTTTGTCAGCAGAGCATTAGCTTTGTTTTGAGAAGAGCCTTTGAGTTGTCTCAGAGCTATACAAATATCGCAGAATTATTATTTCATTTTTTCTTATTTAAAAAAGGCACTTCTTAATATTTGCTGCATCAAAATCAGTTCAAAGTTTCAGACTTCAGTGGGACATGTTTCTCCCTTTCACGGCTTTCTCCACCTTTCCCCCCACCATAACTTGGTAGGTGTAGGGGGAGCATGAACACAGCCTTGGGGTCTGCTTGCTCCCATGAATGCTGCCGAGCACCCAGCATTGTTGGGTGAACAAGAAGCCCTGGAGCATCCCCCCACCATCCGTCCCTCCTCTCCCTGTCCTTGAGCACCCAAGGAAAGGAACATGTGGGAAGCAGGAAGCTGATACTCTTGCAAATAGAGAAGCAAAATAGTGCAAGATGTAATTTTAAGACATGGTTTAGGCAGTCCCAGGACAGTGAACCTATCCTGCATTTCCATTTCCATTTTCCACCCTGCACTTTTGCCCTAAGAACCAGCCTGTTGATCAGAGACTTAGCAGGATGGGCAGCAGAGCTATATCTAACCTGGAAATAGTGGTGAAAACAGGGAAAAAAAGAGTAGGAAGGACAAACAGCAAGTTTACTTTGGGTCTAACAGTGACTAGGCATGGCCTGCTTTGGAGCAAGGTGAGATTTGAGAAGGAGTTTGAAGGCTAAGCAGCAAGATGCTCGTTGTGTTGCCTCAGAATCCTGAAAGGACTGGAAGAGAAAAACCTGTACAGCAGAAGTGTTTCTTAAAAAAACAATTCTTTTCATGATATTTTGCATAATCCCAAATTTTCCATTGCTGCCTTTAGTTACACAGAAGCCTTTCATACAGCCAGATCCGTTGATCTCTGATAAAATTGCACAAAGGAGGCAGCTCATTAACTCTCGCTTCTGCACTGAGCATGTTTTGATGTGCAAATTGCTGACAGCACAAAAAATCCTTTCTGCCTGTGTAGGTAGGGATAATAGCAGTATTGACAGTGTGTACCTGCTGCAGGCAAAACACAGGGGAACCTCCATCTCCTCGGCGTTTCATCTGAGGAGTAATGACCAGGGAACTCGAAGAGTGATTGTGGAGTTGAACCTAACACAAAGCGCTCCCGTGAAACCCCCTTGACAAAATGATGATACAGTTCCTGTAATTCAACACCCGTTACAGCATCTCAAGTCAGACCCTCGAAATAAACACTAAGTTTTTAAAATTCCTGCCATTACAAGCTAGTTATTGATTAAAATAATGATACTTTTTTTTTTTATAAGGGCTTTCAAGCTCTGTTGTGTACAAAAGGCTTCTCAAACATTTAACAATTCCAGGCATGAACAGTTTATCTGAACATTTCGCTTGCAACACTGGGGACTACAAACAAAGCACTGTTGTGTTAGTGTGGGGAGGCAGAGAGCAAAACTAACCAAAATAATTGTTTTCTAAACTGGCTGGAATTAAACAGCATAAATGAGAAGGAAGTTACATTTGATGTAGCATTTTTTAACTAGAGGACGTTAGACATCAAAGTTGGGATCTTTTAAAAGAGAAACTGTTGGCAGCACTCATAAGCGTGTGCATGATGGGCATGCAACTTTGCGGTTTTGCTTTGATTTCTTTCTCTCTGCTCTGAAATTATGAAGGATCATGGAGAGAGGTAAAATGACTCCATTAGAGTTAAATGCTGGTGTTCACTAATGGAACAAAGATAAAAGCAAACAACAAATGCATTACTGTGATGGCTTGGTTGTTTCATCATCTTAGATAGTGTCCTTCTCCTTCCCTAAAATAGGAGAAGATGGATTCAGGCTCAGTTTAAGGTGGGACCAGTCTTGCTTCTCTAGGGAAACAGGACGGCTGCGTACTGGGACACAGATCGCGAGTGGCTTTGCAGGTTTGGGGTGGATGGTGCTGAGCCAGAGCTAATCCGCCACACCAGATCCACTGGGCCAGGAGAGTCCATGGGTCTACCCTCCCCTCTCCCCTGCACTGACCCAAACCCACGCAAGTACCTGCCCCGGCACTGTGGGCACCGAGGAGCATGGCGAGGATGCGCACCCACAAGCGGTGACGCTGCTAAGGGGCACCCCCCATAGCAGGGAATCCGTGAGCACCCAGGGACCTCCCTGGGTCCCCGAAAATCACTGAGCCGTGCCGGTGGCACAGCTCCCCGAACACGGCATGGGAACGAGCTGCTTCGCCCCTGCCCGCGGCACGTGCCAGTGCCCAGGCGCTCGCGCCAGGCGGGCGCAGCCCTGCCACAGCCACGGCAGCTTGCGGAGCCGCACGGCAATGCTCTGCGCCGGCGCAGCCCGAGTTCCTGGCTCAGCCGGTCCAAGAAATTTGGTCTCCATCAACAAGGGCTGAAATTAGACCTGAGGAAAAGTTCATCTTTAATGTCAAGTGGCGCAGTTTCATTATACAGATTTTTCAGAGCTGCAGCCAAATCAGTCCAGCGCTGCTTAATTGCTTAATATGATAAATCATGGCTTTTGCCAACTGCTTGCCTAATTATGTATTTTATTCATTGTAAACAGCAGCTCTGAGAGGATGGAAGGGAGGCCGCGCAGGGTTTCCACAGCCAATCTGATGGGCTCGAGCACAGCAGCCGTCTCTGAAGCTATATTTAGCTGGCTCTCATTGACGTGACTGAAACGGACCTCCAAGAAGTTATCTTTTACACCCCACCCTTCAAAATGAGGACTCTTTTTTACCATTTCTTCAGGGAAGCTGTGTTTCTGAATCTGTTATAAAAGGTTATTCATCTCATCTCCTGAGGACTTGCATATTTTCACAAAATATCATTTGGCCTCTTTCCATGTTTTCAGTCCACAGTTTTAGAGGTCAGGCCAGATTTTGTCAAGACCTGGGAGACTCCTTTTCATCTTAACTCCTGCTGCATCACCCCAAGACTCATTGTGGGGTTTTTTTTTTTTGTGGATTTTACTCAGGGCCAAGCAATTCTGACAAACTGGGGGGAAAAAAAAATTGTTTCTGAAGCCACTAAAAGTTGAATTTCAGCTCTGAGCAAATATAACTTTTTTAAGCTGGAAATTAAGGGATAGGTTGAAGGTGGCAGACAGGTGATGGTGCTAAATGCTGTACAGCCCAGAAGGGCAGAAGCCCTCTTCCCTTGGGAGCTCACTGCCAGATGGACATGAGCAGAGGGACACTGCCTGTGCAAGGGTACACAGGAGAAAGGGGTAGTGCAGTAATTGGGGTAGGCGTGATCTCAGCCCACCACCAAACCCATTCCTCTTGTCAGGGCGGCTGCTCTACAGCAGCACTGGTGGAAGAGGCAAGACCAAGTGTGTCCCCACCACCACCCAGCCACAGGGGTTTGCTTACATGGCTTCAGAAACACTCCCACCCAGCAGTGCCTCGTGACCAGAATACAGCTCTCACCTATAGAAATGCTGCTGGGGTTCATAAATATTAATGCTCATATACTGACTGCTCCTTCTGATCTGCTTTAATCGAAAGATACACTGAATTTCTTATCTTGTTCTTCTGCAGTAGGAGTTGAATTTTGAAGTAGTACATTTTCCTGCTGTGTTCCAACTACATTTGAATTAAATGTGGTCATAATAGCGTAGAAAGCATCAACCTCTATATAAAAGCCACTTGTACCAAGGGAGCTGTATAATACTGTACTTTACAGTTAGACGATCATTAGAAATAACTATTTGCAACATTCTAGTTGAGGAGAAAAGCACCCAAGCCATCTGTATTAGCACAGTAAAATATAAATGCCTCTGTCTTTATAAAGTGCTGAAAATGAAAAGTGTTTAACTTCAGGGGATTTAATATCACTTTAGAATTTTTTTCCCTCTGATAGTGCACAAGATGAACCATGCATGTCTGAATTTTGAGATCACGGTTCCCCCCTTGCAGGTATGCTATGTTTTGTTCAGAGAGAGCAGATTAGAGAAATGAAGACCAGAAGTCCACTTATAGAAGTATGTGTACAAAATGTGGTCGTAACTGCAGGAACACCTGAGTTGCATGTGACAACTGAACAACGCTGCACACAATTAGGCAGTTCCCCCTGCCCAGCAGCTGGACGATGGATGGCTGCAGCTCACTGCACGGGCACCTTCGGAATCCTTTTTATGCACATTCACTTCATGTGAAGCCAGGCCACACTTCCTGTGTTGAAAACTACTTTAAAACATATTTTCCATAGAAATTCCAACAGTTACTGTGTTTATTCCTGTATTTTGTGAGCAATGTCTATGTGCTTCCTGGCTTTTTTTTTTTTTTTTCCTTTTCTCTCTCCCCCTTTTTCTGGAGGAGCTGAGTAATTCGTCATAGGAAGAGGCACACAGATTTTCATGTTTTGTTTTAGTAAAACAGTACTTCAAAGCAAGCACTGTCAGAGGTTTACTCATTGTGACTCAGACTTACGGAAAAGGCATGGCAAAGTCTCTGGGCTCTCATTTTAACACGGTCATATCATCCTCATATGCAGGTATACTCTTAGCCTTGTGTTTTCCTGGTATAATCTCAGAAAAAAAAATCCTCAAATTCAAGGAATTCTGCCAGTACAGTATCTGGATAGTTTGACTGAAAAACATCTGAGGATTATGGATTTTCATTCTCTGGTCACAGCAGAAGTTTTTAAAAAGAACAAGGCTATACCCTGGAAATCCATACGTTTTCTTTGAGGTTTTTTTTTTTTTTTGGTGTTAAGCTCATGCTGAATAATTTAATAAATTTCATCACAATCATCTGAGAACTCTACAGTTCAGGAAACTATGCATTTCTTGGAGGTTCTTTTAATCAATAAAACTGCTGGTGCAAGATAAAAAGCTTTACCTTGTTCATCTCAATCTGGGTTAAAAAGCAAACTATGTTTGTAAAAGAAGTTCAGGACTTTAAAAATTCTGCATTTATAAGGTTGGCAGTCCAGTGCTTCGCATTAGACCCACAGCACAAGCGAGTGTACCATCTTCAGAGCAAAGGTCTTGGTCAGCATGGATTGACTTCGAAGTGCTCTCCACTGCCAGCGACCTGCAGCTCAAATCTGTCCTACATTTGAGGTTCCTGGTAACCTGCCACAAACCCACAAGCCACTTGGAAAGTGTAAACACAGCGGGTCCCTAGCAAAATGTAAATCTTGTGCTTCTGACAGCACTAGCTGGAGTGAAAGGGTCTGGGGGAGTGAGGAGCTGTGACCTGCTGCAGCTCCACTGACCACACAGACAGGGAAACGCTGTTGGCAAATCTTGCAAATTCAGGTGAAGTAAGTGGCAAACGCGTCTGGAAAGGCAGGATAAGCATGAGTTACTTTCCCAGGTTACCTCCATGCCCACTTTCTGTGTCCCACCACACACATGTAGGATTTGGGTAGCAGATGCTACAGAAAATTATTCAAATCAACATCTCACATGGAATTGGTGAAGGTTTATGTGTCCAGAGGATCCCAGGACAGATGAGTTTGAAGTAGGTTATATCTTTAATGTTGCAACCTGTAATAGGACAGTAACATTTTTGTCATGTTACTGGCTTGTGGGGGACTGAAGCCACATCAAGGACCCAGAGCTTAACCTTGTCTTTGAGCCATGGCAGGCAAACACCACAGATGGATCCAGCAGTGTTGATGCCTTCTGATTCACCATGACTGGACACACCATCCTCCAGCACCTCAGTGGTAAAAACTCAGTGTGTGCTTCACCTTTCTGTGGCTTTGAGTATGGCTTATCTCTGAAGGACTGGAGAGCCAGTGCCCTGTCAGTAGTGCAAGAATTACAAGTAGTTTTGAACTTAGAGAGACCTTATCTCTGTCACTTTTCCATATTTTCCATGCCTTTTACCATTTTAAAGCCTTCTTCTGAGTTCTGAAGCCCAGAACCATAAGCAATTTAGCCTTCAGTTGTCCAAAGGTACTTTCAACTGTGATCCTACAGCTGGTTCAGAAGATCCTTTGGGAATCTTCTTGCAGCAAGAAAATCTTATTCAGACCTTGATAAGCTATAAGTGGAGGTAGGAATAGTTCTCAAGGCTCTTGTAACTTCCTAGATGGGTCTACATTGATTTGCATGTGTTTCTTGTGATCCTGTGATCCCTGAAGTCCTTTGGTTGACCTCTGTCCTCCTCAGAAAATTAGGTAACTGTGTGGAAGATGAGGAGTGAGAATGTGCATCATGTTCATGTGGCTGGGGAAAGCCCACTCATATGAATCCTTCTGCCTTCAAGAGTCCCAGGGATTTAGAGACTTTTTTGTAACAACAAACATAACTCTTGGGAGGCAGCAGCATCTGAGCCTGTCTCCAACATGTGGACTGCTGGGCCCAGGACCTGAAAAGCTCCCAAGCTGTTGCAACTGTCCACTCCAGATCTACAGCTGGACTCTACAGCTCTGGGTTAGTTTGCTGTAGGTCTTCAGGAGAGTAGTTTCTTGTCCAAAGGGTTTTCCACTCCCCTACTGGTGTCTCATTTACAGAACTGATCTCTTCCAGCAGTCTAATTCTAGTCTCTCAGGACCTGTGCCCTGCACACCACAGCTAGTTAGCCCACGGCTAGTCTCTGAGCAGTAGTCCCCACCACCTCTGGGATTTCCATCTCATCTTGTAGCCTGGAGAACTAGGGAATGGCTGTACCATGTAGGTACAGTCCAAGTTGTGGGAGGTAGTGCAGCCCTTGGCCCTTGCGTATCATGCTTCCAACTGGTTGTCCATGAGAACTAAGGTGTGTGGAGCAGACAAGGTGAGAAGCCATGTAGAGACAAGGTGAGAGCCCATATATATGTATCTCAGCTGGTAAGTTGGGGCACTTGAGTGATATACGTGCTGTTGAGGCCTCCAGTTTGAACATGTCATACTTTCCCAGTGATGTGGGATGAAAAAGAGAGGTCAGCAACCAAACCAGGGCAGAGCCACCCTGCCCTGTGGACAACATGCCCCTGAGCAGCCATGGAATCGTGGAGTAGAAGCAATTAGCAATGACTTGTTTGTTTCTGAATGGCAGCAGGGTCTTAATCCAGCCTTTCCTTAGAGGTTTCCCTCCTGTTTGCCCATGCCACACTCTAGTCCTTCTCTTAAAACACCCAGAAGTTAAATCACAGAGTTGAAGTTTGTGTTGTATAGCTCTTCAAGATGAAGTGCCAGACCAGAGAGGTCAGAAATAATGTCTCTGCAGTAGTAAAAAACTATTTTTTCTAACTTTGCAGTCTGTGAGTTATGGGATGTTAAGCACGGGACATGTTTTCGGTAGGGGGAGAGGCTGTTATGCAGCCTTCTCCAGACTTTTCACAGTGTCTCAGCAAATCTAAACCTGACGGGGACCACACCAGAGGCTCAGGGTAGCTTTGTTTAGCTTTTGGCTCTGTTGTTGTCAGGCGAGTACAACGCATGCTCAGGTACTCAATGCACATCTCAGATACCCTCTCTTTTTTGAGTATTTAGTTTTTATACTGTGCTGTTTAAATACCTTTTTTTTTCCCCAAAAAGGTTAGCAGGTCCTATTCTCCTCCTTCGTCTTCGAGCGTCACTGGTGTTTGTCAGGGGATCTGACAGACTTGAGTGCACTGCTCTGCAAGGCGCAGAGGTTCAGCTCTCCACGAAGAGCTATTATTTAGGGCTCAATTAATCTTTTGTCCGCATTTTGCCTTCAGCGGCTGAGTGGAGCTCCTCGCAGCGCACGCTGCGCCGTGTGGTGGATTGTTGCAAAGACTGTGCCGGCCTTTGTCTAACATGCCGGCTTGTCTCGCTTGCTCTTGGATTATCTTCTGGCCCGGCGGTTCTCATCCAGCTGCAGTTGTCCCCACGATTTCTCAAACCCAGTAGTGCATATGGTGTTGCACAGGCTCGCGGGGGACCTCTCTGTTGCCAGTGTGTAGGGGTTGACAGGGCCCTTTGTGTCCTCCTTATGCTTTGCATGTGAATTTTGTATTGTTTCCAGACAAAGTGAAACTCCCTTGTGTGTGGTGTCTGGAGCCTGATACGTTTTTTTCTTTCTCTTAGAATTACAAGCTTGAAAAATGGTGTCATGCTCTTTTTAGAAGAAGCTGAGCTGATTTATCTGACTTCAGTGGCGTTACACGGGCAGTGAATGGAGCCCCTTGTGTTTGCAGAGCCGCGGCGGGTAGGTGCAGGGCTGCAGGCTTAAGCCAAAGGCCAGCTGTGACCAGCCCTGGGTTTTCTCCAGCTACAATAGCTGAGGATGCTTTTTAATGGAAAAATGTGATTTTTCATGTAATTCAGTGCTACATTTAGGGGATGGCTTTTGCTCCATTAAAGAACATTTGAAACACATTTTGAAGCAAACAGCACCTGAGGAAAGTGCCCATGATACTGCAGGACATGAGGGAAGAGACCTCAGGAAATTTAAACTTGATTTGTAGTTTTCTCTGGCTCTTACTTTAAGAATACAAAAATATCCAGGCTATGTGGGTGGAGTTAAAGCCTTTTGAAATTTTCCTTGTAAAAGTAGATTCCTCATTTGCTTCCAGGCTGCGATGGAAGCTAGGTTACCCCGAGCCATGGGTGGCATTGCTTCTCAGGTGAGTGGGGTTGGGGTTTGTGCTCACCCCTTGCATAAGCAGCAGATCAATTAAATATTTAGCCTTTGTGTGTGACTGTGGCAATGTCCTGAGTTGTTCATGATCTCATGTTCTTTTTATAACCAATTTTGTGTATTATGCAACAGATCATAAAACCATAGAATCATGGAATGGTTTGGGTTGGAAGGGACCTTAAAGATCATCGAGTTCCAAACCCCTGCCATGGGCAGGGACACCTTCCACTAGACCAGGTTGCTCAAAGCCCCATCCAACCTGGCCTTGAACACTTCCAGGGATGGGGCATCAACAACTTCTCTGTGCAACCTGTTCCAGTGCCTCACCACCCTCATAGTGAAGAATTTCTTCCTTATATCTAACCTAAATTTACCCTCTTTTGGTTTAAAGCCATTACCCTTTGTCCAGATAGCAGAAGTGTTTTGATCTTATACAGCAGAGATGAGTGCCCTTCCTCATACAGCATCCACTTGTGTCTGAGCCAATTAACTCTTCCTTTAAAAATTGTCAGCCTTCTCTACAGAAATAAATGCATGAGAGAGGAGGAGGGAGGCAGGGGACAGAAATGTTTAGGTGCGGATACACATGTAGAAATGCCTTTGAGGCACGGAAATGTGCAATTTTTAATACCATTCCCTCTGCTCCCTTGCTTGTGGCTTCTTTCTTCCTATTCACATGAAGCACAGAGCCTAAGCTGCAGACTGAAAGCAGCAGAGTGGGACAGAGAAGCCAAAAATCTAGGAGAAAGGCCAGTTTGTGATGCCCTTGGGAAATCAATACGGTGGAAAAGCCAATCCTTTCCATTCTTCTATTTTCTAATTGCAAGCGTTGGCCTCATCCTCCACCCCCTTTGCTCTCAGTTTGCCTGACAGACGAAAGAGCAGGTCCTGCTCCTGCAGAAGGCTGTGGTATTCCCACCAAGCCAGCTTCTCGCAGGATTTGCCTCCAGGTGGGTGCTGAGCAGGAGTGCTCTGGAAAGGGAATTTCCATCTGGGGTACCCAAGAGAGCACACAGAGTGGCTGGGAACCAGTCCTGCACTGAGGGTCAAACAGGATTTTCATCTTGAGGGTGCTCACAGGGCATGTGCAGGACAACCAAAGGATCAGGCCCAGCCAGCATAGGCTCATGAAGGGTAGGTCCTGCTTGACCAACCTGATCTCCTTCTATGACTGGGTGACCCACCTAGTGGATGAGGGAAAGGCTGTGGACGTTGTCTACCTGGACTTTAGTAAAGCCTTTGACAGCGTCTCCCACAGCATTCTCCTGGAGAAACTGGTGGCTCGTGGCTTAGACAGGTTTACTCTTCACTGAGTAAAGAACTGGCTGGATGGTCGAGCCCAGAGAGTTGTGGTGAATGGCATTAAATCCAGCTGGCGGCCAGTCACAAATGGTGTTCCCCAGGGCTCGGTTCTGGGGCTGGTCTTGTTCAATATCTTTATAGATGATCTGGATGAGGGGATCGAGTGCTCTCTCAGTAAGTTTGCAGATGACACCAAGCTGGGTGGGAGTGTTGATCTGCTGGAGGATAGGAGGGCTCTGCAGACAGATCTGGACAGGCTGGATCGATGGGCAGAGGTCAACTGTATGAGATTTAATACGGCCAAGTGCCAGGTCCTGCACTTGGATCACAACAAGTGACCATGCAATGCTACAGGCTTGGGGAGGAGTGGCTGGAGAGCTGCCCAGCAGAAAGGGACCTGGGGGTGCTGGTTGACAGCCAGCTGAATATGAGCCAGCAGTGTGCCCAGGTGGCCAAGAAGGCCAACAGCATCCTGGCCTGTATCAGAAATAGTGTGGCCAGCAGGAGTAGGGAAGTGATTGTGCCCCTGTACTCGGCACTGGTGAGGCTGCACCTCGAATCCTGTGTTCAGTTTTGGGCCCCTCACTACAAGAAGGATGCTGAGGTGCTGGAGCGTGTCCAGAGAAGGGCAACGAAGCTGGTGAGGGGTCTGGAGAATGAGTCTGATGAGGAGCAGCTGAGGGAACTGGGGTTGTTCAGTCTGGAGAAGAGGATGCTGAGGGGAGACCTTATCGCTCTCTACAACTACCTGAAAGGGGGTTGTGGTGAGGTGGGTGTTGGTCTCTTCTCCCAAGTAACAAGTGACAGGACAAAAGGAAATGGCCTCAAGTTGCGCCAGGGGAGGTTTAGATTGGATATTAGGAAAAATTTCTTCACCGAGAGAGTGGTCAAACTTTGGAACAGGCTGCGCAGAGAGGTGGTGGAGTCACCATCACTGGAAGTGTTCAAAAAACATGTGGATGTGGCGCTTCAGGACAAGATTTAGGGGACATGGTGGTGTTGGGTTGATGGTTGGACTTGATGATCTCAAAGGTCCTTTCCAACCTTAATGATTCTGTGATTTCCCTGAGGGCATGCATGTTACCTATCCCAGCAACATCCAGGAATAATGTAAAATACAGAATATAAGTAACATAGTCATGCTGTGTGTGAAAGGAAACAGTGGGCTCCCTTGCTTGGGGGTGGAGGTTCCCCAGCCTCTCTGTGCTTGTGTTTGATATCACCAGGAACCACCCAGGCATAAGATTAAATGATGCCTCTTGTGAAAAAAGAGGGCAAGAGGTGACACAGAGACTCCTGGAGGAGCACGCAGAGTAAGGCCATACTTGCAAGGGACCATGGCTTTGTTCTCAGGTGTATTCTTGCTTTGAGGAGGTGTGTTGGTAAAGGGCTGCTCCACGTGGTTAAGGTTGAAGCTTGTTTCTCATTTTGAATCTGGTGTGAATGGCTTCCCCCATCCAAAGACAAGCCAGTTCCCCTGAGAGATCCCATAAGCACAAGAAGACTTTTACTTTTCCCTGCAGCTGGATATAAGGTGGGAAAGAATGAGGACTTTTCTTGCCTTGCCACCATGGGCTTAAAAACCAACACATGTAACTCTCTCAGGTCTGGTAAGAGACACTGTCTCTGACTAGTCAGGCTGGTCCAGCATTGAGGTTCACCCACCCCATGAGCACTCTACAGGGCAGACATCAGCCTGGTGGGGTGGGACACATTGTGAGGGATGGAGGCGATGCCGTGGTGTTGTCGCAGTCTTTCGGTTTCATATTTAAATTAACGTAGCTGATGCATACTTTAACCTGTTTGATTTTTCTGCTTTCCTTCCACAATGCTGTTTTCTCCTTTTCTCAAAGCTCTGGTAATTCTCTGCATCACCTGGTCCCCTGATCAACTGCTCATTTCATCTTGGGAAGGAAATTCATTTAGCAGGGTTTTTTTAATTCTCATCCTGTGCCTGATAATGTGAATAATGTATGCGTTACCAAAGCCATATGTAATTAGTCCATTGTACTACCAAAAAAAATCGTAGCGCACAAAGTTTTGATAACATCAGATAGGAAGGCTTTTGCTATTGATTTTTTTCTGTGCTTCATTTTTTGATCATATATGTTCTTTATCTCTGGTATTGTTTGACTGCTCGATAGCTTTCATTTCTAAAGGAAGAAAATAGTTCTGTGAATCCGTGAACGCCAAAGGCCTCAGATAAATGAATTTCACCCAGTCATTAAATCATAGTAGCACTAACAAAATAAAATAAAGAAATCTAAATATCTTCACTGTCATTCAGACGAGGTAGCAGTTCAGTGGCTGAACGTCTGAGCCTCCAAGAGTGCCTCTGTCTTGCTAAGGAGTCCTTGAGTTCTGGATGATTATTTTAAATATTCTGATTTTTTTCCCTTAAGTTCATGAAAGTATGCTAGTCATCTTAAAGATATTTACCAGTCAATTTTTGTAGTTGTTCTCTCTCACCAGTCTGGATTCTGACATCAAGATACCTTTGCATGTGTGGTCAAAGATGTCCTTCTGCAGCCAGCTCTTGCCATTATCCTGGCAAGTGATAAAGCTCCAAGAAGCCTTTCCTGGTAAATCCAAAACCATTTAAATTTCTGAAATGGCCTTTTCAGTCCCAAGAGAGAGCAATAACTATTTTAGCTACATGCTCCATTAGCCTAGTTATGGTTATGAACCACACTAATGCTAAGAGCTTCAGATAATAAAATTCATAGTTTGAGCCTCAGGAACATTTCTAGTAGTGAAGAAAATATGAATATTCATCAGAGGTCAGATTTAGCTCTTTTAAAAAGGAAAAAAACAAGACTAACCATGTACCTGAGGTAAAATACTGACCTAAATGGCCAGTTGTCTACCCTGGCTTTTTTTACCTCATGTTTCTTTTTAAGTCCCAAACCACAATGGATAAGGCTGAGAAGAGACAGGGAAGGGTTTTAGAAAGTTGTGGGCCAGCTGGGTACATTTTCTCTTTCTCCCCTTTGACATCTTGGTAGCATTTCATTTCCAGCCCCAGATCAGATATGCCGGCCAGCTGATAAACTCAGGTGCAGGGCAGCAGCTTGCCTGATGAAAATGAGTAATTGCATTTCATTTTCCCTGACCAGAATTTTGACTGCCACAGACATGATTAATAAGATTTTTTCCTGCCATTGCTTAAAGAAAGCTATAACCCCTAGGAAATTATTTATGGCAAATGTAAACAGGCTTTAAACCGTCAGCAAAGACGAGGGATAGCGAGTGACTGAGGGAGAGGCATCGTGAGAGGAGGTCTGACATTTTATAAATGTCTCGGTGAATAAGCTGGTGGGAAAGGAAGCAAACAGCCCCATGACAAACTGGACACACAGCACTGCATCAGGTGGAACCGTAAGGCTCTGAGATAATTTGGAGGAATGTGGGGGGACTGGGAAATAAAATCAGATCTGAGGTATCTCAGAGGAAGTAATACCATCCCCTCCTCTCATCAGCAGAATGCACAAGTTTGAGGAGGAGTTAACATGAGCCAGATGGCCATGTTAATTTATCAAATAGCTTTAGGGATGCAAAGAATAAAAAAAGCTTCTGTAGTTATGTCAGCCAGAAAAGGAAGGCCAAAGAAAACATACCCTCCTTGATAAGCAAGGCTGGCAGACTGGTAACAATGGATGAGGAGAAGGCTGAGGTACTCAACAACTTCTTTGCCTCAGTCTTCACTGGCAGTCTCTCTTCCCACACCTCTCGAGTGGATGAACCGCAAGATGAGGACTGGACAACCAAAGTCCCTCCCACTGTAAGAGAATGACAGAATCACAGAATCATCAAGGTTGGAAAGGACCTTTGAGATCATCAAGTCCAACCATCAACCCAACACCACCATGTCCCCTAAACTATGTCCTGAAGCGTCACATCCACATGTTTTTTGAACACTTCCAGTGATGGTGACTCCACCACCTCCCTGCGCAGCCTATTCCAATGCTTGACCACTCTCTTGGTGAAGAAATTTTTCTTAATATCCAATCTAAACCTCCCCTGGCGCAACTTGAGGCCATTTCCTTTTGTCCTGTTACTTGTTACTTGGGAGAAAAGACCAACACCCACCTCACCACAACCCCCTTTCAGGTAGTTGTAGAGAGCGATAAGGTCTCCCCTCAGCCTCCTCTTTTCCAGACTGAAAGACCAGAAGATCAGGTTTGAGACCACCTCAGGAACCCGAACATACACAAGTCTATGGGACCTGATGAGATGCATCTCAGAGTCCTGAGGGAACTGGCTGATGTAGTTGCCAAGCCACTCTCCATTGTATTTGAAAAGTCATGGCAGTCAGGTGAAGTCCCTGGAGCCTGGAAAAAGGGAAACATTGCACCCATTTTTGAAAGAGGTAGCAAAGAGGACCCTGGGAACTACTGACCTGTCAGCCTCACGTCCGTGCCTGGGAAGATCATGAAACAGATCCTTCTAGAAGCTCTGCTAAGGCACATGGAGGACAGGGAGGTGATTTGAGAGAGTCAGCATGGCTTCACCAAGGGCAAGTCCTGCCTGACCAATCTAGTGGCCTTCTATGATGGAGTGACCACATCAGTGGACAAGGGAAGAGCTATGGATGTCGTCTATCTGGAATTCTGTAAGGCCTTTGACACAGTCCCCCACAACATCCTTCTCTCTAAATTGGAGAGAAATGGATTTGATGGGTGGACTGTTGGGTGGATGAGGAATTGGTTGGATGGTCATATCCAGAGGGTAGCGGTCAATGGGTCAATGTCCAGATGGAGATCGGTGATGAGTGTGTCCCTCAGGGGTCCGTATTGGGACCAGTACTGGTTAATGTTTTCATCAACAACATAGACTGTGGGATTGAGTGCACCTTCAGCAAGGTTGCAGATGACACCAAGCTGAGTGGTGCGGTTGACATGCCTGAGGGACGGGATGCCATCCAGAGGGACCTGGACAAGCTTGAGGAATGGGCCTGTGTGACCCTCAGAAGGTTCAACAAGGCCAAGTGCAGGGTCCTGCACATGGGTCAAGGCAACCTCAGGTATCAGTACAGGCTGGGGGATGAAGGGATTGAGAGCAGCCCTGCCAAGAAGGACTTGGGGGTACTGGTAGATGAAAAACAGAATACAAGCC
Organism: Phaethon aethereus; assembly: GCF_964289735.1. Taxonomy (NCBI): domain Eukaryota; kingdom Metazoa; phylum Chordata; class Aves; order Phaethontiformes; family Phaethontidae; genus Phaethon; species Phaethon aethereus. Next base: position 23,896,340 of record NC_138582.1, read on the forward strand.
AGCAACGTGCACTCGCAGCCCAGAAGGCCAAGTGTACCCTGGGCTGCATCCAAAGCAGCGTGGCCAGCAGGTTGAGGAAGGGGATACTGCCCCTCTATTCCACTCTGGTGAGACCCCACCTGGAGTCCTGCGTCCAGCTCCAGAGCCCTCAGCACAGGAAGGACATGGACATGTTGGAGAGGGTCCAGAGAAAGGTCATAAAAATGATCAGAGGGATGGAACACCTCTCCTGTGAGGACAGGCTGAGAAAGTTGGGGTTGTTCAGCCTGGAGAAGAGAAGACTCCGGGGAGACCTTATTGCAGCCTTCCAGTACTTTAAAGGGGGCTTATAAGAAAGATGGGGACAGACTTTTTATCAGGGCCTCTAGCCACAGGACAAAGGGTAATGGTTTTAAACCAAAAGAGGGTAGATTTAGACTAGATCTAAGGAAGAAATTTTTCACAATGAGGGTGGCACAGATTGCCCAGAGAGGTGGTAGATCCCCCATCCCTGGAAATGTTCTAGGTCAGGCTGGACGGGGCTCTGCGCAACCTGCTCTAGTTGAAGATGTCCCTGCTCATTGCAGGGGGGTTGGACTAGATCACCTTTAAAGGTCCCTTCCAAGCCAAAGATTCTATGATTCTATGATTCTTTGTCAGCAGAAATGACTTTTGATAGGATTCCTGCTTGTCCTCTGTTATTTTTGGGATTCTGCATTCCTCTGCTCACACCATTTGCTGCTTTGCTCTCTGAACACCATCCAAAGCCTGATGAAGCCAATGGGAATCTTTCCATGAGATCTCGGACCATGTCCACCCTTTCCAACCCACTGCACCCCATTATTGCATCCAAGCCTTCTTTCGGCCACGGCAGTCCTTCCTCCTCAATCTCCTCCCACCCCTCTCTGACTCCCAGGCTTCCTCATCAGCCTGCTCACCATCTTTGCTCTCCCCACCTCCAGCCACTTTCTTGCATCCTTCTGCCCAGGTGGTGCATGATCTCCTTTCACCCCCTGCTGTAAATAGGTCGCTCCCCTCTCCTGCCACCCCCACCACCCCCGCCCTGTCTGGCCCTTGCCCACCAGCCCAGGCACTTGCTCCTCCTCAGCTTCAGACAGACAAATCCCTCCTTCAGGAACTCTGGGGTCATTGAAAAGGCATGGCAAAGAGACTCTCTGTTCCCATTTTGGGGGCTTGACTCCAGCCCAAGGGGGCTTGGCTCTTCCTGGGGTGTCTGGTTTCCTCGGAGTGGGTTGAAGTGCTCCTGGAGAAGTCACCGACACCTACGCCTGGCCAGGATGGGAAGCAGCCAGGAGCAGGCATGTGCCCAGCTAGGACAGGCTCCCAGGAAAGCTTTAGCTGTTGATGCCTTGCAGCTTTTCCTCAGGACATGCAAGTGTGGGTTTTCAGGCAGCCTGGATTTGCAGCTCTGCATGGGTGGGAGACAGCCCAGAGCTGATGGGGTTGGTATTGGCGCCTCCAGATGGGTCAAATATCCAGCCAAGAAGGGCAGGAGGGGCAAGAGTCTTACAAGAAAAATTACTAGAAATTTTAGCACTGCAAAACATCTTTTTCATAGTCTTGTTTTTGTCAAAACAGCAAGAGCAGCTTGGGTTTATTTTCCTTCCAGGAAAAAGAACTATTAAGCCTGTAACAACCAGAATGGAAATCTGCAGCCCAAACGGACAAGAGCTGCTGTTCTTCTGAACATCTCACTGTGGCACCTCATAATGAGAATTTTGGGTAGTGTTAACAATATCAAATGTACTTGGGCAACCTATCAGAGACACTGAATGTACAATTCCAGCCTAATTGTGGGCCTTCAGGAGGAGCCTCATGATATGTATAAATAGTTGAAAATATGCCGTGGCACCCAGCTAAGTCTTCAAAATGTAGATAACTGTGCAGTCATGGTGAAGACTGATAAAATGTATCATTACTTGGAAAAGGGAAGTCACTTGTGGATGTTCAATTTGAGTTACGCACATGAAATGATACGAGAGCGTTTTCTACTCAATAATAACATTCTTCTTCCAGCTTCAGTTATGGTGGCTCCATGATGCCTCCAAGACATTTCTCTGAATTTCCTGTGCCAGATAAAACAATGCTGATAAAGTATCAGACTGTGTGTGGGAGCACTTGAAAAATATCTATGTAAGACCAGAAACTTTAGTAAAGAAAAGTATTTTCTTTATCATTTATCATTGGATAGGATGGAGGTAGCCGGTAAGGTGTGTGTAGGGGTGTGGCAGGGGCAATGGATGTGACTGGGGGAACTGGAACAGTTACAAAAAGGTTTGAAAAAGATGCAATTAAAAATCAGTTGCATTTCTGCAACCTGTATGTGCTCCCCATGCTAGGGCAGAGGAGAACCCCATATCACTGCTCTCTTCCCAGCTGGTGGCCAGGTCTGCTTGACTAGAATAGTTCTGGAAATGCAGAATTTTTTTGAAATGTATTATGTATTCAGGAAGAAATCACAGTCAGCACTGCTCCAAAGGTATGTTGCAACAGTCCTGCAGTACTTAATTCTACTGAAGACATTTGCCACTTTTTGGTATTAATATGTGTCTTAAAGATCTTTTTGCATATCCCGTTAAGTTACTAAAATGCAGAAGTGAGGGATGAATAGATTAAAATGTTGATGAACAATGCTATGGGAAGGTCAAATGTACTAAAATATTCTCAGCTGAAGTGCATTAGCCAAAATTCCTATCAGTTTGAGCTCTGCTGAATGACCCTTGGTAATAGTTTTTTTTTATCATTCCTTGCATGTTGTGCTATAAATTGATATTTTTCTGGAACAGCCATGCAAACCTCACAGTACATAAAATTTGTAATATATCAGGATGACAAGCAGCAGCTAGGAAAACATACTACAGTTTGCCTGGTTTTGAAGGATAACTCTTGCAAACCAGGTTTTGAGGAGAGGTTTAAGAATTTCTGCTTGCTAGGTTAATTCATAGAATCGTAATATCATAAAATACCAGGTTGGAAGGGACCTCATCTGGTCCAACCTTTCTTGGCAAAAGCATGATCTACAGAAGATGGCCCAGCACCCTGTCCAGCTGAATTTTAAAAGTGTCCGATGTTGGGGAATCCACCATTTCCCTGGGGCAGATTATTCCAACAGCTGATTGTTCTCATTGTGAAAAATTTTCCTCTTGTGTCCAGTCGGAATCTCCCCAGGAGAAACTTGTACCCATTACTCCTCGTCTTTTCCATGTGACTCCTTGTAAAAAGGGAGTCTCCATCTTCTTTGTGCCACTCTAAATACTGGAACATGGTGATAGGGTCTCCCATAAGCCTTCCTTTCTCAAGGCTGAACAAACCAAGTTCTCTCGGCCTTTCTTCATACAGCAGGCTTCCCAGTCCTTTGATCATCTTTGTGGCCCTTCTCTGGGCCCTCTCCAGCCTGTCCACATCTTTTTTGCATAGCGAGGACCAAAACTGAACACAGTATTCCAGATGCAGCCCAACAAGCACTGAGCAGAGTGGGATAATGACTCCTTTATCTCTGCTGGTGATGCCCTTGTTGATACAACCCAGCGTCCTGTTGGCTTGCTTTGCCGCCGCAGCATGCTGTTCATTCATATTGAGCTTGTTGTCCACCCAGACCCCCAGGTCCCTTTCCACAGAGCTGCTCCCCAGCCGGGTAGATCCCAGCACTCCTGGATTATGTCTTCCCAAGTGCAAGACCTTACACTTGTCCTTGCTGAACTTCATAAGGTTCTTGTTAGCCCCTCTTCCAGCCTACCCAGGCATTCCTGCAGGGTGGCTCTCCCTTCTGAAGCATCCACTTCCCCACTTATTTTGGTCTGATCAGCAAACTTCACCAGGGTACACTTGATTCCATGATCCAGATCACTTATGAAGATATTAAACAGTGTTGGGCCCAGTGTCGAACCCTGGGAGACCCCCCTTATGACAGGTCGCCGGTTTGAAAAGGAGCTAATTATTTTGGATCGTATGCTACTCTGCTTTTCTGAGGAGCTTTCATGGGAGGAGGGTACGCTGCATTTGGCTTTTCACAAGTAGGGCAGAGTGTTTAAGTTGTTGCTCTGAGCGACTTGTGCCTGCCTTGCTAGATGTTCAAGGTTTTTCAGCTTAATGACTCTGGGAACCGGAGCACACCACAGCTCTCCGGGGTTCACCCGTCAGTCTGCGGCTAATGTGGAAATGACAACCCAAGGGGCTGGGGGCTGTGTACGTCAGCACACAAATAAGCCATTGAAGTCATGACAGAAGATATTTGTGCTCCAAATGCACTTATGCTCTTTGGTTTTAGTACATTTTATCTGTCTCTTTTGAAAAAAAAATAGTCCTGAAACTACATGGAAGGGAGGAAGGTTTGTTCATTTTCTAGGAAACCACTTGACTGTTTGCGTGTATGAGAACAGCTAATACAGAGCGAAGCAATAATTCTTTGGCAGGCTTGAAAGCAGGTGGTTGCTGTTACGAGTACCAGATGTGCCACTGGGTGTTTCTGTGTAAAACCAGCCATCAGTCCAGGGCCGTATCGCTGCTTTGCCTTCACAAACAGACTTACACCCGCTGGATCCAGCTGTCTGCATCTTGCACCATCTGAATTTGGAAGACAGGAAGGGAGAAAGGCTGTAAAGGGATTTCTGCCCTGCTCTGGACCATTTTACCTTTCTTCTACCTCCTTTCCCTGTGCAACTCTCTGAATTAGATTGGTGAGGTTCATTCATTGAATCTCCTGTGCTCCCTCACCTGACCTTGGAGAGAAGACCATGTCTGTGTGGAGGTTACACATAGACTGAGGAGGGCAGGGTGTTGTCTTGCCTCGCAGGTACTACTGGAGAACAACTAATCATGCATGGTTAGGACCAAGCCAGCCCAGTAAGTCCCAGTAAGTCAGTTATTGGTAAATCAGAGTGTGTCACCAAGGTTAGTTTCATTAGCTAGTGAGTCAGTATTTGGGATTGTGGTTGGAAGGTTCCTAAAAAAGATTCCTTTTCTTATTTGTGGTACATGGGGACAACTACCTTCCTGCAACCCCCCAAAAAAATGCGTGCACAATCTGTATCACATTTTGTGAATCAAAAATGAGGCCAGAGCCTAGGCTAGAGAGAAATGCATCTGTCATCTCAATCGGAAGTGAAAAGAGTGCAGAAAAGACATAGTCTTCTGTGGGCTGAGCATTTTGACTCACTGATTCTGCTGTAGGTTTTTGCCCACATCAGCATCTACTGAGCTAGCTGTACAGTCTAATACAACTCCCATGCCCCTTTGCTCTCAGTGGGGTGGAAGAGAGACTTCATTTCCTTGGAAAAGGAACTTTCTTCCTGCTGATGGTTACATAATCCCAAAACGTGGCTCCTTGAGCTTTTCTCTCCACAGATTCACAAGCTCTGTCTGTGCTGTCTAGAGGACCCTGGAAATGACAGAAATGGTTGTGTCCTTGCTCCTGAAGTGTGACTGATGCCAACTGCCTCCCTCGGCACGGTGCATTTGGGTATGTAGGGTCCAGTGTGTCTGGTTGCAGTCTCCAGGGTGAGTCTGGTTTTGCAGATGGCCTGTTCCCTGCATGGTGGGTGGAGATAGGACGACTCCAGGGACCAGTGCCGGTGACAAGTGACGTCTCTTCTTGTATGAATGTGGCCCTGGGAAGTTTTTTCCTTGGCTGATATATACAGATCTGCATCTCTCCTTCAAATCATAGAATCATAGAGTCATAGAATAGTTTGGGTTGGAAGGGACTTTTAAAGGTCATCTAGTCCAATCCTCCTGCAATGAGCAGGGACATCTTCAACTGGATCATGTTGCTCAGAGCCCCGTCCAACCTGACCTGGAATGTTTCCAGGGATGGGGCCTCTACCACCTCTCTGGACAACCTGCTCCAGTCTGCTTGCTGTAATAGTAGTATCTCTCCTCTAGTCATCAACACAAATTCAGGATGCCTAAAACTGAGACTTTGGTTTTCCCTCTAAGTTCCATCTTCCCCTCAGGTGTTGTGCAAACACCTTCATCTTTGCACTTACAGTCTGGGCATCATCCTCAGGTCGGATGACTGCAGGTCCTCACATCTGTTCAATGCCCACATCTTGCAGACCCTTTTGGTGCAACTTCACATTTCTGTCTGCCTACTCTCTCTCCTAAAATTGCTATCCAGATTTTGAAACGTCTCGTTTATTGCAAGGTTATTGTCCTACCAATATCTGCGCAGATCCTGCTATGAAGCCCATTTTCCTAACTCACTCTTTTGAACATGCCAGCTTTCTCTTATCCACTCCACCACCAGTTTCCCTCCTCTCTTACAGTGATATCCCATTCCTTTCCCAGGCATCATCTCTCATTTACTGTCAAAACACCAGTGCCTGCCCCAGCAGGATCACCTCCCACCCTCTCTCCCACCATCGCTCACATGTTTGATTTTGTTACAAGCGCTCAGCTGCTGCTTGTGCTGGAAGAAGTTTCTTGCAGGCATCCAAAATGGTTCTTTCTCACCCTTCAAACCTTTCTGAGAAATCTCTTTCACTCTGACACCAGTAACGGGCTTAGGAAAGTGGCTGGGATGTGGAGAGGAAAGAGCACTCCCTGTTGTGTCAACCAACACTTCTGGGTTGCTTCCCTGTATATAACATGTTTTATATTTAAGGGCAAACGGTAGAACATATGAACCGGGTTTTTGTGCCAGTGGGTTACTTGGAGCAGTGGTTAGTTCTCCTAGCACAGTGTTAATACCAACGAGGACAGTAAAGAGCTATCCAAAAGCACCTCTCCCCTGATACGTTTCGAGAACGGCCCGTTGCTTCCCTCCAGCCTTCAGCAGCACGCTGGCCTCTTCCCCGCAGCAGCCTGCTCTGCGAGGCAGCATCCTCTGGCTCAGAAGGCCTTCAGTCAGGATTTTGGCTGCCTACAGCTCCAGATGTATTCGCTCAGCACAGATGTAGAGCGTGGTGGGAAGGAGGCATGTGTGTGCAAGCTGCAAGGCAGCCGCCCCTCTCCGCTAGCATCGACCGTACCGTGTCCTCCTGTGTCACACAGTGGGGCAGTGGGGCTGCAGCCCTCAAACCAGAGGGATTCTGCCATCGGCCACCTTCCCCCTCCCTTCTTCATCTGTGGCTTCTCCCAGCCTTGCATGAGGGCCGTAACAGCACGGGGACTTGCTGAAAGCATGCATCTTACAGCTTTCACAGTTGATTAAAGGAGCTTTGGTTTTTACAAACTGAACAATTTCTAAAGTACTTTAGCTGTGGGAATAAAAAAAAAAAAACATGACTAGATAGAGAAAATAGTCTCCTTTCCTTTTAAAAATTCACCCTTCTAAAACTTAATGTTTGTTAATGCTAATAGTATGTATTAATAAATGGCCAAGTGTTGGATGGTGAATAAAGTGCCTCTAAGAACATGGTACTGTAAACCTTCACTTCAAAAAATTTTAAAAATACTTAATTTGTTTATGTCTGCATAGCTCAATAGTATATTATTACATCTGGGTCATTTCTTGGTCATCATAAGCCCACTCAAAGCACCAGTCACCATCATGCTGTGCTCCTGCTCTGAAGGTCCATGTGAATCCCCGGATGGAGCTGTGCAGACCAGTCTGCTCCATTTTTCACAGTAACTATTCTAAAACACCCCTTTCCCCAGGTTTTAAGCAATCCCTGCTTTCAGTGCTGCCAGCAAAGGTGACACCCTTGGACCAAAGTAGCAAGCCCGACTCCTCTGAGCTATCATGGTCATGGGGCCCACGGCTGAACAGTGCCCGAAACCCCAGCCCTCCCGAGCCCCAGTCTTGAGATTTCAGTACTGGTCTGAGCACCCCAGCTCAGGCATTATCTCCCTGTGGCATCTTGCAGTGCCCCTTAAATGCTCCACATGAAAGAGAAGAAATCATGGTCAGCGAAAGGCATACTAATCATGTAAATGGCTTAATTGCCTTGATTAATCCCAACCATGAGCATACCCTGCAATGCCTGCTAGTGAAGCTACACGGGTCTGGATCAGAGGGCAGGGGACAGGGTGTAAGGGCTTGCTTTTGCACTAAATATATATCGAGCCCTCTGCTCCACTTTGGCTTATGGTGCTACATGATCCCCTGGTGAACCACATGAAGAAAGTGGATGGGAAGGGATCACTCACTCTTAACGCTCTTGAGTCACATTTTCATGCACAGCAAGTTAAAAACAAGCAAAATTACTTTTCTTTCATACCCTCATTTAAGCCAAAGATTCCAGTGCCACAGAGTCTTCCAGAGACCAGCTGATACTGCCTTTAGCAGGGGTTCAGAGAAATATGTGCAGAAAAGGTCCGTAGATGGCCGTTTGACACAGTGGACCAGATGTAATCCATGGCTCAGAAAAACTGACCTGCTGGTTGCTGGGAGCTGAAGCGTTGTCCCAGAGGATCCAGGGCTCACTGGTTATCTGGACAAAGTCACATTTGGCTTAAAAACTGATGTTAGTGAAATCTCAATGGCTTTGGGACCATACCCTTTATGTCAGGTCCTTCTGTCTCCTTCTCCTACAACTTCTTCAAAATTCAAGAGAGGAAAAAAAGGTACAAGAACTTAAAAAGCAAAGATTAACAAAAATCTTCCATTTTTGAAATATTTTGTGTATTTCTGCTTTATTCAGGAAATTTTAGAACAATTTCTCTTTATGTAACATTAACGTAACAAAATGCATCAAATACCTGATCATTTAGATACCAGGCTTGGCTTTGGTTTTAGTGTGGGATTGCATGCCTTAAAATCACCCTCCCATTTTCATCCTGCAGGCAAGACTGATGACTTTAGAAGGAATTTCTCCTTTGACATTCTAAAAAATATAACCTGGAAATATAAGTAATGTCTTTTTTAACAGAATATTTCTGGAGACAATGGAGCTTGATAAAACAAGACAGAATGTATGGCTTGTGTTGGAATATCACTGTACTTTTGATATACATACAGAGAGATTCTGTTGCCACTTTTCCCTCTTACAACAGAGGAGTCCCCATTGCTCTGCTGGCCCACACACATTCTATGGCTCCAGGAAATCAGACACACAGAAGGTTTTGATGGGTTTTGTCTTGTAATGGAGATTTGTTCCTAGAATGGATCACTCTTCCAATCTGAAGCTAGTAGAAGTTGGTCCTGAATTTTTGGGCATCCCTTGGTGCTAACAGCCACATGAAATTTGTATATATTGCTATATAAATTACTGTCTCATATTGTACTTTTTGGCAATTGACACACACAGGAGAGGGAACATAGTCTAATACTAATGTAGAGATTGCTTTATATAGCTTAAAGCTGTCTTTCAGAGCATATTTTATTTTTAACATCTCATCGGTTATCTCCAAATATAGATTATGGCAAAATGCAAAATGGGGAGAGAGGAACGAGCAGGTGCATGGTTTTCCTGCCCCTGCACCACGTCGGTGCTGCTGGGAGCTGGGTGCTCCCCTGGCCGTGGTCCAGCCGCTCCCATGCCCTCCTCTCCTTCCCAAAACCAGGCAGTAGACCTTGACTCTACATTTTACACCCACCCAGTGCTGGGCCCAGCGATCCCATCCAACACACACATGCACAAGGTTGCAATGCAGCGCAGACGCCGGTGGTGCTGGGAGGAGGAGTGTGTGGCGTGGCGATGGTGATATTTTGACACAGAAGCCGGTGAATCAGAGGTACAGCGAGATGCAATACTCCTCCCGCCCAGGCACCCGCAGGTCCCACCTTGCCTCCCATGGGGAATGACGTTCCCACCCCAAACAACTTCACAGGCAACGACAGACCCAGACATTGGCTCCAATCTTAGCCACCTTGGGTCTTGGGACAGGCTGTCTCTCTTCATTGGTTGTGTACAGAACCTGAGGAAGAAGGTGGGCAGGAGGGACCCCGCTTCTGCAATGCACTGATGAAGGTGCTCCCTTGAGGGAGGGAAACCCTTGCGTGGGTTTCTTCACCAGAGGGTATGGCTTCAACAGGACCACTGGAGGGCATTTCTCCTCCTTTGCTTGTCCATAAACTGGTGCTGGTCACCTTTTTGGGAAATGAGCTTTCAGCTTTTCCAGCCAGCTGGCTTTTTTACACCAGGGATGAAGGTTCTGCCTGGGGAGGTGGCAGGGCTCTGCCTGTGTCCCTGCTGCTGGTGAGCAGAGATACTGCGCTGGATGGGCAGCAAGAGCTTCACCTCAACCCTGGACTTCAAAACCTGCTCTGGTACAGGTACCACAGGGGCTTGAAACCGAGTTGCCTTCAGCCTCATAACCATTTGGCCACGCGATATCATAGACTGCTCCTCTCGCTCGTTTTTGTCTCCTCTTCCTGCTGGGAGGGCTGTGTGGGCTCACGAACCAGATCACCAAAAAAGCAGCACCACATAAGCTGCGGTGCCTGGCGCTGGCTGGGGGAGGCCGGTGGCACTGCCCGGCACGCCGAGAGGTGGCTGCCATTTCCATCAGACGCGGGCGGGAGGCCCAGGAGAACCAAAAGCCACAAAGGGAAGACTTATTAGCCATGTCACCCGATGACAGCCGCACCTCAGGTGTGCACCTACCCTGCTTCCTACTGCCTTGAACCATCTGCTGGGCTTGACTCGGCTCGGCTTGGCTCGGCTCGGATCAGCTCAGCTCGGCTCGGCTCGGCTCGGTGGGGCAACGCTCAGCTAGAAGCTGCTAGTCCATACCTGACTCCTCAATGTAAAATTAAACCACGCTGCTGCCGGAGCAAGGAGGAAGACCTGGCTGGTGTCCGGGCTTGGTGGGATGATGGGGAGGAAGGACTTCCCACAGCCAGGACTGCAGGGCTCCAGGGAAGCCAGTGGACCGGTGGCTTTGCTGGACACCCATCACAGCAAAGCCATTGCTGAGCTCCTCATCTCTTCCCCCTCTCTGATTTCAGCTCACTTTTTGCTTTTCTGCCTCTCCTACGTTTAAGCTTCTGTTCAACCTTGCACTTACCTCTAGGAATTTCTCAGCATTTGGGCAGAGATCCAGGATAGCTCTTTTTGTTTGCAAATTGATTTAGTCACCTCTCAAATTCTTAGCATAGGTGCTGTACATTACCTGGCAACATTAAATCACACAAGGGTTCTGCCAGGGAAATTAGAAATAGATGAGATATTGGAGGTATTTCAGGAACTCTCTGCACAGAAAGCCTGGGGGATCATCATGGCTATCAAGTCTAGTGAGGATTCCCCAGCGGCCTAGTAACACAGATTTTTAAAAGACTAATGCATAATTAAGCTTTCCTTGAGCTCCCCTTGTAATGGTGTTGGTGCCCCTCATGCTGCAGGCAGGTATCTCCAAGGGAACTCATATTTCTTAAAAACTCATCCCTGCGTGCCTTGTCACCTTGCTCTGTCCTGTGACACCCCACTCATGTCCTGGAAATCGCTGGGACACAGGGGATGGCAATCCAGGGGCATGAGATAATACGGGCATTTCCAGCCCTGATCTATGGGAGAGAAGGGGCCTGCTCCCACCCCGAGCAGCCAGACAACATCCCAGGACATGGGCTCGTGAGCTGCACCCACGCTGCTATGCACCATGAGGACGTGGGGGCAGCAGGAGTCCCTTCCTCCGTTCTCCTGTCCGTAGCATTAAACCTGCTCGGCAGTCTCTGTAAATGCTAGTAATTAGCAGCGAGCTGCTCCTGTCATTACGCTCTGTGTGCCATGTTCCTGGCGGATGGCAGCAGCGTCTCACCCACGAGCAGGGCGGTCTTGGAGATCTCCCCCCGCGAAGGTCAACCTGTGGTTTGCAACTGCTCTCCTTGCAGCAACCCTGCTGCTCTCCTGGCTCCTGGGGCACATGGTGTTTTCATCCCTGAGAAGGGTTTAGCAACCCCACCGGGACTTGGTGAGGGAACGTTCATGATCTGTTAAGTCTTTTATAGATTTTACAGTACTTTAGTTTTATAAGGTAAGTCTGGGCAATAAAAAAGATCTCTACCACCCAAGTCCAGGCTGCCCTGGGGTTTTGTTTGCAGGTGGGAGGTCAGCTCTTTGGAGCAGGAGGAAGGACACCCGCTGAGCGTCAGTCTCTGGTTAAGCTGTTGCTGAGGGGTAGGCAGGGGAGAGTGGTCCCTTCCCCCAGCATTCGACAGCCCTCTCCTTAAACCTCCCTCCAAGGTGATCCTCCCACAGAGGGAGAGGCTTACTTAGCTGCTGATGAGTTACAGCAAAGACTTAAGAGATTTTAAAATGATCCCTGGCACTGACTGGCTGCCTCATCCGAGCAGGAAATAAGTTTTCCTAATCACTATTAACAGTTTGTCACTTGGCATGGAAAGCCTAACTGGGTTCAAAGCGCTGCGTATAACCTGGATCTTGACTTGGCCCCTATAGCTCTATAATTTTTATAATGTTTTAAAATTTCGTTACTGGGTAGTTCTGTTCCATTCCATTCCATTCCATTCCATTCCATTCCATTCCATTCCATTCCATTCTATTCTATTCTAATCTAGGTGTTATGACTGGTTATGACTTTGCACTCTGGGCAGAGCTGCTGGCCCTGGATGGAGAGCGGGATGGGCATCCCTTGCTGATGAGCCCTGTGTGGGGCAGGAGACTGAGGGGCTCTGCTGCCTGTGCTGCCTGTGCTGCCTGTGCCTGACACAGTGCAGGTGCCTGACACCTCTCCTGGGGAGCCTCAAGGCAGCAGAGGCATTTTCCTCTTAATACATGGGGCTGCACCAAGCCGGAGGATGACGCTTTTATTTTAACCGCATGAATTCCCGGTGGCAGGAGCTATTCAGCCCAAGGTGTGGCTTCAAGCAAGAAGGTGAAGGTGATGGTAGGTGGATGGGAGCAGGCAGCATGCTGGTGGCTGGGGCCGAGGATGGGTCGCCCCGGTGCATGCTGAAGGTGCTGGAGGAGGAAAAAGCAAAGTACCTGGTGTGCCTCACCCCAATCTTAGCTTGACCCAGTTCAAATAAATCCTCTCCCAGGGATTGTCTTCGCTGCTGACTTTAAATAGCAACATCTTCATTAACCTAATCCTTCTCTCGAGCCTCATGGCTGCTCTCTCTGCAGAGCCTTTTCTGTTACCCCTGCCTCGGGCTGACAGTCCGGTCCTTCCTACACCTGCGCTGGTGCTAAGGGCTGCAGGCTCAAGGAGATGGTTTAAAGTCCTGGTGTGTGGTCCATGGACTGCAGACATTAGCCCTAGGAGAATTTCTCCAGTGGTACTCATAGAGCAGTACCAGGCATCTCTGCAAACAAAGCGTCACCGATGCTTTTCTTTCTTTCTTTCTTTCTCTCTTTCTTTCTTTCTCTCTTTCTTTCTTTCTTTCTTTCTCTCTTTCTTTCTTTCTCTCTTTCTTTCTTTCTCTCTTTCTTTCTTTCTTTCTTTCTTTCTTTCTTTCTTTCTTTCTTTCTTTCTTTCTTTCTTTCTTTCTTTCTTTCTTTCTTTCTTTCTTTCTTTCTTTCTTTCTTTCTTTCTTTCTTTCTTTCTTTCTTTCTTTCTTTCTTTCTTTCTTTCTTTCTTTCTTTCTTTCTTTCTTTCTTTCTTTCTTTCTTTCTTTCTTTCTTTCTTTCTTTCTTTCTTTCTTTCTTTCTTTCTTTCTTTCTTTCTTTCTTTCTTTCTTTCTTTCTTTCTTTCTTTCTTTCTTTCTTTCTTTCTTTCTTTCTTTCTCTGCCTGCCTTTCTCTTTTATTTGCACAGATAAAAAATGCATGTGTTGAAAGAACCCCTGGCAATACCCGGCGCAAGGCCAGCTTGCCTTTGAGCAGGCTGCACCGGGGTGCGGTGATGGACCGGGGTGGGAAGAGCCCCACGGGAGGAGGGGAGCGTGGGGATCCCTGCTCTCCTGCACGGGTTGTCGGGGGAGGTGGTGGGGGACCAGCATTGGGCTGTGCCACGGGGGGATGCGCTCCTACCCCAGAGCCAGGGCATTGCAGCAGGTTGTAGGTGTCTGTGCTTTCTTCCTTTTCTTGAGTGCAGGGAGAGACACGACCTTTTCCTTGGACTTCCTTGCGCACATTAAAGCTTCCCTGGAGGAACTGTTGACTTTCTCTTGTGTAATTATTCTATTAAAGACACCGTGTAGCAGAGTCGGTTTTAATTTGTTGGTTCCTGTTGAGGACATGTCAGGCTGATGGTTGTTTCTTCCATGTCTCCTGCTTCGCTGCAGCTGTGATGGCAGGTATGAAGTTGCCTCTGGCCACTGCAAGGGAAGGGGGACTGGAGAGAAATGGTCCTCACTCCTGCATGCACGAGCCAACGCTAACAGGCAGAAATGTGGAGCCATGAACCACCCCCACCATCTCCACATGACCTCTGGGAAGGCTCCTGAAACCGTCCCAGCACCAAAAGAAAGCTTGGATGACCTCTGGTGAATGCATTGCAAAGGATGAACCCTACAGCTCCCTTGACTGCGAAGGAGAAGCCAGATTTCCAGCACAACAATGACAATTCATATCCACTTAGAGATCCGAGATACAGTGTTTGTATCTCTGCTAAACTGCCAAACAGCCTCTCAGCATACTGACTGGGGAGTACAGATCCACCTGCTGAGCCAAGTAAGTGCCGTAGGAATGGAGCAATTTAATTCCTCTGTTTGCCAGTGAAGCAAATTAACAAAAAGCCCATTCATCTGTCTGACAAAATCTTTCCTCCTTTTTTGTAATCGATATGGGTCCAACCTCTTTGAGGCAACACAAGGCTCTAATTCAGCTGAGTAAAAAATGTAATGTAATTTTGAGAATCTATAAATGCTCCAAATGTGATGTATTTTATAACGTCAATCCTGGCTAACTAGGAAGCAGAAAAATTACTTCTATGACCATTAGGGATGGTGTTTACTATTCCAGAGCAAACACCAGTAATTTTATCCCCCATATATTGGCAAATTCAGTGCCTTCTGACGGTGGAGAACACATGTTCCCTAACTCTTTACTGTGCTGAAATAGCCATTTAAAAATAACTTTTGAGGCGAGGCGTGATTTGATCCTTTCCATTCTTCTTCAAATGCACTCACGCCCAGCACTGCTCAGTAGGCTAACCTGATGTTGAACAAATGCTTCACAGATTTTTGGTAGTTATCGGAAGCTCAGTTTCAAGACCGGAGAGTGTTTCACTCCTAAAGCATAGCAAATCAGCCTGGAGAGCATGAAAGTGACCCTGGGCAATCTCCCTTTTGTAGGGTCATTTACTCTCAAATAAGCAGACAGAGAGGTGTTTATGGACCCCCACCACCACCCCGCTGGCTCCACGACAGACTCGTGGAGTCTCCAAGCCCCAGCCAGCAATTCAGTCTCCTCCCAAGGACTGTTCACACAGGTTGAAGGGTTGGGGCTACCACAGCTCTGTTTTACACCCTGGAGCTGGCTGGGGCTGGGGCTGCTTCTTTCCCCCAGTTCCTTCCACATGCCACATGCAGGTCACCAGCAGCACCCTGCAAATCTGCAGCTCCTGGAGAAGATCAGCCCAACTTAGCCCACTCCCTGGCATCGCTATACCACTGGGTTTTGCAAGTGAAAAGCAGGCTCAATTCCCCAGTTGAGTCCAAGCCGCAGTTTGTCTCCTCTTCCCTGCAGTCAGCCACGGCTGGAGGAATGGAGATAAACTGCAGAGTTACTCTCAGGCCAGGAGCTGCCACCAACGGCACTGCAGAGATGGGCCAGAGAAGAGGCTAAAGCCCTTCCCTCCCCACCTTCGAGCAGACTTCATCATTTAACTCTCTTCCCCTTATAGTTATCCACACATCCAAGGAAGACCTCAACACAGATGCTCCAGCTGCCAAACAGCCCCTCTGTAATTAAATAACTGCCCGGCGCTGCGGCAGGACCTGCCTGCGGCTGCTGGCCCATGGGACGCAGCATCTCGGCGAGCGGGTGAGTGACACCTCATCGTACAGCTTATTGTGAGGGGTTTGCTAAGTGGAGGTAATTAATGGCTGGAGAATGACATTTAAACATGTGTTTGATACTTTCTCCTAGAATTAGGGCAGAATTACCCTACTTTGCATTCTGATTAATTCTTTTAGTCTGTAACTGGCTTCAGATTTGCATAAGCAGTGTAGTTCATGCTTTCTGCTACCAAAAGCTGAAAAGCAGGATATTTTTCAGCTATTATTTTGCTTTCAGTACTTCAGTTAATTTCCACAGCGCATTTGTCATTGTTCAAGAACGTACGATGCGTTGCCAGATCTATCATTAATGCCAGCTCAATAGAATAGTGTCAGAGCGATGATGACATCTCGTTCGTATGAATTTCAGCTTTTCTGATAAAAAAAAACCCTGAGCCCCATCTGTAGTTTTTTCTGACCCTGCATGGTGCTTTCTGCCCTAAGGACCACACGGTTCAGCCTGTGAAACTATATTTATGGTTCCTCCATGGGTGAGGACACTCACTCCCGAGCCTGTCGCTGGCACGTTCAGTGCTCACCGTTTTAAGCCTATTTATCCAAAACAGAAGCTCACAGCTCCCACAATAGAAACATCATGACATTCCAGTGCATGGGGTCCGACGCTCTCTGCAAGCTCTCGTGGGATGCTCTGGAGTACGTGCATCTGCCAGCCGCTGCCTGTCGGCTAAGCACGGACAAATTAATTAGTGAAAAGGAAGACCTGCTTTCTGCCCTCTAATTCAAGCTCCTTGGCTGGAAGGGGCCTGTTTTATTCACCCCAGCTCCGGATTCATGAAGTGTTTCTCCTTTCTGCCTCACAACAGACACATTATTCTTCGTTATTCTGTTGCCCACCAATAAATCCCCAGCAGAAGGGACCTTCCTTTCATTTGGGAAGTGTAATTAAAGGGCCTTGATTTCAAGTCACCTTTCCATATGAAACCTTTGTGTTTGTAACAAGTATCCCTTTCGCCCAGGCATGCCTTTACCTGCTGGGGAGGAACCGGGGAGGTATGGCAGATTTTTCTGCCGAAGGGTAGATGTTTCCCTGTGAACAGCGACGGGAGCTCGAGCGTAGACCCCCCCAGCTGTTCAGGCTGTTGCTTGTCTGTGGATGTTGAAGGATGACCTTGTGTTTCGGATGCCGTAGCTGGTATTTCAGTACCGGTTTAAATGACAGTGCTCCGGGAGCCCGTGCAGCCCCCCAGCCCCAGGGTGCTGGCTGTCACGGCCACCTTGTTGGTGCGGGATTCACGAGGGAGACGAGGCATCTCCTGGTTTTTCCATGTGACGCAGCCTGAGAGAGATGCTCCAACTGCAGCTTTCCACCACTGGTGACAGTGACAAACCTCCCTGCTTGCCCAGACTGGTGTATGAAAAGCACTATGGATGAAGTCTTAGCAATCATTACCTTGTTTATAACTGTTTCCAGCCTGTCTCCTTTAAAGAGAAAAACAGGGCTGTCACGTTGTTCAGCAACAGTTCTCTCTGATAAAAATATTTATAAGCACCTCATTACTTAGGCCATCAGTAAAACAACACTTCCTTGCTGTAGGGTTTATCCTGAAGATCAGCAACGAAGGGCTGCAAGGTGTCGACACGAAGGTAAGTTGGAGAGCGCGGTTCCCGCGCTGCGCTCCCCAGTGCCAAGCCTGAAGGAGCACCGGGCAACCCAGCAGAACCTTGGCATTGAAGAAGAACTTGCAAAAGCAAGCAAGGGACCGAGCTGCTTTGCAAATCAAACCCCGCAATTTGGGAAGAAGCGGGACGCTGTGGCCAGCAGCACTCTCAGAGCGGGCAGCGGGGGAACTGGAGGGCAGAAGAGCAGGTGGTCCTGCAGGTGATGAGAAAGAACAGAGAGTCAAAACAGGAGCTGTATGAAACTCCTTCTTCTCAAAAGCCAGAGCTCAATGCATGCTCTGAATAAGTAAGACACGGAGCTCCTCTGCCCGGGAGGTGTCAGCAGGCTCGCTGTGGCACCGGATTTGCTGGCTGTATGCCCGGCGTGCATGCTCAGGTTCACACCAGTGCCATCACGGTGCCACTATCAGACACCTCTTGCTGGGCTGCAAGTTACCCAGCGGAGCCAAACCCCAAACCCTCCCCGTTGCCCCTTCCAGTTTAGAGTGTAGCGAACAGGGGAGAAGCCCGAGCGAAGGTTTATCCAGAAGCTCACCCTGACATTTTTATCCCCTTACAGTCACACACACACTCAAACAGCCCAAACACATCAGGCCAAAGGGCACCACAGGAATTCAAACAGTTTCAGTCTCTTCTGCAGCTGCTCAGCCACGTTATATCTCAGTGTTCTCGCAGAATATTCAAGTCATAAATTCAGCAACAAAAGCTGTTCCTCCCCTCTCCTCCCTTGATTAAGCTGCGTGGCCAGATTAAGCTTAGGTACAAATGTCGTAATTTCCATGGGTGAATGTCAGCCTTTCCTGAAGAGCGGGGGGAAGCTGCTGAGGTGTGCTTTCAGATGCCTACTTGCTGAGCTCTGAATTTACAGTATTTTTTATCAGATTTCTCAATATTTACACTTGGTTCCCATTCCAGTAAACAGATGACATATTATATGATACTACTGTTCAAAATCCCCAAGGGAATGAAAACCAGAAACTCTCTGCAGCAGAAACCCACAGATGCAAAAGATGCTGAGTTTAGGTTCCTTCCAATGCCTTTTTAATCTGTCCATTATTTATGGATAACGCGCAGATCGTATGTATTTAGAGCAGGCACGAGCACTGTTGGCAGATAGGCATTGCTCGGTGGGTTCAGACTCTCAGTATTTTTAACTCAGAATCTGTCTCCAACAGTGACAATTTCCAGATGCTTTAGAAGAAAGATTTCTGTAAGGGATGATAATAGGAAAGCCAGACCCTAAATCAAATTCTTCTTTACTGAAGGAACTTGGCTTGTCACAAGGAGCATGAGGAATATAGTCTGCAATTTTTGAAACTCAATTGAGTGGAGAATGAGAAAATGTTTCTGTTTGTGCCTGGCCCTGTTTGAATCCTGCGTGGCTCTGGCACGCTCTGGCATCCTGGGGCATTGAGTTGCCCAGGAGAGTTGAGTTGCCTTTCGATGAATGCGCTTGAGATTTTTCTTCTTTTACGAGAGTTCGGTACCGGCAGCACCTTTCATTTCACTTCATATCTTCTTTGCAATACTTTGGTTGGTGTCTGTCGACAAACCCACAGCCCTCGGTGATGCAGCGCAGCTGAGCTGGCAGACGACCTGCCCACCCTCTGCACAGTAAAGTCCTTTGGTAACAGCCTGAGGCAAAACCTCTTCCTTAGAGGGTATTTTGTGGACACTTCAAAAGCAAGGAGGACAATCCATGAAATAAGGAGGTGATTCCAAATCTGTGCTGCCTCCTGGTTGTAATCACAGAGCCCCCGCATGGCTGTGGGGTCTGGGATGGAGGAGTTGCGGGGGACCGTGGACCACACAGGATAACGCTGCCGAAAACAGCTTCAGAGGAGCCCGTGACTGAGAAAGCAAACAAGTCGCCGGCTGGGACAGGCCCATGGTGTGTGGCTTTTGCCCCAGAAAGAGAAAATCCCTCTTGCTTAATTGCAGGGAAGCTGTCGGTACTTTTGTATTGCACTCTCCTGCCCTTAATTAAATTGAATAATTTTACATAATAAATCGAACAGTGCACCTGCAATATGCCATGTAGATTGGGCAAAATGTTCCTTTTAATTACAGTAAGTTTATTCAACCATGTTAATGCCAATAACTCCATCTGGCTGGAGCAGCAAGCACGGTTTGGCTTTTATTTCCAGGTACACAAAGCTTTGTTTTCTACAAACTGAAGGGACATGAGCCATCGAAGGGAATTCGATTGCAATGTTTGATTTAGCAAATTAATCTTAAACTTCGAGAACATGACAATAGCAAATAAAACTGTATCAACTTCACCTGCCTCAGCGTTATAGGGGGACATTTCCTGCCTATAAATTAGCTTAATGTGGAAGCAGTTTTGGCAATGGCTCTAATTCAGTAATCCATGCATCAAAGAGTTAAATAAATGAGGGGATTTTAAGTATCAGATTTGCCTGAATATTAATGTGATACTTTTTCATAATACAGACTAGCTGCTCAAGAATTCTCTTTAAAGACAAGCTTTGAGCTCAGCCATGATGAGGTGCGGTGTGTGCCATTTTGTAAAGGGGGACAACCTCTCTTAACAGGCTATATTTGGTGTTTGTACACTTCATTTTAAACTATCCCCATGTAAAGTGATTTTAGTAGAGGATTCACCACGATACACATTAGCAAAAGGGCGACATTCCCTTTATTTCCACGGTGAGCAAACCCAGACCCCTTCTGCTGTTGTCATTCTTGTGTTTCTTGGTTTGTACTCATTTATTTTTTGTTAGGAGCAGAAGTTTTCTTCTTTCCTGGTGCACAGAGGAAGACAAATCATCCAAAGACATGCACATTTGCAGAGGTGACAAAGCCGTCGGTATGAGCTCATTCATTGTGCATCTGGACTTTGAAGCATCTGCACAGTGATGAGGGCCTATCTGAAAGAGCCGTGTGTTACTTTTTAAGGGAATGAGCAAATGTACAACCTCATTAGCATGAGTTACTGTTGTTAAATAGCCAGGAGATATGAAAAGAAGCAGCAGGTTGGCAGGCCCTCGTGGTTCGCTTGCCAAATGAGTATGGAATTGAAGAGGTTGCTGTGAAAAGGAATCTTATTGCATAGTGATTTACAGTGCGAGTGCCTAAGCATAAACCAGAAATACCTTAGGGGTTAGGAAATACTGAGATTTAATATGTATTTCTGTAATGATAAAGTAAATTCTTCCTTTTTTAATAGCATCTTCTGTAAAGATGCTTTTTAAAGAGGTCAGTCCACTAGATATACAGCAGATATGGGATATAGAGAGCTTGGCTTTCTAAGAGCCACTGCAGTTGTAGTCCCTAGTCCTGGTATCTGTGGCTAATCTCACAAGTATTCACACACGCTCTGTCCAAGATATAAGATTTACAATAGAAACCATAATACGGTCATAAAAAAACATAAACCAAAAACGGTCCCTTTATCAGTCATCTGTTGCAGTCTGAGGTTTACCCTGAGAAATAAGAATGGTTACAGTGCTTTGCTTTCAGCTGATTTTGTGGTAAGCAGAAAACCCAGCCACTCCTGGCCTTCAGGGCCAGCGTATTTCACCACGGAGCTCCCACAGCTTCATTAGAGATCCCCAGAGCACGAGAAGCAAGGACGAAAGTGCCTGTCATTTACGGGGCGTAGCTGCAAGGCAAACAAGTCCCCTCCGGCCACCAGTCTCCCCTGCGCGAGCCGTCGCTCAGACGTGCGCGGGACGGGACTGTTCTGTTCCAAGGAGCTCAACAGACTTGGGAAATGAAAAATGATGGGTGACTGCTGAGCAACGGCAAACAGAAGGACGTGTACATCGCGTGGCTGGTGCTGGGCCAGGGCTCAGTTTCCCCACGGCCGGACACCGTTGATTCACGCCTGCGTCTGCCCTACGTGCCAGCGTGTTCCCAGGTCTCGGCTGAGCACGTGCCCAGCTCAGCACAGCGGTGATGGGCGCAGTGGGCTGCCCGGCACCCCTGGGCGGCCAGCAGAGGACACGGCAGGGACGGCGCTGGGCTCACACCCATCGCTGCAGCCCCAGAGGTTGTGACGGGAGCTACCTGCAGCACGGGCTGCAGGAGCAGGCTTGCGGCAAGCTCGGTGCCAGGGCCCGTCAAGACGAGGCCGGTGGGAAATTATATCCCTAAAGGAGATGACACTATGGAGGCAAATGGTGGAGAAATAATTAGTGCTAATGGCGGCTCAGTAAATTAAACTTGCAGACTTGATTCCCTGGTACTTCCATCTTCGTGGGCACGGTTAGGATCCTTAGGCTGGCAGACAAGTGTGTCTGGAGCATCCATTCACCACCTGATGTTTGAGCTGAGAGGTGAGGTTGATGCAAGAATGGAGACCCAGGTCCCGCCATTGTAGCAAACATGGGCACGGTCCCAGGGCATCCTTCAGGCATGTGCTCTGGATACTGGCTTGTAGGTCAGGGACCAGGGAGAGGATTTCTCAGCCCATGCTGTGTCTCTAAAGGAGCAGGAGGACAACGGGTGGCTGAGCTCCATCTCTGGGTTGGGACTGGGATGCAGTGTGGTAAGGGGCAGAGGGAGCAGGCTGCATGTCGCTGTCTGTCCTTGGGGAGGGCAGACTCTGTCCAGCGCCAGTGCCGCACGAAGCACATGCTGGAAAAAGTCTTGGAAGAGAGCAAAGAAGGGGGTCTGGTTTGGATCATTGCTGTGGCAAAGTCTGCAGAATAGGACTGACATTGTGCTGGAGGAAAAAAAAAATAAGAAAGCCCTGTTTGTCGGCCTCTGCAGAGTGTGGCCAGGCAGTGGGAGCTGGGCTGCTGCCCGTGGCCAGAGTGCCCCTGCAGTGGCCGGCATTCAGACCCAGATCATCCCAGAGAGGACGAGCACTTCCCAGTCCTCCGGGCTGGTGGCCAACAAGCCCCGAGGCACACGGCGGTCCTGGCAGGGCAGGCAGGGCAGTGGGGGCAAAGAGACACCCGGGGCACAGAGCTTCTGGTTTTATTAACTTTTGCGGGGGTGGAGATGGACTATGCAAGTCTCTTCAACTTGTTCTTTCCATTGCGAGACCCCTGTTCCTCGTTGCAGCGAGTATTTCTCGCTGCGCCCCGCTGCCGGCTGCGCGGTGCACGCCGGGCGCTGCAGCTTCGCCGGCGGCAGCCCCGGCCCCGACGGTGGCCATGCTCGATACGCGTCTTTCAGAGCAGCTTTATTTATTGGAGAAGATGCGGGAAGGGGGAAGACGAGGGTTTCTGGTGGCCTTGGGCCAGTGGCTGGCTGCTGAGACATTCCCCTGTACCTTAGTGCTTATTTTTAATATATTGCCCTTCTGTGTTTTCTTTGCAGGTGTTTATTTTGGAAACGGCTCTGTTTACATTTCTGCTTTTATGCAGAGTGCACATACGGTGATGTTTGCTTTGCCGGGACGTAGCATTCCTCCTCCTCCCCTTCCACCCAGCCCTCGCTCCGGCTGAGCCGCCAGTTGCGGTCCAACAAGCGAAAGGCTCCTTTCGCTTTCGGCGCAGGTTCCCACCGCCGGCCCTCGCCCCCCGGGCTCCAGCAGCTCAGGCGAGGCACGTTCAGGCCGCCAAGCGTTTTGAAGCGCGGTTGCTGTCGACGCTCCCCACCCTCTCCGCCTCCCGGTACGCCAGAGGACAGACGTGATGTTCTTCGCAGGTGAAGCCTCTGAGTTGTGTCGCTGCAGAAGTGGCACCTCCCCGCGTGGTGCCCTGGGCTGAGCGCGTCCCCCCGCGCTGCGCCCGCACAAACCTGCCCGTGGTTCTTTCCCTCAGTGTTTGCTGATGTGGCAGAAAAGCAGATAAATCGGATCTTCCACGTCCAGCCCATGAAGTTATGCAGGTGGAGCTTAACTATTTCTTCATAGGGAAGGAAGACACTGAAGACCTTGCTCACCAGGCTGCCTCCTCCATGCCGGCTAAAAAAGCCGATTGAGGATGTGCTATGTGCCAGCTGTCTTGTCCGTTACTTCATCTCTCCCACCAGAAAACATGGGTGCAGTTTCTAGGAAATGGGAAAGAATATTCCCTCAGCTTTTCTTGGGGATGAGCTCACTTCGTTTGTGCAATTTCTTTTTGCCGCAGGCCCCTGTCAGTGGCACCCTTGTTTCGCTGGTGGCTGCTTTGCACTTCTGTTGTTGGAAGTTTTGGGTTCTCAACCTCTGGCCCTATGTGTGGGCTTTGCTCTGCGGTCCCTCTCTGACACCATGCCACCGTCCCTTGCTCTTTTACAGCAGTCTCTGTTGGGTTCTCTAGAGCTCTAAGGATGGGAAATCCAGCTGGTCACTTGAGGGCATTGCAGACCTCTTCAGAGCAAACCCTTGGAGTGATGCTCAGGAAGGGCTTTGCAAAGTTTGCAGCAGAACAGATGAATACACAGTGACTCCTTCAACAGAACATCCAAGACACCCTTATGAACCTTATAGGTGGATCTTGAGGTGTGACAATGTAAAAACTAGTGACTTCTTGCCTATTTTTGTATTTTTATGTAGTCCACAGCTAAGAGTTGTGTATGGGTTACATACACTCAAGAAGTCATTCAACTGAATGTGCATCTGTCCTAAAAATACAGTGTGTACATGTATTTAATACCACTCAAGCTAGCAAAGTATTGATCTCATTTGAGTCTTTTGCCTCTATAACACAGTGATTTCCAAAATATTAAAATGATGGGAGCACTTTCTTCTGACAACCCCCTTTGGCCAGACAAGACAGCATCCCAGACCTCAGGTCTGACAGAGCCCACAGTTCTTCACACTGATGGTGGCAGAGGACATCAGCTACCTCCTGAGAGTCACCTCTTACCCTCCAGGCACAATAGGAATTGCTCCAGCCAGGGGAATTGTGCTCCAAGGCAGAGTAAGACTGAGGGTCAGATATAAACACTGTCATCTCTGTCCTCTGAGGGGTCCTTGGGAAAGATAACGCAGGTCTGATCTGCTTCAGCTCTTCCAGAGACACCTTTCCTCACCTCTTTTAGCACCTGTTGGGTGAGTGCAACCAGGACCCTTCCAGGAAGGCAAGAGGCGAGGAGCCACTGTGGAGTGGCTGTATACTGCTTGTCTGCAAGAGACAGGGGCGAATCTGGGTGAAGGAAGAAGGCTGATGTTCTGGATATGGAAGTATCTATAGCATGAGGCCAAGGTTTGGTTTTGTGTGCTTTAGTGACATGCACAAATGACAAACTGAGGATTGGTGGATGCTCCCTGGGGACCTGGAGAGCCTTGGACCATACAGCAAGCAGCCATGGTCCTTGCCTGACTAGCATTTGCTTCCTTACTCTCTCTAGGGCTGAATTTCGTTTGGAAAGAATTAGGCAATTCAGGTAGTCCCTAGCTGGGAAGTAGGCACCCAAATCCACAATTTAGGTCCTCAAAACCGCTCTTAAGCTGCCTCAATCTAGAAGATGCCTGAGGTCCACCAGCATCTAAGTTTTTTGCGTTCCCATTGCCCAACATCCCAGGTGAACATACATTGCCAGAGGCCTCATGGACCCCTGTGGACCCCTATTCAACATCTCTCTGGTGCCCAGACCACCCTTAGGATGACAGCATGGACTCTTCTCCCTGGAGGACCTCAGCCTTGTAGTTGTCATACCACCAAAGTGGGCAGGGGCTGAGTGCCAGAAAGTGGAGGTCCTGGCACTTTTCCTTCTGCCTGTCCAGTTTTGTCCCTTTCTGTCCAAGAGGACACAGGTGCTGAGACCTCCTGGCTCAGGAGCTCTCCCACCACCCTCCTGTCCTCCCTTGGGGCTGCCCCACTTTTCCTGGCTTGCTCACAGTTCTGCTGGTGCTGGGGCAGCGCAAGGGCCTGGGAAAACTGCCGCCTGGGCCTTTGGCTTATGAACCCCTAGCACTAAGCCCAGGAACTGCATAAAATATATATTAACTAAATGTTATAGATAACATATATTTTATGCCCAGTTGATCTTTAAATACCCCTAGGTCATGGAAATCCTCAGAATTGGCTATTTGCAGAGGTCTGCCTATTTGTTGACCAGCTCATTAACATTCTTTGTTTAATCTTGCCACTGAGCTCATGAAAAAAACAGGAACAAATTTGCACTCCTCTCCCTCCCGTCCTCGTCTGCTCAAAAGAATGAAATAAGTACAGGGAAGCCAACATCTAGGAAATACAAGAGCGACAGGGTCAGGATTTGAAAACTGTACGGGAGAGCTAGAGCTTTCATTCCCGACGTGCTCACACAGCTTCGCACAGCGTTGTAGTCGTCCCTTTTTTTTGTGAAGGGTTCACAGGTCTCCACTGCCTGGTGAAGACGCTGCTGATAGCCTGATGCTGCAGCAGTGCCCACAGTGCAAGTCAGAGGCCCCAGCTGCTTTTCCGACTGCAGTGCCAGTGCAGAAACGAAGCGGGGAGGGTTTGTATTCGATGAACTTTTACAAAAACACGCAGATTAGAAAAACTAGAATGTCCTTGTGAAGCGTAACATCCAGTGCAAAGGCAAGCGAAGGTAGGCTGTGGCTCCTTTGCTTGGTGCTGCGGCATCCTGCTTGAGTGGGTGTCCTTCTGCCAAGCCCCGCAGGAGCTCTTGGTCTTCCCCCCACCCCCAGCAACCTCCTTGCTGCCCTGCACAAGTGCCATTTGGGAGGACGCCCTGTCCCCTGTCTCCCAGGAGACCCCAGGTCTCAGGAATCCCGCCGGCCTTGGCGATTCAGGGATGTCCTCCTTTGTCCCAGTCCTCATCTCCCCCGCGGCCACCAGACCCCTCGGTTTGCTCCCCAGCAGCACTCAATGCAAGGGGACAGGGGTCACTCTGGAGACACTGGTGACCTCCTACTGGCTTCTGTGGGTTTTGTGACACACATGGGACAGAGATGAAGTCAAAAAGCCTTTAACTGCACTAGGAAGGGACAAATTGCTCTCTGCAGGCGCCTGTCTCTCTTCTGTCACTGTAGCAGGGGCTGAGGCACCTCAGGTGGGATCACACCTAGACTTTGGATACAGATTTTAAGGGCCGTCATTAAGCATATCTTATATATAGTTATATATTCATACACTCACATAGTTAAAAGTCGTTTCAGATCAATATCAGTGAGCTCTGAGATTTGAGGATCACGAAAACAGCCCTGACTTATGCTGGTTCCAGACTGAAGAGATGCCAAATTCAGGCTTTTTAATAGGATTTATCACTACACCTTCTCCGGCTTCGTACAACCTCTGCTGTGTTCACATCAATTGATTTCTTTTTATGTGAATTTATTTGCAGAAATACTTGCTCCCCTTCCTCTGCATGCCCCACCTGTGTTCAGCTAAGCTTTTTTGGCTCAGAAATGGGACGGTTTTGCTTCTCTGCTTTCAGAATCAGCATGTTTGCAAAATACTTAGTGACAATAGACACGTTTTAAAGTTAATTACTGAAGAGAGATTGAATAGTTTGGGTTTTTTCCTTCATATTCCTGCAAATATGCCCCACGCCTCTATTTCAAATATTGTGCTTGTTAGTCACTCAGGCCCTTATCCAACAACTTTTAATGTCAGTGGAAAGGCTGACACTGGCTGCAGGGGCTGTTGGATTAGGCATTACATTGCAATAGCACTGACACTTGCAGGGATTTTTAAGCTGCCCTTACTTGCACTACCCCGAGGTGTGGGGCTGGTCTCATCCCCAGCTCCTTGTATAAGATGGGGGCAGTCAGGGGGGACCCCTGGCACCACGCTCCTGATTGCCACCCAGTTTCCCAGCTTCTCACTTTACAGTCATTGAGGTGTCTGGTCCTCACTGATCCAGCGAGGGCTCTTCCCAACCAGCAAAACAATATAAAATAAGCAGACACGAGGCTGGGCAATCTTGCGGGGCAGCTGGCAGCGGCTGGAAAACTTTTGCAAAGGCTTCTGCCGCTCACCTCGCCAGCACTCCTGTAAGTCAGCGATTAAGTGCTCAGGCAGCAGATTAGGGGAGGCTGCTGGGGACAACTCGCCCCAGCCGCCGCTGGCAGCGCGGGCAGCGGCACAAAGGAGAGCAAGCAACAGCACGTGTCTCCTGAAGGGCTGCAAATGTGTGAAACCAGGCTCTCAAATCATCGTGTCAGTGCCTGAACGTACCAGAGGTGCTTTTTTGTGCCGACACAGGCTTGGCTGAGAAGAAAATTGCAGCCAGGTCTTGAGCCAGGTTTTGAAAACCACCCCCAGCCAGGCGCTCTCTCTGATGCCACCATCTCTGCTGGAGCAGGGCTTTCCTTCGCAAATGTGCATCTTCCTCCCTGTCCTCCTCCTCGTTGCCTATCCAGAGCGTCCCACCTCCCAGTGCTCCACCACAGCCCGGCTCTCTGTCCTCATCCCCGGAGCCAGCTGATATTGGCAGTACATTCCTGCTCCTGAGAGCTATTAAGCTGATACTAATTTAGAAAACGTTCCTAGAATTTAGCTGAAATCTCGATGTTTTGCATTTGAAGAGGGCTCATGGTTCTGCAAAGCAGCTAAAAGGCTGTGCAGGAGCCCTTTATAGAAAGGTTCATCCAGGCTGTGGGATCTCCCTGGGGTACAGTAAGCCACCCTTTGCATTTGGGTACTGGCCTCTGGGTGAAGGGACCAGCTGGTCAGAGACCTGGGCAGGGGGACCCATGATGTTCTCCCATCATTTCCCATCGCTGTATCGCTCATGATGATGGTGGGTGCTGAGCCATGCTGGGCACTTGTGTCCCATGTGCCCTGGGTTGCCCAGGCTACAAGTGCCTGGGTTATTTCTGGTCCTTTCTGGCCTCCTGCTCCTGTAACAGCTGCTGGCACCTTTTTCTCCTGGGTTGTATTGCTCAAGGGTGGCCTCTCATCAAAAGGGATACAGCTTCACTTCTGATCAGCGCTCAAAATAATAGCAGTGCTCTGCCTGGGTGAGGAGGGTCAGAAGGAGGATCAGAAACAGAAATACATAGATGCACAATGCTTCGCAGCGTAGGCAAACCTTCCATCGGGAGCGAGGATGCTGGAAGGGGGATGCCGAACCTGCCTGTCCCGGTGTGTCCGTAATCCTGCCATGATGTCTCCAGCACTGGACACTCACATGCTGAAAACAAGCCCCAGTCTCCTGAACTGGTTAGGTATGTCAGCACAGTGGAGCTTGGGCTGAAACACCTTTAACAGTCTGACTCTGGATACATTTCCACCCTTCTTGGACCAAAATCTGCCTCTAGCTATGGCGAGCTAAATAGTATGTGTCTGAAAAAAATGAATCATTTCCAAATGTTTCAGGCTTGCTCATAAACACTGCCCATATAAAGAAGTGTCTCTTAAATACCCCTGAGACTTTACTACTAACCTCTGTTATAATTCATTTACCGAAATCAGGGTCTGACTTGCAGCCATAACTCTGTACCCTGAACCACAGCAGATGTAAACAGTATTTAGATGGAGCACCATCTTCCTCAGGTTTCCTGAGGTGCCCTCTCAGGGTTGCTTTTGGCTTTGGGTACCGGCATGAATCCCTTCAGGTATGCAACATGCCCTTCACAACAGCCATGGTTCTGTCCCACAGTCTTTCATCCCAGTATTGATTACACCCAGGCAAGCTTCACTGGGCAGGAAAACCCAGTAAGAGAGGGAATTAACTGCGTGTTGAAGGCTCTGGCAGAAGGTAGGAGCTGCATTACCATTATTTTGCATTTCTGTAACAAGCTCTCTGGGGGTACCACTAATGAAAATAACTACCCTATTTAACACTTCAGTGCCTTCTTCCCTGTTCCACCACAAAAATCATTTGTATCATAACAATCAGGAGAGAGCAGGGACCTTCGGGCTACCCAAACTCCATTGGTTTTAGTCCCGTTCAGCCCTGGCTCCATGTGGTGCAACCTGAGCCTGTCTTGGATCTGGCTGCTCGTTGGTACTCCAGGGAAGCTCCACTGATTTGGGCAGAGTTACTCCTCGCTTACACCCATGTAAGTAGGAGCAGGACTCCGGATGATATATTTACGTTTTTTTTAAAGCTGACTGGGTAACAAAGCCAGAAACAGAGACAACTTTGGTTATGGTAAGATACTAGATCTTTCCAGACTTCTGACACAGTTTTATCCTGCGAGCCCTAACTTCTGGAGTGTCACTAGACACTGTAGGACACAGCAAGAACTAATCTCGGCACACGCACGACAGACAGGGATGCCCTCCCATCCAGGCCCCAGTGCTGGTGTTGGCTTAGCCGGGCTCCTGGCCAGGAGCTCGCGGAGGCAGCGTAGGGAACGAACAGGGAAGAGAGAGCTGTGAGGTCCATCTCAGCAGGTTTGCAGGTCTGTTACCTGTGCTCTGATGCAATTTAATTGGGTTGTATATTATTTGGAGAGAAACTAGCAGGAACTGCTAAGATTTAACTTCAAGACTGAGAGGATGGAGCAGCATCTGGCACCTCAGCACAAGCTCCCCATGCACATTTCCCAGGAGATCTTTGCACAGGAGAAGTCCCTGAGAAGAGAGACCTGAGCTGGAGGTGAAAGTAGGCACCAAACTGAGGAAGATCATCTGCCTGGAAAGTTGTAAAACTGGCAAACCACCTTTCCGTTTACATTGTCTGATGCCTCTTTCAGAGAAGAAGGGTCAACAGCCAGTTCCTGCAAGATGCCGAGGGGTTGTAGCTCTTCTCAATTGCAGCAAAAACACCTGAAACTTCGGGACTTAGCCTTGAAGAGTGTTCCAGACAACATGGGAAATAGTTCTCCATGCCTGATAGAGGCTTGAGGTATCCCCTGGGAGTACACCCAGGGACCTGCAGCAGGCTGCGGACTCCAGCAGAGTCAGTCCCAGCTCCACCGTGGTTGTGCTGGGTCTGGCTGGGATGGAGTTAATTTTCTTGGGTCAATCCAACACAACAGTTATTAATGGGCTCTGGGGTCGCTGTGCGCAGGGAAGAAAATTAGGCCAATAGCTTTCCCAATGTGCAAAATGCTCCAGGATGTAAGAGGGCTCTCCTGAAAGTCTCTGCCTTTCTTGTATTACCCTGGTGTTGAAAATGGTGTAGCTCGCTAGAAGTTTCATATTTTTCTTGCCAACTTGCCAGCTTCAATAATTTTGACACCCTGTGGCTTGTTTCACATACCTTTGGCTTCTGTGAGCTCCAGCAGGACTCGGCATGAGTGAGGCTGCAGGAGAGGAGCGCGGTTTGCTGGGCTACCTCCTGCGATGGCAGCACGCCCGGCTGGGAACCGCGTCCTGGACCCCCTCGACTGCATATCAGCAGGAACGGAAGATTGCTCCTTTGCCAATCAAAATGGGATTTCTCTGAGCATGCTGTCGTGCTGCCTCTCTGAGCACGTCTTTGCCTCTTCTATCGCTGTTCTCCCTCCCCCCAGTAGCTTTTGAAACTGCTGCCCAAATCCAGTCAGACCAGAAGAAGGGTGGAAATTTCCTCAAGTTCCTCCGTGTTTTGCGAAAACTTCTATCTTATTAAAAAAATCCCCAAATTAACAATCATCTCCCACCCAAGGACTCATAGAGTTCAGGCCTTCTTTATGCAGTTCCATCAGTTAAGACACACTGCTAGACCAGCCATGAAGTCCACCGTTACTACCAGCATAATTTCTGGTCCAGCTAACATGTCCAAAACTGTCGATGTGGAGTAGCAGGGGGGCGAAGACAGAGCATGGCTGGTCTATGGGCCCTGGGGATGGGCTGAGCTCCCTGTGGAGTCGGTTTGGAAACAGCAGGGAAGAACGGGAAGGATTTTGGAGCTGTCTGCAAATGTGGGGGAGACTTGGGAGCTTTGTCATGAAGAGTTATATGGGACGTGGAACAGGTCTGGAGTCACTGCGGTGGGGAGCACAGGGGCCATAAGATGTTACTCTAGAGGAAACCAGTTTTCTTTCTTGGCTCTTGGAAATAACACTTTTTCAGTAATCAGATAACATGAGTTTGCTTTGGCATTGTAGGGAGAAAAAAGATTTTTTTTCCATTGGCTTTGCCCCACTTTGTAGCAAAATGGATTTATTTCAACCAGTAGTGGGAATCAGTTCCTACTAATCCTAAGAGCTTCCACTGTTGCTTCTACTAACATTATTTTAATTTTAGAGGTGCACTTCTAATGGCTTGTCTGCTTTGCTGGCTGTTTCAAAAATCAAAGGCAATCATCATGATAAGGCGAGGCAATGACTTTCTCCCCTTCATTTTGGCCTACCCCCACTCTTTTGATCAGCTACCTCAATCTAGCCCTTGCCTGTCAGTGTCAGGGTAGCACTGACTTTCTCTCTTGTATAGATGCCATTTACTGTGTACCCCCAGCTTAACTGCTTTGTGCTCTCTGTGTTTATTGCTACTAACTCAGCAAAGACCTTAAAATGCAATAAAATTTGCCCTTTGGCAACAAGAAAATCTCCCTCATCCAATTCATTTTCCAACACAGAATTTCCAGGAGATAAATTCAGGCTCATTTTATATTGTTTTTGTTTTTGCATTGCCTAGTTATGAAATGTTGCATGACAACAGTTTAAAATGGTGACTAATTACCAGCGTAGTGGAACTTGCTTCTTTTGCCTTTTAGGAATGACTTCTCCTGCCTTTTTCCAGGATAGAAGTACCTTTTGGTAAAATAATTCAAAAGAACCAAATATGCAGACAGTTAAGAGAAATCAAATACTTGAATTGTTTCTCCCCTTTATCGTGGACTGTAGTTTCAAGGAATCAATGCTCTTTGCAAAACACTTAACTTATCTTCAAAAGGAAAGTCTTGTGTCCGTGTCTAACCAGCCCAGCAGTAGAGTGAATGGGAAGATGTGTCATCACCTCCCTTGCATCCTCAGGGCAACACCTGTGGGACAAGCAGGATGTATTTGGGATCACTGATGGCCACTGCTCCATACTCTTGTGCCTCTGTTGAAAACATTTTTAGGTCAGCCACTCTGACCCAAGCTGAAGGGAATGGTGCTAAGAACTGGCTTTGTTTCCTCCAGCCAGCTAGGCTTCCTGTTCCCCAAGCATCTCCATCCCTTCCTCGTTCAAGTTTGTTCATCCAGCTCTTCCTCTCTGACATTGTGACCATATTCCAAATTGGCAACGTCTTCATCACTAGATTTCACCAGCATAATATTGTTTTTTGTGCCTGATTAAATCAGAGCACTCCCAAGCCTGGTCCTCAAGGAGCTCTGCTGGTGTCCACTTGCCAGCCCTCTCCAGGCTCAGCAAGTTGTTGCCCACTGGCCAGTTCCTCCTCACGATTCTTGTAGTAAGTTGCATTATTGCGGTTTTAACTAATAATTTTCCACGTTGTGCCACGTTGGGTGGTTTAGTGGCATCTACGTAAGTCTCATTTCCTTTGTCCCGTAAAATCCTTTTATCAAAAATAGATATTGGCTAAGATGGACACATCTGTTTGATAAAGCTATGGGCTTGTATTGTCTTCCTCTGTGTTTGTTCTTCCCTTAAAATTTTGTTTTATGCTTTACATGCTACGTAGACCAAAAAAAAGGGCCTGTATATGTGAGTATTAGTTACTGTTCTTTTATTAGAGACAGACTGAACTACCCCAGAGTAGAAATATTTGTTAGAAGGATTTACCATTTCATTTGCCAGGTCTTTCATTATTCTGTGATTTTTAGAAACAGATCATCTGGGGTTTTTTATTCAAGCACATTAAAAATCTTCACATTTTATTCCATTTCAGGTGTAGTAATTTTCATCCTGATATTCTCAGTCCAATTAGCTACGCTGTCTTTGCCCCTCTCTTCATTGTACTCTCTTACTGCAAACTGAGATGAAGGATTAAATTTGTTTTGGGACCATACCTAGATTATCTTTAATTTGTATGTTACCCTGTCTGCATAGTAACTCCTTTCTCTCCTCGTTCTCATCTTACTGGGGTGCCTCACAGCACTTAACTACTTGGGTGAGTTTAGTTTCCCAAGTTTTGGTTTTGGGCAGCTCTTACTCGACACATTTCAAAATTTTCAATCTCTTGTTCACCAGTTTTGGGTAACAGTTCATCAAATTCAGCACTGATCACTCTGACTTCTTGAATCTTCCTGAAGCAGATAAAACATGCAGCTGTAACAACTTGCACAGCCCTGGAGAGGAGAGCGCGGGGCTCTGCTCTCCGGCCGCGCGAGGAGGCTCCAGGGAGCAGGGCAGGGAAGGAGCGGGGCAGGAAGGAGCGGGCTGCAGCGAGCAAGTGCCACTCAATCCCTTGGGGGGCCTGTGACCACCTGGGAGAGGGTGGCTGAGCAGGACTGGGTGGCAGCAGTGCCCAGACTCAGTGGGTCAGGAGCAGAGGTTCTTGCACCTGCCCATACTTGTCTTCTCTTTGCATCTTCTTAAAATGTTAATGCATTTATAACCTGGGAGCCATCCTCAGACAGCTGAGTGGCATTGAGCCCCTGAAGAAAAAAAAAATCACGAAGATTTAACGGGTACACCAGCTGCAAATGCTGCTCTTGCCCACACTGATGAGCCAATGGAGGCAAAGGCTGGATCCATGGCTGGTCGTCTGGCTTGCCAAAGCCGTGTCCCTCTCGTTACAGCAAAAACGTTTGCTCCGGTTTGTTTTGTTTTGCTGAGTTTGGTTGCTGGGATTTAGAACAGCTGGGTGACTTGCATTATCCCGCTTAAAGATAACATGGGAAAACAGCCTTGGTTTTCACTTGCTGCAAGGAGAGTGGGGACATCTGCTGTGGCTAGATAGGGTCACCTCAGCAACGGACAGAAAGGTACCTCACGCACTGAGGCTCTTCCCTCGAAGGATGACATAGTTCTTAGTTCCTATTAAAGACAGATGAGAGCAGTAAATGCAGCAGATATTGGTAACTGGATCTCGCAGAATCTGGCTGTTCCTAGCTTGCTTTCATTGATTCTTGGGGTATTTCTACATGTTTTTGGCAGGCGGTTGTTTGCTTTATCTTACTTGTGCTCTGCAGCAACAAAACATTGTCTGAGTGTGGTTACCTTCTTTGTTTGGTTTGGTTTCGGTGGGGTTTTTTTCCGTGTAAACCCATGTCACTTCCAGTCAATTTGAACCGGGGTCAGAGTGAGCTCATACCCCCCTGCAGAACACCTTGTGTGTGTGTACCCCCAGGGTCAGCTGAGTCAACAGACAGACTGACAGATTGGGTTGATTTGTGGGACTCCGCCTTTATGTTCAGGTTCACAAAAAACACTGCTGGGCTCAGAGCATGGCCAGCATGTGCCTACCTGTTCAGCGGGCGGGATCCAGCCGGGAAGCTGCCCCACGTGCAGTGTTGCTTTTATGAACCGGCGCACTGGGAGAGCAGACCATGACCTCAGGTCTGGTTGCAGGGAAGGGCACTAAGGAGAGACACAAAGCACCAGCTGGAGCCTGGAAAGGTCTAAAACATTTGGCTTAGTGTCCGGGGTCCTAGCAGGCTCCATGTTTGTCACCACCTGTGGGGAAGGAGTGGGAGACGACTAGAGAGGGGCTGCTTTGCTCTCTCCTCCCTGGAGATGGACGGCTTTCGGGTTTGTTGCTGCCCCAGACGCCTGGCAGTGCAGCGACCGACCCGCTGCTCCGTGCCCACTCCCCACTGCAGGGCCAGGCTGTGCCGGGGCTGCGGAGCCTGTGGCGTGAAAGCAGCCCCTGTGCTTGCCTTCAAGCAAGTGCGGTGGGCTTGCGCCGCAGGTGTGTGACTGATGGCCGTCCGCACGTCTGTCCTTCTCCGAGCAAGGGCAGGGCTCACGCAGGCGCTGGCCGTGCCAGCTCTGGGGCTGGAGTCGCGGCGGCAGCAGAAAGGAGAAAGTGAGAAGTGGGTTGTCCTCCCCACCGGCCTGGGCAGAGCTGGTGCTGAAGCAGCACGGATGCTCCACATCCCAGCACAATACCCACGCTGGCTCCTGCTCCTGTGTTTAGGAAATGTATCATGGATTCATCACTACTTACCGCTTGGGTATCAAAGGGAGAAAGGGGAAAAGTGCGTCTTATCAAGGAAAGGGCAAAGTCGGCTGGTGTAAGCCAGAAAACAGCTGCCAAAAATGCTTTCATTGCTATCTCTTCAGCAGCTACTGACACCGGGGAACCTTCCTCTACTATCTGTGGAGGAAGAAGTTAACGAAGCGCCTGCCAGAAGGGCTGTGTAACGCCGTGTGCCAGGACAGCGAGTTCCCCTTCCGAGAGCGACCCTCCAGGGCTTTCTCCTGAGCCCACCTCCCCGCGGCGCCGCCAGCCCTGCTGCCGGCTGGCGGAAGCGGGGCGAAGCCCGGCGGGTGACAGCAGGGGGGCAGAGGTTGGCTGCCGGGGAGGCGCTGGGCGGCGGGGGGGGACGCGGAGGTGTCCCGCTCGGGACCGGCAGGGAGACGAAGCAGAGTCAGCTGTTTATTCTGTGCAAATGGCGCCAGGTGAGATTTTCCCCCGTGGGAAAGGGCTGGGTGGCAAGCCGGGGCTGGGCAAGGAGGGGGCGGGCAGTGACCAGCGCAGTCCGAACATCCCCCTCCCCGGGGCTGTTTTGGGGAAGCAGCCTTGTTGGCGGGGCTGTGCGCACAGGCGCCGGGCTCGCGGTAGCTGGCTGCGAAGTGCCACCGTCCTCTGCAGAGGAGAAGGTCTCCGGTGCCAAGAGCCGACCCGCCTGCGGGCGCCCCGGAGCCGCGGGAAGTGCCGGGACCGCGGCGTCGCCACGAAGGATGGATAACGTCACGCGCCCGCTCCCGAGCGCGGGCCGTGAGACACCGTGTCAAAGCTGCGCTGAAACTCATGTTTTAGTGAATCGGGCTGTTCACACACTGGTGTATTTAACAGGAGCGTGATGTAGTATTTCCATGCGAGGGTGCAGGCTGGTGATTTGTTATTACAAATTAAATACTAGCAGCTACTCGGATAAGATAAGCTGCACAGAAGTGGGTGGCAGCAGCTCAAGGAAAGGAGGAAAATGAGGGAGTGGAAACACAGGAAAAGAAAAATAAGAAAAAGCGAATTTGAAATTTGCCAATTGTGATAAACACTGAATTTTTTTAAAAACTGGAAATATTCCTTTTTAATATAGGTGGGACTAAAACACAGATGACTGAATTCCCATTACAGATTTCTGTTCCTTTCTCCTTATTGGAGAAAGATTTTTTTGGCAGCAAAAGGATATTTCTATCTTGTTTCTTTGTTGTTCTGCACTCACTATCTCTGTGCGCACGGTTGGTTTCCACGATGCTGTCAGGCACTTGGGCTCTCATCCAGCAAATACTTAAGCACACGTGTAACATCCCAGCCAGCGTAAGGTTATCCATGTGCTTAGATGACTTTGGGTCAGGATCTTAATATCTCTGCAGCTCAGATGTGACTTCCAGACAGCAAGGAGGAGACACAGGAGAGCCAGACAATTAGAAAATGTTATTGGGAGACCACAGAGATCCTGGCAAGAGGGTTCAGGGGGCAATTCGCTACCTGAAATATTATTTTGATCTGGGGAAAAAGGCCTGGTAAATCAATTATTCTCGAGAAAGTGCTGCTTTTGGGCATTTGAAGCAATCAGCAAATTCAGTCCAAATGACCCAGGTGAAGTTAAACTGTGCAAATAGCAGAGTTTGAGAGGAGAGGGGTGGGCTGTGCTTCCTGGCCAAGCTGTCCCCCAGGACGAGGGAGGGTGACCGCCAGTGGGACAAGCAATGGTGACCTCTCCTGCCCACGCGGCTCTTCGCTGAAGTCCCACTGCAGATAAACACCTTCCTTTCCAAAGATCCTTGGCTTGTTTTAAAAATGCCCAAAACACTTTCTTTGATCCAAAGGGATTTTTTTTTTTCCCCTGCATGTTGCCAAGTAATCAATTCTTGTTTGATCCAAATGACTTTTCCCTGTTTTCTTTCAGTTTGGCCCCCAGATAAGTGCTCACAACTCAAGTGCATCAATTAATGGAAAGTATCCACATTCAGCAGCAGAGTCAGTCTTCTGGCTGGTCCCTTAGGAGGTACTGATCGTGAGTACTAGATGATGGGATTTTTTCGCAGCTGAGAATATTTCAATTTTCACGTAGTCTCTTAAGTTTTTGAACTGGTCTCCTGGTGCTTCAGTGCAAGTGAGATGGGATCCCTGCAAGGGTGATTCCCATCCAGCACGCTTGCTACTGCCCAGAGGACAAATGTCTGACATGGTGGCCAACCTCAACTCCTCTTGCTCTCCTGACTCTGGTTTGGGGGACAGCACAGGCTTGAGGTCCTTCCCAACAGGCGGGAAGGGATGAGGCCACCCACTTAGGGGAGAAGCTTAGCGCTGCAGGCTCCAGCAGGGCTGTGACAGCAACTCTCTGGGACAGGGAATGGGCCCCAGCTCCTTTTACCTGCCGGAGTAGATGTAGTCCTGGAAGATGTGCAAAGCTGCAGAAAGTGACTTTCATCTTACTCGTGGTTCAAGATGCTTTTCCCATCTAACCAACAAGTATTGGATATTAGGAAAAATTTCTTCACCGAGAGGGTGGTCAAGCATTGGAACAGGCTGCCCAGGGAGGTGGTGGAGTCACCATCTCTGGAAGTGTTCAAAAAATGTGTGGATGTGGCGCTTCAGGACATGGTTAGGGGACACGGTGGCGCTGGATTAATGGTTGGACTTGATGATCTTGAAGGTCCTTTCCAACCTTAGTGATTCTGTGATTCTGTGATTCTGAGTAGCATAGCGTGAGGGCGAGGGCGTTGCAAGGGAAATCCAGGAGAATGGGCAGAGAGAGGAGAGAATGTGTGGACATCAGCATAGGGGAGGAGATGCAGGAGGGATGCACCAGCCCCAAAAGTGATCAGCTCCCATGAGGAGGCAGGTACAAGCAGAAGTTTTAAAAGCTCATGTAAGAAGCTACTGCGTACCTCAGGAGGAAGAAAAATCAAAGCAAAAATGCCTAGAGGGTAGATGATGGCATTATTTAGGCTCAAATGCCAGAAAAATTGTTGCAGACCAAGTGATTCTTTCTACAAAATATATCGCAAAAAGGCAGCTCATGGTGCAAGAGCTCTCCACCACCCCTCAGCAGCACCCATCAGGGGTCTTTGTTTGGGAGCGGCTCCCCGCTGCCGACGCTCAGCCCTCCCGGCGCGGTCCGGTGGCACGTCGCACTGCTAGGAAGGGTGCCGGGAGAATCCCCAAAGCCGCTGGTGCTGTACAGGAACCCAAAATTACTGCGGCTGAAAGAGGCATCAGTCACTTTCCCTGGGAGCAGGAATTAATGGCCCTAAAGAGCCATGACAGATATGGAGAGAGCGTAGGATTTTCTTACAGTGCTGCATTCCTGGGAAACCATCTTCCACCTGATTTGACTCGAACAATAATTCTTTCACTGTGCCACTGTCAGTGAACGGGGTGGGCTGAACCACTTTCCCTTCTTGTTTTTAGTTCAACCCCCGCCTGTGCTGGTAGTGCCATGTCAGCTATATCAAAACTAAAATGTCTTTTCCTGTGGGTTTTTTTTTCACCCTGTTTTTCTACAAGAGCAAAAGTCAACATGACAACATTTTGCTGAGCCCTGTTTCTGTCTCTTTTTTATCTATGTAACTGATGCCAACAGAAACATCAGCCACTCTTTCAAACAGCAGGCTGCAGAGGCCAGGAAGACACATGTGGTTTGCTTTATATATATATAACATTAAAGTCATGCCTACTTGCTTTTTTTCTTCCTTTTATTTTTGAAAATGATAAAAAGTCATGGATGTTTGAGGGACGATTTCAAGATGAAGCACTTGGAAAAGTGCTGTTTTGGTAAGAGGGAAGCCAAGAGTAGATTCTCAGCTGCTTACATGGATGTGGCTCCTTTCTGAGAGCGGGGATTGACACCAAGGAAGATCCAGTCTTTTGTAGGTTCAAAGATCAACACATATAGAGTTTCTGCTCCCTGCGTGTCTTCCATTTTATAGGCAAACAAATGTTATCTATTGTTAGCTCTGCGGAGCCAAAAGAAGTACAGGAGGAAAAGCGGGCTTGTGTCCCACCTTGTACCACTTGTATCTGTGTGTAAGTTATTACGTAGGTCCCAATACATGTATGTCATGGGCAGGTTTAGGTATCGGAGATATCCGTGTGTATATTATGATATATATATAACACGTATTACTGCAGTCGGCAAAGCTCTGGCATCATCCGAGCATCCGTGATCCTAAGGGTGAGGGAGCCGACTCATGTCCCCTGGTAGTGCCCGCCAGATGTGGAGGGGCGGGGGGGAGGTCCCAAATGCAGGACAGAGACCTTGCCCTGTGAGGCATCGCATCCCTGCAGCAGGAGGAGCCGTGTGAGTCTTTGTGCCGTGGTCCCAGATGGATGCAACTCATTTGTTTCTCAGCAGGCTTCAGCCTTTAAATATCTTTTATGTATTTTTCCAGTCGGTGCCCGTGTGCCGTTGCTTTGCGCTCACTTGGTTGATTGACACTACAGAAGAGGCTGGTTTAGGGTCTTATCATGCAAAGTTAAGCTGATTCAGGGGATACAGGCTTTCCTGCCATTTTTAGAAGGATTCTTTGGCCTTTTGCTTTCATTTCTGTGTCCATCTGCATGGTGCAAAGGTCTCCCTTGCCCCTAGCCCTGGAAAGCTTTGCAAGTGCTGGGGAGAAGTAGGGGTTTACGGTTGGAAACTCAGAAAATCTCCCCATGGAGGGGTCGTCCCCAGCCACCATCAGCGGGGAGGCACAGCAAGACCTCTGCCGAGCCCAGGGAACTGGAAACAGCACCCTTTAGGCTGCCATTATCATACGTTGTTCAGAGCATTGGCCTTTTTTTTTCACTTGGTGTCTTTCAACTGGCTGAAAATTATAACCTTCACAACATATGATTAGTACGTCCTTATAAACACCATGTATGGTTAAAAACCTCCTCCAGGCTCTTGTCCTGCAGCAGAAATACCCCTTAAAGGAGAGTGAAAGTGTTATTTTTACACCAGAGGACAGAGGTGCTCTGCACACCTGTGTGTTGTAGGTGTGGAGGACCGGGCTGACGCAGGAGCGGAGCGGGCGCGGGTCCCCGAGCGGCTGCTCCCGGTGGGACCCTGCCCGGCCACCTCTGCCAGCCCTTTAGGGCATCAGCAAAATGTTTTGTGACCATTCAAATGCATGTGTTGTGTTGTCCGCTTTCGTGAAAGGGCCTTTAAAAGAAGCAAAAACATTAAAATCTCCCCCAGGCGCCCACGTTTTTGACAGACTAGTAGAAAATAGCACACTACACCGTGTTGAAGGACATCTTTTTAAACTGCAGTCCCAAACTTTCTGTTGCGTCGTACAAATATTGCCATTAAGTGAAAAAATACATCTGTATGTTATGGTACAATTTTATTGGTGGGTGTTGACATGAAGTTTCAGCCTTCTATACTGGATTAGTGTATGTGATTATATGTAACACATGTAACAATCCGTGGGGTTTTAAAAATTCATCGCATCAGTCTTGTTCTGTTAAACTGTCACAGGTTTCCCAGCTAATTGTGAATATTTTCTTTTTAAGGCGTGAAGTTCAGACAGTGGGGGCTGCCTTGTTCTATGGTAATAACTCTTTGAGCCCTCTTCACCGCTTTGCACCAGGGCCCGGGGGCAGCTCACGATCCCAGTGGGTTTTGCCCCCTGACACGAACGTCCTCGGGAAGCCCCGGCGCAGCGGCGGTGCTGGGAGGGTGGCCGATAAGCTCTGCCGGGGAGAGGGAGACGCGTGTCCCCCCAGGTGCTACATAAACCGGCGCTGGATGTTGTTGGTGTTGAGATAAATATCCCCAGCGCCTGCAGCTCTCGCACCCGGCAGAGGGATGCAGAGGAGGGCGATGGGGCTCAGCGGGCCCCCCCCCCGCCCACCAGTCCCACGTCCCCACCATCCTCCCTCTCCCTCGGATGGGGGGAAGCCCTCCCCAGCACCCCTTCATGCTCCACGCCGGGTCGTCTCTTCATTTTTCGTGTTTTCTCTTTCGCCCGTTGCAAAGGGGCCAAAGCCAACTTCAGCTGAGGACGCCCCAGTGGGCGCGTTCGCCGATCCCACGCGGCTTTACATCTGCTCCCACGTCGCGGTTGGCTCCTGGTGTTTCGCATCCCGGGCACCGGTCAGTAACCGTCACTGACTCAGACGAGCATGGGAGCATTCCCTGGCTGCGGACGCTTTGCCGTTCCTCCCCGCTTCCTGCAGGTGAAAGTCTCCTCCCGCAAGTGCAATCCCTTTACTGGGATTTTGCCAGCCATACTCTCCATTTGCCACTACGTTGCCCCTGGGGCGTGCGTGTGCTTGCGGGGCTCTGGTAAGGCGATGCGCAGGGAGAAAAAAAAGGAAATTTGGGGGAAGGAGTGGATTTTCGCTGGAGTTACCAGTGTCTCTGCCTGCAGGATAAGGCTGCGGAGCTGAGCCGGAGCCCGGTGGAGGCAGGCGCTGCCTCGTCCCCCTTCCCAGCACGTTTTGCCAGGAGCAGCAGGAGAAGCACGGTGGGCAAGCGAGCAGGAAGTGCTGGTGGCCGAGGCTCAGGGGTGCGAGGCCGAGCTGGCCAGGCACCTCTGGGGTCCACCCTGCAGCCCCGCGTGGCTGCCGCCCCACATCGCCTCAGCAAGGGGGGGGCATCACCCCAAATCCGGGCAGGGATGCTGGCGACCAAATGCGCGTCTCTGGGGCTGTGAGAAAAGCCTCGGCTGTCTGTCATTTTGAAAGACCCTAATTTTAGCTACCCGGCGCAGCACCCGGCTGCACATCGCCGAGGTGCCCCGGTACACGCAGAAGGCGGTGCTTTTGCCCCTTTGCTTGGCTGTATAAGGGTTTTTTTCTGCCAGAGGCCAGGGATGCGGGAGGAAGAGGAAGAGGAAGAGGGAGGTGCGCTTTCTTACGGGGACAGGGTTAAGAGAGCGTCGGCGACGGGTCCAACCCCCCGGCGCAGCCAGCTCCAGCGAGCCCTCAGTGTTTGGGTTGTCCGGGCGCCCGTGATGGTTCCAATGTGCGCGCAGCGTGACAGATGACCTATTGAAATAATTTCGGAGCAGTGCGGGGGTTGCCAGGACAACCAGTGCTCCCTGGGCTTGCGCTGGGCCATGTGACAACCGCCTTGACGTCAGCTGGAGGCAGAGCCTGCGGTTTCGGCCGCGCAGCCAAAGCCTTGTGAGAACCTAGTGGATGCTGGATTTATCCCCGCCGCCGCCGTCGCCGCCGCTGCTGTTTCTCAGGGGCTGCCAGAGCATGGACTGTTAAAAACTTGCATTTCTGCAGTGTGAGGTAACCATTTGCTTTATGTTCTCGTCAGGTATTCTTTTTTTTTTTTTTTCTTTAAAAAAAAAAAAAGGATAGAAAGCAGCTTATCGTGACTGATATTTTTTTCACTTGTTTGTTTTGGCTGGAAGTTTGCCTTGATGAACGAGCCCGGCACCATCAGATAAATGCAAAGCAGCTTCCAGTTACTAATTCTGTGTGCAGACTGCAAAGCGGACTTAAATATAGATTAATGATGCATGAAAGGAGAATAAAATGATATTGTTCTCGTCTGACACTTTAGGAATATAAATGAATACGAGTAATCCTAGGCTAATGCATTCGGGAGTTAAAAGAAACTATGTTTAGGTATTGCGTTGATTTGGGCATCTCTACAGCTTTGTACCTCTGTTGGAACTTGGAGTTTTTTAATGCTGCCCAATTCGGGCGGGTTTGTACCCAGCATGTTCAGTGAGGGGGAAGCCAGGAACAGCTTGAAATCTAACTCCCAAAGTTTGAGTCTTTAAATCATCTTTGTTCACATGGAGTCCCCGCACCCCGTACGCTCCCCGGGCTTTCTGTCCCTCTCCCGGGGCACGCGGCACTCTTGACCATTTAGTGTTTACGGAGGAAAGGATCAAGAGCTTCCTGAAAAATCAGCTCAAATATGCCAAGAGCGCAACACTGCTGTAACACAGGCTTTTACCCTTTTTCTCACATGCACACGTACAGCTGGTTTTTTGCCCTTTTTTTTTTTTTTCTGTTGTGGGTTGAGAGCGGTTAGAATAGCTAAAAAAAGAACTGCAGCCTGAACAGCACCACAGTAATTGAAAAATTAAATGCTGCTTGGGTCTTTTTATAAAAAGAAGAGGGAGTTTGGGTCTATTTCTGTGTTGCACTTACTCCAAGGGGGCTGTTGTGGGGAAGGACATCCCAGGGCTGCTGAAGTTTAGTGCCACAGCCTGAGTTTGTTTGTGTGGGAATGTATAGATTCGTTTGAAGAACAGATTACAGCTGAAGCATCGTGTGAGTTATTTCCTGGAAAAGTATGCTAGATCGTTCCTATCTTCTCTAATTATATATTCCCGTTCCCTCCTTCCCAAAGGTCAAAGAGTTTATTGATAATGGCAATGATTTTCTAAAGCAGCTGCCACTCTGAAACAATCATGGAGCTACAAA
Organism: Phaethon aethereus; assembly: GCF_964289735.1. NCBI lineage: Eukaryota > Metazoa > Chordata > Aves > Phaethontiformes > Phaethontidae > Phaethon > Phaethon aethereus. The sequence goes on from NC_138582.1 coordinate 23,939,930, forward strand.
ATAATTTAAAACACAGAGCAATAAAAGATTAAAAAAAAATCTATAAAAATTATTCTGATGTTACTAAATGCAGCAGAAGTAATTGTTTCAGAAAGGGAGCCAAGGCAGAGATTAAAACTGAAAACACTTCTGTAAGGAAAGTTATGGCTTAATGCTCTGGATTTCACTGCATTTGGCATTCTTAACAGAGCAACAAGGATAAATACATCTGAAACCTGAAAACCGTTTCACTTGGTGGTTATCTCATCTGTTCTTTCCAGTTTGAGTCTTGTGCCTAAAATATCAGCGTTTTTTGGGGGGTGGGGGTGTGAAATATTTTAAATTTTCTTTATTAAATTCTTCGCCTGATGCCAGCGCATCAGTGCATGAGGGATCTCAACTGGCTCCTCGTGGGTGAGTTTAACCAAGGTTTAGAGGAGCCTCGCAGCTTCGCTGGGGAGGTGCTAGCACCGGGCGCTCAGCCCTCCCGCAGGGCTTTCGGCATCCTCGCCCGGGCGAGCCGGCCGGGCTGGGCTGGGCACAGCGGCTCCCCAGCAGGCGCGGGGAGCCGCGTTTCGGCTGACGGTGGCCCGTGCCCCCCACCTGCACATGAGTCCCCCCCGGAGTCTGGGCCGTGGGGTGGGAGCGGAGGGCAGGGGAAAGTGGCCGGCGTGACCCACCAGCCTCCGAGGTCTGCCTGTTCGCCAGCTTACCTCGGTGGGGCAAGGGACTGGGGCAAGGAGCACGGGGACAGATTTGAGCAGAGCAGCACCCGCCAGTCACGAAAAGTCATTCACCTTCACATCTGGAGGATTTGGCTCCTCACGCAGCTGTGGCTCCTGCCAGGTTGGACTTGAGTCGTCAGTGTGGCAGCGATGCTCGGTCAGGGCTGGGACTTCACCTCGTTCATTTAGGTTTGAAGACAGCGTCCTGTAGCATTTGACGCCTTGAAAGCACCTGCAGGGTGAAAAATTACTGATGCAGCTTTTGCTCAAGAGCTATTTGTTAGAAATATTTTAAAAATAGGCTCCTCATCTCCATCTGGAATGGACATATCTTGCTTTAGCGATACTGAGCAAGTCTTCAAAAGGTGCTAACTTGACCTGGGGAAGGAGGATGATAAACTGCTCCACATTTTACCGGGAGGGGCCCGGCTGTGTCGTGGCCGGAGCTCTGAGAGGCAGTGTTACTGGGGAGGCTGGTGAGTGTGGCTGAGGTTGCGCAGGGATCTGTCCCTGTGGTAGAGTGACCAGTTCTGTCCCCTCTTGCTGAGTTTCGGGGGTACTCCATGGGCCCGGGCCCCTTTGAGCCCCAGAGGTGGTCAGGCAGGCAGCTCGCAGGCAGCGCGAGAGCCCGCGGCTGGAGGAAAAGGCGCAGGTCCTTCCTCAGGGGAGGGGCAGGGGACGGTGTGCGAGAGCCGTCTCGGTGACTTCATGCTCTCCTTCTCGCTGGTCTTCTCTGTACCAAACCCTCCGACAAACACTTGGATTTTACCGCGGGAATGTGTGAAATTGCCAGGCAATGTAACACTAAGCATCCCGCCGTCTCTGCCCTACCATGGCTTCACTCACCATGAGAAAAGAACAGCCGTAGGTTCCTTCCTACCGCTGAGAAGGGGGAAGGTGGCTGCAGCCCATCCCTCGTCTGCTGCCCAACACCACAACCCTTCCACTGGACTCGAAATCCTCCGACATAAAGAGAAAAGAAATGAGATGCACACAGGCTTGGTGACACTCCACCTTCTTCTGGGGAGGCCAGGTTGACCCTCATACCCCCCAGCAGCCTTCATATCATTTGCAAATGTCACTCCCTTGCACGCACACAAGGAGGTGACGATCTCTTCCGACAGTCTCCTTGCCCACAGGGAAGGGGGAGCAGACCAGCAGTTCCTGAGGAATCAGAGCATTTCAACTTAGGAGGGACCTTGGCTGAAAACAGGACTGAGATCTCCTGGAGTCACTTCTCACACAACTGGATGCAGCTAGGGAAATTAAAAAACAGACGCGAGCTGTTGATGCCTCTAGCCAAGTAATAATAACACACTCAAGCCTTTAGTGTGCTCTACCTTGATCTGGTTGAGTTGATGGGCAATGACAATCTAAACTTAGGCTAGAAGCATAATAAAGCCTAAAAAACCTTGCAACGCAGAGCACTGACTCCTCCTTGTATTTTTTTCAAACCAAATGAGATTTCTGCTGTCTTTTTAAAAGTCCTAGCCGCTACTCAAGGCAATATTTGGGCGGGGGAGCAATAATATTCCCCATATGGGGGGGAATTGTCAGACAGTGGGAACTGATGTATTCAGTATGGGGTTTCAGGCTCTTAAATTACTTATTGCAGAAGTTGGTTTTCACCCTGCTAAAAATCATCACGTTGTGCTAATTTAATGTCCTGCATCAACATTAGCAACAACTGGTTTAAATGATAACTGAGCTGCAGTAGGGATTTGGCATTTTCATCAACAGTTGCTTTTCCAATTAAACCCAGATGCCATGCGTCTTGTACTCTAAGTGCAACATAAAAGTTGACGTGATTGTTGGTTCCGAGCTAAAGTAACAAAAATCCTAACTCTGGAATGTTTTTTGTAGTCATATTTTAGAAATAATCTTCCATGGTGAGCCAAAAATCTATGCAGACGGTTATAGTCAGATAACAGTTAAAAAAATAGACTATGTTTTGGCTGTACTTTTGCTGCTGTTAAATTTATCTTCCTAAATAGCAGGGAGTATGAGTTGAGGTTTGAGAAACAGTAATTTTATAATTATTTTACATGGATTGAATTATTCTGTCATCAAATTTGCATTTCAGACAGCATTACAGTATGAAAATATAATTAGAAACTGTAATTCAGGAATTGCTGAATGTGATATTTCCCAGAGGGAGCAGTGTGAAGAAGCTACACTCACTACAACTTTAGCAAATGTTGAAATCCTATAGGTGGAAAATGTGAAGGCCGAGTTGTAAAGTTCCTCTCCCTTCTGCGGTCTCAACACGTTGTCAACTTGCTGCCGAACTTCATTTTTTTGTAACATTCATTTCCACAGAAAGATCTAATCATTAAGAGCTGAAGTGCTCAGATCCTGTTCTGCTGAATTTCAGTCTGGCTGTGCTGATCGTTGCTGAATTGCTTTCAGCCACAAAATGACACTGAGATAATGTAAGGATCTGATTTACACACAGAAAAGCCAAGAAGCTTGTAGTTTGGGCTGAAACGCTGGTTTTAATTTGCCCATGCCCAGAATTCCCAGCAATGCTTCTTCTCAAGGGAGAGAGCAGAGGATGGGTCTTGGTTGAGTTCTCTTTCTCTTCTTTTGTAATTCAAGACTTTTTGCTGTACATGTTCACAGTGTTTTAGCTGCATCACTCTCACTGATGTCAATCCTTACTGTTTTTTATTTTTCTTATTACGATCTTTGGCTTATCATAGACATATAAACGGGAAATGAGCACATCCTCTCTTTTCAGTTGGACTTGTGTTGATAAGTCCTGGCCAATTTTGTCTGAAACTCTCCTTTGGAGAGCATCATCCACGGCCAGTTTTTCCTACCACCTTGCTGAGGCATTGGACAAGCCCGTACGTGGAGCAGAGCTCACGATGCACAAAGCAAAGCCGGCGTTGGGAGGAGGCAGAAACTGAGCGTGGGGCATGTTTGATGCTTCCATGTCCCTGTACATCTCTCACAAGTCCTGCTGAGAGAGAGTCCCAGCGCTCCTCCAGAGGAAATGTCAGGGCAGGGCAGGAGAAGGAGAAGTGTAGACCTGTGAACCCAGGACTGCATGGATAAATGGGCTGGCTGGTGACATGCTTGCTAGTGCCTCAGGGACACTGTTGCCCACAGGGTGCCCTGAGGAACAAGACCCTTTTCCCACACCTGCCAAGGGCCACCTTCCTGCACCCACCTACACCCAGCCCTGGGGCGTTGCGTGGGCGCAGGGGAGGACGTCTGCTCCGTCGCTCGCATTTCGGGTGATGCACGTCCCGCAGCCTGGCTCTGGTATTTGCAACGTGAGCAAAGGGCAGGAGCTGCAGGGCATCGCTGCAGAGAAGGGATTTTTGTTAGGGAGGGTGCAGGTAGCCAGGTTGGCTCTTTACGGGTTCGTGGCCTCTCCTGGGGAGCCCCGAGCGAGCGCGGGTTGGCAGGCGGAACATGAGCAGCTCCCGAGCACCACTCCAGTATTTTTTCACGTTTGCGTAGAAACGCGGGAGGGGCAGGAGGCTGCCGCGGCCGCCTTTGTGCGCAGAAGCAGGTGCACGCCGGGGCTGAAAGGCTTTGAGACAGGTTTGTACCCGCCGCATCTGCCACGACGCCCCTCAGCAGCGTGATGAATTCCGCCGTCGAGAGAAGGGGAGCTCGGGAGGGGGCCTGCCGCAGGGGCAGGGCGGACCCCCATGTCGTGCCGCATGGGGAAAGGAGAGCCCTGGGCAGGACCGAGTGACCCGGTGACAGCGGGATGAGGCCGGGACCAGGCTTGACACTTCTTGGCTGTTCTGCGGTCATCGCTGCGTTTGCCCCCGCGGGGACCTCCGGTAGCATTGCCCAGTGTCCCAGGCCGTCCGCGGTATGGGCCAGCCAAACCTCACGTGAAGCGGAGCTGCCTGAGGGGGTCGGGAAAGCAAAATGCTGATGCTCTGTCGTTTTGCTGCCGTCTGATGTAACGGTGGCTAAAAGGGCTGCTCTCTCGGTTGGATGCTGGGTTCAAAATAGGGCTGGAGAAACACTGCACGGCCAACCCTTGCACGGTACATACTGCTAAAGGACAAAGATTTTGTCTTTTAAAGCTTCATGCTTGTTCTCTATAGAAGAGATCAGGTTTCGGAGAGACCCAAGATTACATGTGGCGAGGTTTAATTAGATGAGCAGAGCAGGTTGTTTACAGGCTTTCACTCCAGAGAAGACAAGTTACAGCGGAAGAAGGCCAAAGTTAGCTTCTTTCCTCGCCCGATTCCCTCGCTCCTAGAGCAGACCGTTTCCCTGATCATGCCTCACACGGCCTTTCTGCGTCTGCTCCAGGACTGCAGAAACACAATGGATCCGGCTCATTCGAAGTGTCTAACTTCAGCTGAATAATACTCGAAGAGATCTCAGCTATGAAGCAATTCAGCCCCGAGAACCTTTAAAGAAAATATTCTGCTCATGTTGTGTGCATGTTCCTAATGGCAAATCCAAGATGCCGGGGGAAGCGAACACAAAGCCGTTGATTATTTCCACAACTGCTGTGTGCTTCCTATCACAACACTTCTTTTGTGCAGAATGGCAGCATGATTGCAGAGCACTCTTTAACTTTACCATTTTAGCAAGCCCAGGTCCAATTAGAGCAATTATATCCCAGCAGAAACACTGTCTGTTGTCCTCCGGACCTGTCTGTCAAGTGTCCTTTTCATAGCTGTTTATCTTGCGTGAGGTTTTTTGTGTAAAGTCATTCTGACCCTACTAAAACAGTCTCATCTGAAGGGTAGTCTGTGTTTTCAGAAACCTATTTCACAGGCTGATGTGAACAAGAAGGGTGCAGACTTAGGTCTGGCCAATGATATGTCTTTCAGTCTAGCGACGGTCTCCTCTTGCTTGAACATTATTGCTGATTTGACACAGCACGCAGATTTCTCTTTCAATTATTTCCCTTCACCTTTGACTTTCACTTACTGTACTGATACAAATTGAGAACTTTATCAGAATTTGCAGTTCTTCCTTGCCGCATTGGAAGGTTTTCTTAATCAAAATCCCCAATGCGAGTTGCAAGGCATGTAATGTTTGATGGCACACGATGTTAAACCACTTACAGCCCTGAGGTCTGGAGGGATTATTTAGTCACAGAGTTATTGAAGAGCCACCTTCTTGAAGAGGATAGTGGGCACTTCTGCAGAAAGACTGTCTATGTTTTGCTTTACCTCTGCCTGATGAAGGAGCTGAGTGACTCCTGCCAAGGAAGTCTCCCTTAGCCCACCAAGGTAAAAGCTGAAAAGCAGAGCTCAGTGAAAGGCAGAAGTGCTGGGACTTGGGAAGGTCAGGGGCAGTGGAAAGAGGAACTCTCCCTGAACAAAAAAATATATTTTTATTTTCTTATACTTCTTCTGGAAGGGAAAATCCAGGGAGAAGTGTTTGGAGTCTTTTTCTGAAACAAAAAGAGCTCTTTTCTGACAATTCAGAAATGAGATTGCCTGTGAGAGAGCAGCTCCTGTCCCTGCTGCTGGCTCCGTCGCATCCATGGGAGCCGCAGCCGACACGCACAGCAGTGCTCGGGCAGGGCAGTGTCGCATTAGGAACCGAAAACACGAGCTCAGACCTTGGTTGATCTTCCTCCGGCATCATCAGGGCAGCGGTTCCACCACATTTATTTCCTACTTTGCTTCTCTTCTACTAGGTTTTAGCCCAGGCGGGAAGGCGGCCGGTCCCTTTGGTCAGGAGGACACACATGGAGCCGCCCGCCGCGGTGGCCCGGATGCCACCTGTGCCTTCCCTTGGCGCGGGATGCCGCAGGCAAAGAGACCCTGCAGACCTGGTCACACGAGTGGCAAGGATGAATGAGAGCCGATGTAACAGCAATGTAACGTGCTCCACGCCAGCTCGGGGCAGGGGTCTTGGTGAATTTGTGAAGATTAGTTTATAATGGTAGATGTTTGGCTGGATCCGCAGCCTTGGCAGATTCCGTTTCTCTTCTTGCAGCAATGATGGCCTTTTCTGTGCGGGCTGCTGCGCACGGTTAGACCCCCCCCATGTCCACGTAACGCTTGTGATGCCCCAGTTAGAAAAATACAATTGCTTCAGGTTCACAAAAGGAACAGAAGTGCTAGTAGGGTGACTGCTTCCCTGATTTTTGCTATTTTTATTAGACGCTGGGACCCTTGCAGAAACCCCCCACCTCACTTAATTCAAAGTGTCTGATTAAAAATTGAAGAGAATTTCACTGTTCGTTCACTGTGTGTCAGTTATTAGTTCACTGTGGTGTCGCTCCTGTACTGGGAGCCCGTAGACAACACACCTTTCCTGCTCATGGCTCTCACCGTGCTTGCGGACGGCACTCCAGGCAGGGCAGTGGAGACACAACTTGGAGAGAAGGGGTTAAAACAAGCCACGGTTACCAGTTTGAGGCATTTTCGAAAATAGCAGCCTTTCTTTTGTTTGCTGAATTCCCCGTGCTTTTCCAGTGCTGTTCCCATTATTCATTTCTTTCCCAAAATAACATTTTTCAGCAGAGGGATGGCTTGAGCGGGGAGAGGAGGGGATCTGCGGCCGAGCAGGACAGCTGCACACTCCTCTGCGTCTGCGCTGCGCGGGCTCCAAGCTGCCCTTGGGGATGTTAATGGCAACTACCAGGCAGGTGGCCATTCCCAGTGTTTCAGGCACTTTTCCCTCCTCGGTGGCAAGCCTGGCAAGTCCTTCCTGACAGCCCTCAGTGATGCTTCTCAGGGGCAAACTTCGGGTTGGCACAGCGTGCAGCTGCCCTTGCAGAGAAACGTTTACCATTCTTCTTTCAAAGCGGAAGCCTGAACGTGTCCGAATGGCTTCCGGCTACAGGGGGGACATGCTCGTGGCCAGCGCGGTGGGAAGGTGCCCTGGGAGCTGGCGTGCTCCTGCTCTCCAGCATCTTTGTAGCCCAACATGACCAGAAGCATCTCTTGCTGGTGGGTGCTGCTTTAAAGGAGAAGGAGGGGAAGCCTTTGGGAAAATAAGCCTGAGGGAGCCTGGCCCCGGACGGTAATGCAGGTAGATCCCACTAGGCTGGGACACAACGCCAGCCCTCGGGGTGCCTCGGGTGTCCCGTCCTTGAAAGCGGCTGCTGCGGAGGGGCTCCCAGGCAACACCCCCCAGGGCTGGCCAGGGACATCCCTCTCTCATCCCTCATGGTCAGGCACGCAGCCAAACACCGCGAGCTCCAGAAACGGGCGCCAGCAGCCTTCCCCTGGGGGTGCGCGGGGGGGGACGGTGGAAAAGAAGCCCTGAGAGGAATTAAAAATTAAATGCTTACTGTAGCAGTGGTTCACCTTCGCTGTGGCTGGCCAGCTGCCCGAGCGCTGAGGGGGAGGAGGGGAGCATCCCATCCTCGCTGCCCTTGCTGGACACCCGCCAGCCCTCCTGTGGCCCTGGCGGGGCGATGGAGAGGAGCTGTCCCCCGCTGTGTGCGGGGGTTTCGGCATGCAGGACCCCCCGGCTCCGTCCCACCCGAGGCAGCAGCACCCGCCGCTCCGTGGAAATCCCCAGAGTCACGGTGAAAGGCACCGTGCGAGGAGGTAGCCAGACCCAGCTGAGTCACCCACTGCTTGGACAGATGCTGCTGCTAAATATGGGGTGCTGGGGGGCTGGACCCACCACGCCACAGCCCCCTCTCTGGCTTGGGGTCTGGAATAACCCCAGCCATGGGCTTGCTTAGAGCGGGCAGAGGCTGAGCCCATTGGGGCTGTCATTCGGGGTGCAAGGGTCAAGCCTACCGAGGTTGCTATTCAGGGGCACCAGGGCTGAGCCGCACTGAGACTGGCATTCAGGGGTGCCGCTGGCACGTATATGACGAGCGGTGTCCATTGCGGTGGAGAGCAGGACCCGTGTACACGCAGCGTAGGAGCAAGGCTCCAGGCTCTGCGTCGCTCTCAGCAGAGGGCTGCCAAAATCAGGCAGGAGCCTGGTTGCAGACCTGCTGTGGAGATGCCCCCGCTCCTGCCCGCTTGTATCGCTGGAGAGCACCAGCATCAGGCAGACTCCATCCCCCAGTGCCTTCCTCCCCACCGTGCCCCCCCCCGGCCCTTCCCGCTGGGGGTTTTGTCCCTGTGCTCACCAGCGGTGCATTTGGCCCTCCTTGGCGTGCCAGTCTGGCTGCTTGGTCTGCACGCGCCCTGAAACCCCTTCAGAGCCCCAGCAAGCTCATCACACAGCCCAAGGCCGCTTGCCGAATGATTCGGACCCTGGGTCTAGTTCGTAATCCCCTCTCAACACCCTTTTCCCAGCCGGTGAGAGCTTGCTTCCCCCAAGCCTTGACGCTTCTTATTTTAGCATTAACATTCAAGGAAGTGACAAGTTACCCAGTTTCCCAAGGTAACTGCTGCGCCTGAACTATGGCCGCTGGCTGTGTCCCTACTGCATTGAACAGGGAGCATCCCCGGCACCGGAGCCCAGTGATCAAAACCACTGTCCCTCCGGAGCGCTCCCTATCCCAGTCTTGCTCCCAGCCAAGACATATCCTCCCAACCGGTGCCCAAACCCAGTCTGGGACCTCACCTGTACCACTGGGCCCATCCTGCGGGGCAGGTGGCACACGGTCACTCTTCAGGAGGGTGCAAAATTTCCACAGCACGGAGGAGGGAATTTCTGTGCCAGTTGGTCCCTGTGCTGGCGGATGCACCCAGATGCATTTGCTTTGTAGTCACAGGTGATGTGGTAAATGTCGTCATGTGTAAGTGGGTGGGAATCCTTGGGAAAAAAAAGACTTAAAAACAGAAAAGCAGTTTTTCTGAAGCCTGGGGCTGGGGAGAGAGAGCTCATGAGCTGCAAGCTCTCACCGCAGCCACCAGCAGGAAAGCAGCCCCGTGAAGCATAACAAACAGGCTGGCACCTCCAGTCTGTCGAACAAAGCAGTGGGTTTTTAACGGGACCAGAGCGAAGGAAGTAAGGAACACAGCTAGAAGGAAGGGTAAAGAAAAACCTTTCATCTGTAGAGAAACAGCTGTCTGTACAGAGGGACATGATCACGTGCAGTGCTGACCGGACCCTGTGCAGAGGTTTCTTTCCCCCGTGTCTGGGTTTGATGCTGATTTCATGTTGTTCCTTCATACACACACTTCACTGCCTGCTTCAGTTTTAAACTTTCTCTATTATACAATCCATTTATTTTAAAGCTGTGGAAACCACAGAGATGGATATCCGGTGCTACGCCCCTTCTGCTCCGCTGTTTCTCCAGAATGAGCAAATTGTTATCCAGTTGGCAGACTATTATTATATATATTATATCATTAAACCTTGCGATGAGAAACCAACACGATCGACTTTTCTAATGCTGTATCGTGCCTAAAATCTCTTTTCTAAATCCTCCCTTGCTGAGTGCCACCGCAGCTCCCCGGCTGCCACAGCCCCACGCACAGCACCACGTCTGCCGCGCGGCGCTGTCAAGTGTTTCGTGTTCCGCTCTGCGAGGGGGAAGTGGTGCCCAGGGGCTCTCTTCGCAGAACTTCAGGGTTGAAAGAGGTAAAAAGCAAAGGAGATTTTCCGAGTGCAGTTTTCTCTTGGTGCTTCTGTTTTTGTTGAATTCAACCTTTATGTTTTTGGCCTTGGAGCAGAACGTCAGTGGGGTTCGAGAGAGCCAGGGGAGCACGCACTTATCTCCTTGTCTGCTGCTTTGCAAGCACGTTTGTTTTTATCACTTCCTCTGTTAGACATGGAGTGTTTTCCACTTTCCTGGCTTTCCCACTCAGATCCAGCTGCCCGTGCCTCTGAACTGGGGCAGCAGCGTCCGGCTGTCCCTGGGGACGTTGCCAGCTGCGTGGCGGTGGGACGGGTCTAAGCCCCGACCTTTCTGCATGCTGCAAAAGCAGCTCATTTATCAGATGCTGAGCAGGGGTAGGCTACGTCACTCGGTAGCCGGCAAAATCTGTCACGCTGGGACTCTCCAGGCTGGGGTCCTCATTTAAACCCCTCCACGGACTCACCTGTAACCCCAGGCAAATCATCTAATGTCAGTGGCCGTCCCAGTTGGATGAACGTGGCCACAACTATGATGTTTTGGCAGGTCCTCTCATGGCAGCCATGGCACGGCGCTCTTTGATATCATTTGCAGCTTTACAGCAAAGCCCTGCAGAGCACCAGGGTATTGGCTGGGTTGTTTTGTATTGTGGGGATGGGTGAAGCAGGACCCCAGGTTTTAGGAAAGCAGGACATGGGCATGACTGCATGAAAGTGCAGTTTTTCCCTTTCACTTGCAAGCAGAAGTTGCTGTGCTCATATTGCTCTGAATAATACAGGGGGGTTAGGACGATGAGTATTAAGGCATTTTTTCAGAGTCATTGAATATATTTTAATCCTTATTAGCCTTGAGCAACTGTCTCCCGGTGAACTCACAGAAGAATAGGTATCATTAAAGATATGTCCTGCCATGCTTTTATAGCTGTGCAACTGCTCTCACTGGTGAAACAGAAATGCGTCTTTCTAAAGGAAAGCTCAACAACGGGAAATATTTCTTTTACAAAAATGAATACAAGGATTTCTTTCAAGCACCATCGGATACAAGCAAAAACTTTCTTAAATTTCTAGTTCTGCTAGGCATCTGGCTGCAATGTACAATTCCTTGACTTTGTTAATTTTTTAAACAAAATGTGCTCCTATTTTAAAGCACAGTTGTTTCATCTGGTAATAAAAGCCTATTCGACCATTTGCGTGTTTCATCGGTGTCCTGTGTCATATTTTGTGTTTTGCTTCAATCTTTCCACTGAAGAATCAGTGTTGTCCAAAATGCCACTGCTCAACTGCTCAATATAACTCCCTATTCCTTACTACTTAAACTTGGCTATCTGATTCTGCTGGTGGGTAATTTTGATCAAGATTTCACAGAGTGCTAAATTTGTCCACACAGACAACACAGTGACAGGCTTTTCTCCCAGTCATTTCTGAAATCCCCCACCCCACCAGTTGCAAAGATTTACGTTTGCTGCCTCTCAGGCATCTGGCACAAATGGAAGCAGCACTGTTGTGTGACAAGCTCGTTACTCCAGGCATTAGTCTTGAGAAGTGCTGGGTAATTGGATGGTTTGTCATGTCTGTTTAAGCACGTTATTCCTGAAACTGCTCCTCCTCCAATCAATAAAAGACTCCATAAAATTGTTAAAACGTATTAAGAAAAATGTGATTTAATCTGGCAACCCTTATTGCATTTCATTAGAAGCCACTGAATCTAATAGACAAAGAAGATCATTTTAATTATAAGTGGACAAAAGGAAGATCTACGCTACATTCCCACTAAGCAACTATTGGCGACTTGCACCTTCTCCATCTAATGCAGTTATATAAACTAATTAGGTTTGCTGTTTCTAATGGGAACTATGGTTAACTACATTACAGAGCCCCCAAGAGAAACTGGCATCAGATGAATTTGTTAGGTATTGTGGCCTCTGTTGTCAGCTATTTTTTCCTGCCCTGAGGAAACTTATGAGATGTTAGCCAAAATGTGGGCAGAGAGCACAGACGATGATCCGTTGATCTCCCGTTTCATCTCGAACCAGTTTCGCTGTGCTCGGTGCTGCTCTCTGGAAGCCCATCAGGTGGCAGGGGACGGTGGTGGTCCTCTCCACCTGCAGACCCCTGCATGGCTAGTTTTTATTTTACAAAGTGAAGTGCCTCAGTGTCATTCGCAACTATTTGGTACTTCATTGCTATTTCAAAACCTGGGCAGACGATTTTCAGAGGAGGAAAAGAGAAGATTCAGTCCAAAGTGGTGTCCTAGGGCAACAGCCGCCCTCCAGCTGCGTTCTTCCCCATTAACTGGGAACATTGACAACATGTGCAGAGGTGGAAAACTGACAGCTTTCATACAGGTTATCTTCCTGACTTTTTGCATATACACACCTGATAGCTAAACAGCAGAATCAAACCAGAAGGGTCTGTGTTACTGCAGGAGCAGCCCTCCTTAAAACTGTCATTTAAAATACTTGAAACGTAGAGAAGACACATCAAAGGGTGAATATTATGTTTTTCTGTTATATGAAGTACTTTCCAGCCATGAATATCTGAGGGTCATTTTCTGCCGGTGGAGCAATGGGTCTGCCAAGGCTAGCAAGGAAAGAAGGAGTCCCAACAGCAGAGCCACAGGTGATGCAGCACTGGGGATGCGGAGTCGGGAGTGCAGGGATGCGGCAGCACAAAGCCTGAGCGACGACACAGCACCTGTGCACCGCGGCGGTGGGAGCAGCCCCGTGCGTTCAGGGCACTGCTGTGTGAAGGCGGGGAGCAAAGGGGTTCCTCCGTCTGTCACGGTGTGGCTTGCAGGGAGCACGGGGCAAGGTGCCTCCCCACTGTCATGACCGAGACAGTCCCAGGCATGCCCTGAAGCAGAAGGATGGCCGTCAGGAGGTTTAAGTGCCTACAGCCTCTGTGCCCTGGTAGGGTCGGACAGTGCCTGATGAGAGCCTGTCCTGTGCCGGTCCCCCTGTGAGTCCCTGCCAATCCAGGAACCTTGAAAACTGACCCCAAGTGGTCCAGGAGATCAGGATCGGCTGATAGGAAAAGCCATACAGATGTTTTAGAAAAACCTTTCCTCCCTCTTCCTGTGCATTGGCTCAGTCAACACTGAAAGCAGGTGTCACCCAGTAATCTTTGTAAAATGGTCAGAGGTCTTCGGATGAAAAAGTTGTGTGATATTAGCAAGTTATTTTGTTCCCTACAGGAGACAAAGGGATCGCATTAAGGAAGAAAAATTTTGTAGAAAACATGAATTGCTGCATCAGTACTGAATAGAAACTGGGCACATGATTCACTTTCCAAGAAAACGGAAAACTTACTATTTGACAGATTTGGACAACATATTCTGCTAAGCCTCTTGACTCCAAGGTTAAGCCCAGCCAGCTGTGAATTTTATTGAGGTTACTTGTAAATCTTAATTTCAATTGCTTTTTTGCGATAATCCTATTGCTGCTCCCAGTCCTGTCTGATGCTTGAACTGACAGAGGTGCCTGGCTCTCCTGACCTGTCTGCTGCGTCCTGGCACTCGCTCGCCTGCTCGTCTACCCCTCTGCTCGCGTTCCTGCCATCCCGCGTTACTGATGCGCGGCGGTGGGACGTCACATACTGCAGAGGTAGAGAGGGATATTGTAAACACATTTACTTAACGTTACTGCCTTTGGCTCTCCTCTTGGTGACCCTTTGTGCCAGCAAAGATCTTTGGCACATCCTAAAAACTCTGCCCGCTATAAGAAGCGCACTTGGTTTGTAGGATGCGGTTTCTCTTCCAGAGGCAGGAGACCCCCTGACTCGTCCAAGTCCACTGCAGGTATCTACATCATATAGACCCTATTTGTGGATTTTTCAAACCCCATTTTCACAAGAGCTAGGCCATTTGTCTTGTGATCTTCAGAGAAGGCTGTTCCACAGCCTCCAGTGGTTAGAGATTTGCTTCTCATTCCCAGCCAAAATTTATTCATGGCTAGTTTATACCCATTTGTTCTTATGCCAGCATTGTCCTTCAGTTTAAATAGCTTTTCTCCTTCCCTAGTGTTTACCCCCTCTGATGTATTTATAGACTACAACCATATCCCCTCTTGGCCTTTCTTTAGCTCGGCTAAACAGCCGAGTGCCTCTGGTCTCCTCTGAGAGCACAGGCTTTCCATTCCCTTATTTGGCTTAACAGCCCGGCTCTGCAGCCACTGCAGGCCAAAATTCCTGAGCGTGCTTTCCTGGCCACGTCCTACAGTAATCCAGGTGAGCCCTCATACTACCAAACCCTTGTACACCCGGCTGTGTTTTCATTAATAGCGTTGATACTTGCCCCTCCCTGGACTCACCAGATCAATCTCAGCAGGCTCATTAGGAAGCGTCATTTGTCACCTGGAGGTCACATCGTGTTGGTGTTTCACAGTTATCTCATGGCTATAGAAGATCTTCAGCTCTTCCTCCCGTTCCATCATTTCTAGCTAAAAGCATCAGTTCTTCCTACTGGTCCCTCAGAAACTGCACTTTGTGATAAGACATTTCATCTCATTGCACCATTCCAGTGCTAAAATCATCCCATCCGTCTTCTGTGGCAGCCTGGCTGTCCGGCTGACAGTGCCTCCCACCGTGGTGTCATCAGCTACTGCACTGCTTTGAGTTTATGCATCACGGTTATTAATGAAAATGTTAAACAAGAGCCATGCCAAGACTCATCTTTGAAGAACCCCGTTGTAACCACCCTCCACCCGAGATTTCCCCTTTCGTTTCAGCACATGATCCTTAAAGAGGAAACACCTGTCTGACTCCATCCAGCACATCCCCCAGTGGGAATGATTTACTTTGATTTTTACCTAAGTGGTTTTGAATTTGAACCTTTCTATATACATGTATCTATCTATTAGGAACGAAAGCTTGTGTGCTGGTTTGGAAGCCAGTGCAGGCAGATTTTCTACGGGGTTTCCATATAAGGTCAGTTCTGCCAAGAAACTTCAGTTCTAACCTCTAACATTTCTACAACTTCAGTCTGAGATCTCTCTTCAGCAGGACTTGCCAATTGTAGTGCTCAAGTCAGGGTGTTAGCAGACGTGTTTTGCTCTGCTTCAGTCTCCCAGTGGGTTATGAAGCCAAATTCATGATTCAAATGACTAAACTCATTATTCAGGCTTAGTACACTTTTTTATGGGAATTTGGAATGGGGTGAAAATTCTTTTGTGCTCTGGCCTGTGTTGCTTAGATCTTGGCCTGCAGAGGAATAGCAAAGATGATGTTCGTACCCTTTACATTCAAAATGTGTGAGACTATAAATATCTTGTAGTCCTAAAACAACATTCCTGCTAGTTCTTCAATTAAGACTGTAAGATTTCTCCCATAACATCTCCCTGCGATTCCCCACAAAGATCTGACTGTCTTCCTTTCTTCTTTGTGCCAAAAGGTTTAGAGACTTTCGGAGGAGTTGGTGGTGACATCCCACAAACCAAAGAACAGAGCTACTTCTCTTTTAGGCTCAAATAAAGCATGAGAAGAGAAATTACTGAATATCTGGCTGCCCTTTTGATGACAGGAAAAGCAGTCCTTGCCCTCCTTCTCTTGAACAGTTCAAGTTTTTGATATCTCTCAATGTTATCAGTTAGTTCTTCTGAATGTGTTGTATAAATGGGAACTGAATGATTCTCCCTTGAAAAAAAAAAAAAGGAAAAAGCCTTTAGAAATATCAAATCAGTCTGGTTAAGCCTGTTCCCTGCATTATAATTTTGCTTTTTTAATCAACATTAAAGCACTGTCTGATCTGAAGAATAAGTTTTCACCTTTGCCTGCTGAGGGCTGGTTGACAAGCCTTCACCTCGTGCCTACATCTGAGATGATCTAAAGTGAAGGACCAGATACTCCCATGACACTCCAGACTTCATCTTACTCATTTGGTGGACAGTTATCCTGGCTGCAGCTCTAAGAATAATTGATTGGAGGATTTGTCTGCTGAACTGAGCAATCAGTCAGAAAAGGCTTTAATTTGGCATGAGGTTGTATTTTCCAGCTCTTTTTGCTAAAGTGAAGGAACCCTGCAACAACAAATGATGTAATTCAATTTGACATTGGATGTTGAGCAAGCTGAAACCGTGTTCTCCTCAAGCAGTTTTGTGAAACTAGCCTCCAATATTTCTGTTTCTGCCTGAAATCAGCCCATGAATTTGAGGTTTGCTCAGTCACTCTCTAGACTTCAGTGATGGTAGTGAATAGATCTCCACAGCTGGTATGGGGACAGCTAAATTCAGGTTTCCGAGTCTGGAGTTAGGTGCCCCTCCTTTCTGGAGATAAGTAACGTGGAGAGTTTGACACTAAAACGATCACCTCTTGAGCTGCTGTCACAGGATGTAACTTGGTAAGGGTTGTTTCTAGATCCAAGGCATTTAGGTGCACCTGCACACGTGCTCTGACCCAGTCCAGCCCCTTGCTCTGTCCAGGCAACACCAGGGAATTTCCAGCGGAGGACCCCTTCCACCAAGGAAGATCCTTGATGACCCGAACCCAGCAGAGGGAACGCTTTTTCTGTCCTCAGCCTCTCCTGGCAATACAGCACACAGGCTGAAGAGGAGCGGAGCCAGGCAGCTGGGTCCCCAGCACATACGGAGCTCATGGCATCAGCCGGAGACGTCCCTGGGAGCTGCAGACCCCAAGTCACCGCACCTGCTGGTGCAGAGTCACGGTGTGCAGCCGGGTGCCTTGAGCCAGATTTCTCCCCTCCTCCCCTCCCAAACCATTGTCTGTTGCTGAGAAAACTTGGATGCGGGAAGCATCCGAACCAAAAGCACAGGGAGGGGACTGTAGCAGCCTGCAGCTGCTTAGCACCTCAAAGGGAATACTGAATTCCTTGTATCTGGCAATCAAGATGCAGACAGTCACTTTATTGACAGAATTGGTTCATATTCCAGTCCATCATGTGTACAGATAATGCACTCGGAGATTAGGCTACTGTAGCAATAAATTTGTTAACCTCATTTTAAAAGATAAAGGCTCCAGTGAAGTGAGGCATCATGGCACACTTCATCCAATTTCCAACGCTTCGGAGGAGCAGGCAAGAAAGCCCTCCCTCAGGTCGCCGCTCCACGCCTCCGCCCTCCTTCTCCGAAAGCAAATCTTCCGGGGAAGGAAATAGAGCATCACTAAAACTGCCCTCCCTCTGGGTACCAGCGTCTGCTGCCGCTCTTCTCAGCTCATGTGAAAACCCATATGGAGAAGGGCTTGGAGAAGTCCGTCGAGCAGAATAATGAGGAGTGGTCCCCTGCATTGGGAGACGACCTGCCTCCCCTTGCTCCCTCCCTCCCCACTTCTGCAGCAGTTCCTGACCACCCTCCCCGTGGGTTTAGGATAGCCACAAGCTCCGCCAGCCCAGCCCCTGGGCCTCCTACTGGTCTGGAAGCAGGGGTAGCTTCCCAGTGCTGATGGCACAGAAGGTGCTGATTCTCGCAGGCGGTTGCAGCTCGGCGGGAGGAAGGGGCACTGGAAGGCAGAAGGAGAGAGCAGCCCACAGCATGGTGATGCTGGGCAGACACCTCACCGGGCCTTTGTACGTGTTTTGGGGTGAGGGATGGCTCAACGTGCTGGGCATCACACACGGTCGGATGGTGCCTGGGGATTGCTCAATACTCGCAGGTCTCCTGAGGCAGAAGTTTAGGGATAGATATTGCAGCTGGTAAGGAAACCATGAGGGCTGGGCATTTCAAGCTGGATGGCAGATCGGACCTCAGCAGAGGAACCGCTGAACTTGTCCGTCTCTGCAGCCTCAGAAATGGGAACAGCTCTACCGTGGTGTGGCCAAGACCTGGGGAAAGAGGGGGCTGCGTGTGCATGGGGCAAAGAAGCACTCGGGTGTTTTGTGACCCCCCCGCCAAAGACATCACAAGTCTTAACAGGTCACTGATTTTCACTCATGACTGAGCTACCTTGCGTTGCTAGTGGGACGGGAGTTTCTTATGTTACTTAACTGAATGAAATTTTTCACCTGGCCACGTTGCAAAGATGGCATTGTTAGAAACCACAGGCGTGAAGCCCACGCAATGTTGGTGGCAGTAGCTTTATTTCACTTGGCCATGCTAGGGGAGTTTGCAAGCTACACCAAACTTCCCCTAGCATTTGGTTTCTTTGTATTTGAAAAGGCAGTATTTACCTCACGGGCTCCAGCAACGTGCTCTGTACGTGCTAGTTTAACATAATTTTTAAAAGTTGAACAGGACAAAAAGAAATCCTTGTGTCGGTTGTGTTGTCTTCCTTTATGAAGGCCCCAATGTATGATGCTCCAAATGGTGTGCTAAAAGCATCTGCAGTTAACTGATGGTGGCATCTTGTTAGCATGGAATACACATTGCTTCTATATTACCAAAATCCAAATAAATTACTTCTGTTTGTGCTGTTTGAGTGCTTACAGTGTACTGCAGTTGAAAGGGAAACCACAGAAAAAACATAACATTTTCAGGCACTCACGCCCTGTCCGTAATTGTTGCCCATACAGGAAGCTGCTGTAACGTATTTGCTTGCACCAGCTTCACAGCTGCCCTCCAGACAGAAGCTGGGGTTCACCCCAGTTCTAGATGTGAACCTCAAACAAGGTTTTCAGGAAGCCTTCAAAAATAGGTTTCAGTAGGGTTCACCAGGACCCGTTCCTCAGGCCTTCCTTTGCTTGCTTACTTTCAGATCTTCTAGGCATTTCACTGTGTGTGCATTTCAAAGAAGAGTGTCTGTAATTTTTTTATGAACTGTGGCTGATATTAGGCAGTTGGGTGGAAAAACACTTTTTGCCTGGACTCTTTGGTCAATATGCACATTGCTTACAAGCTCCTGTTTGAACCAGTTGTCCCACAGGTGCATAAAACACTGCACTCAGAGAAGTCCTTTCCTTCACTGCTGGCCTTGGTACAAGCACTTTCAGTCATCCTGCACAGCTCCTGAAGCTGGGTATCAGTTCTGTACACACCACACCCATATTATCCTCCACCACCCCTGTCTCAGTCCTTCTCTGCTGTGGTTCTTATTTTGTTGGGCTTGGTCTGACTAACGACCACCTTCTCAACCCGTACGTGCCTGAGGAGCTGCAGTGCCTGGCAGGATGGAAGGTGGAGTGGGCTATCCAAGCCACGACCCCCGGGCAGGACAGTGTTAGAGGAGACACTGGAGGCAGTAGGGCGGTGAGCAGGGTTTGATGAGGGCAGGTGTTTTGGGGAGTCTCATCAGTTTTCCGACAGTTCTCCCTCAGCTGAGCCGAAGGGAACTCCAGGCTCAGTTCTTCAGGATCCTCCAGAAAGGCTGCTTGGAGCTGCTGGGCTTCACTCTGGTGTAAGCAGCTACCACTTCACTGATCTAAGGGAGGGAGACAGATGCATGTTAGGGGAAGATCTGTCCCACTTCCGTCATGCTACATTGCCATTTTCCACAAAAGCATTTACCAGCAGTTGCTCCAGCCCATTGCCAAAAAAGAGCAGTTTTTCTTCTTTCAAATTAGAGTGAATGTAGCACTTGAGCCACACCATGTTCTTATAAATGGTAGTTTCTCGCAATAAATGTGCCACATACATAGGATAAGATCATAACAGAGGGACCAGCACCCACATCGAGGCTTTGACTGTAATCTTCCAGTTCTGGGAAGGAGATGAGCAATCTTTATGTTGAATTATAACTGCAGCTATTTCTTTTTTCCTAAGCTAGTGTCTGTTACCATGGCCACAACCTTCAGAATTTTCTGGTTATTTTACAGTCATTAAAAGCAGTGAAAGAACAGATGTTTAATTACATTGTTCTTATTCCATTCACTAAGGTACAGCTGACATTTTAGGAGTCCTCAGTAAAAAAATCTGGTTTTATTGTTTAACATTTCCCTGGAGAAAAACAGCAGAAGTTAATTAATATATGCCAGCATGTACTTTGTCTACAGCTTCTAAGTAGGGGTGAGGAAACCAGTTTCTTTACATCTTAAAGACTGAATATTAGACTGATACTAGCAGCAGTCAAAGGTAGGTGAAAATCATGCTGTAGAAAATAGACCAGGAGCTTCCAATTCTTGTTCTGGCCACTGACGACCCCACATCCTTCAAACCCTCTGGTTTCCACCCAAAGAAACGCTGTTGAGCCAGGGACCATCTCTCTGCATGATTGTACCTCACCAGCAGAGTCCTGCATGGCCCCGCAGGAGCCCCTGGTAAGCTGCCCAGGTGTTGTGACTGTAGGTACACTCTCAGCATCCCCACTGCATGGACAAACCTCTGGGATTTATCAAAACACAGACCTCACAAGAAGCTTCTTCTCCACCACATCGTGGCACTTCTGGTTTGTGAAAAGAGTCAAAAATTACCCAGGAGATTTGCTCAGTCAACAGGACTGCAAGTGCGTGCAGTCCCCTAGGTCTCTCATGGACTGTTCTTGGTCTGTTCCTCTTTACTTGGACAACACTACCACATGTGTCACAGTAGAGAAGCTCTCTTCATTAGGTCTTTCTGGACAGAGAAAACCAAATATAGGGTTGCCTAAGTTTAACATTTTGTCTCTAAATGGTGGCGACCCCAGAAGGTCATGAGAGGCTTGGGGTCACCCTGTGCAGGCCTCCCCACTAGAGCTTCTCAGGCCAGAGGAACAGCTAGTTTCTGGATCACAAGAAAGATCAAGTATGAGGTAAGTGCTAAGTCCGACTGATATTGGCCTGTAACTTGGATTATGCTGAGATATGTGGTAAGAAGGCAACCTCTGATGCCTGCACATTTCCAGGGATAAATGGCTGCTGAGCAGGGACTTGTGACTGTTTGGCTTGAGCAGGTTTGGATGGAAGGACCTTACTTTTCATCTCACTCTTACTTTCAGTGTGTAACCTGTTTTTTGGGTAAGTCTGAACTTATCCAAAAAAATGGATCTGCCTTTTGTTGCTCTGTGCCTGAGCTGTTCACTGAAGACTTCCTTGATGGACTGAAGTGTTGGGAAGGTGTTTTCATTGTTTTGCTGTTGTTGCCTGGCTCCTCTTGATGTTGGAATTTGCTCTAGCTAGTACTGCTGCTAACTTGAAGCTATCCATGTGCTAAGCAGACCATAATCTCAGCAGTGATTATGCTGGTGAAAACTAATTCAAAGATTTTGCAAAACAGGGCAAAGGACAGTGCTGCTTTTCCCTCAAAAGCAGAGTGCAGGCTATGGAGGGAGATCCAGCATGGGATTCTCACTGAAACCCCAAATGGAAATAGATGCCAAAAGAGGGGGTTTAGGTCAAGGTCAATGGCGGCAGAAAATCCCACAATGAGAGATGTGGTCAGTGTAGAGCAGCTTCTCACAATCCCTAGTGCTTACACCACACAGCTGCCTCTGGGCGGGCAGGGGAGTAGTTGACCGATGACAGACGTGCCTTTCAGCCATGGCAGGGAGCAAGCTGACCAACAGTCCCTTCTCCTTTGACCATGCAAAGGTTGAGCATTGGGCTTTAGGAACTGATTCTTTCTATAACAATAGTATGATGCTACAGACTTATCCTAAATAACTTGGCCAAAGCTTAATACCATGCTACCTAGCCTGGCTGAGTTAGTTTAGGACAGAAATAATCTGTTACTTACATAGGCCAGAATCATAGAATCATAGAATTCTTTAGGTTGGAAAGGATCTTTAAGATCATCGAGTGCAACCATTAATCTAGCACTGCCAAGTCCACCACTACACCATGTCCCTAAGCATTGCATCTACATGACTTTTAAATATCTCCAGGCATGTTGACTCCATCACTTCCCTGGGCAACATCTGCCAATGCTTGACAACCCTTTCAGTGAAGATTTTTTTCATAATATCCAATCTAAACCTCCCGTGGCGCAACCTGAGGACCTTTCCTTTTGTCCTATCACTTGTTACTTGGGAGAAGAGACCGACACCCACCTCGCCACAACGCCCTTTCAGGTAGTTGTAGAGAGCGATAAGGTCTCCCCTCAGCCTCCTCTTCTCCAGACTGAACAACCCCAGTTCCCTCAGCTGCTCCTCATAAGACTTGTGCTCCAGACCCCTCACCAGCTTCGCTGCCCTTCTCTGGACACGCTCCAGCACCTCAGCATCCTTCTTGTAGTGAGGGGCCCAAAACTGAACACAGGATTCAAGGTGGGGCCTCAGCAGTGCTGGGTACAGGGGTACAATCACTTCCCTACTCCTGCTGGCCACACTATTGCTGATACAGGCCAGGATGCTGTTGGCCTTCTTGGCCACCTGGGCACACTGCCAGCTCATATTCAGCTGGATGTTGACCAGCACCCCCAGGTCCCTTTCCACTGAGCAGCTCTCCAGCCACTCTGCCCCAAGTCTGTAGCATTGCATGGGGTTGTTCTGGCACTTGGCCTTGTTGAACCTTATACAGTTGACCTCTGCCCATCGATCCAGCCTGTCCAGATCCCTCTGCAGAGCCCTCCTACCCTCCAACAGATCAACACTCCCACCCAACTTGGTGTCATCTGCAAACTTTCTGAGGGAGCACTCGATCCCCTTGTCCAGATCATCGATAAAGATATTGAACAGAACTGGCCCCAGTACTGAGCCCTGGGGAACAAACACCACTTGTGAGCAGTCATCAACAGGATTTAACTCCATTCACCACAACTCCTTGGGTGTGGCCATCCAGCCAGTTTTTTACTCAGTGAAGCGTACACCCATCCAAACCACGAGCAGCCAGTTTGTCCAGGAGAATGCTGTGGGAAACGGTGTCAAAGGCTTTAGTAAAGTTTAGGTAGACAACATCCACAGACTTTCCCTCATCCATGAAGCGGGTCACCTTGTCATAGAACAGAAACATAATCTCTCTGGAGCAGGAGAGGAAGCAGGAGAGGGTCTGTTCAGTGGGCAGCACATTTTTAAGCAATCTCTTACTTAAAGGCATATTTTTAGCTTGCAGTCATGGAAAGAAGCAAGTGCCCAGCTTCCAGCATCTGCTTCACACTCTGTGCATGTCTGATCATATCTCTCACGGCAACAGCTCAACAGACCTGCAGCTCAAAGGTCAACCAAAGGTCTAGTCAATTCTGTGCAAAGCAGCTCTGATGGCTGACCTCAGATCTGTCCCGCCTAGCAGATTTGGAGGACCCATTTGGTTGTTTCCTCAAGGCATTCACGGTTCAGTCTGGCATCCCACCTCCACAGCCTGCTCCCCGCTCCAGTTTATACTAACCTACCTGGTAACCTAACCAGGGGGCCTCTTGTTTTCTCCTCCTGAAAGTATGTCCATGTTTCTGTATTGTTTAAGCTAATGTTACATATATACATATGCACACACTTGCATATACATACATAGTTCATACGCATACATATATATTGCATATAAAGATAAAGGTGAATTTTCAAAGCCAAATAGTTGGAAAAGTTGAAATATGGGTTATCTGTGCTTTCACCTCTCAACTGTTCTAGCTTGCACCTATTTTCATATAATTAGAGTATATATATTAATGCAGTGAGATATGCCTTTCCTTTATGCTTAATTTTTGTGACACCCCTTGGAAACTAGTTGCCCAAGTTGAAGAGTGGGATCTCTTTGTGAATGAGGAAAATCGCTTTGGAGAGGGGGAATTATTTACTTATAACTCAAAAGCTGTGCACCCCTGAGCCTTTTATTCAGTGCTTCCTCAAATGTAGAGAGAGTCTTTACTTGCAAATTGGTGGAACCTCCCCTGCATCGCACCTCAACTCTCACCCCAAATAGTTTGTCGTCCTGTGTGTGAGCATACAAGAGGCCTTACACACATTACTGTCCTGTCAAGTGCAACTTGCCCATTTACTTGAGTATGAGTCTGTGAATACCTCAAGAAATATCTGGAGAGCTTCTTATTTCAGACAATCCGATCCATGTGTCTTTCTCAGACATAATAAGATGCATCCAGACATCCTTGTTCCATGGTGATTACCAGGGTCTCAGTGTGTTTCTAGAAGATCATCTCATTGAGGACCCATACCTTCCTCTATGAATGAGATACTCTAGACATTTTTCAGTCAAATTTTAATTAACTTTGCTTTTGTTATCAGCTAGCTTTGTAAATGAATGGGTTTGGAATATGTAAGAGCTGCACAACTCCCAGATGAAAAATGTAATTTCCCAAGTGGGCATTCAATGGAGACAAGAGTGGTAATCTGCTGAGACAGACTTCTGCAGAGAAAATATCAACAGAATAATGCTTGTTTATTTGAGACTACTTTCAAAGTTCATGTGTTGCGTTTTTTAGGAAACAACATACTGTTGAGTTCAGTGATGATATTTTTGTCCCTTTTTGCATCAATTACTTGCTTTGCTTAAATTTCTGTGTTAGGTCTGGCAACAGTATTGGAAAAAAACAGCCTGTGCTTTGTGTATAATGTGTGTATATGTAATACAGTAAGATTATATAAATTTAAACAAACTGTTCATTCACCTCTATGACCATTGGTAAGCTGGTTATTCAGCAGATAAATATAGAATGACTCAGTAATGAGAGACAGAATCTTCCTAGCTAGACATTGTTTCAAATCCCTGTTGAACGTAGGATTTTTTGTTCTCCAAAATGTAACTTCTTTCATCTTTTCTCCAGTCCAACTACTACATACAGAGGCTACTTTCTCTGAGCACCTCATGCATATTCTGAAGAACAGATAATTTAATGGTAAACTTGAGCTGCCTAATCTTTGCTGAGCATCCTTGTATACTTTGGGCCCACTTTAAAGCTGTGCCTAAAAGAACTGGTATTTATTTAACAAATAGTAAAATTGGATTCTGGGTTAAATGTGTAAAATACTAGGGTGTCCATGCTCATGATTCCAAGGGGAGCTGGACAGCCCATGCTCTGCTCAGTGTAAGGCCCCACGTGCTGCCTGGTGCAGAGGCCATTGGGAGACATGTCCTCAAGTTGTTGCTACGTGTTTAGCCGAGGCAGTCCAGTTCTGCCTTCTACCTTGGGACAGAAGGAACAAAATCCCCTGCATGTGTGCATAGATGAACAACTCAAACCTCTTAGCTGATAAGATGCTGGCAAAACTGAGCATCTGCTTGGCTGTGCGGGGTCTGTGTTTAGACCTGTTATAGCATCCAGGAGTTGCCTTCTGCATTTCTTCATTCTTTATTGTCACCAATCAAGAACTAGACAAGTGAATACATGGATATACCTGCCCATATAGTGTGAAACAGGTGTTGTCACCATGATGGTTTAAGCATATGAGAGGTTTGTAAGAGAGATAATATTTTTATTAGCTTAGTTTATACACTGTGAAAAAGCAGAATGCACCTTTGACATATATTGGTGAGTGTTAGAGGCTGGAATCTATGTGGAAAACTCATTAAAGAATTACAACCTGGGCTGGAATGGGGTCAAATAAGTTTTTTCCTGAGGTCTCCCACTTGGTTTCAAGTAGCCTCCAACCTCACCCAGTTCATCAGCAGAAGTCAATTGTCCCAAAAACCAAGAAGCATCAGGTGAAATCAAGCCTTGCCAAAGCCCTCCAGGGTCTTCAAAATCAATGTTTTACAGACATGTTTGTCATCAGTTATGACACAAACTTTCTAATACATCCTCTGCTTCCTTTAAAATGAAGAAGATGAGACTGCATAAGGTCTGCAGGTCGGAATGAGATCACACAGACAACTGAGAAGCACATAGACATGATCAGGAAAATGTTCTCTTGTAAAATGGCCACTCTAATGCTGGCCTCGTAGTCCTGTTCCTGAAGACAAGACCTATATAAAATCTTTAAAATGAGCTCAAGGTGTCTATTACGGACCATGGTCTCAGGTTTGGCACAGTTTGTGGCCCACTGTAATACAGCTCTTACCACACTTTTGCTAATCCACTGCTTTTCAGGTCCTAACTGCCTATGACCTGCTCCACAGAGGATAATGACCACCTCCCCCTCCACTAATATCCCTCTCTGCTCCAAATGTGCTAATTAGCCTTTTCTGTCCAATGATTAATTTACAGGCAACCTGTTTCTCTCCTGTGTTTAGCTTGAGGCTCACTGCTCTGCCTGACCCACTGAGGTACCCGCGAGAGTCTGGGTTTTTTTACCTCATTAGGTGGTCAAAATAAAAGATTTGTGAAGACCTTTCTTCACAAATACGGCTTCTTAGCAGCGGTTTTTAACCGTTCTCATGCAGTTCTGCAGTATTTATCCTTTTCTATCCATTTCATGTGCAAAAGAGGGTGAAAACACACAAGCTTTGTGCCGTTGAGCACTACCTGCTGGTACCCTACTAAAGGGCAGGATGTGGGGTCTTCCAGGAACACTAATATAGAACTCCAGTCAGAACGCAAACCCACTATTGGATCTCCAGATGCATATCTAAGCAGTGGGTGGAGAAGGGTATATAAAACTCATTTGGAAAGACCTTTTTTTTCCCCTGCATGAGCAACAGGGAAAATCTAAGTGATGAGGCTTGCATTATTTCACAGCAGCTCCCCTAATTTCAGCTTTGTGTTTGAGGTGGCTACAACAACTGTCGTGCTAGGAGTCCAGCAGACCATGTTGCGGCTAGCGTGGATCCTCACCTCTTGGCCAATACAGGGGTTTTTCCCACTTGCTGTCCACGTGTAAAAATTCATTGTGGCTGAGCCAGCATTGTGGGGCATGGATTATCCTCCGGTAGTCCCTGTTAGAGGCCCTATTATGTCCGTGGCGTTTTCTCCTTTGGAAGGATACATAGATGTGTGGGCAAGAAGACTGCTTCCAGGTCTCTCTGAGATAAATCAGGATTTATTCAGGGACTGGGAATTGGGGGCTCACCATAGGACACCCCTCACCCACATTAACACTGATGGACACTTGTTTCTGTGCACATACAAAACTCAGAGAACAGGGATCCCATCATTTAAGTGAAGAACATGTAGATGAACTTTGGCCTCTGCTGTTTTGACTACAGCAGAAAACAAGGGTCTAAAAATAAGGAAAGTTTGCCTCTTGGAAATTTTTTGAGCAATTAATATAAGAATTATTGGTGTTTCTAATTTTGTCAGCACAGGGAGGACCATCACTCACACTCAGAAATTCTAGCTCTTTGCTGATAACTCATAAAGTGGAATAGCTTTTTAATGAAGTTGCCAGAAGAAAGTTTTGTTGCCAAAATCAAGGATATTGGTCTATCCCACTCCTACTCTTTCATCAAGGAAACTTCCAAGAAAATTCTGGCTTTCTCCCAAAGTTGTTGTGTGGGGTTTTTCTTTTTTTTTCTTTTCTTTTTTTTTTTTTTTGAGTGCCTGAAAACCAAGTCCAAAACCAACATTACTGCCAACCTTTTAAAAATCAGAGGAATGACAAGATATGGTGATAGGAGGTTTCACAAATTAGTATGAGATCACTGAAACCAGTTCCCATCTGATCACAAATGAATGAACCATGTGTGGGTTTGGACTGGGTTCATGATATGATGATAACTACATCTTTCATTTAGATTGAGATCAAATGAATCTTACCAAGTGCTGGGTGGTAAACAGTTGATAAGTGACTGTTTTATCATCCTGTGGAGACTAATGTGAAAACATCCTTATTTTAATTTAACTGCGTGATAGATTTTAGAGCACCTTGCAATTAAATATATACTGTTTCTTCATGAATGGCTTCCTTTCCTAGAACATTCATTAAAAAGCAGTAAGTCTCTTGGAGATCATCCTTCTTTTAATAAAGAAAAAGCAACTAGAAAATCAGGTTTTTATATACATTTGCATAGTTATCAATTTCTTAATCTTTCTTGGAGGATTCCTTTGGCAATTCACAGGAGGATCCCTGTGTTGCTCACTGATTTAAGTGACTTTTCAGTGAAGTCATTAGAACGTTAAGATATGAGACATGTTTGGTGGAACAGGATGTGCTTTTACTATTGAATCAGTGATTTGTATGGTGATTTTACACGGCACTTTACAAACAGAGGGCTGATTCTTCAGTGTTCATCCTGTTCCTAACCAGTGGAGCTCCACTGGTTTTCATAACACTGGTAGCAGAGGAGAGAATTAGGAAATATTTGATGCATGAAGTGAGGGGAAGCATGGAGCGTCTAGGGAGTGGGTTGGGACTGAACTTACTGGTGAAGATGATGTGGAAAAGAGAATTGACAGCTGAAGATATTTTAAGGACTTCTTAAAAGCTATATGTAGCAAGCAGTGAGAGGGAGACATTTCAAGTACAAGGCCTTTATGTCTGTAAGAGATGATACTGAGAATGCAGGAGGTTAAGGTTACTGTAGAAAGAACAGTGCATACGGGGCATACAGAGCAAGAAAAGAAATTGGAACAAATAATGTCAGAGATAGAGATCTTTATCGGTGAGATTATGATTATATAAAAGCATACGTCGCTGAATGGATCTGAAATATTGGCTATCAGGTAACTGGTAAATCTTCCACCAGCCACAGGCAAAAAGAAGTTCTAATTAGAGTCAGCACCTCACACACTCACATACATTTCTATTCCTGTCCATGTCTGAAAAGTATTGTTTCCCAGGAAAAGGAATCAGATCATCAAAATGTGAAATTCCAATCAAGCGTTAGTGATGATGCTGCTCGGTGTTCAGAAGCTGCTCTTAGTAATAGCAGCACTGGTACTCTACCATTAAGACAAAAGCAATGAGGTGAAAGTATGGTGGATGAAATGGTAATAATTTGCTAGGAATTAGATACAGAGTAAGTCTCCCCTACCTATTTCTTTTGGATTATTTCATTAGAGAAAGAGACACAGAGATTAAGCCATAGATGGACTCCTTCCAAGGTTTCCAAACCCTGCTGCTTCGGTCATAATATATTTCACTGTTAGGATACTGTTTTGACACAGTGTACAGTGCAGGAAACACCGACACTTGGAAACGCTAATAGTAGGAACAGACATACAGAGGAAATAACCAGAGAAAAATCTAAGAGAAATTATATGACATGGACTTTTTCAAAGATAATAGAAAAAGTAGGAAAGATGGCATTTGTTCTAGGGAGCTAAGAAATAGTAGTGAAAAGTAAGAGATAAGGGAAAAAGAGAAATAAAACATCCAAGAAAGAACAAAGTTTTATATAATAACACAAAAAGTCCTAGGAAGCGAAAAACGGGGAGAGGAACTAAAAGTCACATACAAGAAATCTCAGAGAAGCTGACATCCTGAGAACAGCAAAGAGGCAAAAGTAAACTGGCCTAAAAAATGTAATAGGATCAGCATTTCTATTTATTTACGGTCACTAAGAAGTAGTGAAAAGTGGTGGTTTAGGCCATGTTGGATAAAATCTGGTTTTCCTAAAGTTAAACTTTGGAAAGAAATTTTCTGGTTCTGCCACTTCTACTTTTCTACAACAATAATACAAATTGTTTGTTGTTCACATGAGAAAAAAAAATGTTCATTTGCCTGAAAATAATTATCTGATGAACTTTGTTTACTTCCTCAGAGGATATTAATAGTGAAGGCAGAAATGCTGTTAACCCATTCATTTGTGGAGGTGTTCATCTTAGTTGAATTTACAGAAAATTTTCAGTGAGGGCAGAAAAGTTTTCAAACCGGTAATTCAGATTTTTCAGTCTAGATTCAGTCCTAGTTTTTATACAGTATTCCTCACTGCAGCTTGTGTAATGCTATGAACATGTAAATAATTTTTCTTGACTTCTTGCAAACCGGTTTTTTTTTTACTACTGCATCATGACTATATAATAGATGCCATTTACAAAGGTGCCTTTGTAAAACAGTATCGCTTATATGAGTGGCTATTTCCTACACTTAATATTGAGTTCTGCTAGCGGTTTGCTTACTGATCACAAGTAATATTAAGAACATAAAGGTTGTACCAGCATTTGTTTATATGTGTGTGTGAGAGATGGACAGAGAAGCAGAGCAAATTCTTTTTGCACTTAATTTGTAAAATGTTTTTCTATGCCTCTTAAGGGAGTTTACTTACCGACCTTTACCACGTTGTTCAAACTCCCAAATTCATTCCTGTTGAGTAATTTCTAAAATCAGGCAGCACACTGTGTTATGCATGAAATAGCAGTCGGGTAAGACACGGGTCTGTGTTTTCACAGCGGGCTGTCAGGACTGGATGTCATTCTGACTTTCAAAACAAATACAAATCCCAATCTTCTCCCAGTAACCTTACGGATCACATCCAAGCTAAGTTTCCCATCAGGTTAGTACACAGATGGTGCTCAGAGGGAACAGAGCGCCGTATCCCCACGTGAAAGGTCTGTTGTACACCCCGAGCTCCAGCCCTCCCAGGTCAGCTGCCCACACAGAGTGGGGGGAAGCAGGTACCCTGAGGTCGCCTACGTAATCATCAGATTGTTAGGAAAAAGAGGAAAAACCGCCGCCACCAAAGGTAACTGCATTCTTGTCCACAGGAAACTTTTCAGGGGGCACAGCAAAGTGCCTGAACTAGGGTCTGTGGCTGAGCTCAGCACGCAGACTGGATTGCTGGATCAGCTTGGGGGCAATTATGTGGTTTTCCTGTACCTTATCTACAGCAAGAAGAATATATCTGAGAAAACAGAGAAGAGCTTTTAGGAAAAACAACAAAGACATTGTCTTAAACCAGAATTAAAATGTTATTTTAATTTGTTGGTGCTAAAGTCCTTCATGTCAATATGACTTCTCAAACAAAATTCAAATGATGACTCATCTGGATAAACTTATCTTTTGAAAACAAATAGATTTATCTTCCTGTTAATGTTCAAAAATATACATTTATCAGGGAACAAGTACTTTATTTAAATTATCAGTTTAAAATCTTCGTAAAATGAAAGTAGCTTTCTACACTGTAATTTAGGAATTACAAGTTCCCTTAAGATATGGCTGTAGGCTGCGCCATATGTCACTTGGAGGATGTTTTCTCATACATTCGCAGGAAAATCTTGGGTTTGAATGATGAATTCTGTAAATTTGGCGAGACAGCATGAAGAATAAAATAAAAGCGGCTAGCCTCAAACTTCCCTAGACTACTAGGAGCAAGAAACTTGCCATATGTCATTGACATCCATGAGCAATACTGAACAGCAGAATATCACCCTGTTCTGCAGCATTACATACTGCCCTAAGTCATTAATACAAAGCAGATGGCTTTGTTGTTGATTAGAGCTGGTTAGAATCTGAAATTCCCATTCCAAAGGAAATTTTGACATTTATATTTATTTTCACTGCAAATTGGAAGAAAACATCAAAATTTCCTGGTTGGATGGAAGTTAAAACTTATCT
Source organism: Phaethon aethereus (assembly GCF_964289735.1). Lineage (NCBI taxonomy): Eukaryota > Metazoa > Chordata > Aves > Phaethontiformes > Phaethontidae > Phaethon > Phaethon aethereus. The sequence goes on from NC_138582.1 coordinate 23,971,183, forward strand.
GGAAACACTGAGTTATTTCACTTCATTGGCAATGAATTGTTTTCTCAATAATGTCAAAACCACTGTAATGCTAAAATTAACATCTAATATAAATGCCAAAACAAAATTGATAAAAAGATAAAGTCACACTGAAACTTTTTGCCTTATTAAAAGGAAAAGATAAAGTTGAATGATCAATCCTGACATTTTCCCAGAATTTGTCTTCCTGAATGTGACACATTTACACAAAACATTTTTATTTCAGCTAAGCTGTGTTACCTGATGAAAATGGGTTCTAGTGAAAATAGTTCACCCAGTGCTGTTCTTCCAGGGCCAGTAATTCACAGACTCATCTTGCAAGTTCAAGGATGTAAAAATTACGAGAAATAAAAGATGCACAAAGAGAAAATTCACACTTTATCTGCAGTTTAGAAACTTCTTTGAAAATTGCTTTAAAAAATTCCTTCAATTCCCACAAAATTCCTTCAGTCATCCATACCACCTCTTACATTAGGTCCCTGGTGTTTAGGCACACTTGACAGTGCTAGGTGCTGGACAAATCATCCTTGGCGTGGACCTTCATATTTATGAACTTGTAAACTCTGACATTATCTTAGTGCATCTTGTTTCCATCCCCTTAGCAAGACTCTGGTCCTGGTTGCCAGAACCTCCCACTCCCACTTTCCTGTTGCCTACTTTCCCAAAGAAATTTCCACTAAACTTCTTCAATATTGAACAAAAAGTCACAGTTACTCTCCAGGTAGGAACTTCCACCATCATTCCTTTCCCCATCATAAGAACATCTTTAAAAATATCTAGTTTGCCAGTTAATGGCTCCATTTTTTCCAATACCATGCTTTCATTTTATCTGTCAACACCAAGTCTCTGCTGTGGGATAGGAGACCATCTGTTAACAGTTTTTTTTAAGGGTAGAGTAAGCACAAATGTCACTCTTTGGGAGTCACATGCTATTTGTTTACAAAGATAAAAAAATCAAGATCATGAATTCACATCAGCTTCTCATGTTGCTTTGCGCAACAGTAGCTCTCTGCTTTAGTTTCCACTACCTTCCACCAAGGCGTTGCATATACGGTTACATAAAAGGACCAAACGAAATGTAGGACAGATTAGAAACCCGATGAAGTTGCTCCTAGATGAGTGCGATGACTGGTGCGTTTGGGTGCATTGGGGAAGATTATGTTACTACCGGTGAGTGCCTTGCACAAAGGAGAGGAGCACTTCAGAAGAGAGGAGAATGAACCCCGTTTGATGTAGCTGGAGATGTGAGTATCAGGATAAAGGCAAATTGCAGTGACGCAGACGTGTAGGAAGGCTGGTTTTTCTGAAGCACCCAGGCCCTCGTAAGGTACCAAAATCAGTGGCATGATTTTCTGGGAGATCTCAGTTTACTGGGTACAGATGCTTTTAGAGAAGCTGCCTATCACACAGGTGCCCAAATGGAAGATGTGTTTCTTTTGAGAAGCCTGAGTTTAATGGTGGGTGCTGAGCACTTGAAAAATATAACCTTGGGCATTTTAGGAAATGTGGTACAGAAAGGGATTGTTAAACAAAGAAACTTCAGGTTCCCTAGTTGCTCTTGTAATAGGAGACATAATAACTGCAGAAAATGTCCATCATTTGGATGTTGATATACGGTCTACTTTCGAAAGGACACTGCTAGATAAAGTCACCTCCAGCTGGAACGGGCTGAGAGATATTGCCAGCTCCCCTGCTGTTAGCTTTACACCCGTGTTTATAAATACCGCAAATGTCCTGTGCTTAGTGAAACAGTTGAATGCAGTAAAATCTGGAAAAAGAGCCTCCGGAGGATGGATGTCCTAATGTACCGTGTTAGCAAAGTCTCTCTTGCCCTTTATCATACAAAATTAGGCAAAGGCAAACATACTTTTACAAAAATACTATTTCCATAGAGTTTGAAGAAATCAAATATATAAATATACATCTAATTCCCAAAAGAGTCATCTGAAGTCTGCCAAGACAAAGAGCTATTTATTTTAAAGACCTTAGATGGTTCTACAAATCACTGCAATTTTCTTACAAAACCTTTGTTCCTCAACTCTTCACAAACAAATGATTATCAACCAAATAAGCACGTGACTATTGTCATGACTTTTATTGTTGTGAGCTTTTAAAGAATGAGGAAGAAATGAAATGAAATAATGAGACCCTTTGGGAGTCTGGGAAGAGGTCTTAACCAAATCTGTGTGAGTTTTCCCCCTCTTGTCTGGTTTCTGCTTTCTTTTTTATTTCCTTATTTCTCACTCAGCAGGGAAAATTTTACTTTCAGGCTGTTCTGGGTGGGTGAAGCCTTTGCTGGTTGGCCCTGGTGAATGACTGGCCAACACTTGCAGCATTATTTTTCACACTGCTCATGGGGTGGTGGTCCTCCACACCACCTCCCAAAGTGCTCCAGACAAAGCCCCAGGCGCTGAGCGAGGCTGGAGGTCCAGTCTCCCATCCGTGTGCACAGGGGAGCACAGGGCCCCCATTTACACCCACTCACACCTTGGAGGGTGACTGTAGGATTTGGGAACACTGATTGCGTTACGTGTAGCTCCAGTAGTCCCTTTCCTGGCCCTCTTCACTGCCGGTCTACCCCTACATGGAGGCAGAGGTTATACCTTAACTGAGCAGAAAACCTTCCTGAAGGTGCTTATGGGCACTCTGTCTGAAGCGGCAGAGATTTCGTGCGAAGGTGAGTGACCTCCCCCTCTCCTCGTGTAACGGCCGCGCTGGTGACCGCTAGCCTCAGAACAGACCTGGTAATGCCCCCACGCAACCAAAACCCGGCGGGTGGAGGTGGAGCGGACAGAGTCCATTACGTCAGCAAACACGGATACGCGCCTCTTCGATGGGTAGACGTACGCCACGCTCCAGTCAGGAGCAGTCTCACTGAGCCCCAAGTGCGAGGCTTCACGAGGGAAAGAGTGACCGACTGTGAACGCGAGAGGAGTCACTGCACGATATGCCACTCCGTGGAAATCCGCAATAACGTGCTCTTTTCCCCCGGGTCCCGGTATTAGAAATACCCCTGCCCGGTCATTTTTCCTGCACCACACGCTCAGCCTTACAGGAAACGCTCTGGAAACACATTCCTTCTCTGGAAGCCCCAGTGATGCTGACGCTGATGCGGAGGTGAGGGGGTGTGAGGGCATCATCCCTTTTGCTGCTGGAGGCTGAAATGCTGCTCACCGGTCGCAAAACAATTCCAGCCAAGACCGTGGGCATTGCTGAGAGTAACGTGATAAGCACTAGGCTGTTACCCAGTTGACCCACTGATGCTGAAGACGCTGGTAGTCATGTACTAGCATCTTTTGGCAGGGGCACTGCCTTCGCTGCTGCTTCTCCCTCTTCCACCCCCACGCCAGCCCTCACTGTGAAAATGCACGAAGGAATTATGATGAAGAGAAACAGGAGACAACGTGGAGCAGCTGTAGCATTCCTCTGCAAGGGTAAATCTGAAGGGATAAGAGCCTGGGCTTTTGATGTTCAATATCCGCAAGCATCTCCAAGTGTGAAATACATGAACTCTGTGCAGCTGTTCCTGCTTGAACTGCCCACCTCAAGTAAAGCACAGAGCTATAAAGGTTTTACTTTTATTTCTTGTCTTGAGTTTCTCCTGGGGGCTGTAGCAGGAACACATGGAAGAAGCACTGCAAAAGGAGCAATTAGGAGCACCTTTTGTAGGGAAAGGGTCCCCAGTAAGGGGGCTGGAGGAGCAGGAAGGTGACACAAAACAAACAGTAACTTGCAGCCGTGAAAATGTCAGGATCCTGGAATCAGGCCAAAAGCCTAACACGAAATGAGTGAAATTTATTGTGATGAACACATTATGGAGCGCCAGTGGGTAACTGGACAGCACATGTGTCCCCTGTTCCTCCTATTGACAAATAAAGCATCAATACTGAATGATGAGCCCACCTACACCTTTTCCTCTGGTTTTTTTCCTCTTCATTTCTGCATTATTCTTCTTTCCTGTTTTTCAGTGTCTGCTGGAGTTTTAGCCAGAAGTTTTACTCTGTAGTATATGTTTCAGGCCTTGGGCACTTGTTAACTGCACTGCAAATCTGTTTACTGCTGTTCCTTGTGAATATTCATAAGAGAGTGTCAGATTTTTCTAACGAATCTTGCTCATGAATTTTATCCCTTTTTTTGCTGTTTGCCAATATATGCAGATAAATTGAGGATGGCAAGGCTCAGAATTCCACTCTGCATGGGTTTTTTTTTTTGATAAGTACCTCTGTGATTATTAAGAAGTTTGGTATTCTTTCAACAATATCCAAGCAATCCAAGATGCTGTTTTTAAAAAAATTGAAAAAAAGCCTTTCTTGGCAAGCATTGCCACATTGGTTACTCAAATGAATGCGTAAAAACAAACTAGAAATGGTCAGAAGGAAACAAATTGCCTGTTTCCGCAGGGTAGTTTTCTGTAGAACGAAGAAGAATAATCTCCTGACCAGGTAGCGCTTGCGCTTCATGGCGAGAGGCTAAACCCCGAGAAGTTATTCTTTCCAGCGCTGCTGGAAAAAAAGCACTTTGTCCCACGAGTGGGATCCTGCGCTGGCACTGCAATTTCCAACGTGAAGGTGGAGAGCAGAGCTGGAGGTGGCTCGGAGGTTGTGAACATCACAAGGGCAAAATGAGAGCAGTGCAGAAGAAGAGCGCTCTGCCCGACCTGCTCGTCGGGAGCTCTGAGTTTCCCTCTGCGGGGGCACGGCAGAGATCACCGAATGCACCTTCCTGCCTTGCTCACCTGAGTCCCACTGGAGAGCTACAAGACGACAGTGTGTTGCTGTCCCCATTTACTGTTGGGTTTGCGTTCATGATCAGGCCATGGCAACGTTGGTATTCCAGCCACGGGGAAGCAGTATACACAGATGGGAAGAAAATGTGTCATTTCAGATAGCTGCTGCTTTGAACCGTTTCATTCCATAGCTTGTAGAGCCGTTAGCAGTGTTACAGCCTGAAGGAATAACTGACCTTATGAAGGAAACTTGGCTTTTACAGCAGAAACTGTGCACCGAGGCGCTGACTTTTGTAAATGTATATACCTTTTTCCCCATTCTGTAAGGGCGCGGACAAAGTGGTACAGAGATGCACCTGGAAACGTGTGTACATTGAATCACAAATTCCAGCAGAGTTGGCAGAGACTGCCACGTGCTATAATTGGTGAACCGGCTTTTGGTATCTGAAGCTTTACCAAGCAATGACAGCAGCTGATGGAGCAGGGAGTGAGCAGCTCTTACTGTGAAGTGTTGAGAACAGGGCAAAATTTTGGCCTGGAAGCCCTGGGGACACATCCCCAGCCAAGTCCCATGCTCTGAGATGTACCGTAGTCTCCCCCCTTATCTCAGGGTAAGGGGATGTTGTGCTGCAAGGTTGGGTCAACCAGAGGTTGGGTCAACCAGAACAGAGCAGCACCCCTTCTTTGAGCTTGTGACAGAGCGGAGCTGTGCAGTGACAGGCAGAAGTGTGAGTGGAAGGAGTGGCAGAAAGTGATGGCAGGAGAATTGAGCTTGCAGGAGCCCTACGCGCTGTCCTGTGGAGGCTGGTATGCAGTGACAGCTGATGACTACTGGTGGGTAGGACGCGAAAGAAGGTGAGATCCCTGCCACATCCAGATGTGTAGACAGCTTGAAAGATAGATGGTGTACATGAGTCCACTCGCCACACGTCCAGGTTTTTGTAACGATCGGCAGTTACTCCAGAGGGAAAGCGACAGCGGTGACGGTGAGCGGAGAACCACAGGGGCTGCAGAAAGCACGCGTACCGCAGACAAGCCATTAGGCATTGCCACAGGGGACTGACTCATCCCGGAGCTCTGCTTTCCCACGACTGTCAGGTAGCAGCGCTGGTTCGGAACGATGCTCTTGGCCCGCTCAGCCTTTGGCTCATTCCAGCAGTTGTCAGGAACTTCTTCAGCTGCTTGGCAGAGGTTGAAATCCCACGATTGCTATTCTCAGGGCAATTCTCAAATTATGTGTTAGAAATGTTAAAACCAGCATTGCCCCCATAAGTGGATTATTTCTTGGAAGCAGGTCAGACCATGTGCGTAAGAAACCAAAACCCAGCAGTTTCTGAAGACAAACAATAACGAGGTGGTTGATCCCTGTTTTCTCTAATATTAGAGAGTCACAGTGCTAGTCTCCTAAGCTGGTACTGGTATCATCCAGCTGTCTTTCAGCTATGCTGGAGAAGTGTCCTGCTCACTCTAGTGGTGTGCTACCAAAACTTTCTCTATCCATGCGCCAGAATTACCTCTGTGTGCACCCTGTGGCTTTAGGACAGTGTAAACCTGCTGTGTAAAAGGCTTCCTGCATTGTCCAGTGTTACCTCTCTGCCACTGAAAGATTGTTCCCTAAAGCTCATGTTCTGGCATCTAGTGCTTTCTAATTTTAAACTGTGGAATAGCACTGAAATCACAAAATGGAGCTTTCATTGCTTCTTTCTGAAAAGTTTTCTGCCTTCATTTTTATGCAGTTGGTCTCTGTAGCCAAGCCTATGGTGTGATTTGTCTTGCTACCCACACTGGGAATATATCAGGCAGGACTTGCCTCCAAACTGATTCTCTACACTTTTCAGGTGCTTTGTACCCTGTTAGCTACAAAATACCCCATGTTCTAAATTCTCCATTTCTAGAGCAACACTTCCCCCCCAGACAAGCACACCTTTCTCATTTTACTTTTTCTCACCAGTGGCCTTTCCTCCAGTTCTAAGCCTAAATCAAAATCAAGACGTCTTGCTGTCTTTGGCAGACTGAACTTAACCAAAAAAAAAAAAGTTGTCAACTTTGAAGAGGAAGAGCATTGTTAGAAATGTGTTCCTAGCACTTGCTTATTATAGCAAAGCCCCAACAGTAAAAATAAATTTTATTTCTTTTAAGAAAAGGTGTTTAGATGCTTGCATTGCATTCACACAGCAATGGGTAAGCTGCATGCTCCTGGCTGCTGCAGCTTCGCAGTTCTCCCTGTTGGAGAAGGCTGTAACAGCATCGATGTCCTGCCGCCACACCAGATACCGCACTGCAGGGGAAGCCGGTCGGTGTGGTGCCCGTCACTACCTCACCTATTTATTCTCTTAGATGCTGAATCGTCACAGCCTGTTGTCTGTCAAAAAGCTCTGTCTTCAGTCTTGTCTTAAAAACTCTGCACCTAGACCTGATTGGAGCAAGCTCTAAGTATTTACTCCATGGAGCAGTTGCTGATGACATTTCCTACAACAATCAGTGAGAGATTCTTTCCATAGCAAACACAGAGCAGTGATGCTTTCCTTCCTGACCTTCCATAGTTGTTGGCTGAAACGGTAACAACTCTGCAAGCCATAAACACATCACACTTTTACCAAACATTATTGCCTTCAGAATTAAGACCTTAACATTTTTGTATGTCGTCTTGTCCCATATAGGAAGTCATTCATATATAGTATGTCTAACACCCTTGTATCAGGGGAAAAAATTATAGAAATGCAATTAAGCATAATCATTAAACACTCAGTTTGTCTTTGTTTTGTATACCTACAACATTAATTTCTCAGTATTGTCAATATTTTACTTTGCCACTGCAATTGCCATTTGCTACGTTGCTTGCTGTATTTTTAACATTTATTCATTTATTAGAAATTTGAGAGATCTACAGAGGTCATAAAGTGTGAAAAAACACCTAAGATCAGATCCAATTTTATTTTGTTCTGTGCATTTATTGCTGTCAATCTTAGCTGACATCCTTTTAGCTCACTGTACTCTGCCCATAATCTAATCTACCCTGAAGAGGCAGGCAGCAGTGTATGGAGTGGTTATAAGGATCTTCAAGCGTCTTCAAAGATTTTCTGTACTTGGACTGCAAAAACATTTTGATCTGTTGTTGATAGAATGGGCACAATAAATCCCATCCTTACGGTACCTAGAACACCACCTACTAATGAGGAACAATCTGGAGGGCAAAGAACATGATAAGAATTCATCACAAGTGAACTCAGAAATAATCCTACTGGTTTTGACTGCATTGCCTGGCATCACAGCGACTGTATCAACCCCTTGCTGCAAGTCACACATGGTTAGCTCTCCCTCTGTGCCTGAAGAACACAGATTTTTCTGATTGTGGTGTTTTGCCCCTACCAATGCAATGCAGTGCGTTCTGCTATTCTGTTTTCGTTTTGGGGTTTTTTTATTTGGTAAAAATATGTTGCACCTGCAGCCACGTGCAGCCATAAAAGCATCATTTTTTGGACTGAAACACATTCTTATGGTCTACCTCTTGAAGGCCACTGCCTGCATGTTACCTCACTGTTTTATTTTTCAAAAGACTCTGGACTGGAAGTGTGCAAGCCAAGTTCTGCTTTTTCAAATGTTTGAGATATTAAAAAGCGGCAAGGGGTTATATTGCTAATGCCAGCTCGCTCCTACCGCAGCTGGCTCGCACATTAGCTGGAGATCTTCCCTTTCTACTCTAATGGTCTGAAAAGTGTGCAGCCCCTGGGGCTGTGGAGTCGCTGCCAACCGTGGGTGTGGGTAGCTTCTGCCTACTCCGGGGACTTTACTGGTTTGGTTTTTATTAAACTGGTGCTACTCTAAACTAAGCCTGGCTATTTCTTTTGTCCAGTTGCGTTTCCATCCTGCTGACAGACTCTGCTCGTGTTGTTTTGCCTGACATAAACCTGTCTGGCTGCCCTAACGTAATCCGTTCGCTCAGCTAAGTCCCGGGTTGTTTATTATGGACCCCGTCCAACACCCACTGAAGGCAACGCAACCTTCAGCTGTCTCAGCAGCTGTTGGACTGGGCCTATAAAGCAGGGACTTTTTTGCTATTTTCAGGGTATTAAGAGCTTGGATTACTTAAAAAATGTACAGTATGTTTTGACCAGGATGAAAGGAGGAAAGGCAATAGAAAAAATTACCTTTGAGGTGGCATCTCCCACTTTCCAAGTGTTTTGGAGACACTTTGGAGGAAAAGACATGATTTGGATCAAGGTAGGCACCCAGGACCCTGAAATGGTCAGAAGATGGAGAGAGTCCCATCGGGCAGGACTCCTCACCCTTTCCAGCCTCCTCTCTGTGAACGGGGAGCCTACTCTCCATCACCTGTGTGGGCAACAAGTTTAGACTAGACATCTAGTTACCAGACAGACATCAGTGGATCCTGTGGAGACACAGATAGATCTAGGATGGATCCCACCATTTTACCCTTGAGAAATAAAGTTTTTTGGTCATTCTGATCCAAGAACATGGGAGATTAAGGAGTCAGTCCTCTAGCTGCCTTGGGAATTTCAAATTCACCTGGTGGAGAAGGGGAGTTCTCACCATAGGAAAAAAGTATCACCAACCCAGGGGAGCCTCAATTTCTTCTTCCCAGTGACAAATAGAAGAGATGGTAGATTAGCTTCAAATGGTGGTACATGTCTCACTAGCTGCTTCTGACATGTAATATTCTGTATTATTCTTCATTTTTTTAAAAGTATTACCTTCCTTGGTCTAGAAAGGACATTTTATTGAATGCACATTTAGCCACTCCAGACATCGTTCATAAATCCATGTCTGTGTCCCAGAGACTCTATTCTGACAGAGTGTGGGAGTCTTGTATAAATTATTTTGCAATTCTACTCAAGTTATCCATACAGCAGATTTTAGTTGTGACTGTCATTCATCTGACAACTTCTCAGGCAGGTTTCTGTCGATAGAGAATAACTTCCCACAATTCAGGTATAATGCTGAGCTTCCAGCAAAACTGATGATGTTGCCTTTTGAAGCCAACACACTCAGGCTCCAAAACTTAAAACCCAAAGGGCATCAGTCATTAGTAAATCTGCTGCACAATGTGATATGTAGCAACTTGCCTTAAATAAATGTAATTAAGGTGATTTAACAGAAGCCATGTACAATAATATTTTTAATGGTTAATTTAAGGGAAATGAATTTCCAATTTTGTTGTCTGGGTACTTTTTTTTTCTCCTCCTCATTTTTTTGAAGAGTTTTTTTTCTTTTTTCAAAGAGCTGTGACCACCCAGATTACTATTACTTAGCAATAGATCCAATTTCTGGCTACAAGGAGAATTAAAAAACACAATAATAGTTTGGGGTGGGGGAATCCACCATTGATAAAATCTTTTCAGATTTTATCTGCATTTTGAACTAAAATGGGAATTGGTCCATGCCAAACGAGAGGCAACTTCTGGGTTGCTCTGATTCTGGCTATAAAGCTATATCTAGAAGTGCTTTGGCCCCCCTGATTTCAGTGTACGCTGCAGATGCACCTTGGTCCCATTTTGGAGCAAGACCAAGTGAACACTGCCCTTTGTAGCAACCTGCTTTCCACTAGAGGTACAAAAAAATGTATCTCATTCAGGTCAGGTTCTTGAGACTGTTGGGTGACCAGGACAGAGGGTGTGTTGCAACACCCAGCTACCAGTCAGCTACACCTCACAACACCCATTGCTTACCTCGTGATTTCAAAGGCAAAGTAGAATGGCAATAAATTCAATGTAGTTACAGTTCTCCAGACTGTGAAAAGATAATGTAACCAACATGTAGATTAGGTTTGTTAATTTTTTCAGAGTATACTTTGAGTATACACTTTGGAGTGCATGCTGCCCAAAGTTTCGATTGATTTCCGAGAGTGAGCTATCATCAGAAAACTCAGAATCCAGCACACTGTTCTTCTACAGCCGCCAAGCTAATAGCTATTTAATAATAATAATAATAATAATAATAATAATAATAATGACAATGAAACATGTGTTTGTTTTTCCTCTGCAGTTAATATTTTGACACCAACATGGGAAAGCAAAACAGCAAACTACGCCCTGAAGTCATGCAAGATTTGCTAGAAAGTACAGACTTTACAGAACATGAGATCCAGGAGTGGTACAAAGGCTTCTTGAGAGACTGTCCAAGCGGACATTTATCTATGGAGGAGTTTAAAAAAATATATGGGAACTTTTTCCCTTATGGGGACGCTTCTAAGTTTGCGGAACATGTATTCCGCACTTTTGACGCCAATGGAGACGGAACAATAGATTTCAGAGAATTCATCATAGCCTTGAGCGTAACGTCAAGAGGTAAACTGGAGCAAAAGCTGAAGTGGGCATTCAGCATGTATGACCTTGATGGGAACGGCTACATCAGTAAGTCAGAGATGCTGGAAATCGTGCAGGTATGTGCTGCTCAGAGGCACCCCTTGGCCTCCCTCCTTCCAAGCAAATTATGAAGCAATGTTGCAATTAGACACTGAATTAAAAACTTTGGCAGCATTTGGGGGTTTATGTTCTTGGTTCTCTGTGTAACTGTTTGAATATAAAATGTTATTTCATTTGGCAAAGATTGTGTCGCAATTCAAACTACAGCATTTGATATACATCACAAGTTTTTCCTGAGCAACACGCTGGGGAAGCTCTCCTTTGGGAGTTCTGTCGGGCAGCAGCACAGCAACTAACCTTCTGACAAATGTGATTCTGTCTCTGGAAAATCACTGTCAATTAATTACAATTAATTACAGTTAGACCAAGTAGGTATCTTAGATCAACCAAGTAGTGTACTTTTAAGGAAGGCAGGCTCCCTCCACCATAAGAAACAAATCTACTTTGAAATCATGTTGTTATGGAGAACCAGCTCACATATTTCAAAAGATGTCTGTCTGCCTAATTCCAGCAAGGTCTGTGTACTTAGTATCATACTAGTTGTCTTCACATTAAGTTGCAGTGTAGATAAACCTCATTATTCCATACACAGCTTCTTTGGATGCGTTTTCTTGTGGTGTTAGTAGGAGTCCCACCTCACTTTGGCTTCCTCTAACGTGTTTTTACCCTTGAGGCACATCACTCTACTGAAAGCTTTAAAACAGTTGTGATATGGTGGTGTATTTAAACAGCTTGAGCCTGTATAGTGCAGCTCTGTTTAAAAAAAAAAAAAAAGGCTGTTATCAAGATCCTTTCTTTCCTTGGAAATTTTGAAATGCTATCTATGTACTGTATTATTCAAATTTATATTTGTGCAAGGGAAAGGAATGCACACAAATTACAGGCTATAATGGCAAACTGTGTGTATGGAGTCAGCCTAAATTGCGGTGCCCTTGCCTTTCTACCAGGGCTCTTCTCATCTCCTCCAAGCAGTAACTAAACACCAGCGCTTGCACGGCTTCCACAGGACCCGATACAAAGCTCAGCTGCAAATGTAGGGCTGCTGTGTCGTCTCTCACTTACTGTTTTGTGTTCCTGTGCCTGCGTTAAAGAGTAGGGTTGCATTCAGACCTCCCTGTCTCCGTGCCGCAACAAACCCCGTGGAATATTTGCGTTAGAAGATACTCTGTGCCTTACAAATCTCCCTCTCCCCCGGGGAGGGTAAACAGGCTATCAATTACAGTTTTCCTAGCTGTATTTCTCCTCATGAGAAAACAAAGAGAATCCCAGAAGAACTAGCAAAGTACAAAGCAAACACACGGAGCCCAAGGGGAGCAAGCGCCTGCTCCCCAGGAGGAGGAGATGCCCCCGGGACCACAGGACCCCCCGCTGCTGCCGAGGAGCCCGGGAAGGCCTCGGCGCTGAAAGGCAGAACAAACCCCCAAGACCAGAAGATTTATAAACACGGAGGACAATGCCACAAATGTGTTCATGTCAAACTTAATGAAAGCATCAGCGGCTGGATCCTCTGTAGCGAGCCAGGCAAGGACCAGCAGAACCAGCAGCTTTTGCCAGTTGCCCCAGATCTGCCCACCGGCACGATTAGAGGCCGAAATGCTCTGCCTCCTCTTCACGGTCATGTCGGTGCTAAATCCTAGTGTCGTCCTTTACAACTGTGATGCTATCGTCAAATGAAACTGCAGTTTAGGGATCAGCGTAGGGCAACATTTTGTCAGTTTGTACATCCAACCCAGAGCAACACTTCGGCCGCGTACAGCCCTCAGCCTGGCCCTCCAGCCCTCCCATTACGCTTCTTGGGAGGTTTGGCTCTCTCCTCCTTTCAGATGGCACCTGAAACTCAGCTGAGTGATGCTTTCTGTCATTTACGCTCACCCCACGTCTTGAGGGACCGCACAAAAATTTATTATGGAAGGAAACAGCCTAAGAAGCCTGAACAACAGTCATTTCTGCACCATGGACAATCAGTGGTTTTAGAGTCAGGAAAGCTGCCCTTTCTGTCATGGAGCTTCCCATCAGGCAATGTGCTTGTGGATCTCACCCTGTTCTCTTCCTCCAGTTTTTTACAGTCATAGTGATCTCCCTGTATTACACTGGTCACCCGTGAGTCCTCCCTGTGGGGCAGGATTTGTTGTGTAGTCTCTGGAAATGTGTTCAGCTCATACGTGAAACTGAAGTAGATGAGCACATTTTCTGGCTTTATTGAGAGTTTTCTTTGATGTAGAATGATTAGACTTATAAAAAACCAGCTAACAACTATCACTTTCATTTATGAAAGATGATTATTTTTTAATAAGGAAAGACAGGATTCTGTATCAAATGTCTTCCTGGAGGCCCTCAGCTGTCACTGTCTTTCTGATAGTGAAAAACAGAACTCTCTGTTATATCTCTGATATATGTCTCAGAGGAACCTATTACAAGTCCCTTATCTAGCATACATTTGCATATTGATATAGCAGGATTTATTAAGTTTTCATTGGGATTTTTGCATGAAACGATACATTAAAATAAGTCCTAAAAGAAACACCATCAATCCAAAAGTCTTAGTTTCACAGAAAAATACTGCCCCTATTACTGCGGGGGGGGGGGGCAAGGAATATCACTGAATAACACAGGGGCAAGGCATGCTTTTCTTCTTTATCAGCCTGCTTTTCTTTGTGCTTTGGAAGTCCTTTCTCCGTAGTGATTTTCACTGCTATGCTGGTGATTACTTGCATTTTCCTCCTCACGCTCTGGCCTAATCCAACACCACTGCAGGCAACGCGGGCATCGCGCCCCTGCTCAGCACAGCAAGACGGTGCTTGTGGCAGCAGCGGCAGCAGCACTTGGAGAGCAGAGCTCCTGGCTAAGGTGGCTCGTGTCCCGCAGGAGCCCTGGTAACTGGCCAGCTGCCAAAGGGATGAACACGAATGGTCCCTAACCATTCTGAAGCCCGTTTTCTCTGCGAAGGGGAGGGTAGAGGGCAAAGCACCCCCATTCCTTTAAGCTCCATTTACGATAGTGCACATAGCTTATCACAGACTCACCTTCACATGCCTGCTCATGAGCTTCCCCTAGACAAGTCTCCAAAAAGCCCTCCTTAGAGACACACATGAGCTATCCACATGGAGCTGGCTGCACAGCTTGGAGGATCACACAACCTGACGGACTTCAGTGGTGGGCTGACGATGGCAGAGCCTAACGAGAGAAGGTGCACAGGACGCTGCTACATCTGCCAGGCATAGCACATCTGCAAAGTACTGTGGGAGGATGCTCCATAGCCCGCCCTCTTGACAGGCCTCGCCAGAGATCCTCTCAGGTTCTTTCGCTCTAGAAATGCTTTTCATGTCTCCCATATGTTCACCTATAACCTGAATAGCCCAGTCCACTCAAAAATAGCTGCAAACCAGCTATAAGATTTGTTTGTTCCCCTTGTTGAAAGGAAACCTATTTGGCGAGAGTCTCTTAAAATAAGGTTTCAAATAAGAGATGGAAACCTTGTTCTAAGTGTACATTTTTTAACCATGTGGAGTCATAAGGCATGTTAAGAATACTGAACCAAGAGATGAGAATAACACCTCTAATTTAATACAAACAGAGCATTTGTGTTTCACTTGCTGGGCTAGCTCATTTGTAAGCCAGGAAGAAACAGAAGCTGATATGGGAAGAAGCAGAAGCTGATACAGTTCTCAGTAAGGACAGTGTCAAAAAACCCCGTGGGACTGAGAGGAAAGCAATTTTTTCAGGCCAGTTATCCACTCCATGAAATTTTTAGCTGTCAAAATTTATTTCAACAGAGTAAAAAGCGTTGCCTCAAAATTGGTGCTGTCATTCCTGCCATCACGGTAAGGAGCTCTTTGACACTTCACCAAGTACAGCAGGGAAGTGCAGCCCCCACCAGGGTTTCTGGCCCGAGCGCAGCAGTGGCAGCCAGCAGCTGGGAGCAAAACCTGTGCGAATGGGCAAAGGAGTGAGATTTGCCCTAAATCACCCATCGCCGCTCATCCACATGCAGGTGGAAAATCAAAGGGGAGAGCTCTGCAGGCAACCAGCCGGTTCAGATGAAGCTGGAGCCTGCGCTTGCTCCAGTGATGCACACAGGGCTCTGGAGGCACAGTTTCTTGGTGGCATTCAGGGGCACCAGGGATCTGTAAGAAGCCCTTCTGACAGAATTCCGCCTGCAAAGACTGTCCTGACTCAGGTGGCTGCTTGTAGACAGCCACCTCCAAACCTTCTCCTGCTGAATGCCACCGATGGCTTTCAGCCCAAGCGCTGGGAGGCCGAGGAGTTGTAGTCCATGTGGAGTGGAGCCCCTCCAGCCTTCCGGTCCCAGGTTACAGCCCAGAGCTAGTACAGCCCAGCTCCACATCACTATCACACAAAACCAGCTTCCTCTGAAAGGCTGCTCTTTCACACGTGCGATAAAGAGCTCTGTGTAGCTGCGCTGAATTAATATGGGGCAAGTCTCAAGATTCTTAATCAGCTTTAGCTGGCTTTTACTTTGGGAAAACTTCCCACTGAACTTCTGAGTAAGGACATAAGAATTTGTCCAGAGTAACCATTTTCAGCATGAAAGGAACGCTTACTATGTTATTCCCATCTGGCTTTCCTAGAATATCTCATCTGTTATTCCCTTCACACGCTTCTGTGAAAAGGATCCTGTAGGATGAAGTCATCTTGAAGTGTTGGGGTTTTTTTGTCCCAGAAATCTGCATATTCTTACTATGGTTACTTTGATCAGAGTAAACACGCCTGCACTCCCAATCCGGGCCATTCCTCCCACACTTTCAATACAGATTCTCTGCTTCACCGTCCTCTCACCCTGAGTGAGGGAATGACCCCTCCACCTCTCTTCCTACCTCAGACAAAAGCCAGACAGCTTAAGATGCTTAAACATTGGTGGATTTATAAGCCTCATCTCTGCTCTGACCCCTGCAAGTCTTGCATGCTGATGAGGATGAGGAAGGTGTAAATTCTTGCCATCCACCCTCTCCTTTTTTTTCTTCCCCTATTCCTTGCTTCCCCCAGCTGCCTCATCCCAATGTTCATGTGCTTCCATGTTCATCCCTTCTTCTGATCTCCTGGTTATCAGCTGATCATGGTTGTGTGGACAGCATCCCTGCCTGTACTGAGGCTCTGCCCAATACCCTGGCACCCACATTCTCTTGGGACCCTTGGGCATTCCTGCAGTGCAAATCATGATGATGATGGAGATGATGATTAAAAGCGTGTTCACCACTTTTTGACTCAGCCAGCAGCAGTTCATGCAGAAATGTTCTCCTCTGTTCCCCTGCTCAGGTCCATAGCCAGCATTACAGACTGACCAGAGGGCAGACCAGGAAATCTGCGGCCACCGTGCTGGTGACATAACTGAGAGAGCAGACTTTGACTGTGCAGAGCATAAGCGATGGATAATTAATTGAACAGGCAAATACCTTTCTCGGGCATAACTTTCTTCCAGTTATTTAGAGTCCAGATGATGTGAAAGGTGAGCTGCTGACAAAGGAGAAGTCAGCAAGATGGCCAAGGAAGCAGGTGCTCCCTGGGTGTAAAATTGTGCTGCTTAGCGACATCCTCCAGCTGGTGGATCTATGCAGTCACGTTCCTGGAGCCGTCCCGTGGGGACCCTGGGCCAGATGAGGGTAACGTGCTAGACAGAGTGCCTTCCTGAGTGGGAAAAGAGGAAAGGGAAGATCCAGTGAGCAATCTTGGGCTTGCACCAAGGACTTCCCCTCCCAGAGCAGGAGGAAGAGGAAAACAAATAGCTAAAGCAATCAAGTCTGCACTAAGTTATGAACTGGTGGCTGCAGACACCATGTTGGAGGGGAAACAAGAATTTGAACCTGTGGAAGAAAGTGATCCACATCTACAATCCAGGGCTGGAGGGCAAAGTGACAGCCCAGTGCAGCGCCCATCGGCCAGAGGCCAGCGAGCTGCAATGGGAAGCAGAAGGAGCTGGTCAGACCAGGGCAACGCTGCCTTGGGCTGGGGTGTGCTGCCTCTCCGAAGGGCCGGGATGCTCCCCCGAGACCATCACCCTGCAGCTCTGTGGCTGTTCTCTCAGCTGTGTGGCACCGTACAGGTATCTGACACACAAAACACTTGTTTACTGGTACTGGATGCTCACATTAGCAGGCAACGTTTGGGTAACCCGTTCAGAGACAACTACTTATCCTTGTTTTAAAATTAATATTGCCTCTCTTTTAGAGGTGGGTAATGCCATATGTGACTAACGGATTTGCCCGTGCAGAGAACTATGGGTGGCTATGTTGGACCAGAACATCTGCTCTCTGGGGAGCAAATGTTGAATGTGTATTTTCAGCTGTGTACGTGCACCAACCCTCAATGAAAAGGCCACCTTGCTGCTGGTCAAGTCTTCATTATCTGTGAGACATGGCAAATGCAGGGAGTGAGTCACTGCTCTTCCCGCAGGCAGGATTCTGTCCAAGTGGGGAAAGAAAGGAGAATGGGGGGAAGTGAAGGCAGAATGAGGGGACGAGGGCGGTGAGGACGGAGCCTGGGTGGCCAAAGCATGGAGGCACACCACAGCGCAGGACAAGACCGCGGTAGTCTTGCCATTTCCCCAGGCATTGGGAGCTGCCTGTGCCTAATGTGTTGTACAAGTGAGAAATTCATCTGAAGACTGTTTTAATAAGGAAAAATGTAACCTCGGTCCAAATCCAGATTGTGTTTGACCGTGACTAAATAAGGAAACACAGTATTTCATAAATGAACAGCCCACTGAAGAGGGCAGCTGCATGCACTGGTGCCACTCAATTCCCTTCAGCATCCAGACAGCAGGTCCCAGACGATGTTCCTGGGATATTTTCTGGCTATTTCTGTCAACAGGAGATAATCATACCCCTGCGTTAAGATAATGTGTTTCTTACAAGCTCTTTGCTCCTGTCATGTCACACAGGCAATCTATAAGATGGTTTCTTCTGTAATGAAGATGCCGGAAGACGAGTCGACACCAGAGAAGAGGACAGAGAAGATCTTCCGCCAGATGGACACCAACCGTGACGGTAGGCACCCTCCAGGTGCCGGGGCGGCCACCTCTGCCCCTGTGCTGGGTGGCTGGGGTGTCCTGCCCACATGGAGCAACCCCTCCAACCCACCACTCCTCCTCCAGCCACCCAGGCAAAGCCACCACCGTCCACAGCCAGTGGGGTGCAGGCAGGCAGGGCTTTGCCTCATGGGGTTGCTTTCACAGGGGTTTTCCTTGGGGTCCCCCAGCTTCCTTCCACTGTGCTTGTCCAGAGGCTTGGCAGGTGTGCTGCGACCCAGCATGTGTGCTAAGCAGACGTGTTTCTTTTCTAGGAAAGCTCTCTCTGGAAGAGTTCATCCGAGGCGCCAAGAGTGATCCATCCATAGTCCGTCTCCTGCAGTGTGATCCCAGCAGCGCCGGGCAGTTCTAAACCCGTCCTTTGGATGAATTATGTATCTGCTTTTTTTTTTTTCCTTGCCAAACAACATTCATGGTAGTGTTGCCTCTGTATGGCCAATTATGCCTTCTTTTGTGGCATCTTATAGCTTCTTTTGTTGTGGATTAATTATAAGAATGCTGAATTGCTCTTAACAATTTGTCCAGAGCACGGGCAGTACTGTTTTAAACAGATATTGTGGTGTTATCGTTGTTTTAAAGATTTTGGTTTTTTGTTTTAACGTGTCTGTTTTGGAAAGTACGCGTTGACGAGGAGGAAACCAGCAACAAAACCCTTGGCAGCAAGACACACTGACAGATTTTTAGATTGCTGCTTTAGTAGCTGAGTATTCACCCGCAGGACCTGAAAGTGTAGTAGAGGTTGAACCAAAGGGGTTGTGATGGGTGGGGTAGGATTCACCTGGAACCTCCTCACCTGTCCAGGAGGCACCAGTTAAGGTCAAAGACAGGATCAGGAAGAAGTACGAAAGTGCAAAAGGGGTGCAGGGTGCATCGTCCGCATCCCTGCTCCTACGCCTCATTGTTTCAATGCTGTGAACATTTTCCAGGTTATGAAGGAGAAGGGAAAAAACAAAGATGGATGGTTTTTCCTAAGATTACAGTGGTTGATTTGACGTGGCTTTATCTGAAAATTCAGCAATTTGCAATCCTGATCCCCAAATCCACAACTGATGATGCCTCTTGTTGTTTGGGGTCAGCAAAGGCAGACACAGATATGGAAAACTGGGTCTTGACAATGAATTTTAGGGAGATACATGTTGAATGTGAAATTTTCAGGTTAGTAATAAAGCAGTTTCTACTAAGGAGAGTGGGCATTCACGTGAGGAACTCATGGACACGCAGCTCCAGCTGAGGCACATCTGCTGTTCTGAATGCTCTTACGTAGTATGAAGTTTTTGGGGTGTTTTTGTCTCTCTCCACATAGCTAATGGAGTTTCTGGGCCTGCCCTTAGGGGAAGGCTGTCATCAAAACTTGTTTTAAACATAAAATTGTAGCATTTATATTTCATTTATTTTAGTAAAGTTTGAAAAATCTGTACTGAAACGAGGAAATGGTACGCTTTATGGTATATTTATATATATAAAAAATTAAAACAAAAAAAAAGATCAGCTCTTGAGAGAAATGAATGTTTATCTTTTCACCTAGACGCAGGAGTTCTGAAATTTGCTGCTGCAAAATTTTATCCTTTGGTCAAAGTTGCTGTGTGCAAAGCTAGTACACATACGTGGGATTTCTTAGGGACTTCACAAGTGCTGCTGCAACAGAAAGCTTTGGCGACAGGAGGCATTATGCTGACTAAATTGGCATTAATCTGTCATTAGCTAAAGTCTGCTCTGTGATCCTGTTGGAGAGGTACCCATGTGGGCAGTGCACAGCTTTGGGAATTTGTGAGCTCGTTAGAGTAACCTCTGTCTGACAGGCAAGGCTGGCGTTTTGTCAAGTGACCTTGTAGATGTTAATCCCCAGTAGCCTTAATTTAAAACAAACTAAGTAAAATAAGTCTGCTTTGCAGATGATGATTAGCTAGGTACTAATTAGGAGTCATGAAAAAGTAGCCAAGTATGAATAATTTTTTGTTGAACACTAGCTAGCATGTGCAGTAACTGAGAGAAAAAATCCTAGACTTAATTTTCCATACCATTTGCTTTGCCAGCTGTGAAGTGCAGAGCATATTAAAATAAAATAAAAATAAATTTAAAATAACATTGTTAATCAAGTTGTACTAAAATTATTATGAGTGGCTAATTGCACTCAATAAACGTCTTCAGGGACCCACCTTTGCCTCAAATGATCACAGTGATCCAGCTGATGATATATTCCCATTACATCAATCAAAATTCCCCAGTGTGTGGGGGAGAGTGAGGAAACAAAAGAGGACCAACCACAGACAGAAACAGATTGCAATACCTAGTGCTTTTACCTGTTACCAGCATCACTGGCAAATTTTGCACCAATTCTTCCAGCTGATGGAAATGTTCTGTATCTGTTTCTCCCTAATTTTCATTAGACATCCTGTGCGTAAATCTAATCCTTCAAAGGAGAGCCTGTGCCTACCTTCTTCAAAGTAATTTTCTGCTTTACTCAGAGAAGTTCTGGTCCTCTCTCCCACATCCATCACCTCATGTATATTCAACGTCCCCTCTCGAGCACTTTGAGCTTTTGAGTGCTTTGAGTGTTCTTCAGCAGGACAAGCCTGGCCAGAGCGCCGGGGATCGCTGCAGGAATGGGTGGGCATGCACTGACCAACAGCCCCTCTGCCAGGCGGGAAGGGCCAGTCCCGCCGCCCCCGGGGTGCTCCCGCGCCACCAGCCGCGGGCAGGACTATGTGATGCTGGAGGAACCCTGCTGAACTTCCAACCTACGGCTCGGTGCAGGCACGCGGACCCAGAGCAGCACAGACCTCCAGAAGCTGGCGTTTACTGAAGGTGAACTCGGGTACCTTCTGCAGTTCCATCTTCTTCTTAACGTTCGTGAAAGTAGTTGCATGTGACTGAAACTTTTAAAACGTTGCCTTTTATTTAAGCGACTGCATTCCATCTCTTTTTAGTTTTATAGGATATTCCTGGCCCAGGCCCTAATCTCAGTTTGGTTTTGCTCAGTAGTTTTAGGGCCAGGCTTGCTTCATGTCTCAATACTGCACAACACGTGTTTGAAAACATAACCTGCGACGTGACCCCAGGCCAGCAGAGATGTAATTCTTTCCACAGTTCACAAAATCTGGAAGAATAAGAATTAGCCTCCAGCTGCAGTGGACTTAGCTGGAGATAAGACTATTGTATAAACATTTACAGAGTGAACTAAGGTTATTCTTTTACTTGACTACCACTGACGATTGGTATTGTTTTAAATTATTAACTATCCCGTTCTTTATCGTCCTCTGGAGGTATATTAAAAGAGATCCATAGCTGGAGTTGTGATAGAAGCACCTGCAGACCTCAGATCAGCAGGACAGCAGGGGTGCGCTGCGCCTCGGACTGCAATTTTCTGCTTTGCTGCCATTTGCATTTGCAATCATAACTGCCTTTATAAACCTTTTGAAGACAAAATGATCTACCCTGTATAAAATAGTACAGCAAGTTAGACACTTTCGAGCGATCCATTAGCAATATTCCCCTACAGGAAGGATGGCAGACAGCACGTACTATTTCACATCACCTCTCTTCAATTTTGCAGATGCATTCTCCAGTATTAGTGGCATGTGAAAGAGGTAGCCTTCCAAATGAATTAATTCCACGTGTAGACTGAATCCGTGGAAAATACCAGTCCCATTTATCCGGCCTTCCCAGTCAGCTTGCCAAACTCTGGGCCAGGAGATGTGAAGTGAGGACTACGGCTTGTGCTATCTGCAGCAACCTGTCTTTGTTTCAGGGTGCTTTGGGAAGGGAAATGGGAACACAACCCGTGTAAAACCAGCATGCATCTGTTTCTGTGAGCACTTGTGGTTTGGGAGGGACTGAAGAAAGACCTGTGTTTCAACAGCATTCAAAGCCCTGTGAGTTCACAGCAGTGGATGTTCCCGCGGTACACGGAGCTGTACTGTTCCTCTTGCTCTTCTCAGCAGCTTGTAGGATTTTTACCTTATCGTTGGGACTTTTTGTCCTTTGCTGTTCTCAGTTTTAAAACATAGCCTCCAAGTTTTCTAGACACTGCTGCTTAAA
Source organism: Phaethon aethereus (assembly GCF_964289735.1). Classification (NCBI taxonomy): domain Eukaryota; kingdom Metazoa; phylum Chordata; class Aves; order Phaethontiformes; family Phaethontidae; genus Phaethon; species Phaethon aethereus. The sequence goes on from NC_138582.1 coordinate 23,993,390, forward strand.
ACAGTAAGGCAGAAGTGTGTAACTTGTGTAGCCGGACGAGGTCTATGTGCAGAAGTATTGCACGCTGGCACAAGAAGTGTTCACACACGACCAGGTCCCCACAGTTTAATAGCTGCCGCCACGGGCTGGGCCCCCGGACTTGTCAGCGTGTGCTCTCTTCACTGATGGCAAGCGTGCGATAATGCGGCTTAGCTTAATTTTCTTTCACTGCAGACCAGGCTAAGGCTCATTTGCGGTGTGGTGGAAGCACACACGTGGGCAGAAACCTCGGCTCCGCTGACTCATGGAAAGAGTGAACTGTGGTAACTCGACGCTGAGCCCTAATCCACAGCCTAAGCCGAGTGAGAACGTGGCCGTGGCCGTATGTCTCTCAGCACATGTGAACCCGGGAACACAGTGACAACTGGCAGGTCCCTGGGGACACGTGGCGGTGGGGAGGGAATCCCCTGCCTCAGAGTGAATGCCCTGAGCTCAGCTGTCTCCCTTGTTTTAAAACGCTTTTTTTTTTTTTTAGCAACACTGGTGGAGGTGCAAGACGATAGCGATGTAGCACGGTCAGGGCAAAGGAGGCATCCTTCAAGAGGCTGTCCTTTTGAAGCCTAGCATACGAGCACCAAGCGAAACAAGCGGAGGCGGGGGCTGGCCGAAAACCCTCCTGGGCACCCGCTACGCCAGCACCTCCTTTTGCCTTTCTGACGGTGCTCCCCCAGTTCCCCGTGGTGGGATGGTCCCTGGGCTAAGGAATCAGGTGTCAAGTAACTGGTGCAAGACCAGTGGAGAAGAATATTTTACCCGCCCTTTGCACAAGCGTTCGGATGCACTCTTTGCTCCGTGTCTCACCCAGCGGGCCCTCATGTAGGAGTCTCAAAGTGGGGGAAGGTGGTTTCCTTGGTACCGCGGGCAGAGCTTGTGCTTAGAAACGCAGAGAAACCTGGCAAGCGCCGGACAGTCGAGCCACGCCGGGAGCTCCATTGACTGTGCAGTAGGCAGATAAGATACAGCGCAGCGATGTGTCGGACTCGGGGTGTGATGTGCTCGGAGGTAGGGCTAGACCAGAAATGGCACCTTCTAGCTGAGCAGCTCTCTCTGCTCTGCACTCAGTCAGAGGCGCTGACAAAATACGCTTTTAAATACTTTTAGCATGAACATGCAGCTGCAGAAGTAGAATAACTCTGCTCTTTCTTACATATAAGTAACAGAGCCTTTTGTCTTGCCCTGGTTAGAAGCCGAACAAACAGATCCCAGGAAGAACATGTGGCATTTCTTAAGTGTAACTGAGGGCAAAATGTTGCCTGATCTTCCTTCCCAGTCACGGTAGCCAAGAAGGAAAAGCTCCATCCAACTCTCAAAGCCCAGGTGCCATTTTGCAGCCTGGGGAAGGTGAGAAGAACAGCTATGTTTTAAGCACATGGAGGGGGAAAGCAGCAGGGTTTACAAATTGGGGTGAAAAACAGTGACACTAGAAATGGGGACCGCCGCTGAGGGGCTGCAGAAGCCGCTGGGTGCCTCTGGCATTCCTAGCAGCCGAACGATCCGTTGGATGCAAAGTCAATCTCTTCATCCTTGCAGAAACCATCCCTGTCTACCACGGGAGTCTCAGTTAGCAGCACCCCCTTATTGCAGCCTGGCTTTTGCTGCTGTGGCTCCTGAGAAGTTGTTGGGCGGGGTGGATTTTCAGAGGATAAGATATAAAGCTTTTCAGATATCCTTAACAAGTAACAGCTGGAAAGGCCAGATGTGAGGGGCTTCTTGCAATGTACAGATTTGGTTTCCTCATTGCTCCCAGAGGTCATAAGTGTTATTTTAATATGTATGGTTGGGATTAAGCTATCACGTGTAAAATGCTGACTAATGCACAATAAACATGGCAGAAAAGAGCTTGGGTTGTAGTGAACAATGTGAAAAGACTAGAAAAATGAAAAACCGTAAGGTATCACTGTCTTTAGATCAGGATCTGAATTTGCAAGGCAAAACTCCTCCTCAGCAACAGTCAGCGCAGAATAGTTCCTCTGCGACAGCCCAGTCCGTGGGCTGCTTCATCCCCACGTCACCATGTTCTCGGGCTAGGGACTCTGGGTCCTGCCACAGACATGGTCATCTGAGCTTTTACAGCCTGCTGAGTGCTTCCCAGATCCCAAAGCTCGCCATGGCCACCCTCTCCATTGTGTTCTCTTACTGTGCAGCCGAGAGATGTCTTAGATCTTCCCCTCTTGCCCTGATCTTATACCAAACATGTTCTCACCTTCCCAGGGCAGGCGCTCAGGGTGCCCGGCTCTGCGAGGCTTTGCGCCCACCTCCCGGTTGCCATCCCTACCCTCTCCGGCAACGAATAACAAACACCAACCCTTGACATCTGGAGGAGCCAGGCTTGATGCACTTAGATGGAACAGCTTCTGCTTTGGTTCCCAGCCTTCGGCCCTCCTGTGTGTACCTTGCCAACCACACTATTTATTTCCTAGTATTAAGTAACAGTAGTATTAAACATTTCAAGAACAAACAGAACCTCTGGAACAATGTGGTTTTTATTATTGCGTATGAGTTTGTTGATACACTGCAGACTGAACCTGACCGGTGCTCTCTCCGCTCCCATGGTTTATTCCTTGGAGAGATGATTTCTTCCAGGCAGAAGCAGTATCTTCCATGCGTCACCATTCAGCATGTGGTGCCCCTATGCTGCCTGGAGCACCCAGATGCTGTCGACCAAGAGATAATTTTGGCACAGTAATGTCAGGCAGAAACTCTTCCTGCCATCTGTCAAAAACACGTGTCAAGGGTGTGACCTCTGGTTTTCTCCTCCCTGGGGACGGGGGTTTCAGCAGTATTCAGGGTTGGCCTCACGTTCCCCCACCAAACGGGATAATGATGATGAGTGAACCCACCTGAGAAAAATCCTCTTAAGTTCTAAGCTTCGTTTGTGCTGTTAATTGGCTGCACTCAAAGGGAAGATTAATGGGTCCTATGTGGTTGTTTGGGGGACAACTTGCAGTTCTTTTGCCACCACCTCCTTTTTATTTCCTGCCATTAGCTTATTCCCATTTCCAGGGCAACCAAATAGTTTTTATTAGTATCTGGGAGAAAAAGAAAAAACAAAACCAGAGTTTCAATCTGATAAGGATCTAAGGAAGCTTATTGAAGACATTGTGCTCCATGTTAGTCATATGAATGCTCTACAAGATCATGTTTCTTTGGTATTTTGTGTTTAATTTCCTTATTCGTGTTTGAGTTGTGTTCGTGATTTATTTATTTATTTTGGATCCCCTTAGCTTCAGCCCTGCCAGTCGTTCAGCTCATATGCTAGCAAAAGTCCCAATGAACCCAAGAACAGAGCTGCCTGAGCAACTACTAGTGAGGTGGGCTCACTGTGCCTAGTAAAAATTAAGTGCTTAATTACGTTCGGGACTATTTTTGTCTGCACATTTGCTGCAAGGAGATGCTTGACTGAGCTGCATTTCAGTATGCTTATCTCTTCCACTTGCTCACTTCAATTCCATCTGAGCAGTCTTGTAGTTAGTATTTGTATATTCAGTTCTGTTCTGCTCTTGAACCTGAGGCAACCAATACTGGCCTCTTCTGACAGAAGTACTTGATACCTTTTGAGTTTTAAATATTGCTGAGTGAATGACGTGATGGATGCAAACGTAAATAGTTAAACATTTGTTCATGTAAATTTGGGCAGATATTTGTGATGCCGTAGAGACTAATAAATTGAGATAAACCATGGCCAAAAGCTGAATGGATCCAAGTGTCCAGTTCCCACTTAAGTCCATAACCATTCCACAGGGAGAGCTTTCTCATCTCTGTTCCCTCAGGCTGTTTCTACATTGCAGTGTAGAGTAGAGATACCAAATCTAACTTTAAATAAGCTACCACAGACAGACTAACTGCAGCAGCATGGAGTTCAGCATATCCTGTGTCTTGGCAAAATTAGATACCTCTCTAGATGAATGCTTTGTAAGCAAACCTACATATCCTAAGGAAGACTTTTACAACTCAGAAAGGAGAGGGACGACTATGAATTAATTTGGTCCGCATATTTTTCTTATGGCTGTCTAGAATTGCTAGTGTCCTCCGTGTAGTTGCCTATAGCTATCGTGATGTGTTAATTTTCTCCCCCCCGTCCCGGATTCTGCTGTAAGCAAATCTGGTGATATTCGGAGTCTCCAACCAGTTCTCAGCCAGGCCAAACCCGCGGAAAGGACACCTAGAGGTGAGCTGCCTTCAGGAAGACTCAGGGCAGCTCCCGGGATTTGGCCCCGTGCTGCGGCATGCTTTGGGAGCGTGTACCCACAGAACAACACGCTAGAGCTACCCAGTAAAATGGAAGTAGATGATCAGGCCATTGGAGGAGATGGAGAATTTGGCGGAGGGCTGTGTATGTGTTTTGTGCCCCCCAGCACGCGCACCATTCCCCCTGTTATTAACTTCCAGTAAGGACCTTTCCTGAACTCTTAGTGTCAGAGTAAAGTTTACTTATGCTATAATGTATTTGTATTATGCAATGTACTCAGAAAAAAACAGATGATCTCTCTATGACTGTCCTCTCCTCTCGATAAGCTGTTCTCTTCTGTACATATGATATGCAGAATGTATGGGAGTCTTACCAACGTTGGTTTGCATTTTTAAGACTGTACTAACTAATGTGTGATACTATTGTGTTTTCGTAGTGGCATCTTAGATGTAAGATGTAAAAACTATTTAAAATTACCTTTTTTTTTTTTTGTTACTGTTCAGCTTTTAGAGATAGCACCAAGAACTGCATGTTCACTAGAATCAGTCTTTTTCAAGGGTCATCATAGCTGCACACGGGCACCAGTGTTTCACCCAGAGCATAGTTCTCGTTTTAATAGGGGTCAGTTTTGAGCCGAAACTAATTCTTCCTGAAAAGTCTAGTTTTTCGTCTTTCCCTCGCTCAGACTCAAGCTCCCCCCTCCTGCCCTGTGTGCCAGTCCCAGCCCCAGGAGAAGACCGAGGAGGAGGGTCCCCTGATCTGGGCACCCTGCTGGCCCCAGCATCAGGCTTTCTTATCCCTTAGCTCACCCGTGTGCACACTTGGTTTTCCTTGGAACAGCTGGCTATGTCGGGACAGAACCGATGGGTTCACATTTTAAGACCATTTGTGCAAGTAACTTGACTTTAAAATTCATTAACAAAAATTTTGAGGAATTAAGCAAGTAAGGAAAAGAAGAGCCTGAGCGGCAAGTTTGGGGTCAGAATGTTATTGGGGTGCTTCATATAGCAAGAACTTGAGATCAGTCCTTAAAAGATAGGACCATTTTGAGGGGCTTAGGTCTACATTTCTTGTGGGGTTTGGAGAGGGAAGAGTAGCTTGGATCCACCCTTTCGGGCAAGGCTGACTTACTCAACGGATTGAGTCTGAGAGATGCTGCTCCAGATAGTGTCCTGGGCCAGAAGACAAGACATGCTGCAGCTTAGGAGTATTTTTCTTTCCTTTTTTTTCCTTTTTAATTGAGAAAGCAGTTCAAACTGCACCTGGCAAAATGACTGACTTCAAAAGCATGTTTTTCCTTGTTATATAGACACTCGCAAAACAGCATTGTGTGGTTAAAAAGGCACATTTGTGATAGTTTCTTTTTCAGTGCCAAAATATATAAGCAGTATTGTTTGAAGGGAAATAAGAATTTTTTTACTGTATTGTTATTACTGTTGAACAAATATTGTTTTTAAATGTTAGATTTCGAAGACTTTTGTATTGTAAACTGTTTTGTGACATGGTGCTTTTTCATACTGGAATTACTGATTGCACCTAAATATGAATTATTTTGTTTTCTTATATAAATATGTAACCTTGAACAACCTTGATGGAAACCAGTGTATGGTGGATACCAATGGTTCAAACAAATTCTCCTACTGAAATCCCCTAAATGTTCTTTCCTACTAATAAACATTCTGTTGCAGCTAGCTATGATGTGCCACGCGCTCTTCCTCCCCACCGGAGCCTTAAAGCCCCACATAGCCCCACGGTCTGGCAAGCAAACCTCGGAGAAGCCTTTGCCTGCTGTCCTCCCAGCCCCTGGCCTGCTCCCCGCCGTGGGCGAAGGGGCAGCAGCCGGGCAAGCCAATTTGGAGGGCTTAGCGAGGGCTTACGCTGCGCCCGGGTGCTGCGCCGGCACGTTGCGGTCAGCTGGGCTCTCGGCTGCTAATGCCGGCAGCCAGGCACGGAGCGAGGTAACCGGGGTGGCTGGTAAAAGCGAAGGAAAGGCAGCACGAGGCTGAGAGGCCGGGTCCTCCGCGGCTGGAAAGGCCAGCTCAGCTGGCCGATGGAAGCCTTCCCTGCCATAGACGAATTTCTCTCCAGGTTTAGGGCATTTTTGTACCCCCAAATGACTAGCGCACCGTCAGGGGGGCGGGATGTGGGGAGGGAGCACAGGTGGGTCGGGTGGTAGCCGTGTCGAGTTGCCCTGAGATGCGGCTCGCGGGGCAGCAGCAGAGCCCCTCACAGCCCCAGCGGGCCCAGGGGGGTGACCTGCTCCTGCACTCCTTAAGCTCCTCCAACTCCAGGTAAACCCTGGGTTAAATCTGGAGTTGGGATTAGCACCAGGGTGCCAAAAGTAGTTGAAATCCCTCTCGAAGGTAACTGAAACCGGTGTCTATTTCCTCTTGAGATTAAAAATAAACCCCAGCCTATTTGTGGAACTGCACAAATACGGGCTTGACACAGGCTGGAGCCTGGATGGAGCACCGGTTGCAGGGCCCAGGTACCCTGCGGGCCCAGTGCGCCTTCAAACCGGCTGCATCACACGAGCTTCCAGCGTGCCCCAGCCCGCGTGACGTACGTTCGCCCCACCCTCCCGCTGCAGCCATAATAGGATTTAGCAGTAAGGCATAAAAAAGGCAGGGCTGTTAAGGAGGGGTTTATTTGCATTGGGACGATAAAATCCTCCACTTGCCACCTTCGCTGGCCAGTGCATCTCACTGTGTAAAGCCCGAGGCTCCTGTCCCAGGCCGGGGATGCGGACGAGCTCCCAGCACAGAGCCTGGCTTCAGGTGATGGCCGCCGCTGGGCTGAGCCAATCCCTGTTTCCAGCAGGACGAATCGAGCTCAGGGCGTGGAAAGGTGCCCAAAGCCACGGCTTTGCTGCCCTGTTGAGTCCCCTAAAGGTTCGGTCAAGAGCTAGAGGAGAGGTGGTTTTTTCCCCTCTCCTAGGACAGGGTCAGTTTTTCTTAAAGACCTTTGTTCAGCTGTGCCAGAAACGGCCTTGGCCATCGAGCATGCTGTGGGTGCAGTGGTTCCCACCAGCCAGCACACTTCTCCTCGCTCCTCCATGACCTCACAGACAGAGAACTTCCAACCACAGCCATTAAAGCACTCACATTTTAAGAGCCAGTCAGTAAAATGACTTCCTATAGAACACGATTAAACGTTTATCACAGGCAGTGCCCAGCAAAGGTGATTAAAGAGCCCCACAGGAGCTGGTCCTGGCTCACCCCACACTGCTTGTCCAAGCAAAGCCCTCAAGAAACTCCCCAAAACCTGCTGGACTGAGGACCTGTGGTGGCAGGGTTGGCACCTGGAGCTGTGAGCTTGTCCATGGAGGCTACCAGCAAACTGCAGCCAGTCCCACAGCTGCTATTATGTGTGTATATGGAGATAGATATATATTTATATGCATGGCATTATATACACATGGCTTTTGGTTTCTGCTGTAGGTCAGGTGCCAGCTGCAGATGGACTGGAGGCCATCATCAGGGCAAAGTGCGTGTGGTGGGAGAGGAACGGGTCTCTGTGGTTTCTGGTGCATCTGGGAAGACCTCTTCCGCTCTTGGTTAGTCAGTCATACTCACCAAGCTACAGAGTGTTTAGTGCCTAGCTCTCCTGCTGTGTCACAAACAAGCAGCTGACAAGTACTTTTCAAAATTATTAGAAAATGCCAAGCACACAGGGAAAGACTTTTTTTAAAACCTTTGGTGGCTGTGAAAAGGCTCTTAGAGCTGGATACAACTGGATGAGTTTTGCTTGGATGGGGAAGGGCTGGATGAAGCTGGCTCTTGGAGCCAGCACTCTGTTGGCCAAGACATTTCAGGAAAATTCACTTTTTTCCTCATTGCTCAGGTGTGGTCTCAGCCTGACACAAGAGAGGAGATCTCAGGGGCTGGCTCTCACATGGCAGTTTGTCCCAGTCAGGACTTGCCCTCAACAGAAGCGCTGAACTTCACCCCACAGTAAGACAGGGCTGCCCTGCCACTGCTTGGGCAGCCTCCCTTTGCAAAGGCAAATGCTTTCCCAAGCAATTTCCCACTTAGATGTTCTCGCTTCCTGGCTTCTTGTTTGAAATGACAAAGACAACTGGTGGAGAATAAAATCATAGAATCATCACAGAATCATAGAGTCTTTGGGTTGGAAAGGACCTTTTAAGGTGATCTAGTCCAACCCCCCTGCAATGAGCAGGGACATCTTCAACTAGAGCAGGTTGCTCAGAGCCCCGTCCAACCTGACCTGGAACGTTTTCAGGGATGGGGCATCTACCACCTTTCTGGGCAACCTCTTCCAGTGTTTCACCACCCTCATCATGAAAAATTTATTCCTTATGTCTGGTCTAAATCTGCCCTCTTTTAGTTTAAAGCCATTACCCCTTGTCCTATCGCAACAGAACCTGCTAAAAAGTCTGTCCCCATCTTTCTTATAAGCCCCTTTAAGTACTGGAAGGCTGCAGCAAGATCTCCCCGGAGTCTTCTCTTCTCCAGGCTGAACAACCCCAACTCTCTCAGCCTGTCCTAAGAGAGGTGTTCCATCCCTCTGAGCATTTTTGTGGCCTCCTCTGGACCCGCTCCAACAGGTCCATGTCTTTCTTGTGCTGAGGGCTCCAGAGCTGGATGCAGGACTCCAAGTGAGGTCTCATCAGAGCAGAGTAGAGGGGCAGAATCCCCTCCCTCGACCTGCTGGCCACGCTGCTTTGGATGCAGCCCATGATACGGTTGGCCTTCTGGGCTGCAAGCGCACATTACCAGCTCATGTCCAGCTTTTCACCCACCAAGTCCTTCTCAGCAGGACTGCTCTCAATCCCTTCATCCCCCTACCTGTACTGGTACCTGGGGTTGCCTTGACCCAGGTGCAGGACCCTGCACTTGGCCTTGTTGAACCTCATGAGGTTCACACAGGCCCATTCTTCGAGCTTGTTCAGGTCCCTCTGGATGGCATCCCGTCCCTCATTAGGGACCAGCTCTCTCAGCCTGCCCTCATAGGAGAGGTGCTTCCGACCCTTCATTAGGTTAGTGGCCCTTTGTTGGACTCTCTCCAGTATGTCCATGTCTCTCTTGTACTGGAGAGCCCAGAACTGGGTGCAGGACTCCGGGTGTGGCCTCACCAGCACTAAAGAAAGATCACATCCCTTGGCGTGATGGCAATGCTTTGTCTAATCCAGCCCAAGATACCAGCAGCCTTTGTTGCTGCAAGGGCACATTGGTTCAACCTCGTGTCCACCAGGAACCCCAGGTCCTTTTCTGCCAAGCTGCTTTCCAACTGGTTGGCCCCCAGCATATACTGGTGCACGGGGTTGTTCCTTCCCAGATACAGGACTTTATACTTCCCCTCGTTGAACTTCATGAGGTTCCTGTTGGTCCATTTCTCCAGGCTGATGAGGTTCCTCTGGAGGGCAGCATGACCCTCTGGCATACCACCCACTCCTCCTGGTTTGGTGTCATCAGCAAGGTCACCGAGGGTACACTCTGCTCCCTCATCCAGATAACTAACGAAGATGTTGAACAGGACTGGACCTGGCATTGCCCCCTGGGGTACACCGCTAGTCACTGGCCTCCAGCTAGACTTCATGCTGCTGATCACCACCTTCTGGGCCCAGCCGGTCAGACAGTTTTCAGTTCACCTCACTGTCTGCTCATCGAGCCTGTACATCAACAGTTTCTCTCTGAGGATCTTATGGGAGACAAGCGTCAAGGCCCTTACTGAAGTCCAGGTAGATAATATCCACTGCTCTCCCCTGTCTATCAGGCCAGTTGTTGAACCCATGTTCTGGTGGTTATTTTTTTCAGTCTCTGTTCCCGTTTTCTCAGTAGAATGAATTTCTATTTTCTTCTTTTTTAAAAGTTTTCTTGGGTAAGAAGTAGGAACTCAATCCCAAGTATGTAGTAATACACACCACAGCAATAGAAATATTATCTCATACATAGGAATATTTATTTTTTCCTTCTTAAAAATGTACAAAAAATAAAATAACTGTATTTACAGTTTATCAAACCCCTCTCCCAGTTGCAACACTATTAAGTTATATGAGCTATTTTCTTAATATAAAAGCACACTATTTATACATAAAATTTCCTTGTTTGCCAGAAAGAGGGCTTGTCACAAGCTTTGGCACAAACATTCTTGTTTGTATCTTGTCTCAATTCATAGGAAATGGAAGAGCATATAAACATTTCATAAGCTGTACATTTTAAAAGTCATAAGATACTCCTTTCCAGTTCTGTACCAATCAATAAACAGCATCTGACAGCTGCAGAGTTTAGTTTTTACTAATTGTTTGAATTAATTTACAACATTTAAAAAATCCATAGACTAAAAGAGGAAAATATACAAGACAGACAATTGATCTCTGTATTCCATTGACCAAAAACTTCATGAGAGAGGACACACAGGAATAAAAAGTTATTTTCTTTGTAGTTTACGTTGTGGTAAAAATCCTCCAAAATGTCTTAATGGGGGTATCACTGTACAGCAACAAAGCTTCACTGCAAGGATGCACTTTGTTTTGGGGATATCAGCACCTGACTGTGTAGAAAGAAACTAAAGTTTGAGATTCGGGGGTGTCATAATAAAACATCAAATGGACGGACATAGTGCCAAATCTGCAGCGGGAACCAAAATTAGAGCTTAGAAGACTATTTGCCTTTTGCACATCTCTATCAGAGCCTTTAGAAACACAACATCTACAGACACTGCACTGCTCTAATTCTTCATAGGGAAAATGAGTTGAGCAGCAAGCCACCCTTCTGGCTGCACTAGTTAAGATTCAAGACTGCTGTCTTGAAGAAGGAAAGGAAATGAGAGTTTTGTTCCTTTAAATAAACAACCATAGCAGTGCCACAAAGGGACAAAAGGAGGCAAGGCAGATATTCCAGTCCCCTGCTGAATAGTAGACATATCTTACTTCCATTTAACTTACAATATTTGGAAGATACAGTGTTAATCAATACCTTTCATTAAACAAAAGCAACATGTATATTTTAAACAATATACATGTGAGCACTTTGTACTCCTCAAGACCTTTGAATCAAGCAGGGGATAAGGCACGCCACTGCTTCAGAAGTTTGCATTACTTGTACTGGCCCTTCCCCATCACTTTGGTAGCCTGCTTTTGACCGGCAAGCCCTTGGAAGTGAACCCTGAGAGCTTGTAGCTTGCCATGACCAACATCCAAGGTTCAGTGGTTCTCCAGCAGCTGCTGCTGTAACTACAACCAAAAGGGTGCAGGGTGATGTGCTTTTGTAATGACTTGGGTGCTTGCAATGCATCTGCAGCACAGAAGCAAAGACCTCAGACCCTGGCAGATAAATAAAGTTAAGGGAGATCATCCTTAATTAGCTCTAGCTGTTTTAAAATACTGTTACCATCAGGGTAAATCCTACTCATCTTCCTCAGCCCTGCTACCTTCATTGAGGCTGTAAGAAGGAACTAAAGGCAGGAGTATCAGCTCTCTTGTATCAGGAATTCGCACACTTTAAGATGTATTTAGAAAAGCTTTCAGTTAATCTTGGAAGCAACTTTCCTTCCCTGGACAGTGCCTGACCAAAAGCTCCTAAAATGGCAATGGAAAGATAGCTCCTTAAGCCCCAGTATTTCCTGGAGCATCGCACTTCTCCCTGAGCCTGCACTGCTCCTCGGCACAGGATGCTGCAGCATCCAACAGATCCCAGATTATCTCCACCCAGATTATCTCCACCCATGTGTAAGACAAAAAAGTCCCATTAACCTGAGTGCTGGTGCTGCCAGGACAGCCCTGTCCTTCTCTGTGAGAACCCCAAATTCTCACTGTCCTCTCTTAATGCAGCACATCCCAACCTGGGCCAGCCCCCGGCACCACAGGCATTTCCTGTGAGTAGGAGAGCTTGGACGGCAGGTTTGCTGGGGGCAGAGCCAGGGCTCAACTCCTGCGTACATTTACTCCTATGCTTCACCTGTAGCTTCTGCCCAGACATCATGACCAACTGAGAGATCTCAGATAATATCCTTAAGATCTCAAACACCATCGAACAACAGAGAACTACAAGAACTAACACCCACTGCTCACTAGTCCTGCGTGCTGGTCCTAATGCCACCAGCCAGAACTATCCTCTTTTTTTCTTTGGAAAAAGGTATCTGGGCTAAGTCAGCACAGACCTTTTATCTGAGCCTGAGCCACATAGAAACAAACTGAACGACCATAAATTCCCTGTGTTCCCAGGATGTCTGCTCTTGAGCAGGGTAGCAAGAGCATCTTTGCTGGAGTACATATTTATAAAAAGATAATGGAATTACTACAAAACTCTGCATCAGAAGGAGAAACAGCACATGACAAAGGAAGACAGAACAGACACTTTGTTTTGCAGACATACATGGATTCTAGGTATGTTAGCCCTAAGGCTAACGGCCTAACCTTTTTATAGTTTCTGGTCCCACAGAAACTTTGACAGGTACCTAACACTTCTATTTGAAGTACAGATTTTAATGGGATGCTATTGCTAATGAAGTTAAGAAAGTGTGCAAGAGCTGGCAGGACAAATCATGCAAAAACATGACCAAATCAGATGGGTCAGCTAACCCAGATACTTTGCTTGAATGTAAATAGCTCCACACAGCTCAAAACACTATAGAATGAGCCCTGTTAAACTAGGCAATGTTTCTTTATGCCTTTAACAACCTAATAAAAAAAGATTCTGTGACTAAATGCAAAAAGGATTTCAGAAGGAAAAAAAAATAAACTCTAAAGGTTGCATGTAGGAAAGGACCCAAATTTCTGTCTGTCGCACAGGATTCACATACAGTGCACAGAGAATAAAATGCTTGCAGCTGAAACTCACAGGATTGTCTGCTGAGTGAGGAGCACTCTACAATAGCCAGAGGAGCTGGAAAGTAGAGAGGGGTGCTGGGTTTGGATGCGCCAGGCACACTCAGGCCTTGAACCCCTTTCCTGGTATGATCTTAGCCTACAGCTTTCTCTCTTCACAGAATTCATGAGACAGGGGTGGAATTTGGTGGGATAACCTTGTAGTTCAACTTGGGTTCAGATCCAGCCCTTGTGTGACAGACCTATCCCCACACCTCGGTTGTGGGATACTCAGTCTCCACTGGTAAAATTGTTCTAGTTTCGATACAATATTTACATCAAGCCCACATTTATACCTCACCCAACTGTCCTAGGAATCAAACCAGAATCATTCAATGGAGATACCAGAGCAAGTACCCTTAAGAAGAGTTTGAAGTCCTGTTTCTTACAGTCTAGAGGAATGCTTTAATGAGCAGGCTGCTGCAGAAAGCATCTTTCCCTCCACAGGCTTCAGAAAAGCCCACTTTGAGAGCCTCTGCTTCACCAACAGAACAGGCAGAAGTCCCTTCTGCAACTCTAGGCACACAAGGCAGCAGACACATGGTACCTCTTGGATTTGGTGACAGCTGGATGGGACACTCAAGTATCTACAACTGGGACTTGGGCACCTAAGGTGGGTCCCATTGTGCCAGAGCACCCCAGACCCTGTAACACAGTTTGCTCTGATATTTCAGTATAAAACTGGGTGGGCAAGGGTGGAGCACATGAGTGCAGATGCAGTTATCAGTTTCTCAGTACACACTCCTTAACAGATCGCAGCAATCTAGTCCTCTAGGAAAGATTCTGTTAAACCCTAAACCCAATACATACAAAAACATAGTGGCAGTAAACATGCCCACATACAGTAGTTAAAATATATTATTGCATATTATAAACATTATATACAAGGTTAAAATGGTTTCTTTACCATTTACTTACAAGTGACATTTGTAGCTGAATGCCTTACTTACAAGTCCTCATTGCTACGTGCTGAGAACTACCAGAGGTATTTGGCAAGACTATACACTATAGAGAGATATGGATCAGTCTGAGCAAGTGAACTCCGTCAGCCTCTTTCCCCATCTTTAGCACTGCACCAGCTTTTTGGCAATGACGGAGAGAACTACTGGTAAAGCGATTTACACCAGATTTCTGAAACTAGACCAGCGTAGTTTCTTAACATGTTTTAGAATGAGCTTATCCACACTAAGGTATGGATTAAAATGCTGCATTTCACATTTGCAGTGGGTCGTCTGGTTACAAATCTGGGGGCTGGTAACTGCTTGTACACTAGAGAGTGGGGAACAATAAATAAGGGACCAGGTTAACATGAGTGGCCTCGTGCTTGACAAACCCAAGTCTATATGCAGTGGATGCACATGCGCAGAATGGACAGTATTTTCAAAGCAGTCTAGTAACAGTTTCTCTGATCAATGTCTGTCAGGTTCACGGGGAATCTTCTGCTTTCCAAGAATGATGAAATGCTGCGGTTCCTTACAAAAAGGCTCTGCCTGAGGCTAGATCTCTGTCAGTGTGATCTTGAAGCCTTCAACCATGCTCTCCATGTGTAGGATGAACGTGTCCTCATTGGAGTAGTGTTCAATAATGTTGTCATCCATGTTTACCAAGATACTGGTGACAAAGGCAAAAATCAATACTTTTATGTACCAGGATACTAAAAGGGAAAGCCATGCACTCCACCACATGTGCTCGCCTCATTACAATGCAAAAACAGACTCCAGCACATGCCAGTACAGGGATAATAGGGGGAATCATCATCAAGATCTGCCCCATAGTCTTTGGATTAGAGGCTACTCCTTGCCAAAGTAGTTAAGGTAACGGACATGCCGGTGCTGGGATGTTAACCCACTTAAGCTGCCTACAAGGTGAGCTGTGCTCTAGATCCCTGGCAGACCCAGCTAGCTGGTGTTTCCCATGCTTGGTGTTGGCTCCCCCAGGTACACCTCCGTGCTACTCCTCAGCCACGCCGCGTGAGCTGCTGCACCTCCCTGGTGTGAGTCGCTAACATGGGGAAGCAGTGTGATTTGTGCTTTGCACACAGCCTGCAGGCCTAGAACTCAGTTTGGATGTGAGAATATCAACGACAACTATTAGAAGTGTATATGAGTGTTTTCCTCACTCCTTACCATAAAGTGTTTCTTCCAACAAACATATCACTTGGAAACAGTGTTAGAAAGAAGTAAAACATGAGAAGTTTCACCTGTCTTCTTGAAAGCTAAAGAAAACCCCAGACAAAACAATATCCTAGGCTAGAGTTACAGTTGAAAATAAATAATTGATTTAAAATTATATTACTACATTATTGTGGTTATTACAAGTAAAAACAGTTAAAGAGGAGAGATTTAGATTTATGGCAAGGAGTTGTAGCCTAGCTATTCTAAAATCACAGCTGTGATGCTCATGTCTAAATTTACTCAGCTAAAATCCATGTAGCAAACATTGCCTGCCTGCCTTTCAGATTCAGACAGTGGCCTACTTCTTCCTAACACTGCCGGGAAACTCCACACTGCATTCACAGCAAAGGCTGCACCTCTCCCATGCTAGCGTGCCATGATGTTATTAAGGGTATAGTCTACAAAACAGACTTTATCCAAATACATTTTCCAAACACAGGCTCTGTTTCTTCACAGTAAGCCTATGAATACTGGTCAGACACAGACTGGAGATTCATGTTTCCTTCTCTGCCAACCCTTGCTGTCTCCATAGACATTAAGATTTCAAGTGTATGGGCAAGTCTCCTAAAAGTATTTATACTGCCCAGCATCATGAGGCCCCAAGCATAGTTGGGATCTCTGAGTAATTCTAAGGGATCCTGCAATAGGCCCTAGTTAGTTAGCTTACTTACCCCTTTTTGCTCTTCTTATAAAGTTTTGCAATCTTTTCAACTGGTAGCCCATATTTCTCAGAGATCTGAAATCATAAAAATAAAAGAAACATCACTACAGACTAATGAGAAATATGAAATTATCATCTCTCACTTTACATAAGGCATAGTTTGCACTATCTCTGCAAACTTTGACAGCATAGCTATACAGAAAAGTCACTCACAACTATACCATGACTTCATTTAAGGATGATTCAGGAAGGAATAATCCTAAACGTCTTGATCAAAAAACCACAATCGTTTCCATCCAGAAACTTGGAGACTAAAGTTTTCATAGGGTGTGAGTCATCAAAACTGCCTCAGCATGTCCTACTGCTCTGCTCAAGGACTCAACACTCTTCCTAGTTTCAGTTTCAGATTTTACCAGGGAATTTCAATCTGATGAGCTGCCTTTCTGCCATTTCTTATTCTGATTTTCTGGTCTCATGGAAGCAAAGGCTTCTTTCACTGGGCAGAAGGCAGATGAGTAGCAACACAACAGGAGCTGATGGATTGATGGACCAACAAAAAAATGTGTACATTTCTATTTCTCAATGGCATTTCAAGGTTTGTTAGGCTAACAGGACCCTCCATGGCACTTCTTTTGGCTGAAAAGTATCTCCAAGGTACCTTTTATTGGGCAAGGGCCACAAACATGCTATACACAGGATTAAGAACCTTCTGTATTGTTGGGAAGGTGACTCAGTCTAGTTACTAGGATGAAAAAATGAGAACGCTATTTGACTCACAAAACACGATCTGAGTGTACAGATAGCAAGATGAGATGCCGCAGAGAAGTGTGTTAACAAGGTAAAGGACTTCTAAAATAAACCTCTTGCCAGCTACTCAAATGATAAAGCAGACAACATAGGAAAACTTTTGAAGGAAGAACTATTTAGCTGACAAATTACCAATACTAACAAGCATTTCCCCATGTTTTGGCATTTCTTTGCAGCAGTGTTTTAGTAAGTTTTTGGACGTCCATTCCGCAGTGAGTCTGTGGTGTGCTCATGGAGATGGTGTCCCTGAGCCCTCTGTCTGAGCCAGGTTTCCTTTCCAAATTGTGACCCTTCTTTGAGGGAACAGGTGTCACAGCCCATACTTTAGAAAAGGATTGTCCCAAAAGGCAAAACAATTACAGAAAAATTACATTTTTGTCAGTGATTAATGTTCTGTGGTACTCTACTGCCGACCAAAGTAAGTTTCCTGCTCTTCCCAGGTGAAATGAAGTTGCAGCTAAATAGCTGACTATTTATCTTCTGCATTATCTTTCTGCATTAGAAAACTGAAATGCACAATTAAAAAGACATTTGAAGACTGCCAAACATCAGTCACTGTAAAATCCTTTCTTTGTGTTTGTGCTCAGACTTCCAATGAGAAAAAGTGACATTTTAGAGAAGTAAATTAAAGCAGTTATCATGAAAAAGAAAATGGATAGAAAGCAATGGATAAACTCAGCAACAAGGACAGATTCAAACAGCCACAGGTTGAACCTCAAGCACAGCTCCCGTCCAGAGAGCCAGGATTCTCTAAGAGAGAGAATTAATTAGCCTATACTTGCCTACATCACCTATTAGTTGTATAATTGTCATTTTACCTAAGCTGCAATTTTGTACTTAAAAAGTGTTGCGTAATTCCAAGATTTTGAAGAACGAATAAAGCTTCTTTTACACTGCAGTTTCCCCTGACCACAGCGTACATCTGTGGCTAACAGAAAGGGGAGGATGTAAACAAGGAGTAACTGATAAGGTACACTAGACCCATCCACTCCCTGAGTTTTGCATCTAGCAGAGAACAAAACACATATTAGATTGTGGGTTGTATTTGTTACTTCAGTTTTACTCACACCAGCATGTTTCACTGCCCTCTTGGATATGGTGCTGGAGATACTGATGGTAGTCCTGATTCCATGTTCTCACCTGCCTTGGGAGAGGCCTAATTCAGCATCAAGGCTGCGCAAGCTCATATGCTGTAGGGTCAGATTCTCCCTGCTGTGGGGTGTACAAATGTACACAAAATGCTTTGTACATTTATGAGAAGAGGGGCTTCACCCCACTTGTCTTCTCACGCACAAGCATCCTCACTATCAGACTATAAAACCAATCTCTTTCACTCTGAGCCCTATGTAGCCTATGCAAAAGTTATGTAACCACATGCATGGGGTGGAAATGCACCCTACAAAGAAGCTCCATAACACACCCAGCTTATCTGGAGCAAGTTGAAGTCTTTGCTCCAAACAGGGCAGAACTGAACCCAGGGTTTGCCATATCCCTGTGTGGGATGTCCTAATCTAGTCCAGCTACTCTCCATCACAGACAGGACAGGCTGCCCCACCTAGCCTTCATGAATGCCTGACACAGCCTACGCACATAAATCCAGAGGAGGATCCATGGGCAGGATGCCCAGTAGAAGGTATCACCTACCTCTGACAAGAACCACTGGTGTAGGTACCCACACCTTGCCCCTCACATTCTACCCCTGTCTACCACCATCTTTCCAAGTCTCCCTTCCTTCAATGCCTCATCCTGTGCTGCCCATGGAGGGCAGCTGTCTGACCTGAGGCTGGTGACTCCTCTGGGGTACCCAGGTGCCACACTGTGAAGGCACATCTTGACTGCCTTTGAGAAGTTCTCAGACAAGCTTTCATGTTCTCGTTTTATTTTTTCTTACACTCTAGCTTTGTTTACCATTAATAGAATGACATCAAATAAGCAATCTCGTGCTGAACTTTTTTACGTGGTTTTGTTGTACCCCTAAATTTAAGTTTTCATGTAGAGCAATAATTAAAATGGCTCCATTTCATCCATTTTCATGTTGAAAAAATCCTTCATAACAGGCATCAGAGTAAAACTACAACCTGAAACCACAGAAAACATCACAACTGTGTGAACATGAGAAAATGATATATCTTCTTCTCTGGGTTGTTACCTCTGAAGCCTAGTGATATTGTACAATCAGTACCTGAAGACACTTTTCACTCACTCCATGCAAATAAACAAGCAGGGAGAAATATTCCTGTGCCAAAGAGGTTTAATAGCAGCTAATATACAGCATTCTACACATTCCAACATAAAACTTCCCTAGGATATTTGGGATACCTAACACTCACGCATTCCAAATGTTGCTCAAAGCGGTTTGGGACTCTAGGACACCACTTCCTACATCAGCTATGAGAAGTAGGGCTGAGAAAGCCTTGCCTTGCACTGCTTATGACAGGTGCAGGATTTATATAACATGCAGGGATTAGCGAGCTTTGCAAAAGACTTCCAGCTGATTGAATAAGCGCATTTCTCAGGAAGCCCTAAGGATTCAACCAATTATACGAAATGGCGAGCTGTGGAAGCAAGACTCGAAGAGGGGGTATGGGAGAGCCTCCCCCTCACAGGCTCAGAAAACAAGTCTCCAGTGCAAATGTGCTAAGTCCTGCAGCAGAATCTGAGAAAGCAGAGAGCTACCATCTGCTAGGGCATCTCACTTAACACCTCTTCTGAAACACATTTGTTGCCAACTCAGGGGGAACACCACTACTGCCAACTTCCATATAAAATAACAGGGTTTCTCACCTGACCCCAAGCAGACTACAATGAATTTAAAAAAAAAATCTTTATTTGGAGGAATATTTTCCTTTAATATCTCCATTGTTCGTTTTTCAATCTTCTGAGTAGAGAATTCTTTCCTTCCCTTAGGATGCCTGAAGCAGTGGGACAGCTTTCAGAGTGGCACTGAAATAACAGTCTGTCTGTCCCTCTGGGCTGCAGTCCCCTGGCAGGGGAAGTTTGTCTGTAGCACATATCTGATTGTACAAGCCACCAGAAATGCTTTCTCTGCTGGAGTCAGGAAGACAGAAAAGGCAACATCTGGGCTGGTTGAAGCACGTAGAAAAGCACTTTTGCCAACTTACTTCTATTGAATGGTCCCGTCTGTTGCCCTGCATTGGTTGGAAGGACACATACATAGACAGGTAGCTAATGAAGTTTGGTCTAAGCAAGCTATATTGAGCTCAGCTGTTAGCTTTTAATTTTAGAAAGACTTTGGGAGATGCTTGAATTTCCCAATTTAGCTCACCTTCTGTAATTCGAATAAATATGTGATTCTGCACAATGTAAAACTCAGGTACCTGAGATCCACAGAGTTAACCTGACTTTGGATCAGGCTGAGAGAAGGATTTAGAGCTGGTTGGTCATTCACCACATATGTGTGATGTTTTGTGACAGGCAATTGTTTCACTATTTTCCGTTGATCAAGACTGACTAGTCTAGGATGCAAACATGTTAAAAACCAAACACTTGCACCACTTTCTGAGATGTACTCTGTCTCTGAAACCTTAGACCTCTAGATATTTGCCAAGAGAGAGAAATCTGAGAAGGAATCTAATTGTTCATTTGGAATGGGGGTATACGAGAGAATAAAATAAACGTAGTATCTGAGAAAACAATATCATTAATGATGGAAAATTAGGAGAAAGCCACAGACTACGAAGAGTGATTAAGGAAAAAAAAAAGTAAAATCCATAAACAGAGAAGAAGGGTATGATTCAGGATCATTGGTGCTGTCTTTCAGATCTGGGGCTCTATAATGTTCAGAGCCTCAGTTTCTAAGTTCTTAGCACTGAGTTTAGAATTGAGCATTTAAGACATGCACAATTACAAAATTACATGATTCGCTGAAACGACTGTGGAGAGAGTATTTAAGAATATGCAGTTTGACAGCTTTTTGGCATTGATTTATACACAATATCCTACCAAAGAGTATAAAAAGTTTCTGAGTGTGTTCCTTGCAGTGAACTGGGACATTTTACAACAGATCAGATTTCTCTGGTCCGGAAAACATGCCACTGAGTCAGCAGCTGTGCTAGCAGAGGTATGCAGAAACCTTTCCTGCTTCTGCACCAGCTTTGTTTTTGTGTTACACAGTGGCTGGAGAACAGGCATGGAGAGGCACAGACTACTGGAGATAAAATATTCATGTTAGCTTGAAGGGTGATAGAAGGATTATAACATGCTTTTAACTTCCATATAAAGGCAAGATGAAATAGTGCTACAGCTTATCGTGAATTGCCTCTTCAAGCAAAGCCTGGCTTTTACTATACATGTGTGTTCTGCCTAACAACTGAACTGCAGTCACAGCTAACAAACAGTACCAAAAGCACAGTTAGGACATCCGTAGAATGTTGACTCTCCTCAGAGATACCCTGACCTGAATAGGTGCTTTAAACAACTTCACTAACCCACAAATCTTCTTTTGCCTTCTGCTACTGGCCAAATGTTGACCAAATAACTCAACCTTTACTGCATTTGAAGTGTCTGGTACATGCAATAAGACACTGTGACAGTTTTATGAAAGTAGGAATATACGTACTTCTAGCACCCAGCTGAGCTCTCTAGGGACACTTTCGTCCATTCCCATCTTCTCTCCTATGTAACATGTAACCAAGGCTGGAAATCAACTCAGTGCCCCACATGTCAATCTCACATTAGTCCCCCCACCAAAGCAGTGAGACATGTGGTTGCTTCTTAACTCTTCCCTCACCAAGTTTCACACATCAGCTCATACAAACAGGATTAAATGTGGAAATAGCCACTCAAGATCACAAGGAATGGGTAACAAGCAAAAACTTGAACCAACAAAGCAGGAAGGTAGGCTGCCTGCTAGGTAGGTCACTGGGAGCGAGGCCTACAGAACAAATTTGAGGCAGGAGGTATGCATGACTAGTCTGCATTGGTTCAGCAGCTGCCTCATATGTTGGAACAGGAATTGCACAAAAGCCATATGAAATTCACATGGAAGCAGTGCATCCTTGGGCGGCGTCTTTAAAAGATGGCTGTGAACACACCGATGGGCATTACAGGAAAAGATTCAACAGGCTCTGAATCATCATCAGTTCAGAAAGAAGCATTTCAGAAAATGGAGCCTGCATCCCTCTGCTTCCCTGACACTGGTTAATTACAGCCATTCCTCAAGGCTCAGGTCTCCGATAAACCAGCCCTGTGACACTATTTAATCCCAGCAACCTGCTAACAGCACTGAATTCAGAACATGCCAGCATTTTAGAGGTGTGCTCCAGAAAGCCTTTATGAAATGCTTTAAATGCATTTGAGAATAACTTCATCTTTATATTGCGTTTTATCTCAGTAATACATTGAAAGCCTCAAGATTTTCTTGCCAAGAAAGACAAACAATGTGAGGACATCGGATACTTACCGCTTCCATTAGCCCCTTTACTGTGGGTGATTTCAGCATCAAAGCATCAAACACCTCATCTGTCTCCTTCCTCACATACAAAAGCACTGAAACAGAAAAAAAGTCAAACTTGGAGCAGGTTCAGTCAAATGAACAGATAAAACACACCACACTGAGTAGAAAAACAAATATTAATCCATGGCAGATAAAATGAAGTGCTGAAGATGGTTTGCACTTTAAAAAAAAGTGATCTAAACACTGAAGACACATCATAGTTGCTTTGAAAACACAGGAAGAAAATTCAGCAAATTTCATTTAATGTGGGGAATCTAGATCTTCAAGAATTTAGACCTCCATTTACTGAAATAAGAGAAGCTAAAAAGCACTGGGGCCCTGTCACTGCGTCGTAGGACAAAACACACAAGCTAGGTCTTCCTAAACCTGCGGGTTGGCTTGCACCTCTCCAGGCTTCATCCAAAAGGCTGGGAAAGGATATGCAGAAAAGACAAATCTGGTTTGCCTTTAGCTGAGCTTTTGAGAGCAAAGTCAACGAAAAGGAAAATAGCGCTCTCTGACATTACACACTGCAAATGGGCCCGGCCAGTCTGAAAATAAACACTGGAAAGAACGAGTCTCAAGTCTTTTGAGACTTTACAGGGGAGACATTCAAGGGCATATCTGACAGGCAGGCATTTACCTGCATGCCCACCCCTGCTCGGGTACCCAAATGCCATTTGTACTTCTGAAAATCTCTTCCTCCCTCAGGTGTCCTGCTGGGTCTCAGTGGCTCACAGGCGCTGTACCCTGCCCTCTCTAGCTCTTGCTCTCCCCTCTTTGACTTGTACTGGTAAAAGGAGGAAACTTGCTGCTACATGGCAAAAGCAAAGCAGACAGCTACAAAGTGAATAAACATAAACTCTAGAGGAGTGTTTTAGGTGTAATGTCACATGATGCTGAAAAAGTAGCAGGTCACGTAAGATGTTCCACAATTTATTTTGTTCCCTAAATAAAATGCCTTTTCAAATAGCAGTGCTGCACGTTAGGTACAAACACACGCGCAGTTACGTATTTTATATCTGTGTGACAAACTACATTGGCAATCATCTTTTTTTTTTTTTTTTGGCAGGCAGAAAAAGGTATCTTTTGAAACTGCTAATCCTTGTGGTCCAAAGGATATCTTCACCAGGTAACTCAATAGATGACTTGCAGATGAATCAACGGAGATGATGGCATTTTTCATACAGAGGCAACTGTTTGGAAGCTAATTCTCAGGTCACTAGTGTAGCAGGGTGGACTTAGGCCCACTTCCAGAGAACTGTAGCTTCTTTGCCCAGGTTTTGAAAAAAGATTTAAAACATGGGCAGATCAGTCCCCTGTCTTGGTCTACAAACCACACGTGCAGGACAATGGTGGTTTTTTGCATCTTTAATTTAGAAGTGTAAGCCACAAAACTGCTACCACAGGCACACGTTTTGGTAATTCTTTGGGACCTGCCTGAGAGTGTCCTTTTAAATGACTTAGAAGCTCAGATAACTTTGAGTCACCACCTAAATAACTCTCAGAATAGAAGAGAACAAAAAAAATCCACATCGGTATTTAAACTTTAGTTTAATATGTTTACTTGCATGAGCAAGCACTCACTCAAAGCGCTAATTTTACCTGTACTAACATTTTTATTAATTCAGTAATTCTTTTCTTGTGACTAGAGGGCTGTCCTGTAACTCCTGGCTTTTCAAATATATGGACCTCTGCCAGCCTTAATAATTACAAACGTATCTGAAAGGAGGGAAAATCACTCAGTCCGAGGTTAAAGTTGGGGACATTATACAATCCAAGTGCTGAGCTTTAAACCTCTGTTGTGCTTGATATGTCAGGCAACGTTATGCTGAACGAAGGCTCCATTACAAGGATAACAGGGAACTTCAATCACTATTATACACACAGAGAGCCAGGATTGGTAAACATATGGGGGACTGTTGCTTTTTCTTTCCCCCAACAGGTGTGAAAATCCCGGCTTTGATTCACCAGGGCACCTTCCCATAAATGACTTCTGGTGACAGCGATGCCTTAAGAAGCCCCTGTCTCATCCCTGCCCTTATGCTCTGTTACTCTGACCCGTCTCAGTTAATTTTCCTGGATGATGAACTCTCTCAGACAGCAGATGTGAGTGAAAAAACAACCCTTTGTTCTGAGTTGTTCTTCAGACAGATCAGGTCCCTGCTTCAGCGTACAATGCAGACCCAAAAGTCTTCATGCTGGCATAACCACAGGGAGAAGGCTGGCTGGCCCGCAGCAGGAGGCACATCCAGGGCGGAGGGAAAGAGAATTGCAAAAGACAGGGGTGATAAATTTATCTCTAGTTATTTAAGAAATAGCCCTGTTTCACAAAATTGCAGAGTGGCAACCAGCCTTCGCTGAAGGCAAGGGAGGTGGTTGTACCTGGGAGATTTTTGGAAGCCAGGCCACTGAACTGGGGATTTAAGTGTCAATGCAGAAGAACAATGTTAACTACCCCTTTTAAAAGTGTTAACAGCTTGGCTCTCCATTGGCAAATCTGCCACAGCAGAAGACAAGCAACAGACATGTGGCAAAAATGAAACTATGGACATGATGGGACAGTAAGTCCTCCTGCTTGGGCCACCAGCCAGGTCTGAGCCCAGATACCCTAAGAGTAACTACTACAGTCTTTGTGGTCTCTGGATGGAGATGTGGCACATTTTAGACAAGGAAGGCAGGGCTGGTAGCTGTGACCCAGCTTTTCTTTCCTGTATTTGGAGTTTTCACTAATTGCCCAGGCACAAATTCCCTAGGTGACAGAGTGAATGCTGTCCTCCACAGGAATGGTTCACAAAAGCCTGATTGTTATGAATCCAAAATGTTTCAGAGTAGTTTAACATGACTCTCCTGAGACACAAAAGCTAGACAAAAATATTACTTTCTTCAAGCTGACAACTACAGGACTGGACATCGCCCTGATCTGTAACACAGCTGCTGGATTTATAATTAACGGGAAACTCCCTATGAAATCTGAAAGGGAAAGTGATTTGAAAACTCTTACTGAGAACTCAAAACAGGAAAAGGCCACAAAGTCTAGCCAAGTAACTAGTTGCGCTGCACACTTGGTACAGATTAACATACTTTATATTTCTGTGTTGGGCACTTGTACCTCCCTTAGAGGTCAAGGAGATGAAAGAATAATTAACAAAGATGCAGCTACCTGTGTGAGAATATGAACCTTGTTTTACCAATGGTTTGCAAACCCCTTCAGACCTGTTCTCTTGAAGGCTGCCCCTGAACACTTTTGCTTCCACTGGACAGTATTACAATTAGGTCCACCACGCAGAGGTGAGGCTACACACTGTCACAGTTAGTCAGGTGGGCCTGGATCCCTCACTGGGTCCTACTTACCTGCACTGCTCTGATAATGAGCCACCTGTACTGGTTTTGCCTGGAACAGAGTTAATTTTCCTCACAGTAGCTAGTATGGGGCTGTGTTTTGGATTCATGCTGAAAACAGTGTTGCTAATACAAAGATGTTTCTGTTACTGCTGAGCAGTGCTTACACAGAGTCAAGGCCTTTTCTGCTTCTGCTGGGGTACCCCACCAGCAAGGAGGCTGGGGGTGCACAAGAAGTTGGAAGGGGACACAGCCAGGACAGCTGACCCCAACTAACCAAAGGGATATTCCATCCCATATGATGATGTGCTCAGCAATAAAAAGCTGTGGGAAGAAGAAGGAAGGGGGGACGTTTGGAGTTAAGGCATTTGTCTTCCCAAGTAACCATTATGTATGACACAGTGAATGAATGAGTGACCAACCTGATCTCCTTCTATGACCAGGTCACCCGCCTAGTGGATGAGGGAAAGACTGTGGACGTTGTCTACCTGGACTTTAGTAAAGCCTTTGACAGCGTCTCCCACAGCATTCTCCTGGAGAAACTGGTGTCTCGTGGCTTAGACAGGTTTACTCTTCGCTGGGTGAGGAACTGGCTGGATGGCCGAGCCCAGAGAGTTGTGGTGAACGGCGTTAAATCCGGCTGGCAGCCGGTCACAAGCGGTGTTCCCCAGGGCTCGGTTCTGGGGCCGGTCTTGTTCAATATCTTTATAGATGATCTGGATGAGGGAATCGAGTGCTCCCTCAGTAAGTTTGCGATGACACCAAGTTGGGTGGGAGTGTTGATCTGCTGGAGGGTAGAAGGGCTCTGCAGGGGGATCTGGACAGGCTGGATCAATGGGCTGAGGCCAATTGTATGAGGTTTAATAAGGCCAAGTGCAGGGTCCTGCACTTTGGCCACAACAACCCCATGCAACGCTACAGACTTGGGGAGGAGTGGCTAGAGAGCAGCCCGGCGGAAAGGGACCTGGGGGTGCTGGTTGACAGCCGGCTGAACATGAGCCAGCAGTGTGCCCAGGTGGCCAAGGCGGCCAACAGTGTCCTGGCCTGTATCAGCAATAGTGTGGCCAGCAGGAGTAGGGAAGTGATTGTGCCCCTGTACTCAGCACTGGTGAGGCTGCACCTCGAATCCCGTGTTCAGTTTTGGGCCCCTCACTACAAGAAGGATGTTGAGGTGCTGGAGCGTGTCCAGAGAAGCTGGTGAGGGGTCTGGAGCACAAGTCTTATGAGGAGCGGCTGAGGGAACTGGGCTTGTTCAGTCTGGAGAAGAGGAGGCTGAGGGGAGACCTTATCGCTCTCTACAACTACCTGAAAGGGGGTTGTGGCGACGAGGCTGTTGGTCTCTTCTCCCAAGTAACTAGCGATAGGACAAGAGGAAATGGCCTCAAGTTGCGCCAGGGGAGGTTTAGATTGGATATTAGGAAAAATTTCATCACCGAGAGAGTGGTCAAGCATTGGAACAGGTTGCCCAGGGAGGTGGTGGAGTCGCCATCTCTGGAAGTGTTCAAAAAACGTGTGGATGTGGCGCTTCAGGACATGGTTTAAGGGACATGGTGGCGCTGGATTAATGGTTGGACTTGATGATCTTGAAGGTCCTTTCCAACCTAGTGATTCTGTGATTCTGTAATTCTGTGTTTGTTTTGCTTGTGTGTGCGGCTTTTGCTTTACCTATTAAACTGTCTTTACCTCAACACATTAATTTCCTCACTTTTACTTTTTTCATATTTCTCTCCCCCCATCCCACTGGTCAGGGGGTCAAGTGAGCAAGTGACTGTGTGGTGCTTATTGCAAACATGGGTTAAACCACGACTGCCACCTTGGAATTACATTGCTTTTAATGCATATTTTCACATATCAGACCTGCGCTCTCTCAAATATTATACTGGTGCTCCACCTATACCTGCTCTCTAGAGTTATTGATTCTGCTGTGCAAAATAAATCTGGGAGAAAAACAGCAGAATATTTTAATGCCCAGTGACTCCTGTGGCAATGACAGTATTGCCAACTGGGCAGATTCAGCTCCAGCAGCACAATCCCAGATGCAGGGTTCCCGATGGCAGGAAGTTCACCAGAGCAAAGGCCATGCTGGAAGAGGCTTGGCCTCCAGCCAGCATAGTCCAAGTTGCAAGAAACACTGAACAGGAAGGGGATGTGAAGAGAGCATCCTCCAGCTTCTCTGGTTCTGTGCCTCTCCTGGATTTAATTATTTAACATAATTTTGCCACCAGTTGAGAAACATTTTTTCTCTTTCAACTCTTCCCCTTGAAATGCTTGCAAATCCTGGACAATATTAAAACAACTTACCACAGCAAAGGACAGGAATAATCAAAGCAAACCAATATCTCCTTGCAGGCAATTCTCCAGGCTTCCACCTGGGAAACCCAGGTGAAGATAGTTCTTTATGTACCCTTTGTGGCTGTCCCCTTCTGCCTGATGGAGCCCTGACAATGTGAATTTGGTCAAGGCCTTGAGTCAACAAGATGCAAGTCTGTGGTCAGTACTGACCTCACATAATTACTTGAAGATTTAATTAAAAGAAGAATATGTTCACATTTATTCCAGGAAGATATCAGTCTCCATCCTTGTAATCTTATATGCTTCTCCTGGTTGAAGCACACCACCCTAGCCAACAGAGAAACTTTGCAAATGCAGGCTTCTAGGAAGTTGGTTCCATATATCTCAAATGAGTCTTACATATGGTGCAACTAAGAACAACTGAGCTCACTTCTGTACCTTATTGCTTTGTTTTCTCACACACTAATGGGTAAACCTCAAAACATTTGCAAGTTTGAGTTATATAAGTTGTTCAAACCCCTGGAGCCTCCAATAAACTTACATGACAGAATTCACGAGACTGAGGGAATGGCATATATTCTCCAGAGTGTTTAACAGTGGCAGTGTAGGAAGCTATCACCTATAGCACTGCACTGGAAGTGACAGTACACAAAGCAGATTTTGTGGACAAAACCACCATCTGCTCATCCTTTACCTTCAGCTCAAAGTTTAACAGCTCTACCTAAACCATTGCTTCAATGTGACTCAACTTACACTTCACTGTAGCAGACTGGAAAACAGGATTTGGACTGGTATAGGATATGAAACACAACTGTGATAATATTCACTCAGGGCAGTGAAAACAGTTAAGGGAAACAGTTAAACAAGCTCTTGAACAATTCAGTTAGGTCTGCTGGAATATATCTCTCCATGCCTTATATTTCTAATTGCGTAGGAAATTTCTGAGATTTTATTCAGGCTAATCTCACTCTGCAGTCAGCAGGAGCTTGCCTGTGTAAGGTCTCTGTATTTGACCCAGTGCATCTTGCATATTTGCTTGTGATCCCAGTCGGAACAGAAAAGATGAGCAAAAGTTAAAAATAGACAACCACAGATTTGCTACTGGAACATTTACGAACTACATAGCTTGGCCAAGGATCAAGAAACCTTCTAGCTTTTTTATATTTTATATACACTTGTGTCCTGATCCCTTCTTGAGATAGCACAGTCCTTTTTCTTTTCTGCTTTTAAATCATTATTAACATTTGTTAAAATGCCTCCTTGTATACCAGTAGGTGTAATGATATCTTCTCCCATGTACCCCACATTTCACTAGCATCAAACAATTGACATGGTCTGAGCCACACCTGCTGTTCCCAGCCTGAGGGCATGAGTTCCAGAGCATTATTTTTATGTGTTATGAATTGACTGTTACCTCTTTTCAGGCCTTCTTCTTTCATTTGCTTCAAAGGGGATGGACCAAACTCCTCCTCCACAGGCCGGAACATCCTTTTGACGAGGACACTGCTACTGGAAAACACACAACAGGGACCACGTCACAGTAAAACTGTGCTCTCAACAGTAGAGGAGACAACACCAGCAGTCATGACTCACTTTGGCAAAAACCCCACTAGCTACTCAAGTAGCACCAGACCAGAAACTGTCAGGATTTAGCTTTTGACACTTATCTGAACACTCCAAGTCTCTCAAATTGCCCAGACTGACTGTCTGGTACAGGTGACAGGAAAATATGCTCCAATGTTACACACTATTTTGAAAATCCCAACAGCCCTTAACTGTTTAAATATTGAGGGAAGGAGGGTGGAGAGGAAGAAACAGCTAAGTAAAGGAGCTGGACCCACATTTATACATCGATTTATCTCCTCTTTGGGGTCAAGGAGACAGCCTCGGGAAACACTGGCAATATTTAAAAAATCCAAGACCATACAAGCCAGCAAGTTCAAAAGGAATAACATGCTGTGCCAGATCCCCCGAAGCTGTGACACACTCTGCTGGGGAAGCTGAGGGCACTACAGCTGCCCCCTCCTCTCGGAGTAGCTCTGGCAGGACTCAGTATCTCCTTTTAGTCTTGGAGGAGAGAACTGAAACCAATGTGCTTGGTACCTCAGAGTCCACTGTGAGCCTTGTGAAGAACACTAGCTTCATAAAAGAAACAAAAAGGGCCTCGTGTTTTCAAGTCAGTGTCAGCTGCAGGTGCCCAGCCATTCCCTACCACTGGCCTCTCTTTGCAGGCTTACGTGAGTGCAATTGTCTTACTCCAAACTCTCGGATCTGAGGGTGCTCACTTGGGATTCAAGCAACTTATGAAGTATGGGGCTTGCACACATTACAGTTAATACAGGCTGAACTTCAGCCACACACACTAAAGCCCCTATTTGATGACATCTCCAGCTATTTTAGGGACTTTCTGCAATTATTCCAGCCCCTCCAAAGCCAGATAGGCAGTGCTCCCATTTCCAACCTTCCCCCTGCCCAGGATCTCTTTCTGCTCTTCTCTCTGGCGCTTGGGCATTCTCTCCACAGTTCCTGTATTTGTCACATACACACAAGTTCAGTGCTAAACAGCTTTCAGGAATGCAGTGAAGTTCAGTGCTCCAGTAAAAAATTCCTGGGTTTTAAATTATTTGAGCACCCTTATATATATAAAAGGCACTTTCTTATCAAATATATTGTCCTGTCCCTTTATTGAACTTTATGGCTGTTTAAACTGTTTTACTTGGAAATGTAATAAAAAACAGATATAAAGCAGACAGTTTGCATGAAGGAAAAGAAAGTTATCATCAAAAAAACTCCCTCTAACCAGTTCTACATGTTATTCACCTACTGTTAGTGATGGGAGAACATGAGAAAAGGGGGAAAAGGGAATTAGTTTTATCTGATTTCATGTTTTGTGTCTGCCTTCTATGAGTCTGAACTGCTAACTGCAAAGGTTGTGAAACAATAAATATCTTACCCTTCTCTCTCATCATCTGTATTATAGTAAACCTGGAAGGGTGGAAAAAAAAAAATTATTCCCAAAACTCAGACACTTGCTTAACAGAATGACTTCAAAAGGGAGAAAAGGCAACAATTGGTTTGCAGTTTTTTATCTTTTAAAAATTCTTTTCCTTCCAGAAAACGCAAACATCTCTAGTTCCAACTGTGATCTGGAAAAAGCATGGCTTAGAAAAACTGCTGTTGAATATCATCAGTGGAAATATATCAAAGCATTTTGACAAACATTGCCCTCTCCCTGGTTTATATAATTTTCCAAATTATTTTATAATCCTGTAAATCAGATCACTACTCACCTAAATTACCCCTAATACAATTTAAGCCACAACACTCACAAGCTTTTCTATATATTTAATACTGTCTGAAAATCTAATTAAACTATAAAGACCAACATTAAACTACAGGCCTAATGGAAATACAATTGCTAATGGTACAGCTGAACTCTTGCACAGGCTGCGGGCAGACGCGCAAGTCCAGACCATTGTTTTGTGTAAATCAGTATAGCTCAGAGTCACTGGGACCAAATTTACAAGAGCAGCAACCGTGGCTAACAGTAGCTGGGAAGATACAAAATCAGTCAGTTGTCAAAGGCTTTACAGAACAGTCAGCCAAATTCCTCACAACGTGCCTGCTCTGTGGGTCCACACCAAGAAGTGCCCCAGCACTCAAGCTGTTCAGTTAGTGTGCAAGCATGGGGCGAAGGGAGGGCACCGGAGCAGAGCAAGGCACTCGGGCAGGCTTCCAGTGCTTGTGCTGGCAAGACTCGGCACACTTGGCTCTCAAGGGGAGCCTTCACTTCTGAACCTGCACAGTGCAAATAGCTCAGAGGTGCATGTGTGTGCGCAAAGCTGAGGTCTGTAACTCGTTCTATCACCAGGACCTGAAAGTGGCTACACTTTCATAATAAAGCATTCATAAATAATAAATTATTGTCATAATAAATCATTTTTATATTAAGTAATACACAAAACAATTGCAAAGTTCAGGATAGCAAGAATGCCAATACTGCAACCTATACAAGCAGTAAAAGACAGAGTTGGACATTGCCTAAGAGCTAGCAAACTGGGGTATCTTCCGGTTAGTTTAGAAAATTATTTACAGGATTACGTATATTAGGGAATGTTTCTACCTTCTCCTGTTTTGAGACAAATCCACATTCTGTTTTGAAAGCCATGAGGACAGAAGGCACCCAGCACTGATATGTGAGTGGGTGTCTTTCCAATTTTGGAGAGTAAGTCAGTGACAGCTGTGATTGCAATGTCTGTGCTCTTCGTGCTTTGCTCTACCACAATTCCCACTGCGTTAAAATAAATGACAACTCCAACACCCAGTGTCATTTAATCTTCATTATTTTAATATTTTTTGCAGCAAGAAGTGTATAAAATTCCTTTATTTTGTCTTTATAAACTCATGTATAAAGGTCTTATTCTACTCTCTGAGATGTTAATAAATAACAGGTTCATATTCAAAAAATTGTCAGAGCTGACCCTCCAATTCAGGTTTGCAATTTCCCAGCAAGCAATAAAGTAGGTCTTAGAAGGTTCAAGTCAGCAAAGACTTCCTCACATTTCCTGGTGATAATGACTCCATGACTTCTGCACTAAGCCAGTACTAAATATTAACATTAGCATGACAGATTTTTACTTTGTAGAGTGAAAATATTTTCCAAGGAATTCCCAGATCTCTAGGTGATGCTGACAGAAAATGGGCAGTGGTGTTTAGTGAGCTTACCCTTGACCTCCTTACACATGTAGAGCTTGGTCTTTGTTTTCACTTGTCACAGGGAGGGGGACCTCTGCTACCACAAGGTGGCACTTCATTTCATCAAGCCAAATAGCACATTCAAAACCAGACTTTCAGTCACAAATCAACCTTCTATTTCAAAATTCTTGACTATTTGTTCCATTCTTTCTTCCTAGCAAAAGAATGTCAAAACCGTAACAAACACAAACTAGTCAGTTGTTAAAGAAGTATAAACTTCTTTTTCACACCCAGAACTCGGAAAGGCAGTTGTTTCTTGTAATGTCTTTTTGAAGTGACTCACCAAAAGCTGCATTTACCAATATGAGAGCTGAAACCAACGGCCCCCAGGAACTGTGCTTTGTTTTCCTAAAACCTGCTTAGGACCACACACGGCTGGACGGCAGGTGGGCACCGGCTCATCTCATGATCATTTCCTACCTGTCCAGTTCTTTGTAGGTTTCCAAAGTGAACATCTGGTATGAAGAGAACTGGCTGAGAATCCAGGTCAGCCATTGTTTTGAAGAAGGTGATATCACTCTTTTTTTGCAGAGGGAGTGCACTCAACTTCCCTTCAGCTGCTAGGAGGATTACAAAGCAACGTGGTTACGAGAGGAGGCATATTAAGCGTGATTTAGCCCCAAACCAGAAAGGTCCATCTTACTCACAGTTATTACATGAGGCTTGAGATGCCTGGCCTTTGCCTTTCTTTCTGTTCTGCTTCCTCTCTTCATCTCGGATTTTCCTTTCTGCTCCCTGATGCAAAAAAGACAATCCACAGTCATTAGCCAAAGAGGCCACTGTGAGCACCATACTCTGCGAGGCCTGGAACTACAGCAACAGACACATCAGAAATGCCGAAACAGAAACTGATTATTCCATTACGGATAAATCTGTCCAGGTTGTTGGGAATGTGCCAGCTCTGGATTGATCATCTGTGCCTGAAACTCAGGCTGGCACATCCAAGAGCCTCCAGGGCTGGACACAGCAAGAACATATCTGCATGTTGGCTTGGAGGAGATGGGATAGACAGCTCAGGCAGCATGCAGTCCGTAGGAGGGCTGTTGCCACGACAGCTTGTGCAGAGGGCACCCTGAGCCCAGCGCCTCTGCGATGGACAGAGTGCTCAGGCCAAATAACTTGCGTAGGTACTGACGTAAAACACCTGCAGGATTGCTATCATCTTAGATCATGTCTGTGCTAAGCTTTTCCCTAAACTCTCCTCCACCCACCTTGTCTGGGGGTGGCATTGCTCCACTGTGGCCAGCTTTGTAGAGGCCTTTGAGATGTGCCAGTGCAAGAAGGCTATGCTGACAGCTTGCCAACAGTGCAAGGGCTCTTACAGAAAAATATAGGCATTTCAAACAGGGAGAAGCCCTCCAGACACTGGAAAGCAATGTAGCGCTGCCCTATAAGGCCCCAGGAACTCCTGGGAAGTTGCAGGCTTCTGTTATGTAAATACACTCTCAACAAGTTTAGAAAATAAAACTTGTTATTGACATAAAAAGCAGCAACACCTCCTTTGAAGTTCTGCTAGTTTACTTTATAAATAAGAATAGTCATGTTGTGAAGGGCATTAAAGATCCATATGCTCCCAGACAGTCAGCAGGCAAAATTAATGTTTCTTTCCAAATTAAAATTAGAAGTTTCTTTAAAAGAAAGAGGGGAGGGGGAGGTAAGTAAGGAAAGACAAAAATGTCCACTCAAGATGGCAAATTTCACACATGAGCCAATGAACGAAGCTTGAAAAGAATACAAGGAAAGATGTACTCCTGGCTGTGATCTATCAATAGATTTCCAGAGGTTGAAATAGGTGGCGGAAGAAACATTTTAAAAATCATGAAGGTGTCTAACAGAAACACTGCCTCCAGGCTCAGGTCCCAATTCAGTTGTTACTGACCTCAACCACAGAAGACAAGGGATTCAGAGTTGTGCCTTTATCAAAACTGTTTCTAGGGGTACATCTGTATCTTTAAAGGCCACCTGTTCTTTGACAGAAAGGAGCAAAAACATGCCTCACAGCCCCTGTCCTGCAGAAGGCACATCCCCGAGAGCCCTGGGCTGCACAAAGTGGCTCTGCCAGGCAGCCACAGCCCTACCTGCCGCTCAGTGCTGCCGCTCTGCTGCTCACAGGTAGCAGGGTGAACCTCGAAACTCATCCTGTACACAGCAGCAAGCACAAGTTTCTTAGGACAGCAGAAACTGAGGGGGACTCAGCCTTTTATTCACAATGAAGAACATATGGTTTGATGATTTTTCTTTGATATTCTCTGTTAACTATGAACATGGTAAAGCTTCACAGCTTTGTCTTAATTCATTCAAGGCAAGACACCCAAGTCATTTGGGGTGCGGGCAATCTCTGAGCAGGGCAGCCGTTCCTACCTGGTAGTGCTTATTTGTGCCACAGCCACTTTACAAATGCAGCAACTGCAATACCCACAAAACTACCTACCAGCCCTTCTCAGCTAGGAGCATCCCACATGGCACAGGGCAGGGGCCACCCAAGCCTACACAATGGTGCATTTCTGCTGGACAGTTTTCACAGCTGAGCCATCTGACACATCTCTAATAAATCAGAGTTTGCATATCTCTTCAGGACAGAAGAAGAAATAACTTCTCATAGGTGACTATAAATTAGGCTCTCACCAGTCAAATAATTGAATGAGGTTTTTTCATTTTTTCATTGATGTCTGGACTTCATATAAATGCAATGAGTATTTCTGTTACTAACCATTAACAAAGTGCAGCCTATGAATTTCAGCTGATTCAAAATATTTTTCTTCCAAGACTTCAGCTCATTTAAGCTTATGTCTTGCATTCTAGCTCCAGCCTAACAAAGCCCTTACCATCATATAAGGACCACTCCCATCACCTTTATGAAGTTCATGTATACACCTATTTCTAGTTCAAGGCCAAAGCGTTCCACATCTGGTAAGACAGGCCCACAGACTTCAGCCGCCTTCTCTCTAAAGCTGAAGACTAATAGTGTATTAGAGCTGCTCAATACCCTATGACAATCCATTTTCTCTATGACAATCCATACTGAAGACAAGAGGGCAGGAACTGCATATATTCCAAAAAACATGTAGTTTTTCAGAGCAAAGACAACAGGATTCATTTATTTTATTTTGGAACAATGTTATGGTATTTGCCAAGTCAAATGCCTCTGCTTCTTTTCAGCAAGGCTAATCACATATAGAAAATCAAAATATCTCTGAATTCTCAGCTCCTTCATACACAGTGGCTAAAGCATCTTGCAATATATAAATATAAATAGGCCTGGTAGCAAGTTTCCCTGACAACCTACTTAAGGAATAAAAATTATATTCTTTTATCCTATAGCAGCATCAGTGATCTGCCCGTGATAAAAAGACTGCAAGGGCAGAGAGAATTAGCACTGAGAAAACAAGGTGTGCACTGTAACACTTGCTTTGAAGATTGCCTACTGGAAAATAAACAGGAACAAAAGATTGGAGAATGAATAGGGAGCAAGCACATGATTACAACCTTTGCAGCCTTTATCTCCATACATTTATGTCACAAAGCACACATTGGATCTGAGTTGGTGTTGCTCGCTAGTTTATATGCAAATGAATACTAAATTTAAGTAACTGCCTGAGTAAATACTAAAACATATATAATATGTACCACTTAGCTAAATGCAGTTTTATTTCTTCAGGGATACTCTTTCCACAACAGCTATGCCGTGTTTCAGCTGGAGGACATGAATTTCTCAGCAAACGTTTTTCTTAAAAACTGGACACCTCTACCTGTGACTTATCCAAGTTAATACACAAACACATCTGCTGGTCCTAAAGAGGCACCATCACTGCAGAAAAAAAATCTGTTAGAATACTGTCAGGCGCAGGAACAATTTTTCTTCCACATTTCAAACTAAGATATGTTTCAGTACTTAGGCAGGAGGAATTTACTGTGCAGTTCCTCTGAGCCAGGTGACTGTAATAAATCTAGCCCTTTTCTCATCAGCTTCTCTTTGGGGTTGTCAGAATGGAGCATAATGGTGCAATACACACTTCTTAAATGTATAAAAAGTATTATACGTTTGTTGGTTTGGGTTGTTTTTTTTTTTAATGGCCCCATAATACTTCTTTAATTGATCATGACAAAGAGGTGGGCAATAATTGTCTCACCTTCACGGCCTTCCCCAAACAGGCAGCAAACCCTCTCTTTGTCACTAGAGGGCGAGTCACAGACTCGACAGAGAAACTGAGCCATGGACCCTCCATTTGGCACTTCTGCAACCAGTGCCAGGGTTTTATTTTGGCATTTTGGAAAGATGAGAGTACCCAGCCCCACCAGCTACCTTCCTCTGAGTGTGACGAATTCTTCCAGTGCCATCAGCAAGTGGAAATTCTCCAACCACTTCTTACTTACAAAAGCACCGTGACAAACGCAGGTCGGTAAAGATACAGCAGGTAAGCGCGGGGAGAATCAGGCCTCAGTCTCCTTCCAAGTGCCAATTAGCACAAACTGTCATGTGAATTGACCTTAATAATTTCCATTCATTTTCATTCATTCAACTCATTTTCAGCCCTGCATTAAGTTAAAAAGCTCTGTGTGCATGTGTGCGTGTATATATTTATATTATACAGATATCTATCCCATTATCGATACCCTTGAGCCCTCCAGTTCCCACTTTCAATACAGTTTTGATGTGGATAATGCTTTAACTACCCCTGTGATCTTTTCTTCTACTTTGAGACAGTTTTGATTAAAAGACTCAACATTCATTTCCTGCTTTCTAGTCTGGGTATTTGAAGTACCAATTAAGCCCATAGATGCAATGAACATGTACTATTCAAAATCTCCACCAGTTGTGTCTACAGGTCACCCTTGATGAGTTTTGCTCTGAATTTCCTTCCTTTTTTTAAATAATTCAGATTTTTCTAATTGCTTTTCAAAAACAGGTAGATAAAAACAACTTGTTACTTTGATATTTACTGAGTTTTTAACATCCAGCTGCAGCTTCAAATCTCAAAATGTTTGACATTCAAAGTTACAATTAAAAGCATAACATTTTGACTGCAAGAAGACCTCAGTGCATACATTTACATTCATTACTTTCAAAGTTTTTACTCCACTAACACAACTGACTGATTAGCCCTCAAGATCCCACTGTCAAGACAGCAATAGGGGAATGAACTGAAAAAGGGGAAGGAGCAGCAGCACAGAGACCTGGAACAGTTGAACTCTTACCCTTCCCATTAAAAAGTTAATGCTATGTACTGCCTGGGGCATGGCCTTTTGCCTTTCTATTCCCACTTGTAAGAAGGCAAGACTAATTTGGATACATTTCCGAGTCCCTTAAATAGATGTAGGCTCCTCAATCCCTGAACCTTGACTAGAATCCAGGCATCAGCTCCCCACTGGAAGATAATTCCCAGCAGGGTTAAAGTCATCGGCTGGCAGGCGTTAAACACAACTGAAATGTGGTCACATTCACATCTAAGAATCATCACTGAGATAACATTCCTGAGCAACTATTTCTACTCAGTGATACATATAGCTGACCATGACACTGTCAGACTCACTAAGGCATGATCTATGTTTTGGTGCTGAAAAATCTTACCAATGCCCACAAAGGAGTGGGGAAACACATTGTAAAAGCCAAATTTTGCAAAAGAGGGAGTGAGCCAAAAAAGGAAAAATACATCGTTACTGAACTACAAAATGGGAATGGCTAATACAACTTTGCAGTTCACTTTTAATAAGAGGATCCTAGCAACATAAAAGTCTCATTGAAGCTTCCAAAATAACGGTATGTAATCAAGGCAGGGGGGAACCCATCAGCTGCATCACTGGGACTCAGTGTTTTCCACTGTATCATAACACAGACCTTAGTAGACCTTTCTGAAAGGTGCATTTCTCTATCAGAGACCATTCCACAAAGTTTACACGATACCTATCCCATCTGTTAGAGCCAGATGGGATAATATCATCAGACTGGCACTTGTGTGAGCCTATGGTCAGCACTGAGCTTCCAAGTAGAGATCTATATGTCTGTGCTTTCTATTATTTTTTTTATATTCCTGTATCATGACCTATAACATGATGTCCTTAAACAATCCAATCGTTGCTCACAAGCTGAGGAATCAGAGCCAAAAAGGCTGCAAAGCAGTAAGATAATTACATGATAATCTGTTGGATTTATGATATGGCTGGTCCAAATTCTACCATGAAACACAATTCTTTAGAGAAAGAAAAAGCATTTAATTAGGTCTAAAATACAGCAATAATAAACTGTCTAACAAGGTTCCTCCTCTATCCACGGTAATTGGGCTTTCCACTTACCTTGTCACAAAAAACCTTGATCTGGCAGTAGGCTCGGTGGATGGGTTTATTGCTGCGGTTGTTGTAGCTGTATGTATCGATCTGAATCATCAAAGGAAGCCCTTTTACTCCTTTTTGTGAGGAGAAGTCTGTGCTCAAGCAGTTCACTGTGATGAAAATCTGTGTACCAGAGAGATTACTTTTAAAATGTGGTGCAAACAACTATTAAAATTCTGGAAACACATGACAACAACTGGGAAAATAAAAGCAGATACACCCCTCCAAAAAGAAGATTTTAATTCAGCTACGATCCACACTCTGGCAATTCACACATTTATTCTCCACTTCTGTCATAAGTCCAGCAAAGATGCTCCCATGCTGTGAAGGACAAACTTTTAAGGTGCGTATCAATGCTTCAGTTTGGATCAGGAGCTCACATTTGAGGTGAATCATTTGATTGTCCCAACTTACCATGCTTTAGTTCACACCACAGAGCTCCAGAGTGCATAAGCTGGATTCTTTCTGGAAGAGCCAGATCAGATGTGTCCTAGGAGCACACCTCACATGCTCCAGCTGCTAATGGTTGCTCAGTCTGTGGGATCAGACTAAAAATCTGAGATAAAACATCCTAAAAAGTGTCTCACATGGATGTCAGGTCTTTAGTCCTGACTTGTTTCACTCTAGAAACCTGCTCTGTATGTTTGCACTATTTGTTAATAGAGACATAGGAAGATCATCTTGCATCATCCTTTCCAGCCATATTTTGGTCTGGCTTGTTCTTCTGACAGTTCACAATTTAAATTCAGTGTGGCCAAAGACAAGTTCTGCACCCCTCCAATTCTCTTCACACTCTCAGCAGCAGTACCCCTTCCTCCATTACATCACCAGATACTCCTGGTCTTCACTTTAAGCGTCCTTCACTATTTTTCTTCAATTTCAAAAATGCATCTCATCCTGTCTTTCAAACTGGGAAAGAGTTTCTCAAACATTTATA
Source organism: Phaethon aethereus (assembly GCF_964289735.1). Lineage (NCBI taxonomy): Eukaryota > Metazoa > Chordata > Aves > Phaethontiformes > Phaethontidae > Phaethon > Phaethon aethereus. Next base: position 24,033,195 of record NC_138582.1, read on the forward strand.
AAACTACTCCCTACCTCTTCTCAAAAGTCCCCTTTGCCATGTAGCAGCCATGCAACTTGACACTGCCCTTGGTTCCTGGCAGGCGCTGCCTGCCTTTTCAGAAACCCGTCTGTGCTTTCCTTCTACGCCTGCTTATGTCTGTTGATAGCCTCTAGTCACCTCCTGCCCTCTAACCTCCATCGGTTCTATGGGACAAGGTTGTGTCTCATGGCCACGTACAGCACATGGCAGAAGGGTCTCCCATCACCAAGTCTGCCAAGGACTATTTTGATGCAAAGCAAGCTTTGTGAACTGAAATATCACTGATACCTTTCAGTCAGAACAGTATGCATCAACGTTGAGAGATGAAACTCTGTTAAAAATCCACTTGTTCTTCCCAGTGATGAATACATGCATTACATAGTAATTTGGGCCAATTATTTGTTGATGTGATTCCATTTTTCACTTTTCCTCAGTTTAAAAACAACTACAACAAAACCCCAAAACTGTGAACTTTGGAAAAGGACAGAGAAAACCGCCAGTACGTATTCCTTGAACCAGGAGGATGTGAAAGCTGCTCCAGCAGAATGAGGAAGGAACCCAGGAAGGAAGAGATCTGCAGGGTCTCTCAAACAGACTTGATGCACACCTCGCTGGGCGGAGGAGAGGCCAACAGGCCCCTGGGGTCTGGGAAGACTTGGGAAGGGAGAGCATGAAGGAGCCCCTCCTGATCCACAAGCAGGGAAAAAAACTAGCTTGAGTGACCAGAATACTAACATCTGTAAGAGAAAGGCAGCCGAGAATATAGAAGGGCTCCTAGAGGGCTGATGGGGGGATACTTTACCCTAATAGCAGAAGTTAACATTACAGTCAGGTTTTTTACGATGGAGCCAGAGCAGCTTGTTTGCCTGACTGAGCTAATGGCACCTCCACATTTCTGCTTCTGATTCTATCACAGAGCTGCATTTACAAATGAAATAGTTGAACTTTAACTTCGGGGAGAGGAGGGAGGCGGGGAAGGGCCCTAGGTGAAACTCTGATTTTGAAGCTGATAGCGTTATTTCTGTTTCAAATTACAACTTGGTCTCCTCCAGCTCCAAAGGTAAGTGTGGACACGGGTGCATATGCCTTTGAAATATGATGGCCTGAATTTTCATTTGCCTTCAGACTCCTTTACAGTGTCAGGGCAATGCCTTAAAGTGTGTGTGAACACAGAGCAGTGGAATGAGGTCTGGCATAAAACAGAATCTGGTCTTGCTATATTTTAGCCCATAGTTCTGCACAGGGATTTTCCAAACTGCACGTTAACATGTGAGAGGGGACGTGCAGGCTTTGCATCTACTCAGCAGTTTGTGCATCTACCATCTTCACCGCACACTCAGCTGAGAAGCAAAAAAAGACCTCGTCCCACCTTAATCAACTACATACACTGTGTGATCTCTAACGCTGCCTCCAGAAACACTGAGCAGAGCAGGAGTGGCTGAGGAAGAGAGACTTTATCATTTTAAGAGTCTCTAGACAGCAATAACAGATTATTCAGCATGAATAATAGATTGATGCTGTAAGTTTCAATATTCTTGTCCTGACACTGTAATACATCAGGATCTCTCTGAGGAGCAATGACTACGCATGCATGCATGTGTAGTGTACTAATACTTTCTGTCACACTGTTTGCACCTCGCAGATAGACAGATGGATTCTAATTAACACAGATCATTTAGTTTGGGGAAAATTTTCTGTCTCCACGCAATCTTCTATTAGCTTTCCTGTAAAGCACAACACTGACTTTGGATTTGGAAAACATGGGGGATGTGCAAATGGAGGGAGAAGAGGGCATAAATTCTGTTACTTGAGTTAATTTTAGGGGTGTTTTTTCTTTGCATAACTGAAAATGTGGACCGTGGTGCAGCAGGCTGCAGTGAACAGGACCCGGGGAACCCTCCGGACAGTACCCTTCTCTCTGCTCCTGCCCTGTCCAGAAACCATCACCTCCTCGAGGCAGTGGCCAAGGAATGTTGCCTGCTGACTTCACCTGCCTGTCCAAGCACAGCCTGCTTTGCCCTTTACAGCCCTCATATCTCCCTCCCTTGCAGCTCCTGTCCATAATGCAGGTATTCCCACTCCCAATGAGAAAAGGAGCAAAACAACCCCACGGGCAGCCACAAAAAGATTAAGTCCCATCCTACCTCTCTTGGAAGACACTCTGGTTTAAGAGCCTTCTTGCTCTGGTGTATTGCATGGTAGAGTTACATGGTCAGAAAATACAGTTAAGTAGAAATGACAGTAGCAGTAGTAGAAATCACGGCCTTTTTTTTCCCCCCAGGGCCCTGTCTACATTTGACTTAGAACTATTTTAATGGATGTGACTTTGGCTGTACCTGAATGAATTTACAAACTTTTATTTTCCTGTGCAAACTAGATTTTAGCAGTGTTTTGCTATCAGGAACAAGTTTGGGTTGTCATTATAGCAATGTCTTTTTTTTTTTTATGTCAGCATATCTTAGATTAGAGCAATTAATAATAGAGTTCCACCCATCTAGTCTCCAGCTCAGGCATGCCATTGGCAATGAAAAACTAATTTGGAGAAACATTTGGTGCCTGAGAAAGTTTCAAAAGTGGCCTAAGATGACGACAACTTTTCTGTTTGTTACAGAGCATGTCTAGAAAAAGCGCTCTCTCTTTTGGGGGAAGCGCTCCTCCACAGTGTAGCCGTTATTATGTGAATTACTGGCTGTTTGTTAAACACTGCAGCATAATTAGTGATGTACAAGACACAAACACAGTAACCTGCCTTAAGAGAAAGCAAGGCCCAGAAATGCATTTCCCCTTTTATCATTTAATCCAGCCAACATAACTCCTGCTGCAGTCTCTCAGCTTATACACTTTAAAGGTCTACAGTTACGAAATGTCTAATATAAGCCTTTTATTACTATTTACATTTCTGGCTCCCATCATCTCAGAAAGAGCCAAGGGCAGAAGGGAGGGAAGAGTGTGTTATAGCACAAAATCAGAAACCTAAAGCAATTTCTCTGCTGAATACTGGCAATACACAGAATCTATGCCTGGGTGATGGGTCTTTACAAAATCCAGTTTTAAAGGGGTTCATCCCTCCAGACTGTAACAACAAAGAGTTAAATGTCTTGTCTCTTAAATGACTAACATCAATCCCATCATTCCTCGTATACACAGAAAGTGTGGTTTTATAGTTTCTCCTGCCAGCCGCTACCTTATAAATCCCATACAAAGGTAAGACCTTTGTTTTATTTCAATACAAATGTCTCCAGCAAATGTTTACACTACTCTTTTGAAGCTTCCTCAACCCACACCACACCCCGGCAACTACATAAAAATGCCACTTGCCTTGAATCCCAGATGCATACTTACTGAACCATTTGTATACACTGAAATTTCAACATTATTTGCTACCACAGGTTAACTCTTCTTTAATATATACGTGTGTGTGCATGGATCACACACACACAAATATATATATACGCACACATACACACAGAGACATGGTTTATTAAGCCAGTTGCCAAGTCTAATCCGACATAATTTCTGGTACTAATTCCCCCAAATAAAGTATTTTCCTCCAAACTTTAAATTTTGAGAGTAGAGAGAATATTAATTTCCTCCTTAATGAAACAAAATTTGATGTAAGTTAGAAAGGAATTTAATAATTAAGAACAAAATAATTCTTATACTAGTCAAAGCTTGTCCTAAATATTGCTAGCAATGTTAAAGAAATATGGATTGTCACAATACAAATCGCTGATAGACTGTGCTGGTCTATCAGCTTGATTTTGCCCACTGTAATCATAGCTCACTTTGGTCCACAATGTCTAAGAATGTAATGCTGCAACTCACTCACTCATTAAAAACACATTTTATTACTGTATGGGCTATGCCAAAACTCATTAAATAACTGGAAAGATTCCCAGAGGCTTCAGCATGCTTCGGATTAAAGATCTACATTTCAGTTAAATATAGCAGGACAATGATTGCATGCAAGTATACACAACAACTACACAGCACACAACTACTCTACACGCCAAAAAGCATGTGCCAGCACCTGCCTGAATAATATATCCGCCAACATGTCTGTTTACCGCATGTCCAAGTTGCAACGCTTTGCAGAAATTAGTAATTTCTTGATATTACTGGAAAGTATTTTTTGTCTGCTTTTGTCATCTTAAAATGACATTTTTCTTTAGCAACTGTTCACTGAAGTCACACCTTTGAATTTAAGGTTAAAAAGTGCTTCCATAAAAATATACAATTAATGTCGTTTCAGAGTAACATCATCCTAACCATTTTAAATTAGCAAAGTATTAATCAGAGAGAAGGCATATCTCAAAGAGTTGGTATGATTTACGACAAAGATATTCTCCTTTAACCAGGTGAGTTCTGGTTTTTAATTATCTTTCTTGCAAACTAACTTCTGTCAGCAATCAGACTGCAAGCAGGCAGATGTATGTCTACCGAAAATGAAGTTGAGCTCTCTGTTGAAACACCTCCACTAGAACTTTGTCAACCAGCTAGATGTTACAGCAAAATCTTCTGTAGGGCAACAGCAAAGCAACTAACTACCTTATAGCATATCATAAAAAGACTTTTAGAAGATGGTTAAGAAGTCAGCCAGTTCTTGTTAATTGTTGTTTGTTTCCTCGCTGTTTTTTAAAGAACTCCTTTAAAAATACCAAACATAGCATTCAGGTTCAACCAAAGAGAGCCAACAAATCACCTTGCCCATAAAAGTTGCATATTTATATACAGAAGTAAATAAAGGAGTGAAACAAAGATGGACTGTACAAAACATAGTCTTCACTTCCTACCTCTGCTTTCTTATTGCACAGTATTTTTGTCTCAGGGCAGCATAAGGAAGAGTTTGACATGGCTGTAGATCCTTCTCCTCATTTCCCTGTATGCTCTGAGCCACAAGCTCCACAGTGACCTCTAGCAGAAAAGGCTGTTCTAGAAAAAGGTAAGGATGTGCCACGTCCCACCTCTGCTCTGCCAGAAGGCAAAGGGGACTGCTGTTGTCAGCCAGATACAGCAAAGGAAACACTAGCAGAGTGGTGTTTCTGACTTTGGTGCTGTTCCCTTAGTCCATGGAAAGCAATGGCGAGATTATTCCACAGCTCAACACATGCTGTACAAGACTCCTCCTTCCGCTAACTTGTTTTGCCAGCCATCAGTCGGAACATGAGGGACCAAGCACAAGAAGCTAGAGCCAACACCCCAGTTCCCTTCTTCATAATATGGAGGCAATAGAGAGGCCTCTGCCTGTACTCTGAATACCTGTTTCTTCCACAGAAGATCCAACTGAGATGATGCCTTAAAAACCCTTAGCAGACAGACTCACTGTTAACAGGGAGATTCTGGCCATCACACCCGCACTGTTATACCCTCATCCTGAAGGGCTTCCAGGAGGAGGGTATTGCTCTGCTTGAGTGTTGGAGGAGAAATCTGGCTTTAAATCAGCTGCCCTCCAGGTGGAGTAGGAAAGTGACAAATCTGACGCTCCAGATAATTTTGCCTAGATGCAGGTTCAGTCTCCCAAGAGAGACAGGGATATTTGGTTAGGTGTTTTCTGCTGCTTCTGTTTGATTTGTCAAGACCGCTCCTGTGTGCACCTCCAGTGACTGGTCTGTTTTCTTTATTTCTTCCCAGGCCAGTAGAGCGCTTCATCACATCGCATCTCAGAGGCCCTGGCAAGAACTGCTCTGTGTTGCTTTTGTCTGACTCAGAAGAGAAAGGTCTTTGTGCCTGTGAGGTTAAGTTTTAATCTTGAAATTGTGGTGAAAAGGGAAAACAACACTGAGCAGAAACAATGGAGCCAGTTTAAAGATCATCATTCAAAAAGCTGAAGAAAAAAGAGTCTGTAATGAGGCCTTGAAATTCTTCATCTCTCTTGGATGAGGTAATTGCTGGAGAAAAAACACCCTTCAGTGACGTGCCTCAGAGTCCACAGCTTTCAAACACCTCAGGGGCAACCTATGGGAATCCCCAGACCCCGCGCAACTGGTTATTGTATTAGACTCTCCAACTAGAGCAAGCATGTGGGTACGTGTACACGTGTGCGAGGAGGAAAACACTTTAGTGCACTGTGATAAGCTTACAGATACAACCTGATTTATGCTTGATAGTCGTCCTGGTTTCAGCCAGGATAGAGTTGGTTTTCTTCACAGAAGCCAGTGTGAGGCTATGTTTTGGATCTGGGATGAGAAAATGTTGATAACGTGCTGATGTTTTGAACATCAAGTAGTCAAGGACAGTCCAGCTTCTCGTGCTGGCTTGCTAGCAAGAAGGCTGGGGGTGCACAGGAAGCTGGGAGGGGACACAGCTAGGACAGGTCACCCAGGCTGGCCAAAGAGATATTCCATACCATACGACGTCATGCCCAGTACATCAACTGGAGTTGGCCGGGGAGCCGGAATCGCTCCTCAGGGACGGGCTATCGATCACCAGGTGGTAAGCAATTGCTGTATTGGGCATCACTTGTTCTTGTACATTCCTTTATCGGTATTATTATTGTTGTTATTGTTGTTTCCTTCTCTCTTGCTGTCCTATTAAACTGTTTTTATCCCAACCCATGAGTTTTTTCCCAATTCTCTCCCCCGTTCCACTGGGGGAGGGGGGTAGTGAATGAGCGGCTGTGTGGTGCTTAGCTGCCGGCTGGGGCTAAACCACAACAATAGCCCAATACTAAAGCATGTTATGAATCCTCTTACTTTTATCAACACATTTGCAGTTCAAGCTCCTAAAAGATCAGATAATTGATAACTACCACTCAAAATAAGTACACATAAGCCAATTTGCATTTTAATGACTAGTTCCTGCAGAAATACAAGTGGCTTTTTTCCATTTTACTACTGATGCTTATTTAATGCAGCAACAATAAGAGTCATTATTTTAAAATCTTACTATGTTATATTTCCAGTGATCATTGCAAGAGTTGTATTCTTAATGTTCTGGCACCCAAGGCAGGAGCAATGTAAATTGCTGTGAGATTAGAACAAAACGGCTGAGGATAACACCTGACATTAGTGGATGTGACTTTCTTGCTCGTAGGTCAACATGGTGTCTGGCTAAGTCTGGCTTGCAGCTGCAAATGCAAGCATGTTAAAGAACTGCCAGCCCTGGCAATGGGGCTGGTAGTTGCCGGTGGGACGAGACTGCCATGTTCTAGCCATGGTAGTGCTTCCATAAAGGTCCTTGGGAAAGTCTGTCTTGTTGGAGATCCCAAACCTGTATTTGCTGTATTTGCTTGCATAATACTCACACACAGAACGGTCATCTGTTGTGACTGCAGGGACAACATACCACTGTATTTTGAAATGGAATCACATAATAGGGGAATGGGGCGGTGAGAATGTAATCATTACGTGAGTAAATATAGCACCATTAGCAACTGGGCCAAGTACGACTGTTTACCAAGGCCAGCTTTTGAAAGACGTAGGCAGTTTTCAGAACTATTGTCTTTTCTTTAGTGCTCTGTTCTTTTAAAACATGCATCAGAGAATAAAATCCCTGTTACTACAAACCTCAGCACCTCCAGTCAGCAAGTCAGGACCATGAGTGTTAACACTACCACTCCATGCTTGATGCAATCTCTCATAGGACTCACTTGCTCGATGCAATCTCTCTAATCCTCTGTTAGAAATACAGTGGGGAATCGTACATGAAGATGTCTCTCTATTTGAAAATCCTTAGCATTACTTGAACATTGGGCATTTTGTATTCAACATGAAAACAGTATCAAGGAGTTTGCTAAGCTCAACAGTGTTTGCTGTTTATTAGTTCTACATCCCTGAGTGTCCCACATTACCCCCACTCATTTTACACAGCCTACTTCCCTTGTTGTTTGCTTTCCGGAGGCCAACCTATTCTTTTAATTACTGGCAGCTTTTCATTTCTCCTACACTAGTCCATGCAGCTGAAACACTCTGCCACTCTTTGGATAACCTTATCTGTAAGAAACTTGTTAAGGTGCTCTGCTGTCCTGGTTTATAGGTCCACTGTAGCAGTCACATCCCCAAATGCAAAATCCCATGTCTGAGGGTACTTGAGCATTAAGAAAGAAAGAAGGATGGAAGGAAGGAAAGAAGGGAGGAAGGGAGGAAGGAAAGAATCAGTCCTTAAAAATACATTCATGCCCCATTGCAAGGACAGTCTGTGTTACACTATAAAAAATAATGGTACATTATTATGGGAAGGCATAGTTTAGCTTACAGAATATTGATTATTGGAGATGGTAATAGTATAGAAAGGAAGCTGATAATTTAAAGAAAGAAAATATTCACCTTGTGTCCTACAAGGTGGGACTACTTTTTTTCCTACTGACTTTGCAACTAGGAAAAAAAATTTTACAATTTCTCAGGCTGGCCATATTTTAAATAGAAAATCACTGAGAGGCCACAAGTAAGAAACCACACCATGAGAGCCTTGCAGGTTTGCCCAGAATTATATCTCTATCTGTCAGTCATACAGGTGTAAACGCAGTATCATCATGACAGCCGTTACATACCATCTTGACTTTTACGGATGGCCAGAATCCCTGGGGTCCGTGAAAGACCATGGCTTGCCTGGCTTTGCTGAGACTGAGCTCTCCCACCTCCACCTAACCTTTCTTATTATTTGTTAAAAAGGAGAGAATTGGAACAGTGACTGAGGATGGATGGTACTTATAAAGGGATACCATCTGCACGGCTTTTACTCACCTTTGCCTCCTCATTGACATCCCAAGTAAAGGACACAGCATTGAATGCAATTTCTTCAATATTCCCAATGGTATTAAAACTCTCCTTGTAATCAGCTGTAAGAAATAACAAACAAAAAAATGACTCATTAAAAAAGTTTCAACTTTCTCTTTTACAATTCATAGTACATCTTTGCATTTTTAGCTGGGTTGTCTAATGCACCCAAAACTACCTCTTGTATTGTTTATGTTCAATTATTAATAAGCTTAATTGCAAAAAGGTAATATACTGCAGCTTGAGTCTTATGCACAGTACATCACAAAGCTAAGGTTCTTGCAAAATATTGCTTGCTCTCAAAAAGGAATCAGTGTGACTGTAGTGGGAATGAGAGGGTGCATTCATTAGCTTGGCCAAGGAATGGCCAAAACTTGAAAATTTACTAAAAGCTATTGAAACATGTAAAGGGACTGTTCAAACCTTGACATAAATAAATGACATTATGGTAAATCCTATAGAAGCTTTCTAAAAAGCCAAGAGCTATCACTGGAGGAAATAATCAGCAGTGTACATTCCTTGCCCAGCCATTTCAACTTTCACAGGAATTACTGCTCTGGATGCTGGATCTCTATTTAAAAAAATACAAAAAAACAAAACCCAAAAACAAATAAATAAAACCAAAGTGCACAACAAAAAAAACACAAAACAAAGAACCAAAAACACAAAGATCCTCTCTCCAGAGTGTATACGATACTAAAATAGCAAATAAACAAAAAGTATTTTTAAATTGTCTGACTACAAAATATGCACCCTCTTCTCACTTCTTTCCAAAGGGCTGTTAATATTATCAATAAGCTAGCATTTCAGAAGGAATGCAAAGCAAGAGGGAGAAAGTCCCAATTTCAAAGATGACCCACTTCCCCACCAAAAACAGTAAGGGCAGAATACCACATAAGACAGACAACTTCTAGGTCTTCTTTATAACTGAAAAGAGGAACAAGCCCCCTTTTTCTCTCCCTTTGCCAGACAGTTTAACATATGTTCTTCTTTTTGATGACAGATGAAGAGAAAGACCACGTTTGTAAGGAGGCAATATCTGCTTGATTAAAGGAACTTCCAGATTCTTCATGCAAATACATCAGCTCTCCCTGGGACATATACATTTCCTTAGAGTGCTCCAGGGCTGTAATGGCTGTAATTGGACTCGGTGCCAGAGGGCCGAGATTAAGCCATGCAGCCATCTTGATCTAACGTTTGCCCAGATCCGTGCTTCAGAAGCACACTGATTCTTAGCTTTGCAATCAGTTATAGAAAGAGGTCGGGTTTGTATTCTATAAATGAGACACCCAAATGGTTTCAATATTATTTTCCTTTGCCCTTCTAAAAATCAACTGCTGGTCTCTCAAAAATAATTTCTAGGTAATAACTGTCATAAAATCATTTCTAACAAGACCATTGCTGTAAGGAGAATTATTTATAATTTGAGACGTGCAATCAGTATATACTTTTCCCTCATCTGAAATGCAGGGATTCTGGCATTTTACTGGGCAACTGAAATCATGTGCCTGGGATACATGAATGATTTTGAATACAGTTGAAATTCACTCTTCTGACCATAAGAACAGCACAAAATATTTGGTGATGCAGCAAATGAACATGATGTTTGAGAGGGCAGGCAGGTTTTTCATTCCCATCATGAACTCAGATCTCCTTTCTAACTGAAGTCATTGGCTTCACTATCTAAATTCAGTGTGGAAATGGAAATGAGAGGAATTAGAAGACACATAAGTAGTTTAATATGCATGTGCACACATCCACCCACCCCTTAAATTTATGATTCACCAGAAAGTGCCTCATGCAACTGACTGCTGCATATGGGCGTGCTGTGTAGGTGCACTTTGGAAAGACATGAACAAGATGTCTTGTAAAGACACATGTTTTCTTCTCCTAAAAGGCTGTCAGAACCTCACATCCCACCAACTCTTGCCTTCCCCCAACACATGCCTCTCTGCTTCCTTAATTGCCAAACACGAATCTCATGGAGTGTCTATGTGACATGCTGTTTAAAAGCAGAAGTGCATCCTATTCCCCTCAATTTACAGATAATTAAAGAAGGATCCTCAGTAGATTAAGAAAGCATTTACATCCAAGGATATTTGAAAGTTGTTAGTGTGATTACAATTTTTCCTCTTCTGTTGCTGTGAGTTACCAGAAATAGAAAATTGGAGTTCTTCGATATGCAAGAAAACATCTCTACAGGAATTATCTCCTCTTTTGTTGGGTAAACTGCATATTAAACAATGGCAAATTTCAACATTAAACACTAATCATTTGCATGCATTACAGACCATTGTAGTAGTTTTTGTATTGTGCACATAACTAATACAAACTATCCTGCAAAAATATATGGGCAAGACTCTGGAGCACAAATAACCCCAATCTAAAGCTTCCACACCCACCCTTTATGTCCATGTTTGAACCTGTTCCAGCACCTGTCAAATTATGGTACTGATTCTAAATAATCAATATTTGCTGCAATCTAGTATTGTATTCTTTATGTGACATTATTTAAATAATGATCCAATGTCACAGCACAGCACTGTAGAAAAGTCAGCTTTTTATTTTGCCTCATGCCTGCTAAAAACAGCGAAGGTGTCTCCCTCCTTCTTCAGAAAAATCTGTAACAGCACATAGCCTAAATTCTGGAAAACACTCTTCCTTCTTTCTTAATAAGTTTCAAGTCCTCAAGTTGATTCCTCAAGCGCTAAGGACTTGCTTACATGTAAGTACATGCTTATCCTATTAATTTCAATGCATCTTCGGACCCGGTACTGCATCTAATCCATTTAACCGTCCTTCCTCCCAGGAGGTGCAGCAGCCAGCACACAAAACAAATTAAAGCAGTGACCCCTGCATGTCTGGAGTGAGGGAACAAGTCACTCTATTTCCTCTGATCTCCAGAAAGGCCAGAAGGCAAACAGGCAGACCTGTGCCACCGGAGAAAGCAGCACAGAGTCATCACCTCTATCTGAGGGCTGAAGAGCTGGACCCCAGAACTAGAACATCCCAAATTCATTTGATCCTCTGCCTGTTAAGGCCCAAGTCATGCTCTAGATTAAAAGTGCACTCATAAACAATTAAAAAGGATTCACAGATGTTAAGCATATGCTACAAACATTAAATTAAAATAATATTAATGATTATAAAGCTCTGTGGAACAGGTTATACAGATTTGTGGCTATTCACAGGCACCCAATACTCGATTAACCCTTTACATACTGTTGATAGTTGGAGTGAAATCCAAAATAACAGAGAAGTGGGGCTACCAGCAGGCTGCCAGACCATCCCCCGAAGATGGGACAAATCTGATACAAACCCTTGTCTTTAGCAAGCTTCTCTTATTGCCTGTTTAAATGGTTCTCCAGAGTGTATCCTGGCATTTGCTAATCTCCCTCATAGAAACCTAATTCTCTCTGTTAACTACACAGGGCCTGGACACTAACTCAGGATTCCCTTACAGGAGCCCTTCAAGGATCTGAATTTTTAATGTAAAGGGAAATCTTCATAAAGCCACACAATAATTTAGCTTGGAAGGAACCCCTGGAGGTTATCTGGTTCAACCCCTACCCTACTGCCGCTCAAAGCAGAGTCAACTTCAAATTTGGATGAAGTTGCTCAGTTAGATCATCTAACGAAAAAACTGGAAGATTTTGCTAAATGCAGTTTGATGCTTGTAGAGAAAATGTAGTTTGGGAGCCATTCTGCCCTAATAAGCCCTAATAAGCCCAATATCCACAATTGGGAGTCCCAAAGTCCCAAAGAAAATTAAATGTACTTCAAAAACACTGTACTTGGTAAAAGCTAAGGCAGTTTTTCAGTTGTTCTCAAGAAAACATGACTAAGCAACACCTAGGTCTTTCTTCCAAAACCACTGCGATGAACAGTTCTTATGCCTGACAGGGAATGCTGTATCAGTAAGTCTTACTACACCAGGCTTTGCTCATGTCTGCAGTCCAAATAGAGAATATGCACCAGAGTGGCTCAAAAGTTAGCACAGACCTATTTCATCTCAAACTATTACTTTAACACAGATAAACACAAAGCTCATGTACAGCACTTGTTTTGCAGAGCACTATTTTACAGAATACGCATTCATAAGATGACTCGTTCAGGTAAGGGAACTGCAATGTGCTGGTACACCACGAGTGCGGTGGAGTCGGAGGGTGTTGGCACTGCAGTGGAACGAGCACCACAGCACATACTTTCGAAGGTATGAGCATTAGCACTGCAAGCTTGTAGGGACTAGCACAAAAAAACAGGCAGCCTTCAGAAATAGCTGTGACGTGGCATACTTGCTCTTTTAACGTGTCATGATAGGAGTCATTTGGTCTGGGGTGGAGGTTTAACTGCCTTAACTACCCCAAAGGCCAAAAGAAAAAAAAAGTTGGGGAAACAGTTCAGTCAGAACTATGATGACAAGACAAGACGCAGAGAGGAGATTCAGGAAGAGCTGCTTTGACCAAACACACTTGACTTTAAATAATGCCAGCCTCAGTGGAGGCTGCAGCATCTGAAAGTCAAAGGGCACTGCATGAGCAGGACCATTTAGGGACTGATTCTCAGCACTAAAGTGTTTGATCATCCCTGAAGTCTTGCAGCGCTCTCTCCAAGTAACGCTGCTTTTTTTTCCCCCTCCTCTCTGCCCCCTCTCATTCCTGCCATTCAATGGTTTGGTTCCCTCAGGCGGTCAAAACAAGATAGACTTTGTCTGCTTTGGTCTCGCCGACTCCTTTGACTGGAATCTGCTGCAGATGGCTGCGTGTGTAAACTGCACGTGGGAGGGGAGAAGTGCTTGATGTCTAGACACTCCCACAGATTTCAACTCCAGGCTCCTTGGCAGCAGGTACGTGTTCTTCCTCTGCTAAAATCTCCCAAGCATGTGGATAGGGCAGTTGTGGTTGCATGTGCTTGTAAATACCTTAGATGGGATGAACGGTGAACAGGTCTCTCAGGATAGCACACCAGAGCTCTCTGTGACACTGACAAGACTCAAAAAGCAGGGGTGTAGGAGTCCTGTGCGCTCCTTTGCAGTCACCATAATGATGGCATCTTCACTTTTGGGCTGCACTTACACATCAGATTAGCTAACATAACTGTTATGTGGGCTGCTACTGGATCAAAGAGTGGATCGGCCTTTGAAAAACTAAACAAACACTGCCGCTCCTGAAGAGGTGCAGAACTCAACTTCCCAGCAGCAGAAGGTGGAATACCATTAAATACGCATGCAAGGGGCAGCTCTTCTTTATGACTAATGAGGACCATTCCTTCTGCATGGTCTCCATCCTGCTTCATAGATCCCATATCCCAGTCCTAGCAGGGATGAGGCATTGCTAAAAACTGTGGTACAAGCCTTGCAGCCATTGCCAATATATACCACCACATCCCTGTGCAAGGTACCAGAGTTTTCCACCTTCTGCAATCTTCCCTGAAACATCTGGAGATTCTCTTACACTCACCAATGTCGAGGACCCTCTGTTTAGCTGTGTGCTGCCGAGAATGCCAGTATTTCCAGTATTTCAGCTGTTCGTCTCTGTTTTTATCCTCACTGAAAACAACCATGACCACGCTCTAAGAAAATCAACAGCACAGGTTTGCATCAGTTAATATCATTCATAGTCAGAAACACAAAAATTAAGACCTCCCATATGCCTCTAATGCTGATCCAGTCATTGCCCTCCTCCAGCACTTTGGTTGTAGAAGATTGCTGGTTTTTATTCCTGTCCAATATTGCAATGCACTTAAAGACTCGGGGAATAAGAAATGTAGTTTTAAAATAACACAGAGCCTAGGATTATGTTCTTGATAAAATGTAATCGTACTCTTAGACTTAAGAAGTCTAAGTTCCCTTAAGTAACAAGTGGTCATTTCAAAGTCAGAGGATCCTCAATTCCAATTCTGATCCAAGTCCAGCCCAAGTGTTGGAGTTCAGATTCCTTATTAGTCTGGAAGACAACATTACACTGTAAATCGATGTGTTGTTATGGGGCTCAGGCTCACTAGCTAAAGGCAAGACATTCTTAGTTTTAACATACATAGTCCAAATACCCTTCTCGGTAGCAGGACTCTTGCACACATGTATTTAATGACAAACTCAGTGTGACTATTTACTGAGTTTTGCTGAACTTCTCAGTTCAAGTTCTGAATTCCCTTTGTTAAACTGTGTGATTCAAAGGAAACAGATTGAAACTTTATGCCAAATTTCACATAAGTAATAAAGGCTTTTTAAAAACACCCTGCTGTAGGCAAGCAAAACAAAAAATACAATACAATGAATGAATGCTTGTACTAGGTAAACTGAAGTGAAAAGAAATCACAGAGAACTTTTAAATATCCTCTTTTGTTCCCATTCTTCCTTTAACACTGAGTCACCAAGCTCATAAAAAATACCATCAAGCTGTTTCATAAGCTGAGGAGCTGGATCACGATTGATTCATGATCTACGTCTCTCCACACAGTAACCACCGTAACCCTTCATGTGCTCTGTGACCATCTCCGTTCCACCTATAAAAGCCGAACGTCATCACTGTATCTTCCGTGTCTAGCTACTGCATGGGCACAAGGCAGTATATGCCATGAATGAGTCCTGAGTTATGCATATGGATACTGGCTGGCCATCAGGTATGTGCTGGCTGGGCAGCTGATGCACTAACCAGAACTGGCAGTGCAGACTGTAGCTTCTCCACCAAGGAGAGCATTAATCTTTTTCTTCTATGAACCACTTACATGGAACTTGTAGAGGTTTAATACCTTCAAAACCTCTTGCCCCTCTGTCAGGTTTGGATGGAATTGGCAATAAATTCAACAGTCACTTGGCTGGGGGCCTGGCAAACAGAACATGATCGTGAAAGTTACATGTGGTTTCACAATCTTCTGCAAACTGTACATCCTCCAAAAGAAATGGTTCCATCTCTCTTTTACAATTTCCACCCTTCTGCTGCCACAGCTTCAAAATTCACATGGCTGTGCAGTGAACCAGACTTATAAGAACTTGTTTTCAGCCAGACCAGCAAGCTCCTGACTCCTGTTTCAGCTGTACAAGTGCTAGAGTTGGCACTACACTGGGGGAAGGAACAGGTGGCTGGCAGGGAGAGAGACTTTTCAGCAGCAGTGAAGTCTTTACATCAGCTTCAGCCAACAACAATACGCCATCATCAGCCTCATGTCCTTAGGAAATCAGGCTAAAAATTAACTGCTGTTCAGGTTTACACATCATTGCCTCTCCTTAGGAAGAGTGTCTCTAAACTTCATGTATGACAGAAACATGTAGGTTGTTCTCTGCTTCACGGCTTACGTTGACTTTCATTAGTTCCTTAGACTAAAGTCAGAACATTTTTACCGTACTTCATTTATTTTGATGGAAACAGTTTTGCAGCCTCATACATATGCAGCCCTTCCAGCTTCAGGGTGAAATTTGCAGAGCAGCAACTGTGAGGCTCATTGTTCATTCCAAGGTTACTGGGCTAGGATTTGCTTACTCAAAAACATTACCAGGGAAATCAGGAGACCTGTTCACCAGACAGATGTTGCTGAATACCCAAGCTCCAGTTCTACCCACGGAATCTAAGATGCAAATCATCAATTTTGTCATACTTCTGGGTGAATATCAAGTGAAAGCTCACACTTATATGATATAAATGATTAAAAATTTATGTCACAAAGAATGGCTTCAAGTCTTCACATTTTAGCTGAAATGCACTGGAAAGCAGCTGCTGAAGTACACAAGTGAGTAAAGATGGACTTACACAGTAGATATAGCGGTTCTCTGATTTTTTTCTTTATTCATGGCAATGATAAGTTCATCAATTTCAAGTGCAATATCTGTGCAAATACCATCCTGCCAAACCATAAACTGAGGCAGGTATGTATATAATTAACTCATAAGATCACTCTTTGAAAAAACTGGACGCCAAAATATTTGAGACCACCATCAGTATGACTCTCCTGCCTTTACATTGGGCTTCCCTCTCCCACAGGAAAAAAAAACATTAAAAACCAACCAAACACAACTACATTTTATCTGCAGAGCTCCATTCCCATCTAGGAAAGAAATTGGACTCTACCCTGACTTTGCTGATGGGATGCCGGAAACATTTGTTGTCACCCGTCTCACTCAGGGTGATGGCGTAGAACTGTCCTTTGTTCAAGTAGGTCATGGGCCCCTCCCCTTGCTTTTGACGCAGAGATTTGGTAGCTTCTAGTGTATACTGAAAAGTGCTGCTGAAAAGAGAGGGAGAGAAACACCAATAAAATCCATATCACTTTCTCCTTTCCTCTTTGTCCCCATTTCATTATTTCATGCATTGTATAGGCAAGGCATAAGGAGCTAATATTAAAATTCCAGGAGAAGGTCACACAGGTATTTAAAAATGTGATTTTCTTTTTTCAAGTTCATTAGATCTGGCAATCAAGTGTAAAACTATCTGGACTGTAAGTCTCTCAGAGCAAAGATCACATCTTTACTTTCTCTGAAAAGAACCATCATGAAGTATAGGACTACATACCCCACAGTGAGTGTGTCAAATACCAGGAGGGAATTCAGTACAATTTTCAAGACATCAGCTACCTCCACAGACATTTAAACTTGGAATTGTCAAAGAAAGAGAAATTAAAAAAAAAAAAAAAACAGAATAAAATTTGTTGCAAAAGATGGACATAGAGAATAGGAAGTCCAACTGCTACTTTCAGCACAGGGCAGAGAAGGAATACAACCAGAAGAGACAACAGGTTAATTTGTGTAAAGATAACATGCAATCAAGGTTTTTACAAGCCTTCTTTTCAAAATTAATCAGACAGAACAAAATACCTACATTTAGTTCTATCTGCAATCAAATAACTTCCCTTTAGAAAAAGACAAAAATTAGAGAAAAACAGAGTTTGTTCTTCTGTTGGAAGTCAGATTTTAGAAAAGATCCTCCTTCACAGGAGAACTTTCCATCTTTAAAGTAGTTCTCAAATCATGAAAAGTTAAAGCTCCATTAACTAGTGAAGTGTTCGCTGAACACCATTCTCACAGAGCCTCTTCCAGCTGCCTCCACCAATAACGGGCTTGAACAATAATCCTATAAAAACTATGCCTGCAGCTCCTTACGTTCTCTTAAATGAAAAATGATGTTAACCTTGCAGAATAAATCTTCTCTTCAAACTGCATTTTGTCACTACAGGAAGCTTAATGCAAGGAGTCACTTACAGGATGTCCTCACAAATTGGAGATATGGGAGAAGCATTTTCACAAAGGTCCTAATTCAGCAAAGTATTTGAGCAGTGCTGGAGTAGAACCAAAAGGACAAATATGTTGGTCCAAAATAACAGCATATCCTTAACTTTCTAGTTCAAGCAAAAATTCTGGATCATCATAACACTGCCATAGCAATATGGAAATAAGGGGAAGACAAAAACATTTTTAACTACCTAACGGAAAAAAAAAATCACTAAAATGCATGAATAATAATAACATTTAAATCCCCACTTGAAGAGAAGGCAGAAGAAAAAAAATAACCTGATCCACTGTCTTTCCATCTGAAAGAAGAATTTTCAGACAGTTTAGTATCAATTATTTAGTTTACTATCAAGACAATTTCTAAGTGTTTCTGATTACTCTATCTTATAAATGGAAATCCATTTTTTTTCCTTAAAAAAGAAAAAGTTACAAATCAAAGCAAAACTAAGGTAAAAAGCAAACACTAACCTTCCCCTATCCAACCCACTGATGGCAGTAGCAGTGCTTCCCAGCAGTGCAGCTGCTGCCGGCATGAAGGCTCTGATGCAGAGTGGAAAGGCAGCACGAAGGGGACTGCGGTCCCCTCCGCTGCCGCCCACTGTGGTGTGCGTTGCCACAGTCCCTCTGTCCTGTGTGCAATGGGAACGGAGGCTCTGTCGACACTAGCAAGCAGTACGGCCCCGTCCGAGTGGACTGGAAGTGCAGAACCACTGGTGTTGCAGACCCAGCATCCAGCCCACTGCATATGCTTGTCCTATGGATTGACTATCCATTAGCGGTGCGGGCACATCCTCTGATTTAGTGTCACACAAAGGGACTGCAGGTTGCGTGCTGCAAGACTGCTGCACGACGCATACCAAAGCACGCCGAGCGCCCTGGGAGATGTACCTCCAAACCTCCCACCAGACAGAAGGCCTAACGAGGACGTGTGCTGAGAAAGGCCTAGGATGAACAAGTCAGACACACAGTGCCTTAACAGAGCTGCCTACAGTCTGCCACAGTCTGGTCTTCTGTTACCTGGCATTCTATATGTTTCAGAAAGACATCAAAAAATGTAAATCCCAGACACCCTGCACCTGGCCAATTTTGCAGTAGTTGTGTGGCACCGCTTGGGAATTTTCTTCTTGTTCCCACTTGGCAATCAAAGCATGTCCTATAGCAGGAGGATTACTATTACCCTTAAAACTTACTGCAGTCACTCAAATGATTATAATACTATTCTGAATCTCACCATGAGTCTTAACTAAATCCTCGTGTAGTCATTAAGGGATCTTCTATGGGGCGTCCAATTACTTTCATATTCACCACTGCTTTTCTTCAATCTGAAGCACCTACCACTTCCAGTTAACTCCCAGAAAGATGTGAGTTCATTTTTCTTAGTTTGCATTAGGAGGCTTCATTCTAATGTGGACCTGGGCCATAGCATGAAAGATTTAATGTCTGAGAATTGTTAACAATGCCAATGCTTCCGGATTCAATTTTATAAATATCCAGTGTACTAAGTGAGCAGTCTTTGCTAAATATCTGTTTCATATGTACTGCCTATATAATGACTCAGTTCTGAGCTCACTGCAGTTAATGATTGTTTTAATACTCCTCAGAAAAAAGATCAAGCCGTAAGGAACTTCCACTACAGCAGCAGTCATATGCCTACTCCAGGAAAAATATGTGGGCAAGTTCCTGTTTCTAAAGTGAGAGTAATCTCTCGGAGAGAAACAGGACTGCTCACAAGTATGAAACGAAGCATCAGCTTATAAACTTTACTGATCACAGTCTTTATTTGTTAAAAGTGACCCTGTAGTACTTGCCCATTCTACACACGCATTTTTCTGTTCTTAGGGAGGACATTTTCCGTTTCAAACTTCAATTTTTGAAACTTTTTTAGAAACATTTTTGAATTCTTAGGCTTTTTTACATGGTTTGTAATAGATACTTCATTTATATTATTTATAGGTAAATATGAAGTACTACAACAAGCAGAGTAAAAAGACAGAGGGTTTCCCAGAAAACCTACTAGAATTAACTAGAAAAAAGGAAAAGGGAAAAATAAAGATGGGAATTCCATAAGGTTGGTGGAACCAGTTCAACCATCCTGGTCATCTGACTTGTACATCCTGCCATCCTGAAAGGCGGGGAAAATTTTCCATGATGTGGCTGTCAAAGCTGTGCTCTGTCACCTGGGGGACCTCTCTTAACAGTTTTAATCTTGCATATCTCCAGGGGGCTTCAGAGTTGCTAACTTAAAAGAATGCTGAGGGAAGACAATAGATGAAGATATAAACTGGTCAGATATGAAAGCTAACACGCGCAGGAGAAGAAGGGGAGAATGACACTGGGCAATATCAAGGGAGCCCTGCAGGTGCACCAGGGTGATGAAAGGGAGGGTGGGAAGTGGACACAGGCAGCTTCTCCTTGATACGTTCCTATGTGATGTTGGTCAACACATTTCAAAGCTTATGCCATACCTTGTTTGTTCGTAAATATATTCTTCAGCTCCCACTGACACACTGCGATACTTCTGAAAAATAAAAACAACAATTAAAGATAGTTTCATACAATCAAAATGTAAATACTGACAAAAGTAGAATTATGTTTATTTAAGGACCCCTCAGAAGAAACCATCAGCCATTAAAACTCAAAATCCCTAAAAACTGGAGTGGATCCTACATGGTCCTTACACTAGAATTGACAGAGATAATTCATTTATGTTATGCTTTTAGAGTTCTTCATAACCTAACTGCTACAGGAATATAACTGTAAAACAACTTCTGCCATATTAAACTCCTTGCCTACACATTAATATATTCTAAAACAAGCCTGTAAAAATGTGCCCCATCTCAAAGAGAAGTAGACTTTCAAATGAAATCATAGTTTTCCTAGAGACTTCACTTTTTGTTTTGTTTTGCTTTATTTAAAAATATGTGTGTGGTCAGCTGTCCTTCAAGGCCTACAATGAATTGCTGACAAAAATTTAGATTGCTATACTGTCTATTTTGATAGAAGTGGTGACGCAGGCTAAGAAAGTATTTTACCCTCATTATAAGATTCTGTTTGAGTGAAACGCACTTTACCAGATGAAGACAGACCTACAGTCACTCTTTAAAAAATTAAAACACATCTATCAAAAAAAAAAATTGTATTAAGAGGTGGAATTCTGAAAAAAAATGAAATCTTTTTGCACAGACTAAGCAAGGATTTGTACTCTGTCTTCCTAAGCAAATGAACCCGTTCATACTCTACTATGTAAGCCCTGCTGCTTCTTCTTGGCTTGTCTTTTGCCTGAAACATGCTTTTGTTGATGTGTTTCTGATTCACTGATGGATCATTACATTTAATCTCCAGGATGTCTTTTCTGATCACCAGTTAGCAATTAAAAGCTATTTTGTTTCCAGAAGTCTCAAGTCAGGCAATATTGAAAACAGTTTTCAATTTTACCTTATGCACAACTGTGCCACAACAAATATCTAGTCAGATACTAGTTAAGTGCAAAGGTATTATGGACCTGTTAGGAATATTTCCTGAAGGTCAAAAGTCAAGGAGATCCAAGAGCAGCAGAATAGATAAGACTGATAGATAATAGATAATACTTAGATAATACTCTAAGAAATCTAACATCTGAGGGGTATTACAATAAAGATGGTGGCATATTAACATTCTAGCCACTTTTTATATGAAGGCTAGAGGTTGATAACGTAAAAAACATTCAATTTACTTACTTCTCAAATATTTTATCTATTCTATAAAGGACTAATAAATTAATCACAGCTAAATAATAATATTAATGAGATGAGAAAGGTACATTTATGCAATTGTTAAAATTGTATCCGAAGAACAAAGCAAATGATTGACCAGTGTCCACTACCACAGGGATCTAGAAAAACTCAGCACTCCTTCAGCATAACAGAACTAAGTCACTCAATAAACGTTTTGAAACAATTCCTAAATACGTATTCATAATGTGTTTAAAAATTGAGCAGGTATCACAGCAAATCTACTGCAGCCAAACCCAGCCATTCTCATCAAGTAAATAGGAAAACTAGTAAGAACAACTGCATTCTTACTTTAAACACTGATTTAACACAAGTTCCTCGTTTGTTATGTTTTGACATCTTACCTTATGTTCTCCCCACACTTGCTTCACACAGCTGTCCCTACACAACAGTCAGAGCACCGTAGGGGCAAAGCACATCCTGGAATTTTGGTAGTTGAGAAAAAATTACGGGACAGGCTAAGTGTTGAGTGAGGCTGCAGCAGGGTGGGAAAGCTCTTCCCACTCCCGTGCCACATGCACGTGAGCATTTGGGGCTGGAAGGCCACTAACAGTGGCACACACCTCACCTAACAGCTACAGATAGGGACCTAGTTAAAGTTAGTTGTTCAGTCTCCCTGTACAGTTAATAGCGGGGGTGAAGATGGAGAGGAGTGAGTGCACTCGGCAAGCCATTCCACCCGCTATTGGCAATCAGATTTGAACCGCCTCTTTCTCCACAGACTGCGGAGAAAGTCTAGGTGACAAGTATGGTACCCTGTTATTAACCAGCCATTTTAAAAAACACACAGCAAAATATAACATTGTAACAAAATTATTGTAACATGGAGTTTGAGATACAAAATATTACTATTGCAACAAAAATTACCATAACACAGTAAGTTTGGGATCTGAAACCAAGGTATAGATGTAAATACCTTTCTTACCTCCAAGTTAAACAAGCTGCACATTTCATAGAATCATAAAATAATAGAATAGTTTGGGTTGGAAGGGACCTTTAAAGCTCATCTAGTCCCCTCCCCCTGCAATGAGCAGGGGCATCTTCAACTAGAGCAGGTTGCTGAGAGCCCCGTCCAACCTGACCTGGAATGTTTCCAGGGATGGGGCATCTACCACCTCTCTGGGCAACCAGTGCCAAGGTTTCACCACCCTCACTGGGAAAAACTTCCTTTTTATATCTAGTCGAAATCTACCCTCTTTTAGTTTAAAACCATAACCTCTTGTCCTGTTGCAACAAGTCCTGCTAAAAAGTCTGTCCCTACCTTTCTTATAAGCCCCTTTAAGTACCGGAAGGCTGCAAGAAGGTCTCCTCAGAGTCTTCTCTTCACCAGGCTGAAAAACCCCAACTCTCCCACCCTGTCCTCATAGGTGTTCCATCCCTCTGATCATTTTGGTGGCCTCCTCTGGACGCGCTCCAACAGGTCCACGTCTCTCCTGTGCTGAGGGCTCCAGAGGAGCGCATTTGACAGCACTTTGCACAGCGCGGGCTCACTGCTCGGGCAGCTCTCAGCAGCACGGCTCAGAACAAACCAGCCTAATGGGATCGCTCAGCTACAGCACCCCAGGGGAAGCCATGGGTACAGTACCACCGGACTCCCGTAAAAAGCCATTCACCAGTAACAATGAAAAATATCTGAAATTATGTGATTTGATAATGCAGAGCAGTGTTTCTAGTCCAAGGTTTGATCTTACTGATTTTTCAATGGCAAGCTGGATTTCTTCATTAATTATTCATTTAGTTGACCTAAATGTGTTCTATATCTGACAATGGATTTCACCTCCACACATCCTGATCTGTGATGCTTGTGTGAAGACAATTTACTTTTCTGTAATACATGTACACAAACTCACAGTAAATTTCTTATATATTCAGTCAGACTAACTCAGCTTTAATATAGCTTGACTTGTACTTTTGTTACATTTACAATTTTATAGAGTTGGAGGACAAAATCCAGGGAGAGTTATTTACCACCTAATATCTCCAATTATTTGTAGAGGTACAGTCAGCTTTACATAATTTCTATCTTTCTACATTTCTGCCTTGTTTGCATTATTCTGCAGCAGGCAAAAGCAGCCAGAGGATCCTCACCATATTAAAGCTGACTTTATAATTACTTTGCCTCAGCATAACAATGTAAAATAGTTACAAGACGGCTCCTTGTCTCCCTTCATTCCTCCACATTCCCCTACATATACATGCACCCGAGTCTTTCCTTGCCTGTTAAACTTCTCCGTTCCCCTCTAGTCACCTAATTCTACCAGTTTTCTCACTTGCCCATGTTGCAGACTAGAGCTTAGTGCAACAGACAGCTTCTGAATATGTTACTTGGGTTTATCTAGCAGCAGAGGCTGACAGTGCTCATTTGCACTTTCAGGAGAACATTAGGAATTTCCCAGTTACAAAGTGGCTGCTATTTCTTACTGTTATGAATAGGTCTGAAGGCAGATCTTGTTAACAGATAACACATCTTCTTTCAGAATGGCAACTATCCTCTACTTGACACAATATCCCAGAAGACAAAAGATCCATTATTCTCAGTTTCCAATAAACAACTTTAAAACTGTCTTCTGAAACACCTCATGATTGCTCCCCTATAATCAGAGCACAGACTGACAGGAACATGGCAAGAAGCAGAGATTAATTTGTTGAAACAAGCATCACTGCTTTTCTAATGGCTCCTGTGGGTAGCTCAAACCTTCTTATCTTGTTTATAGCTTTTTATTGAGTTCTTAGATGCTAATTTGAGGTGAAAAACTTACTTCTGTTCCTCCATCTTTGAAGGTGTCGCTGTACGTACTGTCAGGCGTACTGCGCTGGTCGTCCTTGAGATAATTTGTGTGGGGAGCCATGTTGGACACTTCATATGGTTCAAAGATAACACCTCGGTGCTCCTCATTTTCTCCTCTTGCATAGTGTGCTTGTGGGGTCATAAAAACAGGGGTGAATTCCTCTGCTTTAACCACAGTCACTCCAGTCCCCGTGATGGGCGTCGAGCTCCCAGACACATTTGTGTTGTATTCCCTTTTGGAGGACTCCAAAGGATCTTGGTTCAAGGAAAGGTTAACCGGCACTGTCTTCAGGACTTGCACGCGGTTCTCTCCCCCACTTAAATTACTCTGAGCTTCCGTGGTATTAAGACAATTTCTGTGAGACAAAACCAAAAAATGTTATGAACTGTCCTAATAGAGTAAATGTCCTCCTTAAATAGCTTAATGTTCTTAGATGGCAAGGAAGGAGATCTTTC
Source organism: Phaethon aethereus (assembly GCF_964289735.1). NCBI lineage: Eukaryota > Metazoa > Chordata > Aves > Phaethontiformes > Phaethontidae > Phaethon > Phaethon aethereus. Next base: position 24,058,164 of record NC_138582.1, read on the forward strand.
AATTCTGATTAAGGCATTGCCATAAGAAATACTAGGGAAAAGACATCATGAGGCAAGTAGAGGGGTCCAGAGCTCTTTAACAGCTAGGTAAAGATAATACTTTTGATTTGACCCATAATCATTATGACTTGTTATAATAAATTCTGGAAATCCAGGGTGGCTTTTGCCTTCGCTTATAATTTGGATGCAAAATCAATCCACCAGTGCAACAGCCTTTAAGCACAAAATAAGCTTAAAGAGTAAGGTGAGGTATGGATTACTCACAGTAGCAATTTGCATGTGAAACAGGCAGAATATCAACAGCAAAATTCATATGCTGATGCATACTTTCAGGCTCTTGACAGACCACTGCTGTCTGTGCAATTCTGGTACCAATGCTCTTCTGAAAGAGCAAGGCCAGGAATCCCATTCTATCAGAGTAGATCAGTAACTACAGTGGCTGCAAGGTAACCTCCAGCAGCATTCCCACATCTAACTGCGGTTGCTGTTGAAAGCAATCTGATCACTGATAGTAGCTGCACTGACATAAAATTGTTAACTCGTAAAACTTTTAGTAGGTGTAACACACTGCTTTGTTTTCAGCCCAGGAGATATGTTCTGACATTACAGTTCCTCTCTCTCGGCTTTCCACCGAAGGCCAGTTTTGTCAATCACACTCAACTTAGGAATTTCTCTGGCATTCACAGAAGAAAAACTGTCCCTCAAAAGAAGTTTCATATTCTATTTTGAAACAGTGATTTTATACTATTATCTATTTGAACTTTCACCTTACACAGCTAGTGGAGACCATCTAAGGCTATCCTGAATTAGATACGTTGAAATAAACCTTACGTAGCTCCTCTCCACTATAGTTTTACACAAGGATACCTTCTTAGATGTAAAAACTTAGTTCTTTCTACACAAATATACACTCTCTCTTGTCCACAAGTCTCAATAAAGGCAGGAGTCAGCTTCCTCTGACTCTTGAAGTCACTTTTAGCCTACAGAGGATGGCTGAAATCTGAGAGGAGTGAGAAAAACATTTTGACTGAATGATTTTAAGAGAGTTACTTTATTTGCTTCTGGGCAGATCCTGAATTATGTTAAATAAAACTGTATAAATCAGGTTACTGAGGCCAAACTACTCATTTTTTTCTCCAAAAGAAGAAAATTTAAAGAAAAGTAGCCAATATACAACTATCAATATAATCTGATTTTACTAATCTGAGCAGTAGCAAAACAACAAAACGAAACACAAACACATCATGAAACTTTCTGCTACTTTGCAAATTCCATGTTTAACAATACTGTTTAATTTTTCTAATAAACTAAAAGGAGTAAAGTTTGCACCCCAAAACTTTTATCCTTTGGAAGAAAACCATATACCCTCAGGCTATTATCATTCCTTCAGTTCACAACTGATCAACACTGTTAGTAGCTGGGTGTATGATTTTGAATAATACTGTACCTTTTATCTTGGTCTTCTTGATTATCACTCACTTTGTTAACAGACAACAGCCTTTTATCTCTGGGAACCTGAGAACAACACCAGGCATGCGGTCAGGTAAATGCAACTGTCAGGTATTTGCAGCTTCAGTTGCTCTACTGCAACAACTAGAAAAATGTAACTGTATCAGTGTTGTCTAGCTCACAGATGCCAGGAGCTGTTTTAATTTGGGAGACTGACTGTGAACATAAAGATAGCTTCCAAAGGGAAAAAAATGTAGGGATTGTTTCCTTTTCTCATTCTTGGGCACACAAATCTGGAGCAAAGCACTCTTCTATATGTCCTTATCTTTGCAACATCAAGCTAGATCACGCTATCTCAAAAAAAAAGCTTATATTTCCACACACATAATAAAAGATGAGAAAGACGACATGATGCTTTGATGAGCATTGCACAGAAACCCTTTTGGATCAGAGGAAAAAAGGGTTTCACTTAAACCACAAGCACCAGCTAAGTCCTCCAGTCACAGAGTAGTCTGGAGGGTACAGGACCCGTACCCAGGGAAAGCTTGTGGATCCTTCCCTTTCCTAGCATGGGGACAGGTTGGGACATGCTTGCATGTCATTAGAGAACACCAACTTCTGCTTTGCTGAGTGCATCAACAGCCATGAGAAGTAAAAATCCAGTCAAATCTGGCCCCTCGATAGACTCAAAATTGACACCAAAAGTGACTTAAAAGATTTGTCTTCCCACATACCAGTTTCCTGACACCAGCACAGATATGAAATCACCACGGGCAAAGTTGCTGCCATGACCATATTTTTCCTTTCTTGCTGAAGCAGTAAATTGGGAGCTAAAACTTCTATCTTTTACAAAAGAAGGTATATCTACTCCATCACAGCAGTTAACTCAGGATTAAAAAGCAAGAATAGACCTAAGAATGGGCTACAACTCTGCCTTTTATCTTTAAATACTTTAAAGGAGTATCACGAAAATATCTGAATTTAGACTAAAAACAATACTACAGTGCACTACAGTAGCCAAGGTTAACATCAGGTATATCTGCAAGACAGCAGCAGAGTCAGAGAGCACTAGCCAGAGCCCGCCCTTCTCTCAGGGACATCCTCTCTCCCTATTAAGCATCCTGTTGGTTAAAAAAACTCATTCATAAATTTTAGAAGTGGGTTCCAAGTCACAGCTTGCTCATGTTGATTGCCCTGTTAAATTCATGTATTCATCCCTGAAGGAGGGTCTACATTTAGGTAAATACCACTACAAGAAAAAGGAAAAAGGGAAAATAAAAAAATAAGTTCAAATAATTCCTACTGACTGGGAAAAGTACTTCAAAAAAATTACCCAGCATGTCAGAACAAATGAGCCAGTCAGATGATAAATAAGGGCTATTTGAGAGAGTCTTGTGCACTGGAAGTCCTCCTCTACACTTCCACATTACAACACAGAGGTTTAAGTTAGGTTTTAAGTTCCTGTTTGAGAGCACCTACAAGAGTTATCCTTTTCTCCCAGTTTAAGACAGAAGTAGTTATGATTGAATGTGCTGGAAATGGCTTTGAGATTAACACAGCTTATCCCACCTGAACCCCAAGTATTTTAAAACTGCCTGGAACAAGGAACCGACATGTCTCTTAGAACATAGTTTTGAGAAGGAAAAGGTCTGTTCCCTTTTTTTACTTAAAAAATACAGCAGATTAATGAACTGCTATGTCGAAAGGCATTACTAAGACAGAAGCCAACACTCCAGATTCTCATACACATCCTGAATTTTACAAATCCACATTAACTTCACAGACTCTGGCACTGTGGTGACTCTGTCAAGTAGAGAAAAGGACCTTTCTTCTTTCTCATTGGGAAAAGCTTTTCTTTACTGACAACACCACACAAAAGCAAGGAACAATTCTTGAAATATAATCAGTAAAAAAATTAAAACAATATTTAACCATAAGTTTAGTATTTGGCAACTTTCCTATAAGCCCTTCTCATGAACACTCATTTAATGATTGTAGAAGAGGCCAAAAAGAGCAGTCCATTCTCTAAGGGCATTTATACTAATAAATACTAAAAGCAAACGTTTCTAATTTTAAATTTCCATTCCTGCTACTTCTTCATGAATTACAAGAGGAGCTGGTATTGTTCTACTGGCTTTCACAGAAGAACATCCGTCCAATGCAGGCATAAGTGGCTTCGTCAGGAGTACTGAGACAGTTTAACAATTTCTTACTTCAGTGCTTGGTAGGCAACACTGATTCCATTTGCAGAGTACAAAGGGGTCAGCCTGGGTTTCAGAGTGAAATTTCTGCATTAGAGAGATGCACCCTGTAGGACTCTCCTCTGATTTCAGCAGAAATCTCGACCATAGCTCTACTTAAACACTATGAAATATACGAAAAAGTAAGGTGGTATCAAAATGGTAGGTAAAGCCCTGGGCTTAGAACCTGACATAAACTGAAACTGTGTGTCAGTACTTCCCCTGTAAACTGACTTAGATCTCTGTCTCTGCGTCCAGCTCCATTTCTGTCCTCCACCTTTCTATTTAGACTGCAAACTTCCAGTGCAAGAGCTAGACCTCACTGTATGTTTGTAGACAGCCTACTGCAATCATTAGGCGAATAAAAACAACATGGGAAACTGTCAGATGAGAGATACTCCAGTTAAAGAGCAAACTAAAACATGTGTGGAATGAAACAGAAAAGCAGACAAACCTACAGATGGACAAGGCCTCCTCTTTTCCACTTTTTGAAGAATACTGCAAGTATCCAAGCAGAAATAAAAAGGGGGCTTATTCATCCAAGGCTCTTGCAAGGGAAGAGGAAGAATGCAACGCTCAAAAAAAAATCACGTTTGAAAATTTAATATGGGAATACTGATTTTGTGTTTTCTGTCCAGAACTAAATACATCAAAACAGACTCAGACAGCCTTCCTAAAATGGGAAGGGTGCTTGATGCAAGTATCAGAGAGAAAACAAGTAGTAGTGACTTCTGTTTTTGCGAACTGGCTCTTTTGATGCCTCTTAGAGTGGTCCCCTGCTAGTGCAGCAGGGAGGAATAATGATGGAGTTACCTACTTTATAATAGTCATACAATAGGCCAAGAGCAGCAGCACTGTCCTCATCACCATTTATGCTCATCATAGCCTTGGTAGCTGCTGTTAGGGGATTCTCCAAATATGACTTCCAGGCTTCATCTTCGCTGGTGTAGGCTCGTCTGGTGTTGAATGAAGTGTCATTTGGCACTAAGGCCACAAGTCGCTTGTTACTGCATAGACAGGAAGAATAAAATTGTGATCCAGAAGGGATTACTTTATTCACAAGGCATGTTAAAGATCATCACATAGCTCAATGAAAGTGATAGGATTATATTAAGCAAGCATCTCTGTATTAAACTTGGTGACATAAATATTTATCAGTCTTAGGTGTCTGCAGTACCTAACCAAAAAAAAATTAAATGTGTGCAGATCTTGTGATAATAATTCAAATGTATTTTTACTAATATACAGACAAAACTATTAAAATATTTTAAAACTATTTGGAAAAAAAGGAAGTAACAATATAAGCACATTTTGCCCCAGTATTTTTGCTAGATGTACACTTGATTAGGGAAAAATATATTTAACTGAAATCAATTACAATAAGAAGACATGAATGAAAAAAATGTATCTAATACTAATCTAGTGTTCACCTAAACCAAGTATAGTTCAGTATTTAATAACTGGGTACACCTTATAATTGAGCTATTCTCTCCTTTTGGAGTGCAATTTGTCTGTAATTTCAGAGAGGTTTTCTGTAACAGTACATGAGCAATGGGTCCAGTGGACAGAGCAGAAGTCGTCAACATATTGGGTCTCAATTCACACTTTATCACTCACCACATCTAGTTACAGACCCATGGCAATACACACAAGACCATTAGTAAGTGGGATTTGCAGCAGAGCAGTTTCCTCCAGCCTGAAAGTGGTCCAAACTGACCAGTGCCTGCATATATCATGAGAGAAGCTGTTGCATCACAGCTATGGCTGAAATTTCCAGTATAATGGAAACATAAATGAAGATAATAGTACCTGCTTTTGCAAAATGTTCAACAAACTTATTGATAACAGCTATGAAAAAAAAAAGAGTTGCATTCCTATTACACAAGATAGTAGGCAAAAAGATTACGCAGGGAAATAATGGACTGAGGGGTGTGCTGCTTAGTGCGTGTTGCAACAGCACTGTCAAGAATTGTGGCTCAAGTTACAAGGATCACGACGAAACTTTTAACATGTTAGACCTTACAAATTTGAAAACTGCAAAGGCAGCAGAATAACTGAATATATTGACTTAACGGGCAAAACTAGCAGTTATTCCCAGTGACCTTCATAAAACATTTCTTGCTATCTTCTACATAAAAACTGTTCATTATTCAGCCTCCTCTTTTTGCCATCCCCTACCTGCAGCAGTGCCAGCTCCACAGACCTAACCCAACCAACTTCTGCTGTCGCACACAGAGTGGCATTCAAATGCTGCGCAATCGAGCCTTTTATTTGATTTCAGAAGCAGGATTTGATAAAAGCACAATTGAACCCACGCAGTAAATGCTCTGGGATGCCAGGACTGTGTCCTGCCGGGCCCCCAAGCCACGGTGACCACCAGGCTGGGCCTTCACCCGGGGCTCTGCCGCTGCCCAAGCACAACCTGCAAAGTGCGTGCTCCAGTGTTTAAGGAATAGGAGGGGGATGGTGGAGATTATCATCTCTATGGTACGCAGCACTGTTTACAAGTTTCTTTATTTAATGAAAAACAAAATAATCCATCTGGTACATAGAGCACAGTTTTATGAGCTCTGTGGGGGAAGAGCGCGTTTCGTAGCTTTGTATCACAACATAGAGCCTACAATTACAGTTCATATTATATTTTCCTTTCAGCTAAAATATCTGGATTTTTAGAAGCTTCCTTTCTTTTCCAAGGGCCTTTCTTTCTGCCTGGCCTTTTGCTGTCTCTTCTAAAGTTTTGTGACCTTCTTGTTACCCACATACACATTTGTGTCGTTACAGGTTTGCTTCAGCAAGCAAAGCTGAAGCATAAATTAGGAGCCCAAGGAAAGACAGAGAGAACTGCTAGGTCTGCTTGCCTTTTCAATACCTTATTGTTAGCGACTCAAATCAGATTTGCAACAGCCCCGTTGTTTGTGCCAGAGGTAGCTGGGGGCCTGTTCCCGCTCTGGAGTAGCCAATTCTCCCTGGCTCAGAGGCAATTATTCCAGGCAAGGATTCTCCTTTCCTCAACAAAGCTCCCCTTCAGCTAAACCCGGGCTGTTTCACCGCATGGGCGGCTGCCCATTGCAACGCACAAAATACCGCTCGCTCTCCTTCCTGTAGCAATCTTCCTTTACAATCAATAACTGCCTTTTGTTACTCGGAGCACTCAGAGCCGTGCGATAGTCGTAACTGATTTATGAGCACTACAGGCAGACTGCGAGATGCCCTTTAAAAACACACCTTTTAAGAGCTGGGCCATGCTTGTCTGCAGAAATGCTGGAAGGGAGGAGTCAATCTCTGCTGCTCTAACTTAGTCAAGACAATCTTAAAGCAATGAAAAGAGTGCTGTCCCTCAGAGGTGTTGTCTACGATTGTGTTGGGGAGAAGCTAAGTAAAGGGGATAAATGCTCTAGGAACAGCCACTCAGTACGTGAACAGCTGGGATGACTGGAAAGGCACTGGTGCACAGACCTAGAGCCTCCCCAACATCTCCCCAGAGCACGTTTTCTCTAAAACCCAGGTTTTCACAATTAAAAACTAAATATCCATCTCCTCTGGCTTGAGAGATGGTCTGCAGCATAATCAACCGACATACTCATTGTGTTTACTCTGCAAACAGACTGAAACAATAGCACTAAGAAAAATAAAAAACTTCCTCATCACCCCCATCCCTGTAATCAGCTCTGTGGGAGGTTAATGGTCAGACCTAATTATCATGATTTAACATGGTCAATCATTTCAAAGATTATATCCAAAGCAGTCAGTCAAAACAACTGCGCTCACTTTAAGAAAACTTCTCTATTAATTAAGGTCGTTTGGATGGGAGAAATGAGACTCACATGTACCCACACATTCCCTTTCCTTTTCCACAACCGCTGAACCTCCTGGACAACTTCAGCCATGTGACAGGGGGGTAGCAAAGTCCCCCGTAACCAGAGGAGATAAATACTTAATATTTTAATATATGCCAAGAAAACCCAATCTCCTGAGCGAGGCTCTGCACAGGTAAGCTCCCCTGGTCCCGACAGGCACCCTTCCATGCTGGGGCACCCCCAGCTGTTCCAGCTGTGTAACTGATGGCAGCAGGCAGCTGCTTGGAGGAGAGTGACTCTGGTGGCACCTGGACCATGAGGAAGACAAAGGAGGACAGCTACGAGAAACCTAACAGCGTTCCCACTGGAGAGAACTGCTCTGAACGCCCCCACCTGTGAGAAAAGTCAGTCGGAGCTTGCAATTAGCAACACATCTACAAGTCTTATCAAAAGCTGCAAACCCATCAGTGACCACATTCACAGAGAACCACTCACTTAAGGAAGAAAGATGGGTCAAGAATGTACATGGAAGACTCCCATCCAACCTAGCCAACAGTATCAACAAATATCTGCTGTAGTCCCATCTTCTAAAATAGCCTGTGAAGGAGCAGAGAACAAGCCCAACCCTGACCGTGCCCATCCCTCAGTCGAGCTAGCCCACCACCCCTCTCCGTGGCAGTCGGGATGTGAGCTAACCAGAACACAGATGGGGGAACATGCCTGTACAAGCTGAAAGCACACCATTATTTTACCACGGAGATACAGCTTAACACTTGAGGATATTTTGTGCCTGAAAAAGCGCATGTTTCCTTTCAAGCTATCAGTTGAGCTTCTAACAAAGGCAAAATGTTTCAGCTCTTTTATGTTAAACAGTAAGTAGGTGGTTATATATCTTAATTTATAGGTGTGTGAGGATGAAAGGTATTTTCAGTGGAATGGTCTAGCTTAGGAGCTGAATTGCCCTGACACTTGAGTGTTTATGTCAAGAGTAAACTTCAGATGGCCTTTATTTTGCAAAAGCTTGTTTTTCCCCCAACTGTTCAGTAGAGATTTTCTTGTTTGTACCATCCTACATTACTTGTGTGCTTTCTACATATGTCTTCCAGATTTAAACCAGTTGTGGTGATTTCTGCATTTGGTAAACTGCTATTTTTGAATTTATTTAAAATGAAGATTATGGAATTTTATAAAACCCTATACAAGTGCAGTGCGTAGAGATGTCCGAAATTGTGCTCACTTTATTTCAGTTACTGTAGTACAACAACGTAAGTTGGAGAGGTACATTATTGTACTTAATGTCAATAAATTAGCCGAATGGAAAGGCTGGCCTTTCAAGCCCTTCTTCAGATTAGAGATAATGAACTTTCAACAGCCAGCACTTGGGGCTATAAAATCCTACTACAGGCAAATTCTCACCCAGCTTCATGCAATTTGAGCATTGGCTTACACAGAATCAGAAATGTGCATTAACACATTCATGAACAATGGTGAAAGGCGGCAGAGCCTTTGTGATCAGAGCTTGCTTTTTATTCAGAAACAAGATGTCCTGCCTGCCCATCTCTCAGCCGATTTTGATGCTCGAGAGCTTTCTGTTGAATTTGCAAAGTTCACGCAGCCCTCAACCTCTCTGCTAAATTTGTCACTGAATATAAAGCAGACTGATAAAGCCATGCTCCATCTAAAGTACAGCATCTCCTCCACCATATGCTCAGCATTACATCCTGATCTAGCTGGTGCTAGTGGGGAAAAAAGTCTTGTCCTGCCTGACCCCTAACTTTTGCCTAACCCAGGAAATTCACCCTCTGAAATCCAAAGCAGGCTGTTCAAAGTGCCACAGTGGACACCCAGCCCAGGCATTTCCTGGGTTTGTTTTTTAAATTGCTTTTTAGGACATTGCATTTGTTCTTTCAACAAACTTTAAACAAAATAATTGTAAGAGTCAGGCTGCTCCATGCATATCCCTGCAGATTTCTTTGCCCCCTGATAATGCATTAGGACTTCCCCCTCCCTGCAAAGCCTAGGTGCCAGATAGGAACACAGTAAGCATAAGTGTGTGGGGCAGCAGAGTGGGAAGAATCCCCATTCCCAGATTTCAGTCCAGGCCTGAGCCTGCCTGTTCTTATGCCTGTGAGACAACTGTGCCAAGCACTTCTGCACACAGCCTCTGCAAACTGTCCCTTCAGGAGAGGAGACGGGAGGCTTTGGTCCATACAGCTGTTATAAAGCACACAGAAATTTTAGCACCAGTCAAATAATTGGAAAAGTCAAGACAGACTCATGTCATCCTGGCTCCCAGCCCAGCTCATCAAGGTCATGGGATATTTATCATAAGCTCCTTTTTAGTTGGATGACAAGAAGGTGCACAGGGCAACTGTCTCCAATTCGGAAACCCTGGGAGAAACACAAATTCTAAAAGGAGATGCTAGCCAAAGGGACCATTTCTGTGTTGTGTGCAGACAGGCGCCACACACCACATCGTACCCTGGGTTTATGATCCCTTAATTGTCCAGATCAGAGACCCAGCTGAAGCATGCTGTGACTCAGTGTGCTATGGGGAGAGCACCTGCCTGCTTAGTGTTTCCTCCAGTGCAAAGGAGAAATGGGGAACTTCAAGAACACCTGCATTTCATTTGGTATGACAGGAAGTATACAGGAGCACGCTCCAGCCACATCCAAGAGCTGGAAAAAGAGCTGAAGCTCACACTTCAGTTTTGACATAGCTAAGGAGGGCAGAGTGTGATCATTTACAAGCATTTCAGTAGCTCTAAAGCCCTTCATGGGTTTATTTTACACAACACAAATCTCAGTTCTGCTATAAGGCTACTATAAAACAGATTTAGAACAGATGTTCATTATAATTTGTCTTACAATGAATGTACATATATACAAAGTCACAGGCACAAATTGAACTACTATGACCATTTAAAAAGCAGCTAAGGACAGAAGATGCATAAGTTAACAAACTTTAGATTCCAGATCATGAATTTCTGTCCGTGCTTATTATACAAAGAAGTATAAATCAAAGCTAGCCCTAGCGCTTGAAAGGATTTGTTTTAAAGATTCTGATGTTAGCCCAAATTTACTACCCTCAGCATACTCCTTTGCCTAGACATCAAGTTACCAAAAAAAAAAAAAAAAAAACCACCATACTCCCCCAAAAAACACAACATGGGTGACTCACTGCAAGTTTTGATTTATTTTGTTTAAAAAAAGTTTAGACTCCTCAGGATTTCTTGCCAAAAGTATAATTAAAAAGTCAGCAACATTGTTGTTTCAAATAGATAATAATGTTCTGTTAAAACTATAAAGGAGCATAAACGTTTAACGAACAGGAAAATTATGGCCCATGTGTTGGTATTTCGTCTTTCATAGCTGACAATCACATCATTCCCAGAAGCACGAACAGGTCTCCAAAATGCACTTAGCGCAATCCAGTGAGCATATAAATATACAAATGACTCAAGAGTGAAGGAAAATCAAAGCCTTTAGACCACCAGGAAACTAGAAGATGCCCTCTGGCCCAGCCAGCAGTCCATACTAAGGAAAAAACTCCCATTAAAGGGGCTGAGTAATTTTGCCTACTAATGAATGCAGGTTTGGGACTCTTGCAATTTTGGGACAATTATTATTTTTGAGCACAAGACAAATCTGAACAAGATTACACATGTTAAATGATTAAAAGAAATTATTTTACCTTTACAAAACACTCTGAGAGGAAGTAAAATAATATATTGAGAGCAGAAACAGTAAATGGCAAAACAGACTAGTTTAACAATTAGATGCTACTAGAAGCTTTATTTGCTTTTACTCAGAACCAAAATAGCTTGAGCATGTAATAATGATTAAAAAAGATTAAAACAAATAGGTGATTCATTAACATTGACAAAAAATTAAGTATGTCAAAATGGAAGTACAAAAAAGAAACCTGACACAAGTATTAAATACATAGAGTAAATGCCTACTGAGGACTAGTTCAAGTAGGCAATTACTCACCGAGACAGACTTTTTATACCTATGATTTTAGAGACTTTTTTCATTTCACTTTTATTAGTGTTATTAGTGCACTAAGTAGTCTGTTGCTTTTTTTTTAAACCAAGCAGAAAACAATCTCAAAAAAAAGGCAAATTTCAGCATATTTGTAAAAAAACCCTGACATCTCAAAAAATGAGGATACTCTGGAGCTCACAACATTGCTGCAGTACCTAATAGTTGATCAGAATTAGCAATTACTTGGCAGCTTTTCACCAGGCCATGCTCTGTTTTGCTAAGAAGTGTACTTCCAGTGTGCATAGAACACAAGGTTGTTTTAGCTGACTTGCAGCTGCCAGCAGTAGGCTTTAAAATTAAAAACAGGTCATGACAAGGCTTCCCAAACCTGCTGCAGTTTAACCTGACCCTTGGCCCTCTGGCCCTTGTTCATTAATTGCTTCCACAGAGTTAATGGAAATGGAATAGTTACTGCACTGATAGCACTGATCGCTTTTTTTCAGAATATGAAATCTTTTACATAGTCAGAAGGAAAACACGAATTCAGCAGCTCAGCAATCCTGGGAGTCAAGATTTCCCACAAATATTTTTTAAAAGCACACAAAACCAAAAATATACTTTACAGAACAACTAAAATACAGAATCACAGAAGATGCCATTATCTCCCACTATTAGGAAAATTCACAAATCTACAAATATACATAATCTTTGAGGTTGGAGACATATTCTCAAGCTACAGGTATGTTGCAATATTTGACTTCTCCACAGTTCACATGCACTTAATATGGTTTCCTTGGTTAAATATTTCGTAAGCAACAGTTCTCCTCTTTATGGCGTTAGTACTATCGAAGAATAGGACAGTGTCCTGGTATAACTAGGATGTCTGAAATAATTACTTATCTTCTTTTAATTAGCTACTACTGTCCCAATCACTGATTAAAAAGCTAATGAAGATTCATCCCAGAATGAATTCCTAGATCAGCATTTGAAAGTGCTAGTGTGTGTGTGCATGCGTACAAAAAGGGCAGCTTAACTGGCTGCTCGATAATCATAGGAAAAAAAATATTTGAGGTAGCCATCAATGGTCTGCACTGGATTAATATTTGTGAAAATATTTGACAATAAATGTCAACCGGTGTAATATCATTTCCCCTTCAGATGTCCCTGCCAGAACGAGAATGATGGTGTCCCTGCCGACCCTTCCCACAGGGAAGAGGTTATTTGATCATACAATCAAGTAAGTGACCTGGGAAAATCCCCTCCCTCCTGTTCTGCTTTGATCTTCAGTCTGCTCTCAGACTTCAGCACCAGAGAGACAGCACTGTTAACAGCAAGGTGTAACCATTTGATACCCTTACTCCTCTCAGTTAAGCTTATGATTGCAAGTTCTATGAGGTTCTTCTCCACACCGATTCTCCACCTTCCTTCCACAGAGATGCTTTTCTGGGGAACATCCATGACAGTATGTCTGACATTTGAAAAGTGCAAGCACTAAACACCTCCAGTTCCTGTTTCTCCATTCATTTCTGGATGAGTAACACTTTGGAAAATTCATCTCAATGGATGATGACCTACTCAGACACTCAGCACTGGGAGAAAAAAAAAATTTACTAGTCCGTGACCTAATTGCCACTCAACATCTTCTGATGGGAAATGTTTGGCTCTCAAAGAAAAAATTAAGAACAACTCACAGAATCACATTGTAAACCACAAATGCCCTTTGTTGTTATAGTACTAGATGCTTAAGTGAAATATTATGAAGGCAGCATCTACATTTACACACTGAGAAGAAACAGGAAACCAGGGCAAAATTACTCTGTGAAGAGTCCAAGATCAACTTCTGCCACAGACACTACCAAGTAGCGAGCTGGATGTGAACATGCCTCCACAGGAGCAGGTTTGAACGCATTCCCACCTCCAGGCTCGCTCTCCCCTCAGTTATTTACCCTATTGCTCAGCTGCAGACCCAGGCTGCCCCAAGTCCTCCTTAATGTGGTCAGTCTGAGCATGCCCCAGCCCTGTCTACCTGGTGTCCAAGTAGCTCTTGTGCATACTGGGGGTGTTGGGAGCCTGACCAGCAGTCATGCGGACGGCTGGCTAGCAAGAGAGCCGCAGCGACCAGCACACTTGGGCCTGCTACCAAGTCTGCTCTTTGTGCAACTGCAGTCCCAGCCTACACAGGATTCATGACCACACAACACCAGGAGCGGCTGGGACACAACTGTAGCATTTACCAGGCAGATCCCAAGTGGTTGTACCATTGCTGCTCCTCATTCACAGGAGTACCAGCAATCTCTCACAAGTATTGAGGTCACCAATCAGGTTCACTAATGCACTAGAGCCATTAATACAGAGTTTTGCAGTAATAATTTCTTTTCTGTATACTACAGTAAAAACAACTTTTCAGCCTATAAATGCAAAAGTGAACCCTGGAATCATCTTTACATCCTGTGAAGGGGATGCTGCCTCCTCCTCATCCTATGCCCATGGCCTCCATTCAATGCCCAAGGTCCCCTCGTGATGGCTCTGGCAATTAGATGGTTAACAGAAACAGCTGCATGGACCTCCAAAATGTTCATAGAGAGGCAGGGACACACATTTCCTTCTGCAGAAGTTCCAGTTTGAGTAGTTCTGCCTTTAAGACCTGCATTTGCTTGCACCCTCTCTGCACATGAAGAACCCAGATAGATAGATGAAAAATGGACGTTAAAAGTAACCTCCAAGAGGAGATCAGGCTACTCTCAACCCAACACTCCCCTGAGCCAGTTCTCTAGCTGCACAAACAGCTCTACTGACACAGCTGAGATCGTGGAGTGGAATGGAAACAGGAACAAGTGGCCACAGCCTGCTTAAGTCAGTACCACCTCTGAAACATGCATGTGAAATTATGCCTTATCTCTTCTGACGGATAGGAGTTTGTGGGAGCAAGCAGACAAGACCCAGCTTAGGCACAAAGACTAAAGGGAAAGACAGGGTGATACGCACACTATCTTAAGGATAATCTCCCCAGTTAGCATTAGAATCAAACTGACTTGTTCTTTAGCATTTTCACCTGACTGTCCACCTTCCTCCCTTAAAGCTGATGGTGCAGGTAGCACTACAGCACCCCTGTCCCTGCTCCTACCTCCAAAGAGGGACACTGTAGGCAGCCCTGTAGAGCCGTTGTGCCATAGCATGGACCACCTCTCCAGAAAACCTAGCAAATCCTACTGAAGGATGAGATAGGAATGTATTTTACCACGCTTTCTATATCCCCTCAACTGCGTAGTCCTTTACATCAGCACTTTACTAGCACAAACCCCACAAAAACATGTCCAATGACACTGGCAAATTAACTGACCTCGAAATAATGAGCTTCCCTCTCCAGTCTTGCCTGTAGGGAAGATCTGTTTTTAAGTAAAAGAAAGGCCATGTGGAGAAGAATGTTGTACTTTCTGGATTAGGTTTTAATTGGATATAATTAGAGCCTAAAAAAACTACCAAAAAAACAACAAAAAAACCCACCTTCCCATGCAAACTCCCCCTACCAGTCTAATATCTCATTCCACGTGGTCATCTTTTCTGAAAACAAATGTATTTGTCTTCTCATGTTACACTTGTGTATAGAGCCCAGGGGATTTCTTTACTTTTTATTTCCTTTTCAAACTCTTACCTACCACCTATGAATTTTCTAAACACTTTAACCAGAAACAGATCACAGGCATACCTGCAATGGGGGAAGTGCTGTTACTTGAGGGTACGTGCTCTGCAGTGCTCTTGCGTTCCTCACAGTGGTAACAGCAGCAGCACTACACAGAGCAGGGGATGAAGGGCATTAATGCTCCAGTCTCAGTAGCTTACACCTATGCCATACCGTTCCTGTTGGGAAGGAAGGATAGTCCTGTAGCTTAGTAGCATCCTAGACCCAGAGGGGACACCTTCTGCCCTGTTTTTTTACATGAGTTAGGTTTCCGCTGCATTGTTTTCCTGCTTCAAAGTTGGCTGTGGTACGAAGTTGCTTCCCCCCCATATTCCCCTCTCACTCCCATTAACTGCGCTTACTCTGCTGCAGTCTCGTTTCTGACTTTTTGCTGAAACTACTGGCAACTAGGCTCGGCCAGGGAGAAACTTACGGGCCTCTCACCTTAGGCAGTTCTGGAATTGCCCATTGCTTTGGGATGCCCTCGATCACTGCTTCTTGTCAGCTCTTGGCTCTTTTGCAGTTAATCTGGTTCCCCTCTCAACTCAATGTCTCCTCTTTCAGCTGCTCCTCCCTGCCCCACCGGCACCCCTCAGGGCTCTGTCCTTATTCCCTTCCTTGCACTTAAATCATTTACTGCTGTTATCTGGACACCTAAGGCTTTAGTTCCCGTTCCCACTCAGATGAACTCCCAGACTCCACTTTGCTCCCAACTCCCACCACAATCAGTTTAATTTCACATCACTAACTACCTTTGCACTACCCCAGTGTCAGCTGATGTTTGACAAGGCCAGGACTAAAACTATTTTTTTAATCTTTCTTCTCTGAACTGCCCCATCTTTTGCCTATCAGGGCAGCCAACCCTGCTGTTTTCTTTTGTCGGATAATCTCTTTCTTTCACTCCTTGACCAGCAGGCCGTCACCAAGCCTCTCTCAGTCCGACGTCTCCAACATCAGGCCCCTCCTCGCTGCCTCCTTTGCCACAAAGGCTCCTGGGGAATCCAACAAGAGCTCGCATCTGAGCAGCACCAAGGGTTGCCGAGACCATGCTCATAACTGGGCTGCTCCTACCTGCACCCAGAGCAGCAGTAAAACAAAACTGCCGTCTCCCGCTTGGCCTCTGCGATCTCCCGCCCTCCATCTTTCTTTCCCCGTTACTCTTCCCCCAGCCGCCTCCTGCAGAAACACTAATAACCCGAGCAGGTAAAATGGCCTTCCCGCCTGGCTGCCTCATGGCAGCTCCTCGGCGCCGCACAGCAGCAGGCCGCCGCCACGCTGCCAGCCAGGCCCCGGCTGCCTCACACCAACCGCCTCGCCGCCATCGCGGGAGCACAGACATCCGCTTTACCCCAGGGCGAATCGGGGCGGGCAGGCACGGGGGTAAATAAAAACAACCCCTGGTTTTGGGCCGATCATCACGAAGCGTTGATGGACTCGGACACACGGTGAGGTGGCGGGAAGAGAGCGAGCCGCGGCCTGCGCGCCGAACGACAGCTCCCGGCACTTCTCCCCGCCCCGGGACGGGCCCCTCTCCCGCCGAGCCCACCGCTGGCTCCGTCTCGGTCCTGCGGAAGGCACGGGGAACTCCCCGCTTCACCGCCGCTCTTCCCCCGGCCTCGCCCGCCTTGGGGCGGCCGCTCCGCAGGCCTCGCTGCCGCCAGGCCTGAGCCCGGCCGCCGCGGCCTGCGGGCTCCGCCGGCGGGCACCCGCACGGGCGGGAGAAGGGGTGCGGCGGCCCCGGGACCGGCGGGAGCGGGTGGTTTCCACCTCCTCCTCCCGCGCCACTATTGGAAAAGTTACTTTTTAACCCCGGGCGGAGGCGCCGGTCTCCAGGCAGCCGGGGCGTCCCGCCGGGAAAACAAGGTCAGGGCGCCGAGGCTGAAGGCGCCGCGGCTGGGGCGGCCGCGGAGCGCACGGGCCGGGACGAGGCCCTTCCGCCGTCCGCGGGACGGGCCCGGGGCGCCGCCGGCCCCCGGCCCTGCCCGCCCGGCACCGGCCGAGGCGCGGGGAGGCGAGGGGAGGAAGATGGCGTGTCCGGTCCGGAATAAAAGCCCTTTGTTGCGCTCGCACAAAAGCCAAGAAGCACTTTGCGTCCGGGGCCTTCGGCGGGCGGAGGCCCCTCCGCTGTTCTTAGGGCAGGGAGAGCTCCCTACCGAAAAATGAGCCTCGAGGTGAGGGAGTTAAAAAAAAAAAAAAAAAAGGAAAAAAAAATCGCTAGACTAAAAGAGGAATTTAAAAAAATCGCGAAGCCCCACAACCAGATGGAAAGCAAGGTGGGAGGCGGCGAACCGCAGCCGTGTCCTCGGGCGCTCCAGTAGTTGCTGTGCCGCCCGGTCCGGCGTCGCTTTAAGGAAGGAGGAACGCCGTCCCGGCAGGTCCGCGTCCGCCACCGGCGAGGGGCAAGCACAACCAGCCAGGCGGGCCGGCCAGCCTCGCGCAGCGGGAGCAGCGGCGTGCCTGCGATCACTTACTTGTCCGTCTCTTGTGACATGTTTGATCCAATGAACTCTCTCCCCTTTTCCCGGTGCCTCCGTCTCCCCGGCGGAACTGGACTTTCAGGTCTGTGCAGGTGAAGGTGTGTGTGTGTGAACGCCCGGGACGGCAGAACCAGAGCTACTGGTAATTCTGCTTTCCTTCCCCCCCTCTCCTGGCTCCGCAGCCAGCCGCCGAGGTAGGACAGGTAAAGCCCCCTCCCCCTCGCATGTGGGGAGCGGCGGGGCTGGGGCGCCGGCGAGGCACGGCTCGGCTCGGCGCGGAGAGCGGCCGGGCCGGGCGCGCACAGGTAACTTTCCCGAGCGGCGCTGGATTCTTTCACTAAAGGAGCGGGGCAGAGGGACGAGCCGCCAGCTGATTGGGCGGCGCGGGCCGGCAGGTGCGCTGCCATTGGAAGAGGCGCGCACAGGTAAGGCTGCCGCCGAGCTCCAGGTAACGCGCCCGCGCCGCGCCGCGCCGGGAGGCAGCCGCGGGGGCCACCGCCGCCGAGGGGAAGGGAGGGAGGGAGGCAAAGAGGAAGGGGTAGCCGGCGCTGAGGCGGCGGGCAGCTCCACCGTGCAACAACTCCTCCCTTCCCCCGCCGCGGACGGAGCGGGCCGGCCGGCCGCTCTGAAGGAGGCGAGGAGCGGTGAGGCGAGGCGCGGGGCCGTTGGTGCCTCGCGCGGCGGCGGTTAGTTGCTGGCCGCCGCGCGCCGCTGAGGCTGAGGAGAGGCCCCTGGCCTGTGGCAGGGCGCGACGCGGCGGGGCCGCCCCTCGGCCGCCCTCCGCCTGCTCCGTGCGCCGGGCCGGCGGCGGAGAGGAGTTGCCGTGCCCGGAATCCCCTGGAGCCGCGGCTGGCCAGTGCGGCTGTCGTCGGATGGCGCCCAGGACAGCTTCGCAGTTAGGTTTTTCGCTGGGTTTCAGGGACTTTTTTTTTTACTTTTTCTTTTTGACCTTACCCACGGTTGGGACCGGTGGGGTTTGACGGTGGTGAATGTCTTGGTGCAGAAGGCATCTCATGGCAGAGGGATGAAGTGGTGCCAGATGACAACATCCACTGCAGGATGGAGATCTGAAGAGCTACCAGTCGAGCTGAGGGGGTTGAAAGGGTCTGTTTTGCCAGCAGGAGAAAGCTGGAGAGAAAATGGGAAAGCTGGGACGGGGTGTTTATTGAGGAAGTCTCTGTTATGCATGGGCGAAGTGGGTAGAGAGGACTGTGCCCTCAAACTGTCAGTCACCCTTCAGTCCGGTGCACCCTACTGTGTACTTTGTCGGAAGACATGAGTGGGCTTAGAAGGGGCGGGACTGGGCTGTGTGGGCAACAGCTTTGCCCCGGATGGGGAAGGTGAGGAAGAGGGCATCTCCCTGCGTTGGGTCAGTTTGAGAAAAGGGAGTGGAAGGGCAGCAGAGAGACTTCCATCTGCTCTCACCTGTTCTTACTCCCTATTCCTCCACCAGAGACATGCCAGGACCCCACTAATTCTTCCTGCTACCATCTGCCCTCCTGGAGACATCTTCCTATAGTAGGCATCCAACTTGACTGCTGATAACCTCTGCTGGACAAATACTGCTGTATGTGTAAAGAATGCACCACTATGTGGGTAGACCATTATATTACTTAGTGATCTTTGCAAGAAAATTAGCTGAATGATGCCAAAACTTTCAAATTTATACTGTCCTACATGAAGGTGTTTCTCATTTTCTACCGTTGATTTCACCTGATAGGGGAATGTAGTAGAAGGGATATTCACAGAAATATATATTTGTATAACAAAATATATAAAACATATAGTATTGCGATCTAGGGCCCTATCTTCTTTCACCTACTCCTGCAGTTGAAATCAAACTTGACTCTCTGAAGTCTTTGGCATTATGGTATCAGACTCAGGCACAAATATCTATCACTGGGTCTCAGGCCTTATCTGTGTTCATAGTAACTAACCAAATTAAGCCAATTCAGTATAAATAGGTTAGAAGTCAGCTTAAACATAGCCCCGTGCAGATTTCCATCGCTTTAACTAAACAGAATTAGAAAAATACTTTAGCTTGATTAATGACGCTTAGATTGGGCACAAGATATTGGTCAGCCCTTCTCTTCCTCCATTCCCCAGGCACAAGAAAGAAGCAATCTGTAAATCCAATCAGAAGTTGCTAATGTGGCCTGAACTTTGAATAACAAATACTGGTATTGAACCTGTAGGCTGCTATTCATAACAATGCTTCTATGAATTATTTTGTATAATACATTTTGAGGAAGCCAAAAGGCTTCATAAAGCACAGAAGAGAAACAGAGTAATCTATTCATTATAAATAATGCAGTCATTTTGAATACAGAATTACTGTGTAATCTTAAAACAAGTTGAGATACATTACTGTGAGATACTATGAGTTGCTTTGGAGAAACAGTGGTAGAATTATATAACAGTTTAAGTTAGTGAGGCCCCCCTGTTAACTGCAGAAATGATAAGGTTTCTTTCCCAAATATTTGTTATGCTGAAGGAAGCTTTGAGACCTGAAAAGGTTACCTATTTGAGCACCATCAATAGGATTGATGCCAGTCGGATTTCCTTTTTTTTTATTTTTAAATTATGAGAAACATTTGTTGTCTTTTTCCTGCCTTTTTTTTTTCCCTGTGTGAAACATATAGGAAGAAGGAGAGGAAGATCAGTGATGCACACTTTTGAAAATGCCACCTTCCCTAAGGTAGAAATGCTGCTGATGTGTGATTTTACAAGAAAGAAAACTGCATTTGATGCCATCTGCAGTCCTGGACCAAACCCAAACTGTAACTCAAACTGAAATGGAGTTTGTTGTTCTAGTACTGGGTCAAATACAGAACTGCCTTTAGCAGACTGCTCTCGGGAGAGATTCTCTTAGAATGAGGTAGCTGGGAGCCTGAATTACTTACTGCTCATTGTCTTAGGTGGTGTTCCAAGGTCAAAGTTAGGAATATAAGTGGAAAATGCAGGAATGAACTCTTGATTTGAGGTTATTGGAGATGACACCTGTTATTTAGTTGGGACTTGCTTAGATGGAAAAATATACCCTGAAATATTTTTTAAGTATGTAGGTAGGCATAGGACTCCTCATTTTCTGGATGAGCCTTTTGCTTCAGACTGCAGGCTGGAATCAAAGTGAAAGTGTCGGAGTCCACCTCTAGCTGAGCAGGTCAGACAAGTCCTACCTAATCCAGCCTGATGCTCATTCTTCATGATCTACAAGATTATTATAAACTAATCTGTTAGTCATTGAAAAATCAGCTAATGTTATTTCTGTCCAGACCAGTCTCGCTTCCTGTAGAATAAAGGCTGTGTAGAGCAAATATGAAATAGTCATGCAATACATTATTGAAAATCTAGGACTTGTCTTTGGCACATACAGGAAAAAATTAAAATAGTAAACTACTGTCTTTCGTACTGTGCTTGCTTCCTTGTCTGCACAGCAGCTGATAGTTTTTTGTGGCGTAAGGATTCACTGTAGAATTTAACTATCTAAAACTTTACCTCATGTTTATACTGTTTACTCCATAGCAGCTAGCGTCAATATTGTTTGGACTTGCCAGCACTGGGTAAAGGAAATAGAGTGTACAAATAAGGCTTACTAGGCTTACTAATTGCACTAGGTACCTAAAATATCTTTCAGAAAACTATTAAAAGAAGTCTATGCAATAAAAGATGTTAGAGAGATATTTATGTCAAAACAGTGCTGTAAAGCAGCTCAGTGAGAGAGCAATGTTTGAAAACAACTGTTTTCAGGAGGCAACGATTACCACGTATTTTTATTTGCATCCTTCTATGTCATTGATGGCTGTTGGTATAAAATGTACTCTCTCACAGTAAGTTCAAAGACAACCACCTACCTACTAATTTTGTGATATGCAACATTTACTATTAATCCTCCCCATAGCCTTGCCTTTGTAGTCATCTTCTGTATGAAACTATATTTATTGGAATTTGTGCAGACCTTGATCCTCAACTGACTTCAATGAAGCCGTCATGACCATCAAAATAAACCTAAAAGATTTCAGTGCAACCCTCCTATACCCCAAATAGATCATTCTTCTGCTCTAAGAATAAAACACTCCGCACTGCTAACTTTAAGAAAGTAATTCTAAGTAACCAAGATCCTGATAACAGTTTACTTCTAATGCTTCACAATGAAACGAAGATTTTGTGATTAATGGCAAGTACTCGTGGATTTCTGTCATGCTGCCCAGAAACTGCCATTTGTGCTCCCCAGACAGGTCTGCTGGGATCCCTTTAGCACCTCCAGCTCTCGAGTGCCTCCACATCAGGTATGACAGCAGCAGTTCTGCAGTGTGGAGGACCATGGAACATCAAGCATTTCCTGGCCACAGGGTAAGGTGTGGAGCAGAGCGGGGGCAATTTCTGTTTGAAATGCTGATTTACATTTCTTTTAGATTCATTAAAGCAGTATGGAAACATGTAAGAAAAAAAAGGAGGGGCTTTATTTATTTTTGTTTTGCTTGTTATGAGTGTAGAATTCATGGTTCTGAAAGATGTCGAAGTTATGACTATCCTGTGTATTTGCAACGCTGAACTTAGGCAGTGTGGCACACACAATGTTGTTTCAGCTTAAAACAGGAGAAGTCATTTTTAGTGATGAAAATAGCTCACAGAATGGAAATCCTTTCAGGATTGAGACATTGATACAGCAACGAAGGCAGCAAAGTCTGACAATACATTGGAATATTATGTTCATACTTGATTAGCAGACATTAAAGTACCAATCCATTTCATAAAGATTACTCACAGTTTTGGAACCAATTCAATAGAACTTAATATAGAATGATAGCTTTTTTGCGGATGCTTTGATCTACCTGATAGCGTTTTTTAGTGATTCACTCAAGCATTTTGAAACATTGGGAAAATACAATTAGGTCACCTAATGACAGTAATTTTGCTTTTAGTGTAAAACTGTAGTGTGAAAAAGAATAAGAAGGCATCTCTGAAAGACAATTTAATGTAATGTGGGACTCTGGAAATATGTTTATTAAGCTGACATTAAAATTGTGTGATGTCATTATGGGGCAGAGCTACAGAACCTAAATAACCTGACCTGTGAGAAAAATGTTAAGAGTGCATCTTCCAGAAGCTTTGTCCAGCTTCCCATGTTAATCAGCAGGATCTTTGCATCATCATAGAACAAAACTGCAAATTCATAGACGCATTTTGAGTAATCCTAATTTGAACTAGTTTGGGATGAAGGTAAAATGCTGTTAGTTTGTTTGGGTTATGAACAGTTCCTGGGGAACGCAAGAAGAAAATTGTCCTAAGACCTATATACCTTTTCTTTTCTTTAATTACTAGAACATTTTTTAATTGCTAGTAGTAGTTTAAAAGCAGCTTTTTCTCGAAGTTGAAGTTTCTTTCTTTCTTTCTTTCTTGCTTCTTCTCTTTTTCTTTTTTGCTTCTTCTCTTTTTCTTTTTTGCTTCTTCTCTTTTTCTTTTTTACTTCTTCTCTTCTTGATAACACAGAATTCCCTAAGTTGTACAAAATGAGCCCACGGTTGTTCTGGTACTGCAGTGGATGCCTGGGGGCAGTGGACTGGCCTTCTACTAAGTTCCATGGAGGCCTGGACTGAAGGGCTCTCACTGGGGAGTGGGAATGGCCAAGTCTGTGTCTGCCACAGAGGCTGCTGCTCCCAGCTCTCATCAGTCATGTCTTGAACCATTATGACTTACAGAGCATAATTTTAAAGGAACCTGAAATAGGGATATGGTCAACATATGGAAAACCTAAGAGCTTCAAATGTCTTTGCATTAGTTATAAGCATGTTGAGAGTTTACAAAAATACAGAAGCTCCACAGGTCTAAAATATTGCACTGCAATAATAAGCATTCTAAAAACAATGACAAATGTGTCTCTTTTTGCTCTAACAGTCTGTCCTAAAATAGGTGTAACTGTTCCAGCATGCAGAAAGTGAAGGATGGCATATAAACAATTGCTTGTTTACTTTTCCCACACTCGGAACTAGAGCAAATGCAGCCCAAAGAATCCACAGAAATACTTTCCAATAGGAGCAGCAGGAGTTGGGAAACAAAGCTGTGGACATATCATCCTATTCACTTAAAATCAATGTGGTTTTCCGTCAAAATAGGTCAATACGATGATCAAATAGCAAGGTACTTAAGAAATCACAGCAAATGGAAAAAGCTGCTTTCAGAATCTGTTGAATAAGAGGTGGGGCTGATAGCCCCTGGGCTGTTACTCATTTATCCTTGTGGCTGCCCTCAGGAGCAGGCAAATGTTATTTTATTTGAAGGGCAGAGGATAAAGAGGATTGTCTGGTGGCACAAAAGGAACCAGTGTTGGAGCCAGGAGATCTCTGCAGTGCCTTGTTCTATGGAAAGGTCACTAGACCATGTGTTTCTGTGTTTCTGTTTAAGCTTTGTCAGCTCTGCTTTTAGTACCTTTACAGACATGTGCAGCGGTGTCACTTTCTACTATTTGTTGCTATTCTCTTTTGAAATAGAGGAGTATTTCAGAAGAAAGCCTCCAACTGGTTTCGTTCATAAACATAAAGGCAGTATCTAATATTACTCCATCAGGCTTTTTGGGCAATGTAGGATCAGAGCTTGTTGACATAATCTTTGACCTTTCTTATTGCCCGGCTTTGGTTCTTCAGTGCTCAGGATCATTTAGTCTGTGGCTTGGGGAAGACCCCAGTTCTAGATCCCTTGCAGCTGCTTCGTCAGCCTGTCCTATCAGGTTCACCATCTCAGTGATACCGTGTTTATACAATGCACATGCCCTGCATGCACCTACAAGCCTGCTTTATCTCTACTCAGACTCTGCTGTGAAAGTAGATTTTGCTATTCCTCTGCTGCTGGAAGGACTTCCCTGACACCCAAGGAGATGTGATAACTGCTCTATCTCGTTCTGCCCCAGTGTTGTGGCATAGCCAGGCCCAGGAACTGGGCTCTCAGTGCGTCACTTTGACGTGCTAGTTCCAAGTTCCTTTACACCTCATTTTTCTTTTGCAAGTATCTCTGTTATCTGTATGCATTATTACACTGCCTAATCCATTGATTTTTTTCATTGTTTTTTTAATACAGATTGGAGTTACTAGGTAATTCTAACTCCTTTAACTGTGTTCCATGGCTGTGGTGGATGCTGCTTTATAACCCTACTTTTGTTTCTCACGAGTCCCTTGTTTAACAGAAGGATCAGACAAAACATCCCTGTTTTCTCAATTCATTCAGGATGCAGGAACTTCTTACCATGTCATGCCCTAGACACTGTGTGTAAATAGGAGTTGCACTGATGATTTTGCTTCCTTTGTTTCAGTACAGAAAGCAAATTTCTCAGAATAAACAGATTTACATCTGTGATTTTTCCCTTATATTTTTGTTTCTTTTCCTTTTTCCCAAGTAAGTGGAAATCTTAGCTTCAGGAAGAAGCAAGGTGAAAATATTCTGCACTGAAGAAGTTTTATGTGGCTCCAGGACAGAGATGCTGAGTATCTGCTCATCTCTGACTTGAAAACAGTACCTGGAGATGGCTGTTTGTTTATATGCGTTTGGTGTGAGTGTTTGGGTGTGAGGGGCAAAGCAGGCAGATTTACATTTACATTTCTTTACTGCTTTTTTCTCTAGCTCCCACATATGAGCAATACCCCTGCGGGGAAGGGTGGGGGCCAGATGCGTATGTTGCTTCTTATTTCACCATAAACTTTGCTCTGAGTACTAGGACTTCTCAGGGGAAGGAAAACCCTGCTTTACCATCATTGGGGGTATAAATCACTCCTCTGCATGATCAACACCACCGTTATGGTGCTTGGGAAGGGAGGCAAAATCATATACTTAGACCGTGTCATTCCAGAGTGAACTAGGTGCAGGAAGACACATTGAAAGGTTCAGGAAACCCATGTGAGAGAGAGGCCAAACTGACACCCTGCAGTGTCCTAGTCCCAAGGCAAAGACCTTGTTTGGTTTCACGGTGAAGTTGCTTGAGCTCTCCCAGCCCAGACACCAACTGCCAGGGACAGTTCCTGACCTATGAAGCTTTGAAAGGAGGTGTGTGAGGCAGACGTGGGGAGGTAGGTGCAGCACCTCTCCATTTTATACATGAGGTTTTTGAGTAACAGACCTGCCAATGGTTACGTGGGGAATCTGTGCAGAGCCAGGAATTTACTACCCCTTACCCAAATTGCAGGGGCATTCAGGCTGCTGAATGCTGCAGCCTGACTCCTGGAAAGTACTCTTGCATTCCCAGTGAAACCAGTGAGTTCCCCAGTTGAGAATAATTTATTTTTAAACTGCACACGCAGGGTTTACATGTTTTGACAAACTCCTGCTGGAGCGCTGAGTGCCTTGTGGATTCTTGGCCCCTGAAACATCATCATGCCTAACTGCTTGTTAAATCTGCTGCCTAGCAGAATCCCTCAGCCCTCCTGTGGGGCCTTTCTTAGTCTAGCCTTGCCCCTTTTTTTGTTTAAATCACTAGCAAAGGTGAAGGTAGAGTTTACAGTGGGAGAACAATTCAGGGTGAATTGCACTCAAAATAGACAAACTGCATTTTAAATGTAGGATTTTAAGCCCAAATGTCTTTATCTCATTTTATCAGAGCTAATTAGTTCAGCCTATGTGCAGCATAGGTTGAATTTTAAATGTTGCACTGATAACTCTAAGCTGACATCAATATCTAGACAGGACAACTGATGATGTGATAGTGAGTTTGTCTTCAAGGACAGGTCTTGCCTTGGACAGAGTGGAGTCCATCCTCACCAGAGTTTTATTAACTCTTGATAAAATCTTCCTCACTTCCTTATGAAGTGCAGGTGGTGGACACTAAGCTTGGTATCACAACGCAGTGGAGCAGGAACTGATCCCATGGCGGGTCACAGCGATGAGCAGGCAGCAACTTGAGTCAAAAGTAGCACACAAGAGAATGTTAGAAGGTCCTGTCACCCTGGCTCTCCTGGGATCTTGTTTGTAAGGTGAGGGGGCATAACTGCATGCTTCTACCCTCCTTCTTACAGTGAAGTTGAGTAAAGCATATTTTGTGAGATTTTTAACAGAAAAACTGGTTGGCTTAGCCCAGTAAAAGAGCATGTGGCTGCCTGAAGGGGTTTTCTCTCTCTCTTACCCTAGGTCGTGCATTTCTGCCCTCTTGTGTCACAGGAAGCAGCCTTAGCTCTTTCATCTTCCTGAAAGCGGTTTTGGTTTTGATTTTTTTTTTTACATAGGGTTAGTTTTCAGGCAGGTAAGTAGGCTGGTTTGACCCCCTAAAAACTCCATTCCGAAACTGTGGGAGTGCTGGAGCCAACAAAAGCAAGGGGACAGTAGTTGTAGGGCAGGCCCACCTCTTTTGGCAGCAGCCTGGTTTTAGCTTTGAGTTAAAGCGATTGTGAAAGTGCATGCAAAGCAGGCTTTTCTGTTCAGGGTGAATGAAAGCCTTCCAGGTGTAAGCATGGGGAATTAATTACAGCATTTGCACAGCCTAGTTCTGGAGTCTCACACATGGCTGGCTCACACGACGTCTCTCAGCATTAGGGAGACGTGGCATCACCAGCAACTCTGGCAGCATCTGCTTCTTGAATGTTTCAGCTTTTTCCAGTGGCTGGACTTGTGGTTAATTTCTGCAAGTGCAAGACAATCCTCAGCATCACTGTAGACCCGGTGAAGCTTCTGAATTCATGGGAGTGTATGGATGAGTGCAGCTCTCTGATCAAGAAGGTATTTTATTAAGTCACAGGTGGAATGATCATCTTTTCTTCGGAAGATGTATGAGTAGAAGGTGGTGTGCCTGTTTTTTATAGATAGCACTATGAAGAATGTCAGTCATTCAAGTTGTCCTTTGCACTGCATCTCTGTTCTTTGCTTTGGAGATAATTTCACAGCTGTCTAATGCTCAAATTCTGTTAGCTTTAGGCAGTAGATGCCTGGGGTTAAATTCGATGCTTTGGCCCTCTGAACCCAGGCGTGCAAGATGTGGGGCAGGGAGGGGGCCTTTCCCCTTGATCTGTGCAGTTCTCTTTGGGTTCCAGAGCTTCCATCAGGGCAGGGAGAGGGAAGGGAGACCAAGGATATCTGAAAATCTTTAGGGCAAACAAGGCCAATTATACACACACCAATTACCTCAGTGTAAACAACCAATCACACTATAATGGGGAGAACCTTTTGAGCCTGAGGAGGGTGCTTTGAAGTGTTTCTGCTCAGTGACTGCCTATTAATGCCTAGAATTGTAGCAGCAGCAGCAGCAGCAGCAGTTGGCTCCAGTGAGTAGAATTTGGTGGTAATGACAATGGAGCTGGGTGGATTGGGAGTTGCATACCCTGATATGACAATACAGTAGTTAAAATTCCAACAGCGGTGAGGCAGTAGCCAGTGGCAACCTGGCTGTAGGCTTGCCTGTATCAGCCAAGACATATCATTAATGGCAGCATGAAGGAATGGGAATTTTTTGTTACATGTATGTGGAGTCATTGCCTTTGTGTCCAGGAAACTGGTTGACCTGCACTGTACTGACCTTTCCCAGTAAGTCTGCAGCCTCCTCTGGCTTTAGGTCTCTCTAAGCTCCAACTGTCATTTTCTCCTTCGAAGCACTACACCACTTGTTCCGAAGGCCTGATCCTGTGGTGGATGGAGTCCACTGAGAATCTTTCTAATTTTGTGAGCTGCTGATCAGGCCCTATAGGGTTGAATTCAGTCTGTTTGCAGGTGAGTGCTGCTACCTGTGTAATGCTGAGGGCTGCAGCAGGTTCCTCAGCCCTGGTCTCCAATCCTAGAAATGGAATTGAACACAATGATTTCTTCACTGGTGCATGCCTGCTCCTCTCTTAAAGTTCCCTTAACATTCACCGTGTACAGCCCCTGTTCAGCCTGCGATCAGTGTGCTGGTTTTGCCCTCCTACGCTCAGCAGAGCTATGTCATCTGCTTCTAGACAAGACACCGGTGCAATAAGGGCAGACATTTCTCCTGTACATGCAGGAGTTAATTCATTTTTTAGAAGCACCTACATGATTTCTCGCATTTTCTGTGAAAGAATACAAGTAAGTCGTACCCAGGTTGACATAAATGTGTCTAACTCTCAGCAGGGAGAGGATTATGTCAATTTAGGCTAATAGCTGCCACAGAATAGACACGCAGATACTCTTAAATTGGTTTAATTTATGTCTGCTGGCCCTGACAATTGGAAGAAAAGATAAATATACACAAAGCGTTCAAAGCTTGGGGTGTTGTGATGCTAATTGAAAAGTCACCAAAGGAAGCCTGCATGGTGTGTGGGAATCTTAGTGCATGCGATTAGTGGCTAATTAGTGGCTGGGAGCTGGAGTGCGCTCCTCCCAGCTCTCTCACGCTGAGAGCAGGCGGCTTGGCCCATGCAATCAATTCTTGCCGCTGACACCCGCAATGAAGCACCTATTGTGGGCAACAGACAGTATGATGATGGGAAGATACAAATAATGCCAGTGCTGCAGCAGGCTCTCCTAACATGCAGAGAAGCAGTGTCAGAGATACTGCTGTCTAGGTGGCTTGCTCTGTCCTGAGCCACAGCAAAGATACAGGCATTTGAGAACTTTTTTTTTCTTTTTAACAGATGCACAAATCTTGTTATCTTACTTTCTGCCTCTTTCATGCCATGTTTGCAGCAGATGACAGAACACACTCAGAGGCCCTGAGCTTCAAACCCTGCTTTAGACTCTGAAGTGAATGCATACAGGTGGTGGCACCCCCTTCCTTGCATCATGTTTTAGAATCGTGACATTTGAAAAACAGAGGTTTCATCTGTCTGTCAGTGTCCCGATATTTCTCTCTCAAGCTTTTCCCTGGTGTACAAATGAAATATAAGAATCAGAGATTTAAATAATACACTTCTGTCATGAATCTAAGAGGTTGGCCTTTAGAAAAAGAGAGACATGCAAAATTGTAGGAATTGGTGTCACTGACGCATCAGACACCACTGAACTAATCAGGGTTTTGTTTGATTAGGCACACATCTATTTTTCTCAATTGTTTTGCGTTCATTTGTGAGAACCCCTTATTTCTTCATTTAAGAAGGCTGTTTTGTAACTCTTCAGAGTTACATGTTTTCTTCTTTTCACCACATTAGCTTTTCCAAATCTTAAACAAGTGTAAACACAGCTTTAAACTGTTACATACCCTCTTGATTAAACTAACCAGTATTAAACCTCACACAGGCATCGAGTAGCAGTATCAGGATGGTTCACTTCTGAACGTTACAGAAGCTAGAAAACTTTCTTTCCATGTCACCAGGTGAGTAATGCGATTTTGCTCAAACTGGAGTCAGAAGTGGGGTAACGTAAGAAGCCCATGCTCACGGGCAGTGGCCTGGGACTGCATGAGCTGGTGGTTATAGAGTCAGCTTTTCTGGCGATCGGTGCATGGGCATTTCTAGCCCAGTTCCCTTAACCTTCCGGTCAATCAACCTTCTGGACAACTAGCCCTCTTCTCCAGCTGTTGAGAAAAAGCTAAATCACCCATGATCTCCCCATTAAGAGCTAATTGCAAAGAGGACATCCTTCATATAGTAGCCATGTTGTTGTAAAAGTGATGCTATTGGGAGAGGTAAGGTTTTCTGACAGAGATAATATCTTGTTTGATCATGTACATAGTTGGGAAAAGTTAACAGACTTTCAGACACCGAAGTTATTCTACAGGTTGAAAGAGAAAACTCGAACTTTGAGCTCTTCTGGCCCTCTCTCAAAAAATCCTGTAGAGAGAATAGGCACAACAGCCCTAGACAGTCAACTCTGCCACGGATAAAGCCAGTTTGCAGGGCAGCCCCGAGAGCCCAGGTGCTCCAGGAATCTTAATAGCCCATGTGGAGCAACAAATTCCTGAAACCTTGCTCTTCGTTCAGTAAATGTTTGTCAAAACAGGAATGAGAGATACAGGAAAAATCAGCATTTTCTGGCCAAATTATTTCCAGCTGGTTCTAGGTTGGTATTAGTAATGCAGCTGTCAGTTTTCATGGATTTTAAACGGACATCCTTTGTGTTAGTAATTTTTAAGATATCTTTTCTTTTATCTTAAGCAAAATACCTGTGGGTACTGATGATTTCAGATACTACTGGACAGTAACATTAAGATACCCAGTGGAAGCTGGTCAGCGTGGCGACTGACGCAGCATGGGAATTCGGTGATAGCGCAACAGACTGAAAGATAGTACATGCTGGAGACTGGCAAGGAGCTAGGAGCAGATAAGACATCTCACTGTGAGGTGAAAAGGGGGCAGAATCCCCAATCAAGTATATTCAGCTGAATGGAGCTTGTAAAGGCACCGTTGTTTGCTTGAAGAGCTTTTGAGAGGAATCTTAAGAGGACTCTCTGGTCTGGTGGGCAGGTTGCCTCTGCCAAGATGCTGCCTCCTTTTGGGAGTCACAAGAGAGAACACTTGCCCCTTCCCCTGGCCAAATTGAAAGAGCCCCTTCTTGTTCCCTCCTGCTCCCTGCCAAGCTTGGGGTGTCTCTTGCTTCCAGGTCAGGGGCAGCAGGGCTAGTGCTGACTACTTCTTCACAGCGTCCATTTAAAGTCAAGGCTCGCTGATGGTTGTTGGTCCTTAGGCTCCCCCTCTTCACTTGGGGGAACAGCCCTGTCACAAGGGCATCTCAGATAAGGCAGGTGGGTGTCAGCAGACCACCAGCAATCCAGCCATCTCCCCAGAGTGCGGAGGAGGCTCTGGAAGAAGGGGTCAGCCATGTAATGACCTCTGCATGCTGTGTCTGATCAGTTCCTGCATTGCTGAGGAGTTTTATGGGGGTGCGGTGGGCTGTGTGCGAGGGGAGAAGACGGGAGATTCTGCCCTGGTACACGGAGTCTTCTTTTGTACTTGTTCCTCCTATACAGGAACTCGGCCAACTGTCCCACCAGCTACCACTCGCACCTCTCCACAGGCTGGGAGACGGGCAGGTCTGAAAAGGCCTGGCAACCTGCTGGAAGAAGTTACTTCTTTTGTCCCCTTGCAGGACATCCTTTCTCTTTTAATGTTTTCTGCATAGCAAAGAGAAGAAAAAAGAGGAAGGAGCTAAAGAGAAGGAGCTGCAGAGGAGTTTCCAGTTCCTGTAGGAATCTGTGCACAGCATGTTGGGTCTGCAGGAGAACAAGGCTGTGCTCAGCCCCATGAAACCTGGTAGCTCAGCTCTAAATCCCAGGATCTCTTCTGGTTTCTGAGCCAATCCCTCAGCATTTAGAGAAGGTACTGGACTGAGATGAAGTTGTGCAAGCATATCTGATCTCATGTCAGCTAAAAACCCCTAAAAATCAGCTTAAAGCACTAGCCTGTTCCAAAGAAAAGTGCCAAATCTCAGTCTGGAGCTTCTGTTAAGTTAAAACCAGAAATGTTCCTTCAAATAACATATAAGCCAGTTTGTTTTGCAAATGATCTCTAACAACCACCTTTTCCAGGTAACTTCCAAAAAAAATTTCACCTACTAAAGCAAAATTTCACCTATTAAAAAAAAATTCACTTATTAAAAAATTTAAAAATCACCTATTCCAAAATAAAATCTGGATCTTTTAATCATAGAATGTGATAAAATCAATCAATAAAAAAAGGGAGATATACAGAAGTTTGGTTTAACTGGGGAAAAGCGAAGGTGAAAGATGGGTCAAAATCAAGCTTACCATGGAGGCTATCTGCAACCTTTGTGGAGAAAGATTACCATCTTGCTGGGGAGATCATGTTTCTGTTATTATAATCTGGCTGATACTGTTTCCTCTCCCTTCTCTGTTAGGTTATCACCTCGGACAGCTGGGGGACCCGATGTGACGTGCAGGGTGAAGCTGTGATGAGACTGAATCACATTATTGAATCAGAAGTGTCATCTGGTCATATCACGCACTGTGAGAATGTGTAGGTACCACAGTCCTCCTCCCAAAGCACTTACAGTCCAAGCCAGAGAGGAGGGTCACAGTAAAGTAGAGACATCTGTGCTATTTTAAATGTGATTTATAGCTGTATTTTTTCAATAAAGCAATTTTTTAATTTTATTTCATTTTGAATGTAGAAGGATATGAAATCTTACAGATGTTACAGAAAGAGCAGGCTGCCTTTCTGCATAAGCCTCTGTGGGGGAATGTCCTTTCTGTGCAGGCAGCCAGGAGGATTGATCTTTACGATGAAGCAGTTTGGTCTGGGCCGCCTTCCCTCGCTGGCCTGTTCAGAAAACGCTGAGGAGGGCAAAGCCAGCCATCTTTACAGCCTTGCCAGGTGACGGTAACGGGCTGCTGCCTATGGCTGTGACTATGGCTGTGTGCAGGGACCCTCCTGGAGCTGATCCTGTTCCGCTCCACGGAGCAAGTCTGAACGAGGTGAAATGAACAGGAAATGCCAGTTCCAGCCCTCCCAGATGACTCCGGGCTACTTGGTGCACTAACTTTTTCAGCCTCGGGAGGTTTTGCATGTTAATTCGTCACCATCCACAAACTGCTTTTGGATCAGTGCTGAGATCAGCCGAGATCTTGGAAAGCCACCCAGTTCACGTGATTCTGGAGACAAGGGCTACGCCGTGCTTACTGGGCTGCCTGCTCTGCTCTCCTGTTTTGGTAATCCTCTGCTCACCTGCAGGTATTAACACGTACAAGAAAACTTCGTCACGATAAACAGTAGTCAAACATGACACTTTTTTTTTTACGTCCATCAAAGATGCCATCATACTTTTAAATCAGTCCCAGCAAAAATCATCAGTGGGGCTGCAGAAAGGTCAAAGGTTTGCCGGTTTAGGATTTCGTGGGAATATACGCTTGTTTGGACTTGGCCCAAGAGCTTCGTTTACCTGTTTGACAGGTAACAATTAGCGAGTAATAGCTCTGCCGGCTGGAATGCGGCTGCGAGGGCCAGCGGGCGCTGGGTTACCTGGTGGGCAGGTGTGGGTGCAGCGCCCAGATAGGTATGTGCATGCACTGCATTCCTGGGAATCAGTTTTCCCTTAAAGATGCAGCGATGACTGCAGGGCACAAAAGGGCTGGGCTTAGCCCAGGCTTGAAGACGTTAAGCTGTTTGCAAGGTAAAGAAATAAAGTAAATAGTGGAAGAGAAGCAGAGCAGTGGCTGTGAGAAGCAGCTGCCCCTTTTTTTGCTTGCCCAGAGAGGAGAGTTTTGATTCTTCCCTGAGAATCTCAATAAAAGAGAATTCAGTGTAATTACAGTATCATGGGAAACAAAAAAGAAGGGAAAAGCTGAGATGGGGTAGAACTGATTTGGGGAGCAGTGCACATCTGTCTAAAAGTTACGTGGACGGGTGGCCAGCATGGCTCAGGAACTGTCTGTAAGGATTTCGGCTGCATTGGTCTCCAGCAGCAGCCCAGCACAGCAGAGCCAAGAGGCTCACCTGGCACGGTATAAATGTGAAGTGGGGAAGTCTTCTATCAATTGGCTTAGAAATGGTTAAACAGCTTAAGTGCAGTTACTCTCGACTCTGCCATTAGCAAGAATCCAAGCTTCATGAGTTTATCAAATAAAACCACTTCATCTGTGGCAAACGGCCCCATTTCCAGCTCCTGTAGCAGTCAGGGAAGATTCCTGCATCAGCCCCTCCCCATGGTCAAGTCCCTAGAGGGAATCTGGTATAAATTATGTAGACAGTCAGGGACTTTGCAGGTGTTTTTAAGATGTTTAATTTTTTTTTTTTTTTTAATGACAGCAGGCAATGCTTCTGTTTTAGGAGCAGAAAGATTTGCTCATTTTTTTCATATTTTATTCCTATTTGTGAACAGGCTTCTGTGTTTGTGTGTTTCCACTTATGTGTTTCATACTTGACAATTGAGCTATTGTGTGACTCTCGAGAAGCCACATCCTCTTTCCTGGTCTCTGTATTTTCACCTGCAGAGTTGGAGTAGCGAGTCCCTTTGTTATTAACCATCAGAGACACAGATGGTAAGTACTGCTAGTTATATACATGTATGCTATTATAGATACATATTTATTTATATCGCACAGTACTTCTTCTGAACCTTATTTCACTGAGATGATGAAGTATTTTGTATTTTTAATAAAAATTATGTCTTTTTTACTTATAAATGTCTTCCATGGCCAAAAGGACTTTATCCTTGGTGTGGTAGTTGATGTCATTTGAGGAAGAAGAAATCCACGTATAATTAGAGACTGTTTTCCTTGATTTTAAAGGACACAGCATCACTTTGAGTCATTAAGCATTATTTGTACACTGTTATTTAGTATGACCTTCATTAAGAGGGAGTCTCTTTGCTCAACAGTGTACTGGCCAATAAATGGTCATTAAGCCTGACTACTAGCTGACACAATAACGAAGTTTGTATTTATTCTTACAAACTCCTCACAAGCCACAAGCAGCACTACAGAAGCATAGAGACATCTCTGCACTGTGGACCGAACCGAAGCAAAAATGTAACCCTTTCTCAGAAAGTGCTGAGAAATATGTGACAGGCCCCTTCGCCCAGCCCACATCCACTGCTTAAGGAGATGCAATTACCTGTTCTGACTTGGACAAGAGGCTTGTCCAGTGCTCCGCGCACCTCCTAGAGCCCCCACCCTGTGCTCTTTGGGAAGGAGTAAGCAGCACTCTGCCCCTTCCAAGCATCCCCCCCTCTGCGTCTCAGACTTCCTCAGTTGGAGCTTGGATTTACATCTCTGCGTTTTGCACCTCTGAGTCAACATGTCATTTTGTGAACCTCTCTGACCACCATTTGAACCCCTGTATACTTCTGACATCTATGTTATGTAGCCATGAGCCCCACAGGTTGCGAGGTACTTCAAATAATCATTTTGTTTGTGATAAATCACATTTCTGATTGTGGCATTTGGCATCTATGGTACGGTGTGAAACAGCAGGCAAACTGTTCCTCCTGTCTCCCATTCATTGCTGACCTTTACAACCTGCAGAGTCATGCACATTTTGGTGTGTCTTTCTACAATGGCTGTTTTGACCTTGTAACGTTTCTGATCACCCCCCCTTTGGGCATGGAGGACAGGAACTGCATGCAGTGTTCAAGACCTGGAACAGTTTAGATTTGCCCAGTGGTGTAACAATGCTTTCTGTTCCTTACATTCCTGATGTTGTTTTGGCCCTGCTGAGCATCAAAGCAACCTTAGCATGCTGAGCAACACTTTCATCACGCTTCATGGTCATGATCGTGCTGAATAATCATGCACAAATTCCTAAGAGTCAAGTGAAGAACTCCCCTCTCTCCTGCAGCTTTCTGCCCACCCCTAGATTTTGCGTCCCTGTGTAGGCTTGATCGTCCCATCACTTGGAGTGAGTGGAAAGGGTTCTCCTGATTTCAGCAAGACTGGAAGTCCTGGGAGCATCTCTTGTTAATGTCAAGGGGACCCGCATGGAGAAGCTGAGATGCAGTTAGCACTGAGTGATGTGCTCTTCTGGTCCTTGGTCAACAGGACTCATTAAGGCAGAAGACAAATGAAGTGCAGTACCAGTGACGGCCTTGTGAGTTTTGCCTCACCTTTCACTTTCTTAAATGCTTTCTGTGAACACAAGGAATTCGGTCTTTCAGTGTGGTGAGTGTGGCTTTCCACTATATCAGCACTTTAGCCAGAATAGTTGTAAACACTTAGAGAGTGGTGTCAATTAAAGGTGACTTAGGAACAAATGTGATATGAAGAACTTGGAAAGACTGAGAGAATTGTACCAAAATCGCACCAGATGCTTTTCTAAATGGACACCTGAAGGGAAGAAGCTATGGAGAGGATGGCTTGGGAGGCAGCCTTCTCACTTCAGCGGTGCAGTCACGGTGATTAAACATACCCTTTGGAAGCACACACTGTTTTGAAGGGGCTTCATGCCATCACTGAATGAAGCTTACAATGAATGACCCATTTCGTGTTAAGAGGCAGGATGACTCCACCTGCTATTCGGGTTATATACAAAAGGCTGGCAGTACTTCAGGCTGAACATGGGGACTCTGGAGAGTATGACAAGGGCTCTGTTGTTCACTGGTAACTACCAATAAAGAGCCCGCTAGATAAAGTGGATCATAAATGGCATCTGAAGTAGTCTTTCACTCCAGCAAAGGATGTTCCAGGACAGCAACATAGGAAAAGGACCAACTCAAAGGAATTCACCACCACAGGTTGTTCCGAGGCAGCATCACACTGCTTAAGGAGGAACGGAAAACACGTGGCCTTATTCTCTGTGAAGTGTTTGTGGAGTTTTTGTCACCATAGTACCAAGTCACCAAATACAGAAAGGTCCCTCCCACGATTCATAACTGAACCCACAGTGGCTGTTGCTGTTTCTTGCAGTCCTTCTCACTCTACCCCATATGTAATAGCTGAATGGAGCAATGCTGGACACTTACAGGCCTCTCCATCCTCCCAGCACGTTGCAAACAAGATTACTACACCCAGCAGCTCTTCATGAGCTTTTCTGGGCAGGTGGAAAGGGCAGATAGTTCTGTGGATCATTTCATACAGCTGTAGGTCTGACTGGTGTCACCTGCTATTACCAGGGTAAGGATTCATGAAATAATGCATTGTGAGACCTTGGGTTCAGCTGTCCATCACCAGACTTGATCTATTTGGGAAGACGTTTTCTGAAATAGTTATCAAGTAATGCAGTATTAAATTTTGAGCCCAAATGGTTCTGCTGCATGTGACAGTAAGGATAAAGAAAAATACACTTTTGTCCATTTTTGGGACATAATATTTCATATTTATGAACAGTTCTGCCATTACCATACTTCAGAGAAAGATGCTGAAAGCTAGCATGGCATCAGGAGAGGCAGAAGGAAAAAAAAAATACTACTTCAGGAGTCTGCTTTGAAAATCCCTTTGAAATTTGCATTTGCTCAGCAGTAGTGTTGCTAATATCAGCAGCTGAATATATCTGGGTTTCCATCCACACCAAAGCACACATCAGGCCACATGTGGCCTAAAAGCAGATACCTCTGCCTCTCCACAGCTCTCGTGATGAGACAACCAGCCTGGAGGGAGAAATCCCCTGCAAAGACAAATTGCTCTGCAAGGGAGACTTTTTGGAGCTGGGGCAGAGGAGTAGACCATGACAAGGAGCATAGGAGGGGAAGACAGGGGCTGGAGGCTGGAAAGGTGGGCAGACAGGCTGTGACTGGGAACCAGAGTGTGGGGAGCACTGGACTGCTTGGATGAGACTACAGCAAGGGGAGGGGACCTCCGGGTACAGCAGTAACAGCACGGCAAGCTGAAGACAAACATGGGGGCGTGGGAAGGACTAAGACTGTTTGAACGAGCGAGAACTGAGAACAGAGGTAGAGGGAAAAGTGGTGGGGCTGGTCTGTGAGGAACAAGGGCTACTGACGGCTGAGTGCTGCAGCAGGGACCCGTTCTGGACAAGACCAAGTGGCTAGACAAGCCACTATGGGTGGCTTCCTGGCTCAGCCACCACATTTTCTGCCTTCCCCTGGTGCTGGATTGCCCAGAGATCTCAACATTACTGACACTAATTACACTACCAGGAGCTGCATCACTGCAGGAAAGTCACTTCCCAGATGCAAGCTGAACCATGGATGGATGCTGTTTTGAACAGTAGAATCATAGAAGAGCCCAGGTTGGAAGGAACCTTGAAAGATCGTCTGGTCTAACCTTTCACAAGAAAGGGAGCCTAGATGAAGATCATCTATCATCCTGTCCAGTTGCATATTGAAAACCTCTAGTGATGGGGACTCTACCTGGGGAGGTTGTAGAACTAGACACTTCGGGTGGGACAATAAGAAGCTGGAGAATTAGAATAACAGTAAGTGGATGTCTTGTATTGGTACATGACATGGGAGGTCATCAGTTGGAGCAGGCAGACGAGCAGAGAGGCCAGCTAGCTGTCCTTGCCAACAGCACGGCAATGAGCAAACCACTGCTGTACCACTGCAGGAAGGCATCTCCAGCCAGCGAAAGCAGTGCTGAGGCCATTGCGGAAGGGAGCGGTGAGATCCCACGGGCATGACCTGCCTCGTTCTGCCCTAGGAGGGGTGTCCCAGACTTGTTCAGCACAGAAAGCAAAGGCTGCAAGGAGGTACTAATATCTCAAGGAAGTAACTACCAGGAAACAAACACAATTTAAATTAAAGGGCAGTGTTGGCACACAGACAATAAGGGTAGAAATGGACTTTGACATATTTCAGGTGGTAAAGAAAGGGTGGCAGCTAACCAGGTGAGAAGTGAGTTACTAGAAGAGATCCCCCAGGAGAAGCAGTGGGAACGATGGCCCTGGGGGCTCAGGAATGTCATTTGGCTGGGAGATACTGCCAGGACCACCCAGAGCCAGGGCTCAGTGCGGCATGTGAGCCCTTCCAGACCACTTGCTTGAGCAACTTCCATTTTGGTATCTCCTAACTTTTGAGTTGTCACTGCTCTTCCAGGGCACTTGTGGAGCATCATACTGGGTCTTCTGCAGCTTTAGCAATTTCATTTCAGTGAATAAGGTAGCTTTCATATAGGCCTAATTATGTACTAGTCGTAGAAAAAGAGAAACAGAAAAAGGAACTTACCTGTATTTAAAAAAGCTGATCTGCTGCCACCAGGGATTAAGTCCTGACACAAAGAACTTGACTTACCCAAGACTGGTTGGGACAAAGCAAACAGTGCGCTGTTTGACTGCAGCCCAGCTAGTGATGGCAAACCTTTGTGGAAAATAAACTGCAGCCATCACAGCTCAGGGGATTCTTTCCCTGCCAGAGATAACAAAAGTTATGAAGGATGAGAAGAAGCATCCCTTGGATAGTCACTGTATTATATAGCCCCTCCTTCAGACTGGGGAAAGATCAACATGAAGGAGTAATGCCTTCCCAAGGGATATCTGATGATGGAAGAATTCAGATTGTAAAGAATGTGTTACTCTGAGTGACACACATAGTTTATTAAATGTTTTCAATTCTGTGAAATAAAGAGCAAACATGAGTCCCCACACCCAAGCAAACACACAGATAGGTTCTTATATAACTCCACCCCCTGTGGCTCCTTTTTGCCAATTTCTGCAATGACTTAATTTAAACAAAATCCCAGGACAGATGCACTCCAGAACAATTCAGCATAACCTCAGCTTGAGCTTCCTTTTAAAGTGGCAGGTCACTGGGTTTTTCTTCGAAGGCATGCATGCTTATTAGCAGCTTCCCATGTTGTCTAAGGGAAGCCAATGAGACTCATCTTATTTTGGGATTTGTGTAGGTTGCAATAATAGCTGTGCTGCTTGGGACTGCTGTTGATGTTTCTTTCTCTGTAAGAATACAGGGAAAGTATTGGGGATTAGCACTGTCACCATGCTCACTTATTCCCTCCTCTCCCCACCGCAAGTCTTACACAAAGAGCACAGACAAACACAACCTTCGCATTGCACAAAAGTAATATTCAATCCATTATTTTGTAAGTAGATCAGTAACTGAGAATTTTTATTATACCACTGTTAAACATAGTAATAAGACTTTCCTTCTATGAGCAGTGTATGTGACACTGTATGAGAGTTTAAACCTGGATCGCAAATATCACAGATTAATACCTGTACCTTCCAGATCATCAAAATGGAAAGGCAAGTTCACGAGTATTTCCAGTTCTGGTAACTTCCACCCTATGCTTTGCTTTTCCTTCCTATCACCTCTCCAGCGTCTTCCAAGCTGCCTTCACTGTGGCTTCTCTCGTGGCTGTCATGACGCTTCCTACTCAACAAGTGCAGAAGTCCATGGGAGTCTTTCAGTATTTATCAGCAAGATTTGGAGTCCTGCCCTCAAGAACAGTGGGGAGACTGCTCTTGGTTCAGGCCCATGCCAACATGAACTCACTGGCACACGGTGCTGGATGGGAGCCATGGGAGAAATGCTTCCTCCTTGGTGGTTCTCATAAAACAACAGGTAACATCATTTTCCTCCCTTTACTTCAGCTTTTGACTTTATAAAGAGAGGACAATTATGATCATTTGCTACATAAAAAGACATACAGGAAAGATTAATGCAGTGCTGTCTTTGAATGCAAACACCAGATGCTGCAGAGGCTCAGTCATGTAGATTTTTTAATGAAAAGACTCCCTTTGTCCTTGTCACAAAGGATAAATAAATTATGTGTGCCTTTTTAAAAGATCTCACCACTCCATTCTTGGAATATAACATTAAAATGAAACCTGAAATTATGTTTCAAATATTAAGCTAAAAATATTAACCTACAAAGATGTAAAGGTGGAGCTGACCCAAGAACTAAGGGTGTGAGTTGGGCCTATTCTTAGGCTACTGAGGTTGTGATCACTAAAGAAACTGAGCACAATTAAGCTACGGCTGGCAGCAAGAGAGCTATGTGACCCTGTCCAGAAATCTGGCTGTTTCTGTCCCATCTTGTCCCATCCCACCACATCCCATCCTTAACACTGGGAGAGAAGCAATAGAGCAGCGTGGCCTCTTAGAGCCTCCCAAGAGCAGGGACATTAGGGTGGATTTTTTGGTGAACTATTAGCAGCGTAACAGTGTCTCTGTCTGGAAGCAGGGGGTGAACTTCTTAGTGCTTTTCTGTTGGAGCCAGCAGAAAAAAATAATCACCAAGTGCTTTGGGTAATATTCAGGGCTTCTGTCAACACTACCCAAATTACCAGAGTACTTACCATAGAGGCAAACCTTGGGAAATCACGTCAAGTGTTTAGCAACCAGTGATCTCATAGTTTTTCTTATTTGAGCAGCGCAGGATGAAAGCCTCCTATGAAGCCTAAGCAGACAGCTGACATGTCCCAGCCTGTTTCCTTCAGTGGCTAAAAGAAGTCATGGCAGACATTTAAATAAAATCTCTGTCCGTACGTGCAATTATCTCTGAAACTACAGCGGGGGATGATCGCCTCTATGGGCAGCCTTCACAGGTAGGAGTGTTATTTGAGGTCCCACGCAGCACTTTGGGTTTGGGAAGTAGTTTAATCTGGTCTTGGGATATCTCATTGCACTCACTTGAAGGAGAACACTTGCCCAAGATGTCTGAGTTTTGAGGACAAGTGGATTTGCACAGGTTAGCCCATGCAGGAGATGGCAACCACTCTGAGGAGGAAAATCTGAGTGTGTTTCTTTACAGAGCCTTGTTCTCTAAGCACTTCTAAGCCTCCTTCTCTATCACCCACCAAGCCCCAATGTCTATGCCAAAGCAGGAGTTGCAAAGGACAGTTATGTGACAAGAGTTATTAAGAAATAAACCAGGAGCATCTGATGTCACCAGACACTCCACAAAACACACAATACAGGATTATCAAGTTCAATCTCCACTTCAAAGCCAATGGGAATGCAATGCTGGTGAACATCTCCATAGTCCACTCCTCCCCTTCCTCCAATGCTGCTGTGTAAATCTAGCCTTAGGACCTATGAACTAGAGAACACTTCAATTCCATTTATCCCTAGTATCTTGTCAAAACTCTTGTGGTCTTTACAAATGCTCTCTGTGAAAGGCTGAATGAAGCAGGGAGTCAAAAGGAAATTCACCTTTCTACCCCTGAGAAATGTCCTGCTAAGAACTGAAATAAACTAAGAAGGTCACTTCCAGAATATTTAAATTTTTTTTCCCAAATTCACAGACTGCTTTTTTTTTTTCAAGGAATGTTTTCATTTTGGTGTGAGAAATTTCCCAGTAGATTTTACTTCATGTTCTAGTGATTCAAAAACCCTTAGTGAAATGTCAAATCTTTTCAGACAGGTTTTATAAATAATCTGGAACTAAATCTCTTTAACCCTTCTTTCTCTTTCCCCAGGAGCACAGCCAGAATGCTGGGATACCCTGGAAGAAAGGACTGCGGTGCTGTAAGTTACAACTTTATGATAGTATAAAAATAAAAAAGCCCCAAACAATTAATGTCATACCTGACACTTACTTACGAGAGCACAAAAGCAATCTGAAAGCTGTAAAATCCCTCACCAGCCTTGTTTAAGCTCACGCTGTGAAAGACATGGGTACTAGTAACTTTTATTACCAGCAGTGCAGCAACCGAGTATTTTAGAGCTTACGTAAGTTGGGCCAGATCCACAGATGGTGTAAATCAAACTTCTGTAGTTACTCCAACATATCTGTGGTCACAGAGGGCTCTCTGGAGTCATTGCACAACCAGTGCCACCCCAGGGAGCTCTTACATGAGGTGCAACCTCCACGAGCTGCAGACACGCCAGTCTCCTGCTGCCGATATGGCAGTTGCCTGCCCCATGTCCCTTCTGGAGGTGTTGGAAGAAGGGGCCAATCTGTCGTGATTCTCATCCTCCAGCCAGGCTGGCATTTTGGCCCTGCCTGGGGCTGGTCCCCAACTCCATCTCACTTTCCTGAAGCCTCTGCAGGAGCCCCTTGGTCCAACCTCATCCATTCCTGTCCCCTCACTGCTGTAGCGCTATGTTCATGATTGTGAAAATGGCATCTCTGAATAGATTTAGCTAACGGTGGAGAAATGATCATTTCTAGGGTAACATAAGGGTAGAGACCAACGGCTGGAATGTGTTTCTCCCTACTGGGAAGGGGAGGAGGAGCTGGCTGCTGGCAGCAGGTTGTGTTAGCACAACGCTCCAGGATGACTAAATCGCTCAAGGTAAAAGGGTGGTGAAATTTGATTTGAGTTGCTGTCAACTGAGAAAATGCACTTATCACAGTCTTCTCCCACAGTCATGGAAAGAGCCTGCATCCAAGCTAGCAGCAGCACCCGGTATGGCTCCCGCTCCATCCAGTTCCCGACCTCCATGAGATGGGAGTGACAAGGATGCGATGCTCCAGCTGCCCTCTCCCCCAGCTGAGCTCGATGCAGTCTGCAGCTGGGTCCTTATCTCCCATGGAGCAACGCAAGTCATAAAAACCACCACATGAGATGTTATACAAAGCACCTCTCGGCTCTTT
This sequence comes from Phaethon aethereus, assembly GCF_964289735.1. NCBI lineage: Eukaryota > Metazoa > Chordata > Aves > Phaethontiformes > Phaethontidae > Phaethon > Phaethon aethereus. The sequence continues at coordinate 24,101,561 of NC_138582.1, forward strand.
CCTGCAACTTCCAAGGTTTTATTCTCTCTTTATGGATAGCTCTGTCCACATCATCCTCACCCTTGAAGGGCTTTTGCCCATCAGCAACTCCCAGCCCAGCTGAGCTCTCCTAGAGACGCCACAAGTAGCGTTTGGTGTTGAAGTGGGACTCACCCACCAGCACACTAATGGGGAGGCCACTTCTTGCAGTCAAGAGAGAAGACCCAGACAGTCTGCCTCTGCAAGTCTGTAAATCCCCAGCGACTGCAACTTCAGCCTGCAGCAAGGTGAGCAGACTTGTTTTCAGTTTTCTCTTGAACAGCAGCATCACAGGTGAGAGCTCTTGCTCTGCCGGTGCCATCTAGTCATAAATTCAAATCAGACTGACTCTGCACCTTCCTTCATGGATTTTATCTCTCAGGTCACTCTTTCCCAGCAGTTGAGGGATAAGCAATTACATGTCTAAACTTGCGGTCATCATTCTGCAGCCAGTTATCAGACATGATACGTCAAGCAGCTGCATCTGATTAGAGAGGACTGTGTACACATGCCTCCTTTTTAGCTGCAGTATTCTTCGGTCATGCTGAATGTGTGAACTCATGAATGATGCTCATCTGAATATTCACCTAGAACAACTAGATGTTTTTTCCATCTGACTCACCCAGATCTGCCTCTGACATTGCTCCAGAAGTCTCATTTCCCCTCAAAGCTCTGTCACTTAGCTTTGCCTGTATTTTAGCTGCACGCTGCAAGCGCCACTGCTTTGAACCTTCAGTGCTTCTGTACAAGGCTGCTGAAAAATGCCACTTGGCGTTTAACTCAAATTTTTCAGTGACTTTCAAATGTCCTTTTTTCCTTGTTTCCATACACGCCTGCCTGGTCTTGATGGTCCGGAGCAAGCTGAGTTTCTGGGTTTAACTTGCTTTGAAGCTACTAACACAGTTCCAGCCTTGCTCCCTATCCGTTTGTCTGGGGTGCTGGAGGCTCCTTCACCCACCAGCCTCTTCCATGTCTGTGGCTGATTTTCAAATAATGCATTAGTTGTTAGCTAGTGGTATCCTGGAAGGGCTGGTGTTTGTTTGCAAAGCTCCTCTTGGCAAGAGAACAGGGAGTTTGCAGTTGCTGCCAAATAACACAAGCCTCCCAACAATAAAAATATCTTACTTTTTTCACCTCTGGCCTCTGATGGAGGTGAGGAGGATGACTTTGGCAGTGGCACGTTACGTGAACCGGGTGAGTGGCATCTCCCCAGCCGCTCTGGGGTGTGTGCCCACCCCTTCCCCTGCAAGCGCAGGCTGAAAGGCCACGGGACTGTGGCATGTTTTCCATCAAATTAATCACCGGTATTTGCGTACAGACATGCACAAAGCCTGCCAGGATTTTAAGTCTTCAGACATATTTTCAGCACCGGGAAGCAAGGTGAGATCTCTCATCCTGCTACTGAAACTGCTTCTAGTGAGCAAAGCGTGAGACCTCTGCAGGTTCCCGTAACATCATGGGTGGCCGGGCGATCTCCGGGTGAAAGCTGGCAGCGGCAACTGCTGCCTGCCTCTCCAGGCACGCTGGCCACCTCGCCCTGCACGACGCAGTAGGCAGCCCTCGCTCAGAGCCACAGCACGTGCTCTCCTAGGAAGCCCCTCAGCAGCACATAACGTGTCAGGGGGTCTTTGGAAATATTTTTGCGTTGCTTCATGCCCCAAATAATTGCTTCAGCCCCCCTCCCTCTACCACTCACATGCGTTTTAACTCCTGCCCCGTCCCACTTTTGCCAATTCTCCTCAGGCCTGGTTAAGCAGGGCGGGATTTTGCCTGCTGCAGCATGGCGCCCACTCCTTCCCACCCCCTGGGTGACCTCTCTCCTTCCCCAGCTGCCCCCACAAGCGCTGGCATTTGGGCCGCCAAGCCCACGATGGAGCAGCCGACCCGGCAGCCGGGCAGAGGGGCACATGGCAGCCCCCTCTCTCTCTCCGCTGCTCGCCTCCGGCAGCATGCGCTCTCCTTGTTTTCCCTCATTATCTTTTGCACCAAAGAGCTTAATTTTGGCGCAAGGCCGCAGGGGACAGATGGCCACAGCTGGGGTTTGCGGCACGGAGGAGGCACGGCACGGGTGTCCCTCCGGGCCCCACAGCTGCTGGCAAGCTGAAGAGAGCCAGGGCAAGGACTCAGCCGCCGCCACATAGATCCAATAGGGTGTTATTCCGTGCCACGCGCTCGTTGGCGCGGATCTGTGCAGGGGAGAGCGGGGTTGAGGAGGTCACCCTTTTTTGGGGATGGGAGGGAGCCTCACCATATGGACAGGAACTGTGCTGAACCACCCTTCCCTAAGCCAGAAAGCAGCCCCAGACCTATTTTATTTACCAGTAGCGACGGAGGCACCCCCATCTTCCCATCCGACGCTGGTTTGCGTGTCTAGGCGGACACGGTGCCCCGTGCAGGTATGGCCCTTCCCAGTGCCGAGCTCCCCCCAAACCACCACTCCCGGCGCCCGGCAACGGTCATCCGGCACTCCCCAGTATCACCCGCTCCTCTCTGCTCCTGACAACCGTCGCCAAACTGCAGCCTGGCCTCCAGGAATGGGTCAGTGCCAACTGCAGGCTTTTTTTGCGGCAGGAACATTTTGAAAACCATTACCCCATGTATAGCCTCCGGCGAGTGATAAATTGCAAGCTCCTGTGGCCACTTTTTCCACAGTTTGGGATTTTTTTTTGTGTCTCTCTCCTCTCCCTGCTCCCTTATTTTTGTGAAACTAATTGGGAGTTAATTATATGTGTGACATCTGATTGAGTCAGCCAGTGGCTTCACAGGTTAGCAGGGGATGACAGGCAGATAAACAGCCAGACACAGCGACACGCACGCCCACACACGTACACGTGCACACACACTCGCACATGACTGCATAAGCCGTCTCTCTGAGAAACCCGTATCCACAGCAACGAAAACCCGTGGTTTCAGCCAGTGGTGGACGTTTATCCGAGGCAGTGACCCTCGGCCAAGCTGGTGAGATGTCACTCAAGGGAAATGGGGCTGGTTCTTCCTTTCGCCTTCAGAAAAACCCTAACAACTTGGACATTGTTCTCCGAAGACTACTTGGGTGACAACGCAAAGTACCTTACTCAAAAGTAAGGAAGTGGGGAAGCGATTTGGCTCAATGGAGGAGGTGCCCACGCCGCGTGGACCTCTGCTCAGGCCACCCCCAGGTTCTGACAGGGCACCGCCTGGGAAGGTGCTTTTGGCCTGCGCCGAGACTGTGCGAACGCTGGTTGCGTACCTGTGCTCGGGCCCCGGACCTGGCACTGCCTAGCTTACATGCGCTTTTTTGTGCCTCTGTTTCTAAAGCTGCAGCAATACCACTTTTTTTTTTTGACACAGGCGCTTACAAGACCAATGATGTCACTGATCTGTGCGGGGCATGTCTGTGCTCGAGGCTGGAGCACCACAGAGGAAAGGCAATCCTGAGATCACAGCAGGATTCAATTAGGGAGTTATCAATTGAGCACAGGGCTACACACTGGGAGTAGATGGGTTAGCAATGGCAGTATGTGGGCATCCTCCGCTTTTCCCCTGGCTTTGGCTGGGGTCCTCTGCAAAGCTGATACGGAGGAATCATTGAAAAAGGACCGCTAATGCATGCAAGTGAGAGAAGCAGGGGAACTGGCTTCCACAGCCACCTGAATTTTAGGAGGAAGTGACACACAAATAAGGAAAATTTGTGTTTCTACCATGCTGATACTCTCATGCATAGCAGAAAAGGGTCTGCTGCCTGCAGAGGTTGTGCTTCCAAACAGGCCATTTGCTGCTACAGCACCCAGTCCTGGCGCAAAAGATGACAGCTTTAGTCTCTTTGGGAAAGGCAAAGCCTCAGAGGTTAATCAAGGCAGTCTTTGCAGCACCAAGGCACAACACAGCAGTTGCAAGATTCAGGTTTATTTTAATTGTTGCACTGTAGGACTGATTGCAGGGAATAATCATGGTTTGGCAGTCAAAGGGGAGCACAAATAATAACAGAACCTGCAGTTTGCAGGTACAAGAGGAGGTGACTCGGCCCTCAGCAGCTGCCTGCCTGCCTGTTCTGGGTTTGTGGCTGTGCCCCAAGCCCTGCAGGCTCCCAGGTTTCTTAGCCCAGGGAAATGAAACAGCTGGCAAGAGCAAGGACAAAAGTCAAGGCTGGCAAAGCACTTTCGAGGAGTTCTTGATTGCTGTGGTCTCACAACCACTGTGCAGAAAAACCTCAGCCAGCTTCACATGTGCTGGCTGAAGGCCTGGAAGGGCCTCGCCACATCCATGTGCTGCTCTTGTTGAGCCCCTCAGGCTGCCAGGGCCAGGGCAAGTGTCTCTGCCAGCTGTTTTCCTCCTTGAAATAACAATAATTTTAGTACAAAGAGGGAAAGGACCAGTCAGTGGCAGCAGCTGATAGGTTTCCAGGACCCACCACCAAGATACACCATGAAATGTTTATGCAAATCTCATAAAAATGTGTCCATCGTCTTTCTGTGAGAGTTAAAAAGCTCCAGTACCATCTGCCAGAGCAACAAGTGTCCAAAGCTGTCTGCATTGGGCTAAACCAGCAGCTGATCTCAACATGGCCTGCTGAGAAACAAGTCCAAACACTTTAGGATTTGCTCTCAGTCAACCTCTAATTGCAGAGTCTAGTAGTCATCAGCTGATGAGATCTGAAATGTGGATCAAGCAACAGCTTAAGCAAGTGAGCGTTGCAACAAAAATACAGAATCCACACACAGACATTATTTTTCACAAGAATGAATCGAAGCTCCTTACTCTGCTGGTACTGTGCCGCAGCGCTAGTGATTTTTGGAAGTGGAGCTGGAGGTGCTCATACCCCGCAGAGGGCATTGCTCCTACATGGCAAGACGCAAAGGATCCTCTTTTAGTCTGAGCCAAGATTACCTACAGAGCCGGGCCTTTGCACCCGGTCTGTGTTTAGCTATTGCTGACTTCATTCCAGGGTACAAGCTCAGGAAACTTGTGCAAGCTGCTAAGGCGCTTGCACATTCAGAAGGCAGTGGAGCAAAACCACTGAGTTTTGAGTCACAGCTGAACACACTTGCTGGGGGAGACACCTCACTAAGTTTAGATCAGCCTGGATCGTCTGAAAGAGCATAAACAGCAAAAAAGGAAGGAGGACAGACAAGGCATTTTCTTTCATAAGGCTGTTAAAGAGTAGTCAGAGAGAAATGAAAAGGGGAAAAAATATTAATGCTTACTTTTGTGTCTCTGGCTGCAGGAGAACAGATATTTTCTTAAGCAAGAATCTGATTACTGAGAGCAGATGACGAGGAATTAAGAAACAAGGAGATAAGATCAGTAATAGTTAATAAAAAGCCTGGGATCTGTAAAACCAATAAAAGGGAAAGGCCATATACAGGCACGTTGAAGGAAATGGGGAAAGAAATTAGAGACGCTTTAGCAAACCTTTTCAGAAGTTCAAGAGAAATCCCTTGGGACTGGAAAATATAACAAAAAGCAAGTGCTGGGGGAAAGCAGCCTGAGGGCAAACCAAGGCTACATCTAGTCAGTTTGAAATCCATTGCTGGAAAGTCTTAAAGCTTATTAAAAGATCAGCTTGGAGAAATACTTAGAAGAGCATAAGAGCACCTCAGTAAGTTGCTTGAATTCACCGAGATTGTTATTGGCAGAGCAGAACGAAGTAGTGGTACGTGGTGAGAATTTCTGAAACAACGTCTGGCTTGAAAATTATTTTTAAAAAGAGAAAATGCGAGAGGTACCCAAGTAGAAACCAGATGACCTATGCATGAAAAGAAAAACACGCTAAGATGTATTTGTTGCAATTGTTCTTCCAGCTTCAATCCCTGGACAAATTGTACAGCAAATCCAAGCATCATCATGAGAGTTTTGTAAAGCAGTTTTAAGTTATGTTAAAAATTACAACACTGCAATATGACATTACAAAGACAACCACACATGTCCAGCCCTGTGTGACAAGCAGAAATATTAAGCTGGCACTCCCTCTTGGATTTAGCTAAATCAGAAAGCAAACCTCCATGGTCTTTGCCTGGATGACAGCAGGGATGATGCAAAGAAGAGGACAGCAAGAGTCATACAACTGCAGTATTGCAAACAATACCAAAGCAATATGCTTGCATTGTTTTAATTAAAGTAGATGTGGTTTATTAATTAATAAAAATAAAGCTAGAAAATTCTGATCATAGAAATGTACAAAGATAAAGACAAAGGTAACATAGACATGAAAAACATGTATTTTTAATAAGTTTTAATATTGGTAAGATATTTAGCTAGGTGATATTATTTTGGCATTTCTGTCTAAGCTCTCCCACCAGGATCAATTCGCAGGAAGTGGCACAAAGTTAATGTATTGTTTTATTTTCTGTGCTCTGTGTAGTGTTTTTTCTATCAAGTTTTAATTCCTTTAAAACAAAGTGCTGCAGCTTATATTCTCAGTGTTGCTATAATGCTTTGCAACTTCTTCTGTCTGTGCTAACATTTCAAAAGTAGCTAACTGGAGGAAAAAAATCTGATATCAATGTTGTAATTAATTCCATCCATCTCCTTAAAAAGCAGCAAGCGCGGCAACCTCATCTGCACGTCCTGCTAAGGATGCCATCCCGCTGCACCGGCCACAGGGCAGCTGGGCTGGTGGCTGACCAGGCATCCCTGCAGTTTGCTCAGGCAGTCCCCTGCTTTAAACATTAACTCAAATAAAAGCTAACACGAAAGCTGTCGCAAGGACAGATGAGGACTATGAAGAGGAGGTATCAGCAGGTCCCACATCCGTGTTTGTGTTTAAGAGACCCAGCTGGGCCAGCGGTGTGCCCCTTGCAGGGGTGTGTGGCAATGGCATTGCCCAAAGTCACCTTTCTCCTTGGCAAGAGTGTCCTCGGGCTGGAAGGGCAGCTACGCAGGCACCCAACCACTGAACACATCAGCCGGCGCCGCCAGGATACGAGCCCAGTAAATCTGTGGGCATCAGAGCTGTAGAAACCCAGGGGATTTACCGCAGCAGCAGCTGAGCCCCAAACGCTGCCAGCTCGGGAGCCCCAGGGCGGCCGGGGGAGTCTGCAAGGGCTTTCACTCTCAGCGGGTGCCCAGAGATCAGCGCTACGGAAAAGCTCATCTAAAAAATGTAATGACCTAGAAAATGGTAAAATTCAAATGTAACCGGAGAAGTGTTTTGAAATACCAGGGAGAAAAGGACACAGCAGCGATGAATGCCTGAGTTTTAAAAATGTCCAGCCGGTGAATCAGCGCTGGTGGGGACCAGCACTGAGCTGTGGCCATAAAGTGAGGAACACGTACACAGACAGCCATCGGACCGACAGGGAGCCTGGAGAGCGGCACGTTTGATGAGCCTTGAGGAAGCACAGCCACTATGGCTGTAGCACCAGCACAGGGATACCAGGACGTGAGGCAGATAATGAGAGAACCTGTGAAACGATCCACCTCAAACCCTGAAGCCAGAGGTGAAAAATTACAGGCAGCTTCAATCACGTACATGTGATATTTAAGTAATGGGACTGAATGACTCCCAGTATGAGGAACTACTGTAATACTTGGATGCAAGTAAGTTGGCAAGTGAATGGAAAACGTGATGACCATCCATACATATGTCTACATCTGTACCATCTGTCAGACCTTTGAATATGCAGGAAGAAGGATTAGTTTTTCAACAGAATCCAGAGACATTAAAAAAGCAAACCTTTCCAAAGCCTCTAGGGATGCCACTGGAAAATCCCTTGACAGTTTTGTTAGTTGCACAACACAATGCTAAGATAAAACGTAGCAAGCAAACACTTCTGCACTGGCATCCTCTCATATTCCTCTCCACATGTATAGAAACTGGGTAAGCTTTGGAGCTCATTGGGGACAGATCCATGACCATAGTGACCAGGGGAACTCCGGGGTTGTGGTTCTGGGGGCCCTTATGGGACAGAATCAGAGTCAGCACGGCTGAGGCTGGCAGCCACAGCTGGAGACTCTCCAGTCCAACCCTTGCTCTTGCAGGGTCAGCTAGAGCAGGCTGCTCAAGGCTGTGTCCAGTTGCAGTTTGAGTATCTCCAAGGATGGAGACTCCACAACTTCTTTCTGCAACCCGTGCCTGTGTTGAACCACCTGCACCATACAGATGGGTTTCCTTATCTGCAACCATAATTTTCTGTATTTCTCTGTGTGCCTGGGCATCACTGAGAAGAGTCTGGCTCCCTCTTCTTTATCTTCTCATCAGGTATTTATACACATGATCACCCTGAGCCTTCTCTTCTCCAGGCTGAACAATCCCAGCTCTGGAAGCCTCTCCTTGTATGAAAGTTGCCTCAGTCCATCATCTTTGCAGCCCTCCAATGGACTCACTACAGTATGTCCCTATCTCTCTCGCGCTGGGGAGCACCGGCCACAGCACTCCAGATGGGTCCCACGGGTGCAATGCTCTGCCTAATGCAGCCCAGGACATACTGGCTTCTTCACTGCATGGGTGCATTGCTGACTGATGGTCACCTTGACCCCCGGGGCCCACCAGGACCCACAGGTCCTTCTCTGCTAAGCTGCTTTCCTACTGGTTGCCCCACAGCATGTACTGGTGCATGGGATTATATCTCCCCAGGGGCAGGCCTTGCCTCTTCCTCTTGTTGAACTTCAGGATTTTCTTCTGAACCTCTTCTCCATCCTGTCCATGTCCCTCTGAAAGGCAGGACAACCACCTGGGCCATTAGCCTCTCCTCCCAATTTTGTATCATCTGCAAACTTGCATTGTTGTAGAAGGCTGTCAGGTTGGTTAAGCATGATTTCCCCTTCATATATCCATGCTGACTACTCCAAATCACCTTCTTGTCCTTCATGTGTCTGGAAGTAGTTTCAGGGATTAGTTGCTCCATCATGGTCCCAGGGATCAAGGTGAGGCTGACCAGCCACTAGTTCCCTGGATCCTCCTTCTTGCTCTTCTTGAAGATAGAAGTGACATTTGCTTTCCTCCAGTCTTCAGGAACCTCTCCTGATTGCCACACACATACCGTGGTAGCTTTTAGTTTTTGTGTCACTCCATCACAGACTAGCAGAAAGCAAAGAGCAAACATCAAGAACATCCATTTTGTTTGGTGTTTGTCATGTGTAGAGTACCAAGAGAAGACTTTATATCCAAGACATAACCATGAGGAGATTGAAATTGTTGTGGGTCCCTGCTGCCTTTCAGTTATGCTGGTCTGAATCCAAAGCAAATCCAGCATCTCCGGGCAGGCACTGAGGAGGAGTTTCTGAACTGCGGTCGGTTCCTGGCCATAAGCCAGCTTTCCCTGTAGGGCCACACCAGAAGTGCCCGGCACTGCACTGCTGCCAAGCAGCTCTCCAAAGCAGGAGGCATCACGGGGCAAGAGTTATTTTAGGTGCCATCATCACATGTGAGCACTTCCCACAGACAGCCCGTACTGCCTGGGGAAGGGTCCTATGGATTAACATAAAAAGCTGTTCCTAAATCCTACTCACAGACTTCATGTGTGTGAAACCATCTCAGGTAGGCAGGTAATTTTCTTTACTGAAGTAGATGTAAGCCTTAGGCAGATAAAGCGATCACAGAAAAAGGATGTCTGGCTTATTTTATTCTCCAATGTGGAAAAGGGTTGTAGCAGAATAAGCACAACTTTATACTGGTAATTACATCTGCAGGGTTTGCGTTACTTTACCTGTATCACAGCATATGTTCAAATGTGTACGTTTTTCTACGTAAATCCAGAATTATTCCCTATACACTGTGTAATGGAGAAAGCTGCTGCTTTGCATGCCTTTTTGCTTCATTGCAGTTAGGTTAGCTAAACCCAAGAGCCACATGCCATCCTGCTGGGGGAGGCCAGGTGGAAGGAGATTAGGGTCAAGCCAATAGGTGACAACGAAGTCTTTTCCACTGCATTCCTGTGTGTCCAGTTTATTCACAACTGGAAATCTCCTAGATTTGGCAAAGTAACAGAAGACTTAACAGGATGCGTGTAGTTCCAGCCTGGCCTGTCTCTGTTGGAAGAACTTGTTGAAATAATGTCTAGAGGTCTGGCTTGGGGGCATTCTGGGGAGGTAGAGGTTATATCCTTATTGTTTTCTAGGTAAAAAGGGAGTGATTAAAGGCCTGGATTGGAAGAGGTTCTTTTATAGAGAAATACAAATGCTGATCCCAATTTTTAAGTTCACCCCCAAAGGGGATCTGGAAACAAATTTCTGAAAGAAGCAAGGCAGTGTTTTATGGGCACCTTCCACCTTCAAGACTGTTGAATCCTTCTCCCACCTCTTAATCCAAAAGCAAACAGGCAAAGTAAAGAGAAGAGATTTGCTCAGAAAACGAGCAGAGGCGCGGGGATGCAAGACCTCCAGCATCGCTCTCCACCGGGGCTGCAACAATGGCACGTGCAGAGGGCTCAGAGCAGGACAGACTCTCAGTGTCTCTCTCCCATCCTCCGAGCTGCTCCTCTGACAAGCACCTTTCCCCATCCTGCTGCCCAGCTCCATCTCCCAAAAGTGGAGTCTGCCCCCAAAATCCCTACAAGCCCAAGAAATGATGCTGCAGTTCGTGCATTTCTCTCCGAGTTGCCGATGGTGCCCAGGCATCGAGGAAGGAGCCCTTTCTGCTAGATCCTCAGCCGGCTGGGGCTTCACAGAGCAAAACCACAACCTGAAACTGCAAACAGCAATTCTCAGACAGATCATGGGACCTTCATCTTCAGAAGCAGTACAAGATATACGTGTTAATTTGTGGTTAAGGCCTATTTATCTGGAACAGCACTGGAGGGTAGCTTGGCCTTTCCTGTAGCACAGCAGTTGGAACTGCCAAAAGAAAGAAGCATTAAAAGTTAATAAAAAAGTCTGAAACACGCTCATTAAAATACTTGGAAAACTTCACAGTTTGGCTTGATACCATACAGTGAGTATGTGAGAACTTGACCGGGCTTGCCTGCCTCCCTAGCAGACTGTCTTGACTTAATACTTTAAAAAAAAATCACCTGGCGCCTGATGCCGTGTTAAAAAGCCCCTACCATGTCAGATACTGTTGTAATTTGCCCTGGAAATGCATCTGAACAAAGGAATGCGTGAGCACAAGTCTAGAGCTCAAAGAGGGGCAATACTGGTTGTTACACAGAGCAGTGGATACAGACGGTATTTTATTTATTTTATCATCCCAAAGTTTCAGGGGCTGGTAACTCTTGCCACCCCACTCTGGTTCATCCAGCCTCTGGCTGGACAGGTGTTGCAGCCATTGCTCCCAGAGCAGGCCCTTTGGATACCACGGTATTGAGCGGCCTGGCCATATCTGGAGCCATTTCAAGGAAAATCTAGTCCTGTATTTGACCTCATTCTTCTATTTACTCACCACACTAATTAGGTCAGGCGGAGGGAAGGCCAACAAGACAGGTAGGATGGACTATTTGCATAGCTGCAAGCGGTTTCTATCTGATTGAGTGGAGTGGATTGAACCATAGGTGGATTGTGGGTCAAGAGGTTGTTTGAGTTTCGCATTCATGGATGCACTCTCCACAGCCAGTGTTTTCGGTACGCTGCTCCACAGCACTCTGCATTGGCTGCTAGGTCATGAACTGAGGCCTGGATCTCAATCTGCAGGGGATCAGGACCACTGTGGTTATGTATCCGTACAGCACCCCTGAGGACAAACCCTACAGTGATTCAGTGAAGGCTGCCCACTTTCCATGTCAGCCATATGGTCTACTTGAAAGCATGAGCTTTGGTGGTATTAGGGACTCTGATTTATCAACAGCTGAAGCCATCTTTGATCTTGTGTTTAGTTCTAGGGTAAAAATCAAAAGATATATGAAGTACCAGCTTGTGATTCTTTGCCTAATCCTTGTACCTTCTACCCCACCATTCCTCCAGGCTGCAGAGCCTTTGGCGAACATTCCACTTATCATATCTGGGATTATCCTGCAGAACATCGTGTTTATCCTGCTTCCTTCAAAATGCAATGACTACCTTGGAACCAGGACATAGTATTGAATTTTGCACCTGTTGCAGCTTCTATGAGAGCAAGGTGTTGGACTCAGTGGCCTTTGGCCTTTTCCCTAGATGAGCAATCAGAGCCTTATGGCTTTTATTTGGTGGGGCTGATCTTACCGAGGAAGGTAACTAGTTAGTCCTTTTCCTTTTACCCTAGGCTGTACCGTGAGTGTATGATTACACAGCACTTCTTCAGCGGTGGATTGCTGTTCCCAGACATGCTTCCTTAGGGACCCTGCTGTAGAAGGTTTGAGCTACATGTCCCCCATCCTGCAAAATCCCAAGGCAGGGCTATGAGGAGGCACAGCACAGGTTCAGAACAGGTAGGCTGTGCAGGGATCACTGGGATCCATGCAACACCATGTGTAAGGAAGACAGGAGGGAAAGGATTGTCAGCCTCCTCACCCATGTCCTCTGCCCAAAATGACCTTTGCTTGAAGAACATCACAGTGCTGAGCAGCCAGCAACTTGCTTAGTTTGGTGACTGAACCCAAAATATCTGTGGAGGAAGCACACCTTAGCATCCCTGTATGGCAACGACTGCTCCTACCTGTAAACCCTGTCACAGTCCTCTGCGCCCTGGAAGCACACAGTATCAGGTATGACCTGTTCCCCAGGACGTCACAAAGAGGAGAGATTCCCGGCAAAACCAAGAGCAGCACCCAGCTTCTCCAGACCCTTTTGCCCCGTCTCCTTCCTTCACAGGAAGCTCCCTGAAAGACTTCTTGGTAGGAAAAGGCAGCTCCTGAAGGGCTGGAAAGGAGTCCACACAGTGGAAGGTATGCACATGCCTTCCTTCTACAACTTCTCTATTATCAGTAAAGAACAAAGAAATAGCAGATGTATATCTGATGGGTTTCCATGAAAGCTGCAGTATTTACTGATGCTTTTAAGGTCATATTTTACTTCAGTCAAGCATCAAAAAAAATGTGGAGAGTATCTTGCAGTTAGTTAGCTAAACACCTTTTCCTGCCTTTGGATTGGGTAAGACAGATACTCATAATAAACTTTATCTGGGGGACAGTTCAAGGAATTGGCAAGAGAGCCCAAAATCCACTAACTCAAGGTCACTCATCCACTCAAGGAGTCCAGGCTGGCTGAGCAGTGACCGTAAATCATCACATTTGACACTGATTCGGTGGCCTATGCAAAACGTGAGTGTGTCTGCACACAGTTCCCGTGGAAGGAGCGTCGTATCACAACTGCCAGCTACTGAGGCAGTGACTGGTCGCTCCTGTGAAGAGGCCCAGCCTCCACTGGGCGTGGAAAGATAATTTTCCACCTAATCACTGGGAGTTCTAGTCAAAGCATGTATATACATAGGAGTGTGGCCAAATCCGTCACCTAAGCCCATTTTGCTGGAGCTATAAATCCAAGAAATTGCAGTCTGCAAACACAACTAGGACATGCCCTGGGTGCTCCTGCCCATCACACCAAGTCCTAGCAGGGGACATAATGTAGTGCCATTTCCTCTTGGCATCCTAACAGCCTTCTGGGAGCTATGTGGGCACCATCACTACAGTACCCCAATATGTCCCAGTGATCCAGTGAGACAGGGAATTTTACAAATCAGAAACTGAGAGACTGCAAAAGTGAATTGCCTAAGGGTTTTCGGCAATCTGTGGTCCAGACAAAAAATATTGGGTCTTTTGAACAGAAGTTTAATGTCTTACGCACTGAAACACCCCTCCCAGCAAATGCACTCTCAGGCTTAGCAGTTAAAAGCTCCCCACGCATTTGCTGGGGTGTGAAGAAATTACATGTATGGCCAAGTTGTTCCCACAGTCAGCTCTGAGGTGTATGCCCCTGGTCAGTGTGAGAGGCAGGGTACTAATTAAATGGACCGTTCTGATCCAACTGTTATCCAATTACTGTGCTACTTGAAGCCTCCATAGAAAAAATAGAAGAAAAAGCAGACAGTTCCTTAAAAGGAACTTAGTCTTTAGACATAGAACTTTAGTCTATGTCCTTTAGAATAGAAAGTCTGAAGCCATTTTGCACTGTTGCATCCCTGTTATCATTCTAGACTGTCCACAACACATAAAAACTATGATGTAGCGTTAGCTACAACAAAGCTTATTGGGAACTACTAACACAAAAATAGAAACCTCCTACACTAAATGACACGAGTGCCGTGCACGCACTAAGACATGTGTGGGAGAGACTCCTTGTAAATATTCTCTGCAGTCTGCGTAGGAGTTATGTGGAGGCAGCCTGAGGACCTGCAGCAGGAGAAAAAGGAGATAAATGGGCATTTATTCAGCTGAGCATCTGAGGAGGAAGGTTTTAACACGTGCTAGAAGGAACTGGGGATTGAAGTTATCAAACTGTGTCCTGGTGAACTTAAATAACAAAGGCCTGAGTTACGCCCTGCTGCCTTGTATAGGTTCTGTCCCATGAGGAGGGTTTCAGAAAAGTGAGTGTCTCTCATAATTATCTTGTCTCTCTTCACCTGGCAGCTTTCTGTGTCTCTTAGCTAAAATCTCAGAGAAAGAAGTCACAAATTTACTGTGTGTAGCAAACTTCCACTAGCTGGAAACGCCCTTCCCAGCTGAGAGACTCCATAAAGTATCGGAGAAATAACTAAGCTATGTAAACAATATTCTTGAGTTTTGCCCAATCTGGGCTTATCCCAGCCTTGGCCCGATAGCTGTTCTCACGAGAGCACAAGCGAGCCTTGCCGCACACACACGCAGGCGAACGCACGTCCACACACCCAGGTGCATGAGCGTGATGAGCGGTGCTGGCAGCACCTTCTTGTTAGAGGCTGCTTCCTCCCGCACGGCTCCCTTGCGGCCCCGCCAGCCTCTGCCTCCTTGGGATGAAATCTTTCTATGCTGCCTCAGGCACTTTCATTCGCTTTTCTACTTATCTGGGGTTTATATTTTCAGCCAAGAAAGTTCAAGCGTTACCAAGAAAGACAGGAGGAGGGGGGAAAAAAGTTATTTACCTTCATTTTCCCAAAGTACACGTGAGCGATTTTTTAATGTGACTTATGGAAATGTGGCTTCTTCCCTTTCTTCTTTTTCCTTCCTACCAATACCGGACTCTGCAGTTTCCAATACTTTTACAGAGACAGAAAACATGTGCTTTTCTCTAGCTTTTTTGAAAAATAGTTCAATAAATCAATTTAACAATTTTCTTTTTTTAAATCATGCAAAAGCCAACATCTAGGATAAAACATTTCAAATTAAAAGCTGTATATTTGACAAGTGATAACTAACCAAAAATAGTATTATTAAGGAGAAATGTCAGGCATCTCTAAACCTGTCTCATAAAAGGATTTAGTGACCCATACAAGGTCCACCCATCTTAGGAAAAGGATTGAATATGCATAAGCAAACAGTTTAAATCTACTACATGAGTTTATTCCATTAGTTGTAGAAGCTTTATAGCTTCAGCAGGTCTGAAAGTTTGCAAACATTAAATCTGAACTCATCTCACCGAGACAAGTGTCTTTTGGTTACATTTCATCTTCGGTTTTGGCACAGGATGGGGAGGACTGGGTGCTCGCAGAGGTGTGTCTGGCAGCTGTACAAGTGGCTGGACCAGGGAAACAGGAATATTCCCGTTTTTGTGGAAGGAGTTGGGAAAACTCATGTCGGCTCTGGGAAAAAGGATCTCTACTTTGTGTGTGCTACAAGTTGCCCATCTACAACTGTAGCTAGCTATGCTGATCAGCTAAATTGCCAAGGATGGGTGCAGCCTAAGCAGGCTCTTTACATAAAACAACGGAGCATTTTTTCATTGCTGGTGTAATCGTGCATCACAGGAACTGCATTTGACAGGTTCATTTGAAAGCTGGGTCTTACTAACACCTGCAAGGATATAGTCGTGCAGGATTTCCCCTATCACAACAGCCCCTCCTACCCTGGTCTTCGCACACTGATTTCCATCACGCTTGGGGATCATCTCTTCGCCTCTGAGGAGGACTGGAACTATGGGCCGTCCTGGTGTCACAAGGCATATCATTGCCAAGGAAGGACGGGAATGTCCTCCTGGGCTTCACTGTCCTAATGACTGCAATTTAACTACAACAATATCTTCCCAGTGGTCTCTCCAGAAAGGGAAGCAGGATCAGTTTTGAAACTATAATGTCCTGTAGTGTAGATATGTAAAATTAGTGTATCGACATTTGAACCTAGACACCAAAGCGTTCAAGGTCAGGTTGGACAGGGCTTTGAGCAACCTGATCTAGTGAAAGATGTCCCTGCCCATGGTAGGAGTTTGACTAGATGATCTTTAGAGGCCCCTTCCAACCCAAACCATTCTGTGATTCTATGATTCTATGATTTTATGATTCTATAACCTCCTCCCCACCCCTGCACTCATTCTGGATGTCTATAAGTATGAATACTGTGTGCATGCGTGTGTATTTACACAAAGATACATGCATACACTGGCCAAAATGAGACTTCAGCAGTAAAAGCATGAACACGTGCAAGTATTGATATGAAAAAATGCACAGCAAGTTCATTTTCCTATTTCTTCAGTGCAGTTTCACTGCTGGTATGGCATCCCAGTGTCTACTGGGCCATTCTCAGCCCTGCACATGAACACGCGTGTATGCGCATATGTACCCAGGAGACAGCACTGGCTGAAGACTGGATAGGATTTATGAATCAATGGCCATGTGGCTCCTTCAGTGACACTAAAGCAGGAAATGCATCATTCCCACCTTGCCACTGGGATAGTCCCAGGGACTTGGGTGTTTCAGGAAGGGAGGAATTTTTCTCAAATTTACTCAAGGACAGCTGTAAGCTTTGATTGATTGCTTGAAATTTCACATCTTCAAAACATGCCCAACTGGGAATAACCGCAGCTCAAAAAGAACTAGAAGATGTATGGCAGGAAGGGACCTCTGCCCTGAGCCCAGTTATAGGTACAGCCAGTTATAGGTAAATACATAATATAAACTCTCACAAACAAATAAAGAATTATTCAAAACCCATTAGGTTGCATACCGCATACTGTTAGAAAGCAAGCCTATGGGGCATCACAATCTGCTGTCTTGATTTACCTGTGCCCAGCTCTGTCTTCTACCTTTGGTCTTACCTCACATCTGTCCAGACTGTGAACTGCCCAGACCCTTTGATGGGCAGCAGTCACATCCCCCTTCACCTCGTTCTGCCAGCTGAAGCAAGCCTGACATTTGAATCTCCCCTTACAACATAGGCTTTTCCACTGCCTGCTCATTTGTGACGCCATTCCCTGCACCTTCAGCAAAGCCCTTGTGAACGCAGGCAAACAGCTTTCCAGACGACACTCAAAAGAGCCCTGTACCAGGGCATTAAACCTGGCCTCACTCTGCTGGTCAGTCTTACATTTTACACGCACAAGAACTACGGTTCCCGTATATCGGTGGCTCATAGTCATGCTGTGACTGACTAATGCAGCATGATGCAGCTTGTGCACCAGATCCAGCGCAGCACGCTCCCATTCAGCCAGTTGTCTTCTCCCCATGGTAAATGGCTGGTTTCATAGCAAATGGTGCCCAAGAACTGAACACCTTCACCCTTACAGGAGCCAGCTTAGAGCCCAGAGCTGTTGCTTCATCCCTGCGCATCGGAGAAGGAATTGGGAAAATGCAGTATCAACTTCTTGCAGTGCCTGGCTAGAGCTTCTGCCTCATTATTAGGGGGGGAAGGAGCATCCAACAGAAGCTGTAACTGCTGTCATGTCCAGTCATGTGGAAAAGGAGTGGTCTCAGGGCAGCCCGTCCTCTTGCAAGTGTATTTGTGCAAGGGGTGACATGGTGTCGTGGTTTAACCCCAGCCGGCAGTTGAGCACCACGCAGCTGCTCGCTCACTCCTCCCTCCCACCCAGTGGGATGGAAGGAGGATTGGAAAAAAAGGTAAAACTCATGGGTTGAAATAAAGACAGTTTAATAGGACAGCAAGGCAAAATAGTAGTAGTAGTAGTAGTAGTATACAAAATAAGAGATGCACAATACAATTGCTCACCACTGAACCGCCCAGCCAGTTCGCGAGCCCTTGCCCCCAGCCAACTCCTCCCAGTTTATATATTGAGCATGACATCATATGGTATGGAATACCCCTTTGGCCAGTTTGGGTCAGCTGTCCTAGCTGTGCCCCCTCCCAGCTTGTGTAACAATGTGTTATCAACATTATTCTCATACTAAATCCAAAACGCAGGACTATACCAGCGACTAGGAAGAAAATTAACTCTATCCCAGCCAAAACCAGGACACATGGTATCACCTCTGGAAGAAGGGGCAAGCAACTCACGAAGAGTACAAGGATCTCGTTAGGTCAAGCAGGGACAAAATTAGAAAGGCAAAAGCCCAGCTAGAGCTCAGTCTGGCCACAGTCGTAAAGGATAATAAAAAATGTTTTTACAAATATATTAACAACAAAAAGAGAGGCAAGGAGAATCTCCATCCCCTACTGGATATGGCGGGGAACATTGTCTCCAAGGACGAGGACAAGGCTGAGGTACTTAATGCCTTCTTTGCCTCAGTCTTTAATAGCCAGTCCAGGTATCCACAGGGTATTCAGCCCCCTGAGCTGGAAGATGGGCATGGAGAGCACAATGTACTCCTCATAATCCAGGAGGAAGCAGTCAAGGACATGCTAAACCACCTGGACACCCACAAGTCTATGGGGCCTGATGGGATCCACCCGAGAGTACTGAGAGAGCTGGCGGAGGAGCTTGCCAAGCCACTCTCCATCATTTATCAGCAGTCCTGGTTAACGGGGGAGGTCCCAGAAGACTGGAGGCTTGCCAATGTGATGCCTCTCTACAAGAAAGGCCAGAAGGAGGATCCTGGGAACTACAGGCCTGTCAGCCTGACCTCTGTACCAGGGAAGATTATGGAGCGATTGGTCTTGAGAGTGCTCACAGGGCACCTGCAGGACAATCAAACGATCAGGCCCAGCCAACATGGGTTCATGAAAGGCAGGTCCTGCTTGACCAACCTGATCTCCTTCTATGACCAGGTCACCTGCCTAGTGGATGAGGGAAAGAGTGTGGACGTTGTCTACCTGGACTTTAGTAACGCCTTTGACAGCATCTCCCACAGTATTCTCCTGGAGAAACTGGTGGCTCGTGGCTTAGACAGGTTTACTCTTCGCTGGGTGAGGAACTGGCTGGATGGCCGAGCCCAGAGAGTTGTGGTGCACGGCGTTAAATCTGGCTGGCGGCCGGTCACAAGCGGTGTTCCCCAGGGCTCGGTTCTGGGGCCGGTCTTGTTCAATATCTTTATAGATGATCTGGATGAGGGAATTGAGTGCTCCCTCAGTAAGTTTGCAGATGACACCAAGTTGGGTGGGAGTGTTGATCTGCTGGAGGGTAGGAGGGCTCTTGCAGAGGGATGTGGACAGGCTGGATCGATGGGCAGAGGCCAACTGTATGAGGTTTAATAAGGCCAAGTGCAGGGTCCTGCACTTTGGCCACAACAACCCCATGCAACGCTACAGGCTTGGGGAGGAGTGGCTGGAGAGCAGCCCGGCGGAAAGGGACCTGGGGGTGCTGGTTGACAGCCGGCTGGCTGAACATGAGCCGGCAGTGTGCCCAGGTGGCCAAGGCGGCCAACAGTGTCCTGGCCTGTATCAGCAATAGTGTGGCCAGCAGGAGTAGGGAAGTGATTGTGCCCCTGTACTCGGCACTGGTGAGGCCGCACCTTGAATCCTGTGTTCAGTTTTGGGCCCCTCACTACAAGAAGGATGTTGAGGTGCTGGAGCGTGTCCAGAGAAGGGCAACGAAGCTGGTGAGGGGTCTGGAGCACAAGTCTTATGAGGAGCGGCTGAGGGAACTGGGGTTGTTTAGTCTGGAGAAGAGGAGGCTGAGGGGAGACCTTATCGCTCTCTACAACTACCTGAAAGGGGGTTGTGGCGACGAGGGTTTTGGTCTCTTCTCCCAAGTAACTAGTGATAGGACAAGAGGAAATGGGCTCAAGTTGCGCCAGGGGAGGTTTAGATTGGATATTAGGGAAAATTTCTTCACTGAGAGAGTGGTCAGGCATTGGAACAGGCTGCCCAGGGAGATGGTGGAGTCGCCATCTCTGGAAGTGTTCAAAAAACGTGTGGATGTGGCGCTTCAGGACATGGTTTAGGGGACATGGTGGCGCTGGATTAATGGTTGGACTTGATGATCTTGAAGGTCCTTTCCAACCTAGTGATTCTGTGATTCTGTGATTCTGTGATTCTGTCAGCAAACACCTGAGCCACAGCTGTCACAGCCACTGTCACAACCTATGAAGTGAGGGGAAGGACAAAGCATCCCAAGTCTTGGTTGCAGCTGAATTTGAACTGCCCTGGACTAATTAAGGCATAGATCTTCCCCAACCACACCCCTCTATTCCCAGCTGAAGAGCATCTACCTAGCTGATGGCAAAGCTTCTTGTTAGAAGTTCTCAGATCAGGCCCTATACTCTGCACCACTACGTTTCACCTCATTTCCATTACTACCCTCCATTGCTCACTGCTCAAGCCGACACGATTTTTGTGGGTAGCATCTCATGCACCCCATTACTGACAGTGATCAACACTGTGTCACCCGTTAATGTCTCTGTCTCCTTTTGACTTCTGGTGCCACAGAGGGGAATCAAACATTAAATAAGGTCCATTCCAAGTCCAGTCCTGGAGGAATTCCACCCGTAATTGCTTCTGGCATGTTTGTCCTCATTCCACCATAACCCATAATGATCTTCCTGTTTGTCAGTGCTTTCCTTATCTTAAAATTCATGCTTCTCCAGTATAAGAAATAATTTATTTGGTTTATTTCAACCTTTTATTGCAATTTGACTGCATTTGCCTTGTCTGAAAAGGTCAGTTATCTTATAAAAGAAAGGCACCATGTTAATTTGGCATGAGGGCTGGAGCACCTCTCCTATGAAGACAGGCTGAGAGAGTTGCAGTTGTTCAGCCTGGAGAAAAGGCGGCTCCAGGAAAGACTGTATTGCAACCTTCCAGTACCTGAAGGGGGCCTACAAGAAAGCTGGAGAGGGACTTTTTACAAAGGCATGTGGTAATAGGACAAGGGCTCATGGTTTTAAACTGAAAGAGAGTAAATTTAGACTTCACAATGAGGATGGTGAGACACTGGAATAGATTGCCCAGAAAAGTTGTGAATGGCCCATCTCTGGAAGTGTTCAAGGCCAGGCTGGATCGGGCCTTAAGCAACCTGGTCTAGTGGAATGTGTCCCTGCTCATTGCAGGGGGGTTGGAACTAGATGACCTTTAAGGTTCCTTCCAACACAAACTATTCTATGCTTCTATGATTGACCTTAAGCAAATCCTTGTTGTATTTCATCCCATTTCCAGTTATCTCCTGCCTCTTTCCTTCAGCATAGTTTTTGTGTCCAGCTGATCCACATTCCTAATGCATGAGCAGGAGGGGAAGAAAGAGCAGAGTTGGTGCTCAATTCCCCTCTGTACTCTGCTCCATGTCTGTGACACTGCAGCTGCTGGAGTTCATGCAGGCAGCCTAAAACAGAAGGAACAAAACAAGGAGTAAAGTCATGAGCTCTCCCATGAAGCTCTCCCACAGAGCATGGACTGTGCATCCTTCCTGATAGAACCTGTTGCGTCATGAAACTCGGAGCCTGAGGGCCTTAGTCAAATAGCTTAGATAGAGATGAAACGCTAGCAATTATTAAAAGACAATTAAAAGGATTATCTTTCCTCATACTCCATAAACTGTTCTCTAGCTGGGGTAGGAGGACATGAACTCCTCGGCTGAAGAGCTCTTGATTAGCTGCACAACATAAAACTATCTGTTTTATGTACTGTTTGGCCACCATCCCAGAGAAGATATCACTCAGAGCACTGCTCTTCTCCACCAGGGCCATGGCTGTATCTTCATTATAACTTCCACGGTGCATCTCCATTGCAAAGACACACTGTTTTGGGGAGTGTGGGGGTGCACGGATACAGTTTGTTTTCCACACACTGCATTTGGAAGTAGAAAGTGGGAAAGTTCTTCTGTAAACTCCATGCCAAGCAAGAGCATGCCTGTATGGCATGGGTGCTGGGCTCGGTGAGCAAGGATGCTCTGTATCAACTTGTTGATGCTTAAGGAAAGAATGGTGTCTATTGATTAGCACATGTAGGCAGATGAGCTGCAGACATGGAGCAGGGCTTAAGAATCTGCAGCTCACTGGGAGTGTCTTGCTTGTGAGAATGAGCTTGGGGTTGGGTGCTTCAGTAGGGCGTGCAGCCCAGACAGCCAAACCCTGTATGCCCCACAAGCCAGGTAGCAGTGTGGGGGATAGTAATTGTCATTACCCACGTTTACCCACTGCCCCAACAGTGCACAGGCGGGCACATCCTTCCAGGTACACTCTGGGACTGGGCCCCATCTGCTCTGGCTTTTTCTCTTTGCCAAAGCCAGCCCAAAAGTCTTGTCCTGGCTACCTGCTTGTTCCCCTCTCCAGCAAGAGGAGAGGGAGCAGGAGCTGCTGAAGGGAGGGTGCAAGGAGGTCTTGGGCCACAGTGTGAGATCTTTAGCAGACACAAGACCAACTCAGACTGTGTCTCCTTTACCTCAAGGAGGCTGGCCTTGGTGTCCTGTATCAGGTAAGGATTTTGGTGAGCTAAAGATTCAGATCTGTAACTTAATCTTCAGGTTCTCTTGTTCTGAAGCTAACTTGGCCCCTCTGAAACTGCAAGGGAGGCAGTGAAACCCTCGCTGGAATGTGATGAATTTGTTCTTCCCTCTTCCCACCCCCACTCCCAATCTCCACCACAGTTGAGGAAGATACTGCTATACTACAACAACAGGAGGGCAGGCTGGCTGATGGAGCAAGCGGCTCTCATGAAGAGTTTAATAGACTGAAATATGGAAATTGTGAAATCGTAGGTGTTAGTCTCTTTTCCCAGGTAACAAGTGATAGGAGGAGAGGAAATGGCCTCAAGTTGCCCCAGGGGAAGTTTAGATGGGATATTGGGAAAAATTTCTTCACTGAAAGGGTTGTCAAGCACTGGAACAGGCTGCCCAGGGAAGTGGTTGAGTCACCATCCCTGGAGGTATTTAAAAGCTGTGTAGATGTGGTGCTTAGGGACATGGTTTAGTGGTGGGTTTGGCAGTACTAGGTTAATTGTTGGACTCAATTATCTTAAAGGTCTTTTCCAACCTAAATGATTCTATGATTCTATAGGAGAGCTAAGTGGCCAGCACAGTCTCCCAGCAACTGGATCAGAAAAGCAGTTTAAGACTGACTAGTCCTTTAAAACCACTGGACATGTATTTACCCAGCTGCTGTTTCCTAAACTGACAGGACTTTCTATGAGTGCAAACCCTTCTAACACTCAGTGAACATCAACAGTAACAAAAACAAACAAAAAAACAATTCTCACCTAGTCTTCTTATGAGCTTGAATTTTACAACTGACTATCACAAAACAGAGTAGAACCTTTGAGCACTTTTGATATTGGATAATCTATAAACCTTTTATTTAGAAAGAAAACCTAAAAAAGAATATTTTCCTTCCTGCTGTGAAATTAATGTACCGGCTCCCTCATGGCCAAGTGGTAAAGAAATATAAAAGTGATTTTGCCCGAATACTGGTTTCTCTGTCACACTTTGTTAAGTAGAGCTGATACATCACTCATGGTGTTCTCTTCAGATAATGTCAAACGATAATGAGGCAGAACATGCAGACTTCAAATAAGGTAGGACAATAATACTAGGAGAGCTCATAATAAAACAATTGGCTCTGAGTTTCTTTATCAACATATATCTTTAAATAACTGCACTGAAATCCACCTCAGTTTACCAGCTTTTAAATGAAACAACAGTCCCAAAACTGTTGACATTTTGACTATGACTTTTAGCAAAAGAACATAAAAATGCATTCATGTCTATAAAGGTTCATCTAAAATATCTTGAGAGCTCCCTCACTTTATTTCAATTTGTTCTACTCCCTCGACAACCAGGACTTAGTCACTCTGTATAAACTATGACTCCTAGGTGCTAGATTTGTAAGAAGATATTGCCCCAGAAGATACTGCATATGGTAGCAAGGGACAGTTCTGTTTTTCTCAACATTTTCACAGCTTGGCATTTCAGAGAAAAAAGAGCTCATTAAACAGCTAGTTAATATGCTGGGAATGACCTTGCAAAGAGAAAAGAGCATGAGAATAAAGTTATCACAAAACTCATACTTACGTATGTGTGTTAGCTTGGGTAGATTGAAAAAGGACGGAATACAGTGTGGAGTGTCCAAAGTCCCAACCCACCTGCCTCTGGCTTTGCCCAGGCAAGCTGTCAAGCTGCCTTCCTGTGTAAGAAAGTGTTTCATGGCCAGATCTTACTTAGCTCTGTACTTTCCAAGAAGGCTGATGCCACATGATGGCCACCTTGGGTGCTAGGCTCCAACATATGGCTTTCCTTTCAGTGGGCAATCCCCAGTCTATGCTGAACACAGCAATAGGAGTTTCTCCCAGTACAGGATTTGGTGGCAAGGAACAAACCATGTTTTAATTCAAATGGATTGAAAAATAGAATCCAGCATGTGGAGAAAAAGTCTTTAGAAAAGAAAACATGGCTACAGTCTGAGGCCACTCTGGCTTACTATCACTGTTCGAGTAGAGAACGTGCCCTTCCCAGAATATATCCTGTCCCTCAGGACTTAATACAGGTGAAAACTTCAAAGACCCGATTCTCAGCTGGTATAAATTGGCACAACTGAACCAGCTAGACCCTAATCTCTGCTTGCTGCAAGCTACAACTGGGATACCTCTTTTCCTAGACTTTGCTGAATGAACTAGCATCCTTTGTACCGGGGAAGATTATGGAGCGGTTGGTCTTGAGAGTGCTCACAGGGCATCTGCAGGACAACCAAACGATCAGGCCCAGCCAACATGGGTTCATGAAAGGCAGGTCCTGCTTGACCAACCTGATCTCCTTCTATGACCAGGTCACCCGCCTAGTGGATGAGGGAAAGACTGTGGACGTTGTCTACCTGGACTTTAGTAAAGCCTTTGACAGCGTCTCCCACAGCATTCTCCTGGAGAAACTGGCGGCTCGTGACTTAGACAGGTTTACTCTTCGCTGGGTGAGAAACTGGCTGGATGGCCGAGCCCAGAGAGTTGTGATGAACGATGTTAAATCCGGCTGGCGGCCGGTCACAAGCGGTGTTCCCCAGGGCTCGGTTCTGGGGCCGGTCTTGTTCAATATCTTTATAGATGATCTGGATGAGGGAATTGAGTGCTCCCTCAGTAAGTTTGCAGATGACACCAAGTTGGGTGGGAGTGTTGATCTGCTGGAGGGTAGGAGGGCTCTGCAGAGGGATCTGGACAGGCTGGATCAATGGGCTGAGGCCAATTGTATGAGGTTTAATAAGGCCAAGTGCAGGGTCCTGCACTTTGGCCATAACAACCCCATGCAACGCTACAGGCTTGGGGAGGAGTGGCTGGAGAGCAGCCCGGCGGAAAGGGACCTGGGGGTGCTGGTTGACAGCCGGCTGGCTGAACATGAGCCGGCAGTGTGCCCAGGTGGCCAAGAAGGCCAACAGCGTCCTGGCCTGTATCAGCAATAGTGTGGCCAGCAGGAGTAGGGAAGTGATCGTGCCCCTGTACTCAGCACTGGTGAGGCTGCACCTTGAATCCTGTGTTCAGTTTTGGGCCCCTCACTACAAGAAGGATGTTGAGGTGCTGGAGCGTGTCCAGAGAAGGGCAAGGAGGGGGTGGAGCAGAAGTCTTATGAGGAGCGGCTGAGGGAACTGGGGTTGTTCAGTCTGGAGAAGAGAAGGCTGAGGGGAGACCTTATCGCTCTCTACAACTACCTGAAAGGGCGTTGTGGCGACGAGGGTGTTGGTCTCTTCTCCCAAGTAACTAGTGATAGGACAAGAGGAAATGGGCTCAAGTTGCGCCAGGGGAGGTTTAGATTGGATATTAGGGAAAATTTCTTCACTGAGAGAGTGGTCAGGCATTGGAACAGGCTGCCCAGGGAGGTGGTGGAGTCGCCATCTCTGGAAGTGTTCAGAAAACGTGTGGATGTGGCGCTTCAGGACATGGTTTAGGGGACATGGTGGCGCTGGATTAATGGTTGGACTTGATGATCTTGAAGGTCCTTTCCAACCTAGTGATTCTGTGATTCTTTTGTCTAACCATCATTATGTTAACCACAGAACAGTGGGTTTTTTTCCCTAGACATGCTTTTCTATCTGGCCAAAAGGCGATAGAAGAAAGAGTTGGCAGGAGCCTCAGGATATCAGCCAACCCATTGCCTATCCTGCAGCAGGATTAGCTGTACTTGCACTGTAGACTCGTTCCACATCTTCAGATACCACAGCCTATGGATATTCCCAGGAGGTTTGTTTTTAACAACTGGGCAATTTCGTCCACAGCAAGATAAAAAGCAGAGGGAATCTGAACCCCTGCAGGTGCACAGCAGGTTTAGAGGCAACTTTTCACCAAGACTCCACCTGGACGTTAGAACGGGATTGGGCTGGGGCGGAGCAAGGACCCCAAACTGCAAACGCAGGGATGCACCAGCAGCATTTTTTCACATGTGCATAGGCAAGGGTAGCAGACAGCTCTGGCTGCTGGTGTCAGTGATATTCTGAAAGTCTGGAAGAAGTAGAAGATAACCAGTGTGGTTGGGGCAAAGGATTATTTGGGTTCAGTTGATGTGCATCGACTAAAGACTCAACACTACTCTGAAGCTGTGGGCTCCTGTACCCTCCACATGGGAGTTTAATGATCATTCTCTGTTCTTGTGCATGCTATAAATTGTTCTGTTACTCTAGCTATCACACATCTGTCCCTTAGCCCTCTCCAGACCTTTTTTTAGATGTGGCACTATGCTCCTGATGGATTCATTCAATGATTTATGAAGCACAAACTATCCAGAAGTATAAGACTGAGATTTATGAATGATCATTTCTTCAAGTAAAATCCATGAAACTGAATTACTGAATGCAAAGAGTCCTCCAGGGAGAGTGTTTCTGTACAGAAGAAAATAATTGCCATTTTTCATTTGTTCTACCAATTTTTTCACCTTATGCTCAGCCGCAGTTTCCACACCTAAACCAATACAAAGACACCAGACCAAGTGATCTGACATCCTACACACCCTTGCAGTAACACAACCACAGTTGAAAAATAGAATCCAGTATGCTGAATGCACTGATGACAGAGGAACAGAGACAAAAAAGAAGCTCTTCTTGCTATTAGAACCACCAACCATATGCTTATTAATTTACTTTAAGTTCAGCAAATCACCCTCCAGTAATTTCTAGTTTAATCTAATCTTGCTTGCCTTTTAACACCCAATTAAAAAGACAGATACCACAATAAGCATAATAAATCAACCAACTCGCAGCAGCACCAAACACATAAACACATCCACAAACCTGAATGGGGAATAACACCTGACAGAAGTTCTCAAGAAGATGATCTTATCTGTCATTTCTGTTGGAGCCTCCCTGTAACTTAAATCAGGATAGAGCGTGCACAGATTTGGGCACCATCCCAACATACACAAGTCATGACCAAAAAATTTCAGTCAAATTTTTCTGGAGCATCCACGGGGAGATGGTGCTGTGTGTTCTTCACTGCTCTAAGGGCTTGGTGGACATATTTTCATTGAATTGCTATTGTTCAGGATTTCTTCAGCCCAAAGCTGGACACAGCTAGTAAGGTACAGCCTACTGAGGCTCACTGAAGACCTGGATCTGAGCGTTTGTGTGAGCATGTACATGCTTGTGTGTGGAAGGGGAAAGCAAATAAAGTCAGAAAACAACATAATCACAGAATTGTAGAATGGTTTGGGTTATAATGTCTCAAGACATTAATTAATTTTCCAGCAATTACACGAAGCCTACACCTTTAATTAAAATTAAATTAAACTAGCTCTAGACCTCTGACCCATGTCAGGAAAGAGAGTCAACAGCTGCCTGATGGGGTAATATCAGAGCAGACAGGGGTTTTCTATTCTCCAAGGGGTCAGTTGTAAGCTGAAGATCTCAGCTGAACCACCACTATGTATTACTTGGAAAGCAGCATACTCCTCTCTCGGTGCTGTAGAAATACAACAAATATTACCACAGCAGCTCAGAAAAAGCTTCAGCGCACAACTAGAGTGCCAGGCCCCTGTTCCTACTGTGTGACAATAGTGCCTTGTAAGAGGGGCCCTGACTCTGCACCCCGGCCGGTGATGAGGTCATGAGAAGACCACACGGCAGGACAGGGGGCATGGGGAGAGCTCGAGAAGCCACCTTTCAGCACCCACCACTGGCAGTGCATCCCCTAAAACATGTGTGCTGAGGGCCACCACAGAGACTGACAACATCGGAGTTAGGTGGGCCCCTGGCAAGGTCAGTGGAGGGAGCGGGGTGTCTCCACAAGTGATGCAGTGCTCCCATGCACAGCCTGAGATCCTGACCCTCTCCTCTTTTCTGCACTTCTTTGCCTTCTTCAAGTTCACACAGAGTCTCTTCCTAAAGGAGATACTTGGCTGAGCTGAGCACTACTTTTCCCAAAACAGCCAAAGGAGAAGACAGAGATGACCATCACCCTCTTATGTGATAAAAGAGTGACTGGAGAGTACTTGCCCACAAAATGGAAGACTACCTCTCAGTTTGTCCTCCGCAGCATGATCATAAACCAGACTTTCCTCCACCCACCTACATTTACCCTGAGGCTTTCTCTCTTCCTGCTCCAGATCTGCCTTCCTGTCTGAGCCCAGCTCTGCTTTTGCCACCCCCAGTCCTGGTGGTTAGAGAATATAAATCATAATGAAAACTGTGGGTTTGAATGCCTTCAGGCTGAGAAGAGCATTGGATCCAGGTGCTTCCCAATGCAAAGCAAGAATGCCAGCCATTATGCTTATTCCCAATGGCAAGAAGAAGTGCCACCAATACGGGTCACATTCTTATGATGGCAGCTACACTGCTCTGTGGTGAACTCAGAGCTAGGCGTACAGGCAAAACCAGGCTGGAAACTGGTGGATTTCAGGTTTCTTCATGCTAAAACTCTAGCTTTTGAGGGAGTTTACATGTGCCTGCTTTCTGAGTGCGTTCCCTTCATTTCCTGCATGCCTAGGGAACTAGGGAATATAGGTACTTCAGATTTAGGTTGTGCTGAAGAGAGGTGTTTTGGATTGCTTTCTGGAAGTAAGGCACCTACATTTCACCAAAATCCAGTTTCAAGCACTCTGTCACTGAAAGTTTCTAGTAAAACAGATACCCAAGAGCTTTATGTCACAATGGCAATAAAGTGTCTTGGTTTATTGGGATAGGAATTAGAAATGGAATTAAATGTAATTTTAAATGAACTCATGGGAAGATAAAAATTGTCATTCTTTCAGTGTGCTTCAAATCATGTGTTTCATGCCTGGTTTTAAGCCTTGGAGCTTAGGTGTTAAAGATAAAGGTACATACTACCCCAGGAGAGTTCAGCAAATCCCTTTTTCTAAATGGTGGTTCATAGAACAACCTAATTTATCCCTGGTATAGTTCTGCTGATTTCAATTCCAAGAGTTTATTTTGCTTGCTGCGTGTTTCCAAGCTGGGAAAAGACTCAGGAAAGAATATGAAAAATGCCTTTCCATGTGGCAGCACCTCTCTATGTCAAAGCCTAGGCATATACATAAGATCTGTGGCATATTTAGTGCACTGTGTCCCAGGGAACTGTATCTTTCAAGGCATCTCCCAAGATTAAAGCTCAAAGCATACTACGTGACCTTAGGAAAAGCACTTACTGTTTCTCTGGCTAGGTCTATCGTAGAAGTTAAAGCCTGTCAGGGTATGTTCCAGGGCATTGGAATTCAATCCTCTATAAACTGTTGACATAATCCCTGGCATCAGTTTCGCTGAAGCCAACTGGCAGGGTCCCAAACAATTCCCCACACAGCTCAGGAGTCAGCACAACCCAAGGCCATCCCAGCAGACATGCAGAAGTCAGCCAGTCCGCTTTGGAGGGAAGTGCAGTGAGCACAGGCCGCTGAATGCCAGTCAGCCTGTGTGCTCAACAGCGAGCCTGGGCATGTTTTGATGACTAGCACAAACACCACCGATGCACCTAAAATGGGGATAATGTATCATTTCCTTTATAAAGTACTTTGTGATTTAAGCATGCAACTACCGTTATAATCCTTGCAGACACATAACTGGACTATCCATAAGATTACTTGAGACAACTTGTAAGTAAAGGTGTCTTTCCCCTCTCAGAGTACCACATGGGGAACAGCTGCCAGAAAACACATCCTATAGGAAGCTCATGCCCACACCTACAGGTAATGCCTGCCAGAAGAAAAAAGGCAGTAGTATGGTGGCCTATGGGGGCAAGACTTCTAATTTCCTGCTCCTTGAAAGTGCAGGAGAAAAGATGTTTATGCATTGTTCATGCATTGCTCCCCTTCCTATGAGAGAGCAGGCTGGCCTTGTCCATCTCCAGAGATCCTTTGCTTTAACTGGCACACTCTATCCCACCTGACAATCTTGCCTTGGCCATAGGAGCACACACTGTGCTTGCGTGATGGATGCTCTTCCAGCCCTGGAACAGCTTTGAAGCCAAGCATTCTCTCTTCCAAAAAGGGCTCAACTGGAGAGCACTTGGTGATGCTGCAGACCTGCTCTAGAGGCCAGTGACCAATAACCTGTAATGCAAGAGGAATGGAAAGAAGGTAGAAGAAGAGAGAAAGCACCCTCCTCCTTCTAGAGCTGCTGCTTCCCCTCATCCTTGATAAGTATGCTGGAGCTCCTCACACTGTTCGAGCCTTTCACTTTGTCCTGGTTTCAGCCAGGAGAGCTGGTTTTCCTCACAGAAGCTAGTGTGAGACTGTGTTTTGGATTTGGGATGAGGAACTGTTGATAATGTGCTGATGTTTTGGGTTGTTGCTGAGCCGTCAAGGACAGTCCAGCTTCTTGTGCTGGCCTGCCAGCGAGCAGGCTGGGGGTGCACGGGGAGCTGGGAGGGGACACAGCCGGGACAGCTGACCCAGACTGGCCAAAGAGATATTCCCTACCATACGACGTCATGCCCAGTACATAAACTGGAGTTGGCCGGGGGGGCGGAAATCGCTGCTCGGGGACGGGCTGTCGATCACGGGGTGGTGAGCAATTGCTGTATTGGGCATCACTTGTTCTTATACATTCCTTTGTTGGTATTATCATTATTGTTCCCTTCTTTCTTTCTGTCCTATTAAACCGTGTTTATCTCAACCCACGAGGTTTTTCCTAATTCTCTCCCCCCGCTGTGGGAGGGAGAGTGAGCGAGCGGCTGCGTGGTGCTTAGTTGCCGGCTGGGGCTAAACCACGACACACTTGAAAACATTTTGCTTACTGATCCATCCAGATGCACAAACAATTGACATCTCCAACTGCTTTGGACTTCAGTGGGTTAGGAGCTGGGTTCAAAATACAAGTCATATTTCATCCACCATATTTCAGCCCTCAATGAAAGGCAGTCATTTATGGAATTGGAATGCTGGAGCTTTGTAACAACTCATACTAGCATTAATTACCGTTCTCCACAGTCAAGGGCTACCTTTTTGGCCAAATGGACACAGAAATGATTGCCAACGCTAAGCCTCTTCTGTTTGCTCATCCTGAAGCAGCAGGCTCCATGACTTCCCCACACTCCTTCTGCCAAATGGAATAAACTGGTTACTCTTGATTTAAACTTGTGCAATTTTATATGTACGTAGTTTTTCTAATCAAAAATGCCTACATATATTTGCTTACTAATGTAGGATAACATGCCATACAGTACAATACTGATTCACCCAGAGGAAATGATCCTGTTTTAGAAATGGGCTATTCTGAGACTTTTGTTCACAGCAGCTTACACACTATTTCCTTCAGAGCTGTTAGCCCACACCTCTATACATGCTCTGTGTGCAGGTGCATTATAGCCAACAGCTGGAGCTGTTTTGTATCTAATACTTTGTGTCAAAAACAACAGAAAATTGAACAGGTGATAATTATTATGGCAGTTCTAAGATTTTGGAAGAAACCAATCTCTGACAAATGGAAGCACTCAGCTATGTCTTCACCCAGTAAACAGTTGCCTAAGTGTTCACTAGCCCATTTTACAGAGGGGACGTGTTTGCAAGAGGCTTTTGTCCTGAAATCATGCCCTCTGCAAAGATGATCCTGTGTTTTTCATTATCCACTGCTCTCTCATCTCATTTCTGAATGAAGGAATAAAAATATACTTGCATATTTTGAAGGACCAACTTCCAAGGAAATATCATTGCTGCAGAGATGACAGAATGGTTCAGCTGGTAGAGAACTGATGGGCTGGCTGTAGCAGAACTTGCTCCATTATCACACCTCTCTCTCTTCTGATGGCAATATAGAAGGAAATAAGGACCCTACAAAAGACTACTTTTGGCACTAGCTTTGTATAAAAAATGACCATGCTTCATTGCTCTCAGTAATTATTAAATTAGATGGATTATTAGCTACTAGACTACATTTTTTAAAGCGTTCTTTTGGCCAAGCGCCCCTGCAGACTATCATGAATTGTCCAACTTCTAAAAGCCCTTCTGCTCACTATTCCCAAAGCTGCAACTTTCTACAGCATTTACAAACCGCTGCACTTTTCAGAAAGGCAGAAATATTCTCAAATTTAGCTACGTTTGGCAACATGTGTCTCAGATGTTCACAGGACTTCAGACACAGACTCTCCCACTGTCAATTTGCTTTTGATTGACAGAGCTTGAATCTACACCCCTGACTCAGCTCTTTCCACAGCCAAACCACTGCGCAGGTACATAAAATACGTGGCCAGTTGGCACTAGCTCACTCCTGCAGTTGATGGTACCTGCCATTCAGATTTCCCACAGGACAGTAACCCCTGCTTCACACTGTTCAAGGCCTCTTTTGTTCTGGTTTTAATCCTGTGTCCAGCCATGGTCTTATTTGACTCCTGAACAACTGTCAGCAGGAATGATGCCACTTGGTACCATTCACAAGAGATTCAGCACCTGCAGGCTCAAGCTATGAGTCAAGAAAGACAACTATGGGAAAGTAATTTATGCACAGAGCACGAAAAGCAAGTGGTAGTATGTTGGAGTAAAGTGAGTATTTTATTCAGAGAAAAGCTAGTGAGGTGAGGGCAACTGCGTTGTTAAGCAGATACATGGGAAGAAGGAGACAATGTAGGTGTACAGGCTAAAACCAACTCTACTTTTATTCTTTAAAACATCGTGTGAAACAACAAATGTGTTTTGATTTTTCCTGGAAAAAGGAGACACTTGGTCCAAGTCATGCTATTTTCATGAAGCATGAAGATTAAATTATGTCACTTGTTTTTAATAGGCAAACTATTTCCAGTAGCTGTGGAAGAGGATGGGCTGGGGTGCTGAATTGGAAGCGGCTGGCCCAGCTGTCCCGAGGGGAGGCCAGCCCTGGAAGGGCAGTTACCAAGCTCTCCTTCAGGAAGAGCATCGGCAGCACACCAGGGCCTGCTGGGCCTGGCAGCCTCAGAGGCCGATACATCTTACTACCTCAGATGAGGGAGGAGGAGGAGACAGAGGAGTAAAACGGCTTGCTGACGGCAAAGCATAAATATAAACAGATCTCAAAGCTTCTGGCTTTGGGCCACAAAGCTCAGGGAATCTCAGGACTGAGCAGGCCACTGACGCACTACCCTATGTCATGAAGCAACACGAGGCCCATGCTGGCTTCACTCCATGCTGGACGCTCAGGAGCCCCCCTCCACCCAGACGAAGCCATTTCCTAGTATTTCTCAAACCTCAGCTCCAGGGAGCTGCCTGTGAAGTGCTCAGGCTTTGGAGGCTGAGAAAGGACCCGAGCGCACCAGCCGTTGCCATGCCGCGGGGCCGCCATGTTCTCTGCACCGCCCACTGCGTGTCCTCACGACCCCCCCCTCGCTCCCCAGCGACCCTCGCTGATTTTTTTGCCCGGCTGACTCCAGACTGGGAGGCGAG
Organism: Phaethon aethereus; assembly: GCF_964289735.1. Classification (NCBI taxonomy): domain Eukaryota; kingdom Metazoa; phylum Chordata; class Aves; order Phaethontiformes; family Phaethontidae; genus Phaethon; species Phaethon aethereus. Next base: position 24,135,377 of record NC_138582.1, read on the forward strand.
GCAGACCGAGCGACCCGGTTATGCGGCATTATGCCCGCCTCCCTTTTGCCTTTCAGCCCCAGCACCCCTCCGTGGTGGCGGCGGCGGCGCGCGCAACGGCGCAAGGCCGCCATCTCGCGGATGGGAGCGCGGAAGGTGCTGCCGGCGGCAAAATGGCCACCGCAGCCGGCGCCGCCCGGTGCCGCGCAACACGCCTTGGGGGGGGGCCGTGCTTACGGCGGGTCACCGTGTTGGTGAGGAAGCTTCGGGGTTAGGGCGAACGACGGCTATGCAGAGAGGGAGAAAAGGGTCTGGGAACAAGAGAGAGATAAAACTCACAAAGGTAAAGGGCGCAAAAGTGCTTCATCGGGGAAGTGGTGCCGGGCTGCGCCCAAGACGGGCTGTTGGAGAGGCCTGCTTGTTTTTCATTCACGAGACAAGCAGATTGGCTTTTTTTCTCCACCGAAATTAACATCGTCCTGGAAAATTTAGTCAGGAGCTTGAACTGAAAAAAAGCTTAGGGGAAATTTCAAAACTATAAAAGGCATATCTACGTCGGATGGGAAGAAAAAGGACTTACTAGCGCTCTGTTGGTTTCATAACAGCCAGATGCATTCCGGTGTTACTTCAGAGCTTGCAGATGTCTGGGTGTAGGGAGAGGGCTGCTCCACCCCATTTCCCTGCCAAACTTCATTTCTTTGAAATTTCTCGTACCATTTGCCTGCCTCAGGATGAATTTCATCTTGAAGTTTTCCTAAAAATAGTTCAGCCAGGACCAGAACCAGTTAGTGGTGAAACGCTTGTTCTTGCCCATATTAAAATCACAGTCAGTTTGTACCATCAAGACACACGCATTTCTGCAAACTAGAGTGCCTCCATGCATTGAAGCATGAATTTGGCAAGGAGCCAGGGATGTAACTTTAGCCCAAACTATTAAAATGCTAAATGCTGTAGAAAGTGTTCTTCTCAGTAAGGACTTAATCAAATTTGGCAGCTGAAATCCTTCAAGATGTGTTAAAATTCCAATGTAGGACCACCATGGATAAAGGAGACTTTCCCCTGTCTGTGCTGCTTGTGGCTGTTGCAGGCTGCCGCTGTATTGTTGGGTGGCTGAAATCACTCCATGTGGTTTGTAGATTTTTAACTGCTCTTAGTGATGGCTCACAGAGTGGCAGCTCCGTTCCATCACCTCAGGGTCTGTTACATGCTCTGTCCAAGCAGAGAGGTGGCTATCATACGGTAGATGTTTGAGTCCCACTCATGACCCATACAGGTATAGATAGGAGGCCATGTGGTAGATTTGTTTTCCATTTGTTCTCCAAAAACCTGGGCAATTAAACATTCACAGAAGTTAATGTTAAGGTCACAAAGCCACATAAACCACTCCAGAGCATGGAGGCTGACTGTGCAACCATCATTCCACCTCCCGTGCACATGCATTGAGGTGCATCTGTACCACAGGCTTCTCGCTTCGTTTGGATGGGGTTCGTGTCTCTGTGGTACCCTCTGTATCAATGATGACAGAAGCCCTGAGCTTATCAAGATCAGTGCTGTAACAGTTCAAGTGAAACTGAAGTGACAGAGCCAGGGAGCTGTACAGCTTAGTGTTGTTCAGTGGCTGAGCATCAGGACTCAGCATGCAGGCAGACCACAGTTTCGCCTTTCGATGCTTTCGATAGCTGAGCATGCCACCTTTTCTCACTGGTTTGGGAGGCTCGTATTCTTCACGTGCATGAGCAGGACAGGTTAACTTTGCAGTCTGTGAGATGTCAGATGTTTGCAAAACTAAGGTGGGCATTAAGAACCCAGCATTTTCGGCTGTTAAAAAAACCACAAGTGCATCTTCAGAATAAAAGAGATCACTGTAATTCATACAAAATTGCATTGTATTTTCAGTTTGCAATGAGCTCTGCTACTGAGACCTCAGTGACTTGTCCCCCGGGACATTTGACTTCTATCAGGGAAGCCAGCTTTCACTCACTTGCAAGCACACGGGCCAATCCATCCCGCTTCTTTTCCACCAAGAAGTAAATCGACACCAGCAGGGATTTCCCTTTCTTGGTCGCAGAGCCCGCTTCTGCCGGAGCCGCAGCAGCCGAGGAGCTCCTTCCCCTGCGCAGTCGGAGACCACCACCTGCTGGGGGCTCGGCTCAGTTCTGCCCCGCTGCCGCCGCAGAGCCTCTCTCTTTTCAGGCTCACGGCGTTTATATCCACATAACACAGTTTCCGCCCATCAGCACAGCCAGCAATTCTCTGGGGCTAACAAGTACGCAGTTTATACTTGACAGCACGCTGCTTTCCTATGCCCAGTCATGTTCTGCTGTCTCCAGCAAGAAGCAGGAAGAGACTATAGCTGTGACATCCTGTTTTCCTTACCCCTCAAGTGATTAATTTTGAGGACTTTTGACTAAATTTATATAAAAAGAAATCCTTCCCGTCTTTGTTATATGCTATATGTATTCATGTTTGAATAACCCCATGGGAATCTTCAAGACTAACTGGGGTGAGAGGTGCCACATTACCAAATGGTCTGCAGGCTATGTGATGGCTAGTTCATTGGCACAAAATTACAGGGAGAGCTGGGCTGATCTGAGCCATAGCCTGCTACTGCATGTCCAGCCGGGAGGTCTGCGGTGTTCTTTCCAAATCTTCTGATTTACTGGTTTGGCAGGGTTCAGCTTTTTTGGTGAAGTTAAAACCTCAATTGACAGACTAAACCAAAATAAGGTCAAAGCAGACCAGAAATTATAACTGGAAATAAATGTTGGCAACTCTGAAATAAATATGACTTTTGACCTCTGATTTTTTAATAAAAGCAGGACATGGAATTCTACCTCACTTCCCACCAGGGCAGCTAGCAAGAATCAAAACAGTACATAACTCGGACTAGAGATGCACGTGCATAGGTAGGGGTCAGATACTGAGCGATGTTCAGCGTATATCCCAGTGGGATGGAAGCAAACCTTCAGCTGGGGCTTCAGGGTACTGCTATCATGGAAATTAGAAGTAGTTACATTCCATCTCCACCATAAGTGATAAACAAGCCATGGAAGCAGTAAGGTTGAATGATGTCATTCTTGAGCATTGTATGCTCCTTTTAGAGCTTTGAAATGTGTACTACTAGCTTTGGAAGTTAGCACGCAAGTATTTCATGCTCTCAGCTAACTATGCATTTGTTAACTTCTCAGATGTCATGTGAATGGCCTGTTCTCTTATCTCCTCTGGCTTTGGCGGCCATATAGGCTGTGCCAAAAACACAGCCAAGACAAACACTTTCCTCCAGATGTAAGCTGCCCCGATTCTACTGCACACTGTTAACAGGCTTCAGTAAGTTTGGAAACCAACATAAACCACAGATTACTCTGAACTTCCAAACTTTGCAGTTTTTACAGTGTGTTATGTTTCTGGCAGGAAATCTGGATGAGATGCCAAGTTGGTAGAAAATTCAATATCCCACTATAAAATGTTTATTGTTTGGCATGTATATCTAAGTGCACCTTTCCGTTGCTAAGTTAACACGATTAAAAAAAACCCCATCCAAGAATCAATCATCCAGCTGCAGGGAACAGTGAAAAGACTTTCAATAAACCGTGCAAGCATGAGGGAGCCATTCCTGTAAGGGTCTCAGGCCCAGAATGCCTCCCAGTATCTTCTGCAGGACCTCAGCATTTCCTGATGTCTAGGCCTGAAATTTTATTTATTTAATCCTTTTAAATAGTTGCAGGACTGTTAGTAAAACTATGATAGGACATGTCATTTGCTTTCACAGTATAAACCAGGAAGATATAAGCTTGATCCTACCCGAACAAAGCCAGATCTTTAGTAGTTCTTACATCACAACCATAGCAATAAGTAAATGACAGACATCAGATTTCTTTCTCTCCCCAGATATGTGCTTTAATAATTTTTAAAAAGTATAAAATTTGCATATGCATTTGTAAACCATGTATGTGGCTCCGTTTCACAAACAATGCATCTTCTCATATTAGGTAATATATTTAGTTGCAGTATTACTAGAACTGTAGGGCTGTAAAAAATGAACTTTACAGATACGCTGTCCCATCCAATAAGGACATGCTGAAGCATCTCTGTTATGTAGTTTACAAACATGCCAAACTAGTGTGTAAGTATACTCCATGGTTAAATGGTCTTATTATTCCATGAGCAGGAACCATATGATCTTCCTTACATTAAAATAAACCATTTTATACCTATTTCACTCTTATATCCAAAATTATTTGCTTGTTTGTAGAAACTGAAATAAGTTTTAATGAGCCTTTTCAAAAGTATCCTTCATTTCCACTTGTTACCTGTTATTGCAGAAAGCTTTTACATAAATATTAAGTGTCTTGACTTGACACTGCAGATCTGTGACGGCTGTAGCCCCATGGCTGCCTGGTGGTTGTGTTGCTGCCATCCAGTAGCCTGCATGCTGCTTATAAGAGGTCACCGATGACAGTGCGTTTGGTCCTGTCGCAGTCCCTTTTTATGTGTCTCAAACCCCCCGTAGAGCACGGCACATTAAGCAACCAGCTGAGCAAATTAGGCCCAGGAGTGCAATAGAGCAGACTGCAGATAAAGGCAGCAAGCTGCTGGGAAAGCTGCGTGTGTGACCTTACAGAGCACTCGTCCTTTTGTGGCTGGCTGAGGCTGGCGATACTCTCACGAGGCCAGCTGCACACTCACTTCTGAGAGGCTGGTGCCAAGCTGCTGGAATTCTGCCACTGTAACTAAGGAACCCACTTGGGAACCTCTGAGTTAAGTTTAACATTCTGCAAAATGCATTTATTCCCAAATGCACTGGTAAGGATGTCCATCTGGTCTGGATACACAGGACTTCACAGTACACAGACTACACAGCCAAAGGTTAATAAAGCTAAGCTACCAACTTCGAATCACATTAATTCTTAGAATAGTTCACCAGATGATGTAACTTTCCACCAAATTAGCAGCAGATGAATTATCAAGGTTCTGCTGTCTTGCCTGACATAAAACCTGTGCTTCAGGAAAGGGAGAACCTTTACACGTTGTAAGGATGGTAGAGAGCCTGAATTGGGGAGCACTGCTACCTCACAGTTCATCAGACGAGACAACACAGTGAGGCGAGAACGCCTCTCTTTAGCACAAACTCAGATTCAGCTAAAACACTCACCTAACAGTGTTTGCCAAGTTCCCTAAATGCTGGCTGTAAGAATGATCAGTAAGTACAGAACGTGGAAATCGACTGTGTGCATTTAGTCTACTGTGTGCTTTTAGAAATCTCTTATGGTGCAATTAGTACCTGGATAAGGTCCTTCGTGACAATCCAGTCCATTTCCTTGGCACCAAACAGGCACTAATGCCTGTGCGAAAGAGCACGTAGGTAGTTCTGCTCAGCTCCAAGCAAGCAAAAAGTACTCTGCAAACATAGGCTCCTATTAAAACCAAAGGGAGTTTCAATGTTGACTTTGATGAGGACAAAAGCAGACCCTTTACATGAAAGACTCCTTCCATGGTGAAAAGAAAGAGGCCTCCTGGCCCTCCTGCTGCTCCCTGTGGGTAAATTTATGTGTGTGTTTTAGCCTCTGCCTAAGTGAAAGGCTGTAACTAAAGAGTTTTACCTTTATTCCCTGATACAACTGCTTCCTTAGATATTTTGCCAGTAGCTTCTTTGGAGTTTAATGTACCATCTTCAGCCTCACGTTGGCAGGACTCCTCAGTTCTCTCTCAAAGTTCATCAACAGAGAGGTCTATATAATTGTAAAACGTTACGGTGGTTTAGGTGAGTAAAAAGGTGAACAGCAGGAGGTGGTCTTGTATGTAATGCTATCCCTACATGATCGTGTTTATCTTTTCAGAGGGAACCTGCAATAGCTGTTGTAAATTCACACAACAAAGGAATACTTCCTCTCCTGCTCTGGCTACACCAGAAAATAAAGCTAGGGTGGCTGGCTGGAAAAAAGATGGAGACACAGGAGCGATCATAAGTGGGAGAGAAGCTCACAGCATTTAGTGTGCCCAAACTGAGAGAAAAAATAAAATTATCTACATTAAGAGCTTTGAAGAATTGGTATATAAAACAGCTGTTCCAGGAACAGAGATTTTAAAATTTAGGAGTGCTCCAATCTGACAGCAGAACAGTAAGCACTGTGCCCATACTTATTAAAAAGACAAAGATTATTTTGGCAGCCAGAGACTTACAATTTTTTTCTACAATCATGGGCAATCTTTAGAAAAAATTTTGAAGAAAAGAATAATTAAGACCCGAAGATAAGTAGAAAATTATGTAGATAAAATGATTAGGGCAAACTCAGCTGGTACCTCTTGTTGATTTTCCTGGCATAACTCATTTACATGGATGCTAAACTGGTGGGGTAACTTGCTAAGCCAGACTGATTTGATCACTCGTGATGATACTTATCTTGGACTGGACAAGATAGCCTTAGACCTGGATATCAAAGTGAGTAAGGAGCCAGCACAAGTCAACTTGGGCAAAGAATTACTGAGTGGGAAGGAAATTAATACGGGAATTCATCAAGGTGTTGGGCCTGACCCTCTTAAAGATTTTCTTTTATTACCATGGCACATGCTAAGGAAGTAGTGGTGACTAAAGCAGTGGAAATAGGGTGGCATTTGCTAGGGCAGAATACAAGCCATGTATGAAGGTAGTAGCTATTTGGATGTTAGATGTCAAAACCAAACAGTTATTAAGGCTTCTTTATCAGTGATACAGAAAGAAAAGCACTTCTGAAAGTTCAGTCTTACTTCTTGAGACAATGATCTGGAGTGAATCACCTGTGGGAGGTGTCTCTCTTGTGCACTCACGAAGTAGCTGTGAAACCTGCTGTTCAGTCAGCTAAAGCTATGTCAGATCAGTCAGACCTTAAGAAGAGTGTCTTCTCCAAAAAGGCCACCCATAGCTCTGAGAGGGCTGCAGTGGGGAAGCAATGAGGGTAATAGTTGATCATATCATGACTATGATGGGATGGTCGTGAAAAAAGCAAACATATTTTATGTATCCGAAGAGGCCTTTCTAAAGCAGAGTATTGGCATATTCCCAGGTACATATACCCAGAACTCACCTGTATGCAGTTCAGGTGACCTGTGCTCAAGGAGGAGGAACTCAAGACTGCACCATGTGCAGAGAGCGCTGCAAACATCAATGGTGAGAATGGAAAATATATTTTATTAACAGTGCCTAAAGGAATTGGGCTTGTTTAGCCTCAGAAAGTGAAAGTTGAGGGGGACTCTGTTGTCTTTTTAAGTGTATTAAAGCAAAGGAAGAGCTTTTAAAATTCGTAACATAATTCTGGTAAAGGATCATAGTCTGGTTAAGAATAAATTTGAATTCAAAATAGGAAGTTCTGTAACTATCAGAGCAGTTGGTATTGCCCAACAACCCTTTTCAAAATGTTGCTTGATATGTTTGTAATCCAAGGGTTTTCTGTTTTGTGTTTTTCTTTGAGTTAAACATCATAGTGAAGAGTCCTACAGAAACAGCAACATTTTCACTGTTAATAAGACCCTTACCATGAGATCCTACTATCTCCTTTGTATTTCTGGTTCAAGCTTCAATGTTGTACGTTCTCTCGCATGTTCCCAGCATCAGCCTCTTAAAGAAGTGTTAATTGTAAAGGTTGTTTCCTGATAATGACTGAGACTTGCTGAGCTGCCAGTCTTGCCTGAGAAATACTCAGCAGTGGCTGACTCCCAGGAACTCCTGTGCACAAGAGGCAGGATGTCAGGGGTGTCCTGGTGCTTGGGCCACATAAATAGCAAAGTGACAGGCATTAGAAATCCCTAGTAGGCAGTAAACTGCTATTAGTCTGTGACAACATAAATGTAAGGGTAAACTTCCAATCCATTTAGATTCTCCTTTACCCTAACAGCCAGGAGGTGCTTTACAAATAAGCCTGTGTTGGAGGCGGAATGAGTGAATGACACGTCTTGACTGGTTGCAAACGTGCCGACTTGTGGCTGTCATTAGGAATCAGCCCCACATCATTAGTCTGGTTTCAGTGTGTAAGAGGTACTTCATATTGCACTGGCATTTTTACAGCATCCTCAGATGGAAATTTGCAAGTGCAAATGAAGTGTAGGGAAGAACAGAAGCATATTAAAAATTTGCTTTAACAAACTGCAGCTGAGTTCTTTTCAGGAGCTTTTAAAGATCTTAATTTCAGTGGTGCAGGTGGCACCTAATGTTGGATTAAAATCTAACACACAAACACATTAGACTTGTGAATGCAAAGTGGTTGCCACAGGTTGGGAAGTGAGGACTGTGTCCTCCTGGCATGGGGAAAATCAAGGGTTTGCAAAGATAAGGAGGATGGAACAAGAGTCTTCTCAGTGGCACTCAGTGAAAAGACAAGAAGGAATGAGCATAGATTGAAATACAGGAGATTCCACATAAAAGCAAGAAAAAAGTGTCTTAGTGTAAGGATGGCTAAACACTGGCACAGATTGCCCAGGGAGGTTCTGGAGTCTCCATACTTGGAGATACTCAAAACCCAACTGGACACAGTCCTGAGCAGCCTGCTCTAGCTGACCCTGTTTGAGCAGAGCATTGGAAACAATCTCCAGAGGTGCCTGCCAGCCTGGATTTTTCTGTGATTCTGTGAAAAGCAGTGAAATTCCTGAGACAGGTTTTTCTGCAGAGGCTGGTGAGACCAGTGTACATTTAACATCAGTTCCTTACCGTTGGTTAAGGAGGGTATATTGCTACCCTCAGTCCTTTAGAATAGAAGCAAAACCCAAACGTCTGGGGACAGGAACAATGGAGTTACGTGGCTTCCCTAAGCAGAAATTTACCTTCATCTGCTGAGGGATTATCTGTTGTCAGCTACGGCGTTTGGGAGATACCCAAGAGACATTGTACTCACCACCACCACCCAGGGGCCAAATCACATTGTGTGTGATAGGGCTGTTCTGAACCAACTCTGTGTGTCTCAGGGCTAGGAACAGGTTTTTTGGAAAAGCAGCCAGGTTTCTCCATCTGATGCAGTGGTTGCCTCAGCATAAATCAGGTGGGTAGAAAATACAGCAAGTCCAGTTTGGGGACTTTTCCTCCACTAAAGTTAATTTTGTTTCAGCCCCAAAACTACAGATTAACTTGTCTTCAAATGAGTGAGTCTGCCTTCCAGGATAGGAGTAGAGGCTTTTTGATCCTTCAGTTCTTGTCCCAGAGATCCCTCCCTGCTCAGTGAGCCTCTGACTGACTGGAGGAGCAGAAGAGTTGGGTCTTCAGAGGAAAACACAATAGATTTTCTTCTGAAATTCTGATAGGGTATTGGTTTGCTATAACTAAAAGTTCTTGTTTGAGGACCAGGTAGCTTTGAAAGGAAGGGTGAACTGGATGGGATGCAGCAGAACAAATCACGCAGTTCGCTGTTGTTTTCCCACCACCCTGTTCCCCAAGGACCATGGAGACATGCACAAGTGTGTCTTGCCACCTGTAGGATGGCGGTCTGCAAGTTGGGTCATGTTAAGAAGGACACCAAAATGATTGTTTTCTGCACAGAAATATAAAAAAAACATTCGGCCTGTTACACTCCTGTGCAATTCAGAGAAACTCTCAGATATGCTCCTTCCCCACCTCACACAGCCCAAGCTCAGCTCTTACTCATGCAAGGAGGGGTGCCAGTGAAAAGCATTGTCTGTCATCTTTAGATTTCTCTTCGTATAGCTGATGGCTTAATGAGCGGTGTGACAGTGCAGGTTGCTCAGAATTGCTGTTGGGGGCATTCTGAGAATGCAGTGAACTTTTGCAGCTTTCCTAGAAAGTAGGACAGGAGCAAAGAGGCAGCAACGAGCAGTTCTGCAAGGCAATAAGAGGTGTGAGACTCCTCTGCGGGGGCTCTTCCTTACTGACTCATCTGAGCACTGTACTCCCACTTTTCTTTTGAAAATGAACCTCTACCCCTCCCTTGACTGCAGTTGTCCCTAGCAGTGTTGGCATCACCTCTACAGCTCTTTCTCTCACAAGCACGCGTGGGTGGTGCTAGCTTTGCACATGAAAACACCGGGGCCTGCTCAGCCCTGCTCTTTTGTTCTGGTAGTGGTCACCACTGAATACACTCTCATTTATACTGTAAAAAATGTTTCCACCATAGCAAACATAGGAAGGATCAAGACTGCTGCGAGGCGAGGTACTCCTCCTACCATACAGTAACTAAAAACAGCCAGCAGAGCCGCTGGTTGAAGGTCTCTGCTCTGGAGTGCTAGCAACTGCCTTGCTATTGCTTTTTAAACGCCTGTGAGACAGTCTTTCATTACGTGTGAAATGAATCCATCAAAAATGGTGACGGGAACATGGATCAAACTGCCAGATGGAGGAAAAAGACATACTTAGAAGATTCCTTGCTAATGGTACCGAATGTTTCAGATGGGAGCACGCTGACTCACAGGAGGGAGCTGCTTTTCTGCTGTCCTCCACACAGGTGTACCGATAGTGACAACATATTGCCACCCCAGGTGGGTGGCAGCTCTTTGAAACAATAAAGGAAGGAGTAAAAAGACCTGGAAATTTGAATTCTGCCATTACTTACCCTTATAGGTTAATTCAGGTCTTCATGCTTTCCATTGCCTTCCTCAGGAGTGGAACAAACAGTTTGGTTTTATAGATGAATGTGATGGCGAAGCCCCAACTTGACAAGTCTGGTGCTACCCAGAGTTAGCGGTCTGAGTCCTAGATCCTGACTGCAGGCACGTCCCTTGCAGGGAGAGCCTTGGTGTAAAGCATCAACGCATGTAAATCTGTCATCTCTTGGAAAGTTCCTGAATGGTGCTTAGCCTTGATGGATTGAATCCTGTACGAAGATTAGAAGCAGGGATTCAAGGCATCCCTGGAATCACAAATTCCTGCTTTTTAACCCAAGGCCATTTGCGGTTAGAATGGGCACACAGTGAGCTGATAACAAAACTCAGCCCTTCGCTCCTGCACAAACAGGATGCAGCAGCAACACACCCAGCAAGACTTAACAACAGCTCACCTGAAAAATGAGTCAACAGATCAGCATTTTGAGGAGTGAGTGGAAATTTTCTGTTCCCAGGACGACAGCACTAAGCAAGGCTGAAAAGTGATGTTTTCTATTATTGTGGAAATGCAGTATGGTCTGCAGCACCCCGGATGGAGTCAGGCTGATTTCAGCATTAGAGTCAGAGCTGACTTTAATCAATGGTAGTTTAATATCCTTCTCAATTGCTACTGTCAGTGCTGTTGCTTCACCTTGGCAGGGATGTCACAGCCCAGTTCATCTCAGGCCAGTATGGTACCCTCAAGGATGAGTCCCTTTCAGACGTATCCACTGTAAGAAGTGGTGTCACATGTAAGGAACAAGATCATGGTTGCGATATCCAGCATGAAAAATACACAAGAAATCCATGGTAATTGGACAGCTATTTCTGTCCACAAACGTTTAATGGGTGTTTATTTTCTCTAAACTGTAAAAATAAAAGGCATGATGCTGAAGAAAGACCTGCTTGTTTTAGGCACTGGAGAAATTATGCAGCAACAATTAGCCTTTATGTAAAGATTAATCCTTAAGTAGGAAGGTATGGGTCTCTTTTAACACTGCTTGACTTTTCCACAGGAGATTTTATATTTCTAAGTGTCTGTTCCTGCTCACACAGAAAACTTGTGTCTCTTCATCTGCTTCCCTGGAGACTTCTGAACTTGTCATCAATCTGATCTCCCAGCCAGAGGAACACTTCCCCACTGTGCAATGAAAATTTATAAGCTTGTCCTTTGGCATGTCTCAACAACTCAGAGATTATTAACTCATCTTTCAAGTGATTAATACTCCTGGGTGTTTGAGAGGCATAACTCTGGTACTTGTGAGGTGCTTGCAGGCCCTGGAAAAGACGGCAGAAGGGGAATGCAAGGTGTGACGGTTTGGATTGAGAGGCAGGCTAACCCCGCTCGTGCTCGAGTACCCGCTCCACTTGGGTCCCATTTTGGCTGGTCTCTGTAGGCCCTGCAACGCAAAGGGAACAGCCCTTTTTACTCTCCTTTGTATGACAATCCAGATCTGTGGATTCTCGAGGGAGTACATCTGAGAAGAAGTCATTTCACTTAGCGCTGCCTAATTATAGCCATGTTGACAGCCACAGTTGTAACTCCTCTGCTAAGAGATTTTTAGTATTCATCAGCAGGCTCCTCACTGGTCGCCACAGAGTACCTGTCAGTCATGATAATTACTAATTTGTTTTAACTTGCCTCGGAAGCATTCCTAGAATTTATGGCTGTGCTGTGAGTCGGCACAGGCCTCGTTATTCCAGCTTTGCCTTCTGCTATGACAGAGGTATGGGAGAAATGCAATGTATATAAAGTCATCTTGGCCTGTCTGTAAGACGAATGATGCACTGAGAAAATGCATGACCATGATGCATACTCACCGTAAAATCACTCCTGGCATTGCTCTTGTGGCTCTGCCTGCATTTTGAACATGCACACTGATGCGTGCATATATACAATCTTCCAGGAGCGCTGGTCTGTCTGTCCTTGCACATATGGCTGAGGGAGCTAACAGGGCTGCCGCATTCAAATAGGGTCAGGCCAAGCAAAAAAGAGAAAGGGAAGACAAAGGATAAAGACCGTATCTCATGGCTAGCCAGGCATGGGTCCAGTGCGTTTGTCCAAACGCTCTTGTGTTGTGTCCCTAAACTGACCCTGAGAGCCTTGCAGGAAGCAGAGTTGCTTCAGAAGATTGTCATGACCCCATTACAGCAGGGGACGTCCACAACACTGCTTTACTGGAATGCACTGGGGCCAGTAAAGAGCACCCAGGTCATGTAAAACACAGGGCAAGAGTAGCATGAACACAATAGTTTGTGCTCTAATAAAGGGCTAACGTTCTAATCATAAAGTTGGAAATGAAGCAACGTTCCCCCTTCCCCCCTACCCCATAACGCAAGGCAAGCATAGCACGTGCTTCACCCCACCTTCACAGCACGTGAAGCCCAGCGAGCCACCCCAGCGACTCTGCTACCTGCGTGCTGCTTCCGCAAGCCTCCCCCTCCACTCCCCACCCAGCGTTCTGCCGCCCACGGATACCGGGTGGCTTTCTGAGTCATGATAAACATGAACGAAGCTTCCCAGCTCGGCCCAGGAGAGCCTCTTCCCCATTTTGTCTCTAATTCCTGCACCCCTGCAGTGCTGAGCCACGGCTGGCAGCCTGGAAAACGCAGCCTCTGTGAACTTCCCCGACTCCCTGTGCACGGCAGAAGAAGGGGATTCACACGCAGCACGTTCGCTCTGCTGTGCTGTTGCTCTCAGGAGAGTTCCCGAAGCACGTAGCATGAGCTGCTTTTCGGTGCGCAGCAGTTTTGATTGTCTCACAGCCGGGAGCCTGTCACCCCACGCTGACAGGAGGAGGGGTTTTCCTCGCACACCCTGCTCCAGGTGCTGAGCTTTTGGAAGTGCCCTGGGCATCTCGGTGTCGATGCCACAAATCCAGCAAAAGTGGATCGTGAGGTTGTTCCAGAGGCTGGGCAGAGAGGGGACACTGGCAGGGAGAGCAGGGTGACTGTGAGCATGTGAGCGCTCCCGGTGCAGGGATTCCACCCAAATCAAGATTTCCCTCTGCCAGCACCAGTCCTTTGCAGGACTACCTGGGCCATAATCCCCATGGAGACCAGTCCCGAAATCCAAAGCATTGTAGCCAGTAAGAATTTCTGAGCTTAGAAGAGGTTCAATAACCGTGCCATATTACAAGTATGATCATAACTGTTTTGGGTAAGTATCACGGCAGTAAGACTCTGCATGTTCCCTGCAGGAGGAGGCTGCTCCACAGCACCGCTCTGGCTTCTGATGCTACTGTTTTAACTCAGAGACCCGTCACGCAATCAGTTCTGCTACTGGTCCTTGAATCCAAATAATCCCCCTTCCATCAAATAGAAACTTTAATTTGATCAACAGACGGATGTTTCAAAATGTGACCCTTCCCAAGGTGAAGCACTCAGTGGATGTATTATTTACTGGTTTTCAATTTTTCCACAGGCAGACATGTCTAATCCATCAGGAAGGTTAAACAAGATGTTTAAGAATTCAGGTAAGTGCAAATGTGGTCCTTACTACTGTAGTAATTCTTTCTCTTAACTACACATTAAAGAGCAAGATGTGGTTGTACTGGAGGATAAACAGTAGCTTGTCTGGGGCAGGACTGACAGCTTGTAGCTATCCACTGCTGGCTGCAGGTGCAGCTTAGATGGTCTCCTGCCCTTTCCTCAGGCTCACTTGCCATCCCTCTGCTCTCTGAAATTGGACTGTACTTTCCTTTACGCGTGGAGTCCCTCTGTTTGTCTCACTCAGCAGCCAAGCTCACGTTCTTCGGAGGGGACGGCCTCCAGGTGCTCCGAGCGGCCCCAGCTGCCCCGGCTGACCTTGCAGTGTCCTCGCTGGGCAGGGCAGGGCCTTGTGCAGGGGTGCAGGCAGAGGAAAGGCTCTTCATTTTGGAAGTGTCGCCCCTCTCTCCCTCCAGGGGAGGAGCGGAGGTCACTCTGGAGGTCACATTCAGACTTGCGTCTTCTGGTGCTTGAGGATATTGATAACTGAGTGTGGCTAACTCACATGGTTGTCTGCTTTTCTTCCAGACCAATGTAGCTTAAATTTTTGCAGATTGGTTAAATAATAATTCCAACAGATGCAAGAAAAAAACCCGCTAGTGGGTTATGGCAAAGAAGAACAATTTGCTGAGAAATTAGCTCATTTGATTGGAAGTAATACATTATATGCCCTAGTGAATCCTTTAGAACTAGAAAAATGTGCATGAATAATGTAAATAAGAACAGTGTTTTGTAGTCATCTTTCCAGGAAAATCAGTCCTGACAGCTTGTTGGATTTGCCTCTTCTGGCTATTTGTGACGGTGTCTTAGAAACTCTTCCTGATTGACTGTTCAGCCAAGTAAAAAAGAAGAATAAAACCAGTGTATGTAGGCTCTTACATGTCCTGTTATAAAAACCGACAGTGCCCGGTCCTAACACAACGCATTATTCTCCTGGGCCAAGCTGAGGCCAGGCCCCTATGCAGACTTTGTTCCTGAGCTTTGGCTGCCGACGCCATTCTCCAATTTATGCTGCGCAACACAGAATCATTAAAATGTGTTGAGCAAGTTTAAATTCCTTCATAATCGGGAGTAATCAGTCACACAGGGTAAGAATAGTAAGTAAAAACTGCAGCCTAAGTGATAAAAATAGCCTGGCTGAAGCACTGGAGCGGGAAGACCGCAGAGCTCGGGGCTGCAAGACCGGGACCCGAGCCCTCCTCCTACGCATTTATAGTCTCTACACAAGGTGCCACTTAACACCCCGTGCCACATGAAACGGAGGTTTCTGCACCAGTAGAAGGACTTCTCTATAAGCTTTCTAGGTCCTAGAAGAAAGGGCAGATTTAATAGTGTTTGCGTAGCAGGCACCACAGCCCGGCACCACCCTGCTTTTGGCCACGGCAGAGCCCATGCACAGGCAGCCAGGCTGTGAGTCTGACCGGGTCCAGCACGGCTTTCTTGCATGCACTCAGCACCCATATCACCTCCTTCTCCCTTGACAAGAGCCACCTCGGTGCCTGCCGGCAGGCGGGTGAGCCCAGGTCCTTCACTGGGGAGCAGTGAGCCCCTCCAGGCACCTGCAGCACAGGTCAGGGTCGGCGTTCCCGGTCCTGGGGCAGTGCTCCTCTGCCTCGAAGCCCTCTCAGATGCAGCAGCAGCACTCTGAGCACGAAGCACTGTCCCCCTGCGCTCCCAGGGCCCACGGCGCCGCCCTCGTCTTGCCACTGGTGAAATCTGGTGGCACTGCCACCTCCTGCTCTTTGGGCACATCAGTCTGTGGGAGCCGAGTGGGTTGCAGAGGGGACATCCCCAGGGCATAGGAAGGAGCGCCTGGCTCTGTGTCTGCACTGCGAGTGGGGCATGGAAGATGCAGGGACTTCCAGTCCTTTCCTGTTCTTTCCCACACTCTTAGTATGGGTGTGCAGGAAACTAAGAAGTTAAGCAGCTTGCTCTGCTATTTTTCTTCTCCTATGACCCTGGCGACAGTGAGTAAGTGTAATGCCCGTGATATACTCTCATTACCATAGTAACTCAGCCAGAGCTGATGATTGCACAAGTAGATGCTGAAAGGCAAAGACTGCCTAAGGAAGAAAGCAGCTCTCTGCTACCTGGGTGCATGGTCCCTGCCTGCACTAGATACTCCTTTGGAGATAGTGGGTTTCGTCTCGCACACTGTGAGAGCAAATTACAGCTTAGGTCTAAGTCTCTGCTTGCAAGGCAATCTTCCCAAAGGATCCAACCATTTTATGTCTAAACGAAAAATAACCCACTCTTTATTAGAAGAGGCTGATTTTCAGCAAGGCTCTGCACGGCCCTCTGCATTTCTCCCGTTTCCTTTGGAGCAAGGACATGAGGTGCAGCTCGAGCTGTGCCGCCTGCAAGAACGCAGGCATGTCAGCAGCTCTCCGTAACGGCAGGGGCTCGGCGCAGAGGCCGACAACACTTCAGCTGAGCGAGAGCGGCTGGAGCCTCCATGCATGGGACGCCCTCCGCTGCGCGGTGTCTAACCTCAGAAGTCTCTGCTCTGTCTCCAGTGCTGCAGGGTGAAAAGGCCGTTGAGTGGAGCACAGCGATGAGGCAGCCGCTTGCCCCAGGGCGTACCATCTACCTGAAAACCTCACAACAGCCCTAATATTTCACGTGGTTGCCTTCACAGTGCCCCGTGGGGTATGAAATCACTGTCACACCTACCAGACAGGCGAGTAAGGACTGAAATACAAAGGAGCCAGCCAGGAACCACAGCCATCAAGGAGACATGCAGCAGGGCAAGGATTTGAAAGCTCACATCTCAGGTGAATATTAGTATGAGTTAATAGGTGACCTCAGGGTCACTCTTCCTTTTCTAAAGCAATAAGATCAAAGAGGACTACTCCAGGTACATGGAGTTTTGTTCATCTTTTCTTCTTAGCTCTGCTCTTCTAATATTCACCACTCTTGTCCAGGGGCATAAAATTTCTGCTCAGTATCCAGGGAGGGAGAGGGACACAGAGGAGCAGGATGAGACTATTTTGGGAGTCATGGACACCAGGACTCTGTGAAGGTGACATTAGGCAGTGACCACCCTTTAAAATCCAACCTTGTCAGCAGCCCAGGACACCTCCCTTGATAACATGGGAAAAAACATGACCATCACTGACATTAAGCCTTGGTGGGAAGTAGCAAAGTCCAGCCACACAGTCCTGCCCAGTTGCATAAAAAACATTTCAGGAAGATTTTCTTAACCTTTCCACCAAGTGCTGTTAACAGGTACAAGGGCCAGGATCAATTATGCAAGGTTTCCTCTTAAAATTTCTGGTCAGCTGTAGCTCAGGCCCCTCTCTACCTCTGCCTAGAAATCTGCAAAAGGGAAACCTTCTCTCTCCAGCAAGCTGCTCTTGAGTCCTGAAGCTGCACGGAAAACAATAATGTATATATTGTGGAGGGGAACCAGAGCATTCATCTGGGAACACACAAAACATAACTCATGTAAATGAGATAGATAGATATATTTATTTATGTGTATATATCTGGTTTTGTGTGCATAGAAAACCTGAGAGATCTCTCCCCTCCCTGCTGCTGTGGATAGCAAAGCTCTGTCCTCCCAGGGCATGAGGTGGCAAGGCTGCCTGTGCTTCTGCCCCCGTCTCACGCTTCTCGCTGTCTTTGGCCGACAAAGTCCCAGTGCCCAGAAAGGCACCTGCCAATATTAACAACCCATTTGAGCAGAACTGCCAAAATGCTGCACTGGGAGACCAGAAGCAAGTATAAAAGAACCCTGTTGCTGGGTCTTGCCAAGCTTTATGGGCAGAGAGCAATACCTAACCCTGCTCCTCACCCGCTCGCGTTTCAGGGCTGGCGCTGAAGCTGGGGCCATGTCGCAGGGCTGGGCTGAGTCTCAGCAGCACACGCAGGACAGGCACGGGCTACGTGGGTGGGTAAGAGAGAAATTTCCTGCTTCCAGTGCTGGCTACTCACCAAAAACAGCCCAAAAGCATTGCCGTTGTTGGGACCCTGGAGAGCTGTGCTAAGGAACCCGTTTCAGCGGGGCTGCTTGGGAGAACCCACAAAACTTCCCCAAAACCGCAGACCATGGCTGCACCAGGCATGTGATGATAGTCATACCAAGAAGGAAGATCTGCTTGGCCAGAGTCAAGACTGCCATCACAGTGCCGCCATTGCAATCGGATACTGCAGTGCGTGCGGTGAAAAATAAGATAGTAAACTAAAAGAAAGATGGGCCTTTAATTTCCCCCGTACCTGAGCTGCAAGGAGGATATTTCTAGTTGAAAGGGAATCAAATAAATTAACAAGCTGCTGCTTCTGTTACAGGAAAAATTAATAGTGTTGTCATAAATGTCTCCACATACCTCAGTGACAATTGTGGGGAACTATTAGCACTTGACCTTCCTTGTCTCCCATCTCTGTTTCTGGGTAGCATACACACCGCCTGATAGATCAGCCACCACCCAAAATGTACCAAGAGGAGTTTTTAACTTCCAGGTTAACTGAACTCAGTCAGACACAAAACTTTTGACTGTGGGTACACCTTGCTGAAATAAAGAGAGAAACAGTGTCAGTTTGGTCTGTGCTCAGGTCAGGCGCTCCTAATGAAGATCCCGGTTTCATTTACCTCCCTCTTTAACAGACACAAACCTCTTGCCATTCTCCTCGGCTCAACCTTTTTTTTTTCATATCCTTGAATCTTGAAGGCCATCACTTCCACTACACTGCAAAGAGGGCTTGTTTCATACAGATCACCAAGACGATCTGAGCCTGCAAAGAGCTCAGCTTACACAATTCCTACTGGGTGTAAAACACCATCTCTGTGTGCTTATTACCCATGCATGAAACTCAGTGGTGAGCCATTGACCTACAGCAGTCAGGAGGCGATGGCAGGGGAGAGGAGACACTCCTGATGGCCATTGCCAACTTTCATAGCAGAATCTGAGGGGAAAATAGCCATCCTTTAAGTAAATGTGGCAGTGAAGGGCACTCTTGCCCTCTGGAAATACAGCTCCCATGATGGGGGATCTGCCACCACTGCTAGGACACCAGCATTGGGTCCCCAGACAAAACCAGACTTGGACAATTGACTTTGAAAACTAATGCCGTATTTTACCCACTCTTCTCTTAAGAAGTTAATGGGAAAGTACTTGGGGAAATGCCCTTATTTCTAATCTAAGGCTGATATGTAAACTGGAAAAGCCTTGCTGCAAGCATTTGAGTTACCAGGCGGGGCCAGGTTGACCTGCCAGCTCACTCCTTCATTTTCACTGGGGTCAGAAACCAGCAGGTGGTAAATGTGTCCAAACCCCTAGAGCACCTGCACCCTTCTCTTTGCTGAAATCTCTTTACAACAGGAAGAACTGAAAGGTGATACAGGCCAGTCGCTAGCTTGTTTCTAAAACACTAATAGAAATGGAAAACGAGGCCAGAGACAATGCTACGGCTTTGTATGCGACAGCCTGCACTTAAGGAAAGAGACTGGAAACAGTCCAGGGCAGAGGAAAGATGAAAAAGAGAAGAAAGTGGAGATAAAAGTCAGTGGAGCAGCTGGAGTGTGTGCTAAAGCTGGGGGAGATTCTGCAGCTAATGATGAGATGACAGTGTGCAAAGAGATTTGAAAGTGGAAAGCCAAACTGGGAAGCCAGATGAAAAGCTGGAAAAGGCAGGTACTGAGTGCACGTGATCGCGGAAAAGAGGCTGGAGAAAGAAAGTGGGAACAGCAGAACAGAAAGGTTTTCTGAAAGGGGAGGAGACATCTGTCGTCTACTTTGCCAGGCTGAAAGGAAAGCAAAAGGAGTCAGCAGCATTTCAGCCCTCTCTGCAGCAGGTGGCTTGCAGGCTCCATCCCCAGCCGGAGCTCTGGGCAGTCACAATTAAGTGCAATGAAGTAGAATAAGATAGGCTGGAGCATTGCAGCGTGGCAGTCTCTAAATCCGCCTGGGAGTTGTTCCTCTGATCTGCCAGAGCCAAAAAAAGAAAAAGAAAGTGCAAGTTTACTATATGGTGGTAAACCATAGAATTCTGTAGCAGCAGCAGCAGGAGCCCCAAGACAGATTAATGTGGGCTTCCAGCCCTGGACCTCGCACCCTCGTGGCTTGCTCTAGGGGTTCCAGGAGCGTGGCATCAGGGTAGTCTTCTTAGGAGTTATCTTACTTAACAAGTGTGAGGACTCTGCAATCTTGCACAGCTGTTTGCAGGCTGTTCTGAGGAGCAGAGGGCACTGAGGAGTTGTGCATGTCTTGTCTTCAGCAAGGCAATCTTAGTCTCAGGTGTGCAGAACCGCATATTTAAGCACTCACACCCTCTCCTTGCCCTGAGTGTCAGCTCAGTTGGTTATCCCCTGCTCTCTGCTCCAGCCCCACGTGAGAGGGAAACCCAGCTCTCAAGATCTCTCCTGGCATGTAGGTACAAAGATGGCTACGTCAAGCCTGTGTGCAGGGATCCTCAAAGGACCTGTTTCCACTAAAGCCAACAGCAACCTGCTTTCAGGCCGGACTCTGAGCTTCCTTATTCCCATCTGACGTGGTGATAGGAGCCGGAGAGGTGTAAGCCAAGCATGCCCTGCACAGGGGAACCAGGCGCCTGCGTCCCCAGCTCTTTCTGCAGGCTCCGCAGCTCTGCAAGCCTGGCTCATCTCCTGAATGAGGAGTCCAGGATATCCAGCGGTGGCTTCACCGCCATCGAGGAGAGAGAAGGGATTTTCAGCCCTTAAGGCCGAACGTCTCAAAATGGCCAAAGTCACTGCAGCCTGCTGAAGTGAGCAACACGATCGGTCACTGTGCATGGGTCAGCAGCTGGCACAGCAGTGCATGCTCATGGCCATGAGGAACCCCAGGCCCTCACCTGTTCAGGTCTTCCCATCTCAGCCCGAGATGCTGTTGCCCAATCTCCATGAGAAATCAAGGACTCAAAGATTACTGCCTTATCCGTGTACTGGCATCATGCACTGATGCTCCAAAACTTCCCATTACATATAAAAGCAGCCCAAATCCAAGGCTTTAGCAGTATGAGTGATGGGAGCCTGACAGTACGTTTAAGCACCCTCCTGAGCTAATCTTACATGAGCAACTGCTCCTGAGGATCCAGTAGCCAAGTTCCCAACATGAATATGCTGCATTAGTTACATTTGCTTTTGTTTCTATTAGACAAATGCTTCTATTTGTCTCATTACACACCACCACCCACAAAGCAGGCAAATAGCTTTTGCAAGCTGCTATGTAGTTGTTTCACACTGGTAAAAACTAGTTATACTAGTCTTAGGAAGTCTACCTACGTCCTTTCAGCTGTTATTATCTTGTCAAACAGGCCAACTTCATGCTAGCTAGCTCTTGCCCTGTCTTGTTTCAATCAGTTGGCACAGTGGCTCTTTTTTCAAGGATTCACATTTCATTTGCATAAGAACATTAATGGAGTAATTTCAGACAAAAAGCGCCCATCTTAACCCTGCTGTACCCTTAGGAAAAGTCCTCTCCACTGTGAAGGCTTTTGGTGTTTCCCTTCTCCACTGGCTCACAAAGGCACATGCAAGAGAGGTCAAGCTCCTCTTTGTGCCACTTTCAGAAACAGTAGCTTTGACAATAAGAAAACACAGCCGATGTTTCCTGTCTGTCTTAGGCTAAACTCGTAAATCATATTTTCTAGAGGGATTAGAGTAAGACCCGAGCAGGCAGGCCAGAGAATCTTACTGCTGGCAAACATCTGGACATTCAGCTACGGTGTGGTTAGCCCATGTGGCTGGGAACAGTGCTACGTTCGGGGCCCTGTTTGCACATTTCACCAGAGGTAATGACAGGTATTTAGGAAGAAAAAACCAACAGCGAAACACCTAGAAGTGGAAAATCCCAAATCTCCCTGCACAGGGAAACAAAGCCCAGCTGCTGGGATGCAGAACCAAACTCCTGTTTTTCCTCTTGTTCCCTGGCATTTTTGTATCCATGGCCATGCTGTAGTGTGCTTCCAGTTCCAGCAAGGAAAGAGTAGAAAATCTTTCTTTATCCTTGAAATAGCCTGCAACTTGCTGGTTTCTGCAAGGGGGTGGCGGACCCCTCCAGCGGAGCAGATATTCTAAGTGCCAGACGCCAGTCTCTAACACGCAGGGAAGCCGATGCCTGTTTTATCCCATCCTTCACACTTTCGCTATGAGCTGTGCAGAAAGATGTTTTGCTTTGTCAAGGTTAATGAGATATTTATTCTACATTTGATCTCTCCATTTAAAGCTTAATTTCTGCCCTAGAAAGCTCCAGTCCTTGGAAATCAGCATCTTTGTGTAACAGAAAGATGGAGCCCTCAGCTATTTCACACTACATGAAAGGAGCACCATGTCAGTTCATGTTTTGAGGTAGCTCTGTTTTCTGTGAGTCAGTCAATCAGGTTTTCTTCAAGCACTCTCTACCCTCCACTCTCATCCTCCTCCTTCCTTGCTGCTCTCTTTCAAGCCTCTCTCCTTCCACGCTCCTCAACACCCCTGTAAGGACACCCGGCTGAGGTGCACGGTCTCTGAGCACTCGGAGATACTTCAACCCCTTGGGGAAAGGCTTCCTTCCTGTGAAAGCACTTCCCCATTTAGCTGACAATCCTCCTCCAGAGATGCTCTCAAGCTGTCAGCATGACTTTCTATCTGTCCATCCCCTGGGCCAGGTGCCCGTCTCCACGGGGATGCCTTCCATGGCACATCGCTATGGGCCTTGGGAGGCAAAGGGAGAAGGACCAGAAACACAAGAGAAGCAAATGCTGCAAATGCAGGGCTAGCTCCGTGCAGAACATATGCACCATTCCGCGGGGGCTTCCAGCTACGCCAGCCTGGTGCAGCACAAGCTGGGGTGCGGGGAGAACTGAGCCCCACTGCTGATCCCGCTGGGGCCAGCGCCCCACAACAAGACCTGGTATTGAGATGGCAACATCATCTCTGGCACCTCTGTCCAACCTGGGTAACATGGCAGAGCCAAGCCCTGTGGTATTGCACTAGATGAAGGGTGTATTTGAGCAAGAAGAGCAAATAACACATCAGGTCAGAAACTTCTGCCAGGCAGGATGCAGAGCAGCACAGGCCAAACCTCCAGACTTCGTCAGCAGAGCACATTACGCTGAGCTGCACTAATTAGTAGCCTAAAGAGTAATGGCATCAGCATGGATGAGTTCTCTCTGAATCAAGCCTCCCTACAGAGACCTGCTTGTGCATCAACCCTTTCTGCAGGCATTGCACCAGCTTCCAGCTCTGGCTCCAGCTCGTTGTGTTGGTCTTCTCCCACGCTGAGGTCAGGGGTGCCTGGCAAGCACCTCCTCAGGGGCCAAGAAGAGCGGTGGGGTCACTCAGGCTCATAGTGCTGAGATGTGCTGGGCAGGAAGCAGAATGATTTTTTGGAAATACCTTTGTTGTGGGCCATGCAGTTTCCCAAGGAGGCAAGGTAAATGGGTCACCAGGAGGAGCTAGCAGTGACTCCTCAAGCGTCAGCAGGGAACGTTTGCACTGGGATGTGTTTCTGAAGTCAGGATTACGTGTGTTCTCTGAGCTTTATGTAGTCACTTCTGTAAAGAGAGGAACAGCCATGTCTAATGCGGTTTTAGATTTTAACAAATTCTTCACCAGAAGGTTACTCTGAACAATAATGGATTTAGCATAGCCCATGAATATATAAATATAAATGACCATAAAATAACCAAAATATTTGGGCTCCCTCAACAATGGCTCTTTCCAACACACACTGAAGTTAATGGAGCAGTTACAACTTGTCCAACATGCATAGATATTACTGAGGACAAGAGAAAACATTCTTAAACGTAGTTGCATGCCTCTTACAAACTTCCTGCATTTAAGAGGTGAATGTCCTTCCAGGCAGGCCAGCACTACAACTGTGGTTGTTCAGAAGGAAAAAATACTCAACCTCTGTGTTTCAATTTGAGATAACTTGGTGAAAACAAATCCAAAGTGTGCGCCAAACTCAACTTTGCAAAGATTAATTTTTAACATTTACTTTGATATAACATAGGTGTTCTATAGGTCATTTAGCTCAAAATGATTCAAAATTTCTTGGTTGCCTAAAGAACAAGTAAAGAGAACAGTAGCCAGTCCTCTCCCAGTATCGCAGGAAGGGAAGAGCTCTTTGGCTGTCCTGTTGACCTCCCAGTGCAGTACTACTCACTGCTGCATGGCTGCATTCAGTATTACCAGAAGAGCATCAGGTTATGACACTCCACATTTTCCTGCTGAAAACTGCTACACTCATGGAGAAAACCCTCTTCTTAGAGCTTGTCCTAACTATCTTTTGTTATGCTATGCTATTAGCAACATTTCCTTGTGCCATATCGTTTTGAGCATCTCTAATCTGTGATAGCTAGTGCCAAAGCCTATCTATTTAATGCAAAGAAAACCAAAAAACTTTCTTCTAAAGCGGTCTGTTTTGGAGTTTGCTTTTAGTTTTATAACCTACACACCTTCCCTTTTCCCATATTGCTCAGGTTTAGCTCAGCTGTAATTGCTCTGAAGCCTGAGGTGGTGGCAGGGCTGTGTGGTCGAGCTAGCTGTGAGCGAGTGCTCTTTCCTTGCCTCGGGAAGGCACCTGTGGCAAGGTGCCTAATCCTGTCTCTCTTTCCCCATTCCTTTCTTCTGCCTATGTATGGCTACAGCCTAGCTCATAGTGGCATTTCCTCCTTCCTTTTGAGAGCGGAGGGTTATGTGATATCAGAAGTTGGCCCACAAAGGCAGCGGCTGAGATTACAGCTGAGCCAGCTAAGGAGGTTTAGGACTGAGCTTCCAGAGCTTATGAGCACTCTGCAGAGGGAAGCTGGCATCTTTTCCTCCAGCAATGCTTTTACTCTTCAGTTTGAATTTCTGCTTTAAGCTGAGAGCTAAAATTTTTTCTAAAAAGAAGACAACAGCTCAGTGGCAGCCTTCTTGGGGTGAAGGGGCTGGTGACCAAAAATGTTTGGGTACAGGCTTTTGCTTAGTATCCCAGAAAAAGACAGTAGTGCCTTTTGAAGGCTTCACACATAAAAAAATTACCCAAACTTTAAAACAAACAAGCAAACAAAAAAAATCCACCAGTAATAATAGAGGTGAGTCTCCCTCGTCTTCTGCTGCAATAACAAGGTTAAACCACTCAAGACGTCGTCACCGCTCTGAGACGTGCCTCTGGTTACGACAGCTCTGACGCAGGGAGGGGAAACTCCTTTCGGAAGTGTCAGGACATGCCCAGCAGTGGCGATGCGTAATGTTTTCTGTTATCATGGGATCTTTCATTAAATATGACGGGAAAACAACGTATGTCACGCTAGAAAAGCCATCCATGCTCCGTGTACTGTAGCTGCAGCCCGCGAGGTGGCAGAGGGAAGCGGGTGTCCTGGCAGGCTCAGCTCGCTCGGCTGCGCTTTGCTTCAGCGCTGGTATTTTGAATTTTGAAAAGGAAGGCAAAAGAAAAACCAATTGAACAGAAGCATGGTTAACTTTCATGTAAAAACTTTCCTGAGGAGTCGAGGGTAAGCTACTAAGAGGGTTATTTATATACATTAGAAATAATCAAGAGAAGTGCAGAAAATAAAGTGCGTGTCTTAGCTCCCTTTTAGCACCGTGTATTTCAAAGAGGTAAGGCAAATAACAGCAATGGCTAGGAATTATTTTATGCCTCCTTGTGAAGTGATGACTGCCAAGATGATGCCCACAGACAGCTCTGTTGCAGTACAAATTGGCACTTTATCAAACCAGCTCCCTGGGCTACAGCCCGCCTGACCTGTAGGTTTATTGACTTGTTTATTGACCAGATTTATATCTGGTGGTAACGAGTTAAAAAAATTGAGCTGGCTCAGATTATTAATATCCTGAAGGAAAGCAATACATTAATTCATTTGGGAATCAGCCATCACTCTCTCAGGCTCCAAGAAACCTGAGTCCTGGTGAAGGTCCCCTGGATCCTTCTGGGGGAATACAAGAATACAACTTACCGACACTGACCACAGCTCTGTGCTTCCCTTTTTAGAGAAGACACAGTGGTAGCATTATTGAACAGCATCCCCTATAGCCTCTATATAGGCTGCAATTATATCTACAATAATATGTTATATATGATATATGATATATTATATAATATATTACATAATGTATATTATATATTATATTATATTATATAATCCCTCTATATATATTTGGGGGATTTTCTTCCTGGCAGAACTCTGCCTTAAGTAGAAGGCTCCTATATATATGTTAAGCTCCTGGGTGTCCCTTTACTGGACTCACAGCGTGTCCTGCCTCCGGTGGGATTGTCTGCTGAAGGAAAGGAAGCTCATGCAAACACCCCGTCTCATCCTATATTGCAACGGACTTTTAAATCACAGCTGCAAGATACTACTCTGCCCAATGTGATACCTCAGCAATATGGTTTTACTCTAAGTTTATTGGAGAAAGACCATAGAAAACAGAAGAATAATCTGCTTAATTCCCCCACTTGGCAGGGAGAGGGAGGTCAACATGAGCTCATCACATCTCAGACAGCAGAGAACGCCTGCAAAAGACCCTCTGTGTCTGCTGCCTGTGCAGCCCTGTGTGTGCCCCAAAGGGAAGGCTGTCATGACAGATCACGCTGCTGCACCCGACCACAAAGCAGAAAGTCTGAGAAAACCCGCTTTTATTCAGGCTGCCCCTCGCTCCTGCACGTGTTGCTGCTGAGCTGGGGTCACGTGTTGTATTTCCCAGATAAAAGTGATTGAGGTCAGCTAAGACTGTCTTTATAGTAGATCTTAATTAGACTGCCTGTGGACTGTGTACCTTCCTCGCGCCGCTGCTCTGAGGAACAAGGCTCGCTGGCCATTACCCAAGGGTTTTTGCTAGCCAGCTAGCTGAGCTGCCTCTGCTCTGGAAGCCCTGGAAGCGGGGCCCACAGCACTCGCTGCTCATCAGCTTACCCTGCAACGCCAGCCCTGCTCGCACAACCTGCAGAAAGCACTTGAGGAAGGGGTCCCTTTCACTACGAGGCTGTTGTGTTATTTCTGCTCTATATTGCCTTCATTAACTTAAATCTCCATAAAGCTCCCCCACCAGCAGGCTGACACCATCTCCTCAGGAACCTGCGGTGCTTCTCGCAGATCCACCGCAGGCGTGATGCACCCACCACTGGGAAATGTTCCTGCTCTGGTGCTCTCTGGGTACCGACTTAGGTTGTTCTGCCTTTGGAAACTGTAAGTCCTTCCTAGTGGGGCCAGCCTGGTGCTTTTCTATCACTACAGAGTTTAGTACTCTTACAGCACCACTATGTAATTAACGTTGCCATCATTTGCTGATGATCCTCATTTGTTTCTCTCATGCTGCAGTTTTGGGCTAATGCAGATACCACCAGCAAAAAGATGACTGTAAAGTCATTGGCACCTGAGAATTTCTTTGGATCCAGTGCCAGTGCTCTTAGTTACAATAAAAAGCCTTACGAATAAAAAGTTAAAAAGCAGCTGAGCAGCACAGCTAATCCATGTTTTCCCATGGATTTATAGCTGGATTCTCTGGTATCCAGCAAGACACAAACGCCCACTAAAATTTGTGTAGGTGGGATGCAATGTCTTTTCTGTGTGGATTCTGTAGTGTCTGAGAGCAAAACCTGCACTGCGGCTTTCAGGGCCCGGGGAGGATGCTCTGTGCACGGACGGCTGCCTCTGCTGATTAACTGCTCCCTCAGATTTTGACTGAAATCAGCCAATGGGCCTGAAATTGCTAGTGGGACAGACTGAATGGTTGCATAAGCCTCCTTTCCATGGGAAAATGCTCCGGAAGAATACGTGGTCAGACCAACTGTGTGCATGCTCTGAGTAAGCCAATTTACCTCAACCAGTCTGGTCCTGTCAACAAAATGTAACTACTAATATAGGAGACATGCCAGTAAAGCCTAAGTAGCTCTGATAACATTGTGTATGGAACAGAAAGGTTAAGATAAAGTCAATGGAAAGAATTTAAAGCAGGGTGAGATCTGAGGCTGAAGCAGAGCCCTGGCGTAGCCGCGAGCCCTGTGCTCAGCCGAGCTCTTTCATTTCCGTGGCAGAAGTACCCCCGGTGCTCATAAAGGCTCCCCCCGAAAGGAGAGACTGCCTGGGACCGATCGCAGGGTACTACACTCCTCCTGAAGAGAAAGCCCTTAAAAATGCAATCATCATCTTAATTGCTGCCTCTGTCTGCTGGCAACAGAAAAGATATCAGAGATACTTCTGAGCTAGTGAGCTTGCACAGGCTGGGCCAACGTACTGCAGGGGCAACGCCAGCGGATGTTGTGCTAGAAATAAATTGGACTCTATAGCTTGATTAGATGCCAAGGAGCAAGTTTGATTTCCAAAACAGCAGCTAACAGACCGTGAAGAGAAGTTGGCAGGAAAATGCAGCAATCAGCTGTCGAGAGCTGCGACACGTCCTGCAGATGAGGAGCTCGGGGCCGGGTACCCGATTCTCGTACCATGTGCAAGCTGCAAATGAACAACTGCACCTCATTTAAATTCATTTGTGGGCCTTCTGGAAAGAGTCAAATACAGGCAACAGCATTCAAACCAGCAGAGGTGGGCTGGATTTCTCCCAGTATTTCTGTATCAGACATAAGACTTCATTAAATAGAGAGCAGAACCAAAGAGGAGGCCAAGTACAGCTGTTGTCTGAGCATTTGCCGTGCACCTAATGCTAATGGAGCTGTGCACGTCAGTGCCAGCGAGCAATGCAGCCCATCGTATTACACAGGATTATCTCTCAGGATGCCTTGCGAGCAAATCAAAGTTTAGAAATTCTTAGTCCCACCCTCCTTAGACGTTAAGGAATAATGTTATTCGTAGCTGACATTATCTGTCATGATACTACTTCTGTCCTTATTCAGACTAGGGCTGGCTAAGGCTCTGCTGTGACATGTGCCATTCGATTGCTGTTAGCCCCACTCAAAGCCAGTGACTGAAGGGCAGAAGAGGAGACGCTTCCAGAGAGCAGCTACCCCAAAGGGGTCAGGCTTTAACTTCTCCAGGCTCTGCCTTGTCTCTGGTAGAGACTTTCATGGCAGGCTGGAACACGTTTGTTAACAACAGGCTTGTCCAGTCTGGACTTAGCCCTTTCTTTGAAGAATGGATATTGGATACTTTTTGAGGATTACCAGTATCCTGCTGGATATCATCGCCATGGTCCTTCTGTCGCAGCACAATGGAACAGCTGTTTCCCCCTTGGGGTCTAAGTAACAGGATCTTGAGGCCTTTCCTAGGGGCAACCTGACATTTGGTCAGAAGGGCCATTACTAGACTGCCAGGGCAAGTAACCTTAATGCTACAATCTGCTGTCTCCCTCATCACAAGCAGTATGAGCGCCGCAGGCACTGAGTTGCACTCAGGAGCAACCAGGCTTTCTACTGTGTGATCAGGTTGGTTCATCATTTCTGCTCCAGTAAATACCACCTAAAACTCTTCAGGATTCACTAAGGTTAGATGAGACACAACATGAAAGTATGCTTGCTGGTTTAATATTCTCTCGCCATCATGCTTTGTCCTAACTGCTAAAACCAATTATTTTGCACTGGGAAAGTTGGCTGAAGTGATCACAGGTTTCTACAGACATGATGCCTTTGCCCAGGGCAGGACACTTATGTGTCAGGGTCTCTGTGTGTTGTGCAGCATGTCCCAGAGAGACTGCAGCCACATCTAACGCCACTGCTGAGATTTAAGAATGTATATGTCCTATGAAGAGACAGCTGAGGGCAGGGTATCCAGCATCTGAGGTTGGTGCACTCCACAGGATCATAGAAAAACAGAGGTGAATAGTAAGCCTGCCAATTGTGCCCTTCACTGATTCTTCAGTGTTGTCATATGATTCTCCCAAACAGTCCTGAACAAATTCACACAGACTTGATCAAAGCCTTTTCTCTTGCCTGGGCTGCGCTGGCACAGCTGGCAACTAAGCACCATGCAGCCGCTCACTTACTCACCGCTGGTGGGATGGGGAAAGAATCAGAAGGGTAGACATGAGAAAACTCGTGGGTTGAGATAAAGAAAGCTTAGTAGGTAAAACAAAAGCCACACACGCAAGCAAAGCAAAACTCAGAATTGATTCACCATTTCCCATCGGCAGGCAGGTGTTCGGCCATCTCCAGGAAAGCAGGGCTCCATCATGCATAACGGTTACTTGGGAAGACAAACACCATCACTCTGAATGTCCCCCCCCTTCCTTCTTCTTCCCACAGCTTTACATTTCTGAGCATGACATCATATGGTATGGCATGTCCCTTTGGTCAGTTGGGGTCAGCTGTCCCAGCTGTGTCCCCTCCCAACTTCTTGTGCACCCCAGCCTGCTCGCTCGTGGGGCGAGAAGCAGAAAAGGCCTTGACTCTGTGTAAGCACTGCTCAGCAGTAAGGAAAATCCCTGTATTAGCAACACTGTTTCCAGCACAAATCTAAAACACAGCCCCATACTAGCTACTGTGAAGAAAATTAACTCAATCCCAGCCAAAACCAGCACAGCTAAGCACAAGGGTGGTTCCCTCCACTTCCTCCTCTTTCCCAAGACAAATATTTCCACCTTCTTTGCAGGTGGGTGTGGTAAAAAGCCACCTCCAGTGCTGAGCCAGCAAAGACATACGTTCTTTCCCTTATCATCACTGTTTGCCCAAGCACCTCGCCCTCCGCAGCGCCTCTCTGAGCAAGGAGAGCCGCAGGCTCTCAAGCTGCATAGGGCACAAAGGTTGCTTCCTGACCCAGGCCAAGGTCTAATTAGTGGAGGTCTGAACTGCATTGCCTGTGAGGAGAGTTAGCGAGGCTCTGTGCTGGCACAGGGCTGCAAGGTTAGAGTGATGAGGCAGAGGTCTTTGAGCTTCAGAGTGGCTACATCAGCCTGAGCCCTTCCACCAGTCTGTTTTATGTGCACAGCTGCATCTGGGTACTGCTGGAGGCTTCCAAGTCAAAGGTGGTGTCAGGGGATCCATAGTGGTTAGTGAACATCATCAGGCTTTACCATTTTCTTTGTGGAAACTTTGCCTGGCACATGGAAAAGGACACCCAGAGAAAGATCTGGGGAGGATCTGCCCCTCAGGACTTCTGGGCACCCAGTAATGCAGTGAGGATAGCGGCTCCAACAGGACTGCTGGACACCAGTGAGGCCTGGACCTGGTCACACTGGGGTGCAGGTTGAGTCTGCAATGTATGTCCACCCAAGTCCTGCATGTCCACAGCACAGTCTTAGGAAGCCAAAAGGGAAATACAGGTGTCCTGTTTATACAGACTAGTGGAAACCATGGGAGTCAGACTGGGATCTGACTATACAAAATCTCAAAAATAAATTGTAAATGGGAAGGCATCTTCAGCGCCAGCCTTTTTACAACTGTTGGTCCCACAAGGACCGGTTCTTAGGAAACCACTATTGAATACTAGCTCAAGCTCTTTGGTTTATCAAAGAACAAGGTAAAAAAAGGATCTGATCCTGATTTTAAGTATCTGAGGATAAGATTTCTGTCACCAAAGAACTCGTTATAGTATCAGAGAAATATATAGAAGCAACAAGCCTGGGAGATAATTTCCAGTCTAAATTCATCTTGTTTAAAGGTGCACATTCTTAAATGGGAACAGGTGAAGTGGGCAAGGGCTCAGGCTGTGCTGGCAGCCTTTGGTTTGAGCTTTGCACAGCTGCAGTTACTTGTTACTGTGGATGCCAGGACACAGGGGACAGTGCCAGGAAGAGCCTGGGACACCTGCTTTGGAGAAGGGTACACCGGAGATGTGGGAGTAGAAAGGCTCATGTACAGGATGGGAAGGGGTTGCTGTCTTGGTTTGGGGATGGAGAGAGAGTGCAGCAGGCAGGTCTCAAGACAGCTCTATACCTGTCTAAGGATGGACAGGATCAGGCCCTTGTTTTCTAACCTGGTCTTTTTTGCCCATGGAAGCATTGTAAGCGTCCCACTTCCCCATTAGGACAGACATGCAAGTCTCCAGTACCAGGCATTTCCACTTCATTATAATTCTTTAGCCAAGTTCCAAGAGCACAGTTTTTCAAATTAGCTTTACAGACCAGCAGTCACATTAAAATGAGTCTTTTCTTCCTTTTTAATCAGGTAGTTTAAATGAGAGCTTTAAATTTTTCTAGCCTAGTAAATACTAATGTGCAAAGTCTGTACCTAATGTTACCTCATAACCAGCTCTTGTTTCTTTTCAGCTCTGGGACTCTTTAAGTGTTATTCTGTCTTGCCTGATTAGACATGTGCACTGAGTGTTTTCACAGAAGCATAATTCATCCTCCTCGGTTTTCTCCTGCAGTTTCCAAGCAAAAGCCAGGCTAAAGCACAGAGTGAAAATGCAGCCCTCTGCCTGTGCTGCTCAGACACCAGCCATATAGCAGGAAAAGGGATTTCTATTCCTCCATTCTGAGGCAGTCTGTCTTCAGAGTAAACTTAGGAGCATCAACTGGGATATGACTGTGGGCTTCATAAATCCACGCGAACTCAGCTGCAGTAATTCTGACAATCAGCACATACCTTCCACCTCACTGCCCCACAAGTAATGTCTTTTGCCTCTACTTAGCTGCAGCCTTTTGGCATTGCTGGCTACTTCCAGAAATGTGTTTTCTGTTCTGCTCCCACTTCCCATAGCACACTGCTCTGCTGCAGCACTCTGGGATCTTTTGTGGAAAGCAATGGGATCCAGTGGCCTGGTGCAAACCAAATCATACCCCTGATTTCTCTTGCCAGGTCCTATTTATTCACCAGTGTTTGTGAGATAGACCTTACCATGTTCAAAGTGTTTTCAGCAGCTGGCGGGAAACACTGGTGATCAGAGCAATCCTCACAGCTCAGTTTGCAGCAGGCTCTTTGGATTCCTGCCTTTAAGTCATGCAGTAGCTTCAGAGTGAGTGTAACGGGGCATCTGAAAGGGAAAAAGTTGAAATCCAGCCTATGTTTCTCACTGATCTCTTCCTGAAGCAGCAGGCTGCTGGGGCTGAGCCAGCACTGCAGACCTGGGAAAACCAGCAGTGTGTGTGTGGCACTTTTGGATGTCCGAGGCCACTTACCTTCCATGGGGAACATCCTGCAGCTGCAGAGCCCTTTCCTGTGTACTGACTCTCTGTGCTCATTCTGGGATGTGTCATTCTGGGATGCATCCTTTGCCTTTACTTCCTTGCCCAGCAAGATTTTACATGCCATTTGGACAGCAGAAAGGGCTTCTCACCCTGGCCTTAGCAGTTCCAGAAAGGCAATGAAATCTGCACGTGGATGACTGAAAAACAGATGGAGAGGCTGGCTGTGGATGAGAAGTAACTGCCCCTTCTGCAAGGTACAATAAGCAGCTACCAAAATATTTGCTAGTACAAGGGTGGAGTCTTGCAGATGGGCTGCAGAAGGAAGCAAGCAGAGCTGGTAGATGCTTCAAGCCATCTTAACATAGAGGCATCTCTGGGATGTGCAGCCACTCAGAAGCACAGACTGAGGGACGTATTGCCCTCCTCGATGCTAGAGGAAAGTTGTCAACAATGTTCGCATGTTTGTGAGAGGTTTTAACCACAATTGCTGCATATGTTTTAATACGCACCTGACACTGTGAGGACTTTTTTTCATGCTTCATACATATATTTAACTATATTGGTGAAGGGAAATCTTGGTATTCTGATTTAATTAAAAATGTACAAATATATTGGTTTTCATGATAAGGCAGGGACATGTACGAAACTCAAAAGCATGAATGGAGGGCACATGCAAAAAGGGAATGAACACATCAGATTAATTGCTGTGCATTTAAAAATAGTAACTGTACATAATGCTGTGCAAAGCTAAAATCTATTTTAAACTGTTTATATAAAACGGAAGCGTATGTTCTCAAGGTCTCCAGTTTGTCTATGTGGGTTGGTCAAAAAAGTTTTGACATGCTGAGAAAGGCATTTGCGCCTTGTTTTTAGCAAAAGTCACATCCAACAAAATGGATTTAAAAGAGGAGAGACTGCAAAATACTTAGAGGTCACAAGGCAATCTTTGCCCATGCTGTCCAGAAGGTGCATATGCCTTGCCAACCTTTGAGGAACTGCATCTCCAACCTTCTGACTGCCTCCCTCTCTGTCATTCTTCATGAGCCTTCTTCTTAAACCCTCTCTTTTTTTGTCTCTCTGAGGATGTGGGCAGCTCCATGTTGCATCCTTCCTTGAACTTTTTTTTGCCCTTCCGATGAAGAGGAATGTTCGCTGAAGCAGCTCTGTCCATGCCTGCCACAAAGGGTCAGGAGCTATGGGAAGGGAAAAAAGAGAGAAAGGACAATTAGTTGTAGTCTCTGTGCCAGCAAAAGCAAACCAATACACCACCACAATCTACCATCAGCTTTGGGACACTCTTCCCTGGGTTTGTCCTAATTTAAGGTTTGGTGGCAGAAGAATTTCCACAAGCTGCCTCATTGCACAGGATCCTGAGCCAGTGGTAGGAGGGGTGAGATAGAAGTGATGGTTGTATCAACTTCTGGAAAAGGTTAACAAATGCATAGACACATGGCAGGCTGCCAGCTCGCTGAGAGTATGGAAGAAGAAGGGAATAATGAAGAAAGGAATAATGAAGAAGGAAGGATAACGTCACTCTTGTTTATATGCTTCTGAAGTCTACTGATGGGAGCATGAGTACAGTGAGCAGCACAGGGAGGCTGGCAATATGGTGGACATCACCTGAGGTTGTCCTTGTTCTGGAGGATGTCACCCATCAGGTGTCCCTGAAACAAAGAGTCTGTTCAGAAAGGCAGCAGCAAAACAGAAAAAGAAGCTGCATTGCTGCTAATGAGGTTGGTCCTTCAAAGCTAACGTGGCAGGGTATCGCAAGCCTGAGGTGCTGTGCCAAGAGAGCTGCATTGCTGTGCCAGCATCCTTCCAAAAGAGAGCATGGTCTTTGGCTTTCCTTCTCATTTTGTTTGCTTTTCTTTTTTCTCTCCTTCTTTTTCCATTTTTAAACCTTGCAGATCAGCATACTGTGCAGTACAAAATGCCTAGTTCTACAGTAACACGTGGAAAGAGGCACACTGTCACGTGCCTTAAAATATTCCTTTCTGCAGTATTGTGGTTTAGTATCATCTCACACCAGTGCAGAGCTCAGTATCTATTGAATCTGTGAACCACATATGTGATTTAAGATCTCACTCTTTTTTGTATTTGCCACGACAGCAATACTGGGCAAGCCCATGAGGTGCCAACATCCCAGCTGCAGAAAAGTAGCACACAGCAATCAGGGTCAACGGAGGGACAAGAGTTAATGTTGTGTCAGGCAGGCGTGAACTGGATGTATGAGAGCTGGAGCTGTGGTTGTGAAAAATGCATGTACAGGGAAAAGAACGGTATGCTAACACAAGGAGGTAAAAGTCCATAAGGCAGAGAAAGGGTAAATGAGCAGAACACTAGCCTGCCAGGCACCTGAGCTAGGTTAAGTACTGCTGCATCATGTGTTATATCAAACAATACTAACTGTAGAGGATTCCAGCCTGTCTGGGGTTCTGCCTGCAACCACATCATCCCGTCCCTGAAATTCAGCAGTACTGACTCTGATCTACCCTCGCATCGGCTTTGAATATCCCTTCAAAGGATATTGGCTCCAAAGTCTGTGCTTACAACCTTCAGCTGCAGAGCTAATCTTTTCTGCATTCTTGTCAACTTGGTCTGCACCCACAAAATCTAGTGAGAAGATCTCTGTCACTTGTAGGGCCCAGGGCATGTTCCCTTCCCTTTCCTTCACTTGTTCAGACACGCCGAGGGGTCATGGTGGGGCACCAAATAAAATCACTCAATAGCCAGGCACACGATACCGGCACATGTACTCCCCGCAAGCGAGTTGCAAGGGGCAGCGCTGGGCTGCAAGCCAGTGTTTAGTCGGTGAGAAGGTGTTTGATCAATGTGACGCTGGATCAATAGCGAGCACATGAGCAAACGAGCAGGAAAAAGACGCAGGCAGTGAGTGTGACAGGGAACAGCAGCGGGAGGACCTGCCGGGTGGACTGGAGTGGATTCAGAAGGGAGATGCAGCCCCACCTATGCACAGGGAATTGTAACCACTGAAACATTTTTCTAAGGCTTGGCTTGGGGATTATAACAAACTCCTTGCATTTGGTCTACCCTTAACTACTGAGAAGTATCCTCGATTTTCACTCTATTTTAATGCAGAATACTTGGTAATATCTGTGGGGATTATGAGTTGTTTTTAAATTAGAAAGCAATTAAACAAGCAGCACACAGAAAAAAGCTGCAGTGTATTTCTAGCCACTTAAAGATACAACATTTCAGTCTAAAGCTTGCATTTATTTTTCATTTTAACTTCTATTTATACTTTCATTCATATACTCTGGTTGCTTCACCTCATATGGGAGCAGCACAAAGCAGAGGAAGTCTGTAAGCCAGATAAACTGCAATTACGATGGGTTCATTTTGTCAGAGCTATGCAAAGCATCCAACACACAGACCGGCCTTGCCTCTCGACCAGCTCACTCTGGTCTCACCAGTGTCTCTCTGCTAACATGCACACGTGCACAGAAATATCCCCTTTGGTGTGATAAGCAAGGTTCATGCAGTGAATAAATGTTGAAAAATTATTTGGAGTGAATGGGAAATTTTCCTTATTCTCTTCATAGTAGAAATCTCAACTATGGGGACTCATATTCTTCTTTCACACTGGATTTTTATTTCCTAACGGTCTCTTTAGAAACATCTAAGTTGCACCACCATGATTTGGGCAATACAGGGACTGATGCTGTGACCAGGATCTACAGCACAAAGGGACAAAAACCAGAGCAGCCTGAGGAAAGGCCACAGTCCCCTGTCCTGCAAGGAGCTACTCTGTTCTCCCAAAAGCAGAAAAAGTTTTGGAGACCAGCCAGAGCTCAATGTGTGCTCAAGAGATCTGCTTTATTTGAAATTCTCGTCCAACCAGGCGCATAGCATTGCCATAGTATGGGGACATGACCCTTGAAAGCAGTCTCCAGTTGCACATCTGAGGCCAGCAGTCTTCCTAAAATAGCATGAGCCAGGAAAGAGGCTACTTTTTCACTCAACAGTCTTCTCTCCAATCAAAGCGAAACCTCATTCTGAAAGCCATCTGCTTCCAAGCACAGAACCCAAAATGCCCACCTCTCCCTATCGCCCCACAAGCACACGCACATGCACTTTTGGTGGTTTTTATACTTGCCTATTTCCATAAAGTTCAGAATCTACCAAGATTATTTTAATGCAGTGGGGATTACACTGCCCAGGTGTAAGCATTTTCAGTGCTCAGTTTAATGTGGAAAACATCATTTTAAACAGGAATGTCAGGAAAAATATAACTTCATTTTTTACCATAGGCTTATGTTTGACTGTTTTAGATGTTGTCACATCCAGACCTACTTCCAGTGACTTAAGTGTCAGAAATCTGCTACACAGCTCCCTTGTAACTGCTATCAATGACTCATAATGATGGCCCAAATCATTCACTGTACTGTTTTGGGGTTTTGTGTTGCTTTTCCTCACTCTCACATCAGAAGGGAACATTAGAGTCCTCAAGCCTGTGCCCCTGTAAAATGCCAAGCCAACATCTAGTAATTCCTCTAGTAAGTGTATTATGTTTGCTGTTTTGCCCCAGACACAGAACTGTTCAAGACTCCAGGCTTATTTTAAAGCTACAGTTGCTCAAAGAATGGCAGAATGTCATGTCTGTGCAGAGATATTGCCTCAATTTCTCCTTTTCCTAACAGGTGTATCATCTGAGAAGGCACAGACATTCAGCCTTCCTTTGGGATATATGAAGATGTCGACAGAAGATAAAAATGCTCCTTTCCCCATCTTTACAAGGCCTGCCTGCATCTCTACTCATGCCTTTCAGATCTAATTCCTGATCTAACTAATGCCTTTCAGATTGCTTGGGCTGTGAATACAGCCCTGCAAGCTACTTCCTCTGCGGTCCTTGCCTTAAACACCAAAACAAGACCTAGCACACTTTCAACTAGAAACAAATTCTGCTTATGTCATCTTAGGCCGTTTCCTTCTGCTTTCAATTCATTTGACCCTTCTAGCCTCCGCGTGGGCCTTCTGCCTGAACCGCCACCTGAATACGATTTCATCCTCCCCAGGATCCCTGCCTGGCCTCATCTCCAGCCCCTTCAGAGGCATTTTTCCGAATCCCACTGAGGAGGAACAGTGACTATTTTTAGGCTGCGTCTGCATGCCAAGTACAGAGGAATGTGGCGGAGAGCAGGGCTTGCCGGGAAGAGCCGATGGTCCGGGGGTAGTCGCCTACTGCAGTCCCCCCGGCGCTGCGGTGCGGTGCTGCCCGCAGCCCGGCACGCCGGCAGCAGAAATCAGACTTCATTAGGAATCTGCCTGCAGCGTCCCAGGGCTCAAATGGAGCCACAACCCCCAGGAACCAAGTGGTCAGGGCCAGGCTGCGATCTCCGACCGTAGCGCTGTCCCGGCTGTCCCCTTTCTCCGAGAACCAGATCTCTGGCAAGGCCGGACGGTGCCAGGACCTTGGCCCGCACGGCGTACCCCAAAGTCGGCGCAGCCGCCTCCGGGCCGAGGCAGGCTCCCCGGGTCGAGCCCTCCCCGGCGCTCCCACCGCCTCCTCACAGTGGGGCGGGCAGCGCGCGCCGGAGCGCGAATCCCACATCACGCCACGCCACCCCACCCCCGTCCCGGTCACCGCGGCCGCCGCGCCGTGTGCCCCACCCCCGCCCCCCGCCTTATGTAACGGGCGTCCGCCGCCATTGGTCGGCGGGGTCCGGTCGCGCGGCGGCAGGGCCAGGCAGCGCGGGCGCCGGGGCGGGGCTGCGCATGCGCAGTGCTGGCGGACCCCTCGCTCCTCCTCCTTCTCCTCCTCCTGTCGGGCAGGCGGCGGCGGCGGCGGCTGCTGCGGGGCCGCGCGGAGCCTTCTCCACCCGCTCGCCAGGGCCGCCCAGGCCGGACTCCCAGGCCGGGTGAGCGGCGGCGCCGGCCCCTCGCGCGGCGGGGGGGGAAGGGGGGCCGCGCTGGCTGCAGGGCGGGGGTGGCGGGGCGTGTAGGGGAGTGGGCCCGGCCGTGGCGCGGCGGAGCGGGCCCGCCCCGGGGAGAAGGGGGCGGCCCGGCAGCGAGGCGCGCTCCGCTCCCGGCCTGCCGCGGGCCGCCTCCCCGCGGCGGGGCTCCGCGCTGGGGCCCGCTTCCTTCCTCGGCCTTTCCCCGCGGGGCACGTGGTGGGGCTGGCCGGGCCGCGGCCGCCCCCCGCCCCACCAGGCCCTTCCCGCGGGGTCGCCGCCTCCCTTTGCCTCTTCGCGCCTCAGGCTGGGCCCAGTCAGCGGGCTTCCCTCACAGTGACGGCGGGCGAAGGCCGAGCTTGCTGCTGCTCCTTTCGCCGCCTGGCCGGGCAAGCCAGAGTGTGTCGAGCTGCTGTTTGTTTCTGGAAGTGACAGCGGAAGCAGCTGTCGGTGTCCGGTTTTAGAACTTGAAACTCTCTGCTCAGGTTCTGGTTACTTACAAGGAAACGACCCTGCGTGAGGCATTAACGTCCTGCAAGCTGCAGCCTCGCTGCCCTGTAACGTCTGTGCTGTGGCTGTTGTGATTTGGAAGCGAATTTTTCTGTCATGTTAGGCTTCCTAATGTGCTCGCGCATTTTTATTTCAAAACAGCAGGCTGGTTTGCTGGACTGTCTGAGGGTGTTGCCTGATAAGGAAAACAACACTTATCTGTGTTGTGCAACTGAAATACAGATATAACCTTGTAGATGAACTCACCACTCTTTTAAATGAGCTTTTGGGTTGTTTTTGTCACTTTCTTAACATACTGGTGGTCTAAATAATCCTAATTTCTCAGTAATTGAGTAGTTGCTCTGTGTGTTTCAACTGCATTAGCATAATTTGCAGTATTTAAACTTTTGGATTTTTGGTATTGAGTGTCATGTGGAGGCTGATACTTTTAAGCAGATGTTTTTGTTTGTGTCTAAAACCAGCAGCTGCCAAGTACATACAAGCTCTGTGTGGTTGGCTGTCGCAAGGTACTGTTTAACAGGCTCTTATCAAGGGACTAAAATACAAAGTAATATTCAAACACTTCATGAAAATAAAATCCTTACCTGAGTATTTTCTCTCAGGAGCCTCTTGACTTCTGGAGGATTACTGTACTGCTGGTAAAATGGAACTGAAATAAAACCTACAGTTTCTTTTACTGTATACAAAACTATTGGCCATATCTTTTTTTTTAACGGATATTGAGTGTTCTCCTTGAGCCATGCTGTATATAAACAGTGTGAGGCCCTGGTTGGGATGTTTGGGAGTAACTGTGACATGCAGTGGAACATAGACTGGTATTTTTAGTCTTGTTAACATTCAGTGCTGTACCTTATGGAAACTGTTGTTGACACCTGTATTTCTTCATGCTTGTTAATAGAATTTGTGTTTTCTTGTGTTCCATTTTGTTAGTCATGGACTTTTAAATTCTTCTTTAGAGAAACTGATGGAGGAAGAGGAGGGAACAGTGAAGAGGTAGTGTAATACTCCTGCAAAGGGTTATGAGGTGGTGTTATATACCATGAAAGAACTGGACTGGGGCCTGAAAGGTGCCTCTCAGTCCACAAGAGCTCTTTTGGGTCTTGGGACCATCTTTTTGCTCAGTGTTAAAGCACTGTGATGCTACACTCCCAGAAATTCCTGCAATAGTAGTGAATTTCCAGTTGTAGTTGGTATTTCATAGAAACTTCATTTTCATAAGGGTTTTAAGGGCTTTTCACACATCTTTACTGGAGGTCAGTCAGTGTTTGCATAGGTTCTTCTCCCTCTTGGAGTGGAAGGCTGGCTGCCCTTGTGGGAAAGACTGTATGGCAACCCTGTTGTAGCCATGCAGTGTATCTCATGAGTACCAAACTCATAGCAAATTCCCAGGTTGCATAGAAGGGGCAGTGACCAACCAGCCTCCTGGGAACATTAGACTTTACTAGTTGTCCTGAAAACAATGAACTTCACTAGCTGTCCTGTGCTTGTATAGTAAGTTTTGTGTTTCTGTGAGAGCCGCGCAACTGGATTGTGCGTGGGCCGTGAGGGATTGTGAGAGAGATAATAGCGGCAAGTGGGCTGCTGGGTTGTATAA
Source organism: Phaethon aethereus (assembly GCF_964289735.1). Lineage (NCBI taxonomy): Eukaryota > Metazoa > Chordata > Aves > Phaethontiformes > Phaethontidae > Phaethon > Phaethon aethereus. The sequence continues at coordinate 24,176,373 of NC_138582.1, forward strand.
CCACACTCTGAAGCCTGCTCTGTTGGTGCACCCAAATCCTGCCTGGTGCCTGCTCTGGAGGTGGGGTGCGAGCTTAACTGGGTGTCCTAGTGGGCTATATACGGGTGGAGCATTGCTGTTGTAAAGTACACTGTTTTGCTGCTCCCTGAAATGTGATTTTTGTATCTCGTTTCTTGTGCACCTTCTAACGGCGTATGGCAATAGTGTTTGTGTCCTTTATGCCTCTGTGTTATATAGAGTAATGGCTTCTGGTGGGGGTAATTTTACTTGTTTTTAAGAAGTATGTATGCATGTAAAGTTGGCTGAGAATGAAAAAGAATAGCTACGGGTAAAAACAGCCTTGAATAAAGAGGGATGACCTATTGTTCTTGGTGTTCCCAACTCTGAAGCAGCTCACAAGCACATACAGCAGAAGACAGTAATACAGCTTGGATAATACTTTGGTCTGCCTTTCTTGGAGCCCGTTTCAAGTTCCAGAAATAAAGGTTGAGTCTTAAGTTTAAAAAAAAAAGCCTCAAACAAAAAAAACAAACCCACCTAAATTTTATGGTACCTGTGGAAATAGACAATAAGTTTCTGTTAACTGTAAAGGAAACTTTAATTATTCTGACTATTGAAAGCACTTCTCAAAAGTAGGCCTTGAAACTTTGTAGAGGAAGAAACCTTGGAACAGCCTAGTAATTCTGGTACGTATTTTAAGAATGATGCTAAAACCAGAGAGTCTTTACATAGTGAAGAGTTTCAACAGATGTCTGTTGTATGAGAGTTATGGGAGTTGCAGACCTTACGGACAGAGCATGACTGCATTATGCTCATGGTTATAGCTTCTGAGTCAGCTAGCAGTAGTAGTTTCTCACATTCGTAGACTAAATGTCTTCTTTTTGTTTGTAGATATGGCTCGTGGACAGCAGAAGATCCAGTCGCAGCAGAAAAATGCCAAAAAGCAAGCTGAGCAAAAAAAGAAACAAGGACATGATCAGAAGGCTGCAGCCAAGGCTGCCTTGATATATACCTGCACTGTCTGTAGGGTAAGAGGAACTGAAGACAAAATATTATTGTAGGCAGGTCTGTCTTCCAGCCTAGAGCAGAATTTTTAGGGGATTATATAGTGGGAACTGAAATACTACTAAAGTGGCTGTCTAGCTTATTGCTGTAAGCATTTGCATGTTATGTGACTTGCTTATAGGTTACTCAGCTGTACTGATAACTGAGATATGAGAAAATCTGAGTGGTCAAGTACAGATCTGTTTTGGGTGGTTATCTTGCCTTTTGCATTGTAGTAGATCCTCATGTGCTGTTAGTATGACATATAAAATGTAAGAAGTGTGAGATATGTTTCCATCTGGAGATTAAACAGGAAGTTCTTTTCTTTGTGATTAACTTGGCCCTTCTTAGCATCACTGGTTATTGATGTTAATGTAGAGAGGCAAAGTGGTGGTGCCAAAAAGCTTTAGTGCAAGTTTGATACACAGTAATGTCTACTGGAATAAATTACTTGACAAGAGAACAGAAATGTGAGTGCTAATCAGATTATAGTTTCCTTCTGGCTGGTTTTCCTGAATGTGCTCGTTTTGGAGCTGAAGGATAAACTTGCCATTTTCACTTAAATGGTCGGTCCCAGAATAAATTTGTCACTTTGAATGTCTTAAATAAGATTCTGAATTCAGGGCTGCTCACTTAAGTACTTGTAACCAGCTCATCGTCTTGTGAAATCAGGCTGTAGCAGCAATTGCTTTGGGCAGTTGATACCTGCAACTGTGTAGTAGCAATGATCTGAGATAGCTTGTGCCAAGTAGAGAATCAGTCTATGACACATAACTCTTTGGCCTATTGATAAACAAAAGAAATAGCTTTCATAAAGATTTGATTCTGAAAAGGATAAACATTTATCTTTTGAGTGTCGAAAAAGAAAATGGTAAGGAGGTACGTTTTCCACCAAACGAGCATGTGAAGTATAAGACCTGCAGGGAGATTTCTAGCAAGAATAACACTGTTGATGAACACGCCAAAACAGTGTGATAGTAGTGCTTAAAAGCTCCTCTCTGAAAATCTAAGGTTAAATACTCTCTCTTAATCTGCGGCTAAATTAGTGGTGCTTCTGTCACTAGAGCAATGTTGTTGAGGAGTCAGTTTGCTTCAGGAAAAAGAAAATAAAACTTAGAGGGGAACAGGTTTTGTGGTATTATTAACTCTTGTACTGTGCATAAAGATAAATGTCTCTCTTTAATCAGACACAAATGCCGGATCCCAAGACCTTCAAACAGCACTTTGAAAGCAAGCATCCTAAGACTCCACTTCCTCCAGAATTGGCTGATGTTCAGGCGTAAAGTTGTCTTCAGGTCGTTACCTTAACTTTTAAACGATTGTCTGAGAAAGGTGTATTATGAATCCGTTTTTTTAGCACCACCAACTGGGACATAACACTTGCTTCATTTCCTTTAATGTGAAAATTAACTATAGGTTAAAGTTATACCCCTGAACTGTTACAGAAGAGAATCAAGCCAGTACTTAGATACATGAAATGGCTGTGGCATTTCACTGTGCATGAAGGTGGTTTTAAAAGGGATGAATGTTATTTCACATGGTCATCCTTAGAGTTGTAGGAATACTTTATTATTAGTTCTTGCTTTGAAATGTTAGTTTTGCTTTGAACAAAATACATATAATAAATACAGTCTGTCTGCTACAAAGCATGTAATGGAAATAGTTGTTTAGTGTATTTCCAACAATTGAGCCTTTTTGTTCCTGAAGCTATGTGAGTGAATGCAGATTTTTCAGCATTCAAATACAAAACTTAACCTCTGTGTTAACTATAGAAGAGACTTCCCAATAGCCAGTTGTTAGGCTGTAACTGGAAGTGGTTGTAATAAAAGGCTGAAATGAGGTAAAAAGCAGTATTACAGTATTTCATTCACACAAGGCAAACAGCATTGTGTAACGGTTCAGCTTAACTGAGTTATTCTTGTTTTTTATAGGTGAAATCATGGCACCTATTGACTCCACTACTGTCAGACCTTACATAACAAACCTGCAGCTGCTTTTCTAAAACTGTTGATCAGCAAAAATGAAGGGGCTACAGAAACATTCATATTTTTATGCTGTTCCCTCTTGGGCTTCATGCAAAGACAATTCTGTGTAAATGTACAGTTGTGCCCTATTTGGAAATCCTGAAAAATCAGTCCATACTTGTTATAAAAAATTTTTTACAATTGTAATTATATTGATGTTCATATTGTGTAAAATAACTCATTTAATAAAGTAGTACTTTGATTTTACAATATCACAGATTAAATCCTTGTAGAAGTTCTGTTTCAACTTTCTGCATTATCTGCCTTATAAAATAATAAAGACAAAGTGGAATTTTCCCCATCCTGCCAAAACATGAGCAGTATCATTCCACTGAAAGTAATGTACATTACAGTAAATTAATCTTAAGTGAAAAGGGAAGCTGCTCAGATTTACTGTTCAGTGTGCTGCCTGCTTGAACCCAGTCACTACTTGTTGGCTCAAGGCGCAGCAGACTCCCTAGAAGCTGCATGAGAATTGTGAGACTCCCTTCTATATTTTTGTCCTGTGTATTGGAGTCTAATACTGCAAGCCATTTCAGATGGGATTCCTTCACTGTGAGGGATCATGTTCCTTGAAGTCATGCACTGGAGAGACTCTTGTTACGCTTGTTATCCTTTATATTTCCTAAATGGCTGAGGAAGCTGAACGGTGGCAGGATTGACTGCTGATGGGTATGCTGGCTTGAAAAATGCTCATAGTGTTAGGTTAAAGCAACTCTTAGTAGAAAAATTGATTTGAAAAGATTTTTAGTGATATTTTGAGCAGTCAACCACACGTGTTCCCCCTCAAATGTGTCTGGTTATTTCAGTAGCAGCTCCTCGAGAAATATGCAAAATAGCCCGCCATTAATAACCTTTCTTCACAACCAGCTTAAAATAAGCCTGTTGGAAAAGAGCCAAAGTAACTAAAGTAATATGGCTACTTCAAGAAATCGGATGTGATTAAAGTTGAATTGACAAGAAAAAGCTGGATAATAACTCTCTGGCCAAGAACATGTGAGCAGCTAAACATAATTACCCTTAAAGTGTTCCAGGCTCAGTTCTAATCCCAGATGTACAGCACAGAAGTAGTGGAGAAACATCTGAATTGTGCTAGGTCTGCTATACAAAATCTGATCTTTGACATTTGGAGGGGGCTTAAAGTGTTGACCTTGCAGTAAGAAGCAATGCTAGAATTGCTGTGGTTTACTGAGGTTACAAGGGATGTAAAAAATCCTGGCATTCCAAGTAACCCTTGCCACACAGTAGGACTGTACATCTGACCTTCAAATGGCTTCCTGAAATCTAGGACCATAGTCTCAAAGACTCATTCACTTAAAAGAATGCACTTGGTATTTTATTATATAAAGTCAAAGCCTTTGTCTTTGTCCACTCATTTGCTCTTTATTGAACTACTTCTGTGAGACTAGCTTCCTGTCCTCTTTGCTGTGACAGTATCTCTGTAAATACTTACTTTGGCATAAAGTTTCTCTGTATTATAGTCACTCCAGGATAACCTGTATACCACTTAACTTTTATAGATAATGTTGTTCTCCTCAGAGTAATCCACTACTGCACTTGTACACCTGACATCAGAATGTAACGCTTCATTTATTTTTCTTTAATGTTATCAATACGTATATCCTGACAAACTGGCTCCCACAAGGCAAGAAATCTGTTCTTGACCTTTGTGCTGTATGGGGGAGAGGTACTTAAATGTTCTGATGCTGTAGTTTGTTTAAAAATACGCTGAGTGCAAATGGATAAAGATGTTTCTTGCACTGATTGGTATTTGGTAATCTGGTTTTACTTTGGAAAATGTTCTGGGATGTATCCCTATAGCTTGGTCTTGAGGTGAAGTATATGTTCTATTCCTTCAGTTCGGATTGTGTAGCATTAAATAAAAAGATTTTGTTTCATAAACAATCTCTCTTAACGAGCACTGGAAAAGCTGCATCACTAGTGGGATGGTTAACTTCAGTTAGAATTGTATTTTCAAAACTTTATGATGCTCAAGTTGAAAATACCCTATGAAGTGATGGGTTTTTTATGTATTGGAAGGCAAGGGTGATCTTCAGTTCACTAAGATGCCTAGCTGCAGTAGCTGCAATCTCAATTACAGAAATAAATGGAAGCTATGACTGAATTGTTATAAAGGCTTTATAAGTCTAGAGGAATGCTATACTACGTAGTAATCGTCCTCATTTAGAATATCTGCAATACTCCTCGTTACCTAAAAGGTCAGAGGAAGGACTAGGTGTTCTCCATCATCTGTTCCTGATCTGAAGGATGGCACCCTGTTACCCGGCTAAAGACACAGTTGTGCGTTGTAATGTGTCTGATTAAAGAGAATTAAAAAAATAAAATGTAAAATGTCATATTTCCTGCCTGCTTTTAAAAACAAGTATTACCGCACTTACAAAGTTAATTTCCTGGCTGTGGGCAGTCCTGGAACTTGAAGCTGTCAAACTTTAAAAGAAAGAAAAATAGTCATAGAAAGTTTCACATGTTCCCTTGAGAAAGGTTCATCTTTGTGCAGGGACAGCATTTAGGCAAAGGATTCTTATGTTGTCAGTATGGGCATCAGCAGTCAGATACTTGTGGAGCAACTTTAAAAAGTGATTTTGGATTTTCAGAAGCCTACATCTCTTCTGGGAATCTATTTAAGTGGCATCTGAAATCACATTTTAAGCAGGACTTAAAATGTTACGAAAAAAGGTCTCACTTTAGAGCCCAGAATAAAAGTTAGCATGCGTGATTATGATGAGGCTGTCTCGGGAACTGCTGAGTAATCAAGAACAGTTTTGCAATTTGTGTTAAGAAAGACTCACTTAGACTAGTTTCTGTATCTCTACCTATCACTAAGGGTTTCTGATTTCTTGCTATCAAAAAGCTGTGTGAAAAATCTGAAATAGAAATTGAAGACAGTTGCTATGTAGCCTTAAGGAAGGAGTTGGCTTTATGCAGTGCTATTGAAATGTCCCTGGAGACTATCCCTTTTGGTTATTTGCTGTTGAGCTGAAAACGCTTCAGCTCAAGTAGAGCTAATGACCACGGGCTGTTTGCAAACCACATAGTAATGAAGGAATTTGTAGCATTTCTGTAAACTATATTGAACTGTTTTCCCATCTTGATAAGGAGAGCTAATAGATGGAATTTCTTTTATCGTCTAATACTGATAGGCTTGAGGTCTGTTTTGTTTCCCAATTTCTCAGAAACAAGTCAGGGAGTATTTGGCTTTACTAGAAGCGTGGTCTTCCCGACTCAGTTTGTCCTGCCAAATCCATAAGCAAAATAAAGGTCAGCGTGTGTTTCTACTCAGCCCCCTTCTGCTGTGTTTATTTTTGTGGCCTTTGATTTACCTGTTTAGAACCTTACAGGTTTTGCAGTGGACTTTGAATTCAGCCCAAAACTCAGCTTTGAACTGGTATTCAGTGTGTGATTTTCCATATTCTTCAGCATCATCAGTGATGTTGTGCTGGTCCAGACATTGGGAGGGTGTAAAGTTCTGTCCGTGGGATTTTGTTAGCCATTTTGAAAATTATTTGGAATTTTTTTAATGCATTGTCTATTGTATTACAATGTTTATACAGATAAGGCACAATAGAGACTCAACTGAGGGAGTTGTTATCTTGATAGCTTTCAAATTTTTTACAATTCCCTTACATGGCTTTTAGCATGGAGGGGTTCTGGGAAAGAAGGAATCTGTAGTTGTCCCAGCACTAGTATCCAACAGGAATCTCTTCAAGCAGTGTCTCAAGTTTTTTAGGAAATAGGGCACAGCTTTCTGAAAAAGACCGACCATTAAATACATAAAGTTAAGTTCCATACAGCACTTTGATGGCATGGAAAGCATACTTGTGTGTTCCCTGTTCATAGATGTTACAAAATGGCAAACAGTGTGCAAAACTTCACTAGATGCTGGAGATCTTTCAGTGAAGCAAGGACTAAGGGAAATCTGAAAAAGTTATCTGGTCCAACTCCTTGCTCTGAGATTGGATCAAATCTGCCAAGACTGTAACTAACAAGTGTTTCTCTAACTTGTTCTTGAAAGCTTCCAACAAAAGGGATCCCACGACCTTGTAAGCAGCGTGTACCACTGTTGAACCGTACAACTAGAGAGTTATCACAGCAAGAGTTTATCCCTGCAAATTAAGTTCAATTACTTATTGTTCTTATTGGCAATAGATGTGATGAATAGTGCCCTCATTTGAACGCTGCTGTCATGCTCTCCTTCTAGTCTTCTCTTTCAAGTAAACCTAGTTAATCACTCTTCATAGGTCACACCTTCTAAGTCTAGCAGTTGTCGGTGCTCTTCTCTGGATCCTCTCCAGTTTGACTGTGCACTTAAATTGTACAGTCCAAAATGTGACCCAAAGTGCTGGCTGAGGCTAGTGCAGAGTAGCTAGAACAATTGCCTTCCAGCACTTGCATACATTAGTACTCTTAATGCGCACTGGAATGATACTTGCCTTTTTGCAACGGCATCACATTGACTTGCATTCAGTTCCTGGTCTGCAAATATCCCAGATACATTTTGGTACCACTGCTGTCCACACTAATAATCTTAACATTTTGTGCCTATTTGGTGTCTGCATACCTGTCTCTAATGGATTTCAGACCAAATCTATCAAGATACCACCAATCCAGTCATGTCTCCTTTGCTGTTTGCAGTTCATCAAGTATGGTATCATAGGGAAGTCTTTTACTCTATAATCTGAGTTGGTCATGAACACGCTGAATGGGATAGATCCCAGGCAAAGCCTTGCAGGACCCTGCTTGAGTATCTTCCCAGGTTCCCAGTAAGCCTTTGGAAACTACTCTTTTGAGAGCATTTTGTACTGCTGTGATTCTCCTTCTGGTTGGTATGGATTGGAGTCCCCCATTTCACCTGGGAGGACTTCGCAGAATGACAAGGCCTTTACAGCCATACAGAGATTTGAGATCCTGTGTGCCTGTGGCCACCAGGCCAGTTGTCACGAAGAAGGAGATAGATGGTAGTGGGGTATGGCATACTTTGTTCCTGACAAATCCATGTCGGCTGGCTGTTGCTGGGTTACTTCTCCATATGCGTTTACAAATAGGATTTCACAAAAATTATTCCAGCATTTTGCCAGATTTAGGTTGACTGAGAGAGTCCCCTGTTGTGTTTTAAATTCCTTGTGCTTGTGCCACTGCTCTCTTGGACTCTTCTGTGCTCTGTGAGTTCTCAAAAGAGCAACACTCAAGGTCCACACTGACGTGGCTGCTTGCTGGAGCATCCTAGGATAAGAGTAAAGAGCTGTTGCCAACCTGAATAGCATCAAAGTCCTTTGAATACTTCAATTTACTCATTCAACTTCTTAGCATGCTTTGTTTAGTTAACTTTTGACTGAAGTCAAAGTGCTGTTTATTACTTAATTGTAAATCTTACTGTTCATTTTCTCTCCTTCCTCATCAAGTAATGTATCTATACTTAACTTTATCTTTCCCTAGATGTTTATATGCTTTGTATCTGCCTTTTAGAACCTCAGCTGTTTTTTTGACTCTGCTAATGAAGATGTTACCTTATTGACTTTTGAGCTATTTAAAACCCAGTCACCTGTCTGTCTCTCAGGATCCACACTAGCTCTTACATTTACAACATGCTGCACAACACTGAGACCAACTCTTTGAAAATCTGTTTTAGGTTTTTGGTTGGGGTTTTTTTGCACAGTTTGCCCACCATGAAGCTATCAGAAGCTATATATACACCCCATCCTGATCAGTTCATGGTCCCAAAATGTGCCAGAGCTGCAGACTTTCTCATTAAAGTTGGAGCTGTGCTAAGTATTTACTTACCCACACGTTGGCAGTGAGAAAGATGCTACAGACTAGGCTGGCCTGATACATCTCCTGAATGTGCAATAGCTGTTATGCTGTATATAAAACTGTATTGCACTAATTGGAGTAAATGCTTGAGTGACTTTTCGCCAGACATCATTCTGACCATTTCTTCCTCTGGTTTTCAAGATTGTCCCTAAACTTTAATCATTGCTGTCTGTTCTTTTCCTATGGATGCCGATGCCACCCGACCCCTCACAGGAGTATATTGTGTCTGTTGTCTTCGCTTTTTGTTTACCGATAACAGGGCAATACCCAAGCTGCCTTTGTGTCTTATATGGAGCTTTGCAAAGTGAAAGTACATCTGGAAAACACATGCATGTTAACTGCACGGCATACTCTTGGGCCAACAGGGTGAGCCTTAATTTTTATCTTCTTATTCTTGATGTGCCTTCAAGTTCTAGTAGCCATTACTTGCTAATAGTTTTAACTCTTTTGGTATACGTGTTTTCTTTAACTGTAAATGGTCACTGCATATTTTGCAATAAAATGGTTGCTTTATTTTGAATTATTTGTGGATCTTTTGAAGGATGAAAGCTGAGCATTTATTTCCAGCCAAAAGAATAATTGAAGAATGATGTCTTCTGGGGGAAGAAAAGTCTAAAATGTTTGTATAATGTCCTGCTTGTATTCAGAATTCTTCTTACGGTCATTACTCACTTTCTGTTACAGTAATGCTTAACATGATGGCACTTTCAGTTGTTGCAGGACATACAATTCAGATTTTGTATCTCAGTGAGGTGTGTGCGGTGTGAGAACTGACCAGAATAGCCTCCTGTGTGCTGGAGCTTCCTTTTCTCTCCACACAGAAAAGGAGGGAAAAATAATTTACATTTGTGACTGGATTTTACTTGCTGAATTTTGTATTTAGAAAGTAAGTTTAGATTATTTTTGATTTTAGAAAAAATTGCTTGACTCTTAGATACCCTTTGGTGCATACTGCCACTATTAGCTCTTACCAGATCAATGCTAAAACGAGAATATTTTTCTTAATGAGGTCTAAGAAATACTGTTTATTAAGGACCATGTTAAGAAATAGTACACAGCTGCTTTTTGCTGCTGCAGTAAATCCTACAATGAATTTGTTATTACGCATCTGCAAGCGTGAGCTGTTACGCAGCTGAAAGAATGTGACACTGTTTGGGATCGTAACCACCGCTAGCGAACAAGGACTTTTCAGCTTCTGGACTGCTTTCTAAACGGACAAAGGATGCCTGTATTTTTCTCAAGTAATAATTGAATTCTACATCACTGAAGTCAGTAGGAACTCAATTTTGTCATTTGCTAAATATTCACGTGCATGTGCAGAGAGCTGTGAGCTTGAACACCTTTGTAAAATGTATAAATCACTTATGTTACTAGCATCATTTTAATTGACCTCTATCAATCAGAGGACAATTTCTGCATGTCTAGGAGGTGCAATAGTCTGTCCTAGAAAACGTATACAGTGCTGTACCGACACAGACTTCACAAACTGTAGTTGATAAAGTCATAAGATGTTTTTGGCATACAGCCACTGTCGATCCTCAAAATTTCTCCTGCTATTTTATCGTAAGCCTTTCAATTGGAAACACTGTGGGGGCAATATGACTCTGTGGACCTCACAGACACTAGTGCCCCATGGACAGAAATTTGGAAAGCCCTCTTTTAGATGCTTCTGAAATGAATCGTGTCTCTTGCTTGCCCTGTGGCTCCAGGCATTTTCTCAGGACCCAAATATTAATGTGTTGCCTGCACCTTCCCCACTTGCGGTGGGTGAATGAGTAGGAGCGCAATTATGTAACAATCAAATTGTCCAGTGTAAAGCTCCTCACTGCTAATACTGCCTTGATTGCACCGTCTATTTTTAGTCAGTGGTGGCCAGGCTTCACCTTTCACTCCTATGAAGGGACAAAAACAACTTGGCACCTGCAGAGGTGCTTTCTGGGGCTGCTGCCGCCGGAAGCCAGCCTGCCTTCCTCTCGAAATGAGGCTCATGGAGCCACATGAGCAGCGTAACTAGTCGTGCTTAGCTGGCCCTAGGCCTGAACTATTAAAACCCTTGGCTGAAGGCAGCCAAATTTGCTGGTAAATAAGAGATATCTTAAAGGCAATCTTGTTCCTATTTGTGAAAATAGGCAGCTGGGTGGAGGAAAGGCGCTCTCTGTGGTTATGGGGGAGGGCAGCGGTTTAGAGCTGCAGAATATCCTTCCCTGATACTGGACACCAGACAAACACTTGAGAAATGCCCAAACCACAAGAAAATTTCCATCAGTGCTTGTCTGTCTTTAGTCAGGAAGGAGAATTCAGGCTCAAGCACCTGATACTGAATGCTTGCACCAAACTTGCTCAGTGTCAGAGCTTTGGCTATGGCTCTGTGGGCAACAGAGATGTTTTTAGCTCTTGCTGCCTGGGACAAGGTGATTCTTCTTCTGCCTCCCTCTCCCCTTCTCTGATCCCAGCTGTGTGCCCCAGCATCACCCATGTTGAGTGCTTTTTGGGCACTTTCATGAGCCAAATCAACCCAGCAGCCCAACAGAAAATGATCCATTTGACTTTTGCTGGGCAAGTGAGTGAAGTCAGCCCCTGGAAGAGTCTGATAAACCAAGGTGCCCGCGCTAGGGAGCTTGTGGCTGGAAGCAGGGAAGTGGCAGGGAGTCTGTTTTCCTGTACGAGATCAGCAAAGACAAAGAGCTTTCCCTTGATAGCTGCCCAGTGTGAGGGAAGGAGAGGGAGAGGTGGGATCCCAGTTAGAGACTAAAAACGGTTCACTGCACGTTTGCTTACAGGAAATGTTTTCTTTTGAGCACTTGAGGCTGGCTAAGAATTGATTGATTGCTAATGATGGTCAAGGTCCATTTAAAGGCAGTAAACTAACAGTATCTTGGAGAGGTTGTGCTTTGTATGGCACCTGTGACAGATATTTTGCAAGTACCGACACACCATCCCTCTAAATAATGTGGTAGTGAATGTGAGAAGTGCTTGGGTGATTTTTTTTTTCCTCTTCCATTCCTCCTTGCTGTGGATATGTCTATACCAGAGCTCCACATGCTGTGTTGATCCTTACCCAGATACTCATCTCTCCAAGCACTCTTGAACAGGCTTGTATGTAATTGGTGTCTCAGGAAGGGAAAAACTGTATGGAATCTTAAACAAAGCTGATGCTGAGACTTCGTTGTCAGCAGGGATATTTATGAGGGATGTTTTCACCAGAATTTGACTCCAGCAGATCACACGCTGTAGAGCTGGCAGGGAGGAAAGGGAAGTCCTTCCATTTCCAGGGAGCTCCATGGGAGGAAATGAACAGGAAAGCCCAATGAAGCACTCACCATTCAACAGGAGACTAGAACAGAGGAACGGGAACATTGAAAAGTGCCACCAAATAAACCAAAGGTCAGCTATGAACTCAACAGCCAAAAAAAGTGCTGCTTCCCAGAATTTCTTTGCAAATGGATCTGCCCCCCAGGCAAGTATAAGCTCTACCAAGAGCTCGTTGGCTTAGTTGCTAAAACTGATTACAAGAAAGTATTGAAATGTTACTCCTGCCCAAGGTTACTTGTCCAGATCCTTAAAGCAAGTAAAGCTGTTACTGTCCCCCTGGAGAGTGAATGGAAGGGGATTATAATGAAACAGATGGTGTAGAATTTAACTTAAAATCAAGATTCTTCATTATTGAGACTGGTCTGTCTCAAGCCATGCTTCAGGCAAATTGGTATGCGGAGACATTAAACAAATAATCCCAATGGTTACCCTTGGTTCAATTTTTTAGTTACTAGATTTCAGAGTGCTAGACACATCATGTATTTTTGAGATAGACATCTCTTGGTTTTCCTAAGCTATAGTAAACCCCACCTATTTTAAGAGGTGGATCCCAATCTGTGGGTTCATATTGTGTAGAAACAGCCCTTCTTTTAATTCAGGAAGTTGTATCAAAACCAGCATTGTTATTTATATTCTTTTTGTCTTCCAATGGCTACCATTTTCTAGTCTCTCCATTCTTATGGCAGACTACTCCACATCCCCATTTCCAGCCAGTTTTCTAGGAGAGCTGTATAAGTCTTTCCTCTTCAGAAACATGAGTCAGCTACCATTTTTACTCCCAATAACTCCTCTATCTGCCTCTTTAGTGTGGCATCGGTCTCAGCCCCTCTCTCTGACATTTCCATGTGAATGTCTAGCCAAACGCTGTAGCTCCATACTGCTGATAGGAAACTCTGAACCTTTTGCCCACGGCTCTTCACCCCTTGCTCGTTTCTCCATTGTTACCACTATCTTGTCCCTTTGGGTTGTACGTGAACCCTTGGCTTGGTTTGGGTCTCAATCTAGATCCGTTCGTGCAAGGTAGGAGTCTTGCCGATTCTTCTGCCTGCCTTAATGTTTTTGTCCAGGTCCTTGACATCTCCTCTGTGCACCATCCCTTCGTCTACTGTACAGCCTTCACATATGCTGCCTGCCCAGGCTCCTTGCTTACAGAGTGGCCATCCAGAGAGCTGCCCAAAAAATCATTGTCCTCATCTGTTGCTTTCCTGTATTCATCTCCTCTTTGTACCATCCTCACTCTCTCTAGACCTCACTGCCTTCCTTCAAATCTCTTGCTTTACCCGGATACATCGCAGAAGTCGGCAGCAGCTGCCAGGCTGCTCCCGCTGCCCTCCCGGTCTCTGTCCTCGCTGTTTCCTAGCACCTCCCCACCTGCCCGTGCCCCATTGCTGCCCTTGCAGCACCCACTGCTGGGGTCTCTCAAACAGCATCTGGCACAGCTGGCTCCAGCTCTGCGGCCAGGGCTCTTTGGCACTTCCCAAACGCACACTGGTCACAGCCACACCGTGCTTTTTCTCAGGTCACATTGACAAGCCTTTCCCCTGCAGAATAGGTACCTTGCTTTGACAGAAGTTGTCACAGCTGCTGGGTGCTGAAACAACTCTTTCTCTGCCTCTGTGTTTTCTTCACCGGGAAGCTGAGGGGCTCTCTTGCTCCTTCTTCACCGAATTAATGGTTTACTCCGCAAGGTCTTTGCTTTTCAGACTACAGCTTTTTTATTTAGGATGTACTGCCTTGTCCCTTAGCATCCAAATTCATGCAAAGGCATCCTTTTCAGACCACATTTCTCTCTGCCATGCCTCCTTCTCCTTTTCCCTAAACCTTATTTAGTGACAGGCAGCTGGACAGAGGCTTGCCAATGTGACGCCCGTCTACAAGAAAGGCCGGAAGGAGGATCCTGGGAACTACAGGCCTGTCAGCCTGACCTCTGTTCCAGGGAAGATTATGGAGCGGTTGGTTTTGAGAGTGCTCACAGGGCATCTGCAGAACAGCCAAAGGATCAGGCCCAGCCAGCATGGGTTCATGAAAGGCAGGTCCTGCTTGACCAACCTGATCTCCTTCTATGACCAGGTGACCCGCCTAGTGGATGAGGGAAAGGCAGTGGACGTTGTCTACCTGGACTTTAGTAAAGCCTTTGACAGCGTCTCCCACAGCATTCTCCTGGAGAAACTGGCGGCTCGTGGCTTAGATGGGTTTACTCTTCGCTGGGTGAGGAACTGGCTGGATGGCCGAGCCCAGAGAGTTGTGGTGAATGGCGTTAAATCCGGCTGGCGGCCGGTCACGAGTGGTGTTCCCCAGGGCTCGGTTCTGGGACCAGTCTTGTTCAATATCTTTATAGATGATCTGGATGAGGGAATTGAGTGCTCCCTCAGTAAGTTTGCAGATGACACCAAGCTGAGTGGGAGTGTTGATCTGCTGGAGGGTAGGAGGGCTCTGCAGACGGATCTGGACAGGCTGGATCGATGGGCAGAGGCCAACTGTATGAGGTTTAATAAGGCCAAGTGCAGGGTCCTGCACTTCGGCCACAACAACCCCATGCAATGCTACAGGCTTGGGGAGGAGTGGCTGGAGAGCAGCCCAGCGGAAAGGGACCTGGGGGTGCTGGTTGACAGCCGGCTGAATATGAGCCGGCAGTGTGCCCAGGTGGCCAAGAAGGCCAACAGCGTCCTGGCCTGTATCAGGAATAGTGTGGCCAGCAGGAGCAGGGAAGTGATTGTGCCCCTGTACTCGGCACTGGTGAGGCCGCACCTTGAATACTGTGTTCAGTTTTGGGCCCCTCACTACAAGAAGGATGTTGAGGTGCTGGAGCGTGTCCAGAGAAGGGCAACGAAGCTGGTGAAGGGTCTGGAGCACAAGTCTTATGAGGAGCGGCTGAGGGAACTGGGGTTGTTTAGTCTGGAGAAGAGGAGGCTGAGGGGAGACCTTATCGCTCTCTACAACTACCTGAAAGGGGGTTGTGGCGATGAGGGTGTTGGTCTCTTCTCCCAAGTAACTAGTGATAGGACGAGAGGAAATGGGCTCAAGTTGCGCCAGGGGAGGTTTAGATTGGATATTAGGAAAAATTTCTTCACTGAGAGGGTGGTCAGGCATTGGAACAGGCTGCCCAGGGAGGTGGTGGAGTCGCCATCCCTGGAAGTGTTCAAAAAACGTGTGGATGTGGCGCTTCAGGACATGGTTTAGGGGACATGGTGGTTCTGGATTAATGGTTGGACTTGATGATCTTAAAGGTCCTTTCCAACCTAGTGATTCTGTGATTCTGTGATAAGGGCAAGGCTTGGGCCCAAACGAAGCGGAGAGCAGGACAACACACCCACAGTCCCCCCTGCCCGATGGCCCCTTCTCTCTGCTTGCTGGGTGATCTCCAGCACAGCGGTGGCCAGGCAGGTTTCTACTGCACCATGAATCGGCTGGTGAAGAGTTGCCCCAGAAAAGAGGGCTCGGGAGGAGCCCTGACCCGCTCTCCCCACGCTTAAAACCACCGTGGTACTGAGCAGCCCTCTTTCTGAATGAGAAACCAGCCAGCTCCTTAAAAGCATTCCGTGTGTTTCACCGCTATGTATTTAATGTGATTAGTTCCCAGGTCAAGGCTTACCGCTCCGCGTTTACCCCTGCTGAACCCTGAACTGCCAACACCGTGCCGATCGGCTTTGCTGAATTGCCAGCCCAACCCAAGTGCTTCTCTCTCTTTCTCGTACTTCATCATCCCATTAGTTTTTCATTTGTTGTCCTTCTGTCTGGAAAGACAGGTCTTGTGTGAGAGGAAATGAATCCCCAGCCTGCTTGCCCGCCTCCTCGGCACAGTGCAGAGTGAGAGCGGGCAATATAAAATCTGTGTGAGATATCTCATGTACCCAGCTCAAATGCTGAACGAATCAGAGCAGCCAGAATTGCTGGGTCTGGCCCTTGGGTTTTGGCCATCAGGGTAAGAAGCTGGTTTCTGTTTTGCAGCCGTTAACTTTATCTTTAGTGGCATCACTTAGCCACCTGTTGGGATCTTTAATGTGCCTTAGTCCTCTGTAACTGTCACCCAAACTGTTGCTTGTATGTATGTTCTGCTGTATCCTGTATTTCCCAAAGCACAGTTACTTTTAGGGCACGAACAGCCGGGTCCTGGACTTGCTCAACTTGACTGTGGCTCTGCATAAATACAATTCATGTCTGCCTTGATACGGGGCCATGAATTATCAAAAGCACACCTTAGGTGCTGATGCAACTTCAGTTGGAGTAGGATTATTCAAAAATTTCAAACTTCCTTTGCAGGTGACATCTCTTTCTGCACATATATTTCCCCTTTAAAAAAAAAAAAAATTCAAAGCTGTTTATAATCACAATTTATAAAGCTATATTTTCAGTCTTAATCTCTTGCCGTTTCAGACAGGGATACAGGGATACTCCTTCAAGCAGCTACCAGGGTATTCCACTTCCATGCTGATTTAAATTAGCCAAACAATAACCCGTTCAGTAATTAAAACACCCACAAAAATCAGAACAAAAAGATTCACATTTAAATCTGTGTTAAACCAATTCATTGGAGTGACACGATTAAAATATTTTGGCCAAATCCTCCTTGTCCTCTTCATGTAAGCAGTGCTTTTGAGAGCAAAGGGATGAGTGAGAACAGCATTTAGTCCGTACATTAATAATGTATATCCTTTGACTGGCAGGGAATGGGCTGGCAGAACAAATGAAAGCACCCTGGGGTAAGAGGAAGAAAGCCTCAGCTCGCTGCTACAAACTGCACAGGCGTAAAAGTACATTTTGTTCCACTATTAAATAAGGAGATTTGGGATGTAATACTGTCTCCTTCTGCAGTCCTTCCATTTTCTGCTCATGGCAAAGAGGATAAAACTGTCCACAGCTGTAATTGTTACGTCCAGCGTTCACATCCCCGGGAGAGTTAATCGTGATCTGCAAAATCTACTCCTCCTAGCTGCAAAGCAGCATGCTTTTGTACAGTAAACATCTACTGACCTTTGAGTCCAAGTATACCAAAGACTCTGTCCTCTGTGTCCCAGCACTGCACCCCGTGAAGCTGCCAGCTGGGATAGCTCGTGGTGGACATCCAGAGCCTCCTGATTTCAACTACCTTTTTCCTGATTGGAAAGGAATTGCTCCTTTTCTTTTAATTAAGCCATTTGGGAATGGATCCATGGAGATGAGAGCCTCAATCCTACATGAGTGGCCCTGACCCCCATGGCTACAGGATGACCAGGGCACGCTGGGTGGGAGCCTGTGGTCGGCGGTGTGGGGCTGCCGCTGCCCATGAGTGGATGGAGCGGCATCCAGCCTTCATGGCTTCATCTCTACATTGTATCTTGGTGGAGTTTAATGTTCATTCAAGTTGGATTTACTGCTTTCCTTCATTTGTGGGTTGTTTATTTTTTTTGCATGAGGAATTCTAGACAGGTATTATCTGGTGAATTCAATAATCTGAGGGAAACAAAGCAAATTCCAGGAACAAATTGCCTCAAATTTTGCACAGTGTAATAATGCTGCTCTTCTACCATCCTTCCAGCCATTTGATAGTGATTGTTGTAGTTAAAATGAATTCAGAATGTTCCCGTCTAGCCTCTGCCAAGCAACTCTTTCCTATTTGTTACTCAGGATGATTTTTGTAATCTTATTGTACCTGTTACTTTTCATGGCTCCAGAGCAAAGGCAGAAACTCCTGCATCAGTGCTGAAGGTAGTCAGGGAGGGTGAGTCAGCTTTTCACTTCCAGTCATAAAATTAAGGCTCAGTAACCAACGAAGAACTGCTGGTCAGGGTGAGCACCTTGTCTTTTCCTTGTTCTTGGGCACCTATTTTCTACCGTGATAAAATTATTACACTAAAATATATTAAAAGAAGCTTGATTGGATGCTTTACAGCCTGAAGGCAGGATGATGCCCTCACGCCTAGGCTCCCCTTCTGCAGAGCAGCTGAGCAGACCCGTGCGCAGCTGCATTTCTTCCCTGGCATGCACCCACACGTGGTCATTGCTGGGACATGTGGTCATTGCTGGGACACGTGCCCAAGGCCGGCTCGTGGGAATGCCTGCAGCCGTCGAGCCCCGTGGATGGATTGGGGTTGCCACAACTGGGCAAGCCTGGCATTGAGACCTGAGGGGATGGATGAGCAAGGACAGCCAGGGGTGCCCGAGGTGGAACAGGAGGTCCCAGGGGTGAGGACCATTTGAAAGCTTTCTTCTTCAGTGGCTGAAAAGCAAAGTGCCTGGGTCGAGCTGCTCTTCTGGGCAAACAAGAGAAGATAACGCTCCTGAAAGGTGCTGCTTCCCACCCAAGGTGGGGCTCAGGAGGGGTGGGGGAGATGTCTCCTCTCGGGGCTTGGGTCCTGTATTGATTTTGACACTTAGTTTAGAAAAGACTTGACTTTTAGAAAGCCAAGGTATGTGAGGGCAGTCCCACTCCTGAAGTCTGAATAGGGTTAGAGCATGACCCAAACTCCTTGTCTTCATGTGTAAGCAGACAAATTGTAGTTTAAAAATGTGATTAATTTAAAAATATTATTTCTCTTTCTAAAGTTTTTTTTAAGGACTTTTTAAATCTTGCTCAGCTGTCTGGCTGAAGCTTCTCCAAAGCTTTTGTGCCAGCCGAGCTGCAGTTCAGCGGAAGCAGGGAGACACTGCAGCTCTGCAATCCCAGCGGTAGGCTGAAACCCAGGGTAGGTGACACCAGCCAGTTGCTGGTGACCAGCGCGTGCTCGGGCCATCCTCAGGACAGTGCTGGTGGTTGCTCATCCATGTGGAACAGTGTCTGGCCACGCAGTCCTTACCCTGAGGTTTGAGGAGCCTGAGGCTGGTTGGCAGGAGATGGCGAATGGCTGAGATGATAGGGCAAAGAAAGCAGAGAGGGGACAAACCAGTGGGGAGAACTGGGGTGGTAGGTAAGGAGAGGGGGTGACTGGCCTGTAGGAGAGTGGGGAAATAGGGATGGGTTGAATTGACAAGAGACTGGTGTGAGTGGGGGGCTGAAGGAGACGAGGTGCTGTGGGGGGACGGGTAGAAGCCGGGCACCCCCCAGCGACGTCCCCTCCCGGAGGGGAGGGAGCCCCGGAGTCCTCTGCCGTGAGCGAGCCCTTGTGAAACTGGGTGCCCACAGCGTCAAGGGGGTGCCAGGGCCATGGGCTGGGCACCCCGTCCACACCTGCACGTGGGGAACTTGCTGAGCTCGTTATTTGGGGGCGGCAGGGTTAACTGCACATACGAAACCCTGTGGGAAGGCAGCAATGCCAGACACCCACAGCTGGGAAATACTTACTGCCTACGCAAACCTAAATTCAGCCTCTGGAAACCAGTTACTGTGATACAGTCTCTAACGGCAGCCCCGCAGGCATTCTTCCCAGCGACGCGGGGTCCCAGCATCCTTCCCGTGCTCCGACGGCAAGAGGAGATGCGATCCCCCCTGCAGGGACACAAGTCCTTTAGCTCAAGGGAGGAGACAACTCCATTCTTTCATTGTTCATCTTTTCTTCATTAGAACCTGGTTTAAGTTTGAGCGTAACGAGGTCAGGAGCAAAGGTGAGGATGTCTAAAGGATGATGGTAGGAAGCTGCAGATCCCAGGAAGAGGGAAAGTCTGGGTTTTCTTGCCTGATTTGGGATAGATTATAATGTCAAGCCCCTGCAAGCTTCATATGTTGTGCTGGGCCCAGAAGCACTAGCAGAGCTGTCAGTCGGGAGGCATTTAGTCCTGGAAAATACTGAAGCCTTGTGTTTACCCTGAAAACACACTATCTATTCAACACCCAAGAGCGGCTGTCAGGGAGCAGGAAGGATGCATGGAGGCTTTCTTGACCAAACCAGGGGGGGAATGTGCCGTCAGTAGGGGTATGAGAGCAGCCGCCGACCCTACATTTTCCTCTTTCTAGCTCAAAAGCTTTTGCCAGCCTTCACCACAGAGCAGATGGTTAATGTCTTGCTCTCCCCTCAGATGTGGTACCACCAGGATGCAATCAGTCGCTGGTCCATCAACAGGGGAACGCACAAAGTCTCTGCAGATGCCGGTGCTTCTCCCTGCCCTCCTCACCAGCTCAGGAGCAGAGCTCCTGCCAGCGTTGGTGGTCGTTAGCACCTAATCCAGGCTTATGCCCATGGGGGATTTAAACCAGGGGTGCTCCTCTGAACCAGAGACCCCATTTGCTGGTACCCATGTTACTGGTATAAAAATCAGGAAGGTCATGACCAGCAGATCACAAGCTTCTCCTCCTGCAGGGCTTTGGGTAGCTGGCAACTAGGAATGATCCTCGGGTGCTGTGTGTAAAGCATAGTTTTTCCAACACAGGGCTAGTGTTGATTCGTGATGAGCTCCTTGCATATAACCCCAAGGCAGAAAAAGCAAATTTGGCGATAAGGTGTGACGAACTGCTGGAGTGTTTGAAAAATCAAACCAGAAGCTTCTAGAGAGTTGCGAGATGGTCGAAAATGAGTGCCGACAGCTGCCCGTGCACGGCGGAAGGCTTGAGCCCAGTGGATGCCTCCGGGCTCCAAAGGATGTCCTTCTCTCGCCGGGCATACGGGGCTTGGCAGGAGAGATGGGTAGACCAGCTGATCCTTCCAAACCAAAAGGAAAATTTTAGTGTCCTCTGGGAGATGGCAACAGTCCAAAAAGGGGGAATATGTTTTTGACAAAAAAGCATGGCTTGACGTCTCTTTCCTTATCACTCTGCTCCTTTACCTAGCCAAAGGTGCAGTGGAGGTAATGCCCTCTCCAAGGGCTCCCGTGGGCTGTGCTGCTCCCCATGGTCACCTGAGACCTCCCATGGGAGCCAGCTGCTTGCTGTGCTTTAGAGGGGCTGGAGGTCATGCTCCCCAGACAGCGGTCGGGAGCAGGGAGACATTGCGCTCGTGGCTGATTCACTGGCTGGCTCAGCGGAGTTCATTTGTTCCTGGTTTAATGTTTGCTTTTAGTAATGCTGGATGTATTATACTCTGGAAAGATTAATTCTCAGGGTGCCGGGAGCTTTGTGCTCTTTACTACTAACCAAAGCTAAATAAATAGAGAGTTCCTTTTCTGGACCTTGCAAATCTAAGATTTGGCCAAATTCCCCAAGTGTCATTGTGCTGCAGTCGGAGGCATTACGCTGGCTGGCGTTTTGGCATCCTTTCTTATCCTTCCTTCTTCCCAACTCCCTCCTCTGCTGTGAAAACCCTCAAGGCCCCAGTCCCTCAGACAAACTTGCCTTTTCGCCCATAACTTGCTCAGGTTTTTCTCTTTCTCGTCTCTTTTTTGTTCAGCTTCTGGGCCAGGGATCCTCCCCGAGCTGCCCCAGCCCTCTCCTGTGCTGCCTTTCTCCCTTTCCCTCCTTCTCGGCTGCCGAAATCCCTCCTCCTCTTCCTATTGAAAACCATGGAGGACCTCCCCTAGCTTACAGAGCACAGAGCCAAACCCTTGGGGCAAACCAGCCACCCAGCCAGTGTGCTGCCAGCCAGACTCTGCATTAAGGCAGGACTTTCCCTTTTTCCACAGTCCTCCTTCTGCCTCAGAGCCCATTTTGCACGGCCCCATTACAGGCTCTGCAAAAACCCAGTGTTGGTGGAGCACGCCAGCGTTTAGGAACAAGACGCGGCATTTTGGCTGGCGCCCCGTGGTACTCCTCACTTTTGTGTGGGGCTGGGGCTTCTGCACCATACGATGTGCTAGAAGGCCGTGGGATTGAGGGCATCAGCATTAAACAGGGTTTTGACTAAAACATCCTTGTTTTATGGTGAGAACTCTGCTGGAGGCTGCGATTTGTACCATGATGAATGTGGACTGGGTGCTGCAAATAAGCTTAAGCTACATATGTATCTCAGAATCAAGGCAATAAGGAAGAGGAGGCTGAAATCATCCCTCTATCCTTTGCCTTCATGCCAGAGAGCTTTCACATGGTGTGTGGCTGCATTGGGGCAGGATCCCGGGATGCCAGTCTCTCCATCCTGAGAAACCTCACCATGGGCACTCCTCTTCATGCAGAAGGAACAAAAAAACACTGAAATCCACCTTCCTTCAGTATTCCTGGGTCATGGTGAACCTAGTGTGGTACTGGCAGAGCAACCAGTAATGTTGCATGAATAGTGACCAAGAAAAAGCCAGCAGTGTTTGTCTAGATGTGTCAGAAGTGACACAGCCAGAGCTGACCCTGCCTTGCAGCAGCCTGATAAGCTGTAAGGTATTTCCAAGCCCTGTTTTCTGTGGTTTCTATGAGTCAATCCCTCCTGTAATTGTCCCATCCGAAGACTGGGGCTCTGCCCATGGCTGGGGCTCATCCTCCTACACGGCCAGCTCCTCAGAAAGCAGCTCCTCTGGCTTAATGGGGCTGGAAGGTGCTGGCAGGAGGTCGCATCCTGCTGGAAATCCCCAAGGGCAGTCCTGGGTCTGTTGTTGGCCTCCCGAAGCACAAATCCAGGCTCAGGGGAATGTGCAGCGCATCTTTTCTTGATAAACGAATTCCCAGGGTGGGAGGAGCAGCAGCAGTTTAGCTCACACTCCCTTAGTAAGTACCTGCAGAAGGAGATGCAGCTTTGGGCGAAAGGGTAACATCAGCTTGTCACAGTCGGAAGCAGGCGAGGATAACGGCACCAGGCTGCTGCACAAGCAGGTGCCGAGACAGAGCATCTTTCACCCCTGCAGCGAGGGTGTGGGCTGGGATCCAGGCACTCCCTTGGCCAGCCGAGACTGTGGATTACTCAGAGAGCAGTGGCCCCAGCTCAAAAGCAGCCCGGCTTGCTGTGGAGAGGCAGTGCGAGCCAGCGCTTGCACCGAACGGCAACCGGCGGCACGCTCCAGAAAAGCAGCTTTGTTCTCTTTGCATCCTGTGCTCAGAGAAGCCGAAACCACCTCTGCACCATGTGTTCGACAGCCGGGGCATCGCTTCTGAAGGCTGCCAAGCCGGTAACAGCAGCAAAACCCAAAGAACCCACGTTCACTAGAGCTAGGCTCCCAACCCAAGCGCTGCCGAGACACTTGCCGTTCTGACTCACGCAGTTCATCACAGGGTCTCTCCTCTATCCCTGCATTTCTGCAGAGCAAATACATGCTCCCTTCACTCTCCTGTCTCTTTACCTACCATATCTAATCCATATTTTTCTAACAAGATTATTTTCATGTTGTCAAAGGTCTCTGGCTTCGGAGGGCCTGTGTGTCTAGCTTTGGTCTACCATAGCAGTTCTTCCTAACCTCGCTTACTGGAGCTGCTTGCAATAGCATACCCAGGGTCTCTGCAATACTAAGGCTTGTACATATTTGTTTTGCCACTGAGCTTTCATAGCAGTAACTAGTTTAAAGAAACTGAGGGTGTATGAAGTGGCCCCATGAGAGCAGAGGCAGCTTGGCTTGGGCTATTGCCACGGCCTCTTGCAAACAGCTCCCCAGAGCACCTCTGCCAGCAAGGCACAAGGCCAGAAAACAGGGACTCCTCCAGACCTGCGTAGCTGCCAGGTTCCACCACCCCCTTGCTGCCCTGGGCGATGTCTCTGATCAGAAGATGCCTCTTCCCTACCAGGCAGTTGAGTGACAAGCAGTGCCATGGTGCTGGGACAGCCGTGCGTCTCAGAAACCGATAAGCTGAGTTTTATAACCCATATTCCGTAAGTGCCTTTACGTAAGAAGGTGAGGGTGGTCATGCTGGGTCAGGCCGCCTGGGCACAGGAGCTGCTGGCAGCAGAGCCCACGAGCCGACGGGAGCGGGGCACACCCAGGAGGCATTTGCCCCGGCGCTCCTCCAGCAACCAGCCACTCGGAGCCAAACCAGGTGAATAAAACAAGCCACAGTTGGCGACAAAGTCATTTTTTTTTCCTTGTGCAAATTTCCCCTCAGCTGCGCGCTGTTGTTATTGTGCAAAAAATAGAGCAAGATATTCATTAACCCTCAGAGGAAGGAAACTGGAAAAGCAAGCAGGAGCAGGGCACCCTCATTCGCACCTTTGGCTGAAAATGGGGCACTCGCCTGCAGCAGCGGCAGGCTCTGCCCACCGCCCATGGGCAGCGGGTGGGCAAGGGGACCTAGTGTCCTACCCAGATGACAAGCCACCACCCTGCTGCAATCCTAAAACGTGAGGGACCCTAAAGGGCCATGGCCCAGCTGATGGTCCCACCAGGTGCCACGGAGGGGAAGTCCTGGGTCTTGGGTAGAGACAAGCAGGGATGTGTGTCTCCTGTCATCGTCCCGGTGCTGGAGGACATGGTGTTTTCATCAAGAGCTTGAATAACCTCCTCTTGCAGCCGAGCAATAAGGGGATTTTAATGTGGTGACGGCCTCTGTTTGGCACGGCCGCTCTGTGCCAGTGAGGCAGCGCCGCGTGCCCCTCCGCTCCTGGGGCAGGTTGAGCTGCGGCAGCCGCTGCCGTGCTGCTGGCTGTGGAGCTTCACTCGCCATTAACCAGCAACGGCGCTGCTGGCAAAGCACGCTCCGGGGGTGTGTTGCTAAAGATACGCGCTTGGGCTGTACGGTACTGTACTGCTGATCCCTGAGACACCTCCAGCACCCCGTGGCCATCTGTCTGTTCCCTGTCCCCCCATAAAGCACAAGCCAGGGCTAAATCAAGGCCAGGGACGCTCAGCCGGCTTCGTCTGACTTTCCCTATTTCCAGCTGAGTTATATGTTATGAATATCCTACGAGCCTTTTCTATCTTTGTTTCACATTGAGATTTGACAGGATGGTAACTGCTAGAGAGCTGCAGCCCACACTTGAGCCACCTCAACTCAGAATTTGGAAATCAATACGGGGTCAAATTTTGTACAGGTCCATTAGCAATTGCCCCGTTGGGTGCTGTGATAGAAATAAGGCTGTGCACCTAGCTGGTGAGTCCTTGCTTTGTTTTGTGCTGGTCTTCTGACATCGAAGTTATCAGCAGCTGCATTTACTCTTTTGATGGCAAAACGTTAAGCATATTTTATATATTCTGGGCTCAGCTTTAGCTTTTAGTGACAGGCAGTGCTTCCCGGAGAAGCAGCAGCCTTTGAGCAGCCCAGTGCAACGCATCGCTGCAGTCCAAGAGGGGATGCAGAGAAGAGCTGGAGCAGCAAGAGAAGCCTTAACAGGAAAAATAATTAGGCTATAGCACAGTTCCTGGTTATTACTGGAGCAATATTTGGCTGGGATACCGGAGCTATCATGTCTACCTCTGTGAAAAGAGGTATTTTACTCGTATGGAAATTGCCCATCATGCAGAAACCAGGAAAGCTCTGCTGGGGTATTGCAAGGGCATGGAAAAATTACTTTAAAACCAAGCATCGTCATCTTGCTTTATGGTTTGCTGAGCCATCCCAGGGAAGAAATGGTTCAAAGACTGACAGGAGGGGCCTTCACCCCCTGCAGACGTGTGGAGTGGAGCCCAGGGACGCTCAGCGCTGCCTGGTGGGGCACGGGTCTCCAGCCGTGGGCACTGCAGCGTGGGGAGACGCGGGAGGGGGGGACATGGCCCAAGACGTGCTGGGAAGAGGCATGAAACCACCGCTCTGCTTTTATGTAGGATTTTGTGGCTCTCGCCGGCTTTAGCTAGGTACACACAAACTTTTAAAGGGATTTGTGTTTGCAGGTGCCAGGCAAACAGGGCACCCTGCTGGGACCCCTCAAATTTCATCTCCTAGCTAAAGTACCAGGAAAACTTGCCCCTGGCCGCCATCCTGCAAAGGCAGCATTGCCGGCAGCAGGGCCAGGGGCTGGCGGGGGGGCACGGGGTGAGGTTCATCAGCATCATTCCCCTGCCAAAAAATACATCCTAAGAGCTTGCAGGGCTGAGGCTGTGGCGCCTGCACATGCTGGGGAAGCCATACATTTGTTCACTGCAGATGTCTCTATAGAAACTCCTTCTCCGGGCTGAGGGTGTGGATCCGAGCTGCAGAGGAGCGTGCTTTCTGCCCCCAGCACACCTCCACGAGTGGCCGCGGCCGTTTTCACAGCAGAATTGTTTGGCAAGAAATAATTCAGACCAATGTATCCCCCTGTGCTCCTGCAGTGGTGTGGAACTGAAAATGCTAAATTAACCAAATAACAATTTTAAAAGTACAAGCACTGTAATTATGAAGGGAAGCAAAGTATAAAGCCTGCCTGTTCCAATGTTTTCAGGCTATAATTCTTGACACCACCCAGTAAAACAGAGGGAGCTAAGAAGCAGAGAAACTGCACCAACAAAGAGCTGCTCCAGGCTGTAAAATGGCACTGCAAAGGTGCACTGCTCAGGAGTTTCGAAGGACTGGGCTGCTCCAAAGCTGCAGGTAAACTCAGACAGAGCTGGAAGGCGTCAGTGCGAAGAGTGCAGCTCTGCCTCCGCCGGCCAGCCCTGCTCATGGGTGGACAGAGCGGCCGGGGCCCCACGGCATCGCCAGTAGGTTTGCCTTGCAGCAGCAAGTCTCCATTGCACGTGCCTTCGGCAGCTTTCCAAAAGGCACAACACAGGCAAAGACCAAAAGAAAAGGCGAGCATGAGAGAGGGTTTGCCCATGTCCTACATCTCTGCAACTGAAATGGTTGAATTCCTAACCAGTCAACCAGTCCTCAGGCAAACACAGCGTCCCATGCTGTCAGGAAGGTCCCAGTTGCTGACGTGAGCATGATAAAATTGCCTTGCCACCTCTTGGCCTGTGATTCACAGAATCACAGAATCATCAAGGTTGGAAAAGACCTTTAAGATCATCAAGTCCAACCCTCAACCCAACACCACCATGCCCACTATTGATTGACCCAACCAACAGGCAAGAGAATATATAAAGCGAAGGAAAACAGATGGAAATGAACAAAATCTCTACGGAAGCAAAGCTGGTGACTGGACTGAGAAGTAGTTTTTGGCCAAGGGGCAGCACTGCGAAAGGGAAGATGAAATGTATGAGAGCAGGAAGTTCAGCGAGCAAGGCATGATCTTGGGTGTCAGAAGGTGTTAGAGGCTGCAATGTCTTGATGGGATGATGAGAGAGAAGAATGCAAAAGCTGAGGATGGGAGAGGGAGCCAGCCGGCATCCGAGATATTTAAGAAGCAGCAGGAGAAGGCACAGTCCACTTCTCCTTTGGACTAACTCTTTCAAAAGAAAAGGAAAATAATGATGACCCTGTATCATGGCTTCTTCGTCCACTGCTGCCTCAGGGGCAGGACAAGCCCTGGGGACAGGCAGGGTCCCTGGGTCAAGGGGCAAAGCCGAGGAAGCACATAACTCTCTTCCCTGGGTTACCTGGCTGGGTGGCTGCCGCGGTGCCACGCCTCTCCAACCCTCACCCTTTGCAGAGGCTTGCATCTGACAAACTGCTTTCCTGTTTTAGACCATCATATTTGACCATACGGAGAGAGAAAACGGGATCTTGTAACGCAACAGCCCATAAAAGTGCCATGCTCTTATACCAGGCTGCACTTGCACGATAGCTTTAAAGATGCTACCACATGGCAGCCCTGAAGTGACCCTTTAATTCTGCCTCCTCCTGTTTAATTACTTTTTTTTTTTTTTAATATCTCTGGATTGTATCTGCTCTGAAGCCTCAGCTGGCATCCTCTCCCCTTTCCAGTCCTCCTCTGCCTGCCCCCCAAACCCCCCAGTGCCACCTCTCCCCGAGCTGGGATTTCGCTGTGCCGCCAGCGCCTCCAGGCCTCCCCGGGGAGCCAGAGCCGTCCAGCGGGACGGGGGCCCACACAAACACAAGTGCTCTGTTGAAAATAAAGCAATAAATAATAATAACAACAGCAAGTTTTGGCCTCGTACCGGTGCCCGCCGTAGATCACGAGCTTGTCTTTACCGCAGCCTGGAGCGGGAGCTGGCCCAGGACACAGGTCCTTCCCGCCGTGCCGGCATCTCCAGCTGATCCTGACAGCCATCCCGCGGCACAAGCCCCGTTCTTCCACCTCAGGGCTTACCTCCAAGGGACAAATCCTGCCTGCAGGTCCCTGGGCTGGCTGCTGGCAAGCTGTGGGCAAGGAGGGACGGGAGAAGGGTGTGAGTCGGGGAGAGGCTTCTCCCCGCAGCCCCGCAGAGCGGCTCCACCGCCCTTGCTGCCACTCCCACCCCCGCAGCGGCACCTGGCCCCCAAATGCCCCTTGCCCAAGGGGACAGCAGCCCCCCAGCGCTGCGTCCGTGGGGGGACGCGAGGCCCCTGCCGGCACCGGGGGGGCAGCTAAAGTGACAAACCTGCCAACGTCAAGTCCTTCCTTGCTCCACGTGGTGCCGGGAGCATCGCCAGCGCAGCGGGGCCCGGTGTCCGGCCACCCCTCGGGCACCAGTGACAGAGGTGGATTTGGCAGGACGTGTTGGGGCAATGGCAGATGCCGCTGTGAGCAGCTCAGCGGCCGTAGCACAGGCAGCGACCCTCGTGCTTGCTGTGTCCCATGTCCCCGGCAGCTGCCAGCCTGGGGCAGGGGAGATGGGGCTGCTTTTATTTTGGTTCCTCGTGGTTCTGCTGCTTTTGGCTTTCACCCTGATCAACATGGGCCATCAGGGCAGAAATTAAGCCTAGCTGGGCTTCACCTTCCTCTGCTGTAGTTATGTACCACCCAGCTTTCCCCAGCTGGCCCCGGGGGTTGTCTGAGTGTGAATCTCTGCACCCCCAGGACGTGCCACACCTGCCCCCTGGCTTTCCCGGGGGTCTCGCTGGGGCCAGCCCCAGCAGAGCAAGCGTCCCCTTTTCATGAGCCCTTTTCATGGATGTTGACAGCATTACACATACCCTGTATTGCAAATACATTTATTTGTGGGCCCAGCCTCCCTCTCATCAGGTACTAATGAGGTTTTTGTATATAGCCGCAGTGCCTTGTGTGGCAGATGGTGTTGGGTTAGATTTGGATTATTCCTGTTCTGCTGGCTTGTCTCTCAAATGTGCTAACTCATGTATGGCTTGGCTTATTGCAGGAGCCCCATCAAAGACCCTTTCAAAATACGCCTGCCTGAATGCTTGCTGGGAGCTGCAGCTTTGTCTAAAATGGAGAGCAATGCCTTCTGGTCATCCTGAAAATAATTATTTGGCCCAACTGCTCCTTGACCAATGAGGCACTTGGAAAATACCGATTTTCATTTCTGCTTAAAATAAACTGGGTTTATTGTACCTTGGGATTCCCTTGGCTGGGAATTGGTGTCATGGGTGGGAATTGGTGTTGTGGGTGGGCCACCAGCACTGTGCCCAGCGCCAGGACCGGGGCAATCAGTGCATGTCCACTCCCTCTGCTGGCAAACAGTGCATGGGTAGAGCACAAAACTGTAGGTCCTACAGGAACTCATGTCTTGATTTTGAGTTCAATACACATGCTAGGGAATTCTGACACTTGTTTCTCTTTTGTCTTTAAAAAGAAAAGAAAACATCATCCTGTAGCAGCCTGCTTGAAGCGTGGCTGAATGGTCCTTCAACGCAACCTTGCTTCGCTGCCTGAGAGAAAACACCCAGAGCACGCAACGGAGCTGGCCGGTCCGCGGCAGCGCTGTGGCTGCTCCTTGGTTGGCTTTGTCTCCAAATGCCGTGGCGCTTAACCCCAGCATTGGGGAAAGCTGGGGAGGAGGTGCTGGGCTGTGGCCGAGCCGGAGTGCTGAGGGTAGGAAACCCCGGCGGCACCGGGCTGTCGGGCAGCCCACTTGCTGCAGGTCCTGCCACGGGCTGCGCCGCGAGGGACGGGTCCCTGCAAGCAGCGGGCAGCGGCCGGGGAAGCACGATGGCACGAGGGTGCCGGGTCCCGCTGGGGCGGGGAGGCCGTCTGCGCGCAGCAGCTTTGCCATCGCAGCTCAGCACGAGCAGGCAGGTCTGGGAGGGAGGTGTGAGGATACGTGCCAGGGGCAAACGAGAGGATCCCGTTGCCTTCCAGGCCAGCTTGACTCTCAAACTGGAGTAACCAGAAACCAGTACCTTTCTTAACACATTACAGAAAGGGAGGGGGAGGGTTCCTAGAAGACCCCAGTGTGGGGGCTGTGGATGGACCCTTCTTCAGCCCCTAGCTCTGCCTGAGGGCAGGACTGTGTGGGGTCACCGTGGTTCCCGGCTCCCCACCCCTCAGGGACCAGCTGGCCCTCGCTGGGGCTGACACGAGTGTATTGTCTTGCAGGACGGAGCGGAGCTGTGAGCACAACTGGCATATGGGGACAGACCTTTTAGCAGGGTCTGTTGCGATAGGACGAGGGGTAATGATTTTAAACTAAAAGAGAGCAGATTTAGACTGTATCTAAGGACGAAATTTTTCCCAATGAGGGTGGTGAAACACTGGCACAGGTTGCCCAGCGAGGTGGTAGATGCCCCATCCCTGGAAACATTGAAGGTCAAGTTGGATGGGGCTCTGAGCAACCTGCTCTAGTTGAAGATGTCCCTGCTCACTGCAGGGGGGTTGGACTAGGTGACCTCTAAGGGTCCTTTCCAACCAGATGATTCTATGATTCTATGAACCTGCTGTGAGGGATGACAGCTGATGGCACGGGTCACGCCAGCAGGTGCTGTGCTGTCCCCCCGCCTTCCCGGTGCGATCATCCCCACATCTCCCGTTAAACATCTGCTTGCTCATTTCTCAGCTGATTGATTAGGCTGCTCAATGGATTTGTCAGATTCTTGTGGCTGGGTTCTTTTTTTCCTCTGCTGCTGCTACCGACTTGGAGAAGGGCTTAATCATCCTCACAGACCTCATCTGCCCCAAAGCTACTGCACATTGCTATTAATTAATTAATACTCAAATTGTGGTAACACTTGCAGGCATCAGTCTTGTAAACAGCATGTAAAAATAGTATTTTCCCAATCTAGCAAACAGTGAGGATATTTGAACTATAAGACCTGTTTTTTCAGGGCCTATTAAAACTGTGCTGTGAACTGATGGGTACCCTTCAGGATCTGGGAACCCAGGTAGATGGGTCCTACTCTGAAAGAGTTGTTTCTGTTGGAAGCCCATACTTATCCTGCCCTGAGGCTATTCTTTGCTTTTTGTTTTGCTTCCGGCTTGAATCCTGACGTTTAAATACACGAGAGACCGAGAGTTTTCTCTCCTAAAGGGTGCTATTCAAACAGGCGCAGCATGATGCGCAAGACACAGGTGCAGATTCTTGGGAGACCCAAGTGCCTCCAAAATGCTTTAAATAGGCTGTCCCTCGCCACCCCATTTCCCGCCCTGTGCCCTCTAGTAATGGTCTGTCTTGTACAAATACCAGCCTTGCTCTCCAGGCTCCCAGGCCCGCGACTCTCTGCTGAGCTAGCAGAAATGATGGGCAGGTCTTGCGCGGGTCCCTGGGAAGGCAGAGCACCAGTTCATTAAAATCCAAGCAACCAGGCTCCCTGCAGGTCACCATTACTCCGAGATGCTACTGCCTGTGCTAGGTTTGAAGCACAGCTTCACTGCAGCTCACAGTCACTTCAGGATAAGCAGCTATTCATTATCATTCATCCCAGGTTGCTCACTCTGCAAGGGAGGACAAACTTCTTCTGTGCCAGGAGATGGCTTGCTGCTTGGATCACATGCCTGGTAAGGCAACTTTTCTTCTGTGGAAGGAACCAGCAAGTCATCTGAGACTGCTTGACTTTGATTGCATTAAGTCACCACCACTTGAAAAACAAGCAAATATGCCCATTTAAAAGGAAACTTTTCCTACAGACAGTCATAAAGCAGCCAGTAGCTGGAATAAAGCAAGGTACAGACGCTCCAGGGCCCCAGGAAATCTCCCTGGTCACTCTATTTGTATTATAATTGGTCCACCCGAGTATTAGAAGTTTTGCAGGCTGAGTAGCAAGATAAGAGGTGCTCTTGATTGTGTGTGGAGGTGAACTTCAGACACATACCAGGCAAAATCTCTACAGGAATTCTGCAGCCTGCACAACAGCCTCTGCCTCCCACACGAGAGCCAGCCCGCTCCCCCAGACGCTTCCTGCACCAGCACAGCCACAGAAATCAGGCGGGCAAATGCCGGAACAGGTCTGTGGGCTGCCCGTGCTGCACAATACAACATGCCCAGAGAGGGTCCTAAGCATGCAAAGCCATAAAGTACTATCATGAAAAGAATCTGCTGGCCCACAACATGTGCTAGAACTTAATCAAAGCTAAACCCGATTCACGGGGCTGCATTAGCCAGCCTATGCAGATTAAATCTCTCATCACACTGCAGGCTCCACAGGAAAAAGTCAGGGGGCATTTTTCTTTACTACCACACAGGCAAAGTCAGAAGTACCTGCAGTAAAAGCAGCTGATTTGCTCCAGCGTAAGACCAACCTGGTATGGTCCCATAGCTTAAGCATTAGGCAATATTTCAATGCCCAGAGGTTATTTTCTGTTCATGGGAGAAACCAAGGCGCGGAGCTGGGCAGCCATTGTGCAGCGCTGTTCGCAGGGCACCGCTGCATCCCTGGCCATCGCAGGAGCCCGCAGGAGAGAGCTGCTTCGCTCGGCAGCACTGAGCAAGAGGCTCTGTGCCCCAGCTCCCTCAGCTCCTATGGACCACTGCTCCTGCCTGCTTGTGCATCTTCTCTGCCTTGCTTTTCCAGCAGCAGTCTCTCCTGCTCCCCCAGCGGCATCCAGTGCCCTCCCCGAAGTGTTTGAGAAAATCCCATGGACAATATGGCTCCATTTCTCCACATTAGCCTGCAGGTTGAGAAAAGCCTTTATTATCTCGCTATATGATATGGTATTTAATGGCTGCCCATCTAAGCTGAATAAAGGTGTCCTGTACAAATGCTGGCTTCAACCCCAGCACAGATGGCTACAACATATTGCTGTGGTGCAAACGTGGACCAAAGGCTGAAGTCCTCATCCAGGTACAGCCCCGGCTTTGATCCCAGCAAGAATTTTGCCCAAGCATCTACTAAGAGTTTTATTGATAGTTCCCAGTAAAGCTCCGCAGGTATTTCATATAGGGATAGACCTTAAATTGAAAACACAGATAAAACTTGAGTGTTGAGACTGAAGAGAAAATGGAACCGGGAAGGGAAATGCAAAAGAGGGCAGACAGTTACAAGTACAGGCAGCTGTTGTCATGATGAATCCCACATGCCTGTGATGAGATGGTCTTAAGGTCATTGCCTGTTCATGCTTTAATATAACGGAGGAGACAAGAGGAGGCTGAGCTTGAGGGGATCTGGAGGAGGTATGTTTCCTACTCCTGATCTACCTGGGAGCACAGACAAAATTTCTTCTCATTCAAACAATGGCAAATAACTTCACCTCGGTGTGATTATGGAAAACTGTGTCTCACCCTGTGCCAAGGCTAGGCTAGCACAGTGTCTTACACAACCGCTGGCTACTCAGCCAGACACTCCAGGAACTGAACTTGCCAACGTCCTGGAAAGCCAGGTTGTGGGAAGCTCACACTCAGTCTTGAGAGACATGTAAGAGACTCTGGGCTTGAGTTTTCATATTTAGTTTCACCATTTCCAAGGCTGTCGCTGCAAGTAGATTACTCGTGCTTTTGACTGGCCACCATCCAGCAACTCTGGGGCACTATGAATGGGGATGCAGGGCCATTAAAGTGAGATTGCTAATTACAGCTGGTGGCTAATGCCATGGCCTCTGAATTACTTGTTTGAAACAACCGCTGAGTGCAAAAATTACAGCTCTGGCTATGAGAGGCCCATGAAGCCTAAGCACCTCCTGTGAGAATCAGCTATGTAATTCAGACAAGGTGATTTTAAAGCAGCACAGTCGATCCAGGAGCCTTAGAGCTTCATATCGTTTTAGGAACAGCTTCTGAGACAGGCCAAGCCACTCTGCGGGAGCCTGTGCACTTTTCAAGACCTGCCACTTGCTCTTGAGGCTCATTTACAGAAAAAAAATGTATGGGAAAGCACCTTATGATTGCAAAGATACCTTTAAAAACAGTGTGAACAAACACAGGGGTGCACACATGGCAACTATCGGCTTGTATACAAATGAGCTGCCCAGTTCCCCTAATGCTAATCAACACTCTGTCCCTGGTTAATTATTTTTCCACCCTATTAGCAGGTAAGGAGGACAAGTGTTTTGACCTTGCTGTAAGGGGTATTTTGTTTCTTTCCTACAGCTTAATAGAGCTTGAGTCAATATGGTTCAAGTGTTGTCATCCAGGTCTGCCTGTGGTACAGGGGCACAGATGCTGGGTGGCACGGAGCAGGAGCTGGTGCCCCAAAGCACAGCCCAGTGGCCACCCCAACACCCAAAGCTGGGGCTGCCCTGGGGCACGACAGGAGCTGAGCTGCTGCAGCAACCTGCATTATGTTGGCAGTCACGCTTCAGACACTGGTTGGCAGCTGTGAGGAATAAAATCACTTCATTTTCCAGTGAAATCTCCATTGCTGGTGATACCAGGAGCTAGAGTTAGCAATGCTGCACGCACACATGCATACACTTACACGTATTTACCACCAGCCTTCTCTTTTTTACAGTGTTATCCCATCTGTACAGGCGTGACAACCGCACCACTCAGCTTGGTGTCATCTGCAAACCTGCTGATGGTGCACTCGATCCCACTATGTCATTGATGAAGATATTAAAGAATACCGGTCCCAGTATGGACCCCTGAGGGACACCACTCATCACTGATCTCCATCTGGACATTGAGCCACTGACTGATACCCTCTGGATGTGAACATCCAACCAACTCCTCATCCACCCAACAAACACCCATCAAATACATCTCTCTCCACTTTAGAGAGAAGGATATTGTGGGGGACCATGTCAAAGGCCTTACAGAAGTCCAGACAGATGACATCTGTAGTTCTTCCCTTGTCCACTGATGTAGTCACTTCATCATAGAAGGCCACTAGATGGTCAGGCAGGACTTGCCCTTGGTGAAGCCATGCTGGCTGTCTCAAATCTCACCTCCCTGCCCTCCATGTGCCTTAGCATAAGTTCTAGGAGGATCTGTTCCATGATCTTCCCAGGCATGGAGGTGAGGCTGACAGGTCGGTAGTTCCCAGGGTCTTCCTTGCTACTTTTTTTAAGACGGGTGCAATGTTTCCCTTTTTCCAGTCATCAGGGACTTCACCTGACTGCCATGACTTTTCAAATATTATGGAGAGTGGCTTGGCAACTACATCAGCCAGTTCCCTCAGGACTCTGGGATGCATCTCATCAGGTCCCATAGACTTGTGCATGTTCAGGTTCCTGAGGTGGTCTCGAACCTGATCTTCTCTTACAGTGGGAGGGACGTTGCTCCTCCAGTCCCTGTCTTGCAGTTCATCCCCTCGAGAGGTGTGGGAAGAGAGAATGCAGTGCCTGTTGCAGTAGGATGAGGGGTAACAGTTTTAAACTAAAAGAGGGCAGATTTAGACTAGATCTAAGGAAGAAATTTTTCACAATGTGAGTGATAAAACACTGGCACAGGTTGCCCAGAGAGGTGGTAGATGCCCCATCCCTGGAAACATTGAAGGTCAGGTTGGATGGGGCTCTGAGCAACCTGGTCTAGTTGAAGACGTCCCTGCTCACTGCAGGGGGGTTGCACTAGATGACCTTTAAAGGTCCCTTCCAAGCCAAACTATTCTATGATTCTATGAGCCTCCGAGATGCTAACCATAGCTTGACAACTATTTTGAGGTTAATTCCCTCTCTTAATTCTGTATAGTCCCACTGGTTTTTGTTTTATTAAGAAAAATTTAGATGTTTTTCTTGTTATACTACAGATCTTGGATGCAGTAACACTGTGCTTATTTTCTTCTTTGGCCTGTAACACTTCTGCAACTTAATGCTTCCAGACTTCTTTCTTCCTCTCTGTTTCCTAGTGACTCATCTAGGCAGGTATTTTCTAACCATCCTATGCAGACTCCTAAGAGACGATGTTCTTTCTAGGTACCAGCTGAAAAGTGCAACTGCTCAGAATAGAGCAGAAATGCTAAGGCAATATGTCAGCCTGGAATGAGTAATTTAATTCTTTGCATAACAGGGGTTGTTTTTGTTACAAGAAAAAAAGACCTTAAAGGCAGGTTACCTTCACAGCAAGTGATACATTCCTCTGTTTAATTCACTCTTCAGGTGGAGTCACAAGCAGCTCTTAGTCTTCAGTGCTCTACAGTGGTAAAACAATAAGTATCCTTAACTCCTGTGTCATTCTGCCTGCCCTTAACATCCCGGGAATATTATTTTAAGGCGACAGGTTCTTCCTGGAAAGAAAAAAAAAAACTTATAAAATTTGAAATGCCATTTCCACATGGTTGAGACCACATTTGAGGTCATCTCCTCAAGGGACCACGCAGATGAAGAGTTCAATCTTCTGCCTTTACACATCATATCAAAAGAGGGTCTCAAATGCTTTGTTTTCTGGTGTTTCAGTCCCAGTGTGAGCACTGCCTGTCTGCACCACCCACAGCACCAGCCACGGGGAGTACTTCTGTGGACTTGACCTTGGTTTTGAACGTTTTTTTTATGTAGGACAATGTAATCCAAAGTAGCCCAATCCCAGTTATATCATAGTGCTTGGTAACATAGAACAGGAAGTCCAGGTGTGGTGGGTTGACCCAGGCTGGACACCAGGTGCCCACCAAGGCCGTTCTGTCACTGCCCTCCTCAGCGGGACAGGGGAGAGAGAATACAACGAAAGGCTCATGGGTTGAGATAAGGGCAGGGATAGATCACTCACCAGTTACCCTCACGGGCAAAACAGACTCGACCTGGGGAAATTAATTTACTATCTATCAAATCAGAGTAGAGTAATGAGAAATAAAATCTAAATCTTAAAAAAACACCTTCCCCCCACCGCTCTCTTCTTCCCGGGCTCAGCTTCACTCCCCATTTCTCTCCCTCCTCCCCACCAGCGGCGCAGGGGGACGGGGAATGGGGGCTGTGGTCAGTTCATCACACACTGTCTCTGCCGCTCCTTCCTCCTCAGGGGGAGGACTCCTCACACTCTGCCCTGCTCCGGCGTGGGGTCCCTCCCACAGGAGACAGTCCTCCACGAACTTCTCCAGCCTGAGTCCCTCTCACGGGTGCCGTCCTTCAGGAACAGGCTGCTCCAGCATGGGTCGCCCATGGGGTCACAAGTCCTGCCAGCAAACCTGCTCCAGCGTGGGCTCCTCTCCCCATGGGGCCACAGGCCCCTCCAGGAGCCTGCTCCAGCGTGGGCTTCCCACGGGGTCACGGCCTCCTTCGGGCATCCCCCTGCTCCAGTGTGGGGCCCTCCCCGGGTGCAGGTGGAGATCTGCTCCCCCGTGGAGCTCCATGGCTGCAGGGGCACAGCCGGCCTCCCCGTGGGCTTCCCCAGGGGCTGCCGGGGAACCTCTGCTCCGGCGCCTGGAGCCCTCCTGCCCCTCCTGCTGCTCTGACCTGGGGTCTGCAGCGCTGCTCCTCTCACACATTCTCACTCCTCTCTCCAGCTGCAGTTGCTGTTGCTGTTTTTTCCTTCCCCTTCTTAACTCTGTTCCCCTTGAGGCACTACCACCACCGGCCTTGGCTAGTGGCGGGTCCATCTTGTAGCCGGCTGGCACTGGCTCTATTGGACACAGGGGAAGCTTCTGGCAGCTTCTCACAGAAGCCACCCCTGCAACCCCCACCACTACCAAAACCTTGCCATGCAAACCCAGTGCACCAGGCCAGTCTCAAGTCCAGACTTGCTTGTCTCTGCTCAAGAGGAAATAAAAATTGCTACTAAGCCATGAGGTTTTCTTGTGTGGGTAAATTCTGACGGTGAACAACCACCAGTGCTGAGGTCCTAGCCAAAGAGTTGAGCTCACACTTCTGATTTATGACACATAAATCAAGATGGCAAGGGGGTTGGAACTAGATGATCTTTAAGGTCCCTTTCATCCCAAACCATTCAGTGATTCTATGATCGATTCTATGACTTTCGTGATGAAAGCACTTGTATTATTTGCCTGTCTGTGTGGTGCAGTCTTGCTTATTTTATTTCTTTATTACAGGGAAAGATTGTAAAGGCTCCCCAAGTAGAGAAAATTACATCTCTCATTTCCTGCTGGCATTCAGAATGAAGCAGATTTTCTTACAGTTTTTAAATTATGGTGTCCAAACCTTGAATTAAGACTATCCAAGGATGTTCCCAGTGTGGGAAAAGGAAGGCTCTGCAAAAGGGGTAATCCTACCTCACTTAACCATCTTGGTAGAGTTCAACACATTTGCTCTGGAGGCGCCTGGCAGCTGGATCCAGTCCATCCAGTTGTGGCCTGTCTCAAATACCAGGCAAGTTCCCCGCCTCGTTCACGATCCTAACAAACATCGCGCTTTCTGGGAGAAATTACTGCAGCTCTCTGAAGATGCAGGGGAGCCGTAAAAAACTTGAACAAGGCTCGCTCTTCAGAGCTCTGGAGAGAGGGAAGGTTTCCAGCTCCCTGACTAGCAGCTCCCTTGCTGAGATGAGATTTGACACTTTCTCCTCCTCTTTCTGATGGGAGGCAGCCAAGGGGGAACCAGCCTGCTTCTGCATCGTGCTCGTGCATCGGGGACGTGCTCACACATTCGCACACGTACGCGCAGGCACACGTGCACGCTTAGGCATGGCTTCCCTTCCCCCAGCTCCTCCTGGCGCCTTCTCCATATGTGGAAAACACGTAAAGTGAACAACTGCTGCTGCCGTAGCCAAAATAAGGCAAGAGCGTGGAGAGGGAAGGAGCAGCAAGAACAGGAGCAATGCAGGCACAGCAAAACTATGAAATCAGGCTGGGCGAGGGGATGGAGTGGGGCTAACGCGGTCAGGTTAATCATTCGGCTCCCAACACAGCAGCGTGCCCATGCCGGGGGCTCAGCAGACACACCAGAGAAAGATAAAAAACCTTGCCCTGGACTCAGCACAGTCCTGAGAGGGATGCTGGGTTTGCCATGCCTGGCCACCACTGCCACAACATGTCCCATTTTTGGCCACGTTACCCCAAAGCCACCCCACCCGTGATGCTTTCTGTGCAGCTCCTTGTTGGCCAGCCCCATGGTCACCTCTGCGCCACAGCCCAGATCTGTTTGGTGGCCAAGGCCCTACTGGGGTCAGTGTGGCTCCCAGGTTTCTCGTGGCTAGCACCCATCAACCTGTCCTATAACTGCCTGTTCCCAGCCAGATGGAGAAACCAGTTGGCTTGAATGGGACCACATGCCTCAGTGAGCCTCAGGCTTTCTTCATGAGTACATTTCAGCTGGAAATGGATTGTGGCAGCTATTTTAGGTCAGAAGGATCTTGATGCAAGAGTGCAGGCGGAGCTGGTGGTGCAGGCAGGGCTGGTGGCTCAGCCAGGCCAAGAGCAGGGCACCAAGGGTGACATGAGGTAGAACAGGCCACAGCCAAGAGTCTGGGTCCCCAAAGTCTAAAGCTTCAGTCACCAAATCATAGTCATGTGTCTCAGGAGTCTCAAATATGACAAATTCAACTTCTGGCTCTGGCTGACAAGCCAGCCAGCCATCTTTGGTGCTCCTCACTGGGGAAGGAGCAGCCAAGACAGCAGGGTCAGAATAACAACACACAGCTGGGGCAGCCCACTGTAGATGCCTTCAGAAGCAATCCACCTCCATTACTTTCACAGGCAGGTCTAATCAAGGAAACACAAAAGACACAGTGGAAGGGGCCTTAGGGGGTCTTTTGTCCAGCCACCTGCTCGAGCAGAACTGCCACTATGTCAAGACCAGGTCAGCTGTCACTTTGCCTGGACAAGTCCTGAAAATGTCCAAGGACAAAGACTCCACAGCCTTGCTGCATAAATCCTTCCGGCACTGCACTCCCTCCTGATGTTTTTTTTCTTAATGTCCAGCCCAAACCTCCCAACCTACAGCTTGTGGCCATTGCCCCTTGTTTTACCTTTTGCCATTACAAAAAAGAATTCGTCTCCACTGCCTTTGTAACTGCCTTTCCAGTAGTTGTAGTTACTACTTACTTCCCCCATACCTCCTCTTAAAAACAAGCCCAGATCCCTCAATCCCAGGCTCCTAAACCATCTTAGTAACCCTCCACTGGCTCTTCTCCAGTTTCTCAACATCCTTCTGGAACTGGAACTGTATTCCAAGAGTGTCTCACCAGTGTTGAGTAAAAGGAGCAATAACTCCTTCTGATCTGCTGGCTCCATTCCTCCTACTGCTGCTGAGTATGCAGTTTGCATTATTTGCAATGAGAGCACGCCGTTGGCTCATACTCTTCTTCATCCCCATGAACTTCTGAACTTCTTTCTGAACCTGTCTTTGTTACTAGTGTACTTCTTTCTACCTTTTAGGTCCCTAGCTAGTTTTACCTCCCAAGGGACTTTGACCTTCCTGTTTGTTCCTAGATCCCCAAGCAGTTCTTTTACACTCTTCATTTGCTGCCTGTCCTTGTTTCCACTTCTTCTTTGCACTGCCTTTTGGCAGTTTGGTTCATTGAGAAGGTCATTGCTTAGGCAAGCAGACCTTCTCCTGAAATTCCTGGTCTGATTGCCCAACAGGACAGTTTGTTCCTCAGCTCTCAGTGTTTTATTTAAAAATTAGTCACCTTCTGGGCACTTTTGTCACTTGTGGCAGCTTACAAGGCACTTCTTCCTAGCAATTCCCTGATCAAGCCCAAATCCTGATTCTGCAGCTTGTCTGCCCAGCTTTCCTCCAGAGCCGGAACCCAGTCACCTCTGGGCGAGGAGGTAGCCCCATGGTCTCAGCTGCCAGCTCACACACCATTAACGAGATTCCTTTCCTATTACCGTTATTCATGGTGTTTAGACGCAGACCTGCATTAATGTTCAGCATTTCAGTGTTAAGAGCAGAGATGCCTTTCTGGGCTTTCCTCAATACACATTCACAAGTGGTTGTGTAGTGCTTTACATCATCAGTGTACCAAACGAAGCCTAAGCGATCAGAGATATAGCACTAGCAACTCCTACAAAATGTTAAATGTTGGGCAAGAAAACAAACCATCATTGCAAAGGGTTTGAGTAAAGGTACTTCAACACTCCACACCAGGGTACCTGGTGGAGTCAGGGCCTGGGGACACCACCAGCTCTGCTGTCCCCAAAGTTTGAAGGGGAAATGAAGTCCCAGCGTATTTTTCTCACTTGACTTCTCTGCCCCAGGAGGAAGAAGCATTTACATTGCAGCATGGCCAGTTTTGCACCCTTCCTTTTGCTGCCTGATTGTAACATCCAGGCCTTGAGGACCTCACTCTGATGGTTTCTGCTATCAGAGGGCTTCTGCTGGCAGAAGCTGCTGAGGGTTACTCTGACTTGGAAGCCAGGGCCTGCTTTTTGAGTCAGCCCGGCTCGTCCCTCCTCAGCCTTCTCCTTGCAAAGCAGAACAGTGGTGACTGTACAGCTGCAGCATCCTCCCATAGGGCTGCATCATCTTTGCTGTCTTCCCTGCCAGGGATCACTAGTACTGTAACTGCTTCCACCTGCTTTTTTTGCCAGGGTAAATATGGGTCATAATTAACCTATTTTCTGTTATGTAACTAGCTACACCCATGAACGAGCTGCTCCAAGAGGCAGCTCCTGTCTCTGGCTCACAAGGTGCTGCTGTTGGAAATCCAACCTGCACTTAGAAACCCAACTCTGCAACCCTTTGCAATCAATTGACCTAAATATCTACTGGCATTTGCTAAGGCAGGTGACTAAACCCGAGGGGTTGCTGTTCACCCTGGAGACTAATGGTTGGGGACAGCATGTGTGGAAGTCCATGAGACTTCCCCGCGCACACCCACTGCAGCATGAACGGAAAAAGAGGGGAGGTGATGAGAGGTGTCAGAAAGACAGGCAGCCTTCTGCCTCCTGGGGAAAAGGTATCTGCTGGGAAGGTGGCATTGCCCAGGGCAAGGGGAGGCAGCTTCTTTTGAGAAACCTTCCAAATGGCGGCAAGCAGGCTGGCCCCACGAACCTGCCTCAAGGCGGGGAGCTACGTGCCTGAGCACCAGGCACAGCCATGTCCACTTTTCTTTTCCTGCTTATTAGACCAGTGGGTGCTTGATTTCACCATGTAAAACAGGAGTTTGGGAGCACTGACTCTCCCTTCACTGGAAGAGTCGATGGCCCGGTCAGCAAGGGGTCCTTGTAGGAATTGGGGATTCAAATGTCCTCCAAAAGGGGCTTGCACTCTATTGGAAAAGGACTGGGGAGGCGACCCTTCCCTTCTGAAAGGCATGGTACCTCCTCTTGTCTAGGTTTGGAAGAAAGGTTTTGGCACCTAACTTCAAGGGGAAGTGGGAGGTAAAGGCAGCGAATCCTGAGCGCAGGCTCATCTCTCCCTGTGTGAGAGTCTTAAATCTTGACGACGGGCAGGATCCAGTCCCAAGAGCCGTCTCACACCTTTCCCGCTGGCCACCTCTGGGGGATCCCTGCTCGGCACACTTGTTCTGGGGACCCTGCTTGGGGGACCCTCCTTCCCTGCATGCCTCCCAGTGGTCTATAGTGTGTACGTTAGAGTCCTATAAGAGGCAAAGTGCCCAGCCTTGGCTGCAGCTGCTGTTGGAGCTTCATGGCCTGACACCAAGACTCCCTGTAGCTTCCCAGCTGGAGGCACGGAGGGAGCGAAGGGGCTCTTGGTGCTGCACCCTCACCCAAGTGAGCACAGCCTGCCTCCAGCAAGGCAAAGTAAATGCTGTTGCACTCAGCCTGCTGGGGTCTGCTCCCCATGCCCCACACAACACCTACACAACCCCACACAACACGCAGCCTGCTGAGCAGATGGTCAGTGCTCCATGCCCGGCCCCACAGAGTCAATCACCCCAGTGCAGAAGCTGCAGTGCAGGCTGTACCAGCATGAAAGAAGGTGAGCAGGAAAAACAGAGAATTGTAAAGAAGCACTGTGAGTTCAGGATGTGGAACTTCAGCTTTTCTATCCACCTCCAGAATGGGAGCAAGGTGTTCATGGTATTATATGTGCCTCATTCACATTTCTTCTGGTTTTTTGACAGTGAGGTATGAACATCATGTTTATCAACAATACTGGCTCGCTATACTGGAGTTATGTGAGCATGTTCAGTGTATAGCTCTGGGAACTCTGTATTCTCCATTACAGGACACCAAGCTCAGGCCAGCTCAGATAATTTGCCAGGAAAGATGCCACATCCCTTTTTGCAGTCGTCATTCAGCTGAGCCTTCACTGACACCTCAAGGCCTTGAGTTGAGGTTCTGCATTGCTGCCAGGACTGCAGGGAGCCCGTTTTTTCATGCTTTGGAGGCAGCTTTTTCAAGCCTACTGACCACCTGGGGACTGAAATTTCACCATTTTTTCTCATGTTAATCCTGATGTCTGTACTGAATTTCATCTGGATGACCAGCAGTCCTCTGGAGTTCCACCAGCACAGCTCACTTTCACTCCCAAGCTGAGCCCTAGTACTGCTGGGATGCAAGAAGGGACTTGTGCCCCTTGGCTCTCAGCTAAGTTTCTGGAGATGTAGTTTTCATTCCTGTCTTTGCTGCACAACATTAAGCAAATGATCTGCAGTCAGGTTTTTCAAGCACTCAACATTCACCAGCAGAGCTTGGTCTTCATGGCATGTAGGTCTTGCTAATGCACCATGATGGAGGGGCAGATTTTAGTAGGACATTTTAGATTTTCTTTTTTCTTTTTGCCAGCCAGAGAACGGTCGTCTTAGAGCAGTCTGGCTCCCTGCTCTGCCCAAATGGAAATTATGCTTTTCCTGCCCTGAGCTTGGCTTTCCTTATGCCTCAGTTCTCCATCAGTGACGCTCCACTGCGAATTCCTCATTGGCATATTTGTAAGAGAAAAACATGGGCTTTTGAGGCAATGAGCCTTGCGAACTAATGCTAGGGAATGTCCTGGGTACTGGAACTGGATGGTCATTGCTGTTAAACTGCTTGAATGCTCCCTGGCACAAAAAAAAAATTTCCAGGCATAGTTCAAGACCAACGGCAGGCCAGGGACCTTTCCCGACAAGGTGTTCTGTTTTGGAGGCTGAATGGGCAGGAGGTAGGTTGGCCTCAGTGCCTGAGGTTGGCACAAAGTGTCTCTGATGTACTCATATAAGTGTCACCCCAGATTCTGTAGTACAGGAGAACCAAAGAAAATAAAATGCATAATATAAGCACTGTTATTTGAGAAGCTGGTGTTTTAATTTGTTTCACCGACCGGTGAAGAAGTCATATGGTTAATCCTATACGTCGACATGCATAAATCACACTCGGAATATGAAATAATACTGAGTCAAAAATACAAGTTTAGTTTTTGTTGGTTTGAATGTTACTCTCAGGCTCTCCTAAATGTAACTGTTATTTGTAAGTGTTCTCAAACACTTCAGAAAAAAATATTTTTATGCTGTGCGTTGTCTGCAAAT
Organism: Phaethon aethereus; assembly: GCF_964289735.1. Taxonomy (NCBI): domain Eukaryota; kingdom Metazoa; phylum Chordata; class Aves; order Phaethontiformes; family Phaethontidae; genus Phaethon; species Phaethon aethereus. Next base: position 24,220,631 of record NC_138582.1, read on the forward strand.
GTTCATTTTGACAAGTTGCTGTCTGTTACTGGTATTGGACTAGTCACACAGTGTATCTTACGTTCCCTAACTGGATGACAAGCTTGTAAAACAGAAGAATAGCAAGCGACAGATACTAACATGATTTCTGGTTATTTTTTATAGTTCCTGATTTCATGGGCACTGGAAGCTGTATGAATATCATGAACAGTATATTAGGAATGAGGAGGTTATTGAAAAATATGGCAGCAGTGGCTAACCTTGTAGGAAAATGAGAGGCTTAATCGGGTATCTTCCCTTCATATAATTAGCATTCAGTTGCTGAGATGTACAAGGAAAGGTTTATAGGAAATAATGAATAGGACACAGTAAGTTTTGATATGTGAAAGACTTGTCTAAAAACTCCTGGCACATCAGCTAAAATGTTTCACAGATGCTTCACTCATATTTAAACGCAGGGGAGAAAAAAGGGTAATATCCTTAAATCTCAAAACAACAACCTAGCAGCTCAGAGGCTAATCATCTGTCTCAAGATGTTCTCCGTACCACTCTCTTTCCACTCTAATGAATTCAACATAGTTTCAATCTAGAACAACAATCATACAGAAGCATCTCATTCCCAGGAACTTCTACCTAACATATACACAGCACCTGGTGTCCCAATTAATTCTTGCACAGAACTGCAATAATTAACCACCTGATTCCTGGATTACAGCTCAGTGCAAATTACCAGTCTAATAAACAAACATATGCCATCCATCAACCAAACAAGCTATTTAAATTAACTGTAAGAGTACGAACAGCTCAGAATTTTATCTGCTTTTTAAAAACAGGTATTTCTGGATAAAAATTATGCTTAAAATATAAATTTTTACATAAAAGGATTATAACTTGTTCTGAAGAGAAACTGCAATATGGGGTATGTGGCTTTGGTAGCACATTTTAACCACAAGAGCAGCCAAGAAATTCATCAGGGTATTTAAAAGATGGTGTGATATTCCCCTGGAGCATCCTTTGCAGTTATTCCCCAGACTCAGTTCTTCTCTGCTCAAGACTTCATGTTCTAACCTGTCAAGGGTAACAGAAAGGGATTTTGAAGGTGAAACATGACCTTCAAGTCAACATATGAGTGTGTCCAAGTTGAGAGGTGGATGCTAAAGGAAAATGTTCATTTCAATCCCATTTTTCTTAAAGCTCCTTAAAAAAAAATAAGTCTCCTTTAAAAGAAAATAGGTCTCCTTAAGAGGCTTTAGACTATGGTATCAGCACAAAGTGATGTGAGCCTCTGGTTGGTATCAGTTGGTCCAAAATGTATAATATTGCACAAGCCCATATAACCTATATGGCAGTAATGGATTTGGCCTGAGTAAGGAAACGATTACCACAGTTAAAAGACAATATCCATATTATTCACACAGAATAAGAAGCATTCTTCCTATGATCCGTGCAACCAAGTTTCCTGGAAATCAGACTTTAAGCCTTTTGTGGGTTTATGGGAGATGAAGGTCAAGTAAGAATATCCACAGATGTCAAAAAGGGATTCAAATAAGTAAATTTGTGACCGTAGCGGTGAAGAGCTTGGAAGAACCAAACAATCTACCTGAAGGGCAACACAAGGCACAGGAAATGCAGTGCAGATAAATGCAGGAAAGCACCTGCTAAAAGGAAAAAAAATCAGTGCCTGCTACACAATGCAGAGTCCTAAATGAACCCATTGACTGTAAAGACATGCGGGCATAACGCTAGCTTTAGGCAGGGGCCATATAAGTAGCACATAAATGAAAAGAGAAAGTCTACATACAAACAGGACACGGTTCACATACCACATCTGCCCCACTGAGTGTGATGGAAACCAAGATGAAGCAAGCACCATGGGCCAAGCAACAAGGCCACCCTCCCTCTACTTGGCAGAGATCAGCAATTTAGAAAGGACTTATGAGGCCCCAGCAAAGAGCAGGTCTTTCCTGTAAATGCTTTCAGTTTGAAAAAACACTTCCACAGGCAGCTCTCAAAGATGAACAGCACAGGCTTGGCGAAGTGAAGGGATTAAAATTTATATATAGAACAGAAGTCACTACTTTGTGAACAGAAGTCAAATGAAAAAAGAGGTTCCCCAAGGAACTATTTAAGCCTCAGCACTATCATTAAATTCAAATTTCATTAAACACTATGCCAACCATCCAGGTTTAAAGGCAGAATGACCCATTTCTGATGGGGGCTAGTAACCGAGGGACTGCAAGTATCGTGCCCACTCTGCAAAGGAAAGACAGAAAGCCTTGAAAAGTACAAAATTTACCTAAGTTGAAGTGGTTCTGGACCTCATTCCAGCAATCAGTGCTACCTTCATACTCAATAGGGTACCCACATACTCAACAGGCAAGGACAGACATGTTATTCCTCCCTTGCCACCGCCACAGACAAGGTGGAGTCGAACACCCATGAACTGAGGCAGACTTCACCTAACACCAGTCATGGAGAAGCTGGGTGGCTGCTGTGTGTTAGCTGTCTCTGACTCTTCTGCCATCAATGGAGAGAGAGAGGCACGCTCACGGGTGACTCACCACCTCCTAAGTGAGGTGTCTAGAGTAGGTGGGATGACTCACCCTTGGGGTGGTCCTCTCCATGGATGTTCACAGGATCCTAGATCATAGCATAAATTATATGCCTGCCTTTCAGATGGGACGCAAAAGGAATTCCTGCCTTGCATGACAAGACATTACTTTCTCTGTTTTCTTCCACATACTTATGACCTAGGACATTCAGAGGAATGCACAACCTTGTCTGCGACCTAATGCATTCAGGTAAGGCCTTATGTATGCAGGAGGCTAAAAATATAAAATGGTTTTCAAAACTCATGCTTCATGCTTCAATTACATTACATCTCAGGCCCTTTCTTTCTCGTGGTGGTGGTATCATAAAGGCCAGTGTGAGGGTAAAGTCCAAATTCTGGCAGGTGACCAGGGTAGGCAGCACTACACTGGTTGTCCTGTTCTAACCAACAATGCAGAACATTTTATCACTGAGGTGGTAAAACATACGGGACATTAAACACAGAACATTTTGACATCTTGTTCTGTGTTTGCCACCTTCCCATGAATGCACAGCATCGCTAGCAGACATGCTGAGGGGTGGATTGTCAGAAAGTCTGTAGTCTTATTTAAGACCTCATTACGTAAAGACCAAAACTTAATAAATCAGAATGGCTTAATAAGTAGCCACAGTGTAAGGATTTTGGGTTTTTTTGTAATATTAGAAGCAAGGAAAATGTTCTTACCTTAGGTCAGTAATTAGCCGGAACCTGCACCAACTCCTCAGGATGACCGGGCACTGTCAGGCAGATGTCTCCTCTCTGCTTGGAGACTGACTGAACTGCCTGCACAGGACTCAGAAAACAAAAAGCAGGACTCAGAAACAGTATTAGGATTTCCTTTCGGAGAAATCCAGGGACCTGCCAGTGGGCCATCTGGGATGCCACCTTTACCCTCTGATCTTTCTTAACATATCTCTGGATCAAAAGTGTCCTGAAGGCAAAAAAAAGTTTGACTTCATCGGTTATGGAGTCAGGCCACGAGGAGAGGATCCAAAAGCTTTGCTTTGCATCCAGATACACTTTTTGTTGCTATCTTCCCTGTGGGGATAAACATCTTCCTGTCTGTCAGACTGTGGTGATGTTAAATGCTTTAAAACCATATCTCGTAATGAACATCACTGAGAGAGTCAGCTCTGTACAGCAGGCGGCTGCAGAACACGAGTGCCCTGAGAAATCCAGGGAACAGCCCTGAGCTGCTCTTCTATGTTATCTGCCTTCAGCTGATGCTGGAAAACCCAATATATCACTTTGGCACTGAAGGTGCTAAGCCTCCACCAGCATAACACCCTAGCAGAGGTCCTGCCTTCTTGAGATGTAAAGTTTGGAAGTGTGATTTCATTCCTTATACATACAGTAGCCATTTTACACCTGTAAGAATACCTTTTGCACCTCTCATGACTAGCTGTTTTTTTCTTGGCACAATTTGAAATGACACCTTTTCTGGGCATCTTGGAAATCGAAATGTGTGGATAAAATTGCCTGTCTTTCAGTAGAGGAACACAAAATGAGCGCTGTATTTCAAAACTGGCTAATAACATTCATGGAGGGCTTGATTCCACCAAAGTTAGTCATGCTGAGTAGTTTCTTATTCCACAAGTAGCCTATTCATCTCAGTTAGATTAGTCACAACACAAGGAGAGTAGAATTGAATCTGAATAATTTTAATTAATTTTCTGCTGTAAAAAAGCACTATTAATTAATATTTCCCCTGTTTCCTTGGCATTTGCCAAATATGTTTTAACTATGCAAAATATTACTCATTTTATACATTTTCTTCCCATAAAACATAGCTTGATGGTTTGTCGAGTTCCACTTAGCTTTTTAATACAGTTTTTGTTTAAGCATAATTCACTGCATAATCTAAACAGAAGTGTCAGCCCAGAACAGGCATAGCTTTATTCTGCTGAAGGTTAGAATACTTGCAATTAGGGCCACATTTCTTATGTACAGAATTAGGAAAATTATATGACTGATCTAATGAAATTACTAACATTTAGTATTATCTTTTCTATGTAGGAAAGTGCTTAGTCATTTAATATTATCTTACCTATGTAGGGAAGTGCTAAATTCTGCATTTACTCCTCATGGTGGAACACAATGCAGTTTTGCAATGGGTAAATCAAAACTCTCCTCAATTCTTTCATGCTGTGTTTGTTTTAGTTATTTGTAGGATAAAATGTCCTCTTCTGATAACTACAGTGTTGGTAAATATATTGCAGAGTACCAGTATGCATGGATCTCTAAATGCGGGTGAGGGGAGTCTTATGGAGAGTCTAAAGCATAGACGTGGCCTCAGGCTCAGAGGTGATGACTTTGCTCCAAAGCATAACCAAAGGAAGGAGCAGTGCTTCTAGAAAGAGGTGCTACAGCTAGAGGAAGTCCATCCATCGGAGGGTAGTGCTTCACCCGCACCCAGGCAGGAGGGCAGGAGGCATTGGCCTCCAAAAGCAGGGGTGGGAGGCTATTCCTCCCACCTCCACCCAACTCTGGCTAAACTGGAGTTTAGCCCTGCTGGTCCCATGTGCTAAGGGCTCAGTTTCTGAACCAGTGCTGATCATAAGCAAAGGTATAACCAGCTCAATGAAAGGTTCAGCATAACCTTCCAGAGGGAAGTGGAGGGACATTCATCTGCCACCGACAGCACCAGAGGGAGACTGAAGAGGCCAGGGCAGCCAGGAGAACTTTGAGTTTGGGGTTCACCAGCTCCAGTCTGACAGAGACGTTCCCACGTTTCTACAGACAGAGCTATACCCTCCTGGTACTGTGGGGAAGGGGAGGGGGCACTGTGTGTTTGCCTGATCTGCCACCGGGTAAATGCCAGTACTTACTGGCACCTAGACAGGTTTCCGTCAGAACTATCTTTAGCTGACGAAAATATCTGGCTAGCTTTGCCCAGGGGAGGCTTCTGTGAGAGCCTCTGGAAACATCTGAACAACATATTCCATCTGCTGGCCCCTGTATCCACAGCATTTTTAGGTGGCATTTGATGAGGTCCAAGTCTGTGCTCATGTCTAAGAGCTTGTCTTTGACGTGCTATAAAGGTTAGAGGAAAATGTGAAAAAGGGAGCATCTGCATCTGGTTTCGCTGGATGCTTAGACATTTCTCTTTTTTACTTCTCCTGTGAAACTGATACATGCCAGAAGTTTCACCCTGTCTTCTTACATAACTATACCAATTCTCTCCTCTCTGCCACTGCTCCTGACAGACACACAGTTGTCCCCTCCCATACAAGCAGCTGATCTCTGAGGCTAACCAAAAAATTAAGGAACCAGATCAAGAACCGCAACGCAGAGAGATGTCTCACTTCCATTAATTTCTACGGGTATTAGACTGTGTTACAGATCAGGACCTTAGTCGTTCTGAACACAGAATGTAAGCAAAAGTCACATTATGAATGCAAAAGAGGTACATTTGTTTCATGATGCTGCACTGGGTTATACAGACGACATTACAGAGGAGCAGCTTTGGAGAAAACAATGTTTGTCAGCACCCTTCAATACTGAAAATTTAAAATCCATGAGCAGAGAAACTGAAGAGATGATCAGACCTCTTCAGCCAGTCATCCACAATGCAGTATTAATTTGCTGCTCTACCAAACCCTGAAATGCCATCCTTAATAGATAGGGACTGATTTGCTAAGTTCGGTGTTATTTGCCTCTGGGATTTATAGGGATAACAGCAAGATCAGATGGAATTAACGCTTCATCCTATAATATCTCATTTCTCTGAGAGCATCTGAAAACACTTTACAAATAGCAGTAATCCTTCACCAATGCACAGTACGCCAAGTACACTATCACCTCAGAAGAATGGACAAAGGACCGTTGTTGCTCTCCTCCTTACTGAATATAATAATAAGGAAGAAACAAGAACAACTTTCCATGGCTGCTTTTCTTCATGGACATTTATTTTAGAGCATTTCTTGCAAAATAATTTAAAAAATATGATGCACATAGGTACTATTTTTCCTTACCATAGAAAAGATCTTCCCATAGGACCAGTAACGGCCTTCATTGCTCCTACAGCAGCAATACTGGTTTCCATAATCTCAGAAGCTGCATTTTCTAGTTGCTGACACAGAACAGCTGGTGTGATTTGTTTCACATAACAAAGATGGTATAAATTAAGTTGCCATGTGAATCAAGAATGAATCCCACACACAGAGATATGCAATACCTTTTATTTAGCTTTGTGCACTAGAAGTATTCATAATACTGAAACCTACCATCCTGCAGTGAGGAAAAGATACATTTGTGCCATTTCTTTGAACACCAAAGACATTCCTTTAGGCTTTGATTCTAAGAGTAGGTGAATCTGTATAAAATATATACTTTTTTATTTTTACAGCTTTAAAGACGATTTCTGCAGTGTGGCTGTGTTTTTCTTCAACAAGGTAGGTCTTTTATGCTATTTGGCAATCACACAAATGCAGTTATATACAGGGGTAAATGAATATCCTGTTTGCTGATGGTACCCCAGGGAGCTGTGTTTTATCGTAGTGATGGAACTTCAACAGATATCTCACTTACCTGTCAACCTGGAGGCGTAAGACTGAGGATTTCTGTATTCTCACTTTGCTTGTACAAGTACTGCCTTTAAAAGAAATTGTTTCTGGCAGTGGTCAGCTGGCATTTCTGAATGACCTAGTTCCCTCCTGAAGGATGATTCCTAAAAACCCTTAATTCAAAGGCAGTGATCCTTATTTCTTTAAAAACACTTTGGAAAAAAAGCCCCTACCATATTCAGTGTTGCGTTTATCTGGCCACCTCTTGTGTGCTGGCTCAGAAATAGCATACTTTCAAGAGGAAGTTCATTTTTGGCATATCCAATCAAGTAAGGGTTAGTGCCTCTCATGTGGGAAAAAATATCAAATAGGCAGCTTCAAAGAGTCAACCAACCACCTTGTTCTTTGTCCATTTTTGCTTTAGAAATACTGGCCGTTGCCTGCTCTTCCAACTGCCAGCAAAGGGAGGCAAGAGGGAACCTTGAAAAAGGGGCAAATTCAGCCTGGCTGGGCCACCTTCTCCTTTCCCTGAGCAAAAACCTCTCTGAACCCATCGGAGGCACAGGCCCTTCTCCTCAGATGTCTGAGCATACCTCCACATCATTTTCTCTTCTGGAATAGTGCCATCATGTTTCCCTTCTTGGAAGAGTTTTCCCGGTGTGCATCCCAGTGAGGGATGTGCTGATGGCCGTACACGACTGCAGCCTCGCCCACAGCCGTGACCTGCTGCACGGGTGCTCCCAGCACCCTGTAGGATCACAGGGAGTTTTCATGGAGTGAAAATGCTCTCTAAATCCTGCTTATCTAGCAAGAAGATTTGCAAGGAAGGAGCCCTCTGCCTCCTCATCTTACACAGACGGTCTGACTCACTGGACTCAGGATTCCCATCTGGATGTCTCTTTGAAAGATGGATGAAAGCCAAGGAGTTTGTCTATTCTTAGCCTTATCTGTTGTAAAGATAGTTTTCCCCATAAAAATCTACTTTCGTTCAGCCATCTCAGAGAACACCTGTCTCCAAGCAAACACAGCAGCCATTGCAGTGTGAATCCTGGTCCCTGCTCATTTTAATGAGGTGTTAATATCAGAGCCTGTTAGAGATTATGTAAGTGCTAACATTGCTAAGCAAAACAGTGAAAGAAACAAAAATAAATGGAAGTCAAATAATTTGAACCCTGTCACCATGCAGTGCCAGCTACAGGAATGTTAACTGCACTTTTGAGGCGGAAAAATCTTCTTACATCTCCTGTGCTCCAGAAATGACACCACTTGCTTGCCAGCTTCTCCGACCAGCATCTTCCCACTTTCTCCCACATTGCCTGAGGACATGGTGTGTCCTAGCTGACATGATCCATAAAACTATGCCTCTCTCCCATTCTCTGCAGCCCTGCTCCCCTCCCACTTGCACTCCCAATTCCTGCAGGAGGTTGGCATCTGGCAGCGAAGCAGCAGCAGAGAGGAAAGCCAGAGGGGGCAGTGTATATTAAAAAGCCAGCCTCTATATATTTAACAGACAGCCTCTTAAGCCATCTTAAGGAACAAAATTGTGCAATAACTGGCTTGTGCACCCATGTGATCTTATCACCGCAAGCCACGGTTTGCAGAGGGAACTGAAAGGAGTGAAACACCCACTAGATTCTGCTTCAGATCATCTGAAAAGCTCGGCTGTTTCCTTCATCCTCCTCTCTTCGCATTTTACATTTGCTCATCGTGGTATTTCTCCCCAGGAGCTCCTGGGAGGCCAGGCTCATTGCCAGATCTGTTTGTACACAGTCCCAGGGTAGATCTGAGTTGCTGGCCAGTTTCCCTCATGTCCTGGCTTTCCCTGCAGCTTGGAGCTGAGGCAGCCCCAGCCATCTTCCAGCAAAAGGCTACTATGGCCAGGCAGGGTCAGCCAAGCATGGGGTGGGATCAGCCCCGGCTGTAAATGGCTCTGCAGGCTGCCACCCTAACGGGTCTAGGGGTGTGGGGAGGACCTTGAAAGATGGTATCTTGGGGTAGACAAGATGTGGAGAGTGAAAGGCCTGAAGAGGATGAGGAAAGAGCAATCTTCCTCACTAAACAGTTAAGGCAAAAAAATAAGAGTCTGTAAAAATAGGAAGAAATAGCAAAGCATATTAGTGTGCTGGGTGGTTCCTGTGCTGAGTTTATGAAGAACATTCAGGGTCACTGAATTTTGGCCTCTTGGCTGTCCATGACAAGTACCAGAGCCTTCTCCTTTCCCACAGTTGTACCTTGCAGCTTACCCCACCTTCAGATGGGATCTCTGGTTGCAGCACCCTGTGTATCAGCCAGGATTACACACTGGGGCTGACGGTGTTTGCTACCCACATGTGCTTCCTGGGGAAGCTATGGTCAGTCAGGGATGCAGGGAGACACAAGTGACACAGGGAGCAGGAGGCTGGGGTGCTGGGCCAGCAGCTCCAAAGCAAAGCGCTGGACTCCTCTGATAGTCAGCAGAGAGAAACCAACATGTCCAGAACCTGATTCCTCTCATGCTCATGCAGATATCTCAAGGAGATCAGGCAAAACACCTTTTAAGTGCCTGTTTCTCTCTGACTACAAATGGAGCCCAGCTGCCTGACTGAGACAAGAGACACGGAAAGCACTGAAGTCAGTCAGCACACCTTTAGAAACCAGGGCAATTTCACACAAGGGCTTGATATATGGCACTTACATGTGGAGACAATTATGTGTGGAGACACTCACGTGTGTAACATTATACCAATGTGCATGAGACAGTATCATCCTCAAGGTGATATAAGCAGTACCCTTAATCCTACAGTCAGATAGCTGTAACACCATACGGCCTTTTAGTACTTAAAACTGGATAAAAAACTAGAGTGACCTCAAATAGTCACCAGGATAATGCCCAAAACTAGTTTGGGACCAGACTGATCCCAGAGCTGCGGAGCCCCACGTTGGCGGTGTGTGATGCTGGGCCTCATCTGAAAGTCACGCATGTGCCACAAGTTTTTTTCTTTTTAGTACAAACTGCCCTTGATTAGTCATCGACCTGGTTAGAATTTGCACCGCTACCACTCAAGCTGTGAGTGGAGTACGTATTTAAATATAATAGGCTCTGCGATCATTTTAAAACTGGCCTAGATCTGAGCCCATGGGGGCCTATAACTAATTTGATAGAAGCGGTAGCTTCTAAATAGAACCACCTGAGACCTCTCAAGAGTTCGGCTGCGGGGTTCACTGTTCCAGCACAAAGTCTCAGCTGAGCTCCCCTGACTGCTTCACAGCCCTTCTCAGCAAACCAAGGCTGATCTGGGGGGGCAGCAGGACCAAGTTGGATATCCTTCCCAGTGGGAATTATGGTTTCAACTCCCAAAACCATAGGCTGCACTTTTGCACAGTTTTGAGTCAAAACCATATGCAGCTCCATGGTTTTGGCTGTGTTTTGCCTTGTTTTTTTTTCAGCTAACTGCAATAGTCACTGATCCAAAAGGTAGGAGTAAGTAAAGTCACCGTATGTTTTAAACCTTCCATACTGGAATGTTTTCCGCAGTATGCAAGTCCTGTTTTTAATGTCAGAAGCACTTCCCACCTGAGCTTTTCACTTCTTCAGCATTGACTAAATATCTCTGCAAACTCAGGACTAAATATCTGCCTTCTATCAGCAAGCACAACACTGTCAAGCAAATAGGTATGTGTATCTGTAGTGAATTTGTTTGCATTTAGCAGGTACTACCTTTTTGCATTAGCTAGTACTCCTGCAGCTTCCAGACCAGAACATCACAGGTGCTGGCTCTATATGAATAGTGACCAAAAATTTGGCTGATGATGGCTGACATTTAGGTGCTACTAAATTAAAAGCATCAGCCTTCAGATAGTACCATAGCTAAGATTCCCTTGGCCATCTCCGATGCCTGCTGAAGTGGAAATCAGCCATTGCCCCAGGATCTTTTTTCAAATTTCGTTTCTTTCAAATTTTGTCTCTTCCCTCTCCACAAAAAGGTTTTAATGGAAGCTTTGAGTGAGAGTGTTATAGCTGTTGTATTTGTCTCCAAAATCACTTTCCCACTTCTGTATCATAGTATAAATGCCATGAAACCATGACAAAAGGGACAGTAAAGCAAGTGTTAGTGGTACTGAGTTCTAGGATCATCTTTATTCATTGCAGACAATACAACAGCATGCATCTGGAATCCAGTGCTACACAATTGACTGAATATTCCAGTGTAGGTAAGGTTCACCTGTAAAAATGTAATAAATATCAAGTGCAACTTATTTGCTAACTAACTTTCTTGCATCAAATGAAAGCAGACATTCCTAAAATGTTTGTGATTTTATGCCTCCTCCACACCAGCAAAGTCAGTATTACAAATTCTACGATATTCATAATGAACTCCACATTCCCTTAGATCCCAGTCATTAGAACTATTTTATGCCCTTTCTTGTCTGGAGCACAGGAATAATGTCCAAATCTTGAACATGCAAAGGCACTCTTTCCTCCAGGATTTGAGCAAGGGAGGGACGTGGCTCTCTTTGCATGCAGACAGGGTTAATTTTTCTTTCTTCCTGCATTCTTTTGCACAGCCATCCCGAGGGGAAGTGTCATATTACCTCACCTCTCATTCCTAGGTTTCTAAGTTGGACCTGGATTTTAATTTCCCTGGCATTAGAGAGGAGTCTCATTCAGTGTTCTGGTTTGGATCCGTCTTACAGTGGTAGGTGGGACCTTCACATGAAGGGAATTCGATTTGCTTGTCCGCGTTCCAGCCCATCTCGTTTTCCACAAATCCTGGTGTCTAGTCTCCCCCCTTTTGTGCAGTAGAAGATACTGGGAGGAATCACTGCTTTAAAGAAGAAATAAAGCATTGCCTTCCCATGGGAGAATTCCTGAAGACAGAAAGACAGGGTGGTTAGCACTGCAGCCTTGTCTTGGCTTGTCTACACATGAAAGTTATTCCAGAATAAGCTAGGTGTTGAATGTAAAGCAGGATAGGCATTCCACAACTGCTGCATGTGTTGCTGAGATCTCAGCAGAAGCAATGAGTGAAGGTAGCTGCATGTTGATTCATGGGGACTTCCCTGTGTCGTCTTTAGCTATGTCCAACAGAAAGAAACAGGCAAGGATTTTGAGGACTTTGTATGCCGTATAATACAGACAAAAGCAGAAGTAAACTATTGCAGAATAATCAGAATTAAATAAAGGATTCTTATTTTCCTGACTTCACAAAACTGAAGCAATGAGACATCTCCAGGGCTTCTTTTATTCACTTCTCATGTCCTTGGCTCAGAGTAGGGTGAGAGAGCAAGGCAACGATGCATGAAAAGGTGGCTTCAAACCATTTTGTTCTTCCTGGGTCTCACACGAAAGATAGCTCAGTCCTGCCTGTGTCCCCTTCAGCTGCACCATGCCTGGCCCCAGCACAATGGCTGGAAAGCTCACAGGTGCTCTTCACCACCTGAAAAGCACACTGTGGTGCAGGATAGTTCGAAGGAGATGGTTCCCAGTGCAGAAACATCTACTCCATTTTCCACACCAGCACAGATGCAATCTAAAGACAAATGCTGTCGGGCATCGGTTTAGCTAGATTTCACCCAAGTATTCTACATTACCCCTAAGCACCAGGGATACAAAGAAAGGTTATTCTCTACAGGCTTTAATTGAGACTTTGTGTTTATCAGTTCCCTGATCAGCCTGGCAGTATACCTTTGGCCTCCATCTCCATCCCTCCCTGCTGTCCACTGCAGGACAGAAGCAGGGCAGTCAAACCAATATAAACCCCATCTTCAAGGCGCTGGCTGCCCACCTATTTCCAGTGCCATGTATATCTTCTGCAGTGGTGGGCATCAGATCTTTCCTGGAACTAGATTCTGGTGACTGGACTCTCACTAAACACTCAGTAATACACCTTGTCTGACGATGATAGCACCCAAGGATAATGATCATGGTCTTTATTAGACTCGTGTTTGCTTACTTAGGATAGAATTCTCCTTGGTGCTCATGCCATGGTTCTGCTGCATGTTCATGGAGTGTCCCATGGAAGTGACACCTCTGGCATTATTTGGCATTCAACCAGTGCCATAGGTGCCGAATGTGCCTTAGGAGCAGGAGCATGGGAGGGGCAGAGGTGACGGGAATAGCGGGTGGGTTTTGTTATGGCCTCTGCATGTTCCCGCCGTGTAAGCGTAAAGCCAGCCTCCCACAGCAATGCGGTGGATGTTGTACGCGTGGGTGGCCGGGGTGACTTGGATTTACTCTTTGGGTGCTCTGGATTTCCCCAGCTACCTCTGCCCACAGTTTGCTGGAAAACTCCATATACTTCTGCAGGGAGAGGGCAACACCAGTAATAAATCACAAGTCAGAGGAAAGGAGGAAGAAGCATCCCTCTCCTATTTTAACCGATTTTCTCTGTGTGCATGACAGCAATTCAAAAACAGGTGTTTTACTTCTTGCTGCCATACATATGAGGAGTTTCAAAGGAGAGGTCCTCACACACGTGCCGAGGCCATTTAAACAAGCAAGGCATATGGTTTCCTCTGCTCCCCAGAGGCCTCTGACCCCCACAGCCCATTGTTCCCCATCACCAGGTCCTTCCTGTCTCCACCGAAAAAAACACCCTGGGGCTTCTCCCCTCGCTCAGCCCTGCTGAGTGTCAATCCACCCTGCCCAGTGCCTTTCTCCTCCCAGAAACAGGATGGTTGCCACCTCCTCCCCCTCCAGGAGCTTCTTCCCTAGCCAAGTGGAGCCACTTCGGTCACGGGCCCAGCCTGCCATGTCCTGGTGCCCACTGGTGCTGCCCTAAGATGGCGGTGGGGCCCTGCCCTCCCCCTTGCCCCGGGGTGGTAATAGCAACCAGGCCTGCCTGTGCCCCACCAGGCCTCGCTCTCAGGGCCGGCCCTGACCACAACGCTGTGCTTCAAGGCTCAGATCGCCAATAACCCTATTAACCAGCACCCAGCTGAGGTGCTAATTAGGGCTCCCCGAGCCTCCCCTGACATCACGCTCTCTGCTCTGGGGGTGTCCTAGAGAGGACAGCGATGTCGCTGGGATGGTGCAGATGAGAATCCCCCATTTTGCTCAACTTCACAAATAACCAATGTTTGTGTTCACTCAATGAAATAAAGATCCATAAGGTCTGTGGCTGGTCTGGATCCAGAGCTTGTCGATCCTCCGGCTGAAGTGGAAAACCAGCAAAGAAACAAAAAGTGGGAACTGGGCATGAGGGCAAAAGGTGTTGTGTTTTATTTGGGGAGATAGGCTGATTTTTACTAAATTAAATGTAGGTAAAACTTGAAAAGGCTGTTGGATATGAAAAACAAAGGTTTCATTTTGAATATGTTGGAATAAAATGTTTTCAGAAGGGTGACTGCTGAAATGAACACAATTCAGTGCATTCAATTCAACATAGACTAAAATATGTTTTTAACATCCTCTCCTCCCCACAGTGTGGAGGACTCCAAACTCCCCAGCTGTCTGAACCAGAAACACTTTATGCCCCCCAAACTTAGGAAATAACTCCCTTGGATATAAAAGGATGCACTGCTTTGTCTTCCCCAGAACATGATCAGAGACTAATGAATGAAAATTACTGTAACAGTGGCTTAAAGACTTTTTTTTCCTGAGAAGTCCTAGGCTACGTCATTATTGTGAAAAAAATGTATTTTAATGTAGCTATAAAATCCAAGTTGAAACAGGCTTTCCTACTGTTCTGCCACAAACTGACTGATGGAGCAGGGGTTGAGTTCAATTTTAGAGGGTCTTTGCAAAAAGGCACTTAAGCATTATTTTGAGCTTCCATGGAAAAATCTGGGAAACTGCGTTATATTACCCAGGCCTCATTGTGTGAAACATCTCCAACTGTGAGTGATAAAGTAAAAAATGTATTTGAACAGACGTAACATCTTTGGAGGGGGATGAAAGAAAAGCATAATAAATCACATCAATTAGGTAAATCTGAACAACACTCCCCAACACCTTTCACTCGGTACGTTGGCAGTAGTCCTGACATTTTTCTCCTCTATCTGGGAGTGCTCTCCATGCTGAGCAGCTCCTACCCTCTCCTCTCCCTGCCTTCCACAGTACTTTTTCCCCAACTCAGAGGAATGCAGTCAGGGAACATGCTGATGTCTTGCTCCTGTTTTCTGCAGAAAGGATATAATTCTTTAGTCAAACACGTCAATCTATAGAGGTAAAGCTTCAAAAACAGACATACGCACAGTGCTCCAGTGAAGAGTTACCATCTGCCTTCCCTTCTCCTCCTCCTCCTCAAAGGAAGGAAGAAAGGAAGAAATTTAGCAGGGGCCTAGCTCTTCATTACCTGCTTGCACTGACATTCATGAGAATCCCTGCAGGATTTTTCTTGCTACCCAAGCAGGATGAACACCCACAAAAATTGGCAAGGAGATGACTTTTAACTCATTTTCAACAGCTGGCTCTATTTCAAGTAGACAGCGTCTCTCTGGTATCAAACCAGGAAGAATTCAGGTTTGCTTTCCTCTGAAAAATAGAAAAGGCAAGTAGCCATCCTACTGGTTGCCTTGAATACTAACAAAGAAATATGATGTTTCAAGGATTAAAAGGAATACAGTTTCATCTGTCAAAGCCTGAGGATGAAGTTCCATGTTTGCCTGATAGTATCTTTTAGCTGAGCATCCTAAAAACCTAAAGCAGAGATTGCTTTCTGCATAGCCTGCTCCCCTGCCACTACTCTGGAGATGCAGGCACTATTGCCTACAGCAGGCAACACTCAAATGTCAAATTCAGAGCTCAGCCGTTGTGTCAGGAGAGAGCAGTTACTGCTACATCAGTCATTAGTGTGCAACATTACACGTCTGAATGATATTTGTATGCTGGGAAAAGCTGACTCTTGGTACAGAAGCAAAAAAGTAATTTTGTCGGGATAGTTTTTTTAGACTGACAAAAGTTAAACCAGCTTCCTCAGCAAAAAAAACCCCTAAACAAATAAAAAAAAACAACCAAACTTCTTCAATCGATGTACCTTAAGCAAGGAAATTTACTCTCTTGGCAGAACTATACAAGGCTTGACAATGCTTGAGATAGACTGAGAGTTTAACAGAAACGCAGAAAAGCAGCAGGTAAGAAAGAATTGTTGTAGAAGTGCAGCTGCAGAGTTACTCAGCATAGGAAGGCACATGTATCCTCAGACAGTGTTAATCTTAATAAGCTTTAATTTAAGTCAGGTTATTGTCTGGGCACTACCAAGAAGCGTTATCCCTAACAGGTTATCCAAGATAGTTCCCTGTCTTGGAATGGTTCATTCTGGGCTTTGAGTTACAACTCAGCTGATTTGAGTTTCTCAGGGCAGTGAGGTTCTGTGATTGCACGTAGGAAGTGGCATGTTTAAGAGACAACAACCAAGCTCTGCTTGAGCCACCTAGAAAAAGAAAAACTTGCTGTACAGTTCGTATGCTGCAGATAGATAGTGAATGTGTTTCTTTTGTATGGCCTCTATTGCAAGCTCAGCAAGCAAAGCACTGTGAGGAACTAGCACCCAACAGAATTGCATGACTGAGGCTTTTATCACTTACTGGAAGTCTTCCACAGCCTGAAGAAACAGTTGCAGTTTATTGCATCAATAAGAGTGCAATTTACATTAGAAAGTAAGAGTACAGTGTTTATACCAGGAAATTATTGAGATAGCTTGATGCCACTTACTGCCTTGAAGGTGAAAAGCAATATCACTACTTTGTAGTCAATTAGCAATAATTATGAACAGCTCATCAACCTTAATACCTCTTGTGGCAGACAAGGAAACTTTGACTGCAATCTCTACCATCTACAAGTATAGAAAGCAGGTAAACTTCTGAATATTGGCAAATCCATATTGGGATGGGTGACACATTCACATTGCCACAAATACACGCTTTCTAATGCAGCACAGGAGTCCGTTACCTTCCACAACTTTGTCTTGATCAAGATTTCTCATAGGCCAAGCATGAGATTTATACTTGCCATAGGAACTTACATGCTTTCCTTTCACCTATGCTTTTGAAAAATATTGTAAGAAATATTGATGTATTCTGCTTCCTGGCTTATCTATGTTCCTCCAGTGCTATGTCAGGTATGGAGTCTTGCTCCATGTTAACACCAGTTGGATCAAATTGTCTTGAATGTGCTTAGGTCTAGATGGTGCCACCACTGCATCTGGCTAATCTACACTTCAGATTCAAGATGGATTCAAGATAAATCTGTTGTTCAGCTTTACCACCACTCCTGGCCTGGACATGGTCTAGCAGCAAGAGACTCCTTCTATTTCATTCACCTGTAATGAAGGACCTGACCCAAACTCCAAATCCACATTGTAGATATTTGCATTTTGTATTACAGAAGTTTTGCTAATAACTATACACACAAATCCCCTGCTGGCTGGAGAAACATTTTATACTAGCAATGGAGACCTGTTCCTGATACAGCTAAACCACCCCCCTGAAAAATTCAAGCTATCTAGCCAAAAGGCTCTTTCGCCTGTATGTGTTGTGTCTGCTTTGGCTGTGGATTCCAGAAGAGGTGCCGGCAAATCTTTGTCAGTGAGAATGTTGTTTTTCCTACTCCTGAGCCAGTGGGACTGTGCCAGGAAAACTTGGTATCCAGGACCTGCCTAGCATGACTCCAGTCCACTTCCACCTCTCTCTGAGCAGACTTTACACTGAATGATGTGCATTATCTCACTTCAGGCAACTCACCAAGTCTCCCTCCCCAGATCTCTGTAGCTGCTAGGAAAACCAGTATCCCTCAAATTAGACACCTCTTTAAAGAACAGTGTGCCTCACAGCAACAGACATGATAAATGCTATGAGTAATGACAGATCCATGTGCTAACAGTACTCTACCAGCCACCTACTGGCTCATTTCTTCTTTTGATAAAGGGTTTTCTCCTCTGGTTATGTATGAAATGCATAGTTGTGGTGTGAAGGTGGATCCCTCTGCAGAAGCAGTGGGAGCAGAAGGCAGAAGCTCTTCAGTCCTGACTGCGGCTGTGAATCAGACTCGGTGCTGATCAAACAACTGTTGTTCTTTGCCTCAGTTTCCCCACTTGTAATATGAATAATGTCTATGTTGCTGCAAGGCATAGTTAATATTTGCACGCTGGTGCTTTGGAAATGCCAAGCATCAGATAATCCAGGAGATACCAGTATCGTCAGTAAATCAGTTGTATCTACACAGTGAACAAAAGCAGGCACAGATGCTAGCATAATGTTATGTATTTTGGTACAAAATGAAATAAAAATCTTGCCTTCTGTCCTCAGATTTTTTGTCAAACATTCGTTGCTTCACATGCTGAAGCAGTTTGTAATACAAAGCATATTTCTATCCCACTTTATTTTACATAAAAAAGTGAAGAACCATGATTGAATCTTAACACAAAAAAAGGGCTTAAGTTACATTCTCCTGGGATGATCTGTAGCAAAGCATAATAAGTTTCTCAATATCTGACCTAATTATATCTGTCCTTCTAAGTTTTGTTTCCCATAAGAGCTAAATGTCTATGGTTAAAAATAACATTTGAAACTCCTCCAAGTTCCAACAGAACTTTTTCAGCCTCTCTCAAATTTAATATCTACTTTTAATTTGCTTTAATTTTTCACCCAACTTTAAAAGTTATGATTTTGAGACTGGCATTCTGGTCTATTATCCAGCCTCTAAAAATGTTTGGGTTAGATAAACTCAAGAGCTGCGGGGGGGAATTACATTATGTGTGTTTATTTCATGTTGGAAAAATACCACAGCTATCGAAACAAGTGACAGAGAGGCATGGGGAAGGCATTGTGGTTGAAAAGGAATTAGCTCTGTTAAAAATGTATCTTCTGGGTCATGTTGAGGTCTCTTGGCAGACAACACCGAGCAATTCTGCGATGGCTGTTTGTATCGTTTGTCCCTACCTGAGCAGCCAGCTCTGCCAGCAGTCCCTGCCCCAGAGCAACCGTGACGGAAGGCGATACAGGACCCAGCCCCTGCGACCCATCAGTCCTGTTTAGAGCCCCCCATAACCGTGCAAAAGCTGGCAAATTGTGCTGCTGTTGGGATGGCAGAATCCTTCATACTCATCTCTTCCTGCTGGCCGTGTTATTAGCGGGCTGGCACAGACCTGAGGCTGGGATGCCTCACGTCTGGACCCACTTCACACGGCAGTCAGAGATCCCTGTGGACATTTAAAACCTTTGTGCCTCAGTTTCCCACCCATAACCCATGGATAACAGCAGTACCCTTCCTGACCAAGCACTGCAAAGCTGAAATCCTAACGTTTGCCAAGGGCTAGGAAATGAGGTATAAGGTGTTTAAAGAATACAAGGCGTTATTATAAGTGGTCGTACTCCATTCCCAGGGAGGTTGACAATAGATAACGTTTATACAGCACCTTCCATTGTGAAGAGGCCACGAAAGTGAGTCTGCAAACAGATATCCAAGCAGGATTTTTGGATGGGAAATTCAGCTCAGCCCTTCTCTGCTGAGAAACTTTTTTGGTCCTGTAGAAGGAAGAATCTGGGTATCAGACTGACTATTTGTATATCAAGCCTTGTCCACCTGCAGGAGTTCTGCATCCATCACTGTGGACGGGCCATAAAGCCTCATCCCGGAGCTTTATAAATGGTGCTGCCTGGTCACAAGAGCAGAGCCGGCACGAGCTCCGTTTTCACGGTTCGGTTCACGGGAGGGGGGTGCAAGCTGAACAACAAATGCAGTTTATAATTGCCCAGCCGTTCTGCTTCGAGGGTCTGGGAGACTTAAATGTCACAGTATACAAATGGGACTTGTCAGGAGAAATAGAGCAATGCACGGCTCAAAGTGATTTCAAAGGCATCCAAGCCCAGTGCTTTCTCTAGTTCATAGTACAGGTTCAAGGCTGGAGCAGATTGCCTAAATTCCCTCAGAAAGAGGCAGTGAAGGGCTGTGAGGATGAGGCAGCAGCTCCTCAGTGGGTCCTGCAGTGAAGGGGTCCGGTTTGGTTAGACGGGCAGCAGCGCAGTTTGGTGGTTACAATATTCCCAAAGGATGTGTATGTTCAGATCCCTGCAGGCTGAGACGGGCGAGCTCTCCGGTTTCACTGACCTTGCCTTAGCCATCAGGCTATTCTGCTGGTCCAAAAACTGATTGCAAGCTCTGAGTCCTAATTTAGCTAAAGCACCTGACTTTTACCTAAGAACTCACATGAGGGACATATTCATACCTTTCCTGTGGACTGCCTTAGAATGACGGGCTGCTGTGAGTCCCCAGCTTCAAATGTAGCCCTCTGCTATGGGGAATTCAAGGCAGAGCCAGCCGAAGGCTCCTCAGAAGAGCCGGTGGCACTGAATATTGCCATCCTGAGGACAAGAGGCCGGGGCTGGGTTGCTCCTGCCACAGGAAAGGGGAAGGAAGGGCAGCACTGTGACGGAAAACCAAGCTTGTTATGGCTGCCTCTACTGCAGAGATAGGAAGGGTGAAGACAGAAGTGCTGTTGCAGGATGGGGCCCTCCCCTTACCCCTAACAGCAACTGCTGCCCTGGCTATCTACGCTCCTCTGTTGGCCACTGCAGCTGTGAGCCTGGTTTCCCAGGGCTGATGCATCGTGTTGCTGTGACAGCCTGCTGTCTTGTGCCCCTGCTGCCCGTGCCCAGCACTTGCCCTGCGTGGGGTACATTCCCCTGGGGAGCTGCGGGTCTGCATCTGCAGCACGTCTGCACTCAGTAGCAAAACACCATCCCGTCACTGCAGAAGGCTTGGCTAATATCTTATATCTGGTTGCACTAGATGATCGTTGTAGGTCCCTTCCAACAGGACAATTCTGTTCTGTTCTGTTCTATTCCATGTCTAAGAGCCATCTTACTCTTTCCAGTGGTGGGATCCCATACAGCGGGCATTTTGCAAGATACTTGGAGTTAAGGCCTCTCCTCCATAACGAGAAACCATCTCAGGGTGGCTGGGTTTGGCAGCGAGCAGAGCATCCTGAAAGGGAGTTGTAGTGAGGTTGGTGTTGGTCTCTTCTCCCAAGTAACTAGCAATAGGACGAGAGGAAATGGCCTCAAGTTGCGCCAGGGGAGGTTTAGAAGACTGGATATTAGGAAAAATTTCTTGACTGAAAGAGAAAGCATTGGAACAGGCTGCCCAGGGAGGTGGTGGAGTCACCATCACTGTAGGTGTTCAAAAAATGTGTAAAGGTGGCACTTCAGGACATGGTTTAGCGGCATGGTGGTGTTGGATTGATGGTTGGACTTGATGGTCTTAGAGGTCTTTTCCAACCTTAATGATTCTGTGATTCTACATGGGATTCCAGCTACTTTAGCTGGTGACTGGAATATAGCAGTGGTACCCTGGCTCGCTTGCAATGCAAAGGGAGAATTTTACATGTGAATTAAATGCAATGTGCTTCTGTTGTCCATTTTCTAGCTATTCTCCCTGGATAAGGTGTTGAACTGAGTTGTTTTCTTTTACCCATCGCTTTTTTTTTTCCCAAGGCTAAAGTAGAAATAAAGGATCCTAGATGCTTCTGAAAGTTTAAATAGCCCAGATTTTGGAAACTGGTTAATTTTTCACTATGACGTTTTCTAATAAAAAGATGGTTTGCAAGCACTGAGCACATGACACTCTTTGATGCTATATCACAGGTCTACCACAACCACTTTGGGAAACAGTAGAGGGAAAACCGCTATTACAGAAAAGCCAGTGTAGATCTATCTTGAAATAAAAGGTCTACAATTTTACCAACATTAGACATCCTATTTTGGGAAGAAACTAAAGAGAACATTTTTTTTTTTCCCAGAAAATATTGTCATTTCCAAAAGCAATATATTCATAGGTCATGAGACTGATTTACAGCAATAGGTTCACACAGACATCCACTTGCTCCTAGACTGTGAGCAGGAATGTCAGAGACTCATTTCTAAATTGGGCACTTGCACCTGTATGTGTAATATTCCAGACATAGTAGGTGCTTCTGACTTGTTTTCCTATGTTTGATTTTGAAAAACCTGTTCCTTGCTAGATTGAACTCATTACTTCCCAAATATCTTCCTAAATACAAGTTTGGATGTGATATTCATACTGGAGTTTTCTGCAGGATCAGTTCCGATGTTAGGTTTTCAGATGTTATTTGTTTTCATTGTTCCACAACATTTTTTTGTCCTCCCTTTCATTTCTTTCTGATCTTCCAGTAAAGCTTTACAATCCTGATATGCTGTTTTCATAGTTTCTCCAATAATCTCTTTGAAGAGACTGGACAAGCTAGACCATCCCTCAAATGATGTAAAACATTTTCCTAATGTGGACATCATGTGTTCCAAGAAATTCCTGACTTAGTTTGAGTGTTTCCATACTGCATTCATGTATGTCAGCAGCAGTCACAGGAGCCATCTGTCCTCGCTGGAGGCCGCTCATTCCCAGCAAGGCTATTTTGCACCTCTAGGTCACTACATCTGCCTTTGCCGGTTCCAATAAAGGGCTCCTCATCCCTCACCAGGAAATATCCACCCCCAGCTATCACCTGCCAAAAGCCCATCATGAGAGATTCTTTTCAACATCCTGCAAAACAATTCAGATGATAGCCAATGTTGGTTTATTTTTATGGCTAAATACTGCTGAGATGCCTCTTTTTAAAGAATGACCTTTCCCCCCACCCCCCTTCTTTTTTGGTGTCTAGAGCAAGTTCTGATCACCCAAGCAGGCCAAAGCAAAGACACTTGAAGCAAAGAGACACAAAAATAGGACCCTCTCCCATGGCAATTTTGGATTGCCAGCAGAGCTGCTCCTCAGTTGTTGCAACAGCCTTTACACAACCACTGCTCCTTTGCTTCCCCCCCGCAGGGAGGTGTCAACCAGCCGAGCTCAGCACCCTGCCGCCCTTAAACATAAAGGCAGCCAAGGTGCAAAGGCAGACCCGGGGGCCTTGCAGCTCGGTTGCGCGGCTCGCTGGGAGCTCAGAGCCTGCTCACTGTACCCCTTTGCAGCCTGCCGACCCCTGCATAGAAGAGGGGTCCTCTTGTTTCTAACTGCTGCAGGCTTGCTAAAGGGAATGAAGGTTTGTTCTTCTAGCTCTATTTGTGAGAGCATTCAAATACCAAAGTTAAATCCAGGCTTATCCTCTCTCTTTTCTTTACATAAAAGCTCCCACTCAAAGCAGACGTTCTCAAATCTATTATCCTCTATATTGTTCATAGTGGTTCTAATTTTTCCCACATTGCTCTATCCTCAGGTGACTGTTCTCCAAGCTTTCGCAGCTCAGCTTTACCTTTCAAATAAGATTTATCCATTAAAAAACAATTCCACTGCTTTTTGCAGCTATCATTTTGTCACATATGGATTTATTCAATAAATGCTTTTAATAGCAACATTTCTAGGCTTTGTTTGTCAAAAGCTGCCAGGCTTTTACAAGCCAGGGTTGGCACAGCTGCTGAATTGCCTCTCTGTACCCAGGGGAGAGTTCCCTGCTGGTCATGACAGAGGTCCTGCACACACAACTAAATGAAAGGAAATTAAAAATACGAGTATCTACATAATTCACAGCCAGTAAATGGTGGAGAATATCAGGCTTCCAGCAACTTCTGGACCTCAGCAAAGCTTCTAATAAAAGCAGGGACATGTGATTTTAAGCTGCAATTCCAAGATCTACCCAAAGACCTAAAAGCCCAGCTTCAACACAAGTACCAGGGCAGGGAACTATATAAAGGCCATCAGCAAGAGCAAATTCAGCCAGCCCAAGGGCACTGGGAAGTAACAGCTGACAGGACAGAAAAGAGAGGTCAAGACCAGTATGCCAAAAATCTTTTATTCCTGGGTCAGCCTGAAATTAAGCAACGGGTTAGCAACGGGTGTCTAGCGTTTGCGTCTCGGTGTGTGTGGCATCCACCCATGCAGGACTTCACATACGTCTCCGGAAGAACTGTAAATGGTGGTGGTGGTTGAAAAAGAGAGCGAGTCTTTCCTTTTGTTCTGTTTCCCCAGACCCTTGCTTTTTCTGAGGTTTTCAGATGTCTATTGCTAAATCCTTGGCCCAAATTCTCCTCCTTGAAAGTGGTGCAGTGCTAAGTTTGTCTGAAGCAAAATTGAAAGAGAAAAGAGAATATATTGCCTAATATTCTTTTGTAGGTTTTCCAAGAATTATAAACTCCTTTTGGTGGCTCTTTTGCTTTCTTTCAATTAAATATTTAATACATTGAGACTTAGGAAGATTTCTTTTTGCTGAATTTCCTCCGTTCTTTCCATAGTCACTCACAGTCCCAAAAGGACTTACTAATTAAATTCTCTCGGTACAGTGTTATCTCTGTCTGACTATCTCTATTTTCTGTACTGCAGCTTGTGTACATTGTCGAGAGGAGCCAGAGAAAGCAAAGAACTAAATAAAAAGATCCCTCCAGGAATGCAGTGTTCGATTATACAAAGAAAACCAGCAGTTTAGATTGCTCATCCTTATTTCCCACAGGAGGCCTCAAATGTCTTTGTTCTTTGGCTTTTTAAAAAGAATTTCCTTTTCTGGTAAAAGCGTTTTACCTGTGAACTGCAGGCCAGGCCTTTGGTCACATTTACCTGCTTTTCCATTATCAGCTGTTACACGCTGATCTTCTCCATGCTCTGCCTCCAACAAACAGCTTCGGGGTGTTTTGCAGCACTCCCTCCCCATGGCTTCGTTCCCTGGGCTCCAGGAGCTTCCACCGGCTCCGGGTTTCCTGGGGGGAGCCTGGCTCCATGCGAACAACACAGCGGGCTCCTCTCACAAATGACAAAGTGTCATAAATGCATTACTGTGGATAAGAGCGATGATGAGATCCCCGGAGAGGCCAGGAAAGGAATGAGCTTGGGCCCAAAGCCCTCTCCCATCTCCTGGAGAGCTGTACCTGTTTTATGGGCAAAGAACAACTTCTGCTCCCGGAGCTGTCAGTCAAAGACAGCTTCCTCAGTCCTAAAGTCACTATAAATAACAGAATAACTCTTAAAAACATAAATGGGAAGCACAGCAGTACATATAATTCACCAAGCGTTTCAAGCTGTGAACTCCCTGCCTCCTTGAAGTCCACAAATTTGTATGACTCACAGGCATCACACCTATGTTACATGTGCACGCATATACATGCTTTGATACGTACAGTATTTTGCTCTTGCCTAAAAATAAAGCTGTAAAATGGAAGGGGAGAATCCATCTACCCCCTTACACGTTATGCTGGGAACCTGACATTACCTCCGGTTTGCTGCCTTCCCAGCTGGCTACATATTGTATCGTTTATGTTGGACCTCCTCCAAGATTAATGGCATCATCTGTACAGTTTTAACAGTCTAATCTTGCTAAATCTCTTTGTTTTGAAATTTGATTGTGCCTGATCTTCATTATTTTAATTGTTTAATGTATTCTAATTAAGGCTTAATTAGATCTAACAGATCCCAATTCAGCCCAACGTATTCACATCTGCCTGCAAGCTGGGGGAAGCACAAGACAAACCTGATCCCGTGGTGGTTTTCCAGTCCAGAGACCAGGTACTATTTTTGCCACCAACTTCTGTTTGACTGCAGGCAAGTCATCCATCTTTCTGTTTCTCCAAGGGATTCCAACTTGCTGTGTTTATAACCTAACCGGGTCTCAGCGCAGGTTGACAACTTTACACGCAAGTGTTACGGAAATAACAGTAACAACCCACAACCCATCCCATACACAGCTGTCTTCTCACTGGGACTGACTCCTGTTTACACAGAGCACAGGAAGAAAGACCGCGAACATGGAGGCTTGTAAATATGCATGTCATTTCAGCGTATAACATGGAACCCTCCCTTCCCTCCCCACCCACCTCATATCGAGTTCTGGCAAGATTCTGGTGCTTCCCGGAGGACAGGCTCTCTGCCTACATAGAGGGATACCTTCCACTTGCTGCGTACAATGCAGCCCCATCGGAGCCATGACAGTCGTCTCCTGAAAACGCGGCTCCTGCGGCGCGCACAGGCCTGGCCTCCAGATCCCTGCACCACCTCTCCAATGGTGCATCTTCATTCTGCCAGCATCCAGGTTGCAGGGAAGGATCTCTCTTTGCCAGGGTTTAAAAGCCAGTTGCTTCTTCTGAAGATGGAGCTGGGAGAAGAGCAAGCAGGTAACATGTTTTCCTTTCAAACAGTGAATGAAGTTGCCTACCTTCCCTTCCCCACCACCTTAACCCAGCACTTCAGTGGGAAGAGCATCCCAGGACACCTGGGACCCAGACTCAATTCACTCCTCCATCTGAGAGAATACAAACCCATTTCTTCAGGACACGCTCTTGCTATCAGGGTCCACAAGGGGACCTTTAGCTCCTGCTAAAAATTTGTCATATGTGTGCAAAAATTAATGACAGAACATTAATTAATCCTGAGAGTAATCGCAGCCTGCTGGTCTGCTGGCCAGAGCTCACAGCTGAGGGCAAGGAGATCTGGTTCTGGTCTGTGCCCTAAGGACTACTTCGGTGTCTTACCTGCTGATTACTACTGTGTAAAATAAACTCAGATTAGCTTTCTGAGGTGTATCAGGGTTCCCTAGCACCTTTCTTGCAGCAGTAAGCAGTGTGGTGAAAGACTGAAACCACCCTATAAATAACAAAACAGACCTTGATTTAGTTCATCATAAAAACAAGATGGGAAGAAACAAACATATGCGCAAACTTGCCATTTTCATCTCCACAAGGAAGCTACGTGTTAATGCCCCCCCAACCTGATAAAAGGCATTCCCTTTGGCATTGGAGGCAGCCAACTGCACAGGGTTGTTAACTTGACGGTAACGAACATATGCTCCAAGGAAGACGCAACAGGCGTGGCATGAAAAGAGCACATGCACTTGGTCCAGCAAAGATGCCCCCCACGAGGTTACAGAACAAGCCCCCACTGGGACTGCACCTCTCACACACTGGTGTTGCAGTACCAACGGTTTTGTGGGCTCAGCAGCCAGCCTCCTCTGAAAGTGTTTCATTCAGATTAATTTAGACACACCCCCCCCCCCCAAAAAAAAAAGAAAACCAGTATGTTACTTAGGAAACATGGTATAAAAGAAGCAGAGAAGAGGACCTCTAGCAAACATGGAGATAGAATTTAGATTTCAAAGCCCTAGGAGAAAAAAAAAAAGTGCCTCCTTTACTTTTAAATTCCTTTGAACATTTTCAGATCTGTAAAAATATTCAGTTAGAAAAACTGTAATCAAAATAATATACTGTGCATTTTTGTAATCTAGCTTGGGGATTCTTTTCCACTCCCGAAACATAACACGGGCTTGTTTTTAGGTAGAGAAACATTTTTATTTTTGCAATTTACTTTTTCTCTGAAGAAAACATGCTTTTAAATTATGGGCAAGATGGATTCATAAATTTGAAGCAGTTTGCAGGCTGTTAGAACTGAAAAAATAATTTGAGAGTTTGCAGTCTTCCGGCCAGGTATTCTCACACCCAGCCCTTTCTGCTGAGAGGGTCCCGACGGCTGGGTACGGTTCAGCTGATGACTTGCTCTTTCTTACGCTGTCAGCGGAGCTGCCGAGCATTTCTGACTCAGGTGGGCAGAACACTTCACACCCCAGTAGCCATGACCACAGACTGGGAGGAACCCAGCAGGAGCTATTGTTGCCAAGGGAGAATTTGTCAGAGCAAGAAGCTCGCTGGGGAGTGCTGGGGAAGGGAGGAGCAGGCCAAAATCCCCAGCAAGGCTGGTCTGTGGGAGGAAGATCATGGCAGGGCAGGGGGGGGTTGGTTGGAGGGCACCAAGGGATAGAAAAAGAGCACTTCAGTGCTGTGTGTATCCAAATGAACGTATTGAAGAGCGCTCTGAACATCCTTTGAGCTGCTATGCCTTATTTACTTGGAAAGGTGGTATGCTGGAGATGTAAATTGTTCTGTGAATGTCGGTGCCAGGGACCGCGTGAGCCGGGGGCAGGACATGCCTAGCAAACTCCTAAATCATCCTGGGAGTGGCAGGCTGCAGCACAAGTGCCAGGAGAGGCTTCATTTACAGCTGAAGTACAGGTACGTCAGCCTAGCTCATCACCCGAGAACCTGCAGAAAAGGTCTTCCCCCAGTTTGCATCCAGCTGTTTGAGGGGTAGGTTTGGTACCATAGATCAAGTACCTGTGCACCAACCAAGAGCTTAAAAGTTTCATCAGAAAGAGAACTCCTAACCGTGTTTGCCTCATCAACAGCTATCTGTAGGAGATGGAGGAAATAAATTGTTTGGAGAGCTTCTTGGTCAGTGTCGAGCAGCTGTAGCATATGCCACACTGACTTGTGGATTTAAGCATGCTCTGTGGAGTTCAGGACGTTTCGAGAACTTCCTGCCTGAACATCAACCATAGCTCTAGCTGGACACTTCCGAATCTCCACTTTGCCTTATAATCTGCTTATTAACATCCCCCCATGCCATGTGCTTTCTGATAGTTGCAGGATGCAGTA
This sequence comes from Phaethon aethereus, assembly GCF_964289735.1. Taxonomy (NCBI): domain Eukaryota; kingdom Metazoa; phylum Chordata; class Aves; order Phaethontiformes; family Phaethontidae; genus Phaethon; species Phaethon aethereus. Next base: position 24,249,038 of record NC_138582.1, read on the forward strand.
TAGCTCTTTCCGTCCTTTAAGACCATCTATGGATTGCATCTGTAGTACCAATTTTTACAGCCTCTTTTTCTTCAGCCAATTTCTGAAACTCGATATGCTTCAGACTCATTTTATTACCCTCCTTCCTTATTTTTTTTGCAGCAGGTGGAACATATTCTACATGAGGTTTTTTGGGTTCATTTTTTTTCTCCCAAATATTGTCCCTCCACCTATCATTGCATGTTGGCAAAAATGTCCAGATTTTCCATAGGAGAGCACGCAATCTCTGCTTTTGAGTTCTGATCTTTCCTTGGGCAAAGCCTCTTCTCTGAAAATTGGCACCAGTAAGCTCCTTAATCCATGGCCTAACAAGTCTTCCTGTGCGCTGTTGTCTCCATACAATGTTTTGCATTTGCAGGCGTGAGCTGTAACCAGCTCTGGTGACAGTTTTTCTGTTAAAGAAAAAGAAGAAAAATGACATTATAAAATCTGGAGCTGATCAACAAATCTGTTGGTGAAGCTTAGAGGAACTCACAGCATTTTGAAGTTAGTCTACTGCTATTATTGCTGCTCGCATGCTGCTTATCATATCATAGAGATCACTTGGTTACAGCCTAGTTGCACTCCTAATTAGCCTAGCCAGAAGCCTGCCAAGTTTGAAAAAAATAAATGTTTAACTGAGAAGTGAGACATTAACTATTTGAGAGATAATAACATCTATAATCTTGTTAGTCTCCTTCAGCAGTTTAACTTTCATCTCATTGAAACCTCATTTTCAAGTTAAGTAATAAGAAAAAGAGAATCCAGAAGTTGGGGACAAAAAAAGTACCTGCCGTGTGAGACCTTAGGCCTGGAGTTTTTGCTTTAAAAATCTTTCCTCGAGGCTTAGGTTTCAAAGACTGCCCTAGATAAATGATGAGAAAGATTAGCTTGGTAACTGGCCCTGGCTTAGAAGTGACAAGGTGGGCTCTCAGCCCCTTCTTCAGCCTCAGGTTTTCCATATGGCCACAGGCAAATCATACAGATGTTTGCCTGAGAGCTTTGTCCCTACAGAGCCTTACCCTGCAGGAACTGGGTGTAGATGTCAATTTGCTGCTGCTGACCTTTAAATGACTGTAAAACTGTTAACACACTGCAAGCACTACCACTAATTTTATACTTCCTGGGGCTTATCTATTATGCAAAACCAGACAGGTTTCACAAGCTGGGAAGTTGTGCAGAAGAGCAGCTTTTATCACAGCCCAGGACTATGTATATGTCTATTCTTTGTTTTGACATCAGCTCAATAGTGTCCTGTTTAGATAATTGACCAGAGAAGAGCTACAAAAACTTTCCATGCTAGATAAGCTATCCATCTTGAGGAAGAACCCGGCAGAAAAGACAAAAAGGAGACAAAGCATTTTTCCTTGTTTCGCCAGCTAAACTAATTTGTAAAATATACAACTCTCACATGTTTTTTTAGAGCAACGCAGACCTCGTGGGGCAGTCGTAAGCCTCCATACCTTGTAGGAATAGTCTAAAAACATTGTGATATTTGGGTTGGATATGCCATTTGAAATGTGTGTATAGATTAAAAAAAAAAAATCATTTGCTTAACTCTAGTTAGCTTCTTTCAAACTAGGTTCACTAGTCCACCACACAACAGCTGGGTCTTTAAAATGTCAGGTAGCTGGCAGGGGGGCACAAATGTTTGATGAGTATAAATATCAAAGCAGGAGATTCTCCAGTCAGCATGGAAAGGGGTCAGTACCAATTAGTTTTGTTACAGCTATTGACAGGAGCACATCCTAACACCCTGGCTGAACTTTTTGGATGAAGAAACAGCCATTAACTGGCTCCCACCAGAGTATATCTGAGACCTCATTACTAAATCAGACAGGATTCTTAGGCCGGTTAAGTTACAGGAATTGATTCTGAGCCAGGAGAGCAAGGGCAATACAAAGATAGTAACAGACTCTGGAGATTCTGGGAGGACAAAAGGTGTTCAAGGGTGGAAAGGAGGAGGAGGAGGCAGGGCAAGAGTTGTTCTGCAAGAAATAAAATAAACAAAGCAGGGTTTGATTGACTGTTTTCATGAATTTATGTCCTTTGCCTCCTAAAATCTCCTCTACCATAACAACCTCAGGTTCCCTTCCGAAACCCACCCTCTAAATGGGGCACATGCTATGCTCAATCAAAAATCGTTGAGCATACTCTGGAAGGCTGGCGGCTCTCAGCCGCTATATAAAGGCTGGCTTCCACCTGCCTTTGCCACAGCGCAGGCATTTAATTACACGCTTTGTCCTCTGTACAGCTGCAGTTTTTCACAGACCTTATTTATCTTGAGATTTCAGCTCATCTTTCAGATTTGGTTGAAATTGGGTCCCAAAGTTTTTAAGAGGAATTGCTGAATGTACAGAGAGATAAACAACACAATCTCATAAAGCTCGTTTCAAAGGCAACCAGGCTAAAAAATGCCAGTTTTTAATTTCTGATCCTGTTCATGTCAAATTTTGTCTAACATTTCAGCAGCGATCTGTGGCCCTGAGAGCCTCATTCAATATCCTATCAAGAATATAAAATAAATTGTGATAAATGTAGTCAGTATAAAATAAAATGAGTTGAAATTGGTTGCTGGGATGCAAAACCAAAGTTGACAGGCAGTTGAGAGGAAACTTGCAAGAAAATGCTTATTTTATGTATTTCTTCGGGGCTTAGCAGCCTGGAGCTGTCAAGATGGTTTTGCACATGCTCGGCAGCAAAAACAAGGGAACTGAGTAATTTTACCAGTGGAAAATGTAAGTTCCTACTGCATTAAGAAAACCTTCAAGGTTAGATATGCTATTAATGCCTATGACTTGAATAAAGTTACTTAAATACTTATTTAGGGGCCTAATTTTCCCTTGTGAAACTATATCCTGTGTTTCTTTAGTAGCCTGTTGTGATAATTTTAAGAAGGGCTTGTGAAAATCTAATAGAATATATTAGTAAGTTCTTCTTCATCCATACCTCTACCGAACCATTCAGATACCAGTAAGAGATTAATGAGACAGATTTTTCTACATTAGAAATTGTCATTTCCTTGACCACCTCATAAAATGGACTTTGAGGTGCTGTATCATTCCATGTTTAAGTAGAACTTCAAATGATAATCTAATATGCAATTCACTGTATTAATAATTCCTTGGATTACCTTTTAAAAATACAGGTTCAATACATTACCCGTTGACCCTTTTAATGGCAAATGTTTGTAGTGAGAGTTTGCATGTATCCCATAGTGGCTATGCTATTTCGTTTTTGAGGTCCTCCAAGAAATCTTCAGGGCGTACCCTGTGAGACTGGTATCTTGCACCTTGGCATTTTTTATGAAGCCCTCAACACTAACACCGATGGTATACTTCTAAAGAATTTAAAGAAAGTAAATAATGTATTATTTAAGAAATAAGAGACAAACTTAGGATAAATGCATACAAGACAAGAAGCTCTGAAATTAAGTGGCAGAACCGATTTGAAACAAGACATTATGGAGTCTTTTTCCTGTCAATCAACATTAAAATTACATTAGCTAGTAAGTGAAAATAAATAAAAAATAAGTCCAAAAATAAATCAAAGTAGGTATAATAGAATGATGTTAGTCTCAAGTTTGCTTCAAGACATCCTGTCTCTTCCGGTAGCACTTTTTAAGTACTATCTTGCTCACTCAAAAGCAGTTACACATAACAGAAATTAATACAAGCTAGAAAGAGCTCCAAGTTCCCAAATCCCAGTGGCTATTGTTTGCAAAAAGAAAAGAACTGTTTTCATCTAGAAACCAACAGAATTACTCAGAATTTAATAATTCAGGGTGTGTAATTCAGGCCTGTGTAGAGGACTGGGATAAGACCAATGCACAGTTCATTTATCAACACAGTATTAAATCCACTCGAACTCACACTTCCAGCCCCGGAGGACCTACATTCAGTGGGTGCTCCCAGCAGAAGGGGTGGCCGATCACCTTCATGCATCCTAGGGCAAAGTACACCCATTTCAGCACCTTCCATCTTGCTTCCTGTAGGGAGAAACGGAGAAGAAAACGTATGTGATATGTGCTTTCAGTATATCTTTGGAAGACACACAAATACATCAGCACTGGGCAATCGGTTAGGAATGAGAATATAATAAAATCATAATATATAAACCATACATATTCCACTCGCAGACCTCTGTCTAGCCAAGTGTTTTCAAACACTCGTTTTAAATCTTCTTTTTGTTGCTGATGGTTGGGGATATTTCATTTGATTTCTTCAAGGTTCTGATGACTGCAGCAGCATCCCTATAATGCTCCTTAGCTGCATCTCAAAGTAGTCCGATTAATCAACCTTATTCAAGAGCAATGAACTTTGTTCTTCTTGTGCAGCTTTTGAGTTTGCATGTAATATTGTAAAATCAACTCAGATTCAACACAGAAACAAACTGAATTTTCCATGGGAAAGTAGATACACCCAAAGCAATGCCAAGTTGCCCATTTTCAAAATGAGCTCTCAGCAATTCCAGAATTTGCACACTTTTACATTCAATATGTAGGTGCTCAGATGTCACTGACACACTCAAACACTGCAGTGAAAGGAACCGAAGGAGATCCATATTTGGACCCACATTTTATACATAACAGCCTTGCCTCCCAGACCTCTCAAACCCTCCTTCCAGCCAACTGGTTACTGAACGTTATTGCAGCCCTTCAAGTGCAGCGAGATCCTGATGTCCTTCCCCACCTCATACAATAAATGTCAGAAATAAAAGTTCTTTAGATTAAATTCAGCTGTTTAATGACACCTGTGTAAACTTACAATCTTTTGTGCCTTTCAGGAGCTTTTTCTAAACAAGGAAAAACAGCGTTTATCTTCTTTTCTCAGAAAGGTCTGTAGGAAGTAAGGAGCGGTGCTGATTTATCTTCATCATTTTGTGACAAGTTCTGTGAAGGAAGTTGCCATTTTACATCACTTTTTTTCAGAATCAGGGAACATGATAACTTACAATTCATCACTTATATGCCATTTATTTGGTGGGTATCCTGACATCCTTCTTGGATACTTGTCACTTTGGTGATAAAATGTTTGCAAATATTTTAAAATTATTTTTGTGAATATGACCTTTGCATTTTATTGATGGATGAATCTGAGGAATCATCCTTGGGGACACTTCCAATCATGCACTAACTCTCTAATATATATATATAAAGTAGTCCACATCCAAAATCATTTCAGGATTTTAATCCAAGGTACAGGATTACTTAAGCAGGACTCAGTAGTACTTCAATCCTTCAGCTAAACATGTCATTTTTTCTAAAACTAGACTGTGGACAGACAAATGAGGAGGTTAGAGAAGGTTCTCAGAACATCTCCAAAGAGACAGAAGGAAAGGCCTTGTGAGATCCAGCAGCTTTAACTACTTTCCAGTCGGTGATGGAAAATAGCAGCCTTATCCACAATTTATATGTTTTATCACTGGCACCTGACACAGAGTCAGAATCTGACTCATTTTAGACCGCTGGGAGGGAGAGGGAAACAAAAAGAAAAGAGAAGTATCAAATGCATCCATCCTTCACTAAAGCTTCTCAGTTGGGTCAACCTACAAGAGTGTCCTGAGGACAAAGGGTGTGAGTTGATCCAAAAGCACAATCAGACTACAAAGGAGAGGAAGGAAAGATCTCATCCCCTTGTGCAAAGCTTGAAGTTTGGCTTGTAAATCCCAGGCTGTGGCCAAGGAAAGAAATAAAGACAGCTAGGACATACTCCTAAAAATGTTAATGAAGGTGGTAATACTCCAACGATCTTGCTTTTGCTAAGTGGTCGGCAAGAAGCTCGAAGCCCTACAGAAGCAAACAACATTGCATAAGAATACTCCTATATACAGTATAATCATGTAGCCTGAAAATCAGCACAGAAAGGTCTGTATGCAACAAAGTCACAACAGTCAGGATTTTGAGCAATCGGCTTTCAGAAAAGTAGCTCCTGACAGCAGGAGAGCACATGACAGAGCTGCCAATTCTTCTTCCCCCCCACTGCAGGTCATAGATTTGCAGAATCATCTCCTGGTCTGTGGAGAAATGCCCTTTGCTAGCCTGCCTTTCCTCATTTTCCTGTTCCCAGGAAAAAAAAAGAAAAAAAACCCAAAAAGCAGGCAATCAGAACATCTCCATTTTCTAGCAGCAGCCTGGTTAGCACCGAAAGCAAACACTGCTGCGCCTTCCAGTCCCGGCAGCGTTCGCCGATTTTCAAGAGCTATTCCTACAGACTTGCTGGACTGCCTTCCCCGGCCTGCGGGAGGGTAGCCCCCCAAAAACCCTGCCATCCCCTTCTAGTGTGTGGATAACCCTGCCTTGCTACCCATCCACTTTTAATTAAATGTGATTAAGCACAGGGAAGAATAACTAAGTACTTAGGGGAGTAAGGATGAGAGCGAAAAAGCAAGAACTAAATGCTATGTTAGAGGGAGAATAAAAGATATCTGGGGCCATTTTCTCCCCACGCCCCCCAGTTTCTTCCTCTCATATAGGAAAGAAAAGTAAGAATCACTGTAAATAAACATAAATATATGTACTTTTATATGCAAATGTGTCTAACTACAAATGAGTGTTTGCTCCTGGTTGCCGACAAGTACTCCTGACAGTCTGAGATACTGAAAGTGCAAGTCATCGAAGAAAAAGCTGTGTGGAGAGCAGCAGGGAAAATGCATTTGAAGAAAAGGGAAACTGCTTCAAGCCTACCTTCTTAAGAGACCAAGTTCCCCGGTCAAAACTGCAATAAGCAAGGCAAAATAAAACATTCCACACTGGGGTAAAGTGCAGGAAATGTAAGAATAGAAGACAGCAGGAGAGTATCTGTTCAGGAGACGGGGCATATGCAAAGGTGAGTAATGTCTAATTCCTTGGATCTGTTTCAAATGGCAGCATTCATGAAATCCAGAGGAGTGGAAATGGTGTTTGGCAAAACCAGCCTACTTAAAGGGGAACAAGTGCAGAGTCTATTTACATACGGGGCTGTTAGCAAACAAAAACTATGGTTAGTGTCAATTAGGGTTGTTGCAGGAGACGTTCCATTCACTCCAAAACAAGAAATAATGGCAAGAAGTGGATGGGAAGGCTGATGCTTTCCTTCCACAAAACTATTAACACTGCCTACAGTATTGCAGCCTACTTCACAGGGGGATCCCCTATATTTCCTGGAGACATCAAAAAGCAATACATACCTGTGCTGCGTCTAATATATGCTCCAGTCTGGAATCTTTATGCACTTTTAAGGATTATTATTTTTGCTGTATCAGTTAATTTTTCATCATGTTACTGAAAAATATTCAAGTACCTCTGAAAACCTATAGTCTATATTTGGGTAGTTGCCATTTCAATGAGATTTTTCTACAAAATAAAGATTTAAAGCTTATGTTAAAAATGAACTCTGTAACATAACTTGAAGCAAGTTGCAGCAAATGCTGTGCCATCATACCATCTGTGTTCAAGTACAGCTCTCAAGCTCTCCTCCTATTGCTTCCTAAAGTGGGAAATAATGATAAAAAATAAAAACAGATAAGACGAAGAAGCATTGTGTATTGGAATACATTATGAACCTGAACATTACAATGCTTGTTTCAAAAACGAACTCCTCTGTATCTGTATAACCCAACAGGGCATCACTGGGGAAGTAAAAAGGAAGGGTATATTCTTCTCCACATTTAAAGTAAGCAACAGCGATGTTCTCACCTGACACAGCCAGTAAATTCTGGTGAGCTTTGCTCTACCCAATATTGCCCACTTTGCTTTTTTTTAGCTCTCTTCACAAGCGTTCCAGCAATATTCCACAGGAATGTGAGTGAAATCATTAAACATGGAGTAAATGGAAGGCAATAGAACTGATGAAAAATAAAAAAAAAAATAGCCCACTGTTAAATCAATGTCTAAGATAACAGAAGTTGCTGAAGAAAATTTACACAGAGAAAAATGTACATTATGACAAACCCCAACGTACATAGGCCACAAGAAAGGGTAGTAAGAGATCCATAAACTAACGCTATAGGTAAAATGCCACCACAGAAAACACAACTGTTCTTTATATGATACAATTTTATGGGTAGATGAAAAAACGCCCTCTTCTTAAAAAGCCAGCTTTGTCATGCAGAGCTTAAAATAGTACCTTTCTGCTATTTAGTCACAACGCAGGATCCTTGTTTTGAAGATTTAGAAATAAAGCCTCCATTCTGGTCACTTTATCGCACTCTCAGGTTTACGGTCAGTTCATCACTGCAGGGCGGAAGGAAGACGGGGAACATGCCAAGAAGCTACCCCAGAAGCGCCTGGAAAAGACTGAAGGAGGCACGAGGCAGAAGGCAGCACATCTGCAGGAGAACCTGTTGACGCTGCTTTCCCTGGTACCGTACCAACCTGGTCCCAGCCAGCCACTTGTTAAGAAGACAAATACATTCATAACTTCTTCTCCACAGCTGGGATATGATAACCAACCCCATCCCAGAGCCTGAAGTTTTATGTGAGACCTGGCATTGAAAATGGATGGGGCAGCCTGATCACCGAAGCCTCCCGTAGGCACTGGAGCCTGGAGCAAGCCCCTGGAGGGGTAATCTCCCTCTCCCGCTGGAGATGCTCCAGTTCCGTGGCATTGCCAGATACAACTGAGTCTGGAAGAGAAAATCTCCCTAACCCCCTGTAGCCTACCTGAGCCTTTTCAAGAAACATATCGAGGTGCTGTCTCCATCCTATTATTCCCCATCTTACTTCTAATTCTGTGAGATAGTGCTGATCCCAGAGCACAGGAGAAAGCATACAAGAGGTCGGGACACCATGTACTTAAGACAGGGACTCAAGCTGGGGCATGCTGTTGAAAAAGGGGACATATGAATGCAGGCTTTGAACACCTTTGGGAAACCACTCATTTTTCAAAAAAAGCATTTCCAACAATAGCAATGTTTAGTATTTTAATACTCTTCCTACTCCTGTCAGCATGTTCTCATTGACATTTCGTGGTATTGGCCAAAACGCCCATTTGCCTTTCCAAGGGAGAGGCTTGCGAAAAGACCCCCCTGCATCTATAAAGCCCGGCTGTGCGTCCACCCTGCCAGCCTTGGGCAGGGTCCCTCAGGGTCCCCCGGCGACTGCCCGGGCTCCCTCCCCCGGTGCTGCTGCCCCGGCTCCCCGTGCCCTCCTCTTCTGGGTCTTTCCAACCCACCACCTCCCTCCTGCTCCTGGTCCAGAGTTAGACTCTGGCAGGCAGTTCAACGCCTTGCCCAGCACACGCAGGCCGACGTGCACTGGGACAGTCCCGGTCCCCTCGGAACCCCACCAGCCTGCCCTCCGTCACAGGCACCCCACGTTGCGGCCCTGCCACAGGGGCGAGCTTGGCCGGGGTGGGGGGGCAATTGGAAAACTCGGCCCCCGTGGAAAACACAAAGCCAGGAGAGGTCGCTCGGGGAGGGTGGTGCGTGGGGGGGCAGGGGTGACATTCATACACAACCCACGGCCACATGAGGTGGTGGTACCGCGCCCCCCCCCCCCCTCCGTTTCTACGCGGCGCCCTGTGGTGCTGCAGGCCTGGGGACGGCTCCGCCACCGCCGATCTCCGCAGCCGACCAGCGGCGAAGGCAGGGGAGGGTGCAGGGGGCTCCCCGCCGGGCCGGGCCGGGCCGGGCGAGGCGGCTGGCGCAGTGCCACCGGCCAGGGCTGAGGGAGCGGCACCCCGCCCCGGTCTGGCCCGACCCCGTGGCAGCCCCGCAGCGCGGAGGAGCCCCCCGCCCCCGATGCGCTCGGCTCCTCAGTCGGACGGAGGGGAGAGGGGCGCGGGGGAAAGGGGAAGCGCGCGCCCGCGGGCGGGGCCGCCGGTTCTAGGCGTATCCCGCCGGCCCGCGCGCCGCCGGCGCCCGCGGCTGTTGGCGAGGCCTCCGCCCTGTGGCGCGCCGGGGGAGGCGCGGGCTCGTGCTCGCGCCCTTCGCCGTTGCCATGGCCCCGCTTGACGTCACGGGCGGTGCGCTGCCCGTGCGTTGCGGCGCGGTGATTGGCGGAGACGCCGTGTGTGGCGCTGGGAGAGAGGCTGCAGCGCAGCGAGCCGCGAGACAGGCACAGTCCGCGCCGGCCGACCGCCCCGAGACACCCGCCGCCGCGCTCCCGCCGCGCACAGGTAACGGGGCCTGCCGCGCCGCCCCGCCTCCGGCCGCCGCGCCGGGCGGGCGGCCGCGCCGGGACCCTGCCCCCCGCCCCCGGGGGCTTGGGGGGTGGAGGGGCCACACTGAGCGAGGCGGCCGGCGGGCAGCGCCGAGCCCTCCCTATCCCACTCCGGCCTCGCCGGCGGCGGTAGGGCGGCTCCGCGGGGAGGGAGCGGGGCGGCGGGAGCCACCTGCCCCGTGGGGGCCGCTGCGGAGGGCGACGGGGGCCGCGCAGGTGAGGCCGCGGTGCCCCTCCCCGCCGGCGCGGAGCGAGGGGGGAGGGGTAGAGCCGCCGGGGGGCGGCGGGGTGGGGCGGGGGGGCGGCAGGTGAGGGCCCCGCCCGTGGCGCGGCGAGCGGGGGCGACCCCGCGCCCGTGGGCGCCTGAGGGGGTAGGGGGAGCCGCCTCCGCCGGGCGGGGGCCGGGCGCGGGCGGCCGCCGCTGGGTGTGGTCTCCCGCCGGGAGCGCTGCCCGGGCGCGGAAGAGCCGCAGCGGCTGCCCCTCCGCCCAGCCCACCCTGCCCCCCCTCCCAGCCCCGGCTGAGGGGTCGGAGCGGTAGCGGCGGCTTCCCCGGGACGGGGACCGGGGCGGGGGGGCTCTTCCTCTCCCGCCGCCCGCTTTCCCCCGCCCCCGTTCACCGGGGCTGGGCCCGCAGGCTTTCCCTCGTCCGGCCGCTGCCGGGGCGGGGACGCGGCATCCTCCTCCTCTGCCGGCGGCGGCGCTGGGCGGAGGTGAGCGGGATTAGCGCGCGCTGAAGGGGGCTGGGCTGCGGCGCCCGTCCGCCATGACAAAGGCGGCCGGCGAAGCGCTCGGTGTGGCGGCGGCGGCGGGCGGATGCGGCGGCCGCAGGGCGGGGAGAGGCGGCCCGCAGCGCGCCCCCTGCCCCTGGGGGGCCGCGCCGCCCGCTCCTCCCCCGCCCCGCTCCATTTTCTGCTGTCACCGTGCGCGCGGGGCCGTGGCGCGCCGCGCCCAGCCCTCGCCGCGCCTGGGCAGGATGCCGCCGGAGCTGCCTGCGGGCGGCCCGGTGGCCCGCTAGACCGGCGTCGGGGCCGCCTTTTTAACCACGCTCGTCCTGATCGCGCCGGGTGGTAAATAACCGTGGCCAAAACCTTGATGTAAAATGGCTCCTTTAACCCCACTGTTTGCCGTGCGGTCAGATTCTCAACGCGCGTTTGCAAACGCTGCGGAACAGTTTGTGCCCCGATGTTGGGGGTAGGAGCTACTAAAACTTTCCCTTTCAGGTGACTGGAATGCTAAAACGGGCTTACTTTTCTCCGAAATGGAAGATAGTGCTGCTATTGTTTGTGGTAACTTCATGTAAAATGACAAAAAGGTTAATGGTTAAAGATAAAGGCCCTGGATTGTTTTGTATGGAACATATAGAAACACATAAAGCATATATGACCAAAATTGGTTCTGGCTTTAATAATCGAGTCAAACTTTAAAGGATAGTTTATCCCAAAGAACATCACCAGGGCCTTATGATGATTGAGTCAAGATATATAAACGGATGAGGGGTGAGGGAGGAGTATTCTTTCCTGATATAAAAAAAAAAAAAAAGAGCCCAATATCTCTGCTCAGCAGAACTTGATTTTTTTTTTTTTTTTTTTAAAGCACTGATAAGATGTAGGTTATGAAGCATCTCAGCCAGGTCCTGCTATTTCAAATAGTGATGTTGAAGTAATATTTTTAAATAGTAAAATTTCATTTTGTCTCTGAATGCATAGCCTCTCAGGATGAGCAGCAGCACCTGGCTCAGAATGTCTTCCGTATCCCATTTTGGGAAAGGAGGTTAACATTACTGAAAGGTGTCCACCTTGTAAGTTAGATACTAGGTGGATTATGACTCTTTAACATCCAGTGTGGGATTTGATTTGCAGATCCCTATGCCAAGTCTTCCTGCATGTAAGAGTCTGTTAAGACTTTGCCTGGTACTCTTTGTCTAGCTTTGTCAATTTTGTTATATTGATAATTGGATGCAGTTGATGCTGCAGGTTGAATGTAGTCTTACGAGAGCAGTGGCAAAGAACTAGGATCACTTATTTGCATCAGGTCAGAATGATTTGCTTTCAGTTCACCTTTGGATGCTCTTGTGTGCATTTATTAAAATAAGAAGATACTTTTAAGAGGTAACAATTTTTCAGGAGAAAGCTGTGACTTTAACTCTTCAAATCCACATATCCATGTGTTTGAGCATTGAGTGCTTGTACGCCTTGTGTTCTGGATTTCAGTTGTACCTCTTACAGTTCCAAAGTACTTAGAGAACGGTTGCTCTGCATATAAAGTTAAAACACCTTTATCCTTGATCAATGTCTGAATAATGCCTCACTATTTTTCCTCTTTAGAAATATCAGCATGGATAAAAATGAGCTGGTGCAGAAGGCCAAACTGGCTGAGCAGGCTGAAAGATATGATGACATGGCAAGTTGCATGAAGTCTGTGACTGAGCAAGGAGCTGAGTTGTCCAACGAAGAGAGGAATCTTCTCTCTGTTGCCTATAAAAATGTTGTAGGAGCCCGTAGGTCATCTTGGAGAGTCGTCTCAAGTATTGAACAAAAGACGGAAGGCGCTGAGAAAAAACAGCAGATGGCTCGAGAATACAGAGAGAAAATTGAGACTGAGCTAAGAGACATCTGCAATGATGTGCTGGTGAGAAATAATGAAACTGTTGATCCATTTTTACTTAGAGTTGCAGGGTAAATGGTGCTGGGCCCATAGGGACTACTTCTAGCCTGCCGGTAAAGCTGTGGTCTCCTATGCTGTTTCTGAAGGACAAGGTTTAAAAAAAACCTCTGACTCTTCTTTCCTTCTAGTGTATTGACTATTGATATACAAGTCATCATAGTTACATGCTAGAGAATTTGGAGACACGTTGAAACATTATTGTATATAAAGTAATAGGTATGGAAAGTCAATGTATTTCTTTGAGACTGAACTAGATACAGGTTTAGTTTGGGGTTTTCTCCTCTGCCCTTCCCCCCCTCAGTGCAGTATTTGTATCCTGGATCGCTTTGATTTCTGCAACTTTAATATGCTGCTGTAGTTGTAAGAGGTAGTTCTTACTCTACGGAAATTGTGCCCCTCCCTGGGTAAGATGATGTAATGTTAGTTATGACTCAGCCATGCAGAAAACTGTCTGCAGGAAGAGGCAGTAGAAATGCTGTGATACCCTCTTAAACTTAAATTTCTTAGTAGCAGACTAAAAGGGTGTTCAAATTAGATGTTTTCTGTGGCTTGTAGTTATGATAAAATGTGCAAGTATCTGGCAAATGACCCTATCTTTTTGTTAGGAGACTGGTTTGTGAAATCTGATCCTCTTCCAAATGCATACTCCAGATTATCAGGTTTTTTCAACTGCATACACCTGTGGTGCTTCAGAGAGCACATGGTTAACGGATGGCCTGATCTGTGACCACTTGTGAGGTAGATGTTACTCTCAGTAATAGAATTGTCCCCTGGACTGTGGACCCTGCTGGTGTGTCATCCCATATGTGACGAGGGATGCTGTACCTGGGAGGTGACAGAATAACATGTGATATGAGGGAGGTGTTACAATAGCCGAATATGTGCTTGAAGATCTGATGTCAAACAAAAGTTAAGATCAACGAGCAAGTAACGTAAATTTTGCTTGCTGTGTAAAGGTAACTAAATGACATGGGGTGGTGATCGCTTCTAGAAGACTGGTTCTCCAAGGGTGTGCAAGAATTGGCATGGCTAACTCTCAGTCTTGGCTTCCAGTTTAGGCTGGCTTCCATGGTTATTGTAACACACCCAGTTTTGTATGTTTTGTTATCTTGTTTAAGGATAGCTCTTAAACTTCCACTATGAAAATGGAAATGCCAAACTTACACAGAGGAAAGAACGTATTTACTAGTTCTTGTGTTGTTAAGTGGTGGGTTACCGATTTAAGCCAGGGAAATAGGATCCAAATCTGGTGTTCTAATTTCTTGATGTTTCTTTTTTGAATTTATTTTATTAACGGGAAAGTCCTCGGTGGGGGGGATGTTTTCAGTTCAGAGTGATCTGAAATTCTCTTGTAAACTACGTTTGGGTTTAGGAAATCATTTTAATTAAGTCATTTGGCTTAGAAACCCCCTTTTAGAAGAACTTAGTGCTTGCAATTATCTTTCTTATAATGGAAACCAGGTTGAGGTGAAACTAGCTTTTATTGTGCATGCTAAATACAAAAACTAAAACAAAAACCAGCTTTTGAATTTGCTGCAGCAGCTAAAGTATCTGGGAGGGGTGGGGAATCTTGTTAGATCTTCTGAGTCTCAAAATTGTCTCGGATTTCTCTGTGTTTAACGAGAGATACATACATTATTCAAAGAAACTAATATTCTTTGACATGTTACTACTTTTAGGAAGCTAATGTCTTACTAATCTCCAGTGTTGCCAGTCCAGTTTTTCTTAATAGACTAAGTAAAAATTGCTGTCCAGAAGAAACAACGCCTTAGGCAGTGATTAGCAGTAACAAAACCACTTTTTTAGACTCAGGTTTAAAAGGAAAAAATGAAACCTTTTTTTTTATTATTCAAGGGATAGGATTTAAAAATGCCTTCAAATGGCATGCACTAGATTTGACATTGCTAATTGCATTGAAGAATTATATTTTAAAACATATTCTTGTTTTCTTTGTTGGAATATCCTGTTCACATACATTCTTACTCACCTAGAAACATCACTGACCATATTGCTTTATTTGACATCCACTTTGCTTTAACAGAGGGAAAAAAAAAAAAGAATTGTGGTAACATCTTTAGTTGTTTTTTATGAACAGGAGTCTGCACAATGCTACATGCAAACACAGAACTAGGTTTGGGTGTGTGTTTGGTTTTTGGTGTGTTTTTTGTTTTGTTTTTTTTTTGGAAGATCCTCTAGCTTTTATACAGCATAATCTAGTCTCTGACTGTTCACAGAAGTGAAAACCAAGGCTTACCAAGTCTTGATTGGTGTGAAGTATGCCGTTAGCAAGACCTGAAGTGTTAACAAACTTTCAAATCTTTCAAGTCACGAGCTTTATCAATTACAGTACAAAAACAGCTCAGAAGCTTTTGTGTCTTTTATTAAGACTCTGAATCTGTTTGAGCTGTTGTTGTGTCTTCAATTGCTTGCTAGGCTCTTAAGTAATATTTAATACCCTGGGGTGTTACATCACAGCTGAGTGTGGAAGTGGCTGGTGTCCTAACTTCAGTGTTGAAGGGAGGAAACCAATTAAGAGAATGTGTTTGTGACTAGCAGAATGTAGCCAAAGCTGGCTCCTCTGCAGCTTCTCGCTCCCTTCCCTCATTTGTTGGAATCAAATTACTAGTGGATTGGAAGAAATAGCTCCTCTAATCCAGTAGATGCGGAGTATACTAAACTGTGCCCGAGTTCTGTTCCCAGCTCTTCCACTAACATAGAGTGAATAAGAGCAATTAATGCTGGACTTTTTTTTTCTTGTTTCATAGCTATTAAACTCAGTGATAAATATTTTAGTGGTTATGGGGTCAGGTCTGACGGTTTCTTCTTTACACTGACCTTGCACAAAGAAAAGCCAGCTTCTACATCCTTGCCACTTCCTAAATCTTCCCTCACTTGAACCTGCTCTACAGCTCTGCAAACAGCTGAACTTGTCCTCTTGTTTGCTGCAGCCTCAGAGTGCTGCTGCACAAGAGAGACACCTAAAATCTCTTGGTCCAGCACCAATTCTGACAGATATACATTGGACTGTATTCAGGTGTAGTATAACTGACTCTAATTTGGAGTTGGTCTGGTAGTGCTGATGCACTGCAAATAATTGTGACACATTGTGGATAGTACAAGCTCCTTGCACTAGAACAATAAAGACTGAATTTCCAAATTCTTCAAGGATAATACAGTGTGTGTGAGGAAGGAAGTACATTGCTATACTCGAGCATCTTAAATGTACTTGACTATAATAGAAAATTTCCAGCCTCATAAATTTCATATTGATACAGGAAATTAAGCTTTTTGTTAAGTACTTATCTTCATGTTAGCTAAGTGTGTGCTTCACATCCGGTTTCACTTTCTATAGTAGAAGGGAGAGTCTGTCTAAAATACTAGTATAACGATCTTTTATTTGTAATTTCCATAATAAATATTGTTGTTAATTGAACACGTGTGGATTTTCTTCAAAATGCTTTTTGCTGTTAATGGGAAACAGAGCTGTAACTGAAGTGGTTCAAATTAAATCTGTAGTAAGATGAATTTTTCAGCTAATGAGGATTCTGAAGTACAGAGAAGCATGTATGGAGAGATCTTTGAATAGCTAACATCTGATTCTGCTTGTGTGTTAGAAGTTCTCAGGAGCTCTAAACTACCAGTAGCTTTCAGGCAGTCTCTGTCATGAGCTAAATGTAAGCTAGTCATTTAAAACATGACCTGGCTATCTTTGCTTTAATATGAGTGTAATTCTAGACAGTTACACTCTCTTCCCTAGGCTGGCACATGCAGCAGCTAGTCCCCTGCATGTCCTCCCAAGTGTACTGTGTATGACCCTTCCCATGTTTTTCGCTCGTGCCTAGTCTTCTGGGTGATGTCTCTCCCTCTCCCAAACTCCCCCACAAGTCGTACCTTGAGTAAATCTCTTTGCTTGCAGTGCCCAAGCACTCTTGTTTCACTGTTTCTTTTCCCTGTTGGTTGTTGCCCTTAAAGGTCTAGAGAGCTTCCTGAAGCCTTGGCTGCCCTTTAGCATTCTGGAGTTACTGTTGCACATAGGTGCTACACAGCACTTTTTCCTTACTCCCTCCCTGCCAGAAAAGCTGCAGGTTAATGGTGCTGTTCAATAAGATGAATTGTTTGCTATCTTCGCCATGTTATTTCTTCCTAACCATGCTCAGAAACGTAAAATGGTACTCCATGTATGCTTACACTATTTAGATTTCTTTGCACTTGTTATGGATGCTTCACTTTTTAGAAGTGGTAATTGGAATGAGAACAGAAGGTGCAGTTAAATCTCAACTAAGTGACTTTGAGTTTGTGATTCTTTCATGGGTATGTTGTTTGGGGGGTGGGGGGGTAGGAGAAGGTGTAGTAATCTGTCATGGGGCTGCAGTTCTCTGGGGGGAACAGAGCGTAATTCCATTCAGAATGCATCTAAATGGCTTTTTAAAGAACATACCATAGAATCAATGCCTATTGCTATTGTACTCAAATTGTTGTGGGACTATTTTCTAGTTGCCTGCAAACATGTAATGGGTTACTATGTTAACATGTAAAAAACTTGTTTCTGCACTAATTCTTAATGACAGGATTAGGAAGTTTAGTCCTCTCCTGTAGGAAGCCACATGCTTTTTGATGTGTACATTTATGAGAGTTTTGTGTGTGTGTTTTTTAAGTCAACCACTGTGTGCTGAATGTGTCCTCGTGACGGTCAAAGAGCACAGCTAACCTATGAGTGGGGCTAACAAGCAGATGAGTAGATTGCTTATGAGCTCAAGTGACTGACTATACCATACAACCTTCAATGCCATTAAATACCTGATAGTAACCAAAAATTCAGTGTTCTGACTGAAAGTTGCTACCTTTTAGTTTGTGACTCTTTCAGTCTTGCTTAACTTTCTATTTTTGACTGCACTTTGTTTCTGTCTTTGAGATCTGTGTCCTTTATTTGATATTTTTGGAAAAGAAGGGGAGGCATTTGTAGAAACTTCTATTTGCAGAATGTCAATCACAGCAGCAGAGTGGTTGATTTGTTGAAATCTAGGAGTGAATAATTTAGGTTGGAAGGGAGGTCATTTAGTTCAACTCTGCTCAGAACAGAACCAGTTAGATCACGTTGCTCAAGGCCTTGTTAGTCAAATTTTTAATATCTTCAACAATGGAGATTCCACAACCTCTCTGTCCAGCCTGTCATGATATTTGGTCATATTTATGGTTAAAAGGGAAAAAAAAAATTCAAAAGTCCTTGTATGTAATCAGAATTTCTCATGTTCCAATTTGCCTGCTGCCTCTCATGATTTCACTGTGGACCTCCAGAGCCTGATGAGTCTGGCTTCATCTCCTCTAGGCAGCTGTACACAGCACTAAGATCTGTTGGTCTTCTCCAGGCTGAAGAAACCCATCTCTCTCAGCCTTGCCTTGTACATTGTGTGCTCCAGCCCTGTAATCATGCTGGTGGCCTCCACTGGACTCGCTTCAGTATATCCATGTCTCTTGTACTGTGGAGCCCAAACCTGGACATAGAATTCCAGATGTCATCTCAAGTTGTTAAAATTTGTATTAAAAGGTGGTAAATTGGTCACGTGCTAGTGGTGTATGTGAAAATATGCAAGTACCTCTGGTTCACTAATGCTGCTCTGAGTGAACTTTTATGTATTGCAGAGTGAAATGTAGCCATGGTTTACTAACTTCCCAGGGTGGTTATAATTTAAGCTTTTGATTAACTCTCCAAGTCTAGTTTTTTCAGTTAGGGTTTGGCTGGTATAATTGCTCACATATATTGAAGGTAGGAGGCTGAGGCAATTTGCATCAACCTCATGATTTAGTTTTGTTAATACTTTAATCGCTTCCCTGGTTGTAGCTATACCTCTTCAGGTTGGGGTTTTTTTTGGCTGTTGGGTTTTTAGTTTTTCCTTTTTTCTTGCAGTGAAAGCACTGCCTAAACTAGAGCAATTTCCTTTATTTTTTTTTTAAGCAAATGGTCTTTTTTTTTTTTAAGTAAACTGTTGAAAAACTGTTGAATCTTAGAGAATTAAAACATCATTAATGGATCAGCTCAAATATGAGATGACTTGTGTTGGCTTTTATTTATTCTATGTTGTTTGTTTAATTCTTTGTAAATGAATGAAACTTCACTTCATGTTCGAAGGGATTTTAGATTCCTGCACATATAAGTAATTTACTGATGGTTGGGCTGTATAAGCAAAGGTGAGCTAGTACTTATTAATCTTAGCAAGAAGTGCATCCATAATGTTGATACATGTGCTTAAAGCACGTATTTATCATAAAATCAACTAAGGTACCCTGCATAAATGCAAAAAAATATTTAAATATGCAGTTACCTCTGATCCTTATGTTAGCTATGTGCACACACATGTATGTATATACAAATATACATCTATCTATATGTATAGATACGTGTATATAAATATGCTTGCATTTATTGGATCCATCAATAAAGATCAAATCTTTACTATAACCAATAGTTTATTGTATTAATTTCACTTGGCATTAATGTTTAATGATGCTTTGATTAAAAAAAAAAAACCCAACACAAAACCAACCAAACGAATGTACCTGGATGCTTTTGAACAGTATAAGTACCAAGTAACAACTTGCTTTATTTGACAGGAACCTTCAGTGTTCAAGTACATTATGCACTTATTGCTAATATGCAGTTCTAAGCTGCAAAACAAAGTAAGTTGATCAGTTTAGTCACCTATGACAGATACTCTTCTTCCGTGCTGTTAAAGCAAGAACTTCATTGCATGTACTTGTAATATTGTGAAGCTGCCGAGTGTGTTTGTTTCACTGGTTCGTTACTTAGAATGCTAAGAGTAAAAACGCTGCATTGTTAAGATACCAGCTTTTACTGTGCCTGTTGAAAGCGCTAAGTGGTAGAAATACAAAATTTATAATATGAGCAGAGTTAGTGCGTTATCTCTGTACATCTATATAAACAGATGCCACACTATCTCTGGTTTTATCTAGAAACTTCTGTCTTGTTACCATGCACTTGACAGAAGTGTTTCTGAAACAGCTTCTCAAACTCTTTACTTGTTCTTTGCTGTAGGCAAAGGCTCCTGGCTCTGAATGTGAAATTAATTGTCCATTCAGGCAGTGGTTGACTACCATTTTGAAATAGTTTGGGAAAGCTTGTGCTATTAAAGCTGATAGAAGAGCATTAAGATTGTGATTATTTCTTTAACTTGTTTTTTTTTTTTTACTAAATGTCAGCTCTTGCCTAGTTGCTTATTTTTCTTGAAGTCTGACAGAAGATTGGCAATGCCTCTTCTAATGAGAAGGAATAATAAGTGGTGCTGCTGCTGACATGAACAGTAAATTCTTAATTTTTTTGATCAGATTTAATGCAGCTCAAATGAGGTAGGGAGCAGTTGTGGCTTGTCTGTGTTTTCTTCTGGACGTTGTTACCCTTTGATTTTGCAGGTAACAAAATATTTAACAATAGGAATCTGATCTCTGACTGATCAGATTTGCCTAGTGCAGAGTAGGCTTACATTGCTAAAATGACATTTTTGCTAATAAAATACTTTCATTAACATTGTATGCTATAATGAGCTCCTAACAAATACATAGTCTACTTTAGGAGGTTTCAGATCTGCTTGGAGTGCAAGCTGCTAAAGATAAATTGTTCCTACTTTTGTTTCTTATCAAGGATAAAAAGCATTACATCATGTTTATGGGGGATTTTAGTAGCATTTCTTCAGAGACCAAAACTGTAGAGTCTTAAGACAGCCAGAACATGATCTGGTTCAGAGTAAAGCCACAATAGCTATCGCTTAAGACCTACCTGTCTAGCAGAAATTCTCATCCAACTCAATTGGTTTCAGTTTTGTATTATTTCAGACTTCTCAGAAGATGTTCTGTTTCTTCAGAAAATAATAATTGATGCATTTGACACCATTCTGTTTTGTTGCAAGTCCCCAATATTCAAGAAATGAATTAATGAGGTGATGCAAAAAGAAAAAAAAAGTAAAAATTGCATATTGGCTTTGATCCTCAGGGGAAACAGTTTTGTGTGATAATGTCTATTGCAATGCCTCAAAAAAATTAAATACTTTCATCCTAATTATTTTTCTATTAAATATCTTAATTAGCTGCTGCCTTTCATATGAGTACTCTGAGATGGTTACTAAACTGGAGAGGTATTTTTGCCTGTACATCAGAAATTGGTTCCTTCACTGTTACGTGTTGTTGAGCATACTTTCGTAAAAACCTGTAATGATTAGCATGAAGGACTTAAAGTCTTTTGAGGGGTGACCTCATCGCAGTCTACAACTTTGTCACAGGGCAGGGGGGGCAGCGGAGGAGGAGGTGCTGATCTCCTCTCTCTGGTGACCAGCCATAGGACACGAGGAAGTGGAATGAAGCTGCACCAGGGGAGGTTCAGATGGGACACTGGGAAAAGGTTCTTCATTGGCTGGGAAGTGGTCACAGCACCAAGCCTGTCAGAATTGAAGGAGCCTCTGGATGACGCTTTCGAACATATGGTTTAGTTTTAGGTAGTCCCACAAGGAGCAGGGAGTTGGATTCACTGATCCTTATGGGTGTGTCCCTTACAATTCGAGATATTCTATGATTCATAGAATAATCTCAAAGATTGTATCCTGATATTAAGCACACTTGCTTCCCTTGCCATAAATGCATATTGGAAAGCGAAGTGGTAGAAGGAACAAGGTAGTGAGGGGCATGATACTCTAAGTTGGGGAGGATAGATCTGCAAGGAGAGCTATGTATATGGCTGCGAAAGTGTGGAATGAGATGTTGCTCCTCATTGCCTCACCTCCCATCCTCTTCTGTTTATGCAGACCAATGGTGTGTCCGTCTGTATGCGCCATATCTTCCCTCTAAGCACCTTGTAGGTGTTTTAGTGCATATATGTACTTCTTACTGACTTAGTTCTATCCCCCAGCATTATGTGTCAGCATGAAGATGATTTTTCTGGGTGTCATACTTTTCTCCCATGTTTTCCTCCACCTGCCCATATGTGATGCTGCTTTTGTTCTCTTTTCTAAAGAAACACATTTAGACTGTTCTAGTAGCATTTTTTTAATAAGCTAAAATTTCTTGCCATTCTTTTTGTTATGCAGGATTCCCTTTTCTGCATTAGTCCTTTAGTTAATTTTTTTTTTCAGTTACGCTCGCATTACTTAGGCCTCGTTTCCTCCATTTTTTTCCCTTTCTAGATCTTCACCAGATGGATGACAGCAAAGCTGCTAACCAAGTGTACCTCTTCTCTGCTCTTATCAATCCCTGGTGTCCCTATGCGTGACACATTTCCCACTGTTGCATGAACTCCACAATCGAATGCCTCCCTGCCCCCTGAGGTTCTTTGTCCCAAATACTGAATTTCTCCCCTACTCAGGCTCATCATTCTCACCTCGTCTCTTCCAGCCAGGCTTTTCTTCTCACCTTTTTCAAACTTCTGCTACTGTCTGTTTGTGTGGGCAGCCAATTTGATGGTAAGAGAGAATAACTGGTGCTGAGAACAGGCAGCAGGCTTGTCTCCTTCTTCAGCAGATGTTTTACCACAGAGGTCTCCAGTGCCACAGCAGCCGCTAGTATTTGACAGATTTTCTTGTATTCCTGTTCTAGTGAGCAAATGAGTATGTATAAATCTGTAGCTAACTAAACAAGAGGCTTTGCTTTTGGCCAGAGTAGAAGGCTGACAGCAGAACAGTCCTTTTGGTTTTCCCTGAAGAGGGTTGGAGGTCACCCATGAGGCAGCAGTTGCAGAGCCCTGATCCTGAGCTCTGGGTAGAACTGTAATCAGAAGCAGCATAATGAGCCTGTCTCTAAAAAGTCTCGGTTTGGGAAGGGATTATCTAAAAATATTCCCCTTAAAAATACAAATATTTGTCATTTTCCTCCAACAATTCAGAGAGATATGTGTAAATAAAATTTCTATTGGCCACAAATGATTTGGTTAAACCCTTTGTAGTGTGTGTGCCAAGCTGTGCAGTGCAGCTAATTGCACATGTTGTTTTATAGTCCGAGTAACTTTCCTAACTCTGGTGCTGAGGAAGAAAACACATGCATGGAAAATCACATGCTAGGTTTTTATGGGAATGATAGGTGTCTTGAATTTGTCCAACATAGGTGGCCTACTTTAATAACTTTGTCATCAAAGTAGAAACTTGTAAAAGAGCAGCTTAACAAAAGTGTGCCGCAGTGATCTGAATCAGTATTTTTGAATGCCTACCCAAGGACACCTGATATTTTATAGGTGTAATTCTTTAAAATACTCTTGCTCAGCTGTGCAGGTAGTCAGAAAACAGCAAGAAAACGTTGTAACGGTGGTCTGGATAGTATTGTGTCTCCTGCCTCAAAGGAAGGGTTGTTGCCCTAGGAGCACAGGAACACACGGGGAGCTTGGTACTCTCTGGGTTGCAGTTGGTAAGTGTATCTTGATGCAGCTGGAAAGCTGAATCTCAAGATTTGATAGACTGTAATTTTATTGCTTGTTCTAACACAGTGCTTCAGCTGGATGTCCCTTTTCTTAACACGCATCACATCTTTCTTATTTTTCCTTCCTTCCCTGCTCATCATCTTCCTTTGTAAAGTAAATAGCTACCTGGATGGTGTGCAAGTGCAGTGGGGGCTTTTGATTCATGTTTGGAAATGGTACTGAAACTCTTCAAATAATCTGAAATTATCTGATAGTCATCTAAAAGAAATACCTACTTGAGTACCAGTGCTTTTATCAACTAAACTTTTTTTTAATGAAACTGGGAAGTAGCTTTACGACAAAAGTAACACCGTCTTATGTGCAGGTAGTCAAGTATCTCCAGCTCCTCCTTCATAGTGTATTGTGGGTATTAAGGTTATGTTGACCTAAGGAGAGTTTGGACAAGTGTGAGGAATGTGTGTGAGGGATGTGTGTGGGAAACCTGTTGAAGGTTACTACATTCAGGGAAACCACATCTGGCTCAGGAAGTCCCGAGGTATTGATGGAAGCTAACAGAGACATGCTATTTTCTTACTTGCTTTATTTTTCTAATGGCATCCCCTTTTGGGCAGTGTTGCATGTAGGTTAGTACACAGAAGAATCCTGTCAGCCAGTACAGAATCACAGAATTCAATCTCTCCTGTGTTCTTGTAATGTCTTGGAGAAAGATAGTGGCATGCTCCTTACATGATGAAAATGTTAAGCCATTGTCAGTTAGTGTGAAATGTCAAAGAAGTAGGTTTTCAGGCTGAACTTAAGAGATGTTTCTTTCATGTCTTCCACGAATTTAAAAAACGATGAGTTCTTCCATGTATTCTTCATCCATATGCCATACACCACACATAGATGACAAGTGAGTTAACGTTCAGCTAATACTCCTGTGTAATTTATCTTCAAAACTAGAAATAATGTCATAACTATGTCAGGTGACTTTCAATACTGCATGAAAACAGAAGGCCTGCCTTGTTAGCTCTGAGCAAAACTGATACACTGATAAACACTGGCTAATTTAAACAGTATTATCTTGGATTTTTGCCATTCTGCAGCTTAGTACTTTTGTGCAAGAGCAATATCTTTTTGTTTCTCCAATAGTTGAGAGTTTTTACTCAACAATGTACCTTAATAATTAATTTTTGCTATTTAAAAACAAAGTTCCTTGATCTCAGTACTTTAACTGCTCATTTACAATAATCTGGTGACTTTAACCTTATGACCTGTTTGTCAGGTGGGAAGTATCTTAAATAGAAAATTGAGCTGTTGATGCAATCCTCCAGTGCATTAATAATTATCTAAAGTTCCCAGGCAATAACATGTACTGAGACCAAGCCTTTAATAAAGGGAAATATGCACAGAAATATAAGCAACAAGGCAATACTGAGGCATTGATTTTAATGCTCTTTATGATGAATTTGGGAACATCTTTTGGGCCACATAAGTCATTTGGCAAATATGTAAGGACATGGTTTTAAAAGAAGGGTAGTTTTAAGCTTCAAGTGTCAGGAAAGGACTGTTCAAGTCTTTATGGGTTGGCTTCCTGTCTCCAACTGAAGGTCTTGCCACAACTTGACAAACTGAAGCATGGCAACTTGCAGTAAGAAGCAGGCAGACTTTTTGTAGAGGGTTGGGTGTTGGTTTTTGTTACAGAGATTTACTACTTCTTGTCCTTCCTTCACACTCCTAACTGAGTCTGATAACTCTTACCTTTCAGGCTTTATGTTGCAAAACTACATGAACAAGTCTGTAGAGCCTTTCATCAAAATAGGGTCAAAACACATTGTGCTTAATGTTGCCATCAGACTGTGTCCTGCTCTGGCAAAAGAACGTGTAAGAATGAAGAAAGTGGATCTCTTAACCAGTTTAGTGTTTAAAATAAGACAGGATTGAAGTTTGCCAGTAGAATAATAAAGCTGCGTGGAGGCAGCCTCTGTTACGTCTTTGGAGACAAAGACTTTTCTCTGGTGTGTACTTGCTGGGGGTGGGGGAACGTACCAAATTTATGAGATTTTTTTTTATCTATGGTATGTGTGAGCAGAGCTGACATCTCTTGAGTTGGAATGTGCTGTCTGTCCCAGTCCAGAGTACCAGAAGGCTGTTAACTTAGTTGTAATCACAGTTGCAGATGTGAGGTGTTGAAGCCTGATCTTTTAATGGCCAGCATACTAGTAAGAGTTGATATTCAAATTTAGTACATGCGTTTCTTTTTTTTTTTTAAATTAACAATTTTCCATTAAGTCTTTCTGGAAAGACTGTGTATGACTTTGCTATGAAAAGTATTAGAAGCACTTATACAAGCTGTTACAGGTTTTGGCTGAAAAGTGCTCTGAAGATGCTGCTGCATCTGCCTGATTGACTACAGTGCTATGGTTTGTTTCACAGCAGTTAGATTCTTGCCGTCAAATTAAAAGCTCTGACAATTACAGCTGAGTAGTTGTGGGGTTTGGGAGGCAGGGAGTGGTGTTTTGGTTTTGTGTAAAAAGCTGTTCCTACCAGATTCCGATTGAGACACTGTAATTAACTGCCTGTAGAATTGTAGTTAGTGCATATTAGTATATATGAAAAATGGATGGCAATTTAGCATGATAGCAGGAATGTGTTGACGGTTGGACTTGATGATCTTAAAGGTCTTTTCCAACCTTTATGATTCTATGATAATGTCATGAACACACATGAAGGCTTAGCGCTACGTACCAGGTAGCTATAATATACCCATGCTGTAGGGACTTCAGTTGTCAGGGTGTTCTATGCATTGCAGTGATGCCGATCACCTAACAAAGTTAGTAATTACATATCAGCTCATTGGTCCAGTCCTGAATTAGCTGTTAGCACTTCAGGGGCCCATATGATAATCAGCTCTATACTGATAACGACTGTCATATCAACTGGTAAAGGAGAGGGAAGGTAGGACTATATCAGTGGTACTATCAAAACAGTCCTTATTTCTGTTTCTTCTGCTTTAGACAAACAGAACCCACCAATAGGACTTAAATATCAAGATATTCCTCCTTGTTGAAAAAACAGAGAAGCCTTGCAGTTAAAGCTATTTAAAAAAACCAACAACAAAACCCACAGTATTCCCCATGACCAGATAACAAAGTGTTAGATTGGTTATGCCTTTCATTATGCCTAACATTTTATCTTATTTTCTGTAACTGAACTCTAAAAGGTCAGTAGTTTTACTGGTTTCCTTTGTATGGCTTTCTGTAGCCATACCAGCTCCATGCAGATTGTGGCTTTCACAGACACTCGCTAGGATAAACCAGTGTACTCTGAATCTTCAGGCTAACTTTAAAGGAGTGTTTACTTTGCCAGTAAAAGAAAATACATCCTGAAATAAGAAGACTGGTACAAACAGGAGAAACTGAATATATAGTACTAGATAAATAATAGGGGAGAGATCTCCTTTCAGTAGTTTCATATGCTAGCTTTTAAATGTTAATCTGCTTTCAGGTTTTGTTGTTGCTGTTTATGAAGTATTTGGCATAAATAAAATTCTCACAAAGATATGTGGCCTACCAGTCCTACGTGTTGCTTGTATAGAATAGAGTCTTTCATCCAGATATGAGCAGAGCTACCAGTGCAGTCTCAGAGTCAGAGCCTCTTTGCATAGGCTGTGGTCTATGAATAGCTATACAAAGGGATTTTCTTAGTTTGTCAGTCTTCTAAATTTGACATGGGTTTAAAACTTTTTTTCAATACAAGGTTCATGCACTGTCCGAGCTGCTGTTGCCCTGCTTGTATCTATCTGATTAGGATGACTTCCTCAGTCAGTAGTCTTCCCTCTTCTCTGTCTGCTGGTGCAATTCACCCGTTCAGTTAGGTGTTTGCAAACAACTTTACTTCATTTGTTTAGGTCTGGAGGCTTGGTTGCTGCTATGGGGGTGAGCAGAGCTGTACTTCTTAATTGAACAACCTTCTGTGTGTATAATGAATAATTTCTGTTTCTAGAATCATTGACAATATTTTGGTCTGACCAATTAATGGAGGGTACAGAAGGATGGTAACTCCCCATGGTGGCAGAAGGGTAGGTGTGGACTGACACAATTAATTGCAGTCCTGACTTAATTGCAGTCCTACAGAGAAAAACTAATAAGGGGCCTTATTCTCAGTAGCTGGGAACCTTCAGTTGTCATTGAAGTCGGAGTTTCTTGGCACTGATGAAAAATGTCATAGCTGTGAATCTTGAAGTTCTCTAATGATGAGAACAGAGTGCGTAAGGAGTTACAGAGAGCTGAAGTGTGTGAGCCATATACCTTACAGCCTTCTGCTTCGTTCCAGACGCCCTGGGGCAGAGGTGGCTCTGAACCCTTCTCCTCGCATAGTGGTATGCCCTCCAGAAGGGTGCCCTTGGCATGAGGCAGCTCAGCACCCCATTTGCCTGGCTCCATAAAAATACTGCTGCTGCCACCGACTTGTTTATGTTTCCTTTGTTGTCGTTCAGATGGGAAGCAAGGGCATGCAGTATTTTTCGATGTCTCCTGGTGTGGTTATAGAATGAAGCTATATACCAACTCTCACGATACTGGAATTGCCTAATAGTAAAGATGATTGAATAAATACCTTCCATTATGTTGAAGCCAATAAAGAAAGTCCGCTAACAGATTTTTATCTCATTGGAGCGTAGGCATAGCTGAACCTTGTCTGATTTTGGTTTCTGTTGGATGGACTTCTTCAGTACCCTATCTGCCGAGATCCAAATGAGAGCAAGCTGCCATAGTAGGTCACTTCATTTTGAAGGGTTTCACACAAGGTTGAGGCTACTAGGATAAACAGTCATGATTTATATAAACAAATTAGCAGTACTTTGGTTGGGTTTTTTAATTTTTTTAAATTAAACTTTTTCACTCTTCTTCCTGTGAATTTTTTGTTCCTCTTGCTCTTTCTGTGAATTACAAACAGTTTTCTGTAGCTTTATGTCAATTGGCCTGTTAAGCAGAGTAGGTACCACGGGTACCTGTGTCACAGTACAGTGGTTATAGCCAACCATATTCAGGGTATGCTTATCCCAGGTGTACGTAGTGTAAGATACTCACTTAACCTGCAGGGCACTAGCTAGAGGGAGGTACTGTAAAGCAGCCGTCATTCTGTGGGTTGGAACTGAATTAGATTGTCCATTTCTGTGGTGTCACTGGAAATATGAGCTAAAAACAGTAAGGCAAAACTGAAATGTCACCCATCTAATTTACAGGGGAAGAGACACACCCAAAAATTTTACTAAAACCTCTTTTAAAAATTGTTTGCTACATAGCCTTAGCAAAGTATATGTAACAGCTTCTGATTTAATTTTGATTATTCAGGAGCACTTCTGCAGTTTTTCTGGCCTTTAAATAATTGGCTTTTCTTTCAAAGTCTGACTTTATGCCCTCAATATCAGGAAATTTGACAAGCTTGTACCTTAATTTGACTAAATGTGTTGGAGTTAGTGATTTTTTTTTTTTCCTTTTTGTCTTTTCATCATAATAGAACTCTTGCTAAACTACGTGACTGCTGCAGCTGGGAACTTGTTATGTTAATTTAATAAGTTAGAATAATCTGGAAAAACCTGGTCTTCACTGGCAGCCCACAGAGAAGGTTTGATGGAGTGACTCCAGAGAGCTGGAGACACCTATTAGGGCAGCACATAAAGTCAAATAGATAATCCTTTTCAGTGCTACACAGCTGACTGTCAGATTGTCAGCTGTCTGGAAATGCAAGAATCCAGGTTCACCTTGAGCTTTCTTGCTGGCAGTGCCAGTACAGTATTCCAGTTAATGGGAACGAGGTTAACAAGGCTTACTTGTTGCCTGTGTATATAAGATATTTGGGTCTGATTTGGCAGGTGATACTTAAAATCCTTTTATTATTTTCTGTGGATGCAGACTTTCTTCCATTGTATACCCTCTGCCCAGACTCTTTGGATTACCTTATTTCTGTCAGGGTACTGTAAAACAGGTTATAGAAACCCTTCCTTTGGTCATACAAGACTAATCTGCTAAATTAACATAGCCTTCTTCTCCACATCAAGTCACAGCATGCAGCGTTCCTTTTTGTACCTAGAGTTGTGATCCAGAACACGTTCTCCTTAGCTGAATATGCTACGTAGGATGTGAAGACAATAGGCAAAAAGTAAAGCTGTCTTGACTTTCAAATAGATTGTTGTATACTTGAATTGTTGTTTCAGTGTGCTGTAAAAGTATGTATGATCGAAACACTGTGTTCTTTGTTTTTCTTTTAGTCTCTGTTGGAAAAGTTCTTGATTCCTAATGCTTCACAAGCAGAAAGTAAGGTTTTCTATTTGAAAATGAAAGGAGACTACTACCGTTACTTGGCTGAGGTCGCTGCTGGAGATGACAAGAAAGGTATTGTATGTTAGCTTGTGGCTAAATATTGTCAAATTAGATTGCTTTTGGTGGGGTGGTGACATGACTCTAACTTCAGAATAATTCTGATCTGTAAGTTCTATAAATTTCTTGAGTAAGAGGCTTCCTGTTTTCTGAAGAAAAATCGTAGGTCGTTGGCTTTCAAATGAGTTATGAAAATTTCCATGTACCTCTGCCGTTTGAAGCAGGGAACAGATGTTTAGTCACAAAATCTTGAAATCAAGTCCAGCTTAAGGATTCATGCATCTGGTTTATCACTGAAGTACAGGTTTATGCATCTTCTGCCTGGCTGTGTATTGGGTTTTTACCTCTTTGTTGGGGGACGAAGTGTTGTAGTTTTTTGAAGTCTTACTCGTGCTATTTCTCCTGCGTTTCTACAGAATACTAAAAGTCTACATAGGTTCAGTGAGCAGAGAGACTAGAAACCACCTGGAGAAGAAAAGGATTGATAAAACTAATCTTACTGTTAGGAAAATTTCTTCCATAACCATGGTAGTTTAATGTTCAAATGTTTTTTTTTTATATCCTCAAGTTTCTTGTGTCTTCATGTAAGCAGCTTATAATTGCAGGTAGGTGGACTTCACCTAAATTTAGTTAATATAAGCCTCTCCCTATATTAGGTGGCTTACCTGCCATAGCTGAAGAAACACCCTAACAACATGCTGACTCTATGCAGAGTGACCCCCCAATTCAGAACAACACATTATGTTTAGATACAGCTTGTTGCAAACTGCACTAAGCTGTTTCCTGGAGCCAGTTTAGGACTGGTGGCAGCATGCCCTGAAGAGCAGCGCACTTCAGCACAGAGCCCAATCTAGTAACTTCTGCTAGTCCTGGGTGGTTTTCTTGCAGACTTAATTTAGTCTGCACTCAGTCTGCAGAAGTATGGGATGCTTGGGAGCACACAGACGATCCGAATGTGTGGACTTGGGATCCTCGGGGATTATTGAAGAACCGTTCGGCTCTGTGGCTTATGGTCAGCAGGACTCTGCCCTTTTGTAGGACTTAATTAGGTTCCTTGTGGTGCTGTTGATCGTGTGGTGCCCCTGTGGCCTTGTTGCTGCTCAAGCTAATAAGCTCTCACAGTATGGCATAGAAAATTGTCTGCAACTTCACAGAAACTAGGCTGTTTGGTATAGAGATGAGACAGACTTGGAACAATTTTAAGGGCATAGATGTGTCTGCTTTAGCTTTTTGGCATATGTGTTATACCACATTACATAGGGTAGTCCAGTTTCCCCAGCATGCTGGATAATAGGGAGTTGCATAAAGATAGTAAGACTTCATATAATAGGGCTTAATTTGACTTCTGATGTTTTACTGCGTGCAGACTGACCCAGTCTTGGTGGCGGCAGAATTGCATGCATAACCAGTACTTAGATCTGTTACTGTACAGAGAGTAATTATACTTTTCTTTTAGTAATCTCTATTCACATGCATAGAAGGTACAGTATTTCGAGTCCAAAAGTTTCTTTTTCAGTTGAGGATTAAGTCACAGATTCTACAATTAGACTGTGAAAATCTTTAAAGTGGTTTTGAAGTCATTTTTATTTAACCCGGACTCCTGGCTGAGCAGTTTTCAGTGTGTTTCCAGATGAAGAAAATTTTTTGAAAGCCTGTCTAGCTCATAGTTGCTATGGCTCCTAAAATTAAGATTTCTTTTTTCTCCACCCCCACTCCATGTTTCAACTCACAGGC
Source organism: Phaethon aethereus (assembly GCF_964289735.1). NCBI lineage: Eukaryota > Metazoa > Chordata > Aves > Phaethontiformes > Phaethontidae > Phaethon > Phaethon aethereus. Next base: position 24,280,363 of record NC_138582.1, read on the forward strand.
TTTTCCTGTATGCTGTGTGTGACCTTGAAGAGCAGTTGATAATTATTGTTTGGGAAATAGTGGCCATTTAGTTGGACAGTATTCTTTCAGCCTTTTGCAGTAAATACAGCAACAGTACAAAACTCCCAACTCTAGGAATTGGATTTTCATCTTCATAAACCAGATTGTTTATTTTATTGGCTGGGGTTTTCTTATAGCAATCTAGTGGGCAGGAATGTCAAGCAAGTACCTCACCCTATTATTTTAGCCTTGAACTTTGGAACTGTGTAACACTTTATCTGAAGAATTCAAGGTTAAAAATATTGCAACTTTTTTTATACTGGGTGACTGATTTAAAAATTAATAGGATATATAAAATTTTGCACTAAGTTCCCCAAATCACTGCTCAAAAGGTAACTGTATTTTCTCAAATGAGGAGAAAAAACAGGCCTTTCTTATATTGAAAATAAAATGCTCAGCTTCATTCCTTGAAGTTACTTGTTTTTCATGCTGCTTGTTCTGCCTTTCATGAACAGTGTCATTTTTTAAGGCTCTTCCATTATGAATAAAACACTTCACTATTTCTAAATTGAACTTAGAATAAACCTGGTTCTTCTCAACCATAGTGTACCAACTTCTGGTTGCTTTCAAGGCTTTGTGGCAGTTGTCTGACTTTTTTTTAAGCACTCCCATTATTAGCAATAAGCATAGAGAGGACAAAGTGTTGAATAACTGTGCAGTGAGTGTCATCCCTCTTCCATGTTGAAGAGGATGATATGCTGCTTTAATTTTTGTGACTACATAAACGTGAACAAATAGAGATTGCATAAACATCCTGAGTATTGGTATTGAGTTATTCTCAGACTTTGAGTACTTCTGACTTAAATACTGATGTACTTTTGAGTCCTTAGCCTAAAATTCCATTCTTTATTTTTGAATACATGACAGGTGCTGTTGCAGAGATCATGCTGGATGCATTTCTGATTTGATCCAGAAATCTTAGGATTGGAATCCTTTTGCATCCGAATTGAATGACTTCCTGCCCACCTTTTTCTCAGACGCTATTAACAGTCTTGGAGAGTGCAGGAACAATGATCCCTTTGTGCTCAGTGTCTAGCACGTCTCTTGCCTCCTGCAGTCGTCAAGGGCATAGTCCAGCTTGTCGGCTGTGTTGGGCCATAATCTCTGACTTGTGCAGGCATAGTCTGCTCATAAATTCAAGTGCAGAGAGTTGTTGAGCTCTTCAATCTTAGTATAAACAATACAGTTGTTTTTTTTCCACCAAGCATTTATAATTGAACCAATTAAGAGAATGGTGAAAAAGAGACCAATGATTAATTTTTCTCCCTTACTTCTAACTTAAACATTCTAGTACCTATAAACTTTGGTTAAAATGCTTTCTATATCTGCTTTGGGAATGGAACTGTGTTGGAAGCTTTTAAATATATATATTTAATTTGGCTTGAGGTATACCACACTATCTTTGCCAAGCAATTTGAATGGGGATACATAGATGACTTTTACTGAAAGAGTTTGGTATGATAGGCAAAGGTCATCAGTGTTTTCTGTGACTAAAATGTGGATCTATAATGCTTTGTAGTGTTTAAAGACATTGAAATTGTGGTAATATATCAAACCTCGGTGTAGTTAAAACTTCAATTTTTGTACCTTTTCATATAGGTGGTGGGTTTTATATTCCTAAGCACTACAAAACTGCAAACATTTGTAAATAGAAGTAGTCACAGGGTGGCAGGGAGAGTGAGTGTGACCAAACCTGTGATTTGGTCAATGACAACTTTCTTTTTTTTGAATAATTTAAAAATGTAATTCAGTGAAATCTTCGTAACATAACGACTTGTTAGGTAAAGTGCTCATTCACAGGCATTCACTCTAACGTATTTGTTCATGCAAGCATGAACACAGTCCTCATTGTATGTCTGAATACAGTATGTGAATTACTTACTTGTGGTTTTTGTGTGTGTTTTGTTTTTTCCCCAAAGGGATAGTGGAGCAATCACAACAAGCTTATCAAGAAGCTTTTGAAATCAGTAAAAAGGAGATGCAGCCAACACATCCTATCAGATTAGGTCTGGCTCTAAACTTCTCCGTGTTTTATTATGAGATTCTTAATTCCCCGGAGAAAGCCTGTTCCCTTGCAAAAACGGTAAGTCTAAGAGAAGGGGCAATTCCATTTGTATTATTTGCATGACCTTTTGTCACCTGGCCAATGGAGTTGTTTGTTTTTATAACACCAGGCTTTTGATGAAGCAATTGCTGAACTTGATACATTAAGTGAAGAGTCATACAAAGACAGCACGCTAATAATGCAGTTACTGAGAGACAACTTGACAGTGAGTATCATTCAAGTTTGCTTGTTGTTGGTAATGGGATTGCTCTTCATGGCACTCAAAGTTGTCCTGTTCATTCCTGGCTGTGGAGCTGTGTTTGTCATTCACTTCCAGATGGGTTTACAATACATCCTGTTTCTGAGCTACATCTTTTTCTCCTGCCCAGTCTGCATGCTAATTAACATGGTTTTCTGACATGACAAATTGACCAAATTTTTCAGTTTTCTTATGCAAGGAATTTAGCTTAAGTGACATAGTTTGGACTGTGACTAGCAAAGCTGCTATTTTTTGTTGAACAGCGTTTGAGAATACAGTTGCATTTGCCTCTTCAAAATTTATGTCAAATTTCATACAGCTTATTCTGTGTGATTGCATGTGCAAGGAGTAGGTCCTACATGAGAACTACAAACAAAGCTAGCAAGTACATTTAAGGGCCTGTTGTTTAGGGGGGTTTTGTTTGGTTTTAATTTTGGTAAAGCTGAAATTGGAATTGGTGCTAGCCAGGCTATTTCCATGGCAGCCATAAAACAACTGTCTTAATTCTTTTTTTCCTTGGACTCATAGCTGTCTGTGGTGTAAGTTATGGATCAAGATTGTGTTGCTCTGTCAGAGTAATCAACATCTTCATCTTGTGCATGGGGGTTTTTTTTAACCTGCTTTGAACTTTAAAACTGGCAAAGATAAACATCTAAAATAAATGAAACAGTGAATGTAAGCAAACATGCAATAGTGTCATTAATGGCATACTTCACTCCCTGGTCTTTGTGGGGGAAGGGAGAGCTGCAAGCCAGAACTGAAAAAATAAAAAGCACCTCTTGTTGCCAGATGTAACCCCTTGTTCACATTCTGTGCATCTGGTATCAGAGACATTTACAAAATAGCTAGGCTTCTTTTAACATCCTGGGAACTACAGGCCTGTCAGCCTGACCTCTGTACCAGGGAAGATTATGGAGCGGTTGGTCTTGAGAGTGCTCGCAGGGCATCTGCAGGACAACCAAGGGCTCAGGCCCAGCCAGCATGGGTTCATGAAAGGCAGGTCCTGCTTGACCAACCTGATCTCCTTCTATGACCAGGTGACCCGCTTAGTGGATGAGGGAAAGACTGTGGACGTTGTCTACCTGGACTTTAGTAAAGCCTTTGACAGCGTCTCCCACAGCATTCTCCTGGAGAAACTGGCGGCTTGTGGCTTAGATGGGTTTAGTCTTCGCTGGGTGAGGAACTGGCTGGATGGCTGAGTCCAGAGAGTTGTGGTGCACGGCGTTAAATCCGGCTGGCGGCCAGTCACAAGCGGTGTTCCCCAGGGCTCGGTTCTGGGGCCAGTCTTGTTCAATATCTTTATTGATGATCTGGATGAGGGAATTGAGTGCTCCCTCAGTAAGTTTGCAGATGACACCGAGCTGGGTGGGAGTGTTGATCTGCTGGAGGATAGGAGGGCTCTGCAGAGGGATGTGGACAGGCTGGATCGATGGGCAGAGGCCAACTGTATGAGGTTTAATAAGGCCAAGTGCAGGGTCCTGCACTTTGGCCACAACAACCCCATGCAACGCTACAGGCTTGGGGAGGAGTGGCTGGAGAGCAGCCCGGCGGAAAGGGACCTGGGGGTGCTGGTTGACAGCCGGCTGAACATGAGCCAGCAGTGTGCCCAGGTGGCCAAGAAGGCCAACAGCGTCCTGGCCTGTATCAGGAATAGTGTGGCTAGCAGGAGCAGGGAAGTGATTGTGCCCCTGTACTCGGCACTGGTGAGGCCGCAGCTTGAATCCTGTGTTCAGTTTTGGGCCCCTCACTACAAGAAGGATGTTGAGGTGCTGGAGCGTGTCCAGAGAAGGGCAACGAAGCTGGTGAGGGGTCTGGAGCACAAGTCTTATGAGGAGCGGCTGAGGGAACTGGGGTTGTTTAGTCTGGAGAAGAGGAGGCTGAGGGGAGACCTTATCGCTCTCTACAACTACCTGAAAGGGGGTTGTGGCGACGAGGGTGTTGGTCTCTTCTCCCAAGTAACTAGTGATAGGACAAGAGGAAATGGCCTCAAGTTGCGCCAGGGGAGGTTTAGATTGGATATTAGGAAAAATTTCTTCACTGAGAGGGTGGTCAGGCATTGGAACAGGCTGCCCAGGGAGGTGGTGGAGTCGCCATCTCTGGAAATGTTCAAAAAACGTGTGGATGTGGTGCTTCAGGACATGGTTTAGGGGACATGGTGGTGCTGGATTAATGGTTGGACTTGATGATCTTGAAGGTCCTTTCCAACCTAGTGATTCTGTGATTCTGTAACATAACTGGAAGTGAAGTTGTACAGTTGCATAAAATTGGAGTTGCCATATTTTCTGCTTTTGTTTCCAGCGCTTTATTTCCCTGTTCCTTGGAACCTTTTCCGTTAGAATGGCAACTTAACACTACTGGAAAAACTACTTGTGATTGTTCCAGCTGTTGCTTACAAAAGAAATGGAAGAGATTTCTCAACCTCTGTAATGGAGACAGATACAGGGTTGGCATTGCTCTCAGTGTCTGTGTGTGCTGTCCCCTTGAGTGAGATTGCTCAAGAGCTGTCCTCTGAGTGGTATTGACATAGAGAATAGAAGCTGACTTGAATTGCTAGCTTCCCAGTAAAAATAATGTAAAGCTTGTCATACCAGTTGGAAAGCGAATTGTTTTGTACAAGAGCGGAAGTTGAACTGAGCTACCATAGCGAGTGAATTACAGTAGTAGGCCTGTTAATTGATGTGGGCTTTCCATTATAAGGGAGAAAGCTGTTGACAGCTGCAGGATTCCATATTCTTGAAAGGATGATATGTCTTGCCTTAAATGCGTAGCGTGACCTGTACGAGTGCATTGATGGTTTTCCACAACTTCTTGAGGTAAAAAATAAGTTTTGATGTGTGACTGACAAAGACAGCAGCCAATTTCATAAATATAAAAACGTTCTGTTTTGCTAGTTATGCATGTCTGTTACAAAGGCTTTTGACAGTGATTCAGCATGTTGATCAGTTATGTGCAGGAACGGTTTCGTCAGTTGTTGATTCATTTTGAGTCTTGTATGGCTGAAGAAGAGTCTGTGTTCATTCTCTGCGGGAACGGAAGGTAGAGAAGTCTTCAGAGTGTGTTTAATATATCAAGTCAAAATCTGTTTTACTGGGGTTGCTAGATAATTCCTTCTTTTGTTCTGTTATGAAATTGTTTTTTCTTTAAAACAAACAAACAAAAAAGGCATCCCTTCCCCCTAAGGGTGTTGTTTTCCCCAGCAGATTCGTTAAACTCTGCTCTTAATTGGCAATTCTCCTTTCATACCAGTCAGGCCCTTTTTATTTAATGAGTAAAGGTATGTATATGTTCATATCTGTAGATACTCTATAGAGGTGAGGATTTAGGATGGAAACCTCTGATAGAATTCTAAGAAAACTGTTCTTACTAACTGTTCTGTGTAAGAATAGCACTGAAATTGAGAATAACATAGTATTCTCATAATGTAGTATAGAATATAGTGCAGGGGGCTGGAAACTGATGAGTGTGCTGTTGTCTCCAGTAAACTAACTTGTTGCTTAATGCCTCAGCAAAGAACATTTAGTGCAGATACTGTGTATTATGTTCAGAGCAAGAACAAGGCTACTGGTCTTGTGCAAGTTTCTCTATTGTCTTGTACTCCTGGAAAAGATAAAATGCTTCTGATGATGGATTATTTTATTTTTTAGCATCTTGTGAGACCTTAGCGTGGGTAGAAAGAGAATTAGTTGTTCTTAGGTTTTACCACCTTATGCTACAGAGCGTGAAGGATCCAGTTAATGCTGCTATAACTCCATAGAGTGAGAGATTACAAATCATACTGGGCTGGTAATAGTTTGGAAGCAGTCAGCATGGTGAAATATTTGGTTCACAAAATAATTTCTTTGCCCTGGGTGTTGCTCTGGAACTGATGCTTAGTTTCCTTAGTTGGTATTTAATCTTGATATATTGCTTCTTAGCATGATTTTCTGGAGCTGAAAATAAGCTGATTTTCTTCCCTCCTTACCCTGCCCTCCAAATTTGGAAGCTCTGTGTTCCAAAAGTTGCTGAAGGGGGCACAACTGACTGAATAGAGCCAAGGGATAGAGATTTCAGTGAAATGTTTTTGTTTTTAGAAAACCAAAACACTTCAGATGCCTGTTCTGAAGAAAAGGTAGCGTTCACTATAATGTTGGATGCGGAGGGAGACCTTTACTGAAGCTCTTCTTTCAGAAAAATGCATAAAGCTCATTGGAAGAGAAGGCACAAATCCACAGGAAACCAAGTATTGTTAGTTCCTGATTCTCATGCATCTGTCCTGTAGGTCTGATTCTTGCCTACTTGTAATTGTATTTTAGTGAGCCTTGTTGGATATGAGACTCTGGTTTTGACTGATCATGAACTTCCTCATTGAAGGTAGTGTAGGGTTGGGTCACCTAGGACTAGATTTCCGTTTTGTAATAGCCAAGAAATATATTAATGTTAATGTGTGCTTTTTTCCCCATGGTGCTTAGTAGGACCTCTGCCAAAATTATTATTTAAGGAGTGGGATTTCTTTCTAATAATTCCTTATTAATTATTAGTCATAAATGTTCATATCTTACGTACTTTACTCTGTTTTCTTTCCCAAACAGTTGTGGACATCGGATACCCAAGGAGATGAAGCCGAAGCAGGAGAAGGAGGGGAGAATTAACCAGCCTTCCAACTTCCGTCTGCCTCATTCTGAAATTTCCACAGTAGACCATTTGTCATCCATGCTGTCCCACAAATAGTTTTTGTTTACGATTTGACAGGTTTATGTTACTTCTATTTGGATTTCTATATTTCCCATGTGGTTTTGTTTAATATTAGGGGAATAGAGCCAGTTAACATTTGGGGAATTTATCTGTTTTCATCTGAGGTGGCCAACATAGGGTTGTGAAATTTTTATACAAGTTTTACATGTTTGGCATAGTACTTTTGGTACATTGTGGCTTCCCACAAGGCCAGTGTTAAAACAGCTTTCTATGTCAAGCAAAGATGACTGCTTGCATATTGGTCTGTCACAATGGAAAAAAGGGATAATCAGTTGCAGCCACAGGTGTAGTTAGTATGAGTATTCAAGCTGGAGCACACATGGCTGTGAATAAACTGATGTCCCATAGATATTGCATGTCAAGTCAACATGTGAAATCTGTGGAATATACCAATCAAGTGTACATCTTTGATTGCAGCTGAAGTGTTCCTTAAGACAGTTTGATAACCCAGTCGACTTTCTCTAGAGAAGGACAGAGAAACGGTTCACATTCCATTATTTGTAAAGTTACCTGCTGTTGCTTTCATTATTTTTGCTACACATTTTATTTGTATTTAAATGGTTTAAGCAACCTAAGAACAAATGTACAAGTAAAGATGCAGTAAAAAATGAATTGCTTGATATCCGTAATGACACTGTATATCGAGCACAGCAGTAAAACAAAAACCCATGTATTTAACTTTTTTAGGTTTTTTGCTTTTGTGATTTTTTTTTTTGATACTTGCCTAACATGCATGTGCTGTAAAAATAGTTAACAGGGAAATAACTTGAGATGATGGCTAGCTTTGTTTAATGTCCTATGAAATTTTCATGAACAATCCAAGCATAACTGTTCAGAACATGTGTATTAAGTTGATGTAAGTGGAATAAAAGTTTTATGAATGGACTTTTCAACTACCTTTGGTGTAGATTTCATGTGATCTGTCTTCCTACACCTTTTAGAGAAATGGCAGTATTATGCACAAATTCAGTATGGAACTATTTTTATTATGGAAAATCTTAATACACATTTAGTTAATTTCAGGAAGCCAAGATTGAATACTTCATATCTGATTTTAAGATTGCTGTAATTAATTTTTTTACAACTTTTAGATGCCTGCAGGTTTGACTGTCTGGCTGGTACTCTGGAGATACCTTAACAAATGTATGGTCCTCAGACTTAGGCAAAAGGCATATGAAACTCTTTGAGAGCTGACCTTTGGAATAGGTCTAGTTACATGGAAACCCATAGCTTGCTGCTGTGAGCCCTTGAAAAGGAGAGCTGAGCAGGAGCCTCCATAGTCTTCAGAGAGTTCAGACACTACAGCTCTGTTTGTGGAAAGGCTCCCCAGAGTAATGGTGCTGCTCTTTTCCTTGTCCCCAGTGAGGTCTGCACTGATGGTATTCACGGAATAACGATGGCATTGGTAGATATTTGGTTTGAAACTGAAGTAATTACGGAAAAAATGAGGCTAATTTTCAAATAGTGTCACACCTCTGTCAAGAACTGAGATTCTTGGAAGACAATTGAACTGTATTAAAATATTCTTGTTGTATTTACATAGTCAACATAGGGGAAGCTTGAGTGGCCTTTTTCTTGATTGAGCTTTACCTGTAAGTACAGTGTAAGTATTTTCTAGTTTTAGATACCTTTTATTTGGGTGAAAAGTTACCTTGGTGTCACCAGGTTAATCTGACACCTGGAAGAATAAGATGAACCAAGTCGCTGAACATGAACTCCATTGCCTTACCTTTTTGCACATGCAATAGACTTAAGCAAGTTACAGGTCTGACTTTTTAGAAGTTCAGTATAGGCTTTTTCTTGTATTTAAAAACAAAAAATTTAAAATACATATGATCGTTACATTCGGAATGTGATGCTCCATTTCTAGAAGCAGCTGAGCCCTTTGTCCCAGAATTTTAAGGGTTGAGATTGGTAGAAAAGGTGGGTAGGATAATCTTAAACCTTAAAAAAAAGTAGTTAGCAAAACTAGTCCACCATTCCTAGAATTGAAAGTTAATAATCTGTTGTAATAGGTAATAAAAATTAGAATCTGATTAAGAACAGGAAGAAGAGAGGAATATGGAGGACAAAGGTTAATGAGGCTTTCTAAGGGAGAACTTAGTATATCCATCAATTACCACTGAAAAAAGTAACAATGACTTCTTTAATACATGAAAGCACTTGTCAAAAGGAAAAAGCAGTAATCAAGTACATTTACAAAACAAAGGGCTACATTCCAATCTGGAAGCCATGCAAGTTGGCAGACCATGACTAAAAAATTCCTTTGGGGATATTGGATCCACTTTTAGAAAGGAAAGACTGTAGGTCACACTACAGTGAATTCTGTTTCTTAGGCTTTAATGAAGATGTTGCCCGTTTCCCTTACTGAAAGATTTGGCTTTCAGCTTACATGGTAAACTGCTTTACCCCAAACTGCTTTAAATTCAAGCTACATGAAATGACGTGACCTGAAAGTGCCTTTTTTTTTTTTTAACCTTTACCCAACTGTTTCTTTAAGAAAGTTTTGAGTTAATAGGGTTCTGTCAAGTTACTCCCTGTACCTGGAGAAATCAAGTGATTACTGAAAAGTGAAAAGCGCATAGTCAAATGACGACCAGTGGAACATAGCAGAAGAAATAGTTTGCTCTTGTGCCTTAAACACAAAATATGAAGGTATCTTTACATAGGAGGTCATTGGATTTTTTTTTTTTGGTGTGGTGTTTTCTGGTTTTGTTTTTTTTTAAAAACCTTCTCTTATTTCAGTACCTAAGCTGATCTTTGAAGTATCACAGAAGGTGCATCCCTGACTCCTCATTTCCTCCATTCCTGCACTAGAGTCGTCTACAGTGTTTGACCATGAAAAAACATTCCTGTACTGAGTGATCAGGCTCCTCTTACTATGAGCGTATTTTCATGTATTTGTAGTCTTTTGTTCTGATGTTGAAGACCTTCCTAAAATGTGGCAGTGTTGCTTCACACAGCGCATATCCCGTTCTGCAATGTAGTCTCCTGCTTTTGTTGAGCAGAAAAGGCTCACAGGGGCCTGAAATTCTTTGAGCCTTTTGTGCAGCAGTAGCACTGCACATGTTTGCAGTACAGAAATGCCATTTTTACAGGAATGTGTAGTGCTTACAAACCATGGGGTAGATGACACAGGTTGAAAGGGCAAAATGATGAGAGAGGTTGGGGGTGGCTAAACTGCCCCTCCTGTTGCACTGAGGGCAGCCTGGCATCCACCTGCAGCCTTGTGCTCCTGAAGGGGAAGACTTCCAGAATGACCACATGGGCATGCGGAGGCTTTAAAGACACTGCAGAAGCAGTCTGATAAGTCCAGTTAGCGCCCGCCCTTTACTCTCCTCGCCTTTTGCTTCGGGTCCTGTTGGAAGGCAGGTGGCTGAACTAGTTAAGCCGTTTGTGCCGCTGGCAGTGTGTGACTGGGTATGCTTCCTTATTTCCAGTAACTTACATCTCAGCAAGATCCTGGCAGGCTGATATTTCCAGATTCTGAACAGAGGAGGGAAGGAAGGACAGCCCTACGGATAAGAAAATTGTATTGGAAGTCAAGATTTAGCCTCTATTCACAGCTCTCTCTTGGGATTTTTTTTATGGTAAGTAGCTTTATTTTCTTCCAAGGTGCAGTTAAAAGGTGTTGGAAAATAGGGAACCCCAGCTTTTCTGAAAATGGCTACTCAAAGTACACTTTCAAAGAGGGGAGATTGCTTGCTGCTGATGTGGTAGGGTGCCTCAAAACTCACAGAAGGAACCTGTTGAAAGTGAGAACTATTCTAAACAATTGCTGTATCAAAGGCCTTGCATTAATCTTGTGGATATAATGGAAAATAGTTTTTTGCATAGCTCACCCTTAGAAAAATTAGTATTACCTGCTAGCTGTAGTAGTAGGAGCTGCTAGTTGTAATGAGTAAGACCCAAGCATGCTTTTCCACTCTTGAGGTTACAAATTACACCGTAAATGTTGCTTGATTCATTTATTCTTCTGTTTTAATGTAACAAAATAATTTGCCTTAAGGATTCTTCTCCTTTTTTTCCTATCCTCTTTTAGCCTAGTCTGAAATAACAAAGAAAAAAAAAACCTTAAACCTGCCAAGTGCTAATTGCCTTAACAGCTACCTGCTTCAATCTGAATCCAGAAAATTAAGCTGAATTCTATGTTCTTCACATTGTGCCCTGCTGTCCCCACGCTCTGTTTTTGACAGATGAGTGACAGGAAAGTGCTCCAAAGACTTCCTATCCTGTGTAATTCTGTTTCCAGCTGAAAGCAGAAAAGCTGAGCCTGCTCTCCTGGTTTTGGTCTCTGCGCGAGAGATCCACCTAGAGTCGGTGTGATTTTACTGGAGTCAGCGCTTTGCATTGTCATTAGTTGTTTGAGTTGTGGGTCAAATTATCTTCCACCCTCTCCTCAGCAAGGCTGACATGGAGCTTCAGTAGATGTGAAACACAGTAGTCTTTAAATGGGTGCTTGAAGCAGAATGAAGTATTTTAGAGGTGTAGATATGCTTTGGAGGCAAGAGGGAACATAAGGGTATTAGTCATGCCCTTAGCCGTGGTTGGTGCGGGAGGAGTCTTGGGTCATGGGGCGAGGCTGTAGCGACGCAGCCCTTATCTCCACCATTTAGATCAGGGATGGATTGCCTGGTTTTCCAGTGGATAACAGTTCTCAGCAGTGAAATACGTATGGGGTAGAGTCAAGTCAATCATGCGATGTACCAAATTGCTTTTTTAAAAATAGAGAGAAAATGGCCATTTCAGATTCTGTTCCTAGGCAAAATGCAGCAACAATTACAGCCTGGAAGTAGAAGTTTCTACGGGCTTTCGGAGGTTCACTCTACAAGCCATGCAGTTTTCCTTGGTCTCTCAGGAACCCACATTTTTGGAACATCCAAGGTTCCTGCAGTGAACAGGGCAATTTTAGACATGTATTCTTCTGTATTTTTCTGGTTTTCTAGAAAAAAAGCCCAGTCTGCTCATTGCAGGGAGGGTTGGACTGGAGGGCCTTTAAAGGTCCCTTCCAACCCAAACTATTCTATGATTCTATGTTTGGAGAACTTTCTGGTACAGCTGTTCTGCAGAAAATTATTTCTTTTAAGGAAACTTTTTCAAATGCAGCTGCTTAGATGGATGCTTAGCCCTACTGGCAAAACCCCAGACATTACCAGATTGTAGTGGCTGAAAGTAGCCTCGAAGGAGGCTGAAACACATGAGGCCCCCAAACTCAACTACTAGGTGCAGATTTGGAATGCTGTAATTCATTGCAGACCCATCACTTTATGTCACTCCTTGCTGGGAGGAAGAGGGCAAAAAGAAAAGGTTTCAAGGACAGAATTGAAATGTGTCATGCCCTGGACTATGTGTCAGGGGCTTGTTTTTAAAAGGGCTTGGAAAACAGTAAAAAAAAAATATATTTTTAACCATAGTTTACCTTTCTTTTGTTTTTTTTTTCTTTCTTAGGGTGGGTGTTATTTTATGTTTTCTTTCTTACTAGAGATGTGCTTCCCTGAAGCAACTTAGAAAATTATTTCTGTTGACCAACCATTTCTTGCCTGACAAGAAACATTGGTTTTGGTGGGAAGAATTACTCCCTTACTGCCTCTGCTTGCTCCATGTTCTTCTTGCTTTTAATCCTGGTCTGCTGTATAAGCTGTGCTGTAGCACTTTAAAGCTGGAGCATTTCATCAGGAATCTACATATTTGTGGTGAGTAAAGTGGTATCTGCATATTGGAAGCATTCATTCACAACGCCACTGCTGCTGTAGAGTGCCATCTACATAAAATCTAAATATCATAGACCTGAGCTGCCATCCCAGGCAGACTGGCAAGCATGCGTGGACCCCAGGTAACTCGGTAGGGCAGGCATGTCAGCTTGTCACCACGTGTGAATTTGCAATGCCAAGTCCCAAGCTGCTGAATTTTTTAAGATCCTTAAAGAGGAAAGAATTATTTAAATATAAACCCCTATCATGGTAAAATATCCTTATTCATAGGTGAATGTAAAATTTAATTCCATCAAATTATTTCTTTATATCTAAATTCGATCATTTTATTTCTTTACACTTCAAAAGTAGTACTTTTAAAAGTAATACATACCACGTGAAGAGGAAGACTGATCCTCAACCTTGCACCACAGAGCCTAGTGCTTGTCCATTACACTGAGCATTTTTTAAGAGGCTCATTACAGTTTAACCTTCTGGGACAGGGTAGTTGAGCTGTTTTACTGTTCATGCTAAGCCATTTAGCATCAGTGTATCTAATTCCAACTCCTGCTGCCAAAAGGAACTGGAGAACCCTTCTAGGTCAGTGAGGTTGTCTCTGGATTGCCAGCAAGTGGCATTTCATGAAGGAGAATTTTTCTGACCAAAGATAAGGATGTACCGTTTCCTCTGTTGGTTATTTAATGTGTCATGGGACAACCAGAGGTGATGGGCTGTCGGCATTGTAGAGAAAACACTAAACTTCAGCTAAACATCTGTATGTGTGCTTTGAGACCTGACAGTATTTCTGTACTCGGTTTCACAATTCTATTCAAAGTAGAGAAGGGTTAACTCCTTAATGTTTATAGCTGAGGCTTCACCCAAGCTAGCTGTTGTAAAGCATTTCGGTGTGAATCCAGACCATTCACCTCCTACATTCTCATCCTGCCACGTGTCCGTGAGCAATGGCCATGGAGGCGGTGACAGGCTCTTACACTAGAGCGAAAAATTACTCAGTTACTGAAGAAAAGTGCTTACCTTTTAATAGCAGGAAAACAGAAGTGTAAGTCTATTACCTAAAGCAGTGAACATTAGCAATGAGTGAATTCCTCAAAGACAAAGCAGGTTGATGGTGAGTTTGCAATTCTAGCATAGCTTGAACTTTAGTCCTGACCTACCAAGGCATAAGGATGGGGTTTACTTTCTGCTGCCCCTCAGTAGTATTGTAGTCGCCTAACTTTTCTATAGCAAACTTTGTCTACTATCCATCTTTTTCCAGTCTATTTTGTCAGACTTGAGATTAATTGTGTGCTAAACGCCCAACAAAACAGAAGGCTGCACAGCTGGGACTATAGAAATAGCTTTTAATCGTTAGGGAAGATAAGTCTGTGGTGTTATGTATTCTTGAAGATAAATAATTGTAAAAGAATGCAAGCAGATATTTTGGTGAGGTGAGCAAAGAAAACACTAATAACAAGACTACAACAAAAGGAAGTAAGAAGACTTGCTGAGAGAGATAGGGAAGTGAGGCAGCAAGAATCTAACCTCAAAGCACACACGAGATTACACGATGCAACTTCTGAGCCAGCCCTCTGAGCACTGCAGTGAGGACGATTAGAGTAGCACATTCAGTGGCACCCTGCCATTTTGTAGGTCTGAGAAGTGTTTTAAAAATTTGGACTTGATAAATGAGAATTTTTAGACAGAATGTGACCTACAGAAGTGGTCTGGACTTTTGCAAAATGGGATCAGGTTCATTAAATGTGACCTTCAGAGAGACTTTTATCTCCTCTTTTTTCCCTTGCCTTTTTCTAAATTAAGAATTTACGTTAAGCATATGTCAGGTCTAAGTTACTTACAAAACTGTGATGAGATTTTGATTAAAATTTGGGTTTGGTTTTACTGCTATCCCCAGTAGAAATTCAGGTCACAATTTAGGTCATAGGGGAACCTGTAAAATGACATCATCATCAGAGTGAAGATAGCAAATGCTGCACAGGTAAGGGTTTTAAAGGAAGTGTCTAATTGATTTTGATTTTTCTTAGTTAAAAGACCTCTCAGTGCCTGATGAGCACTGAGGCATGTCATCACAGACTCGACAGCCTCTCCTTTTCCGTTACTGCAGGAGCTCAAAATGATTATCTGAGGGGTTGGTCAGTAAAGGGACTTTTTGCTTCAGTGACTGTTACAGTGATATAATCTACACCAGAAATAATTCTTCCCTGCTCTTGAATCTACCATATATACAAGGCCCAAGGTTTTGAATACACTTGTAAAGTAAAATGAAAATCAGACTTGACATTCTCATCAGTTGCAGCGTGTACAAGCCAAGGACGGTCCCCAGCCATTGCGCTGGAGCTACTTGTCCGCCGCCCAACCAGCTGCGGCCGGCTGCAGGCAAGAGGCCATTCGCTGCCTTCCACAGCTCCTGCTGGCAGGAACAACTGCCGGGACAGACAAACGGCCTAAGGAAGCCCTGGGGCTTCCCAGGGGTGTTAAGGAGAGTGGGAGAGAAGTGGGGAATTGGCAAACAGAAAGTGAAAGGGCGGGTGGATTTTCAGGGAGAGAAAGGCAATAGGTCTGGTGGTTGGGATGCAGTGGAGAGTCTCTGTGGTAGGAGAAACATAGTAATAAGGGCGGGGGGGGGAGTCTCCAAAGAAGTCTCTGGTGGGTTGACCCTGGCTGGACACCAGGTGTCCACCAAAGCCACTCTGTCACTGCCCTCCTCAGCTGGACAGTGGAGAGAAAATACAACAAAAGGCTCATGTTGAGGTAAGGTCAGGGAGAGATCAGTCACCAGTTACCCTCATGGGCAAAACAGACTCAGCTTGGGGAAATTAGTTCAATTTATTACAAGTCACATCAGAGTGGGGTAATAAGAAATAAAACCCACATTGTAAAACACCTTCCCCCCTCCCCTCTCTTCTTCCCAGGCTCAACTTCACTCCCTATTTCTCTCCCTCCTCCCCACCAGCGGCACAGGGGGACGGGGAATGGGGGTTGTGGTCAGTTCATCACATGTTGTCTCTGCCGCTCCTTCCTCCTCAGGGGGAGGACTCCTCACCCTCTGCCCCTGCTCTGACATGGGGTCCCTCCCACAGGAGACAGTCCTCCATGAACTTCTCTGGCATGGGTCCCCCCACAGGTGCCGTCCTTCAGGAACAGGCTGCTCCAGTGTGGGTCGCCCATGGGGTCACAGGCCCTGCCAGCAAACCTGCTCCAGCGTGGGCTTCCCACGGGGTCACGGCCTCCTTCAGGCATCCCCCTGCTCCGGCGTGGGGCCCTCCCTGGGTGCAGGTGGAGATCTGCTCCCCCGTGGAGCTCCATGGCCGCAGGGGCACAGCCGGCCTCCCCGTGGGCTTCCCCAGGGGCTGCCGGGGAACCTCTGCTCCGGTGCCTGGAGCCCTCCTGCCCCTCCTGCCCTGAGCGGGGGTCTGCAGGGCTGCTCCTCTCAAACATTCTCACTCCTCTCTCCAGCTGCAGTTGCTGTTGCCATTTTTTTCTTCCCCTTCTTAACTCTGTTCCCCCTGAGGCGCTACCACCGTCACTGATGGGCTCAGCCTCAGCCAGCGGCGGGTCCATCTTGGAGCTGGCTGGCACTGGCTCTATTGGATATAGGGGAAGCTTCTGGCAGCTTCTTACAGAAGCCACCGCTGCAGCCCCCTCGCCACCAGAACCTTGCCATGCAAACCCCATCCAAAGTCCCTTGGTTAATATTTTGTTAGTACCTCAAGTTCCAAACCCATGGAAATGCAAAGGATGGATCCAAGATGCCATCCTGTCAAAATGGGCTTAATTAGGTATTCTGCCTCAAAGTCAAGTGAAAGTCTAAAACTGATGCCTAGATGAACATTTGGTGTTCATGTATGTGTGGAGGGGGAGGGTGACTTTTAATGATCACTGTGATGAAGTTTGTAATGAGTTTGCAGCCTCACCAGGTTGTGTTTCATACATCTAAATAGCCACAGTGATTCACGAGTCACCTTCTCCTTTACCCTACCAATACATTGGGTTTGATAACAAAAGTAAGTGGAAAAGAAGTTGCTGTGCTGGTTTCAGCCAAGAAGTTTTCTTAAGAAGAAACTTTACTCAGACTAAAAAAATCTGGATTTTCTGTCTCTGAATTTCAAGATTTTTCTTTTTTTCCTTCTCCCTATCAAATGGATGAAACAAGATGGCGAATGACTGAATTGTCTGTTCATTTTCTTCTGCTAATACTGTATATATGGTATTTTGTTGCAAAATGAAGAGGAATGATCTTCTTCCCTGAAGAAGTTCAAGAGCTTGGTGTCTCTGTCCTATGTCACACCTGATTTTTCTGCTGCTTTCCTGTCTCTATGAGCATCTTGACTGGGCAGTATGTGTGTTTAGCAACTGTAGCTGAACATAGCAGTGCTCCGAGGGCTGCATCCCCATCTGTGATTTGCTTCTCTGAAACACTGAAGAAGTTAGTTTCAGGGACAAAGCCATGAAAACCTTCCTGCAGGCTGATACAATGGATGCCTGAACCGTTTTTGCAGATCAGTCAATGCGTGATGGTCGGTAAAGCTTTGGAGCGTGAAAATCCCATCCAAGGCTGATGGTATGAACGAGAAGTCAATCAGTGAAATGGAGAGACACTTCTGAGCCATCAGGAGTGCATGTGTTTATGGCCATCATCATCATCATCACTGATGCAATATTCTGAAATGATTCCCCAGAAATTCAGTTCATTTGAACGGGCGAAGACGATGTGACTAACCTCCTTCGCCTGCCTGTCAGCTCCTCCTCCACTTGAGAAGGCCATGTGAGTGATAAACCTCCGAGGAGCTGGATGGATTCACTGCAGGCGTCCAGTGCAGACTGGTGAAGTTCATCCACCAAAGGCCAACCAAACAGGCCAGCTCTTTCTCTGCTGCAATCTCACCATCTGTCATTGGTGCTGATAATAGGAAATTACATTTTCTTGGAAGGATAATGAGGAAGCCTAAACTCTCCTCTGTCCCTAAAAGCTGTCCCTAAAGGTCACAGCTGAGATGGCAGAGAAATCCAAGGTGGCTGCCTGCCTTGCTCCTGCTCTTATTCCCCGGCTAAAGAATGGACTTCAGTCTGCAGGGCTGCCAGTTTGACTTTAATTCGTATAACAGATCTTCTAATTGAAATGTTTGATTAAAACATTTATTATTCAAATGAGAAACTTCAAGATGTAATTTAAATCTTATAGAAGATCACAGGTATTTTTGAGGACATGTAAGGCAAATTTGGAGCAGACTTCATGCCACATACTGAGCAAAAGCTACATCACACTCTCCCTAACAAGATTCCTGGGACAAATTAAAGAATCAATTAAATATCTTTCAAGAGGAAATAAGATGTCCAAGAGGGATGAGCCAGATGACCTTTTCTTGATCCAAGAAATGTCTGTTAGACTCTGATGATACATTTTTCTTTTAGTTGTTAGCCCTACAGAATGGACTGCAATACTATTTTTGGTGATATTAGATCTGTTTTAATTATGTCTTTTCTTTCATGTAGCATGTGCTAAGGTTTCCAGTTGTGTCATAGACTTAAACTCCTTATGCTAAGACCATATGCAGCTGAAGATAAAACTCAGTTAAAAAAAAAAAACAGATCGAGTAGCTATCAGATACTCTAATGCAATTTCAGTGACTTATTACAGAAAGAAGTAAAATCTGTCTTTCAAAAAATAAAAATGTTGCTTATGTTGTTGATGGAAGAACAAGTATTTTTGTAGTTACTTAAGGGCTACTGCTGAAAGTATCTGACACTCACCTTCGGCTGCAGCTCTGCCAGAGAGCCTGAGGGTGCTGTGTAGAAGTCTGGCTACGCTGTAGCTGAGGAAGGAGCACTGAGAGAAGGGTTTGTTGCTTCTCAGAATTGCCAGAAGATGCAGAATTATCTGAGAGAAGAGGGAAATCTCTTAGGAGATGTTTGTGCTGTTGATAATGGCAACAAATGCTGTGCTGGGCTCTATAGAGGCATACAAAACACATGCCCTGGGGGGGCTTACGCTCTCAGCTATTGTTCAGTGCATCTGCAGAATTCCTCCAGAGGCTGGACATGATGCTGGAGTTCACGTCTCTGCCCATGACTGCCTGGCAGCTCCATCTGCTAGGTAACCTCAGTGGAGAATTGTCCAGAGACCGAAGTACTAAAGCCTTGGCCCCTGCAAGTAAGTGCTGTTGGCAATCCACACAAACTCCATTTTCTGTAGTAAATAATGAACTTGAGCTCTCTTAGTAGGGCGGCAACATTTGTGTTTTTCTGTCCAGAGATACCTGTACTCTTTCTTTTTGCCTAGCTCATAGGACAGCATCATTATCTGTCTCATGACAGCAAGCATCTGGTGTGCTGCCAGGTCACGTAGTAGGAGAAGGATGTCAGGCTCCCCGAATTCAACACCATATCCAGCCTAATGGAACATTTTTGAGCACAAAGGCCCCCGGACAGTATTCCTCAGCATCAAGCCATAAAAGAGGGCAAGGTGCCGCATTGTAAAGATCAAACCCTTGGACTTAGTGCTGTAGATGGAGGAGGCAGAGGCGGGAGTGCCCCTTCCCCCTGCCTCCAGGAGCAGGCTTCAATGTGCAGCGTGGTAGTAATTCCTGTGGCCCACCTCTGAAGCCAGCAGAAAAGAAAGGAACCCTTTACAGGGGTGACTAACCCTCTCTGTAACGGACACAGGGTAAACTGGTTCTCCTGGAGATGCCCCTCTCCCCTTTGATGGGCAAGCGAGCCCCAGTTTTTGACGGCTGAAGTCAGAGGAGCGGCCCCTCCGTGTCCCGACTCGTGCCTGCTCTCTGTTTCGCGTGTGCAGCCTTGTCCGCTGCCCTTTCCCCCCACGTCAGCGCCAGGCTGCATACGTTTAGAAGTCCATGGCCCCAGGAGCAGGCAGCTCTGGCAGCGCTCCTGAGCCGACGTGCACGAGCAGCTCCCAGAAGGGGCACCCTCTGCGTGGCTGGAGACGACGACTTGAGGAGCAGGGAGATTCCGAACCCTGTTGTTTTTATAACCGGTTATAAAAGGAAGGCAGTGGGCAGCTCCTGCCAAACCCTCCAGGCTTCTCTCACCTCTGCACTTACATGGCTGGGGCTGAGCAGGAGGGCAGCAGAGCAGGTCAGCTACCCCTCAGTGGGGCTGGGACCTCTCCCTGGGCCCTGCCTGCAGTGACTCCTGTGCTGGCAGGCACGCCGGGGCCTCAAGAAGCTCTTTCTTGCCAAAATCATCATCTCTGAATAAACAAAGGAGCTGTGCAGGTAATAAGCCCTTGTTTCAACCTGTCATACACACAAAGCAGAGCACTAAAGTGAAATGAGATGCAAAGCTGCCGAGAGTAAAGCAGAAAAGGCATTCAGGAAACCTGCAAATGGGACCTAGGCATGTTTGTCTTATCGTTAACTCAAAGCTATCTGCAGCACGTTGATGCTCTCTGCACAGTGGTGCACATCAGGACACTGACCTCGTCTTCACTGCAGAGCGAAGGAAAGGAGCCGTAGTCCCCACATGCAGCCACCCTTCGGAGCGGGTCTCTCCACCTTCGGAAGCTGGTCCTCCTGTTCTGCTGCGCCCCAGACCCGATGGGGAAGTAGCTGTTCCTGAAATCAGTGGAGGTCTTGCTGTTGCCTTTCAGAGAAACTGGATTGGAAGCTCAACAAAGCAGAAAGCCCATGTGGCAATTAAAAAGCAAAAGCATCATGGCAAAAATTGTAGTTTACACCGGAGGGAAGGATTTACAGTTCTGCTGTGTTTCTTTCCCGGGAGCACTGGGCTATCCTAAGCATCTCTTTGTGTGGCTTCACAGTCAGAAAACTCATGCAGCTGAAAACCAATCTTTATTTTCTACTGGATGGGGTCCCTGATCGCAGGGGCACAAAGACACCAGAGTCAACGCCAGGAGGGCATGGGACCACCCTTTCTGACCGCAGCCCATTAGGAAACTGCAGCTTGCAAGAGCCACGTGCAGTACTCGGCTTTTCCATCCTGTGGAGCAAAGGTGTGTTTTTGTGAGCATCTGTGACCTGACCCGGGCTGCTTCATCCATGAGCCACTCCTGTGTGCAGCAGAGGTCAGGCAGTGCTGAATCCTGCCCTGCACGCTCTCTACTCCTGCATAAGTTATAAGTAGTTATTGAGCTTAAATGCGTTTACAATTTTTTCTATACCTGAAAAGAAACTAGGTTAGGCAGTAAAAAGCACATTGCTTCATCTTTTTTTCCTTAAGGAGAGGGGAAGGTGAACTTTCTGTTTATAGACAATATGTGAAAAAGGGTTTCATCAACGGGTTTATCTCATCCTTGTGTTGCATTGTTACTCAACAGTAAACAATGTGCTGATGAGACCTCTTAACACTTGATGCCAGATTATGTTTTTAGTAGCATGCTGCTGTACATAGAAGCCAAGTGAGGCTTGTAGGGAGATATCAATACCTTGTATCAGACTAAGTTTAGATGGTAAATGTTGGGCATAGCATTTCTCAGGGCATTTGCATTTGAGAATCTCTCCGTCACACATGGTCAGGATCCAGGGTGAGTAAACTGACTTTCAGTTTCTGGCATGTGCTGTCTCCCACCAGCTCTGCTGGAGGAGAGGGGACAGGGAAAGGGAGAGCTGGGAGTTCATTTGGTTTCCACTGCCCTGTGATGTTTTTTCTTAAAACACTTCACCCACCAGAACCCCATCGCGGTGCCCAGACTCCAGCGCCTCTTCCAGAAAGAACACAGGATTGTTCCCGCTTGCCCTAATCGCTCCCCAAAGCAGGTGGCTTTGTCAGCGGCTGCCTGCAAACGGGGGTACCGCTGCCTGTCAAGATGAGCCATGGTAACTGGAGAGGAGAAAGTAGTCTCTGGGGGTTCTTAATATTCCAAAATTCCTGAAGTGTATGTGCTGTAAGATAAAAAAAAGCCTGCTTCATTTTGCATTTGAGTAAGTCCTTCGGCAAAGAACATCGATTTACCGAATCAAGGAGACTGGCAACAAGCGCTGAACCGATGTAAGTACAGCAAAATTCAGTGGCCCCTCTCACCTGAGATCAAAAGGCAGTCTGAGAAATCGCCTTTGAAAACATGGTGCTGGAGGGAAAGGTACAATCTGGACATTGTTTTTCATTCTTCATAAACATGACCATATAGCAGCTTCTACAGGTGATGTCCTGATTGCAGCTGCTTGGACGATGCCATGCTAAGCTGCTGTGGCTTTGGGCAAGAATTACTTTAAGCAGTGCTGTCACAACTGGTACCTGTGGGAGGCACGAGGAGTGGTCACGGCTTATACTGGAAATTAAATCCAAAGTGCCTTTCGGGTGTTAGCGATAACTTACACTGCTGAAAAAGAGATCACGAGATCATCTGAAGTTTTCTTTTGTGAAGGCTTAAAACTGCACCATTTGGGATGTGTTGAATACCACTCAAAGATTCAGGCGACCACCCAGGAGTTAATATGATTAAGATCATTTATTCCTTTTGTAATTCTAAGAAAGCTTTCAGGTTCATCAAATGAGCGGCTTCTGTTCCTTTTATCCTGAACTGGGTACACCTACTAGAGCTCGCTGCATGTCACTTTGACAAAAAACATTTTCTGAGCCTTATCTACATGAAAAAAATCCAGATTATTATAAACATTTCTATTCACATCAAAAGCATTTTTATTTTGCAAGCATTTCTTTGTTATTCCCTACTTAGACTTCGCTGCAAAATCAGAGCTGTTGAGAGGGGAGCTAGCACCGCTGCTCAGCCTTCCCACCTACCGCTGCTGCACCAGCAGTTGTTCCTGTTCCTGCACGGGGTTGTCAGGTCTGCCGCCCAGTGGCCCACGGATACGTGCATGCCCAAAATAACCCCTGGACAATCCAAGCTTGGCAATTCAACCCTGAGAGAGTTGGGAAGTGCCGTGGGGTCTGATGTCCCGGCATTGGTCTGCCCAGGCTTGCTCACGTGTACGTGGGGAGACTGTCCCTCCTGCCCCACCACAAGCGCTGATGACCGGAGGTGAGAGATTATAGAATCATAGAATCATTAAGGTTGGAAAAGACCTTCAAGATCATCAAGTCCAACCATCAACCCAACACCACCACGCCCACCAACTATGTCCCAAAGTGCCACATCTACATGTTTTTGAACACTTCCCGTGATGGTGACTCCACCACCTCCATCTCCACTCCACCAGCCTGTTCCAGAGTTTGACCACTCTCTCAGTAAATAAATTTTTCCTAATATCGAGTCTAAACCTGCCCCGGCACAACTTGAGGCCATTTCCTCTAGTCACTTTCCGCTAGTTACTTGGGAGAAGAGACCAACACCCACCTCACCACAACCCCCTTTCTGGTAGCTGTAGAGAGTGATAAGGTCTCCCCTCAGCCTCCTCTTCTCCAGGCTAAACAACCCAGTCCCCTCAGCCGCTCCTCATAAGACTTGTGCTCCAGACCCCTCACCAGCTTCGTTGCCCTTCTCTGGACACGCTCCAGCACCTCAACATCCTTCTTGTAGTGAGGGGCCCAAAACTGAACACAGGATTCAAGCTGCGGCCTCACCAGTGCCAAGTACAGGGGCACAATCACTTCCCTGCTCCTGCTGGCCACACTATTGCTGATACAGGCCAGGACGCTGTTGGCCTTCTTGGCCACCTGGGCACACTGCTGGCTCATGTTCAGCCGGCTGTCAACCAGCACCCCCAGGTCCCTTTCCACCAGGCAGCTCTGCAGCCACTCCTCCCCAAGCCTGTAGCGTTGCATGGGGTTGTTGTGACCCAAATGCAGGACCCGGCACTTGGCCTTGTTGCACCTCATACAATTGGCCTCTGCCCATCAATCCAGCCTGTCCAGATCCCTCTGCAGAGCCCTCCTGCCCTCCAGCAGATCAACACTCCCACCCAGCTTGGTGTCATCGCAAACTTTCTGAGGGAGCACTCAATCCCCTCATCCAGGTCATCAATAAAGATATTGAACAAGACAAGCCCCCAAACTGAGCCCTGGGGAACACCGCTTGTGACCGGCTGCCAACTGGATTTAGCTCCGTTCACCGCAACTCTCTGGGCTCAGCCAAAAGATGGCCACCAACATCTCAGCAGGGACTTAGGAGGAAAGCAAGAGCCAGCAGCACTCAGCTCCTGCTGGAATGTGAGCTGGCAGGGCAACACGCAGCCTCCTGCATCTGATCGGCATCGACCATTGACGCACCCAGGCAGAAGCTGCAGTTGAGGCACTACTAGCACCAGCAGGTGATACTGGTGTGAACGGGCCCTGGGTGAGAAGACATCTTGGTGCTGTGCGCTGTGCTGCTGGGGCAGGGCCCGTCCTGATGCCTGTAGAAATAGGGGAGACCGGCAGCTCCTTTTCAAGGAGGGAGCTTCCTCCAGCCTGGGGAAGGACGAGCTAACGCGGCTGCTGGGGCCTCGCCTGCGGAGCTGAGCTGCGGCAAGACGGGACTTAGCCGCAGTGCAAAGGTATGGACGCCGCTGCAAGACAGCGGAGTGGTGCCCGGCCTGGCAGCGTGACTCCCGGGGTTAACCGTGGGGTAGCTTTCAGGCAGCTTTTTCTTACTCTGCCAATAGCGTACTTCTTCGCAGTTGCACCTCTGTGAAGACCCTGTAGTCACACGAGGTGTTACATAAACGAGTTACTAATTTCCTCAGTGACTGAAACGCCAGGCCGCCTCCAGAACGGCTCAACTAAAGCAGCAAACCTGGCGGGGGTGAGAGGGAGGACGAGAGACCTCCCCGCGCCCGGCAGAGCCTCCAGGGATGGAGGCTAAGCTGAGAACAGGGTTCCCACCTTCAAGGGGTCGTCAGCAGAAGGAAGAATTAACCCGTTAAGCATGGCTGTGAGCCCGCAGGGCAGCCGGCAGCCTCATCGGGGCCGCGCTGCTCCCTGCACCAATGCAGCGCTCTCCTCCCTCGTGCCCAGCGCAGCCTCCTTGGGCTCTCGCTGCAGTGGCCGCAAACTGCTCCGTCCTCCAGACCCAGCGAGGTGGGCAGGGCTGCGACCCATCTGGGCTGAGGCAATGCCACCACCTGCCCCTGGGGAGGAACTACCCGTGCACCAGCACGGGCTGGGGCTGGATGGCTGAGAAGCACAAGGCTGCTCACAGCAGCCTTCTGCACTCCTCCACTCTTTCTTTCTTTCTTAAGTATTTTGGTTGTAAAACACATTAGTTTCTTGGCTGATGCTGCTCAACAGCTTGCGTATCGCTGTGCACCGCAGCATTCAGCAGTGCCCCGCGGCATGAGGCTGCTCCCGGCAAGCGTGGGGCGTCAGCGTGGCCGGCACTCGGGCCTGGCAGACACAGCCCATGCCTGTGCGGGTGAAAGCAGCCGGGCTGGGTGCGCTGGGGACACGGCATGGCGAGGCCCTGCCAGCCCGCAGAAGCTGAGCCAAAGGCTCCTGGATGGCTGTGCCAGGGGTGTCCTCATCCCTGCAGGGTCCGTGCGTGGTCTGGGTAAGAGGGTGGGATGGTTTTGCCAGGGGTCCTGTTCAGCCCACGTAGCCCCGTGACAGCCTGCCAAGGGCTCTCCCGGGTGTCTGCAGTGTCAGGGACCGGCTAATAACTGAGTAATCCTACAGGGTAATTGCAGGGTTACTTTTGCCCTCTAAAATAAAGTGCTACCTCGTAATTAAAAATAAAGAGAATGGCAATCCTAATTATTAGGCTTTAATTAGGCTGACAGAGGCACACACGGCACTGCAAGGACTGTTCTTGCGTTCTGCTCTTGGTCCCCACATCTCCCCAAGACGCTCCCAGGGCAAACTCTCCCACTGAAAACAGAGAGCGAGACGTTCATGGAATCATAGAATAGAATGGTTTGGGTTGGAAGGGACCTTAAAGATCATCTAGTTCTAGCCCCTTGCCATGGGCAGGGACACCTTTCACTAGACCAGGTTGCTCAAAGCCCCATCCAACCTGGCCTTGAACACTTCCAGGGATGGGGCATCCACAACCGCTCTGGGCAACCTGTTCCAGTGCCTCACCACCCTTAGTGAAAAATTTCTTCCTTATACCTAATCTAAATTTTCCCTCTTTCATTTTAAACCATGATCCTTTGTCTATCACTACATGCCCTTGTAAACCTCCTAATCTCCACATAAACCTCACCAAATACCATGCAGATCTGAGGAACAAGAGGAACCTGCCCTTGAGCATTCCTCCGAGACTGACGCCTGCTGCAATCCAACCTGCAGGCTGCTGCTGTCACTCGATTCTCAGCAACCTTAGCAGTTCATGCATTGCAAATTTTAACATAAGAACCATAAATTACTCCGTGTTTCATCTGTTCACATCTTCATGGAAGATAATCATAGCCTGGTATCCCTTTGTGCTTAAAATACTGCAGCAAATATACTGTGTTGTTCTTCCCAGCTTTCTCCAAGCAGCCTTGCCCCCGGTGTGCTGGGGAAGGAAGGGCTAAGCAGGGCCACCTCGGGCCGCCTCTGCCGAGGTGCTCAGTACAGGTGGCTTCTGCTGGAGGTAGGAGGACTTAACAATCTGAGTTTAAGAGTAGCTGTAAGTCTTGCTCCCACTAATAATGAAGTGAATCATAGAATACCAGGTTGGAAGGGACCTCCAGGATCATCTGGTCCAACCTTTCTTGGCAAAAGCATGGTCTACAGAAGATGGCCCAGCACCCTGTCCAGCTGAATTTTAAAAGTGTCCAATGTTGGGGAATCCAACACTTCCCTGGGGAGATTATCCAACAGATGGTTGTTCTTATTGTGAAAAATTTTCCTTGTGTCCAGTCAGAATCTCCCCAGGAGTAACTTGTACCCATTACTCCTCATCTTTTCCATGTGATTCCTTGTAAAAAGGGAGTCTCCATCTTCTTTGTGCCACTCTAAATACTGGAACATGGTGATAGGGTCTCCCATAAGCCTTCCTTTCTCAAGGCTGAACAAACCAAGTTCTCTCGGCCTTTCTTCATACAGCAGGCTTCCCAGTCCTTTGATCATCTTTGTGGCCCTTCTCTGGGCCCTCTCCAGCCTATCCACATCTTTTTTGCATAGCGAGGACCAAAACTGAACACAGTATTCCAGATGCAGCCCAACAAGCACTGAGCAGAGTGGGATAATGACTCCTTTATCTCTGCTGGTGATGCCCTTGTTGATACAACCCAGCGTCCTGTTGGCTTGCTTTGCCGCCGCAGCATGCTGTTCATTCATATTGAGCTTGTTGTCCACCCAGACCCCCAGGTCCCTTTCCACAGAGCTGCTCCCCAGCCAGGTAGATCCCAGCACTCCTGGATTATGTCTTCCCAAGTGCAAGACGTTATGCTTGTCCTTGTTGAACTTCATAAGGTTCTTGTTAGCCCCGTCTTCCAGTCTATCCAGGTCTTCCTGCAGGGTGGGTCTCCCTTCTGAAGTGTCTACTTCCCTATTCAGTTTGGTATCATTGGCAAAATTCACAAGGGTACACTTGATTCCATGATCCAGATCACTTATGAAGATATTAAACAGTGTTGGGCCCAGTGTTGATCCCTGGGGGACCCCTGTGTGACAGGTTACCAGTGTGAAAAGGAGCTATTTACCACCACCGTCTGGGTGCAGCCTGTCAGCCAGCTCTCCACCCACCCCAGAGACCACTTGTCTAGACCGTAACGCACCAGTTTCTCTAGGAGGAGGCTATGGCAAACTATCAAAAGCCTTGGAGAAATCCAGGTGGACAATGTCCATCACTCACCTCACATCAACCAAGCAGGTTACTTTGTCATAGAAGGCGGTCAGGTTTGTCAAGCACGATTTGCCCTTGGTGAATCCATGCTGGCTTTTCCCAGTCACGTGCTTCATTTGTGATAGCCCCCAGGAGGATCCATTCCATAACTTTCCCAGGGACTAAAGTAAGACTGGTGGGCCTATAATTTCCTGGATCATTCTTTAAGTCCTTCTTGTAGATGGGCATGACATTAGCCTTCTTCCAGTCTTCTGGGATGTCCCCCGATCTCCACAACATCTAAAAGATTACGGAGAGGGGCCTCACAATGATGTCAGCCAGCTCTCTCAACACCCTTGGGTGGGTATCGTCAGGGCCCATTGATTTGTAGCGGTCAGGCTCCTGTAACAGTTCACACACCAACTCTTCCTTCACTGACAGTGGGTCTGTGTGTGCATCAACCTGGATTTTTGCTCCCAAGGCCTGGGGCCCAACAGTGCTGGTAAAGACAGAGGTGAAGAACGTGCCGAGAACCTCTCTGCCCTTTCAGCATTGTTGGTGACTAATTCACCTCTCCTGTTTAACAGTGGGACAATATTTTTCTTCTGTTTCTGCTTGTTGTCTACGTACCCGAAGAACCCTTTCTTCTTGCAGTTTTTGACACCTCTGGCCATTTTCAATCGAGCTGAGCTTTTGTTTTTCTA
This sequence comes from Phaethon aethereus, assembly GCF_964289735.1. Classification (NCBI taxonomy): domain Eukaryota; kingdom Metazoa; phylum Chordata; class Aves; order Phaethontiformes; family Phaethontidae; genus Phaethon; species Phaethon aethereus. The sequence continues at coordinate 24,308,477 of NC_138582.1, forward strand.
ACTGCATCTCTGCATGCCCTGGCAATGCCCTTATAGTTCTCTATGGGTATTCGTCTGCTGACAAAATACTGTATTAAAAACTCCATCCCTGTAACCAAAACCAGGGTGAAAATTGGGCTCTTGGAGGCCTCTCAGTTTAGGCAGACAGTGGATTTATCCACATTCCTTCCTGAGTCTCCTCAGGAATGTGGACAGGTCCCGTTTGCCAAGCAGCCAGCACTCCCCACCAGCAACACCATTGATTTCAACTGGACAAAATGCATCAGAGGTCCCTGCTGAATAAAACCACATCCCCAGCTCTTAGACCATTACAGAGCGGATCTGAAGCCTCTCAACAGATGGGGCTGGACGTGCAGAGGCAACTCTGATTTCTGGGACCTGGGCTGAGCGTTTGTGGTCGGAGGAGCCCCCGTGGTTTTGCACTGCACCACCTCCGGGGTCTGTTTGCAATGCATTGAAAACAACCAAGCAAACCTGGGGCTGCTGTAGCACTGCCTTTGCCGCTGTGAAGGCCAGATTGCTGACAACCACAAAACAAGGAATTAAAGTGACAAAGTGTAAATGTCTGAGAACCAGGGAGCACTGAGATAAGGTACAGCCCAAAGGCAGCCCTGCGAGCCAGCTCCCCGTGGGGTGACTGTGCCTCATCTACCATGTCCCACTGCCCGACCCCATCCCCCCAGCCCTGCTCCCCATCCCTTCCTCCCCCAGAGCACCCCCCGCCCAGCCCTGATGCTCTCACGCTTGTTCCCTACGTAAAAGCAGCGGGGAATGTCTGTACCCCGTGCATCTGAGGCTGTGACTGAGGAGCGCCGTGACCTGAAGCACTCTGCTGCAGTGCTCAGGGAGCAGCGTTACGTTACCCGAGCCAGCTCTCCTCTTCCTCCTGGTTAATCACTGCTAATTGACTGATGGGGGCTCATGTCCTGCTCAGAAGAACAGAGGCAGCACCCCTCTGTCTTGATGGAGCACATGTGACATATTTGCTTTCAGAAAGCCGCTAGCATCCTTTCAAAAGCAGGTGGTTATGCTCCCCAGCATAACAAGAAATCATCATTTAAGTGGGAGGGAGAGGATCCACGTGCCTAGCCATTACTCTGAGACCTCTTCCTGGAGCAGGTCAGACAGTGACACTGCCCAAGCGCCGCTCAGGCATGATGGCCACATGCTGTCAAGAACCTTGAAACCCTTTTCCCCCACCTCATGACACGCCAAGGCCTCTTGGTGCATTTGGGACCACCCAGGACAGCTTTTTCCATTGTCCTTCCCCTGAGGAGTCCAAGGGACTGGGAGCACAAGAATGGTATGGGGACCTACATGTCTGCCGGGGGCTGGAGGGGCATGGGGGAGAACGGCAGGTGCCCGGCTGCCCTGGGACACGGTGCGGGGAGGGGGCCGGAGGCACCCACCCACTGCCAGGGAAGGAAATGGTGGTTCTACTTCCACCCTTCCAGGGAAGGAAGTGGTTCCACTCAGGGAAGTGAGTGGTGGTCAGCGGCAGGAGGGGAAATCCAGCAAGACAGCTCGTCATCAGTGCCTGAGCCTCCCAGGGGGCCACGCCATCTTGCTGAAAAAGGAGCTCGTGTGCTGGGAAAGTTAAAAATTGACTCAGGGTTATTTAGTCGCTGGCCACAAGCTGGTAGGAGGATTGAGGGTGTGAACATGGTGGCCTCCCAGCACCCACAGTGCAGTGCCCAAGGGACAGGCTGCCTTTGCTCCCGTGGGCCTTGTCCCCTCTCGTCCCCAGCGGTGTGGTACAGGGGACATGCAGCTGGCAGCCCTCCAAAGGCGGCTCCAGCCAGGCAAAAACCCTGCCACCGTGCTCCCTTCGCCTGCCTCGGCAGCAGCAGCAGCAGCAACGCCGGCCTCTCCTCTGCCTCGTGCCCAGCCCAGCTCTGGCTCTTGGGCACAGCCACCCTGCGTGCCAGGGGCGGCCTGCAGAGAGAAGGGCCATGTCTGGGGGTCACGCCTCAAGGACATACCTCGGGGCCATGCCTGGGGGATGAACCGCCGGGCTGGTGGGAGCAGGCTTTTTAATTCAGTTGTTCCCATCCAACTGGGAACGATCTTGAACAACCCTCCAGAGCACCGCGTGGTTTAGAGGTGAGGCTGTCCTCAAGTGCCATCACTTTGCACATTTTAACACAGAAAGAAGAGCACCCCCCACAAGAAAGGGGATGGCAGGACCCCAAGAGACCTCAGCCCCACCGCGCAGAGGGGCAGCGTTGCCAGGAAAATAGGGCGAGTTAAAAGGTGCGGCCGCATCCTCCCTTGCTTGGTGACACTTGTAGGTCATGGCCAAGGCAGGGCTAGCAAAAGGAGACTGGAGGGTCTGGATGAACTTCCCAGTCCTGTTCTCTGTTACCGTCATTTTAAACCATCCGAAGCAGCAGGGAGGAAGCCAGAGAAGTGGTACAGGCTGTGATCTGAGATCTGCATGCCATCCATCCACTGCTCACGAAGCGGGTAGGGCAATTAGCTCTCTAAAAAGTGGAGCCCGAAGGAGAGCTCAAGGAAGGAGCAATTGGCTTTTTCACTTAAAATAAGGCATTCTGGATTGCTGTTATCACCTACAAGGTGTGAGACATCACAGGACAAAAAGTTGGGACAGACAACTTTCTTAAATTCCCTTTTAAGTCGCATACCTCAGATATGACTTTGCACCCCACATTGTTTTGGGGGATGAGCCCAGATGTGGTGGGTTTGACTTTTGCTGGATGCCAGGTGTCCGCCAAGGCTGCTCTATCACTCCCATCCTCAGCTGGACAGGGGAGAGAAAATAAAACAAAAGGCTCATGGGTCGAGATAAGGGCAGGGAGAGATCAGTCACCAGTTACCCTCATGGGCAAAACAGACTCAACTTGGGGAAATTAGTTCAATTTATTACAAGTCACATCAGAGTGGGGTAATGAGAAATAAAACCCACATCATAAAACACATTCCCCTCTCCTCTTCTCTTCACTCCCAATTTTCTCTCCCTCCTCACCACCAGCGGCACAGGGGGACGGGGAATGGGGGTTGTGGTCAGTTCATCACACGTTGTCTCTGCCGCTCCTTCCTCCTCAGGGGGAGGCTCCTCACACTCTGCCCCCTCCAGCGTGGGGTCCCTCCCACGGGAGACAGTCCTCCACGGACTTCTCCAGTGTGAGTCCTTCCCACAGGCTGCAGTTCTTCACAAACTGCTCCAGCCTGGGTCCCCCCACGGGTGCCGTCCTTCAGGAACAGGCTGCTCCAGTGTGGGTCCCCCATGGGGTCCCAAGTCCTGCCAGCAAACCTACTCCAGCCTGGGCTCCTCTTTCCATGGGGCCACAGGTCCTGCCAGGAGCCTGCTCCAGCCTGGGCTGCCCACGGGATCACAGCCTCCTTCAGGCATCCCCCTGCTCCGGCGTGGGGCCCTCCCCGGGTGCAGGTGGAGATCTGCTCCCCTGTGGAGCTCCATGGCTGCAGGGGCACAGCCGGCCTCCCTGTGGGCTTCCCCAGGGGCTGCCGGGGAACCTCTGCTCCGGCGCCTGGAGCCCCTCTGCCCCTCCTGCTGCTCTGACCTGGGGGCTGCAGGGCTGCTCCTCTCACACATTCTCACTCCTCTCTCCAGCTGCAGTTGCTTTTGCCATTTTTTCCTTCCCCTTCTTAACTCCATTCCCCCAGAGGCGCTACCACCGTCACTGATGGGCTCGGCCTCGGCCAGAGGCAGGTCCATCTTGTAGCCGGCTGGCACTGACTCTATCAGACACAGGGGAAGCTTCTGGCAGCTTCTCACAGAAGCCACCCCTGCAGCCCCCTGCTACCAAAACCTTGCCACGCAAACCCAATGCACCAGGTCTGCATGGAGGATTCTGCAGCTTCCAGGAGGAAGGACCTCTCGGGATGTAGGCTTGTAACTGGCAGCTTGAATTCAGCCTGTCAAATGCACACGGGTTAGATTTGGGCCAAAGTAGTAGTTGTACAGGAGAAATAAGAGAGGTCTCCAGATCCACACAGCTTGAACTTTGCGGGAAGCTGAGCCCATCCCCACACCTTCAGTCCTGAGATGTAGCGAAGTGCAGACCAGCAGCACATTTTGGGCATGAATCAGGTATTTCAGAAACATACATGATTTTTGAGATCCCAGCTTCTGGTTCAAGCCCACCTGTAATTTATAGTTCTGCTTTTCAAAAGAGCAGGCAGGATTTTTGCAGAGTGCCAGACCAGAACAGCTTCAGGCTCAGCAACAGACCTTGCATGAACGTAGGCACGTTTCCAGTGATCTCATTTTTTGGAAGGGCTGCCCTCTCTCCTTGTCCTCAGTGGATGGTCCTCTTTTGAATATCCGTTGGCTCCCTGTTTGCATCTCTACTCTTAAGGTTTTGAATCTGAAGCACCGGTTAGGACATACACCACCTGCAAGAACATATTGCTGTGGCAAAGCCCATGAAACTGCAGGGAGTGTTAATTAGCTCTAAAGCTCTTGAGCCAACCTTCTGTAAGTGGTGTCATAGGGCTACAATTCTCCGTTCAGCTCTCCAGGCAGGCTCCTGCAGATAGGCTCTTGTTACCTTCTGGATTGTCACTGGATTTTAGAAAAATGCTTCGATTCTTGTTGCTGCCAGAGAAACTAATGACTAGACAGGTCTACCTGGCAGGCTCTGTCATACAGCACACCAAGCGCTCCAGCCTCGGTCCAGCAATGACGTGCCCTGTAAAAAGCATGTGAAGATCCTTGCGGAAGTCAGCGAAAGGAGCCAGCACCCTCTGGATCAGGCCACCAGCAACCCAGGAAGGCAGAGACATCAAGTGACAAATAGCCATCACTAAATATGGTTCTTTAGAGTGGTGAAGTGGTGAGTCATGGTCCAAGCGGTCAGTTCCCAGTCTGTACACCTCCGGTCTATAACACTAGTTTCCACTGCATACAATTTAAGTTGCTCCAGTACATGACTCACATTTCTTATTTTAGGAATTAGTGAGGCATTTTGTATTTTAAAGAAAGAGCTTCCTATTAAAGCAAGGAAACGATGACAAAGCAAGGGATATCGGTGGCAAAAAAAATACAGCTTGCTTAGCAAAGCAGCTATCCTATTATCTCATCAACATGGCACAGGCAGGAGAAATTATAAATAGCAGCAGTGGTAATGCCTGGGAGTTGCATCTTGGCACTGCTGCCTTTGGCCACCTCTTTCTGGCTCCTGTTCACAGTGACGTACGAGGGCAGGGACAGCAGCTAGACAGAAAATCCCCGTCAGATCTCTGACCCCATGCTCTGGCAGGGCAGGCCCCGAGCCGAGCGCTCGCGGGGGACGCAGCAGGCAGGCGTACCACCGACACTTGATCCTAGTCGAAACAGCAGTGGAGAACAAGGCTCTTCTTTTAGGAAACACAGATTTTCTTGGTGCAACTAGCTGAAAGGCACAAGGGGAAAAGCCTGGAGAAGGAGAAGGTAATTGTTTTTAACTGGTTGTCAAGTTTTTAACTTGAGATGACGGTGTATAATGCAACCTTGGCTAGGATAATCCTTGTTCACAGCAGGGAGAAAGGCTTTGTGCCATTACTACAATATTGGACTAAAGAACAGCAGGAGGAGAGCCAGGAGAGCCTCTGTGGGCTGGCTCTCACACCAAAGCTGGGAACGGAGGGTATCATCTATTCATTTCTATTGGGAGGGCTTCATTAAGAGTGTTAACTATGTTTATGGATGACAGTGAAGGAAACAGCCTGTGCACCATCCTATTGCTCGCATATTTTTTCAAAGATGTTGGAGACATGGATGTATGCATGCACTTCATTGCACGACCCTATGTGATGGTTGTCTGCACAAGGAATAAGTACCTTATGTTGTTGATTGAGGGAAACGTGCTGAGCACATCTCCTCCAGCCTGCTACAGCCGTGGGCGTACGGATCTCCTCCAGCCCATGACAGCCATGGGCATACAGAACAGTTGCACATCCCAGCAGGACTCCGACAGTGTAACCCCACTTGCAGCAGAGCCTGGCCATCACAGCACTGGCTGGTTGCCTGCCACTCCAGAGAATAAAGGGTAACGGGGTCAAAAATATAGGACATAGCTTATTTCCAATGGATGCCCTCATTGACATGTTAGTTGTGATACCTACTGATGTTCAGTATGGAAATCAAACTTGGGTGCAGATGCATGGCATGCTCCAGTCCATCACCAGCGCAAGGAAGCAGCATGTGCTCCAGCCCCTTGATGGGACGTAGGATGTTCTGCACCAAATATAAGACCAAGCTCAGTCCCCCTGCTCCCCTTTTGCCTTCAAAGCTGATTTCCTCAGTGACTGACAAAGAAATCACGCAGAACCTCCATGATGACAATAGGAAATGCTTTGGAAGCAGGCTGTGGCTCAAAACCACTGGCCCGGTAGCTGCAGGTGGAGGGCTGGGTCACGGGAAGCAGGGCCGGGCCCTGAGAGCTGGTGGTTCACATTCTGCAATCGCACCCTGGCCACAAACCTCTGTGCCCCCAGAGAGCAGGGCAGTGACTGAGGGGCTCCAAACAGCCCGAGCGAACAGCCAGGATCTGGCAGGAAGCTGAGAGACAATCCAATCATGAAATTCAAAAAGCAAAAAAGGTAACTCAGAGAACAGGAAACTTGGGTGGGGCTTTTTTTCTGACCATCTTGCGAAGGGGAAAAGGACGATGAAGAGAAGCAATTTGCAGATGCCCGTGGTGTGAGCAGTGCAAGGGGAGGAAGGGGAGGCTGCAGAGAGCCCCACCGCCCGGAGCAGCGCCGGCAGTGAGCTGAACGAGGGGTTTCACCCACCCGGGCAGCTGGGTTCAGCTCTCCCCATGGCCCTTTGGCTGGCATCGAGTACTTTCTGCAGGTTGCTGAGAGGTGCTCGGAGATGGCCCAAGACCAAGTCCTGCCTGCACCGTGTGCCGGCAGCCTGTTGCCTTAGCCAGGACTCAGGATCTCCAGGAAATCTCCTTCTGCCGTGTTTTCTTCCCCCGTGGCGCAGCCGGGGCATAGCAGTGTGGGAAGGAGTGCAGGGCGCCTGGCTGCTCTGACTTGCTCTGTTTAGGGTAACGGCAACCTCTTTCCTTCAGGGAAGGGAGTTGCACAACCAGTTGTGTATTCCTGCCTTCTGCAGTTTCTCACCATACAACCCTCCTCTCTGACAAAGACAGCGATATGTGTCAGGGCCCCTGTTTGCTCCCCGGCAGCGGGAATTGGTGGGTAAATCCTGGCTATGAAACCGTTGGCTTTCATGAGGGGCTCTGTGATAAGAACAAAGGTGGAAAGGGGATAGGTAGGAAAATCGAAGTGCTGAGATGGGTGACAGGTATGGGGACACGGGGTACAGCATGGAGGTAAATCCCTTTTCCAAGATAACGAAACACAGAAGAGAAGGCCTTTCATCAAGGTGCTCCGGCCCCAAATAGCCACCATTCGGCCAGAGTGGCAGGTGGCTTCATCTATCACAAAGAAGTGAAGGTAGGGCAAGCCTGTAGAATTATACAGAAAACGAGGAAAGCCAAAGGTAATTAGCAGCAGAGCTTCCTGTGGAGTAGTCTGTCTTGGGACACTTGTGCCTTACTGGGCTTGGTCCTCCTGGAGCAGAATACAAGATTGTTTTCACTCTGAAAATCGACAGGATTACTCGGAAAGCGAGGATGAAGCACCCCAGGAAGCCAGCCCTGTTTTTCAGCTCCACATTCCCATAGCCCAAGGGTAGCTGTAGAAGTAGAGCTGTTCTCTTTAGTTTCTGTGGGGATTTTTGCGATGACTTCCACCTGGATTTGGGGAGTTTTTTGATTACAATCTGGCCACATCCTGGCTGTGCCCCTGTGGAGAAACTGAGCTGTGTTAAGTCTGAACTGCCCAGCCAGGTCTTATGAAGATGGGGAGGGGGATTGCTTTTATGCAAAACAGTTAAGCCAGCGATAACTTGGTTTTGGCAATCAGTAATCTGGCTGCAGTGGCATGGTTGCAGGAGATGGGGGTTGTTGTTATCCTCCTTTTCACTCCAGGGAGGCTGTGCTGCTGCCACGCAAAGCTGGCTCCCACACTAGGGAGCACAGGGACCGCCGAACAAAACCCAGCGTGAGCCCCAAGGGGCAGTGCTATCGGAAAAGACATGGAGTTAGAGCTCACCCAGTCCTCCCTGTTCAGCCAAGGTAGCATCAGTGCCCTAACATGATATGGAAAGTGATTTTGGATCACTGTGCTCACTGTTTACTGCAGATCCTTTGAGTCTGCTAGCACGCCATACTGATACCTGCTTATTCATGCCCATGCAGGATGCACTGTAGGCAAAGAGCATGAAAACCTCAGCAGCAGAGCTGGAAGGATGAACAGGCTTGTTCTTACGGAGAAAAATACCTGGCACAAAAAAAACCCAAACAAGTAGAAACCAGTCTATACCCATGTGTAAGCCAGATCCTTGTGACTATGAAAGCCCACTTGTTTGCCTTTGCATTTCTGCCTATCCAAAGCAAAGTGCATGTTCACGAAGACTTTCACACTCAAGTCCCCTGAAGTACCTGAGCATCCCTGCTCTCAGCACCGGGGCATCTGACCTTGGAAGACCTCCACACCTTGCAAGCAGCACAGCCCAGGCTGCGAGCAGGGGAAGATGGCAGCACCAGCAGCAGCAGCTTCCCACCAGGTGAAGATCTGCGCCGGGGCGGCCATCCCCATGCTGGCTGGACATACCCTCTGGTGCTGCATGCCCAGCTCTGTGTCACGGCTGGCAAAGGTGCCGGGCGCCTCTGTGGCACACAGTGCATCTGCATGGCTCAGTCTCTGGCACCCTGCAGCAGCCAGAGCCATTCACCACTTTTCTGAGCTCTAGATTCATTTTTAGTCTGCATTTCATAAAGGCAAGAGACTCGTATCACCTTGAGGCCTGTCTGCCTGGTTTTTCCCAGTATCCCCAGGTAATCTCGACCAAATTGAGCCAAGATGCCTCAAATATACTGGCATTCCTATAAATTCACTTATAATCTGTGGCTGGGCAGAGGAGAGAATGACCCGTATCAGTGACCCTGTCCGTGGAAAGGGAGGCCCAGCTCACCTGCTAGCAGCTTGGTTTGATGCCAGGTGACATGCCACTTGGCATGGACACCAGCCAGCCACAGCACGTGGGCACAGCTGGGGTGGCCATGCCACCACCCGCCTCTGGCCAGCAGCAAGATTCAGTGGGTCGGGCAGCTTAGGGGAGGCTGGGAGCTCGGTTTTATCCGTTCCACCTCCAACAGCTCATTTCCCAATGCTTTCCAAAAGTGGCAGCTTGCAGTGCCATGAAAAGACAGTTCCTTTTGCTATGTTCATATATTTCTTTGGCTTGTTTTTGCAATGACATTTTTAGTAGCTGTTTCTATTTCATTTTCCTCTCTCTTTGGGTTTAACTGTACTCATGCTACTGCAGTTAAGAATGACTGGCCATTTAATGGTTCACCTTTGATTTTAAGCAGACATGTTTAGAGTATTGCTTGTCCATAGGACTTTGCCACATCCTCGATGGCTGACAGCCAACGTCATGTGCGTGTTCAGGGGGCTCTGTCACTTGTATGGATCAAGCGAGTACAGACTGGGGGGGGGGGGAAATGCTGCACGAGAGTGCAGCAGGGACCGGGATGGAAGAGTTTGCCTCAGAGTAGCCGAGGATGCTCCCCAGACTACGCAGTCCAAGCAAAGGGAGTATCATAGGTAGTTTTAAAGTCCTTGGATGTTATACACAGCCCTGATGTCGTGCTTTGCCCTCCCTTCTCCTCCCAGCCCTCAGCAGAGTGTAGAGCAGAGCTTGTGCTGCACCACATCACACCCATGGGCAACCAGCCCTGGCTAAGCAAGGCTGACGCTGCAACAGACTGCCGAAAACTTGCTTCTCTGGGTCAAGTCACCTGTGTCTGGCTCTGTCGCTACATTCACCGAACACGCAAGCCTCACAAGTGTTCACTGGGAGGCTCTCGAGTGAGCTGGAGTGGGAACAAAACACCATTACAACTAAGGGTTTGGTATTTCTCACTAAAACAGCCATAAGCTGGGGCAGGCACATTAAAGAGGGTCTTCCACTGAGGACAAAGAACTGGGTAAAGAACTGGCTGGATGGCCGAGCCCAGAGAGTTGCGGTGAACGGAGCTAAATCCAGTTGGCAGCCGGTCACAAGTGGTGTTCCCCAGGGTTCAGTTTTGGGACTGAATCAAATATCTTTTCAATATTCTTATTCAATATCTTTATTGATGACCTGGATGAGGGGATCAAGTGCTCCCTCAGAAAGTCTGCAGATGACACCAAGCTGGGTGGGAGTGTTGATCTGCTGGAGGGTAGGAGGGCTCTGCAGAGGGATCTGGACAGGCTGGATCGATGGGCAGAGGCCAATTGTACGAGGTGCAACAAGGCCAAGTGCCAAGTCCTGCACTTCGGTCACAACAACCCCATGCAACGCTACAGGCTTGGGGAGGAGTGGCTGCAGAGCTGCCTGGCGGAAAGGGACCTGGGGGTGCTGGTTGAACATGAGCCAGCAGTGTGCCCAGGTGGCCAAGAAGGCCAACAGCGTCCTGGCCTGTATCAGCAATAGTGTGGCCAGCAGGAGCAGGGAAGTGGTTGTGCCCCTGTACTCGGCACTGGTGAGGCCACACCTCAAATCCTGTGTTTGGTTTTGGGCCCCTCACTACAAGAAGGACACTGAGGTGCTGGAGCGTGTCCAGAGAAGGGCAATGAAGCTGGTGAGGGGTCTGGACAACAAGTCTTACGAGGAGCGGATGAGGGGACTGGGGTTGTTCAGTCTGGAGAAGAGGAGGCTGAGGGGAGACCTTATCACTCTCTACAGCTACCAGAAAGGGGGTTGTGGTGAGGTGGGTGTTGGTCTCTTCTCCCAAGTAGCTAGCGATAGAACAAGAGGAAATGGCCTCAAGTTGTGCCATGGGAGGTTTAGACTAGATATTAGGAAAAATTTATCTACTGAGAGAGTGGTCAAACATTGGAACAGGCTGCCCATGGAGGTGGTGGAGTCACCATCACTGGAAGTATTCAAAAAACATGTAGTTGTGGCACTTCAGGACATGGTTTAGTGGGCATGGTGGTGTTGACGGTTGGACTTGATGATCTTAAAGGTGTTTTCCAACCTTAATGATTCTGTAACAGTGAGGTACGGATGCTGGGAGTGGGGTGAACATTTCTAGAAAGCAGGAAAACTCCAGAACATTGATGGCTCTAAGCCACCTAAAAGCAGCATCTGTCATGGGCTCCAGCAGTCAGCACTTGTGCTCTGCTCCTTTGCAGGGACAACCGGGACTCAAGCGGTCCCAGTTCAACACATGCTTGAAAAATAACAGTCTATTTGCTTCAGCTCCCCAGTGTCAAAGTAAGGCAGTAATTTCGTCTTTCCTAGGAAAAGTGGGAAATTTGTACAGTATTATGTCATTTCCTAATTTGACCATTACCTGGCATTTTGTTACCCACTCTTTGCAGCTCCAGGTAACTGGACTGGTTTGACCCCTATACCAGGGGGAGCAGAGTCCCTCTCAGCTGAGAGAAGAAGCTGTTGAGGGGCCAAGAACCACCCTTGGCCCAGGCCCTGTGGTTATCTCAGTGGGTAGGAGAGCTGCTGCTCCATTTCCAGCCCAGCTCTCCCCTTCCTTCACTCACTGACTTTGTTTCTTTGCAGACTTGCACAAAGCCCAAAGGGAACGAAGCTAACCTGGCAAGAGGGACAGAGGCAGCTCTAGGAGTCTAAATTGATGCCCTTAGAGGACACAGAAATGGAGTGTGTTTTATTTAACACTGCTAACGTGGCAGCAGCTGGAGAGACCTTCAGAGAGTGGGGTGCTTAGCCAGAGACCCACAAACTATTTTGCACAGCAGGTGGGCCCTGCTCTTCTGTGAGGAGAAAGGGGACAGTAGCCAAACATATTAGAGGTTAAACCCTGCCCTAGGCACCTCTTACAGCTCTCTGTGAAACCTCCTTTGCTCTGGAGGAGGGTCTGCTCCCCCTCCTCTGGGCAGTCACTGAAATCCTCTTCCCATCAGATCACTTCCCAGCCTGGGGGCCTGAAGTCCCTGTTGACCCATCTCTCTCTTCAGTCCTTTCGCCAACACTCAGCCCTTTCATCTCCCTGTCTTCCACTCTTCCCCTTTTTTGGGTAAAACAGGGTGACCAAACAATTAGTGCTAATTATTCCTCCAGAATTGTGCTGCAAAGGACGTAGTTTCATAGGAGGCCAGAAGGCCAATTAACATTTTATCAGCACTGGAACAGTCTCCCTTTGTCCCTGGGCATGCACCCTTCTGCTTATCTTGTGTCAGCTCTGGCTCTGCAAGCAGATTTAAGTCACTAAAACATCTGAAAGTAACTCATTGCAAAAAAGAAAAAAAAAATCCTCAACTCCCAAAACCCAACCCTACAACCAACCAACCCTTAAGAGGGAAGTGGTCAGGACTGCACGGGCTGGAGAAGGGGAGAAAACCGTGAGGATGAGGGAAGAAGGAAGCAGGAAAGGGGAATGGTCCTTCTCCTCTCAGTGGCAACAAGTCACCAGGTATGTTCAGCTGCCAGTGGAACCACAAAGGGTCAGCCAGTGCCCTTTAAACGATGGCCGGGCAGGGCCAAGCTCCCAGTCTTCTCTGAAAACACCAGGTTTGGCCATGTTGGGTCTCAACTGTAACCCAAAAGGCACTGGAAGACACAGACACCACAAAATGCACCTGAACAGTTATTATAATATATAACAATGGCAGCACCCTACTTCCCACTTCCCACCTCTTACACCTAAGAGCATTATTATAAGGCAGTAGTTAATTGCCAGTATGATCCTTTTGAACTGAGAGAACAACACTGCTGTGGAGTCAGCGGTGGAGCGGGGAACAGGGTCAGCTTTGGCCAGAAAGCCCATGTCTGGCTCCTTTCACAAGTACAATTTGATGATACAATAAATTGAACTGTGATGTCCTAAAATAGGGTTAAAAGCAGTGTGTGACATGAAGCACCTGCTGCTATAAACTCCTCATGATGGACCAAATTTGTCTGAACAGTCATGACGGTCTAACTTCATACTAGCAGGCTTTATGCAGGTTCTGTCATCACACATCAAACAGCTACCTTGAAGGTTTCATCACCTGTTCCTTCTTGTCTGCCTGCCTCTTTATCCTCCATGTCACCAGCTTCCTTCAAATGCAGAGCATTTCAATCCTGTTTGTACCTCCTCTCTGGGCAGCTGCTATATGCAGGTCTCTTCCTGCCTCAGATCTCAGGTATTGGGTCCAACTCCTCCAGAATATATTTGCCCAGACCCTCCTGCAACTGATGTAATGGTTTCAAGTCACCCTGGAAAGGCAAGTGCAGCACAAAAATTGCGCTGGCAGCGGGAGAGGGGAGCCTGGCAAGCGGATCTGCAAGGTGCTGAGGTGGGTGCAGCACTATGGATTGGACAGGCATGGACCAAGGCGAGGAGTGAGAGTTCAGTCAAGCCAGCACAGACTCCATAGGTGCTCATTCAAGTATCACCCTCGTTTTGAGGGTCCCATAAGGCCTTATTGTCACCAGCCAACTCCTCATGCAGTGCGTAAGCCATGTCGCCTTGCCCTGCACGCATCCCTCCCGTGCCACGCCGCCGGCGCAGCCCCAGCGCAGCAGCACCAGGCTGCGGGAGGCACTCACTGCGTGGCCGTGCCCGGAGACTAGTCCAGCCCCAGTACCCTGGCAGGCACCCCGCCTCTCCCTGGCTCAGTTTCGTGCAGGTCTGTGAATCATATTCTACTTCAGTTTCACTTTGCTTTTCCTTTTTCCTCTTTGTACTTCATTTTCAAGCAGTTCTTGCATTTTTCTTTGGCTCACCATGTGAATTGAGATAATTAGTTATGGGCTGCCAGGGCCTGCAGGGCTGTGCTCAAGGAGCTGCAGGCTGACATTTCAGAGCCAGCAGGGTTTCGACACTGGGTTAGAAGATGCCAAGCTAGTGATTCCAAGGTGGCAAGACTATGATCAAATGGTTAAAGAGCCTGGACTGAGACCTGTGAGAAAGGTTTAGAGGAAAGCATCATCCCTGAAGTAAGAAAAACAGAAATGTCTTGCATGTGGGCAATCACATCATAGTGAACAGCTGAAGGACTTTACACAAAGAAATTGGCCAAAGCACCCTTTGCGATTTGGTCCTTCTGGTTCTCATGGCAAATGAATGAACTACAGCTAGTCCAGTGAAGGTCTGTGTTTTCTTTCAAGCAACACACTCTTATGCTACTACCATCAGCCTTTTGCAAAGGGTATACACACACAAAATCCCCACAACACAAAAAGACTGTCACCCCATCGTCCACATGGTGTGCACGTGGCAAAGCAATAGCAGCTTGCTATGGAACAGGGAGTGGCAGACTGGCACATGCTGGCACAAAAATCACTACCATACATCATGTGAAGGTCACTAATTCAGCAATGCCTACCCAAAACACATTACCTCTTCGTGCCAGAGCTCACTCCAGTCTGACCCACTCACCAAGCCAGCACCACAAGATGAATATGAACATTTTCCAACGCATCCCCTGCAAGAGACACACGGCTTTGTTATGAGAAAAGTAGTTGCAAAGAAAGAAAAAGAAGATCTGCTCTTCCACTGGGTATAGAATTAGAAGGAACTGCAAAAACGGGAACTTGGGTCAGACATTAGGAAAATAATTTCCAAGTTAAGTAAAGCCCTGGAACAGACTGCCTCAGAGATTACTGCACTGCCATCCTTGGAGGATTTCTATGAAAAAGCTTGAAAAATCTCGGTCAGGGTGAGACAGTGTTCTCACTTGGGGAGAGAAGGGACTAGGACACTTACCATGCTTCCTTCCTGTCCCCACCCCCGCCAATTCTGCATCTTTAACAGTCTACAATCTGTCATAATCTAGATGTTGGCATAGAAATATGGCAATAACTCTGTTTCCCCAAGTATACAACACTTACCAGTCACTGTGTGGCACTTCAAAGACACTCGGGACCAGCAGCATGTTACTCAAAATGTTTTTGCTTCAACTGCCTTTGTTCGTAAGGAAGAAATACTGCAGCTACTGATGAAGGGAGCAAGCCCCAGCTAAGCAATTCTGATTCCAGCTAGCAAAGGGCAAAGGGAGAGAGAAACACTGATCTGTTTTTCACAACACCTTAATTTGGTGGTTTCTAAGCAAGAGGGGTGGACTGCATCTGGCAGAGGAGGAGAGGGACATAGAGCAGAGGATGTGACTGAAAGGAACTGGCTGCATTAAGGATGGGGACAGAGCAGCAAGCACGAAGCTAGGAAGGAAGAAGGGGTGAGAGATGAGACCCAGCAAGAGACCCGGAGCAGCTGAGCCTGTCCCGCAGGCGCCCAGTGACAGCCGGGCATAGACTCCCCCAGCTCCTGCACTGCACCATCGCTCTCCTCCAGGCAGGGTCTTCCCAGAGCCGCTCCGTGCCAGCCCCAGACCCTGCTCTAGGACCTCTTCCTTTGCCCATCCGTCTTTCCAACCCTGAGAGTATCTCCCAAGGCTTAATAGTTCTTCGAGTGAGGAGGAGGGAGACAGAGAATACTACTGAGGCGATACGAGGGGAAAAATGCTGCAATGTTCCTGACCAATCTCAGCTCAGTACCTTCCCACTTCCCTGGTTGCACTTGACATCAGAGAAAACAAACCCACCGCAAATATCTGTTGCTTTGTTTGCTTCAGGCTCATTATAAAGTAATTTAAGTATTACCTTTCCTGTGTCACGACAGCCTGAGAATGATGCTTCTTTCCCTGTTCGTTGCCAAAATGACTTTTCCTTCACAAACTCAGTAAAGGAGACAGACATACACACTTCTTTGTATGAGTGAAGAATACTCATGAAATAGCTCCAAAAATAGAAAAGCAAAATTGGTTTTGCCTATGTCCAAGAAGATTCAAAACATAGAACTCTGAGGTCTTGATGGAGGTTTTTTTCCTTTTTTATTAAACAAATTATTGGGATCGGCTCTGCTCAGAAGATTATCTAGCGCTGAAAAGCCTATCTGGACTAAGTAGGCTACCAAAAGCAAACAGCATTATCAGCTGGGCACTCAGTTTAAAGAAAGCGGCACTCCCCTTCAAAAGGTACATGTTCTTCCTTATCTCTTCACACAGACCATCAAGGTTTCAGCTTTCACAATGCAGTTTTAGCTGTGGCTAAAGAGAAAAGGAAAATGCGGAGATGTGAAAAAGATCATGCAGTTCCTGAACGCTGAAAGACAGCGTCTGTATTGAGAACAATAATCCTTTTTTAGATCAATTATCAGCTGTGTTAATTTAAAAAAAAAAAAAAACTTGATCTTCAACATTAACACTTTTCAGATGCAATTTAAAAACGCTTCCCGTGGCTGACTACAAAGTTGGGTTCGCATCATTTCCAACAGTTTAGTGCAATCCACTGTGTATCAAAGTGTCATAATTCCTAGGCAACAGAGAGGACATTTATTGAAGTCTGAACATATTTCAGTAACTATCCTATTTCCATAGCCTAGAATAAAAAACAAGTGCATTCCCAAATCATACCACCATTGGCATAAGAGAAAAATGTTGTATCTGCTTTGGGCTTTAAGTTACAAAGGGTCTTTATTTAACTCTGGTAGAACTTATGTTTAGAAAACACGTATCTGCACAGTCTAAACTATTCCTCAATTGCTGTAAGTGAAAAATGCTGTGTAAACTTCGCTTTTTCCTATTCGGTAGTTCTGTTAACATTCAGCTGAAAGAAGGCAACATGTCCATCAGGTTAAGTCATCTTATCTGGACTGCGAAACATTTCAAAAATTCATAATTAAATGATGAATGACAATTGGCAGAACTAAGCATGCAAGCATCGAAGTCCTTTATGAGGTTTAATCCTAAATGACTAGCAGAATTTGCCAGCGCCAGAATCTAAAGCTTAATGCAAATCTTGTGCCTCAACCACACCACCATCTTTTTTTGTTGCCTTAAAACACTTAGGCCACATCTCAAAAAGTAACTTCAATGTGTTTTTGTTATAGGAGAACAAAGTAATTGTTTTGGGAACCATCAGCCAACTATAGCTACCCCTTACTGTGAAGAGGTTTTTTTTTCTTGTAAAGGATGTTCAAATTTCCCATTTAACACTTTGTGATGGTATGGGAGTTCAGGGAGAGTAGACAGCAAAATTTTTACTAACCGTTACATCCTTGCTTCAAGTCAAGGCAAAAGGAATGCAATCTATGACGACAAGACCCAAGCAGCATATTATTTTGCTGGAAGAAGAAATACTAGAAATGCTTAAATAGAAAGCTCCAGTGCTTCTGAACAATAATTTGAACTTTGCTGGATATCCATGCAAGGTTAAAAGCGCATTTTTTACTGCCCTAATAGCATTTAGTGTTAGAAAATTCTGAAGTCCTATGTTGTCAAAGAGGCTAAGAGCAAGATCACTGAAAAGTCCCTCCCCCCCAATTTTGAAAATTGGGCCAAAGAAAAGAAATGCCCTACCATGCTCTGGGCTCTTCCTTGCTATCATCCAGGAGCGCTGATGGAAATGGAGTGACCTAACTCACACTAAAGAGCAAGAACATGCCTAGGCAAGAAGAAACATGTAAAGAATATGCCCAGGTGGCAATGACAGAGAAGTATGAAAGAAACAGCAGTATGAAAAAGTAACAGCCTGGGGAAAGAAGATGTGCTGAAGAACAAAATCAGGTAAGGAAGACGGAGAACAGAAGTAGGAACAGTACATCGTACATCCTACGGAGGGCATTATAAACCAGTATTTAAACTAGAAATTTTTCTTTTTTTTCCCCCATAAAAATCACAGTTTAAATTTTAACACATTAAACCTCACTGTAAGATACTGTTGACTCTGGCCGTTTGCTTTACTCATCCGACAAAAGTAACCATTGCTATAGCAGAGCCAGCAGAAGAGGACACATTTATTCATCAGCTGCTTCAAATGCAAAGTCTGTATCTCAGTTTAAAACACCTCTGCAGGTGGGTGGGGTTGCAGGAAGATGTCATACGCTGCCATGAATCAGATGGGGAGATGCCAGCTCTGCCATGGGTTTGGTGACCTCCAGGAAGAGGCAGTAAAACTGCAGCAGCTGCTGAATGCAAGTGGAATCCTTCACATGTGACAGCAAAATTCCACAAGTACTCCCTCCTACGGCTCTATTTAAACCCGAGATGGCAAATGCTGGTGAAAGAAAAATAAAACAAGATACGAAAATGCAGACAATTCTTCCTCTTTCTGTTGAAACTATGTTAAAAAAAAACCAATAAAAACCCCCAACAGACACACAGAAGAAAAACTATGTTAAAGACCTGTTACCTCCAAGACTTTTGGAAATCTAAGATCCAGCATCTTGCCTTATATTTATACTAATTTGTTTAGCAGGAATGAAGCACATTTGATTCTATTCTATTCTATTCTTTTGTGAGCATCTGAAGCACATTTAATTAGTTGGTAATAAAACCCCATATAATTCTAAAAGATAGGAAAATATTTTCCTTCTTTGTGAAAGGCTTCATTTTTTTTAGGACTGGGGAAGCTAGCTGAAAATAAACCAGCAGTATGCCTGTCTCAGGTTTTCTAAAATCCACAGGATTGTTTATTCTCTCCAAAAAATTCTCTATATGGTACAACTCGTGATACTCATTTGACAAACTTCTAATGGGACATTATTGCCTTATATCACTCCTCCAAACTGCCTAGAATAATGGCAGATACCTTACACACAGAGTAAAACTACAAAGAGGCGGTCAGCAAATGCCCGATACTATTCAATACACAAGGAAAACTTTAATATTTTAACACAAAATACAGTAACCAAATCTGCTAAACTTAAGGACCAACCAGAGCAGAACCTAAATGCTGTTTCTGCTAAACCCAGCTTTGCCAGTCTATTGACAATCCTCCTCCTGGAGATCCAGCTTCAAATTTTCCTCCAGGCTTTTTCTGTTTCTTGAGCAAAATCCGCAATACCGGAAAGGTGAAGTTCTGGCGTGCACGGCTCAGGGGGTTAACTAAAGGCATCGCTAGGCTCCTCATGAGCCAGCAGCGACGGTCGCAAAGAGATTACTGGTGAGAGTACACTAAGCCCGTGAGGCGAGGGCCGAGGCTGTGCAGCGGCAGGCCAAAGCTCTCGCTAACTTTTCACAGCACGACTGCGGGTCCCAGGACAAAGCCTCGCCCCCCAGCAGACGCAAGGCGCCGGGAAGCACCGAGGGGCACCGACAAGCCGCCACAGGGGAAGGGAAGACGCCCGTTTACCGCGCGGCAGCCTCAAACCCTCACACAGAACGGGGCCGGGCCGAGCTCCGCAGTCCAGGCAGGCCCAACCGTGCTAAGCCACCGCCCCCGCACCGCAAGGTCCCGACGTGCCACCGCCCCGGGGCGGAAGCGCCACCCCGTCACGGCGCCACTCACGGCGGAAGCAGCCCTCCCGCGCATGCGCCGCGGTGCCTGCGGGGCCCGTCCTTTTCCGGCCGGCACGCGACCTTCCTTGCCCGCGCGCGACCCCAGCGGCGCCACCTGCCCCCGCCCTCCCCTCCCGCACGGGGAGAGGGGGGCCAGGCGCGCGCGAGGCGGGGCGGGGGACGGCGCACGCGCGCGGCCGCTAACCCCTCCCGCCCTCCCCCGCCCGCCGTTGATCCGCTCAGCGCGCACGCGCCCTTTGACCCGGCCGGCTCCCCACTGCCCCCACCCTGCCGCGCACATGTGCTCCCACACAGGCGCATGCGCTCTGGTGCTGAGCCCCCACAGCCCCCCCGTGACGTCAGGAGGCGCAGGCGCCCTCCCTCCAGCCCGTTTCCACCGGCGGCCGCGGCGCATGCGCCAGAGCTGCCGTCCCCCAGGCCGGGCGCCGGCGCTGCGCGTCTCTCCGCCCTCCCCCGCGGCGGCGCCTGCGCGGTGCGCGCTGTCGGTGCGTGGCGTGCGGTGCGGTGGGGGCGGGTGGGGGCGGGGCGGGTATATATAGTGCGCGGCCGGGGCGGCGGCCTCCCCCTTGTCCCCCGGCCGCCGTCGGAGCTGTGTGCGCAGTGCGTGTGCTCCGGACACCCGGACACGCCGGCCCGGCCCCGCCGCACCATTTATTACTAAAAATACTAAAAAAGCCAAAAAAAATCCAAAAATCCTAAAAAACCTTTTAAAAAAAAAAAATCCTTCCCTCCTCCATCTCCCGTCAACCTTCTGCAAACGGCCGGTTTGATATAAAATAACCCGGTGAAGCGAAGCCCCCGGACCCGGCGCAGCCGAGAGGAGACACAGAGCGAGCCCGACCCCCGCCGAGGCCAGCAGCCGCCGCCGCCGCCACCTTCGCCAGGCCCGGCACGGAGTGAGCCAGAACCCTCACCCCCGCGCCCCTTCCACCCGCCGCCGCGCATCCGCCGCCCGCAGCCGTTAAGTTTCGAATCCGCCTCCGGAGTGCCCCCTCCCACACGCCGCCACCGCCGGCCCCTGCCCTCACGGACCGCCGGGCCGCCGCGGCCTCCTCGCTTCGCCAGCGCCTCCCCTTTGCCCTCCCGCGCCGGGAGACGGCGGCAGGATGAACCCCAGCGCCCCCAGCTACCCCATGGCCTCCCTCTACGTGGGGGACCTGCACCCCGACGTGACGGAGGCCATGCTTTACGAGAAGTTCAGCCCCGCCGGGCCCATCCTCTCCATCCGCGTCTGCAGGGACATGATCACCCGCCGGTCACTGGGCTACGCCTATGTCAACTTCCAGCAGCCCGCCGACGGTGAGTGGCCGGCGGCCGGGCCGCGGGGCAGGGGAGGAGGGGAGGGGGCGGCGGGTGAGGCGGTGTGAGGGGAGCAGCCATGTTTCTCCCCCGCCCCCACCAGGGCTCGGCGCGGCCGTTTCTCCTTCCACCCCCCCCCCCCCCGGCCGCCGCCGCCTCCCCGCATCCATTTCCGCCGCGCGGGCGCTGCCCGTACCGGCGTTGCCGGGACGCGAGCGAACTTGCCGCCGCGCGGGGGGAAGTTGGCTGACACGCGGCCCGGGGCCGCCCGCGCCTCGTGGCGGCGGCGGGGAGGGGGGGGAGCAGGGAGGCGCTTCCGCGCCCCGCCGCCGGGAACTGAAAGCCGCCACGGGCGGGGAAAGGCCCGGGCCCCCCCCCCGCGCCGAAAGCCCGGGTCCTTGGCGGAACTGCCCCTACTGCCGCGGGGAGGGGTGGGAGTGCAGGCGGCCTTTCCACAGGCTGGCACGTTCGTGCGCGGCGGCATCAGGAATCCGAGATGAGGGCTAGCTTGAAGAAAGCATCACAGTCATTAGCGCCCTTTAATAACTACGTAGGAGCTGGGTGTGTATGCGTGATTAAGAGAGCAAAAGAAGGAAGTAGGACGTACCGGGATTGCTTGGTGGTTTCATAGATGTCCGCTCAAAGCCCAGGCCAAAGCATAATACATTAAAACACCATGGCAGGTCTGTCACGTGTAGGGAGGGGATGAAATTACTTGGCGGGCCTCCTTTGCTTGCTTTTTATGTAGAAAGCTGTATGCTGCTCAGTTTCTCTTTGCAGTAAACTCTCTGACATTGGGTGTTTCCCAAGTGGAGTTTTCATTAAACTTGCTTTACTCGACGTGTTGCTAGTTCTCTAAAGTTAAATCAGTAAAGAAACTTTCCAAGTAGTTCTGGTCCATGTTTTTACTACATTTGGCAAACTAGCTTGTTCCTTTGGAGGGTATTTCCATAAAAGAACCAAATGTGAGCGCTTCTTAAGTTTTGTGGAATCCAATTAAAAGAAAAAAATAATTAGGCTAGCTAGAACATACTTGATTTCAAGCACAGTTAAGTAAACAGCCTTCTATTGTAATGTTTTTATTTTCAAGCATATGAAAGTGAGAGATTTGAATTACAAACTTTTCAAGCAATTAGATTAACTGGCTTTCAAAATTGGCTTCAGTATATAGCCATTATCATATCAGACTTTGGTGTACCGATGATATCTGTGTGTAAGTAGTAAAAGTTACTGTCTCATCTTTTTAATGGCAGATATTTCACCTGTTATCAGCTCTCTCACTTCAGAGAGCTTTTTCAGCCATTGTTTAGGATGAGACGATTTGAATGCTTGTTTTAGCATAGTTTGCTTTCATTCAATAAAAACCTATGGTACAGTTTACCCTCAAAAAGAAAAATAAGGGGTTAGCAGAGTTCTGTGATACAATAATGTCAAGGCAGAAGTTGAAGATGATTCAAATGCTTCTCCTCCTTAGTAATGACAGAATTCTGCAAGGGCCGACTTTATCATTGTCATTAGTTGAGCAACCTGTTCAACGTCTACATTTTGTGACTTAGTTTGTAATTCATCAAACGTGGGAACAAATAACATCTTTTTCACCTGAGCAGTATTTGCAGTCAGAGTTTGAGAATGTGCCTCTTCTAGCATTTGGAGTAACAGCATTTTTATAAGTCTTTTTCAGACTTTGGGAAGCACACTTTTTATTCTACACCTAGTCCAGTTCACCCAGAAGTATTTCTCATCTGCATCCAACTTGCATCTGGCATGTATTTGGAAGCACTTGTTCAAAATATACTTAAATTATATTGTGTGATTATACTTTTGCAACATTTTTTAGAATTTTATTTTCTTGGCAAATAAGTAGAAAATGTTTGATTTTTTTTTTTTTCCCTAGATCTTTCTATCCCTTTACGGAAACCTTGAGGTAGGAGGTCTGAGGGTGAATGGTTATTCCTACAGTAATACTGGTTTAATTTTGATTCCAAACTACCTGCCTTTTCTTGGTTTAGCCTAATTCTTAGTTATGTCTTGGGCTATACTTATTAACCAGCTAGTTAACAACTAGCTCGGTTTTTGAAAATGTCTTTGAAGGTGTTTTTGACATTCCCAGCTGTCTGTAAACTAGAGATCTCAAAGCTCTTCCAAAAACTAATTAGCCTGATGACACAATTGTGAGGTATGCACACATTTCATAGCTGTGACTTTTCTGAATTTGAGTCATAGTCTGGAGTAAAACTCAGGCAGTCTTGCTTAATCACTAAACTAGAACTATTCTTGAATAATCTGAAACTGCACTTCTTCCTTCAGATTTTTTGGACAGTTATGATTCCAGAGGTTTATTATTTTATAGCTGTTGCTATGTACGTTTAGCATTAAGTGTATATTCTGTGTGATTTTGAAATTGTTACTGAAGTGGACTGTCCAGTTGCTCATGACTAAAACGGGAACTGGTGACTCATTCAGTAAAAGCTCCAGCAGAATCAGCAAAAGTACACCAGGGGTAGGTGTGTCCACTTGGTAACAAGTTAACTGCTGAATGGAATTGCCTCTTGCAAACCAGTGTGCTGCCTTTTATGGCTGAAATGTAATGAAAGTAAGCCAGTTTTACTAGTTGTGAATTTTCATGAGAGTAGTTTGTACCTGGTTGCAGATGTAGTCTAGTAATAAAAATCTATCGTGGAATGACACCATGGATTGATTAAGCTTGAAATCTTTACCTTTCTTGTACTTCTGCTCCATAGAAGAGCTGAAGAGAGCTCTTGGAAGTTTCCGTGCTGTCTTTGTCTTTATGGAAAATTGCATTGGTCTAAGATATGTGCTCACCATTAGTTGAGAGTGGTAATGTTTGTGAATGCTAGTATGGACCTACTTGGAGTCAGTTGTTTGGGAAATCTGTCCAGGAACACATTTTTGAGGAGTGTCGGGATTATTCTAGAAGCAATTAGCATGAATTAGAAAAAGCCTCTTCTCTAGTAAAGGAAGCACTGTTACTACTTCTGGAAATAATGAACTGTTCGTTGCTGGCACTTTTGCTGGTGCTGGCAGTAATAATTCTAATGACTTCCAGGGCAATACCGAAGTGTTATAGAAGTTTCTACTGTGGCCTGTCTGATACACACAGTTCCCTTCTTTTGGCTATCTTTTTTTTTCTTTTGTACTGTAAAGCCTTCCAATGCTTTTTGTTTCTCAGTATCAATATTTAGGTTGTCTTTTCTCTCCTGCTTGATTTATATTAAAATTTGTGAAAGCTTCCTTAACTTACTTAAAAGACTGGCAATGCTTATATTTTTTGTGGCTTCTGCTTAAATCAGTTGTTGACTTGCTGCTATCCTGTGAATATGGTAATAGTATCAACAGATTATTTTTTTACATGAAAATGTTAGATGTCTGCCTTTAACTTCTACAGATGTCTTTCAGAGAATATAATCTTCAAATTTGCTTGTACTATGAAAGCGTGGCAAGAAAGGATGTAAAACATGGTGTACCAGCTGAACCAGAGGCTGATGGCAGATTTTCTTTGGCCACTATATCCAGCAACATAGCTAAAGATAAAAGCAGCACTTAAAAAACGAAAACATAAAATAAGGGTTTTCACAATGTGATTGGCCATTGGTCCTTCTCCTAAGAAAAGCAATTAACTGACACCGTTACTGTTTTTAAATCAGTATTAAACCAATTGCAGTCTTGTTAGCATCATATTACTCTGCTATATACTAATTGCAGTGAAGTGCGTTAGTCCTGATGGTGTGACTTCAGGTATTTATTGGGACTTTTTTTAGTGTTCTTCCAGATGTACAGGAACAATGATGAAAAGGAGCTAATATAGGAGACTATAAAATATGTCTGCCATACTTGAGAACTGTTGCTCTTTCGTGCTTAAATAGCTTGTTGACTTAAAACATCACAAATCTGTCTTGTTGCCTTGAAGGGACATAGAAAACTGAAGAAGTCTTGATACTTCCCTATCTAAATACATTGAGATCTTAAATTCAGGCATTGAAAAGTTAGTTACAGAGTTCTACTTGAAAAACAGCTCCACTGGAGTAACACAACCTGGGTTATGTTAGTTCATTTTGCTGTTTTAATGCTTATTCCTTTGTTGAGCTTGTATGTATTTCATCATGAGCTTTTTATATATATATATATATATAATTTCAGATTTTCAAAATAAGTAAGTTCTAGTTTTAAATCTTTGAACTGTCCCTTGCCCAGAAGTCCATCACAGATCTTTTTTTGTAAGTAAGGAGTTATGTGGAACAGCTGCCTGAACCAGGCTTGAACCTCCCCCTAGCAAAGAAATTTTGTCAATTTAGGGGCATTGCTGACGTAGGAGTTCATATGTTAATGTTTGCAGAAGTCCTCATATAGGCACAAGCTGTACCCCTAAAGGCATTTTTATTGATACAATATACATCTTTGTGATGTGGGAGTGGCCAACTGATTTTCACAGATGTTAAAACTTTTCCTCCTGTGGAATAAGTCATAATTGCTATCACTTGATACATTTTCTCCTGTCATGGTACCATCTTTTCAACAGTGGGTTCCAATCCTTTCATCTGCTGGATTTCTACAGCTTGTTGAGCTGACATATGCTCCTTCCTATCTTGTAAGGCCAGCTTTTGCTGAGGAGCTTTTGCCAGTTTTTACTTGCATGAAACAGGGTGGGGTGTATTTACATTGGAGATTTGGGTTTGTGTCTTGTTGGTGATGCTGGACTTAAGTAAAAATTCTGTGAAGAATTATGCTTCAAATGCTATTTCTGTGCTTATTAAGGTAACTTTAGCATTTCCTACTAATTCCATCATGCTTTTCCAGCTGAACGAGCTTTGGATACAATGAACTTTGATGTCATTAAAGGCAAACCAGTGCGCATAATGTGGTCTCAACGCGATCCATCTCTACGCAAAAGTGGTGTAGGAAACATCTTCATCAAAAATTTGGACAAATCAATTGATAACAAAGCTTTGTATGACACATTTTCTGCTTTTGGAAACATCCTATCTTGTAAGGTTAGTGGAAAATTATTGGTGTATTTAATGCACCAAACTAACTCAGTTTACGCTGGAAACATTCCACGGGTATTACAACAAGGTTTTTCTTTAATAGGTGGTATGTGATGAAAATGGATCCAAGGGTTATGGATTTGTACATTTTGAGACACAAGAAGCTGCAGAAAGAGCTATTGAAAAAATGAATGGTATGCTGCTTAATGACCGCAAAGTGTAAGTACATAAATACGTAGTTGGGGATCAACAGACTGAAATTCATTTTACAGCAAACAAATACTTAAAGCTTACCTAGAAAAGGCAGGTTGTTCTAAACGTTTCTAATTTTAAAGAGGTTTTGGAATTTTAGTGCTAGGAATACTATGAATTTTATTATCTACCTATTCTAAAGGCAGAATAAGTTCAGAAAATGCTAATAACAGACACTAGGCTGAGGTACTCAGATTCTTTGCCTCAGTCTTTACTGGCAATCTCTCTTCCCACACCTCTCAAGTGGATGAACTGCAGGATGGGGACTGGAGGAGCAAAGTCCCTCTCACTGTAAAGGAAGATCAGGTTCAAGACCACCTCAGGAACCTGAACATACACATGTCTATGCGACCTGATGAGATGCATCCCAGAGTCCTGAGGGAACTGGCTGCTATAGTTGCCAAGTCACTGTCCATTGTATTTGAAAAGCCCTGGCAGTCAGGTGAAGTCCCTGGAGCCTGGAAAAAGAGAAACATTGCACTAATTTTTAAAAAAGGTAGCAAAGAGGACCCTGGGAACTACCGACCTTTCAGGCTCGCCTCTGTGCCTGGGAAGATCATGGAACAGATCCTCCTAGAAGCTCTGCTAAGGCACATGGAGGACAGGGAGATGATTTGAGACAGCCAGCATGGCTTCACCAGGGGCAAGTCCTGTGTGAACAACCTAGTGGCCTTTTATGATGGAGTGACCACATCCATGGACAGGGGAAGAGCTACTGGTGATGTCTGTCTGGACTTCTGTAAGGCCTTTGATACAGTCCCCCACAACATAGAATCATAGAATCTTTGGGTTGGAAGGGACCTTTTAAGATTATCTAGTCCAGACCCCCTGCCATGAGCAAGGACATCTTCAACTAGACCTGGTTTCTCTCTAAATTGGACAGGGATGGATTTGATGGGTGGACTGTTGGGTGTATGAGAAATTGAAATTTATAGTTGTATCCACAAGGTCTTGGTCAATGGCTCAATGTCCAGATGGAGATCAGTGATGAGCGGTGTCCCTCAGGGGTCCATACTAGCGCCCGTACTGTGTAATATCTTCATCAGTGACATGTTGGGATTGAATGTACCCTGAACAGGTTTGCATATGACACCAAACTGAGTGGTGCAGCTGACACACCTGAGGGACAGGATGCCATCCAGAGGGACCTGGATAAGCTTGAGGAATGAGCCCATGTGAACCTCGTAAGGTTCAACAAGGCCAAGTGCAGGGTCCTGTACCTGGGCTGGGGCAACCCCCGGTAGGAATACAAGATGGGGGATGAAGGGATTGAGAGCAGACCTGCCGAGAAGGAGTTGGGGGTACTGGTGGATGAAAAGCTGGACATGAGCCAGCAATGTGCGCTTGCAGCCCAGAAGGCCAACCATATCCTGGGCTGCATCCAAAGCAGCGTGGCCAGCAGGTCAAGGGATGGGATTCTGCCCCTCTACTCCACTCTGGTGAGACCCCACCTGGAGTCCTGCGTCCAGTTCTGGAGCCGTCAGCACGGGAAGGACACAGACCTGTTGGAGACGGTCCAGAGGAGGATCATAAAAATGATCAGAGGGGTGAAATCTCTCTTCTGAGGACAGGCTGGGAGAGTTGGCGTTGTTCAGCCTGGAGAAGGGAAGGCTCTGGGGAGACCTTCTTGCAGCCTTCCAGTACTTGAAGGGGACTTTTAAGAAAGATGGGACAGACTCTTTAGCAGTGCCTGTAGCCACAGGACAAAAGGTAATGGTTTTAAACTAAAAGAGGGCATATTTAGACTAGATAGAAGAAATTTTTGACAGTTAGGGTGGTGAAACACTGGCACAGGTTGCCCAGAGAGGTGGTCGATGCCCCATCCCTGGAAACATTGAAGGTCAGGTTGGCCGAGGCTCTGAGCAACCTGATCTCATTGAAGATGTCCCTGCTTATTGCAGGGGGTTTGGAGTAGATGACCTTTAAAGGTCCCTTCCAACCCAAACTATTCTGTGATTCTAGGGAAAAAAATACTGTATTAGGTGTCTTACAGGCCAATGCTGTAATGAGGATTTGGGAACTTTTCTGGTGTTCTGATCTTACTGATCTGGGATGAAGTACAATCCGCTGGGTATTCTGAATAGTACTTCCTTTATAAGAGTTGAGATATGTTATCCCTTTTTTTGATGAAACTTAAAGCTCTAGAGTTAACTTGGTCCTGAATAGCAGTTGGATTACACTAATGTTTTTATATGAATGTCTGTTAGAAGGCATATCTAGGAAATAGGAGTAGAAAATAAAACTTATAAAAACATAATGTTTTAAACATCATCACTGTTCTATACTATAGGGAAAAAAAGGTTTCTGGGCTGCTTGGTTAGTCATATCTAGGCGCGGGAGGGGGTGAATGTGCCTCACAGCTATGCCTAAGGGATCATTATGGTATTTGGTGTAGTTGCAAAAGAATAACTCTGTAAATACTTGAGAGGCTTTGGAAAAAGGATAAGAGAAATCAGCATCAGCTTACCATCATGGATTATTTTTACATGTAGAGATGGATGGATCAAGCCACATAGAGAGAGAACGTGTATTTTTGAAACTTTAGTTTTCCTGCTTGTTCTGTGCTTGGCATACTATGGATGCTTTTACTCAGCTTCCATCTTTATACAAGCTTTTTAAATTAGTAAAAAAAGTTCAACATGTAGTCATAAAAGCACATGATTTACGTAAATTTTGTTTGATAAAATACATCAGAGTTAATTTTGCTTTGAATTTCTACTCAGGCTAGGCTTTTAAAAGTGAATTAAAGCACTCACTGTCAAAATCTGCTGAATACATTGCACTATCATTCTTACCATCCCTGGTTACTGTAAGTCAGGTGAAGTCAAAATTTAAGAAAATGTTGAGTACTTTTTTGGATTTGTCAGATTTGGAACTATAAATTTGGACAATACAATAAAATTTGACAGCAAAAGTCTGCTACAATCAGAAGCTGGTGTTAGCCATGTAATGTCTGTACTAGAGCAGTTCCTTGGATTGCAGAGTGTTATGTTCAGATCCTGTTCTTTCTCTGACAGTATGAACTGACCTTTGGTGTTCCCAGCCAATTTGCAATGGCATTTGACTAAAAGCAGGTTGAACTATTTATTTCACCATGCCTATTTAAAGAAGAAAAACACACACACAAAAAAATCCCAACAAAAACCCCAAAACAAACCAAACAAAAGTCTTGCTTTGATAAAGGCTGGAAAGGTGTGTAATGGAATGGGGGAGGATAGCTAAATAAACATCCCTTGCTTAAAAGCTGAATCAGAGAACGGTAACTGCTTTAAGGCTGCCAAGTTTTTGGTACAGCAGAGGGATTATGCTGATATCTAGAATTTCTGTTTAGCCACTTTATCTAGTACTCTTTCCCGTTGTCCAGCTCCTGTTGTCAAAGCCTGTTTTATGAGTGAACAATCTCGCCAATGGCTTGAAAGCGTTTTTATACTAGTAACTATAAGCACACCAGTGTAGAAAAGGGTAGTGAAATTGTCTTTTTTTTTTTTGAGGTTTATCATAAATATTTTATCCAAAGAATTTCATGCCTGTAATGAACAATGAGACTGATAAAGAATAAAATGCCAGAGGATTACAAGTAAATTTTTAAACCTTGACAGACTTGCTTTAATCTACACCATTCTGTTCTCCTGCAACTAGATTTGTTGGAAGGTTTAAATCCCGCAAGGAACGTGAGGCAGAGCTTGGAGCCAGAGCAAAGGAATTCACCAACGTTTACATCAAGAATTTTGGAGAAGACATGGATGATGAGAGACTTAAGGAACTCTTTGGCAAGTTCGGTAATGTCTTTAAGTTTATATAAACACAAGTGAACTTCAGCATACTTCTTGTATCTTATCTGTACAGTGCCTTATAATACCAGGAATCAACTAGCTGTCTGATGCAGATTTTAAAAAAAAAAAAACAAACCCAAAACCAAAAGGTACTGAAAAGTTGGTACTTAAGTCCAGTTTCAGATTCAAACTGCAGAATTTTAAATGGCCAGAATAGCATATATAATTCTGCCATCATAATTGTTTCATCTGAAGATAATGTGTCTAAATAGCATTTCAAATGGGTTTTGCAGTTTTTTAAGTTGCAAATAAGTATTTTCTGTTTTAGAAACAGACTGATGTTATGAATTCACTACAGGATACATGACAAATGAGTTTGCTACTGCTTTCATTGACCTGCAGACTAGTCTTTACTCAGGGTATCTCTGCTTTTGTTATTCAGTTGTATTGTGATGGCTGACCTAATAGGAAATTGTAAAGAACTTTTCCATTTGCACACTGTTTGGTTCTGTCTTGATTCTCAGTTATCCATGGGGCAAAATTGTGTCAGGCATATCATCATGATCTAGTAATGTATATGATATGTCACCATTGACAGGAAATGGCAAACTCCTTAATTCAGTTACAGATTCTTACGCTGGTTTATAGGGCACATCTACTTTATTCTCAGCCTCAGCTTTTCTTTATTTACTCCATGCTTTTGCTGTTCTCCAGTGGATATCATATAAAGCAAGACAAAGCCTTGTATATGAACAGGAAATGCCTTTCCACTATTGAAGTATCTGTGGTTGAAATGGTAGCAAATTCAGCTGCTAATATCTATCTCAACTGAGTCTGTGAACTGCAATTCTTCAACACCAGGTTAAATGGATAAGCACGTACCTAACAGAAAGGCTTCCTCTCTGGCTTTCAGTACCTGTTTCAAAAGGTGGAAGCACTAATGCTTTTTACATGTTGCAATTTTTAATGAGAAAAACAATTTCATTCACTTTGAAGTGAAATTCCTCTCCCATTTTGGTTGCAAGTACAGTAGGAAAGAAATTCAGCATGGCAGACTTTAGCCCTAATGGCTGAAGTTCAGTGTCAGGGCAAATCAGCAATTTTATATTAATGGGTGATGCTTGCTAGATACTATTATTGGTTCCGAAGTCCTTTGTAATACAAGTGAAATAAACTAAATATTAAAACTTCTAAACAGGATGTTTAAAACATGAAGTGAATACACTCTGTATACGAAGCATAAGTATTTCATTCTCTTTTTAGGTCCTGCCCTAAGTGTGAAAGTTATGACTGACGAGAGTGGAAAATCCAAAGGCTTTGGTTTCGTTAGCTTTGAAAGACATGAAGATGCTCAAAAAGTAAGCTTTGGATTTCATTTTGGGAATTCTGTAGCTGAGACCCAAATAATACATGTTTCATCGAGTGGTCTGAAATCTTGTGAATTCATTAAGGGTTTTTAAGTGGTCAAGGACACTGTGAAAACAGGTGTCTGCTTCCTAAATGACTTAGCAGAGTTTCTGTCATTTAGAATGCTTTCTTATGAGCAAATGTCAGTTGATTTGAGGAGCCTGTTAAGTTAAGGTACTCTGAGACAGCTGGAACTATTGTAGAAATGGGGAGTCTTGAATAATTTAATAACCGGTTGGTTGTAGCTGGGCTTAAAGGTCTTTATGAGATTTGGACTCCCTCGTGCTGGGCAACATACCAGCATAGTAAATTATTCTATCTCTGCAAAACCCATATGAATCATTGGATCCAATTTGGTTGCACAAAACATTTGTGCAAGGCAGAAAGGATTGTGTTTTCAAACTTCAGCACTGCAAAGTCAGCAGGAAAGCTATTAGTTTTATGGAGCATGTTTGGCACAGCTATAAGAAAATAGTCAGAGCCCTGTGATGCTGCCTTTACTATGAAGAGTAACTTTGGAAGAAGGGTACTTTTAACTTGTGTATATGTCTATAACATGCCAGTATTCTGTATAACTTAATTCTGTGTCAGCTGGTTGCTTTGATGTGTCGGTTGACTGTGGCAGTAGGGACATAGCATCAGGACTAAAGCTCGGCACAGAACAAATCAGGGCAACAAATGAAGTTTGGTTTTCAAAAGGCATTCTGTGATTTGTCAGTAGTGCAAGTATACAAGCAAGAGATTAGAACAAATCCTGTCTGTCTTACCTCTACATTGTTCAGTCTTGCATACATTCATTGATGAATTGATTCTGTAGTCAGTCATGTGTACGGTATTTTAAATAACAAAATACTAATATCTCAGTAGATACATCAATAAACCGGTGACTTCTGGTTTTAAATTAATTGCATAAATCTGTATCGGAGTTTTCACATCTCAATAATTGTAACTCAAAAGAGCGTAAAGGAAGAAAGTTTATATTTTCATACTCTTCATGTATGTCCTTAATGAAAGATTAAAAATGAAAACGCCATATATGAGAGCTCTAGCTTAATACACAGTAAAGAAGGTCAGGTAGATACTACAGTTTCAGATGTTACTTTTAAAAACAGAAGTCAGGTGTGTGAATTAGAGCTTTTCAACTTAATTTGCTTTCTTTTCTCTGTGTTTAGCAAGAAAAGGCTGGAGAAGTAGTTGAAAATGTCTCTGCTCATTGCAGGGGGGTTGGACTAGATGGCTTTTAAAGATCCTTTCCGAGCCAAACTATTCTGTGATTCTATGAAATAGTTAGTCATTGTGTGTGACTTGATCATTTTGTATCTTTTTTTCCACAACTTCATATAGGAAAATTTCTTTGTATCCCTTGTGACTTTTCTTTAACTGAAGCACACTCAGAAAGCAATTTCCTTTTTGCTTTAAGTAGAGAAATCTTGGGGTATTTTGTATCAGCTAGTGATATTTTAGAGGGATTGGCTCTTTTTCTGGAATCCTTGTTTAACTTTTTATATTTTAATTACATTTTTTGTATGCCTGAAAAACACTGGAATATGAAGCACTGCTAACCTCTTGTTTATTAATGAAGGCTGTAGATGAGATGAATGGGAAAGAGCTCAATGGAAAACAAATCTATGTTGGCCGGGCTCAGAAAAAGGTGGAAAGACAGACGGAGCTGAAGCGCAAGTTTGAGCAAATGAAGCAGGACAGGATCACCAGATACCAGGTTCAGTTTTAATTCAAGAGGACTAACTTTATTCTATGATATTTTTAGATTTACATGAACCATTTGGTTGCAAAAATAACTTGGTTTTTTTTTAGGGTGTAAACCTTTATGTGAAAAATCTTGATGACGGGATTGATGATGAACGTCTTCGAAAAGAATTCTCCCCATTTGGTACAATCACTAGTGCAAAGGTAAAGTAAAGTTTATAGATTGTGCTTGTCCTTTCGCTGAAAATGAACAGTGATCCTTCACGAAGGAGGAGTGTTTTATTTCATTGACTAACAGATGTGACCCAGACACTTATCACTGCTATTACATACTATATGATACGATATATATATGTACTATACTTGAGCGGTCAAACATTGGAACAGGCTGCCCAAGGAGGTGGTGGAGTCGCCATCACTGGAAGTGTTCAAAAAACACGTGGATGTGGCACTTCAGGACATGGCTTAGTGGGCATGGTGGTGTTGGGTTGATGGTTGGACTTGATGATCTTAAAGGTCTTTTCTAACCTTAATAATTCTGTGATATATACATGGGCATCTGCTCTCTTGATTTTTGAATGTCTCAGGTTAAACACATGTGATCATCCTTTCTTGAAAGAAACTGAGTAGTGATACTAATGTGAGAAAAATAACATCTTTCCAGTGCAATAAAAATGCTCATTCCTTCACTGAGAGTTTTGTCTGTATTCAGTAAACAATTAGCTATTAATTATGCAATTCTATTCCTTTTTATAAATCAAGTCAGTAAAACAAATCTGTGGTCTCATTTCTAGTAAGCTGAAAAAAGAAACTCTTGCAAGTTGAGTGGGGATAGATAAAACATTCTCTTTTTTTTAAAACCACTGACAGGTCATGATGGAAGGTGGCCGCAGCAAAGGATTTGGATTTGTATGCTTTTCATCACCAGAAGAAGCCACCAAAGCTGTCACAGAAATGAATGGTAGAATTGTGGCTACTAAACCATTATATGTAGCTCTAGCCCAGCGTAAAGAAGAGCGCCAAGCTCATCTCACCAACCAGTATATGCAGAGAATGGCAAGTGTAAGAGCAGTACCTAATCCTGTAATCAACCCTTACCAACCAGCACCTCCTTCAGGTTACTTCATGGCAGCTATCCCACAGGTATGTATAGAGATGAATAACAATGTTTTGTACTGTGTATATAACCTGTCTAGATTTATCAGTGAATATCACTATTGGCACGTGTCCATAATTTCAGCATTCTAATTTCATAGCAGAAAGGTGATGGACTGTTCAGTGCATCCTTCAAAGATAAAATTACACCATGTTTTTCTGTTTGACAGACTCAGAACCGTGCTGCATACTATCCTGCTAATCAACTTGCTCAACTTGCTAGGCCTAGTCCTCGCTGGACTGCTCAGGGTGCCAGACCTCATCGTAAGTCACTTCTTTACCTTTTTCCAGTGATTGAGGTAAACTCTGTAGCATTTATCTTTGCACTTTTAAATACATTTTCACAGCATTACCGTATCAGTCTTCTCTTTGTCATGTTAATGGTAATGCTTCTAAACTCTTGTCACTATTCAGTGTTTCAGCATGTAACTTAATACATTTTCTCTAAAACATAGCATTCCAAAACATGCCTGGTGCTATCCGCCCAGCAGCACCCAGACCACCATTTAGTACCATGAGACCGGCTTCTTCACAAGTTCCACGAGTCATGTCAACACAACGTGTTGGTGAGTTTCATTTATGCAAACTTTAAGTATTAGACTTCTCTTTTAATTTTGCTGGTTCAGAATGATCTCTCAAAAGCATTTGTAAGTTCAGTATCACATGTGGTAACGCTTCCCTCCTTTTCTGGCTCTTATTAAATGAGTAAGCTAGTATCACCTTCTAGTAGTTGCTTTAAATAGTGTCCCAGCAAAGACCCCTGCTGTGGGCCCATCGCCTTAGCATGAAGCTTTTCTTCTTCTAGTGTACATTTGAATAATACTGTATGACAGCTTCTGCCATTTCTAAATGTTGTTGGGGCAATTGTAATAACAGGTTGCATGTAAAAACACTGCGATGATACAATTTTAGCTCTTATTATTTTGTCATAGAATACTGTGAGCCAGTATCATGTATGCAGAATCTGCATATCACTGAATAAACCAGAACTGATTGTAATGGAGTCTTAATTCTCTCAGAATGTATTAGGCAGTAGTAAGTTTTTAGCTGTATACTTTATGAAGTGTCTTTTTTTAGGATGACTCGATGTAATGTGCTCAGGAAATCAGGTGACTGTTGAGGTTAGAATGAAATCAAATTAATACCCAACCAAAGTGAATGTTTTCTCACAGATCTTTTTTCAACAGCATCTAAGAAAAGCAATTCATTATTGAAGTGACTGGAAAGTAACATTGAGTAAACTTTGAGTTTTGAACCTTCAGATATGACCAGTGATGTGACAGTTGACAATACTACTGAGATGAATCTATAATACAATACCTAAATTTAGTATTCTTTTGGGCTGATTTGTTGTTTTTAACTTGTACTGTGTAGGATAAATAAAAAAATCTTCACATCCAGAATTGTTACCTTTTCAGCTAATACGTCAACACAAACAATGGGTCCACGTCCTGCAGCAGCAGCTACTGCAGCTACTCCTGCTGTACGCACAGTACCACAATACAAATATGCTGCAGGTGTTCGTAATCCTCAGCAGCATCTCAATACACAGCCGCAGGTTGCTATGCAGCAGGTATGTAATTTTAGGAGCTCGTCCATGCTTTTGCTGGTGTTTTTTGCAGAGGAAGGTGCGGGGGGGGGGTGATGCTTATGATTAAGAGCTGGTTTTGTTATTCTAGAATTCAGGCTCTGCATTGTGGCAGCAGAGTTAATGGCAGTGGGGTTTTAAGTGTATTTCAAGTTCACCTGGGACAGAATGTGATCATGTGTTACTTCATATTTTCCAGTTGCTTGATACCTTAGCCTGAATTCTCCTTGTGCTTGCTTCACAGTGGAGTGGTTGATACTAATCTCCAGCATCAGTCAGCTCTAACCAGCACTATTTGATTAAATTGACTTAGTTGTAACTTCTTCCATGTTTCTGACAGTGTAGGCATTGTTTATGCTGAGTTGTGGAACATTGGATATTTGAAGCTGCACCTAATTATGAACTAGAATTTAATTTTGAAATGGTGTTAAATTAATTTGCAGCCTGCTGTCCATGTGCAAGGTCAGGAACCCTTGACTGCTTCCATGTTGGCTTCTGCCCCTCCACAAGAACAAAAGCAGATGTTAGGTATGTATATGATACCTTTCTCTACACCTTGTAGCAGAAGGACAGTCAAAGTACTCTTCTATGAATTGTAAAATGCAGAATAAATGGTTTTCGCAGTAGAGCATGGCGCTTGTTTCCCTTTTATCTAAGTCTGGGTTGTGCTTTTCAGATGAGATTTGTCACTGATTAACTTTTCTCTCTCTAGGTGAACGTCTGTTTCCTCTCATTCAAAGCATGCACCCTACTCTGGCGGGTAAGATCACTGGTATGTTGCTGGAGATTGACAACTCTGAACTTCTCCATATGCTCGAGTCTCCTGAGTCTCTTCGTTCGAAGGTAGGTGGATTTTTGCCTTACACTAGTTTTATCAGCAATTAAGTCTACACTGATTTAACAGGTGTTTATGCTGGCACAGTGGAGTAGCAGCAATGCAACAGTGGCACAGGACGAGAAGTTAGAATACCCTCTTTCAGAGTGTGGCAGTGACTTACATTAGGATGGACCGGAACTGTAACATTATCCTTTTCATTTTAACAGTGCAGGCATTCTTTGTATATATAATTTAAACTGTTTCATTAACTTAAATGTACAGAAATTGCTAAGCTTCCCTTCATTCATTTTTCCTTTTTACTTAACAGGTTGATGAAGCTGTAGCCGTACTACAAGCCCACCAAGCTAAAGAGGCTGCTCAAAAGGCAGTTAATAATCCTACTGGGGTTCCAAGTGTTTAATAAGTAAGTTTTCTGTGCACTGTAGT
Source organism: Phaethon aethereus (assembly GCF_964289735.1). Lineage (NCBI taxonomy): Eukaryota > Metazoa > Chordata > Aves > Phaethontiformes > Phaethontidae > Phaethon > Phaethon aethereus. Next base: position 24,345,269 of record NC_138582.1, read on the forward strand.
TTTATAGGTTGTCTGGGGCAGTAGTCATTAGTCCACAGCTTTATGAACAGAGTGCTTCCAGGCTCTGTATTGTTTGCAGCCACAGAAAGTAGCAGCTATGGTCACAGTTGTAAACAAATTTTGTGCTTAAGCCTGTTGTCCAGTTCTGTAGCTCTGCGTTAGCAAATGCTTCTCACATTTTGTCTTGCATATTTCGCTGGAATTAAAGCATTGTTTTTAACAGCATATTGAGTTGGAATTAATTTTAGGCATGCATGTAAAAATACAGTTCTATTAAACACTACTGTTCATACTGTTATTCAAGAGGAACTTGTGGAATTGAAGTAAGCTTAAAATGATACTCCAACTGTATTTTTCCTTAGAAATTAAGTAGTTTGTTTACACTATAACTTGTATATACTTGCCAAAATCTAAAATTACACAGTAATTAAACTGGACTACATACTGTCTTGACTTCACATTTTGGTGAATTTAACTTTAATGTCAATTAAAACGTGATTTTATTGCCATCTGTGTGATTAGTATCTTAATTTTGCATGATGGGAAGAGGCAAAAGGTGGTATCTTTACAAATTTGAAAGGGGAAAATGATGTGGAGTTGAGGGTAATAGAGGAATCTATTCTCTCTTCAGTCCAGTTAGGTTTTGCCTGCATATGACCTCAATTTCCAATTTATAGCTATCATTTGAAGATGTCTGCTTTAACATTTGATCACTTAATTTTGTTCTTTTCTTGGTCTTTTAATTTCTGCAACTTTACTTTTGGAGGTGGAATTTGTCACGTTTTTCCCACACTTTTTCCATATTTTTTTGCTAGTGACATTTTCACACTGGATATAAACAGCTGCTGTCTGTCCTAAACTAAGATGTCCAAACTTTGAGACCATTACTCCATACACTCCATAATGTTTTACTAATTGAAAATACTGTTAGTGCAGTTATTTGATGAGCCTTGGTGTGCTGGCCTTAAGAGTAGAGGTGACCTGCAGTCAAGTTAGTTACAGTAATAAATTATTGTGCATAGCCATTGTCTAAGGCCATGCTGTGCAGAGTACTGTTTAGTTCTAGGCTCAGTTTTGTCTTACCAAGTATCACAGTGCTGTTGGGTTTACAGCTGCAGAAAGCGTGTCTGAAAACGTAAGGTTCTGCTTTAATTGTAAAACCTAATAACATTGTTTTTGTTTGCAGAAAGATCCGGGACTACAATCTAGAACTTCGCTTCACCGAAGAAAAAAAAATCTAAACATGGAAAAACTATTAAATATTGAGAAAAACATTGCAAAATATAAAATAAATAAAAAAAGGAAAGGAAACTTTGAAGCTTATGTACAGAGCAACGCCGGGGCTAGCAAAACAAATGCTAGTCCTAGATTACTTATTGATTTAAAATTTAAAAAAAAATAGTAAAATAAAAAATACAAATTAATGTTTTATAAACCCGGGGGAAAAGAATTTTCAGCACAGTACAAAAATTTAAAGCATTCCTTTCTTTAATTTTGTAATTCTTTACTGTGGAAAAGCTCAGAATATCACCACTGTTTTAGTTGACAGTGAGAATTGATAGCTGAGCAAAGAAACGTAATTTGGATTATAAAATTCTTGGTTTAATAAAAATTCCTTAAACACTGACTGACTTGTGATGGTTTGTTTTGTACAGTGTGCTTCTTACAAGGTTGTCATTCAGAATGCCAAGTTAGAATCCCTAACTACATCTCTGTAGTATGTTTTAGCAGTTTCTAGAAGAGATTAGCCTCCAATTAGCCACCTGATACTGATAATACAAACTTGGGTGTTGAAAACAAATTAAAAGAGCAGCTAGATCCATATCTGGGTTTTAAATCCTTAGTAGCATGTCTGAGCTCTTGTCATTGTCTAATTAGCAACAGATCTTTAAATACCCTACTTTAAGATGGTCAGTAGGAAATGGTATTATAAAAGAAAGGCCTGTGTTGGAATTGTGACATACTGACACATGATCCCATTTGACCACTGGCACATGGTGCTCATTCTCACAAGTTTTGGTGGAAGGAGCAATCTCTAGGTAGGTCTGTGGCTGTCTCTTTAGATGGCTAATGAGCCCTGAGATGGAGGCAGAGTCACATGGATATGGGTGAATGAGCATGGGTTGTCTGCAGTAGTGAGTGTTGCAGAGTTCTGTTGTGAATGTATGAAGACAAGGTGTTCCTACAACAAAACAGGTGAGGCTTCAGGTAGTAATTATTAAAAATTGAATGCATAGTAATGAAAAGATCATGCTTTTTACACAGTGAAAATCCTGTGGACAGAACTTAATCCTGAGTCAGATATTTCTAATGCCATGCTCCCTAACAAGTGAGTGGCTACCATTAGCTTTTTTTTTACCTCTGTTAGTAAAAGACCAATTGGTTTAATATTAGCTTTGCTACATTTTGGGGTTTTTAATGTGCTGAACAAATCCTTCTTGTCAGAGGCAGCTTTGAAAGTCTCAGCTAGCTCTTTGGGAACTAAATTACTGCATTATTACTGAAACAGAATACAGTTAGGGTGCTTTAAATCAGCAAATTTGAAAACTGAGACAGTGATCTGAAGTTGAATGCTGTTCCTTATTTATTAATATTTACTACAAATCTCAGTAATTTCCAGTTGTAATGTGTCACAGTTCTGCATATGGTGAGCTTTGCAAAAGTTGGTGGAGATTTTTCATCAAATTTGTGAACGGTGAAATAATTCTAGCAATTTTACTGGCACGAGGTATCTCCTTTTTCCTGCAAAAGGTGACCTTCCTGGTTCATCCTTATAGTTGACTGTCATTTTTAAAGTAGAATTGAAGGGGGAGAGGGGGGCTTTTTAAAATAAATTGCTGCTTGATCTAAATCTCATCTAGTATACAATGCCATAGAAACAGTCCTGGCCTTACCTGGGGCTGATAGGACCTTCAAGTCAGCTTGTGTGTTAATCACTAAAAAGAGCACGGCAGCAAAAGCAAGAAGAGCCAAGACTAGCACATGAGCTGTTGAATTTGCTACAGGACCTTCCTGAGGTTGAGATTTTTGCAGGTTTAACTGCTGAATGCATAATTGGGAGAGAAACAAAAGCTTTTGTTGTAAAACAAACTTCCACTCTGTTAGCAGATATACTGAAGTTGTCCATCTGCAGATGGGTTATCACACAGTTGTGTTGCCTTTTCTGACCCTACCACTCTCCTTTAAGGAGGGAATATGAGAGGCATTTTCTACCCAGTTTAACCCATAATTGGCTCTGTAAGCAGCTTAATCAAAATGGGTAATGCAGGGCCAGAAAGGAAGTGGGGAAGGTGGCATGTCCTTTTACAGAGAAGAGAGAAAAACCTGGCAGGCTGGGATGGGGAAAAGGAACGAAGATCCATTAGTCATGGAGGAAGGCATGGCCCTTAGCCACTGCAGTCTGCTGGGCTCCAGTTGCTGTATTTAAGGATACAGTTTCTATGGAATGACAGGAAGGTGTTAGTGAATTCTTCCTGGAAAGTGCTCTGAAATCATGTTGTATGGGGGATAGGGGTGGGGAGTGTCAGTGTTCCCTAGACCTATTGTTGCAGTCTTATAGCCCTTAAGCATGCTTTCTGAAATCCCCCTAAAGACAATTCAAGAGTGCCCTTATTTTTACCCATGTACAAGGATCTTAACTTTTTTTTTCCTAAGTGAATTTGAGAAATAAGCCTAGCAAGGAGAGGTGAAATTGGCCTGGCATAAATGACTCCTATTTAAAAATCACTCACTTCACTATAAAAGCATTAGGTTGAGCTTCTACAATTCTTATGTTCAGTGCTGTCCTGATGGAGGCAGACTGGGTTAGCCTTTGATTTGCAGTCTTGCTGAAGTGTATGGCTATAATTAAGAATTTCTGAAATTCGATGGTAAATCCTACAGAGCAGGTAGTCCAGACAAGATATGTACATGATAAGAGGTTGAATGTACAACCTTAATTTTGTGCAATGTCAACTATAAAAACATTAAAGCTTTGGAGACAGTTTCAAAGACCTAAAATTATTTGGCACCATAACAGAAATGTTGAAGAATTGGATTATATTAAAGGTTTAATGGAAGATCTAAAGGATGATAGAAAGACCTAACTATTTGCAGGAGTTTCTGAGCCCTAGCAGGAAAGTAAGAGCCTGCCTCACTTCTGCTTGTTTCCCCAGATAAGAGGTAATGTGTCTTTGGTGAGTCTGCTGGAGTTAACCAAACTAATCTTTATGATTTGTAAGAATGTGCAAGTTATTTAACCTCTTGCATATGGGGAAACTGAAAAAAGCAGGGAAAAAGGGGATCTTCCAGCTTTGTATAAGACTTCTGTGGGTGTGTCAAGCACCAGCATCTGTACCTGCCTGAAATAAGAGGTAACTTGTGACAGAAGGAAAGAGTGAGGCAATTCTGCTGAGGTGATCATGATGGCTTAAGAAAACAAAACCCTGGGTTGGTTGGGTTTATTTCTTCCCACTCTTGATTACGTGGCAATTCCCTGCTGTATACTACAGACTCCTATTTTCATCAATGTCATCTTTTTTCTTTTTTTTTCAAGTTTTACAGATAGTGAACAGTGCCTCCATCAATGTATCTTTAGACTACTACTGTAAAACAATGCACCACAGAGAAAAATCGATTTATTCAAAGGAGGTAGAGTGTTGTTCCCTTGGGTTAGTAGGCAGCCTAACTGCAATCACTTCCTTCTGCCACATGTTCCCTCTAACATGTGTCAGAGGCTTATGCTGATCCTCTGCTGCCCTGCAGCCACCCATGGCTAAGCTGATTGTGCTGGATCCTCCAGTCCTTCCCTGTTTTCCATTTGAACCAGAGCAAATGCTTCAGAGTTTAGCAGCAGCCAAAAAGCCTGCTCTTGAAATGAATGGTCATTTGAATGAATGAATGGTGCTGTGTTCACCACCCACTTTCCCAAGCAGATATATGGCTTTATGGGCAACTAAATCAGAGGTTTGGTGCAGAGCTGATCTTGGACTGCATGTGTTCTCTTCGCTGCTCTGCAGACATCTAGGAAATTTGGATTTCACTGGGTCCTTGGGGAGGAGGGGACAATCCAAATCAGGATGTTCCTGAGTCAGGCAATATCATTATGGTTCCCAGTTCACACTAAGTAGGTGTCTACCCTTGAATAAATTACATCTTCAGTGCTGGCACCTAAATGCATTTCCTTCTTGGGAACCTTGTTAATGATCGCTATGGACAACTGGATGCTGGAAGGCAGCCACTTACCATTTTGGATTAGGATTCTTGGCAAAAAGGTTTTCTGAATTCTGCATCTAACAGACATATTTCTGCTTGGTATAACTGAAGAAAAAAAACACCTGTTCAAAACGAACCAGGATTTGTATTTATTCTCAATAGGTCCAGGAGTTGTGGTCCAAATTGACGTGGCATTTGAAGTGAATATAAATTTGAAACAAATGTTTTCAGCTACACTAAGACCACAAGGTGCAGGTGTAGTTGGAGCTCCCTTTGAAGGACTCGGGCAGCAAGAACAAAGGAAAGAATAGTTTCAAAAAGTAATTTGAAATTTTTCTTAGATTTCTCACTTGTATTGGGATTTAATGTAATCATTAAGAAAAAAAGGAAATGACAAGCTAGGCCAACATAATGAGCCTGTTGCAAATTAAGTACTAAGAACAGTTTATCTATGCCAAATAGTCTCCTACTTCCCACATAACCTGCTAAAGAAACATTCCTAATCAAGTCATGTTCCAGCTGGCTATGGCTGTCCAGAGGTAGGTACTATTTTACAGCTCTGAGCACACTTTAAAATGTTCCATGTGGTATCTGAGCATTCAGAAAACAAAAATGATACCCTGAGCAGGCTAACTGGTTGTGTCACATTGCAGTGACTGGGACCTTGGGTTACAGGTGATCTAGGTTAAACTTGAAGTCAGCAGATGACATAAAACAGAGATTACAGTTCAAAAAGTGGGCCCAAAACATACTGCATTGTCACATCTATAAGTGGAAGCTTGCTTAATCCTGTCTCTTGAGACCAAAGGTAGCTCAGTTTCCCCTCCTGTAGTTTTCCAGAGGGGAACCAGATTCAGGCAGATGAGACCACCAACCTAGAATGATAGCACAAGTGGAAAAGTCCTGCACATGGTCCGGAGCGTAGATCTTTTCTGTTTGCCTATACCTCACATTTCTCTATCAGACTGATAATGCAGCTGCCTTGCCTCCCAGGTTACAAGTGGAGATGTGGATTTGCAAAGTGGCCTGGGATGTGAACAATGATGCACACAGGGGCCTTGCTCTGCAGGTGAAGGAAAGCTCTTCCAGAGCTCCCCAGGGTGCAGGTGCCTCATCTCCCAGGTACGACACAGTAGCAGTGACACCAGGAGCTACAAAGTAAGAGGGCGGTTGCGTGGGTGCTCCAGAAGTCGTCAGACTGGTTATATTTGGCTGCACAGATGAAGAAGAAAAACAAATCATCAAACATGTCACAAAATGTTATTTTACTTACTCTTCTCCATTTTCTCCATAATGCCCACAGTTAATACTGTTTCTTGAAAAATAAATGCAAACCTTGTTCCACTGGGCAGGGGTTTTCCCCAGGTTAGTTAGTGAATCATGGCCTTCCCGAAATAATTTTCTTTCTCTGATGAAAGGCCTTTTGGCACGGCCAGAGTACTGCACTTATGTCAGGCCCTGGTTTGCAGGAGAGGCATTTCAGCTGCATTATTTCCATGTCAATGAACTCATTTCATGTCTCCAGCAGCACTGCTCATGTAAGACTATGAGGACTTTCACGGTGATCCACACAAGAAGGCCCAGCTCCCACAGCACCTTTCCCTCAGGGGTACCAGAAATATGCTAAAGGATGCTATGAAATACAGCATAACTCACCTTTATTATCTGGTAATTAGTGATAAACAAAAATCCCAGGCCAGACATGGACCTGCCATTTTAACTATATCTGACCTCCAGTGAGGCACCGTGTGAAAAAAGGACTTTATTTTCTTACAAACCTGCTGCTTACCCCTTTGACAAGATGGCCCCAAGTTCTCGTGCCTTCATAAATAGTGAATAATCATCACGTCGCAGTGAATTACACTTCGTAGTCCCCTTCCCAGTGCTCTTCGCACCCACAAAGGCTGCTGGAACACGGCCCCTTGGCCGCCTCCTTCCCGGCTCGGCACTGGCTCTCCAGCGCCTCCGGTCACACCTTGCCGCCCTTCCCGGCCAGGCCGCATCCCCTGCGGGCTGCGCTTGGCGCTTAGGGGCCATTGATTTCACCCCCACCTTGCCCCCCACTCTAAGGAGGCCCCCGGGGCGGGCCGGCCCCCTCGCACGCTCTTTTTTTTGGAGGGATTGCAAATAAAAGCCGCGGCCGAGGCTGCGCCTGAGGTACCGTCCCGCCCTCGTGCCCGCGGCCCGCACCGCGGCAGCGCCCCCTGGCGTCGCGCCCGCTGCTGCCTGCGCTGCCCGGCCCCTTCCCCCTTCCCTCAGCCCCGCCGCGGCCGGGAGGGGACGGCCCGGCCCCGGTCTCGCCATGAAGCTGCACTTCAGCATCACCGCCGCCGAGGAGCTGCGGGAGAGGCGCGGGGGCCGCTACGTGGTGGGCACAGGGCGGGGAGCGGGCGGCGGGGCCGGCGGGGCCGGGCGCGGGTCTGACGGCGGTGTGCTTGCAGCTGTACTCGGTGTGCCTGGAGGGCTTCCTGCTCGGCAAGGCGCGGTACAGCCAGCTCCGCCGCTGGGACGCGCAGGTGAGGGCCGGCCGGGGGGGGTGGGGCGGGGGGCACCCCGAAAAGCCTTGGTGGAGGGCAGCCTGCCAGGGTGCGGCGGCCGTCGGGCCCCGCAGCCAGGCCGGGCCCCTGTGAGGGCTGCGGAGCAGGAGAGGCTCCCCTGGCCTCACAAGCCCAATGTGGAATGGGGGCAGCGAGTTGCTTCTGCCCGAATTCATGTGATTGCTGACACCACAGGGAGGATGTGCCTGGTCCCAACACATGCCCTGCCCTCCTGCCTGGCCCTCACACCCTGCCTGATTCCCCTGATGCTGTGCTGTCAGAGCTGCTGCTTGCAGGCTCCCCGTGTTGGCAGGGTGAAATCCAGCAGCAACAGAGAGGCAAATCCAAAAAAAAAAAGCCAAGGGACGTGGCAGAAGGGTATGGTAAGCTGCCTTAATGGGAAACATCGGCCAAGCAGCAGCAGCTGTGGGCTCCAAGTGCCTCTTTGCCTTGGCCTCTTGGGAGAGAGGTGCAACTGGGGTCTTTTAATCCTATGAACATCTCTAGAAAGTGTATAGAGGTCTGTCCGGGCAAATTGCAGAGTCAGTTGCTTTGGACAAGCCAGGGGTTAACTGAGTGTTGGATCCTTTGGCCCAAATTGCCTAGGCACATACCTCAGGAGTGACCCTTTCCACACAGACAATTACAAAACAACTGGAACACAGGCCTGAGGTATTCCAAGGAATAGTGGGCATCAGGGAATAACACATGGCCCCAGCTAACTCAAGTGAATTATTTCAGGGTGAATCTGCCTGTTTATCTCTGCTTTTGTTTTGTTTCATGTCCAAGTTGCCTCTGCCCCTTTTCTCTCTATTGTTCCTGTGGTTTTCTTAGGAAGATAAAAAGGGAGCATGTGACGTTGAGCTCTTCTGTGGAAGCAGAGTGGCCACCAGCCTTTTCTTTGCTAACCTGATGTCTCTGGCCTTTGCCAGTCTTTGGCTCCAAGTGAAATCTTTCCCAACTCTTCCATCAGTCTGGGCGCACGCTGTCACCCTTGCTGAGCAGCGTTATCTTACCCTGACAACCCTATTTTAGGGCTTGCTTTGATGAATACTTCTTGTGGTAGTGGGTTAGGTAGGTTTTGATCTTTTGGCAGCCTCCTTGCTGTGCTCTCAGTTGCAGTGATGGGACCACTCTGGAGCAGTTTTTCAGCCAGGCAGCCCCTGAGGGGGATCAGTCCATCTCTCCCAACTCCTTGTGAGTGCACAAGCAGTTGGAGTAGCACAGCTAAAAAGGCAGTTGACTCAGCAGTAGGGCTGCCATGAGAAACAAGGTTTGCTGAGGTGTGCTCTTGTGCCCCAGCACTGCAATTCTTTTCCCTGTGGGAGCTCTCACAGTAATATTTTGCTTTGGTTAATGGAGCATTTTGGATAACATATCTGAACTAATAAACCAGCTTATGTGTTTGCTTGCTTTTTCTTTAAGGCTTACTGTTTCTTGCTCAAGAAGTTTTAACTTCATTAATGCTCTCAGCAAAATCTTTCCCTTCTCTGCATCCTCTGTAACTGACAGTTTGCCTCTCGCTGGGCTTTACAACTCGTTAGCTGATTTTTAGCTTTAATTCCTTCATTCCTGCTGTTGGTAGCTGCCATACTTGGTCTTAAAGCTTATAACTACACTGCTGTCCCTTAATTGTCTTCCCTATACTTGTGATGTTGCTCATCTATAATTATTATAACCTGTTCTGCTTATTTTGTTAAGGTAGAAAAATGCACACATACATACAAGAAGTCTTAAATTTCAGAATACAGTAATTTCACCCTCCTGACCAGATCACACGCAGGGTCCACAAAGCCTCACAACCTGCAACAGTTCTATGATGGATGCAGGACATGAATTAGAAACAAGCTTCCCCCATGGACAGATTTCTGCATGATTCTATACCTGACTATTTCTTGAACACTACTCTGGAGGGTCTGTCTCTGACCTCTGTTGGATGTGATGCTGGACTAGTTGTGCCTCTGATCTCCTTCAGGGTGTCAATTTCTAAAGCACTGCTATTCCACCTCCACAAGCACCTCTCCTAACTTGTGATACAAAATCAGGAATTTTTGTTTGTGATGCTGTGCCTTACCTGCCCCTTTTCTCTTGCCATGCATTTTCCTGCTCCCCATCACTTTATATTCTGACAGTGCTTCTGTTGTTTGATACTCCTAAACTCTGTTCCTTGCTATTTCCCAGCGCAGTTGTTCTCTACAAAAGGACTGTCTGAAGGGGGCAACTGTTCAGAAGCAGTATAGTGTGACAGAGCATATGAGGTTTTGGATGGGGAGGTGCAGGTATACTAACTCTGAGCAACATTTCCTTACCTTTAGGTGCCTTGCCTCCAAATGAGATTTTCAGCCTTAAACTGAGCACCCAAGGCAAATGGTATAGAGGGAGATGTGAACAACCAAAATTATATCCTAAAAGAGATCTTGCTTAGAAGGAGTTACTTAGGCAGGACTGACAGAAGTGATGAGGATAGCAGTGTGGCTTTAGCCCTTCTCCTCTTGTGGAGATAGGCACTTGGCTGTGGATTGCCAGAAGGTACCTGCCTTAGTCTGAGGATTTACTCCCTTCTCCCCTTTTGCCCCTTCTTCTAGGAGCTAGAGCATTCAGTTGTGGGAAACCCAGTTTTCATTCTCTCCTCTGTCTTTGAGTATTTAGGTATTAAGTATTAGCAGTAGGAAGGACAGCTGAAGAACCAGTCTCCCTTTGCTTGGGACAAACACCATACACGTTGAGCAGCGTTCCTTATTTTTTACACTTGCTGAACTAAGACTTGCGCAGCCATTCTCTGCAAATGACTGTGAACAGCTTCAGCAGTAGTGTTGATGACAAGAGGGATGTGCATTTTAAGGATCTAAGCTTTGGCCCTAGATTTATACTAAGACAACTAGGCAGTGCTCTCTACTGTAGCCATGTTCTCTTCTGGCTTTAGTTCTATGGGGATGACACACTGACCAGAGTACTCCTAATAGTGGGTCATTACTCCGCTTATGGAGAGGTAAGGCTCTCTGGAAAGAATATACAAGTGAGAGAAACTTCTAGAGTGGGGCTAGAGATTACCTGGACAGTGGCTTGTGCACTAAAAATGTTACTGGATTTCCTTGAAATTGAACAGTTACTGAAGACATCAGGTCTCCTTCGTTTCCACCTTTGATGTTGTGATATTTGCATTTGGCTTTTCAGTTTGGCAGCTGCTTAGAGCATCCCTCACTAAACAAATACCATAATAATGAACCTATGTTCTGTAGTAGGACTGAAAGGAACAGATTATTTCTGGCAATTGTTGGAGTATTCACTGGTTTATTTTAAGACAGGAAGTAAATTGGAAGAGTCCTCTGTAGGATTAAGAGTGAAATGCAACACTGATGGATTCTGGTCATGATGCCAGCCTCTGATGAGCCAGTTAGCAGCATCTGTGAGTGGTATGAATGATTGCTGGGAAAATAGTTCTAAAAAATCTGTTAATCACAATAAAACAATTGGTAAAAACATGATAAAATGATTGATAAAAAGGAATTAAATACAGGAAAAAATTTTTTTTTAAACTTCATTTAGCCAGTCATGTACCAGAATAGTCTCATACCTTTTGACTGCTTTGACAGTTTCTGCATAATATATTTTAATTTTTACATTAAACATGTTTTAGCATTTTTAATCTTAGAATGGTGTCTCCTCCTTTTTTTTAATATTTAATCAGATAACTGAGAAGGAACTGCCCAGAGGCCTGTTCATTCTGTATATAATCCATACATAATAGCTTTCTAGTTATAATACTGCTCTATTTTTTCAGGTTAGTACTTTTGTTTCTGGTGCTCTGTCTGACTTTGGTATCTGCACACCTATGGTGGAGCATTGCCTTGGGTGAAATAGCTCGTCTAGACAGCATAGGCAGGACCTAACACAAAAAAGCAAACCTATGGGATTAGACTAAGTAGGAGATGATTAATTTTGGTCGATTACACTTTAAAAGTGATGATGTCTTCTACTGAGGAGGGGAATATTTATTACAGAAAGATGAAGAAGAAACAGCATCAACTATGGCATATGTCTTTACTCCCCTTTTTGGAGAGATTAGCTCTTAGAGCTTAAAACTGTTATATTTAGGGAAGGCGCTCTATCTCTTTTAGGCAGAAATCTTGGAGGAAGATAAGTACCTCTTCCACCAGGTTGGAACATCCTGTCTGGGCTTCTAGCACAGTCAGATTTAAGTTTGTGTTTGTGATCCAGTCTCCTGTGAGCTTTCCTGCCACTTGCTCTTCAAGCTGCCTCTAGGGTGGGGAGCTGGAAGTGGAGCTATGCCCAGCCGTGGTGCTGGGTTGTGGGCTGTGAGGCAGGACAGGCCCAGGTGGCTGCCGAGTGTTGTTGATGGGAGCTGCACATAGTTTTGCAAAGAAGCCATTTGGTCAGGCATGCAGAGAGGTCAAAGGATGGGAGTCCCCTTTTTGGACAGCTCGTGGAGCAGGATGGCTTGGAAGTACCTGTCTGGTCAAGCAGGTCCAGCCAGGAGAAAACAGCAGTGCACAGAGCACCCTGGCTTGGGGCTGAGACATGTGTCTTCTGTGGAGTGGCTTTAGGCTACAGAAACAAACCCAGAGCCTTGAAAAAAATGGTCAGAAGCAGGTTTTGGGTAGGGGACCCATCTCTTATGGTGGTGTTGGTGCGGCAGGGCAGCAGGCAGTTGGCACCTGGCACCATCAGGTCCAGCGTTGTTGTTGACTTGCATTTAAAACATAGCCTAGGCTGTTGGGTTTGTGAAGACAAATATTGGCTAGTTTCGTTCTGCTAGAATGAAATTTCATGCTGGTGGCTGATGGTCTGGTGGACTTTAAGCACCATCACAAATACACGATTAAAGTTTATGGGCATTTTTCTTTAATTCTTTGAGATGCAAAAAAATCTAATTGATTGGGATAAATTTGTCTTCTCTGTAGCCAAAATGCTGAGGACACACAATTGCATTTAAAGAAATTTACCAAGCAGCCGGCACTGAGATGAATTAATAATATATTTTTTTTTTAAGTAGGCCAGAGTCCCAGCTTGTGCAAACCGATGATAACAAACGGCACCACTTTGTGTAGGTGAGGCATGACCTGAATGCAGGCAGGCACCAGAGAGAGAGAGGACCTCCTTGTTGTCAGTGTGGCTCTGGCTTTCTGACTTACAGCAAATTTTTTTTCTGTATCTCCTCAGTTTGCCTGCCTGTAGAGCAGAGATAATATTTTTCAGTCCCGGGGGGAAGAGCACGTATGTGAAGGACTTTGAAGATAAAAAGCACTCTATACTAGCTATTACTGTTAGCTTTACATAAAACCAAAGCATGTAGTGTTATCTAACTCTTTTATGCTGTGTATCTCAGAGCAATTCACGCATATCTAATAGTCAAGAACTCAGAAATTGCTACCTGTTGCCAATTCAGGGAGAGTGGAGCTGTGAGAATATGCCTCACTCCTGTTTTTAGCTGACAGTCAGGAGAAGGTACTGCTAATTCTTGCAGTAGTACACATACATTTTTTTTTTTTTTTTTCCTCAAGCTTCAGCTGCTGGAGTCCTGTGAAAAGACTTGGAACAGCTGGGGCCAGATGGAAAATGTCATCTTTCACAGGATTTAGTGACACTAATTGCTGAGTTGCATACTGGTGCGAACATACTGTTTTTATTTAGGTGAAGGAGTGTTCCCAGGCAAATTTGCTGTATTTGCTATGTTTAGCAATGTGCGTATCGGGAAGGTAAACATAGCTCATTCTTTTGAGATTATTTGCCTATAGCAGAGAAGTTTTACACTTCCAAGTGACCAACTACTGCCCAAACCTATATTGGAACTATCTTGTGTTATCATAAGATAATGTAATTGTGGTTCTCCAGTCCTTCCAGGTCTGTTTATAAATGACATAGCGTTTGTACAGAGACATTAGATCTTATTAGCCAGCTGATATAGCTGGAGGAAGAATCAAACATTCAGGTAGTTTGTATTCATGAAAGAATCTCTGTTTTTCTTTTTTTTTTTTCTTTTTTTTCCTTTGATAATATTAGATGACCTGGTAAAAGTTACTACCTCTCCCAGACAAAATATTAAAAGCCTCTGAGGTAGCACTAGTCAAGGGCAGAAGTCACCAGCTCTTAAAAAGTAGTTCTGTCGGTATAGATCAAAGAAAACCTGTATGTATGTATTGGGAAGAGAAGACGTCTGTAACCATATCTTGTTTGTCCGTGAGGTGTATAAGACCTAGCTGATAAGGTTAATACAATGCTACTTTTCTGGCTCGGAGCAGGAGCTCAGAAGTGGTAAGACTGTAAAAACAGAAACCTATCAAAAGTGGTTGCTCACTTGGGCACTCTTTTGGCGGCTGCCTGGGCAAAGGCTTTACCTTCACTGTGGGCCCTGAGGGCCATCAGGGATGTGCTGGGTGGGTACACCTTGCCCTTTGTAAGTAATTTGTCTTGCTCTCAAAACAAGAGAGCATTGAAAGCTCCTTGGAAACTATGAATACTTCTTCACTGATGTGGAGCTTTCCTTTGACTGTTTTGCAGCTGAGGAAGCTTTTTGGGAGTGCTGTGCCTGCTTTCCCTCCAAAGTTTTACCTGGTAATGACCAAGTCTATGGCAGATGAGAGGCGGTCTCAGCTGGAGCAGTACCTGCAGAATGGTAAGCTTGGCTATAACCTGATCAGCTTTCACACGTAGGGCTTAAACCTTTGAGGATGTATCTAAACCTGTGACTGCAGCATGCTTTACCTTCTATACTGAGCTGAGTAAGGGTGTATCAGAAAGGCTGGGGCTAAGCATTTGCAGCCCTGTCCTGTCTGTTGGCTCTAGAACAGTAGCATATCATATTTCTTTATTTCTGAAGTGGCTGCCTTTCTGCAGCTTTCCAAAAATGTATGGGAGCAGTTTCACACTAAACTTAAGCCAACTTGGCCTTCTGGTAGCAGCCTCTAGTCTGGCCGTTCTCTGTTCTTCCAGATCAGTGAACTGAGCCACCCATCCCTGCTGCTTCACAACTGCCAGAGCTGACATGGGGTTGGGTGTGACAGCTCATGGCTGGTGGGCAAAAGGAGGCAAAAAAGACAGGCACTTAGACTGGTAGAAGTGTAATATGGAACTGGGCTCTGCATAAACCTCTTCCCTTCAAGGGTTTCTAGCCAGACTTGTGAGAATTGTAAAAACAGTTTTTGCAGAAAAATTAAATCTCGAAAACTCTCATGAGTTTCTAGTTTCATATAAGCCAAGAAATAAAAAAATATAACCATTTCAACTACCCAAAAAGAAGGGTGTGTGAGGGGATGAGCTTAAAAAGGTTTTGTAGCCTCTGGCCTCAGATACTTTTTGCCAAGACTTACAAAACAAAAACATAAGATTAGTCTTTAAAATCTTACTTGGTGATTATTTTATCTTTTTCCGTTGAGTATTGAGCAGTTCCTTGTAGAGTTACTGGCCATGAATGACCATGGAGTTATGTGTCCAGGAACCCTACTGTAGTCTTGCTTTGGGAGAATAGCAACACTACATGTATTTTGCATTGTTCATAGCTTCAATGATTTAACAGCAGGCTAGTAAAGGTAGCTGTGCAGAAACCAAAGGATAAGTAAAGTAGCACTGATGGTTTAACCAAACAGTCTTGTTGTATACATCTTGTTTTTAGAAACTAGCCATGTTTTTCATGTTGTGGCTAAGTTTGGTTTCTTCCCTCCCCATTTTCCTCTTGTTTTTCAGTTACTTTGGATTCAAATATTACCAATAGTGATGTCTTCATAGGTTTTTTCCGAAAGCTACAGCAGGTAAGTTTTGAATTTTTCAGCCAAATAGTTTGTTATATGAAAGAGTTGAAAAATTATCCTAGCTCCTGAGTTCAGGGTTTCCTTTGCTATCTTCCTTTCCTTGTGTTCTTAGCATATTGATCAGTCTTGTAAAGTGGCGAGTTCCGATGACAGAGTGGTCTCTGTGGAGCCTGGGTGGCAATAATAATAGTATTGATATTGTTTTGTGCGTGTACAAACTTCTTTCTCACATGGAAAGAACTATGTGCTTTGTTTGTATATCCCATGGCATATCTGATGAATCTTTTGCCTCTGAACAGTTCCCAGAAGAGTCTTTGTGAGAGCTCAATGGAAGGATTATAGACGTTCTTGGATTTTGCAACTGTAAATGCTTTTTTGGTAGCGTCAGTGCTTTGGACTGATAAGTGTATTGATGACTGCTGTGAAAATGTCATGTTCTCTTACGTTGCAACTGTAGTGATGGGTAGAATCTGGCATGTATTTGGTTTGTTGCAACGTAGATGACTTTTGAAATCAATTTTAATGTGGTCCATGACATGTGTGATCTTTCTTTGCTAGGCTTAGTGCCTGGCTAGCTCTTGCATGTGTCTGACTACTACAAGGTGCCATATGTCCCTTTTCTTCCCTTACCTCCTTGCCAGCTGCTGTGGCTCTTATGAGGATGCTTTGGAGCAGGTGGGTGCAGTATGACTCCAACAGCATTTTCAGGGAGGGGATGCTGCTTTAGTGTTCTGGGAAGTGCTTGGCATGCTGCTGGTGCTGCTGTAACCTTGCTTGCAGTGAGTTGCTCTAGAGAGAGAGGATGTTTTGAAGGGCCGAGTAAGAGTTTTATGGCTCGAGAGCTCTTCACTTGTTATGTGTGATTAAGGTATGCAAGGGGAGTTCAGAAAGACTGTAGAAAATGGTGCGAAGAAGTATTCCTAAGATATTCCAGAAAGGTTTTTCCTATATGCTTTGTAAATAAAAAGATACAGTTTATTTACAATCTCTTAAATTCAGAGCTACTGAAGTGCTCAGTACAGTGAATGAAAAGCCCTTTTCTGATTAGGGATATCTTTTGTCTCTACTTCTGATCCAATGCCTCTTATAGCCCTACAGATAACTCCCAGCAATTCCTTGTCTTAATTAGTCTTGATGAGACTGATATGAGGTCTGCTAAAGAAAGTTAAATCTATCAGGAATGCCTGCAATTTGCCCTCAAACACTGACAACTGACTTTTTTTTTTTTATGAAGTGCTGGCAGAAAATAGCTCTTCAAAATGCATGTTTGCAGCATTTAAAGATGTCCTTTGGCATGCCAGTATTGTGGATTTCTCTTAACATACCATCAGAAATGGTGTTGTATATTTAGGGGTTTTCTTTACTGTAGGCCCTTTTGGTGAAGAGGGGTGACTTGTAAATCAAGCAAATATTACACATGTACTTACCTTGTTATGGACATACGTCTGTGTGCTTATTAAGGCATGTGACTCTGCTGCCAAAAGCAGTCACTTATTTTGTAGAGTTCAAGGTAGTCACTGAATTGTACCTTAAATGTTAGTGCGAGGTCAGTACATTCTGAAGACATAAAATTAACCCAAATTTCTGTTCCATAGTACAGTGGATTTTCATACACGATGTTTAGGCTTCCTGCTTGGCAAAGACAGTATTCTCCAGCTTTTTTGTGTACAATTCAAACTTTAAGTGGTTGTGCTCACATAAATTACTGCTCCATAATATAAATAGCACTCGTGCTTTATGTGTTCTTTCATTATGGTAAAGAACCAACTCGTGAGAGCGATCAAATTAACTTTGTGAAAGATAGGAGTGCATCTACTGTCATTAGCTGTGCACAGTGCCTTTATTTGGTGTAACTGATGGCTACGTATTCATTTTGGCCATTAAAGAATCTTACTCAACAAACTAGCTTTGTTGTGCATGTTCCTGTATTTATTAGTATACTGTGGCTTGTGAGATGTTTTATGGCAGAGTGACAAAGCTTCTGTAACAGCATTGAGAGACATGGAGTGAAGTTCATCTTTAAAGCACCTCTGTACTGTTCTTTCCTTCTCCATTGTTGAAGATGTGTCTGCAGCACTTAGTGTCCTACACGTTGCTTAGGAGTAAAAACATAGGGTTTTTAAAACACACTGTAAGTAAAAACACACTGCTACTTAGTGTTAAAACCAGGCATTACCCCAAACTTTCTCTTGTTTATGTTACATTGCAAGAGGGATGATTAATGAAAGATTCAAGAATAAAATATAATTAAAATGATGAAATAGCATGCTGCTTTTCTGTCAATGACACAGACTGGCTTTGACTAGTTACTCTTGGCTACCTGAAACAAGTTAGTGCACACCTGCACTAGCAACCTGCCTGCTAAGGTGGGGGAAGTGGCAGGGGGACTGCACTGCAGGTGGTGATGAACAGGAAGCAGACAGCTACTTTTCTGCCACCACAGCTATTTATTGAGCACAGATCTGTCTGCAGGTAAAACCAATGTAGCTTTTATGGTAGAAAGCTTCAGTTTTAATAGAATGAGAAGATAAGGAATCAGAGGTGAATGAGATTACCAGGTGTCCTGGTTTTGGCTGGGATGGAGTCGGTTTTCTGTGGGTTTTTTTTTCCTTCTTCTTCCTGATAGCTGGTATAGTGCTGTGCTTTGGAGTTGGTATGAGAATAATGTTGATAACACACTGAAGTTTTAGTTGCAGCTAAGTAGTTGTAGTGCTTATACTAAGTCAGGGACTTTTCAGATTCTCATGCTCTGCCAATGAGGAGGTGCACAGGAAGCTGCGAGGGGCCATGGCTGGGACAGCTGACCCAGGCTGGCCAAAGAGATATTCCCTACCATACAACGTCATGCCCAGTACATAAACTGGAGTTAGCCGGGGAGTGGGAATCACTGCTTGGGGATGGGCTATTGATCACCGGATGGTGAGCAATTGCCGCATTGGGCATCACTTGTTCTTGTACATTCCTTTGTCAGTATTATTGTTATTGCTATCATCGTCGTTCCCTTCTCTCTTGCTGTCCTATTAAGCTGTTTTTATCTCAACCCACAAGTTTTTCCCAATTCTCTCCCCCGTCCCACTGGGGGAGGGGGGCGTGAGCAAGTGGCTGTGTGATGCTTAATTGCTGTCTGGGACTAAACAATGACACTGGGCTATTTTTTTTTCCTGAAAATTCTACTGGTAGCTTTCTTTCAATCCTGTCTTTCATTATGAGAGAGAATAGAGCTGCCCTCTTGGGTAGTCTCCTAGTGCTTGCTTCATTTCCTTGGTTTGTCTTAACAGCAGTATTTAAACTTCTAGCTGAAGATATTTGTATGTGTCACTGACTAAAATAAAAGATGAGGAGGAAGTATCAAACTCAATTTAAGACCTTTTTGGTCCATGTCCAGTGTTTTGCTTCTGAATGGGGTTGTGAAGGGTGTGCTGAGACCAGCACTCCCTGGAGTGGGTGTGCTGAGACCAGCACTCCCTGGAGTGGGAGTGCTGTGCAAGGACCATGGCTTTACTGCAGCTGCCTGACAGTGTTGAACATGACTCACCTGTATCTGCACTCAGCATCACACCAACCAGCTATATCCCCCTGATCATATGTAACAGGGCAAACTTTTCAAGTGAGGACAAGCCCCTGCAGGTTAACCCTGCTTCCCAGGCCCTTGTTTTTGCCCAACACCACCTTTACCTGTTGTGTAAGCTGTTACGGTTTGCTCTTTATAGCAGGTATGCTCTGGCTGTTTCCCCAGCAACCTAATCTCATGGGAAGAGTTGTCAGGGGACAGCAGGGCTCCTGACACATGGGAAGCAGCTTGGCACAGCGGGTGGTCTGCTCAGAATGAACGTTGCTGAAATACTCACCAATGCTATCAGGTAGCAGAATTGAACAACCTAACCCATAACCTCCCTGCCCCTTCACTCTTCCAAACTCTGCAACCTTGGCCAGTGACCAAGCTGGAGAGACAGATTCAGTATATGCCCCACTACCTCCAGCCCCTAAAGACAGATGGCATGCTTCTTGCAAGAAGTCATTAACAAGATGAGACTGTTGTGGCTGTGTCAGGTCTCCTCCGTTTTCTCCATTGGGGAAAGATCGTATGAGCAGGTACACACATCCCTATCAGTCTCACTTTAATGCAACTCATGTATATCCTTGAATGTAATCTGAGATCATGGTCTATCCCTGTCTTGGGCACCCATGGAGTAATGTGGTGTATTCAGGATGCAGCTGTGGGGACAGCCAGTCATTATGCATTTATGAGTAAAATTGAGACATATTTCCTTTGGAGTTAGTGATCTAGGAGGCTGAGCTTTTGTGGTCTGTGTTGCTGGTAAACAGTTGCCTTTAGCATGAGCAAAAGGCTTCAGGTGTTGGCAAAAGGACAGATGAAAAGTTTGAGTACTTGAGTAAATAGAGCCAACCAGTGCCTGATAACAGGCAAAAAGCAGTGTTCTTATGCGATCTTTGTCCTGGTTTCAGCTGGGATAGAGTTGATTTTCTTCTCAGAAGCTAGTATGAGGCTATGTTTTGGATTTGGGATGAAAAAATGTTGATAACGTACTGATGTTTTCAGTTGTTGCTAATCAGTCAAGGACTTGTCCAGCTTTTCATGCTGGTCTGCCAGCAAGCAGGCTGGGGGTGCATGGGAAGCTGGGAGGGGACACAACCAGGACAGCTGACCCAGGCTGGCCAAAGGGATATTCCATACCATATGCCATCATGCTCAGGATATAGAGCTGGGGGGAAGAAGAACGAAGGGGTTGGGGGGACATGATGTTCCGAGTTATAGTGTCTGTCTTACCAAATAATCATTACGCGTGATACAGCCCTGCTTTCCTGGAGATGGCTGAACACCTGCCTGCCAATGAGACGTAGTGAATGAATTTCTTGTTTTGCTTTGCTTGCATGTGTGGCTTTTGCTTTCCCTATTAAACTGTCTTCATCTCAACCCATGAGTTTTCTCACTCTTACCCTTCCAATTCTCTCCCCCACCCCACTGTGGAGCAGTGAACGAGGGCCTCTGTAGTGCTTGGTTGCCAGCTGGGGTTAAACCATGACAGCCCTTCATCAAAGGGCTCCAATGTAAGGTGGTTTTCCTTCTGCAGAGCAAGCATGAGGCCAAGGATTGAATACCGTAAGATAGCTGTGGTGTGTATACTACTGAGAGTGTAGGTAAAATATAACCCAGAAATCTGCAGGTGTTACCAGGAATCAAAGCTGGTCTCATGGTCTGCGTTTCCTTGGATAGAGCCCCTGCCTCTGACCATGCAGCCTCTGCTTCTCCACACTTGCAATGTGCTTACCATTTGTGCACACAATGGAGGAATGCACATTTGTAACATTACTCTGTACTTGCTCGCAGTAACTCACAAATGTGTTTGGATGTGTATGTACACAAACAGAAGTCAGGCTGCGTATCTACAATTTCAACATTGTTCTAAAAATGTTATTTCTTTCATATCAAACCAGGTTGGGTATCTTGTTTATAAACTTCTGTTTCAGAAGTGCAGCTGGCCAGAAATCTGAATTTCATGTGGGAAGTTCCCATACTTTCAGATTTTTATTGTGTGCTGGCCAGAGGGGGAAGGTTTCTGGCATAGAAAGTTCTGAAAACTTTTAATCAAGGATATCTGTTTTATTTTTGTTTCAATGTTAAGATGCAATTCAGAACCCTGATCTGCTGTTCTTTTCCAATATGTTGTAATAAGGGTTTCTGTTCTCACCCTTTCTCCTTTTATGGCCTGTGCATCTTAGCTGAGTAACAAATCCATTGAGAGTTTGCCAAGGGTTCAGATTGGTGTTGACTTTTGCTAAAACAAAATCACTTAAGTATTCTAATGGAAAATTGGGAGGGGAAAAAAAAAGGTATCTTTCTTCCTGTGGGAGAACTGTATGATGGTCTTGTTCAATATCTTTATCAATGAGCCCAGAGTTGCGGTGAACGGAGCTAAATCCAGTTGGCAGCCGGTCACAAGCGGTGTTCCCCACGGCTCAGTTTGGGGGCTTGTCTTGTTCAATATCTTTATTGATGACCCGGATGAGGGGATTGAGTGCTCCCTCAGAAAGTTTGCAGATGACACCAAGCTGGGTGGGAGTGTTGATCTGCTGGAGGGTAGGAGGGCTCTGCAGAGGGATCTGGACAGGCTGGATTGATGGGCAGAGGCCAATTGTATGAGGTGCAACAAGGCCAAGTGCCGGGTCCTGCATTTGGGTCACAACAACCCCATGCAACGCTACAGGCTTGGGGAGGAGTGGCTGGAGAGCTGCCCGGTGGAAAGGGACCTGGGGGTGCTGGTTGACAGCCGGCTGAACATGAGCCAGCAGTGTGCCCAGGTGGCCAAGAAGGCCAACACCATCCTGGCCTGTATCAGGAATAGTGTAGCCAGCAGGAGCAGGGAAGTGATTGTGCCCCTGTACTCAGCACTGGTGAGGCCGCACCTCGAATCCTGTGTTTGGTTTTGGGCCCCTCACTACAAGAAGGACACTGAGGTGCTGGAGCGTGTCCAGAGAAGGGCAACAAAGCTGTTGAGGGGTCTGGAGCACACGTCTTATGAGGAGTGGCTGAAGGAACTGGGGTTGTTTAGTCTGGAGAAGAGGAGGCTGAGGGGAGACCTTATCACTCTCTACAACTACCTGAAAGGGGGTTGTGGCAAGGTGGGTGTTGGTCTCTTCTCCCAAGTAACTGGCGATAGGACGAGAGGAAATGGCCTCAAGCTGCACCAGGGGAGGTTTAGATTAGATATTAGGAAAAATTTCTTCACCGAGAGGGTGGTCAAGCATTGGAACAGGCTGCCCATGGAGGTGGTGGAGTCGCCATCTCTGGAAGTGTTCAAAAAATGTGTGGATGTGGCGCTTCAGGACATGGTTTAGGGGACATGGTGGCGCTGGATTAATGGTTGGACTTGATGATCTTGAAGGTCCTTTCCAACCTTAGTGATTCTGTGATTCTGTAATGGATATCTTTTGAGGGATTTTTTGTTTGTTTGGGATTTTTGTTGGTTTTGTGGTTTTGTTTTGGTTGGTTTTTTGGTGTTCGTTGTGGGGGGGGGGGTTTTGGTTTTTTTTTTCCCCCAAACTGTTCTTTTCATCAAAACCAAAAAAATGAAGAGAATCCTTCACCAGTTCTGTATTATTCTATGTTCTTGTATTAATGACTGAGCTGTGCTTCAAGCTACTGGGACAGGCAAATGAGGAGTAGGCAGCAGCTCTAGATGTTTCAGGAGATTTTACCACAGGTAATAGAGACAGCATTAAGGAAAGATTCAAATAACCAGTATTAAGGGATACAAGAAAGCGTTCAATTTTAGTCGCATGGATGTTCCTTGAATCTCAGGAGCAAAAGTGCCGGAAATGTGAAAAGTACCGCTGAACATGTACTGTTGCCAAAATACAGGTGGTTTTGGTGTTGGTGCCTGTTTTGAGTAGATGAGACAATGACTCTGCTGCTTTTTCCGAAACTACAATGGCAGCTTGGGAGAAGATCTGAACTTTTCTGACTCACTGCTGCAAACTTCTTCCAAAATGGACAGAAAAATACTTTTGAAAGTGGTTGGGATTGCCATGTGCACTTAATAAATGGATTATCGCTAACACTGATAAATGCTCTTCCCTTTGTATTTGTATTAAACTTATGCTGGATTCTCTTGTGTTGTTTTAGGGACATGTCTGTATTTGTATTTCTTCACTTAGCACTGTCTTCTCCTGCTTACAGGCTGCACTGTTTCCTCCTTTTGTTTTTATGTAAGTAAATTTTTTTGGTCTCAACAATACTTCGCTGATAAGAGGCTAAACACAAATATTTGTAATACTGAACAATGTGTGGAGTTTCTGGCACAGACAGTTCTGCCTTCTGGGGTAAAAGCATGTGATAAAGTGGGGGAAAAAAAATCCCTAAACCCAACAGTTTAAGATAATTCTTATTTTTGGTTTGCTGAGTTTGGTTGCTGTATTAAGAGTAATCAAAAGTTGGAGATAAGAAAGAAGGGAATTTGTCCCCAAGACCATGAAATGAAGCTGTGCCTGTAGCTCAGTAGAGTTAAAAAAGGTAAATTAAAGCAGTTTTAAAAAGAAGACTGTGGAAATCACTGGTTTAAGTATGAAACAGTGAAACCTAATGTGACCATTCTAGATGGGACTGAGAATTTTCTTTTCTCTAATACATCCTTTCTTGTAGATCCTCAAATTAATCTGCCAACTAATATGTTGCATGATGTTCTTAGAAAACTCAGGCTGCTTGGAAGTAGCTTGAAAGTTTAGCTTGTGCTTTTCTTCTTCCCCTCATGATTTCTGACTAGTGAGGTGGCAAGTAGGGTAGGGTGCTGCAACTACCGTTGAGTGGCAGAAGGGTTAAGTGACCTTCGTGTCTCTGACCTTGGGCTGCCACAGAGGTGAAAGCTGCAGGAGCAGCAGTGAGGGTCTGGTGGGAGTAGATGCATGAAGTCCTCCATGTCCTTTCCATGTGGGAACTTCAGCATTAGCAGCCCACACCCAGATGCGCTGACTGCAGTGCACGAGCCTTTGCACTTGCCTTCACCCCCCAGCACTGCTGAGTCCTGGGTAGTAAACTGGCTATATAGTGACCTGCTTGCTCTTCATTTAGAGTCTAGAGTGAGTTACGTGTCTTTATGTCATTCTGATGTTTGCATCCTATGTTTGTTCCACATTTCACATACATTTTTATCACATGTGAAATGTTTAATGCTAAAATATGTGCACCAAAGGCATTTGTGAGAAAGTGTCTGCTCCTTTCCATTTGAGGAAAGTAGTAAAGTACTCAGGTAAGCACAGGAGATGATCTTTGATGTCAGAGAGAGAGGGGGGCTTTCGTATTCTCCACAGAAGCAAAGTAATGCTTATTTTAATTAAGAGGAATGACTAGAGCTGACTCCTGGATAAGAAGGAAATTAGTTTGGGAATAAAGATTAAATCTGTGTGGATCCCCAGAAGGACTTCAGACAGGGCATTGGCTAATGCCTTGAAGAGGTTCTCTTGTTCTTTAATATGTGCAAACAGATGTGTAGGCTTGCAGCTTAGATGAAATACTGGGCATCAGGAAAATCTGTGGGAAGTCTTTTTAAGAGATTGTTTTGTCTTGTTTTTCCTCTACACCTTTTTTCCCCACATATCACTCTACAAACTTTTGGCAACATGTTCTTAATTTTTAGATGTTGTGGAAGAAAAGACCTTTTGTTTGCATTTGATCTTATCTCAAAATAATTCTTAAGCCAGATTTACTGGAAAATGTAGTCTTTCTCGCCCAAAAATGTTACCAATCTGAGCTGAGTTAGTTAATTGCAGTCATACATCCTAGCATGTTCTCCAGGGTACCCAAAGAGGGGTAATGGAACACGCAGCATAAATGTCAGCGCTGCCACCCTGCTCTTGCTGACATTGCAGGAGTCAGGAGATGCTCCTATATACAGGCACCATGAAGATTCTGTGGCAAGATACCAAGAGTACTTGAAATCTAAGGGCTCCCAGGGAGTCTTCCATATCTTCCACCAGGCTAGCAAAAGTGGATACAAGAGATTAAAATTTAATGTTGCATGCAATATGTACAATTCCAGCATTTTTCCTCCGCTATAAATCTCAAGGGAAGTACCTCTTCTTAATTAATAAAAATGCCAGAACGACCACTGCTGTCCTCTGGTATAGGGCAGTAAACAGGAAGAGGAGCTGCAGCGATGAGTTTCTACCACCTCATCCAGATGCATCCCCAAGGGAGTTCTCAAATTTGTCTCCATCCTCTTGAAAGAAGTAAATGACTTCTTGTGCATAGCAAGGCATGGATCTTTCTGAGTTTGAGTTCAGGCAAGTCTTTTTGGGAAATATAAAGTCTTGATATAAAACCAGTGGAGAATAGGCCATTCCTGTGTGCTACCTCACTGTTAGAAATGTGTGCTTTACTTCTAGTCTGACTGTGTCTATCATCAGCTGACAGCCAATGGATCTGGCTTCTGTACTTCAGTTTTCGAGGTTGCAAATCACCCCTTTATTATGTCTAGACATAAGACAGTTCTCTGAGGTCACTTATTTGAGACCTGTTTTCTCATGACCTAAATGCTTTCAAGTTTCTTCTTTATTTCCCCTCTCCATTTGTGGTACTTTTGAACCTTGGGCGCTGGCACTGCACTGTGTTCGAGTAGCAGTGGCTCTGGTATATTAATATACCACAGCCTCATTCTTACTGGAGATTTTCCTATTTATAGGTACAGGGATGCATTTTTTCCTTTTGGCACGATTGTGGCTTTGAATATTCATGTGTAGCTGTTTACCCACCTCTTCTCTCTAGAGTCTCTATGTCCTAGGACAGTGACTGTGTTGTTCCTACAGACATTGGGACACTAGGTAATATGTGCTCATCTTAACATCGAAGTGACCCACCTCTAATCCTGCAGTATCTTCCCACTTGCTGTTCTGTATATGGTTTTTTGTCATCTGCAAGCTTTAACAGTAATTTTAGTAACTTACTGTTTACTAAACAGTAATCTCAATTGCTTATTTTACTTGCGTAAATGGGAAAATGGAGCATCAGCATCTTCAGAAGAGCTCCGGCAATATGGAAAGCAATAAAACAGTGTTTTGTTTCTACCTAACAGGATACATTTAAGATCCAAACCCAGAGAGCCTTTTTGGATGTTTACCTCGCTGATGGCAGCAATATTAAACTTGATATCCAGACATCGGACACTGCAGAAAGAATATTAGAGGTAATGGGTTTATAGAATTGTGTTGAAATTTTCCATTTGTGAGAAGTGGGTAAAAATGAAGACAATTTCAGTCAGGAAAGGATGAAACTCCCTATTTGAAGACATATAAGAATATCTTCTGTGTTCTTTGAGTGGTTTATTGTACCAGTGTAGGGGAGCATTGCTGGTTTTGCAGATGAGCTTTCTTGGTTCTTACATTTGTCTATAATTTACCTCTTCTTAATATTATGCACCCTCTGCTTCTATGGCATTTGGCTGTCAAGTTCAGGTTTCCTTCATATATGATAGAATCAGAAAATATATACTATTCCTTATGGGGACACATTCTTGATTAACCTCCTCTTTGGTTTAGCATAGTGTGGGTGAAAGTGCTTGAACACCGTAGTCAGAAATGATGGTCTAGTCTTGGCTTATGTCTTAGCTGGTGCGCTGCTGTCAAAACCTAGTGTGCAACTGATACATCCTGCTTTTCTGCATGCTTGTCCTTTTTACTTGTTTTGTGTCCCTTGATGTTTGCTGTGAAACTGTGGGACTTCCTTTGCAGTATTGGTTCAGTTCTAGCACTGTGGCTCTGGGATGTCCCTAACAGCTGTTGTAATACATACAGTAAACAATTGCTAGCTACATTTTGAAACCAGTAGCAACCAAATGTTGTTTACACAACTGACTGGCTTGTATTTGAAACTTTCAGCTGGGGTTCCCTTCTTATGCCAGGAGAGGAGGAGCAGCAGTGGCTCTTCGTGTTTTGTGTATTTGCACGGGTGTGTGCATGAGCAAGGCTGAAGTCTGTTTCTCGGTTGCTCCCATTTCCTAATCTTAACAGCAATAACAAAGCATACACCTGCCAGATGGGTACTCTTCTTTGTCATGGGAATCTGAAATTTCCTCTCATCATAGTGTACTGTATTTCTGTTGTGCCTTTGCAATCTGAGTTTGTGGAGGTAGTTCTCAGCTGGCCATAGGTATAAGCAAGCTGAACATGTATTCGCTCTCCTCCGCCAAGCTGACACGTGTTAGTCTGGCCGCAGAACACACAGTATCAGTGCAGTTACCATGATCAACACAGCGTAACCCCTTGCTGGCTTTGTTCTGCCATGGGGTTTGCATCACTTCAGGCAATGCTCAGGACCTGTTCTTCCAGGGGGAGGTAAGTGTCAGAGTTGGCCTTAGACCCTGCAACAGGAGACTTGTGGGGTGGGAGATGCTGAAGGCAAAAAGTGTTGGGGGTGGCAGGGAGATAGGAATTTTGATTTGGGGAGGGGGAAGTAGGTGCTAATAAGATGGAAGAAGTAAGGAGACATTTTTAGATAGGATTGGGACCTTGAGTAAGGAAAGGATTTGCTAATATACTTTAAAAAATACTAATAATTTGAGCTTGATAAACTTTTTAGTTTTGCAGTGGGTCAAGGTAATTTCCAGGCCAGACAGTGGTGTTTGTGTTGCTTTGTATATTGCATTTATAGATGTTTAATGTTTATGTGGCACTGTAAACAATGACATTGGAAATGCTGCAGACACCATTTCTTCTCTTGTGGTCTTAAAGATGAGATAGAACTTCTAGGGATTATTTAGCTTTCGTCATTGTAAATACACTACCACATTCACTGTTCTTTTGCAGCAGAGGGAGATTTTGCAACCATCACTCCCTAACATCCGGGTGTTCAGGCAGCATACACCAGCTTGTGCTTTGATCCAAGAAATAAAATAAGTCAAAATCCTACTGAATCGGAGATCTGTGTTTGACATTCCTGGGAGATGCCATCTGCTATGCCTAGTATTATGCTACCAAGGCATAACACGTTGAAGCTCTGTGGCTAATTTCTTAAAGTAATTTGTGGGGACTTCTTAGCACAGAGGCAGACGGAATGAAAGATGGTGCTGCTAACATTCACTTTTTTATCTTTTGTGTTTGGACTTAATGAAACTTTCTTCCCATTATACCTGGTGTCTGAAATAAGTGTGAGGCAAGTGATTTTTATGCTCTGCTGCCCTCTCTGGTAACAGCCCTAATATTAACAAGTCTAAGGAAAACCTCATGAATGTGTTTTTTAATTTTAACTTGGAACGATTCTTCACGACCTATATTTAGCTTGATGTCTACTTTTTTCCATGCATAAAAACATGTCTGCTTTTTAAACCAGCTAATACAGCTGGAGAAAACCCTTCTGAACTGTGGAGATGAGTCTATTTAGTATGCTGTCACTGACACAGAGCTAAAAGTGTTTTGGGATTGGCACCCTTTGGAAGAAGACTGAAAACCGGTATTTCCACCTTATGCTCAGACAAAGACAGTCAGGCTTCTCTGACCCAAATCATGACTCCTCTATCAGGTTGCACAATCTGCCAGATGAGCTATGACAGCAGTGTTCTCAGGGAAGTCTCTCAGTGGTGGAGATTTTTCTTACAGTGGCCACACCACTTTCCTGAGTGAACTCAGAAGATTAAGGTCATTGCAGAATTTAGGAATGGCCTGATGGCACTGTGCTTTTTTAGGTTATGGCTGCTTTAACTTATGCTTTGATTTTTCAGGACCTAAAACAGAACAAGACAATTGCTCCAATCTGATTTAGAAGTTCCTGTACTTACGTCTGCCTGATTATTTTTTTTTCTCTCCCCACTATCCCATTTTGCAGCTGGCCCTGGCAAATAATTTCTGCATTTTCTGTTGGTGCTACTTCTGTCTTCTTTTAGAAAAGATGTAGAGGGGCCACAGCAAGCTAAAAACAATCCAAATGCCAAGCTGGATAGGATTTTTCCTCCTTATGCACTGTCAGTAATGAAAGCTCAACAGAGCTCAGGTTGCTCCTGTCAGAAGCCTTCACACGGGATTGTAGAACCCTACAAGTAAGAACCCATGTAAGATTGCTGCTTTCAGTAAAGGAGGAGGACTTGTGGATATTTCCTAGAAAAAGAAGACGACTCCATCGGCTTGGAAAATACACAAATTCTGTAAAAATACATATTTGTGATGTTCATGAGCAATGTTGTTAGCTTAGAGCACACAGTGCTCACTGTACAACAGGATTTGAGGATTTAGTAGTAAAGGTCTGGAATAACATGGCAGATGCCTTGCGTTGGCAAATACTTAAATGCATGGCATAGTAGTAAACATTTTTCTATTTTATTACATTTTTATGTTCCTTTGAAACTTATGAAACTCCTCACAAACTCAAATGCTGCAATATGGGAAGGGCTATATTTGCTTTTAAATGGGCAGTTAAATGGGACATAGGGGAAAATGTAAAAACAATTAATAGGTATTGAACATTTCTTCCTTATTCATGGTAAAGGATAGCTAAGCTTCTTGCCTCCTTTGTTTTTGAAGGTTACATCGTGCAAGATGGGGCTATCAAGAGAATTAATAAAATATTTTAGCTTATTTTTCTTTCAAGATCATGATGATGGAGCGCTCTCTGGTAAGTTTTACCAGGTGCTTAACTTATCCCTCCCTTGGATTTTTTTGTTGTTGTTGGCTGCAGTGACGGAACCTGGAGTCTGAACAGAGCTTGCACAAACCTGCTTAGGCTGAAAGGCCCATCCTGTCCAACAACCCCCTCACACCTTCTCCCCACATGGCTTGGAAAGAGTGGTAGTGGGGAATGAAGTATGGCAATAGGTAGTGTGGTGCAGGGGTGAGACTTTCACGTGGGAATATCATGTCCCTTTCAGTTTGCAAGATATGTAGCAACTTTACCACATGGGAATTACTGGGTGTATCTTCTGGGCACTTAATCAGATGGCCATACCTACATGAAACAGTTCTTAATTTACAGATCACATGCAGAGTTTAACAATGGGACAGGAAACTCTTTTGTTTTATTTATAAACAATGTCTATGGCTTACTTTCCTTTATATCCTGACATGTTTCCTTTCTTAACTGATAGAAACTGAAGTTTAACCATGATGGTAAAACTGAGCAAGCTATAAACCAGGGTTGTGAGTTGTGAGTCTCTTCATGGTCATAAAATGTGAAGGGCTTTTATGTCCTCGTTGGTCTGCTGATGTCCTGTTTCCCACGTGGGCAGATGTGTGGATGAGCTGGATCCAGGCCTGGGGCTGGGATAGGCTCTGGCCACCTCAGGGAAGTAAACACAGCCTTTGCGTTTGACTGGAGTAAAGCTAGGCTTTGCAGCCTCTGTGTGGCCTTGACAAGTCATTTAGCTTTTTTTCAGTCTTCTCATCGGCATAAAGATGTTAATGCTCTTCTGAACATTTTCAAGGTGAAGGTCCAGTAGTAAACTCGGGCTTACACTGTGGGGTAGGAACTTTACTGCCTGTTTCTATTTTGTCTTTCTCCTGCCCCCCTCTCTCTGGCTGTGAAAGGTGTCTCTGAGTACACAGAATCCCTGGCTGTTACAATGTCTCATGTATCTGGATATAACACATTTTATATACTCTTCTACTGCTGTTGCAGATGGATTTATTTTTGCCTTCTATTGTGATATAATTAGATACAGAGGAGAGTAGAAAAGTTTTCAATTGATTACATTTCTGTGCATCTTTGATATTCCTCACAAATACATCAAGTCCAAATGTAACCCACTGCCCACTGCCAAAAAATGTTTAGATGCTCACACGCTTAAAATCACATGTTTAAGTGTTTGCTGAATTGTGATATTGGCTTAGAAATAAATGTCTACAGGTTTGGGCCTTTAGACACGTAATTTTTAAAAAGTGTGCAGGAAAGTAGTGACCTCTGAAGAGTGATGTGCTTTTCTTGCTGCATGTTAGTTACAGTGCTCTTGTCTGGTGTTCTGTTCCAAAAAAAAAAAAAAAAAAGGCAAGCACTGGTCCTGGAAGTTTGTATCCACATATCCTTTAAATGCAGAAATATCTATCCTGCTTAGCTGTGTTTTGAGAGAAGGATATTCTATAAGACCATAGTCTGAGGGAGTAGAGATGTTCTGTAAGAAATAGAGCTATCTAAGTTTAGACTCAGAAGTGAGGAAGATAACTAACCTGTTACTTTACTTTACTCCAGATTTTGTATTTATGAAGTTCTTTTTCTTCTCCAAAAGAACTTTGTTATCAGCACTAACTGATATATGAAAGTAGCTGGGCTATTTCACTAGATTTCACCAAACGTCTCTGTTTTTTCTTCTTTTCCCAGTGGTGAAAAAAGTGGCAGACTTTGAACTTCCTTATGTCAGTCTTCAGAGCATGAAGGAGTTGCACTGTAAGCTTGGGATCAGAAAGTGGTAAGCAAGAAGTTTAAGAGAAACTACCGAGATGCATGACAACTGCTATAAAAAGAGAATAACTTAATTACAAATTCTTCAAGCCTCAGCAGCTTGACTGTGTTTCTCTAAGGCCAATTTGTTACTGGAATTGACTGGTTTCTGTGGCCCTGCATGTTTTAAATTTTATCACCAGTATTCCTGAAATGTCTTTTATTGCAGCTAGCTATTTATTCTCTCTCCTTCAGAACCTACAGAGAAGTGCTTTGTGGCTGCTCGCCTCATAATTTTTATACCTGCATAATGTAGTGACCACAAATGGGAATTTACCTGTAAACAATACAGAAGAGGACTTTGAGTTCTGAGTTGCAGGCTGCAACTCTGGACAGAGATGAATTACTTTTTATCTGAAGTGCTCATTTCTATGTGCTAATACACAAAATACCCGAGGCCATAGCTTGAGCATTTCTTTTGGTAAATGGCCTGTCTTAAGCAGGAGACCACTCTTCCCCTTTCATTTGCTCATACCTCAGGCTTCTCCTCAGTTATGCTGGTAGAGCTGTGTGGGCAGACATGCTGAATTGGACTGGCAAGCTAACCTGGCCTAAAAATAAGTTGCTGGCTATTTATTTTTTATTTGGTTTTGCTGGCCTATTTGTGGCTTGGGTCAGTCCCCCAGTCTTGTTTGCCATGCAGCAAACAGTTGTGCTGACTTGTGGGTGAGGATAAACCCTGGGGACAGGGAGTCTGGTGCCAAAGTCCCATTTGTCAAACATTGCCCTGAGGGTACAGTTAGGCAGTAGAGCTGAGCCAGCCTACTGGTTCGCTGCTGTGGTTGTGCTCTGATCTACTTCTCCCTACAATGAAAAAGAAAAAAGGGAATAGATTTTTGCAGGCTTAGTGAGTTAAATTGGCTACATCAGATGAATGCTAGAGCCAGCAGCAGAAAAGGAAGAACAGACCATGCCTTTTGGTGGCAGAAAGCAAGGTTGCTTGGCTTGGAGGTACAGAGAAACCTGTTTGTTTGATGCTTGTAACTTTTCTGGTTTAAATTTACTGGGATAGACCTTGGCCTCTACAAAGCTTTCTCTGTTTCCCTGTACATGCCCTTATAAACTGGAGAACCTAGCAGCCTAATGAAAGCAGTGCGTGGTTCTAAGCCATGACAAAGTGACTGTCTGAGTAAATACTTCTCCATCTAGCACAGAGGTAGGGAACAGCAGTCCTGGGCTTGCTTGTGTGCTGCAGGAGGCATATCGCCTGTGCAACATTTGTAATACAGCTGTACCCTCTATGGGGCCTGCACTGCTCTGTTGATACTGTCATGTAGACTTAACCCAAACTGCTTTTAAATAGAATGGCTCAAGCTAGCTGGTGCAGCGCAGCACTTGGATAACTGAATATTTAACTTGCTTTGCTGCTATACTGATCTGATCCTGCAGCAATTCTACAGTATTTGGTAGTGCAGCTAGCTGGCTGTCCTGGTTTCAGCTGGGATAGTAGTTTTCTTCCTAATAGCTAGTGTAGTGCTGTGTTTTGGATTTAGCATGAGAATAACGGTGATAACACACTGATATTTTTAGTTGTGGCAAAGTAGCTGTAGTGCTTATAGTAAGTCAAGGACTTTTCAGCTTCCTATGCTCTGCCAGTGAGGAGATGCACAAAAAGCTGGGAGGAAGCACAGCCAGGACAGCCAACCCAGACTGGCCACAGGGATATTCCATACCATATAACATCATGCTCAGTATATAAACGTGAGTTGGCTGGGGGGTGGGAATAACTGCTCGGGGACATGCTATCAAGCATCAGGTGGTGAGCAATTGCTGCATTGTGCATCACTTGTTTTTTCTATATATTCCTTTATTAATAATATTATTATTTCCCCTTCCTTTGCTGTCTTATTAAACTGTTTTTATCTCAGCCTACAAGGGTTTTTTTCCGCAGTTCTCTCCCCCATCCCACCTTGAGGGGAAAGGCAAGCAAGTGGCTGCGTGGTGCTTAGTTGCTGGCTGGGGCTAAACCACAACCCCAGCACAAGACTAGCTTTTGTATGTCAGCCCTGCAAGCATGACGGTGGATGCTCTGAGAGTCTTACCAACTTCTATGTAGGCAAACGCTGAGTTGTTTGAGAAATGAAGGAGGAAAGTTTTAGTTCTAAATTGTAACGGTTATGTTTGGTACCACCCAAATCAAAGTGGAGAGATTGGACAACCTGACTTTAGTAACACTTCAAGGGCACAACTGTTTGGTTTTTGTGGTTTTTTTAATCTTGTAATTAATAGGATCTTTCTGGGTTATGCTCTCATCATATTTAGCTGAAAAATCAAAATGCCATATTTAGAAGCATATCTTCATATTTTATTACTTTTTTTCCTTTGGCATGGAAAAGGTATATGGATCCTTCTCTTGATGCACAGCTGATGGATTGTAGAGCTTCACTGAATTTGCTATATATGCAGGTAAAACTGAAAGGTCTTCAGAATTTTAAAAGTTAACTTTCCCACATTAATTTAATCTTTTATATAAATTCTTGAATTGCTAGTAAATGATTCCTGTTTAA
Source organism: Phaethon aethereus (assembly GCF_964289735.1). Classification (NCBI taxonomy): domain Eukaryota; kingdom Metazoa; phylum Chordata; class Aves; order Phaethontiformes; family Phaethontidae; genus Phaethon; species Phaethon aethereus. The sequence goes on from NC_138582.1 coordinate 24,379,200, forward strand.
CACTGCTTTGTTGCACTTTTCTAAGTGCTGGGTATAGCTGTTGTTGATCTTTTTCATTTTTTCTTTTTTCTTCAAACGGATGTACTAGAGAGTCTAATTCATGTTTTGTGCATAGGAAAAGTATTGCACAAAAAGGACTTATTTAGATATTGCCCATTCTATTTTCAAGTGCATGTATGTATCTGTTTGTCTCTATATGTAGGCACTCTGCCATGCTATGACAGTATTTGAATTCTGAACTGTAGATATTTTGAGTTGTACTAGCTTTGGAAATTCTTAATTCGGGAGGAAAGAACAGTCTAGAGTGAACTTGTCCCAAAATCAAAGGCCTTGTTTAAAAAACCAAAGTTTTCTGTGTGCGTGTTTCTTAGTGTTTGTGTGTGAAAAGAAATAAATTTTTGCTGACTTTTTGCTATTTCTAAAAATTCTTTTAAGGCAATCCAGGAAGTTAAGAGGAATTGGGTTAAACCAACAGAAGGGCAGATGCAGGAACTTGAATTTCTACAAAAAAATGCAAACAAAGCAAAGGTAAAATAGTATTTTAAAAACCACATAAACAGACCAAAGGAGTGGTTTTTCAAAGCAATAATACTAGAGACTGTAACTTTAAAAATAGAACATGGTTTTGTGGAGTGGTTTGAGATAGAGACCCAGGTCTCATCTCCTGATCAGATACCGAGCCACCAAATAGAAAAGGAAGTTCCCATCTCTGATAGTATTTTAAAACACTCCAACAGAATGACTTGGATCCCAAGGGCTAGCAAGAAGTTTTTGACTGTGAATCCTAGTCTTCTCTATTTGCTAAACTCAGGTGCAAATGTTTGGCATCCAGTTTAGGAAATTGGATGGAAATTCAGACTGCTGGGACTGCTGTTCTCCATTCTTACTGAACCAATTTCTTACTGATTAGTTTTATCTGTTCCCATCATCATATCTGATAAGCATCCAAAAGATTGAGCTCGTCATATCTGGTGGGGGGAAAAAAAAAAATCAAGTTCCTAAGTCTGGACTGTGAGCGCTGTTCTCTGAATCAAGCAGTGACATGTTGTGGTGAGTCTGTCCTCCCAGGAGAAAGAGTATTAGGAACCTGAAAGAGTTGCCTTATAGCCCTCTTTTTTTTTTGTTTGTTTGTTTGTTTAAATTGATAGATTTTACCTGCCTTTACAGCAAATCACTTTAGTTCTGTCTTTTTGGTGCAGTTCCTGAAGCTGATTCAAGAAGTGCAGTTCTATGGATACATACGGCTTGATCCTTGCATTTGTGACTATCCAGAAGAAGGCTGCTCAGCTGATATCTATGTTGGCAATAATGAGATTAACTGCTACATAAAACTGCCTACTAATGAAACCAAAGATGTCAGCTTTAAAATCAACAGGTTAAAAAGTTGGCAGGTGTCTTTTCTTGTACGTACTTCACTGATTTTGTATCTAAATTCACTTTCTCTTCATGAAAACTAAGGTTGTCAGGGAAGGAGGTCATCTGTTTTAAGTCCCTCCCATTTGCCCATATTCCCCCCCAAACCTGTCCTGAAACATATTCCCTTGGCAGCCTTTATGGCAGTAAACTATCTAGTCTTACTCAACTATGTTTTCTCCCTTCCCTGGTATTCCATGTCATACTTTACCTGTCCCTTTCCTTTCCTGTTGGAGGTAGAGTTGTCAGAGTTCTGTGTGGGAGCAAAAGAACTGCTTTAGACAGCTTTATGGTTGTAAAGACTCCCCCTTCCTACTTCCCACTTGTTTCCTCTTCCACAAGAAGGTCTTCAGCTGTCCTGGCTGTGTCCTCTCCTAAAGTCTTGTGCACCCCCAGCCTACTCACTGGTGGGGTGGTGGGAGAAGCAGAAAAGGCCTTGACTCTGTGTAAGCACTGCTCAGCGGTAATGAAAACATCCCTGTATTATCAACACTGTTTCCAACACAAATCCAAAACATAGCCCCATACTAGCTACTGTGAAGAAAAGTAACTCGATCCCAGCCAAAACCAGCACAATATTGTATAAAATGAACCTGATTGTCTAATTGGGATTTAAGGCTGAACGCCTTAATGCTGTTTTTAACTGTTTCTTCTGTTCATTTGTTGGTTTTGGGTTTTTTTTTTTTGTTTTGTTTGTTTGTTTTCAGGGTGCTACAAAGGATGGTGACGATGACACTCTGGAGCTCAGATTTGAGTACAATGATTCAGGCACATGGCAGTGGATAATTCTGTACACAAAACAGGTTAGTTCTCAGTCCTTTTAGGAAAGGATCAGGGTAAAATACAATCTTACTCCCATAAGGGGATCTTCAAAAGTGGTTAGTCCATCTCTATCACAGTGCAGTGGCTATGCTTTCAAGCAGGTTAGCCTAGGTACAGAGTTATCTGGGGAAAAGCATTTGAGTTTCTAGCATAAGGGGAGAGATTTTTTTTTTTCCATTGAAGAGAAATGTCTAGCACTCAGCAGCAAGCCTGGGATGGAGTGTGGAGAGGTGTCATTTATTTTCTGGACCCAGTAAGTCTCCAAAATCATTAACTGGTCAGACCCATCTAAGGTCAAGGGCTCCCATTTTCCACAATAAATCCTGTTGTTCAAATATAACTATATGCCATATTAACACAGGTTAATGGAGTGTGCGAAAATGTGACATCATAAGTTTTGGGTTTTTTTACTTATAAATAATTCTTCAATAAGATGGTGCTATTCCTCTCATTATTTTCGGGCAGCTCTTTAAAGAGAAAAGTATCCAGGAATTTAAGTCATCCATCTGTGGTTATGCTGCCTAGCAAACCATCTAGGCTCTGCAATATCAAAGAGAGCACCAGTCTCGGTTTAGGTACAGAGCTTCTATAAAAAGTATAGAGCCTGTTATTCAACTAAACTGCTTCTCTTGCCTCTGAGACCCACCCAGCAGGAGACAGGATTTTTCAAGTAAAATCAAAATGCTTAATTTCTCACACATGACTTCTGACTTCTAGGGTGATAATGCAGTTCACACAGCTATTTAGTAAGTGTTAATTTCCTGCCACACTTCAGTTTTATGAGAACATGAGCCATAAGCAGTAAGGTTTCTAGTTTCTTTGCTGCTGGAGAACAAAAAACACTAGAATTATCTCAGTATTAATTCTCTTGTGAAATCTATTAGGGTTGTGCTTTGTAGTGATTTGTTGATTAGAAAACCTGTGTCCCACTTTCCTCAGAACTGTGAGGAAGAGCTAAAGGCCAGAAATGTGCTGCTCTGTGGAAGAAACAAGGGTTTGATCCAAGATCCCACTGCAGAAAATGGAAAGACTGGATGATGTGGAGCTTAGTCAGAGATGGCTCCCTTCTCCATCACTGATCTTGTAGGATATTTTGTCTTTGATTCATTTCTCAGTGCTTGACACCCTACCTGAGATGCTTCAGTTTGGAGACTAAGCAGTAAGATGCATCTCCAGGGTGCAATTCAGACCTTAACTTGGGCTGCATCATCCCAAGGAGTTGTACATGCTCACTGGAGATCATAAGGAACTAAGAACAACTCCCCTCCTCTCTGAGCTGCCTCTGCTAGATACCTAATATATGGGATATATACAGGTACCTATTGAATGTGTACTGCCCCATTCATATTAGCTATGCAAGATGTGACTCTGCGAGCTGGTCTACAGCCAGTTGCAGCCATTTGTGTAACCACCAGGGCTTTGATTTCTCATCAGTGCTGAGTGCCTGTGAAGTCCTGCTTGCTTCATTTGTTGAAGTGGCTTTGATGCTGATAGTAACACATTTGATTAACTTTACTTTGTCTTTTGTGTAATTTGGAAGACTTTAAGGTAGGAGCCACAGACAACTAGAGAGAATAACTTGCTTCACAACACTAGTCATAGAAATTCTTATTCTCCACTCTGAGCAGTGCTGTGAAGGTTAGTCATGCTGAAGCTGGGCTTTAAGCAACTGCAGCTAGTTTGGTGTACTGGATGTTAAGCACAGAGTAAAATTGACTGAATTAGGCAAGTGATAGTTTGGTAGTTAGGGACTGTAATTTTCTGTTGGAGGAGGAATGGAAGGGTCAAGTACATTTTTTAATAGAAGAAATCAGAATGTTCTCTGGTTTATCTTCTTCAGGCCTTTTTGCTTAGTAGCTGCTTGAAGAAAATTATATCAGAACAGATGATGAAGGCAGCCAAAGGTGGCCAAGAAATGGTGAGCATGTGTGTACATTGGTATCTGAATTTGTATTTAAAAGAATTAAGCCTGCTACTCTAACATTCTCTCAAATGTGCTGAGAGAAGTCCCATTGAAGAAAAGGATCTTGCAAATTCCAACATTTCAGTAATTAATTCTAATTGACTAAAAAAACACCTTTGCTTAGTTTTGCTGAAATAATATTCTGAATGTTAAAGATGGTTTATCATCACAATTTCAATAATCTGTTTTGCATTCTCTCTTCTTGACTTCAATTTTTGCTGCATATGATAAAGGATATCTATGGCAAAATTCTTTTATGTTCTGCGCTACCCTGTTATATCCATTTCTGGCTTTCACTTTTTCACCAGTTCACTTGCTTGCTCCATCTGCTGCAATGTTAGACCAACTTCAGATCTGTGACATTCATAGTGAGAAAGCTTTTGGTTTTAAATAGAAGTGTTAATAAAATAAAAATCTGACTTGTAGCTAAAATACTTCTGCTCTCTTTTATGTAGGCCTTTAAAGATGAAAATATGTTTAGATATGTGTTATTTTTAAAAATAATTTCCAGCATTAATAATGCCTTGTGATATCTAAAGACTTTGAATGTCTGCTAACTGAAAAATTCTGAAGAGAAAAAAGGAATGGAACATGTGTGATCTTCTAGACCCATGCTGATTACAGTGTGCAATGAGGCAATGAACAGCATGTTATTTCATAGCTTTAAACTATAAGCAATTCAGAAGAAACGACCAATCTTAATTTTGGAAAAGACTTGATCTCTTTCATTCTAAGTTTACTTGTAATGGAAGTACAGTAAGCCTTTAATTATGAAGATGAGCATTCATCACTTAAATATTCAGCTGTTGGTAGTATTCAGGTAGCTTGGACTAAAACAGAATTATGAGAGAAGGGTGAATATGGCAGTTCATTTCCTACAATGTTTCTGCTGGGTTTAATTGAATGCTGATTTGCTCAGTGTATATTGTTAGAGTGCTTGCGGGAGCATTTAAGCTTATTTTAAGTTTAAATTTTTCAGTCTATTCAGATCAAGATGCCTGAATCCACAAAAAATAATAAGTCCAGCATCCAGCCTAAGCAGGTTAGTGAGTGAGAAATTGTCTCCAAAATGTAAACACAGTGTGTCTTGCTTGCTGGTGGTGTTTAGCCCAACCTCTGTTTTTCCGGTTAAGGAGACCCATAATAAATTTAATGGGAGCTTCTGTGGGTAGGAAAAGAAGTAAAACCTGAATTTTGGAAGGAAGAAGAGGGCGAGAAATATGTCTCAATTTTTTTGTTTTAGTTTGAGTTTAATGACAACTTGCTTCACTTTTAGTTGCTTTTTACAAGTGTTTCCAAATGAGACGTGAAGTTTACAGAAAGTCAGACTATATACAGAGATCAAGTATGTATATCCACATGCAGCTGCTGATGTAGTTTACAGACTTGTACTTGGATTCCACACAGGGATTGTTTATGCATTCATTTTTCCTTGTAGTTAGGAGTTGTACCCATTTGCAAAATTTGTCAAGTTACATGCCTGTACATTCCTATCACATAAAAGATGTAATTCTGAGTTCATTTGCTGGAATTAGTATTCATAGCTAATAGTTCCTGAATAGCTAAGTGGCTGAAAGTTGTTGCTTTTCCAAGTTATTTGTTGAGTATGAGATAATAAATAAATGGAAAAGGAATAATGGAAAGCAAATGAAAATAAATACCTCGGTTACAGTGTGTGATTGGCCAAAGGGAAAATATTTCTAAAAGAGAAAAGCAAAACCTAATCTGAATTCAGAAAAAAGCGATGTTGCTACATCTTCAGAAACAGCATAAAACAAATCACTAACTGCTCTTCAACAAGCAAATAGATTAATATCTGTTGTGGGTTTTCTTGCCCCTTTCTATGAAGGGGTTCTGTACTTGTCACTGTGGGAGACAAGATCTAGGTTAGGTGTGGCCTTCATTTGCAAGTTATTTGTGACTACTGTTAGTAAGGGAGACAACGCTTTCTGAGTAGACTCACATCTGTGATGAAGACTGAAGGATGCAGTTCAGTGGCTTTGCTGTGGTACAACTTTAGCAAGGTCGAAGTTGTGTGGCACTCTGGGCTTGAGGCAATTGTTCTGACTTGAACATACTTCAAAATACCTCCTTGACTGTTAGCCTTTGGAGCAAGATGGACTGTGAATTCTCCCTTTGAATTTTTGTGAGGAAAGAAAGCAGCCTTGGACAAGGGCAACATAAAACCACTGAGCTCATCAGCTGTGTCTTGCTGGTGCAGTGGCTGGCTGCTGCTATGAAACTTGGTAAACCAAGAAAATTACAGCTGGTAATTTAGAATAGAGTTGGTTGTTAAAGCAAGTAAAGGTATGCTGTTGCATTAAACAGTGGTAGTATGGCATGCTATGCCTCACTTTATACAGCAAGTTTCAACTGGTTTAGGTCTTCATGCACCAAGCTGTGTTATTAGACAGACAATTAATATAAAATCTTAAACCATGCTTAGCTAACTTTTAAATGCTGTGATTGCAGTATTAAGGTTCTTAAGGCTTCTCTTTCCTATGCCTCTATTTCTCTTTGCAGGACACTTGAAAAATGTATTAGAAGTGTAGCTTTGCACATTCTCATTTGAAAAAGTGTTGTTTGTCATTGTAAGTTTTGCCATTAGTATCCCTAAGAGTCTTCCAAGTCTTTGGTCCAAGTTGGTGGAAAGTTTGACTGACTGCTGCCCAAAGACTCGGAAAACTTAGGCTAAATATTTTCTGCTGACTCATGAGAAGAAAAACTTAACTTTGGTTTTCTTTGAGATCCTGTAGCAGTATGCTGATACTACCGGATCAGCATAACAGCCTGTAAATTCTTGTTTGAATAGATAATCTAGTGCAGCAGTAACATTTAGTAGGAAAATCAAGAATAATCTTTTAAACTGAGATTTAAAAATTAAGCTAGCATGCAATAGGTGGAGTTTGCAGAGAGTGAGGCTGTGCTGTAGTGTGTGCTGCATCTAGGCAATTTTGCTGTTAAGTCTTTTAGAAATCTTGAAAAAAGAGGCATGAAATAACTTCTACAGAGATAATCTATGCAAAATTTTGTTCCAGTTTCCTAATGCCTTAATATTAGTAGTTGCAGCATGGTTGCCATAGCTTTGTGATGGACACTGCTAGTAGGGTTTTTCAGGACATCTACTTTACATATATGTCAAAATACCATGTTGCAAGAGGCTAAAGGAAAGTCTGTACCATAAATTTTTCTAGTACAACAGAAAACTGTAGATACATGCAATGTAACAGTATAGTTTGCCTGCTTATACCTTTGGGTGCTTATAGCTCACCTGCTTATACCTGCTGGGTGATGCTGTGTTAGGATGTTTCAGACAGCACCTGGTACCCTTTAGTAGGACAAGTAGAGTTGAAAGATATCATTTATGTGTTATGGTTAAAGTTAAGAATGTGTGATTAACAGTGGTCAACATAATTCAGAAGGCCTAGCTAGCAGGCACATAAAGTACGTGTACATATGTCCTTGGGGCCACTATAATGCCAAATAAGACTGACATTGGGACATTTGGAATCGCCATGCAATCTGCACCAGATTTAGTACATTGCAATAAACTTTAAAAGCAGAAACAACTGTTCGTGTGTCCTATTCCAGCACACAAAAAAAAATCTGTTCTCTCTGAAATGCCAACATAGAGATGAACCATTACATCTGAACAGTATGTCATTTTCTAGCTTACGTTTGTATCTATAATTATTGAAATGCATGTACTTTTTTAACTGTTTACTTGTTTCACTGCAGGTAGTTCATTCGGGTTTTCTATCAAGGAAAAGATTTTTGGTTAGGCCAAATGAAGAGGACTGGGTGTTTGAGAAAATAAGAGAAGAGGACCTGTGATAATTTACTTCAGATTCTGTCTTTCAAAATTAATTGTTTGAGAATAATAAAACTATTGTTGAAAACTTGAATTATAAGGGCAAAAAAAAAATTCTTTAGTGTAATTCCTTGCCTCTGCAGTGTTCTTTATAGTATTTACAACTCTACTGAGCCAGTGCTGAGAATCTGGAGGTGTCTTGCAGACATGTTTTTTTTAGCGCCCCCCCTGCCCTGAAATTGTTGGGGCGGGAAAGGGGAGGGTTAATCAGAAACGGTAAAAAGTATTTACGTATCTGTTTATAACCTTTCTGTGTATGCTGGTGTGATTAGTGTGATAGCAGAGCAGGCTTTTGCTATCGTCTATCCCTATCCCCATTCCCCTTACCAGGCCTAGTCAAACGGCACAGAACATGACGGTGCCCTGACTGACTTCTTGAGATACCATCAGCGCTGATGCAACAGCTGCCCCGCTTTGGCGAAGGGAGGTGTTACTGCGCTCTCCGGGGCAGCCCTGGGGAGGGCTGTCAGTTGAATGTATGTAACCGCACCAGAAATTGAGCTTTCTCAACTGCTGGCACTGGGGTAAAGTGTGTTTTTTGTGGCGGGAGGAGGGTGGCACGGACAGCAGTGCCAGAAATAAAGCTCCTCCGAGACGCAGAGTTTTGACAGCTTTGTGGTGTTTCCTTTATTTAGTGAAAAGAGTAAACTGTTAATTTTTTTTTCCTATAAATCAGAGACCTGCTTCTTTTCAGGCAAGCTTGTTGCCCCTTCTCCTGTCGCTGCTGTTGTCCCGCCTGGGCCCAGGCTGCGGACGTAGAGGGGGTGGGCTAAGGCCCCCTGCCCTCGCTCCGGCGGCAGAGGCCGTTTCCCCCACTGCTGCGTGCCGCCTACGCCCCAGCTGGGGCAGTGACTCAAAACACACCAGCGGCGGTGTAAGCGGCTCCCTTTCGCAGCTGGAGGGGGCCGCGCCTCCCCCAGCCCGGCTCCGGCGAGGCCGCAGCCCTGTGTGGAGCAGCGTCCCCCTCGCCGCTGCCCCGGTGGCAGGCGCCCCCGGGCGAGCGCTGGGCGTGCGGTCCCGCGCCTCCGGCCCGGGTGTAAGGCAAGCGGCCCGGGGGCTCTCGGTGGGGGAGCAGCGGCGGCGACGGGTGACGCCTCGCCTCAGCCGAAACGAGAGCCTCCGGGGCGGTGGGGCCCGGCCCTAGGTCCCAGCGGCGGCCTCCGCCCAGCAGGGGGCGCGCGCGGCCTCCCCGCCGCGCCTCGGCCTCGCTCGCTCGTCCGCCCGCCTGGCCCCGCGCGCCCTCTGCGTGCCGAGCCGCCGCCGCCGCCGAGTGGCAGGTACCGCGGGGAGGAGGGCGGCGTCCGGCCGCCGGTCCGCCGGGGGGAGAGGGGAAGGGTGATGCCGGTGGGTCGGTCTCTCTGGGAGGGGAGGCGGAGGGTGCTGCCCGCCCGCCGGTGTGTGTGTGACGGGCCCGGGCCCTGCCGAGCACTACGCGCCCGCGGAGCGGGGGGCGAGGAGCAGCGTCGGGGCGCTGGCGGCACCGGCAGAGCCCGCCCCGAGGCTGTGACAGCCTCGCCAGAGCGGCGGCGGGGAGCGGTCCGCAGCGGCCGCCGCGCTGCCTCGGAGGCCTGCGACGGCCGGGCTGGGTGCGGGGCCGGGGCCGGGATGTAGCGCGCCGCGGTGGGGAGGCGGCGGCAGCGGGGAGGAAGGCCCGGCGGCGACAGGCACCGCAAGCGGTGACAAAAGCGGCGTGGGGCCTGAGCAGTGCCTGGCCCGAGACCGGGCGAGGTGGAGCGCAGCCGGTGCGGTTTCGGTGGAAGAACGGGGGTGCTCAGCCAGGCTCTGTCAGGCGCGGAGAGGGAGAGGGAGGCGGCTGCCCTCCTGACAGGACGCCAGTAAGCGTGCAGCCCCTGTGGCGTGCCGCTTTGGAACGCGCTTTTTAGGAGAAAACGATGAAGATAAGTGAAACTAAGAGGCAATACGTATTTTTGCCAGAAGAGCTTTTTTTTTAACCGGTCCTCAAAACTGTCTTTGAGGACAGTTTAAGTACTGTTTTAAGGGCAATGGGGTAGTTCTCTTTTTTTCCTAGACAACACTAAAGTTTTGTGTATCAGCTACTGCAAAGGAACTCGTTACTGCATTGAAAAGACAGGGCTAACACCAGAATTGTAAAGAGGATGGGGAAGTAACTACAGACAAACTATGGTGAGTAATATTGAAAAGGAAATCCATCAAATCTGAGTATAAAAGATTATAAAATGAGTTATTTGAAGATCCGTCTTGAGACCATTCTTGTTAAATATTTAATAAGGATCTTGATGTAACAATTAAAACTTAGGTGTCTTAATTTGGTAGCAACAAATAGTTGGGAGGCATTGGCGATATACAAGAGGGTTACAGTACTACACAGAAAGAATTGGGTGATCCTGAGAACTAGAGAATAAAATAAGTACAATAACAATTTAAAGAACCAGAGCTTGCAGTTGCAAACTTGTAAGCGCACAATTTACAGAAGAAATTCTTACCAGTTGAAAGCAACACAAAACCAAAATATGTGCTAGGTGGTTACAAGATATGCAACTGTGGAAAAAGTGAATGCTGAGCTATGATGATCCAGAAAAAGAAGTTACTATTATCCATGAACAAACCTCTAGAATACTTTGTATAATGTTAATCATTCTCAGGTAAAAAGATAAAGTGGAACAGATGCAGGAAGATGTGCCTAGGACCAGTAGGGAAATTAAGAGTCTGTTGAAAGAAGCATTTGGCTGTTTTAGTTTTGCAGAATAAAGGCCTTTTTTGCTTTCTATTGAACCATCAAGGTAAACACTCTGACAGCAATAAGGTGAACTAAAGAATGATGTTGATCCATGAATAATTTAACATAGATCTTAAGATTAATAGTATATGGAAATTTCTATGTGTCAGAGCGCACTGATGTTCAGGAGAAGCCTTTCGAAAGATCAAAGAGGAGCAAAAAACTGACACTTCTTAGATGGATTGTGGCTGGTTTGTAAAAGTAATGCTTTTGCTTGCTGCAGCAGGGGACTAAGCTTAGTGTTATCTGTAGGCTTTAGATATGTTGTTTTTTTCTTGTTTGTTTGTAAAATAGATTATAAACAAGAACTTGTTAAATGTGTTTTTTAGAAGAGAAATGTCACCAATCCTACTATTCAGACTACAAACATTATTATAACAATCAGAAAATGACACTGGCTAATTGCTGTTGTTTTGAGCTGAAGAGAAGGTATTGGACAGTAAGCTGAGATGAATTGAAGGCTGAAGTATGTGCATCTGCTGTTTTCTTACCAGCGGGATGTTAGTTTGCCTCTGCAAGAGGGAACTATAAAAATCGGTTCTGATCTGCACTCAGTGATAGGTTTCCTCTCAGCAGGTTTTGATATCCTTCATTTAGAGTTGCCTCATCAGCAAGAGCGAGGGATTCAAACAGGTGCCTTAAGTTGACTGTATTCTTGTGTTGACTGTATTCACCACCTCATATTCTTGTGCAGCTAATTCCTGAATACATGTGGCTTTGAAGTCCTCATCTGCAGCCCAGGACCCAAGATACCTGGTCATCCAAGGAGTCAACTACTAGTGGCTCGTCTAGGGATTTGGGTATGCTGGAATTTTGAGGGCTGTTTCTCTTTTCTTTTGATCAGTCAGTTGGTTGCCTCCTACATAATCTCAGTTGTGGCTGCTCCATTTCCAGATGGGTCAGTTAATAAACACATAAAATATTTCAGAGGGCATTTGTTTATACTCATCATGTGAAATACATGATCCCTGATGCATTCAGTTTTCTGTAGAGACCATTCATAGCATGCTTTTATTGCAGATGACAGGCTGATGGGCCTGTCCTGAGTGCATGGTCCTGTTCCACCAAGTTTCAGTTGTCAGTGTTTACTGAGGTTCTGCCATCATCTAAGTCAAGAGCACAAATACTGAAATGTTCAAATTTGTTGGTTTGCTTTACTATTTAAAGATGATACTTACTAAATATGTGGAAAAAAGTTTTATCTCACACTACTTCACTGAAGCCACATCTATACTTACAGAACTTAGATTCTGGCTTTTAGTTGCGGGACAGGCTTTTTACCAGAGCCTGTTGCGATAGGACAAGGGGTAACGGTTTTAAACTAAAAAAGGGTGGATTTAGACTAGCTGTAAGGAAGAAAACTTTCACAGTGAGGGTGGTGAAACACTGGCACAGGTTGCCCAGAGAGGTGGTAGATGCCTCATCCTCAGAAACATTCAAGAACAGGTTGGACGGGGCTCTGAGCAACTTGCTCTAATTGAAGATGTCCCTGCTCATTGCAGGGGGGTTGGACTAGGTGATCTTTAAAAGTCCCTTCCAACCCAAACTATTCTATGATTCATGTGTCAACACCACTTTTCCAAGTGGCATTTCTTTCTTCTACTCTATAGATAAAATTTCAATTGAAGTGGAACAAAGCTGCTTAAACTCCATTTTTGTCACTCAGCAAATTTCTCACATCCAAGTAATGCAGCTACAGCAGCTGAATCTTATAGCATAAACTTAAAGGCATAAATCTTTTAATGTTCATTGTTTGGGTTATATTTTCCAGCATGCTCAAGGCCTCTTTTATAGTGTCAGATCAGTACAATGGGTGGTGACAGAGAAAGGGCAGCAGCCCATTTCGGGGAAGGCTTCTGGTGTATATCTTTCCCATGGATGGTTTAGAATGCTTGTCTGTCGTCTTCATCTCAACATTTTTTTTGTGTAGAGAAGCATATGCTTGTCCTTGCTGTGTGTTATTATGTTAGGGATTGGCTCTGCCTGAGCTTGGATACGTTTTTGGAGGTTTGCTACAGCTACGGCTTGTCAGCTCTTACTAAAGTTTGCTGAGTAGGATTGTAGATGCAGGCGATGTGATTTATACAGCCTACTTGGATTTTCAGGAAACATCAAAAAAAAAGTACCCTACCAGAGGCTTTTGAGGAGACTGGATGCTTATAGCATAAAAGAGATCTCTTACATGCAGAAATAGTTGAATTGAAAAAATTAAAAAGAGGGCAAAAATAAATTGCCAAAAAAAAGGAAGGAGGCAGAAAGGTGGCACATGAGCTTCAGTGTACACAAAGGTAAGATGATGAGGTAAGATGATGTCTTGGGTGGAATCATCTAAACCATGTTTACATGGTGCCGGACTCACAACTTGAGCAGCCACCGCTCAAGAAAAAACTCTTGGAGTCACCATTGACAGTTCTCTGAAAACCTCGGCTCAGTGTGCCGTGGCAGCCAGAAAGCCAGGAAGATGGTGACTGTCCTCAGAGAGGCTACTGAGAAGAAGACAGAGGGCACCATTTTGCTGCTCCATCTTGGTGCAGCTACATCTGAGGTAGTGTGTGCAGTTCTGATCTCTGCATCTGAAGAAGGACACAGCAGGTTAGAGAAGGGCAATGGAACGGGCCACGGGGATCAGCTTCCTGAAGAGGAAAGACTGGAAAGTCGGGATTGTTCACATTAGAGAGGAGATGGCTGAGGTGTGATCAAGATTTATGAAATGAAGTTAGTGGATAAGGTGAGAGTTACTTGCCAAGTCTTGTGGCACTAGAATGGGGGTTGCTTGCTGGGGCTGGTGGGAGGGCGGTTCCAGATGGTTACAGGGAAGGACTTCAGTGAGGGTGATGGCAGAGCTGTGTGGGCAGGTTCATGAAGGGATTAGAAAAACTCTTGGACAAGAAGTCTGTTGAGGGGCTACTTAGAGGATTTGTCAGGGAGGTCCCTGATGTAACAGTAGTGGCTGCTGGGGTGTGTTTGGGGAATGGGCTGCAGAAAGCAGCCAGGCTCATGTGCTTTTCCAAAGAAGGATTCCTGATTGCCGCTGTTGAAAGCAGAGCGCTGGGCGAGTTGGATCAATCTGATCCAGGACAGCAGTTTTTGTGAACTTATGATCAGTCTTTTCAGTGGAAGAATTTTAAGTCTCCAGGGTTCAGTTATGGATTCTGAACTGTTAGCATTCCTGTGAAGAGCCTAGAAAAGGCAGTGAGCAACAAGGCAGTAGTGTTTGCTAATGATATAGAATCATAGAATAGCTCAAGTTGGAAGGGACTCATAAGGATCATTGTGTCCAACGATAATGTCAACTATGAAAAGCTGCAGAAGGACCCTGTAAGACTGAGTAAGTGGATAATATAATGCAATAGCACATGAATTCAGTGTAGGTAGAGTCATTCAGATAGCGTAACTTGCCATATGGAATACTGGGGCTCTCAGTAATGAACAGTATTTTGTAGTTACGATAAGTGGTTCCATGAAAATGTAACCACAACGCTTGGCAGCAGTCAAAAAGGTAAATCTGACAGTAAATATTATTGGGAGACAAGTAAAAAACAAGCCAAAGAATCTTGTGATGCCACTGTCTTCATCTATGGTTCACCTCAAACCCCTGTGTGGTTCCCCTGCTCCTTCTCCCAGCTCAGAAACCATATACTAAAAATGAGTAAGATAAGATACAGAGAAGCAAAACAAGAATGGTCAAAGACACAGACCCCCTTCCATATGAGGAATGACCAAGAAAGCTGTGACTCAGAAATTCAGCCTGGAAAGGGATGAAGGCCTGTAGAATCATGAGTGGCATGAAAAGAATGGGCAGAGGCTGACCGTCTATTCTTCCAGCAGGAGAACTGTGGGTCCACAAGTGAACAAGGCCCTGATTCAGCAAGATCAAAAGATGCGGTTCTTCACAGGTAATGGAGGTGGAGAACTTACCAGAGTATGTTGTGGATATTAAAAGTATATGTGTTCAAGAGAATGGGCAGATCTGGGGAGGGGATGGAGCACTGAGGCATGCTGAATACATAGGAACCACATCCAGCTGAGAGAGATTTTTGAGTGGAAAAAGCAGTATTACATATGCTTGCCTTATTCTACTTTTTTTTTTTCCTGGCCTTTGCTTTTGGCCACTGTTTGAAAAATGATACTAGGCTTAAATGGACCTTTGCTGTGATCTGCTATAGCTACTTTTATCTTAGCGTCTTACTCACAAGAGTGAGGCTTTCTTCTGTACAGTTTCTGTTCACCCTTTCTCAAACAGAACTGGGTACCACCCGTCAAACCTTTTTAAAGAAACATTGGTATTGCTGTTTGTTGTCTGGACACGAGCTTTCATGTTGAGTATTGAGTCTTTTACAGATGAATTGCTAGCATTTACTAAGTTATTTAAAGGCAGAAGTTTTCCCTGTACAGTGATCTCTTCTGTTTCTAGGCTCAGCAGGATCCATTGATGCAATTGGTAAACATTAGCTGAGCTACTTCACTCTTAGGTTCCATAATTACAGTTTTAAATCCATTTAATGTCTTTCCAGTCATCTTCCATTATATTTTTGGTCAATTCCAGCCTCTGTGCAGATCAGGAGCCTAAGGGTGGCCTCTCTTATTCTCCTCAGAATTGCCAGTTGTTCTTGGAACCTGTAGCCTGCTAATTTACCCCTTTCAGTCTGCTTTTTAAAGTGACCTGCTTCTGTTCACTAGCCATTAAACTGGATTTGATGTTGCATACATCACTAAGGCCATGCTGTCAAGGTTATGTGTGATTAAAAAGCGTATAAGCTGTTACAAGAAATAAAGTAAGAAAATACAGACTATATAATAATAACCTCTTTAGTGGCAGGTTCTTGGTTCTTCATTTGCTTTATTTCTGGAACAAAGCTGACTGTGCTCTGACATCTGATGATTCCTGCTAGACGCAGGAATTTTTTTCCATTTTAGAAAACTTGACATCTCAGACTTATTGTTTGTCTAGGTAAGGTCTGGGCTTTTGGGGGGGTGTTTTGGGTTTAGTTTTCAAGGTTTTTTTTTAAGAAACAGGCATAAATGCCTACTTTTTAAAGGAAATACCTTTGTCTTCAGAACTCAGGCCACATATCGAAGTCCTTGTGTCACTAATACAGGATCAGAGCTTAAACAAGATTGCTCTTTATACCACAAGGTAGAATGGTAGAATAGTTTGGATTGGAAGGGACCTTTAAGGGTCGCCTAGTCCAACCCCCCTGCAATGAGCAGGGACATCTTCAATTACAGCAAGTTGCTTAGAGCCCCGTCCAACCTGTTCTTGAATGTTTCTGGGGATGGGGCATCTACCACCTCTCTGGGCAACCTGTGCTAGTGTTTTGCCACCGTCGTTGTGAAGCATATTCTTCCTTACGTCTAGTCTAAATCTACCCTCTTTTAATTTAAAACTGTTACCCCTTGTCCTGTCGCAGCAGGCCCTGTTAAAAAGTCTGTCGCCATCTTTCTTATCAGCCCCCTTTAAGTACTGGAAGGCTGCAGTAAGGTCTCCCCGGAGCCTTCTCTTCTCCAGGCTGAACAACCCCAACTGCCTCAGCCTGTCCTCAGAGGAGAATAGCAGTTTGGATTTCAGAATTTTTCTTTTAATCGAGTTTTATAAAATCTTACTTTTCAGGCCTTCCATAATTTCTTTCTCAGGAAAATAAATAGAAAACACTACAAAATGTAGAAGTAGCAGCCTGTGTGAGTCCAGGGTTACCCACCACCCACACCATTTCCTTCAGTCGGACAGGAATTTGTCAGCCCATGTGATGGCAGTATTCATCCAGGCACAAGTGCTGTCCCTGCTTCGGCAGCTTATCAACGGTGCCTTGTTGCTCAGTTACTCATGTCTTTTTCAGAAGACTGCTTCAAGGTCTGCAGCAAATTTAAACAGAAATACTTCATTAGGAGTGGAATGAGTTCTCTCTACTCTGTTAAAAACCAAACAAATAAGCCACCAACAAAACAATATGCGATGCCCTTTAATAGTTTCTTGACCAACATACGTTAGCATGCTACATGACCCCAGGAGAAACAAAGAAGGAATTTGAATAAAGGTTCATGATGAGGTTGATAATTATGACTGATGTGATTCAATAACTTTGTATAAAAGCAGATGTATTCAAATTGACCACAATGATCAGGGAAGTACTGCAGTTATTTACTCATTTACCTGAGCCAGCTGTGGCCAGTTAAAGTTACAGATTATTTGAAGAAAGCTGTAAATTGCCTCTCTTCCTAAATAGTTCTTTTGCACGAGGCGAAAAAAGAGCAAGGTTCAAAAATACTTCAATGTGTATTTGATAGAAGTTAAATACACTGAAATATGTAATGCAACTGAATTACCACTTAAGTGTAGTTTGTGAATCTACCTGTCAATAAAGGTGTTTTAAAAGTACGATCTCTTTCCTATCATTCCCTTATTTTGTGTACATAAACACACATTGTATGTACTGTATTATTTGGGGAAGCATCCTGCAACCCTGGATTGGCATTTGAGATCTTGGGTTTTTTTATTTTGTAATGATGACATACTGTACAATGATGAGCAAAGCTCCCTGCTTCTCAGTGCATTGTCTGCCGATCCATAAAAGAGCAGCAATAATTATTCTCATTTTTTTCATAAAGCATTATGTAGCCTGTACGTGCAAAGCACTATGTATATGCAGTGCACCAGAGTTTCTACTTACAGGATGGTCCTGACATCAAAAGAATATACCTGTATGTCTTGTGTCTGCAGAAGGGAATGGGAATGACTGAAAAACAAATGGCATAAATGATGTTCTTGTATTACCACTTACCCATGTGTCTGGCTAGAGACATGAAAGGAGAGGTAGGTGTTATGAACCTGCCATGAAACCTTGAATCCAGGAACTGTTGAAAAAATAATTAAAGTCAGGAAGGGAAAATGCTGCAAAATACAGCTGTGTGTAAAATAGACATTGTGCTGACTGAATCTGAGATGCTGCTCTTAGCAGCATATCCATGTTAGTGGAGCAATAAAACTCTTTTCTACTCGGACTGAATAGATAAAGGTTTTCAAGAGAAGATACAGAGCTTGGTGGAACTTGATGTAGATAATGAGGTTCTCCTAAACAGAAATGACAACTAATCACATGATTTTTTTTACTGAATGTAACATTTATTGTTACATGACTTCTTAGTAACTTGCACATAAATACAAGTATGCATGAAAACTCACCAAGGCATTTCTCCCTCAGCCTACCTAGAAAGGGAAAGAGAATAATATTGCTGGGTTTACGTTTCAATATCTGATCAGTGTTCAGAGGATACACAAGCAAGGTAACGTGGTTTTGGTTTGGTTTTTTAATTACTAAATTACACCTGTTAAAAAGCTTGTCTATCCAAGGAGGGCTTATGTTCACATAGTGTTTTTAAAGGAATGATCCCATTTGACCAGGAAATTGCCTTCAGAGATCATGGGCTTACAGTTTAAGCAAAGTACTGGAATATTTTTCATTTATTTAAAGACTGAAGAGGAAGAGCCCTCAAGCCACTGCCACTCTCAAAGCGTATTGCTGAAAAAGGAAGCTGTTTGGCAGGAGGGAGTTGGCAAATGTAGATTTTACAAGTAACGCATGTTGGGTGTTTTGCTGGCGCAGGGTGGGGGTGTTACTTTTTCCTGGGTTTGTTTTAGTTTCCATTTCTCAGTGGCAGTTTCTCTACTGGTAATCTTACTGATGCTTGGGTTGTAAATGTCAAAGTGTGTGTTAATACTGAGAAATCTCCAGTACTGAGCAATCTGATATTGTTCCGTTGTCCTGACGTGTTGTTTTAAAATAGAGACAATTACTTCAGTTTTTCTGAATGTTCTTGGAAATGCTGTAGTTTTGCAGAACTGGTACATCCTATGTAGCAGTGACTGGGTGATGAATTACAGCTTGTCAAGTTCATTAATATTTTTGTAGTGGAGAGACTGGTCCCATTAGTGATTTTTGTCTCTCAATTTAGGTATTCTCTCCTTTTTCTGGAGCTGTTTGGTAGCTGTTGAGCTTACTGAGAAGGCAGAGACTGCAGCATATAGCTGTAAAATAAAACTGTTCACAGTTAGTGCAAATTTAGGACCAGTTTAAGAAGCAACAGAACTTGCAATTAGCTCTATGGTTTGAATTACTCAAGATGACTCCTGGCTTCTGCAAGTGTGAACGTGTTATGTAACAGGTCAGCGTGTGACACTGAGTTACCACTGTACATGGCACAGTGAGAGACAACTGACTTCTAATAAAAAAAAAAAAATTATTCTTACAGAATCACTTAATATGAGCATTCCTTTTGAAAACAGAACAGTTAAATTAGATTTTCTTATCCCGTACTAGCTCAAGCGTGTCATTGAAGAAGTGGCTTACAGCATAATTTCTAATATTAATAAAAATACACTGTGCCCAGGCTATATCCATTTATTGTATAAATGTAGGGAAAATGTATTCTTGTATTATGTCTTTGTAATGGGAATCTTTTTGGCTTGGGAGGACATCTTTGAATTTACTTTTTTTCACAAAACTAATTTTCTATCTAAGTACCAAGTTATTAACAGCAAAACCTTTTTTTTTTTGATTTAACAAAAGTAAAATTTAAAGATACATTGTCAGTAGATAGGATGCATTTTTAGAACCAGTCCTTTACTGAACCAAATTAGATTTATCTAAATCCAGTAGTAGTAGTGATATACAGAGATATTCAGAAGGCTCATTTTGCAATACTTTTGTTCTAATGCAAGTCCATTTGTCCTAATTTGTGCCTATGACATTAGTGCTTAGTGGGGGGTGCACCAGATTTTAGGCAGGTTCAGTGTTGTTGTCTGATGCACCTTTCAGAAGCAATTTAAAGAGTATGGCAAATGCTTTGGAATTTTGTTTCTAAATTCACTGCATTAGATATTCGTTACAGCAGTAAGCTTTTTGATACATACTGTGGACAGAAATGTAACCGCAGTTTCTTTATTCAAGAATATCTAAGTTGACTACTGTAATTTTTTTCAAGTTTTGTTAGACAGGAAATTTTGCTAAATTGGGTTAAATTTGAGACAAGAATGTATCATTTGGGGACTGGCATTTTAGAGATGGTGTATAGTTCAGCTTTGTATGCAGCTTGTATCTGGCATAGGTTAGGTAGCCATATGTGGAATAGAATTGTGTGTGTAGAAAAAAATCTTTTTAATCACAAAAATAAATGAAACCAGATGGTCCAGATTTCTTTTTTGTGAATGCATTTGCTTAGTCCACAGTCTTCAAGCGTTGGGAAAGAGTTGTTGGGTTTTTTGTCTTCCTTATTGTGAAATACTCTGGTTTTGCTTTAGTCTTCTACACTTCAGCAATCAATTCTAAAAGATTCTAGTGATAATAAATTCTGAATCAGAATTACTTCCAGTTAAGCTTTCTGATAACTGCTAATCTTTGTGCTTCCTTTCCTGAGAAGATAAGGCGGTGATGGTTATTTTTTTTCTGGTATTATTAGCTAATGTTTCATCAGAGTTCTATGTGAAGTGATGGGGAATTCTGTATGGCTAATTCATACACGTCTGGTATGAAAACACAAACCTTTGCTTACATTAAAAAGAGCATACCATACTGTTTCTCAAATAGCATATGTCTCTTCCAGTATAATATGCTGTTGCTGATTTATGTTAGGCCTTGTTTTATTAACAGGTTTAAACACTCAAATATTATTTTACAAGCAAACAATGATCTTTTTATCAAGTACAGGTAGCATTCTGTGCTGTTGATATGCTGTTACTATGGCTGATAATGGAGGTTTTTAAATGGTTTATGATCATGCTTTAGGGAAGATTTAGTGCGGAATGTAAAGGTCACAATCACGTCATATAGAAACCGGGCCCGATATTTTTCTCAGCAAAGACTGGACTAGCAAAGTTAAAGGATTCTTGTGTCATACATGATTTGGGTGGGAAATGGGCAAGAAAATTTAAATTGCTGTCAGCTGGGAATCCCAGCTTTGCAACAGCCAGGGGTTTTGTAACATATTCATTGGAAATTTGAGTAAGTACATTATCCTTTCTTTTTGTGTAGGGTTATAAGAAAGCTGTTAGTGCCTTAAGTGACTTGCATGAAATGTTTTACAGTACATCAGTGAACTGGCCTTTTGCTGTTGGAGATGGTTGTAGAAATGGGTACTTGAGCCAGTGATATACCATCACGTGCTTAAAAACATACTTGCAGCCTAGGAGAATGTACTCAATCATTCCTTATACAGATATCAGAATGTATAAGTTATTCTTATCTCTTTTTCTTCTGTGTCCAAGAAAGAAAAAAAAAAAACCAAAGTGTGCATTCCTACACTGGGAAACTAGACAGTGTTGATACATGTAGCAGAATTTGGCCAGATAGGAAATACAACCTAGTGAAGTTTAAATACGGTTTATTAACCTCAACAGCCCCAAATACTACAGCTGTTAGTCAGACCAGTGTGTAAATATTTTGAAATTACTTCTGCAGGTACTTTGATCTTTAACTTGATCTAAAATATGGGGTAAGAGCTATAAAATATAGACATTATAAACTCTCAAAAAAGGAGAGGTTTTAAATCGAATTCTTTGGCTACTGGCCATGTTTCCATTCTCCCGGCTGAATGAGTGTACTGGTGTGGAAGGATACCTTATATAGATGAGAAAATGTAAATCTGTGTATAGCAGTCTTAATAAGAGGTTCAGGCAGTTAATTGGAACGCTGCTCCATCGTGACCCCAAAATACAAATCCTGGGCAAGTGAAAGATACTGTTTCAAGTCAAGTTTCAGTTCAGTTTCCATTCAAAGCTTAGATAGTAAAATCACTTTTCTTTCCTGTTGCTTGAACTGTGTCATGTCTGTATTGGGATTTCTTCTAAGGATTTTTGCTGTTTATATGGCTTTTATTTTTGCCTCCTCTCTGAGGCAGTGCAAAGCTTTGCTGTCCAGTCTCCTAGATGTTTTCATTTCTTCTTACCATTGCCTTATGCACATTTTACCATCCTCTTTCCTAGTCATTCTCTTTTTTCCCTTACTGTTTTCAAGTCATCTTTTCTGTGTCCCGTAAGCACACAGTGTCATCATACCCTCATTATTTGACTAAGCCTTAAAATATTCTTTTGCAAAACTTAAATCATAGTTCATGCGATATTCTATATCAAGAAATCCATGGTGAAACAACATGTATCTTTCTCTTTTAGGTCTTGATACCGAAAAGGACTTAATCCTTTATTTAATATTAAGCCAGAGAAACTACGTTTGTCCTTCCCCATACTGGGGTTCTAGTTGAACCCACAATAGCTCCATTGATTTTACCATTGTCCTCCTTGTACCCACTTCCAGTTTTCACTTTCAGGTGGGCAGTTTCACATAACACACTCGATTTTCTATGGTGCCTATTGCTATTCTTGTTTGTTCAGTAGTTTGTGTATCTGTGGCACTATAAAAATAATGTTCTGCAAAGAGCATTGAAAAATATATTTCTCGCAGAATGAAGGAATTAGTATTTATAGTAATGAAGCATTTTCAGCAACTGGCTGTACTTTGTGCATCAAAGTTCAAATTCAGATGGTGGAAATCCCGCTGCAGTAGCTTTGCTTGTAGCTAGTAAGAATTGCAGTTAGCGTCACTATATCTGTTAACTGAATTGTTTATAGTTTTCTGATTTATTAATTGCTTTCAGTTCTGATCTACAGCGGTTTGCCTTTTAATATCAGTACTACTACACGTGATCTCCTACTAGGTGAAAGCTAATAACCTGTCTCGCATTTGTGGTGTTGATCAAAGCTTTGCTGCTGTTTCCAGAGGTGTGAGTAAGACTAAAAGGAGCTCTTTCCATATTACCAGAAGGGAATGCAGCACACAAAGTTAATATGTAGGAGAGGAAGATTTCAGACTTGGTTTATAACCTAGTTTGCATTCTTGTTTGGGAACCTGGGCTATCTACCGAATATTTGCACTGTGTTTATTTGCCTGGTTTCACCATCATCTCTTCCCACTTTTACTTGTAGGTTAGTCACCTATTCCAGAGAGAATCAGAACAATGTCCTACGTTTTTGTGAACGACTCTTCCCAGACAAATGTGCCACTGCTGCAGGCTTGCATTGATGGAGATTTTAACTATTCCAAACGACTGTTAGAGAGTGGTTTTGATCCAAATATTCGTGACAGCCGAGGCCGAACTGGTCTTCACCTTGCTGCAGCCAGAGGAAATGTAGACATCTGTCAACTCTTGCACAAATTTGGTGCTGACCTACTAGCCACTGATTACCAAGGTAACACAGCCCTTCACCTGTGTGGGCACGTGGATACCATCCAGTTCCTAGTTTCTAATGGACTTAAAATTGATATTTGGTAAGTCACTTTCAGGTTTTTTCTACAGTACATGTAATATATTAGTCTTCTGTTGCCAGAGCCTTGCATATAAATCTACTGTTGCTGAAATGCTATGTTAGGTACAATTCAACTTTTTTAAAATATCACTTAATAAAAACATAAAATAAGAAGGCAGGAAAACAATAAGAAGCCACTTCTGCTAGTTTGTGCAACAAGCAAAGCAAACAAAAATAGCAGCTGCTGGTGTGGGCTGCTGTGTCTAATTCTGTCTCACTGATGACATTGCTATCCTGGTTTGGCCAGACAGCCAGGTGTGGGTGGTTGGCACCAAAGAAAAAATCACATTGACTACTTAAAAAGAATTTTCTTCACCACAGTTCTATTGTTTTGATTGTTGCACTGTATAAGACAAAGAAAATACAGTATGTGTGTGTGTCAGTTCATTCCCATGCTCCTTTGGTAACAATGCTTCCTTTCAGTGTTTTCCCTTTCCCTCAAAGTCTGTGACTCAGTCCTTTTAAATATTGTATATTCTTTCTTTCTGGCTTCCAGCAGCTGTCAGATGCCAGTGCTCAGATGTAAGCTCTCAAGCTGCAAAATAACTAGCTGTTTCATTGCAGTAACTGAATTACTTTGTTTGTGGAACTTTCTGCATATACACAACGTGTGCAAAACCCAGTAGTAACTTCAAAACATTTAAGTTTTTTAATCTGTCCCTTTTTCACCTGTCCCTCATTAATATTTTCAACTTGGCAAAACTAGTTATTGGCAGACCAGATTCTTTGTGGGTTGGGTTTTTTTTTTTTTTGTCCTCATTTCAAAGAACTCTGTTGAAAATCCCTGGTCTGAAGGCAGCTCTGGTCCTATTTAGTATTACTTTAATAGTAGCAGAGTAGCAAAATACCACCTTTATTTTATTTCATTTTTGCCTGATATCCTAATACCCACATGGAGAGGGCCTCTGTAACAAAGACATGCAGGAGAGTAGTAAAGATCACTACAGAGTTCAGAATCTAAATTATATTGGTTAGTTTCCATTTTATTCATCAGAGTTTATTTTTAAATCATAATTTGTTGTTTTATTAACAAGAGCTATGCCCCTTGGGGTTTTGGCTTATTCTTCATTAGATTTTACTAAGCCATATTTAGCAGGAATTATGAGGACTGACTTTTGAAGGCTTCTAGGTGGCAAGCCTGCAAACTCAGTGCAGTTGTACAGACGCAAATAATTCTCTTTACACAGGTTAATAAAACATACTTTCAACTAAATTAAGTTTAGAGTTAGGAATCTTTTGACTCTGGTGAAAATTCCTGGTCTGAAGGCAGCTCTGGTCCTATTCAGCATTATTTTAATAGTAGCAGAGTAGCAAAATACCATCTGTATTTTATTTCTTTTTTGCGTGATGTCCTAATACTCACATGGAGAAGGAACTGTGAGGAACCAGATTGTACAACTCCTTCTTGAAATTAAGCTCAATCTTGAATATTTTTTGTTATAACACCCAGAGATTCCAATTAGATTAGAGTACTAGGAATTTTGATTTTATTTAGAGGAAAAAGAGTTGTGGAATTTCAAGCCTAAACATACTGATTTTCTTCTATAGCCAATTATGCTATAACTTGTATATATAGGAATTTTTTACTGTCTGATATAACAGAAAATGGTTCTGATGACTTACTAAATTGTAATGTGTTACGCTGAGTTGTCTTCTTATGAAATTTCTATATTAAAAGTTTCTTTTCTTCTTATGTCCTTTTGTGGTGTTATTTTAGCAACCATCAAGGTGCAACACCGCTTGTTCTTGCAAAACGAAGGGGTGTGAATAAAGATGTCATTAGACTGCTGGAATCTTTAGAGGAGCAAGAGGTGAAAGGATTTA
This sequence comes from Phaethon aethereus, assembly GCF_964289735.1. NCBI lineage: Eukaryota > Metazoa > Chordata > Aves > Phaethontiformes > Phaethontidae > Phaethon > Phaethon aethereus. The sequence goes on from NC_138582.1 coordinate 24,404,203, forward strand.
ACAGAGGAGCTCACTCAAAGCTGGAAACAATGCAAACTGCTGAAAGCGAAAGGTATTTACAAAACAAAAAATAATTATTAGGAGAAATAATGTTTATGGCTGTTAGATTTTTGTGATTAACTTGATTCCTCAAAACAGATAATATCAAATTTGGCTTAGTATTATCAGACCAAATCAAAATAAAATTTTAAATTTGGGAAAAATCTCGTTAAATAGATGAAATGTAAGAAAAAAAAATTCTATTGATATTTTCATTTTATGGTAGAAATTTTTAAAAATAATTACTTGTTTTTCATTACAGACTCACAAACATAAATATTCTACTACTTATCACAAAGCCAAATGGAAAATGGGGTGAAATGCAAAATGCCAATATCATAGGCTAGCCTACAATCCTTTTGATAAGACAGATTGTCTATGCAAAGAAGGGATAGCAGACTTTTCATCTATCTGAAGTTGAATAAAGGATTTTTGTGGTGCCATATATGATGTGGTAGTAGACCTTGAAATGATGGAGAATAAAGTAAGAATTTTGTGGATAAAGAGATAGTTAAAGGAGAACTGAAGATTTCAGGAAAATTGCTGACAGTTTCAGGGAAAGTACTGGGTTAGAGGGAAGTTACTAAAAAAGATCTGGACAGGCTGGATCAATGGGCCAAGGTCAATTGTATGAGGTTTAATAATGCCAAGTGCTGGGTCCTGCACTTCGGCCACAACAACCCCATGCAATGCTACAGGCTTGGGGAGGAGTGGCTGCAGAGCTGCCTGGTGGAAAAGGACCTGGGGGTGCTGGTTGACAGCTGGCTGAACATGAGCCGGCAGTGTGCCCAGGTGGCCAAGAAGGCCAACAGCATCCTGGCCTGTATCAGCAACAGTGTGGCCAGCAGGAGTAGGGAAGTGATTGTACCCCTGTACACGGCACTGGTGAGGCCCCACCTTGAATCCTGTGTTCGGTTTTGGGCCCCTCACTACAAGAAGGATGTTGAGGTGCTGGAGCGTGTCCAGAGAAGGGCAACAAAGCTGGTGAGGGGTCTGGAGCACAAGTCTTACAAGAAGCAGCTGAGGAAACTGGGGTTGTTCAGTCTGGAGAAGAGGAGGCTGAGGGGAGACCTTATCGCTCTCTACAACTACCTGAAAGGGGGTTGTGGTGACGAGGGTGTTGGTCTCTTCTCCCAAGTAACTAGTGATAGGATGAGAGGAAATGGCCTCAAGTTGCTCCAGGGGAGGTTTAGACTCAATATTAGGAAAAATTTCTTTACTGAGGGTGTGGTCAAACATTGGAACAGGCTGCCCAGGGAGGTGGTGGAGTCACCATCACTGGAAGTGTTCAAAAAACATGTAGATGTGGCACTTCAGGACACGGTTTAGTGGGCATGGTGGTGTTGGCTTGATGGTTGGACTTGATGATCTTAAAGGTCTTTTCCAACCTTAATGATTCTGTGATCCTGTGAATTTCTAAAGGTCTGGTTCTGGGACTGTGCTTACTTAAAATTTTCATAAATCATACTGGCATAGAAAGTAGCAGCATGTTAGTGATATTAAGAAGTGAGATATAGGCAACCCAGAGGAAAATTGGGATGGCATAGACAAAAACCTGGGATGACAAGGGAGAAGAAATTACTAGGAATAAATTGTGATTCAGTAGCACAAAATGCAACTTCATTTACCTAAAGCTGTATGCCATAAGATGGAAGTTCCTCAGTGGAAAATGAGGGTATAGGAGAAAAGGCTTGATGCATTAGTCCGTTCCAGGCGTTGATGCTACCCTGAAAAAGGCAATGAAATTCTACAGTGCACAAAACGAGATATTTCCACTACATAAAGACAACTGTCAGTGCTCTTGTAAAAAGCAATGGTAACTTCTGCTGTGAAGTATGTTTTATAATGCTGTTTAGCCCCGGTCAAAAAAGTTCAATTTGCCCTTTAAGAAACACGGAAAAACATTACTTCAGCGCTCAGGGGAACAGAGTGTCTCCTTGCAAAAGGAGGCAACCAGAGCTCATTGTAGCCTGGCAGAGTGAAGGCTAAGAGGTGTGTGGCTGCTGACAAGAAATACTGGTTTTGAACAACATAAAATAACTGTTTAAGACAAAAGATGATGGTAACAGGAGCCAAAGGATACAGATAAACCACAAATGCTTTTTTTATTGAAAATTTGGAGTATTTTTTTTACAGTGAGCTCCCAAGACAGCCTTCTTGTAGGATTTGGATGAGGCAAGAAGCCTTGCATAGTTCAAAGGAGGCTAATTCTCCTGCAGAAATCATTGAATTGCCAGTAAACGTGACAGAACATGGGACTGAGATTAATAATGCAAGAGATCTTTCCAGTACTGTTTTGTTTTTTAATTTATATTGGAAACAGGATATCAACATTGTTTGGAATACTTGTTCTTATACTGAATTTATTAAAATTTGTGATTTTTTTATATTGTCTAATAATGATAATGAACTGTGCTGGAATATTATATCAGAAAAGACAGGGAGTTTTGTCACATAATTGTTGTTCAGTTTGTGTCAAAATGTACACAGCCTGTACTGTAAATGAAAATTAAACTGTGTAGATGGAGTTGTTATCTAAGTTGAGTAAACAGAAAAGGTGAAACCAACAAAATTACAGAAATCATGCCAAATACTCCCATTGAGCAGATTGGAAGTTCTTTCTTATACATCAAGTGACTCCACTCATCAGAGAGGCTGTTTTAAGCCCTGAGATAGAAAATGTAATATTATTTGCAAAATTACATGTGTATAAATTATAAGAATTTGTGCATATTGCCTTTCTGACTTAACTAAATTCTATTTAAAGTTGCTTGTCACACAGAAATGCAGTTATGCTGTTTTTGTTTAACCATATGGACCAACAGCTCAGTCCTGTTTAAATTCTGATTTTTGATTTGATAGTGTCCCTTTAATGAACATAGCTTCCTTTCTGTTATTTGACCTTCATAAATGTTATATTGTTTGCTTTGGCAAGGAAGTCAGCAGCTCTCCTTGGGGAGAGGCACAGAGACATAAACAGTGCACTACCCAGCTTGTTTGTGAACGTATTTAAAATGTCTGAAATACGTTATTTTAAAAATAACAAATAACAGATGCCTACAGCAGCAAAAGCAAGTGAGTTTGTATGCTGTTTGCTTTGTAAATAAATAATGGCTTTATAACAGTTGGCTTTTCAGACCTCCACAGTTTCACTCCTCCCTCTTAGTATTATTTTCACATTTTAGAGACACTTAGATGAATGTCTTCTGTCCTCTTCCCCCCCAACCAGCCTCTCGTACGTTATGTATGAACCTATGGACAAATAATGGTTGCTCTTTCTAAAAACAGTCTCTGACTTCAGTTTTCTGCTCCTTATTGCATACAGCTGCTGCTGCTCTGGAAGCAGAGGCCAAAGCTGGGTTCCTGAGTCGAATTTATTTTCTCTTGCTTCTCCTCTCCTCCCGGTGAGGGGTGGCCCTGTGCTGTCAGGAGGCAAAGCTCGCTCTGTCTGTCTTCTAGCACAGGCGTTCTGTCCATCTACACAGCCCAGCATGGCCTATGACTGTGCCCACAAGTGCATCCAAATGTGAACTTCCACGTTGTGTTGGAAACGGGAGAGAACAGCGTCTGGGCTCTGTGGCACAAGCTCTTCTGTTGGATGCATTGCTGCAATACCATTTCTTAAGCAGCTGTAATTCGTAATAAGAAAAAATACCTTGAATAACATTGGTTTTAATTGGGTTGTAACATAAAATGGCAAAAGTGTTTTCTATGTACCCTTTGCTATTTAATGAGCAAGCATGTGATCTTTTCACTTAAATTGCGTTGCACCTTTATTTAACCTCTCTGTGGTTATGTATTAACTAGTTAGTACTTAATGAGTGAGTAGGTCTGTTCTACACCAATGGCTGTCTTTTAATAAACTCTTTGTTTTGCTTGGGAAATCATAATAAGCAAGGAAGATGACTAAATCCTGCAGCTATGGGCAAGTAAAAATAGCTTTACAGCAGGGTAAATATTTAAAAAACAAAAAAGACAAGCTGTTTAATAGGTAATTTCTGAAATCTTCTGCACATGACGGTGCAAATGCTTCAGCAAGCTATGGGAGTTTAGGCTAATTATTCTTCAGAGGCTGTAATTCCTAAGTAAAAATACCATATGAATAGTATGAAGTTTTTCCATGGTGTAATCTTAGAAGTGAGATTCATAAATGAGACCTTTTTCTGATAACAATCGTTTGTCAATTTATTATCGTCACCAAGAACAATGGCATTTCTACAGTTAGTTTTGACTCGGAAATTACTTTTCCCTGAAATGTGTTCTTTTATTGTTGCTATAAGAGATATCTAGGAATATGGTAACTGAAAGCAATTAGAAGGGAGGAAAAAAATTGTTTTTTCTCTGCTTACCTTCTGGTATTGACATCATTGTGTACGTAGTTGGTTTCACCATTTCCTTTCTGTGCTTCTCAGAGCCTGATCCTGTAAACACCTGTGCATGTAATTTCACTCAAGTGAGAAGTAGTAGGATTGTGCAGATGCCTAACATTTTACATAAGTGAAAGCAAGTGATGAGACAGTTTTCCTATTCTTCATGAGGTTTTTCATAGAGCAACAGAGAAAGTTTCCCGTTATAAACCAATTGTGAAACCAGCAAAATTGGGAGAATGATACAAGAAGCCATGCAGTATTTGAAACAACTTTTTTTCTAAAGGTGGTTCATTGTCAACATGACTGCCTCATGCTAATTTTAAACTGGTTTCTCATTTAAAAGTGAGAGTTCCAGACCCTAATTTAGAGTCTGACAATTGAAGCGGGCCTGATGGATTGGTAGTGGAATATTAAAACATCAAAGCAGTTGCTGAACGCCATATGGCAGAAAACACAGCAATGCCAACTTGTCTTGAAGATCAGAAAGTTTCTGAACACCTTGTTATCCAAATTTATTGTTTTATGTGATATTTTTATGCTAGAGAAGAGACCTCTGCAACAAAGACATGCAGGAGAGTAGTAAAGGTCACTACAGAGTTCAGAATCTAAATTATATTGGTTAGTTTCCATTTTATTCATCAGAGTTTATTTATAAATCATAATTCGTTGTTTTATTAACAGGAGCTGTGCCCCTTGGGGTTTTAGCTTATGCTTCATTAGATTTTACTAAGCCATATTTAGTAGGAATTATGAGGACTGACTTTTGAAGGCTTCTAGGTGGCAAGCCTGCAAACTCAGTGCAGCTGTAGAGAGACAAATATAATTCTCTTTACACAGGTTAATAAAACATCCTTTCAACTAAATTAAGTTTAGAGTTAGGAGTCTTTTCCTGATCTGCTTTGTCTCAATTTAGTGGAGGCAATGCTATAAATCTGCAGGTGGGTTTAGTTTTTAATTTAGAATGTTTCGGTGCATTCTTTTGCTCTGATGTATTTTTAACTTTTAATCCTTCGTAGTGCGATGGAAAGCCATTCCCTCCTAAATCCAAACCTACAGCAAGGTGAAGGAGTTCTTTCCAGTTTCCGCACGACATGGCAAGAGTTTGTGGAAGACCTGGGCTTCTGGAGGGTGCTGCTCCTCATCATTGTCATTGCTCTTCTGTCGCTTGGAATAGCGTACTATGTTAGTGGGGTGCTTCCTTTTGTAGAAAACCAGCCTGAACTGGTGCACTGAAGCAAATGCAAAGTAGTGCACTGTGCTTTTCCCTGTTTTCATCTTATTTTGAGCTTCTTGGAATTATTCTCTTGGTGCAGGCAGTGGCAGCTGTATATACTGTTTGCCTTTTGTACTTATTAACCCCTTTGAAAGAGGGATTAATTCATTTCAAGTAAAACACTAAATTCTAAAGCATTCATCAGCTACCTCTGACTTATCTTGACTTGTGAGCAAGATGTGAAGATAATCCTCTCTGTTGATAAAATATTATGATTAGAAAAGGCCTTTCATAATGAATATTAAATTCCTGGCATGAAAAATATATCCTAGTATAGACCAAATTTGATTTATTTTCCCTATGAAGAGAGGTAAATCAATTGATGCATTTTTTTGTATGTGCTTCAGTTGAAAGAAAAATATTCCTTTAAAAGTCCAACTCAAGAAATCTGAATAATACAATAACACATTCTGATGTATAGACAGTAATAAGCTGCAACTTCGTAGTTCTCGTAGTGCCTCCCCATAGTTTCAGATCTGCTAGTTTATAAGAAGAATGAGAAACAGTTCAAGTTTTACTATGTCTTTAATGTATAGATTACTTCTTTATTTATTAGGTTAATGTAGTGATTCTTCCCCAGATTAATTTGATGTTGTTAATACCTGTCTGAAGTAAATTTTGTAGAACAATGCTGTTTGTTGTGCTTTGGAAGTAAAGTTGTTTCAGCCTTAGGCTGAATATTTTGCTGTTTTGTTGAAATGTTACTAAGCAAACCTTTCTTTGTTAGGGCGGTTAAAAAGTGATTTAGGTGTTCTGCTCTGTATATAATAATTCTGCAAGGCCATTGTCTTTGTGAAATATGTCATGAAGGATAACTTTTTCTTCCTCCCACACGGACCAGACTGAACCATATAATTGTATTATTTTCATGTTTGTGGAGAGGACTTGATTGAATAGAATTCCTTTCTAGAATTGTTTTCCATTTCAGTTGTTTTCAGACAGCACTTACAGGCTTATGAATTAGTTTCTGAGTATGCAGAATAAAAGTATTTAAAACATTAATATTTAGGAACATTATATGAAATGAAATCTTGACCCATTCTGTACTTAGCTGTGAAATCCTTTGTTTGTAAATAACCTAGGGATACGAATCGGTTAAAATACTCTTTTATGAAGGCTAGAAAGGTACTACATAGTTAGTTGGAGGTTTTCAAAGAAAGCAGATTCTCTCCTTCCATGCTGGTTAGACATCTAACTCTTGTTGCCATCGCCTTGAAAATCCCAAACAAAATGAATTTTGCAAACCTAATGAATCTTTTTTTTCCTTAGCCAATCCTAAACTGTTGCAAAATAACATCAAACATTTATAAAATTATAAATTACAATAAGTATTGATAGAAGTACCTACATCTCTCTGTTCTGCTACCATGTATATTTTTCTTTCTTGTTCATGGGTTTGAATGAAGAGGATTGTTGTCTTGTCTTTGTTTTGATGTGTGGCCTGTGCTTCCCTGACCTGGGCCCCATTCTAAATTGCATCTGAATAATTCTTGATCGTATTACTTTAGTTAGAGGTTAATGAAACAATACTTTTCTAGCAGCTGCAATGCCACAAAAAGGAAAGCCTCTTAAAAAATAAAAAATATAATAAAAATTAAAAAAAAAGAACATACGCCTCTTCTGAATATTTCAATATTGATTTAGTATGTTCATGAACAGAGAAATACAAACTCATAGTATACCTAAATTGCATTTACTTCTCTAAATAAGTGCATTTCTGTTAATAATACTCTGTATCTTGAATAATCATGTTGTCTTTCAGTATGTATTATCTGCATAATTTGTAATTGTATTCTCAGTATGGGTGAATGCCACAAATAAATATATGTAGTAAATATGTTTTGTTTTATTATCGCATTAGTGCAGCGGTAATGATGCTACCCCATTTTACTGAGTGAGTTTGGTTGTTGTGTATTGATAATGAGCATTTCAGAAGTGGAAAGGTTCCTTCCCTGAGAAATGGAAACCACACTGTTGGTTTAAATGAGGTTTTAGAACACAGTTTCTTTAGATTTGCCTGTTTTATTTTCAGTATTGTTACGGAATCACAGTTGCTGTCTGTCTGTCTCTCTCTTATCTAAGATTTCAGGTATTGAACAGGTGATCTAGAGGCCTCTCGAGACTTAAGATTACTTATGAGGGGGTACAAAATATAACCAAGAAAACCAAAGCTTGAGCCTTAAGTAGCCTTTCCTGCTTTGCTGTACAGGCGTATGCATAAGCAGTTTAGGAACTGTGCATTGAAAAGTTTTGAAAAATCATGTGTGTGTTCCAAATGAACTTGTATCCCTTTGGAAACCCAACGAAATCCAGAGCGCGCTGTTTGAACTTCACTGTGTAACAACTGCTACTCTTTGAAATAAGGATGTGATCAACGTCTGACTAAAAGAGGAGTTTATTCTGTACATACCTCTGTTATTGAAAAAGGACAGCTGCACCTTTCAGTATATCTATAAACATTAATGACTTCCTTTTCAAAGGTTGATTCTAAAGAATGAATTTACCTCCTAGATTTCAAGGAATACAATCTGTCTTTCTTACAGGAACAGAAAGAGGACTTTAGCCTACTTCCTACTGAAGCTTTTGTCATAGGGAGTTTCACTGTTCAGCATAATGGCATAGATCAGTTTAGATGGTCTGCTGGTCAATAAGACTTCTTTTATTTATTATTGCAGTGGTGTCTAGATACCTTGATCCAGGGACCCCATTTTGCTAGGCCCTCTTCAGATCCAAGGCAGATTGCTGTCTCGAGCTATTCTCAGGCTAACGAGATAAAACAGAATAAGAAAGTGAGAGAGAAAATAACCGTGAATGATGAAGTGATTTTTTTCCAGCGTCATAAAACAACTTTGTGGACAAGATAGTGCAAGGTAAATTGGAGTGTAAAATGGATGCCCATAGGCTACTCTGCAGTGGGCTGTCCCTGCGCTCACGTTTATTCCATGCCAAGATCACAGCTATCTTACCTCATAGTAACATGTTCACGTACCGTATCTCTTTATCTTCAAAAGCTTCTGTTTTCCCTCGTATTGGTAGTTTGCTTTGTAGAAGGGGACGATCTGTTGTGTGACTGTCACTGATAGGTATTGTTTCTGGTTGCTGCAGTATAACAGGTATTTCATTACTGGACGTGATCAGGCACCGTGAGGTGTATCATCATGACAAGCTCCTGTGGGAGGAAGAACATGGTTTCACTTTAAAGTATTGAAACAGAAGATCCGGGCAGGTTCTGGGTCTGCAGCTGATCTAAAGTTTGATTTTAGCATGAGTCAACCAATCCTACTGGCAGTTTTTCATATCTTAAGTAAGTAAAAATAATCAACTCACCAGTGTAGATGGGCTAGTTAGCTAGGTAGCTCTTTTTCTAATCAAAATATGTTTGGTCATAATATGTTAAAGAAATGCAAATTAAATAATTTATTCAGAAATTCAGTAGCATCATTTTAAAGTAGTACTTAGAAAGTACAAATTGCAAGTGAAAACTCTCCTGTAAACTCAAAAAATGGATATTATCTATTGTCATATTCAGAATTTTCAAAAGTCTAGCTTATATTTAAACATTACCTGAAGTTGACCTTTAACAGAACTGATTTCTTCCTCAGCTGACACAAAGGTTACTTTGTTTCTGAAGCCAGTTCTTGAAGTTATTCCTGTTTCTGAAGGCAGCTCTTTGTTAAATTGTCACTTGATTCATATTTGAATTGGTGGTTAAAATAAGTCTTAAATGATGTGAGAATTAGGTCAGAATGCTTTTCCTTCATTCAGTGTTCTTTTCTTACATTTCAGTGTTAATCCTTGTAGATTGCTTACTGGGGATATACTTTGTAAAATCTACTAAGTGATGCAAAATGTTACAGAAATTGTGACTGCCAACTGTTACTGCATTTCTCACCCCTGGTGTTGGGGCTGCCTAGAAGAATTCAAATGTCATTGCACAGTTTCGTAACCTGCAGTTCTCTGTAAACTTGGGACGTGCTGAAATACTGTTGAGTCATGAATCTTGGATCCCTGTTAATATTATGAAATTAATTTCTGGTGACAGTTGAGATAATTCTGTTACTGCACTTGCAGGGTAGTATGATGCACCTGTTACCTTAAACGTACGTCAGTACTTCAGGTGAATTTTGTGGTGCCTGGCATCTTTTGTACTGCTCTTACAAATGCTTCAAAGAAGGAAGACTTTTAAAATACACAGTATTAGGAAACAAGTGCACCTAATAGGTAGTTCTTTGCTATTTGTTGCCGGGAAGCAAAGTGTTCCCAGGGTCACGCTGCCAGAGAAATCGGAGATGAAAACTAGGAGTCTCCGACTGACAGTGATCTGGTGTAGTCTGTGCTCTTATGCAAAGCAGAACCAATGCTTTGATGTTGCAGCTGAAGCAGTCTGTGTACAGAACCCTGAAAAATGTGTCTTGCTGTTGGCATTTACAGTTTGTAAATCATTGCTGTAACCAAGCATTAAGCAACTAATATTTCCTAATGACTATGATGAGACAAAACTATTGTTCTTCATTACTACCAAGGGAATTGGAAATCTACTGGAAATTGCCATAACTAAAAAGCAACAAATCAGATTTTCTTCTGAAGTCGAAGTGTGGACAAGTCACAACAGTGGCTTCAAGTAACACGTTCTTTCTGCTTGTGATTTTAAACTACCTTCTGGATAAGGAAAAATGAGGAGACGTTGGGAACAGAATTTGTTGTGTGGTACGTATGGTTTGCAGAATATAGGAGAGTAACGAATGCAGTGAGACAAGACAGCAGCAAGGGAGGCAGAACAGTGTGATACCTTCATGAATCACTGCCTAAAGGCCAGTCCCAACGCTCGTACGAAGTGCAAGGAGTGACCAGCAATAGCCTCCTAGCAGGAGGAGGATTTCACTGGCTTGTGATTACACCATCTCACAGGGGTGGCCATGCAGCTATGCAACCTGAGCTGGCCCTTCTTGACTTTCAACGTCTAGAGCGCTGCTATTTCAGACAACTGCATGTTTGAATGTGTGCCTATATTAACAGCTGCTCATGTGGAAGCCGAACTGGTTCCTCTTATACAGGAATCCTTCTGCACATAGGTTAGCAAAAGAAGTTTTACCAATGTGAACAGAAGTTCTTTGTAAAACATCCAGTATTTCTGGTGTATTAAATTATGTTTATCTGAATATCAGGAGGCAGGAAGCCAGATGAAGGATCAAGTGTATGCAATAATACCTCATTTTCCTTTGCCAAAGAATACAGAACAGATAACATTCTCTTAATGCAAAGCAAGAATAAAGTCATAGTAAGTTTGTTTTGCACTGTAGAATATGAATTCCTTACTGAGCCAACTTCTTAGTGTGAGGAATTTTTCAAGTAACAATCTTTGGCAGGTAAGTTTTCTAGTAAAAAGGCTGACATAGCCTTGCAGGGGTGTGAAGGTAGTAATGCTTCAAGGTTGTTCTGGCTTAATGAAGGTGCATATTGAAACAAAGCTCGTTAATAAAGATAGTGGATTTCTGCTAGCATGTAAGAATTGAAATGCCATATGCTCATCCTCATATTGCTGCTGTCTCATTGCAGGCTGAACACCTGGCTTGGTTTGTTTTGGTGCAGATATTTTCAGACAAAAATTGAAGTAGGTAGACATCCGTAGGTTTAAGTTGGCAAGCACAGTTTCGGTAGTGGACATAAAGAATAATGGCATACCCTACTAAAAGTCATAGCAGCTTGTATGTGGACTGCTCAATCCTGCCAGACGTGTTCCTCACAGAACTGGTGGTTTTTCTATTTATGGTATTGATTTGAATCCTTCTGTCAGTTGATGAACACCAGTGGTTAACATGGGGCTTGAACTGGAGGCTGTCTTAAAAAATTTTAATTATAATAGAAGTCAAAGCTTTACTCTTTATTTCAAAGTTCAAGGCACTTTTTTTTTTTTAATCTAATGTTTATTAAAATTACAGCCTGCAAATGTGTGCAGATAATGACCATGTGTGTGTCCTTACTCTCTGCACTCCCATGCCAAAAAGAGGTTTAGGAATAGCAAGCAAGGCCTCCAGTGAGATCAGTTTGAAATAAGGCTGATTTAAGGAATTCTGCTTTTTGTCATTTGTCATTGGATTGGTATTTAATATACCACCAGCTCTGTTTTTATTTGTTGCACTGACTCACACTCATATTTTTTTGGTCTCAGTGTACAGTTTGGGAAGTGTAGATCACATTACCTACCTGGCAAAGGTGTGCTTCACCCACTGAGCACCACTATTTTGATAAGAAGTGAATTCTTTTGTTTCAAAATGTTAGTCAGTTCTCTTTGGTGTTTAGCATCCTGCTGTCTGCTTCACAAAGTGAGCAACGCATTTGCTAGTATGGTACAGTTTGTTTAGTTAAGGACTTGGTTGTTTTGTCCATTTTTCATGTGAAATGCAACAATGGTTGGGGGAGCTGTTGGCCTTGGCTTTACCTGGTCCTCCAGAAAGCCTCTGCAGATGGAGCAAACACTTTGAGGATTAAAAGGCAGTCTGGCGATAAAGCTGGAGAGGTGTCTCTTCTCTGCATTTCCAGGCTTTCCAGGACCCTGGGAATTGTGTATTGGGTATTTGGAGTCACTCTGCCAGAAGGACAAATAGCTTTGTAGAAACTTTTGGCCTCTATGTATGTTCTGAAATTCAAAGGTGTACAGTTTTGAAAGCTCTTGTCTCCCTCCAGGCAACAAGCTATGCTCCAATAGAGCAATTAGGAACACTTTATATGTATTTTTAAGCCAAGAAAGCAATCTAACTGCAAGTCAGTTTTCAAGTCTTAACTAAAGTAAGGGTACAAGGCCACAGACTTCACCTCCTGCCCACACTCAGGCACCTGCTACGTTATTCCCTGCCCTGGCACTACTGCTAGCACCCATCCGACCCCAAGGACCTGAATCAGGGAGATCTGCCAGTTAGCCCTACCAGATATTTACTCTCACTCCCACTGCATTCTTCCTAACTCTGCCCTCCCCATCATTTCATCTCCTACCCTCCCCTCCACACCTCTATAATGCTTCACCTAGGCTTAAAGTTTATCCCATTTCTTCTCCTCAAAGGATCTGTTCATAAAATGTATCTCTTCCCCATAACTTCTTTCCATTTTGCCATCTTCATTGCTTAGAGCACACTATCCCCCATCTTGTTTGAGCTGTTCCTCTTTACCAGGTATCTTGATTTGCCTAGCCTAGTCTATGCCAAAAGCTCTTAATGGGATGGAAGATACCGTATTTTGAAGAGAGGATTATCAGCTGGCTCCACTTCACCAGTTCACTGCTACCAGTAGTAGTCATGTTTCTAATTTACACTTTCCCATAATAAAGAGACAAGACGCTAATGTTTTCAGTTTTACTTCCTTTCTCTAATGCTGTAGTTGATTTTTTCAGTACCTTCGTTAAATCAAATTAAGTCACATGTGGACTGCTTCAGCTTTCAATAGAAAATAACTGAAATGTGACCTGGGAACAAACTGAGCCTGGTTTAGGTCAGTGGATATGAGGAATCCGCACACCACTTGTGAGACTCTCTGGATAGCAGGACTTGATGGAGACCAGTCTTCGCTCCATGGAACAGGGTATTGTAGCCTCTGGACTCTCATAGTCTACAGCAGCAGCACAGATCACAAGAACCCCATCCAGGGATGCCTCAGGTCTACCACCTGTCTTTGGCTATGGCTCCGTAACAGGCTTATGCTGGGCCTATAGAGGATGCTGAAATAGCCTCTAGAGTGGACGTACACCATTGGAGATACTCCCCTTCTGTTGCAAGACTTGTGACATAGGACAGAGTTAGTCTACGGAGGCCAAAACAAATGTTAAGAGGAGACCGGTGTGGTTCCTAGTTACCAGCAAGTGTCAGTGAGCTGGTAGAACCAGCTGCACATCTACCGTGGCCTATGAACATAGCTCGGCTTTTTCAGCTGTGCCCTGTCACTTCACAGATGAGACAAGGATGCATAGCCGGTGCGACGACGGGGAGGAGAGGAAGTGCTCTGTAGTCTGTTACCTCTACATGGCCGGTTAGCAAGCAGTTTGGAGGCCACAGACCATAGGTGAGAGCCACTGGGCACAAAGGAGAGCATCTTTTCTTCATAAAAAAATACCTTATGTGAGTAACTTCCCCTGGTTTTGGGGTTTTTTTTCATAGGCAAGCAATCATTAGAATCTGAGGTTCAGCGTGACTTTTTGGTACGTGAAGGAAGAATGCTGAAAGTAATGGGTCAAAAAGAGTAAAAGGGGGAAGATTCAGAGAGAGATTAGCAACTTCCTTAGAAACTGCAGATATTTCTTAGGAAAACTGGGCGGACGCAGACATGCTCCTGGCAGAAAGAACAGTTTTGGGAAAATCTTTTCATTCTTCCAGTTAGAGATATCAAAGTGTCATTTTACCAGAGCTCTCAAAATGAGCAAAACGTTCCCAGTTTTGTAACAAGAAACATAAGCAGAATGGGAGTTTTTCCTCTTGACTAAAACTGATCAGATTTTTATTGTGACTTTTATTTGTAACATCATTTAAGACGTTTCTGTATCCTGGGACTCAGAAGGTTGTATTTCTGAAACGATAATGCATAGCAGGCGTAGTGTCTGGTTCTGACTTAACTACCCGCAGAGTAAGTTTAGAATGTCAGGTTCTAAATTAAGTATCAGAATATGTGATTTCCCCATCTATTTTTTACATGTGGGTATTGGATCAGGAGATCTTTCAGCTGCTTGACTTTAACCAAAGCCAAGTTCAACTAGGGCCATTCAGTCCTTTATTCTCTACTTTCAGGGTTTTTTTGCGTGGATACTTTCTTTGTCAATTGAATCTCAGTTTCTACCTCTCTTTCAGTGCACAAAAAAGATTGTTGTAGGTACTTCAATTTTAATCTGCCAGCAATAGGTTGGGATTTATCCCATGACATAAGTTGTATAAGCATAAATGAGATGCCGTCAGAAGCGGGTATGTGGAGCAGGCAGCTTGCAGCTTGAACTGCTCTGTGCATTAAGGCCTTCACAAGTCTCATTTGATTATTCAGGGAGCTATGTCAGGTTGGGCATCTCCCTTCTGTTTACCTATAAAAGGAAATGAAGTTTTTATGGATGGAGACCCTTAATGGAATGGAAATGAATTCTTTATTCCCACTCCAGAGCCAGATTCCAGACGGTCTGGTTATAGCATTGTCACGTAATCGGCACTTCCTTCCACACTCGTCTTGGTTAATGGCTGACAAAAGGTCTTTGAAATTGCAAGGTCAGTTCCATTTAATTTTCTTAGTTTTCCTAAAATATTTAATCTTTAAAAGCAGTGAATTAATATTTAAATTCTTAATTTGCTTAAAACAGGCTTGTTTCTTTTTAAATGTTCCAGTATCTACAGATAGGTCCAGCACTGAGGAGCAGACTGCTACGATATAGTGCAGTAGCATAGAAGTAGTCTTCCAGAAGCTGGAATAACGGTATCACTGCTGGTTTCTTACAGTCTTGTGGATGCCAGGATCTGTGTGGAAGGGAAAGGTTCTGGCTTCTCTGAACTTTAAAGCTACCTTGGGATAAATCTCCATAAACTTAATTTGAAATCTCAGACACACGTTGGATTTTCTTTGTACTGAGAATCTCATGACATAAGGCTGTTGTGTCTGACTTTTCTGACAGTTTTGTTAAAAACACTGTCAGAACAATCATCTCCCTCGTGTTATTCTAGTGCTCCTGTTTCTGGCTAACGCACTGGTGAGGTGCGACAACTTAAACAGAAGTTGACTCATGTTTTTTGAATGGAAGAAAACATTTATTTTTTTTAAACTTAATGCTTACTTTATCTGTACCTTTTGTTCCTTTTGATTCCTCTTGTCCCTTAAGAGTTTGCTGGAAATACACATTCCACAGTGAGTCAGCATGGCCTGCTGGACGGAGCAGAAGGCAGATTTGGGAGTTATAAATCCAAGCACTTACTTGCTGTGTGGCCTTAAAAAACTTGCTTAACCTCTGCTTCCCCACCAGTAAAATCAGTACAACTTACCCATCTTTGAGCGATGTTGCCATTAATATGCATAAAAAGACTTTAAAAGTAAATACTGGTACTGATAGCATGTAGGCTTTTTTACTCAAAGTAATTGTAGGAATTTTACCCAATATATTCTAAGCATAATCTAATGATGAAGGACTATATATTCCTTGATATGTCAACTTTTAATCTCATTGTTGCTTCCTATTATTTCTTCAGCATTCCTAGGCATGCATGAATTGCAGTCAGAAGCTCTGATCTTACATCATCACTTTCCAGATGAGACTCCTGCACTGGTGTGTGAAGTCCCGTTGACTTCAATGGCTGTGGGCAAGAGCAGTCAGTGTCCAGAGATGATTTAGATCCAGAATCATGGCCAAGTATGGAAGACCTGCCTGTTTTCAGCTAGGCATAATAAAAATGGAAGAGGACTAAAATACAGAAGCTGAGACAGGTGTCTGCCGTTCCCTAAAGTTTTTAAGAAACGCATTCCCAGGGTCAGTGCCTCTGGCTGAGGTTCAGTGTAGGCAGGGTAGGAAGGATTGTGAGACCGAGGCACTTCCCTTTCTTCTTTCTGGTGGATGCAGGGGCTCTCACATTTCCCCGTTGAGCAAGGGATCCGTTTTCATTCTGGAAACAACTTTGGCAGCCAGAGGATGTATGAGCTATGGAATCAGAGCTTTGGAAGGTCTTCAGTGACATTTCTCCACTCTTAGCACATCATTTAATGACAGCACTTGATGGCCAGGTCCTAAATCCAGCACCCAGTCTCAGAAGTCAGGCCAGACATTGCGTGTTTGTGTGCAGGAAGCTGGGGGGGTGCTCTCCAGCCGTGTCTTGGACTAGCTGTGGAACTACTTTGCTCAGGCTGCTCCAATCCCACAGTTACTCTAACTTTCACAGGGTGAAGGAGAGCTTTTAAAAAGGGGCTTCTTTCTATCCTGTAGCATTTCCTAGTCTTACCCATTCTCCCTGGGTTGCCAGTCCAGGCACTCACCCAGGATCATATCTTAAAGGTCTTATTCAGCTCTCGTACAGCCCTTCCCAGCACCTGGTCCTGTGCAGTAGAGGTTAGTGCCAAAACCCCTCACAGCCATGGAGGAAGCAAGTAGTTTGTTCTCAGAGCAGACAGGGGCTGGTGGCCCAACATGTCTCTTGGTACCCAGAAGGAAGAGAGAAGGGGGCGAGGGGTGGGGAGGGGAGGTAAAAGCAATCGAGAATCCACTGAGAGACAGAAGGGAGGAAGAGTAAAGGGAACTCGGGGTCCTGATGGCAGGTAGCACTTTATGAGGCTTTATTTTGTCTGCAAAACTCACTGCTTCCACCACCACTGTGCACAGTGCTGGACTGTGGAAACAAAATGCTGGTGTTCGGGCTGCTGCATTGCAAAAAGTTGCCTAGAAATGTCATCTTGATTGTGGTGGGGCAGCATGGCTAACATCAGAGACACCTATCCAGTATGGAAACAGCCAGATTAAAGAGCATTCTTAGGGCTACAAGAGGTGTAAGTTAGGCAGTCTTAGAGCTCCTGTGTAAGCTTCATTGCTTCTATTTTCTGTTGTGTTGTGCTTTATAAAATGTCCTTTACTACAGATTTTATTGCACTGGGATGGGGCAAGATCAAGTGTGAACTTCTGTCATTGGGTGTTTATTGTCTTAGCCTGCATTGGTCACATTGACTGCTAAGAGATCTGTCACTTACATTGATTGTTAAATTTTAAAATAAGAGTAATTCTGATTCTAGAAAAATCTTTTTCCCTCTGCGATCAAAGGTCCATCTTCCTTTAGAGCAGTTGTATCCTTTGCATTCCCTTATTTGGCTGCTTGCTCATCTTTCATGAGGATAAACATAGAGTTTGAGGGAATTTCCCAGGTGGAAACTCCCTGTTCTTTATGAGAACACTGTGTGCAGCGTTAACTGTGTGCAATAGCCACTTTCCTTTCAGTCCAGTATCATTTTTATTAGCTTCATTATCTTTCCTGGGGGAAAAGTAGTTGACAAAATGACTTATTGACCCCTTATTAGTTGTCCAGATTCCAACCTCACTTTCCCCACTGTAAATCCAGCATAACTCCACTGAAGCAATGTTATTACCCCAGCTTTCAACTACAGAGTTGCCCGTCTTCATTGTCTTGAGGCTCACTGTACATAGAGATATCCAGTAGAGATTGACAAAGCTGTCTAATAAACAAAACTGTCGTCTCTTTCCAGCTGTGTGAATTGCAGGCACCTCTCCAATCATTCACAGTCCAGAAAAGTATTTTTGGATATGGGCAGCTCATCAGTTCATCAGAGATAATTGCTATGCCTTAGCAGGGCAGTTACTTGTTAAGTAACTAACTTACTTAGCTACTTAACAAGTAACTTATCCAGTGGATTTTGTCTTAGCAGTCCTGTGAATGTAAATACATAGTTATAATTTATGAGAGAAACACAGAAGTGTGGGAATCCTGGTTGACACTCTGGGAATGGGGGAAGAGATGAGTAAGCTGAGTTACATTGCTTAAATGCTGTCACTGGCAGACTATAAGCATCTTTAAAACCCTGTGAAATGTGTAGATTCCTCTTCTAGAGACAAGATTAACTGTTTTCCATTGCCAAATACTCTTCAAGGAGTTGTTACAATTTGTAAACAAACAAATTTCTTTGCCATTACAAATCACCAGCCCAGGCAGATTTTAGTCAGTATGGCCCCCCGTCACCCTGCTGCACTGTTCATGTTGAAGGCACACCCCTTTTATTCTGCCAAAGCTGGGTGGTTGCTTTGTTGTTTTGTTTTTTTTTTTTTAATGAACCAGCTCTGAGATGCTTGCCTGCTTTTGCGACTCTTAGATGATAAGAGTTGATCCTTTGGTTGAACTGTGCCGACAAGCAGGCTGAGGCTTTCTGAAAGCTCTTTCAGTTTAGGTCCATTCAGCTCTCTGAAACACCAAAATAAGCTTAAGTTTTGGAAAAGGTGGTTTTACAGCCAAATGATCTTAATCCTTTCCTAAGCAATTTTAAGAAAAATAGCTATAATAAGTGCAAAGTGCAAGTCTGTACGCTGTTCTCTCAGTCCTTGCAGATGCAGGTACTAATGTGCTAGAATTCAGCAACAGTGCTTGTATTGGTTAAAAATGCTTGTAAAACTAAGACGTGCAAGATAATCTTAATGTATGGAACTTGGTTACTCAGTATTAAGTAAGTGGTGAATCTAGCTAAATTAAGTATTGATTAAAATGCTTAGGCTCTGCTTGCAACATCTTTAGCTTAAAATTCTGAATGCATGTTCTTTGTATTGGGAAAAATTTTTTTAAAAAGTAACTTGGTGTTTTAATAGCAAGGTAGTTTGAAGACCAAGTCCTGAAACAAGTCCTGAAAGCAGTAAAATTATTCTGAATAGCATATTGGAAAGAAATGAAGCCAGGTCTCTGTAGAGAAGGGAGAGCTGGTTAACCATCTCAGCCGAGTAGAAAACAGAGAGTCTAAATGAACTAGACTAGATGTGTCTTTCTACATAAAGAGTGACTCCAGCCAAGTAAAAAGCCATGTGATTCAGGCAAGGAAAAATACTGTCTCACTGGGAATAATGAAGTATGATTCCTTTTAAAATACAATTAGATTTCAGTTCTGTATTTCCTTCACCCCATTTTAATGGCACCCTGCCTCATTTTTCAGTTTTCAGTGGCTTTGTCCTTACTTTCCATGTTTATTCATCATTTATACGATACACTGAAGGCCTTTTTGTGAGAAAGTGATGTTACCCTGCCGTGATTACCTCACGATATCAAAATGGGAAATCATAAATTCTATGCTCTTAATTTATGTACCGGGTATCTTTTTCCCCTATGCTAACAATGAAGGACAGAGTCCCGCACAAACTTTGTAAGGCACAGGCAGTGTAGTTCCAAAAAGGCTGATGTGCATGAGATTACCATCACAAAGTCTTCCAGAGACCTTGCAGGTACCAGATTGTTGAGAGGAACTGGCTCCTGTTCCAGCTAGTGGCAATGCAATCTTTGTGGACTTACCCAGATTCAGCTGTCAGTGGATGCGTGCAATGTGCTTCTGGAGCTGTGCAGCATAAATGTTATGGGTCTAAGTCATTCTCTTTGAGCTTTGGTTGTAAGATAAAGAACAGTAAAAATTCCTGTAGCCCCGTTGAAATCCACCTCCTGAACAGCAGAACTGGGTTCTGCTGGGAGATGCCATCAGCCCCAGCTGTGAGACCTGCCACTTGGTTCCCAAGCTGCTTGAGGAACTGACTCATCTGAAAACGTTTGGTTGTTCTGCAGTCTGAGTGCAAGGAGGCCAGGGAGCGAGTATCACCATATAACTGACCTGATATTGTTCAAGACTGTTGTTGAGGGGCTATAGATCCAGCCCACTAGCTATGAGTGGCGTCAGAAACCTAACAGTTCACCAAGGCACCCCAATTCTTTGTGCTACTTGTTTGAGGCGGCACCCTGCCTTTTTTGGACCATCATAGTTTGGGAACAAAGATGTAATGAGTATGGATAGAGCTTTATAACACTATGAGACAGACTGGGATCTGCAAAAATGAGATTTTTTTGAGCAGATAGTATTTATGTATGTTTGAGAAAAATATTGGGTAAGTACAGAAAGAATGTAAACATGGATGTGAATGGAATGGGCTAAACCAGTGCAAGCCTGGCCAGTGAGTGCTGCGAAAGGATGCAAAAAAAGCCACACACACACAAAAAAAGGAAGTATAGCATGGAAAATCTATCAAATTAAAATTAGGCAACTACGAAGTAAATAGATTCAATTTTGATGGAGTTACTATGGATTTAAATACCTGTTTAACTGAAAGCTGTACCTGGCCTTAAGTACTGACTTTATGCTTCTCCATATTCTTCTAGTTCTTTCCCTGAAACAAGCTCTTTCTATCAGTAGAACACAATCCACGATTTTACAAAGAGTTTCCATGTTCTTCATCATGTGTAGCCTAGTGTCCCTCAACCAAGAGCAGGAGCGGTTTCTGTTAGGCGTGGCACAAGTTCCTTCACGGCATGCAAACCTTGTTCAGACATTACCAAAGTATTAATCACCACGATACCCTAGAGCTGAGATTGCTGATGGCAAGGCTTGGTAATAATAATGGGTGTTTTATATCTTCAAGAAGTGCATCAGGAAGTAAATTGTTTCTGGAGAAATACCAACTGACATTACAGGAGTTTGAGCCACATTCTGCAGGAGTCAGCAAGACATTTTCTGTGGACAGCAGTGTTCCTGACTGGACTTGTCACCTTTCATCCTAAACAGAATGAAAAACACAGATTATCTGAGCTGACTTTAGTATTCCTCATCCTCTGACACGCATGTGCATACATCATCATGCTGTATTGGACAATTGTCATTTTCCACCCCAAAAGTTACTTCAATCTGTTTCCTGTCTATGGCACTAATTTGCAATCAACTTGGGGATTTCTTCTAAAGCATGCCATTAATTTTTAATTTATATTTTTTAACTATGACAAAAATATTATGCATTAGTATTAAATAATTACCATCACTCATACTATCTGTCCATCAGGTATGTGGCTTGCTATGAGGATGGTCCTCCCAGAGGAAGAACAGGGAAGCTGTGGCTTTCTTGGGTCTTTCTGTCCCAATGTATGTTGTAAACTCAATGGCAAAAGCAAGAAACTATTTTACACCCTAAGATACATCCATTTGAACTTCCAGCAAAGGCAAATTTTACAAAGCTTTCATTCTATATGGGCTTTTACGACTAGCCACATCTTTGAGTGCATTCCAGTAATGCCTTAAGCACTGTGCATTCCAGTAATGCCTTAAGCACTGTGCCTAACATCTGTCCAGTGGGGTTTGTTCTCTCACTGTTGCCATGTGTCCATGCTTTCCAAGTGAGCTTTTCAACAAAAAAAGCATCAGTCTCTCTAGAACTCTGCTTCCTGCTATTTTTGCTCAAACTTCCCTTCCTTGGATAATGCCTGTCTTCATCCAGATATCCAAAGCAACTTTGCAGGCTACTGAGTAGCTTCAGCAGTTGCAGTTCCTGTGTTGGAAGATACAGACTTTTTTCCTCAAAATAGCTCTTCTGTGAACTTGTGTGCTATTTCCTTTTCCTGCCTCCAAAGACCTTGAATAGCTCTCTAATTCTGGTTGTTGGAAAGCTGTCACTAAGCTCTTCTTATTGCCTAAGCAGAAACAAAACTGAAAGTTCAGTATGCATGCCCCCCTCAAAACCAGCGCCTGCTCTGAGCCTCCAGTTCTGGGACAGCTCTTCTGACGGCGAGACAATCCTGATGGGCAATGATAGCGGCTGAGGTGCATTGACTCCACTGGGTTTGACCCATCCTGCAGTGAGCTTCTTTACGGGTGTCTGTTGTGACATGCAGGGCTTTCCACCATCCAAACCTGCCCCAAATGCCTACAGCTAGTCCTCTAGCACGAAAGCCTTCTTCAGAAGTGGATGTTTTACCCTCGGAAGGCAATGACTGACAGTGTCACCAAAAGCCCTGTCTGCCTTTTTGGCACAGTAAAGATCCCCTGAGCTTTCTCAATAAGTGGTCTTCAGTTTCTCTGCAAAAAGCCTTCCCTCTTAAGTGCAATTTTTCCATCCCCCCTGCTGTCCCATTCAGCGTTAGGAATGAATCACAGTTGTGAAGTAAATTCATCATCTGTTCGAATTGAATTCAAAGCTTCTGAGCGCTGTAAATGAAACTAATTTTTGCTGTTGCAAGGATGGCCTGGCCTAATGTGGGAAGGGAAGAAAAGGAGCAGAGGGAAAGATTGGGGCGGTCCTGAAGTCAGACTTGCTGCTTCTGCCATTGCCAGTGCAGTGGGAAGAGGGGAGCGTAGTGACTGCTGGGTGGGCTGTCTTTGTGAACCGCAGGTAGCACAGAGAGGAACAACCAGCATGGAACTACACAGGCAAATGGAGAGAAACCTGAATAACCACATCATCTACTACAGCAGGCAGGAGTCTTGTGGAAAATTAGTGCATTAAGAATATTGGTCACTATAGATGCAGTTGGTGAGATTCATTAGGAGCAATCACTCACAGTTATTCCTGCAGCATCTTTTAACCATGGGATTTCAAAGCATCTACCAGAAAAAAACACCACCACACTAAAAACCCCCCAACATTTAAAAGGCTTTGAGCCCCAAATCAACACTTCCCACTTGGTATAAATATAAATAAAAAAAAAACAACCAACCTCAGTTAATTTGCAAAGTCAAGCATTCAGAAAATGTTACAAATATATTTTTGTCCACATTTATTGTGGTTTTTTTATACAGGGGCTGCAGCTCTCAAAGCATCTTACAACCATACAAAAATTCTCCCTATGTCTCTGTAAGAAGGTGAGACATGGACTGGATAAGTGGCAATAAAGTAGATGGAAAATTGGCTGGATTGCCTGACTCAAAAGGTTGGGATCAGCAGTACAAGATCCATCTGGTGGCAGGTTACTAGTAGTGGTGTCCCTCTGGGACCGATACTGGGGCCAACACCGTCTAATGCGTTTATTAACAACTGGAACCTGTGGATGATACCAGATTGCAGGGATGTGGTTGATGTGCTGGAGGGCTGGGCTGCTATTTAGAGGGACCCTGACAGTGGGAGGAATGGCCTGACAGGAGCCTCATGGTAATCACCAAACGCAAATGCCAAGTCCTTCACGTGGGATGGAATAACCTTGTGCAACGGTTCAGTCTGGCCAACTGTCTAGAAAGCAGCTTTTTAGAAAGGGACCTGGGTGTCCTGGTGGATCTCAAGCTGAACATGTGGCAGCAATATGCCACTGTGGCAAAGACCAACCGTGTGCTGGGCAGTGTTAGCAGGAGTATAGCCAGCAGGTCAAGGGAGGTCATTCTTGTCTTTCATTCCATGCTTGTAAAACCACAGCTGGAGTACTGTGTCCAACTCTAGGGTTCCCCAGTTCATGAAATTAGTTGACAAACTGGAGCAAGACCAGCAGAGGGTCACCAGGATGGCAAGTGGGCAGGAGCACATGATGTTTGAAGAGAGGCAGTCAGAGCTGGGTTTGTCCATTCCCGTGATGAGAAGTCCAAGGGGAGATATTTTTGCTCTCCACAACTCAGTAATAGGAGTCAGACTCTTCTGTGTGGTGCACACTGATAGGATGAAAGGCAATGGGCACAAACAGCAGCAAGGGAAATGCATTCAGATGTTAGGAAGGTAATTTTCACCATGAGGGTAGTTCAGCACTAGAACAGACCACCCAGGGAAGCTGTGTCATTTCCCTCCCAGCAGACATTAGAAACTTGACTGGACAAGGTCCTGAGCCACCTGATCTCGGCTGGACTCACTTTGCATGGGAGGAGGGACAAGATGACTTCCCAAGGTC
Source organism: Phaethon aethereus (assembly GCF_964289735.1). Taxonomy (NCBI): domain Eukaryota; kingdom Metazoa; phylum Chordata; class Aves; order Phaethontiformes; family Phaethontidae; genus Phaethon; species Phaethon aethereus. The sequence goes on from NC_138582.1 coordinate 24,428,202, forward strand.
TCTTCCAACCTAAATGATCTCAGTTCTAAGGGAAAGGGCCGCTGAACTGAAACTGGAGCTCCTTCATCCAAGAAGAGTGCCCTGATCAGGCCGGAAAGTGCTAGCCTCCCTCCACTTTACCTGGCAGAGCATATACTTATCAGGGAAAGTAGCTCTGAAAAGAGTAAGTGATGCATTTTTGCAGGGAAAATAATTTAGTTAGAAATTCTGACCAGGTCTACATGGCCCACGCAGTGCAGGACCACACGGCAACTTTTTAGAACAAAAGTAAAGAAAAAACTCATTCCATTGCAACCACTGTATTTCTGAAACAGAAGGAAATTGTGAAGAGAAAGAAGGTGGACAGTATTTTGGGATTAACACCTCTGAAATGTGAAATACGTCCCAAGACAGATTATGATCATAAATGGTAGAGCTTTGCTTTTGTGTATTGGGCAGCAGTGATGTATTTGATCTGAGCAGGGACTTCCCACAGAAAAAAAGAAAGAATGAGACTTTAGGCTTTCAGCTCATGTGGTCATCAGGCATCTTGTGACTGTGCTACTTTCCTGTGTGGCAAGAGGGGCAGTGGTAACTACAGTTTTGGAGCAGACTTTGTGAGTAACTACAAGATTAAAATGCTTTCCGTGATAAAGATTGTGGCGTTTATCTTCTTTGCATCACTCAAACAGTGCAAAGAGATGTAAATCTGTCCTAAATATCACATCAAATCTTTGTTGGCTGCTTCTTCACCACCCCTTTTGCCAGAGATGGTTAGTTACAGCTAGAAAATGCTCTCATCTGCATGACAGTGTCCTGGACATCATCCTGTCAGCCAAATCTGAAGAGGTGAACATGGGGGAAAAAATGGCCCTTGTGAATCTTATCACCTCTCCTTTAGTTGAATCCAGACTGCATTCAGCTGAAAATCTGACATTTTATCTTTCCATTTTAATCTTCCATTGCAGCCTTGAGCTCTTCAGGGCGGGCATTGCCTCTGCCTGGTTGACCACTGCCTACCACAGCAGGTTCCCGGCCCTTGGCCACTACTGCAATAGAGTCATACCTATCCCCAGCCATCCAGATGTGGGCACAGTCATACTGTGGATAACGGTGACAGCAAAATGAGAATCAGGAGGAAAAGGTATTTTTATGCTGCTGGTAATTACAGGGCATTTGGGGAGAGCATGTGGAACAGCAGAAGTGATGCTACCGTGCTGTGTGTGAGCTATCACTGTTAGACTATGGAGTCTTGAATGTTACAAAGGCTTTTTATCCAGTTCCCAAATTCCTGGGTGAATACAAGGAAGGTTATGCTGAATGGATTTGATGGTCAAAAATTGACCATCCTGACTCGTAGCTGGCCAAGGAGGCTTAAAGCTGCCCTTTGCCATCCCAGGCACATTTGGGAGTTCCCAAGGAACCTAGGAGCACTTGGCTTCCCACAACCACCCTGCGAATCCCAGGAAATCTTTTGTTACAACTTATTTGTTGTCTTGATTCTGGTTCTGCTCAAACACAGATCCTGGATCCTTGCTTTGACCCCTGGACCCTACTCCTCCCCCAGGCCCCAGCCGCTCGCGCTGGCCATGCGCCGCCTCTGCACCCTCTCTCGCTGCGGAGGGGGAGGGCGTCCCTGCTAGGCTGCTCACAGAGTTCTTCTCAGAAAAAACTTCACCAGATCCAAAGCCAGGATTTTAACTCCAGAGGAAAACATCGCTTTCCTGAACAGAATCACAGAATCACAGAATCACAGAATCACTACCTTGGAAAGGACCTTCAAGATCATCAAGCCCAACCATTAATCCAGTGCCACCATGTCCCCTAAACCATGTCCTGAAGCGCCACATCCACACGTTTTTTGAACACTTCCAGAGATGGTGACTCCACCACCTCCCTGGGCAGCCTGTTCCAATGCTTGACCACTCTCTCAGTGAAGAAATTTTTCCTAATATCCAATCTAAACCTCCCCTGGCACAACTTGAAGCCATTTCCTCTTGTCCTATCACTAGTTACTTGGGAGAAGAGACCAACACCCTCGTCGCCACAACCCCCTTTCAGGTAGTTGTAGAGAGTGATAAGGTCTCCTCTTCTCCAGACTAAACAACCCCAGTTCCCTCAGCCGCTCCTCATAAGACTTGTGCTCCAGACCCCTCACCAGCTTTGTTGCCCTTCTCTGGACACGCTCCAGCACCTCAACATCCTTCTTGTAGTGAGGGGCCCAAAACCGAACACAGGATTCAAGGTGCGGCCTCACTAGTGCTGAGTACAGGGGCACAATCACTTCCCTACTCCTGCTGGCCACACTATTGCTGATACAGGCCAGGACACTGTTGGCCACCTTGGCCACCTGGGCACACTGCTGGCTCATGTTCAGCCGGCTGTCAACCAGCACCCCCAGGTCCCTTTCCGCCGGGCTGCTCTCTAGCCACTCCTCCCCAAGTCTGTAGCGTTGCATGGGGTTGTTATGACCAAAGTGCAGGACCTGGCACTTGGACTTATTAAACCTCATACAGTTGGCCTCTGCCCATCGATCCAGCCCGTCCAGATCCCTCTGCAGAGCCCTCCTACCCTCCAGCAGATCAACATTCCCACCCAGCTTGGTGTCATCTGCAAACTTACTGAGGGAGCACTCAATTCCCTCATCCAGATCATCAATAAAGATATTGAACAAGACCGGCCCCAGAACCGAGCCCTGGGGAACACCGCTTGTGACCGGCCGCCAGCTGGATTTAACGCCATTCACCACAACTCTCTGGGCTCGGCCATCCAGCCAGTTCCTCACCCAGCAAAGAGTAAACCTGTCTAAGCCACGAGCCGTCAGTTTCTCCAGGAGAATGCTGTGGGAGACGCTGTCAAAGGCTTTACTAAAGTCCAGGTAGACAACATCCACAGTCTTTCCCTCATCCACTAGGTGGGTCACCTGGTCATAGAAGGAGATCAGGTTGGTCAAGCAGGACCTGCCTTTCATGAACCCATGTTGGCTGGGCCTGATCGCTTGGTTGTCCTGCAGATGCCCTGTGAGCACTCTCAAGACCAACCGCTCCATAATCTTCCCTGGTACAGAGGTCAGGCTGACAGGCCTGTAGTTCCCAGGATCCTCCTTCCGGCCTTTCTTGTAGACGGGCAAGCCTCCAGTCTTCTGGGACCTCCCCTGTTAACCAGGACTGCTGATAAATGATAGAGAGTGGCTTGGAAAGCTCCTCCGCCAGCTCTCTCAGTACTCTCGGGTGGATCCCATCAGGCCCCATAGACTTGTGGGTGTCCAGGTGGTTTAGCATGTCCTTGACTGCTTCCTCCTGGATTATGAGGAGTACATTGTGCTCTCCATGCCCATCTTCCAGCTCAGGGGGCTGAATACCCTGTGGATACCTGGACTGGCTATTAAAGACTGAGGCAAAGAAGGCATTAAGTACCTCAGCCTTGTCCTCGTCCTTGGAGACAATGTTCCCCGCCATATCCAGTAGGGGATGGAGATTCTCCTTGCCTCTCTTTTTGTTGTTAATATATTTGTAAAAACATTTCTTATTATCCTTTACGGATAAATTTACAGGGTCACTGTGTTCAAATCAGGCAAGGAAAGTTTTTAAATAGCTTTAGCAAAGCCTGTTTACCAAGCGCGTGAACTCTCAGGCCATGAGAGAGAGCTTTTAAAATGCTCTTCATGTACAGGAAAGCCTTTTGTCTTCACGAGTTCAAGGCTGCCCCTGTCCTGGCTGCGCTGCCCCGCGTACCAGCGGGCTCCCATCCTTTGCCCCTTTGCTCCCTGCGGCTTGCTGAAGGCGAAAGATGCCGGCAGCACGTGGTGACCGGCCACCCGGTTTTGGAGCGGTTCTTACCTGCCGTTTATACTCTCAGCGTACAGTGCGCGGTCGCAAAAGGAGCCTGCTCCAGATCTGCCCGCCTTGGCTGGTGGCAGAAAATGTGCTGCCTGACGCATTCAGAGGGGTGACTAAGCCAAAAGGGTTTCATCTGCTTTCCATCACCCTGATGATTGTTTTCATTTCTTCTTTCCCTTTTAATAAATCTTTAGGTTTAGAAAGACATCGTGTGTGAGAGGTTATGCACAATTTGGCAGGGGAGTGTTAGTTGTTAAATTATTAGACTTGATAAATAGTTTAAGACCAATATTTCTGATAATCCTGTGGCAACGGACGTGAGAGGTCCCATAATCACAGTTAAATAACAAGAGTTTTTTGCCGCTTGGAGCCAGGGGACAGGGTCAGGCACCCAACTGCCACGGCACCCCACATTTAAACAGAGTGCTATGCCACTGCGGTAGTTGTCATCAGGGGCTGATGTTGCACATAATTATTTTTTCCTGTGGCCTCGTTTCACGTCTCTGTAACACTGAGGTCTTCACCAGGTCAAAAATCAATGTGATGCAGTGAGGAGCAAGGCAGAGTTTAAGATAACTGAGTTTCTTAATTGTATTTCTGGATTATCCAGCGTTCAGCATTGGAGGAGACGATCTTATTAAAGGTGTTTGACTTTTGAAGTTTCAGAATTTCTCATTTGCAAAACAATGCAATCATGATCTTTTACATTCTGTATCTGTAAGTACATACACCTATATAGTAATTTGAGGCCCAGCTGGATAGATTATTCTTCTCGAGCTTTTAGATGGAAATCTTCTTGAACTTTTTAAAATATTCATGACTGGATTATAACATTTTGATATGTGGTCTTGTTTTTGGAAGATGAGCTGAAATGTTTTTACCTTTACATTTGTAATTTTTCTTACTGTGCCACCGTCTCTGAAAAAAAGAGCCCAGGACCACTGCCCAGCAGACAATCCCTCCAAGACAGCCTTTAAGCCAGCTTGCCATGAGAGAACATTTTTCACAAAACAACTACCCCATCTCTACTCACCAGTTCTCAAAAAAGACTTTAGTTAGATTTAAAAACTAAAAAAAAAAAAAGAAAATAAAGACTTTAATTTACTTAGTTAATCTCCCTAGAGGAGAAGGCAGTTTTAATCTTTTTAAGAGGCACTCTCAGGTTTATAACTGCTACAGGCTGTATGCTATATGGGGACCCTTTGACAGTCAGTGTCTTGGAGCATTTATCTGCAAACTTATAAAAGCTCAAATATCAGTTCCAATATAGACAGCCTCTGCTCAGATGCTCCAGCATCCATCCAGTACACCTTGCTGCTGCACCAGGGGAGGTTTAGACTCAATACTAGGAAAAATTTCTTTACTGAGAGAGTGGTCAGGCATTGGCACAGGCTGCCCAGGGAGGTGGTGGAGTCGCCATCCCTGGAAGTGTTCAAAAAACCTGTGGACGTGGCACTTCAGGACATGGTTTAGGGGACATGGTGGTGTTAGGTTGATGGTTGGACTTGATGATCTTAAAGGTCTTTTCCAATCTTAATGATTCTGTGATTCTATGATTCTATGATTCTTCGTTTGGCTCAATAATGGCTAATAAGGATGAAGGTAACACATCAGACTCCTTCAGCATACTATGGTTGCTTTCTGACAAGCTGTTGGCTGAAAGGAGGGACCCTTTCAATTTCTGTTAAGAAGGGACCCAGGCAGCTTCTGTTAAGAAGAAAAAATAACAATAAACAGGTCTTTTTAATGCAGTCCCTTTCATTTACAAAGCATGTGCAAAAGTCTGTTTCTTTTAGAGCAGAAGAAATCAAATAGGAGTGACAGCATCTTGGAACTGGGAACAAAGACATTATCTTTCAGCCAAAACTCTGTGCTACGGTGGGGGGATTTTTCCTGCTATGAAGACTTCTATGTTTGTCTGCATATCTTTTGCGATCTTTTTTTCTTTGCTGTGTCTGCATGTCTTTTATATTCACACAAACCACCAGAGATAACAAAGGAGCCCCTCTGCCTTTGTTATGAGGAGAAATCTTTGTTGTTTGAGTGATTTGGTTCCAGAAGGGAGCCTAAGTCTTTCTGTAACGATGGCACGTGGCTATATCCAGCCCCTAACATTACTTATCATTGTAATAGCTCTGAAGGTCTAAGGACAGAGACAAGGAAAGCATCGTAGGTCTAATTTTTCATGAGACCAACCTATGCACTCAAAAATTATACATATATCTTTGGGCAACCAAGCTTTTTTTATAGGTCTGAGACAGAAGCTGCAATTTTCATGGTACTGGTGGGGAACAATTGCTTTGAGATCAGTTTACTTTTAATAAAATCATTTTAATAGAAAAAGGTATTGACACCCATGGACCACAGAGGGTGTTATGCTTGGGGGAGACAGTGACAGGAAGGGAGCACCTGAGGACTGAGAGGGATTAGCGGGTGTAGGATATGTGAAACGTTGCAGGGTGATGGAAAGCAAACGTCTGTGCTGATTCGCTGATTTTTAGTAGCTAGTAATATTATTTCCTAGGTTTATTTTTGGTAGGTCCTTGTTGAGAACTGGTGAGTAGAGATGGGGTAGTTGTTTTGTGAAAAATGTTCTCTCATGGCAAGCTGGCTTAAAGGCTGTCTTGGAGGGGATGCCTGCTGGGCGGTGGTCCTGGGCTCTCTTCTTCAGAGACAGTGGCACATCACAGCTAGAGTCTTCACCCCCAAATTCTGCACTGGGAAAAGTAGTAATAAGAAATCCAAAATACAGTCACATGAATTTTCTAGTGATTTTAATATTTTTTTCTTGTCTCTTCTTGTCTGATAAACTTGTCCAGCCATCCGCAAGCTGTTTTGTGTATAAAAAAGCACACTACTGATTCCCTCAGGTTAGTTTACGCTATAAGAGGGTGTGAGTGTGGTTATGTGTGGGTGTAGTGCATGCGTATGCTTATCAAAATCAGATAACCCACAAAACTAATTACAACTTCTAACTGTCGTTGCAATCTCTTCTGTGGAAGAGAAGTTTTCACATGAATTTTTCTTGCATTAGAGGTGAAATCAGATCCCTGTCCCGCACTTGCTGTGTTTGGAGCATTGCCAAAAAAACTCTTTTAAAAAGGCATTCCTACTGGAATATGTCACAGACTATTCTCGCTCCCAGCTCTGATGGGCTTCAGACGGGGAGCTGGAATGCAGACCTCCCAGTCACACACAGGAGTGGTGGCATTCGGGGGGGTCACATTGCAACCTAGAGAAAAATAAGCACCAACGCAAGGGTGATATTGCATGAAAATGACAGGGAGAAATAAGCAAATGCCATGTGCTGTGTATAAGGACCTCAGCAAATCCACAGCTCTATAAATTTGCATTTAACACTAGCCAGAGCTTAAGTCAGTGTAATGATTAGCTGGGATTTACACATACGTACTTCTACGAAAAAGTTATTTTTATTGCTTTGAAAGGCAATATCCCCACAGTAGAATGGGCTGCCTAAAGAGTAGAGTGAAAAGCAAGGAGAGAAGGAAACGTCTGAACTGCGTAAGGTGAGAATTAGATCATGGAAAACACTTTAAGGCAGAGCATTAGGTGCAGAGTGCTCTTCATTCATCTTCTGGTTAGCCCATCTCCCTTAGAAGGGACTACCCTGCTGTAAGGAGAAAGAAGTATAAATATATATATTCTGAGCTAGGGATAATTTAATTTTAGGTTCTTTGTTTCCCAGGTTTACTCTAAACAAGCAGACCCACCCCCTTCCAGTAAATATATCCTATTCCCTTTGGTGTCATGTCAGATTAAACCTGGAATATCTTTTAGACATCGTGTGAAAATGGTTCTGTTTTCGCTGGGTATCTGTCACAAATATCAACCTACAAAGTAGAACAGACTGTGATAATAAAAATGTTGATCTCTGTGGCTGCTGAAAGAGCGACATTAAGTGAATCTCACTGATATTTAATTTGCAAACTGAATTGCACCTATTTAGGGAGGGGAAAAACAGCAACATTCATATTGATGAGAAATTCTGCATTTAAAAACACTCCTTATTAATGATTCAAAATATACAGTTGCTCGGAGCTGTAAACAAGTTCAGTATTCTGTACACTAATCCGTAACCATTATCATATGTAGAGAACAAGAAGTTACTCACAAACAGATGTTCCCTCTGCCAAACCCATTCATTTAATGCACATTTTACTTTCCAAGTCCTAGTTAGCAACTTTCTGTGGTGGGCGGATTACATGAAAGGATGGAAAAGCAGGGATTAGTTTGCCTGCAAAGGAGCAATGTCTTCATGTTTGTGCTGGAGTCTTTTCCATCTTGCCTTGCAGTGGAAGAGTTATTCATCTTGGACTTGCTCTTGCTGCCCTGGAGGGCACCCAGCTTTATGTTTCCAGGCACTATGAGACACTACGAGATGCCAAACTTGTTCTATTACCAGAGAGCTGCATCATTAAAGGTGCTCTCTGCACTGACCAGTAATGAAGCCTGGCATTCGCAAATGCTTATGCCCAGAGATGGCAATTACCTTGCTGTAAGTTATAGGTGAGCTTTCAGGGAAAGGTATGCCAAAAGCTAAGGGTGGAGGAAGAATTACTGCTCAAAGCATGACTAATTTCAGAGCTACTTCTTGTTTCTCAGGGCCTAGTTCAATCAGGTTTTAAGTATCTCCAAGTATGGAGATCCCACCCCTTTTCTGGGCAATCTGTCCCACTGGTTAAGTACTCTGGTGACTTTTTTTTCCTTATGTCCAGATGGAATTTCTCTTGCAACTTCTAACCACGTCTACTGTACTTCCGCTATGCACTGCCACGAAGCGTGTTACTCAGTCTTTGCTGTAAGTCCCTGTTAGGTAGATGTAGGCAGCAATAAGACCCTCCCTCAGCCTTCTTTTCTCCAGGGTTAAACAAACCCAGTTTTCTCAGTCCCTTCACCTGCAGTGTGTGCTGCAGCACCATGACCATCTTGGTGACCCTCTACTCACATTGACTCTCTCCAATTTGTTAATATCTTTCTTTTACTCAGAGCGCCAAACTGGATACAATACTGCAAATGCAGTCTCGTGAGTACCAAACAGAGAGGATCCTTACATGGATCTTTACAAGGAAAAGGACTATCATGAATTAAAAACCTGACCAGGCTGTGCTGAGCTTTCTGAGAACTCCATCACTGCAATTAGCATGTTGCTAACTTTATCTCTTACCTGAATGCTTCTGAGTAAGTCAAGGAAAAGAAGACAGACCCAGACTCCTCTCAGTGATATTTAGTGAAAAAGACACAAGAGACAATGGGCACAAATGGAAATCCAGGAAATTCCATTGAAACTTAAGAAAAAAATGTCTTACTGTGCAGGTGGTCTAACACTGAAAGAGTTTGCCAGAGAGGCTGTGACGCCTCCATCCTTGGAGATACTCAAAATCCAGCTGAACACAGCTCTAAGCAACCTGCTCCTTTGAGCAGGGGTGGGTTGATGAGTAGATCTCCAGAGGTGCCTTCCAACCTCAACTACTCTGTGATTCTGAGAACTGCTAAGTGAGATGAAAGAAGCTATATCTTTAGGACAGGTTATAGGAGGAGGGAGTTTCAGCTACCCACATTTGGATCAATGTCTCATCAACATGAGATGCAGAGACACAATAAATGATTATTTCCTGAAAAAACTAGCCATTCAACTCACACACACAAAGACATGGATTTGGTGTGCTGTGGTGCACAGAACCTGCTTCAGATGTTAATGGGAGAGCAGTTTTGTGATAATTATCACAGTACAGTTAGGTCAGTGTTGGAATGGGAGAGAACACCACAAGTATATTCAGTGCATGGATATTCAGTTTCAAGAGAGGTATATCAAAATAAGATATTAAAAAAAAAGAAAAAGAAAAAAAGAAAGAAAGAAACCTTAAAAAGAGCAGTCCAAAAAGCAAAAAGGGAGTAGGCAGCCTAGATGCTGTTAAAAATACTATATTAAAATCCCAGGTAAAAGTTGTGCCACAATTTGAAAAGAAAACAATGTGGTCCAAAAAGGCCATTTCACAGCTCAGTAGGAACATTAAGGATGCTATCACAGGCAAGAAGTTAATGTTTAAAAAATGGGAAGCTTACCCAAATTAGGACAACAGGAAAGCCCATAAATTATGGCAAGTCAACCATACACTAGAAATTAAACGGGCTAAAAAAGAATGTGAGGTTACCCTTGCAAACACTGATAGTAAATAGTTCTTTATATAGCAAAGGCAAGAAGCCAACTAGTTTAATGACAAATATGTAAAAGGGCACTCAGGGAAGACAAGGAAACAGCAGAAATGCTCAGTGAGTTTTATTCACCAGTCTTTCCTGCTGAAGACATAAGGGAGAACCCCAAACCCAACATATTCTTGATAGCAATTCATCAGAAGACCTAGACCAATCCTAACTGAATTCACAGGACATATCAGACCAAACAGATTAGGTGGAGGTCAGTAAACCAGTAGGACCATTTACATGGTAGTTCACATGTGAAGCTGCAGAACTGCTGGCCAAGTTGTGTAAACTGCCATTACAAATGGCCTCTGTGCTGGAGGAGGGCAGAGTCGCCAGTGTAGCGCCCAGTTAGAGGAGTCTTGGGGAACAACAGACCAGTGAGTCTGACTTCCATCCCTCTTTATGACAGCAGAACCATAAGACCACCATACACAGGGGAAACCTGAAGTCAAAAGAAGCAGTCAACATGATTGTCCCTGTAAGGGACAATCCTACCTCACCACAGCCTGCTGGAAGTCCATGATGGTGATAACAAGTATGTAGATAAATTGGACATAATGTATTTGGATTTTCAGAAAGCTTTTGACAGTTTCTCAACAAAGGCTATGACTGGAGAAAGTCACCATGGACTGGAGAAAAGGTACTTTTGTGATTTGAAAGTGGAAAGGAAAGGTTAGGTCTCAACAGCGACTTTCCAGGATGGAGAAAAAGCATAAACAGAACCCCTAGGAAGCACTTCTGGCTCTGGTATTCTTCAAAATCTTTACCAGCGGCCTGGAGAAGGGTGTGTGTCATGGTATGCCCAGGTTTGCAGTCAATAGCAAACTCATTTGTCTGGTGAAATGCTAGGCTGTTGGTGAAGAACTCCAGGAGGCCTTAACAAAACCAAGGAAGGGGGCAGAAAGGTGGCACTTGAGCTTCAGTGTACACAAAGGTAAGATGATGCCTTGGGTAGAATCATCTAAACCATGGTTACATGGTGCTGAACTCACAACTGGCAGCCACCGCTCAAGAAAAAACTCTTGGAGTCACCATTGACAGTTCTCTGAAAACCTCGGCTCAGTGTGCCGTGGCAGCCAGAAAGCCAGGAAGATGGTGACTATCCTCAGAGAGGCTACTGAGAAGGAGACAGAGGGCACCATTTTGCTGCTACATCTTGGTGCACCTACATCTGAGGTAGTGTGTGCAATTCTGCTCTCTGCATCTGAAGAAGGACACAGCAGGTTAGAGAAGGGCAACAGAACGGGCCAAGGGGTTTAGCTTCCTGAAGAGGAAGGACTGGATAGTCAGGATTGTTCAAAATGGACAGGAGATGGCTGGGGCATGATCAAGACTTTTTTGTGAACTTATCTTTCAAAGAATAGATGTGGGTGTGAAATCTGGTCACCTGACAGTGAAGGGGTAACTTGTTAAAAAGAAAACAAAATGTTTTCAGGGAGGCAACAGCTTTGTTGATGGTGTAGGTAGTCCCCCAGAGGAACTTGTTGTCACAGGGATCAGGATTGTTCCTGTGTTCTCATCACACCCTGTGCCCAGCAGGCTCTGCAGACAGCTAAGCAATTATGTCCTCTGTTCTGCAGGAAGTTTTTGCTCTGTCACTCTTGAGCCAAGACCTGATCCAGTCCGTGGGTGTGCAGTAGTACTGGAGCTTTTACTTGAGAAGAAGCAGAGGTCCTGTGATCAGCAACAGGGCTGAGGCATTTCCATTAGAGCCAGGCATTTGCTCCAGTCTTCTGGCCAACTTGTTTTGAGTGTCTTTTGCCATTATGTGGTTTGCAGTTGTATCCCAAAGGAAAAGAAATTATATGCATGCCCTTTGTGCTCTTTATAGTATATTAAAAAAACGAGGGCAAAAACCAAACCCTTTGTTTTGGGTTTCCTTCCCAACAGGATTTTTTTGGTTGCCTTTGGATTTTTTTGCCTTGTTTTGTTTTACTGGTTAATGTCATCATTCATCTTTCCTGTTTTTGCTGTAGGACTTCTTAGATGGTTCACAGATGTGCACTGGAAATTCTCTCACTGGAAATTAAAAGGTAGCATGTTGAATCTTGAACACAAATAATCTTCGTTTGTAACTTGAGTTGTTATTGCTCAGAGAAGCAGACAGAAAAGAGATTTCACTAGGTTTTGCTGCTTTGGTTTCCCTTTTCCCTGGAATTTTTAAAAACTGCCTCCCAATACTTGTGCAAGCCCCAGAATAGGTTTTTTACAATAACATCACAGCTCAGTTGGCAATCTTCCCCAAAACAAGTCTTTCCTCATCCCATACTTTCTTCAGACCTTTGCTAAATGCATTGGAATTTTCTAATCAACAAAACCTGTTTTTTCTTTTCCTTCACCTCTTCTCATTTCAAACAGCTTGTTGCCCTGTTCGAGTACCTATTTATGCTGTTTACTGCAAAAAGCTAGGCTGATTTGTAGATGCATTTCCCTGGTTCTCCCTGTAAGCTGTTCTTCTCAGGATCCCATTCATATCTATTTCTCCACTCAGGCTTGTACTTGTGCTCCTAGACATGACCGTCTTACAACTCTCTAGGTCTAAGCAGAGTAGTTTCTGCCACATCTGCTCCACATACTGAGCATCTTTGGAGATGCTGAACCTTTTACCTTTCCTCATTTTGCATCTTCCTGTTTCAGACAGGACATCCTCTTTTTAGTGGAAAACCATAACTCTCAGGGCCAAGAGTGACAGCTCTATACCATCTGGCCCAGTAAAATAATATTCCCAATAGTTTCTATGTGTGTGTAGCATGTCATATTTTCTTCATAACACATGGTAAAAAACACTTGGTTGGAATGTGAACTATTCACTGGAGATGGTGGCAAACATCCCCATGCCTGCTGTCCCACCGAGTGTTAGAGTTAATCATGAACCTGCAGAAAAGCTACATGATGATTCCGCAGAGAAAGGTGGCCAAGCATCAAGCATATCAAGCATCTCTGGAAATTGTAGCATGTTATTTTCATTAGTTTCTGACCTTGGTAAGCTGGGATTGACTGAATGCTCTGAGGGAGTTCAAAATGAGAACGGCTGAATCACAGCAGACTCACTGGAGTGATCGAAGGCAACTGCAAGCAGAAATCTGCATTAGTCATCCTTAAAGAAAGAGGCCAGAGAAAAGGGTGGGTGTGCTTTGTACTAAAGTACATAGCTCTTCTGGGAACATGAACTTCTCAGGAGCTTCTGCTTTCCCATAATGGTGTAAATCCAAAGGGAATCTGCTGTTTTCTGTTAATTGCTCTAGATATGGATGGGCTCTGCTGCAAACATGAGGTACAGCCCAACCTCTTACACCTATTCTGTCCTTAGACCTACCTGGTTTTCTCCTGCTGCATATCCATATACGTGGGAAGGCATCACCCCAGAACAAAGGCCTAGGGCTGAGCAGGGACAGATCTGTACCCAGAGACATTATGGGACCATGGTCTCAGCTTTTTCCACTGCAATATCCCAAATATGTAGAGAAAAGGAGCTACTCTTCTTGGACAGAGGCTGGAGCACAGTGCCTTTGGCAGTAGGGTCATGCCTTGCCCTCATGTTGCCACTTTGCACAGCCTTCCTATCACACCCCCCTTGATCAGTTGTGCTGTTCACCCTTCTACACCTCCCACGCTGGCAAGCACAGGCAGAAATGAAAACTATCAAGAGCCAGTTGACTTGACAGGGGGATGCATGGATTTTTTGGCATTTTTAGTGCAGATTGTGGGACTGGCAATGCCATGAAGAGTGTTGGCCTGAATGCCACACACCAGAGTGTCCCAGCACCCTCACACTTTGACAGTAGCTGTATGGTCTTGGCAAAACTAGTGTCATCTAGTTCATAGTAAACAGCTGCCTGATAAATACAGCTCCCAGTGAAATCCCAGAAGGGAACTAGCTGCCCCATCCTCTACATACCCCATGGTTGTTTCTAGAAGAGCATGTGGTACCCTGCCATCCTCAAACCAATTAATAGTTTCTGCTGCTCATCTCTGGTGGAGAATGCTGTCCCTCCAATGTGCTGAGCTGCTGGTGAGAATGCTCCCAAATGTCCTTCTGTCAGAATGAGCTGGGTGGGACCAGGCAGTTCAAATCACCTGTCAGCTTGATAATTTGGCTCCTTTTGACCCAAGAAGGTGAGGGATAGCTCAAATGAATACCTGCCCTAGCAGTCTGACAGTGCATGGGGGGTGAGCAGCCAAGTGTTCGCTCACATGCTGCCTGCTGCTGAGCACCGGGCAGCATGTTTGAGGGATGCCTCCACTGTGACTCCAAAAGCTTCCTCTGGACAGGCTCCTGCTGAATTTTCTGTTCAGGGCACTGTTAGCTACAAGGTGTCATGCTTCCACAGCATGATCCAAGCAAGGATCTCAAAGCTCTTTATAGATGGAAATGAGCACCATCTCAGCAGTGACCTTCCAAAACAGGAAGCATCCAAAGCCTCAGCTTGGAGACATAGTAACAGAGCTGTTTATCTTGGGGGTCCAAGGATGCACCACACTGTACCTCCCATAAATGACAGGACACCCCCGGCTACAGCCAGTGGCAGGAAGAGCTGAGGACACTCAGCACACTGGCAGAGAGGGCTCCCGGCCTAGCAGGGAGAAAACAAAGGGCAAAAACCAGCCAACTTGTCAAAGGCGTCCCACAGGTTATTGTCCCACAAAGGCGTCTGCAGGCAAACCTTGGCGCCTGCAGATACCCGTCACTCCTCTGAAGGAGCAGCCAGCAGGGTCTCAAGTGACAGAAGCAGAGTCCTCTGTCCCACTCCCTCGGCTGCTACCATAGCTCACCTCCTCTCTGCCTGGCTTTATTTTTTCGAGTTTGTTGCTTTTGCTGCTCTTTCTGTCTGCCACAGGAAGAGTGCCAGAGCAACCATAAACCCCATGAGCCCCTGTGGCGAGGCTCCTCCACATTCAAAAGAACAAAGTTAGTCTAATGTTTACAAGAAATATTCTAATTCCAGCATGCGAAACCATCATCTTGACAGCTTCTTTCTGTGGCTGAGCTTTAAAACGTTTATTCAGACTGGACCAAGCTCCATTTCAAGTCAAAACCCCACAGTCAGACATTCCTGCATCCTACAACAGCGTTCCCTCAAGTCGACTGTGGAGGGCAAAGCTGGCTGTAGCTATGTGGGGGATGGAAAGGTCTGCTCCTGATCATGCATCGTTCCCTTGTTTCTGAAAAGTGATGCACAGTGATGGTCAGGGCTTTGGAGGCTCAGCACCTAAGAAGTTTGCTGCTCTGCACACGAGTACCCAGCACTTCCAGGAAAACAGGGAGATGGGCTGTTCCCCTTTTTAATGCTCTCTGATGTCCAATGAAAAGATATATGGTAAAATATGTGCACCAGCTGCCTCCATCTAAGCGTTGGATTTACCTGCATGCTCCCAACAACCTTCAAAAGCAGAAAAATATGTCTTGGAAGCTTTCTTAATTTCTAGTTTTTCTGTATCTTGATGTGAAAATCTAGTGTCTGATGAGATATGAGAACTGTATTTCTCAGGTTCCCTTTGGCTTTTTTAACCACATTATCAGATGTCTCTCAGAAAGTTTCTCCTTGTGATCTGATGGTATGAATACTCTTTAGGGTATTATGGCATGTATCTTCCCAGACTAGTCCAGGAAACAGAACCAGGTGAACAAACAGAAGTATAATTACATATTCCTGCACCTTCTATACATGTAAGGGTCCAATAGGTATGTAAAAATATAAGGCTTGCATGTATAAATATGATAAACACAAAACCAAAGGGTATTCTCTGCAGAGAGACACTGCAGTGACAAATGAAGTGACATGTATGTATACGTGTATATATTGTGCCTTTCTGTTCCAGACTGCAGTATTACTAACTCGTAAAACTAAAAAGTAACAAGAAATTATTACAATTCCTTAAAAATGATAAGTTTTTTAAAACCAATATACAGTGAATTCTCTGTCTTCCACTTTTTCAGCCTTCAGGTTTTGCTCTGGGATATACTTTCAAGCTTAAAAAAAGCATTGCTGAGATTCCTATATAATCAAAACAAGGCTTGAAAAGACACTATTTGTCGTGAGCGATGCACTGAAGCTGTGAGAGCTGGCAGCAGTGACAGTATTACAATTAAGAATAACATTTTTTCCAGATAGGATAAACACCATTTGTCACTTCATAAGCTTTAGGATTTGAAAATGGAACTACAACTATTTCCTTTTCTCCTCCAGATGTAGATGATGTTGCTTCATCTTCTGACATCGCAAGTATTAGTAGACATCATTAATTGGAATTAAAAGCCTCCTTTCTTTCTGCTCCCTCCCTTATTCCCGAATTTTGACACTTTTTCTCTTGAGCATTGATGTAGAAGCCATCCGAGTGCTTTACTACTGATCGGCTGCATCACTTTAGACTCAAAATGCGCTATAATAGAAAAGAAAGATCTGAAAAGGATGACAGAGAAGTGTGTGTGAATACTTCAAGTGCTTAGTACCCATACTGGAAAAATCTGGTATTTGTTATGGCAGTACATTTCATAATTGCAGGTCTAAGGCCTGTATGACAGAGGTAAATTTGCAGCTAAACTGGATGCCTGGGTATCTTTTTGTTATGACAGTTGCAGCCTGTATAGAAATGTCAATAAAGCTGTTGGCTATTCATTCCATATGTCAGCGAACGGGATTGGGATGTGGCTGTGTCCACGGGTGAAGCTGGGAATGCTTACTGCAGCACCACAGAGCAGAGGAAACCTAGAAAGGATTCCAGCTGGGCTTTCCAAATACTCACAATGAAATAATGTGGTGTGCATCACCCAGGAAAGCTGTGGGAGTACTGGATGGATAATGATTTTAAGCACCTTTGAAAACCCTTTGGCCAAAAGAAGTATGCCACTAAACGAAGCATAACTGCAGGGCACTGGATAGGCCATTGTTCTTTCAGCAAAGTTAAAAAGGGATTTTTAATGACCACAGATAAACACGATCCAGGTAGTGCCTCTTGCTGCTGAGATGGCATAACAGGGTGTCCCCTAAGGGACACAGAGGAAAACCAGCCAAATGAACAGCCATCAGTTCTCATGTATTTCTGAAATCTCTCTCCTGCTCTCGTGTACCCAGCTGCGAGCCACCGGGGCATTTCCAGGCTCCCCAAACTGCGGGGCTTCTCATTTTACCTCCCTGAGTGACTGTCAGAGCTCTGCTTGCTGGTATGCTCTGCTTCTGCCTGGGCTTTGGGCACCAACAAGTCAATCTTTCCAACTGTTTTTCTTTTGTTAGTCTTGATTTCGATCTTTTTTTCCCCAGGCAGTGCCCTCCAAAGTGATGAGACACAGCCTGGGGGCAGATGGTCAGGCAAGAAGCCTCTCCCCCTGGCAAACCTAAACAAAAAACACATTCCTTTGCAGAGTCATGAGAGACACACGGGTCCCTTCTGCCCACCCCTGTCCTCACACTGGCAAAAGACAGTGTCCGTATTTCGTGAGAGAAGCACTGCAGGGCTACTTCCTCTCTGCCCTCCATCAGGGACAGTGTCCTTTCTGGGCCCCAAGGTGGTCCCTGTGTTAACCTGCGATACTGCAGTGAAGAACAGCATGAGTACCAACAACTCGGTCCACCTAAAGGAAGGTTAACTTAAAAGAAAAAGCTGCATTTAGTTACGCTCCTGAGAGAACATCCTGGAGCTACCACTAGGAACAAAGCAATGACTTAGTTGGGGACAGAAATCATATTCCATGTACGAGAAGATGAGATGAAAATTGTTAGATGCTTGTTGTGGTTTAGCCCCAGCTGGCAACTAAGCCCCACACAGCCGCTCATTCATTCCCCCACGGTGGGACAGGGGAGAGAATCAGAAGAGTAAAAGTGAGGAAATTCATGGTTTGAGATAAAGACAGTTTAATAGGAAAAGCAAGTGCCATGCACGCAAGCAAAGCAAACAAGGAATCCATTCACCACTCTCCATGGGCAGGCACGTGTTCAGCCATCTCCAGGGAAGCAGGGCTGCATCACGCGTAATGGTTTCTTGGGAAGACAAATGCCATAACTCCGAATGTCCCTCCACCCCTTCCTTTTTCTTCGTCCCAGCTTTATGTACTGGCCATGATGTCATATGGTATGGAATATCCCTTTGGCCAGCCTGGGTCAGCTGTCCTGGCTGTGTCCCCTCACAGCTCCCCATGCACCGCCAGCCTTCTCGCTGGCAGGCCAGCACGAGAAGCTGGACTGTCCTTGACTACTTAGCAACAGCTCAAAACATCAGCATGTTACCAACATTTTCTCATCCCAAATCCAAAACATAGCCCCACACTAGCTTCTATGAAAAAAATTAACTCTATCCTGGCTGAAACCAGGACAATGCTGCAAATTAACATACACCAAAAAGCTAAAGTAAATGCTGAACCACCTCAGCTTAATTTTGTGCATGACAATAGTCTTTCCCCACATCATTGCGCACAATGCCTTCACCAAGGCACCAGCACACTGTGATGAGCCGCAAGACAAGCGCTGAGCCCAGGCTTCTCCCACACTTCAAGGCCTGGGTCTCTGCCCCACGAGCAGCCCCAGCCTTGCCCTCTGCTCCCATATGAGAAGCAGTGTCCCAAAGCAAGGACCTCTGCTTTGCCCCTCATATGCTATCCCAATTCTGGTGAGAATGGGAACCAGACAGAAGGATGGGCCTTTCAGCCTCCTCTGTTCCCAAAATACCTTATTTATAACCTTAAAACGTTCTTTATAATGTTAAAACAGCCTGAGAACATCTCCACTGTCTTTCATCCTCTGACATTCTCTCTGGCTGCCTGCAGTTTCCAACCTGGGGAGGACAGAAATTACATGGCAGTGCCCCTCCATTTAAGCACATGCCTGCCTTGGGATTGAGTCATCCCTGGTGAGATGATTTGCAAAGCAAAGCCTTCCTGCCCTGAGTTCATTGGTTTTTTTGGCCATGCTGCCTGGCCCCCCTGGGCTGTGAAAAGAGCACTCACAGGCATGATTTTGTTTGCAATGCACAAGATCAGAAGCAGCAGAAAAAGCATTTGACCCATGTCTGTCAAGTGTGCTAGAAACAGATCAGCAGGCAGCAGCAAGAGGCACAGGTGCCTTTTGCGCAGGAGAGAAGAGGAGCATCACAAGCTTTTTGATGTGTCTCGCAAGCAAGCAGAGACGTCAATAAAGAGAGGAAAAGATTTAGAAAAGCGCACCTGTAATAGCTGAACACAAAAGTGTCCCAAAATGACAATTTTGGTAGCTTCGGAGACAATTTGCTTTGTGTTGTGCCTGATTTGCTCGTCATTTCACATAACATGAAAACATGAAAATAAGGCACAGTCAAAATGTTCTGGAGACGTAACCAGCTGCTTTGTGTCCCCAGTGCTAGCATCCTACTTCGGGTGAACTTTCTCTATTCTGCAGTCAGAGGGAGGTATCCATAGGCCTCAAGATGGAGGTAGCTCAGGCTGTATTATTCAGGGTATTTCTGAGCCAGAGGAGAGACAAAGAGATGTGACCAAACCTTCCCTTTTACCTGAAATCTTCTTGCTTGCCCTCCTGCAGTGGAAAATCTCCACAGCCATTATCACCCACCTCCCACTGGCTTTGCTATGACCCTAGTCCAGGGAGTCCTCAGCTGTTTAACCAACAAAGTCGAGAAAAGCAAAAACTGAAATGAAGGACTGTAACTAATTAAGATGTTATCTTGTGAGCACATTCAGATGAAAGTTCCTGGGAAGAGAATACAAAAATCCTAAGTAGCTGTAAAGTGGGTCTTCTCACCAACCTTAACGCACAGCACCACATAATAACTCACA
The DNA here is from genome assembly GCF_964289735.1 of Phaethon aethereus. Taxonomy (NCBI): domain Eukaryota; kingdom Metazoa; phylum Chordata; class Aves; order Phaethontiformes; family Phaethontidae; genus Phaethon; species Phaethon aethereus. Next base: position 24,448,002 of record NC_138582.1, read on the forward strand.
GCTGCACATATTTGATCCTCAGCTAGCATCAGCTCATGCATTATTTACATCCTTATTACTGGCAGTGGAGTCGGGCAGCGACGACGGTGATATCTGTTACACCTGATGGGAGACAAGCATTTGGCACAGCTCACACTTGTTGCTGAACAAAGCCCCTTTGCTGGGAGAGAAAGGCAGGGGTGGAGGAGGTGGGAAAGCAACTGATCTGTGAGAAACTGGAGCCCTTTAGAAATGAGAAGAAAAGGGAAGAGGAGGCATGTTTTGGAGTGTGAGCAGGCACTCAATGAATGGGAGAAAGAAAACTTGCTCGCTTTGTCTCCACACAGCGATGCAGCAAAGAGCAGATGAAGAGTGGAGAGGCACAGGCGGAAAGTCCTGCAGGATCAGCAACACATGAAGCAACTGTGTGGTCTCAGAGAGTGAGCTGAAGTTAGTAGTGTCCTTTGATTGACACTTGATGGCCTATGATAAAGGAAAGGGGTCAGGCAGGTTTCTTAACTACCAGCCAAGGCAGGGAGCTGCTCCCTGGCACGGAGACCTCTAATAGGCACAGAGGGCTCTGGCATGCCCCTAAAAGAGGTGGTGAGGCACACCACACCCTGTGGTGCTCAGGCAGCCTCCTGCCATCAGGACTCCTAGGACAGCTGTCATGTAGTCTGGTTGCAGAGGCGGGTAGTGGTAGCTTTTGCATGGGTGACTGCCCATAGAGAAATAGATGGACACCACCAATTGCACTCCTGCAGAACACTCATCAGCTGGAGGCAGCTGAAAACCATCCCTCCTTTCCAGTGAGGTCAACAACAAAACCACGAAAAGCTGCGTTTTCTGCGCCTGAAACCCATTTTGGCTCCTGCAATGTTGTCCCGCAGGCAGCCTGGAACAGATTACTTCTGCTGTCTTTAAACAGCCACTCCAAAGTCCTTGTTGGACAGCAGGGACAATCTTCCCAGACAGGCTGCCAGGCAGAATGGTTTGGCTCTGCTGGTGCCTCATGGTTATCACCAAAAGGATATTCCAGGACCACATCCAGCTGCAGGCAGAAACAGGCAGGAAGCTAACACACAGCCTCCCATACACCATCTGCTCCAAAAACGGGAATCAAAACAGAAAGCAGCAGCCCTTCAGTCAGCAACGTGACTAAGCCCAGGTTGGCTGAAGCCAAATTCTCCCTTTAAATAAGCAGACCTCCAAGTATTGCTTCTCTGACACATGCGATAGCACCACACTGGATCATCGCACGCAAGATGAAACTAGCCTTTCTCCTGCCCTGAATGCTACATCAGTGGCAATTTTTCAATGAATCATGGATCATTCTGTCCAGTTGTGTCTGATCCATGTGGGTCATGAAACAGAAGCGCCACGTTGCAAAAGCTCTGTGTGCCGGGCCTGGCTGCAGAGGATGAACGTGAGGAAGGAGTCAGCAGTGTGAGGCTCACATCAGGTCAAGTTCCTGTATACATGGAAGCTTTAGACTGAAGTATGCTACCAGCTGCAGCCACCCAAGGCAGCCAAGACTCAAGGACAAGCAAAACCTCTGTGGATGAAGGTCACAGGAAGAAAAAAAGGTCCAGAGCTGTATGAAAGCACCCGGCCCATTTGGAGGACCTCTGAGCAGTGGCCCCCAGGGGAGGCATAGCTACCAGTGTGCATAATTGCCAAGAGTTTTAAAGGGAAAACCCACAGCACAGCATGGCTCTTGTTGTCCAGATCAAAGCAGCTTTGTGGTTTAGAAAATGTGTCATCAGAGGGAGGGAAAAAAAAGAAATTAATGGGAACCTCTTCCAGGACAGCCTAGCAGAAGGTAAGGGATAACCTTCCTGGTACAGACACCCCGTGTGAGATTTGTATAACCCTCACTGACAGTCTGGCAAATTGCCAGTGGGCCTGAGAAAAGGGAGTATGGTATGCCCCATACCAAGAACAAGCTCGTGTGCCTGGGCTAGGTTTGTAGGCTACAGCCACATCACAGCTAGTTCAGCTGGCTTCCCCCTTCCAAGGCACCTGGACGACTTCGCCTGGTCTTGCATCTTCTCTAGTGTCTTATGGTGATTTAACAAAATGTAAGGAAACACAGCCTCAGCTTTCTGGGAGCTTCCCTTGCAAGGTAGCCTTGCCCGGGATGGCAACAGCAGAACTGGAATCAGCCCTCCCTCCCCAAGTTGTTCTGAGCTGGGGCGAGGTACAGATGCACCTCAGTGTCTGCTGCTTGGGGACAATCCCACACTTGAGACCTTTATCTGACTCACCCGATTTGCCCTGGCTCCAGCATGTGACTGATGTAAGTGGCAGGACAAGTCTGGTGCAGGGGAATACGTTCGTTAGCACATTCCATCCATCCAATTGTTCACAGATGCTTAACGAGACCCAGGAAGGCCGCCACGAGGCCGGGCAGCTCAGGCCTCATCTGTAATTGCTTCCTGTGCAGCAAGTTACAATCATACAAGAACTACAGATGTTGAGACTATTGCTCCACCAGGAACACAAGCAGGAGGAGAGACTCCCTGACACGATTTGAGTTCAAATCATCTCAGGATCCATGTGTGCTATGAGAATCACAATTCATGGGCTAAATCCTGAAGGCCTTGCTCAGTAATTTTTCTGGAATTGAAAAGCGTTTGTGGAAGCCATGCAGAAGCCTTACCTGGCTAAATGCTTGGAGACCAGGTGTCCTGCTTTCCCTCAGCAGGTATCTAGCACCACGAAAGCCTGCCTTGCTTTACAAAGCACAAAAGAGGGATTCTCTGCCCTGAGGAATTCATGGTCTAGGAGGTGTCAGTACGAGGATGGGCAGTCTCTTAGTCTCGTAGTGGATTAGTCTCCATTAATCTTTGTATTTTTCATGTTTTGCCATTTTTTGAAACAAAAAAGAATTTCCCGTGTTGTTGTGAATCCCACTGGAAACCTAAGGTAGCAGACCACTCTTGCACGTTTGCTGGAGAGACTGGACTGGAACGATGGCAGAGGAGTTCAGGGGAGTTCGTGCTCTGCAGTTTGCAAAGCGATGGCAGGCTCTGGCTGGGGGTACATTTCTCGACCCTACCAGCAGGGTGGAGAGAGAGCTGGGAAAGAACAGGAATGTGATTCCTTGCATTAAAACAGACAAGTAAGTACTATGCGGTGCAGTACCGTGTGTCTTCTGGCAGTGCCCGCTGAACCCAGTGAAGGCAGGAGGTCCTGTGGCACTCGGCACAGGCGCTCAGCCTATTAACAGGCTGCCCCACCATTTCTTACAGAACATGGCAAGAGGTCACACAGAAAGATGTCTCTTCTGTTCAGCATTTATCATTAGGGCTGAGGCTTGTTCAAGGACTCCACTGCCTTCCCCTCCCCGACAGGCTGAGGTCAAATGAGAACACATATCTCACCGATAAGGTTGTCAAAACATGCCAATTGAATGTCAGATATGATTAATAAAGAAGATAATGGTGATGTGATAAGTCATGGGAAGGAGACTGCTAAACCAGTTGTAAAAATGGAGTGTACATTAAAGGAGGCAGCAGAGCCAAGCCAGAGTGAAGAGGTTTACACTGCAGAGCAAAAGTCAAATCTGGGTGCTGGTGCAGGAAACTTTACTATGAGCACACCGATCACTACAGGAGGGCTTGGGACATCTGCAGGAACATCACCTTCTTATGACATCCAGATGGTTTTGGGATAACTTCCAGAGACACCTGTGATTTCATTGCATTAACGGGCTGCATTGCATTCCTCTGTATACTGATTTTCAGCCTGGACTTCTCTCTAGCTGAACTATCTCTGAGTGGTCCTGGGATGTGTTCTTAAAAAGTTTAGTTCTTTAACACTGTGCAGCAGACCGGGGACATATCAGGGAGAGGAAATCCCCACGCATACACCATTTGCAGGATTACAAGGACACCTACAAGGGCCACAGCTTCCCCATTCCTTATTAGCATCAGCTGCTGCAGCATACGTGCTCCAGGTCATCCAGGAAAGGCCGTACGGCTCCTGTCACTCAGATTATGGTTGTTTTCAACTCTACACATGTCTGCACAAGAAAAGGCTGAAGGCTGAGGTGGAGGAGGAAGGGAAAAGCTGGGCACAGAGTACTGCACTGCTCTATCAAAGAGAGTAGGTGAAGGTTTTTACAGTGTCCCTTCAGCCGTCCCAAAGCACCTCTCAGCAGAACCGAGAGGTGATGTAGTAGGCTTGAAGAGCACATCGCCTGTACCTCAGAAGAAAGCAAGGCACAGGGAAGAGCTCTTGCTTTCCCAGCTCATGATTAGCTTATGCTGCTTCTGAGACAGTGGCCTTACACGGTGCTTCAGGCACAGAACAGGCCACTTCACGCCAGTCTCAGCCTCATTTATCGCCTTGGGTTCCAGTTCGTTATTGTGAAAGAGACCCTGGCAGCTCAGCCTGGCACACCCTTGGGCCCTTTGGGTACTGCGGCCATCCACAGGTACGCCCTGCCCTGGGCACTCCTCAGCATGCTCTGCCTTTCCCTTCCCAGCCCCACCAGTGCCCTACTCTTCCCCAGCACACCTGCGTCCCGAGACCTGTGGGTCTCCACTGAGCCAGTGCCACCACCTTGGCTGAGCTGGGGAATAAGCAGCAGAGAAAGCAAGTGCTTTGCACCCGTGAGAGGTGTTTCTATGTAAACAGTCAGTATACCGAGTTGTACAGACGCACGCCGCTGTAACCTACACACAACGAAACTCCAAACACATATAAGTTGATTCTGGGAGCTGGGGTCACGGCAAGGGAGCAGGCTTCTGGCCACCAACAGCAGAAATTTGGGTTAATTTTTATGCCAACAAAGCTTCCATTTTAATTTAAAGTGCGCTCTCATCTTTCTGCCTTTCTACTCTAAACCAAACATGCTTTTACCTACCGGAGAGTTACTGCCAGTGAATCAGATGAAAAAAACCCCATTTTTCTTGCACTGTCACAAAGCCTCGTTCTGGGGCAACTACATCTGTGGAACTTTCCAGGTGGTTGTGATAAGCAGCCTGTGCGTACAGAAAGATAAACAGTACAGCTTTTAGATGGTACTAGAATTGCCCTAGATTATTTCCACAACACCTGTAACAGGCCCTTAACCAAAGTCTCTGGCTGCATCCAAGTGAAACAGGGCATTCGGTACTATCAAGACATCAAAATGCTAAGCAGAGCATTTAGAAAGTGTCAGCAAACAATACTGGAGTTGTTGGGATATTTAAAAGTGTCTCGAGCAGCTGTAGCCAGCTAAAGTACATAAAAGGCAATAGCAATTAATTCACAGTGGTCCACACCACTGACATAACACACACAAACTGGAGAAGCAGGAGCCGAAATGTTATGCTCCTGGCTTGTAACAGCCCAAGTAACAGATTTCCAATTCTTTACCAGACATAGTAAGAAAAAAATGTGCAATGATTTACTGCAGTGGCTGTGGAGTCAGATAACTCTAGTATGAGGGGTAATTTTCTCTGACCCATAGAAAAATGAAATAAAGTGCCTTGCCTCTATGCAAGTATAGAAAAAAGTCAGCTGCTTCCCTCCTGCTTTTTCCTGAATATATTTTATTTTTCAGGTTTAGCTGAATTATTTCTAATTGGTGGTAAATTACTTAAGTCCCTCTTACCCAAAATTAAAATTTCACAGATTCCTCGGTCCACTCCTGCTCTTCTTAAAACCAAAAGGAGTTTTGCTGATGGTTAGGAGGAGAATGAGCCCTAGTGCAGACCCTGATCATGAGTTCCAGAGTATAGGCATCAGAAAGGTGAAGACACACTATATTCAGTGTTGGTGCAGCCTTGAGCACTGTGTGCGGTTCTGGGCCCCACAATTTAAGAAGGATGTGAAAGTCCTTGAATGCATCCAGAGGAGGGCAACAAAGCTGGTGAAAGGGCTGGAAGGAATGTCCTATGAGGAGCAGCTAAGGACTTCGGGCTTGTCTAGTTTGGAGAAAAGGAGGCTGAGGGGAGACCTCATTGCTCTCCACGGCTTCCTGAGGAGGGGACGTGGAAGGGGAGGTGCTGAGCTCTTCTCCCTGGTATCCAGGGATAGGACACATGAGAATGGTTCAAAGCTGCACCAGGAGAGGTTTAGACTGGACATCAGGAAGCATCTCTTTACCAAGAGGGTGGTCAAACACCGGAACAGACTTCCTAGAGAGATGGTCAATGCCCTAAGCCTGTCAGTGTTTAAGAGGCATTTGGACAATGCCCTTAACAACACGCTTTAACTTTTGGTCAGTCCTGAATTAGTTGGGCAGTTGGACTAGATGATTGTTGTAGATCCCTTCCAACTGAATTATTCTATTCTATTCTATTCTATTCTATTCTATTCTATTCTATTCTATTCTATTCTATTCTATTCTATTCTATTCTATTCTATTCCAGAATCACAGAATCACTAGGTTGGAAAGGACCTTTAAGATCATCAAGTCCAACCATTAATCCAGCACCACCATGTCCCCTAAACCATGTCCTATTCTATTCTATTCTATTCTCTGTACCCAGGAAAACTGCATACCTCCCTCCAACACACCTCTGCTTTAGCAAAAGACACAGAAAGGGTATATGTAGAGGTCAGTCCTGCTTCTGGGCTCAGTGGGGCTGCTATGTTGGCTGCATGAACCTAATGCACCCAGATGAGGTGTCGGGCAGCAATACATATGCCCAAGCTAAAGAGAAAGGGCCTGAAGGTGCTCCTGGGATCATCAAGCTGATCCCCTGACTCCCACAAGCACTGCATCTTAATTTCCAGTATGAATTTTCAGACAGGACAAGAGGGGGTATCCTCACTTTCCCCTTGCACCCCAGCCCCGTGACACCGCAGATCACACGGTAGCCCAGCTGCTTAGCCCCTCCGTGTGCACGGGAGCTGGACACTTAGCTTGCATCCACTTGTCAGAGCCCCTCTGAAACCTGCCTGGGGTTTTCGTGTATCCCTGAAAAGCCTTTGAATGTCCTGGTAGTACTGATCCCCAGACTTAAGCATTAAGCTACGTAAGGGAAGAAAGCTGTATGCATTGTTGCTCCTGCAGCCAGGCCTGTCTTACTGGCTTCCCTTCTGACAACTCCTGAAATCCTCAATTGCCACTTTCATACAGTAGAACCCCCCTTCAGGTCCTTCACAGCCTGACCCACACCAAGGACTCCTCATCTTCTCTCTGCCACACACCTGAGCCTCTCCATCCCTCACATCTCCTCACTCGCACTGTCACCCTACACGCTCCTTCCCCAGCAATCTTCTGTGCTTTCAGACTCCGGCCTTCCCCAACACCTGATGAGCATTTGGGTGCAGCACCAGCTCCACGGCCCACAGGTGATCCAAAAGAGGCAAGAAGAGGGCAAGCCCTGTGACACTGAAGCCTACTCCCTCTCTTTGCATGTACAGGCGTTTGCATGTGCAGGCGTGGGGCACCATCCAGACAGCTCACATCTCTTCTATGAATCACAAGGAGGAAAAAACCTATGGGGTAGCTGTGGGTAGTTTCCAAAAACAGCCTGAGTGATCTTCAGCTGGCGCTGCTCCTCAGGTAGTCCTTAAAGGCTGGAGCTGAGGCAGCACACAGCAGCTTGGGGATTGCTCTGTGTGTGGGCATGAATTCAAAGGTCACAAGAAATGCAGAGGCTCTCGCAGTCATGCACAAAGGCTGGCTGTGCCAGCTAAGCCGGGAACGGCTCACAGAGAGCGGACAGCAGAGCCAAAGAGCCTGTGAAAAAAAAAAATCAGCCCAAAGGCTTGAAAGGAGACAAATTTCTTACAAACCATGCTTTTTTCTGCAATGCTAACAAATTGTGCTCAAGAAATCTACCTCTTCTTTTAGAAAAAAATCACCCTACTTGCTACTCCTTCTGAGAAATGTTTCCGAGCTCAAAGTGAGTGCAAACAGATGCGAGTATGTCAGAGGCTGTGAAAAGCTGGAGAATCGTTACAGGATATGGCAGCACCACAGAAATGCACCCAAGATTGATTTTGAAACTTAATGATGAGAAGTCTGGCCTGAACTCCAGGAATGGCGTCAAGGGGGATGACTTTCATGAAATATCCAGATAGCTCACCTGTCCCACAGCTCACAGTGCCCCTGCTACCTTCCTAAGGGCCAGCAGCTCTGATTCTCCCTGCCAGGCTGCCAAAGGCTCCACCGCCGCTCCTCGGATGTAGCCCAGCATTTTTGCTTTAGCATTCTATAGTGCAACGACAATGTAATATTTAAGAGGAGTATGAAATCAAACGTGGTTCAAACTAGGTCTCTTCAGGAGTGCTGCACAAGGTGCATTATTCATTTTCATATTTAATTCATTCCAAAACTCCATTTGTGGATCCCAAGATGTGGAGCAGCACAGAATCAAGGTTTCTCACCATGGGACGCATGGGGACACACACCACAGGATGGAGAGAGCTTGGAGAGCCCTCTTCTACTTCTTGGGTGGCTTGAACATAACTACAGAGGGACATGCTTGAGGAATGGGCCTGTGTGAACCTCATGAGGTTCAACAAGGCCAAGTGCAGGGTCCTGCACCTGGGTTGAGGCAACCCCAGTATCAATACAGGCTGGGAATGAAGGGATTGAGAGCAGCCCTGACAAGAAGGACTTGGGGGTACTGGTGGATGAAAAGCTGGACATGAGCCAGCAATGTGTGCTCACAGCCCTGAAGGCCAACCGTATCCTGGGCTGCATCCAAAGCAGCGTGGCCAGCAGGTCGAGGGAGATGATTCTGTCCCTCTACCCTGCTCTGGTGAGACCTCACCTGGAGTCCTGCGTCCAGCTCTGGAGCCCTCAGCACAGGAAAGACATGGACCTGTTGGAGACGGTCCAGAGGAGGGCCACAAAAATGATCAGAGGGATGGAACACCTCTCCCATCAGGACAGGCTGAGAGAGTTGGGGTTGTTCAGCCTGGAGAAGAGAAGGCTCCAGGGAGACCTTCTTGAAGCCTTTGAGTACTTAAAGGGGCCTATAAGAAAGATGGGGACAGACTTTTTAGTAGGGCCAGTTGCAATAGGACAAGGGGTAATGGTTTTAAGCTAAAAGAGGGTAGATTTAGACTAGATAGAAGGAAGAAATGTTTGACAATGAGGGTGGTGAAACCCTGGCATAGGTTGCCCAGAGAGGTGGTAGATGCCCCATCCCTGGAACCATTCCAGGTCAGGTTGGACAGGGCTCTAAGCAACCTGCTCTAGTTGAAGATGTCCCTGCTCATTGCAGGGGGGTTGGACAAGATGAGCTTTAAAGGTCCTTACAAACCAAATTATTCTGTGATTCTATGATTCTATGTTTCTATGATTCTGTGATTCTAAGCCTGGGTTCCCATGGCTCAGTGGCTTGAGCCTGTGATCTGGGGTTCAAGATCTGTCTTGGTGCTCTCTGGGCTCATTTTTCAGAAGGGCTGAGTGCCAAACTCAAGTCTGCAGGAGCTGAGCTTTGAAATTATAAGTATTTGTGATGGATACTGTGAAAAATTAGGTATATCTCATACTGTGTTCCCCAAGTTTTTTAATTTTTCACCTTAATCTATCTCAATTTTACCAAATAAAATTTCCCTTACTTTAATCTAGCTCAGTTTGCCATCAGCAATGGCCATTGCTCCCATCAAATAGAGGATGCTGTGAACAGAAACTAAATGAGGCACTCCAAGGCGATATACATGAGGACCAATGATAATAAAAAAATTAAGAAAAAACAATTTATTCTTGGTAGCAGGGTTTGAAAAGCATGCAGTAACTAGGATGTAAATTCACATGTGGAGCAGTCAGGAGGAAACCAATCTTGCCTCATTGCTCAGTAAGTTAGTACTCCACATTTCATACACTGAATGAGGCAATGAAAAAGGAAAAAGCAGAATATACGATCAGGTAATTAGCAGTATGCAAAGGAGACAGAATTAAAGTGGCAGAGGACTCCCTAATTCTGGTCTTTCCTATCTTTGGCTGCTTGACTTTGCAGCCTTAGTGTTCTTTGAACAGAGATTTTGGGTTATAAATTAGTATTTATATTACAGGAATACCCTAATTTCCCCCTTAAGACAAGATGCACTAGTACAGGCATAGCATCTGATACAGCAAGCATACAATCTAAGGAGACTAGTATAGAAGGAAGAGGATAAAGGAGAAATACAATAAACTTAAATGCATATGGTTGTGCTTGTGTATATATATACGCACACACATACACAAAAATGCATTTTTATATATATTACATATGTACATGTGCATATGATTTAAATACTCAGCATTTTAAATAAATATGTATATGCATAGAATATCTGCAGAATTATATATATATATATGTCTTGAGCATTTAATGAAGCACTGCCTTTTCCCAGCTGCCTCACAGCCTAACATAGAGTGGCTGGTTTTCCTGCTGGCATCGTAGCATCAGCAAGCTGTGAGAGGCATATCAAAGTCAAGGCCTTCCAGATTTCTTCAGGGAGATGCTCCATGCATAAGGTGAAGTACAGTGATATCGCAAAAATGTATGTGAAAGGAATGAACAAATACACTGAAAGCTTCTAGGAAATTACCTTTCTAATTAGGTTTGGATGAAAATGTTTTGAAGAAGCATTTCAATGTGAAATGGTTTTTAAAATTTCTTCTATTTACTTGTCTTTTATAGAAATTGGCCATTTTGCTTAATCAGTGTTGAAGGAGGGAGAGCAAAACCTGATTTTTTAGTTTCCAAAATTATTTGTGTGTATATCACATGAAAATTGAGACTTAATGTATGAGTTTTAACATAAGAAGGGTGACCAAGCACTGGCGCAGGTTGCCCAGGGAGGTTGTAGAGTCTCCATCCTTGGAGACATTCAAAAGCTGTCTGGACAACTGTCTTGGGCAACCTGCTCTGGGTGGCTCTGCTTGAACAGGGGGGTTGGACCAAATGACCTTCAGAGGTCCCTTCCCACCTCAACCACTCTGTGATTCTGTTCATTTGGGCTAAATATCTAACTCTGATGGTTTAGATTTCTCATTTTATAATGTAATTTACTCAGATCTGCAAATGGCAAAAGTGGTACTCACTAGTTTTCAGTTATTTTTTAAGTCATTAAACCCTAAACGTTTTCCAGTAGAAATACAGATACATCTACAGTGAAATGAAACCTAATAACAGGAAGTTTAATTTTCTTACTCATGGTTTACTGAATCTCCCGGCCCTTAGGTCAGAGGACCCCAGCATGGCTGCAAAGACCCCAGTAATGTAATTGTTATCATTAATAACTATTTATTTTCTTAGAAGGACTTTGAGCTCTATAAGGCATATTCAAATGGCTACCAGTGAGTAATATTTATCATACGTGTGTATTGAGCCACATGGCACTACTCCCATCCTTCAGGTCCAAAGAGAAATGCTCTGTAAACATCTGTGGGCTATTCTTGGGATACATGTATTTCCTTGTCAGTCCTACACACAGCAATCCTTGTTTCTAACTTCCAGTGTGGTTTGTTTCTAGAGTTTCATTGATTTCATTTTTGAAGCAGACAACTACCTATTTATTTCAACCAACCTTACCAAAACCAACGCAAGGGTTTACAAGAGCACTGAACGTCCCAGGAAACCCACAGAAACACTCCTTTGCTTTCTTGAAAGCCTGCTTGTGCTGTGTACAGACTAACTAATCAAAGTGCCTGCAGTGGTGACTAATGCCTCCCGTGAAGAAAAAGACTGGTTTCATGTGATCTGCCGTACACTCAGCAAACCTGCCTTTCTTCATACTCACCAGTGTAAATAAAGACTAATTTAACTGAAATCAGTAGTTATACCAGTAACAAGCTGGGGTGTAGTAGGAGCTGATTTAAGGCCACAGGGGTGAATATACAGTTGTTGACAAGTATGTATATCAGAGGCCAATGCCTCAGCTTTCAAAAAGACTGTCAAGCCTTGAAATTGTATATTGCACCTGTAGTGGCTTTGAAATACTCCTTCTAATCCTGACCCGAAAGGGCAAGGAAGAGGAAAATTCCCCTGTTCTCTTTATTCTGTTATTAGTTAGCATTTCTCTGGATATTAATAGCACTCAAAGTGCCCACCCTTCCTTCAGGGCCTGCTATGAAGGGGTGAGTGAGAGGAATGACTTTTCAGTAGAGGAAACTGACGGCCTGATGAATCAAGGAGACAACTGCTTCTAAAAGGTGGGGGAAAGACAAGGAGGGGATGGCTGAGGGGAGGCAATCACTGACATGCCATATGCTTCCGAGAGTCTTTGCGAGTCTGTTTTTTTCATTCAACCTTATTTCACAGCTGCATTCAGTTGCTCCAGCCTTCACACAGACTTACATGAGAACAACCGTCAATCAGTGTTACAAATGGTTTAGCCCTCAGTCTGCAGTTGTCTGCTGTCACACAGATTTGGTATTAATCCTAGCTGCCTGGAACATATGGCTCAGGGTCCCATCTTGAGCACCTTGCCGTAAGTTTGAAGTTAAACGTGGGGGTTTTTTTCTCATTTCTGATATAATCTGCTTGAAACACATGTGCTCAACTCAGGAAATGTCTACTACTTCATATTCCTTGATGAAGGCACTTCAAAAAAAAACCCACCTGTGTGTGTTGCAGTGTTTGCTAGAGGCACACTGGTAGATGGGTACTCTGTGTCCTTTTGGTTGGCATTAAGGTTGTAATGAATCATTGATAAAGCTAATAATGTACTCAGTTTAATCTAATATTACAGCACAGTATCTGCGCCCAGTGCTTACAGCACAGGAATATACAAAAGTAATTAACTTTATACTACTGAAGCTAACTGCAGTTGAACCTCTCCAGGTTATGAAAATTTACCAAAGCAAGTGATGAAAATTATCACTGTAGACTACGCAAGGGCTGAGTTTTAAACAGCTGGGCCAGACTCAGTGGCACTTTAACAAAAGAGGATATAATATATACCTGATGTATCCCAAGCAGCCCATAAAAGAGCTATCAGCACCTACATATGAAACTGAGCTACATGGGAGCACATTTCAGGCAGGCGTTGCTTCCCAAGCCTTTCATGGAACATGATGGATGTTTACTTTATGAGCAGACTCACTTCATTTGCAAAGTAAGAGTAGATAATATGGGCCAAAAGTAATCAGAGCCCTGAAGCCAGTCGCTTTGTTGGTATGTACCATAATAGCTCTTTGATGGAGTCACACAGTCATGGGCCAGATGAAGCTCTGATCCACTCACTCCCTGAAATGGCATACTAAGCATTGTCCTTTAAATTAACATTTTTTACTTAAATCAGAAAGTTATACTCCAGCTAACTACACATTTAAGTAGTATCCATGGACAGACAACTCTTATCAGGTTAGAAAATCAGGTATCCTGATGGTGGAAAAATTTAGTTGAACTCATTCCTCTGACAGCAGAAGCCAGAATCAAATTTAGCCCAAATTTATGCTGGTCTGTGGATCATCACAGCCCAAGACATTCACAAGGGAATTTACTGGTTCCTCACTAGCAACAATACTGCATTTTCTGCCTCTTCAGAAACTGTAGTGTTAGCTACAACGTAAGAAGCAAGATAGGATAGGAAAGGAGAGGACAGGGCAGGACCAGACAAGGATACATGACTGGCTTGATCTTGTGAGGCCATCAAGCCCAGTCTCTCACCACATATAATTCTTTTCAGGAGTGTTACCAGCTCAGAGACTAGCATCACGTTACCCATCTTCCAGGCTCCCTCTCAGGGGTGATCAAGGAAACATCAATTCAAGATCTCAGCCAGCCTCTGAGGGAAACCATCTTCTTCCTACCCAAATGCCCAGCATGTCACATCTCCAAAGGAAAATCAAACCCATGGACTTGACCAAACAGGAATTTATCGGGCAGGAGAGCTGAAGAGCAGAAAAAGCTCCCCAAAGACAATCAGTCATCCCACAGCCACAGATGAATAAGGGCTTGCCTGTTGGTGGAGGCCTGTTAGGCCAGATGGCCACTACCCTCCACTGCATAGGGTGGGCTAGGCAGAGATGTCCTTCTCCTCAGCGCCCTGCAAACTGCTCCACTTTGACTGCCACCATTCTGCAACAGTTTGGCTGTGTGCAGAGAGAGCAGCAAATCCCCTGCCTGGCAGGAAGGCTTGCTAAATAGTTTCTCACTTTCACTCCTTGTCTATAATGTCTTTACCTCAAGATGACAAAAGCAGGTAGTGTTACTACTCACCCTACTCATGCATGGTTGGTTTGCCCTCTGCTATGGTATGAAAAAGATGTATTTCACATTAGGTTATGACATGGCTACTTTTCTTCCTCAGGCTACCAGGGCTAGGTCAAGCCAGACATGGTGGGACAGAGCTGGGCATCCAGTCCTAGCAAGGACTACAGCCCTCAAAAACATCTACCAGGCTCCTGCGTCATGTTTAGTAGCAAGCAGGAGAGCTCAGTGGAAAAAATAGTCCAAAGACAGATATAAAATGTTAACAGAGATGGAACAACACCAGGAAACAAGAGTACTCTAGCCAACTGAAATAACACTGAGCATTGGAAAATTGCTATTAATCTAGGAGATAGTCTGTCAGACCTGAAAAACAGGGCTTCAGCACGGTCCTCCCTGGTTTTGCCACCTCTCAGTTTGAGCTTTAAAGCTAATCTACTTTGTTGAATTTACTTTACAAACTTTGTCCAAGTGAGCCATGGGTGAGTGTTACGGAGAAAGTTCACTGCATTGATCAACAACAGTGTGAGTTTTGCCAAAAACACAGCTCTGCTGGCAGTATGTTGAGTTTTATAGTGATAGTCATTTCGGACTGTTATTTTGAGCATTCTGCTGGGAAGCTTTTATCACCAGGACGACTTTTTTAAACAGAGAAGATTCTTACAACCACCCATTGTGGCTTTTTAACAGGTAAAGTTTCTACCGAGTCACCATTTTGTCTCTAAAGTTGCCATAAATTCCCATCAGCTACTTTCCTCTCTCTTTAGAGATCTCTAATGATAACAACAATAATAATAGATCATAAATTCTGAGAGGTCCTAGCCAGCTCATTTCTATCCAGAAAGACAGGCCCTGCTTTGACTGTTGTCCCTGCTGTCCACAATTCCCTTCATCAGTTGACTGCTCTTGAAATCTCTTCTGTTCCTGTGCTCATTTTCTTGTCATTTGGCCTGGCTTTCTTCAGCTTCTTTTTAGCTTCACACAGAGGAGATTAAAAGAGAAAAAAGAATAACGAAGTAAAAAGACCCAATTGCTTGAGATGTTTTTTCTTCTTGATGAGAACGTCTGTCTCTTCAGAGAGACCAATTAACATTCTCATCTTCTCTCTGGACCTAATCTAAATATGAATAAAATATCAAACCCTTCCTAAAATTGTTCTTTGTTCTTCTTACCGCACCGAAATTAACTTTTTGACATGACGCCAGGCAGAACTTCAATACAAAATGCATGATTCGTCCCTCTCCACATCTGCATACCAAAATGCCGCTCCATGTGTCACTGGACACTGCTACTGTAACAATGGACACCCAGTCTTCCCCAAAAAATCCTGACAGTCATATGTAACAATTCAGAACTGTCCTCAAAGTTTGGGGTTTTTTTAAGTATCTGGATTATGACACATCATTTATGAACATATGACAGACTCGTTCTTCAATCTAACCACACCTTTTTACTGGCTTAAAGAAAGGAGCTTGTAGTAAGCACCAAACATCTTGTAGAAAGATGAAGAAAATCTTGTATAAGGAAACATTTGCAAGGTTCTTGCTCATTTCTGGCTAATTATGGTCATTTCCATATGTAATTACCTAAATTGCTCTTGCAATCAATGTAATTGTGCTAAGTTGTTTAAAAATCAGCCTCGTTAGATTTTGCCTGGTAAAAACACACTGTTTTTCAAAAGCTAAATTTTTATCTTATGTTAGCTGCCAACAGGTCTTTAAAAGTAAATAGGTTTCCTTTTGTCTTCCTCCTCCCTTTTTTGTGTGCCGGTGTGTGTTCTTTTACATCCATTACAGCTTAACTGTAGTCAGAAAATTGTCTATAACCTCCTGTAAAAAGCTATTATGTGTGTTTGCATGTTATTGTACACTTCTCTCTCATTTTCGAAACTGTAGAATCTCCAGTCTTTATGGCTGTGGAATTAAAAGAATGTTTCAAAATGTGAATGTTGAGTGTTTAGGTAATTCTGCTCTGAGTCTGTGGTGGGCTGAAATAACGAACAGTCACACAATAAGCAGAGCTGTTCACTGACTCCTGCTACAACCACACAACCGCGTTTTGGAGGGAGAGAGCAATATGCCAGAAGCGAGCTCCCTCCCAGCAGTTTCGACTGCATTCTTCTAAGGGTATCATATGCCGCCTCTCCGTATCTGCAGCACCTCTGCCTTGCCATCCACCTTGTTGCTTTCATTTCCTTTCCAAAAAGTTCCCCCTTTCTACGCAGTCATTTACAAGGAGAAGCTATAACTGCAGCAGGGTGCCCTATGTGCTCTTGACTGCGGCTAGCACTGTTTCACAGGGCCTGCTCATGCTGTTAGCAAGCGTTTGGGCTGGCATCACAAGCACTTGCTGCTCAGAACTAGCGAGAAGCGGGGCTCCTGATCCGGGGAGAGAATGGCACCGGGGTGGGGGGGAAGAGCGGTGCTGTGGAGCTGCCCGAGCCGAGGCTGAGCCTGGCCACGGCTCTGCTCCTGCGGCGCATCAGAAAGACGTTGCCCCTTCAGTGATACCTCACGGGCACCCTCCGCCGTGGGGGAGCCAGCTCTGCGTCAGCTCAGCAGCCCCAGGTTGCGCCGGAGGTGATAATGGTTGAAAGAGTAGCAGTGAGTGCCACGCTGAGTGTGAACATCCGCTGATACGTCTCGGCAATGCTCTATCTGAAGGGTACTTTTTCACGTCATGTTTTCTTTTGGAATAAAAGCTATTTGCTCATCAGTAGTAGGTACTTGAATCTCTCTTCTCTGTTTTATTTTAGCTAAAATAAATCTCTTGGAGCCCTAAGGACATGCCACGGTCAGGATTTTTTCTAGCGAGGAAGGCACGAAACAGAAGAGTAAGAGAGATACAGAGAGAATTTCATTAAATAGGACCTTGAGTTTGGCATGGGGCACTGACTGGGTGTGAAAGGCCTGTAGCATGAAAGGGGCTCTCCCTGACTTTAGTGCTTAGAGGTGAGTGGGGTATCAGGAGGCTGAGCCCCAGGCAGCCCCTTGGTGAGCTGCGTGTGGAGCCAGGCTGAGCCCCCCGACTTTCCAGCCTGCAGTGTGATCCCATGGGTGCGAGGGCCGGATTTGACCCACGCCGCCTTCTGAAAAACAGTAAGTGACAAGCCTAAGCGCAGTTACAACTGATTTTTCTCTTATCTGAAGATCTGTTACTTTCCATGCCTCTCTTTGATTGTAAAGGAGGTTATGTCAGAGTCATCTGTAACAGCTGCATGGTAAAATACCTCAGTCATGTGGTTTTAAGCAACACAGTAAAAAAACCAATTCTTCAAATAAAGACACATGTATTTTTGTGACATTTCCATGCAATTGCAATTTTCAAGGGAGCCAAACACTCATTACTACACAGGCTGTTCTTCAGAGGCCAAACCTGACCTTTAGTCAGAGAAAATTCCCATTTGGCTAGGCTTATTCATACAGCCTACAGTTTTGTTTGAATTCTGCATTGACTGAAAAAATTTTAAACTAGGCTGGAGAAGTAATTAGATTAAGAGTAGGACTACTAAAAAGCCCTGCACTGGCAGAGAAATGGCCCTGCCTCAGGATCTTACCCCACATGTAGTTTCCCAGGATCTGGATTTAGAGGAAAAGTGCTTTATATTGGTATATTGCAACTGTAGGGAGGAAGATGAGTGTAAAGTATGTCCCCGAAGAGGTTAATCAAACTAGGACTTAAAAGGCCGCTCAGATGTCCAGCTTTTTCATATGGTCAATCACAGGCCAACAAAGAGACTGTCTTGCAAACTCTGTCTCCCCTGCTTTCAGGGTTGTGGAGATCATCTTTTGCCCAGTACACATTCACATAATACCCCTGGGACAGCCATATTCATTATTTCTGTGGAATATCATTTTTAACCTGCTTTTATTAGAAGCTAGCAGCTGGAAAAGATGAGGAGCCAGCAACATGTGATCAGAAGAGTCTGCAGGGACCACCAGACAGCTCTCCATAGATCACAGCTGGAAATTTCTAGACAGATTGAAAAGAATTGGTGTCCCTCTTGCTCTGTGCACTGACACTGAGACACCATCTTTAGTTGTGCCAAAAGGATATTTAGTAGAGTCTTATATAGGTTAAGTGATGTTTTTTTCTGAATTTTTCTATTAATAATCTAAACGCAGCCGTAAACAACAGGCAAATGAAAACCCATAGCGTGCAGTATTTCCAAAGCTGTACTGAAGTCTTGGCCTTTCAGATAAGATGTTAGTAAGAATGATTATTCATTTGAAAAACAAGAAGCAACAGAAAAACCTGCAAAACACCAATGGAAAATAATCTCATTAAATTGAAAAGGACATAAGAGTTGGGGAAGTGACCAAGCTGCAGAGAACTAGGGGTGCAGGGCATGGCTGTGCTCTGGCACACTCTTTCAAAGCCAGTTGGAATAGTTCCCCAGATTTCCCAAAGGAAAGTAAATGCCAACACACTCTTCTCCAAGACTATTTGTGCATTTGAAAGAAGGGAAGGAAAGAGTCTGCCTTCCGTACAGCTATTTTTAAACTTTCTTTCATTTACCTGGCTCTAGAGAATGGCACTAGGATTAGATAGATACCAAATCATCAGTTTTATTTATTGATCAAAAAATTGCCCATTGATACATTCTAATGTGAAGAGATCCTTTGACAATAGGGATGAAGGAACTTTGAAATGGAAAATGCCCAGAAGGTTCATCTAGGTGCTTTTCTTTAGCAACAGGAACACCAGTCAGTTTGGATGCCCAAAGATTTGCCTACCTCCTATTAAACATTACATCTGGTTTTCTTGTTGCCCTGCTACTTCTATCCATACATGAATTATTGTGAATAATTCTTTGACAGTTGGTATAAAAGTACCTTACATTCTGCTAGTGTCCATTTCAGTTTCAGGAAACACAATATTTAGATATTATGGATTATTCTTCTTGCAATTAAACTAGCTCACCAAGTTTAATTGCTCAACTTGTTTAAGCTCAATTCCGTTTGCAGCTTAGAACTTCTCTGTTTTCTTCAAAACGGAGCATACTTTAGTGAAGTTCCACTTGACCTTAATTTCCCCTTTTCTACAGATAACAATCCATTTTCTCTAAGCATTTTGCTTAAATTGATTTCTCAACTGAATGCTGCATTTTGTCACCTTCAGAATTCTGAAATACTACTGAGATGGCCAGAACTGACAGCCTCATTGCTCTTGTTATGTATGTGTCTCTACATGTAGAACAGAACACTAGATCTTGCAACAAAAATATATATTCAAATTATAGGTTTACTGTCATCATGTCTTCATACTGTGCTAAAATAATCTCCTACAGTCTATATTCAGTGTTTCTATTTATGCATCCTGTATTTTACTTAGCAGTAAGACAAAAAGCAAGTTGGCCATCATGGGCATAGTGTTATGAGGATGTTAACACCCTCCTCTCTGGGCTCTTCCTAACCTATCAGTATTGAGGGTGATTCTTGTTTTTAGCAACATGTTTAGAATTATTCTTTTCTGTCTTCTGTGCAGGGAACATGGGCTTGGACTCAGAAATGCGATGAGGCTCAAGAGCAGATGCTCCAGAGCAGCGTTCTGTCTCCTGTTTTTATATCATTCATTCCCTTGAAGCCTCAGCTATAACTGAAGGGAATCACAGAAAACCTCTTATTGTTGGTTTATTCGCTGCTGAACTGTCATAGCACTTCCTTCTGAGGCTGGCATCGAGCCCCTCATCAGCTACACAGGCAGAGCCAATGTCTGCGGGCTGTTGGGTCTGGGTGCCCGTGCCAGCTGCATCCCACACATGCCAGCCCCTTCCGTCTCTCCAAGCAGGAGACACAAATGGTCTGTTGGGGATCCCTACCTCCCTTAGTAGGTTTTATAGCTCAGCCTGGATCCTTCAAGGAAAAAGGGACTCTGAGAAGGGTAGAAATGACAGTTCGGTATGGTGTGAAGACCTGTGATCTTGTACTTTCTCCTTCTACTTGCTCTAACCCTCCATTAGACCTGACATACTTTAATCCCACATGGGCACTCTCAATGCCTTTTACTTGGCTGTAGTATCACTTAACACATCTCTGGTACTGCACAAGCACTAAATTAAGGTTTCATGTGCAGTAAAGAGGAATAAAAGCTACCAACTGGCTAGCTCACCTCTTTGCACAGCAAAGAAATCCCTGCAAAGTGCCCTCACTGCTTCCCTCCAGTATCCTGTTTGTGATCTGGCTGACAGAATCCTCCAGTTGTGGAAAAAATGGTTTAAGGGTCTTAGAAATGAGATAAGAGTTTATTTGCAAATTAAACTACGTAAACTATCATCACTGACTAATTATAGCACTTTGCTTTTAAGTGTGAGCACTTATTATGCCAAATAATTCTGCAGGAATCACTATCTAGATTTTTAGTAATGGTGTGGAGGAAAGATGGAAGGAACATTTGATATCTTTTCTGATATTTGACTAAGCTGAGGGTAGAATTCATCTTACCTAACCTTAACTGTTCAAATGATAAGCATGAATCTAAGATCATAATCTGTGCTTTCTCTACACTGAAAGAAGACAGACAGACACAGCCAGGAGGTGATTCATACAGCTTCTTCATAGACAACTAGTTGACATGAGGCTACAGTATGTCATGGGAAAATGGCATGCCTCGGATATATGACAAAATGTTTACATTAACCTATGACTTCAGTGTCAGAATATAAACTATTTAAGTATCTCCAGTCTTCAGAACAGTATAGTACATCCTTCACATCCTAATTGCAGCTGCTCAGGCTCCAAGTGTTTTGTCTTACCATGGTAAGTAAAAAAAAATATTTAAAAAATCAGTCTTCATGCATTGCTATTAGCAGATGATAGAAACCCAATTTGTGAGCTGGAGATTTTTTTCTTTTTTTGTCAACAAAACTAAAATAAGCAAGCATCCCTCTATACCTTTGACAACTACCTTAAACTCACTTTTGGGGTGGGAAGGTGTTTCACTGGTGTAAATTGCAACCTCATAAAATGCTAATGGTGACACTGGATCCTAACTAGAAGTTAGAAGCAGCACACAGAAAGAAATTGCAAACTGGAAAGTGATCACATCAGAGCAATGAAAAGATTCAGTCCCAATAAATGTAAAATCCTGCAAAAAGGAAAAACAAAAACTAGAGAAAGCAAATAGGAGATGGCAAAGAATGCAAAGAAACTGAGTTTATTGTCATTTTGTCTTCCTCTTAGGCAGTGATGTTTTTTTCATGTAATCAAGCAATATGGTTGTCACAAGGCAGGTGGGGAATCAGAAGCAGGGAGCGCCATGAGATCTCTGCTGTCAAGCTGTAATTCAGCACTATGAAAAGGATTTAAATTGATGGCATTGGAGTATCTGTCGTTATGACTAAGGTGATTACTCCATTGAGCCCTGTGTCTACCAATGGGCAATATCAGAGGCTTCAGAGGAACTGCTCTACTATGAAGACTGAATGCACGTGTGGAGGTGCAAATTCTTCCTTGGTTGGTGGTTAGCAGATTGCATCATTTACTTATTGACTTCCTCAGCTCTATAGTTATGTGAATTTCTTATTGATCATAAACTCATCCAGCCTTCTGTGAATGTCAGCGAAGCATCTGGGTGTAATAATGAATTCCAGACACCGATAACACCAGATTCTATATTGCATGGCCCAGCTCTGACAACTAAATAGGTGGTGAATCGGGGTGACCTAAAGCTTAAAACACACACTTCTGTCATAGCAGAAAGGCCTCCACGTGAGTAGAGACATGTATTGCCACTTACTGTTCCAGGGAATAATTTTGTATCAAATCTCATAATCTTTCATTTGTTCAAACTGAGCATTCCCTACTGAAGTGAGGAACGGAACAATCAAGCAGCGATGGCAAGACTAGGATCTCAAGATCTCAGCTGACTCGGTTACTGTCAGCATGAATGCTGCAACAGCAGAGAACCCTTCTCAGCCTGGAAGCCCGGTGAGCTGTTTTTCTTCACTGTGCTCTGTGCTCTGTGGTTGCACCGTCGGCTGAACCCATTTAGTGCCAGACCAGATGCAGCTACATATCCTCCATTATAGATAAACCCCACAACAATGTCGGAGAGCCTGCTTACTGAGCAGTATGGCTGCCCTTTCGTTGCTTCAAATAGAAACCTAAACTATCTCAGTGGTTAGACTTTGTTGAAACTTGAAACAAAAAAACATTGAACAAGTTTCGGTGTCATGTGTCAGTTCTAACCTTTCAGGGCTACATGTGGTGCAGAAACACCTTCCAGAAAGTGATGAGTAGCACTGCAGTCTCCAGAGGGGTCTTACTTCTGCAGGTCTTGTGGTAGACTGCATCTATAGTGAGTATAGGATTAGGAATGGTATCTGAAGGAGAAATTAACCTCCCAAAAGGCAGGTGAAACCCTAACCCTTCCTTCTAATCATCCAGTCTTTGTGACTCATTACCCTTGGGTGAAAGGAAATCTCTGTCCGCATATCTTGGCCAGAATTGAGTGCAGGGGGTGGAGGGGGAGAAGAGTGTGTGAAGTCTTAGGTATCGTGTGTTTAGCCAATCTAATGCAAAAATAGAAAGGAATCAAGGGGAAAGAAATCCTGTGAACACAAGCCAAGGAAAAAAATAGGAAGCAACACCAACACACACAGTACCTTCTGCAGAAGTTGAGGCAGACACAGTCCTCAGAGAAGCCAAATCCACTGATTCCTGCCTTGATTACTTTGGGACAGTAGGCAAATTCTAGCATGAAAGAAAGTAAGAGGCTAACTCAAGACACCTGGTTCTAGAACTTAACAACTGTAGCCTAAAATGTATGTTAAATATATTTTAAATCAATTCAGCTTTCTTTTTGAGAAGGACAGGCAAAGTGGGCACATCACCCATGAGCTGTATCACCCCATCTGTAGCATGGCAGAGATGAAGCCAGATGGAGGGCCAGCTCCTGGGGACCTTGTTGGACAGCAGGGAGAAAAAAACACATCACAGCATTTTCCTCACTTTGCCATCAGTGCAAGTGCACATAAAGTCCCCCATGTACAAACTGCATAGTATGTTTTCTAGTCCTATGGTTTTGAGCATGATGAAGAGACTGAACTGGACAAGACTCTGCAAGATGTGATTCAGATGATTATCTGAATTGGGTCAGTTTATATGGCTGACCCAGAAGGTTGTTAGCATGAAAACCGTTATGGATAAAGAGCCATTGCCCATTCTCAACCATGCATAGATGATGCTCTCCCAGATACCACAGTCTGCAGCCAACCTGAGATATTTCCAGGAATGTTCTGCCAACTATGTAGTTAAATGGCTAATGGATAGCGAAAAACCTAGACCTTCTCAGTGAACCCGGGGGGATTCACTTCTTGCCTTTCATGGATCCAGAACCCATGTGTTCTTTCACTGAGTAAAGGTGGCTGGTTAATCCCTGTGCAGAAAAGAAACTGAGCAGTCAAAGGCTTCAAGAATGCACAGAGGAGATAGAAAGTAGACAGAAGTACTTCAAATTCCAAAACAAATACTAATAGTTTTAAAAAAGCTATTTAAAATGCCCCTTTACCCATGAAGTAAGTTGGTCTTTAAGCAAACTAAAAGAAGAAAGGACCCCCACAATGCTCCTGTGGCCTTCTCACCCCTCACAAGCCCTCTCAGTGTGCAGGCTGACTGCTATGGACCTAGAAGGAAGAAGCTTGTGGGATGTGCTCCCCTCCTCTCTCTCCGGGCCTGGAGCTCACAGGACCTGCCCTTGAAGTCTCAGCCCAAACACTTCATGGATCATCTGCCAAGTTCAGCTTCCTTCCTTGCACATGTAGAAGAAAAGATTTGTGTCAGGGCTGTATCTGCAGCTGATGGCAATACTGCTGGAGACAGCTCTGTTGCCACTCCTCTGCTATGATTTCCTTCTAATTCCCACTGGAGCATGTCTCCTGAAGATATCTCTACCCTCAGGGCGAGCACTGCAACCCTGCATATGGATGCGGAGGCTTGGCTCAACCCTTTGCAGATTGCATCCTGGGAACATTACTTGGAGCAGTTCTCCAAAGCTAACTGCCCAGATATCTGGTGGAGGTGTCAGGAACTGGTGCCCAGCCCTAGTCAATGCACACGTCTGTAAGCACCAACTTAGATTGCAGGATGAAGAAGCTTGGTCGACAAAAGCTAATCTCTATCAAAGGTTTCCCCAAACCTCATTACATCAATGATCTTCATTGATATTTCTCCCTCTCTGTAGCCTGGTCTGAATGGTCACTAGACTGAATACCTTTGGCTGCTTCAGATACTTCCCTTGCATGTGGATGGGACATTTGAGACCAGCAGTTATCTTCCAGTCATGTTGCATCATGGCCAAACGAGGCACGTCCTGGTATGCTGCCTACCATGAATATAAACTATTTAGAGCTCTCTGTCAAAGATTTAACTGTGGACCATTCCTGGGTAGTCTCACGGCACTGCAGTTACTGCTCGCTCGCTCTGTGCAATGACTGACCCAAGTTTTGGGAGCTGTTGGAGAGATTATTGGAGTTGGATGCTCCTGGCCACGTGAAATTGCTCTTACTAACGTGTCTGGAGTCAACTTCATGGAAGGCAGAAAGAGGTTCCCACCTCACTCCAGAGGCAGTCTGGGAGGCCTGCTCCTGGCTAGTCTGAGGAAGGAGAGACAACAGATGAGACTTCTGGGCAAGAAGTAAAGGCCACAATTGCTGCTTCATGAGGATCATGCTAGAGACATCACAGTAAACAGCAAACTTGCCAGAGACGTTGGCAGGAAGGCAGGCATGGTCACAAGCACAACGCTCATGGCAAAACTGCCACCCTGGCAGTGGCCTCAGCATGTAGAGGGGCGAGGCTGTACATGGCATGCAGAATTCACCCACTGGGGAGGACCAGGCTTCCTTGGAGTGCGCTACTTTTTTCCCCCACGCCTGGGCAGAAACTGGGGCTGCAGGATGTTTTCTTGCAAGCAGGAATCATCAGACAACCTGGTAGAGCTGTGTTTGCAGCTCCCCCAATAATGGCCCATCTGCCCTGGTAAGGCCAGGAAGGATGATGCAGTTCTGGAAAGCTCTCACCGTACAGAGATCCTGTGTCCTACCACTGCTTGTCTGTTGGCTCTTGTAGCCTCAGCCATCATATCAGAAACCCTCTAAGCAGAGACTAAAGGCAACCACTCCTCACTGCCCCCACCTCCGTCCTTTTCCACCAACAATGTGAGTGCACACACCAATGCTCCCACCAGAGCTCTGCTTGTATAAGCTCCTCTTGAAGTCAGGGATGGTCAAAGCCATACGGAGTGTCTCCATAAGGATGTGTTGTGGCCCTGAGAGAACCCACAGCCCTGACGGTCCCTGTCCAGGGACCTTATTTCAGCCCCTGGGGCCATCAGCCTCTGCTCCAGTGATGCCACAGCAGGGACGATCTTCAGCTCACACAGCCCTGCCCTACCTGGCTGCGGGTCCCACCAAGCCAAGCCCACCTGTGGGCTCACATCCCAGCCTGGCCTCAGCCTGTCCCTGGGGAGGTGGCCTGATGCCCTGGGCTGGGGCTGCCCCAGTGCCCCCCAGCTGCCTGGCTCAGGGCTGGCATGGTGGGACAGGCTCTGGCTGCCAGGCCCTGCCCAGCGGGCCAACATGGGGAGCCCCTGGCCTGTGCTGCTCGCTGTCGAGATGGATTTCTGGCCACAAGAGAGTTAGAGGTTGTACACTACAGGTCCAGCTGAGGAGAACACCTCTCTCGCTGTCTTTGTTCAACACACGCTCATGCCGGACATGCAACACCTGCCATGATCACAGGTGACAGCATGTGACAATGGGTTGTGTGGTGTCATGCCTGCCTAGAATCTCCTCCTCATGCTGTCCAGACTGGTAGCTGTCACCCTGGGTGCAAACACATGCTGCCTTCAGATCCACTGACCTCCTTGCAGTTGACCTGAGGCATCTCACCAGACATGGTGAGGTGCTCCTGTGGAGAAACACTCTGCATACCGCCATGGACACAGTGACAAAGACTCCCTTTGGCCCCTCGTTGTCACACAGATGGCATATGTTTTAAATGCCTGTGACTGACTGATGATACTTAACTGTGACATGAGGACACGCAGAGACAAGGCCACAAGGCTTGCTGTGATGCTTTTGGAGGTCTCGAATAGTCAGTAGCAGACTGTGGCCATGGTGCGCACTGAAGTGGGACCCCCATAGGCACCAAGCACCTCCCTCACCAGCCTCCTCTGTCCAAGTTTATTTGTGAGGGAACCCATAGATACACTGTAGATGAGCCACCCCAGGAAGGATCATGCAGTAATGGGCCAACAGGTGGACTAGGACTTTGGGGTGCAGTCGTGTGTCACCATGAAAATATGGAGGCTCTGTTTGTGACTCAAAGGACAGCTAAATCTGAGCAGATATTAGCTCCTCAAGGAAGGACAAGTCTAAATGTTCTCTGACTCTGCCCAAGATGGACCACACATGCTGCTTGAAGGACCCTTTGACTGATTTGAGACCAACTTTATATAGGCCTTTCCTGAGCAGGGTTATTTCCACCATGACTTTAATCTGTTCAGATCTAGTGATGATGATGAAAAAGTTATTTAGAAAACCCTCAAGCACTTTTACCTTTATGCAATTTTCCCCCCTACCCCACTGTTCTCACACTTAAAATGGCAAAAACATTCTTGCTCAAGCTTTTCAGAAACAATTTCACCTTTGGGCAGAGACTAAGCACATAACTTCTAAATCCAGAAAAACAGAAATTTCAGACTGTTCTAAGTAACAGAGGAGGAAAGCCCAGGGGACTAGAATGGAAACACTGTTGTGCAACAGAAATGATAGTCTGCTGCTTTTCACAGCATAACTAACTTTTACTTGATTTTCGTTTCTTTTTCTAACAAATGGAAGCTACCTAAGGATACAGACAGTGATAGCAACTGACCATTAAAAAAGGGCTAGCTCCAAGAAAATACACAGGTATCACATATGCATCTTGCAACTCCTCACCTTTAGGCACTTCCAGAATAGCCTCCAGAGCTTAAGCCTACAAGAGCAAACAGCCTCATCCAGGAGTGGAGTTTTAGGTATTCAAGAAATTTTAAGCTCATAAACAAGTCTTTTGCAGATTTTTGGAGCCTTACAAGTTGAGTGACGTGATATATGTTTAGGAGCAACTTTTTCAGGCACCCAGATTTCTCTATTTCTATTCTCTCTGTTTGGGGCTGAAAATAAACCTATTTGATTGGTTTAAACATTTTCTTTCTTGCAGTAGGCATGTTCTGGGGCATGTAGTTCTAGATAACTTAAATTTTCTACACCTGCTTTTTCTTTGTTGACTACTAACAGAAACTGATTAGATCAGATGATGTAACTCTAACATATCTGAGCTGTTTGAATTGGCTATGGAAGCCTTCATCTTTAATGTTTTATGACATGCCAATAATTTGGAAAGTTCTCAGCCTGCACATTGTTTACTGGTATCTTGCCACTTTGTATCTTGGATCAGTGAGGTTCCATCTACATCAGATAGCTCTATTTGACACTAATCTGTTATCCTAAAGCTTGCCATCGTGGTACCCCTGTATTTAAATATCCTTTCATTTTATCCTCAGGTTAATGATGCCTTTTGAGAAATTCCTAATCTGGATTTCTTCCAGGGTATGTATGTTTTAATCTACTGAGCTCAATACAATTGATGACAATCAGTGCATGGCAAATAATCTTTCACAAAAGGTAAACAGAAGCCTGGATTCAGCACCTATTCCTCTCCTATAGCAAATTGTCTTAGCTATACTAATATATAATAAGATATTTATCAGCTACATACTGATATTTATTAGTATTGCCTATTTTTGCATGCCTGGTCTAAAGACATGTTTTGCTATCAACAGATACTGCAGATACTTTAGTTCATCAAAGGCTTTTATCCTTTCTTCTTTAGTTGCAAGTCAGAATGTACCTCCATATTACATTTTCTCTAGTGGCAAAATTGATCAAGACAGTTTTCTTCCTTCCCTATGCCACTTGTTCCTGCTGCCACATCAATCTTCTGCTGTGCTTTTTGTGCAAATGCAGCCATCTGTGGGGCAACACTGTAAGACAGATTAGTAAAATCAGGAGTGCTAAAAATAAACTCTCCAGGAAAAAAAATTGGCAAAACAGTTCAGTTGGAAAATGTAGGAGAGTGGTGAATCCCCAAACAAAGGGTGTTCTTCAGAACAAGATGAAAGAAAGGTCAGGGACACAAATGTGGGTGTAAAAAGGGGAAAGGCTCAGGATGTCTCTTTTTCCCCTAAAAACGATGGACTGGAAACCAGATGATGGCAGAGCCTGCAAGAAATATAAAATTATCCAGAGAAAAAGAGTTTGGTTTGCCAATTTTATGTTGAAGATGATGGTTGACTGTTCAGATAAAGATTTCTAGGAAAGATTCAAATGTGAGATTAGAGAGATGGAAACATTTACCCATCATATTTGATACTCTTCCAACATAAGTTTAAAGAAAAGACCATAAACATGTGAAATTCTAGTGCAAGGCACTGGATCTTACAGTACCCTTTCATATGAGAGAGCAGTGTTTCATGTGTAAATACTGAAACTATACTGAGGCCAGCAGTCCATACAAGCATAGATCATGAGAAGAATATACTACATTAAGGTAAGGTTGTTCATGTCATACCCCTTCTCCATTCCCTACCACTGAGAGAAAAAGCACTTTCATTTTTCAGTCCTGTCTGTTACCTCTCTTCACGCTGATATGATTCTTGCCCTTCCACGTTTGACAGCGTGTTGTGTGTGCTTATGTCTCCTTAGAACATACCAGATGCTTTCCTTGGAGGGCAGTATTTTTGTATTCTGATATAATACTTTGTACTTTTCTGCCAGCAGCTGAACTAAATACACAGAATGCTTCAACCCTAGATATTCTCCAGAAAGAGTTTTGGAAAGACAGGCTTGTTTGTTTTCATAAATCTTGTATGCTTCACAAAATGCAGTGTGCATGAGGTATTTCCTCTCTGTTAAAGGGACTGGGCAGCCCCTACTTTTCCTTAATACCTCTTTGACATCCTGTTCTATAATAATAAGCAAGCAAGCAAGCAAGCAAACATATCTTCCCTACGTATCAAAACAAACCATTGTCAGTTTATGTGTACAGCTTGTGCAGAAAAGATTGTCTTTCCTCCCCGTGTTTTCTGTCTTTTGTTAATTGACTATTTTGAATGCTTCTGACGTAAAGCACCTACTTGGCTGCAGGCTCTTTGCTGCAGAGCTCTCAGGAGGGTGGCTGGCTGGAGGTTTGCTTTGTCCCTCATCAGCTTCAAGGAGAAACTCTCTGACCGCCACACTGACCGCTCAATCTCTTAGTACAGAATTTTAAAAAACCTGGGCTCCGTCCTCCTCCTGCCCTCCAGCATTAGCCAAGGGACGTCAGGATACTTGTACTGATTTGCTGAATCCCTCTGGACCTTTAGAAAGCAATACATTACTGCATTGCTTTGCATTTCTTGTTGATTTTTTTTTGTTTTATTGTTGGTTGCACATTTGAGTTGGTAAAATGGTTTGCTGTTCCTGTTCCAGTCAAAATTTGTTCACCTGTCTGATCATGCTATTCTATACGCTAAACTGTCTATTCCCCTCTTCATTTGCTTTCTCGCATTCGCCTCCGTTCTTGCCTTTCCTTTTTCTCCCCTCATTTTATGAGATCAGTTCTCTAATTCCATTTCTCTGTACCAAATCTCATACATAAGAAAGTGGCCAAGACTCTACCCTGGAAACAGTTATATGTAACATTTTTCTGCATATTGTGTCCAACTGAATACAATGGCACTGCTTACATGCCTTAAGTGACACGTACATGTTTGCAACACTGGAGCCTAAGTAACTCATCAAGCTACTGGCTTGTACAAGCAAAGCAGGAACCGCCATGGTTTGTACACAACATACCAAAATTCCAGTATAAACTCATTGCTGTTACCCTCATTTTCCACCTTCCCTCCCTGTTTGTTGTAATCACCTATTCTGTTATTTCAGACTAAGTCTCTCTCCACGGAAAGACTTGTATTCACGCTTAATTTTATATACTGGAAGTAGTTCTATTGACTTAAATGGCACTATGCACATAAATAAAGGTAAGTATATGTGCAAGCCTTTAACAGACCATACCTTGCAAATCCCGCAGGAGAAGCATGGTACATTTTATTCATTTTACAATATTTTCACACGTTAAATGCAGGTTGGGTAATCAGTAGCTTTTTCCAGAGTAAGCTTTCAGTTTTCATACCAGCTTAACGGAAGTATCGCTAGTCATCTATACCCACGGGATAAACTCCGGTTCCAGAGGATTCAGAGATGACACGAGGCAGTATGAATGAATAACTAGAGAAAGAAAAAAAAAAAAAAGGCACATGATTTAAAACCGGTGTAATATTAATGTAGGGAAATAATTCTTAGAATATGCCAGGGGACAGAGGACAGGGGTTCGGAGCTGGCCCAGAAGCAGCGGTCAGGAGGGGCGAGCAGGCTGTGGGAGAGGGCAGCAGCTGTGACAGGGCTGCAGGCGGAGGGGATCCCCGGAAAACGGCGTGAAGGTCCATCGTACATCGGAGGCACCGAGCAACGGGGCGGGGCGAGCCGGGGGCTCTCTGCGGGGCAGACCCGGCTTGTAGCCGCCGAACGCCAGCGCCTGGGGAGCCCGGGGCGGACGGCAGGTAGCCACAGAGGGCAGGGCCATGCCACGACAGAAAAGTGGGGGGCTTCTGGGCAAATTCTGAAGCAGGTTCTATCTCAAATGGCAAGAAGAGGGGCGAAAAGAAACGCCTGGATTTTACAGCATGGAACCAGCGCTGTTGCCATTTCGGCGAGTGAATCAGCATTCAGCGACGCGACCCTGCTGAAACGCCTCAGCAGTTCATTCTTCTCCTCACACTTTACATTTTAACGGGTATGAAGTCCACGGAAAAGTAAATAATTACCCCGTCTCACAGCCGCTGCTCTTGGCAGCTCTGCCGAGTCCCCGCGCACCGCCCCAGCGAGCCGGCCGCCACCGGGGAGCGGGCACCGCCCCCGCCCTGCCGCCGCCGGGCTCCCTCAGGGCCGGACCGAGCCACCCCCGGGCCCGGGAGCGGCAGAGAGCGGGGGAACGGGGAAGCGGCCCCGGGTCTCACCAGCCCCGCGACGGGGCAGGCGGCAGCGCCCTGAGGGAAACGCGACGCTCGCAGCGTGCTGGGGCCGCCCCGCGCCAACGGCCGCCGGGGGAGGGCGAGGGGGCGGTGCCGCCGTGCGCGTGAGCTCAGCGCGTCGCGGAAATCAACCACCCGGGCACCGCCTTCCCTCCGCGGGCAGCGCCAGCGCCGGCCCCGGCCCCGCGCCGCCGGGCTCGCCCCGCCCCGCCCCGCCCCGCCCCGGCCGCCCCGCCCCCTCCGTTCCTCACACACACACATACACACACACACACATAGACGCTTCCTGCGCGGGGCTGGGCCCGGGCGGGTGGAACGGTGCTGCTTCCTCCCGCCGAATCGCAGGTACCGGCGGTGGGCCCGCGGGGGGGCAGCGGGCGCGGCGGGGCCCGGCGGCAGCGTCCCCCGCCTCGGGTCTCCGCCGGCGTCCGGCAGCCGCCGCCCTGAGCGTGGCAGAGGGTGGGGGGTGGAGCGGAGCCTTCGAGCCGGGGCCGCCTCTGGGCGGGGGCGCGAGCCCGGGTGGGAGAGGGCACGGTGGGTTCCCGCTGCGGTCGGGGAGCCGCGGCCGAGGGGTGTCCCGAGGGCCGGGGGGAAGTCGGCGGCGCCCGCCGCTGCTCCTCGCATTGCTGGAGGGTGAAGTCATCGTGCCCATTGTCTCCCCTCGGCTCCCCCCGGGCGGAGCGAGGGGCCCGTCCCGCCCAGAGCTGTGGCGGAGGAGGGGGGCCCGGCCGGCCCGGACTGCCCCCCGCCCGGGGAGCTGGGGTAGAGGGGGCGGTCGCCGGCGGGGTTTCGCTTGGCCTCGGTGTGGCGGGCGGGGGTGTGCGGGGAGGTGCTGCCGCCCTCCGCCCGGCCGGGTGGGCCGCGGCGCCGCGGGGGGCCTCTAGGCGGGCGCCTGGCTCCCGCCGCCCGGCAGCGGCCTCGGGCTGCCGGCCGGGCCCCGCAAACTCCTGCGCTTGAACTTGAGGGGCACGGGGAGGGTAATGCCCGCAGCTCCCGGGCCTTTAGCGCAGTCTGGGGGGCAGGGTTCGCACGCTGGCCCCCCGCCGAGAGTTTCTCGTTGGCCTCTCTCGGATCCGGGGAATCGAGGGGGGGATGTCCAGGGGCTGGGGTATTCCACCTCGGCTGTACGGGCGGTGGGGGGAGCAGCCGGAGTGAGAGCCAGCGTCTTGCTGAGTGTTTTCCTTGTACAGGTCCTTCTGCAGGGCCGGGAGTTTTCCACCTGGTAGGGTACCGTACACACAGCAACTACTGTGGGCGAGTCTTGGGAGGGTAGGGAAAAATGGGTAACAAACAGTCTGAACTGCACAGCCAGCGTGCATGTAAAGCGAGCTGAAGAGGTGATGGTTGGCGAGGGGGGGTGTCCTTCTGCCTTTCCCCTCCTGCTCCAGTACTCTCTGACAGAAAGAAATGGGGTTTTGCCAAAGGCATAGTAGTGGACTGGAGTTACGGGGGTATGCCAAAAGGAGAGTAGTAGAATGCAGTTATTGCTGAGCAGAGAAATCAAAATTTGAAGCTTTCATGCCCTTGTGGTCGCTTACTGGAAACGTGCCTGTGTTTCCCTGTGAGGAGCACAACAAATCTTGTTTCTGTTAAAATACTGTAGTTGGCATTGGTACTGATTAGTGCTTTATCTCAATTGTCATCAAGGACAGCATTATTTTTAAAAAGCGAGGGGCAGTTTAGGAAATGGGCCTTGCAGGATTTAATTCCGTAGACAGAACTAATTATAAATTCATTTTTAAAAAATCAGGTTTTTCCTTCAAGTTTTTTTTAATAAATACTTTTTTGTCAGACAAAGAACCATATTTCAGTATCTGATGAAATGTTTTTTACTAAGTACATTTGAAAAGAAGGCTTTTAGTTTAATATCCAGGTCAAACTGAAGTATAAATTCTCAATTACCCAGCTAACAGAATTCATTTGCATGCTTGGAAATGATGGCTGTGTAACATTACTTAACAGTTTCCAAAATCTTAGTATTATTTGACTGTAAACATCTAGATGCTTGTACTTAAAGCTTTTAGAAAGCTGAGAAAGCACTTTTTTTTAATTGCATGTGAACTAGGCCTGTTTGGTCCAGAAAATGAAAATGAAAGTTTCACTTTTGCATAATGGCAATAATGCTACTCTTAAAAACGAGTTTAGTAAAATGCTTACATATCTGTAACTCTTCTATATGCATATTTCTTGAAGTATGCCAGAGTTTCAACTGCTTTATACAATTCAGCATTTATAAAATGCTGAATTCTAGCTGTTATGTTTATGTTGTCAGCTATTTTTGAGTTTGAGGACATCATATCATCATTTCTAAAAGAGGGAGTTGAAATGTGTACGTGTGGTTTTCTTCTCTCCCTTTCCCCTTAAATCTACCAGACAAATGACACATTTCTTGTATAGAGCAATCATCAGATTTTGATTAATTACACTAGCTGAGGCTCAGGAGGAAGGAAGATGCTTGACAGATGTATTTGTTTACCTCCGTAGTGTGTACAAATCCTGGTCTCTCTATTTGTAAATGAATCATTAAAACTCCCTTAGCTATGGAATTCCCAGTTAGCATTAATATATGCATTAGGAAAACTTGTTTTATGTGAATATTATCAACCTGTGAAAGAACACAAGCCCTTGAATTGTTTTGGCAGTTGGGTAGAGCCTTTTATGATGGAAAATGTGTATACTTTTTTCCTGTTATCAATTAACAGCATTTAGCTACTACTCCCCATGACAAAAACTTGAGACTGAATTTGTTCAGTGGAGAGGTGATTCTTCCTAACCAGTCCATTCTGGTTTTCTTTCTGTTTGCTTGGGCCTTTATGACATTTACTTAAGTCTTACTAAAGTATTCCTCACAAAGATTACCCCCCATTTACCCCCTTTCCTTTCCAGGGAAACAAAGTAGGATGCCTGAATCTTTTCACAGCACTTCTGAATCCTGGTTTGGAAGTGCTAAGAAAGGTCTTTGAACTCTGAAGTACAACTACACTCTTCTGCACCACTGTCCTCTGATGGCCTTTAGCCAAGCTTGTGGTCTCCATTATGGGGTCAGTTTACTCTGGCCTATGGTCAGACATCCATAATTAGCTTTGTGATTTGTTTTCTGAATTGTATGTAAACACCACATACCAGCCTAGTAGAATAAATTTTAATACCTGACTAGAATGAGTTGATGGATACATGTTGTAGGCTTTACTCTTCCTCAGTGTGATTTCTGGTTTGTAGCTGAGTTGTGAGTCAATCTGATTCTTTCTTAGGGTCAGCAAAGGCCCTTTGAAGGACTAATAAAATTCATTCTAACACTGGCTTATCCATAAAGAAGTTGTTTTCAGTTCTTTCTCTTTTTGCATTTGTCTTAGCTCTAAGTTTCCATTGTTCCTTCTATGTTAACTGATGGAAGATGTGTAGCTGTATGTAACACAGCTTCAAGATACTAACAATGGTGTTGGGTCTTGCATTGCTAAAAGCATCTGAATTGCACCTGGAGGTAGACTTCCACCAAGAAGGTAGAAGGTTACACTAAGTCTTAGAGAACTGGTTGTTTTTAGTTGTGTTTCAGTGTACAATTTCTTCTTCCCTGTAGGAAGAATATGGAAGAGCCTGTATCAGTACCTTGAAAACAGTTGGGTTTTTTTTAATGTTCCCAACTTTTCATAAGAGACTTCCCTTTATTTCTGAGTCTCTGAAGTGGAAGTTTTATCTGTTATTTAGTGTAGTGTTAGTTCATTTCAAGTAGTTTGTCTTTTAAATGAACAGTGAAATAATCTTTAAGGAAAAATTGAAGCCTTTTTGTGTTGTATATAGGTTAGACTTCAGATATTGTGTGTTCTACTTGAGCTTGGAAAGAAATGAAAGTCCAAATAAACAACTGAGAGTTTGAATTAAAGAGTAGAATTGAGTAGAATTTCAGCCTTCCCTCTTAAATATTCATTTGAAGGTTACTTGAGAAGATTTCTTCAGGCACTCATTTTTATTTGTTTTATTGCTTAGTGCTTTGTGATAAGTTATTATCTAAGTAGGTATTTGGTCTATTGCTGATATTTATGAATTGACAGTTGACAGAAGTTTGGAAGAATATATATTCACCTCATTATCCCAGATTTTCTTCTAAGTTTATTTTTTAGTTGATGAGAAGAGACTTTGCTCATTGTATGGGGTTTGTATGGCAAGATTTTGGTAGCAGGGGGCTACAGGAGTGGCTTCTGTGAGAAGCTGCTAGAATCTTCCCCTGTGTCTGACAGAGCCAAAACCAGCCGGCTCCAAGACAGATCTGCCACTGGCCAGGGCCAAGCCCATCAGTGACAGTGGTAGTGCCTCTGAGATGACAGATTTAAGAAAGGGGAAAAAACAATTGTGCAATTGCAGCAGAAGAGAGGAGTGAGAATAGATGAGAGAAACAACTCTGCAGACACCAAGGTCAGTGCAGAAGCAAGGGCAGGAGGTGCCCCAGGTGCCAGAGCAGAGATTCCCCTGCAGCCTGTGGAGAAGACCACAGTGAGGCAGCCTGTCCCCCTGCAGCCCATGGAGCTCCATGCTGGAGCCCGGAGAGGACCCCACGCCGGAGCAGGTGGATGCCCAAAGAAGGCTGTGACCCTGTGGGAAGTCCACGCTGGAGCAGGCTCCTGGCAGACCTGTGGACCCATGAAGAGAGGAGCCCAGTCTGGAGCAGGTTTGCTGGCAGGACGTGTGACCCTGTAGGGAACCCAGGCTGGAGCAGTCTGTTCTTGAAGGACTGCATCCTGTGGAAGAGACTCAGGCTGGAGCAGTTGGTGAAGTGACTGCAGCCCGTGGGAAGGACTCGTGTTGGAGAAGTTCATGGAGGACTGTCTCCTGTGGGAAGGACCCCACGCTAGAGCAGGGGCAGAGTGTGAGGAGTCCTCCCCCTGAGGAGGAAGGAGCGGCAGAGACAACATGTGATGAACTGACCACAACCCCCATTCCCCATCCGCCTGTGCCGTTGGTGGGGAGGAGATAGAGAAATTGGGAGTGAAGTTGAGCCGAGGAAGAACGGAGGGGTGGGGGAAGGTGTTCTAAGGTTTAGTTTTTATTTCTCATTATCCTACTCTGATTTGACTGGTAATAAATTAGACTAATTTCCCCCAAGTCGAGTCTGTTTTGCCCATGAGGGTAACTGGTGAGTGATCTCTCCCTGCCCTTACCTCGATCCTTGAGCCTTTTGTTGTATTTTCTCTCCACTGTCCAGCTGAGGAGGGCAGTGATAGAGTGGCCTTGGTGGACACCTGGCATCCAGCCAGGTTCAACCTACCACACTCATCTGAGTCGTAAGGCAGCTTAGTCTTCTTTCTTCAGTGATCTCTGGTTGCTCCTGGTATGGTTCTGGCAATTCTCAGGCACTGCAGAACTGTGTTTTTCCTTGGTTTTGATTGCTGGTCCTTCTCTGGCATGGATTGCTTGTTTTTTCTCTTAGTGCAGGTACTGACTCAAGGATCCAACACAAAGTGATGGATATCTAAAAAGAACTGTGTTATGTGGGACTAGAATGTTACAGGGGGTCTATTAGAAATCTTTTGGTTGTTAGCATGGCTTGTACCAGCTTTAGAATAGTTTGAGTTCTTCAAAGTAGAATTCAGAGAAGGAAGAAAAGCCCCACAGCAGAGTTGTGTGGTGTCATTTGTGATACCACCCTTAGGTCCTTTCTCATTAAGTCAAGTGAGGAGGGCCTCGACTATTCTGCTTCACTTTCATGGAAGTCGTGGCATACTTCTAAGAAGAATTAACCCTACCTTGAGGTTTATCCATGGAATAAGGAAAAATAGGAGTGCTTCCATTTTAGGTTACTTTTTTTGAAATTGAAAGATTACTGTAGGCTTTTCCACTCTGAAACAGTGGATTGAAGTCAATCACCTGCTGGATGACTTGTAGTATCTTGTTGGACAGGTAGGCAGAACACTGGCAGTGTAATTGCCATGTGCAAGATGAGAATAGCTGTAGCTTTTTTTTTCTGAAGGGTGAGTTTCCAACAGGTTTGGTTCACATCTAGATATATTGCACCAGTCTGGAAAGCTGATCTAAGAGTTGCTTTAACCTAAAGCAACTTGGCAAAGAGACCTAATGAAATGAACTTAAATAAAAGTTGCATATATGCAGGTATTTCCTCAGGCATTAAAACTTCTTCTCTTTAGAGGCCAGCATATCCCCTCATAATGTCTTCAGCAAGACATCTGAAGGGCATCTTGCAGAAGTAAATGTCTGTACCAATGCAGTTTGGTATAGTCACTTGTTTTTGCTTCCGAAGTAGAGCACAACTCTGTTAATGCAAGTATCCTGTTATTGTTCAGCACAAACTGTCATTGTGGGACTATGTCAGTTTTGTTCTGTTTCCATTTATAGTTGAGACAAATTACTGCTAAACAAATGTTTTTCCATAGGTCCTTTAGCTGCTCCCATAAAGCAGATGAGAGCTCTTACTCTAAACTAGTGCCCCTGGCTGTCCCCTTCTGTTTTTCCATTTAGTGACGAACTGCTTCAGCAAGAGGACTGACTGGAGAAACTGCAGAGAATCATGTTGCTTAGTTCTCATTGTGTTTCACTGATGCTGCATTTCCTTAATAAGTAAAAGTATCACTTTTAAGTTTCTCAGTTAATGATTCGATTTTTCACATAAAACTGAACTGTGACCCACATCAAGTTCTAATTTTATCTGAAAATGCTTAATCTGCAAGACTGTTCCAGCTATACTGTTTAGTGTACTGTATAAGACTTCCGGTGACACTAATTTACCTCCTGTATGTTTTCAAGAAATGGTTTGCAGGGAGTACAAAGTGGTCGTGCACCTCGGGGGGATCCACTGAACAGTGGAGGTTCAGGTGGGACTGAAGATTTTAGCTGAGGCGTGGGGATTTTAGTGTACTACCTGGCTAGCATTTTGGATATGATGACATCACAGCACTAGTGTTGCTGTCCCTTGTTTTTATTTTTAAATATTTATATAGCTTTGTTATCTGTTTGCTCTTAGACAAATAAGAGTCTGTCTTAGCACCATAATGATTGCATTCCAGAGGAAAAGACTATTGGTGATGCCATGCCTAAATGCGTCACTCGTCTCTTTCTTTTGCTGAAAGTACATGGTGCACAGAACTTGCAGTATATTTCAGTGAAACCGGACAAGGGGAGGTATGTTTTGGCAGATCTTCTGCAGCATCATCATTCAGAACTCAATCTCGGGAAGAAACATTTATACCTTTTTTAGGAAATAAAAGGCTTTTATTCTGTCTAAATTAGGTAGTTGATGAGTGTTTTGAGCTTTTTATGACCTGAAAATTGGGGGCCATATCCTCAGCCCATATTCAGTGCTGCAGCTCTTCCTTGTATCAAGATCTAACTGTACCTTGACAGTAAATGTTTTAGTAAGTATTAACTGAACATCTCTATGGGGAGTGTATATAGTAAGTGAAGATGCTGACAGAGTGTGTTGCAACCTGCTGTTTGGGGTTTCTCTGTCATGTCAAAATGCTTTATGTAGGGAGCATCCAGTTGTCCCTCAAACACCTATTAGTGGAAGAACATTTGGATGGGAATAAATAGTGGCTGTAATGAGACCACCGAGCTGGCCAAGGTGAAGCCTGATGAGAAACATTTTCTTCTGGCCAGCCATTGGGAAGTATCTTACTTTGAGTCTGCCTTTCGTGTTTCCATAATAATCTAATATGTTGATCAATGCAAATAAATGGCTGTAAGATGAAGTGTGTTCAAGGTTAAAGACTTTATTTTTAGAATGTGTACCGGAAGAGTAATTTTTACCAAACACTTCTCCACTATGTGTCATGATGGAGATGTTCTGACTTTGTATCCCCCTCTCTTAAGTCAAATATAAACAGAATAAAGCCCTTAAAATTACTTTTTTTTTTCCAAGTTGAAGACCTTGCTTAGGTTTCCTGAGAAGAGCAGTTACCTTCTCAGTTTCATTTTACCTGTGAAACTATATCTGATACTTACTTTTTGTTTGACTTTGCATTTTCAAAAAAAGGAGTCAAGCTTTCCTTTGTATGACACTGCTGAAAATATATCTTGGGAGACCAGGAGCCCTTTTACTCAGGGTCAGAGATGGAGGTATCAAACTTCTAGGCCCTTTTTAAGCAAAGGGGTCTTCAGTGCTTATAGCCTGTGAAGCCAGGCTGTTGCTTTCCTGAAGTATAAGATTCTGCAGTCAGTGCAAGTTTTATCTGTGGGACACCATAGAGAAGAAACCTGCAAAGCTGTTGTGCTTACTATTTCTCTTTAATTTCACACTACCATGGTTTTAAGCCATCTCCATTTGGACTGAAGGATTTTTGTATCTAGTCACCAAAAGTATTTTCCTCCTTAAGTTCATACCTGACTAGTTACTTTTATTTTCCTCCTTTCTTTCTTCCCCTTTCTGTTCCTATTTGCTGTTGCCTTTTTTTCTCCCCTTTATGTGGCAGTGCACTTCTGTTCAGACTCTGTCTGTGGTGGTGGTGCTTAGCTGCAGAAAAGTAGACTATGCCTTCTGTGACCTGACACCAGGCAGAAATTCATGCAGGGCAAGAATAGGTGAGCCCTGTAAGCTCAGCATAGGAGTCCTGAGTCTTTCCATTATTAACAATTAAAGATGATTCCACGATGAATTTGGTAGTGGATTAACTAACTAATGAAAAGAGAACAAGGGTAAACAAAGAGAAAGATCCTGCCTTGCAAGAATTCAGATTATTAGGATTACCTGCTACCTGCCTGTCTGGGAAAGGAAGAACAAGCTCCCTTGTTTTCAATGTTAATTTAGTTAGTAGATAAGGTATATAATGTGCCCGATAAACTTATCTTTTGCTGTTGAATTGAAGCTTTGCAAGGAAGTGTTGTTTACTGGGGAATGGGTTAAGAAATAGAAGCATCCTATTTAGTCCTGCTCAGCAGTGTTCAGCTTTTTCTCTAAAACAGTAAGCAGGGAGAATGATTTCTTTCCACCTCCTACACTCTGCCCTAATCAACTTAATATCATGGCTGGATCTAGACCAAGAAGTGTTGTTTGAGTAAAATATGAAGACAGTGACATGGTTTTGTTTTCTTTATTGCCTTTTTCTGTTTTGTTTCTGAGGTGTGAGGTACTGCTGTATTTTTTTTTTTAGGGCTATATAATCATACCCTTTTTCTTATCTCAAAGGTCACACAATATTACCTTTCTGTTTTAACAGTTTCAACCTAAATTACCTCCCACAGGCTGTGAGGATCTTTGCACTGTACATCTTTTAAAGCCATTATATGGAAAATGGCATATGTGCAATTAATGTAAAGCCACAGTATGCTGCATTTGTGGGATGGATTCTCTTTAACCTTCTGTAAATTTGCTTTTTTTCATCTCTGGTGGTTAAAAGTAAAAATAATAAAGAACATGTATTTTGATATGCTTGGTATTCCTCCTGAAATGCATGAAAACACACCTCTAAGAGTACGCAGAAGAATAGTTTTATTGTGCTAAAAGTCATTCAGTGAGAGAACAAATTAGAACTCTGAAAGTTCCAGTTGGCAGTACAGCGAACAAAAATACAACACCTTATGGAAAGCCTCAGTAGATTGATGCTTTTATCGTAAAAAAGCAGTGTGGGTACTGAAGCTCTCTGTAAAATGTAGTCCTTCTGAAGTTAGAACTATTCACCTTTAAAGTTTAGCTCTCTGAAGTGTGTGCTTTGTTTGTACAGTATTACTGCAGGCTAGCACCTGAATATGGGTGGTTTTGGAATATTTGGTGACAAAGATAAAACCTTGTTTTAGTGATTTGATTTCCTTCAAAAAAGGAAAGTTATTAGTTTTACCTTTATCATGACTGTCAAGTCATCAAAGTAGTTGACTGGAGTATGGCTTTGATTAAGTATTGTCTAACTCAATATGTAGTTGCAATAACTTCTCTAATGGGCATTCTGCAGAACAGTGCATTTTATAGGTGAAGAATAGCTCAGGTTTTAATAGTATGTAGAATGCAAGACTGTCTTTATTGTAAAGACAAGGAAGATGCCTTCAGGATGCTGGTAGTTTAACTTTGTTTCTCAGAAACCATGGTAATGAGCACACTAGAAATGTTAGAAATGGGTAGATATGGCTTCTGCAGCAATTGGATGACTTATTTGCCCTGTTTTTTTTAATGTGAAGGATTGCATGTGTCAAAGTGAAACTGATTCTGCTGTTGCATGCAGTTTATTGTCATTTTAAGGTTTTGGGTCAAATTCTCAAATCTTAAGAAATGCCAGAATTAAGGTTGAAGAAGCAACCATAGTTTGATTACCTCTTGTGCCTACTGTTATTAAGTTATAGTCCTTAATTATACAGCTGTGGTTTTTGGTTTCTTTTTCTTCCCCACAGAAACATTCCTCAGAATACATTTGCCCTGTCCACTGGGGAGTCTGTCTAGGCTGGACAGCAATAAACCTAGTCTCTAGAGCAATTGTTTCCTTTGAATAAGTTTGGAGGTGTAATGCAAATAAAGCAGAAAACTGTCAAGATTTTCTTCTTGCCTGATGAAGACATCTGAATTTTCGCTATGTAACACCAGTGGTATTTCTTGGTGTTCTGGGGTGTGTATGTACACAGCTGATACTGCAGGTATCTTTGAACGTATAATTTGCTGTGTAACATAGCCTGAAAGAAATTAAGTTCTTTGGTGTCTCAGATCAGGCACCTGAGGTTGGTAAATAAATTCATCCTTAATCATATGCTTTAATACTTCATCTGTTAATAGGGATAATA
The DNA here is from genome assembly GCF_964289735.1 of Phaethon aethereus. Classification (NCBI taxonomy): domain Eukaryota; kingdom Metazoa; phylum Chordata; class Aves; order Phaethontiformes; family Phaethontidae; genus Phaethon; species Phaethon aethereus. The sequence continues at coordinate 24,489,902 of NC_138582.1, forward strand.
AACATGTTACTTCAGTGAGACGAATATGGTATTTGACTATTTCAGCAATATTAATCTAACATATCAGTGCTCTGCAATGGCCTGTGAGGAAATCAATTCCTGCTTTCAATGTAGCATTATATGCAGTATTGTTTTTTGTTTTTATTTTTAGATAGAGGGCACGATGAGTAAGAACAAACAAATGACTGAGTAGTGACTGGTAAGTGTGAACCTAGGAAAGATTCGGGGTGCGGGGGGGACATAAAAGCCATGCAATTAAACTGTCATAATGTGCTTCAGCACTCATTTCCAAACTCCAGGGCTTAATTCTGTTTACTTGATGAAGTTATTTGTGATGTAGTTTGTGTGCTGTTTCCTAGCTGTTAAAAATAATAATTGCAATCGTATCAGCAGATTTGGAAGCTACTCACTAGGCAGACCACTGCTATTTGAGCTAGTGGTATCTAATAATACTCTGTCATGCTTTATAGGGATCAACCCTAGACAGTACGGTCCATGTGCTTATGCAGAGGGTTTTATGGATGTCTTTGGACTGTGGAGATTGAGCACTAGAGGAGGGCATGCTTTGACAGTACAAGCTGCTTTTGCTGCTTTTTTGTTTGTCACCACCCACATACCTTTTACTTTCTGCATACAAGTGTTTTACCCAAATCTTACTCATATTTAGTCATTTATGATTTTTGTTAAGAAGATATTTTAGCCAATCTAAATTCATATCCTTTTCAATACCTCATCTGATGTCTTTGTCTTTCTCTCCTGTCATTTGGAGATGCTCCCTCTCTCTGGAGTTCAGCTACTCTTTGTAGGGTCTCTTTTTTTTATCTTGCTAGCTCGTTTTCCTCTAGTCTTTGTGATCAGTGAGTCAGTTCTCCTGCCTCACTGTTTGTTTGTGTTTTTTTTTTTTAATGAGATATATAGTCTTTATTACTTGTGCTAGAGTTCCCAGATTACTTCCCTGAACAGCTCCTGTCAGTTGCTTCACTTTGCGATCCCCATCTTGCATTTTTCTCTGATGGAGTCTGTTCAGCCATCCTATTCCTGTTCTGGTGCAGACTTCAGTCGCCTTCCTGGCAGCCACCACTTCCACCGTTGTTAGAATTGCAGTATGGTGTGGAATGAAAGAGACTTTTGGAGGGCATGGAGTCCAGCCCTCGCTGAAAGCAAGGCTACTCCTAGGTCAGGTTGCTCAGGATCATGTCTAAGCAAGTTTGGACTACATCCATTCTTGTTTTCATCTACTCTTTTCCCCTGACCCCTTTTCTTCTCTCCGTGAGTTTAATTCTGCCCCCTCCACATTTGGTTAGAGTATCTTCCACATTACTGTTACTTAATAGTGGGATCTGGGAAAGGATAAGTCAGCTTCCTAGCTTTAGTTTCTGGTACTTTCACCCAGCATATTGTACACCTGGAAGTGAAAGGAAGATTCTGTTCCGTTCCAGGTTGGATCAAGTTCAGGAGAGATTTTTAGCAGATAAAATATATGCTCTTTTCTGAAAATCATGTTGGATTCCCATGAAAACCCATTCCCAAAAACTTTCAAGCATGGCTATATTCACATTGTTGGAAGGCTGATAAAATGTATATCCTAGATACGCAGGCTGGAATTCAATTTCCAGCTTCAAAGTGTGCCAATGCTAAATCTTTCCAGAGAAAATACTGCAAGTTTTAGATTTATTTTCTTTTATGATATGATTTTTTCATTAAATGAAGTGTTGTGGGTTTTTTGAGGTGTGGGGTTTTTATTTGTTGCTGGCTTAAGTAGTTTGGTTGAAATAAGTGTGTTGAACATCTTAGCGTATAACTTTCAGCCTAGTTTGCTTGAGAAGATTCTAAGCAGCTTTGGAAGTAGGATGTTATAGTGGGAAGTGTCAGGCTGTCTTAATAAATAGTTACTAGCCTTTCTTTTAACAAGAAATTCTTGTCTTTTGAAATAAATTACTTGCTAAACTGTAAAAATGAGGTGAGTCACAATGCATGTAACTTCTTACTGCTTTAGTTTCTGTTTTCAATAGCATGGTTATATTTTTCCAATTTGACTTAATTTGACTGTCTGCTTACATTCTCCTCCCCCATAACATCTGCTGTTTAACCGTGAGGTGCTATATCTATCCTTGCTTTAAGCCTGCTGCTGCCTTTTGTAGGACTGCTGTACCCTTATGTGCTGCTCGTATCTGGCCTGTAGAGTAAGTTCGGGTAAATGATTGCCTTTTGGGAGTTAGTCCCACAGAAGAGTGTAGCAAGCTACTTTGGAAGCTGAGCTGCTATCCTAAGGACATGGTTAATTTAGCAAATAGCACACTGGTTTAAATGTTACACTTGTTACCACCTCCTATTTATTAATGTCCTCCTCTTGGAATTTACTAACCCACAGCCATCAATATAATGAAATTAATGCCCCTGCTTCTATTCCGATCTGGAGATTTAGCTTAAACTTACCTTATAGGCAGTTTAAACAGAACATCTGACCTCTCTCTGAAGAGTGCAAGGTGGCCCTGTTGTGAATTTCTGCTGCAGGGTAGGTTAACCCACAACAGAGACAGCATGGACAACTACTTGTACCAATTTAAACCTTTCAAGCTAGTTCAGTAGGGGCTTCATTTGTAGGACTCTCAAACTATGTAGTGAAGCGTACTGAACATAAAGCCCTTCTGTATCAAAGCTGCTTGCTCTGGACACTGGAAAAGCAGCATTCCCTTTAGTATTCAGCGTTTTAAAATGCAGGGAAATAACTTCATATCTATCTACATTCCTGTAGAACTTGTCTGCCATGTTTCTGTCCACATCAAGTTGCTTTATACATTGTTGGAGGAAATTATATTAAAATGTAAAAAACCTGCAAGCTGCCTAACTGCACATTAATACAATTTTGTAAATGTGTTTTTTAAACACATTTTAAAACTTTATTTCTTAGTTATATATAGCTTAATTAGTCTTAAACAACTCTAGGTCTTACTGTAACTTAAGTGATAACTGATTTATAAAGTAAGAAGTAAGTTTGAACTAAAACTGAGGGCACACTGAAAACAAATGGTGTAGTATCTTACAGAATTCCACAGTCTAGCTTGGAAGTTTCTTTTTTATTTATTTGCTTTTTAAAATGTCATGTCCTTGGGTATTTTACCACTTAATTGTAGTGATGATGTGGATTTTCTTCCTATATTTACAACTTGTTTTCCTGGCAGTGTGATCATTTAATTTTTGAGTTTAGGGCTATAGAGCAGGGCTTGCTAGTACTGTGGAATAATACCCTGTGGTTGCTTTCCTTTTGTAAAGTGGCAAGACAAATATTAAAGTATATGTTTTAGCAAGTAAGTTAAGGAAATGCTTGAAAGATCTCTTGTGCTGCCATAAAGCTCCTTCTTAAGAAACTTGAATAGCTTTTCAGTGAAGTTATACACCTGCTTCCTCTAATGTATTTGTGTAACTATTTTCTTTGGAACTGTAGGAGGAAATAAATGGTTCCAAATAAACAGTGAAGCTCCTAACTTCAAAGAACTTCCTTCAAAAGTGAAATAACTTCACTTTCCTTTCTCAAATGAATAAAACCCAAACATACCTTACCTTGTTACTTTTTTTTTTTTAATGTGTATAAATCTAAAGGGATTTTCGTCTCTGGTATTTTATAGGAAAATAATTATTAGTATAGTACACCTCGAGTTAGGGTACAGTAGGGACGTGTATTAGTGGTGGGCTTGGCACTCTGGTTGGAGTCTGATCTTGAGTGTCTTTTCCAACCTAAATGATCCTGTGAATTAGTGTTGGAAAAGATTTACTGGATTTATTCTCATCTGTTGCATATCTTTATTATGGTGACATAGAAAGAAAAGCTCTCCTTGGAGATGAGCTCCCGGGACGAGAAGAGGCAATACAGCTAATTTTTTCTGCAGTGATGCTGCAGGGCAGTGTCTTTTCTTCTTCAATGAATCCTTACCTAGAGTATCCCAAAAATAGACTAGATAGCATCTGTTCTCATGCTCTGCTTAACCAGGACATTACTTAAGGAATATAATTAAAACATAATAGTTTTTACTGGCAAAGGTTGCTTAATTAGGATGACTGCAGATATTTGATCTTCAAATAAGCTTATATATACATACAGATCAAATGTTCAAAAGTGTTGGACACCCATTTGTTTTCATTGTTCTTATTATAACTACAGTATTGAATGCTCCTGAAATTTTGTCTTGTTTAGACTTCCTTGGCAGTTCATTCTTTCTGCAAATCTGACTTGTAAGGACTGCTTTCCCCCATCCTCTTAGGATGCTAGAGTGTTTGTACTTTTGCTGCATTTGTAAGTGTATGTCCAACATTTTCAAAAACTTGATGCTTTTCTTTTTTTTGCTTTGGTCTGATATAAAAAATTTTTATTAAATATGCTCCTTTAATATTGTGCTCTGTAATGTAGTGCTTTCAGCAATGTCCTGGAAATAACACCATTTCTAAGATTTCTATCAGTTCAGCTCTACTTCACAGCAGTTTTTGGTAAGTTTGGAGAAACATTTTCCAAGTCCGTGATTAGTGAAGTATTTTATTCTTATTGACAAGCCAGACCAGGTGTGAATTACATATGAATACAAGGACTATGTTTTATATACCAAATGTTCTCCCTAGCTCAGTAATTGTTCTGACTTCCTCTTGCTTTTTATCAGGGCGTATTATTAAATGTTATAACATTAAAATCGTTAAACTATTGGAAAAAATCCCTGTCACAGCTAGGTAAGAATGTACTTTGTTTCATTAGAATAAGGTTACTTTAATTCTTTAAGGAAGCTTTTCTTCGCAAGCTTGCTTATTGGTTAGAATAGGTTAGTATGCTTACATCATAGTAAAGTACATTGCTTTCCATCCTGTATTTGGTATTTTGGGAAGGATTTTTTTTTTAAAGAAAATATTTGTTAGAAAACCAAAATACAAATCTGTATTTATATGGCCATAAAATTTTAACTTCAAGGGTATATGTTTAGTTTAACAATCTTAACAAGCTTGTCCCACATTTGAGGGAGCTTGCATTCATCACCAAAAAACGTGTACTAATATTCTTTTAAAAAGGCAGAACTTTGAATTAATGGGGCATCTGACATCAAAGGCATTGGTTTAAAGATTTTCCCTCTTGCCAGTTGTGGCTTTGAACTAGTTTGTAGCTAATTAATATAATTGAGTCATTTACAATAATAAGGAAAAAAGATTTAGAGTAAAAATAATTGTTTTGAGTAATTGGTTGCTATTATAATATTAGATATTTTTACTTTTAATCCAATGATTTTGATAAAACGCGTGGGCTATTTTAGATGTTATGTGTAATCAGAGAGGAATATAGAAATATCAGGGAGTTACTTCACTCTGTGCTATAAAGGAAAACAAAGAAAGGGAATTCACCTCTGAGTCAAAGTGTGGTACCAGGTTTAACTGTGCATACCTGGTCAGGTAGCTAAGAAATCTTAGTAGTATGCAGAGTATCAGAATATGCCTGCTGCATCCTTTTTTTTTTTTTTTTTTTTTGTAGCTGATTGACAGGAAGTCAAATTTCCCATCCACCTTTAAAAGAAAACCAAACCAAATCCTAGTCCCTTCCCCAGCCCAGACTGGGAAAGGATAGAAGTTATGCACTGGGTTGGGGAAAGGTGTTCATTTCTGACCCCTGCAGGTGGTCGGTGAAAACTCTGCAGCCTGGAATTAAATCACTGAAACAGATACCAGTGTCAGCTGAAAGACATCCAGCTCGAAGGGGATTCTATCACAAGTTTAATAATGCCTCACAAATGAGGAAAAAAAAGCAGTGCTGTCAGTCTGTTGTAAAATTTGTTGTTAAGACAAAAACTATACCTGCTCAGGATGCAGTTTTGCTCATTCCACACACACCCCCCACCCCACCCCATCCCCCCTGACTAGTTTTGATTATGGAGTGAAAAATATTTGAGTCCGAAGTTGAATTTCAAGTGATCAGTGTGGTATCCAGTTGGGGTTATAGCCTGGTTTTGTGCTTCTTCTGTACATGCAGTTAGATAGCTGTCTCAATGTCCTGTGACATCCTGAGTGAAAATAATCTGGTTTTTTACCGCCTTTTTACTTTTTTGTGGAAAGACATTTTCTTGAATAGTTGCCTTTGCTATCTTTTTTTTTTTTTTACACCTCTTAAATAAGAGATGGGACAGTCCAGAAGAAATGGTGCTCAAGGATGACAGGATTTTGCACTTGCATGGGAAAGTGGTTTCAGAACTCAACGTTAACTTTTGTTGTTGTTGCCACTGTATCTTATTTCTTAAACTTCACTGAAGGAAGTGTTAGTGGAATGTAAAGGCAGTATCAACGACGTATCTCTAAAACAGAGGCCTGGAGTTGTTCGAAATAAAGCCTGTCATGTGACAAAGCTGGAAAGAAAATGAAGGGTTCACTGTAATTTGGGAGGGCTGCCAAATAAACATCAGTGCCGTCTTTTCTTATCCTGTCTGGTGTTCCATCAGTCAGTGCACTTGTGTATGGATCCCTTAAATTCCGCCTATTCAATAGCCAGCTGAAAATCTGATGCATCAGAGAGACTATGGAAGAGACCTGTGATATGCCATAATAAAGAAAAAGACTCAATTTTTTTCTTCTCTGAATAATCCATAGCTACTGTCTATTAAAACAGTGATTTTTAGAACAATTTGTCTAGTGAAGTTCCTGTCACTTTAAAAAAGAATGAATCTTATGTAAGACCAAAAAATTTCATGGTGTTTCTTCTCAAGGCTTATTATTTCAGTCTGATTCATTTCCTGTTTTTCTGCTAATGCACTGACAAAAGCAGAAACAAGTATCCTTCAACTGTTTGTTAGTAAACCTAGAAAATATGTAATTTACTGTATTACAGGTGGCTGTGTGTAGCTGTAAATGATGTAGAGATTTATACAGTACTTCCCTCTATCAGTCTCTGGTCATGCACTTGCTTCCCTGGCTAACCTAGCTGCTCCAAGACTTCACATCTCTCTAGCTGGCAATTCTGTTCAGATAAGCAAAAGTTGAGGATAAGTTGGAATTTCTGTTCTCATATCACAATGTAAGAACAAGAAGATATGCAGTAAGATTAGTAGCAAATGAAATACTGATTTTAAAGAGGTAACTTTTTTGAGCTGTGTTTCATTAAGGTGTTGAGCTTATTACCACAGACTTCCTTGGGGATTCACAGGATTGAGAGAGATTTGATGTTTATATGGATGACAATGTAGAAAGCACTGTAACATACTGGCAGGGAGGTAAACTTACTTTTTGGATTTGAAAGCAGTCTTACAAGTTAAAGAGTTCATGTTTAGGGCATGGACCAATGGGAGATTTCTTTCACCCTTCATCTGCACCATGGAGCCTTACACTCTCTGGAGACAGGATTCTGTACTTGTGAGTTCCAATGCAACTGTTCTTAGCTCTGGTGACCTTTGAGGGTAGTCAGGCATATCAATGATTATTTAAACAACTTTTTTTTTTCTCATGGTTACTGATATCTTGTAATATTTATGATGTTTGAGTAAAATATAGATTGGCCTTTATAGAATATATTAAAGATGTATCAAGAGAGTATGTCTACATAAAAGCTAAATCCTGTCCCTTTCAAGCAAATACCTGGAAAAAGATGAGCACTTCCAGCAGGGTATTTTTTTAATGATGTTGTAGTTCATGCTGTAATTCACAAATTTATGAATTAGGATACAGTTGGAAATTTGCAGTTTCTTTTACAAAACATAATCAAATGAAGGAATTGCTTAAATGTTTTTTTAATTAAATTTGGGATTACAGTAGTATAGTATTTAAATCCTTGAAATTGTATTTCAGAATTAGTTTGAGTGATAATATAGCAGACTTGGTCTTGTGCGTATTTATTTCTTAGTTAGGGAAGGCTGCTTCACTTTGAAGAAGCAAAAGCAAGGCCTTGAATCTTTAAAATTCTTTTTATAGTGAGCTTTTCTACAGAATACATTTTACTAGGTGCTTAACTATAGCAAATTTCATCTAAAAGTATCGATCTTTTTCTGTTAGAGTTTATGAATAGAGTTAGAGTACTGGAAATGTCATTAAATTCTTTGGGATTGGTTTTTTTTTTTTGTCTTTTTAGCAAGTATTTGTCTTCTAGATATGTGTAGATATCTTCAAGGATGAGAAAAACGTACTCTTGAATGTCATTAAATACCTCCAGGCTACCATTACAGGCCATGTATTTTGCAGAGCAAAGAAAAATGTAAGGACTCTCTCTCCCGTGATGTCACTCATATAGAGGAAACTGTACTGTAAAATGAGCAATGGATAAAAGGGAGAAATATAATCTTTTTGTATTGGCATAGTCTGTGGATATTTGAGAGAGACTATGGGGATATGTGTGAGGGAGGAAAAAACATACTTTATTTCTGCTCCAAATGGTGGTGGGATTTATAAATGTTTTTAAGGATATAGCCATGGTGATGAAAGACTAGACTGATGTGCTACATAGACTACAGGCAAATGAGTGCAAGTTGTAAAGTTATTGTGGCTTAATGCTTAGTAGGTCAGACATAGGAGGCTGACTGTTCATGGGATCCCAGGCTAACTGTGAGATAAAACACGTTCTCCTCTGGCCGTCATCAGGCTGTTCCGTGCATTGTCTGTGTGAGAGTTTGGCAAGTCACATTATCCGTCTGCCTCAACCTCCTATCTGTAAAATAAGTATGATGCATCCTTTCTCTTCATGCTGTGCTTTTAGAATTCACACTATATGTGGAAAGACAAACTTACACACATGCTAAGTGTATGATGTAGTGGAAATGGTCTCGGTAGGCATTCATTTTGAATGGGGCAGCTATCATCAAGTAAGCAAAAAAGAATTCATCTTTTTAGGAGTGTATGGCTATATGTGTATACAATACTTAGAACTGACAGTATCTTCTATAAATAAGATTTTACAATGTGAAGTATCAAACAACCAGGCATTCAGGTTTTTGATTATATTTCATTCAAAATATAGTTGGTCTGAAACATTTTTATTTTGTGGCTCAACTTGGATGTTAAAACAAGCAAACCAACCCCCCGAAACATTGTTTCTGAGAATGCAGAGAAATGTTTCTTATTGTTTAAAAATATAATCCCTTGCAACTGCTCTGAGAAAGCTGTAATGTCTGTGTTTTAGAGCAGAGGTCATTGTCTTTTTTTTTTCCTTAGAGAAGCATTGCTCCACCTTTATTCTTTCCCTGTGAAAACTTGCAAAAAATGGCAAATTTTTATAAAATGGTTTTGAGGAATTTCCTTTAAAGACTGGTTGGTGTGGTATGTAAATTCCTGAATATTTCACATACAACCAGACTTTTTCAGCCATTGCAGCAATTGGTGAGATACTTAAATTGTGTCTCCCAGCAGCTAAGCATCAAGTTAGTAATGAGAGACCCAAGTGAGAAGGGGGAGTGCTCCTCTGGTCTTGGTTTTCTGCCAGATTGAGAGGCTTGAGACAAAGTGGGGAGGTATAGGAAAAGGTGGTGAGTAGAGGCAACAGGACAGTGAAGGAAAAGGGGTAAGTATATGTCGTAAGGAAGAGTAGGAAGAAAAGATTGCATGCTGGGATAGAGGAATTAAGGGTGGTGAGGGCTGAAACTACTGAAACAGCTGCTTTAAACTTTTTGGGGGTCATATCTCCCTTCTTTTTATGATAGCCTTCCCCTGTTTTCCATTATTGTTCCACTCCTGTCATACATGTATTTTTGTAGCTCTCAAACTTGAGCATCTGCAAAAGAAAATGATAGAAAGAATACTGTTCACAGGTGTTATCCTTAACCCCTGCTACGTATTGGTCAATGTTTGGGCCAGCACAGTGTCATGTGGGTTTAGTTCCTGAGGAGGGAGGGATGGGAAGGCTTAGCCCTGGACAGCACCCTAAGTTACCACCCTGTGTCATCTGCTGCAGGAGCATGGATTTATTTCACAGGTTCTTATGTTCCTCCACTGAGATGTATTCCACAACCGCTATTTCAAAAAGCACTGCAGCAGACCATAGTCTCCTTGAGGGAAGGTATTCATAGAATCTTTTAGGTTGAAACAGAACTTTAAGATCATCAAGTCCAACCATTAACTTAGCACTGCCAAGTCCACCACTAAGCCATGTCCCTAAGCACCACATCTACAGGTCTTTTAAATACTTCCAGGGATGGTGACTCAACCACTTCCCTGGGCAGCCTCTTCCAATGCTTGACAACCCTTTCAGTGAAGAAATTTTTCTGAATATCCAATCTAAACCTCCCCTGGTGTAACTTGAGTCCGTTTGCTCTTGTCCTGTCGCTTGTTACTTGGGAGAAGAGGCTAACACCCACCTCACCACAACCGCCTTTCAGGTAGTTGTAGAGAGCAATAAGGTCTCCCTTTAGCCTTTTCTTTTCCAGGCTAAACAACCCCAGTTCCCTCAGCTGCTCCTCATAAGACTTGTGCTCTATACCCTTCACCAGGTTTGTTGCCCTTCTCTGGACACACTCCAGCACCTCAGTGCCCTTCTTTGTAGTGAGGGGCCCAAAACTGAACACAATATTCAAGATGTGGCCTCATTAATGGCGAGTACAGGGGTACAATCACTTCCCTGCTCCTGCTGGCCACACTGTTTCTGCTACAGGCCAGGATGTTGTTGGCCACCTGGGCACACTGACAGCTCATATTCAGCTGGCTGTTGAACAACACCCCCAGGTCCTTTTCTGCCAGGTGGCTTTCCAGCTGCTCTTCCCCAAGCCTGTAGCATTGCATGGGGTTGTTGTGATCCAAGTGCAGGACCTGGCACTTGGCCTTGTTGAACCTCATACAGTTGACCTCAAGCCATCGATCCAGCCTGTCCAGATCCCTCTGTGGAGCCTTCCTTCCCTCAAGCAGATCAACACTCCCGCCCAACTTGGTATCATCTATAAACTTATTGAGGGAGCACTTGATCCCCTTGTCCAGAGCGTTGATATTAAAATGGAACTGGACCCAATACTGGGCCCTGGAGGACACTGCTTGTGACCAGCTGTCAACTGGATTTAACTCCATCCACTACAACTCTTTGGGCCTGGCTGCCCAGACAGATTTTATCCAGCAAAGAGTACACCTGCCCAAGCCACAAGCAGCCAGTTTTTCCAGGAGAATGCTGTGGGAAGTGATATCAAAGGCTTTACTAAAGTCCAGGTAGACAAAGTCCACAGACTTTCCTTCATCCACTGAGCTGGTCACCTTGTCATAAAAGGAGACCAGGTTAGTCAAGCAGGACCTGCCTTTCATAAACCCATGCTGACTGGGCCTGATCACCGGGTTGTCCTTTACATGCAGTGTGATGGCACTCAAGATGTCCTTCTCTATAACCTTCCCCAGCAGTATGATCAGACTGACAGGCCTGTAGTTCCCCAGATCCTCCTTCTACCCCTTCTTGTGGATGGGTGTCAAATTTGCTAACCTCCAGTCAAGTGGGACCTTCTGAGTTAGCCAGGACTGCTGATGAATGACTGCAAGTGGCTTGATGAGCACTTGCACCAGCTCCCTCAGTAACCTTGGGTGGATCCTGTCTGGCCCCATAGACTTGTGTGTATCTAAGCGGTGTAGCAGGTCGCTAACCATTTCCCCCTGGATTATGGGGCCTTCATTCTGCTCCCTATCCCTGTCTTCCAGCTCAGGTGCCTGGGTACCTGGAGAACATCTGGTCTTACTATTAAAGACTGAGGCAAAGGCGGTGTTAAGTGCCTCAGCCTTTTCCTCATCCTTTGCTGCTAGGTTTCCCCTCACATCCAATAAAAGATGGAGATTCTCCTTAGCCCTCCTTTTGTTGCTGATATATTTATAGAAGCATTTTTTAATTTTTTAATTGTCTTGTGTGGCGCGTAGCCAGATTAAGTTCCAGCTGGGCTTTAGCCCTTCTGATGTTCTCCCTGTATAACCTCATGGCATCCTTGTAGTCTTCCTGAGCTGCCTGCCCCTTCTTCCAAAGGTCATAAACTCTCCTCTTTTTTCCTGAGCTCCAGCCAAAGCTCTTGGTTCAGCCAGGCTGGTTGTCTTCCCCTCTGGCTCATCTTTTGACACATGGGGATGGCCTAGGTCTGTTTTGCCTAGGTTTGTTTTCCTCTTTAGAAACCAACTAGCCAATATTAATAATATCTGTTATGGGGACAGAAGTCTTGAAGAGAAACTAATTCTAGGTAATGCTAGCAAAGTCTTCTCATTTGGTGTCTGCACATTACTAAATTGTATAAAATTTGTAGAAGAGAACAATCTCATGCCCTAACCACAGGAAAAAAGAATAGTGTTGATATTTAAATCATTATAGAGATCAGCTACATTTTTTGGAGAGTGCTTGGGATATAAACTTAGGATAGGAAATGCTAGAATGAGGAGTCTGTGGTGGCCTTATTTGTAGAGTGTTTATATGGTGTTGGGCAAGGCCCTTATAGAGTAGTTAGGTGTTTGTTTTCCTGTATGCCTATCTTGAGGCGTTCAGGTGTTGATTTGCAGGTAGCTACTGCTGTCAATACTTGGCATGAGTTCTGAACCTATAAAATCTTATGCCAACGCCAAACAGTCTTCCAGCTTTGGCAGCCTGCAGTATCTTAGTCTTATTTCAGGTGACAGTTTTAGCTTTGGTGTCTGTTTCCCATTCTGCAAATTTGGAAAAATAATCTTTTGTTGCAGAATTACTGTGAAGATTTCATAGGAGTACTGTGAAGGTTGATTTCTTAATGTTTTTGAAGCCATTAGTCAAGTAAAAATGTCTTATGGACTTGTGTAGTATTTGTGACTTCAGTGTTGTATAATGTTGTAAGGCAAAAAATGTACAGTACATAAGGTATAGGGACTCATTTAATAGGGAAATGAGAAATAGCCATCCACTGAATGAGGCCAACTCCAGTAAAATCAGTATGTCTGTGTGACCCTGCAGGAAGTTCAGAAGCCAGACCCAGCCTTTAGGGTATTTCCATCTGGCTTGGTGCCCACCTCCCCAAGAACTGGGAATGGCTGCTAGAGCACTAAGTGGCATACAAACAGCAGTAGTCTTCTATCTTCTCTCTTAGAGTTCACCTACCTGGTGCTATACTTGCAACTTCTCCCTGTAGTAAGCAGGCAGCTGCTTGAGTGGGAAGCAACTGGCCTGGATCTACAAATCTGCCTATAGCACCCTGGCAATTGGATCTGTGTTGTGGACAGGGGAAGAGATGTCCCTGAAAGCGGTGACAAGGATCAGATGTTCACATCCAGCCATCATACGTACTGAGACTGGACCAGCATTTGCATAGCCTTCCAGTGCATCAACTACACAATAAAGTGGACGGACAGGGGATGCTGAAATTAGTTTTTGTGGATAGCTTGTGTTCTGGTATCCTTAACTTTTGAGGTCTCATGTGTGCGATGTTAAATGTCCAAACAGTTCTTAGTGTAGCTTTGTGTGCCTCTGTTATCCACAGAGTATTTGATAATATATGTTGGAAGCAGATAACGTATTTATTGGGGCAAGGGCTTTCTGTGTGGAAGAAGGGTAAGATTTGTGTCTCCTGTAACCACTCTAGCACTTGTGATGTGATTACAGAGGCCTTGCTATGCAATCCTGCCAGGTATGGCATGGCTGTATTGGACTTTTAGGTGGTATAGTTAAGTACACCATGGGAAATACTTGATTCTATATGGAAAACATCTTAATACAAAAATTTTATTGGCCTGGTTGCTAGAGAAAGACTTGGTAGCTCTGCTTTCTTGGTGTATCTTGACACTCTAGACAGATGTAAAAGGATTAGGAAAGGTGACCTTATTAAGATAGAAAGTTAAAGTTGGAATCCTGAACCCTAGTTGTCACAAATGCTGAAACACTGACATGATTCAAACTTGTGTATTAATTTCCTTCTTTGTCAAACTTAACTTCTTTTGCCAAACTTAAGGAGACAGTAATGTCACTTACACAATTAGTTTACACGGGCTTAAGAGATTACCTAATGAAAAAAGGGCAACTTTTAAGAAATCTGTACTTTTTTTTTTCTTACTGTCCTGAGAATGTGTCACACCCCCTCCTTCCCTCCTCTCAGTAATTTGTATGCCACAGTGTTATTGGTGAGATGACATTAGTGAATAAACAATATTGCATCAATATGCCAGTTGTAGAGACTTGTGACTTCTCTGGTAGCTTACCTTTCACTCCACTCATTTCATATTTCTTCTGTCTTTCTCCTTTTCTTCTCCCCGCTTCAGTCTCAGCAGCACAATCCTCTCTAGGATTGTTGGTTCTGGAGGTGACTATGTGACTGGACGTGTGGAGGACCTTAAATAGAAAGGAGAGGGATTGTACCCAGACAGGGAAAGCTGTTAAGTTTTAATAACTTGCTAGTTGTTTCTGACACTAACTCTTTCCTGTTCCATTGAAAAGCCGCAAATGTAGCTGAAGGTGCTGTAATTTCTTTAATGGGGAAGTGTGGGCAGATATAAACTACTCCAGTTATATAAAAATTTAAATTTAAACAAAGCGGTATCTTTTTGAATGTAGCTGTTATCTGCCCAGTATGGAACAATGTCATCCTGACCAGCAGTTACTTAAAAAGGCTGCAATCAGCATTCATTTTGATTTGAATTAAGGCTTGCTAGTATAAATAGGTAACAAAAGTCTTGCGATGTGAGCCGGAACAGTTCCTTTTCAGTGTTGTGACATGAGGGTTGACTTGGCAGATTGTTGTTCTAATTTATTTGCATTTATTATTCATGTTCTCTACCTGTTTTGATGTTAGAATCCTTTTGAATGTGCCTTGGCCTTTTTGCTGCTTTAAACCTCATTCCACAGCTCTGTCATACAACTGTGACTGCTACAAGGTGATGATTTTCGTTTGATGGGTGACAGAGTTTTGCTCTTTTAAGGAGGATTCTTTAATAGTACTGGCTAAAAGTTTGCAGCAGAGTACTTTTTGTAGTTGCACACAACTTTAAAAGAGTGAGGAATCGTTTATGTTCCTCCAATCCAGTATTTGATAGCATTCAATTGGTAGAATGATTTGAGAGTGAGTGCTGAACAGTGGGATTGCAAATCAAAAAGGTCAGAAATAAGGACAGAAAGGGAATTGTCACGAATACCTTTATTGATAATGGTGATCTTACTTAAAAAGTATGAGCAGGAGGAAAAACTTGAGAAAAAAGGAAGGAAAGAGCAGCTAAAAGAACTTCAGAATTAATTTATGAATAACTTCTCAGTTACAGTTTTTGATTTTTTTTTTTATGCAGTGTTGAGTAATTGGTTAGAGAATAGTGTATAAATCCTTACTGAAAACAGACTTAATGTACCAGAAATGTAAAAAATTTGCAATTTTTTTTGTGAAGTAAATAGAATTTGTGGAAGTATCTACTGTTTTGAATCATAGAGTTGAAACTTCTAAATAACTATTAAATCCTAAAAATTCCTATTTTTAACAACTTAACCATGTTAAAAGGATCTGATTAAAATGCCTCACTTCTAGACTACTAGAACTTTTTTGACATTTCACATGCCTTATTTTTTGGGTAAAGTTGTTAAATTTCAAAATCACTGAAAAACTTAATCCTACAGTGGAAACAGATGTGCAACTGAGGTTTTCTGCAGGGGACTTTCATTCCTCAATAACAGTGATTGGGCCTGTTTCATTCTCAGTTTTGGCACTGTTACAGTGTATGATTCATTTTTGTCTCCTGCTAGCTCTAGCAAGGAAACCACACGCATATTGCAGTGTAACAGGGTTGGAGAAATACATTTCAAATTGAGTATGAAACAGTTAGCAAGGATATTTATTCATTCTGTGGAAGTTTTGTCCTGTGTTATAAAGCAGACTTGGGGAAAAAATTAATCTCTTGCACAGATGTGTTTCACCTTCTCTGAGGGCAGTTCTGTGCTGCCTGAAGAATGGAGCTGGTGATAATATTCCATTCTTGAAACCTTAAGTAGTTTTGGAATTTGTTTACTCTGGCTGTTTCCTCCCTCCCTGCTCCCCTGAGAAAACGTACTGCGTTTTTTGAATTTGTTTCAATAGCCAGAGGAAAGCTCTGGGATCAGACTAGAGCCTAGGTTTTATACCTGTGTAGTAATCATTACAGCTGAGGGGAAGGAAGCTGTGATAGCTGGACTTCCAAAGAGCAACTGCCATCGTGTCCAGGTATTTTGTACTGATCTGGTCTTGCTGGAAGATGGCAAACGCAAATACAGGTTTGTCCAGATCACAGTCCACTGAGTTGGAACGGGATCTCTTAGTAAACTACAGTTAACTCCAGGTAATGTTTGACAGTGTCACCAGGTTATCTAGAAGCAGACGTGGCCCTTTGTGAATATGAAACTTGAAGCTCTTTCGGTTTGATTTTCATTGTCATGTCAACATCATCCCTGGTTTGTCTGGTTTCTCTGTCAGATGCTCATTTTTTTCCCAGGAGCTGATTTTCATTCAATAACAGTCATGTTGTCCGTGGCTGTGGAAGCTAGACGTTGTTATTCTTGAATGTTCCTGTGCAGGTTTGTAAAATCCTTGTTTTGAATCTTTCAGCTACTGCTGTCCTCTGTTTCATGTGGCACTCGTTATGTGTCAGGCTGAAGCTCTGACTGCGACTGTCCTTTTGCGTATAGGCTCGAGCGTGAGGATCTGTGAAAGGAGCCATCACACTTGTGAATGGGCCTTCCTGTCTGTGTGTGGCTTGCTGAGAGTGAATGCTGCCTTTCTAAGTAAAAATTCAGAACGTTATTGGTGTTGGATTGGAACAGAGGTGACCCCTGGTAGCTGTAAAAAGCTAAGTGAATAGAGGAGGCTTTTGAGTTAATTTTTGGAGATATTTTTAGTATTATTGTTCTATTTCCGAGATAGCCAGTGTGAGGTATTCTGCCACCACCGTGGACACAGTGTCTGCAGGCAGTTTCAGGAATCCCTTAGTCTTAAGTGATCTGGAGAGTATACAATCTGTTAGCTTTGGCTCCAGTTTATGCTTTTAGAATAATTCAAATGACTGTTTCTTACTTGAGGCATTTGTTTTCTTTTTGAAGATGGAAAAGATGACAAATGCACTTCTGTCTGCCCTTACTCTGTCTGGGTCAGGCTGCGTGGCCCAAAGGGACAAGGTGTGCTAGCTGGGGGCTCGCGCTGCTTTCCTCCGGAGCTGCTGTGACCGGTCTCCGGCCTCTGCTTAGCCCGTTGCGTTAGCTCACCTCTTCGGCTCTGGCCACAACTGCTTTGTTTTCTTCCTGGCTCTGGTTGATACAGAGAATTTACCTGAAGCCGGGAAAACGAGCCAGTCACATTGGAGAGACTGTGCCTTATGCAGCCATAGTCTCTGACTGAAAAACTGAATTTGTCCTCCCCCGCTTCCTGCTCTTTTACGCTTTTTTTTCAGATTCAGGAATCCAATCTCTGAGTTACATTAAGTCTCTCCATTGTGCTATGTAACTACTTCCAAAGCATCTGTTGGCAAGAAAACTTTGACGTCAGCAACCTTAGGATGAAGTTTTGCACTGCGCGCTTTCAGTCGCTCTGGTTGGTGTGGGTAATGGCATGTTGGAATTGAAGCAGAGTTTGGGGTGAGGGGGAGAGATCATTGTGAATGGTGTTTGTAGCCTGCTACTTGGTGTATATCTTTTGTGGGTAGAAAATGTATTTGACAAACTATGTATTGTCCCATTTGTTTATTAGAGACATTTCAGGTTGTAAATATTTGTGCCTGACACTCCTGGCTTGCAGGATGTTGCTTTTAGTTCTTTAAACTGGGATTACAGTAACAGTTATTTACTGGTGTTCCAAGTGAAGTTATTTTTCCAAAGAAAACTACATGTATTGCTCAAGGAATTTTTATTCCAGTGTTAATACTAGGTTTAGTTAAGCAAAAAGAAAAGAAATCAGTAATCGTCTACTGCAATTTGAAATTCATAATGGTTAACTTGCAAGTAGAAAGTAAGCAGGGACTTAGAGACACTGTGTGAATTCATGATGTGCCAGAGAAAGTGGTATTTTATTTTTAAGATGAACAGAGGATTGACTTTAGTTATTGCTGATTAAACAAATATCTTTGACCTGGAAATAAATATGAAAGCCTGTGTGTTAGATTCAATTTAAGATCCTTGTTTATCCTAAGATGTATCTGGATGCAAACAGCTCAGGGGAGCTATATTTAAGGCCATCACAACAGAACTGTGGGAGTCACTGTGACAGGATTCAAAGTCAAGCTGGAGGATTGCAGCTGATTTAAAAAGTAAACAAGAAGCTTTTGTAGTGTTTACAAATTATTTACTCTGCTTTTTAAAGGGAAAAAGTCATCCTGACATTTGAGGACTGCATCTCGAGTTTAGGCTAACAAGTACGCCTGGTCTGAGCCAGCATCTTCTGTACTAACTGTTTCTGTGGTCTAGGAGGCTTTTAAATCTGACTCAAGGTGTTGGGTGGTGTGTTTTTCTTTAAAGTTTTAGTAAAAAGGGTATAGTTGAAGGCATATACCAGTGTTACTATTTTAAAACCACAAAGTATGGTTTTACCTCAGGACCTGAAATAACACAGGTTTATTTGGAGACTATAATTAGAATGTGTTTAGCTGTTCTAAGTAATGGAGAAAATAAGCACAGTAGCTTTTCTAGGAATTGCATTATGCTTGCTTCATTTTTTTTCTTTTGTGCCTGTAATTGTTTGAAATGGATGATGTGTCAAGTCTGTTGCACAAAGGGGCTTAACTAACAATGTTTCCATAATCGTGTAGAAAGAGCTGTTTGAGATGATGCTGTGTGGAGGAAAAAGGTAACATCCAACAAAGAGTATTTAAAGATATGTTGAAAAGAATATGTGAGTTTGCAGGTGTAAGGGGGGGGTATATGGAGGGGGAAAAATGTTAAGGGAAAAAGCCTTTGTAATCCCTCCTCAAAAGCATGAGGGCAGGGGAGTTGTATTTCAGAAATAACTGCCTGTGTTGTGGGGCCTGGCAATGGAGGTGTAACTTGCTAATTTAAAAGTCACAGAGTAAACAGAGTAATGCAAATGTACTTCCTTTTCTCCCTTCTGGCAGTCGCTCACTGAGTGTGCCGCTAAGCACTGCTGCAGCACTCGTCAGCTGGCAGAGGAAAATCGCTGTGGGTCCCGCACATTTTTTTCTGGCTTTGTATTCTGCTGTTAAATGTATTAAGCACAGCAGGGAACCTTTGAGTATTGTTTGTTTGTTGTGAAGCATTCGGACAGCCCAGAATGTCACCGCATTGCCAAGGTTTCATCACCACCGTGTGACCTGGAGTCTTGCATGACGTGCAGGACTGTAAGGCCACTGGCTAATGCACAGTGGCTTGCAGGGATTCACAGACTCCCTCGTGTTTCTTCTTGCTTGGGTGCCATGAACAAGGCAATGAGGACTAACAAAGTTTAACAAGACTAAGTCTTCAAAGCCACACGAGTGGGTGTTTTTGCACTAACTTTTCTAGCCATTTGAAATAGCAGTTTTCTGCATAGAGAAACTCTGCTTAGTCCCCAGTCTGTGTTACAGTTACACTGCATTGCTGTCAGTGAGAAATGTGTGGAAAAACGTGCATCAATCCGGCTAAATCCTGCTTTGTGCTGACATAGCACATTTTTTGGCATAGTGTATGATGATGTTGTAGGTGGAATAACTGTGCTGGCAGAATAACTCCTTCTGTTGGCATATATTGTATTTCCAGCTAGGTACAGCATCAGATGTACTTTTAATGACAAGCATTCAGCTTTTTCTTGCTTTGCGCTTTTTAACTAGTGTTTACACTATTTATAATGCTAGTGGAGTCTGTAAAGGCTGCTAGATCATTCCCCTTCGCTTGCCCTCTCTGTGCTGAATGGGCTCTATCTTTTCAGCCTGTTTGTTTGTTTATTTTCAGTGGGACTGGAAGAATCCTTTCCACTAATTCTTTCCCTCAAAGAAGTGTCAGTAAGATTGAACTTTTTAACCTCATGTATTCATAAGCAAAGATCTGTGTGTCTGATGGCTAGTTGGTTTGTCTTAACCTTCCTTTTCTAATGTTCTCCTTTCATTCTACGTTAGGTTCAGCTGTGAGATAAGTTTCATGGTGCTTCTGCCATTTCCTGACGCCAATGGTTTTTCTGGAGGCAGTGAGTGTTTCCTGTCTGGAAGCTAGAGGCAGTGTTCCTGGCAGGATGGAGTATTTTTATTTCCCTGGCTAGACCTTTCCTTGTCTTTGTTTTTGTCTCTCTCTCAGTTGTTCATTCTTTTTCTTTTTTTTTTATCTTGGTCTGTATTTGAAATTGCACCAGTTTAACTAGAGCTATCATTAAACAAAAAACAGACTTGGTGATTTGAAATACATCCATGCAGGATTTTTTCAGTTAACATACTCACAGAATAAATTCACAGGCTGGGCAGCAGTCCAATTGAGTGTATTATACCAGGTTTTGCACTAACCTTGCTTCTTGAGTGAACAGGAGCAGTTAGTTACTCTGGTGTTACTTTGTACCTGACCTGAGGGCAGTTTCAGCAGTTAGGGCATTAGCCACAAGAGAGTGCAGAAAACTGTCATAGTTCCTGTCTGTAACCTGGACTCGCTGCTGCTAAAATAGACTGGCATGGATTATTCACTCAGTCACCCAAGTTTTGGTGCAAGTTTTATATTGAATTGTATTTACCAAAATTATTAGTTTCTCTGTCAAGAGACTTAATATCAAAGAAGACCAATGCACAGTAACTATTCAGTTCTTAAGGGCTGAGATACTGTCAGTTTACAGTGGCTTAGTAAGTTGCTGTGAGTTGTCACAGCAGCTTGCAGAAACTGTGACCAAGTTCTTATCCCATCCTATGGTAAGATAACACAGCCTAACTTGATCCCTGGAAGAATTCAAAACTCTTATTATCTTTTGCTTCCTTTTAGTCATTTTAGTTAGTTTACTTTATAAGTTTTATCCAGTGTATCTGTTTTGTTAATAAAACTGGTAAAATAGCACCAGAGGATTAAAAAGTAATCCACTGATTAGTTTCCAGCACTATTTATTTTGAGGAAAAGCTAATTCAAGATCAGTGTGCGTTGGGATTTTTTTTTTTCTTCTTCATCCTGAAAATAGAGGTTAGTTGCTCCAGAGAAAAAACAGGGCTGGAAGATGCTGCCTGTCATCTGGTCAATATTTTTCCTCAGTGCAAGACAGAAACCTCTGGCTCTTGCTGAATTTCAAAATCAATAGGAGCCAGGAACTGAGATCTGTTGCCTCTTATATATCCTCTGAAGTTCTGTGTCTCTGGTATGCTGTTCAAATTCTGTCTGTGTGCTCTCTCTGGAACTCCTGCTCTTGGTTTCAGATTGCTTTACTACAGTATTTGTCCCACCTTATATCTTGGTACCTTTTATTTGGTTTCTTTTTATAGTAGGGCAAACTTTAAAGCCTGCTTGAAAACAAAAGCTTGTCAGAATTCAGTATGTAGCCGTTACTGTTTGATTGGGCAAAATTACAGACCTGAAATTACATGTGCGCATTCTGGAAATTTGTGATCCTTGGTTATTCTCATTTTGGAGCAGTTTTCCTGTAGGAATGATCTCAGTATTCAGGAATGTTGTAATGTTTTCCACTTGCAGGACTGGTGACACTGCAGGAAATAAAACTTTCTGATACTGTTTTACTGGTGTATAGATTTATTCTGATTATTTTGCAATGTAAAGTTTAGAATAAAAAAACCAGCTGCAGTAAATTCAGAGGTATCATTCAGCATTAGTTTTAAAGAGTAAGCCAAAAGTGGGGAATACTTGCTTTCAACTAAGATAGAGCTAAAAAACTCTGAAAAAATTTGCTTTGGGATTATTTTGCTATTGCTGTTGCCAGATAGTTTCCTTTGTTTCATTTATGCTTTTGTTAAGACTGTATTGATGAAGTATCTGGATCTGTTCATACTGTATCAGCATTCTCAGAAGACAGAATTAAGTTCCTTAGTTCTTTCATGTTGGCTGCTCTTACATATGATTAGGATTTAAAAAGCAGAATTTATAGTATATTTTAACTTTAGGAATGGGAAAGATTTTGTGTTTATGGGAATTTTTATTTGTTTCAGGCAGGTCAAACAGTCATTTGTCAGTCTCTTGAATTACTTGTTCATACAGGCTAATTTTATTTTCAGCTGATGGTCAGAAAGAGTGCTTGTTTTAAATTAAAGTATTAATATAGTTTAAAGCTTTTTTTGGTGCATAGGCAGCTTGTGCAGTTTTTATTCCCTTAGTGTTCCTTCCACTTTCCAGAACACTAGCTAGTCAGATGTTAGAACATTACTTCAAAAGCGAGAGAGAGATACAAATCTCTCCACAATATTCAAAGTGAAAATATATGCCCATCATTGCACAAAGAGGATACATTGCCATTACGTATGCAAGAAAAAATTTGGGCTCATGTGAGGATTTTAATCATTAAAGGATTAAAATAGCTAAAAGTTTTGGTGGCGATTTGTTTTCTTTCCTTTTTTTTTTTCCGCAGGGTTTCTAAGACTTTGGTTTGTGTTGGCTGAGTTTGGTGTACATTAGCTTGCAGTAATGCACCACGGTGCAGCGGATAAGCTTTTGACATAGCAAGTGAATGCATGGGTGAACTCAGACTGCTCTGCTCAGTCAGATAAGGGAAAATTGATCCTGTTCATCTTATTTGCAACAGATGTAGGCCTGGAGAGTCACAAATAGGAAGTGTCTCTTCACTGAGTTCTTAGCTTTGGCCTTCAGTATACTCAGATGTAATGCTGCTGGTTTGGAAAATTAACATTTTTGGGATTTAAGGAATTCTTGCCTGTTTGCCATTTTTTAGCAAAAAGTACAATGTGGGCCCTTAAGAGTGTCAGTGGATCTCTGTCTTACAGTGGTTGACCTTGCATGTGGAAGAGCCGATGAAGTCTTTTACCGAACATTTGAATCATAGTGGAAAAGATGTTTCTCTCCTAAGCAGTTTTGTTTGATTATGATGTATTCCATTGGGGTTTGGAAAAAAAAAGAACCCAACCAGACTTAGGGGATGCACTTCTCTTTACACACACACTCTTCTGCACACTCTTCTTTACAAGCATTATCTGCAAAAGGAACAGTTTTGCTGGAGTTGGCAATCAGTTGTTCAGAGACTTTCAGAATGAGTTGAGCAGCTTGCAAGACTTCCTTTCCTAATAGCAGCTGTCATGGACACATGATACAGGATGTATTGCACATAAATTTCTAAGGAAGAAGCATAACTCTTAATAAGCTGTTGAAGATTTTTCTAGCTGTCAGGATTGCTTCGTCACATGCTACATTGTGAATTTTAAAATAGAACATTGTATATCAGTTAACTTTTGGCAATTCTACAGTGTGTACTGTGATGGCTTCTGTGTATTTTAAATACTGTCAACCTTTCGATTTTAATGCCCGGTCAGTCTGACTGTCTCAGGCTTTGAGCACAAGTGGGTTCATAGTCTGTCTGTTTGCTTCATTGTTTTACAAACAATATTGCTTTGTTCTGTAAGTGAAAATAGAATTTCCAGATAATTGACACAGGACTTGAAGGAAAAATAAAGTGCAATCAGAATAAACTGGGACATGGTAACAGTGCAGTATGTAGATTTTTAAGAGATAAAATATATCTGCCTCACAAGTGCTTTTCTCTTAAATTCTTGTATAATAGTATCCATGAATATCATGGGGTTTTATTACATGATTTAAAATACAGACTAATAATCTGTACATAAAGTTGATTAGGGAAACCATAATGGTTTACTTTAATGTCTGTTGAAAGATGCTTTACAAATAAATAGCAGTCTTATTCTTGCTTTAGTGAACATACCAGTTGAAGTGCAGATTAACAGCTGAAATGAAAGGCTGCATGCGATGAGGGAATTGCTCTAACCTTCTGGCTGCTTTTTTTATGTACTAATAGTCTTGTGTTCAATTTTAACAAGGCATTACATAGTGTCTCTAAAATGATCCTAATTATTAGAAGACTTTCCTAAAGTAAACTGGACTGCATTATAGAAACTCCCATATCTTAAAGCAAGTCCTTTTGCTACTGGAAGATTCCTTGTGTCTCAGTTGGTGCTGGTCTAGTGGCCTACGTATGTCAAGCTGGTTTGTCCCAGAGGGCTTGACTCCCTTTCAATTTAGGGATAAGAGCACAGAACTGATAAGCAGAACAGAGTAGGGCTGATACGGGCATGTCCTAGATCTTGTCATCATCTTCACTGAGCCTGCTGCAAGCTCCAATGTGAAGTTAGTGAGTGAATGCTTGGTACAGTACTTGCAGGCAACTCAACTCTCAGTCTTTTGAATCTGCATAAGCTAAAAAAGTGAAATTCTCTCACTGAAGCTGTGCTTTTGTTGTTTAAAGATGGTATGTAAAGTCTGAGACTTGACATCTCAGATAAACAGTTTTGAAAAACTTGTCTTTGATCAGTTGTGGATTTGGGAGACCTATTTTTGAAATAATGGCCTCTGTGTGGCTATCAGCAGTTGATTGTAAGCATAAAGAAATGGGAGCCTAATTAACTAAATGACCGAGTAACTTTCAGTCTGAAAAAGATTTTCTAGTAGTAGAAGTAGCTGGTAATTTTCATAACTAATGGTCTTTGCTTTAAGAGAAGCATTCACATATGTGGCTCTTAGAACAAAGCAGGAAAGGAAAGATATCTTCCTGCAAAAGTGTCTGAAGGATAATTACTTTTTGTTTGGATAAATTTCATAAAGTGTAAACTATGATACCAGTGCCCTCTCTTTTTCAAAAGAGAGAAGCCATAATGAAGTAAAATTTACGTGAGGTTTTTTTAAAGCAGTTTTATACAGCTCAGTTTGAGTTAAATCAATTATTTAAGTTACTTTAATTTTACATTTTTGCATCCTGGCATTTTGTAACAAATCACTGTAAATGTTTGATAAGAAGTGTCTTGTGTCTGGGTTTGTTCTGAAAGCTTGCAAAATCTTCTGATACATATTTCTTAACTTTCTTTTATAGAATATCCTTTTTGGTTTAATCCAAATAGCATCATTAATAATGCTGCATGATATTACATTAAAGGATTTTCTTTTTCAACTTAGTGCATGAAAAGGTTCTGCCAGAACCTTTGTTGTTTTGACGTAATTTCCTTTTGCTTCCTTCTAAGTTGCAAAGTGTTGGTTCTGCTTGTACTGAATTGTCTTTGATTTAACCAAATAACAGTCCTAGCATGCTCTGACACCATGTGCATTGATGTGAGTTGGGTGCGGTTTTTTTAATGGAACATAGTGCTACAGAAGCACAGAGCTGTCGAAATCGTTAAGCTCTTTCAGACTGTTCCTTACTCTGTTTTAACTCTTGGTGATGCCAGATTTGTAGTTGAACCTGAGGGATGTGTACAGTGAGTAGGGGTATATTCTTTTAGAAATCCTCAGGCAAAAGTGTTGGAGTTTGTTTTTTTTTTAACCTCAATTTTAAAACCATCATGGAATGAATTGATGTGTAAAGAAGAATGCCCACCTAAAAGAGAAACTTGATTTGGTGTTTAAAAGTCCTGTGCATTGGTGTTTAATTTAGTAGCTAAAGCTTTTGCATATTTTTGTTTTACATTTTATTCCACTGTTTTATGAGTGTTACACCATGGAGTAAACAAAAAGGAAAATGTGGTTTTGATACCCTTTCTGGATGTTTAGAGATACCACTATTAAAAGCATTGTAGCTTAGAAATTCCAGGATACTGTAGGATCACCACAGGAGATGCTTATTGGAAGAGGGAAGCAGAAATGTATTTCACATCTGTAGGTGCATTGTCAGTGGATGAACTTCGAGCTCTGGGCTCTTTTTGTTACAGCTCTGTAAGTTGGAGCAGTGCATCTCAGAAAGCAGCTGCAGAGTATAGAGGTAGGGAATTACAGATGTCAAAGGAGGAAGCTGTTAATAATCAGTTTTAATCAAGAAACACCTTTCAGTGTGCTAACACAAAGTCCATGCTTGGTTAAATTGCCAGGACAAGCAAATGCCTAAAATGAAGAGTGTTCATGTGCAAGAGGAAAAGCCAAAATTCACCATATAGGCACCAATGACATGAGGGAGTGTTTAATGGTTTTAGTGAGGCTGTAGCTACATCTATGTTTATGGTGGTTTTTCTCCTTTCCTACACAGATATTAAAGCCTGCCTTCATTTTGCAAATGTGTGTGAAGCTGCTTGTCCTGATGGCAGAGACTCCCTTATTTGTTGGTCCTGTACACCAGGTTGAACGTGTAATGGAAGAGGGGGCAGTGTGTTGATCTTGTGCCTCTGGTGTGTTTGGAGGACAGTTAGGAGCACTAGGGAGTTCTCACTTAAAGCTGTCTTACAGAAATAGGGCTTTATTGCTGTTTTCTTGCAAAATCAGTAGGGTTATACTCGGCTGTCTAGTGCATTTCCTAAAAGTTTTGAAATTTTAAAGTTGAGACAAGCAAAGTTTGTGTCATGGAGAGCCATACTAGAAGATATTTTTCACCCCAGTCATTTCCACGTTAAAAACTTCTCCCTTTGCAAGATTATTCTGATTTCCTTTCCCTCCTCCTCCATTATATAGTCAGCAGTAGCATTTACTTAAAAGCAATGTGGACAAAAAGAATTACAAAAGGAAATTATCTGGATGTTAGATTTCCCCAGCTAACAGTTTAGGAGGGATTACTGAAGGAACAGATAGCAGTTAAGTAATGAGCTTTATGTGAGTTACACCTCTAAATGTCATTTGTGCTTTTGGAAATCTTCAGATGACAAGGTGTGTTTGTGCTGTGGCAACTGGTGCTTTGTGGTAGTCTGTGACACGAGCAGAATGCGAAGTGTGGCTGGAATTTGGATTTGTGGTAGGGCTTTAGGCATGGCAACAAGCCAGAAACATGGTTTTTCTGTATTCGGTAAGTGCTTTTGAGGAAATGTTGAGGACAGTGGTGAGCTTAGATTTAGGAGTTGCACTCTGTGTGTGGTTTTTCTACCCCTTCGCTGTTGCCTGTATTAGTTTCTTCTGTATATTGACATTTATACTGGTCAGTGACGGTGCAGAGCTTGCAGTGAATGTTGCCTCTTGAAATCAGATTGTTCATTATTACCATAATGGTGTGTGTCTGCTTGTTTCAAGTCTTTTGATTTCAGAGCTTCATTTTTCACACAGTATATCTCTTCCATGTGGACTCATTTTTGCTGGAATAATACAGGCGTTGTGCTCTCTGACTGTAGAGAATCAAATATTTTTTTCCTTCTTTTTGTCAGCAAAAACATGCAGATGCTGTGTTGGGTTGGGCAATGTGAGAACTGGCCAGCACTCCAGATTGCGCTAGTAAGGCTTTTATGATTTTGTACAGCTCTGATCGCTATTAGCATTGTAACATTTGTCTTCATTTTTTCCTGTAATAAATCATCTGCTGAATCTTTTCACTTCAGCAAAGTCATCTTTGAACGTCACTAGAATAGCAATCCAAAATTACTATATAAGGAAGAGTATGGCTTTTAAAACTAGCTTTATGCATTTAAATCTAGACAGCATAATTGATGAGTGTCTGAAATAACTGGCAACTTTTCTAGTCAAAAATCCTGACAAAGTTTAACCATTTTCTTTAGAAGAGCAATCTGCTGTTCCTGAGAGACTGCTTATCAGACCCTATTACACAAAGAGAACTATAGGATATACTGGTCTCTCCTTAGAGCATGGGAGAATCTTTGTTTTGTTGTGGGGTTGTTTTGTTTTGTGTTTTTAAGTACAGCTGGTTCATCACCAGAGCTGCTATTTCTTGATTTTGTACATCTGTTAGAACTGGCAAAAATGCTGTAATACGCATTCTTTCCCCTCCAGAGAAAGGGAGGAGGGGAAGGCTTGTAGTCATAGGCTTGGCTGTGTTACTGTGTTTACTTCCTACTTTTTAAAGAAAAAATAATTAAAAAAACAAAAAACAAACAAAACCCACAACATCTTCATGGTTGAAATGAGTGCTTCGATGGCTGTTCCTGTTGTTCATGGATGGTTCTGGCTTGGAGTGGATGGCAACTTCCACTGTCCTGGTAGTATCTGTGTGAGCATACAAATCTTAGTAACTATGTACTTATAATTTATAATACTTTCAAGGTTATTCTTGCACTTCTAGACACATAACCTAAATTTACCATCAGCTTTGCGTATCTAGTATGTTTCGGACACCATCTACCACCTGTGTGTACCTGATAAAATGTCATGCCAAGATCCTAGAGAGAAAGATGTTCCCTTCTGTCATCATTGCTGAGCAGTTTTTTTTCAGCTTCACCTTTTTTCTTTATATAAGGGAATGCTTTAGTTCATTTAATGAGAAACAGCAGCTGTAAAACTATTACATTTGTTTTGGGAACAGAAGCAGGTAAAGCATCCAAGATTCCTTTTGACTAGATTTTAGGCTGAAAATGTTCCCTTAGGAGGGAAGGAAGAGTATGTTGTGTTCTTGAAATTTGCTTTATTTTAGACCCTGGGAATAAAATAAGATTTTTCTGAATAGTTTTCCACTGAGGTAAGGTTTTCCTTTATTAGGGTGGGGGAAAAAAAGTAATAATCATTCAGCATTTGAAAAAAATAGTGGCTTTTAAATTTTTTTCCTAAGGAAAAAAAAGTCTAGTGGCCCAAAACGTAAATCCTCTTTTTAGAAAAACCAGGAGACGTGAGGAGTGGTTTTGTTTTTTAGGTTTTTGTGTGTGTTTGTTTTCTTTTAAATTCTTACCCTTGAGGAAGGTAGTATTCTTGCAGGGTACGACTGTACTAGATGGTCATATAAATTGAGTAGTGTTGACTTGGCTACCTGCTGGTATGTAAACAATACCAAGCTACAGTAGTCTGAGGAGGGCCCAGCAGTGGGTTTGCTGCATGCGTTGCTCTGGCGAGCTGGACAGCCCGTGGGCTATTTCTGCATTTCCTCTTTGAAGAGGGATTCCTGTTGTTGCTGCTGCTGGTCAGTCATCCTCTGAAACTCCTTAGTCTTGATCCAGTCATCTCAGTGACCCCCTCCTGGAGATGTACAGCACACAGTTATTTTTTTGGCAGGTCTGTAGCTGGTGTGCAGACTGTCTGGGCTCTGGTAAATAGAGGCATTCACCTCAGTTAGTGTTGGTTTTTCACCTCCCTTCATCTTCTGCATACCAAGATGTGTTAAGTTAGAAATGATATTTTTGTATTAACATCATCAGTGGCCATCCACATTCTTTTTGACTTATTTTTAGTATCTAGTTTCTGATTTTGTCATCCTATGGTAAAATTACAGAAACTCAGTGCACCCCTTTCTGGGAGACAAGTTGGGATACACTGAGGAAAGAAATGGTGCCAGGATTAGTTGCATCCAGATATGCAACACTGATGTCGCATAAGAAACACCTTCTCATTCTTCTGTTACAGAAGCAGCTCAGATTTACACAAATTCCTCTTGTAAGGTCATGCTTCCCAGAAGTGGCAATATTTATTTGCAAGTTTGGAGGAAGTTAGTGTTTTTGGCTGGAGGTGATCTGCTGTTTCTTGTAGCAGTCTCCTCTGTCAGCGGAAAATAAGAAAACGCCTTTTTCTCTCTCCTCTTTGAGCCAGTTAAGTAACAGGGAACAGAAGGAAATCCTTGCTGTCATTTGTACATAGGGAATAACTGAAGCTTGATACATGATGGCAGTCTTGGTTTTTGGGGACTTTTTTAAAAAACAAAAATCAGTATGATTCAACTGTCATCACCTTAACTCTAGTCTTTGCTTGCACTGCAGTATGGAAACTGAAGGGCAAGACGGTGCTGGCTGTCACTCTGCTGCTCTGTTTCCTCAAATATTCAGGTGCCTTACGTTATAAATACGCATCTGCATACTTCTCTGAGAACCCTTGGGTTTTGAGAATATCTTGAATTGTTTAGCCATGGTGACTTAATTTCTGCTGGTAGCCTAAATGGATTCAAAACATGCATGAAAATCTTTCGTTTCTTATAATTAACTACATTGAGTTTCTATGTGGCCTTATCACATGTGTGGAAACTGTAAGGTAGCAAAAACACAAAAGTTTCCAATGCTGTAAGCCTGTTGCTATGCTTTACAGAAGAACTTGTTATACATTTCCTTAGTTATCACCTTGGGTTATGGTAATTCCTACATGTGTGCGCACACACGCATGCACACCATCCCCCTTAGGGAGCAGGGGAGTGAAGGCGCTGTTCTCGACGCTGCTTAAGTGTAACAAAGATATGCCTTGACCACAGGGACATTTCAGGCTTGTTAAGATGATAAGGTTGTAATGGATAGAAAAAGCTAACAGAAAGAAGTATTGGGTCACATGGTGAGATGATGAGTAACAAGTTATTAGAGTGCTGTGATCTTTCAGAACCAAAAGTGATGGATGTATCTTTTTTTTCTTTCCTCCAAATACAGGGAATTCCTGTGAAGAATTTACTGGAAGCGGATATGTGTGAGTTTTCTGCCTGAAGACTCTCGAACTGGATTACATAATAATATGCCTGTATCCTCTGACTCTATTATTTTGATCCTTAAAAATGATTAGGGTTGTATATGAAATTTAACCCATTTCTGATGAGTGACCTCGACATGAGTTTACATCGGCAGATGGGCTCTGATCGTGACCTCCAGTCTTCTGCTTCCTCTGTGAGCTTGCCGTCAGTTAAAAAGGCACCAAAGAAAAGAAGAATTTCATTGGGCTCTCTTTTTCGGAGGAAAAAAGACACAAAACGCAAGTCCAGGGATTTAAATGGAGGTGTTGATGGAATTGCAAGTATTGAAAGTATTCATTCAGAAATGTGTACAGACAAGAACTCTATTTTCTCCACATGTACCTCTTCTGATAACGGAACAACCTCGAGCAGCAAACCAAGTGGAGACTTCATGGAATGCCCCTTGTGCCTTTTGCGGCACTCCAAGGACAGATTCCCAGAGATAATGACTTGTCACCATAGATCTTGTGTGGATTGCTTGCGTCAATATCTCCGTATAGAAATCTCTGAGAGCAGAGTTAATATTAGCTGTCCAGAATGCTCAGAACGATTTAATCCTCATGATATTCGTTTGATATTAAATGATGACATCTTGATGGAAAAATATGAAGAGTTTATGCTTAGGCGATGGCTGGTTGCGGATCCTGATTGTAGGTGGTGCCCAGCTCCAGATTGTGGGTATGTATTTTTTCACAATATCTGCAAAACAATGACAGTATAAATAGATAATGTTCATAGCATTATGCTTTTTGAGAAGTTAATTGCTTTACCGTTTTGTGTTGCACGAGTAGGTAGCAGGCAGAATCATCTTTAAAAAAATAAAACCAAAACAAACAAACAAAAAAAACCCCAAGCCACAACCCACCTTCCAAAATAAAACCCTTCCTCAAGTAGGATTTTTTTTTTTTTCCTGCACAGAGGGAATTTCAGTAATGTCATGAAACTTACTGGTAGGTGGTTGCTATGTATCTACAGCAGGCAAAAAAAAAAAGTAGATGTTGCACTGCCAAGGCAACAGTACAGTGCTCAGACTGTACTTTTAACTTAGCTCATTTGTTAAAGCACGGTGGATATCTTGGGTTTTTTTAACTGTGAAAAATGATTGAAAGTTTTCTTTCAATAAAAAGGCCTCTCCAACTTCAGATATCTTCCATCTTGTGCCTGGTTGAGACACCACTTGTTGCCTGTCAGCAGGATTCTGATGTAAGATAATAATCAGCTTGTTCTTGCTTATTATCTGAGGAACATCATGTTTTAACATTGCTTTAATACTTAAACAGTTCTGAAACCATTCTGACACGAGTAGGCTGAATACTACTGAGCAGCCCATCGTGCTTTTCTACTGTTGGTGTCTCCTAATGCCGTTCTTCAGCAAGTTGCTTTTTTAGAGACTATGTTATCATAATGTCTAAATGTTATAGCCCTGACTGCGATCCGGATGTGCAGTACACACTAAAAACTCATAAAGATGACATCTCTGTTTCCAAGCATCACAGATGAGTAAGTAGAAAGAAGAAAAGGAAGAATGTTGAAAAAGAAAAAACAAAATAGGACTATTAGGTTGATTAGATATTCCAGTACTAATGTTCAGGTGCTTAATGTTTAGGAGGCTTTCAAATTTAAATGATACGTTAAGAAATGTATTTGAAATACAGTTTTGCTTTCATACTTTAAATGAAACAATTTGCTAATGTGGGTCAAAAGCAGGGACTGGAAAGGTGATAGCTTTTTAGGTCTGCTGGTCCAAAGTGGATGGCATTGCTGTGGCTATTGTTTGAGAAGAGAAGGAAGAATCACTTGAGAGAGAGATTGGTACAAGCTCATGCAACCAAAGTCATGTGGACAAAACCAGTACAGCTTGCTCTTAATATTTTGATACTGCAAAAAAAAAATCACCACTAGAAGGCATTATTTGACAGGCATAAGTATACTTTGCTCAAGTTTCCCTGAGTTTTGGTGTTCTGGACAAACTGTTGTTACTCAAAATAAGGGGAAAGATATAAGAACTTGTAAACTATTTTCTGTTAAACTATGTTTCAGTGATTCAGATAGTCTGCTTACTGAAGTACTAAAAAAAGTAAGGTGGATTTGTCTAATGGAGACTTTTCAACTTGGTTTTTTGTGCCTCAGTTTTCTCATCTGTCTAAAAAAAAAAATATCCTAAGTATCTTTAAATGGTTCGAAACTGTAGTGGTAATTGCTATAGGTAATACTATTATAAAATTTAAAATTGAGTTTTCAGAGCGCAGCTAAAGTTCTGAGAAATCACATGGGACCACAGCAATGTATATAGCAAATATTTAAATCATTGCTCCAGAACTGCCTACGGCATGTGGAAGACACAGTACATTGCCAGGCAGTTAAACTGTGCCAGTGTTCTTGTGTGAGGGGAACAAAATAGTACTTATGGGCAACCTTAACTGTACCGTTGATAACACGACTTTCTCCTAATATATTTCCTGTGGTAGTGAAATGCTTCACAGTGACAGATGGATTCTGTTTTTAATACAGAGGTAGTACCTCCTTACTGAATTCTCATTGCTAATTTAAAATTGGATGAAGTTGGTTACTTGGATACTTCTCAGCAGGACCATTCTTTATGGTTGTCATCCTAAAGAAACAAGAGCTCATGCAGTTGTTTTGTCCTTTTTCCCATCCTTCTCCTGATCGCTTTTGAAACCTTTAGAACCTTAAAATATGTTGGGCAGAGGGAGTTGAGCTTTCGGCATAAGATAATCTAAGAAGTTTCATGAAGAAAAACATAATACTTGAGTAAAAGAGGTACCATCAGTAATGCCTCCAGCAAGAGAAATACCTGCATATCAATCCTACAGATTTTCAAATTTACCTTCCAGGCAGCCACTGCAGCACTGTCGGGCAAGTCAGTATGTGCCTAGCTGGGAGCTTGCTGCGGCACTCGTCCCTCACCTTTCTGTTAGCCAGGGGAGCTGGGAGGAAGCACCCAGTGGGAGGTGGAAAGGAGAAGTGAGAAGCAGTGTAGAAAGTAATAAGGATTTAATGTTGTTTTGGAGCATAGAAAGAGGATGGAGGAAGGTATTGTACAGGCGTGACGTTTAGGGAAGCAAACACTATTCAGACTTTCACTGAACAGCCTATGCTAACAAACACTGTTTTAAAGATGAGGTGGCACATACAGTGTGCACAAACTTCAGATCAGCAGGCATTTGCTTTAACAATCGTGTGTCACCTCTTTTTCAGCTGTCTTTCACTCTATTTGGGGAAAAAAATGGTCTGTTTTACCTACTCTGTTGGGCTAAAAACAAGTCCTGGAGATGGCAAAACGGGAACCAAGCACATCTTGAAACAAAGTTAGCCACATTGTAAGTGGAGAACTTCTTATGATCTTCCCAACAAGAGAACTACAGGTTAGTTTGGAGGAGAATCTCTGTTGCAGTTGTTAACACCCTGGACCACCTCCCTGGGAGCTGTCAGGTCTCTAGCACTAAAGCAGTCTAATGCCAGAAATGGTCCATACCACTGGCACCATGGTCCTTCTGACCCTGGGCTGCTTCATCCTCAGCCTTTGTTGCAAGTTCAAATGTGTCCTGACCATTGCTGTTACCTGGAATGCTGTAAAAGGCTTTGGACCAGCTACATCCTGCAGTGGCTTGGTAGGGAACACTGGCAAATAGGTGATCTTTCCCTGGGGGGAAGGAGCACAGATAAGGAAACCTCTTGGGCTTCCTTTCAGACTAATTTCTTGAGACTCGGTTTCTTCATATCAGTTTTCTGATGTCATTTTAATAAGCCTTAGTGAATCAATATTCCAGATGTGTTCTGCCTTGTCTTCTGTCTGAATTATTTAATGGTTTTGCTCTGAGGTTGTATTGCTGACATTATTAGAAGAGAGCATGGATTCCTAAATTTTCCTATCTTTGTCAAGCAAAAAGCAAGTTGGGCAAAAGAGCACAAATTTCTCATTCTTCCCAATGTACATCCTTTCTTCAATTAATTGCTCTTTGCCTCCGGTTTTGTTTTACTCATTTCATTGAATTTGGTTGTTTGCCCCTTCTTGCAGCCTAACAGGAACTTTTGGCTTTCACATCACCTGTAAAATTAATGCAAATTATTGAAATTCAACCTGTAATCTTGTATGGTTTGAACTGAGATTTGCTCTGGTCTAAAAAGTTCCTTTCTAAAGGTATGCCAACACATCAATCCCAAATGGGGAGCGCTTTCAGGGATGTGCCCATTCTTTATTCAGGGTATGAATTGATACTTCATTCTGTGACCTAAACTTGAGATTCTTTGATGTAACGTTCGTGAGTCTTGGATGTATCCCTGTATGTTGAAGAAGCGTTTGGATCAGTGTCTCTTTGTGTACATACAAAGCAATTACCTCTTGAGTTGCAGTAAGTGGGAGAATAGAGCTGATTAACTTGGCAACAATATAGAAGAGTCTAGCAATTGTTGAGACAAATTTTTACTTGGAAAGTAAGAAATATTTGAAAACAAACAAGCATATACCTCATTTCTATTTATAACTACACCATCTGTAAATTAAAGGTTGAAAACTTCTTTTTGTTTGCAGAACTTTTGGCGGGGGGGGACCTCAAACATGCTGTTTTAAAACACTAATTAAAGGGATAGGATTTACATTAACTTTACAGAACTTCAGATCTAGCTACTCTAAAATGAAAATAGCTAAATTTTCAGATAGATATGAGTGGAAATAATTTGTTTAGTATAATCACTGATACAGAATATTTTTAGTTATGCAATGGCTATAAATTGGGTAGGGTGTAAAAATAAACAATTTAGCCTTTTAAAATAAAATTAACCTTCATTTGAACAACTATAAATTTAAGCCCTGCTGCATTTATAAATCTGTGAAGTCTATTCCGGGGGACTGTTCATGTGAACAAAACTATACATCTGCTTTAAGTGTTCATACCAGTGGACCTAGAATTATTTTTTTTAAAAGAAAGCTATTGCATAAAGTCATTGAAAAAATTACAATTCATAGGAATTTAGGCGCATGTGTGTACATATTTATATTTAGTATTTCTGTGAACTATAATATACATTTTCTGTATTTGTCATGTGAACTTTAAAATGCAAACCTGATGGAGGAATTGATTTGTGACAACAACTCTGTCATTGTATAGAATTGTTCATGTAGTCTCTGATTGCAAAATGGTGTAACACAGTTTTGTATGTCTCAATGTTTTTCGAGATTTTTGCTCTGTAGTATTGTCAGAGTAAAGGTGAAAATGAGGCCCTGAACTCTTACCAAGTTCTGCATTTCGAGTTTGAAATGTATTTTTAAAAAATTGTCCCAAAAATGAAATTGCCTTAATAGTTGAGAAATCAAAGTCCTTACCTGTAAAATACTTATGTTGTTGTTTTGACATACGAAGAGTAAACAAACATCTATTTATGGTGGTATTTATGATAAAAGGCAATGAGTAAAATACTGAAATGTCATGCAGTACCAAGTCAGGTGCCTTTACAGTAATAGATTACACTACAGACCACTTAGCAGGCATCCTCCCAGACTGTTGAAAGGGTCAAGCTTAAACATGCCCATAGTGACTGGGACACTTCTGAAACTATAACTTTTTCAGTTGCTTAAATACCTTGTTTTGTTTTATTGTCCCACTCTTCTAAACTGGGGTTGCTTTATGACTGTAAACCTTACAGTACTGCATTCAGCCTTAAATACAGTATATGTCAGTACTGCATGAAGTTAAGGTGGGGTAGAACAAAGTATTACAGTGGTTGTAGTATTTCTGTCTAGTCTTAGTCTAATGCTATATCGATAGTTGTGGATGGAGGTGGTATGGAATCTGTGCTGGCCACTTAATGTCAGGTCCTGATGTCCGCTGCCTTTGTACCCACTTCAGCTGCTCTGGTGGCTGTCTTGTCTGCTTCAGTCTATAGATAGGATTGTTTTTATTAACAAAAGTCTCTCTTCCCCTCTTGATCATTCAAGGTACGCTGTGATCGCTTTTGGATGTGCCAG
This sequence comes from Phaethon aethereus, assembly GCF_964289735.1. Taxonomy (NCBI): domain Eukaryota; kingdom Metazoa; phylum Chordata; class Aves; order Phaethontiformes; family Phaethontidae; genus Phaethon; species Phaethon aethereus. The sequence continues at coordinate 24,526,205 of NC_138582.1, forward strand.
CTGTCCCAAACTTACGTGTGGACGAGAAGGCTGTGGAACTGAGTTTTGCTACCACTGTAAGCAGATTTGGCATCCAAACCAGACCTGTGATGCCGCTCGCCAGGAGAGAGCTCAAAGTCTGCGCCTGAGAACAATTCGTTCTTCATCTATTAGTTACAGCCAGGAATCTGGAGCAGCAGGTATTTATGATTAGGATACTGTGTCTGTAAAATACCTTTTCAGTACATTTGCACAACTCTAAAAAGGAAAAAAATTGAATAGTACCATGGTAGATACTAGCTTCTTTGTCTTTCAGAAACATAAAATACATAATTTTAAGTTTGAATTCAAATATTGAATGTTATAATTTGGAGTATTCTGTGACCACAGCACCTGACTTCAATCTTACAGGCTTGTCAGCATTTTAAATTCTTCCTTTGTACCTGAAAAGTGTGAAGTCAAAGGAACTTGCTGCAAAGCATTCTCTGTGGTTGGCAGGCTGACTTCATTAGTTGTATCACTTACACACTGGGAATGCTTATTTTGTCCACTGTAGGTGAAATTTCACAGGGCTGCTAATAATAAAAGCCGTTAAAAATAAAACTCAAAAATTCTGATTTCAAAAGCAACTATTAGCCTGATGCCAGCTCTGATGTTTAACATCTGTTTGTTAGTACCAATTTATTTTTTTCAATAAAATGCTCGTCTGTCTTGGCTACAATCTTCTTAAAAGTGAACTTGTTTGTAACCTCCTCCACTCCCCCCCCCTCCCCCCCCCCCAAAAAAAAGAGGATGAGCTATTCAGAGTAGTATTCTGCAGAGCAAGAGTCCAGTTTGCTATTGATAAGAACTGGCTCCAAGTTTCACCAAGCTCTGATCTATTTGGCAACTTTTGTGTCTGCCTGACCGAACAAAGTAGGTATTTGGGGAGAAGACTCTCCCTTCCACCTTGAATGTAGTTAGAGCTGTCGTTCTCCATGCCAGCCCTAGATTTGGGAGTCTCTAATTTGTTGTTTGTGCTGGCTCATTTTAACAAGGCACTCCATCTTGTCTTAAAAATTGGCGTCTTGCTCTAGTTTCAAATACGTTTTAAAATACATTTTAAATTAGCACAGCAGCTCCTTTCCTTGGCCTTTCACACCCTCCCAGCATGAAGAGCTGTAGGTCTGCCATACCTGTGCTGCAAGAACTTGCTCAGTTCAGTTGCTGCCCTGTAGGTTGTGCATCTGTTCCTACCTGGGAGTAGCTAGTGCATCCTTTCAGCTGCTCACTGTCCTTTTTGCCCTGGAGTTGGTAGAGGTACTGTTTCTACTGGTTCTGCACCTCTTTTCCCTTTGTCCTACCTAGTAGCACAGAGACAGTAAATTCGTACTTCTGCACTAGGAGCTGCAAGTTATTTCTGCTATTGTGAGCAAATAACTTGTCCCAAAGTGCAGATGCTAACCAGTAATGTGAAGGAACGAAGATCACAACTATGGTTGTGTTAGTGTACAGGTATTTCACTGTTGCTCAATAAGCCCTTGTTTGTTAATGATAGAGCTAGTCACCTAACCACATTTTTCAATATTTGACTTGGGAACAAGGAGAGCCTCCAGAATTTTCTTTTTGCTACAATATTTTTTTCCTGGAGACTAACAAAACATGAAGTAGGGCTGTGAAAAGGACTCAAGAGGAAGTTGGTGATACCAAAGAAATGTACTTAATGTGGAAAGGGAGATGGTTTTAAGATAGGAAGCAGAGACTGAATATTCAAATAAAAGATGCATAACAGCATGAAATGTAAAAGAGGATTATATTTAAAGAGCCCATATTATCAGTCCTGTATTAACATACATATTTAATGTCCAACTCTATATATATTTTATTAAGCTTAGAAAAATCCTTGAACAGAGTGTGTGCATTAACTATTCAGTTACTTGAGTATGACCTAATATGCCTTGTTTTCATTAGTTTCCCTTGGTCCAGGGTTTACAAATACAAATAGCTATCAACTAATCAAGATTTGTAAAGCAATAATAAACTTCTTCCATTTTTCAGATAATAGTTCAATCAATTTTCCCAAACATATGTCTGTATTTTGATTAAATCTGCTTGTCTAAAGAACTGATATGGTCTTAATATTCATTTTTAAACAGCTGATGACATAAAGCCATGCCCACGCTGTGCTGCTTATATAATAAAAATGAATGATGGAAGCTGCAATCATATGACTTGTGCTGTCTGTGGCTGTGAATTCTGTTGGCTATGTATGAAAGAGATCTCAGATTTACATTATCTAAGGTACATTTAAGAAAAAAACAAAATCTGTGGTTGGTAATTTTGTTTTCTAGAGTATATAGAAGTAGATTCCTGGCTGCTGTTAAATCTGGCTTTCTTCCTCTTGGAGTAGAGGATCATAGTTGAAGTATCTGTATCAGAGAATTCAGTTAGTTTTCAGTGCATGTATTTAAATTAATGCTTTGTTATTTTTTGTTTTAAAGTATTTTGCTAAGTTTCATGCATGCAATGTGTACTTAGTACAACAAATGAAGTGTTTTAGATGAACATACCCACTATTTTTACTGATGTCTTAGTACTGCTGTGTTGTCTTTGTAGTAAGCAATACCAAAACTCTGATTATATAAGTTACCTGTGAACCACAGATTGGCATGTGGTAGTGTGCCATATCCTTCTCTTTACGTTGCAAAATATGCTGCAAAAAGTAAAAAAAGAAATTATAACTGATGATTCAGTATCCATAAAATCTGTAATACGACCCTAAGAACAATAATGCTGTAACTAGATAACAATTCAGTACTGCATAGTTATGTTGATTTATTTACAAATTCCTTACGGTTTTCTTACATCTTGCTATTAGCCCATCAGGTTGCACGTTTTGGGGAAAGAAACCATGGAGCCGTAAGAAGAAAATACTGTGGCAACTAGGGACACTTGTTGGAGCTCCTGTAGGAATTGCCTTAATAGCTGGCATTGCTATTCCTGCTATGATTATTGGAATTCCTGTGTATGTGGGACGTAAGGTAAAATGTGCTACAACTAACATGCTTCAGGTTTTACTTTCTGCATTGTGCGCCTTGGGTAATAATACTATGTTCAGTTGGCTACTTGCACCAGCCCTTAAGAAAACAACATAAACAAAAAAAACCCAAACCACCCCCCCAAAAACAAATCAACCAACCCCTGAATTGTTTAAGGATATTTGTTTCAGCTGTACAGGAAAGAGAAGCAGTGTTTTTAAGAATGTAGTTCCTCTTAAAACAGAGAGCAAAACACCAAACTATTTCTAATTTCTGCATCTTGCCATGTGTCCTGGTTTTGGCTGGGATGGAGTTGGTTTTTTTTCTTCCTGGTAGCTGCTATAGTGCTATGCTTTGGAGTTGGCTAAACCATGACACCATGGAAGTTCTTGCATGCTTTTTCAAAATTGCTGGTTTTAATCTCTGGTTTCCCTTGTCTCCCTTAGAATTAAACAGTATTTAGAAGAGAAGGAAGGCAAAAAGGAAGTCCTTTGTATTTTTCTTAAAAGCAGATTGTTACCAGTATTTTAATATAAACTTCTGCTAGTATAGGTTTGTGCATGCACATATTTAAGCATTTATACTCAGCAGCTTCTCAACTGCCTTGGGCCAGTCTACCATGTGGAGCAGTGTTCAGTGCAGGTAGCTAAACAGCATCTATCTTCATTTTACTGTTTGTGGGAATTGGCTAGAATTGACCACGTTAATCAGAAGGCAGCTGATGTATTTCCTCTCAAATATAATAGCTTTTAGTATAAAGTAAATGACAAACTACAAGGAAAACAAAAGATAATTACATCTCCTATTTGTAATTTAGGGTAAAGTAGTAAGTTATTCAAATCTTTTGGAAGTGGGCTTTTTGAAATGATGGCTTGGTTCAGCAGGTGCTAAGTGTTCAGTTACATGTACTGGATGGCGTAATCAGAAGATTTGTTTTTCTGTTTTTATCAGCATGGATTCTCACAGTGACTGGCACAGACACATAATTCTACATTTATTGCGGGGGGCTGGGGGAGCAGGGGGCGGCTTCTCTCTCACATGAGCTGTCACTGCTAGACAAAAAGTGCACGGGAAAAGCTGCATCCCTGGATGCTTTTTCATCTTTCCAGCAAGTACTCCTTACCTTCTGCTACAGTTGTTTCTTTGACCTTCCTATTCTGTTTTGTCTTAGTCCCATACAGTCATCAGAACCTTATGAATGATAAGAGGAAGAAGGCAGCAGTTACCTGTTTCAAATTACTATTGCATGTTCTGCTTTTCTTATTAGATTTTGGGATAGCTCCCCATCACTGAGTACCTTTCACATATTAACAGTAAAAGACTGAGAAAGTTAGTCTGTGAGGGCAACCTCATGAGAATTTCCATTGTACCCCACTGCATAATGGTCATTTTTCTGTGACTCCTGTCACATGTTTGCGTTTCTCTTTGAAACATCTGATGATGGAGATTCCACAGGCTCTCCAAGCCTTATTTTCTTGGTAAAATTGATTTTTCTAATGTTAATGTAAATTCTCTTCCTACACTAAATTCTTTTGCTCTATCTTCAGCACACATAAAAAATCCTTTCGCTTTGCAATATCCTATTATATATTTGGTGATTTTTAAGTCCACTTTTGTTCTTATCTCTAAACAAACCTAGCACTTCCAGTTTTCCTTGACAAACTGTCAAGAAAACACGCTGTTTTAGACCTCCAATTCTCCTCTTCTGGATTTCCTTCCAGTTGTTCGTACCACCTTTGTTTTTGTCCAATTTGAATATAGCAGTGAAGCTGAAGCATTACTCCTGTTGAGCTAAATAAGAGGGTGATCCTGTGCCTATAACTGCCAGTTATCTCTTTCTCAAGAACATACTATTTGCATTTTGTCTGCTTTAAAACATATACCCTTACCCACCGTACTGGTAATTTAGCCAATTGGTCTCTTCGTAAGGGGTAGTCTTGAACTCATTACCATTGTGCTGCATCTTAGTCATTTAAGGCCGCTTTTTTCAATTACTCAATACTAGTATGAGTTCTGGCATTCTTGCAACCTTGCCAGATTGCATTGGCTTGAAATTCAACACATACATTCTTCTCCTTCCATCTTCCAGGTTAATGAAAACATTGAATGCTCTTGGATCCAGGGCATCTCTCTTGGAAGAGTATAGGGTGAAGAGTTTCAATTTGGGGAGTAAAAAAAAAATTGACAACTCAAATGTTTTCTATCTGTTTTACATGAAGCTAATAGTAGTTTTCTGTAGTCCATTTTTCAGTCTGGACCATTACAACCTGTTGAGTTTCATACAAGAAAATGGCAAAATTATCTTCAAGTCAGTGTGTGACATCTGCTTCCCCTCATCCTCAAGGCTAGTTATCTTGTCACGGAAGGAAATTAAATTGATGTGATTTCTACTTGAAAAAAATCAGTGTGGCCCCTTTATTTCCTGCATTTGCTTTGGTATCTACAAGTTCCCAGTTTTCAGGAAATTGAAGTTCAATTCATTGCTCTGTAATTCTCAGTTTCTTGTTTTACACCTTTTTAGAAATTATAATTGCTGTGTAACTTTTTACAGTTTTCCTTATCCCTCCCCATCTATGAATAATAATTTTCAACAATTATTATTAGAGGCTCTGAAGTTGGGCCTGCTGAGATATTTTTCAGATCAGCTCATGTAAGTACGCTCTAACCTGCTGTTTTCCTACAAATCTTACTTCTTTGTCACCGGTCACCTGGCTCACAGTTGATCTTTAGCGACAACTGAGGGGGAAAAATTATTGAACAGGCCTCCAGTTTCATCCACTGGCTGTCTTTCCTTTTTGTTAAATAACAAATAGATGTATTTTTATCTTCTTCTTACTAGCAGCGTACTTGTAGAGTAATTTCTTGTTGGCTTTGATTTCCCTTGCTTTTTATCTCCTCTATTTTAACCTTTCTGACTTTGTCCTGACACTCTCATGCTGTTCCTTTATACCCATTCACAGTAATCTGACCTACTTTCTATTTTCTTAATGCTGCTGCTGCTTCACTAAAGGAAGTTTTGTTGTTCTTTTACAACATTCTGTCTGTCTTCTGCACTGGAAGAGTTTGTGCTTGTACTATGAAAGGATTTCCTTAAGGAAGTCCTAGTCCTCTCATTTTATAGATACAAGTCTTGTAACCTACCATTTTTCTGTGTTTATGGAAGTCCCTCTTCTGGCCCAGTATTTTTGTTTGTATACTCTTTATTCTTTACTCAATATTTGGAATTCTCTTATTTCATAGTCATTCCTATGAATGTAACCTTCTATCTTTGTGTTTTCAATCAGTTTCTCATCTGTAACAACTCCCTTCCATTCCTTTTTGTTACTTTATGTTTAAGGAATCCAGTAGCCTTTATAGATATCTTTGTTGTATGTTTTTTGTTTCAATAGTTAAAATTGCCCATAACAGTAAAATTCTGTGCCTCAGGTAATCCTGCTAATTGCTTAGAGCCCCATGAAACCTGATTTTCCTAAGTTTGTAATTCTTACACACACATATCGAGAGTGTTCATGTTCAGATTTTCCTTTTTAATCCATAGGTATATTATATTGAACAGGCCTCCAGTTTCATCCACTGGTTGTCTTTCCTTTTTGTTAAATAACAAATAGATGATTTTCCTAAGTTTGTAATTCTTACACACACATATCGAGAGTGTTCCTGTTCAGATTTTCCTTTTTAATCCATAGGTATATTCTACATTCAAGTGCTCCCTCACTCCATGTTCTTCTTATGTACCTCAGAGCAAGTAAATGCATTCTCGCTATACAAAGTGCAGTGTCTTCTCTGCCCTTTCCTTGCCTGTCTTGCCCGAACAAATACAAATACTTTGTTTATTTCAAAATAAGAACTACCCTACCAAATCTCTTAACTGAAATTACAACTTAGAAAGCACAACTTTCAATAAAACTTCCAGCTCATTTTTGTCATTCTTTTTGCAGTAGCAAACTGATCTAAAAATACTGTGATTCTCCTCATAGGACTCTTTTGTGTCCCTCCTTAGATGTAGTGAGGATTAATTTAGCCTCATGACAGCCATTAAAATAGTGACCTATTGTTCCTTTGTGATTACGTCTTAACCAAGAATGATGACAGATGAAGTGCACATTCCTGAAAAGTCATGTTCCTAGAGAGAGTAAACAAAACACACAAAAAGTAGGAAGTCTCTGTAAAACAGGGATATTTGAAGGCTTTTCAGGGTCATGTGGGATTTGCAGCAGATAAGTTTGTCAGACACATTTCAGAGTTATTGCAGAATTGAACCATCAGTAAGGCTTTTGGTTAGCAGATTCCCCAGTAAATAGTAGCACAGCTAAGACTCAGGTTTGCTAAAATATTTCTTGTCTCAACAGCGTGTCATGAGAGGGTTGTTATGCTAGAGCAACGGAGTTCTTCCTCTCCCTGTTCCCAGACTATGTTTGGTGAAGGCTGCCTTACTACAAGACTTTCATGGCTCTGTTATGTCAACCTCTGTTTCCATAGATCTAATAATCTCTGAAAGTTTCCCTCCGTATTGTTCAGGGGAAAGATGGCTAGGAATAAGAAGTGTCAATCTGATCAGATATGGTAATTCTTTGATCCTGAAAATTGTCTACTTTTCCCAACCACATAAGCTGGAGTAATGATTAAACAAACAAAAAAGGCTGTTTAATGTTTTAGCTCTTCTAACTTGAGGCTGAAAGTAAATGCTTAGAAAGTAAATGGATGAGAGGACTTCTAACTTTAAAGAAGTTGCCTAAAATTAAGAAATGCATACATTTTCTTTTCTTTGAGATAAGGAATAAATAGTGACATAGAATATGGTCTCTCTGGAAGAGAACAGGGTACAGATTCCAAACTATTTTATGTCAGTTCTTCCATCCTTGCAGCAATGTATTATTTATGATAATACTCTAAAAACTCTTTCTTCTTTTCTTCTCTCAAGATTCACAATCGATACGAAGGCAAAGACATTTCAAAGCACAAGCGGAACTTGGCTATAGCAGGCGGTGTAACCTTATCTGTAATTGTTTCTCCAGTTGTAGCTGCAGTAACTGTAGGTAAGCAAATCTTGCTGTTTTGTGTATTGGTAGCACCTTGCAACCAGAACTCTATAAGCACTTGTGAATAAAACAGCTGAGAAGTCTTATAGTTTCTTTTTGTAGGCAGAGGAACCGAGACAGTGAGGAGCCTGAGGTTACATATTTTTGGGGGCAGAATGGAGAATACAGTACTTCAGCAAATGCTGCATTAAAATGAAGAATTAAAAATAATTTTTATCAATGTTTCCATATTGCCATATCTGGCTCTTAAAACTAAAGTATTTAAAGCTTTTTTAAATGACTGACCAAAAAAACCCTGTTGCCACAGAGTCTATTTGTATTTTAATAACTTCATATCGAACTTCTCTCAACACAGAAGAAAAATAGTCTCTTATGCTTAACACGATAGTAGTTGACAAACTATTTATTGTGCTCTGGGAGTCAGTTTGAATTCTATCACATTCTGTCTTGTAGGGATTGTTGAGGATAGCATTTGAGGAAAATCTGGCTGTACATTACAAAATACTTGTGGTCTTACTGTGTAATTTCAAGATCACTGTAAACAAACCCTGGTTTGTGTTTAAGTGCTGCCTTGCTTCTCCTTTGTGGCAGCACAAGAATCTTTACAGTTGCACAGTAAGCTGCCATGGATAACTGATTCGTGTTAAGACCCACCATTTAGTTTCAAGCTGGATCAGTCCTCTGATCCAATTCATGCAGTTGTGTATGCAGTGTTCCCCCTTGTGCCAGAAGTAATGCTCAGAGAGGAATGAGTGGCCTCAGGAAGATAGGGCCACTTTTAGCAAGCGATGGTTTAAGTTGGCCATGAAGGCGTTAAACGGCTCGTTACCAATGGTGGACCACTGTGCAAGTGTGGATACGCCAGTCATAAAACTGTCTCTGGTGTCTGTCTGCATTGCACTGTTCTCATTGTGGTATCTGATCCCTGCCAAACAGGTAGTGGAAACCAAAGTCTCATAGATGTATTTGTAGGTCTGCTTCACCTCATTCCTTCGAGCTGTTTCTTATTCTTGAACACAGATAAAACTTGGCTTTTTAGGGAAAGCAGTTGGGTTTCATTTTGTGGAGTTTTTGCTCTTGCTGTGTTGCCGTTAACACATGGACTCTAGTCTCAGGGCATTATATGGCTTCCAAAATAATGACCTTGAGAATATGGAATTTCCTCCTTGAATGCTGAGGAATTTCTAGTGAATGGAACTTCCTGTAACTGGGACCCTTCTTTCAGGTTTAGACTGAGGAGCCTTTGCATTGGGTCTGCCTCTGTCCTGGCTTTTTGAGAATGTGCCAGCTTACCATTTTTTCAGTCTGCTGTTTTTCTGTACCTTCTGTGTACTTCCATCAGCAAAGCCATAGAATGGCTTAATTCATATGCCAAAGAAGGAACTTTCACAGTCCACTAGAAGTGGTGGGATGAATGTCTCTGTATCTGCATGTGCTTTAGCCCACAGTTTCTTTCATTGGTTTGCCTTAACTCCTGCCACGCTGCTCCGCAGAATTGTTTACTTTTAAGGAAAACTTGTATAATTAATTTTTTAAAATTTAATCAGTATGATACAACAAATATGAAAGATCCCACCGTAATAATAATACTGAGTCTTATTAAATTGATGGCAAAGCCTTGTCTGACTTCAGTGGATGGAAAATCAAGCCACTTATTTTTACATTAGTAGAGGTACTAATATTTTTAGTTTAATAACATTTGAAAGATATCTCTGTTTTTGCTTCTCAGGTGGAACATTATTACAGTCCCCAATGGAGCTTATATGAACCTTTAAAGTACTTTCATTTTGTTTTTAAAAGATGTTATGGACGTACTGGAAGTATGAATTCATCAAGTATTAAACTGCTTTGCCTATCAGTGCTGATAGAGGACACTTTACCTGCTGGAAGTCCTTTCCTGTTATTTCACCTTAGTGTTTTGCCAGTATTTCTTAATTTTGCTCCCTCTTGCTTTCTTTCACGTGTGAAATATTAAGTAATCATGGAAAATGAAATTGCTTTTATGAAAGGCTCTAAAATATGTCACATTTAATGAAAGACTGTACTTTCCTCCGTAGGGATTGGTGTTCCTATTATGCTGGCTTATGTGTATGGAGTTGTTCCAATTTCCCTCTGTCGAAGTGGAGGCTGTGGTGTGTCAGCAGGCAATGGAAAAGGTGTCAGGATAGAATTTGATGATGAAAATGATATAAATGTTGGTGGAACAAATGCAGCTGTAGGTAAGAAAATTCAGTGTTTCATTTTCTGTAAATATGGGCTTTGTGACTTATTTGATGGCCTTAGAGTACTTATTTGCAGGTAGGACTACTTTTGCTCATTGCTGAAAGGCCACCTCTCAGATGAGGGTAGCTTCTCTATGTTCATGTTGTGCTGTGCTGTAATACAAGCATTAAAGCTTTTCTTGCCCATTTTAATCGCAGCCAGACTCAAAGCTTTTCCATAGGTAAAAGTTTTAAGATAAAATTAATGTTGCTTTTTCAGAATCCTGGTTTGTGGAAGCTGGCTGGCTTTTTTACCTAGAATAGGGGGACCTAAATACTGATCTGATGCTTTGTTTTTTAATTACGTGACAATATCCTTTGTGATAGGGTCTCTCTGTGTTCCTTTACTCCATGTTACCTGTCCTATCCATGGTTAACTTTTTGGTATCTTAAGTATGTGATGTTAGGTGTATATAGCAACTTCAAGAAAGGTCTCCTCTTTTTTTTTTTTTTGACAAAGTTATCTTTTATATAGATATCTATCACTATAGTCATTTATAAGTTTTATAAATCCGTTTTCTCAGCATAATTTCAGGAACGGTTTCCATGGTCACATTCTAGAAACTAAGTTCTAATTCTATAACTGAGAAGACTTCTTTATTTCTGTCTAGATACCACTTCAGTAGCAGAGGCACGTCATAACCCTAGTATAGGTGAAGGAAGCGTTGGAGGACTGACTGGCAGCTTGAGTGCGAGTGGTAGCCACATGGATAGAATAGGAGCCATTCGAGACAACCTAAGTGAAACCGCTAGTACCATGGCCCTGGCTGGGGCTAGTATAACAGGGAGCCTCTCAGGAAGTGCAATGGTTAACTGCTTTAACAGGTAAGAGACATGCTTCCTACTGTACTGTATCTTGCTCTACATGTAAGCAAAGGAAGTGGTATTACTAGAGTTTTTTTATTTTTATTTTATTAAATTGGTTCCTATTAAAAGGGACTGTCTCCAGGAGATAGAGACAGGTCATCTCTGACAAACTTGCTGATTTCCAAGAGATCCTGCCAGACCACAGTCCTCAAAGAGGAGCTTGGATTTTTTTCAGGGTGAATGGGACCTGAGATCTTGTTCTCCTGCTTCCCAGGAGAGCAGCCTCTACCCAAGAGTCAGAGGGAGGTGCCTCATGTCTAACACAGTCATGTTCTCCAGTGCATCTCACCCCAAAGTCAGAACTGCTGACTTGCTCAGCAGTCTACAAATACTAAGCTGTGCCTTCAGAATGCCTGGCTGGAGCGTGGATTCAAAATGGACTTAGGCAGGAGGTGAGGCAGCTGAGCACCTGGCCTTGCCAAGGTGGCAACTTCTTGTCACTCATGTGCTCAGTGCCTCCTGTGAATAGGGGCTGTTTGTTGGCTGTCCTGCACCCTGAAGAGAAAGGGAGCATCTGGAAAGGATTGTTAACCTTTAGAGTTCAGGATGGAATTTGCTCTTTAAATCGGGTACTAACACTGCTTGTTTTCTTGAGTAATTCAGAAATCCAGGCTATATAGAATAAGGAAGGCAGGATAGTATTAAGAGTTGCCTTATGCTGGGACAGGTGTTTCAAGTTGTGACTGCAGACTGCGGTACAGCTATGCTCTTTTTTTAAAGAGCTGAGAGAGGAAAGCAAAGCAAAGAACCACTTCCAAATCACTATCAGAACATAAACAAACAAGGCATTTGGAAAAAAGTTATAATTTAATTTCTGGTTTATCTGCTCAGCCCAACTTAAGATGGCTCAGGTTTCTATTATTCCTGTTGCAGTTGATAACAATACAGTATAAAGCAGAGTTCTCTGCCTGTTATTTGATTAGTAATAATTTTGCAGCTGGAGAAACATGGGAACTATAATGTCTTGAACTCACGTACCCTTCTGATTGTTTTTTCCATTTGTAGAGTACAGTGCACTATCTGCAAAACAACTGTAGCTAAGCCTGGAAGTTGTTCCTGTAAATCTCAGGGAGGAAAGAATCCAGAACCTGTGGTTAACATGCAACGTTTTGCTTTGTTGGGAAATTAATCTGGTTTTGCTTTCTGGGTGTTTTTGTGTTGGATTTTTAATCAGAAAATAGTAATTTTTGACAGTAGGAAGAGAGACTCTGTTTCAGTAGGGTAAATATGTGCATACTGAATGGTGGAGAAACTCTTCAAGGTGACACTAATTTTCAACTCGCATGCTTTAACTGTAGAAGCAGTATATGCAACTCTTTTTCTTTCTCCCCAAGACTGGAAGTACAAGCAGACGTGCAGAAAGAACGATACAGTCTAAGTGGAGAATCTGGCACAGTTAGCTTGGGAACAGTTAGTGACAATGCCAGTACCAAAGCAATGGCAGGATCCATTCTAAACTCCTACATCCCTTTGGACAGGTAAGAGAAATATGGTGAAAAGAAAAGATTAATAAGCTTTGCTTTTTAAGGGATAATCTAAGCATGCCTCATCTGTTCTACTTTTATGATTTCCCTTTGAAACTGCAAATATTGTTACAAATTGAATTACATGTCACTGCTTATATTTGCCAAGGTTATTTCCAATGAGGAACACCATCGCTGTCACTCAGTACTAAGTGTTTATCTTTCAGACTTTGTTTTTTTTTTAATTTGGGCTCTTTATTTGGTTAAACACTTAACTTTTCTAAAACAAGTTACATCTCTAACTTACTTTTGCTATGTATCCTAGCAAAACAAACCCTTGCTACTTTCCATGTTAGCTGGCTTGCCTTAGATGACCACTTACACTCACGGATTCTTTCTTGTTCTAGGGAAGGCAACAGTATGGAAGTGCAAGTGGATATTGAATCAAAGCCAGCCAAATTCAGACACAACAGCGGAAGCAGTAGTGTTGATGATGGCAGTGCTGCAGGGCGAGGTAATGCCGGTTGCTCATCGGCCTCCTTGCCAGAAAGTAAATCTAGTGCCACCAAGTGGTCCAAGGAAACAACAGCAGGGAAAAAATGTAAAGGTAAGCTGAGAAAGAAGAGTAGCATGAAGATAAATGAGACAAGAGAGGACATGGATGCTCAGCTGTTGGAACAACAAAGCACAAACTCTAGTGAATTTGACTCTCCCTCTCTTAGCGATAGTATTCCATCTGTAGCAGATTCTCACTCGAGTCATTTCTCTGAGTTTAGTTGCTCAGATATGGAAAGCATGAAAACTTCCTGTAGCCATGGTTCCAGCGACTATCATACTCGTTTTGCCACAGTCAGTGTTCTCCCAGAGGTAGAAAATGATCGCTTGGAAAACTCTCCACAACCAAGTGCAATGTCTGCGCCTGTTCCAACAGCCCTGAGCACTGATGTTCCACAGCTGAGTTACATTGCTGAGGAAAGCATTAATAATGGATCTTCAACAGATGTAGATTTAGGTGTTGGTGAAATGCTGAAAGAAACAAACAACAACCATTCACAACATGCTGTGGAATTAAGCACTGCTATTCAGACTGAAATTTAAACCTCTTAAGTGCTGCAAAAATATATTTACCACTAAAGAACCCTGTCTGAAAGCTGGTTGAATTACATGTGACTTCCCTAAGTTTCAGGTGACCAGCAGAAGCAAGGTTTTGATACAACTGCATTTTATATATAGTTGTCTGATAAGGCAAAATACTTCATATGGATCTTATACCTGTGTGAAGAGACACGAAGGCTTTAACCAAGTGCATTACAGCTGTACAAATATGTCCATGTTTTGTATTTTTGCCACAACTTTGCTTGAAAGCATATACTTGGTGTATTTAGATAATAAATTGGTAAATTTGTAATATGTTAAATGCTGAAATTAATAATATGTCCTGCACTGTTCACTTGGAAAATGTGGGATTTGGGATAAATGGGTGTTAGCTGAGCATTAGTGACTTAAAACCATTCTTGTGTGAACTCTATTTAAGGGAAGCAAAAGTTTTGCAGACCTATACAAACGTATTTCAACAGTGAACATTTGTAATGATAATTTTGTTTCATAACTGGACACACTGTATTTAGAATGCATGTCGGATGAACCGCATCTCTTCAAATGGATGTAGCCTGTGTCAGAAGCGTTTGTATGTGTTTACACTTTGAGCAAGGTTATGGCATTTTACATAATTTTGAAACAGAAGAAATTGGTACTTAATACGTGGTGGAATGGAGGTATCACCTGTGAAGAACAGTGGGATTACTTATTTATTCATGCAACCAACCGTGCAGCAGATAAGGCTACTATATAGTGTATAAAAGCTGTAAAATAACAATCCGGTGATTTATAAGCATTGTAGAAAAGCAGATGCAGTCACCTTTCATCCGGGGGGAAAATGGTGCCCCGTCAATTCTTGGTGCCTTTGGAAAAGACTGGGTTAGAAGTGCCTGGTCGTTTGAGGATTTTACTGTAATGTTTTCCAGAATGTCCTCTTTGGCCACCTTGGATCACAAAAGAAAATTCTAGAGAATAAAATGACTGTGGTAGATAAATGTATAATAATAATGAAGTATTAGCCTACCAAAGACTCACTCAGGCTTTAGTGGACATGACATCTCTTTGCAAGACATACATATCTTCAGTCCTAGAATCAAAGTGCAGTGCAATGACTGCCCAAGTGTAAAGATGGGTTCCAAATATGCTGGCTTTTTTCTTTTTTCTTTTGCATAGCGAAGATGTACAGCTGAATACAAGCTGAAGTTGGCCAAAGCGCCTGCACTGTTAACATTTTTTTGCTATGTAATTCACTAAAGTGGAAAAAAAATTGCAAATATCAGAATAACAGTTAACAATGTTCTGTCTTGTGTTTCATGTATTGCCATTATGGTGCTACTGGAAGTTTGGTTGGATAAAAAGAAAATGCCATGAGCTGCAGTCCTCTTCCATGACTTATCCTCACCTGTTTCAGTAATATGCTTATAACACTAGTGCCAGTTATGTTATTTGATAATGCTTGTTACAGTATTTGTATATTTGCAATTCAGTTTTGCTCAATAATATGCGTGTAAACTGCATATCTGAAATAAATGTCTAAATACTGACTTCTAGTGGTCTTTTTAGTGTGCTGATTAGCCTTATAAAAATGTGTATGTTCCCAGAAGGAACTTTTTTCTGTAAGATGTTGACTGCTGTCATCTCTTTGCCTTTAAACATTTTTATTTTGTTAGGTGTGCTTTGGAAGTTGAATACTCTGGTACTTTGAAATATAAGATCTAAAGTTAGTTGCATTTATGTACAGAATTTCAACCTGATTTCATTTTACAGTGAGCCGCCTCTACAGCAGGCGGGGACAGTAAATGGTTTTCTGAGAGGATGCAGCTGTGGCATAAGCATGTAGCTCTGTTTAAAAATTGCACATTCTTGGTAGAAGTAGACAGGCTATGGTCAGATTGCTGAGCTCAACTCAAACTCTACTTTCTCCATCTAAAGCAATGCTCTCCGTTCACACAGTCTCAGAAGTGCATTCCGAAGCGCTGCGGACTGGCCAGGGGTTCTGGGTAGCAACCGGTATTTTTTGTGCTTGGCTGAACTACCTGCTCATGAGGCTCGTCTTCTCACCTGCGTCATGACGGGCTCGGGAAGTAAGAAACTAAAACTGACTGGGGTGCAATTTTTGCCATGTCATCGTGCACTCTGAATTGGAAGTAAATGCAAACCTTATATTTGGTAGGAAGGTTAGTCTTAACAGTTCTTTTTTGTGTTTTGCTCCTGATTGATTGCTTTCCGTGGGTCCGTCCCGCCCCCCCCCCCCCCGACTTTTAAAATACATTGTTACTGAAGACTAAATGTGTTGATTTAGGATTAGCATTAACTGCAGCATTTGTCGTTCATCGTACCGTGCCTGTTAGAATTCAGATGTAATTTTTCAGACCTGTATAGAAACGTCTCTGTTTACAGTCATGAACTGAAATATTAACTGATTCTTTAGGCAGAAGCTGGAGAAAGGACTACAACGTGACTCGGTGAGCCAGTCATGCTTCTGTCACTGCACACGTAGTCCAACTGGTGAATGTTCTTCAAGGCCTCCTATTTCTAAACGTCTGAGTAAGTTAAATTTCTGTGCAGCCTCATACGACCACCTTCAATTAGTCATCTTAAGCCAGAAGTAATTTGCTCCATGCCATACAGTGGGAGTTGAACCCCCCTTTCGGCTTTTATTTGTTCAGTTTTGAATCTGATGTCTTCTGCAATAGCAATAAAGTTATTGCTGATGCCACACTTTGAAAATGTGTGATTTGGCTTTATTTAGTACACTTATGAAATGACTAAAGCACAACAATTTGTAGCAATGCAATCTAATGCTTGCAGCAGGGAATTGGGAGGTGGAAGACCTATTTCTGTGAGTTTAAACCTAACTATTAATTTCTCAGGGCCTCAATTTTGCTGTGCAGAGAACTGGAAGTATGGTTTACTCTTGTGACTAAACTTTATCAAAGGATAGTGTTATTTTCAGTCACTCTGAAGTTATCCTTGATAATTTTATATTCCACATTAAGAGGTAACTAATGTTGATATATAGCTAAGTTTTGCTGTTCACTTTTGGGTAAGTTTTTAGCAGAAAACTGTTTTGCTGGTTCATTTTGTAACTTATGAAATAATGTTACCTCTGAATAAAAACTATGTGAGGCAGTCTAAACAGTACTAATTAATAAATTTAATGCAGCGTTGAATTTTGAGTCTAGAAAAAAAGATAGGACACTTCCACCAGTACTCTAATACAGGAGGTGCTTCTCTTGTTTACAGAACTACCAGTATAAGAATTAAATAAAGCGAAGTTTTTCTTTCACTGAAACAAACCCCAGGAAAGATCAAATTTACATCTGGTCTCCCAACATGGTGATTCTTTTTCAGGCGTTTTTTTCATGGTTCTTGGCCAATTTGACTAATCTTAACATCTGCTATATCAGAGAATACTTCGGATAGTTTTTATCTATTTGAAGTTGTAACTGCCACAAAAGCTTTCTTCCCAATGTTTGAATATCCTTTTTTTTGTAGTAAAGCATCTGGACTTGTACATCCCTTCCTTTCATTGAATCGATGTCACAAACTTTTGCATGTATGAGCTCATTACTTTTTAATGATACGGAAAAATTTTTGGATTGACTTATGTCTCTTCCAGTCATTTTGATATGCAAATCCAAATTAATTTTAAATAGCTGCCTACTAGTAATGCCATCACTCTCATGGGTAATAATGCTTGATAAGGATAACCAAGCAGATGGTTGAAAAGTGTTACCTGGAGTTAATGAATTAAAAAAATAACTTCCTACTAAAAGTTCTCTGGATTTAGGTGTTTAGGGGAGAGATTTTAGTTGCCTCACTGAAAAACACACCACCACGCCACCCCTGAAAAAAAATCATGTGCTATGAAATCATCTAGTTAAAATTTATTCAATTATATGTAAGCCAAATCATACCAGGAAGGGGGCAGAAAGTCCATAAGAAATGTAAAACGCCCTGTCCTGTGTAGATGTGTGGAAAGGAAAGGTTGGATTTTTGGTTGTAGAGCCATGCTCTGACAGTATGTCAGTGGCGTCTGGAGCTGGAAACACGTCTGAGCCACATCCTTGGGACCGCCCGTGTCCACTGTCCGGGGCAGCTGGGTGCTCTGCGCAGGGTGGGCGGAGGTTGCTTGCCTATCTTGCACTGGAGGTTTCAAGAAATGAAAAGATGCCAAACGTTAGGAGATGGGCAGGAGGTGAACATGCACAGAGAGCTGACTTGAGTCCAACTACTCAGCACATCGCCTTCCACGTTTCCTTGCAGATGAGCAGCAATAGCATATCCCTGTAAAGGGCACCAGCATTTTTGGATGCCTCTGCCTTGAGTGGGGCTGATCAAGGTGCAACTAGAGCTTTAAGTGGCCATTTTAAAGTTGGTTGGTTTGTTGTTTTTTATTTTTTTTTAAATGGTGGAAATTCTTCCTGGATCTGCGGCTGCAGCCTGGGCTCTGGTGTGGATCCTGCTAACCAGAGGTGGTCCTCCCTTGGGAATAACACTGCCTGCCTGTGTCTGTACTGCCATGTTGTTTTCTGGCAGTCAAATCATGTAAAAGTCTGGTTTCTCTGAGTGTAAAGGGAAAAACCTACTTCACATCTTCCCTCTTCAAGTGTTGTTTTGGGAGGAAAAGATACAAATATTAATATTCCATCTGATTCAGGTGAAATTGAGGCAGTTGAGCAGAAACTCGGGAATAAACCCAAGAGCCTTTCTGAAATTACAAAGGTCTAAAGAGCACCATTAGCATGTTGCCTGTTCTGATTTGCCCTAAAGGTGATAGGCATGTGGTCTTCTCAGATGGAACAATTGGATGTTGCTGTGGGAGCAAAATGTTCTCCACATTAGGATTGAAGAACCCCAGGTCCTGTCTTGAAGAGAAACACAATCCCAGGCTGGTGGCATTGTCTTTGTTGCCTTCAGTCTCAAACAGCAGAGGAAGCAGGGAAATGTGGCCATGAGGTACTTCATAATCAAGAGGCTTGTATGGGAGGCAAAGGAAGAGTTAGATACACAAACCACGGAAGCAGCACTTAGCTTTCATGCCTAACAGAAGTCAAGCTATGAGAACCCCAAGTCTTGGATGATGTCTCTGAAGATGTTATTCTTTAGTCACAATTTGTGGTTTTATTGCTGTTCATAATCTCATATATTAACGATGCAAGACACAAACTGAGGGTATAGACTGTGGAAAGGTGAATGTGATGCTTCCAGATCTCCCCCAAGAAGGAACGTGGCCTTGTACTGTTCTGCTTGCCTGTGTGAATGCTGCCCTTGCTACCAAAGCTGCCCTCCCCAAAAAACTCTGCTCCAAGTGCACTCAAGTTACTAGCTGTAACATTGCTCCAAAAGTTGCCATTACCTGCTTCCCTGAGAGGACCTCTGCCAGTCAGCGCTGCTGGCAGCGAGCGCTGCTGCCACTCGTACCCGGGGTGAGGGCTGTGCCCCGGCCTGTGAAAGAAGATTGAGGTGCTGTGGGTCCTGCAGCACTGTCGGCTTCCCCTGCTGCTAGGGATACCTCATCATCATGCAGAGGTGCGCGCAGACTAATGGCATTGTCAGAAATGGTTGTCTTGAACTTGTAAGTTAACTTGTTCTACTTCCTCAGCTCCATGATGCGTTGCCATCTTCCGTTCTCTAGGTCTACAAATTAATGGCTATGAAGTACTTTCCCTGGAGAGGAAGAAAAGAGGCCCTACTTCTAGGTCTAGTTTATTGCCAGCATTATAGACCCTACACAGTGTAACTTGTGGGCAGTATCTTAGACTCCAAAGAGGAGAATTTGGCAAGCATCTACCAGGTCATGCATAAGGTTTTGCAGCATCTTTCTAAATAGGTGCAAAGTTTTCATGTAAGGTTTTGAATGCTGCCATAAAGTAAGTGTTGAGAAGGTGGAAGAACCTCTGTGAGGCATGAAACCATTTGGGTAAGATGTAATTGGAAAAGGTGCCGAAAAGTAGGTATTTTAAAGTGCCCTTGAGTACTAGGGGCAGCAATAGAGCTGTCTTTGAGGTTGTTGAAAATTTGAGAGTCAAGACCCAACTGAGGTGTCAGAGAACTCATAGTAAAAAAAAAAAAAAAAAAAGAGCAGTTGTATTTTTTTCTGAGGAGCCAGATTTTATGTATATGCTATATATATAAAATGTATTATATTTCTCTGTCCTTTGTCATGATTTGCTTCCTTGTAGAAAAGAGATTTGCAATAGCTTCTCAGAAGGAGTTTGTGATTTTTGTTGTAGCTTCTCTGGCCTTGGTGGGTGGCTGCTGCCTCAGCACCCTAGAGTGCAGCAACCCTCACATGAGGGATTCACCACAGCTGCAAGCATAGAGACAGATGCTCATTGGTGAGCGCGCTCAGCTGTGGGCTCCCTGCTCTGATGTCTGCACTGCTTCCTACCCTCTGCTTCCAGAGCTGCTGTCCTTGCCTGCTGTAGACTGCTCTTCCTATGCAAAATCTGACTTGTTTTCCATTTGTGTCCCTTCTTGATCCCCCAAGTTTGGTTTCTGGTCTTTCTGGGTGATGAAGGCTCTGCTGTGCCTGGAGGACAGGGATGTGCTGTGTGGAGGCCAGGCTGAGGGCTACAGTTCCTGCAAGATCTCAGTTCTGCGCCATCCCCATCATGGCAGTCCCCACCTGGAGCAGGGAAACCGTGTTCGAGGTAGACAAAGTCTGTTCCTGGCTTTGCGGTGGGGTTGCTGTGTGACCATGTTAAGCTGCACTTCTGCATGGAAAACCTGAGGTTCACATCCTGGCCCGCATGGCGCACGGAAAGCTGCAAGCTGCCTTGGTGTCAGGACGAAGGCAGAGCTGGCACTTCAGCAGCACATGGGAAGCTCAAAGGGAGTGGGACTGTACAGATGACCAAACCTGTCCTGCTGCTCCTCAGCCATGTCCTGCACAGCAAAGCGTCAGAGAGCGAGTGCCCTGACAAGTTACGCAGACAAACAGACCAGTGTGCGAAGCTCCTGCGTAACGTTTCTGGCCCCATCGCCGGCTCCTCGCTGTTGGGTTTGTCTGCATGTTCCATGGGAAACGGGGGGCAGGAGGAGGAGGTGAAGTGCCTGGGAGCACAGCAGGGTCGGAGCATCCCCTTACCTGAAACATGATCACATGGCTGCACTGGGCTCCCCTTGAAATGTTTTGGTATCAGCTCAGGCAGCGGGGGAACAGGTATCCGCCTGGCACAAAATTCAGCCTCCTCGCAGCAGGTGGAAGCTCAACCACAGACATGAACCTGCTATTGTACCTCACTTGTGTGCTGGGCCAGGGACCTGGGTATCCTTGAGACATGATGGCCTCAGCACCTGCCCACACACCAGGTACCAGCAGAAAGCGTTTTGGCGGGCAAACCCAGCAAGCTGACAAGACACAGCTCTCCTTTCACCAGGTCCTGCTGAGCCGGTTTGACAAAAGGACAGTTCGTCCTTACCATCTCAACAAGAAGGACATCAAAATTCACAACAGCCTGAATTAGAGGGGCTGGGTTTAGGCACAGAGCAGTGCTGACAGGACTTAGGTTTACCCTCTCCTCCCAGGCTGTGTGCTCAAGATGTTTCTGAGCACGCCATTGTGTGCGCTGGGCACCTCATCCCCCTTTAATGCCTCTTGCTTAGTAGCAAAAAGATCCTCACGTTGCCAAGTCTATTTACAAGGGTGGCATTTAGCAAGCAGCAACTGAGAACTAGCACAGGGCTGCACGGGAGCAACACTGGTGCCCTGCACTGCCTGTGCCTCACACCGAGATGTGCTACATCCCAACAGGTAGGTAGAGAGTGCTGCACAGGCAGAGACACAGTAAATGAGGGAGTACTTGCGAAGAAGCGGTAGTTAATACTCCGTCAGCCCGCCACGGGGGTTTCATACCATGCTCCGAGCTGCGCTGCCCTTTGGGGAGCTGCAGCTTGCAGGCAGTGAGCACAGTTACACTGACTCGGCTCATAATTTACAAGAGAAGGAGTCTTGTTCCTTCCTGTTCAAAAATAGTTTATTATTTTATTTTAATGCACAAGTTTAAGTATGTCAGTTTGCGTGCTTCTGAAAGGCCTGCCAGGCACCAAGAGTAGCCCTTTATATGTGCAAATGGATTACAGAAAGCAGAGCAAGTTCTGATGCGTGGAAAAGAACTTCCCACATAAGAGCAAAGTGTGTGGTTTGCCAGTAACGGGGCTCTTGCCAGCTTCTGCTGCCTGCACCACTGTGCAGGAAGAGTACGTAGAGTGGTGGTGAGGGCCCTGCAGGACCTCGGCTTTTTGGCCAGAGAAGGAAGGAACCGTGCTGTGATGACACTCATCCCTCGTAGCACCTCCTACCCTTGCCCTTTGGGCGACAGCAGCTGTTCTACCTAGCAATGGCTTCTCTAAAAAGTTCAAAAGTATCTCAAGGAGTGTGAAATAACAGTCGTGCAAAACCCTGTTCCCTAGCCCAAGCCTTCCTTTCAGTAGTTACAGGAAGAAAAATCGCTACCTCTCTACT
Source organism: Phaethon aethereus (assembly GCF_964289735.1). Classification (NCBI taxonomy): domain Eukaryota; kingdom Metazoa; phylum Chordata; class Aves; order Phaethontiformes; family Phaethontidae; genus Phaethon; species Phaethon aethereus. The sequence goes on from NC_138582.1 coordinate 24,548,402, forward strand.
ATTGTTAAAAACAGGGATTTGTATTCATGAGCAAATCAGTCACTGCAAGCCGGCTTATGTCATATATGCAGGAGATTTTCATTCTGCCATTTGCTGTGTTGGGACCACACTTCACTCAGCTGTTCACATCACCCGAATAATCAAAGTTCTCCTCCTGAAACAGGTTTTTGTAAGGAAGTGTTTTTTGTTTTGAGTTTGGTTGGTCTGTTTTTAAAAAAAAGGTGGATCTTAATGCTGAGGAGGTGAGTGACAAGCCTGAAAGAGTAACATTGAGCTGTGATTTGGGTATCCCTGCCACAAAACCATGTATGACGTTCAAGATTCTCTTGCACTCTTCCGAAGAGAAAATCCTTTTTTCTTAAAAGGATGCAAACCCCAATACCAACGGAACAGCTGTCACGCTGCAACTGTTTAGGGCTGCAGAGCTTTCTCTCTCTGGCCCTGAAGAGGTTGCCCAGATTGAGCCAAGAAGGGCAAGCTTAGGCTGCCCTTACCTGTCAGCTGAGTGGTTTTAGGAACTCAGTCTCTAAAAGTAGTTCCTTCCACACCCCCAAATCTTTCAGTAGGCTAATCCTGCCCCAAAGGAGGGGCAGGCTTTGAAGCCTGGTGGCCTTGGCTTGAGTTGTCCAGGACAAATCAGCAGTACAGTCCCTAACAAGTTGTTTGGTTTGATTTTTGTAAGTTCTAGGTCTTTAGAAATTGTCCTGCCTGTCAGTCAGCCCCCCTCAAATACTACCTGAACTAAGTAGCCAGTCTCAATGACATCTGAAGGAGGCAGGGACATCACCAACAAACATGACTGCAAGTACTGCTCGCCCGTGGGTGGTGTTACAAACAAACTGCTCATGTGTCTCTGAGCTGCTTTTTTTTTTTTTCCCTTGCTCAGCTTCTCAGACTATTTTTCTTACATTTGAGAGTTGCTAGCTTTTTTAAGAAGAAATATGTTTTTCTCTCTTTGACATATTTCAGCTATTAAAACAATAAATCTTTCAGCTAATTCTTTAGTCCCTTGTACTTTAAAAAAATTATTACTTAGCTTCCAGCATTAAGGCCAAAAGTTCCTAGTTGAGATGGTGGTGAGCAGCATCAGACGGGCAAGGTTTTGCAGGTAAGTAAAAAGTTTCACATCAGCTCTCTTGAAGAATTGATGTAGTAAAGGTTTAGTGCCTAAAACTTTAGGGGCCTGCTACCTGTAGTGCAGGGTGATCGCAATTACTACATCAATTACTTTTCAATGGCTTCTGCTTCAGAGGCTCATTTGGGAGTGATGTTAATAATAAGGCACTGGAAATGTGGCCATCTCTGATAGTGGGGCCCTTGAACATCATCTGCTTGCCAAGTGTGAGGGAAGTAGGGTTGGTGCCCAGGATCTGCTGCGAGCGTACACCCAGCCTGGTGGCAGTTTCAGGAATGCAGGACTAACTGACTTCAAGAAAGTGTCATCTTGTTTTGGGATCATGGATGGGGATGAGCTTAAAAAAAATTTAAAAAGCAGCTCCTGGTACCTGACAACGCCTGGGTGTATACTGGAATACTGTTCGAGATCAGTGTTAAGCTGTACTAGAGGCACTAGCTACCAAAAAGTGTTCCGGGTAGGTTGGGAGTTGTCTAAACACTCAACCGGTCAAAGCTTACGGTCTGCCTTAGACTGGAGAGATCAGGCTCAACTACACACAGAAAGTGAAAACCCAGTTGTTGCTGAGGATTTCATTAGGGCTGAGTTTAAGCTGCCTAGCAAAACCTGCCCTCTTACTACTACCTGTTGAAGAGAGACATACTCATGATCAGCTCTTTGCTTTAGAAGATGGGTGACAGCATGGCCAAGTGCTGAGGTTTATATCAGGGGATGTTTGTTATTTAATCTCTTGCTGACTGCATCTGGTGGCAGCTCCCTCCCACCAGCTGGGTAACAGGTTGACTTGCAAACACTGCTGCTGCTCTGCATTTAGAATTTCTTAATGAGGGGTAATTTTAGCTTCCTGATCTGCCGATCTCTGTCATTTTTACCTCCAACTGAGTTAACCTCTTGTTTCAGCTCACGTTCACGCTGGAAGGTATTTTCAGAAAAGGTATCTTCCTAGACTACTGGACAACTTTTAGGGTTCTAGTTTAATTGCTAGGGATTGATTAAACTGCTTTAAAATTAACTGTGATACTGTGAAACAAGTGAAAACAATTCTATGAAAACCCATCTATGACAACCCATTTGTCTATTTCCTCATGGATAAATGATTTGTCAAGAACACTCCATTTAAAAATCTCTTGTCTTTTAAAGCCTTTTTGTCTTTTTAATAATGTCTGATTGCCTCCTAAATTTACTAAATTACATTTTTATGATGATTTACTGCTGCAAAGATTCTGATTTTTGTCTTCAGTGTCAAAATGAACTATAGAAATGAGATACGAACTTTAGCTTCTAAGAAGCAGTCTCAACTGCTATCTGAAAAGCTTTTGTGATGTGGTCGCTTTTGACTTTGGCTGTAACTCAACTACGGTTGTCAAGCAACTAAGACTATTTTAAAACTACATAGCTGGTTTTTATGCTTTCTTTTAGCAAAATAACTTTCTCCTAATCCACCTATTAGTAATACAATCCTCCAACTTATGTTATTAAAACACTCTGAACTCTACTAAATGAAAATCGATTAAGTTTTCTAAACCATGTCAGCAAGTTGCACGCAGACAATGCATCTTCTCTGAACACACTAAACTGCAGTGGAAAAAATAAAAAGATTTTTGCACTAGATTGAAATCACTAACATAGAAATTAGTGGATGTGAACACCTTGCCACCATGACTGAAGAATGAAATCAGCGTTTTGTTGGTGAAGTACCGTTGGTTATGCACAGACTAGATGAGTGGTAGGTCTCTCTTGAACACATCAACCTCATAAAAAGAGGACGTTTAAAAACAAAAAAACATCAGTTGTACTGACAGTGGTTTAGGAATTAAAAGTCTCATTCATGGCACTCCAAGACAAAACTCGCAATCCACATCAGAATTATAAGCCTAAAGAGTGTAGAACCAGAAAGGAGAATTTATAATTGTACTTTTCAGGAAATAAACTTTGTTTTTAATTAATATACACCTGAAAAAAATTTTCATGAGAACAACACTCAATGATATTTCTGCAGTGCTAGTGAGTTTGATATACATTTATATCACACGTGCAAAGGCAGCATTAGGGTATTTGAAAAATTTAAAAGCTTCATCTTGAAAAAAGGAGCTTTGTCAGAATTAAATATAAAACGTAAGTACTGCCTGGGAAAAAAAAAAAAATCACAGAATCACAGAATCACTAGGTTGGAAAGGACCTTCAAGATCATCAAGTCCAACCATTAATCCAGTGCCACCATGTCCCCTAAACCATGTCCTGAAGCGCCACATCCACACGTTTTTTGAACACTTCCAGAGATGGCGACTCCAACCACCTCCCTGGGCAGCCTGTTCCAATGCTTGACCACTCTCTCAGTGAAGAAATTTTTCCTAATATCCAATCTAAACCTCCCCTGGCACAACTTGAGGCCATTTCCTCTTGTCCTATCACTAGTTACTTGGGAGAAGAGACCAACACCCACCTCACCGCAACCCCCTTTCAGGTAGTTGTAGAGAGCGATAAGGTCTCCCCTCAGCCTCCTCTTCTCCAGACTAAACAACCCCAGTTCCCTCAGCTGCTCCTCATAAGACTTGTGCTCCAGACCCCTCACCAGCTTCGTTGCCCTTCTCTGGACACGCTCCAGCACCTCAACATCCTTCTTGTAGTGAGGGGCCCAAAACTGAACACAGTATTCAAGGTGCGGCCTCACCCAGTGCTGAGTACAGGGGCACAATCACTTCCCTACTCCTGCTGGCCACACTATTCCCGATACAGGCCAGGATGCTGTTGGCCTTCTTGGCCACCTGGGCACACTGCTGGCTCATGTTCAGCCGGCTGTCAACCAGCACCCCCAGGTCCCTTTCCGCCGGGCTGCTCTCTAGCCACTCCTCCCCAAGCCTGTAGCGTTGCTTGGGGTTGTTGTGGCCAAAGTGCAGGACCCGGCACTTGGCCTTATTAAACCTCATACAGTTGGCCTCTGCCCATCGATCCAGCCTGTCCACATCCCTCTGCAGAGCCCTCCTACCCTCCAGCAGATCAACACTCCCACCCAGCTTGGTGTCATCTGCAAACTTACTGAGGGAGCACTCAATTCCCTCATCCAGATCATCTATAAAGATATTGAACAAGACCGGCCCCAGAACCAAGCCCTGGGGAACACCGCTTGTGACCGGCCGCCAGCCGGATTTAACGCCATTCACCACAACTCTCTGGGCTCGGCCATCCAGCCAGTTCCTCACCCAGCGAACAGTAAACCTGTCTAAGCCACGAGCCGCCAGTTTCTCCAGGAGAATGCTGTGGGAGACGCTGTCAAAGGCTTTACTAAAGTCCAGGTAGACAACGTCCACAGTCTTTCCCTCATCCACTAGGCAGGTCACCTGGTCATAGAAGGAGATCAGGTTGGTCAAGTAGGACCTGCCTTTCATGAACCCATGCTGGCTGGGCCTGATCGCTTGGGTGTCCTGCAGGTGCCCTGTGAGCACTCTCAAGACCAATCGCTCCATAATCTTCCCTGGTACAGAGGTCAGGCTGACAGGCCTGTAGTTCCCAGGATCCTCCTTCCGGCCTTTCTTGTACACAGGCATCACATTGGCAAGCCTCCAGTCTTCTGGGACCTCCCCTGTTAACCAGGACTGCTGATAAATGATAGAGAGTGGCTTGGAAAGCTCCTCCGCCAGCTCTCTCAGTACTCTCGGGTGGATCCCATCAGGCCCCATAGACTTGTGGGTGTCCAGGTCGTTTAGCATGTCCTTGACTGCTTCCTCCTGGATTATGAGGAGTACATTGTGCTCTCCATGCCCATCTTCCAGCTCAGGGGGCTGAATACCCTGTGGATACCTGGACTGGCTACTAAAGACTGAGGCAAAGAAGGCATTAAGTACCTCAGCCTTGTCCTCGTCCTTGGAGACAATGTTCCCCGCCATATCCAGTAGGGGATGGAGATTCTCCTTGCCTCTCTTTTTGTTGTTAATATATTTGTAAAAACATTTTTTATTATCCTTTACGACTGTGGCCAGACTGAGCTCTAGCTGGGCTTTTGCCTTTCTAATTTTGTCCCTGCTTGACCTAACGAGATCCTTGTACTCTTCGTGAGTTGCCTGCCCCTTCTTCCAGAGGTGATAAACTCTCCTCTTTTCCCTGAGTCCCAGCAAAATCTCCCTGTTCAGCCAGGCCGGTCGCCTTCCCCGCCAGCTCTTCTTACGGCACATGGGGACCGCCTGCTCCTGCGGCCCCATTCTGATTCACAGAATGGTTTTACTTTTAGCTTTATAAACCTGTCTGTAAACAGAAATAGGTGGTGTTTTAAATCATCTGATTACAAAACTCACAGTTAAATATTTTATTGCTAAGTGCAGCCACTTGATCTCCTGCTTACCACTGTCACTTCAAAAGTCATGCAAACCAGCAGTCCTTCCACACACACACAAAAAAAATCTGTGCACTAAAAACTACGCGCTTGTTAATCATTTTAAAAACATACCCATTTATTTAACAAGTATTTTGATCCAAAGTGTTCCATGACAAGCTGATAGATTATTCACTCACCTTTGCTGCTAAGCTGTACTGCACAAAAAATATTTAAATCTCTTTTGTATAGACCAGGGATAGTGAAGAAACAGTTTATCTGAAAAATGTTAATACTTCTTGTAAACTCATTTTAGCAATGCTAACTGACCCGTTTATCTTGAAGGCAATTCTTTATCACAAGAACATACAACTCACAAAATGATGTAACAAGCAATGACTAGAAGTGTACTATCTATTGTACCATCAAGACACTTCACATTATATATATAATGCAAGATTTTTTTTATATATATAATTAACACAGTCTAAATAAAATTAGTATGCCAAATAACATGAACCCTGTCACTAAACATAAAGACATGCATTCAATTCTAGAGATTAAAAATGTGTACAACTACAAGAGAAAAAGAGCAGCAAGTTTTAAGTGTGCATATGCTGTCACAACAAAATAGAATTCAACAGTCCGGGTAAAGACCCATTTCAACCCATGCAAGTCTGCAGAGTTCATACATCCATTATGAACATGAACTATGCATGCAATTAATAAATTTTAACTTCTTAAAGTTCATAAACCTTTTTAAGGCTCTCAAGATCGTCCAAAGAGTACTGATGATTCTGGTTTTCTGAAAGCATGTCAAACAGTTGCTGAACCTGTTCTTTTTCGGTTTTGCTAAGAAGGGCCAGCACCACCTGAAAAAAACAGATTATTTTATAATCAGCACAGGTCGGTTGAAAATCATAGTATTTGACAAAGATACAAAATCAGTGTATCATTTCCTTTTAAGAGATGAAAATTTCATTTACGTTTCTGTTCAACTGAAGTATGCATTCTATCTAGGTTCTTACCTTAAATCTTTCTGCTTTGCTTAAGTAGAAAAGGTGCTGATATACAAGGCCAGGATCTTTTCCAACTACATAATATTCCAACGACTGGATAAAGATCAAAAGGATTTCTCCTTCGAGCTTGTTACTTAGCAGCATTGGCAATTTTTCTGGATCAGTAATTGTTAAAAGATCCGCACAAGCAGCTTTATCCTTATTGGTATTCACTGCATTTATAATCTGACCAAAGTCATAAGCATTAGATGGTTCAGAAATGCGCAGTTTCTCAGAGGTCTGCAGTGGCACACACTTTTGAACTGCTTCCTTAGAAGTAAAATGATCAGTCACAACATCTTCTGATGTAGCAAACTCTCTCTCTTCTTCATCAGATTCAGTCACCTTCACAAAGAAAACGGCAACAAATCATTTTAGTGTGGACATACAGATAACCTGAAGCTTCATAAACTGCATGGATATATCCCTCAATAATGTCACTAAATTAAAGTTAGCATTTTATTCTTCATAAAAGAAAGGCACCTGTGTTCTTTTATGTCCTACCTCCCCCCAGAATAGTACCTCTCTAATTCATCTTTAAATGTTTGTAGTCAAAAGTGTGTATTTCACGCTTCCTTTCACTGCTTGGCACTCTGCTGTAGAAAGACACCTGAAGACCACTGGGAGAAAGCTAAGGAGGACTGTATACATATATTAAATGTGAAGCTGCAGAAGACAAGCAGAACTGAAGTCCAGTCACCAGATACCCATGTTTCGTTTCACTGCTGTGCCTTCAGAATAGTACAGGTATACAGCAGCTGTCTCAGGTTGCTGTTGGGAGTCTCGCTGTGGAAGGAGAAAGCTCAGCATGGTCTAACTGCCTGAATACCCACTTAACTCCTCCAGAGTTTGCAGCCTGTATCGAGTTTTGTGAATCAGTTGCTAGAAAATTAACCGTGGGTTCAACTACATTTGCTAAAATCCATTTGAAGTTATCAAGAGCTGTGGAATTAGTATAAACTGACTAAAATTCATTGAATGGGGTCTTGCCAAGTTTTCTGGAAAGTCTGAAGACGCTGTATTGCATAGTACAGTGTTGTGCTGGGAGGTAGATCAGCCATTTTTGGAAAATACTGCTTCAGGCTTATAGTCATTTTGTTCTGTTTTTTCAACAACCCTTAGTATCAAGAGAGAAATCCTCATTGTCATATATAATTATAGCTTGATTAAAATGGAGTAACAATGATAAATCCCAGTTTCTAATCAAGTTTTCCTTACTTTTATTTGCAGTCATTTTCATAGAACTACCTTGTACTACAGCAGATAAGACAGGGAAGGCTTCCTAAAGGGGGCAGCTGTAATGATGATCGCAAACATAAATGCTTCCTGCCCCACCCCTGGAAAAATTGCCACTGCCAGTAATGTAGTTAGCTGGTCTCTGAACAATGCAGTCACTTCCCAAACCCCCTCTAAACACTTTCCAGGTCCCTTTGTTTGTCACAACTCAGAGCTTAACCAACACTATACCCGGCTTATGCCAGTTACATAAAATCCCATGAACCCGTGACAATGTGAAGTGTTTCAATAAAACAAATTGTGTCTATATTAGTAACTGCAGTTTCTATCATACCACCATTTTGAAATTACATGATCAAATTACAGTATCACTGTATAACAGTGTACAGACTGATAAACTATGTATTTTAGCGATATATTTTAAACTGAGAAGTCAAACACACACACGCAAACCCCCCCATTCTTAAAGGGCCAGCAAAGTTACAGTCCAAAAACATCAGATGACTGAGAAAATCCTTTCATCACCTAAATCTACCCAGAACTCTGAAAGGCTCACATTTTGATCCAGTACATAGCATTACATCATGTATTCCTTTTCTAAGATCCTACAGATATTTTACCCATACTCTTGCTCTTTAAGGGAAGGTTTCATTCTCAGACCAGTAACTTTACTACTGGCACAAGAACAGCCAGCACGCCTGCCGACAATGAACCTTTGCCAGCACAGCCCCAGAGGCTTCCCGAGCAGCACAGACTTTAAAAGCAAAACTGCTATTTGACTGCTGTATCATATGCAAGAATCCTCCAATTCACCATCAAAATAACAAGAAAAATACAACTCCACCCAAAAAAAGTGTAGAGCTAACAAGTGTAAAACCAAAGTTCTAATATTATCTCTTCGAATGCGTGGCTTCTGTATTGCCTGCTTTTAAAAATGAACAGGGATACCTCTTGTATGGTTATTTTCTTCCTTTGCTTTTGCTGTCCGCCAACTACAGCACCGCTGTCAAGGTTGAGCAGTTGGGTTACCTCCTCTAGCTCCTTTTTTGCTTCAAGAACATTTGGATCTATTAGAAGTACTCTGTTGAAATCATCAACACTGGCTTCATAATTCTGTAAGTAAGTAGAAGGGAAAATATTTTTTCTTCATAAACACATCACTAGAAAAATTAATTGAAACTACTATACTGTCCTTTACAATTAAGAAAAATAAAAATGCTAGATCTTGACATTAAGTAGGAAAAAAATAATCTAAATACAGATAGTGTAATTTCACTGGACGGGAAAAAAGGAAACTGAGGATGAGTGCAAGTTAATATTTTGCAACTAAATACTTCTGTATTAAATATGTAATATGACATTGTTTATTCTAAGAAACATATTACCTGTATCAGAGAATAGATTATTGAAGCTTGCTGCTTTTAAGCATAATTGCTTACAGTGTAACACTTCCTCAAGATTAATATAACGTGAGACCATCAACAGTCTGCATACTTGCTTTGCCAATAAAAGAAGAGTTAAACTAAGCTTAGATTAAAAATATACCTAATCTTCCTGGGCTTCAAGCCATAGACCATCTCTTACAGTTTAAGAAGTGAAATTTTTGGTTACACTTGAGAAGACTGGGATTATATTATGAACTCTGGCATAAACAACAGGATTAGAAGGACAAACACAGTGATAGAGTGGTATTAGGACACAGTTCCTCAAATCATCAGCCTTGTCATTTGTTTTATGTTTTTATTTCAAATTTTGTCATTAGGAATTATGATTTTTTAGACTAAATCTTCTAGAAAGACAAAGTTAATAGCATCAATTCTAAGGAAGACTGGAATATCACATTAAAAAAATCAAGACACCTTGAGGGCTGGAATATCAAAAATAAGGATGAAATGTAACAGTAAGGAGTAAAAGACCATGCAGACAGTAAAAGATCAACAAAATATTATTATTGTGTGAGGGACCTAATATTTCTTCTGCTCCCAAGCAGTATCATAAGGTTACTATAAGTCATTCATATTATCATGAAAAAAATCCTCATGTACCAGCCCAGGTATTTCCTCAGCATCTCAACTGTAATAAAAGCACTAGTGTACACGTCACTCGTATTCTCCTTCCTACGTGGAGTATTTTGTTGAATACCGATGACCAGTATTCAAGGTGCAGAGACATTACAGCAAGTCTGCAAGTGAACTGAAGTCTGCTACATCATTAAAAAAGAGTAAAAGAACTAAAATTACTTAGCCTTAGCAAATGAATGCAGAAAGGAGGCAGATTGCTTTCCCCAAAAAACAGGTACTGATTAAGCTAAACCATTTGAATTACAGATGTGAAGATTCACAGCTACAGAGAAACGAGATTCTGGAATAGGCTTCTGAATTATCACAAGGGCCAGCAAACAACCAGCCCTCCTGGATTTAAAACTGCAGCCTGCCAGACTTCTCAACAAAAAATCACGAAATATTGTTGTACCCAATGCAAGAGGCTGGACTATCAGCTGTAGAAGATGTGGTCCGGGGTCCTGTGTCCTATGTTATTGGCCTAATTCATCATACCAGCATGATTTTTTCCTGATCTTCCCTTAACTACATCTCAGTAAAAAAACCCTCATTTACTACACTAAATTCCACTGCAGCTTTTGTGGTTAAATATCTGGATATTTATATACAAATAACACTTCCCAGCTTAGTTAGGTCTTTTCCAAACTACATGCTTTTAGCTCTTAAAATCTTTCATTACAGAGTCATGTATCAACCTCAAATAACTTCTGTTGCTTTCTCTGGTTTTACAAATCACTCACATCCCTGGAATTAGCATTAAATCCAACCACAGCAAAACATTTTGGGAGTCCCCAGCTCAGACTGTTCTGAAGGAATCCACGAACAGTATGTTTCAGACTATGACTTCAATAATAGAAAACCAGTATTTTTTTTCCCCTACAATATTCAAAAAGCAGAAGTTATTTCACCAATTCTTGACGTTCTTCACTATTGTGTAATTCCCTTTTTTTGACTGGTAGAATCACTATATACCTTTGCTCATATTCATACTAATTCTTTATCAACTTCTACAACATAAGTTTACAGATTATTAATACCAGGTAGCTTGGTAAAGTTGCAGAAAAGTTTTTACACAAAATTAAGACTTTTCACTTCTCTGAAAATTAATCAAAGGAAAATTTCATAGCTACTGTAAGAGAGGAACAAGTTTACCATAGGAACCATGGGATCTTTTTTGTTTCAAGACTTGCATTTGGAATTATAACACAGGATGAGAACAGGTTAGTATACTGCTACACACAAACAGGTTGTCTTCAGGTGATTTATAAGCTGAGAGACAATCATGAATTTTTTTGTTAAGGCATCAAACATAATGGAGGTCTGAGGTAAGTATTCATTTGATGGACATTGCGGGAACTTGGCATATGCTTGCAGTGATCACCTCCAGTTACAAAGAGCAACATGAGAGAAAGCGTTTAAGATGCTTGTTTAAAGACACTTGTAAAATTTAATACAAAGTAGACAATGACAGCTGCCACTATAAGCCAACAGAAGTGACAAGCTGATCATTCAATACCAGGTAAGAGCTGACAGGTAGGGTAATTCATTCTCTATGAAAGAATTCGGAAGTGGAGAGGCTAATTAACATCACCAAAGAAGGGGAACCAACAGAGGGATTGACAAAAGGAACAACATGGTTCGTGATACAACATGAGATATGCAGTCACATTCAGGATGAATATGAGCAATGTAAGTCTGCATTTATGAAGATAAGGTAAGAGGATATTCAGAAACAACAGTGTGTAAGATGAGCACAGTACAGACACCACCGTGTAGATGGAAAGTAAATGGTTGAGCCCCCATGCTGTCCACAGAGTGAGAAAGTACATTACTGACAAAGGTTCATAACGTGTTTGGAGAAGGAAGAGAGCGAGAATGAAGATAATTAAAACCCTGTTTTAATATGACAAGCACTCAAATATGAGCAGATGCCAAAAGATTTTAGTTTGGACAGATGAAGACAGACTTGGAGAGAATCCATTTTTCATCAGCAAAGACACAGTGAACACCTTGACAGAAAAAAGAGTGCGATATCCAGAAGAATATTAGAACATTAGAGTTGAAACTTGCTTAACCAACCTCCCATCAAGCCTCATTTATTCCTATATTCTTCTATTTTCTCAAATTATTACATGTCAACATGCAGGGTTTTATGTTGCAGAAATATTTATATAATATTTTATGTATACCTAATGCTCTACAAAGTAATAAATCATCAGCACTGCATACTTTCTATTCACCCATCAACTACAACTACCTGATTGCCTTTGAAGAGGATAAGCAAGTTTAGAAGTGCTTAAGAATACCTGCCATGTTCTTTTTCCTCACCTGTAATCCTTTGTACGCTAGTGCTCTTCTATAAAAAGCTTTAATATTAGAATCTTCTATCTGAAGAACATGATCACAATCCTGCTTAGCCTCTTCATATTTATACAGTTTCAAGTAACAGAGAGCTCTAACACAGAAAAACAGAATACACTGCAATATAAGTAAATTCTACAGTGTTTACAGTGCTGTAGTGCCAACAGTAACTGACTCATAAATGTTAATGACAATACTTCACACAATTCAATCTCTATGTGGTATTTTTTAAAGTACATGAAAACTAGTAAGTATTAATAACATCACCGGCTGGATTTAGAGATGGCCAATTCCTGCAATAAAAGTCACAATTCAAGTATGAATTCAGGACGATATGAAAGTATTTTGAAGTCAGGCAGATATGTAAATATTTTGAAAGTAAAGCCTATGTTAGTGTAATGTGATAGTATCATAATGGGTGTAGTATAGATTTTATACAGCCATTCTGGGTAAAAACATGCTCTAGATTAAATAAGCAATACTGCTTTCTGCACCTAATTATTACTTGGAAGTCTCCTATTCAAGTAGTGGCCTAATCAAATCCTTCTTAGTTTGTGACAGCTGATAAGATTACAGCATAAAGAATTATGCTACAGAATTAGGTCAACCTTTAAAATAATGCTGTTGTATGACCACGTTCCTACTTTATTTTCTCAAAATGTACATCTTCACTGAACTATTACTTTTCATATTTGAGATACTGCTACTGCAAGTTAGTTTTAAACTAAAATTATACCAGTATTCTCAACAAATGCTGCAAAATTCTATGATAATTGTAACTTTTACTATTGCTTACTCTATTTATATGAAGATTTTAAGATATGTATCAGTAACATTAATACTTGCTCCCCTTGGAAAATAAAACAGTTTAACAAAAAATCCATTTTGTTATTAAAAACACTCATCAAGTAGAAAAAAAACCCCTTCTTTTAAAACAGTAACTGACGTGATGCAAAATCTCTATTTGCACTGAGAATATATAACTATTGTTATCCCACAAAGTGGGGTTAGACTTTGGATCTTTACCTGTTAGTGTAGATCGTACATTCCTTGGTATTTAACTTCATGCATTCGCTGTATTTATTTACAGCTTCTTCATATTTACCCTTTTTTACAAAATCATTCCCTTCATTTTTTAGTGTCTTGAACTCCTCCTCAGCTTTCTCACCTACATTACAAAAGGATCACAGTGTTATATAAGAAGGTCGGTTCATTAAGGGTAGTGGAATAATCTACCCAGACTAAGAATAAATGCCTGGCATCTGGAGTATCTACTGGTCTGCACATTGCCATTTCTGTCCCTGATCTTCCTGCTGCTCTAAGAGAGGCATAAACTACCATACATACATTTGGCACGACACATACTTCCCCATGCATGAGGGTAACTATTTTGCTGAAAATAATGGGAATGCAACAGACAGCTCTACATTTTCACTTTCTTCTCTCTACCCCTTCTGTGTGGTAGAGAGGGACTATGTATCTCCACTGAGATACCAGTTTTATTTACAATGGTGGAGATTTAATCAGCAGGATTAAAGGCCTTCTAGATCTCCACCACACCAAGGTGGCCATAATTTGATCTAATAGTCTTTCTACAAGCAACTATCACAATTATTATGCTAAACTGACAATGACAGACAAATCATCACATCAGTCATATTCTGTTAATAAGTATTTATAAAAGATGCTTCAAGGAACCTTAAAATACCTAACTTATTTTATATTAATATAATTATATATATATAACATAATATAACAATATTAACTAATTAATATTGTTTTCTTCCACAGTTGTCTTTCCTTCTAAACTCCACATCATTTGTGCATATGCTTCTGGGTTAGACTACAGTTTTTAACTATGTTTGCAGAGGAAATCCTGACTGCAGTTTCATGTTTCTGTCATGAGCAAACACTAATTAGTAACAGAGTTCTAAGCAAATTGTAATGGAAAAATCTACTTTTTGTACCTTGCTAAAGAATATAAGTCCCCTCCCAAGCTTCAGGTTTTAAACACTGTATATAACCAGATAATTCTAATCAATAATTAAACTCAGTGAGTTCTTTTATAAAAACACGGCAGTATCCTATGCCAGAAAACTATACATGGACTTGGGGAAAGAATTAAGTAACAACATGAAACCAGAAAAGACTTATGCAAGAAATACAACTAAACTATAACTCCAGTTGTAAGACACAAAACCCAACAGACAATTGTTGCAAAATAGTGTCAGCCAACAATGAGGTTTAACTACTGCCTGAACATTATTGCTGGCACGCTTCCGGCACCGAGCGGAACACAGTGAGTGTACTAGATCACCGGTCAGGTCCCACTGATTTAGTACAGGCCCAAGAAGGCAACCACAACCTTAGAGTCAGCCGTCAGTGACGAAAAGGTTAGAGAGTCTTCATTCAATATTTCTAAAAACAAAGCCTAACCAAAGCCCAGTCTGAAATAGATTGAGACATGTTTTGCATCAAAATGCTGCAGAGCACACTTGATGAAGATGGTGATGGACAGTTTCATTAATTTTTACAACAGGCTAAACATGACCACTGGTGCTCTCAGGAGCCACTTATCTGTGTACTTTTCAATATGATGATCTTAAAATTCTCTGTCTTAACAAAGTTACACAAGGTTATATAGATCCAAAGTTACTACTTCGAAGGTTTAAACAGGTTAGTTATACATTGAAATAAAAAATCAAACAAGTTGTATTCCTTAATAACGGAAAAAGCCTGAAGTACAACCAGTACAACAAAAAGCACTTTTCAAACTAAGCATTTACGTTTAATAGCAATAATTCTGCAAGATATCAGTTTTCTACTTCATTTTAAAAAACCCAGAAATTAAACTGTTGCTGCCCAATCCTTAAGAGTGATGAATCAGTAGACATGTACTGACAACTGCAATGAAAATACTTGTCACTGGACCTTTTAAAAAATAGAGTAAAATTTTTATCAATTTAATTGAGCTTAAATTATACATCAACATGCCTCCTGTTTCTTAAATGAAAAACAATTCTCTGTAGCATTACTGAAGATAACCCTATCACTGCTACATATTTGGCCAGCAAGCCAGTTATGCATTGTAGCCTCCCTGGGTTAATCAAGGGGAGATTATCTTCAGCACTACTTTATATTGAAATGAACTCAAAAGGGGAACCGAGTAAGGGTCAAGTAAAAGCAAAAAATTATACAGTTAAGGTCTTTGCAAACAGAATGTTTAATGTCAATAAAAACTGAATCAGAAAGTTTCCTTCACCTGATTTACAGCAGGAGGAAAACAGAAACTGCAATGAAGGGGAAAAAATGGAGGGAAAAAAGTGTCCTACAGCAGTTAAGCACTCAGAGCTTATGTGTAAACAAGTCCAGAACTAACATCTTTGAAAAGTGACTACTAAATGGCTGCTGTCAAAGTTAGAATGCATCATTAAAAAAAAAAAAAAAAAAAAATCAGAAATGTTCTTCTATAGCCCATTTCACCAACTGCTGGGCACCCAAAAGTCTACCTTCCCTTTCTACTCTGAAGAGCTAAGTAACGCTTTCATGAACAATTAAATGACAGCTACAGATTATGCAGCTGATTATGTTACTGAGGTTGGGTGTTTGTTTGGGTGGTGTTTTTTTGGTGTAAAACTGTTATAACTGTAGTATGATGTCAGGAAAACCACTGATACTTGTGATAAGATGCAATATACTGCTGATTAGAAGATTAGAATTTCTGCTATGTTTTCTTTTATTTTATATAACTTCAGAAATCACATGCTGCAAACTACATCATTTGGCTTAAAAAAAAATTAACCGTTAACTTTGGCTCCATAAAACACATTGAACCAAATCACATAAGTGACCGTCATCTAACCTAGATTTTCACAAAGATCTCTGATAAATATTTTCTAAAGCAGGTTCTTTGACATTATTAAATCATATTCCATTTTTCAATTAAAATTGTTTTCTTTTTTGTAAATATATTTCCATTAGTTATACATACGATTCATCTGCAACTGTTCTTCTCTGTTGGTATCTGTAGTAGTTCTTGGCTTATTCTCTGAAGTAAAGTTTCCTCCATCCCACCTGTGTAGCTGAGCAGCAACTGGGACAACTGGAATTGGTGGCAGTTTCTCCCTCCAGCTGGGACCATCCTGATCTATTAAAGTCTTTGTTATTCTGAAAGAGAAAAGCCCCACCAACATGACTCACACCCAAATTAAATAATGCAATCTCCCAATTTTTTGAAAAACAGATCAATTATCCTTAACACTAATTTAAAAAAAAGATTGCCACAGCAGTCAAAGGTATCACACTCATTTAAGGTTTAGGCTTTTTGCCCTTTTTAAAGTATTTATACTAGCATTTAGAAGACAAGAAACTGACTTCAACATGATCTGTAAATATTTAAGCAAATGACTGATTTTGCAACTAAGCTCTAAATGCTGCCTACCACATGCATAAATAAGTAGGAGAAAAATGATGCATTTGTTTACTTTTCTCAGCTGTTCATAGGTGTTATTTGTAACAAGTGTAGAGTACAATATCCTCAGAGGAAGTGTGGTACCTAAATTTGTCAATGTCAAATGAAACCTCTTATACAACAATTCTCTAAATAATCAATGCAGGTCACAGAGTAGGTATTAAGGTGCATTTTAGAGAACAGTCAGAGATTCGTCAATCAATCACTCTTTATCCCCATTTAAAAAAGCAAAGAAAATACATTAAAACTGTTTAGTCTTTCTTAAACCAACACATATGTGTGTGTATATATGTCAACCATTTCCGTACATGACAGGTTCAATCCAAAATCCATTCAACTGGGGGCTTCCCATTGCTGTGATACATTTTGGAGAAAGACCTAAGTAAACATAATGGTTAAAGCCATACAAGACTTCATGGTTCCATTACAATTTTTGCAGTGTTTTTTTTTAAAAACAAACAAATATGAATCAGTTATGAGAATAATAGTGAGACAAACATCTTCTAATCTCAAAATGCACTTAAGAGCCAAGTTCAGCTGGTGATAAGTCTAATATCTACTTTAACAAAGGAAAATTCTGAATTGAGTAGTAAAGCAAGTCACATCGATACTATCTACAAATTTCACGTCTACTGGCTATTAGGTCCATTTCCACCTAACACAGGTGTAAAAAATACACTACATGAATACACATCCAAAAAAAAATTAAGAACCTCAAATGTGACACAAAGATTGAAATAAAACTAACATAAATTACCCAATCAAATTTTCTTGCTTAGTTTGTTTTCTTTAACAGCTATAAAACAAAACAAATACAAGCCTCAGTATAATACTATGGCAGCACAGTCAGAGCACTCAGGACCAAATTCTCTTCCCATTAGGGTCTGATAGAAAAACCAATACAAGAAGCAGCACCTGTTCTAAACTTCTTTATTGTAAAACAGAAATTATCAAAATATTTTAAAGAATGATATACACTAAAAAGGATGCATTAAACATACTGTTTCTTACCAGATTTTTTAACTGAAAGTAAGTTTCTTCATACACAGAATATCACATTTTGTAGTATTATCTAGTTGTTTTACTTGTTTTCTATGTGAAGAAGAAGAGTATTTTTCTGTGTGTTAGTTGCATATGCCCTTCCTGGGGCTCTCTACTTGTATCATTACTATCCAGTATTTTATAGGACATATCAACAAAGCAGCTTGTCCAGGTTCTATTTTGCTCTAATTTTACTAAAACTTTAGTTTTTTTACAGATGGTTTGAATTCAGTTGTTAAAAAAATGTGGCACACCATCATAAATAAGCCCTATGATTTACTGAGGTTATTTTATTAGAAAACAAAACTGTACAAATAGTAAAAAGTCAATTCATTATGTTTAGGTGTTTCCCATAGAAAGTAACAGAATAATTCTCCAGCAAACCATGGTCCCATTGACCTCCAGTTTAATTTTTCTCCATTTATCATAATGGGCTTAAAAAGTTGGACAAAAAACCTGATTTAATTCATCAAAATCAACAGAAAGCATCCTGCAGCGTTTGACAATCAATCGACTTCTTGTAATATAATTTAAGAACAGTCTTTTGCAAAAAGGCATACCTGTGTGCCATGGTTAGTTTAAAAAGCACGGGTATCTCATGAAAAAGCTGGGACAAATGCACTCATTCCCCACCACCAACACCCTAACTTGACCCAACAATCTTGCAGTTTTGGAGTTTTTCACAAATGTATTTGCACAGTACAATACTCATACGGGACTTTGTAATGAAAACTCCCAAGCTATCTAATGCAGTTTGCTAACTGATATTAAAAGGCTTGAGACAACTGGAATGAAACTTAAATTTAGTAAATGGAAATGCATAAATATATAGCCTCACATTAGAGCTTCTGTATTTCTAACAGTGAAAAACAAATAATGAAACACTCAAGAGGAAATTAAAATATACAGTGTAGGAAATTCATGTATGTTCACAACACTAGGAAGATGCCACTAATCAAAAGCATGCTTAAAATGTATTTTCCTGTGACTTGGCTCACACCATCAAAAGAAAGTCTTTCCAATTTATCTAAAATCACCTCAGCATAACCAGTAAGAGACACCATTCAGCATCATCAAATCAACATGATAAACACTCAAATAAGTGCTTACAATTGTTTTCAGTTGACTTTTCATAAAAATACACGCTTATGTTCTTAATTATTTCCTTTTGATTGCAAAATGATCAGCTAAAGGCTTTGTATTATCAGGAAAAAGGCTTTATATTAAAAATTCTACTTGTCTTTTATGTGAAAATTATTAGAAATATCACACTGAACACCCATTTGATTCTAAGATTTTTGGAAAGTCTGCTTATTTAGGTAAGTACAGAAAGACAAGCCCTAACACGATTTATCAAACCCACCGTGAGACACAAGTAGGATGATGAGTTTTTCCTGTCACCTTCCTACAGAATCACCATGCAAGTTCCTGCAGGAACTTAAAAACAAAGAAATCCTCCAATAAAAGCAGGTTGTTAAGACCTGGTAATCCTAATATAAAAAACATTAAATTACATTTTGGGGTTGTCCCTTCAAGTTAAAAGGCAGTAGAGTAACAATCATTTTTGTTAAAATTAATTTTTTAAAGGTCTGTTACTTCAGAAATTAAAATTAATACTTTGATAAACAATTTGTTTAATTCATAAATGATAAAACATTAAAAAATAAATTATAGTAGAAGTTCAATTATGTAGGAGGTCTATGCTTTAGAAACAAAGAATTTGCAAGCAAAAATGAATTACCAGCAGAAGAGAAGAAGGAAGCAGCAGCTGAACTAAGGTGATGGGCTGCCAGGGAGGAAAGAGTAATGAGCAGTGAAAGCTAAAAACATAAGGAAGGCCTAGACAGGAGAAAAGGAAGAGTGTTAAGGGAAAAAGAGGAAATAAGCTTATTACTACACAATTTACAAGTCAAGGAGAAATAGGAAAAGAGTATCTGCAGATAAAATAAGCCAAGAAGATTAAAAAAAAAAAGTCACAGATACCAGGACAAACAGTTATCTCACCAGTCCAAGTGCTCTATTATCAGTGTAGATATGGGAGATCAGTAAAAGTTTTTGTGTTATCAAAAATAAGACTCCTAAAATGATAAAGTGTCATGATCTCCTTTGGCCACCTCTGGTCAAATAAGCAGAATTTAAAAGATATTATGGAGTTTTTCATTAAGTAATAACGTAAGTGCTCATGGCCTTGCCTTAAAAGGAAAAAAAAGGTACTAGATTCCATTGTTACAAGTCGCATGCCTGTGGGCTCCTGCTCAATGATTAACGGCTGTTCTGCTTTCATAAATTTTTTTTTTGCCCATTAAAAGAAAAGAGGAAAGAAAAGGGAATATAAAATCCTATCACTCATGCACTTAAGTACTCACTATGTGTTAATGAGAACACAATTACAATAGTGTATACACATTAACTTTAACACTATTAAAATGTAATTATAGAAATTGAGAAGTGCCTCTTGGCAGCAAGAATTAGAGGTATTAACACTTAAGTTAAAAATAACATTAAAGTATATTTTTTTACACCTCTAAGCTTTTTAGCCAACCACTGTATCAAGCTACTTCACTGTTTGCACAACTGCAGCATACTGAAGAATTCACACTTAACATAAATCTCCAGTTGCCACAGGAAGACTGCTAATATGAAAAGGAAACAGAAATGTCAGAGAAAAGGTATGGACCTTAAAACATTACTTTACATGGTATCAAATACAAGTTAGGGAAGAAAACAAGTTGAAGCACCAATAAAAAAAGCCCTTAAAATATTACATTTTAAAAAGGGAAGGTAACCTACTGTTGGCAGAGGAAATCTGTGAAGCTATGGGAAAACAACTAAATGAAACAGCCAGTGCTCTAGTTATAAGGCACTCATTGTGATGACCATGCCTCTGCAGGATACAGAACAGAAGGAGCATGTAAAACATGCAAAATTGAATTCTGTATTTCTATTTGGACTGATATGAGTAGAAAATTTGTAAATGCAGTTACCTATTAGCACTATCATTTGCTGCTTGGATGCTGCTGTCTATTTGTAGGACTGTTTTATAATCAATGTATGCTTGTCGATACCGCTCCATAGACTCATTTGCCATTGCTCGTCGTAGAAGTGGCTTAAGGGAAAATGGCTGAAGCTCCAGAGCTCTGGAGAAAACAGAAGAAAAATGCAGGATTAAAACAGAATACCTGAAAAAATATTAATAAAACTATTCTATATATATTCAACTATACGTAATAACTCTGTGATTTCAGATGGGCCTTACAGTAACATAACCAAAGAAAATGGGACCAAGCGGTTTATAGCAACACCGTAAATGACATCCAGTTATGAAATTGTTAGTGCTTTTACTACAACTTACTCAAATCCCTATCTTCCATCTGGAAAATTACTTTCATCACCAAGAAAAGATTAATGTAATGGCAGCTGTTTTTCTTAAGTCATGCCTAGATCTATAGGGATTTCAAGTACATAGTGCTTTTGCCTACATGATTTTCAGTTCTTCTTCCCTACGTGGAAGTATGCACGTAAAAAAAAAATTTAGTAAGACATGAATATATACGTGTCTTCCAGTTTTTGCCTATATTGTCTGTTTACTCTTCTGATGGTGTGCCCGGCATGCTGAGCTCAACTCCTAATACTATGCAATCAGAACACCTTCCAAACACCATGCGCTTTTGCAGCAATATGAAGAAGCAGTCCACAAAGGCTTTATTTATTAAGGGCTACCTCTTATAAATCAATGATTCTTGCTAAAGAGAAAAAGGGATAAACTTTGACATACTGAAATTAAGATTAGTCTAGCCAATTAGATTTCATAGATTAAAGGGGTCTTATAAGAAAGATGGGGACAGACTTTTTAGCAGGATCTGTAGCCATAGGACAAGGGGTAATGGTTTTAAACTAAAAGAGGGCAGATTTAGACTAGATATAAGGGAGAAATTTTTCACAATGAGGGAGGTGAAACACTGGCACAGGTTGCCCAGAGAGGTGGCAGATGCCTCATCCCTGGCAACATCCCAGTCAGGTTGGATGGGGCTCTGAGCAACCTATCTAGTTGAAGATGACCCTGCTCATTGCAGGTGGGTTGGACTAGATGACCATTAAGGGTCCCTTCCAACCCAAAGTTTTTATGGTTCTATAAAGTAGTTCAGGCTGAGAGGTCCCTAGTCCAACCTTCTCCTACAGGTAGAACCAGTTCTGAGATCAGACAAGGTTGCTCAGGCCTTTATCCAGATGGGCTTTGAAAACCTCCAAAGGAATCTCTGCACAACATCTCCAGGCAACCTGTTGCAATGCCCCCCACTGTTCATGGGGAAAAGGCTTCTCCTAACACACAGTTCAAACTTCGTGTGGTTCCATTTTCTGTCGTCTCTTGTCCTCCCACAATGCACTGCGAGGAAGAGCCAGGATCCATCCTCTGGATAACCTCCTCATAGGCACTCTCAGGGTGCTGTTAGGACCCCTGGAAGCCATTCTTCTCTAAGCTGAACAAACCCAGCTCCCTTGGCCTCTCCCCTCCAGGCAAGCACTCCAGAGTTCAAAACCACCTCAGTGACACTTCACTGAACTCACTCCAATTGATCACTATCTTTCTTGCAGTGGGGAAGCTGAAAACTGACAGTTATCATAGATGTTGTCTAACTAGTGCTGAGTGCAAGGGCATAATCACTTCCCTCCATCCACTGGTGCTCCTGTTTATAAACCCAGGATGTTGTTGTCTTTCTTTGCTGCAACTTGGCTTTGCACCAGTACTCCTCCTAAAGCTAGGGAAACAATGATTTCTAGAATAAACGTTTCCAATTTCCATTTCATAAATATGTCCAGAATTCCATTTCTCTTCACGTTGCTGAATGCATTTGAAAAAATACAACGCAAAACATCATAGCCCCTACAAAACCTCTGCAAAAATCCTTGACATTCTGTAACTTAGAGGAATATTAACGCAATGTCAGGTTCCTAACATAGAGAATGAAGAAAAAAACAACCATAAATAAATTTTGCGGAAGACGACACTGCTTGAAGAATAGCAGGGATAGAACACCTCTCCTATGAGGACAGGCTGAGGGAGTTGGGGTTATTCAGCCTGGAAAAGAGAAGGCTCCAGAGAGACCTTATTGCAGCCTGCCAGTACTCAAAGGGGACTTTTAAGAAAGATGGGGACAGACTTTTTAGCAGGGCAGGTTGCAACTGGACAAGGGGTAATGGTTTTAAATTGAAAGAGGACAGATTTAGACTGGATATAAGGAAGAAATTTTTCACAATGAGGGTGGTGAAACAGTGGAACACGTTGCCCGGAGAGGTGGTAGATGCCCCATCCCTGGAAACATCCCAGGTCAGGTTGGACGGGGCTCTGAGCAACCTGCTCTAGTTGAAGATGTCCCTGCTCATTGCAGGGTGGTTGGACTAGATGACCTTTAAAGGTTCTTACAACCCAAAGATTCCATGATTCTATGAGTGGGAATGGAAAACTGTATTTCCAGGGTAGAATGCAAAGACAATACATCCAGAGACCAAATGACAATAGAGTACTAAATAAATTAACATTAGTGCATAGGAGCTCTATTTCACTCTCTGTAACAAGAATCAAAGGCATTCCGAATCAGTCTTGAGACAAAGAGAGACCCAACAGAGGTTTTTGATACACTTCTACGCCCTAAATAGCTAATACTTAATAAATGTTCAATACTTATTTCTATATCATGAATATAAGCACCACACCATTTTTTACTCTGAAATCAAGTAACCTGTTTGTACATCATCCTTTATATTGTGTTGCCTAGAGAAGATTTAATTGACATTGCCTAATTCACGTGTGCTTGCAGTTTTGTAGGACTGCTTCCCAGTCTCCAAGTTATTTCTACCTCTGTTGTGCTCACTAAGCATCATGGGTCCTTGTGTATCCAGAAAATATGCACAACATTAAGGACACTATCATTAAGTAGTAAGAAAATAAGCTTCCAGTTGGTAAGAATACAAAACTGAGAACCTCTGTATTACTGATTTCAGTTTAAGTCTTACATACTTCAAACCTCCTGAATAGAAAAACATGATGGCTTTTAAGTAGGCCATCTTGTTTTATCAGCCAGCTGTCTACGGTCCCACATTGTTTTAACAAAATATTGTTAACAAGTCAATTTTTTCAGATGACATTTCCAGAAAACTTTTCTGTCAGGTAAAATATATACAGCAAGTAAAATATTTAATTAATACAAAGTTACATGCATATTTTATTTTTAGTTTGTTGGGTTTTTTTGGTTTTTTAACATTTGTGCTGTAAAAAGCCCAACTGATTAATTAGTATGTTTTCTAACTGTCTCAGGATCATTTTTTGCACCTTAAGCCTTAGACTTACTAACCCTATCTATGAAAATATAAAAAAAGACATCTAGAAATACAGCAGTAACTTAGTGGAAGGCTGTGTTTGGAAGTTATTGGAGGTGTCTGATCCCCTCTAACTCCTGTATCCTTAAAAGCCACAATAAGCAGAAAGGATTTTAGCTCAATCCCTGAACAACTGTGATTACTGTTTATAACTATGCCAAGTATATATTTAAAAAAAACAAATCAAAACAACAAACCAAACACAGGGAACACACACATATACACCATACACATGCTTGAAAGCAACTTCCAACATTGTGATAAGTATCTGGCTTAACAAAGCTTTTACATATAAGTTACTACAGAACATCACTGAAGTAAGCCTGCTTTTATATTAAACATTTTAACCCTGATATGCATTTCTGTGTACACAAGAAGCCTAACGACTGCCCTCACACAGTAACACAGTAGGTTAAAATTCACTCCTTCTCTAGGTTCCGCGTGATTGTTTACATACTGGTAAAGGTATGTGTCATTTAGACAGGGAATCAGACTTTAGTGAAGATTGTTCTAAGTCAAACTGCAATAACAATATGTCAGTTAAAATGTTTAATCATCATCAGGAATGTTGTTGATCTACATGGGAGGTTGCAATTTACCTGTTACAATCCTGAACGCAGTCGCTGCAGTTGCCTTCTTTGAGGTAACACGCTGCTCTGTTCGAGTACAAGATACTTAAATCCTCTGGACTTTGTTCTCCTAAAAGAAGTTACAATTAAAATCAGAGACCATTACTAAAATGACATTCAATAATTAAAGACTTGCATACTATAAGTTGCACTGCAGTGATGCAGTTTGCTGACAATGCAAAGCTGTAAGGAGCTTTCCTTTATCACGTAACCTAGAATATGTAATTATTCAAACACATCAATAAAGCAAACACCTCTACCCCAAGCAAGTCAAAAGATGATTTCACTCATCTTCCTATATTTTGTATCCCGTGAATTATCCTCTACTGACAATGACAAAGTATTTACCGCACAGTAACTCCTCCAAAAATCCAGGGATAGGCTAGGTCAGTTCATTTGTAGTTCCTTTAAATAATCTAAACAATAATCCTAGATTTAAGTATATGGTATCGCACTCACCCAGACCGACGACATACTCAATTGCTTCCGAGTATTTGAGCACAGCTTCTCCAAACTGTCCACTCTTAAATAACTCGTTTCCTTCACTTTTTAGTTTTGCTGCAGTAGGAGGAAGTGAAGTAGAACTGCCACCACCATCAGCCGACTGAGACCCTGCTCCATGCGATCTGGAGATCTTCTCAACTTCAGGGCTTTCACACTTTTGATCACTGTATAAATAGCCATTAATTTCACCTTCATGGTCTGACAAATGCTTCTGTGGTTGTTTCTCTGATGTGCCTTTTTTTAACGCGCTCTCAGGGGCTTCCTTCTGCTTCTGAGTCTCCCCGTCCTCCGCCTTACTACCACCTCCTTTGCCATGAAACTTTCTGTGCGCGTTCCCCATCTCAGCCTCCTCAGCAGCCGCCTCTCCTCTTACTGGCACGCCAATTTCTACGAGGAAGTTAATGAGCGGAGTTAAGAGCTTGCATCATCAGAAGAAACTATTGTCCTGGCAAAAGAGGGGTGCACAGCCAAAGAACATCGTACCAAATCCTTCGGGCATCCTAATGTTTCCAAGATATGTTTGCCCCGGAAGACGCTTCCAAGAAAAAAATCCTATTGACAGGTAACTTGCACTTCTTACTGAGAAGATATTACTATGAAGTCTCATAGTGTCCTCTTGCTGGGACACTGTAAACCCCTGTTCTGTAGTGTCAGAATGGTACAGAGTTCACCTTGAAATTAACTCTTTAAATACTGGCTATTACAATACTGATACTTTGATTTTCCATGACCAAATCAAAATGCTTGCATGTTAAAATTAGACCACACAGCTAACAGCTAACAAACCAGTAATGGTGCACACTTCAAAACTCTCCTCAAGTACAACATAGAATAGGAGGGATAAAAGCGTACAAATCATTCTTAAAAAAGGTTTCATTTAAACATAATGTCAAAAAGCGTTTTATAGAGAGTTCTGGCCGCTCAACTTTCACTACTATTTATTACTAATTTAATTAGGAAAAAATCATACAATAAAGGTATCAGATGTTAACATATAAACTCCTTATTCACCTGAATTCCTAACAGACTACCACCACGGTGTTCAAATACAGTTTTCAGCAGAAAGCCTGCCTTTTGATACTACCAGTCCCGCAAAGGCAGCTCTCTGTTTTGGTACTATTAATTAAGATGCTGGGGTTTCACCTTGCCTTAACTTGATGTGCTCATCTGTCCAGCGGAATTATTTCATGCCTTCATATGTTGGAGAGAGACTTCCAATTGACTCAAACTAAACTTCTGAAGTTGACTGAATATGGATGAACTCCAGGTTGTTTCAAATTACAGAAATTATTTTTTTAATGCACAAAATGTTACTGAAATCAAACTGAACAGGATGGGAAAGCATATGATTTTTAAAAACAACAGATTCGCTAGAGCCAAATGGACAAAAAGCTCCAACTGCATCCTTCCTAGCTGTCGTCTGTGTTTTGAAATACCATGTTTGATAATAAGTTCATAGTCCAGTGGGAACAATGATAGGATAAATCTACCCACACAGACATTTTTATACAACTTAAGGTAAATTATTTATATTTGAGACTTCTATACATCCATCCGTCAGTCTATCCATCAAATTTTGCAGTGCCAACTATGCCAAAAAGATTTAAAGTCTATTTAGTAGGGACGATGAGTGTAAAAGACGAGCTGAGCAGATGAATGAAGAAAGTAGTACTATAATAATAATAATTTCCTTAAGATAGATGCTAAAATACTTTTCTTTTACATCCACCAAAACAGAGAATACTCTGTATACCTTCTACTGAAAAAAAAAAGGAAGATACAATTTTAAATGTCACAGACAAACAGGTGATAGGACAAGTTTTTTGAAAAAATTCTACAGAGAATTTCTAGAGACAAAGAAAAAGCAAGAAAGGCAGATAATGTGTGATGCAAATGTGAATGTCATTAACACGAACGTCATTTCCTGAATACAGGAGAAAATTTCCTGAAGATGAAGTGCACACAACCAATCCTGGATTAAACAGGAAATATTTATAGCATTTGGAGTCCCCCTGAAAATAAGAATACTCATAATTAACTTGGTTAGCTGTCAGGTTATGTTAATTGCCTAAGTATTTCCGGACTGAGTAAACACCATGCACAAAATTGTACAGATATATTTCTCTAATCTAATTCTCACTGTCTTTCATTTTCAGTGTTTATAACATATACAATATTCCTGTATTGCTCCCTACAGAGAAATGTATTCATGAAAGCAGTATTCTGGACTTTGCCATAAAAAATCAGCACTTACGAAAGTAAAAAAAAAAAAAAAAAGTCTAGATACATTATAAATTCCAAAGAAAAGTTAAAGAAAGGTACTGAAAAGTATGGATAGGATTTTGAGCAGAATGACAACAAATACAAACTAGAAAGAATTCTAATTCATGTTAGTACTAAAATAATGAACTGAAAATGGAAGGACTGTCATAAAACCAAAGCTACTGAACACTCCAAAAGGAATCTTTGAAATATTTTTTGTAATGAATGACATCATCTTTAATTTAAAATTAATTTCTGGCTACACAAAGTATTTCTCGTCCAGAAGCATGCCACAAAAATAGTGGTGGCAGAATGAAAAGCAACATATCTAACTTCAGTTCACAATGAATTCACCTATTATGAAGCCAGGAAACATTTTCAACTCTTTTATCCACTCTGGGCTAGCTACATATGAAGGCAACTGGAATGGTCCAAATCTGCACAGATTAATTTTTAATAATTTTAAATAATTTTTTACTTTTGTGCCACACATGGTCAGCAAATACGTGTTTTGTACTATGTGTTCTTGGTTTAGCTGATTGAGATTGTACCTGGATTGTTCTGAGCCAGAACATATAATGAACAGACTTCTCAAATAACTCTGATCTCTGACTTCTTAGGAGCAGTCTTTGTTCATAAAGAATGAATAAAGATGTACTAGTCAACATTTGTACTGACACTGTAATTCAGGGTTTTTTAAACTTCAGGATATGCCCTACAAATGCAATTCTAGAGTTAATTTTCAATGGTGTTTCTTTTAACATGATCTAAATTTTCATATCACTAGCTTGCAATAGAGCCTAAAAGCCACAGTAGGTTGGGCCCCATTGTGCTAGACACTGTACAAATCAATTATAAATGACAGCTCTTTCTTCAGAGAGTTTACAATTCTAAAAATAAAAAATAGCAAATGAACAAGCACACTGGAAGGAGTATCAAGGAATACAGAATAACTATTACATTGGACAACAAGCTGGCCAAACGTCCTCATACAAGACCTCATCATTAAGGCTTCTAACCACAAGGAGACCAGACACAGTCAATTATTCAAGGCTACAATGGCAAAGAAACTTCCTATTACAGTAAAGTTCTGTTTTACTACAGGATTTGGAGAGGTGCAAAATCATATATGGCATAGAGGATACAGTAAGCATTAACCAACAGACATCTCAATTATCTCAGAACCTCAGTGGTGAAGGAGAACAGAAAAGCAATACCAGGAATGACAAAAATACAACAGCAAGCACAACTGATCACTTGAGTAGGAAAGAGCTCTAATTGTCTCCTACCCAAGACACTTTGCTTCTCAACAAATCAGAAACTTCAGAACGCAAATCTAAGACCTTACTCACTGTTCCCTGAGAAAAGCCATGAAACATTAACACATATGTTGAAGAATTATCTGTAACATCAAATAAATGTTTCATTATTCCACATGGAATAATTCAAGAAAAATTAAAAATGTAAAGACAAAGAATCCAGTTTTATGTGAAGATGTCAATTTCATAAAACTTGTTTAGAAAATCAACAAGAGAAATTCAAAGAGTGTTATCAACCCCTACTTGTTTTGGAAAGCTGTAAATCACTCATTAGGATGTCAGCTCCATTTATTTGAGGGCAGAAAGCACATTACTTCAGAGACACCATGATACATAGTCAAGCCCAGTTGGGAACACAGCACATAATTCATCAAGGATGCAGAAAGAGTTTTCCTATCTATTCAGCTCCTAACAACATTCCCTAAAAAGGATGATCTAGTGAAAGAAAACAAAGTCACAAGATAGCAGAATAATATAAGGAGATGCTATTCAATCTAAGAATGATTCCAAATCACAATACTGTCATGTTCAATGACAATGACCTCAATTTGGTGCTATCAAGTAGAAAACCAACTGTAAAAAAACCACAAAATAATTCTCTGTAGCCAACTGCTGTGGCATCAAGTAAATTTAACACCACATAGGCAGCAAAACTGGAAGTCAGATGAAGGATTTAACACAAAGGAAAAAGAGGTGCTTTGATACTTCAATACCAAGTGTCAGCATACCAAACCAGCAATCTCAAGGTGCACAAAACAGCAGGCCACATACAAAAATAAGAAATATATATGTCCTCAACCAGGCAAAAGGTCTCATCCAGAAGATGAATATTCTCTTCATCTCTAAAGCGTAATAAATAATGCACAAAGAAAACACTCTCTAGGCAACATCTTTTTCCACAGTCAACTTACAAAACATAGCTTTGTCTGTTATGAGGTTTCTTGTGTGTGTTCAAAGTACATCTTTTAGAGAGAGATGTGTTGTCAAATTTAGAAATAATGGATTGAGAAATAATGATTTTAAAGGTAACAGACTTTATTTGTCTAAATGCATTTTCCTTTTTATGAATAAATATTTAGTAAATTTCAGAACTCTTTGCTACAGTATTTTTAAAAGTTATTGTAATAGATCAAGTACCATACAATTCAGTTGTTTTTTATTAATTAAAAGTGGCTTTTAAAAATATATTTATTTTATTTATCTTTAAACCATATTTATCAGTTGAGATGATAAGTTCTATAAACACGTCAACATATCAGGCACTTTGTCAAGTACATACCTGATTTTTAGTTTTTATAGTGCCTGAATACTAGTTTTTATAGTCTCTAGGATGTAAGCAATTTTTTGTTTCTATTGTACGAAAACAATTCTATTTACTTTTGCTTTTAGATACATAGCAGAGGAAGAGAGACTACAATCTTTATTTAGACTGTTCTGTTCAAAGCTGAGAAATCAACTCTTCATAGCTAAAGAAAACAAAAAATATTTTGTTGGTTTTCTTCCAATTTCTAAATTATATGTTTGGTTGGAATGCATGAGGCTTACTAACTAGAATGTGAAAAAAAATGACTACATGACTGGCCTACATGGACTACTGGACTGAGCACAACTACATGACTAGATGTATAGAGAAGACATATAAGATGTTTAGTCTATTTACTGCTATTAGGTTCACAGAACAGATCAGATTTATTCAATAAATGAACTGACTTCGTATTTGTTTCCAGTTGTACTTTAAAACACAGAGTAATCTATGAAGATGCTTGCCTCCTAAATCTCAAAAACACTTACGTCTATCACATTAACACATGTTGACAGTCTCCCCTGTGTTTAAAAGCCTAACCTTCAATCAACAGAATGGGAGTCTTCCTACGGAGCTAGAAGGCACTTAGTCATCTGAATGTTCCCAATGGAAAGCAACCCTGAATTTACTAATATTTAAGGCTAGGGACGTGATCCATCCTTTCTTCCAGGGCTTGAGTTGAGGAAACTTAGTGGATACCTACTGATTTTGAAAAATGTGTTTTCCTTAAATTTGTGTCCAAATAATGCATTATTAAATCACACATGTACAGTCTAATATTCACAATTAAATTGGAAAACTCACAGGCTGATTTAATTTCAAGATAAAGTACTATATAGGCCACAGAAAACACAAAAGCCGCAGTCATGCTACATTACCTTAAAGAACCAACAGAAAGGAGAAAGGGTGGAATTGAACCCAAGGATGTTACTCTGTTACAAGTTGGAGCCCAGACATGCAGCTGAATTTAAAAGCAACCTGCCAGTGCAAGCCCAAATAGGCCCTGCTGCCTCACTTCCTCCTGCAAGTCATGTATTCCGATTAGGCCAGTAGCTTCATCTCAGCACTCTTGCAGTTAGTCGCACACACTAATCCACAAACGGGAGCTGCACTTCAACTTCTTGTAAAACACATATAGTACAAGAATTACACATTGTTTAACTCTAACATATACTTTTGGAGCACACAGATGATCTCTTAAATTAAAAACAAAAAAAAGATCGATAGTTTTCAAAACAAACAACAACAAAAAATCAAATAACATGCCACGATGATTTTTACACCCTTTGATCCAATCAAGGGAGGAAAAATGCAGAAGAAGAATGTGATGGTGGGAAGGCAGGAGAGCTGTGCAAGAGAAAGAGCTAAGGAACACAAAAATGTTCTCTAACACCAGAAGAAACTCCTGACTGGGTCCACATCAAAGGATACGTATAAAATTACACAGGACACAGGGAGGTAGATGATTTATAGCAGGATTTTAAATTGGTCTCTGTTACACCCTTTCTAGTAATAATTCCAGAGATGTGTAATAAAACTGGATTCTAGATTTCACACTCAGATCTACTTTAAGTACTGAATGTAATTTTAGTCTTCAAACAAGCAAAATTCTTTGCAAGCAAATATGGATGACTGTGTGAATAAACATTGCAATATCAAAGGCAATTATTTTTTCCTCAGGTTAAAATTAAATAGGAAATGACATGACATTACTTTTATCTCCTCCACTTCTTTCACGTTCTTCTGTATTTTCCCCTCTTTCTTCATCACCTTCTGAATCCTCTATATCTTGAATAAGTATTCTTGTTCCTTTGCCTTGAGTCTCAGATACAGGCTCTAAACATTTCAGTTTCTTTTCAATCTCTAGCAAATTTTTCTGCAAGAGAGAAAAAAGAGCAATAGCAGAAGCCTTTTTCTATAGGCAATTGTAATTTATATCCAGAAAATACACTCTGTTAAATAATCCACATAAAATCCTGAAGAACTATTGAGACATACGTTACCATTATAAAAACAGAAAATAAACGTGACTTTTCCAAGAGTCAGTATCAAAACCAACTCAATTAACACTCAATGTCTGTCTCTTAGAAACTCAAAAGATAACACAAAATAAGTAAGCACTTTTCTTGAATGAACTGCTTAAGCAAAAATAAATTAAATTAAAAGGAAAAAAAGTAGGGTGTACTATTGTGATATCTGGCATGGCCTACTCAGAAGAGACATGTGGAAAACATGCTCTTTCATGAATCTCTGAAAAAGCCTAAAATCAGTTTAGCAAAATTTATGCTATGGAGAATGTGGTATCTGATGGATACCTAATGGAGGAGTGTCACTGATAGAACTAGAACCACAAGAGACAACAACTTCTTAGCAGTGTAGCAAAAGGACACTGTTGAATAATGGAAAGGTTTGCTCCTCTTCTAAGAGCTACAAATTAGATGATCAAACAGCCTCTCAGTCCATAAACTTTTTTAGATTACTCAATAAAAATACTCCAACTGCACTTTCAGAGCAGAGTAAGACACAACCAACATTATGCACTATTCTGAATTGAATTCAATGCTGTAACAGATAGAACAAGCAAAGATTCATGTGGACAAAGTACCTTGAAGAATTCCAGTTACTGACAAGCGATTTACCTTTATTTTAGTGACTCCGCACATACACGTTCACTCTGCATGTGTTCCATACATTCATATTTAGCTCAAGACAGTTTTGAGGATCCTCCAAGCAAAGAGCAACTCAAAACATGCCCTACGAAGCAATCTGTCACCTCTAGATGTCTCAGCCAAGGCATAATAGCTGGCACAGATAAGGACAAAGTACCGACATCTGCTTTCAGCTACACAAGCATTGCTTAGCAAAGCTACTTATGTATTTGGATCTCTGGAAAAGTGTACTCAAAATGAGTAAGTATCTTATGTGTGGTATAATAAGAAGTCTCAGCACAGACTATTGGATAATCTTTTCACAAAGGCTGTTGTGGAGTTTGTCAACACAGACTCACAAGCTATTTAGTGTTTCAGTCTTACAAATAGGGGAAAAAAACAACCAAAAGCTCTTTTAGAACTCAAATCTAGAGACAGGTGTTTAAAAAGAAAGAAAGGGGGAAAAAGAAAAAAAAGTAGGCATGTTGATTCCTTAGTTGATGTGAAACTCAGGAACTATTCTGGACAGGAATCTAGCTCCAAGAACACCCTTAAAGGGACGAATGCGGTATGTGGTGAATTTGATGTAACAAGCTTGGACCTCTCTCACTGGTGCAAGCAATAGCAGTGATCAAGTAACTCCATGAAAGATGTAGCGATCGCCAAGATGCTAGCAGCTCAAAATGTGCTAACAATAGGAGCTGAACAGAATTCAGGTGATGAGGCAATTTCACATCATCCAGAAGTCATACGTAAAAAAATGGGGAGGGTAGCAGTACAGTGGACTCCTAATTAACAGGCAAAGAGCAGTTTCATATTAGAACTGCCTAGATTCTCAGGACATGTAGAGTCCAAATGCAAGGACTGGGTTCTAACCCACAAAACACCCCTAAGAAGATACCAATGAAATTAAATGCAAATCAATCCTCTCCTAAATAGCTGAAGTAATAATAGTACAAGGACCACATCCTGACATTGAGTTTCCAGAGAAAGCATGCTGCTTTCTTAGATCCAAAATTGGCTAAGAAGGGTCCAGATTCATCAGAAAGTATAAAAGTTTTTTCATTGTAGCTTGGAGGTGAGAAATGAGGATTTATAACATCATGCTGAAGTGAGGACAAAACCCAGGTCCTCTCATTTTGTGTTAACTTTACCACTACAACAATAAAAGCTTGGCATCTCTTTTGAATATTTCTTGTGAATGATGTGTCAAACTTAAAAACACCTATCCCAATGGATATTTTTGAGAGAAATTTCCAAATAACTTTGATCAGCTAAGACACTAATACTGTAAGCATGTTCAGTAACAAAATTTTAGGCACCTAAATTATGTTAATAGAGACAACTGGAGTGTTTACTGGTTCTCACAATTAAGTAAAGAACAGAAGACCTGATCACATTCAAGTACCTAATTTCCACCACAGGCACCTATGTAGTCTTGGGAAACTGATCATTGCCACAGTAGATCGAGTGTGTCCTCAAAACTCAGAATCAAATCAAACAATATAAACTGTACTCACTCTATGCTACAACTGCATAAAACCTTTTTCTAGTCATATTCAACTCATTTATCTTTACCTTAGCTATAGCATTTTCTGGTTCAACACATAATACTTTATTCAGATCCTCTATAGCTCTCTGGTAATTCTGCAGCTGATTATGTACAGTGGCACGGCGCATCAGAGCTACAAAGGAACAAAATGTATTATTTACGTATTTAAAGCATAAAGCGGACAACAATACACTTTTTTTCTAGACATATTAAGTATGAAACAGTTTGTTGAAGTCTGTATTTACTTCATAATGACTCTATATTAGTAATAACTGTTCTCTTGATCATTTTTAACAATGCAATTTCACATGGGGTTTAGTGGTGGACTTCACAGTGCTAGGTTAGGCAGGTGGACTTGATGATCTTAAAGGTCTTTTCCAACCGAAATGATTCTATGATCATGAATGATGAAAAGATGCTTCACATTTTTCCAATTTTCCTTCTCCTCCCATGCAAATATAGTTAGCTACATTCAAGCCCTTAACTTCAGAAAGGATTAAATCAGCAACTTTCATTTTTTTCACAGTGCTTTTAAGGTAATTAATACTTCAGTGTGGTTATTATGGAAACAATGCACTGCATGAATACAAGAGGGCATATAATCATCACATAAAAAACAAGAGTTAGCCCCATGCTACTGCATAAGAATAAGCATTACAGATCAACAGGATGGACTGCATAAAACTTCCCTACTACTTTGGGTAGCTACCCTGTTTCCCTCTTTATACTTGGACTTAATCTAAAGCTCGATGAAGTCAACTAAAAACATGAATGGATATGTACCATTTGCTAATAGAATAAAATAGAATGTAAGGAAATAGAATAATAAAATAATATAAAGTAAATAAAAATAAATTTAAAATAAATCAAACAGAATGTAAAATGTACCATTTGCTAATAGAAATAGAATAATACATAGAAGGGCAAGTTCATATTCTACTTTACCTTTTACATTGCCAGGTTCCATATCTAGTACCTTCTCACAGTCCTGCAAAGCACTGTCCCAGTCCTGAAGTTTGATTTCTGCTTGAGCTCTGTTATTATATGCAGCTGCTGTGGGTATTACTGATATACTCCTGAAAAAAGGGAGTATTGACCATGGTAGGCTCATAGTTAGAAAACCTGACTGTAGAAACACTTCACTATTGGAAGCTGAAAACAGTATTATAAAAATATTAATACTAATTTTCTAACTACAATAGAGTTTAAAAACTTCTTCCTGGGAGACCAGAGGCAACCATCCACCAACTAGATTTAGCATCTTCAGAGGTCTGTTGCTTGCCAGGCCAGACATGGCTCATCTGTCCCTTAAACTTTTTGCTGCCATCCATGTAGACTCGAATGAAACTGCCACATGAAACCTTCAGAGTATCAAGTAATTACAGAGCTCTGGAGGCTATGATGAAGAGCATGGGGGGCCATGTGGTCTTCTCCTAGATCTTGCTTGTAATAGGGACAGACTCAGGTAGCAGTCAATGAATTGTCCAGGTCAATGTCTGGCTGCGTGGCTGGTAATGTAGGCAGGGCTTTAGCTTCTATAAAAACAGGATGATCTCCGAGGAACAAGGACAACTGGGATTCATATGACAAAGTGGTATAAGACAATCTTTGCCAACACCCTTGCTAACCTAGCAAGGAGGACTCTAAACTATGTTCACTGGGAAGAGGAGGCAATAGGGAGGTGCCAGGGGACAGCATACTGGAAGAGACTCACACTTTCCTTGTGAAAAAAGCATGACTGGAGGACCGTCTCAAGTGCTTGTGCACAAATGCACAAAGAATGGGAAACAAAAAAGAAGAATAAAAGGTCTGTGCAGCTACGATCTCAGTGAGAGAACAGAGGTATGATGGGATAGTTTGTGTGGCTCAAATGCTGTGATGGAGGCATGCAGACTCTGTAGAAAGACTAGGAAGGTAGGGAGAATGAGATGCATTCTAGCCTAAGCAATTAAATGTATGAAGGTTTATCTTGGAACAGGCAAGAGACTCACAAGCCAGTCAAGAGAGTTGGTGGGTAAGAATAAGAGATGAGACTGACATGGTGACATCATGGTAAGCACCTGCTTCAGACTGCCTGATGAAGAAGAGCAAGCAGATGAAGTCTTCTTCAGTCAACTAGAGGAAGCCTCACAATTACAGGATCTGGTTCCTATGGGGGACCTGAACCGCTCTGATGTCAGTTGGAAGGGCAAAAACACAAGAAATCCATGAAACTTCTGGATGACATCAAAGACAACTTCTGTGATCCTATGAACTTCCTGACACAATCAACAAACTGACGAGGGGGAATGCTCTGCTGGAACTGTTACTCACAATCAAGAACAATGCAAAAGTTGACAAAAGCTTTGGTTGCAGCAACCATGACATAGTAGACTTTAAGATTCGGGGAGAATTAGAATTCTAGAACACTAGAATTATAGCCCTGGACTTCAGAAGGCAAGATTTTAGCCTGTTAGGAATCTGCTTGGCAGGATTATAGGGATAATGCCCTTTAGGGCAAAGGGTGCCAGCAGAGTTGGCTGATTTTCAAGGACAGCTGCCTCAAAGCACAAGAATGATCCTTTCCAATGTCCAGGAAGTCAAGGAAGCATAGAAGAAGGGATGAACAGAGAACTCTTGACTGAGCTCAAACACAAAAATTAAATACACAGCAGATGGCAGTGGTGATGGGCTACCCAGGTGTCGTGGTTTAGCCCCAGCCGGCAACTAAGCACCACACAGCTGCTCACTCACTCCCCCTCCCACAGTGGGGCGGGGGAGAGAATTAGGAAAAAAACCTCGTGGGTTGAGATAAACACGGTTTAATAGGACAGAAAGAAAGAAGGAAACAACAATGATAATACCAACACAGGAATGTACAAGAACAAGTGATGCCCAATACAGCAATTGCTCACCACCCAGTGATTGACAGCCCATCCCCGAGCAGCGATTTCCGCCCACCGGCCCACTCCAGTTTATGTACTGGGCATGACGTCGTATGGTAGGGAATACCTCTTTGGCCAGTCTGGGTCAGCTGTCCTGGCTGTGTCCCCTCCCAGCTTCCCGTGCATCCCCAGCCTCCTTGCTGGCAAGCCAGCACAAGAAGCTGGACTGTCCTTGACTGCTCAGCAACAACCCAAAACATCAGCACATTATCAACAGTTTCTCATCCCAAATCCAAAACGCAGTCTCACATTAGCTTCTGTGAAGAAAACCAGCTCTATCCTGGCTGAAACCAGGACACCAGGAGAAATACAAACACTGGCTAAGTGCAAGTGATGGAATTAATACAGCAAAAGCTCAGCTGAAGTTGAAAACAGAAAATTTTGAGGAGCAACAAGAAAAGCTTTTGTTTTTTTTTTTAAAGGTCTTTCAGCAGCAAAACAAAGATTAAGGAAACTGTCGGCCACTGGTCAATGCAGCAGAGAACCTAGTGACAAGGGACATGGAAAAGTCTGAGATAGTCAGTGGCTTCTTTGCTTCAGTCTTCCTTGGTAAGGTTTGTCCTCAGGCTTCCCAGGTCCTTGAATGTAGAGGCAGATTCTGTAAGAGTGAAGCAGTACCCACAATAGAAGAAGGTAAAGTTAAGAAACACTTTAGAAAATAGGATATACATGAGTTCCAGATGGGGTGTTTAGGAAGGTGGCCAATGTTACTACAAGACAGTTGTGTATCATCTTTGAAAAGTCATGGTGATTTGAAGAGGATCCTGGTGATTGGTAAAGGCTAACGTCACATATATCTTCAAGACCAGCAAGGTGGAAGACCTGGGAAGCTACAGGCTGGTCAGTCTAACGTCAGTTCTCAAAAAGATTATGGAGCAAGTCATCCTGGATTCCTGTCCAGGCACATGAAGGATAAGAAAGTGACTGGCAACAGCTAGCATGGCAAATCATGCCAAGATCAACCTGATAGCTTCCTTTGCTGAGTGGCTCAGTGAAGGAAGGAATAACAGAGGATGTTGCTTACCTTGATGGTAGCAAAGCCTGTGACTTTGATAAGTCTTTGATAAGTGTTCTTATAGCCAAATAGTTAAAACATGGACTAGGTAAGTGGACAACAACGCAGACAGAAAACTGACCAGACAGTTGGGCTCACAAATTGAGCCACGCAAAGTCCAACTGGTGACCAGCTACTAGTGGTTCCCCTTTGGGATCAAGTTTTTAACATCTTTATCAGGGGAGTATAAGATGAAACAGAAGGAACCCACAGAAAGTTTATCAATGATACAAAGCTGGTGCAGGAACAGTCAATAATACACTGGACAGCAGAACTCCAGTCAAAGGGACATTAACAGGCCAGAGGAATGCTCTGGTAGACATCTCAGGAAGTTCAGAAAAGGCAAGCACAAAATCCTGCTCCTGAAACAGAGTAACTCCAGCAACAGTACAGGCTGGGTGCCAACTAGCTAGAAAGGAGCTTTGCAGGAAAGGACCTGAGGGCTCTGGTGGACAACAAACTGAACAGGAATCAACAGTATGCTCTCAAGGCAAAGAAAGCATACCACATGCTGGGCCATGTTAGCAAGAGCATAGCCAGGAGGTCGACAGAAGTGTTCTTCCCCTCTCTTAAGCACCTATGAGACAACAGGTGGAGTACTTTTGCTCAGTCTAAGGCTCTCCTACACGCAAAAGGCACCAACAAACTGGAGTGAGTCTAGTGCATTCCGAGGATAGTTAGGGGGCTGGAGTACATGCAATACTTATGGGGAGAGTCTGAGATAACTAGGTTCGTTCAGGCAGAAGCAAAGGCACAGGGGAGACCTTGTAGCTATTTTCAGTTACCTAATGGGAAGCCATGGAGAAGACAGAGCTACATCCTTCTCGGAAGTGCACACTGATAGGACCAAAGGCAATAGACACAACTTGCAAAAAGGGCATTTCTGATGATGTTTTAGGAAAAAAAATTTACTGTAAGGGTAGTTAAACACTGCAACAGGCTGTCCAGAGAGGTTGTAAAATCTCCATCCTCGGAGATACTAAAAACTTAATTGAACAATTAATTGAGCCTGATCTAACTTGGCCCTTCTTTGAGAGGTGGTTTGCACAAAATATCTTTCAGAGGTCACTTCCAACCTAAATTATTCTATGATTCTGCAGTATAACTGAAATTACTAAGCAGAGTGATTTCAGTAGATGTATGCAGAAAAAATAGGCAAGATCCATTTATTTTAAAATCACATCAGCATAATAGAACTGTGTCAGAGCACATCCTCAGCAAAAGTTTTGAACCTCTTTAGAAATGAGAGAGAAGTTTAAGGTTTTTTGTAAAATAGAAAGTACTCTCTATGTTCAGCTTAGAATAGTAGGCCTCATTACAAGACAAACAGAATGAATAACTGTACCCGGATTTTTTTTTATATAGAACTCTAGTCATTTTCCCTTTTTAGCCATATACAAATAACCCCTTCAAGCTATTATCAGTTCACTCCAAAATATGTTTTATTTAAATATTTCTAAATGTAAGAAAATAGAAATTTTCAGATGGTATTAGAAAAATGCCCAGTTATTACAGGATGCAGTGTCAATGTCATATATTTCAGAAGGTGTACAATGCCTCATGGGGATCAAATATGGAAAGACTCTCCATTAGGAAGGATTCTGCCTATCCCTATTAATTAATACCTTATTTATGCCTGAAAAGGAGAGATTTTAACTTACTTTTATATGATGGATTTGTATTTTATTTTTTGTATATGAAATACAGCTGTGGATGTTTTTTATATTCATGCTTATGTATTTAAAAAAACCAAGAAAGATGTTAAGGCTGCAAGTCAAGAACAAAAAGTACACATCAAATGCCACAGTTTAAACAACCTATGCACTATGAATATCAATACCTTTGTGCACATATATACATCAGCAATCTCCAGGTAAATTTTCATAAGCTGTTCTACAAAACCCTGCCTCCTTCAGTGACAGTATGAATGGTGCTTCCTAAACATAAATCTGTTCGATAATTATTTTATTGCTGTTGCACATGATTTATTCCTATTCATTATTTTCTCCATATATATCTGCACTGACCACAGACACATTAACTTCCTCATAAATTTCTTTCGAGGATATCCCACTATAA
Source organism: Phaethon aethereus (assembly GCF_964289735.1). Classification (NCBI taxonomy): domain Eukaryota; kingdom Metazoa; phylum Chordata; class Aves; order Phaethontiformes; family Phaethontidae; genus Phaethon; species Phaethon aethereus. The sequence goes on from NC_138582.1 coordinate 24,588,719, forward strand.
TATCATAGCCCATGAATTATCTTAACACTTCGTCTCACAGTAGTGCCATATCATTACCCTCAGTTTACACCAGTAATTAATACACTAAGATTCCCATATGCTCTCAATTTCTAAGCGACAACTTTGACACTTCTAGGACTCATAGTTTTTTTAAAGTCTTTATCATTTCAATGCACAGAGTTAAAAACAAAATTGAGTTTCCTTAAACATTAGGTTAGCATGTTAGCAGTCAGCACTTTTGCAAGTCAGACCTCTAGTGTCTCAAGATGAGTAATCTGAATATGAGAAACAAATGTTAGTCTCATGAAAATCCTGGTTTGTATAAATGCCGTCATGTTTGAACACTGTGGAAAAGGTAGAGAAAAAATCTAGTTCTCTCAAGGTAGCATTCAGATACCTTAAATGAAACACTGTCCTCTTCCTGTCGTGCTTAATTCCATTCACCTTGAACTTTTCTACTTTTGAAACTAATACAACAGAGGTCTTGTAGCAACAACTTCTATTTATATAAATAAAGCCAAAGTCTGAATGTGGACCACTGTACACTAAACAAGGCAGGCAACCTGTAAGAGTCTCATATTTTTTAAATCCAGTGTTTATATACTTTCCTTCTGAACTGCTACTAATTACAGCGTTAAAATGAAGCTGCACACAATGATTTTTCTTTCTCCTAAGAAGAGGTTATTAAATCAATTTTACTTATTAACAATTGAGACAATCCTACCAATATGATTAATTAGACTTCATTTGTAATGAATTTAGTTTCTCAACACACTGCTTATCCTTTTATTTTTGTAAACTTGCCCTTGAATCTCAATGGTTTTGAAAAATGTGAAGATCTTCGTGGCACCTGCAGATTGCATCCCATCACCATTTATCTACTTCTCTTCCTGATAAATAAAAACTAATATCAGGATGCAACAGTGCTTTAAGTACTCTTCTGTCAAATCTTTTTGCCCTTTTGAAAATAATCTAATTGTCACTAGTTGCTTCAGTAAGAAGTTGCTTTAATTACATTGCTCTAAAAATAATATTCACAAGTAATGGTCATTAAAATAACAGAACACAATAGTATTTACTCACCGACTGTAATATGTCACTGCTTCCACATAATCCCCAATGGCAAAGGCTTCATTGCCCTTTTCTTTTTCACGAGTAGCAATAAAAATCTTTTCTTTCTCTGTCATGCCTAGAAGAAAAATTTATACATAAGAACTAGCAACTTTCACAGATGCAGTCAAAATACTGTCAGCTAAAACAGTTAGAATGTCATTATATATTATTTTTTAAAATAATATGGCTTACTAAAAGACAAATCTGTATTTTATTTTCTATAAGAACTTAAAGCCTTCTGATATGTATACAATTCAGAATACAAGATGAAGGTGGTTGGCTAACCTCTACTGTTGGTTTATAGTAGAAATATGCTTTATTCTTTTACCTATTGTGCTCAACCTAAACACAACATAAATATTTGAACTGATTATTAACACCAAAACTAGAATTTTTTCAGATATGGCTTCAGTTAACCTTCTAGGAACTTTTAGCATCTCTAGGGGCTGAAAAATAGATAAAGACACTTTTACCTCTATAACATGCTTCTTAAATTTGTATTCACACTCTACAACACAGTAGTACAATTAAAGAAAAATTATATGTTTCTAAGACATTACCAGCTGTGTCTATTTTCTTTTCGATTATAGGTGGGCTTGGCCTACTAAAGAATCTTGTTTTTGAGTTATTTTCTTCACAGCCTTCATCAATTTTAGAACACTCCTTTTCCACATCGAACCTTAAATTGATAAAAATAACAAATTCAATAATGCTGCATAGCAAGACTACTCTACTAATAGGAAGGCATACTATATTTCCACTATAAACCAAAGGAAAAGAGAGATAAAGGCTGTGTTCAGTTATCCATGACTAGTTAGGAAAAAGATGTTTTGTCTTATTTCCTTTCCTTGTGTTGGTTTTGGGTTTTGTTTGGTTTTTTTGCGTGTGCTTCTCCTGCTTATACATTACCTCCCCTCTTCCTCCTCCCTTCTGGTTAAAACCAAACCACGAAAATGTCCGCCTCACCTTCTCACCATCCCCCCCCAAAAGAGAGATAAAATTTAAGAACCAGTATCATCAGGCTCAATCCCAGCCCTATCAGTCATCTCTGTTAACCTTTGCCAAAATAACTAGGAAACAGCTTCAAAGCAATTAATATTGTAAAGGTGAGACAGATTTCAAAATAGTCTCAGACACTTCCATGGCTACTCTGAAGCAGCTTTTGAAAATAACGTTTAGGAATTTATATCAAAGAAATATTGCTGCCATAGTCCTATAAAACAAATACAGTCATAACCAATTCCTACACTGTCTAGAAACACTACACTCACTGCTTTTCTGTTTAGGACTTAATGAAAAATATCCTTTGCTTTCTACAATAATCTTCACAATATGAATAATTTCTATCTGAAATAGACACAAAATTTTGAGAATTTATCCAATTCAAAACCTTTTCAGGTAAGACTAACTGTCTCCATTTTGATTCTGATATTTTGCTAGCCTACTTTTACCTATTTATTTTAAATTAACCACATTTCAAAATAGGTGCCCTTAAGATGGGGCTCAGTGCAGGAATAAGGATTCATCAATTTTGTTTTTAATTTGGAATTGTGACTTCAGATACACAGAAGATCAAATTTATAAGCCCAAATTAAACCCTAGAAGTGCTTACAAAAAAACCCCCTGATAAATTAAGCTAATTTTAATCCCTTGGTTTTATGTACCTTCATAGATTTTATAGCTTAGATGTTGAAAGGAAAAATACACTCTGAAACAAAATCACGTTTTATTTCTATTTTCTGCCAACTTGTTATATTTCATGCAGTTTGAACAAAAGTATAGACTAAATTGTTTTCAGCTGTTAGCACCACAATGCATCATTTGCATTTTAACAAAATATTTATTATGGAAAAACTAAGTTTCACCAAAGTGTTATAATTCCCTGAAATACTGACCTTAATACTATGTGTCTGGAAAATACTTTAAAAAACAACATTTAATAATGTTCCATTATTAAACAAATACATAAAATTTAGTAAAAACATAAAAGATTTAACATACTTGTCCCATTCACTGTAATCCCGTGGTATGTTTTTCGTGTTTCTTTGTTTGTTTTGTAACTTTTCATGCTGAAAGAGAAACAGCCAGCCTGTAAGACAATTGTTTAAAGTGGAAATTCGCAGCCTTCTTTTGTTTTGCTTTGTGTCTGCAATAAATATTCCTAGTAACTAACACTATTCATGACTAATCTCAGCATAGTCTTGAAAACTTAATTCATGTTGCTTTAACGAAAATATTTATGTATTTGACATGTCATTGTAATCTGGGGAGCTCTTCAGCCTCACACTTCCTCTCCACTGCCCTGTCACATGTCACAGGGGCACTGAATAAAACTTTTAGATACAAGATTGGTCTTCGTAATTAGTATTTTGTGCTACCATTTTCCAAACCACCCTTTCAACACAGCAAGGGAAAACTCAGTCTTGGGCAACTGCAGCCTTGTGATGAGGTGTTTGACACTGAGATTGAATCAGTAACCTTGTTTTAGGCTTGCCATTCCCAAGAGAATGCAATGCGCAGATTCTGATAGTCCCTGGAACCCTCATAATGAACTTAAAAATGAAAAATTTGTTTGACTTCAAAATAGCATCTGTACTTCTTTTGACTATTTAACGCTCCACTCAGGCTAATTCCCGAGATGATTTACACTCATTCTAGCTTTTAGACAAGCTTCATCGCCGAGATTTGCCTTAACTAAAACGTATCCTTAGGACCTTCCTGCAACAATCAGTCCCAATAACAGATCTGATTGACTTGTATCACAGCCCATCTCCTACACTAATGGAACCTATTTCCATAGCTGGCACCTTTGGCATCTCTTCTACCTCTGTCATGAGACTATATTTCTGATATGTCCCTCCCTGCTTGTTGACTTCAACAAAAATTAATAGCAAGGTGTGGTTCCAAACAGGTATTCCACAGTGGAACAGCCAGTTCAACATATTCCCCATCTACTCTGCCCTGGCTGTTCAGCCCTCCTCTTACATTGCAATCCATCACTCACTGAGTTAGACCAATGTAATTGTTCATAGAGTTGCAGATTTACAATTATCTGGGTTCAAACAAACAATTGGATAGAGATTACAGTGCAATCCCTAAATATCTGTACCAGTTCAACTGAGCATATGATAAACGACCAAAGAAACAAGCAGTAGCCTCTTAAACTAGCTTTACCAGTGGTGACACTGTAACAAGGAAATACTTCTGCAGTTGGATGTAAACAACCCAATTTACATAATGCAAATGTGACCCTTCCTGTAAACACTTCTGACTATCTATAATATTAGGTTACATAAACTTTTATAGTATGTAACTTCAGAATTACTCTTAATGTTCTCAGTCTTTCAAGAAGCTAGACAAAATGATGAATACCTTTTGTGATGAACACATGTTTGGAGGAGGTAACTCCTAAATGTGGCTTCCTGAAATAAGACTTATCATTATGTATGCATCCTGGTGTATATTACAAACTTACTAATTTAATAACTATAAAATCTATTTTTCAAACCAGAAGTCCTTAGCTTAAATGAGGACAAAACCAGTGAAACTCTCAGAAGAAAACTCATAAGGTATAGTCATGGTTTAAGCCCAGCTGGCAACTAAGCACCACACAGCTGCTCACTCCCTCCCTCCCAGTGGGATAGAGGAAGAGAATTGGAATGTTAAAAGTGAGAAAACTCGTGGATTGAGATAAAGACAGTTTAATAGGCAAAGCAAAAGCCGCACACGCAAGCAAAGCAAAACATGGAATTCATTCACCACTTCCCATCAGCAGGCAGGTGTTCAACCATCTCCAGGAAAGCAGGGCTCCATCACACGTAACGGTTACTTGGGAAGACAAACACCATAACTCCGAACGTGTCCCACTGCCCCCTTCCTTCTTCTTCCCCCCAGCTTTATATCCTGAGCATGATGTCATATGGTATGGAATATACCTTTGGCGAACCTAGGTCAGCTGTCCCAGCTGTGTCCCCTCCCAGCTTCCCGTGCACCCCCAGCCTTCTCGCTGGGAGGCCAGCATGAAAAGCTGGACAGTCCTTGACTGCTTAGCAACAACCCAACACATCAGTACATTATCAACATCTTCTCATCCCAAATCCAAAACAGAGTCTCACACTAGCTCATATGAAGAAAATTAACTCTATCCCAGCTGAAACCACGACAGATATTAATACTAATGCAACTTTAATTTAGAGAGAACTACAGTATGTCCTTTTAAGGAATAAGGAAGAAGTGTTGACTCAAAAATGCACAATTTTAAAAATTCTAAGTCTCTCATTCTTGGGACCATTGTAACCAAGTTGCGACTCCGGCAGAGTCAGGAATTTCTAAATCAGTAATATTTCAGAGCATCTCATCCAAGAGGCTTTGATGAAAAATGTATGTTTGCATGCTGTGGAACTGGGAAAAAAAAAAATCTCTGCCCTTGTAATTTTTTTATTACTATTCTATGTCAGCTAACCAGTATTTTTTAGTTCAGAGTATCTGAAATAATATGAAGGTTATACAGATATATATATCCATCACAGTGGATTTTTATAACATAAAATTTGGAATGCGTGTTGCATGCCCTGGACTGTAGCTTGAGGAGGTATCTGAGGACAGAAATCTCTCTGGAACAGTATTAGGAAACTGTCTTTGGCAAAGGAACCTAAATCTGCTGAAATCCCATCTATACAGTCTTTTGGAAGTATCTCTAAACCCATGCTTTAGTTCTGGAAAAAGTGAGGCAGCAAAAATAATAATTAAGCAATGTGGACAGTTAGGAACGGAAAAACTCAAGCTGTCTCTCCAGTCCTCTTTTATTTTGTGGTATAGATGTAACCTCGATGTCGTGGGCTGTGAGAAAGAAAAACAGGGGTGTAAGACAGAAACTTCCATATTGTGTTAAAGAGGGAAATATTGCATAAAGTTCATGCTTTATCTATTCATTTTTGGGAAATCTTCCCCATGACTTCACATCAATAAGAAGAAAACACCATATAGAGTTACAAGCTATTAGTAGTGAATTAAAAATGTACCTACAGCAAGAAAATCTGCCTACAGACACAAGAAGATGCTTCCATTTACCAATATTGTACCCATTGGTGCAATTCATTGTTTTAGGGTCAATAAGGATTTCCAGAATTGGCTTCATTGAAGATACTGAACTTCTTATGCATCAGATCAGATGAACATACACAGTCTCCAACCAAATAACAACATGAAATTATGGAAAGGTTTGTGGATTTCTTTCTAGCAGGGAGGAGAAATTTATCATGCCAACTTTATACTTGATACCACATTACAAAATTATGTGATGCTAGTGTAAAAAATAATGACAGTCCTAATTGATTAGCAAAACATGTTTAAAAACTGTAACACTACACATAGCTTTATCAGCAAGAAAGAAAATAATTAAAAACTGATTAAGTATATTAATCTAATTTTCTTAAGATTTCATATTATCATAAATTCATATAAATATAGCATATACTATAGAAACAGCTTATTTTTATTCAGTAGTGATCTAGCAGTGGCATAATTGCAGTGCTACATAAAAAGATTAAACTCTAAAACTCAATTTCAGGCCTCCCTTCTCTCTTCCAGCACAGGTTACAATTACTTCAGAGGCCGTTTGCTTGTACAGAAGGGATGGAAATCATATACCACAGATATAGCATAAAGCTCTGTCTAGGTTTCCTGGGTAATAATGCTAGTACCTAAACCTTGTATGGAGAACAAAAGTGGTAAAAACTTGATCTGAAGACTGTTGCATGGTTTAAAGTAGGAGAAAAAAAATGAGTAAATATTTTGTCTTTCAGTGAAGAACACATCCTCTTTAGTAAAACTGTATAACCTAGATTTCAAGCCACCTTCCACCATTTTATGCTTATATTCTAATAAGGATGCACTGAGTTCACATGGTATTTTATTTACTATTTTCTGTTGTAGGAAACACTTATACAGGACATAAATCAAGAGTAAAGCTACAGTGGTACTCTTATCTCAGCAAAATAGGATAGCCAAGAGGAACATATATTGCAAAACGTGAAAGAGGACAGATTAATGAAAAACAAAGAAACAAAGTAAAAAAAAAAAAGCACAGCTTAGCCTCAATACTAACCACTTACAAAGCATTACACTGGAATTCCTGGCCTCTTTGTATACCACATAATGGGGAGTCCCTAGTTATCCCAGCTGCCTTGGTCTGATGTCTAAGCACAAGCTTACAATAAGGAGTAGTTTCTGACAACACAGGAATATAAATCAGGCATTTACTAATACATAATTATTCCAATACAATTTCTCAAATTAACAATTAATAAGAAATATCACATGACCTGTAAGGATCCTTTCATAAAATTTCTCACTTCCAAAAAGAAAAGTCCACCAGTGGATTTGTTATAACAGTGCCCCAGAATTCCAAAGAAAATAGTAGAATTAAGCTGAAGTGATCCAAGACTTTGGGCAATTCCTGCCTGACCAACCCAGTGGCCTTCTATGATGGAGTGACCACATCAATGGACAAGGGAAGAGCCACCTATGTCGTCTATCTGGACTTCTGTAAGGCCTTTGACATGGTCCCCCACAACATCCTTCTCTAAACTGGTGAGAAATGGATTTGATGGGTGGACTATTGGGTCCCACAACTGGGATGAGGAATTGGTTGGATGGTCACATCCAGAAGGTGGTGGTCAAGGGTTCAATGTCCAGATGGAGATTGGTGATGACTGGTGTCCCTCAGGGGTCCGTATAGGGACCAGTACTGTTTAATACCTTCATCAATGACATAGTGGGATTGAGTGCACTCTCAGCAAGTTTGCAGATGACACTAAGCTGAGTGGTGTGGTTGACATGCCTGACAGACGGGATGTCATCCAGAGAGACGTGGACAAGCTCTAGGAATGGGCCTGTGTGAACCTCCTAAGGTTCAACAAGGCCAAGTGTAGGGTCCTGCACCTGGGTCAGGGCAACTCCAGGTATCAATACAGGCTGGGGGATGAAGGGATTGAGAGCAGCCCTGCGAGAAGGACTTGCGGGTACTGGTGCATGAAAAGCTGGACGTGAGCTGGCAATGTGCGCTCACAGCCCAGAAGGCCAACCATATCCTGAGCTGCATCCAAAGCAGCGTAGCCAGCAGGTTGAGGGAGGAGATTCTGCCCCTCTACTCCGCTCTGGTGAGATCCCACCTGGAGTCCTGCGTCCAGCTCTGGAGCCCTCAGCACAGGAAAGACATAGACCTGTTGGAGTGGGTGCAGAGGAGAGCCACAGAAATGATCAGAGGGATGGAACAGCTCTACTATGAGGAAAGACTGAGAGAGTTGGGGTTGTTCAGCCTGGAGAAGAGAAGGCTCCGGGGAGACCTTATTGCAGCCTTCCAGTACCTAAAGGGGACTTTTAAGAAAGATGGGGACAGACTTTTTAACAGCGCCTGTTGCCATCAGACAATGGGTAACAGTTTTAAACTAAAAGAGGGCAGATTTAGACTAGATAGAAGGAAGAAATGTTTCCCAGTGAGGGTGGTGAAACAGTGGACCAGGTTGCCCAGAGAGGTCGTAGATGCCCCATTCCTGGAAACATTCCAGGTCAGGTTGGATGGGACTCTGAGCAACCTGGTGTTGTTGAAGATGTCCCTGCTCATTGCAGGGGGCTTGGTCTAGATGACCTTTAAAGGTTCCTTCCAACACAAACTATTCTATGATAACACCTGACAATTCAAAACAAACCCATCCCACACCTACTTTTCTCCCAATCTCTCCAATAGCACTACATTTAGTATTAGTAAGAAAAGCTGGTCACAGACAAAACAGATTTCAGGCAGATAAATAAATGGAGAAAAAAAAAAATACGAGGAAACTAATTCCTAGGAAAAAAGGTGAATGTTTATGCTGTAGTTTTGAAGATTTGTTAAGTATGCTTCATGGCTAAATTAGGAAGTATGCTTTACGGCTAAAGGTGGAATACCAACTCAAGGTATACAACAAGGGGAATCAAAGGCTACATATACACCAGTGCAACCCAATATAAAAGTGGCTATAGAGTGAAACAGTTGGTGCAGAGGGTCCAACATCCACACTGTATGTGTTTTAGGGTATTTATCTTGGATTAGCTCTTGTCTGGACTCATGGAACAAAAGCCTCCTGGCATAATTTCATCCAAAAGGAACCTGGTTCATATGCTTAAACACCAATTGGAAATGTGAATCAATGAACAGAAAAGGGTGTTTAAGGAGATTTGCTCCAGAAGTCAATTCTTGATCAGAATTAAAACATTATTACAAGACACATGCCAGTACTAAGGAAGCACTTTTGTTTAAGCGTTGGTCTCTTGCAAAGGAACATAAAGGTTTCTATTTTCTTGTTAACAAAATACATCTAGTAAGAAAGGCTCAATGACTAGAGGTTTGTACATATAAAATTTCCCAGTTGTAGACAGACATATAATTAACATACATTAGAAAAGTGGAGATACCTGATTAGGAAGGCAGCTGCTGGAAGAACGAATAGGAGGCAAATTATCTTGTCTTTCATGCAGTGTGTCTGCTCTCGGGAAGTGTGGTTTCTTATAATCTTCATTCATTTCTGTCACCCAGCTCTGAAAATAAATAAATAATATATCTGTACCTTAAAGCAGTAGAGCAGCTATACTTCATAGCCTACAATGACCCTAACAACTATCTGTATAATGCACTGCTCTTAATGGGGAAAAGCAATTAAGACAAAGAGCAATTGTGCTTTTTTGAATAAAAAGTAATCTACAGAAAAAAGATCTGTAGAATTAAAATGGGCATTAAAAATTCAGTAATGTTAATTCACAAAAATAATAAAAAAAAATCAACATAATCCTTTGATCACTTCCTCATTTAATCAAACAATTACATTCTACTTAGGCACAAGAGGAAGATTGATACATCAAAGTGATTATATTACTGACCATTATAAATTACAGTTATACTGTACCATCAATTCACCATTAATTGTTTCCCATTCTTCAGCTGTGAAGTCAGAAGCTGTGGCTGCAGGCTTATCTTTTCTCAGAGCTCTGCTCCTTGGATCTAAATGCTCAATACGCTTTTCACAAAACAATGTAAGTTCAGGATAACATCCCTCTTCACCAGACCTTTAAAATGCAAAGATATAAAAGTTACAAAAAAGAACTAAACTGCGCTGGATCCTCCAGATTTCTCCCCACTTGTAGTCTCTGTGTAGTCACCACAGTGACTGCAGAGGAGGACTTTCCTGTTACAACTTGACTCTACTATCACCCAATACAATTTCATCAGAAAATTCCAGTGAGTTAACCTTCAACCACTTTCCAATGGACACACACATAGAGTTCAAAATTATTATCACAGTGCCCATAAAAAAAAAAGCTCATGTCATTTTCAACAAAAGTTAAACAGGCTGAAATTACCACAGTCAGGTAAGATGGCTTCATGACAGAACCAAAATCCAGTGGCAGCATTTGAGAAAAACCTGGCACTGAGTTACTCAAACCTTTTGGATGGTTAAAACAGGACTTGGATTTCTAGAATTATCATTTGGACACTTATAAAATGAGTGTTTCTATTTTAATTTTTAAATTAGAAAGTCACAAAGAGGTTCAAGACAAATAGTATTTAGGTACGGGTTCCTTTGAATTTTACAGAACAGGAACATAATTAGTTATGAAATTAGGAAAATATGTTTACCTTAAAACCCTGTGAATCTTTTCGAGATGTTTAACATCTGTGCATTTTTCAATGAACTTGTAGTCCAGGTGACCAATAGGTATTTGATAAGTTTTAGTGGTTCCTTGGTCCAGCAGGAATGGTACTGAATCATCACCCATAACTAAATATTAAAAGGAAAAAATGTAGTTATTCTGTAGGCACTTAGTTGAATTTTGAAGCAATGCTAATTTAAGGACTCACACTGCTCATGATCTGCAGTACTATGTGAAGCAAGCAGACCTATTGCCACAAAAGAAAAATTTCAAATTTGAAGACCTGATCATGCAAACTTTTCTTGATAAAGGTTTGCTAACAGAAGTATGGTTATATACGAGATATGTTTTGGAAAAAGAATATAGAATCATAGAATACTTTGGGTTGGAAGAGACCTTTAAAGGTCATCTAGTGCAAGCCCCCTGCAGTGAGCAGGGACATCTTCAACAACACCAGGTTGCTCAGAGTCCCATCCAACCTGACCTGGAATGTTTCCAGGGATGGGGCATCTACGACCTCTCTGGGCAACTTGGTCCACTGTTTCACCACCCTCACTGGGAAACATTTCTTCCTTCTATCTAGTCTAAATCTGCCCTCTTTTAGTTTAAAACCATTACCCCTTGTCCGATGGCAACAGGCCCTGTTAAAAAGTCTATCCCCAGACTGCAGTAAGGTGTCCCCAGAGCATTCTCTTCTCCAGGCTGAACAACCCCAACTCTCTCAGTCTTTCCTCATAGTAGAGCTGTTCCATCCCTCTGATCATTTCTGTGACCCTCCTCTGCACTCACTCCAACAGGTCCATGTCTTTCCTGTGCTGAGGGCTCCAGAGCTGGACGCAGGACTCCAGGTGGGTTCTCACCAAAATGGAGTAGAGGGGCAGAATCCCCTCCCTCAACCTGCTGGCTACGCTGCTTTGGATGCAGCCCAGGATATGGTTGGCCTTCTGGGCTGTGAGCGCACATTGCCAGCTCACGTCCAGCTTTTCATGCACCAGTACCCGCAAGTCCTTCTCGCAGGGCTGCTCTCAATCCCTTCATCCCCCAGCCTGTATTGATACCTGGAGTTGCCCTGACCCAGGTGCAGGACCCTACACTTGGCCTTGTTGAACCTTAGGAGGTTCACACAGGCCCATTCCTAGAGCTTGTCCACGTCTCTCTGGATGGCATCCCGTCCGTCAGGCATGTCAACCACACCACTCAGCTTAGTGTCATCTGCAAACTTGCTGAGAGTGCACTCAATCCCACTATGTCATTGATGAAGGTATTAAACAGTACTGGTCCCTATACAGACTCCTAAGGGACACCAGTCATCACCAATCTCCATCTGGACATTGAGCCGTTGACCACTACGCTCTGGATGTGACCATCCAACCAATTCCTCATCCACCCAACAGTCCACCCATCAAATCCATCTCTCGCCAGTTTAGAGAGAAGGATGTTGTGGGGGACCATGTCAAAGGCCTTACAGAAGTCCAGATAGACGACCTTGGTCCACTGCTGTGGTCACTCCATCATAGAAGGCCACTAGGTTGGTCAGGCAGGACTTGCCCTTGCTGAAGCCACGCTGGCTGTCTCAAATCACCTCCCTGTCCTCTATGTGCCTTACCAGAGCTTCTAGGAGGATCTGTTCCATGATCTTCCCAGGCACAGATGTGAGGCTGACAGGTCAGTAGTTCCCAGGGTCCTCTTTACTACTCTTTGTAAAAGTGGGTGCAATGTTTCCCTTTTTCCAGTCTCCAGGGACTTCACCTCACTGCCATGACTTTTCAGATACAAATGGAGAGTGGCTTGGCAACTATGTCAGCCAGTTCTCTCAGGCTCACCAGGTCCCATAGACCTGTGCATGATCAGGTTCCTCAGGTGGCCTCGTGCCTGATCTTCTTTTACAGCAGGAGTGACTTTGCTCCCCAGTCTCTGTCTTACAGTCCATCCCCTCGAGAGGTGTGGGAAGAGAGACTGCCAGTAAAGGCTGAGGCAAAGAAGTTGTTGAACACCTCAGTCTTCTCCTCGTCTGTTGTTACCCGTCTGCCAGTCTTGCTCATCAGGGTGTTACGCTTTCTTTGACCTTCCTTTTCTGGCTGACATGCAGAAGCCCTTCATGTTATTCTTTGCATCCCTTGCCAAGTTCAGCTGCAGCCATGCCTTGGCCTTCTTGACCTCACCCCTACACAATCAGGCAGCTTCCCTGTACTCTTCCCAGGATACCTGTTCCTGCTTCCACTGCCTGTGCATTTCCTTCTTGTCCTTTAGCTTGACCAGCAAGTCTCGACTCAGCCATGCTGGCCTCTTGCCTTCCTTTCCTGATTTCTTACACCTGGGGATCAAGAGCTCTTGTGCTCTATGGAAAGCACCCTTAAAGACCTGCCAGCTCTGTTCTGCTCCCCTGTCCCTGAGGGCAGTTTCCCAGCAGGTCCTATTGACTAACTCCCTGAAAAGCTGCAAGTTTGCTTTCCTAAAATTCAGGGTCCTGACTTTACTCTTCACCTGCCCCATATCCCTCAGGAATGCGAACTCCACCAGTGCATGATCACTGCAGCCTCAAATCTTGACATCACCAATTAAGTCACTTGCATTGGTGACCAACAAGTCCAGTAGGGCATCCCCTCTGGTAGGGCTGTCTATTACCCTGCTTAAGAAGTTATCCTCCATGCACTCCAGAAGTCTCCTGGATTGCCTACAGCTCATCATGCTACTTTTCCACCAAATGTCAGGGTGGCTGAAGTCCCCCAGCAGGACGAAAGCCTGTGAGTGTGATGCCTCCTGTAGCTGGCGTAAGAAGGCTTCATCAATAGACTCTCTTTGATCAGGCAGCCTGTAGTAGACACCAACCACAAGGTTCCCTTTGTTGCCTCAGTCTCTTATTCTGATCCATAAGCTTTTGACCTGCTCATAGCTATTCTTCAGAGACAGCTCTTCACACTCTATCCCTTTCTTGATGTAGAGGGCAACGCCTCCACCCTTCCTTCCTCACCTGTCCCTTCTGAACAGTCTGTAGCCCTCAATAGCCACACTCCAGTCATAGAATTCGTCCCACCAAGTTTCAGTAATGGCATCCAGGTCATAGCTTTCTAGCAGTATGGTGGCTTCCAGCTCCTCCTGCTTGTTGCCTATGCTGCATGCATTGGTGTAGAAGCAGATCAGCTGGGCTGTCAGCCGTGTCATCCTCTTAGAGGAACACCCTTTACTTCCTTTGAGGTCCTTCTCTGGTGCAACAGGCTGAGGGGCCTCGCTAGCACCCTGTCCCTCTAACCCTGGTGTGCCATCCCACAGCTTGTCATGAGTAAGCCTGATATTATCCTCCCCTCTCTTCAAGTCTCATTTAAAGCCCTGTCAATAAGCCCCACTAGCTTGTGAGCAAAGACACTCTTCCTCCCTTGAGAAAGGTGAATGCCATTTGATGCCAGCAAGCCAGGTGCCATGCAGGCCATCCCATTATAAAAAACATGAAATTGTGGTGGTGGCACCAGTCACAGAGCCAAATGTGTACAACTCTACTGCTTCTGCAAGGCAGAACAAGCCTGAAAGACCGCTTAAAGAAAAATTGCCAATTTTTGCCTACTACATTCTCTGTTTTTCTTTAAACACAATATGGTGTTACCTATTTTAAGCAAGTGTGGTGGGGATGAAGGAGAAAATGGTGCAGGACCCTCTACTTTTTTCAGAGGGAAGATGATAACCAACTCCGTGTATCTAATGGAATGATAACCTTTGCCTTCTCTGTAGGCAAAATAAATCCAATTGTTTGTCTTTCCTCACTAACTGCATTTTCTGTGTCTTTGATTATATTAATGCACCAGTCTGTAACTGATGAAGTGAGGCGTTCAAATTGGACACTTGTTGTCTCCCTGTACCTTTGATCTGCTTATCTTGCATCTTTTTCTATTTTGATTCCAAGCTCTATGGAGCAGAAATTCGTTTTTACCTCATGTTCTATAGTGCTTAAAGTGATCAGTTATGTTTAACAAGTACGATAAGGGCAGCTAGTTACTACGTGATAACAACTATGTATCGACATAAACCCAATTAAAATTATTGTGTTCTTATGCCTAGCATAATTACACATATTAATTTGTAGTTGCACAAAAATGTTTACAATACAGTATCACTTCAGTAATAACTGGTCATAATTAGGTATTGCATAAAGACAGGGTTCTGCCCCAAGAATTTACAGTTTCAGTACGGGAAAAGAAACAACATGCATGGAGAGACAGACAAATACAAGAAATAATTAGGCAAGAGTAAAAAGCAAGAGAGGCACATATCACAAAACTGCAGCATTTTCTCCCGTTTCCGTTATTCCCGCAGATGTTAGGAGCAGGGAGCTCCCCGAGTGCCCAGCGCAGCTCGCAGGTAATGAGGTGACAAGGCGGCCTCGGTCGCACGGGGCCACGGCTTCGCCGCAGCCAAACGTGTTCCTCTCCTCCGGCCGCCTGCGGGCAGCTCCCCGGAGCCGCAGCGCCATGCCCCGCTTCGCGGCCGCCGCCAATACAACTTTCACCCCCCGGAGTCAGGAATTTACCTTAAAATCCCACAGCAAAGGCTCCCCTCACACCAAAGCCGGAGCCGCGCGGCCGAGGCTGTGCCTAGCAACTGTTGCTATGTACAGCATGGCGGCCAGGACGCGCTCGGGCGAGCGGCAGGGAACCGGGGACGACGGTGCAGACACGAGGCTGTCCTCCCCGGGGACCCACAGAGCCCCAGCAAGCTCCAGCAGCGACACTGGCGTCGTGCGGCGGACTGCAACACCCACCTGCCCGGCGCCGCGCCGTCTCCGGGAGACGGACGCGACCTGGCCCTCGCCTCAGCCGGGGGACGTCCGCCACTCACTGGCCGCCGCGCATGCGCAACTGGGCTGTGGCGGCGGTGCGCGCCCCTTCCTCCGCCGGGCGGGAGCGAGGAGCGGTCAGGGCTGAGAGCGGCGGGGCGGGCACTTGGGGGTATCGCTTTAATAAAGCATCACCTCTTTGTTTTCAGTGTTGTATTTTATTTAGCTTAGAACCGCCGGTGCCTCTCCCAACGCCAGCTGCCTACACCATTAGCCCTACAACCCCCGCCGTTTCCTAGAGCACGCCTGCGGCCCTTCCCGGCGGCAGCAGATGCTCTTCTTCACATTCCCCTGGCAGAATGAGGTACCCGGCCTGCCCGCACACCCGGCCGGCCCGCAGTACAGCCAAACCCATCCCTTACTCCCAACCAGGCCTTTTGTAGCACTGGTACTGCCCTCTCTTCAGTGGGAAACTCTTGAGCTCAGCCTTCTGAGCAGTCATGTCCACAGCCGATCCCTTGTTTCTGCTGTGCAGGCATGAGGTGCATCCTACACATGCCAATCCGGTGAGCAAACTGATAGCAATTGTTCAGCTATTGTTTATACTTGAGTGTATCTGCCTTCCAAGGAAAAATAAGGCTGTCTTAACAGCTAAGATCAGATCAAATACCAAAGAAAATCTTAACCAAAACCAGGTCCAAAACAAAATCTCCAGATTTTTTTTTTATGCCTCTAAAACGACCCCCTGTAGTTCATTTATGAGCCAGTATATGGACATGCAGTTTGTAACGAAGATACCTTACTATATCGGTAAGAGTTGAACACATTATCTCAACATTAACAGCATCATTAGCACCATCAAAGTTGATATTTGGAAGCACTTGAGGCTAAATTAGCATCAGGCACAATCCAGCTGTACTTGGTAGTACACTTTAGTGATAAGGATATTTTAGTATTACTTAACACACATTCCAACTAGACATGCAAAAAGTTTTGGCTCATCAATACAAAACCACCACTTCGATCTTTTCAGTACATACCCCTGAGAAGTCATCTGAAAAGCAAAACAAGATGCTATTTTAGTTTTGGGATGCTACACAAATTATCTTGACAGCACAGACCTAATTCTTTCTTTAAGTACAACTAAGTCAAGAAGCACTTTGGGCATTTCTGTTTATACATTGCTTCTTAATGCTTACCTTGCCTTCCTCCTCTCTTTTTTTCTGAGAGATTTTTTTTTTTTTTTGACACTTACTCCACAGCTGGGTGCCTGAATTGGGTGCTCTCAAGTCCTTCGAGATTTGCTATTTTGAAATCCAAGTCCATGTTTCAGACCTAGCCTTGTGTAACCTTCTATTTATTTTCAGTAGAATTTATTCAAACCACAGTTATGCAGTTCATAGGAGTCCAAAAAACATTTAACAAAGTTAAAATGCAAATAAAGTTTAGATGAGAGTAATGAAAACAAGGTTAACTCAAAAAGAATACAATACACTGAACTTAAACTACTACATACTCTGACTACAATTTAAAGGACAGCTTTAGAAATCTATTGCTGGAAGACAGTATAGACAAAAATTTAGTATCACAGTAAACTTTAATATCTCAATATCTTAAAACATAACAATGTGTATTTGTACACCAATGGATTTATAAAGCAAAGCTATCAGGTTAAACTGCAGCATAAAGTCACTGTATCTTCAGCAGAAATCATCGGGCATCAAAAACTACCACTGGAATAGTGCAGTTAAAGGAAAAAAATGTGTTGTGGTTGAAAAAAGATCAGGGAGAAGGAAGAGGGGGGAGGGAACAAAAGATTGCCTAAATCTAAAGTCACAGCTAACTACATAAAAGCTTTTCAAAACTCATCTTTAATTAACCCCAGAACACATTGTCTTTGTTAAAAGTCTGACTAATATCAAGCGTTCACAGTACGTCACCCAGCAATCACAGCTCATTATATTTTGCATGGAAAATGGCAAAAAAGAAAGTGCCAGGAAAGAAAACAAGATCCCAGTCACATTGCAGAGATTTCCCTATAGTACTTTGCTCTGCTGTATTGATTTTTGGCCTTGAAGGATTCTTACAGAATTAGTCAAAGCTTCCATTTGGTTTCACTTACATACCTTGTCTCCATCCACAGCTTCACAAATGCATTCTAGTACCTATGTAAAAGGATACATCTTTTTGTCCTTTTCTTGTACATTATTCTGTAACCACATTCTCTGCATCTGATAGGATCTCTTGCCTTTATTTCATTTTCTGTATGACATTCTGATGTGATGGAGAAAGAGAAAGGGAGTGGATAAACAAAACCAGCATTACTAATGCATAGATAACTTTCAAAAGTCATAATAGTCAAATTCCTATTTGTGGCAAACAAAACATAATAAAAAATAATTGTAGTGCATTTGTGTCAAGAGCTAAATGATATCAAGATACTGTGAAAAAAAATATTAGCAAACTTCACTTAATATTAAGATCAAAGAGGATCTTGCTAAAAATCACCAAATTATTACTGCACAGAATACATTCCACTCTTGATACATCTAGACTGTCTAGTAATGAAAATTTCAGCTCAGGCCTCCAAAGCCCCAAGTTTATTTTCTTAAAAGACAAAATATTTCTGAGATTCCTGAAGTGACAACTCATAATCACCAATTTTTAAGTTGCTGACATCTATAGGTAAGAGAGAATTTGACTACTGCACTTCAATAAAAGCTGAGTGACCACACAGCATTTAAAAAAACAAAAACCTCTCCGAGGTGCACTAAATAGAAGGTCCACTATCTGCACAACAAGCGGACACCTACAGATAGTGTCCTCTGGAGAGGCAGGACCTCTGCACAGCAACACAAGCTCTAGTGAATTACTTCCACATCACTATCTGTGTATACCACATATATGTGGTACCATCAGCATGGAAAGCTTTAAAGAACATCAGGATCCACACTGCAACTATTGGTATTTATGTACTCTTCAGTATAATGATTATGCATTCCTCATTATTAAAACACCAAGTCTCCAGTAATAAGCAAAAAAAATTCACTGATGTCTTGTCTTTACCTCCACAAATGTAAATCATTGGCTGCTGCTTTGGAGGCTGAACATCCTTCTGTGAATCCATGTTCTAAACAAAAACACACACAACATGCACACCAGTTTTGGGGTTTGTTTTTTTTTAATTATTTTTTCAAGGCATACACAATCATTTCAATATCTCTATGTAAAGCTAACAGAAGACAAAAAACTTCCTTAAAAGTAAATATAAACAAATTCCACCTGTATTTGATACACAGGATTTTTGATAATTCAGGATGGCAGAGACTTCAGAAAGTCATCTAGTTTAACTTCTCAAAAGCCGAGTAATATCAGGTTTCTCAGAACTTTACCAATCTGATATAGAAAACCTCCAAAGATGGGCATGGCAAAACATTTTCTATTAAACAGGATTTTAAACATCAAAACTCAATGAAAATATTTTCTTTCCTCCCTCCTGCCAATGGTAAGAATTTCCCTGCTGGAAATATAAAAATAAATCATTGCTTATGTATCATTCATGTAAGAACTTGTAAGTCTTGTATTTTTTCCCCTCTGATATAACACTAGCTAACCCAATCTACCTTTTCATTGATCTAAGGGATTAGAAATCTTCAGAACAGACTGTAGGTAGGTAAGTAATAGCAATTAAAAAAACAAAACAAAAACAACCAAACAAAATAATGAGGGGCCAGAGAAAATAAATCCCACCCTCAAAATCCTAACATAGGTGTGTGTGATTACCAAATTGATCCAGAGTTTGATAACTCAGTGGTACTCTTCAAACACCTCTTCATGCCTATAATGCTTTTGATTCTTCAGACTTATTTGGAGACATGTATTCCTTCACAGTATCAGACTAAATAATTACACATACTCCACAAACATTACACCAAGCTTTAAGTAATCCTATCCTAACATGTAAATATGGTTGTAACCACAAATTTTAAGGTTGTTGTTGTTGTAACCACTAAAGATAACAAACATTTTTTTTCCCCACCCACTGCAAGTCTAGACTAGAACATGAATATCTCCTTCTAGTTTTTTTGAGGTTGCTGTTTTCTGTGTCACTGTTCTGCCTGACCTAGAAGACAAAAATTCCTAGCGCTTATGCCAGTGAATAGCCTTCATGATGCTTCTTTATAAGCATGACTCTTGGATGCTTTTGCTTAATATTGTAGTAAGGATTATTTCCCTGATCATCACAGTTTGTTTCAGTATAAAGTCAACTGGGAAAACTAGGGTCTTGAAAACAGAAGGATAGGCTTGACAGAAACAGTTCACCCTTTGTTTAAGGGAGTCTGATCAGCACTTGACAAACCACCTTGCTAAAACCCCCATTATCCCACCCCATTTGCGAAAACTGGAGATAATTAATTAAACTCTATAGCTTTCAACTAAGGTTTTGCTCTACCATAACCATAGTGGCACCTTAATCCACATGAGTGACAGTCTTTTCATGTCAGTACATTATAGTAAGACAAGCAGTCATCCATCAGCACTTGAAACCAGCTGCATCTTCTAAAACAGAGACCTGAACTAAGGAGGACCACAGTTACACCTAAATAACTTGAGCTGTTGCTGTTTATGCAGCAAAGTAATAGTGCTGCTAGAGAGAGCAGTGACCTACAGCTACGTATTTTGCAGGGAGGTGCCATGCTTTAGCTGCCCTTCACGTACCCTACAGCTGTAAGTGCTGCCAAGCTGACAGGGCCAATAGGCACATAGTTGCACTGGGGTGCAACCGTAACCTACCGCGAAAACATGGAGCCCCGGCCACGTTACCGGTGCTGACAGGACGCCACACCGACCTGCAAGAGAGGCAAACCCACTCCTTCGCGTCCCTCTCAAAAAGCACGAAGGAGGACGGGCCGCTTTCCTCACAGTCCACCAGCCCCTCAGCCTCAGACACCCCAGCCCGCCCCAAATCCGTACCGGGGCCTCGCCCACCGTCGCCTCGCGGGGCTTTTACGCAAGAGGGAAGCCTACACAGCCGGGCCGGGCCTTGCCCTGCTCGCCACCGCCTCTCGTCCCGCCGCGAAGGCGACCACTGGCTCCGAAAGGAGGAGCCCTAAAACCTCAGAGAAGCCGCGACCCGCACTTACTTGCCCAAACAGCTCCACCAGCCTCGCCGTCCCCTCGGCGCCGGCTGATGACGACACACCGGGCGCCGGGGGAGGCGGGGCGCGGCCCGCCAGCGGCGCCCGGTAACGCAGTGCTACCCTGAGCCGCGTACATCCGTGCGTGCCGTTACGCTGCCGGCCGCATGAGCCACCAGTACGCACCGTGCGGGGGCACGCGTCCGGGGGCCCCGCGAGCCCTGGCCCGGACCGCCCGGCTGTTCTCCGGCAGCTCCGGCCTCCTCCCCGCTGAATAATTAGGTCGAAAAAGTAATAAATACTTCGCTATCGGTATTAACCGCTTTGGGGAAAAAAGCGTAGCATATTTGGTGGCATTTTTTAATACGAAGAGCAGCGTCGGTTTCCTAAGGAGAAAGCCGGCAGCCGCACGGTGAGGTGAAGTAAGAACCAACGCACTCGGTATTTTTATGTGTGCACACCCGACCTGCTGTGCATGCTCCAGAAAAGGGATACCCGGTGCCAGGTCTGCAGAGTTTTAAACCGCCGAGGTGTTTTACCTCGAGGTCCTTTCTGTTTTCAGCAGCATTTTATCCAAGATCAGGGGATGAAACCCACGTCTTGATATTTTATCTTGTGGGCAGTATCGTAGGTACCCATAATAAGCCAGACTTACAAGCTGCGATACTACATATTTTGAGTGTTAAGGTGGTATTATGTTCAAATGTCGGCGATTCCCCTCTGTCTTGAAGCAAAGGAGGACAGGCGAGACCTGAAACGATAGCGGTTGTGCTGTCAGGCACTGGCTCAGCCTCGCTGGCGTTTTGGATTTTGAACCTTCGACAGGCATTTTTGTAAAATTATCTATCTTCGATTTATTCCTGGAAAAATGTTAAACATGTATTGTGTTTTGTGAGTATGCCGATTTAAATGAGTTCATAATTCAAGAGGTTCCCTGGTTTAAGGAAAGGTCTTTCGTGTTATGTTGAATACTGAATAAAAATTGTTTCCTAAGCACCCGAATGCATTGGTATGTTTTATCAGTTGTAGTTTACTGATGTTGTTCTCGTAGCAGCATATCACCTTTATAACATACTGTTTACAAAAAATAAACTTGAGGAATAATAAATAGTTGCGGTTTTCCTATTTGTATTTACGTTAAACGTAATGGAAATACAGAAATTATTTTAGACAGCTCACCTGCTTCTTCATACTGCTGTGTATGAATAAAGCTCAATATAACTTTTTGAGTGCCGGCATAAAGCAGGTGCAAAGAAAACGATATGTGGAAGGCAGAGCTTTTCATCTCGGTTCTGACTTCCCCGTGCCACTAGTACCTGTGTCTTCTCCTCCGCCACGGTCTTCGCAGGGGTGGGTGGCTACCCGGAGTTCGAAGCAGAGGGGGGAAAAAACCAGCCTGACCCTTGGTAAATGCACACTAAGTAGTGGCCATCTCATAAATAAACAAATAAAAACCAACTGGTTTCGTATTTTAAAATGGGTTTGACAAGCCGATAATTTTAAAAGGACTTCTTAATAGTATCGTCCTGAAAAAGTCAGTTAAAGTTAATCCTGTGAAAATAAGGTCTACACTATTAATAAAGAAATTGCGTAATTGCTTGATTATTGGCATCCTTTAACTGTTCCCTTGGAAAAATAGGATGTTTTACCAGTTCTTAAAGCTTCTCAAAGCTGTAGCCGTTTCCTCCTTCAAGAGGAGCGCTTTAACAGTAAAACCCCCTTCTGAGGGGCTGATGAACACTAGCCCTACAGATGCTCCTTGGATTTAGAGTAGCAGAAAGGGTTGGGACTGTGTGGGAGACCTCCACGCTCCCCTAAAGTGAAACAGCTCTTGGGGAATGGGTAAGAAAGCGTGAGAAAGGGCTTGTGGGGCGAGGTAGGGAGGAGCGGGAGTACTTTTTAGGTGGGAAGGAAATGCGGTCGCAGTCGAGCGCAGCGTATGTTGCAGACTGTCTTCCCTCATTTTGTTTGCTTTGAAGCAATGTTCTCAGGTTTTGGTTTGGTGGGGTTTTTTTGTTTGTTTGGGTGTTTTGTTTTGGGCGCTTTTAAAAAGCTTTTTGTTAAATTACGCTTTTTGGTGTGATGCTTCTGTGTAGTGCATTAAATGCCACAACTACAAACCTGCTAGATTTCTTGGATATTTTTGACTCGAGTCACATAAGTCCACCTGGGTTTCAGTGACAGAGACAGAACTTGCAGCTGCTGCGTCCCGCTTCAAGGAACTAGCAAGCTGCCAATTTCACAGGAAAAGGCAATTTATTTTATAAATAAATAAAACTATTTGAAAAATAATTTCTTCCGATTCATGTGAAATAGATGATACTACAGAAAGCGCTTTCGGAAAAATTGTATTCAATTTCTCAAAGTTTCTAATGATTTCTCCTTCAAAAAAAGAAGGGGGGGCACACCCAAACGCCTTTCTCTTTTTATACTTAACAGTTACCCTGTTAACTTAATAAAACAATATTCTTTATCTACAGATGTCACAGTTTCCCCCCGGCTCTGGATAGGTGACTTTTAAATCCGAGTTTCCTCGGGCACCCCTCAGCCCCTGCCCTCCCCCCGGCTCGGCTTTGCAAGGCTGGAGGAGTGGAGGTTGCCGGCTTACCAAACCACACATACAGGAATTACGTTATTTAATTTTGGTGTTTCTTTGAAAAGCTCCTACTTCACTTACTCTGGTGGTAGGTGTTGCTTTTACAGTCACCCACGACGATTTTACATCTCCGTTCAGAACTGACGTTGTTCTGGTGGAGGGAGAAAACTAGAAGTGTGAACAGGGGAAAAAACCAGGGAAATTAGAGGTAACCTTGGGTAAATGCTGTATTAGTGAGGCGAAGGAGAGTAATACCCCGCGGAAGGAAAACACAAAGAAGATGGCACTTGACAAACGCTCTGTGATTGTTGTGTTCCTGGGCCGTCGGGTACAAATGTACTAATTAACGCGAATGGATTAGCACCCTCGTAACTCAAGTTTAAAGGTTGTGGTGCAGATAAAGTTCATCATCTGTCAAAGCCTTCGGCTGGCCGTGAAGCCGCCCCTCAGCCTTGGCGCCCCCCGGCAGGGAGCTGACAGGGCTCGCGGAGAGGCGGGAAAGCCTCACCCTCACCGGCCACCTGGGAAGAAGCAGAGCGAGGGGGAGGAACGGCGCAGGGGCGCTTTCAATGGTGGGCTGGGTGCGGCGGCGGCGGGAGCCGCAGGGCTGGGGTATAAAGTGTGAGGAGAAAGACGAATCTCGCTGGTGCCTTTCCGTGTTTTAGAGGAGTGGGCTCTGCCTGTCCGGCAGACCGTTCTCCTCAGGCTCCCACCCCGCCGACGCCCTGCCCTCGCTCTAGGGCGGCGCCGCTCTCCCGAGGGCTGCAGCGCGGAGGGGGCGGGGGAGGCCTTGCGGCAGCGGTTGGTAAGGGCGGGTAGTTCAAATCCAAGCGAGGGAAAGCAGCGGTAGCCGCACGCGAGGAGCCGGTGTGGGTGGAGAGAAGCGAAGCCCTCACTAAGGGCAACGGGCCCCGGAGCCAGGCGGCGAGCTGCTGAGGCGGCAGGATTCCCGTTCTCTCCAGACAGCCGGGGAGGGGGGTTCCTGGCCTTAACCCCGTCTCGGGGAGCCCCGCCGGCCGCCTCAGCTGCCCTCGGTGGTCGGGGGCCTGTAGGCTCCGTTTCCTGTGCCCAGCGATTTGATAGATGAGGAGGTGAAGCTGTTGCTTTACTTGTGTCCGGCGTCCCAGGTGACTGAGAGACTCTCTGGTGCTGGTCCCTAGGTGGCCATCAATTATCTTCATCACTGGGTAATTAGACATTGCAGTGAATGCATATGTAGACCAACTGAAAACTGTGTCTCAGCTGGGTAATGTTTCTCTTAACATGTCTCTTCTCTCTCCACGTCCTTTCTTGCTTTAGGTTATCAGTAGGGGTAAATAATACTTTGAGTACAGCACCTTTGCTTTGGAAGATCTTGAGTTGCTTCACAAATTAGGGTAAGTGACCCACATCTCACAGATAGGGTTTAGCTATGCCATCTTCAATATTAATACCTTTTAAGGTATTGATGACTTCTCTGTTTTTAGATCTGGGTGCTTCTGATGAAGTCAGTTTTACTGCAGATATGGTATCTGTTGAAATAACAGAGACAATTCTTGTATCCCCAAAACTTTGCCTTTATCTGTTTTGTTAGCAATGGTGAACAGTGACAAGCAAGCACAGCAAGCATCTTGTTTGGGGCATAAATGTTCAGTGTGTGCTATTGGAGAATATAAATTAGTATCAGGAACAGGTGTGACTTTATCCTAGAACTCATGTCTAAGTTATAGGCACCGTATATTTTGCCTTCCATTAACCAACATTTTTACCTCTTTAGGACACTTTGTAAGACTATACTTGTCAGAAATTATTCCTTGTCTGAATGCTGTTCTTAATTTAGTTTTGGTCTCTGAATATGAAATATTTTGTTCTGTAAACTGCCAGAAAGTTTGCAGTTGACTTGTAGATCAATTTGAGAACTACAAAATTAATAATAGATATGAGAAAAGTATAGAGCACAAGAATCTACACTTAGCAGATGTGGATTTTATTCCTTCCTCTGCAACTGACTCGCTGTGTGACCAGTATTTTCTTCCCTGCACATCTGTTTTATGATGTCTAAAACAAGGTTCAGAAATTACTTCAAGATCCTCAAATGAAAAGGGCTTGATGTTATGTATCAAATATAGCAGATGAAACTTTTCTTCTGTTAAAAAAGGAAATGTTTATAAAACACTAGACAAGACATAAGAGGTTTTATTAGATATCTCTTATGAATATAAGTAGCATCTCGTTCTATTATGAGAGATGTTCAGCACCTCTGAAAGGCTTTCCCTTCTATACCATATTTGTAAAATGAGAGCTTGTGTTAAATTAAATCTTAACTTGTACAAGTAATAAGTTTTGCAAAAACCTTGTTGTCTACACAAAACTGAGGTGTATGCTAGGATTTGCTGAAAAGAAGTATACTGGACATTGTTCACTCAGTGTCTGTATTGCAGTGGTTTCCCTATAAATTTGTCAAAGTGCTCGCAAAATCAGTACGGTAAGCTCACAGGCCCCTCCTGCTGGATGATGTCGTATTTACGGCATGTTTTTGGCTGAAGTTAGTTGAGTTCTCAACATTCCTTTAACTCTGCTATTCTGATCTCTTCTACAGCTGCAAAAACTTGTTTTTCTGTGATTTTGTGTTACTTGAAACACAAGATTTCTTAAATTCTTTTATACTGTAATATTTTAAATTTCCTGTACTCTCAGTTGTTCATAAGATTAGATAATTTCTCCTATGGAATATCTGAGAATGAAACTGCAAATGTGAGTTTTCCTTTTGTTGTTTCTTCAGCATGCTGCCTGAACATTAAATTTCTAAACCTGCAAGCCTGTGTACTTTTGTTAAATGTGTGGTTAGTTTGACTGTGTTTAAGGAAAATATTAATATTTTTAAAGGTAAGTGTGGGTATGTGATGGGGGAGTGGTATTGAGATTTTGAATAGCTGTCTCTAAATAGCATTCAAAATCTAAATAGCTGTCCATCAGCATTTTTGGTAGGAGTATCTCCTGGCAATATTTGCTAACTACCTGCAGTTCACCAAAATTCAGCATAGAAAATGAAACCTCTATTCTTTTTGTAGGTTACATGAAGATAACGCCCTATTGTTACTACAGGTCTCTTGTAGGTCTTCCCTCTTTTCCAAAAAGAAGAGCTATGCTGATGTGGTCCTCTGCTTGTAGTGTGAATAATCAACTGAAGAGCAGCAATGTACTACACAGGGACTCTTCATACATTTTTTATCTTTTTAAAGTTATTTTCTAGTTCATGAAACAGTATTTTCAGCCTATTGCATAAAATGTTTAGAAGTGGTGCAGATGAAACACTAGACAGTGCTTGGAGTTGGTCCCGCACTGTCCAGGAAGTTATCCCTCATTCATGTAATAACTAGTTTAAAGCCCTCGTGTTTCCTATTTGCACTGTCATTTATTTCACCAAGTAAAAACAGGGAATGAGGAAAAAGCAGTGAGTTTGTCATTGTCTTGGAATTATTTTCATGTGCCTTTATTTTCTGGAAGAATTTTTCTCAATTATGTGGATGGATTTCTTGTTTGTTTCAAATCTGTTTGCTTTCATACTGATATTAGCATGATTCTACAGGCCTCTATGCCCAGTTCTCACAGTCTGCTCCTTAATATCCTGTTCCTTTTGAACTTCTATACGTTGCTGTCTCCTCATGGTAGAAAACAAAACAAAGCACTTCCTATATTGCAATGGTCTTATAAAGTGCCTTCAGCGTGGGTCAGAAAATGCTAATTAAATGATCCAAGATCATAAAAGGATTGTTCCCTCACTGGCAATTTTTGTTACCACTGCTTGCATTTGGTGGCTTAGGGCTTGACTAAGTGAGGACTGTTGGGATATTAGCAATATCTTAATATTTGGTGTTTAAGCCATCTTTAAAGTGTCTTAATTTTGTCTGTTCTGAAAATTCAATTACTATTTCCAGGCTTATGTTCCAAAACACCAGCTAATAACATACCCCAGTAAAAGGTGCTGATTCAAACTTTGAAAGTCTTCCAATGTAGATATGAACTACTGTGGTTTCTGTAGAAACAGCCCTCATACTGGCATTTTTCATAACATCTTTTATACAGTTATAGTGTCTTGTGTGTAGAAAGCAGTAACCTATTGCCACTCTGGTTAGGGTGGAGAAACTCTGCCATGTATGAATGGTAAAAAAAGTAGGTCTGTATTATTACATCTTTTATTTAAATGGGTACACCAGCCACTTGCAATTTTTCTAGGAAAATATATAGAAGCTCTTAAAAGCTTTTACACTTACTAAGTTTTAAAGAAACTTTATTTCTGTGTACATGGTGAGAGGATGTATAGTCAGTCCAGCAGTTTCCTTAAAGTATAAAGCTTTGGAACACTCAGTTTACCCACAGAGCTGAGCAAAAGCAGAGAGCTTCTTTACAAAATAACATTTAAATGTGAAGGCAGATAAGAATGCATTGTTCACTTTGTAATTAGAGGTCAAATTTTATTCCCTCCAGGGACTATAGGGATCTAAATAACAGGGAGACCTGTAGACTTGTGAATTCAAGCTTAATCCTCTCATTTTTCTTAAGGAGAAGATGCCTTTTGTTTAAACTCATCTATTCCTGGACCTTCTGCTAGTTCTTGAGGACTGAAATGTTAGTGATTGGATGAACCAATAACACAGTGCTGATAAAAATCTTGGCCCTATTGAAACGAGGGAGTTTTGTCACAGATTTCAGCACAAATGAGACTCTAGTTGCTGTTATTGTTTATTTGAAGTGTTTTTCCTTGGATGAGGATTAGCAGACCAATTAGCTAGTATTTTAATTTGCCTCAGTGTACACTGTGCATTTTAATCACTCTTTCTACCATTGTACACTGTGCATTTTAATCACTCTTTCTAACCATTTACTTGGTTGTAATTTATCTTTGAGTTCATGTATAAGCACTGTTTCTACTATGACTAACGAAAAGACTTTTGTCATGGTTGCTAGCTTGATAGACTTACACAAGGTTTTCTTACTAATATGAGGGTGGTTTTGTGACTACTTTTATCGTTTGTTTCAGAAATAACACTGTTATCTTCATTTACAAAGTCAAAGTGCCAAGCAGAAGATGTCAGACAGTCATTCAGTAATGTTCAATATTCTTAAAAGAAATAGATTAACATCTCCCAGCAGCAATTTTAAATACTCCAGTTTTAAAGACACGTGTTGCACTTCAGTATTTCTGGACAGCAGATGCAGTGAGTCAGTAAAAGGTCTTGATGTAGAACATAAAGAAGCACTGAGTGTAACAAGTTTATCATTGCTACAAGAGCATTCCGAGCACATTCATCCAAATGCCCTCTTTCCTGTGTCGTCATCTATTGAAAATGAAATGAATTCTATCTCCTTATCAGAAAGAAGGGAAGTAAGTAGAAGTGCAGATTTTTTTGAAACTCCTAAAGTGAGTAGAAAAGGCTCCTCGCTACGCAGGAGGCTGCTTTTATCTAAGACTGTTCCAGTGGGCACAACTGTAGGATGCTGTGAAAGACAAGCTAGTTCTTCAGGAAGCAGCAGGAAAAAAATATTCTCTGGTGTTTTGAGCTCTGGAGAAAAACTTTCACAAACTGCTTTGAATTCTCCAAGAGATAAAAGTTACAAACCTCTGACAGCTATCACTTCAAAAACTGAGGACTCTCATCCTGATTGCCCAAAACGGAGACTTTCCTTTTCACAGCAAAGAACTTCTACACTAGATGAGTCCAAATGTAAAGACCCTTTCTTGCTAGAACCAGAATGTTTATCTCCAATTCAGTGTATGGATGTTATTGTTAGTAATGCTAATGAATTCAATGAAAGTCTCCTTGTTAGTGTTAGTGATGGGCTGCTTAGGACTCCTACTTACAGTGTGTTACCTGAGGCCAGTGAGGGTAAGTTTCTGACTTCTATCAACAGTCTTGTAGAGAACTTTAACTTTGAACTATGTGATATAAGCTCTTCCCCTGTTAAGCTGGCAAGCTGCCCAGATCTTTCAACACCTGAGGATAGTGGATATAATTCACTTCATTTGGACAAATCAGGAGACTTATTGTCTGATCATGAGGAAACTTTCCAAGAGTTCTTCCAAAAACGTAAAGAAGGTTCCAAAATTCTGGATAGTAAAAGAAAGACAAGAAAACTTGAACGAGTTAGAAGGTTATCCACTCTACGGGAACAGGGCTCACAGTCAGAGACAGAAGATCATCACAGCAGTCCTTCTACTTCAGCATGTATGTTAATAGAAGAAAGAACCTTTGTCAGTGAAGACCATGCATTAGTTTTAGAAGAACAGACTAGTCGTCACCTAGCTGTAAGTCACAGAGATCTCTCAAGAACTCCAGCTCTGAAAATAGTTCATGAAATTTGCTTGCAAAGGCAAAGATCAGACCAAAATCAAATATCAGAGAATATTGATGGAACAGAAATATTTGCATTAGAACATGTTCTTGTTGGACTTATTGGCAAGAAAATGGGCCTTGAAAAATTAGATATTTTAACAGAATTAAGCTACAGAAATTTAAAACATGTTCTTGCTATAGTTTTAGATGCTTTGACAGTGGAAAGTCTATGCAGGTAAGTACTACTTCCCCCCTGGCCCCCCCCCCCCCCCCAAAGGTGAAAATATGTGCTTCTGCAAATAATTAGAATGACTTCTGGAATAGTGGGTATTGTCAATAGAATTTGTTTCTGGGGAAATTAAAAAGTTTTGTCACCATTAACCAAGTGGTTGTTTTTGTGTAGTTCTAAAAATAAATTTTGTGTGGGAATTAAAAAACAAAACAAACAAAAAGCCAAACATGAGAACTGGTAAAATTAAAACTAAATCACAGTAC
The DNA here is from genome assembly GCF_964289735.1 of Phaethon aethereus. NCBI lineage: Eukaryota > Metazoa > Chordata > Aves > Phaethontiformes > Phaethontidae > Phaethon > Phaethon aethereus. The sequence goes on from NC_138582.1 coordinate 24,618,827, forward strand.
TTGTAAATTTTAAAATATATTAAAAATTTCTTTAAGCTTAGAAAGTAATTTCTTCTCATTACAAGTTCCCCAATAATGCATAGATTTTCTAGATTTTCTTCTTGTGTGTTTAATTTCCTCAGATATATCTAAGCACGAAGATGCTCAAAGAATTTTTCTTCACGAGTAACATTCTAGATTAATTTATAATCAATAGAAACTGTCACTTCAAAGAAATCAAGAGCGCTATGTGTGTTAGTTACAGAGGGAATGGGAGAATAAACAAAAGTATAAGGGCATGGATGTTTTCAGAAGATTTAACATACAAAAATGTGACTTAGAAACAAACCTGTGAAGTGGCTTATGTGGAAGGAAGGAACTTAATTTTGTAAGTCAAAGATATGCTGTGTTTTTTATATTGCAGTTATTCTCTAGACTCTATTATTCTATACATGTGGTGGTGCATGAGAGTACATGAGATCTGCATTTCATAACAACATGGTGAACTCTTGCAGTATATAGTAGTAGTCTGTAAAATGACCAATAGTATATGAAATCATGCAAGAATCTTTTAAAGGTAGTCTTACTATCATGACTTCTGTACTATTTGGCAGAAACGTGAAAGTGGATAATTTTTTTCATTCATTTATTCCAGCATTTGGAAAGTAAGCAAAAACTGGCGTGAAATCATTGTACAAGATAAAAATGCAGATAAGAGGAGAAAGTTGTACATAAAACACCTGAAAGAAGCAGCTGGGGTAAGGTTTGTCTCAAAGGTAATATTTTTTCAAGTGTGAAAGAAGACAGCTCAGAGGAAAGAGGAAACATCTTGTAAAGCTACGGAAAGGTAGCTGACAGAGACAGTTCCACCATGAGTATGTGGAGGATTCTAACAGGAGAATGTAATAGCTTTTACTGCTTTTCAGCTGTCGCAATTTGAGTACCAGTCTTTCAACCATGTGATACTTTTTTCTTTTTTTTCCTTCCTTGAGAATCCTGTAGGATCTCTGTTCATACCTTTGTGCCATGCTCCAGATCACTCTAGTCTGCTGTGCAGTAAGACCCACTCTAGACTACTTCCTGATTCTTTTCTGTGGTTAAGCTTCTTCATGGTGTACTTGTGAACATCAGAAGGGCATATGGAAGTTTTTTAAGGGCTATCCAGAAAAGTAAACATATTAATAGAGGTCTAATTTTTTTAGATACTCCACATGTGTATACACACACTTCAGTATAACTTTGTTTTAATTGTGGCAAAACTTATGGTTGCTATTTCCATGCTTGTTATTGAGATGTGTCCTAATTCAGAAACTTGAGGACCAGTAAAGTACTAAAAGTTGTCTTTTTACCCTGCTCATGGGACTTTGTTTTTAATGTTTCTTGTCTCTTGTTCCCTTACTAAATATAAACATTTAATGGGAAATACATTAACTACACATAATTTCTTTTTCTAATGTGTTGTTGCAGAGGTAAAACGAAACAAAACAAAAAAACAGCTACAAATCCCAAATTAAATAAAACCCTGACTTGCTTCCTTTTTGTGTTTTGTTTTTTTTTCTTTTCTTTATAATTATAAACTTTAACAGGAATATTTCTTGAAAGCTGAAGATGCTGCCACAAGGCTTAATGTTCTCAATAGATCTGCTCTAAGGCCTGTTCAAGCTCAAGCCAGAACTCCTGTAGTACAAACACCACCTTCATACACTGAACTTACACCCAGGAGATGCAGTTCTGTTCCCCATTCAACTAGTAGACTGGAAGAATACATAAAAGTAGGTGGCTAAGAAACTCTTCACTTTAATGTTTTAGAAAATTTACATTTACAAGTACTAACTAGCTCTTCTCTCCATTCTCTTCCTACAGGTTGCTAAAACTCTGTTCACTGATGAAGCTCTAAAACCGTGTCCGAGATGTCAATATCCTGCTAAATATCAGTTGGTAAAGAAACGGGGACTATGTAGTAGAGAGGCATGTGCATTTGAGTTCTGTATTTTATGTCTGCATGCTTTCCACGGGTCAAAAGAATGTAATAGTTTATCTGCAAAACGGAAGAACAAAAAAGATGCTCCTCCAGGAAGTGCCCAAAGCAAAAGAAATTTAAAAAGACTCTAAATTTGTAAGGCATATAAGTCCTTACACCTAATTCCATTCCCCTTTCCCCTAAATTCCTAATCTTGTTCATATTGTTCTGAAATATATGCATTTTGAAAGTCTCATTCAATGTGTTTTTGCTGACTTATCTTGATAACTTCTCATGTATATATCTTAATCAATTTAGTATATTTTTGTTTTTGAAAAAAGTGAACATTTTAAAATATTTCATGTCTTGTTTTACCTGTTGTGTAGTAGCTAGGCGCTTACTAACATCTTCATTTTTTAATAAAGTATCTTAAATGTAGTCTTCAATATCTAGCTAACAGCACCTCATAGATGTTTAAAAATGTGATTCTTGTCTTAATGACAAATTAAAGAAAATTATTTTTTAAAATCTTTTTAATTGGATTTATTGTTCACTTTAAATTGCAGCAAATGTTTTAAAAATATCTTAAAGTGGGGCCCTAGGTACATATCAAAAAAACTCTTCTACTTATGTAAATGATGATACACCAAAAGCAGTATCTTAGTTGTCTGAATTTTATATCAGAATAATTATTCTGTTGTTCTCTTAGCCTCTGTAATGCAAGTCAATAGAATAGTAACTTCTAAATCAAGTTGATCCTGTGTGGATATTCTATTGTACTGTTTTTTACAGAGTTTTTGTCTTTACTTGAAAATGTCAGGTGATGTAGTATTTATATGTGTGAATATATATGCTGCTGCATGACCCTTATTGTTATGTACTTACCTTTATGCTTAGTCTGCCTTTACTTCAGCTCTCAGATACTGGATCATCTTCATACTTCTGCTTGAATTAAAGGATTATCTACTGCTAGAAATCATCCTTTATCTATTTGTAGATTTAATTAAGGGAATTCACTGATTTTTTTTTCTCTTGAACTAAATATGCTGATATTTTACAGAAAAAGAACTCAAGCTGCCTCTTGGACCTCAAGTATTTTGTGTTGTTTTGTTTTGGGGTTTGTTTGTTTTTGTTTTGCTTTCTTGTTTTTTAAACTCCTAGCAATTGTAAACAGTTTGAAATACAGGTGACAGAAGTGGACACAGTAGTTGATCTATGAAGATGTAATATCAATTTACTTCTTCAATTGATATTGTCCTACTTGTCCGGACATGATGAACAACAACTTTCTAGGCAGGAAGTTATATTACACAAAAATTTTAATGCATATAGTTTGACTTTATAATAACTTTATTTGGATTAGTTTTATTTCTGGTCATTGAATTACCAAACAAAATAGGGGGAGGTGGTAACTGCAATGCAGAATAAGTACAGCATGTCATAGCATGTCAGATTGTTGTTGGCATCACTGAATTTTACCTTTGCTAAATGCCCATGCACTTTGTCTCTAATATAAAAACAAAAATAATAAAATGAAGCTTTAAATGCATCCTTAAAATTGATGGGAGAGTTATGACAGACAGTGAGAGGATTTAGCTTGCCTTCTGATGTGTGTGGTATTGCAGTCCAGTCCAGAAATATGTGAGGTGCAAGCCTTGTTTGGAAACATTTAGCAATAGTTCTGAAAGTATTTCTGAAACAGGTGCAACTTTGGATGGAAAGCCATATGGGAACTCAGTTTAAGAATCAGTTGTTAAGTATCCTTTCCCTTTGAGGAAAAAATTCTGGTAGGAGATGTGTGATCTTATCCAAAGAGTTTGCTTTTTGCTAAAATCTGAATAATTCAGGGAGAACAGGGATGGTAAATTCATTCTGGTATAGACATTATTTGTTTTTGAAGGTAGTATCTTTCACATCTACAGTGCCCATCCAAGATGGAGTAGCCTGAGATGAAAAAATACTTGAATCCTATTTAACAATTTTAAACTTTTTTCCCCCTGTTTTGGCATATTTAAAACATTTTCCTTCTAAATCTGTCTCTCAAAAATCTCTTCTTGACTCAAATGTTTCTTGTTCAGTTAGGGCTATCACAAATGTAACTATAGTCTGGTGTTCAGGTGAAATGTGAGTTCTCTGCTGTCGTCCACTGTTACGCCAGAGGTGGGGGGAAGTGAGAGCTAGATTTCTTGTCTATGGGTAATATTCCTCTCTGACAGTGTTTTGTTTTTTTTAAATAAGATTAGCTTTATGCCTTGACATAAGGGAGAAATAAAATAGTTATATTCTTAATGTGTGGGTGAAGGATAACATACTTAACAGAACACAAGGTATGTTGTAGTTACCTAATAGCCTCTAATAGTTTGGGTGAAAGGAATCAAACTTCTTTCATGATGGCCGATTGCTTTCTTGACAGAAATGAAGTCTTCGGGCTAGGAAAGTGGAAGTAACTTTTTTAAGTCCCTATTAGTATGCTTTTTTTCTGCATACTGTATCCCTTGATTAGTCTCCATCAGATACCACTGAATGATGCGAGTCTGGACTTGAACGAAATAGCAAAGGAAAACATAGGTTCCTATCTTAAAAAAAACCAACACCAAAACCCCACCAAAACAACCAAAAAAACCCCCAACCCACCCCCCCCAAACCACAAACCCCCAACACATCCCCCCTGCCAAACCCAAGACAACCCCCCTCCCCAAACATATCCTCCCCCCCCGCCCAAGCACCCTAAAACAAAAAACCCAAGCAAAACAGTCCATGAGTGTCTGATTTTACAGGTTCATGTCCAGCATCTATCTTTTTCTGCTGGGCTGAATTTTCAGACACTTGAGGTCAGGTACTAATACTTTTAGCTAGTACAGAGAAAAAAGATGCAAAAGTGGTCCTTGGGTAGAAAGGACAATGGTCAAGAATTTTCTAAAATATCCTGCCCATGATTATTCTCTAGCTCATGAATTTTTCTTACAATTGACAACAGATTGTTGGAAAGGGTGGAGTGAATTGTTTTTCACTCTGGAAGATGGAGATAATGAGGTTAAAATTAATTTTCAAGATAATATTGGGTTTATTTGCTGCTGAAAACCTTACTTTTGCAATTCTTATTTCTCTTCAGGCAGGTATGATCTATAGTGGGAGGAGTGATACTGCCTACAAAGGAAGCCGAGGGAATGTTTTTAGATTTCTGAAGGTGATGGTTTGAGTCAGAGCTGTGGGTTTAAATTCTAAAGAGTAATTCTTAGAAGTAACCTTTTGCTGCTGACAGATGTTGCTGCAAGAATTGTACTTCATAAATCTTTTTTTTTTTGAGCACCAACTGTAAACCTCAAGTGGTCTGTGAGAAGGAAATTGAAATTACTTAAGCCTCTGATCATTCTTTCTTTGGTGACAAGTATGGAAGAGCTTAGGCAAAAAAATGTTATAAATCATTTGAACTGTTTATATGAGAGAGAACATTAGTATGTTCTATTACTAGCTAAAAATGATTAAAAATTTTTGTTTATTAATTTAAGGAGCTCATCAACATGTGTCAGACTATTTTCCTATTCTGTATATTGGTTATTCATTAGCACCCGTTAGGCAATTTAGGCCATTCAGGTTAATTTTAATACAAGTAACTCCTTTTCTTTCTGTTTTCATAGGCACATGAAGAAATACAGGAGTGTCAGATTAGAAAGAGACTCCTGGAGTCTAGTGCCAAGCTCTTATGTCAACTCATCAAGTTCTGTCTTAAAACTGGCTAGTATACGGTCTCATGACGTTTATGTTGGAAACCCATTCCAGATTGCTCCACTATTCACTTTACCAGTTGCCCTCTTTTTTTCAGTATTGCTATTAAAATAGCTATTCTATACATCTGTTCTTCCCCTTAGACTTTTTTCCCTAATGTTATGATTGTGTAGTATAAATATCCCCTCACTCTTCATTTCATTGACAAAACACTTTGAACTTAGTCTTATGTCTTAGATACAACCTCTGTCTTGGATTGTCTTAACGACTCTTCCCTCTTTCCATTGGAACCTAGTCTTTGAAACTATGCAACCAGTATTCCGGGTAAAACCTCCTCAAGACCTTGAATAATATTAGGGCTTTCTTTTTTTCTATCAGAAATACTTTGACCCAGTGGATACTAAGACTAGCATTGCTTTTTATATGTCTTCTTTTTATATGTCTTCTTGTCACAGTTTAGTCACTAGATGTAGTATTCCTACATCCTTATCTCTCAAATTTTGAAAAGATCCCATTTTTTTCCAAAAACTCTTACTGAACCAGAAGCGCATAACCTTGTACTTTGTACTACTAAGTTTCAGGCTTTTTTTTCTTTCTCTACTTCAGTCTTGTGGTGATTTAGTATTTGGTGTGACTGTATTATAATTTTATAAGTGCAAATTCTTTTGTGTGCAATGAATCTTATAGGATTTTTTGATGAAAAACATCCAGCAGATTCTGTTATCACTTGTCAAATGCCCCAACAAAATCTGACTGCTTCTTGGGAATGAGGTGTCTATTTTTAGTTTAAAAAAAAACCCAAAGCTTGATTCTACTTTCTGCCTTCCTGAGCTCTGATTAGTTGAAATTCTCATTACAAAAAGACTTAACACTTTTTTTTCCTCTTGACTTTGACAAACCTCTGTACAGTCTTAGAACCCGCCCAAACTTGTAGGAAGCCTAAATGCTAATACAGTCTTATTGAGCTGGGTTCTAATGGATGAGTAGCAAAGAAACCAACTCTTCAGCTGAAAATATGTATGGCATGGTGCTCTGAATGAACTTACAAACGTTGGTGTTGAATACTAGAAGCTTCATATAAAAACAGATCTCTGACTTGGAGACTGGAGTTTATATGTTAAAAGCCCCTCTAATTTTTCCTCTCTGCATTCTAAAGTTCATTCTGAAAACGGTTGTGCAAGACTGGTTGTGTCTTAATTATGTAGGCACCTTCAATCTCTGGCAAATGGGATGTGCAGGCTGTGCCTGTATTTCAGCTGCTTCTTTTCAGTGCTGAATTATAGTGAAAAAAAAACTATTTCCACAAGCTGTTTAGACTTAGATACTTGTGTCAGGGCTAGAACCAGCTGAAGTGGTAGGAGGATAGTAACTTCAGGCGAAAGGGACAGCTAGGTCGGAAGTAATAGTACCCTAGATAACCATAGTAACACTTGCTAAAAGTTGTTGTTCGGAGCTGTAAGGTTATTGCAGAATTACTCAGCAGTTGCTTCCACTTTAGCAAAGCTGTTAATTATCATCCTAAAGTGCTGCTGTTGCCTAAATGGAGGACTCCCATCTCATATTCATTGAGCAGACACTAAAGTTCCCTAATTGGGTGTAATACATTATTTGAGAACTGAAGAACACATCTCCTAGAAATGCCTTGTTCTGTCAGAACTCAGTAGCTCAGTACCTAGCCTATATGTAGGCCACTGGGACGCAAAATGAAGTTTTCCCCTGGTATGAATTCAGCACGTTTTCCTGGTGCATGTTTCAATAGATGAGATGCTACAGAGATTGCAACAATAGCAATGTCTTTGGCTTTTAAAGATGAATTTTGGTTGTGTTGAGAACATTCTCACACTTTTGGAAAAAAAATTGTACGAAGGAAGAGTTCCCACAAAATATTGGAATTCCAAGTTCAATTTTCTTTTATCCTTTTCTCTTTGTGTACTCTGTTGTGGTATACAAAAACTATTACTGGGATGGAGTTATTCTTCAGCCCTGCTGTAGGATGTGTTTCTGTCAAGAAATTGTTCCAAGACTCTGTATCCCAAATGGGCATAATAAGAGCATGATTTTTTTTTTTCTGCTCCAAACAGAAATCCTCACTGGTGCACCATTTAAGTTCCTTTTGTGGACTTTTTCCTTGGTTTAAATAATTGTAATAGAGTAGTCCAAGGAGAATGTTATACCACACAGAATGGATAACAAGAAAACAAACTAATTCTTGAAAGGTTTTGCTCACTTAAATGTGAAACTACTTTAAGGGTAAGGGTTGAACTGCTTTCCTCACTGAAAATTGTCCTTGATTTCAAATGTATGCATTCTGTTGATAAAAATATTTTATCACAAGGGGGCACCAAAGATTTTTCTTACAGAACAGAACTTTAGTTGTTTTTCTTTTTGCTTTAACCCTTATGCACTAACTCAAAGCTACAATTGCAAAAATTTTTGAATAGCTTAAAGCAAGGGTGGCTATAATTCCTGCCCTCAGGAGCTGCATACCAAAATATTCAAGAGAAGAGTGGCATCTTGGGAAGCAATTCAGATGGTATTACTTCTTCAGGGCCTCCTTTACAGGGTGAAGCTGTGCTGGGCATGCAGCCAAGTCCTATAGCTACCAGGCAAGACTGGCCTAAGCAGTGCCTGCTGGCTCAGTTCCTCCCTCAGCCATGGACTTGGATTATCCGGCAGTCTCCATGCCAGCCTGGTGTTGGCTACAAAATGTAACCCTCTCATGGAATTGTTGCAGTTGAAGCATTTGAGAATTGATAGCTTCAGGAGCTGCATTCTCTGGACTTTATTTCCCGATTACAGCAAATGCATTTGACAATAAAATCCAAAATAGTTTTACAAAGTATGGATAATCTGTAAGTGCCTCCTCAATCTATCATGATTTAAAATGATCACTGGGAATACATCTTATTGTATGCATTTTATTCATACTTAATTGATATATTACAGGTCTTATGAGGAGCAGCTGAGGGAACTGGGCTTGTTCAGTCTGGAGAAGAGGAGGCTGAGGGGAGACCTTACCGCTCTCTACAACTACCTGCAAGGGGGTTGTGGCGACGTGGGTGTTGGTCTCTTCTCCCAAGTAACTAGTGATAGGATGAGAGGAAATGGCCTCAAGTTGCACCAGGGGAGGTTTAGATTGGATATTAGGGAAAATTTCTTCACCAAGTGGTCAAGCATTGGAACAGGCTGCCCAGGGAGGTGGTGGAATCACCATCTCTGGAAGTGTTCAAAAAAACATATGGATGTGGCGCTTCAGGACATGGTTTAGGGGACATGGTAGCGTTGGGTTAATGGTTGGACTTGATGAACTTGAAGATCTTTTCCAACCTTAAAAATTCTGTGATTCTGATAGCTTTAGTGAGCAAGAAAGGGAAAATACTAACTTTTTTAAACTCAAAATTGGGAAGGGGTTCAGTATTCCCACATAAGATATTTTAAACAATATCAGAATGGCAGCTTTTTTTTTAGTTTTGTGCTGCTAAATGAAGACTAGATGAGCATTTGGGAACTTAGTGTTCTATATTATTTAACCAGGTACTTCTGGAGTCCAGGAGAGCAATAAGTAGGAAAGCAGAATACCTACAAAATAAGAAGGCCGTAATTTTGCATGCTTTTCTGAAGCATTATTGAAATCTTAAGGAGCATCTGTTAGTTATGGATTCTATATACCATTCTTAACACCTGTTGTTTGTTCTGGAAGCTGATGTACGTGAAACCTTTTTCTTCTTTCATCCTGACTTTTTTTTTTTTTTAGCTGGATCAGTCTCCCAGTCTGCTTCATTACACAGCTACACAAGCAGCCATGGCAGCATAACATAAAAAGGTGGGAACTGGTGATCAGTGGGATGCGTTGTCTCAAACAGCGCTGCTGCTTATCCACAGGCTCAATGCATCAGTAATATCCCACAGAGATAACTTATCTCTTAGCTGGGGAATCCTGGGTTTGGAGATTGCTGTTGACATCTGTTTGACTGTAACAGCAAGACTGGAAAGACATGCATGCATTTAGTGTTTCTTTTCACGTATATGCCACCTACTGCCAGGAGATGATCTTGCTAAAGCACATGTTTGGCATTATTGGCATATGTTATTCCTATCTGCTGAAGCTTCTTTATATGTCTCTTGCATTGACCCCTTGGTTGGATAGAACACCTGTTGAGCCAAGATCAAGGAACTGACCTGATTTAAACCAAGCTACAAGTAAACCCACCAAAAAAAATTGTCAGGAAATTTGCTTGCACAACTAAAAGTAAGAAGTGGTGGTAAACTTGCAAAGCCTAAGTTATCATAGCCAAAATGTATTACAAAACATGACTCCAGTTTATCTACATGAGAAGTAGAGAATAGACAGTGACAATGCAATCTTCTCTACATAGTGCCAAAATTTCTAATATATCCCCTGATAGTGAAATCTCTCTGAGAAGTAACTGTCATAGTTTCTTCTGATCTATAGCTTATGTTTCAGGTGAAAGCTATGCTATGTTAACTGTAGTAGGGCTGCTAGCAATAAACTCTCTCTGCCTTGCTGTTAACTTATGCCCTATGACAATTTTTTTATCTTTCATGTGGTTTGATAGCTGTGGGTCTAGTAGTTCTTTCCTGATTTTCATATTGTCTTCACAGAATGATTTTATTTCTAATACACTTTTTCAAACTGCCATAATCTTGCTGAATAGTTTTTTCAATTCAGTCTTAATACTGCTTTCCAAAATTAGAAAAGATAGTAAGATGTTCTCCTAAAGTTCTAGCAGTTATCTCTTAAGACACAAATACAAGTTTCTGAAGGGATCAGATGACTGCAGGTATGAAGTAGGTAGCTGGCACGTACGAGGTAGCAAGAGTACAAATGTATATCACAAATTGCTTAAGTGGTCCTTCCAAATTCTGATTCACTTTCCAGGTATGCCTCTGTATTCCCTTTATCTTTCCCAAGACCCATACTAAGCAAAGGGAAATGAAACTTTAAATAAAGCCTTTAAACTTGATAAAACACCTCTACCTTGTCCTGGTACACTAAGATTTTTTATAGGAATCCTTGGGCCATTGGTGACTTGGACAAGTCAAGGAGTATTCTCCAGTGACTATTCTCCCGTAGGGACTTTTGTAGAAGTCAAGTTCTTTGGACTTGCCTTCCCTCTGACAGTCTCCTCCACTAGCAAAAGGCTTCTACTGTTGATAGACCAAAGCTATGTCTTACCTCTTCCTTTACTATTTAGCCCTTTCTATTTTAAGCACTTTTTTTCCTAGACTATCTTCAGGATTTTTTTTTCTCCTTTCAGAATTCTTTTGACTACTCATATTCCTAATAAGTGTTTCCTCAGGTGTCTGCATTAACTTTTTCTGACAGCCACAGAATTGCATTACACTGCTGTAACTAGAACTATAAGATTCAATACACAAGAGGCCGTACTACCACAACAGGCAGCTTCTGCCATTTTGCCAACAGAATAATTTAAGGCATTTAAGGGCACAATCAATTTATGCTTTCTTCTTAGGGTCTGACTCCCATTTTGGCAGTTCTGCAGTCAATATTTAAATAGGCTTCCTAGCACCTGTTTCCAGTTTATGAGATTGCTGCTTTCAGATGCAGAAGCTAAAATGTATGTGGCAATCATCCAAAGAAGAAAGAGTAGTTACATTGAACTAAAGTTGGATTTCTGTGAAGATATTTAGGTATTCAAGATATCACATGGTGAAATTCCCACCTATATCTGAGATGGTGAGTTTCTATTGAAAATCAATGAGAATTAGTTCATAGTTGCCCTTGGAGATCCCTCTACATGCCTATCTGCGTTTTTTTAATAGCATTTGCTACTTTTTGAATGAGTAGTTAACTATGGGGATGTTCATGACTTCACTGTGACCACTGCCAGAAGTCAACACAGGTTAGCACCTAAACACACAAGTGTGCATTTGGATTTAATAAAGCAACCCAATTTATGTCATTTCTTTGCTTGAGTAAGTCACAAGAAGACTTGTTCACTGAGCAAGCTGGCATAGTTTATATGCTTGTTTCTTTGAGTGCAAATTGTCTCAGCAGTTTTGATCTGATTTGCCTGGCTGATACTTTGAAACACTTTCCCTGGTAAATGTTTGGAAGCGTAAATTTCTGAGGAGTGTGGAGGAAAAGGTTAATGACAGATTAAAGTCTTGACTGAAAGTTCACCTCTCTAAATGGCTCTTCAGTAATGAGCAGAGGAGGGAGATGTGAGCAGAGGAGGGAGATGTCAGCAGGGATGGAGAGGACCAATTCATATTTTCCTCCCATTTGTCTTCCTGTGCAGATCTCGTCCTGTGCTGGCCTTCTGCTAGATTACCATTTTCTCAAAATGTTAATAATTTGAAACCTACTTTTAGCCTTTCTAATTTCTATTGTCTAGAATTTTACTGGTATCACCTTTTTAAGAACTTATTCTCCATCCTGTCAATCCATTCATCTTTTCTACAAGATCAGATGCTTTTTGGGATAGATCATGGCTTTGACTATATTTAGGAAACGTTCTGTAGGTCTGCAGTTCTGCAAAGATAAATAATCATCAGAATAAAAATAAGAGAAGAGCATGGAAAGAGAAAAATGTGGAAAAGGAGGAAAATGAGCCCCTCACTACAAGAAGGATGCTGAGGTGCTGGAGTGTATCCAGAGAAGGGCAACGAAGCTGGTGAGGGGTCTGGAGCACAAGTCTTATGAGGAGCGGCTGAGGGAACTGGGGTGGTTTATTCTGGAGAAGAGGAGGCTGAGGGGAGACCTTATCGCTCTCTACAACTACCTGAAAGGGGGTTGTGGTGACGAGGGTGTTGGTCTCTTCTCCCAAGTAACTAGTGATAGGATGAGAGGAAATGGCCTCAAGTTGCGCCAGGGGAGGTTTAGATTGGATATTAGGAAAAATTTCTTCACTGAGAGGGTGGTCAGGCATTGGAACAGGCCGCCCAGGGAGGTGGTGGAGTCGCCATCTCTGGAAGTGTTCAAAAAACACGTGGATGTGGCACTTCAAGACATGGTTTAGGGAACATGGTAGCGTTGGGTTAATGGTTGGACTTGATGATCTTGAAGGTCCTTTCCAACCTAGTGATTCTGTGATCTTTGTATCTCAGCTTCGTCAGCTGGTGAACATTTAACTAGCAATATAAAATCGCAACTGAAATACACACACACACAAAATATTTAACCTAAATATGTGTTGCTAACTAAGATAATGAGAAAGCGATAATGACTGCTAATAGATTCTCCATGAGAGAGTACAGTGTGTATTTCCTGATGAGCTTAATCCAAAAGGCCATCTTTGAAGCACACTACAAAGAGAACACAGACCGAAGAGTTTTATACCAAAATATACCAGATGACAGAAGGAGAGAAAAAGGACTTTTTTTGTTGTTGTTGTTGACTTATCTCATAACCTCAGTTCTATCTAAGATTACTTGTGGCATCCATTTCTAATTTTAAAAAAGATGCCTTAGTTATGTTTCTGTTGCTGTTTTTTCTTCAAAAATTATAAGCAACTAGAGAAGTTTAGGAGAATGTTATACACCAAAGATTATGTCTAAACCTGCATCAGAAAGAAAAAGGGGCAGGGGGAAAAGGAGTGGAATGAACATTAGCTTAAACATTTGAAATCATATGTCATGGTCCTGACACATGGTACTAAGAAATCATGTGTTTAAATGTATGCCATTCAGTTTTAACCTACTGTTTGTCATGTCTTATTGAATAGAATTTGCATACAGAGAATTTAAGGGTAGTTAATACTTCGTCAGAATACTTATCATGCTATTTAAGTTGTCCATAGCTCACTTAAGTTTGAATCTTTATATTTTATTCTTTGCTTCTGTTGAATATGTTTTTCATATATATCAAACTTTTGGCTGAAATGTGTATCTTGGCTATGATATTATTCAGTTTACCTCTGAGGTCCTTGGAAATATAGATCTTCCCTTAAGTGAAAAAAACCCCAACAAAAAACACAAGACAATTCACCCTAAAAAGCTAATCAGACAGCTAACACCATTCCACCAAGACAATCAGAAGAGGCATTATTCCAGCATTTAGTAATGAGAGCAGTGATTGTGGGATTGGGCAGGCATCCCCAGGAGTGGGAATGCACACCTGGAGTAGAGGGTGCAAAATACCCTGTGTTTCTAGGAGATAAAGCCATTTCCCCTGCCTCTGTGATATTTGATTTGTTGCTTGTTCATTTTGACAGTCATCAGTTCCTGGACTTTTATCTGTAGTCCCTGAGCATGTGCATTTGTTCTGTTTGCACAGGATCATGGATTCCACCAAAGTCATGTATGAAGTAAAATAAAACTTTTTTTCACAGCTGAAGAGCATGACTAGAGATACTACACTCTTCTGTGAAAGGGGGCACAAATGATAGCATTTACTGGGAATGGGAGGCTCCTGGTGCATTTTGGGCACTTCCTGAGGACAGCTGATGGATTAAGCTTCATGTAACTTGCATACATGACATCTCATACAACTGATCCCCGTGGGATTTATGCCAAGCTACTGAAATCAGTGCTGTTCTGGAAATAAGCAGCAGTAGAACCTTTAAGGTAACTTTCATGCCAAATAACCTGAGGGTTCCTGAAGAATGTATGCAGTTCTAGGATCAGCCACTCTCTAGGTAGGATGTTTTTCAGATCCCAGTTGTGGAAGACCTAAAGTCCACTGAAACCCTCATATAGGAACCTGAATTCCTTCTTTGTACGCAGCTTTTGCTGACTGTACCAGAAATGCGACTTTTTCGTATATCCTGGAGTACCCCCTCAAGCCAAGGAAGAAACTAACATTCTGGGAGTAGACTCTGTTCCATGTCTGTTAATGTCTTTTCTCCTTCCACCTCTGCTATTTATAAACTTTGCCCTAACTGGGAGAAAATGTAGCTGCCTTTGGATTTCTGCGATGTCTGAGCCTTGGCAGCAGGAGGAAGCAGGGGAGGCTGTTACCAAGGCTGCAGGTTGTGTTTCTGGCACATTACAGTGGAGGTGTTTGTACCTGTTAGGAAACAGCCCAGGTTTAATCTCAGCCTTAGCAATAGGAAGCTCCTCACCTTTTCTTACTTGACCGCAGTAGAAGTGCTCTACCATAGATAGAACCGACTTTGTTACTTGGGATCAAGCCTTACAGCCTGCTTATGGGTCCAGAGTTATTTAGTACATGATGTAAATCCATTGGTCATTAGTCGTATATTTTGAGATTTTTTTAAGTCAAAATCCCACGTGGCTGGGGCGTTTTGCTAACGTAGAAGAAGGTAGAATATAATTTTGGACTAAGAACTGCCTAGGTCAGTTGAGAAAAGAGCATTTAACTTCCTTTCTAGCTGCAAGTATCCTCAAATTCCTAGTTCACAGGCATCTCATTTGGGACCACATCATCAGCGTGCCTGATAGCCAAATCTGCTTCGGGGAGACTTGCATCAGCAGCAGAAGTATTTGCTTAGCGCTCAGCTCATCCCGTGCATTGTTTGCAGTGCCATAGCAACGCGCCTGAGCCGCGCAGCAGGGCCAGCCTGCCCCGGTGCAGACCAGCAGTCGCCAGTCAGGCCCAGCAACGATGCAGCTTCTCTTTCCGGTCCGCAGTCGAGGATTTCACTTTTGCAAATGAGGCCGTAGGCTTGCAGGTGGGGGTGCTGGCCCTTAGGCCTGTAGATCCGGGATGCAGTCGAAGAGGCTTACGACGGGTACGTGGCGCTTCCCAGGCAGGGTGGTGGGCAGGGGGTCTGCCCCCAGGGTGATTGCCTCAGGTACAGAGATGGTGATACAAAAGAGGGGGATTCTGAACTGTTAGGTTTAAACTTGCCCAGCAAAATTCATCAATCTGAAGAGAGAACTTCACTCCCTCCAAACGGCATCACAAAAGATGGAATATTCTCCTAGAATGCGTGAGATCTGGTTTTCTGGGAACACCTACAATTACATTTTTTTTATTTTATCATATGATTCGTAATATTTGCTGTTCAAGGCTCCCAGAGTCTCATACAAATCTATATTTTCATTAAAATCAGCAAGCTTCTAGTAATCAATTTGCAGGGGAAAGCTGACAAGAAGTTAACTGATATGTATGAGAAATAATCTAGGTAAATAATACTTGAATTATATTTAAATAGTTCTTGTGATAGTCAACGTTTTTATGCATGGGTCAACATTACTGCACATTCTTAGAGCTTATTTTATTTCCTCAGGCTAAGTTATTTTATTTACAAGTATCCAGGAAGGTTGTCATGCCTCACTACTTTTTGTTTCTGTTCAGTAATCGTAGTTGAACAAGCTTGACTGTATTGCTTAGATAACGTATATTTTATTTTTGTGTTTCAGAGCCTCCATGTATAACAGAAGAAGTGTTTGTAAGTATGCTTTATAAGGCTTCATCATTCATTTTGCCATGCAACTATAGAGCAGAAAAAGCAAAAAACTTTTTTTGAAACTGTTGTCTGGTTTCTCACTCCTTTCCTCTCTGTAAGCATGGAGTACTGAGTATTTTCTTACAATTTTCTCAGATAAAAAAATGTTTAGTTTGAAAATAATTAGGAAAAAAGTAACAGGCAACTATGGAGAATAAGGATGGAAATGAAAAGGAAAGTGAAATAGGATGAAGGAAGGAAACAATGAACTGGAAGGTTCAACATGACAAGTTTAACAATCATCTCCTTACTTTACCTTTTCTGCCCTTTGTTCATAGCTCGTTGTAGAATTCCTCTGATGTTTGTCTTCTCATTTGAAAGGTACATATGTCTGTTACCTCATATGAAACGACACCTTATATCTTGCAGCTTAGGTAACATTTGCCTCTTCCCTCTTTTGGATGCCTTTGTAACAGTGTATTTTAAAGTATAAATGTATCGCTATTCCTTTTGGGATCCTCTAGATATTATTTTATTTATACTGTTTATTATAAAAAATGGAATCAACATGAATTCAGGCAGAGATAACCAATATCTATAACAGACATTTAGCATATATAAATATGTACACGAGAACATCTCTCAACTGCATATTTACATGGCATTAAACCTTGATTGTGCAGGCTACTTAATGTGACTAGACATGTCTGACTCCAGGTGAACTTCACACATGGACATGAATCTGTCAGAGTTCTATGTAGGGTTGGGGTTTTATACTTTAAGTTTTGACATTTAAAGATGTAATTTATTATATTTTTTTCAAGAGTGGAGAGTTAGTTAATATTTAGTGGGTACTGCAACGCGAAATGCAAACCTTTCAAGATGGTGCCACTTTTACCCACATTCAGCTTTTCCTTTGGTGTCTAATAATTTCTGTGTTTCTGTACTTTTTCATGATGGCAGTAATAGAGAAAGCTATCAAATACTATAGATAGAAAGTCATTGTGCTTGTTTCCACAAAATATCTAAGAAATGGTTGTATATCATTGCCAAGATGATTTTACAATTCCTTTCAATGGTAGAAGAGTGATAGAAATCAAGCCCAGGATATTCCTACTTGTACACAAATTGCATGAAGGCGCAACTGCAGTTTTGAACAAATTTTTAGCATGTCTTGACATCCAGTTGCAATTGTAAGGCAGCTTTTTCTAGTCATAAGTTGGACTGTGCAGCAGGAAAGATGGCATTGGAAGAAATGAAACAAAATGCTTCCTGACACAAAAATCTAAGCTATAGTGTTGTATATGCCACTCCATAACCTATAATGTGCAAATATGAAAGTACAACTATGCTTTCAAATGAAAATAAGACTGACCACAAATACCTCTCCAAAAACCAGAGAAAAGTAAATGGTGTGTAGGTGCAGTAAGATCAGTCAATAGTAAAGCTTGCATTAATAAGATCATAAACATTTTATTGATTAATCAACCACTGTGTTTACATTTCTTGCTGTTATGTGGGCCTACAGAGAATTATGTCCTTGGCAAATTAAAAACACGTTACCTGCATATTCTTAAAGAGCGTATACTTCAGCCAGTAATAAATTAATTGTTTTGAGTAAATCCTTTGAAACAGTAAGATATTTTCATGGGGTATTATCATATCTAGCCGTCTTCAGATTCATCCTTATCAGTATCAAATCTAATTGTGTATTACCCAAACCAAACATGAGGCAGACTGCAGATTGTTTCAAATGAATTTTTTTGTCAATTGTGTTAACACTTGCTGAATTTAAATTTCTGGATCTGATTGATTGCCTAGTGACATTAGCAAGAGGATTTTCTGTTGACTTCAAAATGCTTTGGGTGTGACACTTTGATAAAGGCTCCTCCTTAATCAGTGCCCTAACATCTCTAGATCCATGGTACTGCAACTGTGTTGGACCATGGGCCTGTGATCCCTATAAAGCACGATCTCTGTAATGCATAAAGCCTTGCTTTCTGTGTTGTCAGCATTTTTCAGGAATGAGCATGAGCTAACTTGCCTGTCCTGTATCAGTCACAGCAGCAACCACAAGTGCTAAGGAATAAATGTTGGCAGACTAAGGCTGGACAAACACCATCAGGTCTGGTTCTGACTTGTCATGCAGTACAGAGGGGCCTTCCTGAGTTCATATTAAAGTACATTAGCTCAAGATTTCGTCCTTACCCGAGTACAAGCTTTTTAGGTTAGACACTGTGGGGTTTGGATCAAGATACCGCCTGCCTACAAGTGATACCATGTACACTGTGCGTAACATCTCTTTAATGCTGTTACTCCCCAGCACATTTCAATGCTATGAACTTAAGAAAGAGAAAAAAATGTTATGTCACAAGACCTTTGCTGATATTGGCAATTACATTTAACTTAGGTGCATTCTTCTTGTGTTGCAATGCTGAAATAACAGAATATTCAAGAAACTGAAACTATTAAAAACTGTTCAGGAGTCTTCATTATACTGAAGACAGATTTCTGAAGACCAATGGAATAATGCTCTACTTCTACCTTTTGTTGAATTGAAATGGGGCTGATGGTGGTATTGAGTGCAGTAGAAGTAAGATTGGGTTCCATACTTATTGATTTGTCAACAGCAAAAAAACTTAATTTCTATTCTACAGTTTTTGAGTCTTGTTAGCAGTATTTAAAATGCAGGGGTCAGAAAGGGTACACCACCACCTGTGGATGCAGTCTTTACTTCTGATGAGGTCAACAGGAAGCCTCCCAGTTCTGTCAAATTCAAAGTGTGGCATACACTGCTTGGTTGGTGAGCCAAATTATAGATCCGTGAACTCCCTTTTATTCCCCAAACATCCCCCAAAACATCCCCAAGCAGCAGTGTGGGAGCAGAAGCAGGCTTTAGTGAACTTTTATACTCCCCTCCTTCCCAGATGTGAGAGAGAAAAGTATAACATGGGCAATTTCTAGGCTGTTATCTTATGCACATTTTTTCAAAAGTAAACATGCAGATTTCCAGCATTTAGAAGCTGTTGAGTTTATGAAAGCTTTATCTGTAAATTTCTTGGCAAAGGCTTTACCTTCATGTGTGTTTTTTAAATTGATAAGAACCTCAGCAGTGTGCAATGGCTAGAATATAACAATGATGCAATGATTATATTCTCAAAAGCACGAAATAATATTTTGCAAAAGTTTGCATGTCATATCTCATGGAAAAATCATTGTTTGAGGCAATAGTGCATTCAAACCACGTTAGCACAGATTAGTACAATCCTTGCTTTGTGGTTTTGTCTCTCTGTAGGAAGAATGCTTGGCCACAGATGATATGCTTGTGGACTACTTTAATGAATTTTTGAGTCTTCCGGTAAGTACCTTACAGAAATCCCTTGCAAAATACAAGAAATAGCTTACTAAGATTAATAGTAAGGTAATCCAGCTTACAACATTTTGCGCTTTGCCACCGGGTAGTTAAATGGCTTTTACAGTATGTCTGTATTTTAGTGGTAGTAACTCTTATTGCTCTTGTCATTATCCGTGTCAAGAAAAATAACACAGTATCTGGACTTCTGGGGACAGATTTTCCCTTGCAAATTTATGCATATAAATCACAGTGCACCAAAACAATATGAATAGGAAATGAAAAAGACATGTAAATACTTATTTTAAAAGTATAAGGACTCCACTTTTATTCCAGTATCATGACATGCCGACATAACAAATGTTTGTCCTTTTACATTCTTCTGGCAATGCACTCAGTGACTAATAAACACTTTAACTCAGGAAACAACTCCGTTTCTCTTCACGACTGTGAAGGTGTCAAAGTTGGCACTCCCCTCCTCTTCCTCTCCCGTCTGTAGCTAGAAGGATGCAGCCTTACACCGTATTCTGTGTGCTGATCTGATTGCAGTTAGACCGCCATACACAGTGCCCTATATTTAACCAGTTGCCCAATATTTTGCTCCTTTTTCTCATCAACTACCCTGCCCCCCCCCACTCTCATGAGAGTCACGTGCACTGTCTCGGTCCCTCAATGTGGCAACCTCACCCAACTTCATCTTAGTAGTCTTGGCCCTGACTATCCCCCTTCTCTCCATTCCCACACCCCATATCCATACTCCCTTTCAAGGTGGCACAGACCTTTCCACAGTGTCACTCATGGTCCCTGTGAGGTCTCCCAGCCAATCTGCCCCAGAGCTGCCCCACAGCCTGTTCCCCTCCTAAAGCACTGCAGTCCAACAGGCTACACTATGAGAACATACACCCATTTCTGCAACTTGTTTGGTAGAAACCACCACCAGTATTAGGAAGGGGCAGAATATTTCTTCATGCTCTTTGGACCTAAGACTATGGCGTAGCCACTGTTGGAATAAATTCAGTTATGATTCAGGCTTACCAAACTGAACTAGACATAGATATGGTCTCTAAGCCACATCACACATTTGTGTAAAAGTGCACATAATGGGAGTTGCAGAACTGAGGATGGTAGAACGGGCTCCCCAAGCCAATTTTTTATCTTCAAGTAGAATCTGGAGGTATTAACTCTATATCAGAGTATGGGTTTTGTGCACAGCAGCGATACTGATTTCTCTCAGGAGCTCAGCCTTTACATGCTTTCACCACACTGTAAGATTCCTAAGAATTTTTACAAAGTTAGGGAGACACAGGTGGAAGAAAATGTGTGGTTAGAGAGCTGGGTTCTTTCCTTTTTCTTTTTCCCCCTTGTAGCTGCTTTAGGATAGCTGCCTAAATGCAAGCCTAACTACATAGCTTTTAAACCCAGGCTTCCTTCCGTGTGCCAGATTGTTCTTAGCACAGGAATCCCATCCTCCATGTCTTTGCTGCTTATTTGGAAACTATGCTTCAAGTTTTCCCCAAATCACAGAGGATGGAGCGGGTAAGAAGTTCAGCCTGCTTAGTCTCTGGGTCTCCTTGGACATGGACAGATTTCAGGACATTTATTAGAGGCCAAAATTATCCTTGGCCTCAGAGGGTTCCTCAGCCCACAGTCCTGGCGCAGCTCAGCAGCTCTGAACCGCAGTGAGTGTCCAGGCACTCCTGTCGGCTCTGGAAGCCCACAGAAAAGAGTTCACAGACACTCCTGAGTAAACACTGTTTTACGCTGGTAATCTTTCTAAGATGACACATGGTCTCTCTCCCATATATTTACATATCTTCATTAAAACAGGAGCTCTATTAGCTATTTTTATCTGTACTGTTCTCATAATTGGCTTTATTTTCTTTTTGATATTTTCCTGAGGATTTGCCCTCTGCAGGATTAAGTTCTATCAATGCCTTGAATTCTGTGGCTTGAATACCTTATATTCCCAATTTCCCTCTCCTTTTCAGAAGGCTTCTACGAAAACACGGCATTGAAATTTCCATTGCTTTATTCTTGTTGTGCTTATATGCTGTTGCCTGGGAACAGTATTACCCAGGTGTGCTAGTAGTCAGGCAACAAGTTAAACTGAAAATATTGTGTGACTTGATACAAGAAATCAGGGGTAGCATATGCTTATTTTAAGAGACTGCCACTGCGTTGATTTATAATGCACCACTAGTGTATGGAAAATTGTATCACTGGGTACTTACCACAGCAGCTGCAGATTTTTTTCTTTTTGCTTTGATTTACAGTATATCCTTTAAGTGATCTTGTTGTTTTAATAATACTCAGTACAACCTGACATGAATATCTAGGTACTCCAAAGATCTACATACTGTAATGGATAGTTTGTACAGAAAATACTTCTGAAAGATAAAATAATATAAAAAAACCTCATAAGGGCACTTTTTGCTAGTAGTACAGTGATTTCACAGTAGCAGAAACCAATTACATGACTTAGAAATGAGTTACACCTTCCTTAGTAACTAATCTAAAATGAAAGATTTAAGAGAAACATTGGCCTGGATACATTTCCATTTCTAGCCAGTCAGGCATCCCTAGAATTCAAGTCTTTGATTCATGTATTTAAAACATCCAAGAATACCTTTAGCCAGGAATGAAAATTCAGAAGTCAGAAATTGCCATCCAGCTCAAAGTTGGAGGCCTCAGTAAGAAAGCGCAGTGATGTCAACTTGTTCATCCTGCACTCTACAAGCGGCCTGCTACACGTTCTACCCCAAGTCCATGCTGGGGTCTTACCCTGCATTTTCCAGTTACCAGTGATCCTGATGAAGACATACTCCTCTTCTTTGCAACCTCAAGGAGTTGCACTAGAGACAAAAGAGCCAACTGTACCTCAGTTGAAGCATATTCAGGATGTGACATCTTTGGTGGCGAGTCCCTGGCTGTGGGTTTCCCTTGCAGCAGAAAGCTACCAAGTGACCACAATTTTGTCAACTTCTGATTTGAAGACTACTTCTTTTGAAAGTTGTTGTCACTATAAAAGCTCTTCACTGACTAGTCTGGGATCCAGGATTTGATGCATGTGATGATTCTGAAGACAAATAAAGCCCAAATAATAAAGTTTGGGCCAATTGGTCTTCCTGAAAACAGAATGGTCCTGAAAACCTAGTGCTGTCAAGAGTAAAACCAGGCCTGATCTATGAATAGGAGATGACAGAAAGGGCAGAAGGCAAAAAGCAATCCACTCTGCTGCACGGTTCAGGCCCTTCTCTGTTTTACAGATGGCTGTGAATAATTCAACGCATTAATGCATCAATTCAAGGCATCAATGCATGCACATTAGTTTCCTCTTGTCTTTTCCAGGTGTGTGGAGGGAGGCTGCAGGTGCTAATACAACCTCCCTCAAAAAGGCTTTTACGTCAGTAAGGCCCGACATGCGTATTAAGTTGAGACTTACCAGGACTCAAACTTGCTTGATAACTTGGACATTCAAGGAAGCAAAAGGAGCTTTTGACTTTTCTTACTGATAGTGGGTTTACTCAAAATGTTCTTCTCTTCTCTCTTAATTAGATTGTGGTATGTGATTGTGACTTGTGTCTTACTCATCAACAGAAGGGAAATCCTGGACTCATTAAAGTCAATGGGAGATGTGCCATTGACCATGTGCAGAGTGAATTTTCCAGGCACTTCATAGAAGCTGCTCAAATTCTCTTCTGGTCTGGACTCTCAGTGACATTTATTTATGATACACACATACCCGTCTTAAGAAAGTTTTGGCAAAGCTCCTGGATGAGGTCTCTATTCATTCCCACCCTTTCAGGGCCTTAACCTAAGAGGCAGCCAAGCTGTGGTCACTCTGTTTCTCTTGGGATCAAGCTACATTATTTGGGGTGGGATGTGGTGAGCATATTTACACATTTGTTAAGTGTATCTGAAGTTAAGTATATCTGAAAACTGTTAAGGCAGAGCACAGTGAGATTTATATGTCTGATATCCTGGCAACATGTTGATGGATGCTGTTTTGGTTTCTGTTTTGGGAGGACTGAGAGAAATTTGCCTTCCCTTTAGTTAAGTCTATAACTTTAAGTTTCAGAATTATGTATTCTATTTATTCTTCAGGTAAAACCATATTCAATGTGCGTTTGACAGCTAAGAAATTTCCTTGCTGTCAAAAATGTACATGCAATTGTTTATTTACTTAATAGTATTGCTGTACCACAGTCTGAAAACAGCTTTTTGTTGTTTGTTTGGAGATTTTTTCTGAAGCTGAGATTACTACCCTGACTTACATCAGTCATACTGGGTTCAAGGACAGAATTGCCTTGAGAGTGAAACAGTTTGCAAAGTCTTTAGATTTCTTTGTTGATATTCTCAAGTCCTTGACGATCCGATATACTGTGCTAAATTGATAATGTATGTATCCCAAGCTTCAAGGCTCCTGCCAAACCTGATTTATTTTTTCTTAACATCTTGAGGTGTAATTTGGCTCTGGAGTTTTCCCTCTCTGTCTTCAAAGGAATAAAAATTGGCCCAAACTAGAGAGAGAATGATACGCTTAGTTTTTGGTTAGTGTATTTTACTTGTCTGTAAAAAGCCAAAGCACTTGCCAAATGCGGGGTAAGAAAGACATTTCTTAGTATATTAGATTGGCATGGATAATTTTTTCCCCCTTTCTTTATAACGTAGGTTATCATCTACTGCTTAACATAGGCATCTTCACTGAAGAGATTCCTCATTTTTGCAGTGACCTAGAATATTGGTCGTGCCATAAACCTCTCTTGTTATTGTCCTGTGAAACATTGTAGGATTTTACAGCATTTGGCTTCTGTGGGAAGGAGTTTGAGTTCGCTACAGGATATTGAACAGGGGATTTTTTTGTGGCTTGTAATGTGTGGGAATGGTTAGATCATGTTTTGCTCCGAAGTTCTTCACATACTGAAAGGGAAATGGATTGGCTGATCCTTTCTCCTGTACTGTAACTGGGAAAATGTTTCCTACAAGAAATTACATTACTTTTTTTTGTGTTCTCATTTGATTTTTGTCATAATGTTATCCCTTTTTTTGGTGGTGGGGATGAGTTAAGAAGGTCAGGACTTACCTCTTCTTTTATTATGCTTATAAAAATATTCTGGTTTATCATGCTAGTTTTCTTAAGTAAGCAACTGAAATACACTTCTCCAGAAAGGTTTTAACTACTCTAAAATGCTTTTATATGATAGTTTAATGAGATGTTCTATCTGGTAGAATTTGGGATTTGTACAGAATCACAGATCACTCAGGCTGGAAAGGGCTTTGGAGAGGTCTGTAGTCCAGCTTCCTGCACAAAGCAGGATCAGTGCTGTAGTACTGAGACCAGGTTGCTTAGTGCTTTCTTCAGCTGGTCTTGAAAATGTCCAACAACTGATTCCATAGTCTCTCTGGACAGCCTGTTCCAATGCTAATCATCCCACAATTACCTTTTTACTTATATCCAGTTGAGACCTCCACTGTTTCAGTATCTGACAATGGTCTCTTGTCTTCCCACCATGCACCTCCACGAAAAGCCTGGTTCTATCTCCTTAGTAACATCCTTGTAAGTACTGTGAGACTGCTGCTAGGTCTCCTCAGAGCTGTCTCTTCTTCAGGCTAAACAAGTTCTCTTCCCTCAGCCACGCCTCACAGGGCAAGTGCTTCAGTCTCTGACCATCTCAGTGGTCTTCTGCTGGACTTACTTACTCAAATATATGAACATACTTCTTGTACTGGGAGCACAAAACTGGATGCAGTATTCCAGGTGTAGTCATACTAGTGTTGAGTAAAGAGGATCTACTGGCTACTCTCTGACTGATACAAGAAGTATGCATGCCTCTCGATGTTCCTGGGTATAGGTAACTACACCTTGGTCCAAAACCCAAAAGTCTGGAGTAGAAACACCTTTTTCAGTCAAGTATGTAGTGTATGAAGTCTTAATCTTCTTATCCCATCGATGTATGTTCTTTTGTTCCATCAGTATATTTGTCTTATAAATGATTTGTAGTCAGACTCCCAAAATAGCAATACACTTTACATTTTAAAAAATGTCACTAGCATCCGTTTCACTACATTAAAGTTGGTATATGTTTTCTGTTCAGTTAATTAGAATGTGTACTGAAAAACCTAGATCTAGAGTAAGTTACAAAGGATTAAGTAAAAGTAGATGTGTGTGGTAAACTAATGTTGTCTTTACTTAGTTTTCATGTTGAACAACATGGAGCTAAAATAATCTGGTCACGTCTAGTCACGTAGCCCTATATTATGGAATTTGCACTTTGTTTGCTTTTTTCTGCAAGCAAGAGCATTTCAAATCCTGAGAGACTGAAGCACCTTGTTTCTTAGTGTACTTTCTTCTGTTTCTTTTTTAAAAACATGAAAAAATAAATAAGGAAGAATACATTTGGAGGTTATTAAGGTTGCACAGTTAGTCACTTAAAAGCTGGTAGCAGCCCAAATTAGGTTTGAAAGTAAATGAAATATACACAGCAAACTGGGAGGAGATCCGAATGAAGTATAGGGAAACCTACTACACATAAAAGGCTCTTTAAAATGCTGTTCAGTACATCTGGAGAAAAAAAACACTAAAACCTGCAGAGTACCCTGGAGAAAATTAATGTCAAACGAGGCACAAGGTGTCAGAGAACAAAAACCAAGCCATCATTTCAATTGAAGTTAGGTAACTAAACAGACTAATGCAATTCAATGCATGGCTCTGAGCAGTGACAGTCTGATGTCATAGGCACTAATCATACACTTAAAGCCCTCACATGCTACGTGCTTTGCCAGGCTGCGCCTCCACAGTGAGACATTATGGGATAAGTAGGGAATGTTATAACCACATGTTGCAGCCACATGGTTCAATCCTGGGCATTGCCCTACAAGATGTTGATCAACAAAGGGGCTTCAAACAGAAGCAACAAAATAGCTGACATGGTTACTTTGGCCTTATATTTCTGGGAAGAAGAATAAAATTGGTCTGTAATGTA
This sequence comes from Phaethon aethereus, assembly GCF_964289735.1. Taxonomy (NCBI): domain Eukaryota; kingdom Metazoa; phylum Chordata; class Aves; order Phaethontiformes; family Phaethontidae; genus Phaethon; species Phaethon aethereus. The sequence continues at coordinate 24,645,164 of NC_138582.1, forward strand.
TTTCTATATTATATGTAGCATGTATTCAGCATATGTAGTATGTATATGAATTATGTCTATGTGTGTATACATGTGATATACAAAAAAGTTCAAGGAATTGAAAAATACAGTGCTTGACAATCAAAATAATCTTATTAAGTGCAGGGAAACAACAACTATACAAACACCAGGTGGGATCTTGTCTGGAACAAAGCCAAAAAGAATTTTCGCACTGGGTCTGGATGTGGCCAGGATTTCCTTCAGTTCTTAAATACAACATACCTTCTTGTCTTCCAGCTCAGTGTGGAGATGCTTATATGCTTTGGTTGTATATAATTTTATATTCATAACTGTCTTGAGTATTGCCCATTACTTCTGTAAAATCCATCCATATTTTCCTTCCATTTCAACTAAGAGAATTTGAAAGATAGTCTTTTAGGGAAATACCTAATGCCAGAGCTCAAAAGATGAAAGATGGCTCTGTTTTAATGTGTACACAAGCAGTGTTTTTTTTTGGAGTTGACAAAAGTTACAATTACATAGTTGAAGTTGAAGGTTGGTCTCCCTCCTGTATTATACAGTATCTGACTGAACTAGCGATGTATAACAAAACTTACTACAGGCCATAGGTTTTGGTAGGTGTTTGACCTACAAGTAACAATATGGTGAAAAGCCTTTCCTACATATGGACATCTTCATATTCATCCTCCCCAATGCATCTCACATTTAAAAGGTCAGCTTTGTTGCTAATCTTTTCAAACCTTGATTGTTTGTGGTAATGAATGGTCTGTGATCTAGAATGAGTTAAATTCTTGATAATGAAGCATAGCTGAGACAAAAAGTAGAAATGCTTTGGAAAGCTGTACAGCAAAGAGACCGAAGAACAAGAATAAAGAAAAATTACCAGCAGGCAAGAGAAAGAAGCCTCATAATACCAGCCTGCATTCTGTAGGATGCTTCTATACCATAAAAAGTAACTTTCTTAAATGAAAGAGTTCCCTTATTACAACATTATAAACTTTCCAAACTTCTTTTGTAGACTTTTGCCCAGCCAGTTAAGTTTAACTCTGACTTTGGGGTTTTTGAAGTAGTTAATGATGCCCCACAACGCCGGGAAAGCCAGCTGAAAAAAATTCTACATGATCAGAAACCTCCAAACCCCATTTATGATGTTCTAAGGAAAGCAAAGAATGATGGGCAGCTCTCCAAAATGCGCAGTGCTTCTCCAACCTTCAATATTGATCCAAATTACAACACTATGGTAAGCATCTTATAGCCTCTGAGTTTATATTTAGATCTTACTGGAGAGATACTGGCAGTAGTTATTGTTGTGTTTGGCTTGGTAGCTTGGGAAAAATGTTAATTTATGTTAGGAAAACATAATGATGGGCCAAATTATGCCCTGCGACGCACATGTGTCTAGCAGACAAGTGAATGGAATTACAGATGTACATCCTGTAGCACAGAATTTTGAAGATTCTGTAGGGCAGGATTCAGTTGTGTGGTCTGAATATTTTTTAATATTAAAAGAAAAAATATTTTTACAACAGTTACTTTGCTAGTGATCCCTGGAATGTGCAAATTGACTGAAACTAATGCATCTCAGTCTTTCCTTATTAATTAATTTCCTTGTGTGGCTATGAGCTCATCTGTGGTCTGGCAACACATAAATCTCTCTTCCATTAAGTCCCAAAGGATTTACATGGTTAGCATCAATTGAAATGGTCAGAGAAAATAATCTTTGGCAACAAGAAAGCTAAATTAATGGAAAGATAGGTTGGATTTTAGAAAAAAAAAAATCTTGTTTCAGACTTGCTCAGACACTATCAATTTTGGTATTCTTACCTGTTTACTTTCAGCACCAAATTAGGCAGGTTAAAATCAGGAGTTGAAGTACCATATGCACCTGAAAGAATGCAAGACAGTATAATTAGTTGTGGGAGTTTATCTTTAAACAACAGCTTTGGAGGAGAAAAAATATTTCACTGGCATACTTGGTTTATTCCTTTCTTGCTTACTTTGCATCGGTGTGACTGATGTGACTTCAGTTCATTTCATACAAGGCCAGCCTAAGGTCTTGCTACATTTTTAGAGGCGGCTGCTCTAAATTATGTCATAGCTGGAAAGCTGAGAGAAAAGTGGGGAGTTGTAACAGACTGCTGCTTTGCCCAGTGTAAGCTTAATGATTTTCAGAAAAGAAAACAGTGTTGAGAAAGGTCAAAAGGCAATGATGTTTAACAAAATGATAATAATGCGAGATTGCAATTTTCTGCATCTAAACTGGATAAATGCTACAATGGGGCAAGACTCACAGACATCCCCACTGTGTTAAATAATTATTTTCACAAATACTTTGCTTGAGAGCACAAAAGCAGAAGAGCTATTCTTCATTTCTTATTTGGTCTCAGGATCCAACTGAGGAAATGTTGTGTGCTTGTGCAAGTGTGGCTTAACATTGTTTTCTGGGATAACCTCATGTCATTGCAACTGTGGATGGCCTGTCTTGACAAATTCAAAGCCATTTCACTATTACTTACATGTTTCATGTGGTTTGGAGCAACCGGGCTCCTGTATTATTTAAGAATACATTTCTTTCTCTAGGCCATTTTCCATAGATGGGAAGCATTATGGCCTTTTGAGGAGCAATACGCCTCAGTAGACTTTCTTCTCCTTTTGGGGAGAAAGAGTGATATTTCTTCTTATTTTTGACAACTCCTTTACCGGACAGGTAGCATAGATGCCTCATCCAGTTCAGTGTGGCATCTCAAAGCTGAGTTGGAACAAAATGGCCTGCAAAATAGCATGCCAAAAATTTTTACTGCAGCTACACAAGGTGAAGGAAGTCCACTGCATTCATTGTACTACGTTATGACTGAACCAGTAGAAGTCATCCCAGCCCAACTACATCAAGTAGTTCACTTCAAATCAAATAAGATTTGATCTTCCAGGTATCGGGTGGTGTTGCCTCTTTTGCTTTGACTGCCTTCTTCACACTGACTGAAGAGATTGACAGTTGCTTTGGATGTTACATTGCTACAAAAAGTCACCTTGAGTGGCCATCACTGACATATTACTAATGAAAATGAGCTATGATTGGAGAATCCTAGTAAGCCTTTCAGGCTACAGCCTGAATTTAAACAGATCTTGCCTAAGAAATACACCCAGTGGTATTTTTCTCTGTAATTTTACTTCCCTCTCAGATTGTTACAGATTTACAGATAAGTGAAAGTTCTCTGCATGTGTGCATGCACACTTGCAAATTATTGATAGGGCGGTAAGGATCTTCTTGCAAATAGTCAAAATCAACTTCATGTAAAATATATTAAGAAAAAAACCTGTGGAGTTGGGTAGAATTGATCACAACTATGGAAAGAAACTGGCTGGCATCCCACATACCTTACTTCAGAGAAACCCCAGTTCAGCAAAGCACTTAAGTATGTGTTTAACTTTAATCAAGGGAAGTTAAACACATGCTTAAACTTAAACACGTGCTAAAAGCTTTGCTGGATTGGGTCCCAGCAAGGCCTAAGGGTGACTGGGTAAGGAAGCTAACCAAGGTAACAAAACCCATCAGATTAAATGTAACACCATTCTCTGGGGAAGGGGAAAGAGTAGAGATTCTTTCCTTCTCATAGTATATATGATTTTGTGTACCAGCCATGTACAGATGTGAACATGTTATGAATCACTTAGATAAAAAACCAGGCTGTGAGTCAGTAAATACATAAATATTAAATGCCAAAATAAAGAGACGATCTTCTGTATTTCAAAAAAAACTTGTCAGTTACCAAAAAGGAGGCATACACTGTGTGGTTGGGAGTAATTAGTCTCCATCTCCACAAATTACATTGTATGAGCCACTGCCAACACAAGCTTTCCATTTTTTGAAATATTTTCTTCTCTCTAATTGAAACCACCCACTTTCTGAGTAATTCAGATTTTTAAAATCCCCTACAGATATATACGAGGCAGAAATAACCCCTATCCCTAATGGAATATTAGCTCATGGAAAGAAAATTTAAAATGTGATCTACATAACCTGATTATTTGATATAGCAAGTAGCATCCATCGTTGCCCAAATTTCACCTCTTCTTACGGACAAGGGGAGTTACTGCATTCATCCAAATCATCAGTCTCACCTTCACTAAACGGAAAAATGCACCTCAGATAAATAAAACAGGTCATCCCCTAAGAGTGGAAAAAGTACACTCTTAAAAACTTACTAAAAAGTGTGCTGTGTGTCATTTCCAAGGGAAACAGCTATGGACCACAGTGGCCCCTAGTCAGAGATCTTGCTCTCTGCGTAAGACCCTAGGCATAGGGGTCTAAACTAGGCATAGTTTTTTGGTTAGCTGGCTCTGTGTAGCTCACTGTTCAACACTTCCCTTTAACCCCCCAAACCGTTCTTTGGAGGCACCTCCCTTTCTGTTTTGACGAGGCACTGAGGCTTAGACCACCTGAGCAGAAAGCTGTTACGGGCCCGATTCATAATATAAGAGTTACTGTGTGCAACGCAGTTGTGCAATGCTCCAACATAAAAGCGGGAGAGGTGATAACTGGTCGGCTTTTTATTTGTTTGATTTTGGTTTTAATATCCACATCCCTCTCACTCTGGGAGTGTAATTTCACGTAAGGGTTCCTTATTCTTCAAATTCTTGAGGAAAAATGTAATAGTGGTTATTTATAAAATATGATGAAGTCAGAAAAATTAGCAGTTTCCTATTGCAGAAAATTTATGAGCATCTAATTTGCACTTGGAATTGTACAGTGAAACATGCTTCACATACACATTATTTCTGAAGAAAAAACACCCATGATTTGTTAAAAAACTTGTACTCTTATAGGTGAAATCAGATCTAGATTTTTTTTTGCTGTTAATAGGAAAGTAAACTAACTCAGTTGTCCCAGCATGATTAAAGCTAAACTGGATAACAAAGGTGACGTTCACAGTATATTTGTCTTCCTGAGACAATGCTTCTGTAGAAGAGGGATGGAGAGAATCAGTTACATGGCAAACAAAACAAGAAAGTCAAGAATACTGCAAATCCTTGGCCTTTCTTTTTAATAGTGCCTTGATCGAGAACAAGCAATTCAGTGGATTAAGAAAGAAAGGCTTCCAGCATTTCTAGAAAGCGACTGTTACTTTGAATACAGGTATTGCAACCTTTTATGCTGTCTCTCAGTTTTAATTTTGTACATTTTTCTCTTGTGTTTAATTCATCCTGACAGTACCCTTAATATGTTTTCTCTGACCTCTAGTCCCGTTTGTTTAATTTTAGCATTTTAGTGACCCGGATAAAGTAAAATCAGTGACTTTTTTTCACTCATCATTCTGTAATTTTCCTTGACCATTAATTACATATTATATTACACCATTACAAAGAGAGGAACAGTGGGGTTTTACTGATTTCTGAATCTCTGTTCCAGACAGATATCATGGTAGCAATGCATCTTTCTCTAATCAATATGCAAACCATGTAAGTGGAAGTTGTGAATGCATGGAATCTATTTGGAAAAAACAGCCAGTCCTTTTTATTTCAATTACTAGTTTTGTGTCTTTAGGCCCACTGTTAGACTTCCTTTTGCAAGGTTCTCTGTGGGATGCCATGGCATAGTTGGATGATTTACTGTTAAACACTTGCTATATTTTTCCAGATGTCCTTTCAGCAGATGTTCAGGAGGTTTAGTGTGCTTGTTGGGAGGATCTGCCTCTACATCCCTCAAGGTTGTGTCTAGATGCTGATAATTTTAGTGTGTTTCAGGGCTCCTAAAAGGAGAGGCAGCCTGGCAGTATGGTTCACAAAACTCATGTTTGCTGACTGTAATGACAGACTAGTTACTGGGATATACATTTCTACATTAAAAATTTCAAAATAGTTTAACTTCCAGTATCCTGAAGACTGCACTTAAATTCGAGGGGAAAACTGTGCAAAGAACAACTAAACCATGAAAGAGCGCTCCATTTTACCTTTAGTAGCAGCCTGCTTTACACGTATCTGGGCCTCATGAAACACTAACTTTGATCTTCTGCTATAGCAAAGTATTTCTTTGATCAAGCAGAGTTACCTAAGATAATTACATAAAACCAACTTTAAGCATGTACCTAATTTCCATTTACATCAGTGGTTTAAGTTGCTTTCCTGAATCAGGATCAAGATAAGCTGAGATGCTAAAAGGGAACCTTGTGTTTAAAGATGAAGGTTCCCCAACCCTAGAATGAAATCCTATTTGCCCTCAAACAGTGGGGGCAAACAAAACCGGGCATTCACTCATGGTCGTAGGCTCAGGCATAGGCTTTGTCTTCCCTTCACATGCACCTTGGTTGGTTTTGTACTGCTTTCTAACTTAACTGAGTTCTGCCCCAGTTTTTGAGCCCAGAGCATCCTCATTATCATCATGTGGTTCTAAGATTGGCTTTCCTGAACATGGCGAGGTTCACGCTAACACAAGGTGCTGTTCAGTACCATGAAGGCCTCATACAGCAGCCAGCTGAACAAGATAGCGCCAGCTGTCTTGTTATCATCTGAAGGCTCAATTAGTATGATCACTGCTGTGGCATCGCTGCTGGAAGATTGCTTCTATCAGGAACAGGAAATGTAGTGTCTGGTGGTGATACAGGGCTTCTGCAATCTGGGAGAATAGTTCCATTTTAGTGATCAAAATGTTTAAGGGCTTCTTGGCAGGGCTTGGGACTGCATAGCTACATGCAAGGTCATCCTGACAGAAATCAGTTTTACTGGTAAAGGTTGATAATGCAAAGCAGGCCACCATCTGTAAAGCTGGTGGGCTATGGAATGACAGTACTGGCATTTACATATGTGACAGCAGGCGAAGGGTGAAATAATAAAACAGATAATGAAGTTCTCTGTAGCAATTTTTTTTTAGATTGATCATGGTTTTTATTGCCTTTCTGGGGAAAAATCAACTGTTTCTCTGATTAAAAGCTAAAATTAGCTCTTTTCTTGTCTCAATATTTAATTTCAGGCTAGCTAAATTGATATCACAAGTAGAATGGAGCAATACTGGCATTAATTTCATTATAGATAGTGACTACTATCCCTGGATAAGGAAGCAAGACCCAAGTTCTCCCCCTCCTGAGGAGGATGACACTTCATTGACTATGAAAAAGTTCTACGTATCACTTGGCCAGGTAAAATAAACACGTTTAGTGGGTGTAACATCAAGATAGATTGAATGCATTGGATTAAATTATTGTGACTGAGGTCACAACCTAATTGGACAACTGATTCTCTGAATATCCCTTATTTTCAAAGTTCTTTGTGCTATAGAATGTTGATGGCTTGTAATACAGCTTAAACAGAAGCTGTGTTACAAGTATGCTCAGCTACTGTCATACAGCTGTCTTCACTGGGAATGATCATTACAGAAATCTGCACAAAGAGACTCCACAGAATTACAGTAAGCCCTTTGCTCTCAGAAACACTGCAATAAACAGAGAAATTTGAATTATTCTATGATATTTCTTTTCCTAGGCTACAGTTTCTCAGACAAAGGATTGGTTTACGTTAGCAAAACAAAGTGAATCCATGAAAACTACAGATTCATTTATACATCCTGTAGCTTCTCGTCAAATTCAAGATATTCAGTGTTTGCCTGGGCAGCATGAAAGAGACGATTCATTAAGTGAAAAAGGTATCCTTCTGGGTAAGTAACAGGGGCTCAGACACAGTATTTATAACACAACTCTGACTAGGTGGAAAGAGAAGGCATTCCAGGGAATTGCTGCTAACTCCACTTATTACCTTCTGAATATCACATGGTATCTTGGGCTTCAGATGGGGATTTGTTTCTTTCCATAGCCACAACATTAAATGAAAATTTGAGTTAGTAGCCAAGTAATTTTGTGACAGTAGAAGACTCTTTTCTTACATATTTCTGTCTCATATATGTCTGTAAGTTTCAGCTGAGGTTTGGTTTTGTTTTTTCTTCATTTGATGTGTTTTGAAAGACTTTCTTCTCTGGACTCTTTGCGTATTTGATAATGTATGATTGTGTTGCAGCCATCTTCCTAGGGTATTTATGTTGGGCACTTAAAGGCCTTTCGGCTGCCAATTTTTATGACTCTTATAGAATGTATTCATTTGTGACACTGCTGTCTATCTGTCAAACCTAACTGAGATTGTTCAGCAGGTTTCAATGTTACTGGGAGAGAACATACAGGTGCACATATGGACATGCCTGATTGCATAGCCTTGTTTCTGCTCTGTAGGCAGTAGCAAGATGAACAGAGAAGTCCCAGCTCATATGTTAGGAGTTCTCTCTCCCTCATTCTCAGAGGAAAAAGCAACGATTCCACTTTGAGACTTGTACTGCTGGGACCTCGGAGTCCACTGGCTGAATGGAAAATTGGAAGACATGGTAACTTCAGAAGTCTTTCTTCTTCCCCAGATCTACGAGGATCACCCCAGGAAATATATTGCTGATGCATGGATTATTAATGAAGTTGTTCAAGTCACACTTGTTTGCAGCTCGTGACTCTACCACTAATTTTTGCAGTGCTTCGAGCAGAGAGGTCACAAATGCACCATTCTTGCAGAGCGTCGTAATGTAGTGTAGCTGTGCATTACGGTGGGCTGGGCACAGGCCTATGGAAAGCCCCTCTGTCCTCTTCTTTTGCTGCAGTTGTCCTGCAGTCAACAGCATTTTGCCTCAATGAATATTTCACATCTCCTCACTGAAAACTTTATTTTATAACATAGACCCTGATTTTGCATGTGCTTATTATTCTTCTTTACACTTGTTTCGTGGGAAATCCAGCATTCTTTCAGTAGGAAAACTTTTTTAAGGCACAGTATTCACTTGGTGTAGGGGGTCAGGCACTGGAAGCAATAAAGGGCATCAGCTAGGTTCCTCAGAGCCAGCCTGCAATTAGAAAGAGTTCAATAGCTGAAGGTATTTGCTTGGACAATCCAGTTTGAATTCCTTGCTTACTGCTTCTGTTGGATCAGGGTTATCAATTAATGTCGTCAGCCAAACCCTGAGCCGCTTGGCTTTTGATTGCTCAAGAGCTGTATATCTCTCTCCCTAATTGCCTCAGGTCCTATGAAATCATTCTTCATGTTCAATTTCACAGAACTGTGTTGAGAAGCTATGATTTTTCTTTGTCAAGTGAAAACATTTGAAATAGTTTAGAAATAAGAAAAGATATTTTAAATTACACTAATTTTTATATTAGCATCAACATATTGTGCCATGTGTACTTACACACAAATGATGTAAGTGCAGAGCAGGGGATTTCTATGCCATGTTCCTAATCCAAGTGTCTGTCTGTGACAGTGGCCAGCACTGGTTTGATGTGGCTTTTTTTGGAGGAAGATGGAAGGAACGTCTAACTGCCATTGCCATTTATTGACTAGGCTGCCATAGAGGGTTACACAGGCTGATAACATTACAAATGTGAATTTAGTGATCTGAGAGATTTAGATATCTTCTGTCACAGCTTGATGTAGTTCATGTGCTCAGAGGTTGTAGCAGTGTCCTCACTGACAATGTTTTGCCTTACTGATACAATAGGAGTATGAAAGCCTACACCTTAGCTTTAGGGAAATACAGAAGATGCAGATTATAGTTTAAACACTGGATTGATAAGAAGATATTGTAGAGCCACAATTGAATTATGACTTTGTTTTTGTCTTACTTTCACTTAGATTCTGCTGCTGTTCACAATATCTGTAGTTATTCTGCTCGGTTTTTACAGGACTGACTTGCAGTGACAGCAGCTTTAACCTAGCTAAGCAGTATGTATAGTCAAGGTCATTTTTGCTGACATGCTCCAGAAGTACTTGATTTGCTATAAGTCTGGCAGAAGCAGAAAAGATATTTGAGCAAGCTAAAGCAGTAAGTTTCTTTCTCAGTGGGCCAGGGTGGCAGGGCATGCTTAATAGTGTGGGGATGATGAGGAGTAGGGTAAAAGTAATTAAGTAGAGAAGTGTAGACCAAAATACCAGGGCTGGTCACTCTTCTGAACTTGTTAGTTATGAAACATCTCTAAATAGAAAGGAGTCATTTCTGGGTGGCAGATTGGACTGCACAATTGTTAAATATTTCCAGAGCCTTTAATATAATAATTTGTTTTGTTGTACTTCTATGTACGTTAAGATTTTACCCAACTGACAGAGGCTTGTTCAATGTTTTAGTCTTTTGCAATAATAAATGTAAGTAGACAAAGAATTATCACTTACTAGCTTCCTCAGGCCTAAAGAAAAACTAGTCCTGCTACATACTGTGATTATCATCAAACTATGACCAAAAGCTGAGGAAGAAACCAGGCCTTTCAGCCCAGCAAGGTGGTTTAACAAGTGCTGAGGAGCTGGGATGCTCAGCTGAGTAAACAAGACAATTGGCTCTGCTGGAATTCAGCAGGGAATGAGTTTCTGAGCCATGGGGCTGAGCTTCTAGCCAGATAGCAACAGCAGGAGCACTTCTGCTGTTCCCAGCTCTGCAGTGTGACGTGGTCTGATTGCTCTGCAGCAGCACAACACAAATATGTTGCATTTTTTAACTTGGAAATGTTGATATGTAAGAGAACAGTCCTGAATCAAAAGGGTGTTCAATGATCTTTTCTGATTTCATGCAGAAGCAGGTTCCTTGTCTAAGGAATGCCACCAATGGAGCTTCCTTTCCCCTTCAAGGACAGCATCAGCAAAAGCTGACATTATTAGGGAGAGAACCAGAGAGGCTGAGGAGAGCTCTTCTGTGGCCATTGCTGAGCTTCCTTCCCACTCTCACTTAAGAGTTTATCTAGACCCGAAATGGGACAGTGCAGCAAAAGAAGAAAATGGACAGGAAAGCACAACTTTTCAGACACCGGAAGAATTCATACCAGCTTATACTCAATTTGTAATGAAGGATCTTGTTTCAGAACTGACCCACCAGCCAGCTGCTGACACTGAGAGTGAAGTGGATTTCCATAAACAGCCTGAAATGTTTATACATGAATTAGCAAATAATGAATTTGCCCGTGGTACTGCAGAGTCACTCTTTTCCCAAAGATCTTCTCCATTCACTGTCTTGGACTCCAAGGGAGATGTAAGAGAACGAGACACTGAAGAAGTAAGCTTAAGATCAAGTTCTGAAAGTGATGGGGCAGACAGTAGGGCTGCCTGGTGTATTAGTCACAGGACTTATGGCACTGGCAACAGACACGAGTTTGAAAGATTCAAGAAGTTCATTAAAGGAACACTTGGGGAGAGGTACTGGTGGCTCTGGATGGATATTGAAAGACTAAAGGCTCATAAGGACACCACAAGGCAGCAAAGGTACTTCCCATTATTTAACAGTTATTCCCATTGTTTTAAAACTTGTAACCCAGGTAGAGCAATGCAGGTTTTGAGATTTCAGAATAAATTGTAATGTTTGAATAGAACAGACACAATTAAAGTAATCATGAGTGTCCTGACAAGGTAAGCCAGGAATTACTCTGCTGAAGCTGAACTCTTTTTGCAGGGTCGTGTTTGCAAAGCCTACATGAAGTCAGAATCGCTGTAGTATTAAGGCTTTGTTAGAAAAAGATTTGGAAAACAGATGGCAACAGAAAGGAAAAAGGAATAAAAGAACTTAAATTCACAAGTAGGGCATTCAGTATGACAAACTGCTTTAATGAAAGGCTCTGCTGGATTCAGATTGTCTATTCTAAAGCACTGTACATTTTATCTTACACACAACCTGTCTCTAATTTGCAGAAAAATTGTTTTGGCTTCTGGCACTTGCAATTAAAAACATGTTGCATGACAGCAGTTTAACCAGCAGGATGAACTGTACTTGGTTCTGTATAGCATCTGATGCATGCTTATGACTATTTCTGTTGACTTAAGGCAACTCAGTAAGATGAAAAAACTGTATCTGCTGAGCAGTGGAGACTATTTCCTCAGTTCGGAAGTGTTACTCAGGCTTGACCTACTGCATGGAGATCAGTGGAATACAAGGCATTTAAGACAGATTCAGCCTGAAGTAGTGAAACCGCTACTTCTTTACTGGTATGAAAAAATGAACATGAACTAAGATTCTATTATTTAACAAATTTCCCTTCTCTTTGATAAGCCTGTTAGGTCTATTTAATCTCATTTATCCCATCACAATTATGGGAAGCAATGTCATTGTAAATACTAGCAGATGTTGCCTCTGAATTTTCAGTTGAGTCTAAACTACACTGCAATCTGATGAGAAGCCAGGTAGATGATCTGCCTTACTGAGTCCTTGTTGTTTTACTGCCAGATCATCTGAGCTACTTTGTGTATAGCTGCCTAGGATACCATTCAACTAAACTTTAGGCTGCAGGGTAGAGAAACCCCTCCAGGCATAGAAGGTTAATTCTGTCCTAACCTATTCCCCATATTGCCCTTCTCAAGTTTCTGAGGATGCTCTGTGTATACATCTATGTGGAATTTGACCCTGAGACTTTACTGTTCAATGTCTGTCATACAAAATGTCTTTTACATATTGACAGCTTAAGTGAGAATACAAATTTTAACCTGTTTCCAAAACATAAGCTAAATTTTTGAAGGTCTTCTCTCCTCCCCAAGAGGGATCAACAAATTGGAGGCATAAACAAATACCTGCAATTGTGAACTTTGCTGTGGAGCTTCATGAGAGTTATGGTCTATGTCCCGTGACCTACAATCCTTTCCTGTTCTTAGCTGTAGGATGGATGGGGCATATCCTACTGCAGACTCATACAAAGGCAACTCTGTAATGGTGCAGAATTTGCAACCTAAGTTTATTTATGTGTAGCTTGGTTTTAGATTTGGAAGAGTGCAATGTCTATACATACCTTTAATACTAACTGATTTTTAATTCTAGGTGCATATAGCACCATAACTTGATACAGTAAACACCATCGGGGGTGGGGGAGGAAGCCAAATAGCCCACTACTTCATGTTTTGGGAAAGTTCCACTTATCAGCTTTTTTTTTCCCTAGGGGTCCCAGATTTTGTGTCACTCATTCAACAGCAATAGAAACTGCCAGTGCAAAACTGAAGCTCTGGCACACATGCCAAGAGAGACCAAGGGTGGACATTGATCCTTTTCCACAAATAGTATCATTGCTACCATTGACACCTAAGTCTTGCATGCCCAGGATACCACCTTCCCTTCCTCAGGTAGGTAGGATCATAACATTGAAAAACAAAGCCTTGTCCCATCAAAAAATAATGATAAAACTCCTTGAATTCAGTGGAACAAGAATATGGTACTTAGGAAGCTAAGATTTAGCAAGCTGGTCTGTTGTTATGTATAAAAATGCAACAAAATTTTACTACACTTTATGCAACAGGTTGCTATAAACTGAGTCAAATTATCCTCTCAGTTACATCCTGGCAATTTAATAAGTGTTTTGGATAGATGTTTTAGCTTGGAATTCTCAGACCTGCAATATTGAGGATCTAGCAGCACAGCCTGGAGAAGAGAGGGCCGAGGGGAGACCTTATCACTCTCTACAACTACCTGAAAGGGGTTGTGGTGAGGTGGGTGTTGGTCTCTTCTCCCAAGTAACTGGTGATAGGACGAGAGAAAATGGCCTCAAGTTGTGCCAGGCGAGGTTTAGACTCGGTATTAGGAAAAATTTCTTTATGGATAGAGTAGTCAAGCATTGAAACAGGCTGCCCAGGGAGGTGGTGGAGTCACTATCACTGGAAGCGTTCAAAAAACGTGTGGATGTGGCACTTCAGGATATGGTTTAATGGGCTTGGTGGTGTTGGGTTGATGGTTGGACTTGATGATCTTAAAGGTCTTTTCCAACCTTAATGATTCTGTGATTCTGTGAAAGTGTGCTAATGACCCAGGACTAGCTGTAGGTCAGGCAGACAGTTTCCTAACTCTGCAGGTTTTCCAGCCCTTGTTGAGTTCAGCACTTGGAGAAAACTATGACTTGGCACACATGAACCTCACAGAATCAGCTGATGGACCATTTCTTGATGCTTTTCCCCTCCCCGCCCCCCCCATGAGAAATTTGGACTTTTGAATCTTCCAGATCCACTGTGCTTGCAAGAGCTTAGAAAGAGCAGCAACTCTGGGTGGATTTCTGAGGGAACTCTGAATGCAACTGGTGTCTCCAAAAAGTCATAGCATGATTTTGTTCAAAATAAGTCCGCAATGGTGTGGCAGAATGCCCCCTTTCTCTCCTAGTCCGAGTGATTGTAACTGTCTTACAGTGAGCTACTTAAGATAATCTTTGTAAAGATTCACAAAACATGTTCACATGCTTTCCACCTGACGTCCTCTGTAATTCTGTACAAAGTGCATGTAACATATTCCTACCTGTTAAAAATGTAATTTTTAAGCTATAGTGGTTATTAAGTTGTACTGAAAAATCTTGCAAGATACTCAGAGCAGCTTTTTGCAATTTGCAGTTTTACATATTGTGATTGATAAGGAAAAGTAGTCCTGAAAACTCTGGAGTAGTTAATGAGAACATGTTAAGAAAACACAAAGGTGGAAATCAAATTGCCTTATTTTTCTGTCATGTCTTTCAGAAAAGTAGAACAAGCTCACCACCAACTTTATTAAAACAAGCTACACCAAATTTCTCTTTGAAGAGATCATCAAGATTATCACCTAACCTGCCATCACGTCAGAGCCCCCGAAGGGATGACATTTCTAGCAGTAGAAAGTGGTAAGTGCAAAAGTCCCTTATATATCTTTCTGCACACCAATATACCTCGAATTTTTATGAAAGGCTTTTAAATCCTACTGTTTTCATGGATACAAACATTCTTTAATACAATAATCTGCTTAGTGAAGCACAATTATGGTACAGATCGCATGCATGGAGCATTCCTTCCTGGCTGATTAGTTTCTCATTTGTCTGTGCCACAATGCAAAAGGGTTTATTTCTCCAACTACAAATGTTTTACCCTCCCTTGTGTCATAGTTGATATTCTCTACATATATTCATATTCTTTTAACCTGTCTTAAGTGCTTGCCCTCAAAGATATGCTGTGTCAGTGATTTCCACAGGGCCACATGGAAAAGTATTCCTCTACATTTTTTACTTTTATTATAAATTTGAAATCCTACGTACTTTTTCCTCTACTATTCACTATGTCATTCTACCTCTCTTGTGCCCTCTCTTAGTTGTTTATTTTATAAGCAGTCCTAGCTTTTTCTTAAATATGTATTGAAAATTTTGTTTGTTTGTGGATCCAGGCCAAACTCAGTGAGCAGAGACATGATTCATTTCTTAGCTTTGGATGACACCGAAGACTCAAAATACCAGGGTCACAGAAAGTACACCTATGCTGAGCTGCTGCCAGTAAGTACTACTTGAAAATATTAGTTGTCTTGAATCATGGGTTAAAACATTTTATCCTGTAGCATTACAGAGGAAGTAGTCAATGATGGGGAGAAATCGGTTTGATTATATGAATGTCAATGCCTTATGCAGAGGTACAATTAGAATGTCAGCATTTTTTTGTGTGGTATCTGTCACTTATTTGATACGAAGTCATGGCACATACAGAGGTTTCTTTTCACTAGAAAGTGTTGATTTTCTCCATGGTGACGATGTGTTCAGTGGGCTATTATAGAAAACTCACTGGATAAAGGCTTCAGTGGAATTGTTGCCTAGGAAAATATACCAGACTTATAGTGAAAACTGAATCTGCCTTAGAAAGTCATTAAAACAGTAAAATTCATAAGAGGAAAATGCTTCACTTGTACAGTTCCTCTTTATTTCTTGTGTACTTCATTCTATTCTTTGTTGAATTATTGCCTGCTAAGTAGGCCATCAATCCAGCAAACCTCAGGAGGGACAGACTGCACAGAAGAGCCTTTTCTCAATAACTGTTAAAATGCTGAGAAATCGAATATGTGAGACATCAAGATCTGGCAATTTAAAATACAAAAATACACTTTTGTGGAATGTTCTTGAAACAGCCTGCTTTTTCACGGAGATATTGATACCCATGGCCTCACAACTAAAAAAAAATTAAAAAATTATGACATCTGTGCCTGTTTACATATGCATGGAGTTTGCTGATCGCTTGCGCACATGATTGTTTGCTTTTCACATCAAAATCATACTTTGTTTATTACTTCACTGCGATCATTTTCTTTGTTAATTCTGACAGAAGAAAAGGCTAGTCTTTGCAATTAGGGGATTTTTGCAGTTAGAAACTTATATTTAGGAAATGTTCACACCATGAACTATTAGTTTTTATATACTTTCATCATGCAGAGTTTCCCTCTGGATGAGGGAGGAAAACTCTACCCATTTACACTTACAGGGCTAGAATGGAACCTACAGTCAGGACCCCACAACTTGCCATCACAAATATGACGCAAAGGGGAATGCAGGGATTCATAGTTTAACTTCATACTGGGGAGGGGGATCTCCCTACTCTGCTTCAGAAGTCTGGCTTCCTCCTGCCCTTCTCCATCCCTGTTACTGTTTGTAAAGAAGCTGGTTGTCAGCCACCACACTCATCTGCTCCAACTTCTGCTATCAGACATGGCAAGTCAGCCAAAGTTTCTCCCTTGTGATCATCAGAAGATAATTTACTACTTTGTAACCTCCTCTGGCTTCTCTGTGAGCATTGTCAAAATGGATGTATTCTTCCTCAAATGCTCCAGGAGCTAGCCACAGTAAAGAGCATGGATTTCTTGCCCCCTAAAATGCTCATGATTTTGTTGCTGATGTCAGTGATGTAGCCCCAGGAGACACATCTTTTGTTCTATGATAGTTAATTATTTTGAGGCTTGACCAAATAACCACCTGTTAACATCTCTTAATTCAAAACACAGTAGCCTGAGCTGAGAGAACTTCTGACAGCTAAGTGATATGGTTTAGTATCATTGGAATTCTCCAGATCCAGAGCTAAAGAGTTAATGATGGAATTAAGGCCAGGTTTGCTGTTCTGTTTCAAGTATTAAGGAACCACCTAAGGGTTGCTATGGTCATTTTGCTACTCTGCATGCTTTCAGTCATCAGACATATTCCATTGGATGTGAATATTTAGTGGGAAAATGGTAGGGAGAGCTACGATCAATTACATATGTAGTAGAAAATGGAGTCTAGTTTCTTGGAGTGAGATACTAATTGAACATACTGCATGGCCCTCCATTGCAACGTACTGACATTTGAAAATAATGAAAGCCTATTATTCCTTGCTGTATAACTATATTTTATTTGTCCAGGGGAAAAGTGCTGCTGGCAGTGTTGTCTTAGGGGGATCACGAATAGAAAGCATGCTGCAGTCTCTTTATTTGGAGAACAGAGCAGGCTACTACTTCACACGCTTCTGTGAGAAGTCAGGGAATAAGGTATGAGCATTTTCCTACCCTGTGATAATTTAGTCCACAATTGACCGAATGCCAAGTTATAGATGGCAGCCAGACTAAAAAAAAAAAAAAAAAAAAGGGAGAAAGAAAGATTGATGACTGGATGAATTATTACTTGTGAGACTCCAATCCCTCAACAACAATAAACTGTTCATGTGTATATTCAAACTAATGACAGGTCTTAACCAAGCTGTCAGATCCTAACTGTCTCAAACCTATTGGAAATCTGATTGTACCATCAGGGATAAAAAAAGACTAATCATTTTTAAAAACTAGCCTTTAACTTGGCAGAAAAAATGAGGTCTTAACCCACAAAAACATTTTTTAAAAAGATGGAAAATCTGCTGTGCTATTACTCATGATTATCTGCCTCCTTCTTACTTGGTGGGTTAGTGATGTCCAAAATCTCTAATGTTTTAAAAACGTTCTTCTGCTTCCACGAAGCTTCTTGAATTTCTGAGAAATATAACACTATTTCTTCTCTGCAGTCAGCAGATCCATCATCCATTGCTGGGTGTAAACTGAGGATTGGTTGGAACAAGTTATGAATCTGAGTCAGTGTTTAGTGGCTTTGCAGAAAAATTGAGTCTTTAGGGGAGATTTGAATGCAATCAAGATGGACATTGTTTCACCGCTGGCACAATCCAGAATCCAGCAGCAGTAGCTAGAAATGCCTTTGGCTACCAGAAGGCAAGAGCTAATGTTTCCAAAACTGAATACCTTCAGCTAAAAATGTTAAATGTGTATAGATAGAAATCTAAATAAAAGTAATTTATTTTTTCATTGGAGATAGGCACCCACCCACATGTCCTCTAGCCTTTGCAGGTGCCAGACTCCTTTGAAAATTGTTTCCTTAGGCTCCACCACTGTCGACAAAATCTTATTTCACTCATATGCCAGGGCTGGCAGGCTACGGTTTGTGGAGCCAAGTTCCTTGCCCCTATCTTTTTGGAACAGTTTCTTTAATTGTCCAGTGATGGGTGTTTCAGGGTATTTCAGGTTTTTTTCAGATACTTTTTCAGGGTAACCCCATAAGTACATGATTAAAAGACAAGACTTAGGGAAAGATCTAGAGTGCTTCTTCTGAAAGATCTTTTGATATTTATTTGAATTTGTGAAATGAGGCCAAGACTCTGTGCTTCAGAAATGCATGTAATAAAAATGTAATGATAGTCCCAGTAACATATGTCAAGTACACAATATTTAATTGTTTTGGTTATTGCTGCAAAATGCTATATCACCATGGCACAAATTCTGCATGTCCATTATCAGCATTTCTTCTTTAGTGCTGGCTTTATGCCACTGAAATGTGGTTACTCATCAAACGTTAACTACAATGTTAACAATTTTAATGGCCAATTATGCATAAAGGATACAATAAAAGATACAGTATCACAGTGATTATGCCATTAAATATGTTGTCCTTCTGCCAGTATGCAACAGAAGATTAAATCCATCTTAAATTGAGCTTGATTTATGATGACTCCAAGGGGCTAAATAATTACTTGCATTGGAAAGTCAACCTTTTATAAAGCTGTGATATTTGGGTAGCAATAACTCACAATATTTTTCATCTCTAGTTGTGGAAGAACAGTGCGTACTTTTGGTTTGACCTACAGGCTTATCATCAGCTTTTCTACCAAGAAACTCTTCATCCTTTTAAAATATGCAAGCAAGCTCAAGTAAGTTGTAAATAATGTGTTTTCCCTTCACAAATATGTTTGTTCAGTGTAAAGACTGAAAAGAAGATAGAAAGTAGAAAAGTTTCCAAATCTTGACAACACACACCAAAGTAAATCTGGGTTGTGGACAATAAAAGCAGCTCTTTGGATTGTTTCCATGGAATTTCTTGATTTAAATGTTAAGCGTGTATAGTTTGATTTCTAGGCTCTGCTGCCTGTTCCCAGTTTTATCTATTACACTCAGTTTACCTAATCTCCCCTTTTCTACTCTGTGTTGTATTTGGAAACTGTCTGCTTAGTGTTAGCAACAAAGATAATATTTTTTCTAAATCATCTAATCGTGCTGTACCTTTCCTTCCACCTCCTGTGTGGGTTAGAATTGCAGGTCTCAGAGTCTGGACCTCAGATAATGAACTTAGTAATGAACATGGATCTTTCAGTGTCAGTCGTTTTTCTTTTACTGAATGTCAGGGCATCATTATGCTCTCTTTGCAGTTGTCATCCCCCCCATTTGACCTTTAGACCCTCATTTACTGTCAGGCAGAACTGTTATTTCCTATAAATGAGCATTCTTAATTGAGCACGCACTTTAAGTCAGGGAATAAAACAAAAGTGAACTGGTTCACCACAGGTCATGGGTGCTGATGGCTGTCACCGACTGCAGAATAGTCCGATACTGCCAGGGAAGGACGCTGCAGCAGTGTAATATCATTAGAAGAATTCCAAGCAACTTTTAAAATCACTTTGTGAAACTTCGGTCTGTTTTTCCTCTGTAAACCTTGTGTAGGAGTACATCCTATCTGCATATTTCAATATATGCTGTAATAGAGCAAAGCTACTTCACATGTCTTTGGAACAAATAACTGTAGAGAGCAGTGGAGAATAATCTCTTTGTATAGTTTATGTTACCGAGCATCTGGTCTTCCTTGAATTTGTCTTCTTTTCCTACTTGGAGGTTTTTCTGGGGCAAATGACAGACTTTTGCATATTTGTCCAGAATTCTCACTTGAATCAGGGTTATTTGTACAAAACTCCAAGCAGAGGCCGAGGCACGGATTCCCCCCTCTCTCCTGTCACACACTACCCTACGTAGCTGTTGTCCCCTCCAGCCCTACTTATGGCCTGAGGCTGAGGGCAACTGCCTGTGCCCCTAAGACTGATTGTCTCCTGTACCTGCCCAGGCCTGTGTGCGGCTAGGGACCCTGCTCACAAAAGGCGTGAAAGTCAACCATATCTAGACTTGTGTCTTCATTTCCCTATATGTTTTGTTGCAGGTCAAATCTTAGGTTATGGTCCATGATGGTTTTCAATTTGGTTTCATTTCATACCAGCTTACACTCCTTCTGCGGAGGTTGCGTGGCTGAAAATTAAGGCCCAGGTCTTTTTTACTTTTTGTATCTTATTTCCAGTGCTGGCCTGGTGGTGACAGCAGAACATCATACAATCAGTGTTACCAGGCAATTGCAGAGACCTACATACACATAGCCATGAAAGTAAATATATCAAAATGAAATATGTGAAACTGTTCCATTAGCATAACTAACAGCTGAAATGTAACATAACAAATCAACACATGTGCTGCAACATTTGGTATCATTCTCAAGCTTGCCTTTTAAGGCTGCACAAAAATTATTCGTGTTTTCATTGGAACACGGTGAAGCATCAAGCTGCATCCAATCTACAGGGTCTGCTTATGGAAGAGATGCCTTCCCAAATTCTGTGCTCACCTTTGGCACAATAAGATAGTCATTCCAGATACTCCTAAGAGAATGTGGATCAGATTCGCACAACACATCGTCATCTATATTTTACTATTTATTACAGAAATCCAGAGTATTCTGTATGTGTTCTGTCTGCTTCCTGTTAGAAACAAGAGCAAACCTGGATTGCTGTTTATCTGCTACTCATTGTTTCATTTGTTAGGCATTTTTATCTCAAGCTTTTTGATAGAGTAAGAAAATGCATTCCAAGATGTATATTCATTCATCCAGGGAAAGAAACTACGGTGAGAATGAAATCTGATGGATAAGAAAACCGACGAGTACCAGTAATCATCCAGGAACATATATGGTTATTCACTATAAACATACACACAAGAGTGTAAAATAAATTGGGAAAGAAAAGCAATAAAGAAACACATATTGTATAAAATAATAGTTATTTACAGTTAGAAAATTTAATACAGTTATGGGAAGTACAGTATTTTAACATTAGATTTAATTTAGATAAAGCGAGTTATCATTACTGTGAACTTTTAGGATCAGACACAAGATTTATGTTAGTGGAAAGTGATGACGGGGGTAAAGGCAGTTTAGCCCTTCCATTTAAGACCAGCCAGTGCATTGCATTCTTCCATCATATGATTCTGTCAAGCAGCTGCACAAGCCCCTTATTTAGATCAGAGCAATATCCACTCCTTTGGGCAGCAATACAAAGCACTTGGACTTAAATCTTCTTTGTGTTTCTTGCTTCACTCTAGTCATTCTGAGATTGCTTACCAAAGCCTTCTCATCTAGGGATGAATTCACACCAAAACCCAAGGCCTGAACAATCCCTGATTTGGAAAGTCATAAATGAGGCCAAAGTCTTAACCTGAATTTCCAAAGCATTTTGTATCTTCAGATTTGTGCCATTATAAGTAATTTCAAGATGCAAACTCTGACCAAGTTTCCAGATAGGGTTTTGGGTTCAATCCATCACTTATTCTAATACATTTATAGGAAAATGTATAGCTGGCAGGTAGGAAAGTTCTCTGTGTTTTACAAAAGGAACAAAACATTGAAGAAATGAAGTATGATGTGCACTTGATGTCACATGCTTAAGATTTTGGTATGAATTTGATAGCTTTTAAGTTCCTTTAATGTAATTTTTTTCCTGTTGATCCTTTAGGAGATTGGTCAATATAACAGTTTCACTATTCCACTGAGATTCAGAAAACCACAAGACTTCCGTGACATGGGAGTCAAGAAAGTCTATGAATTCCTTTTTAAATTATACATTGTATATTCCCCCTATATCTTTCTAGCTTCACCGCCCAGTGTTGAAGGTCGTGAACACAGACCCTTTTCCTCTTTTGGGGCATGTCTAGAACTCTTTGCAGTTAGTTTTCCTGCAGTCCTTGCATTCAAATCAGTGCAGATCTACAGATGTGCGCGAACCCTCAGAAAGGGACACAGGGATGAAGGCTCCTTCTCGTTTCTCCTCTATCTGCAAGTGCATACATTCACTTTGTCACTTTGATGCGATCTGTTTACTTGGTGGGTCAGATCCCATAGCAATGAATTCTCACAAGAATTTAAGCAAAAAGATGGCATCACGTCAAATCCTCAGACACTGTAAATCTGCACCCTTCAAAAGTGAAGAGGCCATCCCGATCACAGCACTGAGAGTCTGGTCCTTTGAGTTTGGAAAAGTGCACTCCTATAGGTAACTTAACCACCTTTAAATTTCTGCTTCACATGTATTACCAGCCCTAACTATGGTTTCTGGAAAAAAAAGTCTGTCTTCACTATGCTCCAGTTTTGCATGTGAAATTATGTAGGACTGGGGGCAGTTCTGCAGGTAGAGCAGCCTGCAAAGGCAGTCAGTCCCTAATACGGCAATATATTACAACTGTGTGTATATGAGCAGATTGTCAATAGCTTTTGGCCAAAGTTTCCTTAGTCTGGGCAATTTCTGACTCTGGAGGCTGATATTTTTGTCAGCTCTAAAGAAGAGTAGCAAATACACTCAGGTTAACCCATTTCATACAAAAATCATAGGGGAAAGAAGAGTTCCACCCAAGAAACTTGTGGAGTGTTTGTTTTGATTTTATTCTTAAAATCTTGCTAAAAATGATCAACCATTTAAGGAACCATGTTAAATGTGTGTTAAAATACGGAGGACCTATTTTGTACCCTTTTCACCAATTTACAGATCCCTTGTGTGGTTTTATGAGTCATAACAGGTGGAGCAATGTAGCCCTAATGATGAATAAAATTGTTAACCCTTCTTTAAAAAGTCTATTTTTAAAGATACCAGATCTTTATATCATTGGACAGGTCCCTTCTAATTTGGCTATTTTATATGTTAAATGTTTTGGATCAGACTAGAACATGATGTAACTGAAAATTTACTAGTGTTAAGGTTCTTCAAAATAACTTCCAACTTTTGAAATTACTATGAATCCAATTAATATTGTCTCTGTTAAATTTAGAGGTATTTGGTGATTTGCTGAGAAGGGCATAATTTAGGATAAATGTGGTCTTGTTCTTAAGTGAGGACTCTTCCCGTGGATGTCTTCATTCTTTGACCTTACCCTTATGCCTGGGGGTCTTTATTGCACTGATAACGTGGGCCACAATAGCCACAGACTATTTTTGTTTTCAGTGATTAGATCTATGTAAAAAGGGGGTGAAATCCTGCATAGACAGTAAATATAGTAACCATAACAAGGTATAACTGGGAGATGGATGTATAACTGGGAGATGGATGTCAGCCATTGTAGCCCTGTATTCCTCAGTGACCCGATATCAGGAGAGTCTAAAGGGTCTGTTTCAAATTGTTAAGGTCCAAAATAGTAGGGATGTAGTCTGGTACTGTTGCTGTTTGAAAGTAAGGGGTCTAATAAGTCAGAAATTGATTTAAAACAAACAGAAACATAATTATTTAATGTAGTCAAACATTCTCCCACTGTGCTTGAAATCTAAACACAACAGGATTTTATTATTGCTTGAACACAGAGTAAATACATTATTTTCTTCTTTTCTACTGCTTTGTACATCTGCTAGTTACAGCTGTGTTTTAGCAACATAAGGAAAATCAGAATTATCAGAAACCTGCATTCTTTATTGTAAAAATTGTGATAATAAATAGCAAAGATGGGCTCCTCAGTGCCATCCTAGAGAGAAGTTCTGGTTTATGCTACTCATCTGATCCCCTGACCGTATGTCTGAAAATTAGTTAGATTTTGACAACATGAAGAAGAGAAAATATTTATTAAGTATATGAAATTTATTATGGCAGCACCTTTTTTCACTTGAGTTCCTAGCTGCAGCCAGAATCATTACGTTAGAAAGATATTCCTGGAAGAAAGTGTTTTTCTCTGAGTTTTCAATGTTCTTTTTCATGGCAATTTATGAAACATTTGAAAAACAAGAATTTGACTTAGGGGACTATTCAGGAAAAAAATCATTTGAAATAAATAAAAAAATTACTCAAGAATGAGCTGCTGGTGAGAAGGAAACATTCTCCAGGATCAGCTGTCTTCTGTTTGTACATGTTGAATGGTAAACTCTGTGTTCTTCATAAAAAAAGCATACTGTAGTCCTTGCTTTGCTAAGGATTTAGATCTCAGTTGTGGTGGTGGTATCTCATGCTACGGATCCTGTACCATAACGGAGTCTCATCAGTCGAAGAACTGTGCAAGGGAATCTCCACACAGAATGAAATCGTAGAAATTTTCATTTATTTTAACCTTAAATTTACAAATTCCCATCTATTCAGAAGAAGTAAGATTCCTTCACAAGTTGGCCCAGCACATGTTCTGCAAAACAACAATACGACTTCATGAAGAGTGCAGTTCTTGTAATGATTG
Source organism: Phaethon aethereus (assembly GCF_964289735.1). NCBI lineage: Eukaryota > Metazoa > Chordata > Aves > Phaethontiformes > Phaethontidae > Phaethon > Phaethon aethereus. The sequence goes on from NC_138582.1 coordinate 24,669,696, forward strand.
TGGTTATCTGAATCTAACTAAGAATCAGCCAAATATCTCCAAGCAAAAATTACATTAAGCATTATTTTGTGATCTAACCATTTTAAGAAGTAGAAGTAAAAATGACAGGGAGGTCAGCTATGGTAATGACTGAATTTTGGACAAGACAGTAATTATGGGTAAAAACAAGGCAGGTGTAATCAGGTATATGTTCAGAATATACAGTGGGGCACAAATAGGCATTAATTCTCTCCTTCACTGGACTGTGACCATTGGAATGGATGATGGCTAAGAAACAGTTTTCTTTTGCTTTATTGTAGTTCCTTTATGCAACTTACATTGCTCCATCTGCCAGTATGGACATTGGACTTCATCAGAGTAAGAAAAACATGATTTATCAGAAAATTGACCCAGCTTTTGAGGATCTTTTTGACCCAGCAGAAGAATATATCCTCACTGTTCTGCTAGAACCATGGATGAAGATGGTGGAAGCAGACAAATATAATTACGGAAAGGTAACTGATCTGGATGACACCGTGAAAAAATTCTTACGTTGGGGAAGAAAATCACAAGAGCCTTCATATGCATCCCTGTTACATTTATAGTCAGGAAGGGAGAAGTATTATGGGATGCTTTGCTCACACACCCCTTTCTATGCTGATGCATGGAGTAGGCTGAGCTTCCTGTGGAGAGGAGACTTCCCATCCAAAAGGAAGGTGCAGGCTTCATAGAGCCCTTGGTCTGTGAATTAGGGAGGAATGCATCTTCCTATGGCAAATTTCTCTTTGCACTCAGGAAGTGTCATGTTTCTGCAGTCTTACCATTGATGAAAAGTAATTTTCTTATGATGGATTGCCCACAAGCCTTCTATGTTTTTCATGATAAGCACAAAAGAAGTTGTATTGCTAGACTGTCAGTACAGTGATGCTAGGTCCATATTAATTGTATCAAGTATTTCTTGGTGTTTAAAATTAAAGTGCAGCTACTGCTTAGCATAAGAGGAAACGTGATATGGTGATCCAGCTGTATTTGCCCCAAACACTTTTTAGATAGCTGCCCTGTTATGTAAGGGCTCTGAAAGCTTGGATTGAGCAGACTCATGCAGGTCAGAGGAGATGGCTGCAATCCTGACTCTGCTTTTGACAAATAAGAACAAGAAACAGGCAGTGGTGGATGCTGTGGCTCTCTGCTCTTTGTAAACTTATCTATAAGTTACTAGCTGTAGGTCAAACTTCTAATTCCAAGTGTATAATATCTCTTTCTTGGATATGGAAGGAGAAACCTCCAATGGGGAATCGGGAGGTGGAGGGCAGGAAGTTAGTTCTTGTTCCTCTTTTTCTCCACTATGACCTTAGATGAAGCATCTCCACTTTTACAGGAAATACCATCATTTAGCACTGATACTTCTGTCAGCTTGCAATGAGAACATGCATGCATTGCCCCCTGCAAAACATTTTGAAATCCTTTTGTGGAAGTTTTGTAGTACAGTATATTTTTATCACTATATCGTGCATGCATGTATGAACAACTAGGAGAACAGGCACTTAAAATCAAAGTTGAGAATGGTCTTCTAAGCCTATTAGGTGGTGGTCAGTATTAAAAATTTAAGAATAGAGTATAAGAACAGAAAAAAAACATGCAGCAGTGTTGCCAGCTTCAGCACTTTGCAACTGAGGAGGTTCACGAAGCAGAGGTCTTCTCCACGTTTTTGTGTTTAATAGTCTTCTATAACTTTTTTTCCCCCATGGGTTTATGTAAATGTGTCTTGAGCGATTTTATATCTTCAGCCTCACTGTAATAGTGGGTTCCATGGTTCAATCATGCAATAGGAGAAAAAAATGCTTATCTTGGTTTGTTTGCAAACCCCTCCCTGATAATTTCACCCGGTGACCTATGTCATGAGGAACAGTGAACAATTGTTATCTTGTCATATTCTCATGTTGTTATGCTTTTACATGTTTCTGTTGTATCCCACTTCAATTACATCTCTTTGAAACTCAAGAATCCTAGAGTATTTGACCTCTCCTCTTACAGAAGGTGTTCCATACCTTTGTTAGATATATCACCCCATCTCTTTCTGTTATTTTATATTCTTTTGATGAGATGCAAGCAGTACTCAAGACCTGGATGCACTAAGGATTTTCCAGTGGCAGCATCATGTTTTCTGTTTTGCTCTTTTTTCCTTTCCTAATTGTTCCTATGATTCTAATTGCCTTTTGACTCCTGGTGAACTTTGAGTGGATGTGCAAAATGTAAGCTAACAGCCATCTGCAATGATTCCAAGATCTCTTTACTAAGTAATAACAACTAATGGAAAGCCCTAATTTGGAGCTCACTGGAATGACTTAATGTTTATTGTCATTGAATTCAGCTGCCCTTTTATCATGCAGACGCTGAAGTGTCCTGAAATCCTGCAGCTCTTCACAGTCAATTTAATTTTTTGCTCTGTGGAATCATTTTGCAAACTTTGTTGTCTCCTCACTCACCTCCTTTTCCAGATAATTTCTGAATGCTTAAAAAAACAACCTCAGCACAGATCCCTATGAGACTCTAACAGGAACCCCACCCCATAATGAAAGTTAGTTATTTCTTGATTTTTTATTTTCTACCTTCTAATTAATTCACAAGGGGACCTTCCCTCTCATCCTGTGATAACTTAATCTCCTTAAGAAACTTCGAAAGTTTGAGCATTGAAAAAAACTTACTAAAATGAAATATACTAATTCAAACACAGCTGCAAAATACTCGCTTCGTTTTTCGGCATCTTTTCTAAGGTTTCGGAGAAATTCTTTTTTCTAAGCTACTTCAGCGGTAATTGTTTATGACCTGCAGAACATCGCGTAATCGATTGATGCTTTTACTAATCTGAATTTTATTTACTTTCTATCAGACTAGTTTTAGTGTCTTTTGTATATGTATATTTTCCGTGTGTATTATCAATACTGGTTGTCTAGTATCTACTGCCAGTCCTCACTGAGTCGAGTCATTGACTCAGCCGAGTATTATTATACATAATTTTTTTATAAAGAGGACTCTGCTTTTGAGTACTCTCTGAATACAGCATTTTCACTGCTTCTAGCGATGAAAGAATTCCTTCAAAGTAAGAACTGAAAATATGAACTCTTGCTTTAAGTTAATACATGTGTCAGTTTGTACCTCCTTGAGTTAACTGAGAGATAATCTATTGCTTTTACAGTTCAGATGATGCTTTGCTTTGCAAGCGTAGTTACGTGCAGACTTCTCAGTGCCCTAATAACACAAACATCTTAATCAGAGCATGAAAAAACAGAACTAAATCCTTCTGAGTGCACAATACATGCGTTTGTGAAGAGTTATAATACACAGACATAAACCGACCTGTTCTAGGAGGCACTAGAGTCTCTTTGTACTAGGCGCAGATTGATGCTTAGGCACACTCCTTTCCAGCACAAAGACAAGGTCTGCTTTGTATTTTGTTCAGTCCCTGGCTCTACTCTTCCCCTTTGTTCTACCATACGGCAGGATATATTTGGCCCATAATGAAACAACATATTTTATCAAGAATTAGGTGAGTCCAAAATTGTTTACTTGGGACATGGTCAGTATGTATCTACCTTTTTATCTTTGAACGAAACATGAAAACAGGAGAGTTCCTTTTATTGTTGACTCTCCTCCTGCCTCTATCCGCTTTTTGTTTAAACTTTATGAAAAATGTTCTGAATTATTTTCCTATTTACTTTTAAACTATGTTTTCTTTTAAAGGAAAGAACACCCAAAAGCACTTTATAACAGTGGAATAGAATTACGCTGAGCCTGAAGGCATTCAGATAACACAGTGATTAGTGTGCTATTCACATTTAGACAAAAGCGTAATGAATATTAATCTAAAAACTCTCTTCTCTCTCTTGCACATAAACTCTTGTATAGTAAGACCACAGCTTCCTAATCTTTGTGTTGGGCATTCTAATAAGTATAACGTATTGGCTCAGTTTTGCTAAATATCCTAAAACCTGCATTTGAATGGTTTAGTCAGCTGAGAGGGTCACCAAACTGTTCTTTATGCAGTTACTGACTGCACATAGCATGGAGAACTGCTCTAGTTATATACATAAGTCTTCAAATTAAATTAAAAAATGCCAATACTTCGTGAGTTCTAATCATGCATAATTTATTATTTTAAGGCACTACCTGCTATAAAACTAAGGAAGGGGACAAGGCTGAAAGTTTGAAAACTTTCACCTTCATTGTTTAGATATTACAGAATCTTTCTTGTCTTAAACTTCCATGTCTGGAAAACTGTGGCACTCCATCTTTTTCACATTTCCCACTGAGAGTCATAGTTTTAAGACCCGTTTTTCTGCTCCTCAGTGGCACTTCGACAGACAATTTGCTAGTATAGGCAACTGGATAAGCCTGACACAATATGCACAATATACTATATACACAATATATACAATATATTATGTACACAATATAATTTAGCAATTTTTTAAATACAAATTTGTTCTCTTAAAGATAGAGTTAGGTTATTTAGTGGTGTTCTGTAGAAATCTACATGTGATCCTGCACAGATCTGAAAATTTTGTTCTACCAGAGGTTTTAATTGAATTGTTTGTCACAGGGATGTGACTTCTAGTGTCTTCTAAACATCAGTCTCATTACTGGCAAATGTATTCTTTTCTATCCACTGTCACTGGCAAGGTGCCCATCCAGTTCTCCATCTTTCTATAATGTGTACTGTAGGGATGACATAAGATATTATTTTTATTAGGTGGAGTTGGTGGAAGAAACTCGACAGCTGGACTCCGTGTACTTTAGAAAGCTCCAGGCTTTGCATCAAGAGAGTGGTTCCAAGAAGGATGAGGTAAGACAAGTACCTACTAACAAAAACAAACTCTTTTTCTGTCAGAGAGGGTTAACACTTTGAGTATCAGCAATGAAAGACTGACTACATGCCAGTTTGGAGAAGCAAGTAGTCCGATTTCTAGCATTCATTTTGGGGAATGATTGACAGCCATTGTGTTAATTACAAATACATGTCTTCTGTCAGTTAATCAACATCAGACCACTGTATGATTGCAGTCAATGAGACAGTTTCCACTAAAGTCTGTGGAACGTATTTTGGGCCCTTAATCTTAAGTAAATATCCCAATTTCAACTAAATTACAGGTACATATTGGTTTATTTTTTTATGGAACCTGCACACACTGGTACGTTTAAAGCAAACATAAAACTAAAGCTGATTAAGAGATGGAGCCTTAACTCAATTTATTTTCTCAGCAATCAAAAAGCTGTTCTACGGAGACAGAAGTTATCTAATGCAAGGATTATTAAACTAAGAAAAAATATAGAGATGAAAAAAGCAGTTATGCAAGTGAAATAATTTCTTCCGTCAGAGTACTGTTGCTGACGCTGGTCTGCCATCATGCCCTGATGCTCTCAAAGAAGATCAGCACTTCCGTCAAGTTCCCAAGGAATTGGCAGGTCCTAATCTATCTGACCTGATCCACGACAGAGAGAAGTTAGAACAGTTCTGGACTTTTCTTAATAAGCATTCTGCTGGGTACGTTTCTTTGTTGTTATTATTATTATTATTTTACCCATTTCTAAGTGCAGAAGAAAACTTCACTGAGGATCTTGGCTATCTAAATGTTCACAGATTTTAAAAAATGTGTTTGTATATTTATGAAATACACACACAATGTTCAGACAACTGAATTGTCTTAACATTTTTGGGTAAAAATTCTCCTGTCATAACATGTTTGTATTACAGTTCTGCTTTCAGTTTCTGCTTTGATTAGTGGCAAACCCTTGAGTAGAGCAATTAGCCTGTAATGAGTAGAAATTTCTCCTTTTAGTAAAGATTCAATTTAGTACATTCTAAAAATTAAAGCTGGATGTTACAAAAATGTACAAATAGGAGACAGCCACGTTATTCTCACAGTGTGAGAGCAACTGCAGTTTTGTGTTTGCACTGCTCTGAACAGAATTAAGTACCAGCTCATAGCAGATACAGTTTAAGCAGGGTTTTTGAAAAAGTGAGCCTGTTTGCTTAAAAATGAAGATCTAAACAGAATTTCTAGCAGAAGTAATCTCTATCCTGTTTCAGGAAAAGGCAAATACACTTTTTAAGTAACTGCTAGCACGTCCTTAAATTGTCACTTCCTTTAACCTGGGTTTCCATGAGCTGATGCTCTGCAGATTGCCTATCTCTTCTAGTCAAGCACGGCTATCATTTTAGGTTGGATATTGGTCAGCTTTTTCAAAAGTGTCCAGAGATGGATATCTAGCACAGGATTCCTCTGGCCAAGACTCAATGTCATCACTTCTGCTTATCATGATAGGTTCCCTTTGTAGTCAGAAATACACACTTCTGGACGCAATTCTTCTAATTCTGAAGGTAACATCTAAAACCAGTCTGGATGGATCATTCCTAAAGATGGTTATTTCTGCTCACTGACTACTAAAAGACTGTAGGTAATGAGTTCAGATGGAGATTCTTATGCTATGGGTGCCTATGGTCAAGTGACTTCTCAGTTAGTTGTCTAGACCAGTGGTCTCCAAACTTTTTTGATCATGTACCCCATTAGTAAAAAGGTTTTGAGCATGCACCCTCAATATATGGATACTTATTTTTCATAAATGATATACATGTGCTACTGAAGTTCTAATATTTTCTTCCTGCCCCCAATGAATTGTCTCGCACACCCCACTTTGGAGACCACTGCTCTAGAGTTCCTCTCTAGCTGGGGAAATGGTAGGAATTGCCAGAGAACAGGTCACTGGCTAGGATGGGGTCCTGGAGAAGTATCCTGAACTGCCTCTGGGCTTCCTGCCTCTCTGTTAATCACAGACAAGTCCCATCTTAAGTGATAGAGCCAGGCAAAGAAATATTTAATTTATGGAGATTTTTTTTCTTTTTAAATTCATAATGAAGAAAAACATTTGAAAAAGTCTCACAAAACAGTGTTTTAGAGCTGGGTCCAGAACTACAAACTCTGAAGTCCAGCTGGCGTGCTACAGTAATGATGCTTAATGGTACTATAAGCTGATGGGATCCTAGACTTAATGCAGTCTGGAAAATTTCAGCAAAAAACAACAAATGTGTCATTTGCCTTTTCATCAAAATTTATAGTTTGGTTATTGCCCAATTGTAAGTGATCCAAGTTTCAGGAACGAGAGGCTGCTGAGTACCTGGGCACAAATTCTGGTAAGAAACTAAACAAAGCTCCATTAATTACTATTTTGTTAAATATATAGGATATATTCATACAACTGCAGGACAATTTGTGTTACTTTGGGTTAGTGGGTTACCACTTGTTAGTCTTGCCAGACTAACTGACGATGTTGAAAGGAAAAAGTAGAGTATGCTAGGATAAGCCACCACTGTAAATGGTTTAACCTAACACACTTCAAGATTATATATTTTGCTTTTTAAATAAGATGGACATATTTGCTTGGTTGTCATAGTAGATGCCAAGGAGTATTTCCATAAACGACGGTAACTTGGATCGCTTGCATTTGGGTGAACTTATTCATGTTGTGATGAACTACCAAATGAAATAATTTCAGTCTCAATAGAACTTAGGTCTGTAAGGGTCTCAAAAGACTTTTGAAAGGGGGACATCCATTCTTAAATTAGTCATATTTTATTGAAAGTTTTACTCATAGATTAATGCTTTGAAAAAGCCAGTTATTAACCTAATGGAAAAGCAAAACAGTTTTGTCTCAGTTTAATGTTTTGTGTTTCCTGCTGCAAGTACAGTGAGTTGTCCTCATTGAAATGCTCACAAAACTTCAGCTAATAAGATCCTATCAGAAAAGAGTCATATAAATTAAAGTGAAATTGTAGGTATGTCATGTCACTTATTCTGTCCCTTGGTTTAAAGAACAAAACCAATATATGTTCCATTAAAACAAACTTAAATTGACAGTATACACTCAAATGATTAGGAACAATATACAGATCAAGAATTGCATATGGAGTTTGTGACTTACTCTGAATAAAGAAATAAGTAGAGTAAGTAGAAATAAGTAGAACCAGTAACTTATGAAAAGGCAGCCCACAAACAGCCCTAGAAAGAAAATTTACCATAAATTGTTTTTGTCTGCTTGACTGTGGACTGGCTTAGGCTCTAGCACTTCACACAGGGTAGGAAGGAGGTGATTCCTGGGGCTGATGTTTCCAGCCACCATCCCTGCTCCTTTCTCAGGCGATACGACGAGGAGGCAGAACAGGGGCTGCCGACTCGTCTCGCGGTGGCTCGCAGCCTCAGTACTGCTTCAAATTCTCATCTGTTTCATTTTTCATTCTCTCTGTGAGCTCTGCACTATGGCTCTGGTTCACAGTCCCTGCTGGATTTAGCAGCGGCACATTGAGGAGGTTATTCCTTTCAGGGTACCCCAGAAGGGACCCTAAATGACATCCCTAAGATATGTGTTCGAACTGCCTGTTCAGCAAGTGGTCTCACCAGATGGTACTAGCAAAGAAAAAATGACATGACATTTCAGTCCAATCTGACCTGGTATTTAGGACTTGAACACTTTGGTGGCTTGTGGTTAAACTAATGTTCATGAAATTAACTCAATATTGAAATAACATTCTGTTTAAATCTGTTTGTAGCATGGATCTCATGTGCTGGCTAGATATTGAACAGTTCAGAAAGATGCTCCACAAGGATAAAGAAAAGAGGGATGAAAAATCTAAGGACATTAAAAACAAGTACTTAAATAAAAAATACTTTTTTGGACCCAACAGCCCAGCTACCAGAGAACAGCAAGAACAGGTACCAGTTCCAAAATCGTTTGTAAAGAACAATCACACTGAACGTGACCGAGATAAAAGCCCATAAACAGCTTTACTCCAGCTTTTCCTGAAGATATCTTCTCAAATCTTACTTATATTTTTGGCCAGAAATCTGGTCCTGTTCTAATTGTGGGGGTCCCCTTCTTTCTGTTCAGGCTCTTCCTCCCCCATCCTTACATCTCTCTCAAACCCTGATCTGAGGCCGCAGCCAGAGCATGCACCACACAGCTCAGAAAAAGTGTAAAAATGGCTTTCAGGCAGTGACTTGTTCCAGCTTTCTGTTTTACTATGTCAGTAAAGCCACAGACGGTGAGTCTGAGCTGTGGTACTCCGATATATCTTGATACTTAGGCAATTTACTCGGTCAAGCTGGGGTATTATTTGCCGGAGTCTGTATTCTATTATAGGTAGGGACAAATGTAATCTGTTCCCTTTTATGAAAAGTACATGTGAGCCGTGGGTAAGCATGCATTAAATGCTTTGCTTACAGTTAAGCTCATGCTTTGCTAAATCAAGGATATAGAGAGATAAAGGACTTTTGGTATACACAGAAGTTTATGTCATGTGTTATTGTATTTGGATTGCTTAGCTAATACATTCAGGTGGAGGATGGGGACAAATCCTTCATGATGGACTTTCGGCAGCAGTTCTGCTAGAAATTCAGCAATGCGTCCAGAAGAGATTAGAAAAACAATGGCTGCCATTGTTCCTGGCAGATGAGCACCATGAGGCGGAGGGACAAGCAAAGGTAATTTTTTAAAAACAGCCACACATCCAGGCATTGTTTTTTGTTTGGCTCATAATTTACCATTGGAATAAAATCGTTCAGAGAAAAGCAGCCCAGAACTCACACTAGTTTACATTGAAAGAGATGCTCTAGCATGTACAGGTTGAAGCATTTAGCTCGATGATTGCGAAGGCAGTTCCTCTGAAGGCTTAGTCTGGCTGACAGCATTATTGTGAGATCCTAAATCTGCAGGAGCTGATGTTAGCTCTGCTGCCAGCCAGACTGCCAGGGGAGTAAACTAATCTCTGCTGTAGTGCCGCGCTCTCCATACGCCATTCTGCCCCAGCCATACACTTGCACACATGTGCTGGCTCGGGTTAAACCACAGCAACACAGAAGAAATGTTGCCTTGTGTAAAGGATTTGCCCAGGGGGACAAGAACACGAACAAATGAGTGGGCTTCCCACGCTGTATTCTCTCTCTCTTACGCTGGCCATATTCTCCCATCTGGAGCTGCAGTGCCTGTAGAAATGACTCCAGGACTGGTGAAATTCTGCCGAGTGGGGAGGTTAACTGCTACAAGCCTTGTTTCCAACTGGTTACTTCAGGAAGTTGCCAGAAGACCGGGAATGAGAAGCCTTTCACTCCTGCTGGCTCATTAGAAAGACTGGGGAATGGGCAGAACTATCATCTGCCTTTTATGAGCGTGCCTCTGTGACCGGGATCTGTGTAGGGAGATCAAAAAGACTTGGTTTTTTGCACTTCCACCACAGCTCTGAAATGCGAATGTCATGGCAGAAGGAAAGTTGACAGTTCCACCAAGCAGACACATAGGCAGACTGCAGTGACTCATAAAACTTGTTTTCAATGATCTCTTTAACACCAAGAAGGTTGTCAGAAGTGTTGTCAGAAGTGCATTTGAACTGGATCCTTTTCATTGATTCAGAGCACTAAGCAATCCGAAAACTGTAGGTTCTGGTAAGGCAAATTGTGATTTGAATAATGGTTATGTTAAAGCAAAATTTCCTAATCCTCTGCCCCTTTTTAGCTGAACTCTGCCTCCTTTACGGGCTGTGGCACAAAACCGTACAATAAAGCTAAGCTGCTTCCAGGTCTGGAAATTAGCTCATGCCTCTTCTTGCACCTGCTGCACTGTGCTGGCAGGGAGAGTAGCCCATGCAGTTTGGAAAACACTGTACTCAACTCTAATAAACAGTTTACAGGAAATACATACTTCTAATGAGCTTTTAGTCTTTTCCTAACTCCATTTATGTCTGACTGCTCTTTTCGCTTTCTTACTGCAAATTCAGAGGATGAAAAGGTCCTTTGAAGAACATATTTTAGAAGAAATGAAACCAGATGACATTCTCCACTTGGCTTCATATTTCACAGTGACCAAACACTGTGGGCATGCTATGTAGTCCTTACTCAGAAAATCTGCCCTTGATTTGAGGTGTATTTTTGCTACAAAGAAGCTGCAGGATCATGCCTGTATTTCTGATACAGCTGTCCAAAGGAACTAAAAACATTTCATACAAAAAAAAAAGGTTATAGCCCAAAATCTGTTCCCAACATAAGTGATCACTCAGAGCATTATGGGTAAGGTAAACCAATGGAAGAGTGCAGTTTGACTGCCATTGCCCCTTATCTTCTCTAACTCCCCAGTATTAATGAGCACATGCTCACTTATAGCTGAACAAGGGATGGTGTTCAGTGTGGGTCCACAACAAGTTTCAGGTATAAAGAGCCTAGTGAAGATATATCAACTATATATATTCTGTATCAGGAATAGTGTGGCCAGCAGGAGTAGGGAAGTGACTGTGCCCCTGTACTCGGCACTGGTGAGGCTGCACCTTGAATCCTGTGTTCAGTTTTGGGCCCCTCACTACAAGAAGGATGTTGAGGTGCTGGAGCGTGTCCAGAGAAGGGCAACGAAGCTGGTGAGGGGTCTGGAGCACAAGTCTTATGAGGGGCGGCTGAGGGAACTGGGGTTGTTTAGTCTGGAGAAGAGGAGGCTGAGGGGAGACCTTATCGCTCTCTACAACTACCTGAAAGGGGGTTGTGGCGACGTGGGTGTTGGTCTCTTCTCCCAAGTAACTAGCGATAGGACAAGAGGAAATGGCCTCAAGTTGCGCCAAGGGGAGGTTTAGATTGGATATTAGGAAAAATTTCTTCACTGAGAGAGTGGTCAGGCATTGGAACAGGCTGCCCAGGGAGGTGGTGGAGTCACCATCTCTGGAAGTGTTCAAAAAACGTGTGGATGTGGCGCTTCAGGACATGGTTTAGGGGACATGGTGGTGCTGGATTAATGGTTGGACTTGATGATCTTGAAGGTCCTTTCCAACCTAGTGATTCTGTGATTCTGAACTATTCCACCACTGTGGTCTCAATCATTAGAGGGCTGAACATGAAACAAGAAGAGTTAAAAAATACAATGACAATCTCTTGTTCAACCGTAGATAAGGGACATAACTGAAGATCTTCCACACCAAAAGCAGGACAAGACAACTAGGACGTGGAAGGCAAGTGGAATTTACTGTGTCTCTTGTGTCTCCAGTTTCACTCTCTTTTCTGTTTGGACCTTGTACATCCTTCACAATTTCCCTGCTGACAGTGTGAGGCCCAAATGTAATGCTGTCAAAAGCAGGCATGATTGTATTGGCTACAGTGGACTGATTACTCACATTACTGGTGAATTTAGCTCCCTGCTGGATATTCACGGTAAATTTCTCTCCCTTCCTGGTTGGAGAGGTCAGGCTTGAAAAAAACATGTCTCTTGTCCTGGGCTTTGGAGCACTCTTAACCCTCCTCAAACTGGTATTGTACCTTTAATTCGCATTTATCTTTATTTTGCATGCAGTGGACTTATTGGGACAAGCTGTTCATTCCAGCATCTGGTAGTTTATTTATTATTGCAAGTGGATTACATGCAGACACAAGAGGGAATGTGAAGTATGCAGTGGAGTGGGCAGGTTTAATCATATCTCACAGTATCTGTTTCATTTAGAATTGTATTTTAATCTTACAGCACTGAGATAATATCAATTTTAAACATCTTAAACCTTTGTAATAATACATTTCATCAGATATTTGCCAGTTTTTTCCTCTTGAAGAGCAGTGAACTCTTTGCGATTGCCAACATACAAGTTGTGTACGTTTATTCAGTTGAACTTTTATTGTCTGTTGAAATCAAACTGGAGACCCGGTCACCAATTACCCATGCAAACCATTAGCTCGAAAGCGATCCAAAGTGCATGTGGGTTCTGTTAACCGAGTTTTCCCTTTGTCTGTTTGTCAGGAAGATGGTTATTTTCCACGTTCTGCTTCAAGGTTGTTGACCCATAAAATAAGCAGTGTTCGTATATTAGTATAGTGGTGGGAGCGATGTTTTGTTCTTCCTTTTATGAATATGCCCCAGAAATAATTTTCCACAAAAGTTGCCTATATCCTGGTCACAGGGGATAGAACATGTTTGGAGAATTGGAGGAGGCCTGAGAAGATGCCACCTTACTGTCTAAGTTGAGACGACTTTATTTTAACCAAAGGACCCTTTGGACAACCACCACCCACCCTCTCACAAGGGTAGGCTCTCATCCCTGGCAGGCTCTGCGGCAGGACACTAAGTGTAACCCCTGTTTCTAAGAGAAGCTACAGAAAGACTTTCAGGTTAGAATCACGATAGATTTCCAGGACTGTCTGCAGCAACTAAAAATGTTTCTGTGCCTTGCTGACTGTTGAACAGCACTCCATCCCTCCAGGACTTCAAGAGTTTTATACCGCTGTTAGAAGACAGTTTTCATTCATCCGTCTGATAACAAAGGGGGTTGTTTGCCTTGTTCCTCAGTGACAGCACAAGAACTGTTTGTTCAGCAAGGCAGGCCAGCCTGAACTTCATTTCAAACAAACTGTTCCTGCATAAGCCATCTTTCTTTCTCCACCCTTTCCTGGCTGCCAACCGCTCTGTGCTTTGCAGCACGAGGATCTCCAAAATGTCTCCATGACTTTAAATTCTATTTTACTATTGGTAGCCTTATTCCACAGAGAACAAACTCGTCAGCTTCTGTTGGTGATCATGGCAACACATTTCAAAGCTCATTTTGTTGGTGAGATCCCTGTCAGAAGCATTTTACAACTTCAAGCTATGTGGTTTGTCTGTTCCTTTTTCTTTGTTGTTTGTTTGCACAAAACTCAAACTGTTCTCTAGAAAAGTAGCCTGTTGCCATAATCAATAACAATAGCTGTTTCCATACTTTATAGTATGTAGTCATATGGTCTAAATCATTGTCAGTCATTTCCTCTCCCATCACGTCTTCCAAAAAATGTTGCCCAAACCAAACTGGTAAAAAAAAAAGAAAGAAAAAAGCAGGAAAGAAAGAAATGAAACCTTGCCACATTCTATTGTATCCATGTCATAAACTCATAAACTACTGAAAGTTAGGGTCAGTGCAAAGATAAGAATCAGACAGTTTATGCTAACTAATGCCTTTGTTATTGCTTTTTGAAACAAAGTTTATTTGGTGCGTTTATTTCTTCTTTTGACAGCATGTGGACAATAAATGGGTTTCTTCATCTAGTGAAATAATTGCTTTCCGCAAAGCGCTGTTGAATCCAGTGACAGCAAATCAGTTTCAACGCTTTGTGTCACTGAAAGGAGACCTGCTGGGGAACGGAGTGCTCTTTTGGCAGGAGGTACAGAAGTATAAGGTACGGTGGTAAAAAGGAGCAAGAGGAATATCAATTTGTAAGCAAATGCATCCATTACTGCATATTAGGAGGATTTTAACAAGAATATCTCTAGGTATATTCATGTTCATAGTAAAACCACTTTCACCGTTTTTCATTTTTTGATGAAAATCCTCACTTCTTAAGCGTAACTATTTTTAGTGACTTGAATGTATTATCCCTGTATTTCTTTATGCCTCTTCAAACTGTAACATTCTTCTGAGTCCTAGTCCTGATTCTAGCTAATGCCCAGATTTTGGTATACATCTGTTGAGCAGTAGAAAATATGCAAGCATTAAAATGTTCATTCTGTCTTTATAGTTACATACTGTTAAATAATGGGATTATTGCTGAATTTGGTAATCCCTCAAAAATCAAAGAAAACTTCAAAATTCATCAAATGTACAGATGTAAAGATAGTATCTACCCAAAATGCTTACATGTACAATGCAGACCCCATCTCTCTTGCACTCTGTACAGTCACATTTGACTGCAGCTGAGGATGTGGCTAAGGTGAAACGTGATGGCGAAGGTCAGCAGGGATTGCTTCTCTCCCAAATACATGCCCCTTTCTGAAATTGCTGCTGTGGGGGATAAAACACAATGCGAAAACCCTGGAGTGAGCCTTAAATCACACCGCAGCCTCCTACCAGCACCCTGGACGGAATGCAGGGGCACCATGGATCTCTCACTTGTTCCTCATTCATTTTGCCTCCGGGATATTGCTGATACAAAAGCGCTACCAGAGCGCAGAGCCCCTCCTGGGGTCCTGCACACATAGCATGCAGGGAGCATAAGGTTAGCTAACATGCTTAGAAATGAGGAGGTAAAACACAGCTGATGCTGCAGTAGCATTTGGAGATCCTGCTGCAGGCATGTGGGTGTATTTTCACCGTTTAATTGTATGCATTTGAATCTGGGGTCTGCTTTAGAAGCTGAAGCTCCAATCTCCCCTCCTCACAGAGTCTCTGATCCCCAAGCCAGGAATCATCTGATGAAATGCTCTCTGGGGCTCCTGCTGTATCTCTCTCGGTTACAGGGTGACCAGCTTAGACTAGAAACTTGTCATGAAGGCACATGAAGTTCCATGACATAAATCCTTCTCAAAATATTTGATGTTTTTTCAGATTTGTGACTCTTCATTGCTACACTGTGGAGGACGTGGAAACTTTCTGCAAATTAATGTGGAGTGTACTTTAGACTGTTTTCTTTGTGGATCTGTTCTCTGAAGAAAGCGTTCTTTGTTTCATGTCCCACCCCCTCTCCTTCATTTATGTTAATTTTATTTGTCTTCTTATCAAAAAAAAGTACAATCTGACCGTATTTCTACATGCATGCGATTTGTCATGGTTGGCAGTTGATGCTCTTTATAGAAGCAAAGGGCTGGAGTAGTAGAAGTGTTGTGGGGTCAGGCTGAACTGGAGGAATATTGCCATAGATGTGGGCAGCATTTTGCACAGTGCATACTTGTATTGTCGGAGCCCTATCATGCCATCAGGTTAGACAGAACTCCCTTTAGGAGTCCATGACTGCATTGCTCCTTGTAATCCATTGGGCTGGTGGCACATCTTGGGACAATAAAAAAAAATTTTTTTTTTTTAAACAAATCTGAAGAAATATAACTCTGTGGATCATTTCCATCTGTTCCCCTATGCTCATGTCTCATCCCTCATCATATCGTATGGCTTGTTTGTCTTCCCTCTTACTACAGCTCTCTGCCTTTTCCTCTATGCTACATGAGCAAAGGAAGCCATAATATATTCTTAGGATATATTGAATATGTTTTTGTATTGCCTTACTTTCTTCATCGTAGCTGTTATCATTCTTTTTTTCCTTCAGAAAATGAAGAAGTATTCATAATAAAACAAGCCAGTTCTTTCACATACCACATTTCTGGTTAAAAGTCCTGTTTTTAATTTCTTTGCAAAGTAAATATCCAGCCTCCTATACCAAAACTAAATGCACATTCTTCATTTAGAGAGCTCTCTTCCTGAAAATTCTCTGGAGTGCTCATTGTGTCTTTAGGAGATATATGTGATAATTTCCTAGTGTTATAGAAATTTCTTGATGTTTATGGAGAGTTGGAAAGTTCATGTTTCAAGATATTTGAAGGAAGTTCTTTGAATTATTTTTTCCTGTCAAAATCCAATCATCAGAATACCTCTTTTCTTGGATTATTTAGAGCATTTCTTTGTCTTTTAGTTACCATGGCTATGCTAGTCATAGCAGGCTCATTGTGAAAATCAGTGCATTTCACACCTGTAGGTGTGTTTTGCTTTTCAGAAATGCCTCCTATTTGGCAGTAATGTACTTAGACTGAATCCAGGATAAAAACTATCCCGTTCCACCAGAACGTGCAGGCAGAGTTTATCCCCCCAAAGCAATGATTGGTATATATCTGCATTTGCAAACCAGAAGTCTCACTCATGTCTTAACTATGTCTTTGACCACGCACATTTGCTGTAAGAATTTTGTCCTATATAATGAAGAAATCTATTGTGTAATTATTTTTGTATGACTATTACTCTTTGATTACTGTGGCCCTGTAATGGGTCTTGTGTCTCTTTCTCCATTGACTGAAAATGCTATTTTTCATCTTTCAGGACTTGTGCCATTCTCATTGTGATGATGCCACAGTCCAGAAAAAGATCACAGCTATTATCGACTGCTTTATTAATTCCACCGTACCCCCAGCTTTGCAGATTGACATCCCAACTGAACAAGCAAAGAAGATTTTGGAGCACAGGAAAGAACTAGGACCTTACATTTTTAGAGAAGCACAGGTAAGAAGCTGGGATAATGTCTGTAATGGACCTGGCTAGTCTGTGAGCCTGATTTTAAGGACAGTCTTTGTTGCTTATGTGACAATTTGGACTCCATACATAAGCCTGAGCATGAAGGAGAACACTGTAGTCGTGCATTTCAAGGAAGATTGTATGGTGGAGATGATGGAGCTTCAGATATTTACTGCTCATTAAACTGGAGAATCTCTGACAGCTAGCTGATCCTGGAAAGGTGTTACCCAGGTCTGTGTTAGGAATCCTGGCAGTAGAAATGAATTCTGTCTATGTTTTTAATTGCCTGTTCTTTACCACTTCGTTTATGTCAGAGAAGTAATTTGTAGTTAGAAAGTTTGTAGTTTTTGTAGTTTATGAAAAAAATGCAGATGTGAGTAAAGCAGAAATACAGCTTAGCCTACTGAATGTCTTTGCCTTCTTTATTACACCAAAGTCTGTATTAAGTGGCTGCAGATAATTTTCTCTCTGATCTTTGTACTAATCAGACTGAATAGCAATTTGTGAACCTTTACCACAGACTTATTATTTTCTTATTCCTCTCTGACTTATCTTTTAAGCCCAAGAAAGCTAGTTCCTCTTCTTTTCCTATAAAACTGCCACCAACACCTTTAAACATCAACTGTGAGTCCATAAAGTGTTTGGATCACAAAAGGTGAATGGTTTGTCAGAGAAAAGGGTTCATATAGGTCCTAAGAGAAATAAGAAGTCTCATTTCAGCCTGTGTAAAACCCAGTGAACTCCAGAAATGTGGCACAAAACCAAGGGAAGAACTTGGCCAAAAAAGCTGTGACTAGAACATGACAGCGATTCACATGTCACTTTCAAGTCTGTTGAGCCAGCAGCAGCGAGGTGCTGAGCATGCTCGGCTCCTTTGAAGCCAAGTTTCTCAATGAGAATTAAACATCTAAATAAATTGAAAAATGTGAGCCTTAGTACGTGCAGCAACAGAATTCACTGAGCCCCTCTGTTTGCTTTTCTAAAATTGTTTTTCTTATTCTAGTTCAAAAAAGACCCTGTGAGAGATTATATCATTTAAAAATTATCCAAGATTTGCTCATAGATCTGTAATGTGGTTTAAAAGCCTTTCCAGAGGCAAAAAAAGTATTTCCTTTCCCTTAAGAAGGGAAAAAACCCCCTCTCCCTAATGAACTGAATATTTGAAATGCTTGAGCAGAACAGTGGTACAAAAGCAATTCTACTGCTGTATATTTTATCAGGAATACTTGTAAAAAATGATGGATGTTTTCATTAATGCAAACAATTGTTTAGGGAAATATAAAAAAAGAAAGTGCCTTTTAACTGTGTTTTAGGAAGATTTCTCACCAGTAATAAACACACTGATGAAAAGCATGTGCCGAGCAAAGCTGGGCTGAAATGTCAGGACACAGTACGTGGGAGGAACAAGGCTGTGTATTCAAAAAGAAATAGTTATTTCATTCTCATGGTAAACTAAATTTTATTTTACAGTAAACTCTGTTTTCTTAACACAGTCAAGATTGACTTTCTTTTCTTTCTGTGCAGATGACTATTTTTGCTCTTCTGTTTAAATTTTGGCCAAAATTTTCTAAGCTTCAAAGCAGTCTGGCTAGTGACAAAATTCTACTTGCCTTGGAAAGAAAAAAGGGAAAAAAGATGCGAAAGAAGGAAGGCAAACCAACAGAGGTAAGGCTCACAAAGTTTCAGGTGACAGCTGATGAACTGCATAAAAACTCCTTCATAAGCAAACATACATGAATTCAAATATCCCTGTCTCAGCCTGATCCAAAGCTACTGAAATATTTTTGTTAGAATTCAAGCTTTACATGAGACCCAGTCCTAGGGCGATTAGTTCCCGATCCTGCCAATGCATATACATACGTTTAACTTGAAGCAGATGAGTCAATTGAATAGTCCTTTCATTAAGCAGAGGGTAAAATGTATTTTAGTCATCTTTTGTGACAGGAGAAGAGCGAAAAGAGGGCTGAATTAAAAAAAAAAAAATCTATGTACGGTCCATGTGTACAATGGGTATCTGCAGACCTGTTTGCACTTTCAATATGTACTGCTCTATTTTAGAATTTACAGTGCTGAGTCACTATTGAAAGCAAAACAAAAGAAAACAAAAGCAGATTTCATATCTATTTTTGAGAAGGAGCATTTGAAAAGTTTGCACAATATTTTTGAAAATATTTATGTATTAGTTGCTTTGTATAGTCTTTGTCTTTTCTTGAATGTTTCTCAGCTTTGACAGTGAAATTGTTAGACTGTTCACAATGAGTTTCCAGACAGTTTCAGTGCATTAACAGAACTGTGACCTCTACAGCGGAATACTTGCTTGTAAAATTGTTTTTCTTGGAATTTTATTATTAAAATATAATGTTGTTTTTTTGTTTTCTATTGGTTATAGGCTTTGCAAAAGTTTATTTTTTACGAAATGTAATTGTTTGGCCAGCTTTGAGGAGAGAACATTCCTTTAAGGGCAAAGAAATTATTGGACTTGCAAACTATCATAAGTAGCATTAAAAGACCTTTACATATTTTAAATACCATGTACACCTGTGTTGAGATATTACCCATGATGAGAACCACATGAGTACCTGGACAGATAAAGACATCTATATACCCGTAAGAACATGTACACATTGTTATCCTCTTTTAGACACATGAAAACTGAGGACCAGTGAAGCGTTACTCAAGGCCACACACCAATGTCAAGTGAAGTCTAAAATCCAAGAATGCATGTTCCTTTCTCCAAAGCACGTTGCCTCCATACAGATATGTCTGGCAAGGCCGTTGGCAATACTTATAGCTCAAGAATGCAATATTTCAAAGTAATGCACTTTCGCGTTTTCACAGACTTATTTTTTCCATCTGTTTGTTGCCTGTCTATAAGATTTCTGATTAAGACCAAGGAAGTAAAGAGCAAATCTTGGCCAGGAGGGCAAAAGCCTAGCTTTTATGGAGAACAAATGGGAAAGGTGAATTACCCTTCTAAGCTGAGAAATAGGGCAAGAAATTTTAGAAAGTGACAGGCAGAGAATGCAGTTTAGTAAACAGTCTGCAGATTATTCTTCTCACAAAAAATTATCAGTAAACCAGTTACCTTTTAAAATCTTTTGAAAGAATAGGTGGAACAGATAAGTTTTTGAAACACTTTCCCCCTCTATTATTGTTTAAAGAATTTGCCGTTCTCTGATCTCTTGCCTGAGATTTCTGTTCCCTCAGTGACAACATAACTATTCAATTAATAGAATAGAATCATAGAATCACCTCTAGGAAAAGACCTCTAAGATCATCAAGTCCAACCATCAACCCAACACCACCATGCCCACTAAACCATGTCCTGACATGCCGCATCTACACGTTTTTTGAATGCCTCCGGTGATGGTGACTCCACCACTTTCCTGGGCAGCCTGTTCCAGTGCTTGACTCTTTCAGTAAAGAAATTTTTCCTAATATCCAATCTAACCCTCCCCTGGTGCAACTTGAGGCCGTTTCCTCTCATCCTAAATGATTCAGTATTCCTGAAGGATACCAATAAGCTTCATTCAACATAAGAAATAGCAGATTCACTTGGTAGCTCGTAGAAGGTAATGATTTCTTGGCATTTAAAATGATGTCTATGCTCCTCTGCCCCACCAGGCTCTGGAAGAGAGGGGAAAGCTCTCACAAGGGTTAGGAATGATATTTTTTTCTTATATATATTCTGCCCTCACCCCCAATCCATTGCTATTTTAGGTTTATGTCAAATGGAACACTCATGGTCCCGGGGGAGAAATTTTGCTTTCTCCCTTCTCGCAAATTTGCCCCTGGGGTGCCCAGTCTACCTGGGCTCACCTCATACTCTGACCTGACTAGAGTTGGACTAGAGTTATTTATAACTAGAGTTATTTATGGGGCAAATCCTATCGAAGGCTTCCTGGCAATGGACTCAGTGCAGGGGAGGAGTGGCTGACAGCGAGGGACACCATGCATCACTGTACAATGCAGAGACCTCTTTTAAGCTTAGTGTCTGGAAGGCAGGGATGGGTAGGTACAGGGTGAAGTGAGCCTAAACATTCAACAAAACGTGATTGCTTCAGTATTGAGCTGAAATAGCTGTTTTAAAAGATACTGCCTTGGGAGAGTATGGTTTGCTTCTCTGTTTTCACATATATGCTCGTAGTGTGGCACAGCTATATGGGCTGATTTTTGGCCCACCTGTGGATCTGTTCCTGTGGTAACTGCCTGATGCACATGCCACATACTTTAAAAAATATCATTAGTCACTTTTTGCAGACTGCCTTGAAGCCAGTATTTGTAATTTGTTGTATACACAATTGCATTTCACCTCCAGAATAGATTTTGGAATTTTTCTTTCAAGTGTACAAAATAGTTTTAACTTACACTGTAAATCTGTACTTACTCTTTCCAGAGAGAGGTAAAGCCATAAGCATTAATTTTCTTTTTCCCCGTTTCCCTCATATCTCTTTAAGCTTCTTAGCAGTAAGCTTATTTGTTAGTAAGTAATGTAATGTCATGGGATATGACATTGACACAACATTGCCTAATTTATTATGAGAAGACATTATTAAAGACCTCATTTAATTTACCATTCTCATTGAGAAAGCTAGCAAACAGAAACTGTAGTATATTATTATACACACTATTTCTGTATTTGCTTTGGCATTGATTGAGTGTGCCATGAAAGTTAGTAAGCCTGCTTCTCGAGAGAAGATAAACACCATGCTACCTGGGAAGTTCCATACCCAAAAGTCACCTTTATAGATGATGGGTCCATAGCATGGTGGGGATGATAAGGAAGGAAAAGACACCTTGGGAGCAAGGATGTAGGATATTCTGATCCTTTTCCAGATCTTTCAGGGACTTTCTGAGTGACTTTGGGAACCATTTGACCTCTCTTTTTTTCCTCACTTTCTCACTTGCAGCATGAGAGGGTTATATTACTCGCCTCATGGGGATGTTGTGGGGTTAATTATGTGAGGTTAAGTATGAACACTGATTAATGTTGGGATCATCAGACAGAATGTGCAAAGGTGCAGCCTTAATAAAACACTAAAACAACATGAAAATGACAAATAATTAATCACTAAAATGGTTTACCATGGGTTACAACGCCTTGTTCTTCACTGTAAATGTTTTAAATGAGATTGCCTGTTTTCCTAACATGTATACTGTAGTTCAGTCATAGCTACTGGATCAAGCTGGAATTAATCATGAGAAATCCTATGTATGTTTTACATTTATACCCAAGGCCAAATTAGAGGATCACAATGGCTTCTCTGTCTTTAAAATATGTTCTGTTGCAGGTCTGCCCTCTCACTTAGCTGTATGTTGGAACAGGTACTGAATCTGCAGGTATTGAAGACAGTCTGCAGGAGTGTAGAGGTCAGGAAACTTCAGTTAGGACAAAGAAATGCTTTTAAAAAGCAGTATCCTCAGATAATTTTTATTATGCCCAACGTGATGAATTATGAAACTGTGCATTATAAATATCTCATTTCCAATAACAATTTTTGCTTCCTCAGACTTTGCTTTTTACTTTAGCTTGGTAACGATTGTTTACATCTAATTATGAGTTCTTATCGTTGGCAGGGTAAAGAAGTGGGGACTAAACTCATCTGTCTGTCAAGCAGTGCTTTGGTAGATGAGATTGGTGTGGAGAGAGGACCAGCATCATTTTCAGATGGATATGGGTGGCAGGTGAATAATAAACATGTTGTTACAGATATTATCATTCAAGAGAGAGAATAAATGATCCTGAGAGAATGGGAAGGTGGGGTTTGGTATTGAATACTGCTCTCATATGGTTCTTTGATAACTGTCCATTCTTCTACAATTAACTTTGCTGTTATGAGTTTACCTACCTTAGAGGTGATTTTTAAACTTTATTTATTAATTTTTTTAAGATTTAGGTTCTGAGTAGTATTAATATCTAACAACGTATTAAGCCCTTCAGATGTGTAGATTTAAAAAGAATCTTTATTTAAAGATGAAGTGAAGAAAAGGAAGTTCAATTCTGGAATAAGCAGCTTTTCATTATTTGTGAAATTCATATCCTGAAAGAATTTGGTTTAGGCTTGAGTCCTGTTCTGCTCATATGTCAGAAACTGAAGCCGAAGTCATTTAGGAGATTTAGGTATTTGAATAGAAAATCTGACAGAAAATAGCTCTTTAATGCTTCTTCCAGAGCAACTCTCATGATGCATCAAATCTGTAGTGAAAAGGTAACAATCGTTTTATTGGAGAAACAGGAAGAACAGACATGTCACCTTGGGCATATCAAGGGACTGTTCATAGCTGAGTTGACACTGCCATAACGTAATGGGAATCTGTGCAACCACATAATCACAGCTATGTCATGCGATGCAGGAGTAAATTGCACTTCAGCCTCTGCTTGTATTCCACAGAGCTCTTGCCGTGGCATTACATTAGCGATGAGCAGAATACAGAAACAGGCTGAAATACCCCCAAAATCTGAAACCACAGCAAACTGCATAGTTAAGCTCACACTCTTATCCTTCTTACCTAATTTTATTAGGCTATCCTTAATTAACCATTCTTAAATGGTCCTTTTTACTTTTGCTCATACCTATTTAAAAAAAAAAAAGTGAGTTGAGTGAGCAAGTATATCAATATCATATGCCTAAGCCCTCAAGAAGAGGCAGGTAATCACAGAAAGAGCAATAATCTTTTCTAGAGCAGTTTTTTCTCCAAGCCCCTTTCTGCTATATGAAGATGATAAAAGTTCTTCTTACTGAGTCATGACATGACAAAATTCTCATGCTGTAAGGAAAAAAGAGCCAAATAAGAGTGCAGTTCCCATATGGATTTGGGGGAGTGACCTAAAATTTACATGGAACCTGAACTGTGGTTGTTGCAGTGTAAAGAGCAACATTTCTTCCTTAGAAAAGGAAAGGATGACAATCTCCAGTTGATCTGCCTCTAGTGGTAGCAGCATTCTGCTGGAGAGGGCAGGCAGAAAGAACTGTGAGGCTAATGACACCTTCGATGATTTGAAAAAGGACACACTGGAAAGATGTGGCAGGGAGATAAAATCAAGTCCTAAATAGCACAAAAGACTGGTATTTTGGGAGGGGAAAGGTCTGCTGTATTTAGGTTTGAAGACGAAAGGAGAGAGAATAGGACACAGACCAGGGGTGGATGATAAATTAATGTAAACATCATATCTGTCAACCTTGCTTAAATTGCATTTTGTGGTGTTTTGAGATTCACTTATTTGCAGCAATAGTATTTTTCCCATGATCCCACTATTGTCATGATGAAACTTTGCTTCTTAATAATAGTGATTATTGAATAGCAGGGATATAAGATAAACAAGTTTTTTGTCTCAGTGTTGAAATGGACCACGAACTACCAGTGATATGGTCTGGAAGCTGATGGTTTTTTAATGGTTCTTGCAGGCTTCCTGGTCCTATTCCAAGTACATAGAAGCCTTGGAGCAGGAGAGAATACTCCTTAAAATGCAAGAAGATCTGGAGAAGAACTCATCATCATTCCTTACAGGTTGTTAACCAAGCTCTGTAGTTTAAGGAGACAAACTTATAGCTTAGGTGAAATTCTCTCAGTATAAGGACTTTGGAGGTGCATACATAAAGCTCTGCCTTTCTTATGCTGTCTGCAGGGGAGCTGCACTCTGCACCATACTCGTGAGTGGTAAGTTTGCTAAGAAAAGGAAAGTTGCAGGGTATCAGCATTGCCTTTACTGAAGAGGTCCTATTGCAGAGAGGAATACGGCCATTTCTTCATTCTGCAGGGCGACATGGCAATCCTATTTGGTTCACGTACATATTTCACCTCCCTGGGTTCTTGTGCTTCATCAGCTTACACACAACCAGAGAGATGAAACTTTTTCTTACCAGTTTGTCAGTATGCTTTTGGGGGATGTAAGAGGCATTGCTTCATCCTTGTTTCAGCCATGAATATCCTCTTAGGTCTTCCCCAAGGATATTATGACCTGTTTGTTCATTAAATAGCTTCATTTAGCAGTAAGGTGAGAAATGGCACTGTGTAATATTAAACCCCTTTTGTTTCCCATCATTTTAATTTTCTTCCCATATGCAGGTAGCTCGTCTATCTCCTTCCCAAAGCGTGGAAACTCTGAAAAATCCACCATTTCTCCAAAAAGTAGTGTGATTTTGGAGAAACACTCAATTCTTCCCAAGAAACAGAAAGTAAGTACCAGACTGACAACAAGTGTACTTTGAAATTTGGATTCTTAAAAGCTAGTTTTCCTGCTGTCAGTGTTGATGCTCATTAGTAGCAAGTTATCCCACTTCAAATCACATTTAAGCTGGACAGCTTCAACATGAAGGCAACATTGCTTTTCACTTCAACCATGGTTAGTGGACCTAATGCTGACCAGATGGAATTTTGTGGCAAAATGATAGTCTCTGAAATGCAGTTATCTAAGCTTTCCAGTTAAAATATTTTAAATAGGAGCATGAGATGACTGGAGGAAGCTCAGACCCCATGGAGTTACTGGCAAGGGTCTGACACAGAACTAGCAATAGATCATCTCTGCTGAAGCCAATTAAATATTAGAATGGGAGAAAAAAGTGGGACAGCAAAGAGATCTGATAAAGACAGAAAAACAGATTTTGCTTCAGAGCTTGAATTCCTAGATGGAAGAATCCGGTGGAGGTTTTGTTTTATTTTTTTCAAGCCTATGCTGAAATTACATGGACTTAAAAAAATTATAGAACTTGGACTATTGCTCCCCTTCCTTCTCTGCTCCTCCTGCCTCTTCTAATTCTGTACTTCAACGCTCCTATTTTAGGCAAGTTGGTGTCCTACCCTCCCTAGTCCTCCTAAACTTCCCAGTGCCTGAACACACTCTTCCTCTGGCAGCATTTTCTGTACGCGGCTTCAGAGAAAACTGCAGCATTCCTTGGTCTTCCCTCCGTTCTCTTTCTGCCCTCTTATCACCTCCTCCAGTTGCAGTTAAAAGTCATCTAGTCGCCTTGGACCTTACGCATCTCTGCAGGTGTTACCATATTTCACATATTTGTGCCTTTTTGTACTGCAGTTCTGCTTCACACGCAGCTGTATCATTGTTGGGAGTCCTTATGCTGGGGTCTTGGACCTGCTCTGTAGCTGAGAAACCTCTAGCTGGGCCCAATGCTCAAAGAGGGCCTACCAGGTAGCTGCAGTCCTTGCTGCAGCCCACCCTGTTATTCAAAACCTGAGGGTTGCATTCCTGCCAGGCATCAGGCTGTGGTACGGGTTAACACAATGAGAAAGTAGAGGTCTTGAGCAGTTTGAGAAGTCTCTCCCACCAGCTTCAGTTGCAGCTTCAGTTGCAGCTTCAGTTGCAGCCCACTCTTCAACATCACTGAAAATGCGCATGCCCTGCCCCTTCCCTCCCAATAGCTCAAGTGTTCTCACTGCCTTTGAGTGGTTTCCTCTTCTTCCATCATGGCCTTCTGGTGGTTCTCCTCAGTCACGCTCTCTGCAGTGATCTGATCGCTCTGCTTGTGGGGTGAGATATCTACAAAAGACCACCACTGCTCTTGATGGAACAGCTGCTCCCCACTTTGTTACAGAGGACGTCACACCTTGTGTATTGGGTATAAATGTCAAGGTGCTGGCAATGGCGGGCTGCAGGGGTGGCCTCTGTGACGAGAGGCCAGGGCTGCCCCTTTATGGACAGAGCTGCTTCCAGCCAGCTCCAACAGACCCATCACAGGACACAGCTGAGCCTATCCGCCAAGATGGTGGCACCTCAGGGAAACATATTTAAGAAAGAGCAAAGAAAGCCAATGAGATGAGGATGGAATAAAAAGAATGAAAAACAACAGAGGGAACACCAAGGCCACAGGAAGAGGAGGAGGTTGAGGAGGTGGAGCAGATATTCCCTGCAGCCTGTGGAGGACTCATGTTGCAGCAGAGGAAAACAGTGAGAAGGACGAAGGGGCTGCTCATTGCCTCACTGAAGGGACTGAGTGTAACCTGCAGCAATAACAAGGAGGGGAGGAAATGTGCTTGGAGTGAATTTGAACCTGGGAAAGGTGGAGGAAAAGTGTTTTCTCTAAGTGTGAAGATATTAATTTCTTCTTCTTGTTTTTGTTTCCCATTACCTAAATCAGTAAAGATTTATTCTAATGGCAATAAATTAATTTCTTCAAGTCTGTTTTGTCTGCAACACTAATTGGTAGGCAATCTCCCTGTCTATCCTGACCTTCAAGCTTTCTCTTTTCTGTTTTTCCTCTTTTCTCCCCTTGTCCTGTTGGAGGGAGGAGTGAGTGAGTGAGCAGCTGGGTGGGAGACTGGCTGCTAGTGAGGGCCAACACAACCACACCTTGTTTCTCTCTTTTTGATGCATTTATTGAAGAAGTGTTCTGACTATTTCAACTGGCTGCAACACAACAATGACATTCTGTTACCTTTTGCAGGCAGATTAAAATCACTCTGAGGAAGGGACTGCAGAGATGTTCAATGGAGGTGAGCAGGAGACACAAAAATAATGGGCATGCAAGGTTTGTACTTACACTTCCAGAGCAAAGATGACGTCTTGGAATATTATTAAGAACCATGGGACATTAGTCAAGGGTAGAAAAGAAACATCTTCCAATGTGTTCCATATCAACATGATTGTGATACTGACTCCTGTGTTACTCATTTGTTTAATAGTACGCCTTGAGGCTCAAATCAGAATAAGGTTCCACTGAAATATGCATGGTACAAACAACTAGGTGGTCTTGGTCCTAAAGGTTTTATAGTCAAACAAAGTTCTTCGGTGCCTGATCTAATGAATAAGTAAAACACTGCATTGAACTGACAGCCCTGAAGCAATGTGTCTTGGCACACTAAGCTCTCAGTACTGCAGTTTACACAACTTCTATTAGTCAAGGATAACTCATGAGGTGCCTGCGCTATCACAAAATCAAACCTGGTTGTGGTTTGCTACCAATCCAGTCTGATTCCTGGTCCAAAGTACACCTGCCTCATTTCTAAGTTTTGATCCACAAGAAAGGCTTAAAATACATCAGGACACAGATGTGATTAAGAACTTCGATAAAATGTCATTCCTCCCAAGGCATTACTCACCTGAAGCTTGCAGGAGCCTATAGCTCTTGTGTAGCTCTCCCCACTTGCTTGCTTCTATTTACAGTTTTAAGAGTTTTAAAAATAGTTTAAAAATAAAATGTTGTTGGGACTAGGGACAAAGGATTAATTGAGGAGCTAAGAGGGAGCAGGGCCAGAATTAACAGCTAGGCAGGGGACAGGATGATGACAGACCTCTTCACATTTTTCAGACCACTTTAAATACCAGTCCCCAGCCACAAAGTTGTTGGCTCCATTCTTCTCTACATGTGTGTAATGCATGTAAGAGAAAGGCACATCAGTAAGCTCCAGCTTGCTGAGTTCCCCAGGACTACCCCTGAGCTAGGGGCAGGATTGCCTTCCGCTACCCCTCTCAACCTCTTGGACAAGAAGAACAAGCCATGCAGCCCTCTCTCGGTTGTCAGAAGTAAAGGTCCTTCACTTGGAGCTCTTGGATCATACTGCTAAGGAACATCCATTGCTCCTCAGTGTGGAGTGACAGCTAAGGACAACTAATAGTCTTTTTGTTTTTCACTCTTGACACAATGACCAAGAATTTTATGGAATTTCCATCGGGAGTTGCTTCAGACAGGCTGGCAGAGAAGAAGGACGCTGTCTTTTATGGATATACCTGCCTCGCTCACATATCCTCGCAGAAGGAGCAAGGGAGATCATTTGCTCAGTTCCTAGTTCCCCCACAGTTCAGAGACAGAGTTTGCTTCACATTTATCTCTATTCCTTCTTTGTTTGGGTGGTTTGCTTGTGTGACATTACCTGAGAAAGACATCTTGGGTGGAAGCCACAAGGGAGTAAACCATAAAATTCTTGTCCCTGTTTTTCATGTTTTCCCAAATTTCACAGATGCACTGAACTTTAATGCTCAGTACATCTGAGGAGGGTGGAATGTAGCATCTTGCAGTGAGCAGAGCACATGTGGTGCTGTGTGGCCTACCACTCGTTAATGTAAAAGGCAAAGAAGAATCATGAAATGCCATAAATGCAGTGATGTATGTCAGTCTAAAGAACACGTGAAAGGCCACCTTCTACTGCTGCGGTCAGTACAGTGCACGCAACCAAATGCCGGAGCGCGGCAGTCAGTTTCTGTTTTGCTGTATTCTTGCCCTCACGGCATTTTGAGACAGTTAAATAACATGTAGACAATGCTTATCTTATGCTGGTAGCTTTGACTTGAATCATACTTGGATTACTTCTAGAATGAAAAATATTATCCAGATATTTGTCACAGATGATAAAACTCCTTGTGAATATGTTCCAGCCTTGCCAAATTGTTAATGAAAATTTACCAGCCCCCATGCAAAAACTACTGTCCCAGACAGTAACTATGATTAATACCATACACATCTATCAAACTTAAAAACAAACAAAAGAAAAGTACTTCATGTACTTCAATCAGTGAGTAGAATTTTGCAAACTGGCTCTATCCACTCAAAGTTCTGCAAACTGATGATAACCCTCAATCCAGCTTGCAGTTCTCTCTCCATGTTAACTGAAATATATATGCGTGTATATACACACACATGCAGAGTCATTTATAGGCCAACTCAGAAGGATCACATGTATTAGTAATGCTAGAAATACATGTCATACTATGCCCTTTTTATGTGTTAATTTTAAAGAAATACTGAGCAATTGGACAGGGAACATATTAAGAGACAGGGACCCTTTTACTTCTGGGTTACTGAATCTAATCTGCTGCAATGGCAGATACCCCATAACTGCTATTTGGTGATACATCTGAAATGGAATAGTGGTTTTAGTCTCGTCCTGAGGGACCAAATAATGACTATTGCCAGTTCCAGCAGCGAGCCTGAGAACTGAACAGGTAGAGAGACTAACTAAAAGTTATTGTTCTAAATGATGACTCTATATCACTTCAGAAAGCTTGCACTGCTATTGCCTTTTTATCTTGTTTTTGAGATCTGTTCCCTCTCAGGTTGCTGATCTACCACCTATGTGTGCTCAGCAGTTTTAAAGGGCTAGAAAAGTTTTACTCAGCAATCCTAGCACCTCTCCCTTTAGGGAACTAAAACTTTATTCCTTGTTTATTTTAACTATGTATACATTGGGACTTTCAGAAGTATACAGCAGAACAACAGTCCTCTATGGAGTTTGCTGCTACAGACAATAAAAACAATTCTCTTTTAAGAAACCTGCAAACCTAGAAACTTTTCTGGATGGATTTATGCTTTAGTGGCATTCAAAATACACAACCCAATCATATTCATTGGAAAACCGGGACACAGACTTTTATTGTTTACTCCCAAGTAATGCAACATATTAGGACTATTTTGGATGTTTTTAAGCTGCCATTTGGTTTCATAAGTATTTACACTTAGATGCTATTACTGTTTATTTCACTTTTCTCTCATCAGACCTGGCATATTTATTGAAACATTTTATAATTTTTGAGGGTGCAGTCCTGAAGCTGCTCATTCAAATACTTTTGATATCAACACGAGCTGTGACTATGCACTTCAGGAAGGGGCTTTATACATTTTGCTTTGACTTCCCTCCTGCTACTGCGTGACACAAACTATCAGACTATGAGTTGAATTCCTGAAAATATGTAGTGCTGGATTATGTTATTAAGGTGCACACTTACAGTAGTTTACAAGAGGGTAGTGGTGGTCATGAGGCCATTTAAAAAGGGGCAAAATGCTTTCTCATTTGTGTCTCTACAATGCTGCTCTACCATTGCCTCCGTACTCCTCATGATCTCTTCTCAGCGGCTGTTTCTTAAAGTACTCTTAATGGGGAACCATCTTAGAGTCTGAGCTGTGTATTTGTTTGTCCCTTTCAAGGTGTGGAAATCTAGTATTTAATCATCAGGCACTGAGATCAGCAAAGAATAGCGGTGCTTTGCAGACACAGCAGTAGACCAGATTCAGCAGACCCAGTTTCTATTACTCGTTCTCTTATTATACAGTAATATATAGTAATATATATACAGAGTGGCCAAGGCCAGACTGATTTGTGCCACACCTTCTACATCTCTTACACAAGAAGAATCATTGTGACTCACTTTGCAAATACGTTTGACTTAAAAAAAGAGAAACCTGCATTAATGAAGTCTACAGATAGAAGTCTACATCAATGAAATTGGTATTGTAGAATCATTACAGAATCATAAAAGAGTTTGGGTTGGAAAGGACTTTTAAAGATCATCTAGTCCAACATCCCTGCAATGAGCAGGGACATCTTCAACTAGATCAGGTTGCTCAGAGCCCCATCCAACATGACCTTGAATGTTTCCAGGGATGGAGCATCTACCACCTCTCTGGGCAACCTGGACCAGTGTTTCACCACCCTCATAGTGAAAAATTTCTTCCTTCTATCTAGTCTAAATCTGCCCTCTTTTAGTTTAAAACCATTACCACTCATCCTATCACAACAGGCCCTGCTAGAAATTTTGTCCCTTTTCATATATGTGGGACCCTCAGTTTCCTGCTGTTGAGAGTACTGAAAAATGGCAGGTGTCCCTTCATTGCTGCCTTTAGCCCTGTATAGTATTACAGACCTGGGGACATTTTCTATCCTCTACCACTTGTACGCCTGTGAAACAGCCAGCCTCAGTCCCACAAAACACAATTGCTCTAGTCAAAACTACTGACTTTAGTGCATGTGTGTGTGTGTAAAAATGATTGAAAAGAGACCAGATGTTTCAAAATTCTGTCCCAAACTTGGAAAAGAAAATCCTTAAATTATTTATATTTCTAATGTTAAATACTGGACCAAACTGATCTCTGTGCAGCTGCATGTGGCCAATGGAGCTGCAGTAATCCAGCTTGAATTTGACCTGTTTAAGCTGTCCCATTACATTCAACTGATGATTTTTGTTACTGCCTTTTTATAGAAATGCTTTTAGTCAGTCATTGTGAATCATGTCTGAATACAGCTAAGATGGGGTTAACTGGTATTTTTTTTAAGTTTATGGAACATTGCTGGTTTTAATACATTCAGTAGTTGCTGTAAAAATGTTAGGGAAAGATAGGTTTGAACAAAAATTTTAGATCTGGATCTGTACTCACAGTTCAAACCTACCTCTAATGGCCTGATTTGGAGTATTCCCAGGATTTCAGAGAGTTGTAATTCACATCTGTGTTTCTAACTCCTTCATGCATGATTGTTTGAATGTGCACTTTTGGAACAGGTCCATGTCTAATAGGCTAAATTGTAGTTCCCGAATCAGAAGCCACATGGTATTGCTATATAGGTTTTTATTTTTCCTCTTATTACATTGCCTTCAAATAAGGTTCTGTCACTCCAGCACATTGGATTAATTCAAAACACCAAAGTATACACTTTCTACCTACCTGCTAACCAACTCACACATTTTGACTTCTGCCAGAGATTTAGTAAAGCATTTGCACAATGACCACAATAGATACTTCTCTGCCAAGTAATAATTTATCAGAGTGCTGGAGCAGATTGGAATTATGCAGGACCCACTAAGCTGTCCTAGTATGGTAAGGGTAGTCAAGGTACAGATGAGATTCTCTTATTTTTAATATTCATTGAGGCAAGCTAATTCATATGTCAAGCACAGTCTGCATTTGCTTCGATTTTCCTCTGTTTCTCTACTAATTAAAATATTTTAGTTTCATGGTAACATATGTGAAAGCGTTGACAACAGCATTGCTTATTCCACATGTTAATTATGTATTTGTTCAGAGTATGCTGATGAATTGTGTGCATGTCTCACGTTAAGTTTTCATTTCATGTCAAAGGAAAAGTGGAAATGTAGTAAGTGGATTTGTGCTTTTAATTTTAGATATTTCTTTTTCCTCTAAAACAATCTTATATATGATTCCTCTGTACCATATGCGTTTGAAAATCTTCTGCTGGCAAGAAGTTTAAAAAGAAAGTAATGCTCACTTCTCAGAAAAGGATTTTTGAACAAAGCAAAGCAATTGTGCCATTAATGAGAAAGTTAAATGAAACAAAAGACAAGGCAAGCAAGAAAAAAACACAGCATCACATTCAAGGAATGCACAGGCACACAATAGCTTATGCAATATTCCCCATCTGTCAAAGTCACTAAATACAGGGATTTAATTGGAAATATTCATTAGAATAGGCCATGGTGCCTATGGCTCAGTAAATGCAATCAAGAAAGTTATAGCATTCTTGGTTTTTACCTGTAGGCAACTAAATGAATTTCATCCCAGCTGTGAGACCCAACTGATCAGTACTGGTTTTGTAAACCCCAGACCCTGATTGGTTTGGATACCACTCATTCCTGAAAAAGGTACTTTGGAAATTGAATCTATCACATCTCTAGAGTAATTTACACCTTCACAATTTTGTGTGTGAGTGTGTGTGTACAGGCATGTATACATGCCTATAAAATCTATACTTCATGGATTTGTGTGTGCTTGTGTGCATATATATATACACACTATACACATATATGCATAAAATTACCTTGTTTGCTAAACTATTTTACTGTCATAATCACATTGGGTTTAAGTTTGGTGTATATTATCTTTTTCCTAATACAATATTCCAAATGTTTTCTTCTATGTATCTTTTTTAAATGAAGGTCTTTGTGTTTCATTAAAATGTTTGGGTTTGTACTCACTTTCATTTGAGAGGACAGAGCCATTACACTTGCTTTGTTGAGGAATATGGCTCTTTCCAGAGGTCTGCATGGCTGCTGGAAAGAGAAAATAAATGCACTTTTTGGGATATTTTTTTCGTCTAGAAAAGCATATGCAAGAAAAAAATTAACTTTCTCTGTGTTTTTTCTCCCAATGAGAAAGTAATTAACAGCACGTGTTGTGCCATTCACTAAAAACTATGATAAATGATTTGCTATTTTCAAGCTAGTGAACTGAGTGCTTGCTCTAAAAAAGGAGAGTGTGTATGCTTGTGTTCATCTTCCAGTTATGACCTTCCAGTTCAAAGATCATTTTAACTCCTGGCTGCCTGATCCTGAAATTTGCTGAATGTATGGAAACTCATTCTCTTAATTCAGACCTCCAGAGGTGCTCAGCACCTGCCAATAGTAGGCCTTCAGAAAGCTGTCCAAAGGACGAAAACAATGATGATTTTTTTTTGAGTGAAACACCAGGAAAGCATAGCTTTGTCACTGTAGCTCCACACAGAAGTATATTAAAAAAAAACCAAAGCAAAACAAAATAAAAACACAGAAATACATAGGCTTAGTTAGACTTGCCAAGGTAATGTAGGACTAATCACAGATTGTAGTCCAAGACAATAGTTAAGCATTGGAAACAAACTGCCCAGAGAGCTTTTGGTACCCTTATTGTCATCAGAGGGGTTCTAAGAACAGATAAGATACGCACATCTGCCAGGAATGACTAAGTATTTTCAGACCCATATTGGGGCAGAGGAGTGAGTAGATGAACTCTTGAGGGACTTATTTTCTCTGAATCCATATTCAGGTTGTTCTGAACGCAAAAGCTTAGTTTCTGCTAAGGAATCTTACGAGAGTCAAGGGCCGTGACACTTCATTTGCTCTGCACCCGAAACTCCCACTGAAGCCAATTATTCAATCTAATTTAACAAAGACCACAGCTTCTCTGGCTGTGCAATTGTTGGTAACCATCAACAAACTGATTCATCTGCAATTGGGCCAAATGTTACAAAATCTGTTTCTGAGTTCTTGTTTGTACCCCCATCATGAGATTACACCAAAATTAAAGCATGCAGTACTTGAACTAACTTCAAAGGCTGAGCTTGCACTTCTAGCTAGTTCAGCCTTTTTATTGGTTCATGTTTTCCATTTAGCTTCAACATCCTGTTCCTTACTGATGCCCTTCTAGAGTTTCATTTACAAATATTACATCCCTGGTTAGTGAGCCATGCTAATTAATACTGTGGTGGAGGCTATGGATTATAGTAATCTCATGCCTCCTGCTTGGAAAAATGCTGCAATTTTTCCAGACGTTTACATGTAATGCCGTATTGAACATGGCCAAATTTGTCTTAGGAAAATGTATCTTGAACTTATTTAATTAAAATATATTTAACTAAGGTTGCTTATGCTGTTATCTATTGCCAGTTTTGTTAATCATGAAGCTAAAAAATTTCAATGCTGTAGAAACCTGAGATCCACAATTTCCTAATTAGATTATTTCAAATAAAACAGTAAAGTAAAACAGGCTGGTGTAAATATACGTATTTTTAAAAGTTTATGCCAATAACAAGTTGGTTAAAAAAACACAAACAGATGATCTGACTACTTTCTGGAAGCCTCACATGTCTGACTGTGCCTCACCTTTCAAACCTGGGACCACAATCTGACATGGATTTTAGCTCCACTGGGGATTTTGTAGTCAGAGGCTCCCTGACTGCTGGGACTTCAAGTGTGGCCAAAGTTAACGATTGTAAAGAAAATCTGTTATATTTGCAGTACTGTCAAATATCAAATAAAAGCTATAGAGCCTTTACACAACATAGCAATCCAAGTCCATACGTTCCTCCAACACCAAAATAAACACAAGCAATAGCATTTTTTAGGAAGAGGGGATATCTTTTATTAGACCAGGTGATGTAACTGGAAACAACAGACAAGCTTTCAGGCTCACAATTTGTTCACCAGGTCATAAAGAGGTCAAGAAATACATCATCTCTGGGGTACTTGTTATTTTATTTTTGGTTTTAATTGTATTCATGAACTCTCTTGTCTTGAATGGACACAATTTGGTTGACGTGACTGGAGTATGACGATACAAGTCACAACAAATGTGAAAGAGACACCCCCCACTCCTTCTAGACTGTAATTTCAGACCCAGAAAAGAAAACTTGCAAACATCTCCTAACACTTACCATGTTATCAAAGTGAATTAAAACAGACTAAAATGAGAGATTTAGAAACCTATGAGAAGAGGTCAAAAGGTCAAAACTTGCCACAGGAAACAATTGCAAAAGTGGCACTTTACACATAACCTGGGCCAGTCTTTTTTGTCAGAACAAACTCTGTATTGTACTGGGTAAATCGAACAAAGGGCATAGGTATCTCTAGCTTAAATCCTACAACTGCAAATTTTTAGGTGTCACTCTCTCGGGGTGCAGTCCCTAACCCGAGCCAGGCCTCATCTCTATGCAGCTCGCTCCTCTGAGAGGAGCACATTGAGCCAAGAGCTGCACAGAGCAAGCATGTTGAACCTAACCAAGGAAGGGGCCAAGTGTAGTGCCTTGTGGAGAGCGAGTCCTATCTTCTATTTGAAGGAGGCTTTTCCACTTCATAGCCACTGTTTTACACCCACAGATAAGTTGGTCTGTCACTTTCTGCGATAATTAATTCCTTGAACAAAATTATAGCTGTATGAACAGCAGCAGTTGGCCACTTTTTGCTTTCCTGGAGGTCATACAACTACTGGTCACATCTAGGAAAAACAGAAGCTAACAAAAGGTCTGGTCTAAACCCTATTAAGGTATGAAGAACACTCCTTGTTTCAATGGCTTTGGACTGCTGGAAGGTACCCACGAATCTTCTGCTCAGTGTAACACATCTGTGATCAAGGAGGAGAGTACTGGTAAATGTGCCAGGTGCTTGTCAGTACAGGCTCACCAGGATTGCTGGGCAGGTCATGCAGACATTGGCTGCTATACGATAGTTTCCATATGGTAGATGAAGTTTAGAGCTAGAGAATTTCACCTTGTGTCACAGCACATCAACCAAACTGTGCTTTGAAAAGTAGGGTGAAAAGCTTGGCTTTTTGTCCTCACGTTGTGGTCCTTGCTTTCATTTTTAAAAGGAGAAACTCTGATCCCATGCAGTTTCTACCCAAGGCTCTTTCTGTAGCTGAACCCAGGATAGGTATGCTTGTGGCCTGCATCTGATGGGCTGTCGGTCGCCAAGGTGGGACTGTAGAGACTGAATTACATGTAACAATTTTGTGTGTTGACTGGTTAAACTGTAGATTGGAGTATTTGTCCTTAAAGGTGGTTTAACTCCACAGGTTCCTGTATGGAAAAACAAGGAGGCGTAAAAAAAATTGCTGAAAATAAGGCACCTCTCAGTGCAATTGAGAATGCAGTGAGTGAAGGATCAGTATAAAAACCTTGTCTTTGATGACTTTATTTCAATTGCAGACAGGTTACATAACGTTTAAAAACACAAAAGACAAAAGAATCCTGGCATCTTTTTAATGTATTTGCGCATGGAACAGGGACTGGAAGGAGGTGTTTCAGTGGGTATGTTTTTATTTTTTCCTAAGAAATCAGATGATAATGTAGAACATTTCTGGCAACGAATGATGAAGTTAGTCTTGTCAAGTCAAACTTTTAGGTAAGAATGACACATATATAGTGTATTACTTATTTAAAAATCCAGACACATATATAGTGTATTACTTACTTAAAAATCCAGTTTCTCTAAACAGGTTTTCCTGTTGCTGAAATAAGCCATGTATCTACCTCAGATAGGCCCTCTGAACATGCAGGACTTCAGACTGAGAACAATTAATAAAGAACCATACTCCACTTCAGAAAAAAAAAGTGGGAAAAAAAATGTCACATGAATATTAATGTCTGAGCTGTGGAACCTGGTGTGTTTTCTAGTTCTTGGGACTGAATGCACACATCAGACATATCTTGACCACAAATTGGGAACTTGGGAAATAGTTGAGTCTCTTTTTTTAACAATATATAGCTCACGATGGTACCAAACACAGGATCATTCATGTAATTATATCACCATTTTATGTGTATAAAATTACCCAAAACCGTCTCTTTACAAGTTGAACAAAACTTAAGAAATTGCTTTTTTTGAGATTTTTCTGTTTCAGAAGCATGCATAAAATCAACAAAGGCTTGTGAAATCCCTGTCTGCTCCATTTATTCCAATTTGAATTTTTGCTTTTTTTTTCTCTCCTTTGTTTATAACGCCCTTTTGGAAGTACAAAAATATTTTTCTTCTCCCTACTAATTTTGACTTTTTCCATTTAGGAATCATTGATTCATCCTTATTTTTTGTACAGCTGCCATTCCAATTCTGTTAAATAAATTCTTGTGCCACAATATCTTTGTTCCACAGCACCATCGATTGATGTCGACACATCCATAGTAAAAGAGCATTTGATTAGTTAATTTCTGGCACAGAAATGGGAGAAGGAGCACCAACGTATGCATTTTCATATGTGGCTGATAGCACTATTAATTTTTTTTTTCTTTTGTGATAGAGAGCTAGATTTTATAATAAACTATTTAGGAATGCAGCTGGCTTAGGGGACTGCTGATGTCCCATGTGATCTTTTTCCAGTAGATTTTTGGTTCTAATTTGATCCAGATTATGATTATCTAAAGACTTTTTGTGGCATATGCAAAATCACTTGATTGTCACAGTCCTGTTCCTAGTTGGCTCCAGTCCACACCACAGAAAGTACAGTCCTAAGTATCACAACTGGCACTCTTTGTGGAAAAGGCAAGGATTCCCTGCCTAAATTGTGTCTCACTAAAGTCAGAGGTAAATTTTATTTTAAATTTCAATGGAGCATAAGCAAGAAATGATTTAGCATTAATGCCTGCCTTCACTTCTCAAAAGATGGTCCCTTTCAAGGACACCATGAAGAAGCATGAACTGTTGCTGGTGCTACAGTATTTTGGAGAGGAAAAGAAGGCTGCAGACTCTAGTTTGAGAGCTGTGGCACCTTTTGAGCAAACAGTCTTAATATTAATGTCCAAAAGACAACTGGAGCAGGTGCCAGAAATCCCAGGGACTGGGTGGACTGGGAAGGAAAGGACTGCTGTTGTCTCTGTGTTGTATGCCTCGGTGTTTTCAGAAGGCTTATTTGCTTTGATGCATTTGGATAGGTGGGGTCCACTCAGGTCCAAAACTGCATTCAGCCTTATAACCCCTTCAAAAACTGAAGTGACAGGAAGAACTCTGTGCACTGACTTAATGGAGCTGACTATCTCTGCCTCCTTCCATGGCTCTTCCTCCAGTGTATCCGCTATCCTTTTTTTCCCCTTATTTGCACAGTCCCGAACTGCCCTTTGTACAGAACAATAAGGAGTTGGCTGTATACTCCACAGTAATGACGTCAAAGAATAATAACAATTAGCACTTAATTTAGCATCTTAACTATAACACAAAGATGCCTAGCCAGCAGTATCTCAGGCACATGGGGAAACTGGTCACACAGAAAAGAATTTAATGACCTGGCCAGCCATGAAGTAAGCTATTGAAAATAGCAATCATGATTTTTTTATTTGCAGACCTAGATTCATCCACCAAAATACTCTGTCTCACCAAGACTAGCGTTTATAAGAAAATTCCTCATATATAATTTATAATGATCGTAGCCATGAAACCTGCTATGTTTTTATTTCAATTAATTTCATATCCTCTTTTTCTGATATTGCGTAATATGAGGCCAAGTTGAGTGGAACATTTAAGATCCCCTAGACAACTCCCCCTGCCATTTCTTTCCTTGTCTCACCAAATGACTGCATGAGCTCACCTCAGGAACAGTGTGGACCTTGTGGACCTGGGCATTTCCTTAGACGCCCCCACAATCAGGTTATAGATATATCTTGTCGTTCTTTCTGCATGACATTAACATTTGGCTTTTTGTGTTAATCCACACAGGAAAAACTCTTGGACAGACATTCTTCGTTTTGGTCTCAACTATTGTAACAAACTTTTCTTCAGTTTGAGGAACATTGTCCAAATTGCATCTGTTCAGACTGCTGTTGCAAAGACCGTTCTCCGAGATTGCAGCTGCAGCTGTACGATTTCTCTCTGCAATTTTCTACTGACTTTTCTTTCCTCTTTAATTCCATCAAAGGAAAAGCAACTTCTCTTCAGTTTTAAGGGCCCATCTCCTCTGTCATTTGATGTCAGGATCTGCTGGCTTTGGCAAGGGAGTACAAGGCTTGAATGAATACCTTGCTGCATAGGAGGGCCTTCTGTTTTTTCAAGACAGGCATTTATAGCTTTTAGTGTAAATCCCACAGAGACTCTCCAGGAACAAAAATGACAATACCATAT
The DNA here is from genome assembly GCF_964289735.1 of Phaethon aethereus. NCBI lineage: Eukaryota > Metazoa > Chordata > Aves > Phaethontiformes > Phaethontidae > Phaethon > Phaethon aethereus. Next base: position 24,709,736 of record NC_138582.1, read on the forward strand.
GCAGGTGGTGATTAGGTGGATACCATGGGCAAAGCATGTGTGTGCCTCATTTCCAAGAAAGGTGCAACAACTGGCTAATGGATACCTAGAAAGGATTACAAATTGCCTAATTTCTTTCTAGGCTTGGCCAATCATTCTTAGCAAACTCAAGATTATTATTTCATGTATCTTGGTATTATGGCCATTTTGGCTTAATGGCTACTCTGGAGATCTGGAAAAGGGACTGATGTTGCTTGCTGGGCCCGCTGAGGGCGTTCAGCGCCCAGGAGGCCTGAGGTGAGGGAAGGGCCCTCCCCGAGCCCCTCGGCGCTGCAGCGTCACCCTGGGCGTCCTTCAGGTGGGCGGCACGCCCCTCTCGCTTCACTCTTGCTCGACAATGGCGAGGCCCGACACGGTGAGATCGATCGCTCCCCCCTACACCCCCCACACGAGTTCCGCGCGGGGCCAGGAGCTCCCCGCCCCCACCCCGGAAGCGCGCGCATTGCCGGGTTTGAGCCGAGCCGCTCGCCGTACCCGGGCCGCCGCCTCTCGCGCATGCGGGATAGCGGCGCCGCAGAGGGTGCCCGGCCGGCGGGGAGGAAGGACGTTGAGGGGCTCGCGCTGAGGTGAGGCCGTGCTCGCGCTCCCTCCTCTTGCCGCCGGGTCCCCTCTTCCCCCTCACCCCCGCGGCCTCCCGCCTCTGCTCTCCCGGGGCCGCGGCCCGGCGGCCCGCCGCAGCGGCAGCCGATGACCTCTGCGCGTCCCTGAGGGTGGCGAGGACGGGGCCTGCGGCGGCGGACGCCGGAGGGGGTCGGAGCGCCTTCTGTGAGGCGGGGAGGACCAGTGCGGGGAAGGTCTCAGCTGGGCCACGGCGCTGCAGCCCCTTCCTGCGGTAACAGCGGGGGGCCGGAGAGGAGCCTGTCTATGATGGTTCCTCTTAAATGTGAGAGGAGAACGGGTGTCCGCGGCTGCGGGCAGCACCAAGACCTTTGCGGACAGCTGGGGACCTCCCGCCCTTCGCTCCCGCTCCCTGGCCCCGTGAGCGCAGGGAGCTGCACAGAGGGCAGCGCTCTGCGGGCAGCGCTGCCTCGGAGCCGCTCCCCGCTGAGAGGGAACCTTTAACTGCCGTTTAAAGAGAGCCACCTGCTTCAGGCCTTGTAGGTTTTTAGTAAAATCATACCGAATAGAAAAAAAATCCTTTGATGCAGTAGGATTTGCAGTTACTTAAAAAAACCAAAACCCACAAACTAGTTTAAGAGGCATGTTCTTTTCCTTAGAAATGAATAAAATATGAACAATGCTCTGAGTGTCTTCTGATGTAAACATCAGGACAGCAGGCCTGAAATGGTAGACCCTGCAGGGAGGGAAGGATTTAGTATGAACAGCAAAGGCCAGTCTTGATTCCTTGAGTACTGGACATAAGGAGTACAAAAACTTACTTAGATTCATGTTGTAAATAGGTTGTCCTTGAATGTTGTCCATTAAATATTCTCGCTGAAAAGTCAAATAGAGGGGAGCGCTATTGTTTATGTTGTGAAAATGATTATTACACAATACAAAAAGCACAATCTTTCTGGAGTAGAGTTACAGAAAATTATTTAGCAGAGCTTCTTATCCCACAATTCCCTTCTCTGCCTTCTTTTTTTCTTTTAGTAAACATAATCACCATGTCATCTGCACTATTGCCTAAGCCACAAATGCGGCGCCTTTTGGCCAGGCGGATGAAGTTTCATCTATTTGGGGCGTTTTTTGTATCTGTGGGATGTGCGGCTTTATACAAGGTGAGCTGTGTAGTCATTCAATTATAAACTGGACTCATTAGAGTGTTTTAAGAATTCATAATATTTTTTTGTTGAGATTTGGTTGAGCTGTTCATCAGAAAGGTTTAGTAATGTATTTTTGTAAGCATATTTCCAGAACGTAAATAAATCTTCCTAATCTTCATTTGAAGAAATTATATGAATAACCTTATGGTTTAAGCTGTATGATTAAGATACACAATTCACAACAACTTAACCTTGAGTCTCCTAGTCCTGGACTACTTTTGGTCATTTGCATGATTGATGCATGTTAACTCTAGATAGTCTGTGTGTCTCTCTGTCACAGTATCCGAGACTTGAGAGGTTGTCAAAGTCTTACTTTATCTCTAGACTGATTTTGGAAAACTTGCTGATAAGCAATTTGGAAAACCCATCCGTTACACTGAGGATAGCAATGTGGGGAAGGCTAATATGGTCCTTTTATTTTGAAGTATCTTGTGGAAATGGAGCATTATATTTCCAAAAAAACCCACTTAGAGATTGGAGTTTGGTTTTTGTGGCCCTTAAGAGACTGCTGACAAAGAAAAGAGTGGTAGTTCTTCTTGAATGCCTTTACTAAATAATTCTTGGATCTCATACGCAAAGCAAGCAACACAGTTTGAATTACTGTGGAAGAACTGGATCTTGGTTTGCCCATTGAACTCATTTATATACTGTTTGCAGCCTTTGAGTACTCAGGAAGCTATTGATAAAAGTGTCTAGAAATTAAGTTAACTTGAGGTTGTCCATCACAAAAATACCACAGTTGACTTAAACTTCTCAGAGATCAACAAATGTCTATCAGTAACAATAAGCTGCACTGTTAAAGCTTGACATCTACTTGACACATTTGTTAAGAGATAGACAAGCTTGTTTGTGGTCAGGCTTACAATATAATTTTTTTATTATTGGTTGTGGTTTTATACCTTATTTGGCACCTCCACATTAATATACTAGTAAGGCAGCAGACCGTATTTAGAACAAGTAACATGGATCTCAGTAGCGATTTACTTCGTTACATGTTAAGTGCTTTTGGACAAACCCACCTTGAACTTTCCTTCACATTTTGGGGGGCTTCTTTAGCATATCCCTGTGTGTCAGGTGAATGAGTATCCAAGGAGTCAGGATTGTGTCTTTTTATGCCAGTGAGCTGTAAGCTTGGCTTGGTAGCCTTGTAAAATGTAATACATTGTTTTAGGATGCCATTTTATCGGGAGTTAGAGTTTTGCAGCTGCCCACAGGCACAAAACTTGCCATAATGTCATGTTTTATGTATAACACTATTAGCAGAGAGGTCACTGGACACTTGAGTGTCAATATAGGCGGGGTCTTTCTGGATCTTAAAAGTGGAATGTGCTGTCTTGTACTGGACTTTCTTTTTAAGGTTTCACTTCAGACATTTGTTTTCCTGTCTAATGGTCAGGTAGCCTGAAATGTGGATTTGAAAGGAACAACGTAGTATTTTACTAGTATGAGCTAAAGGCTTTTTAGACTGATATCTGCTGACACAAATCATAGTACTAATAGAAAAAAAATTATTTTCATAAAGCTTTGCAAGCTTTAATTTTATGTGTGTTACTCTCCAGTTTGGAGTTGCTGATCCCAGAAAACGCGCTTATGCAGAGTTCTATAAAAGCTATGATCCCATGAAGGACTTTGAAGCCATGAGAGCAGCTGGTGTGCTTGAGTCTGCACCACCTAAATGATGGTAACCTGCATTTACAGGTAATAAGCTACTCTGCATTGGAACAAGAGTGAGTTAGATTGTTTTCAGTGAAACATTGTGCTCCTATTTGGAGGTTCTTCCTTTTTGATCAAATGGAAAGGTACTCCAAAATAAAAAGGATACAATTGCACTTGAGAGACCTCCAGATAATAAAAACATGAAGAAATATGGGAACTGGGGAGTGGGGAGTAAGGGCAGTATAGAAAGCTCCTGAATACCTTTTGGGTATTTGTTTAACTTGTGTGATATAGGAGACTTGCACAGAGTGATGCCCGGCCTTTCCCTCTTCACGCAGCTATGTAGCGGAGACAAAGCTCTTGTATTAAACTATGAGACTTGCCTGATTTTGCTGTTGTGTTGATGCTGTCACATCTTGAACTGCTTAGCTTTGGGCTGTCTGTATCTACTACTTACGTACTTGTGGTGGTACAGTGAATGAGAAAATGGAGGGGCTGTTTCTCTCTCATAGCATGCATCTTAATGTAAGAGACAGAGACAGCTTCCATACATCCTTTTGTCTTTTGAAGTTGGTGAGAGGGGAAAGATAACTAGTCATGAGGGGAAATATATTTAAATACATACATATGTACATATATATATATTTAAAAAATCGCAATGGTATACAGCTCTATGTACTAATATTCATATTATTGCCATACTGAATTAAGCTTGAATAGAACTTTGTTCACAATACTATTTTCCTAGCACTTAAATACTGCCTTTTGTTTGAAGACTAGCAAACTTTGTTCTCCCTTAGTTGTTGTCAAAACACCAGGAAAAAAAAGTCTTGATTTCAACCTTGTTGTAGTGATTAATAAGCACACTCACTAAACTGCACAAGCTCATGATGTGACAACTCAATAAAGAATTCCTCCCCCTTTCTTGATCCAAATTTCTTACATTGAGTTCTCTGCTTCTCTTAAAATGACTTCAAACTAATCTAGAATGATAGCTTTTTCATTCTTTTGGAATGTTTTCATATTGTGATCATTACGTGATAATCTGTGTCTCTAATTATCCTGGCCAGCTGGATTTTCTCAGCCTGTTTGCTTAAAGCAGCAAGATTGAATAAAAGATTTGTACTTAACACCATTAATACTAAATACTATTGTGTGACAATCTACAATTATTGTGTTTTTGCGTAACAGATAAGAAAGCAGAGCTCTGGCTCATCTGAGAAATTTAAAAAGAAAAAGCCAAATGTGGCAGTCCCTTTGGTTTGTGGTTGGTTTTTTTTTTTGTGAGAGGGGGAAGCTTCTGTTACTTTAACTACAACTGCAACAAAGATAAATAATGAAATGATAAAATTACCTGGTTTTAATCTTGGCTAATTCTTCCTCTGATTTGTCCTATTGCTAATATATAGGCACTTTTTCTTAGACACTGGAATTGCATTCTTTAGTCAGATGGCCTTCATCAGAGTATTCTGAAAGGCCATCTGGTGGTAAAATCATTTGAAACAAACACTGTCAACAAGGATGCATGTTGAATATTTAATTGGAATCATGAGCAGGATTTTTTTCAGTGCAAATAGAGCTCCACTCTCAGCTTATGTTCCCATTTGCAGCTTAAAAAAAAAAGTTGCACATTGTGTGCACCTGTTAAAATTAAATGTTTCCTAAACATTTCTTCCATTCCTTAATTACACCAGCTCAAAAGAAAATGTGAAAGACAAATCTTTAGATGTGATTTCGTTTGAATTGCCTATTTATATAAGAACTGATATTTTTCAGTCCTTCATAGTAGAAAGAGTTTGACTTTTTTGTGCCTGCACATGAATACATGAGTAGAAGAAGGGAAAAACAATGCCAGTGTTTCAGATGTTCTGGAAAGACTGTGAAAATGACAAGGACACAGAACAGATGGAAGACATTTTCATTTGCCTCAGTAGCTTAAATCTTAGCTGTGGAAGTTGAATGGAGGTTGAATTTGATGCTTTTTTTGTTATAGTTACCTAAAGGGTGCAGTGGTCATGCATGCTCTACATCTCCCATTTTGTGGGAATATATTCTGTACGTGGTAGTAAATACAGTGGTTTAACCTCACTGAATACTCACTCTAGAATCAGTACTTAGCCCCCAAATTGAGGAGAGGGTAGGGTAGGCAGGGAGGAGAATGCATTAGATAAGGTGTTAGGTTCCAAGGTGCTTACATGCCCAGCAGGAACAAACTTGGTGTGGAGTGCCAAGCTAAGTGAGAATTTACACCGTTTTGTCTACTTGGCATGGACTTTGTGTGGTGATACTGATAATGGAAGCTAGATCCTACCTTGACAGTGTGCTCAGTAATAGAATAAAGGGACAAGCTCAGAGTTGGGGGCTAACCAAACCACTTGCATGACTCTTGTCGTGGCGCACAGCTGGTCTTGGATTGTGTTCAATATAGTGTGGAGAAGCAATTTGAATTTGCTTTTCTTCCTTCCTTGGTAGGCTGCCTACACCACTTGTTTCCTCTCTGGCTCCTATCTGAAATCTGCATTCCTTTCTCTTTCGGGCCCTTAGCAAGATTGATTCAGTTATCAGTGCAGCATGTATAGTGAATCTGATGTGCTGTGCAGTATTGTTCCAGCTCTTGATTTGTTCCATGTTTCACTTCTGTTTGCCACATGAAGGGTGTGTGAATCTTAAACCATCAGGAAATAACAGGGGGAATTCCTCTAGACTAAACCACCACATAAACATTTCTCTCTGTTGCTTTGCATTCATACATACTAATATGTTTACTTAGAGCATGAAGTTTGTCCAACATAACATAACTTTTTTTTTTTATCTTGCAGATCCCCTTCAGTCTAAGGAAACTTGATGACCGAACCTTATTTGCTCACCGAATTGTAAAGTGTAATGCACTTCAGTGCATGGCACGCTCTAACGTAACTCAATAAATAAAATACATGTGTCAGTGGTGCTTAGTTGTCTTCATTAATGCCGAAATGCTTAAATGCTCAGATGCTTGGAAGAGTGGTGGAAAGCCTTCATAAATTGCTCAAGATGACTAGGTCTAGTTTTCTTTCCCCCAGGAATTACTTGCATATCTCTTTTGTCCAAATTCCACATTTGAAAACAAAGCATATCTGTAAGCAGTTACAGCTAGGTTGTCCCAGCTGCTGGTGGGATATGCAAAAGGATGGTTGTCACAAGAAGGGAGAGGCTGGATTTCTGGAAGGGTCTATTTTACCTCTGGCTTAACAAGGTGAACTGATGTTGAGGTGAAAGATTTTGGAGAGGCATTCTGGAAATACACTAGCCAACCTTCCTGTCTTTTTCTGCTGCCATCACTGTGTTGCCTTCCTTACAGCAGCAAACCGTTACATCAAGGCTTACAAACTGTGCAAATGCCCACTCTTGCACATGGTATGTTACTCTAATTGGAAGATGACTCTAAACTGCAGGTATGTTCACATATATTTGAGATACACGGGGAAAGAGGGTAAAAGCAGACAAAAGAAATACTTCTTTTAGGATATTACAGTAATGAAAATCATTGCATGCTGCTTCTAGACACCTAGCAACTCCTTTTTAGTATCTGGAAGTAGTCAGCTAAGCACAGTTTTGATCTCTGCTGCATTGTGTGTAGCGCAAGACGTGATGCTTTGTCTTCTGCCATGATACCCATCGTTTGAACATGCTTTGTGCATTGCCTGTTGCTGAGGTTGAAGACGGTCCTAGGCCTGTGGTTCTTGATTGCTGACTGTGGGTACTAGGAGAGGAGTCGGAGCCAGTTGTGTTAAAGGAGGGAAGGCTTTGTATGAAGCAGCATGACAAATTAAGCCATCTGTGTTATATTTGAAGGTCTTCAGTTCAAATCCTGCTTGGAGTAACTTATTATTTTAAATGGATCATTAACTACTTAACACCTAATAGGTATCCGTGAGCAACATTTGGACTAATGGAAGCATATAAGTAATGTATTTGATTCATCGCACTATTACAGAGCAACATGGGATTTTCTTTAAACTTTCCACATAGGCTGTGCTTCCTTTAAGCAAAGAAAGAATGTGACATTAGTGGTGCAGGGGAAACCATCTAGCCCTGCTCTTATAAATGTAAACCAGAACTTAACAATAGCAAATGATACCCATTTATCTTCCCAATGTACAGTATAAACATTGTATGCCATTAAGTACTGACTAACATTTTCTCAGGCATGTCTGCAGGTTTAAATAGCATGGGGTCTTTAGTCATACTGACAGCTTCCGAGGCAAAGAACCTTGCTACTGCCAGGTGTGCAAGGCTAATAGGCCTGGCTTCCCTTGCAGCTCTAGCCCCTATATTCTTCCCAGTTGCTATGAATTAATTTACTTCTAAGTAAGTTTCTTCTAAACTCTTAGAACCAACAGCAGTTACTGTTGTAGCCTGTGTTCCTTCCATTACCAGCACACGTTGATTTAAAGTAAGTAAGTTTTGTGACTGAAGACAGCTTTTTAACCATGCAGCAGAGCTCAAAGAGGGCTCTGGCTAAATGTATTCATCGCCAACAAAGAAAGGTGAGCTCTAACTTTTATGTCTGTGCTTTGAGAATCTGCAGGTTGTAATTGCTGCTGTCTGTATATTACAGTTTCACAATGGATGCAAAGCAAGTACTTTCAGCAGGAAAGAAAATTCATCAATTTTCCTGTCTTGTCTTTTTGCTTTTGCCAGCAAGAGTTCAGCTCACCCTATCTTACAAACAAGTGGGAGTGGGACGTAGCATAGTACAAGACAGACCTGTGTGAGACCCTCATGAGCTTCTTGTCACAGGGCCTGGCACATGCTGTTTCTAGGAGATGCGGAGCTGAAAAACATGCTTTGCTCCAAGACCATCCCGACTGTTCGTAAAGGTTTTTGCTATATTTATGTATGAAATAATATATAAAAAGGAATTGTTTGACCTAAACTACTTTGGGAAAGGTCCTTCCATGTATAAGCCTGACCACGCCTTCAAATTTTTGGCTGGCTGGCTTTATTCTTGAGTGTTTGAGGAATGATTGATTGTTCTGGAAGCAAACTAAAAAGATGGATTTGAAGTTGTGAGCTCTCCAGGTCTAAAGAGCATTATGAGAGTAGGCATGTTTTAAGAGTACACATTGGAGTGCTTTAGCAGCTAAGTACAGGCAGCTGCTCTTTGGACAACTTTGTTTTCATAGTTCACACAGCTCGTACGTAGGAGAGGCTGATTTATATGCTGTCTCCACACGTTTCCATACATGTGGTCAGAAGGGGGAGAAAGAACCTGCCTAATGCAGCAAAGATGCTAGCTGAAGTAAGTCACTGAAGAAGAGTGTAATTTAAGCAAGTGTTTATCCCAGGAGAATATAATTCAGGAAAAACACAAATGTATCATCTTAAGCAATGGCTGCAGTCTACAGACTTTGAGAAATTAAACTGCTGCCTTCCCTCATTTTTTACAGGTGTGTTTGCATCCTCTTGGCTGGTTTGTGTACTACAGAAATAATGAACAGATTAGTCTAATTCAAATGGTGACTACAGTGCTGTTTTGATTCAGTTAGTTAGTCACAAAAGCATAAAACTTTTCGGCACATGTTTTTTGGCAAGCTAATAATCAGTTTTTACTTGCAAAGTATTGTCATGATCTATTGCATTTTCTGGTACATGATGAAGTCCAGTGACCAACTGACATCTAATGGGGTCTACATGAAGCTTGTATGTCCCTCTTGTCGTTGTTCTACACAGTGACCTGTTCATTGCCTTGTAACTGAATGACCAAATAGCTCACAAGAACAAGTATTACAGGAATAGCTTTATTATCTTTAAACAATCTCGTTATATTACAATTTATCCACCAATATGCAAAATTAGAAGTATTAAACTATTTTCCATAAAATATTCAGGAATGAAGCTTGTGTGTATATATACATATGCATTTTTTTAAATAGTGTTATTTAAACAATAACTAAGTTATTCAATCACTGTATGAAATGTTGATAATGGATGGGCTTATTTCACAGTCAAAGGACAATGCAGATCACAGGCTTCGGTATTTTCAGTATACAAGAGACACAGCTTTTAGAAGAAATAACTTTTAACAAAACAGAGCTCATGAGAAAAACTTTGCAGTTACTACATTCTTATTTACTGTGCATTTGGTCATATCAAGTATGCATAGAAGTTATTAACTATAAAGCATATGTATCTGCTACAGATGATGATCAGAATTTATTCCAGTTCTCGTCTCTGATTCCGGCCATGTTCAGGAATCCCCAGACAAAATTCACATCCATAGATACATAGAAAAGGGGAGAAAAGTAACACGCATAGTTGAAAACCACGTTAAGATCTTGTTTTTTAAAATAAAACTGCCATAGCCAGATTTGGTTTATAAAGTAATCTAACTGTGCCCAGAGACAGCGATTTCTTGTCTACTACAAACTGTAAAACATCTGAAAAGACACTTAGAAAGCTCATTTGTCTTGATCATCATATTTGTAAGTGTATCATGATGGCATCATTAACTATTAATGTAATCAGTGCCTGTGGGTCCATACTTTTCGATCAACTTGAAAAAAAAAATCTCACTTTTCTTAGCACACACACATATTTGAAGGGCCGTGTTTCTAAATATGCCTGGTTTTATCTGTTCAAAGATGATAAGCATAAAATTAAGTAGGGCCAAAGTGAGCACATACTTTGTAGTGGTGGCAGATGAGAAGTAAGCGAGACCCAACAAGGCTATACTTAGCACCTGCGCATCAATGTAACGTAGAGCTTACAGGTTTCTGGTAGATTTTAAGGAGACTAATCTCTGTTTCTTAAATTTTTGAATTGCATGTTACTGGCCTCCAGCTAACGACCAGACAATGGACAATGTCATATATACATTGAAAGGCCGCCTGAAAATTTGATGGTGGATAAAATAAAGTTTCTATATACAGATAGTTTTAAAAATAAATTCATGTTGTAGTTCATGTTTTGTTCTCCAAACCACACAAAGGCACTAGTTTACATTAAGGACTAATGTCCTGCAAAACTTCAGTCAAATAAAGGAAGCTATTTTAAGGTTAAAGTGGTGCTAAAGCCCAGCTGTCACTAGTAACTTAAAACAGCCACACCGGCTTTTTCAGATTTAGTGGGGGAAAATGTTTTGCCTCAGGACGTACATGTTGGGGGGAGTGTGCGTGTGTGGGGAAAGGCTCAGCCTTGAGCAAGTTTTTACAGCTGAGTTATAAACCTGGTTTATAACAGAAACTGGCAGACCCTAAAATATGATATAGTAGGTATTGATACACGTTTTGCATGTGTGGCGAAAATGTCTGGATGCACGCAACTTTTCTTTATTCTCTGATTTTTGGTTATTGAAAAGAAAAAGGATTTTGATTGAGCTATAGTCCAAGGCTGTTCCTTTTCACTTTATTCATTTGCTAGAACACTTTCCTTCCAGCACTAGTATTTTGGCTAGGGGGCAGAAATGTTGTCAAGATTAGAAAAGCTATTGGGCTTAACTTTGTTATCATCTCCTACCTCCTCAAAAATTATATGCATCTCTACTTGATGTAGGTTACTACAGAGAAGGTATTGCTTTCAAAATAGTCAGGTATTACTTTACTCACCACAAATAATCATTAATTAAATCCTTTCCTCAAGGCTTTATTTTTCACCATGGTGAATTTGCTAATGAATACTTGGGCAAAATTTGGATCAACTACATATTGATACATTTTCATTATAACTGGAAGGTGTTCGGTAGCCACAGTTTGCAAAGCTGGCACTGTTGTGGTGCTGGGAGCGAGGTGATAAGATGTCTTTGTGATGTACTCCACAAGGCGGTTGTATTGTTGTTCTGATAGTCTCTCTCTAGCTCCATCTGCCTGAAATCAGATAAGATAAAACCGTTACCGAGTAATTGACAGTCACTGAACTTAGTAGGAAGGACAATAACTTCCACATTACTTCCTATAGTTAAAAATCTTCTTCCCTGGGATCTTTCTTACAATAGTTTAATGGATGTTTTAATCGACAGCATTCTCCCATAGTTCAGTGCTTGGTGGATTAGTCCTCTCCGCTGTTTTGCACACTTCTGAGAAGCTCTAACTCTGCCATAGAAAATTTAAGCAGTATCTTTAGAGAACTTCAGGAATGGACACCTTGGTCAAGAGTAGATCTTTACAACAGATCAGCTCTTTGTGCACAAGAAAAGCATCTGCCCCCTTTTAGAAAAATGCCAGTAGCTCCTGGCAGTGCTTATCAGATAGCAAGTCTAACTAGCAAAATCATTTTCTTAGGAAGTACAATTAAAGACAGCCCATAGCTGTATCTGGGCAGATAACTCTTAAGTCTAGCCCATTGCTATATCTGGGCAGTTAAGTTTAAGTCTTTAACTTACTTGATTTAAAATAAAAGACCAAAAGCTACCTTCCAGGTGAATGTTCTATGACAGGATATATCCATCTGCTTCTGGTAAGCAGAAAAGCCGTTCTGGGTCTGAGGACCCACACAATTACATTTTTTTAAACAAAAGGGTTTTACTAAAGATGGTTTGGGTGTGTCATTTCTGAAGAAGAAATTAAGGTGTTTATGCAAATTGCATTTTCCAACACCATGAGTTAGAAGGACTCCTCTGAAGAAATCCCTCTTTGCAGGCTGAAGTATGTAGAGGTTCAAGGCTCTAGCAAGAGGGATGCAAGTAACCTACCTGTAGTGGAAAAAAAAAATACAGTAAAACAAATACTGTCAACAGAAAGGTGGCATCTACCATACGGTTCCAACCAGATAAAGTATTAGATGAAAAGCCATGGGCAAACTTGGCTTTGGAAGATCAATCTTCTGTGCCCTCTTTTTGAAGAAGAAATTGAAGATGACTATGACTAGCTTGAGATGGGAAAGCATGCCAGCAGGCATCAAGCTAGTTGCATGGTTTCAAAAAAATCTATTATTTCAGAAATACCACCGTGGATGCTACAGTGGTATCACTAGCAAAGTCATTCAGAATAGAAGGTATTTCCAAAATATGACAATGAAAAAAAAGGCAGAAGCTATCCTAGGGGTGAGGCTTTGATGCTTCCTTATTTACACGTGGAGAGCTGCTGACTAGTTTCATTGTTGTAGGGTTTAAAGTGTCTTTGTTGGATGTCATGCTAAGGATTCAAAGCTGCTGTCTTCTGATTGTCTTTCAGGGAGTTTTACACATGCCTCACTAGATGTGATGATACTTTCAAAAGTGCCATTGAATTCAATTTAACATCCACGAGCAATATCTTGTCACATCTCTGGATGGCAAGGCTCATTTTAAACAAACCATTGCTTATTTGAAGAAAGAATTAATATGATTGATAGATAGTGGCAGATGTCACATCCAAATCAAAACAGTCCCCTCTGTTTTTTTTACTATGCCTTTGGAGATGGATTTGCTGCTCGGCAAGTAGAAACGCTGCTGTTTTCAATCATCACCACAAAAATGCTAAAGGAAGCAGGCTCATGAACAAACTCAGAAGCTCAAGGTTGGAGCCTATGCCTAGAAACAGCGGAAATGATGAAATGGGCAGAGGAGAGTGTGGTTTCCATGAGTGACCTTAAAGGGAGGGAAAAATCAGAAGGCAGACTGCTGCAGCAGACTCATGGCTAACGGTGGAGAATGGTGTCTGAACCACATCGTCAGTCTGGTGGCACAGAAAAAGTATCTCAGCAGTCAGTCTGCTTTACTGGTTGAAAGGAGAGAAATACACTAAAGGGGCACCTGTGTAAACTAGATTTTAAGTTACAGGGTAAATCTTGCATGTAGGGTGGCTCCACGTTTCTTCCTGATTCCTACTTCTAGGGATATAAGCCCAGGGGAAGCTGGGTTATAGTTCTGCCTCTACACTGACCAAAAGACCCAAGTGATCAAAGGAGAGGGAAAGGATGCTGGCATCCCGCTCACCTACTCTTGTGAACCCATTCTTCATTCAGCCCCAGGCTATATCCCACAGATCCAGCATAATTGTTGAGGAGGAAATATTAACTCAGTTGGATAGTCTTCCAAAGTAACTGGGACCCTACTTGCTTCCAGATGACTTCATCTGCAACTGTCTGCTTCTCCAGCCAGTTTCAGTTTAGCTTATATTGTCAAGACAACAATAGAAAATTGGAATTGCTGTTAAACTACATTTTTTTCCTAAATGGGACCTAACATTGTCAGTAAGTGCCTTAGCCTGCTACTTTGAACAACTATAATGTTTTCAATGAATCAAAACTTAGTACAGGGTTGCTTAATGCACCTGCTAGAGGAATCTTAAAAATATCATGTCCTTTCACGCTAGAAGGCCATACTTTCGGGTTAAGAACTCCAGGATTTTTCTAAAATTCCTCCCATTACAGCTTATAAAGAACAAGCCTTCAGCAATTCTAACTCTACAGTAGCTACAGCACCTTTATTGTGCAGTCTAGACGCATACATAGCACTGATGGGCTGCTTTGTGCACACTGACTAAGGAGCTCCGGTTCTTTAGGGGTTTTTTCACTGCTTTGAAAAATCCAGAGACTGGTTTTCAGCTCCAGAGACGATAACATGTAGCATGATCATGAAAACCCTGTTGCAGATCATCACAAAGAAATTCTAGAATATCTGAAATTCCAGGGCCTTCAGTTTTTTGGTGTCTTCTTGATGTTATGAGCTATACCAAGAGCAGCTGGAAGAGCAGGCCTTTTGAGTTTGATGTCTGTCTGGAAGCAAGCAGTGTCTCAATTACTTTGGAAGATAATCCAAGTACAATTAATACTTCCCTTTCAATAACAATTTTGTCAGTGCCAGAGTTTTCAAGAATCCATCCAGGCTATTCCTAGCCAGATGGATTAAGTTATATATTGTGGAGGCAAACAAGCCATCAGGCAAACCTATTGCTGAAGGAGTCAAAATATGCTCTATAACATCTCTGGTGATTACAGCTGTAGAATAACTCATGTTCTGTTTCATAATGGTTCCAAGAAGCTGAGTAGAGGGAAGAGGAGAAACTGTTTTGGGCAGAGCTGAAACAAAACTTTTGGCAATTATTTTTGTGAGCAGTAAGACAAAAAAGTGGATTTTGATAATGTTGAAATGAAATGTTGCAATTTGTTGTATTATTTCTTGGATCTTTGACTAAATTAATCAGAAAAATAGACATTTGGTAACATTACCTCTATTTTGCTAAACTCACTGTAATATTTGGTTGACTTGACTGGGCATTTTCCACCTAAAAGTTCCAGCCATCTTTACTAATGTTATCATGTACAGATGTGTCTGCACTTCAGCTGAGGACATCTTCAGTGCAACAAGACGGCCTACTATTAATATTTAGGAGTCGTGTCTATTTAGGTGTAGGTCTGCAGCCCTGAGGCTGCTGACCTGCAAATCACAGCTTGCTACTCCTAAGGTTCCTTTTCCTAATTCCTTTAGAAGCTCTTGCCGGGCACCTGAAGGGGAGGCCCTGGTGCCCACCAGTACCAGCGCTGTACACAACACCCCAAGCACACAGACGTGACATGCTCAGCTGCAGAATGGAAACTACTAAGTATGAAGTTTCCCAATCCGCTAAGGCGAAAAACTGTAATAAACATTAACTACAAAAGAATATTACTTAACTCTAGGTATTTACTAAAACTTTATGAAGCTTTTGGAATCTTTTATTGTGCTAGCTGCCTTAGCATTAAAAAAAATTAAACTTTCTTATTCTTGTCTGCCTTATTTTCAACTGTTCCTCCTTATAGCACATTTTAAATTTTCACGCAAATTTCTGAATTCTGCATTTGGAAGGAATATTTTGCCAGGTCTGTTTTGCACAGCATCACTCAGCTTTTGCTGACTTTGCTCCACCTGGGGCACAGGCACTCTTTGCTGCTTTTATCATGCCATAGATTTGCACTGCATTCTCAAGAGCTTGGATCAGCGAACGAGATTGTGTACTGAGGCTGGATGGCTCAAGGCTTACAGCTGCTGGCATTGCTACACAACTGGAGTAGGACTCCCATATTTCTATCCAGAACTTCAGAAAAAAACATGTATTTGGTCCAGTACCTACAAAGCAGGTAGGTATTTTCACACTTCACATTTACTGCACATACTAGCATGTGGGAATGTTGGACTCCCCGCATGCCATGTAGAGTTGCGGTGTGCGTGAACAGGACCCACTTGCCCAGAAGTCCTATATGTTCCCAGCTGCAGCAGCTGTGGGGACTAGAATTAGGCGCTCTGTCTCTCGCCTTCCCTCCTCCCAGGCAGGTAGCCCCTCTACCTCATCACCCTCTTGCAGCAACCTTTGGGCAAGCAGCTCTTGCCCCAGAGCAGCAGCCTACTCCTCACCTCTTGGATAGCCAGTTACAAAGACAAGAGCCATCACACTACAGCCTGATAAAAAAAAGATCTGGGCTGGTGCTAACGTTAGGTTAGGATGGGTTGAGTGCATCAAATGCCTTACGGAGAATAAATTATCTTCCTCTTCCCTCCAGTACAGTAGCTCTGGACTGAGCAGGATAGTCTGGATTCAGTCTGATGAATGCCTCTAGCAACCACACAGAACTCAGGGATAAAAAAGCTGAGCTTTGCCCACTTGCATCAAAATTTAAGTAATGCCTCATGTAGCTTTGTGGTGAAAGAAGGCAACTTCAGTCAACAGCACTCTGTGAGACTGAGGTTAGTGGAAAGACAATGAATGTAAATAGAGAATTCAGCACTAAAAAAAGCTTTCACAAAAAAATCCAAGCGCTGTCATGACACAGATGAAGTCCTTGCTGTGCAGGAATCGATGGCAAAATTCTTCAGTGACTTCAGCAAAGTTAGGATTTTACTGAAGGTGCTGAAGCCTCCCCTACTTTTTGTCACACATACTTCATGGGGTTTTACATACGTTCATTTCATATATTTGAAAGAGAAATTTCTGGTATAGCAGTCTATGAACTACCTGACACACTTTTATAAAAACAACAACAGGGACATGCGTGTTTGTCTTTGAAACGCTCTCTCATATGATTCCACTTGAGAATTTAATACAATAAACATTGTTTCCCGAAAGTGTAAAAATATAACATTCTTCTACCATTAAAAGAAGATAATTCATCCAAAACCTCAGTATTCAGACGGCTCAGAAATCTTTCAATATGAAGATGAAGGATTTATGCTCTTACTGGCAAACACTTGGTGCATCCAATCTCAGCAAAACAACTGATCCGTTTTAAAGAAGAGGGAAGATCTGAGGAAGTAAATATGCTAGCAGCCAAGTAAGACCACTGCATTGGAAGTAGCCAGATAAGAAACATGCTGAAAGGAGCATGCATCAACACCACTGAATTTTCACAACAAAATTCACAGCAGAAGAAAAGCAACTGTTCTCGCTGTGACTTTGTAGGCACAGGCAGCAATGCTGACTTGCCAAACAATAAACACCTCACTCACACGTAGTCATGAGAACCTCTTCAGAAAAGAGGTGTGCTTACCAAGAACCCAGACTTCCTCTACTTTTTCCCTCAGAAAATTGCTGTCACAGATATGAAATGTCATGATCGATAAGAGGACAGGAGGGAGGAGATGCGTCCCCTTTCATCCAAAGTGCAAAACGGTCAACTGCGGGGTGCGTGAAAGCAGCAGGTCCCCCGGTTTGGCACTTAGACCTCTGGCCTCCCGCCCCAACGGTGAGTGTGTCTCTTGCCAAAAGATCATCAGTGTAACTTTATCTTTGAATGAAAATCATACTCAAGTCTTTACCTCCAAATCAGAAGGCACTCTCTGTTGTTTTAGCTGCACCTTCAGCACATCTTTTTGCTGATCATCTTCCAGACAATCGATTTCAGTCACGGGAAATGCCTGCTGCTGCGTGTCTTCACTGATGCTGACCACAAAGAGCACCTCCGAGGTAAGCAGCAAGCAGCCTTCATGCTGTTGGCCTGATCCACTCACAATCATGACATCTAAGGCCATATGGACCTCCGGCCTTCCTAGAGATTGCAGCATTTTCCTGCATTATCAAGGGGCGGGGGGCGGGGGGGGAAGAAAAAAAAAAAAGAAGTCAGTGTTATGCACTGGATTCTCCAGGACTTCTTTTGATCACTAATGTTTTTACTTAAGCCTGTAGCTATCATCTACAAATATAAAATAAGCCAGGGAGTATATTCCAAATCTCCATTACTGAAAGATGTAAGACTTAAGATTTAGCCTATTAAGTGTGAAACTAACAAAACTCCTTAATCATTCACTGCAAAATTGGCCTAATAACCATGCTAGGTTAGCCTATTTCCCATCCTAACAGAAAAATTACCCTGAGAAGTGGCTTACAAATTCAGTGCAGAAAATAAAGCTATCTTCACTAACAGCTGTTTCTGGAGATGTGCAGTATTTTTCCTGGGCTTGGTGCGATGAGAAATAAGAAAGAACTCAATGAATGCCATTAAATAAAGATCAGCTCTGTAGTTCCAAAGCTGGAAGCAGATCAGCAGCCCATCATTTGCAGATTGGGTTTCTATGCACTACCTTTGTGTTTAATGTTCCTAAACAAACTGCCATAACTCAGCCTTTCCTAGGGAAGCAGCTTGTTAACTTGACCACAGGCCAGAACCTATTAATAAACAATGTGGATGTAAAAATGAGCGACTGTCTAAATAATTTTACCAGACATATTTGACGTGGCTATTTGGAGCCTGCTCAACATGTTGATCATTTGGATGAGAGCGCTGCTTGGGAAGCTGAGAAAGTCCAGCTCCGTGCAAAATACCTGCGGTAAGAGAATTTAAGTTTTTTAGTAGTTGTTTTCTACAAAACAGTTACATGATGCAGTGATGTCATCTGTTTAGAGCAGTTCATAAAATAGTGCAGATCCAAAATTATGTCACATCTTTGGAAGCTATAGTCGAGATAATTCATTAAATATTACAATGCAAGAGTTGTGCGCTTAACCCTGGTGATCTTGCATTAGCAAAAAACAAAAAAAACCCACCGTGTGCTCTAAAAATCAGCCATACACTTGCAATCAAGAGAAACATAATGCTCCTGAGAGCCATCATTTCAGAGTAGGATCGGACACATCACTCAGGATTTATGTAGAAAAAATCAAGACCATTGTTAACTTTCTTGCTTAATATTAAAATACTTCCATATACGTGTCACGATCGGTACAAATTAGAAGGCTAGTTTGCCTAGATCCTGTATTTAAATGTTCAGTTACTTAATCCAGCTGTTAAACACAGATGCATATACATTTATGAGATCTCCCGAGGCATCTGGTTTATTGTGAATTCTTCTTAGTGCCAGCACAGAATGGAGACTACAAGAAGCAGTTAAACAGGTTTCTAAATAGACTATCCAAAGCTGAAGATGATACAGTATGTATGTTTTCAGATGCCTTGTAAACCTTTAAGATGAGGTATGGTCACCAGAAAGAATGAGTGGGTTGCAAAAAAATTCACAAATTAAGTAGTTTTAAAAATTTTTACAAGACAGACAGGAAGTAGGTGAAGCAGCAAGCACTAGCGTTACACGGTTTAGTGCAAACTTACTCTTTAAATAAACAAAGAATTTTTCTTTTGTCTAATTAAGCATTCCATTGAAGCAAAAGGCATTTTTGCATAAGGGTGTCAATAACTTAGATTCCTTTTTACACAATGGATAATAATTTAAACAAAACATCAGTGCTGAAAAAAAACCCCTTTAATTTTTAGCACACATGTTGATGGTAATACTTAAAAGCAGCATCCCAGTTGTAACAGTTGGCTTACCGAGGTTCTCAGCATTATGTGAGTGAAAATGTTATTTACAGATGGAGAAAGAGAGAACATGTGTTTATTTCTGTGTGGTCCCCCACCCCTCGGTCCCCCCCAAGAGGCACGGTCCCACTTCCAATCCAGTTGTGGGTAAGAGTTACTTGAACTCTTGTGTTTTCCTCTCACGCACTGTCAGCTATTATTGATACAGTTTTTATGCTTTTTTCCTGGCTAACTCTTTTTGTCACATGCTCATGGAAAACATGATGTCTTGTATACCATATCTGCAATGAAAAGTGTCCCTCTGCTGTTACAAGTTTCTTGATAAAGACTGCAGCGGAATTAAATCTAGAAAGATTTAATTGGGCAGCAAAACACGGGCAGCAAAAACAACAGACAGACAGCCGGCAACAGACAAACATTTCTAATTTTACTGATACGGGTTTTACACCTATGGGATGCATAATTCAGGAGAACAGTTATTATTTACACTCATACAGACAAGACAAAGTTAATTTTCAAGAATTGTAATTATTAAATGTTTCATTATTTCTTTAAATAGATTGCTTCAAGGAATGCGTTCTGAATGTAAGAAAGTTGGAAGTGTGGAAATAATATCCTAAACTTAAGCCCTAGGAGAACTACCTTTATTCTAATCAACGCATCACAAACGTAAGTATTGCTAGTGATTAAAGGCTTAAATCTTCAAGGTTTGTCCGGTGTAATTAGTGAAGCAAAACTGTCCTTGTATCAATAGGTCTCCATGCTTTTCTTCCCTGACAGCTCCCCCCCTTTAAATATCCAGACCAACAGCTTTGATTTATTGATAGCGGAAACAAAGAAATGAATGTATTTTAATATTTCATTTTTATCTTTTACAGTTTTGTGTCGTCCAGAAATATTCACATCAATCTGAAAGGATTCACCACCGCTGCCACTAAGTGCTCAGCCTAGCTGGAAAACCCACCTCTAGTCGTTAAAAGGTTACCCGTATATCCAAAACCGGGACTTTCTTCTCACAACTCTGCAGTTTAAAGTGGATGCTCCCACTACACGACTCACTTCTTTCTCCCAGGAACATAACTCTCTCTTTGTGTAGCGATAGCAAAACTCTTTCCTTGCCGTAACAAAGCAACCTCAAAATAACGCGCTAATTGGATATAGTGTTGCTCTAACACTTTTATGTCAAAAACTCTTTTGTAAGCACATATGTTTCTGTAACTAATTCTCTTGTTTTCCAAGAATTACTTCATGCTTTCTGCATTCTGTATTTCTGAGGCTGTACAGCGTTGATCGGTAACACAAGAGAGAAGCACAACATGATGGCTTTTAAGAAAATGAGCACAACATTTCTAACTATTCAGTGGTGGCATTTCTAAATCTTTCTCTAAGTCACACAGCTACTGAGCTGGGTAAGTGAGACATAGCAGGTTGTATCTGAAGATACAACATTTTGAATTTAAATGGAGATATTGGAAATGGAGAAACTCACCGTAACCTGTCTGGGAGACGAGCTCAGCTGCCCCTCCGATGGGCTTCGTGAAGACGCCCATGATTCCTTTCCCCACACCCGAGATAACCCCTCTGGCTTTATGCCCAGCTGAAGCTTGGGCCTCAGATACTCGCTGAAAATTCTGCATCGGCTGATCCACAATCCCAGCGATAGCACCTGAAAAAAAAAGAGTCCCCAGTAATTAGTGAAGATTAGTATCCCAGAGTAAGAGGAAATCTGGACGTGAATGTTGCTTGGATTACTAGACTGTACCCCACCCTTCTTGTACAGCTATTTAGCATGCAACCAATTAGCTAAACAATATCTTAACTTCAGTTTAAGTTAAATCTCAACTTCCTTTTTAAAAAAAAGTATTTTACTTTTCTAAACATTCAGATCGCTTAACTTGACAGTATGTTTTAATCTTTCAACTACTTTCGCTAAATGCTTTTGCTGAGTTAATTTATCTCACTCCGTATAGCAATTCTGAAAATGTTGGGCTCGGAATAAAATCCACCCATTTTAAAAGTCTTGAGCTGTTATGGAAATAAGCCTGAGATTGCCTTAATGAGAATAAAAACTGCCTGTATTCAATAGATCATTTTTATATCCTCTTCCACTGCCAGAAATGTTCGTAAGCTAATGCAACTTTTGATATATTACTAAGATCAGCAGAATTAGACTTTGAGACTTTTTGTTACTTTTTTGTGAAAATGATCATATTTTACTTTAATGCGCATGGGTCAAACTTTTACAAGTGACACAGTGACCTTCCCAGGTTTTAGTATCAACAGAGAACTCCAGCTTAAATCTTCCTAAATGTAAACTAGTATGTGAGGTGGTACATTTCTTTGATCTTGAGTTTACTCTAGCCACTTAACCACAGACATGTCTCTAGTTATTGTAATTTTGATAGATAAGCTATTTGGAAATAGCTAAGAGTACAAGGATTGGACAAAGTGACATCAGTTAGAAAATGGTCTGCCTGATCCGAGGTTCTTTGCTCAGTGAAAAGAAAGTTTGCATGCTCTTCGGCTAGCTCTCAGTTTGCACCTTCAGCTGCAAATACCAAGATAAAACAATTATTTAATGAGTAGGACCAAGTGTCAGCTTGGTAACCAGGCATTTTTACTGCAACCCAGACATCTTTGAAGATTCTGCTTTGTATGTGGAAGCAAATCCAGGCATAATTCCACAGATTCGGACAATCACAGCCGAGGTATTTGGCCCCATGTGTTTACCAGCGTGACATGCACTAGTCAGCTAGCCACTAACCGGTTTTCAGATGGTTTTAGTTACTGTTACTGGATAAATGGAGAAGTTGCTGACTCTGAACAACAAGAACTAATATTGTACTTGTAGACTGGTATTTTGTCCAAAGAAAAAATGAGGATGAGCAGCAGCACACACTTCCCCAGATCCTTGTCCCTGGGATGCTACCTATCAGCAATTCAAGAAACTTGCACCCCCCATAAATGCCTCCCTCTCCTCTTAGAGAGATTGCTTCCAAATTCTGTATGTGTAACCTTTACTGATAAACCTATAGCATTTCCCTAGAAAATGCTGGTCTATTTTTAATACGATATGCAGCTTTTATTGAGCTCACTCACTGAAGCTGAGCGTGCGGCTGAATGTTCACCCTTTGTACCACAAAGGCCATGAAGCTTCCTTAATGCCATACCATGGAAATGATACAGTTTTCAGTTGAATTCTGTTTCACTAGTACTTACCAGCTGCTCCTGCTGCTTGACTAAAATAATACCCCAACACCGCATTACACAATTGGGATTGTTCGGCCAGTCTTTTCTTTTGTACAATTGTGATGCATTTGAAGGCATAAAACAATACTTGGTGTTCTGCTACGTTACAGTATTATGTTACCCTGTGACCTCCCTCACCCTATCTATCGAGGTCATCCACAGCAACTGCACTTTCAGAACAGAAGTTATTGCCTTATTAAATGTAATCCATCTAAGTCCTAGCACTAGTAAATTATTTACTGCAATACACTTGAGCAATGTTATAAGGTAATAATAAATAAGAGCCGACTCCAAAGGACCTGTGGTATGCTCCAGGCACTTCTCAGCTGGAATT